>NC_057357.1:32180000-34580000 GCF_016509475.1 Prionailurus bengalensis | reverse complement strand
TAGCTGGCCCCCACCCTGGGCATGGACGAGGTCACCTTCAAAAGTGACACTGTGCTGTCAGACGTCCACCTCTACACCCCGAACCACAGACACCTCATGGTGCGGCTGAACGGCATGGGGCAGCCTGGTAAGACCCGGGTGCGTGCGGAGGGGCCCAGCACCCTGTGGACCCCGTTTTGTTTGTTTTCTCCTACTCCTCTCTTTGGGGAGAAGATTGGGAAGATTGGATCGTTCAGCTGTTTTCACTCCACTTCTTTTTTTTTTTTTTTCCAAGCGTTTATTTATTGAGTGAGTGAGAGAGAGAGAGAGAGAGAGAGAGAGTGAGTGAGCCGGGAGGGACGGACAGAGAGAGAGAATCCCGAGCAGGCTCCACACTGTAAGCACAGAGCCCAACACGGGGCCAGATCCCACAAACTGAGATGACCTGAGCCAAAATCAAGAGTTAAGGTGCTCAACCAACTGAGCCACCCAGGCACCCCAACCTCACTCCACTTTTTTTTTTTAATTTTGTTTTTATAATTTATCTCCAAGTTAGTTAGCGTATAGTGCAACAATGATTTCAGGAGTAGATTCCTTGATGCCCCTTACCCATTTAGCCCATCCCCCTTCCCACAACCCCTCCAGTAACCCTCTGTTTATCCTCCATATTTAAGAGTCTCTTCTGTTTTGTCCCCCTCCCTGTTTTTATATTATTTTTGTTTCCCTTCCCTTATGTTCACCTGTTTTGTCTCTTAAAGTCCTCATATGAGTGAAGTCTTATGATGTTTGTCTTTCGAGGACTAATTTCACTTAGCATAACACCCTCCAATTCCATCCATGTAGTTGTACATGGCAAGATTTCATTCTTTTTGATTGCCGAGTAATACTCCATTGTGTGTGTGTGTGTGTGTGTGTGTGTGTGTGTGTACACGTACGTGTACCACATCTTCTTTAGCCATTCATCCATTGATGGGCATTTGGGCTCTTTTCCATACTTAGGCTGTTGTCGATAGTACTGCTATAAACATTGGGGTGCACGACCTCACTCCACTTAAGCGCCCTCTTTCATGGAGTAAACTGTGCTTTCCTGAGCACCTACTTTGTGGAGGGGGAGAGGCACCAGGACTTGATGCTGGGAGTGCAGTAGGGGATGAGCCAAGCCCTGCCCTCAGGGAGCCCATGGTCCAGGAGGGAGACAGGCTGGGGCTCCCAGTGGCACCCCCACCAAGGCATTCTGGCCCCCTTCATCAGCCCCCTGCATCACTTGTTCGCCTCCAGCTCTTCCCACCCGGGCTCCCTGGCTTTGCTCTGCACACCTTCCTCCTGCTCCTCTCCCCCAAAGCCAAGGGGATCTTTTGAAAATGCATATCACATCAGCGACCTGATGTAGACCCTCCAGTGACTCCCTCTTGCTCTTAGAATACAATCAACTCTTTAGCCTGGCCCATGTGGCCCAGCCTGACCCAGCCCTTGCCTGTGTGTCCACACTGATCATTCTCTGCTCCTTTCCGTCTTTTATGCGCTGCATGGACTTCCTCAGTGCCTTGGCTCTCACCGGTTTTCTACCCAGAAGGTTCTTCCCTCCCAGCCCTGACTCCACATGTCACCTCACACAGGTCCTTCCTGACCACCCTCCCTGGCTTTGATTTCCCTGTATTAGCCTGTCCTTGGGTGCAGTGCTCCCCTTTCTTTTTTTATTTTTATGTTTATTTTTGAGAGAGACAGAAACAAAATGCAAGTGCATTGGGGCAGAGAGAGAGGGAGACACAGAAGCAGAAGCAGACTCCAGCTCTAAGCTGTCAGCCCAGAGCCCAACGTGGGGCTTGAACTCACAAACTGTAAGATCATGACCTGAGCCCAAGTTGGATGCTCATCTGACTGAGCCACCAAGGTGCCTCTGTAGTGCTCTCCTTTCTTTGTGTCCCATGTGGATCCTGAACTCAGGAGCCTGGGACTCAGAACAGATCGGTGACTGGCCTGGGGTCAGACAGCCTAGGGGGGTGGAGGGCTTGCACCCCTGCCTCCAGCCCCCCTCTCTGGAACCTGTGCTCTTACTGAAACTTGTCCCAGTAACTCTCTAGCCACCAGACGGGGGCAGCTACTTGGTGTCCTTGTCCCATCCTCCAGATTTTTTTTTTTTAATGTGTATTTATTTTTGAGAGAGAGACAGAGCACAATCAGGGGAGGGGCAGAGAGAGAGGGAGACACAGAATCCGAAGCAGGCTCCAGGCTCCGAGCTGTCAGCACAGAGCCTGACGTGGGGCTCAAACGCATAAACCATGAGATGATGACCTGAGCCAAAGTCGGACACTTAACCACCAGAGTCACCCAAGCCCCCCTGTCCTCCAGATCTTAAGAGGTGGAACAGTGTAGTGTGAAGGGCATCAGTTTAGGAATGAGCAGACTGGGTTTGAGTCTTGCCTCAGCCATGTCCAAAGCTGTGGGGCCTTGTCAACCCACTTAATTTCTCTAAGCCTCAGTTTCCCCATTTGAAAAATGGAGCTGGTGCCACTGTCTTCATAGCAACAGGGAGGGCTAAGATAATGAGAGCTAAGTGTTTTCACGGGAGATGCTCATCACATGGTAGCTGCTCTCAGTGGCCCCAGCATCTGGGCTGCGTCCAGCGGGCCTTTGCTGCGGGCATTGGGATGCCTCCATCTGGCATTTAAAACTCTGGGTGGAAATAAGATTTTCTGGAAGGAGGAGACAGCTTGGAGACACTCTCCTTTTGTGTTCGTCTTGCCTTTCAGTTTTCCTGTCCCAGTTCAAGCTTCTGTGGAACCGAGACTCTCGGACAGACTCAGGGGCCGAGGGTGATGGTCATGGCGCTCTTCTCGCCGAGGAGACGCCGCCATCCGGGCCGGGCAGTGCCAGGCCCCCTCCGGGGAGTGGCCACAGTGACGCCACCAGCCAGTTGGGGCTGGGAACTCGGCTGGACGAAGACGGGGATTTGGACGTGGAGAGGAGACCACCGACTGCTTCGGACCCCGAGCCAGCAGGGCCTCTGAGAGACAAGGTACATCCCACGATTCTAACGCAGGAGGAAGAGGACCCACTGGCAGATGGAGCACGAGAGAGCAGCCCCCGGGATATCGTCAGAATAGGTAAATGCAGGTCCGGTTTGCGCTGTGGGTCGCACTGCAGTGCTGATCACGGCCCAGGGCGTGGGCTGTGTGTGGGGGGCTCTGTGTGCAGCCCCAAGTCTGGGTGCAGTAGGACCAGACAAGGGACCAGAGCCAGCTCCGCGGAAACTGAGAGCAGGTGGTGCCGCTGCCAGTAGGGGGAGCTGTTCAGGACACACAGGTCCCCTCCCCACTGCCCCCAGGGTACAGTCCAGGCCACTGGGCATAGCTCGCAAGGCCCTGTCTGACATGGCTGTGCTCACCGCACACCCCTCTATACGCTTTCTTGCTGCGGACCTCTGCTCTGCTCCACCTCCCTCTTGGAGAGCCTGCCCCCAGCCTTTGCTTTCTTAACACATTGCTAGTTGTTATATGTATCAGCTTAGCCATCGCCTCCTCCAGGGAGCCCTGCTTTTACCCCTCTTGCGTCGATGTTCTGATCCAACTCAGTGTGCTGGGACCATGGGTCAGGGTAGAGTTTGTGGAAAACTTGGCCAGCAACAGGGAGCCATGGGAGATTCTGGAGCTGGAGCATGGCAGGGGGGGAGAAGGAGGTGGACCAGAATTAATGTGGAGGAGGCTTGTGGGCTAATCAGACGGCCTGGGAGCTAGAGGCCAGCTGGGAAAGGGGAGGCGGTGACATGGCAGGAGAAGGGCCGGAATGAGTTCTGGCAGGCGTGCAGGGCAGCATCACGTGGTCACCGCTGGGCACAGGGGCTTGATGACACCAGGATTTCAGATCTTGGAAGCGGGCACGTTAGAAACGCCAGGAGCGGTAGGGAGCTGGGGCCGGAAGTGAGCCACTGATGTTAAACACCTGTTGTGTTTAGACATTTTATCTGCGTCACTTCGTAAAAAGGAGTCTTGACAGCCCTGCTCCGAGGGTCAGGGGGAGTGTACAGATAGGAGGTGACAAGCTGAGGCCATGCAGCTGGGGGGCAGTGAGGAGGTTCTGAATCCACGCCGTCCATCTCCACAGCCAGGCCTCTTGCCACCCCGACACTGCTTGTTTTGGGGGAAAAGGACTCTGAATTGAGTCTGTTCATTGAGATCCAGGGTCCCACAACCCCTGGCAACGGTGCAGGTTGGGGCCGGAGGGTCAGTTAGGGCCCTCTCAGAAGCAGAGCAGCTCTTCTCCATCCGCGCAGCCATACGACTCATAGTTGCTGAGTGTCTGCTTGGTACAAGGCCGACTGTTCTAGACCGTTCCGTTGGGGGTGATGTGTAATTCACACCAGAACCCTACTCCGTGTTTTCCATGGATTACCTCTATTCTTCACAGCCTTTCCAGGGGTGAGCATGCTCATTTCACAGATGTGAGATTTGAGGCCCAGAGAGGTTGAGGTACTTGCCCCAGGTCACACAGCCAGTCAGTGGCAGGATGACGAATCCCACTTAGGTCTGTCTACACCACAGCCTATGTTCTTACTCAATGTCACATGATCCGAACACTGGAAAGTTCTGTTCTGGGGAGCTGTTGGCAGGGGGGTTGGGGGGAATGCCATGATGGCTCATTTTGCTCTCACTCGTCACTTAATTGGCTTCCCTGAGCAGAGAGTGGCCAACTTGGTTGTTCATACTGAGGGTTCGGCCTCTGGCGTGCGTGTGTGTTTAACATGCTGAGAATTTACCATCTTGCAAACTGAGAACAAAGTCCCACAGCTAAGGGCCAGTGTATGGCCAGGTTCCCGGCCAGTCCATCTCACGGACCTCATGGCGGGGTCCCTTCCTTTCAGCAAGTGTCATTCAGTCCTACCTGCCCCGAGGGAGGGGAGTGCAAGGCAATTAAATTAGCTTCCAGCAGTAACCTCTTGTTCCAACTGTGACGTAAGGGACCAGGTCTTGGACTCTGACAACCGGCAGAGCTGGGCTTTGACCCCCCACCACCCTCACAAGCCCGGTGATCTTTGACAAGTGTCTTGCACACCCGGAGCCTGTTTTTGCACTTATAAAACAGAGTCCAGGATACTGCCTTTTGATAATAAGGTAATAAATAATGCCCAGTAAGTGTCTGTACGGGGCCTGGTACAGAGCGGATGCTAAGCTGATGTCCGTCTCCTGACCACCCTTTTCCTCCGAGCCATAAACCAAGTCATTTTTTTCAGGGTGTGGACACATCTCAGAAGCCGATTAAAAAATACGGAAAGAGAATGGTTTCCAGGTCATTTCAAGGGATTGTCAAAAACTTAAAAACTTTATCCATGGACCTGCTAGGAATCCACAGACCCAAGGTTCAAAGTAAATTATGGCCATTTTCTCTGCTTTATAGATAAACTGAGACCCAAAGAGAGGAGGAAGAGGCAGGGCTGGAACTCAGGCTGTCAGCTTCTGACGCCCATGCCTCTTCCCTTGGCCACGTTCCCTTAATCTCTCCAAACTCTATTTCCTCATCTGTAAGATGGGTGTAACCACTTCTAGTTGTGAAGAACGAGGAGATGGCTCGCAAAGAGCTCTTAGCACAGTGCCTGGTCAGATCGTTAGCTTTAGTCCCTGGGGTCTGCTCTGAGTGCAGGGAGGGAGGCTGGCTGAGAGAGAGGGAGGTTCTCACAGGTCTAGAGACATAGACCAGACTCTGAAACTTTGTCTCAGCCCATCTGCTAAGCCCAGTTTCTCATGGGCATAGTCCTCAGCATGGGAGGAGGCCCACGGGAGGAAAGACGGGCCGCACCCAGGGGATGGTGCGTGGTGGGGGTGCGAAGACTGGGGAGGGGACAGGCCGGGGGCAGCCGACACCGAGGGTCTGGAGCAGGGCTGCAGAAACAGGACCCCGGGGAAGCCTCTTCCCTGCCACTCTCAGTTCCGGGTTCTTCAGCCTGCCAGAGGGGTCCCCTGCCCATTGTTCTTTACACCGCACCCCTGGGCACCCTTTTGGGTCCAACCGCACGCCCGCCACTTACTAGCTCTGACCTCAGGCCGTCCGCTTCGCCTCTGTCAGCCTCCTTTCCTCATCTGTGAGATAGCACCCAAGCCCATTCCCCTGGTGGTTTTGAGGGTGAAATGAGAGATTGCGCTCAGAGCGTTTGGCATGGTGCCCGGTTCAGAGAAAAGGTGCTTTTTCCATAACTTTTACAACCACAGTGCCGTGCATTGGCCTCAGTGTGTTCGTCTGTAGGTGGGGTGGTGATGGCTACTTCACAGGGCTGTTGTCAGGATCAGGTACAACCTCGGTGGCCCCTGGCCTGGCTCAGGGGGCATCTGTCCAGTCAGTGTTCAGTGAAGGGACTCTGTTGTTGGTGGGTGGGTACGTGTTGGGCTTTGGTGGCCTGAAGTCCTGAAGGGTGCGTGTCGGGGCTAGCCGTGGCCTCTCCCGAACCACCAGTATCCTGTCCAGCCAAGGTGCCACCAGGCAGTGCGTCAGTCATGCATTCAGGGATCAGATTTTAAGTCTGCACCTCGGGCAAAAATCTTGGGTCAGATTTACCCTGGAAAAGCCCACAGAGCAGCGGCCCCGGTTCTCAGGAGGAGCGCACACGACCGGTCTCCCCCCTGGCCCGGGGAAAGGTGGCTGCCGCTTTGATTGAGCACGAGAGAGGTTGCCTTCTGTTCTGGACCCTGCTCGTATGCACGGCTCTCGGCTTTCACGGGACTCCCTGAGATGCCGGCACTCTGAGAACGTGGGGACCCCCTCACCTCCTCGGGCAGACCCTCACAGAGGGCACGTGGGGACACATCCCCGTGGGCCTCGGTCCCTGCTCCTGTTGTGAGCGTGTGGTCTGATCTGTGCGAGGCTGGTGGTCACACGGAGCTGCCCCACTGTGTGCATGCCCCCCTGTGCACGTGCCGTGTGCGTTTTCCTCTGGTGGCTGTCACCATCTTGCTTAGAAATATAGCAGCTGCGGGGCACCTGGGTGGCTCAGTTGGTTAAGCGTCCAGCTTCAGCTCAGGTCATGATCTTGCCATCCGGGAGTCAGGCTCTGTGCTGAACGCTCGGAGCCTGGAGCCTGCTTCAGATTCTGTGTCTCCCTCTCTCTCTGCCCCTCCCCCACTCACACTCTATCTCTCTGTCTCTGAAAAATGAATAAACCTGAAAAAAAATGTTTAAGAAATACGACAGCCAGCTCTGATTAACAGCAAGGGTATTTGCCATTTTCCTTTTGCCCTTTGGTCTCAAATTTCTGTTCTCTCCCCCTCGCCCCCATGCCTCCACTGACTTTAGCTGAATATATTTTGCGCTTGAGAAGACTTCTTATCATAGTTCACCTAAGAAAGGATATAAGCTCCAAGTTACATTGTTGACTTCTGGTGTGGTTGTAAGTGTAAGAAAATACTTGGAGGGGTGCCTGGGTGGCTCAGTCGGTTAAGCGTCCGACTTCGGCTCAGGTCACCATCTCGCGGTCCGTGAGTTCGAGCCCTGCGTCAGGCTTTGTGCTGACAGCTCAGAGCCTGGAGCCTCCTTCGGATTCTGTGTCTCCCTCTCTCTCTGCCCCTCCCCCGCTCGTGCTCGCTCGCTCTCTCTCTCTCTCTCTCTCTCTCTCTCTCTCTCCTCCTGAAAAATAAATAAATTTTTAAAAATTTAAAAATTAATGGGGCACCTGGGTGGCTCAGTCAGTTAAGTGGCCGACTTCGGCTCAGGTCACGATCTCGCGGTCCGTGAGTTCGAGCCCCGCGTCGGGCTCTGTGCTGACAGCTCTGAGCCTGGAGCCTCTTTCAGATTCTGTGTCTCCCTCTCTCTGACCCTCCCCTGTTCATGCTCTGTCTCTCTCTGTCTCAAAAATAAATAAATGTTAAAAAAAATTTTTAAAAGAAAGTACTTGGAATGCGTTGTGACTCCTACCAGCTTACAGTTGATCAGGACAACAGAGAAGTATGTTGTAATGTAACATGCAGTTATCGAGCATCATGAAGTGCCGTGTGCGTGTTTGACGAGGTGGGCCTACAACCCACGGTGACCCTAGTCTTCAGGCTGTGGGTCCGAGACACCCTTTTTTCTGAGCAGCCTCAGGGCCTGCACTGTGAGTGATGCTCACCCACCCACTTCCGCCCCGACTGCTGCGTGGCCTGTGTTTCTGCCACTCTCTAGAACGCCCAACTTCAGTGCCCATCTGGCCGTGTTTGCAGATGCCATGCGCCTCGTCTGTCTGTGTTCTGTCCGTCTGCATTTTCACAGTGGCCGTTTCTCTTTTGGTCTCCATCCTGTCCAGAGCACACCATGGCCACCCCCCTGGAGGATGTTGGCAAGCAGGTGGGTAGGCCCCATCCACTTCCTGTGGCCCTGTGGGGTCTCCCCGGAGCCTCACGTCCCCTGTCATTCCTGGTCCGTGTCTCCTCCAGGTGTGGCGGGGCGCCCTGCTCCTGGCAGACTACATCCTCTTTCAGCGGGACCTCTTCCAGGGCCGCACCGTGCTGGAGCTCGGGGCGGGCACGGGGCTGGCCAGCATCATCGCAGCCACCGTGGCACGCACGGTGTATTGTACAGGTAAGCCCGCTACCTCGGGCTGTGGGGACGTCGTCTCTTCGCAGGGAGCGTGCTATCAGAAAGGGAGGAGCGGCTGGGAATTGGGCCTTGGCCCGCTGTTGATTTTGCCATCCCATTCTGCTGCTTTCTCCACCCTCCGGCCACACCCACGGTGCAGGACCCCTCACTCCAGGAGGCACCAGCTACCCCCCTGAAACCTCCTCTCACACCCCATCACCCTGGGAAAGAGCAGATGTCTCAGAAAACAGGGAGGAGCGTACCTTTTATAAGGCTTGAACCGACGGGTTTATCGTTTTTATCTTGGTTGTGAAAATCTTGCCTACGTGTTGTGGAAGCTTTCTAGGGCAGCAGATACAATTTACTCGTTTTGTTACCAACCCCAGATCCATTCAACAGTGTGCAATTTATGGAGCTCTGGCCGGCAATATGCCAGACAGGGTCTTAGATGCAGGAGATCCAGGAGTGAATAGAACAGATGAAGTTGCTGTCTGCAAGGAGCTTTGCGATCATTACACAGTTTTTTCCCTTGTGGTTTTTTTTTTTTTTTGTGGTTTTGTGGGTTTTTTGGAGCGTACCTACTCCCAGACAGTAGCTGAGATCAGACTGTGTATTCTGTGCTGTGTGTTGCCAAAAATGTTGAAAAACGTTTTTCCAAAAGCATTTTCCAAAGTCATTAGAAATTATTTATAAGTATGACTCTTAATGACCAGGTAATATTTATCTCTGGGCATTTTGGTGGTTGCCATGCGTTTTGGTCTTTTTTGTTTGTTTGTGTTTTTCACAGTTGTCCGTTGCACCGTGGCGAGCACGTTTGTGCCGCGTTGTCTCATAGTCCTCAGGCTGGACTCCTAGAAGCAGGCGTGACCCTTTGTAAGCTTTTGCTACACATTGCCAAGGGATTTCTCTTTCACTGTTTTACCTTGCAATAATATTATACCGGCGTGGAAACTGCGAAAATATTACAGCAAATGCCGTGTAGCCCTCACTCCCCTCCCCGCAGTGATGACGTCTTACTTAACCGTAGTTCGGCGATGACGCCGGCAGCTCGATGCGGGAGCAGCGCTCTTGGCTCCCCGCTGGCCCACACACCCTTTCAGAGAGTAGGAACCAGTTCGTAAGAGGGCAGTAGCTCATCAGCTAGTGTCATTGTGCCTGACATCTTCCACGTCTGCTAGGCGGGAAGGGGCATCTGCTGCTTTGGTCTGCATCTCGTTGACACCCGGCCACCTGCTCATGGTGCCCATCTTTTGCTTCTGAGACAGGAAAGGGAGGTTGGGGGTCACCTGGGACGGGGCACGCCTGGCAGATACTCTGCATCAGCCACTGCCGGGAGTCCGCAGGGCAGCCCCCGCCTTTGCTCCATCACTGGGTCGTGTCGGCTGCCAGCGAGCGCTTCTCAGAGTCAAGCCATAATGCCACTCGCGGGTGCTCTGCCCTGTGCCTGGTGCCCAACTGCAGGACGTGACCAAGCTGTCTTACCCCTGAGAGGGAGGTTTCCTGGCACAGAGAAGAGAGCTTGCCTCTAGACAGCACGCTGCAGTTTGCACGGCCTCTCGCATGCTTCTGCACCTGCATGTACCTTCAAAGTGAGCCCGGGCATTCGCCAGGGAGCCGGGCACCAGTCTGTCCAGGTGGGCAGACTAAGGCTAAGGTCGGGTAGCTGGCCCCAGGTCATACACACAGCTACTATCATGTGGGGCGTGGGGAGGGCGCTGGTGGTTCATGGAACAGAGTTTTCCACGGAGCAGAGTTGTGAGAGCTCCCTCAGCAGCTGGCAGAGGGATAATTGGGGGCCAGCCCCAGGCCTCTGGTCTACCACCACGCCCCCTCGGCCAAAGCTGCTCTCTTCTGTCCCATTTTCTGTGTCAGAATCCCACACGAGATCTATTTGGACAAGAACTGCCCTAAACACTGACAAGCCGCTGGACTGGTGTGTGCAGTAGTCCCTTGAGCCAGTGGCCCAGGGAAAGGGACAGATGTGTCCCTGTGCCGAGCAGGGCACTTCCCCCACAACCAGGCTCTGCGCGTTCCTTGAGTCCACAGTGAGTGATGGGACAGAGTCTGGGTGTCCACAACCGTAGGCCAGGCAGGCGTCACCACACGGCCTTCGGTGCCTTCCACACGTGTGTTCTCCTGACGCATGTTAGGGGTTTTGGTAAAATGCCCACACCCCTTGCCCATCAGGGATGGATGCACTGACTGTGCCTGGGTTCTGCTGAAATGGTGAGAGACACCACCTGGTCAGAGCAGTGGGAGGCCCGGGACGCACGCAGCCGTGACAGCGAGTCATGCACGGGAGGGCACCCGCGGCTCGTTGGAACCCGCTGTGTGTCTCGATTCGTCACATCCAAACACCCGCGTCTGTGTCACACGCACTAACCGCACTGCGAGCCCTCACCCCTTCCCTCTGGAGCGCGCACAGAGTCTGTCCCCACCAGCACCGTCAACTCTTCCCTAAGGGAAAGGTCATCGAGAAGAGCCTCCAGGGGAGCACACTGAACCGTGGCAATGCGCACGCGGGAGATGCTCTCCTCTTCGTCTGGTGCCTCTCTGCAGTCATGCTGTCGTCCCAGCTCTCTCCAGGCAGAAACCGGGGGATGACAGTGTGGTGACGGCTGGGGTCTTATGGCCTGCCGTTCTGTTGTTCCAGATGTCGGCGCAGATCTCCTGGCCATGTGCCAGCGAAATATTGCCCTCAACGGCCACCTGACTGCTGCTGGAGGTGAGGCCCGGTGGGTCTTCCAGCTGGGGGGAGGGTTCTCTGGCAGGTGGGACAAGCACCTTGTACTGTGACACTGGGAGATGGGCCTGGCTTCCCAGAGCTTCACGTCTGATGACTCCGTCGTCGCACCCTGTCCTCCTCCCCACATCCCCTGCCATGTCCTGCTTCAGCTCGCTCCCTCCTGGACATCACAGTGGCCCTCACCTGGTCTCCCAGCTCCTTGTGTGGCCCGCCCAAGGTGTCCTCCGGGAAGCATCTAGAGTGACGATGGAAGCCTGACCCCTTAAGTCCCCTCTGAAAAAGCTTCAAGGGTGAAGTCTGAGCCCCTCTGCCTCTCAGCCCTCGTGGTCTGGCCCCTGCCTGCTCCCCTCCCTTTTCCACTGACTGCCTCACTGGCAAGCAGGGCACTCATGTCACAAGTTCCTCCCTCTGCCCAGACCAACGTCCTCCCCCCCGCACCACCCGCAGAATCCAGTTCATGTGACGGAAGCAGCGGCCACCCTCCCCTGACTGTACATGCAGACCCTTCCCGAGCAGCCGGGGGCGCTTTCCCACTCTCCAGCCGCTCCAGCCCATGGGCCTTAGGCCCTCCAGGTCTTCCACTGCTTGTGGATCCGGGACCCCTCTGCTTGTCCCAGATCTCGCTGAGGTCTGGCCTTGCCGTCTGCAACGCCTGCCTCACAGGGCTCCCTCCGTTCTGGTCACCCTGGCCTGTCTGAGGCTCCCCCCCACAACCCCGGCCCTTCGTGCTGCTGCCCCTAATCATGCTCAGACCTCCAGACGAGGTCCCAGCTCCCTATCAGGAGGTCCCAGCTCCCTATCAGAGCCTGGCTTCGCCTTGAACCACTGCATTTTGACCTGTGTGTGACTGGGTGACACCCTGCTGGGCCACGGGGCCTGCCTGATCCCCGTCACATTGTTTGTCTGAATGCCTAGTCAACAAGGGTGGAAGGGGAGGGGCAGGTGTGACTCACCTTCTTTGGAGCCTTCCCTGACACCCCCGCCTGACACCTGAGCTCCTCTCTCCTCCTGTGCTCGGCTTGTCCTCATCACAGTGCCCTGACCCCTGCCTTGTTGGTGTGTGCCCCCCCGCCAGTCTCTCCTGGGCTGCCGGTCCCCGAGGACAGGGACACGTCTCATACACCTTTGTATTCCCCGTGTCCGGTGCCAGACCTGATGCTTGGCGCTCCGTGCTGGCGGGATGGAGGGATTTCGGCGTAGAATGGGAAGGCTTATCTTCTTCCCTGACTGTTACTAGAATCTGGATGTTCTGCCTGGTTTTGCTCTTGCAGGCGGTGTGGTTAAGGTCAAAGAACTGGACTGGCTCCGCGACGACCTGTGCACAGGTGCGTCCCCCACCCCCGTCCCAGCGGACTCACGGCCGCTTGTCCTAGCTCCCTGTGGCCTGGGCTGAGCTGCAGGCTCCCGGCTGTGCCACAGCCCCTTGGCCCACGGCCCCTTCTCTCCGTTGGCTGATGATGGCCGCTCCTGGCACCTTCCACCTGCTCTGTCACTCAGACTGGGAGCGTCCCCATATAGTAGGCACAGTGGCCCCTGAGCTACAGGTGAGGCCTGGCGCTCAGGGCTGAGCACCTGCCCTGGGCTGGGAAGCAGCCTCGCACACGGCACTCTGTCCTGTCCTAAGGGCAGGGCCCCCCGGTGGGGGAGTTTTCTGAATTGATCACCTGGGCTGTGTCAGACCTACATGCTTGTGTGAACTGCCTGCTGTGTGTAAAGTGTCCTTTCCCGTCAGGTGTCAGGTGGGAGAGTCATTGCGTGTCGAGGGTCTGCCCATAGCCCCAGAGCTCCCCAGCCGCCCTTGAGGGCATGTCTAGTAACGCCCACTCCTGTGTGATGCCCTGGGAGGGGAAGCACCCTCCTCAGGGCCGCACAGCAGTCCATGGGGCAGCAGTGCCCGCCCCTCGGTGGGGAGGCAGACCCCAGGCAGCCACGTGTGCCGTTGCTGGGTGCAGCCCTGCCTGCTGGTGCCCGCCGTTCCCGGCTGGCCCATGGGGGAAGGGCCGTGCACAGAGTGGCCTCTCCTCTTTCACAGACCCGGAGGTCCCCTTCAGCTGGTCGCAGGAGGATGTCTCTGACCTGTACAGCCACACCACCATCCTGCTTGCGGCCGAAGGTGAGGCGTCCCGGTCGCAGCGGTACCCCCGCCCCTCCTCCGCAGAGCCCTCCCAGCCCCCAGGCGCCCGCCGTGCCCGCCTGCGGTTTCCAGCCTGAGCACCGTCGCGGGGGCACGTTTCTAGGGACTCGGTGCAGTGCCGGGGGTCCTCCCAGGGGCAGATCTGCCCGTGGTGGTGGGTTTTCCCCTCATGCCCGTTTCCTTCCCCGCAGTGTTTTACGACGATGACCTAACCGACGCTCTGTTTAAAACCCTGTCCCGCCTCGCTCACAAGCTGCAGAACGCCTGCACGGCCATTCTGTCTGTGGAGAAGCGGTGAGCTCCGCGCCCCCCTTGGAGTGCGCTCCTGTCCGCGCCGTCCCGACGCGCACGCACGGAGCCCCTGCTGTGTGCCAGCCCGTGCTGCCCTCCCACACGTGACCTCGTGTCATCCCCCGGCCCTGTGTGTGCCTACGGCCGCCCCCGCCCTGCCGGTGGAGAGGAAGGCTGAGGGGCGCCAGGGAGCCTGTCACGCTGGTCTGCGAGCAGACAAGCCCTTGAACGTAGCTGCACCATGGACACGTGGCCACCACGCTGTCCAGGGCCTATCTCTCTGAACGTCCCCTCCAGGATGCCGTCTGTCTCCTCAGCACCCCAGGCCTCTGTCCGTCTGTCCTCCCCCAATGCAGACGGACCCCTCCACCCGGAAGCCCTGGGGCTCCCGCTGAGGGAGTGGCATTTCATGGTAGAAGCAGACACCTTTCACACGGTTTTCTCCGATCATGTGGTAGACCATAACTTGTCCTTTTTTTTTTTTTTAATGTGTATTTGTTTTTGAGAGAGCGCAAGCGGGCGAGGGGCAGAGAGCGAGGGACAGAGGGTCGGAAGCAGGCTCCGTGCTGACAGCCACCAGCCCGATGTGGGGCTTGAACTCACGAACCGTGAGCTCATGACCTGAGCCGAAGTTGGACACGCAACCAGCTGAGCCACCCAGGGGCCCCTAGCCCACAACTTTTCTGAAGGCAATTCAGGATATGTAGCAAAAGCCATAAAACCTGGGTGCCTGGCTGGCTCAGTCAATGGAGCCTGCCACTCTTGATCTCAGGGTTGTGAGTTCGAGCTCCACGTTGGGTGCAGAGATTGCCTAAAAATAAAATCTTAAAAAGAAAAAAAAAAGCCGTGAAACCAAACGTACTTAGTGAGCCAGCAGTCCGGCATCTAGAAATCTGCCCTATGGAAATGACCATGGCTGTGTCCACACCATCCATCTGGGCATATCGTTCATACCTAAAATGTCGAGGAGCCCCTTTGAGGCACACGTGACCACTGACAGCATGTGGATCTCATTTGGAGACTGGTTTTATAGACCACCCAGGGAGAACGCGAGACCGTCAGGAAAAGTTGAACCCCGACTGAATGTTGGAATGATAAAGAATTATCATTAGATTTGTTTTAGGTGAACCAAAGAAACAGAAGAGGCTTTATGTTTTTGAGATGCTTGTGTCCATCTTTGCGGGAGAAATGCTGTGGTGGCTGGCCTTAGCCATTTAATAATCCATTCTGGGTGTGCGAGGGGCCTCAGCGGCTGTGAGCTGGTGGTGGTGCAAGTGGGGCCATCCATCACACTGTTGGAAATTCTTCTTAGTAAAAGATGTGGGGAAGCAAAGGGAAAGAGGCAAAGAATTTGAGTTTCAGGTTGCATCGTGTTGCAGGTTGGGGTGGAGAAATGGCCGAGCAGCTGGGCCGGGAGGGCTCTGGAAGGACCCATTTGAAGTGGCCCTGGCCCACCCCCTCCCGGCAGCCTTCGGCGCCCACTGCTCTGAGGCCCCTGCCCTTCGTCCTTTGGTCACATGTGCAGCCGGGGGCACCCCACGCGCATATTCTGTGCTGGGGAAGTGGGGAAGCCAGCCCGCGGTTCAGTGTCTGCCTCCTGCTCCACTTTGAAGTCCAGGGCGGGGCCCGTCTGTCGGGCGGTGGTATCTCAGGCACCTGACTCGACTTCCCTGAGCCCCGGTTCCCGCGTCTGTGAAGTGGAACCACCTCCCGGGCTCCCCTGCAGATTCGGGAAGGAAGCGCGCCCAGTGCTCAGCACCCGTAGGCGCGCGGTGAAGATCCACCGGTGGGGAGTGCGGTCGGGGAGGCGGCGGGAAGGCGAGGCGAGTGTGTGTCGCCTGCCTGTTTGCAGGCTGAACTTCACACTCAGACACCTGGACGTCACATGCGAGGCGTACGACCACTTCCGCTCCTGGCTGCGGCGGCTGGAGGGGCTCGCGGACGGCCGGCTGCGCTTCGCGGTTGAGCGGGTAGAGGCCTCCTTCCCGCAGCTCCTGGTTTACGAGCGCATCCAGCAGCTGGTAGGTGCAGGCTGTCACTGCCGTGCGCGACGCCGCGGACCCAGGGCCCCCACACGCGGGTGCCGCACCCCGGTGCTGCCGGGGCAGAGGGGCGGCTAGCACCAAAGACGGCGCTGGGGTCTCCCCATCCTGAGGGGCCACCGTGTCTGCACGTGGGCCTGCGGGCCGTCTGTCGCCCTGGACTTACAGGGCGCTCTTTCCCTGCGGGCAGTTCCTGCTGCGGAGGAAGTGGGCCAAGCACAGGAGGCGGCTGGGGTGCAGGAAGTCCGCCGGGGGGCACGTGGTGGGGTTCTCGATGCAGGAGTGCTGGAGTTCTCAGTGCTGGAGGCCACACCTTCGCCATGGACATGGGCTGGCCTCCCAGACTGGGCAGGCTTGTCTAATGGCCAGTGGCCCTTCCGACCAGGCCCGCTGGGTCCATCAGACTAGGCCTCTGAGGAAGCCTCCCAGTAGCGGTACACGGGCCGGGTACCGGGCCGAGCTCCTTCCTCCCCAGCCTCAGTTGATGCCGAGACCAGGTAAGTCACCCCGCCAGGCAGCCGCGGAGCTGGGGCCCAGCCGCTTCCTGTTACAGCTTTAAACCCCCCCTCATGGAGGAAATCTGAGAAGTCAAAATTACCCTTGATAATAATCACTTACGTAACTGGGAGCTGCAGTCCAAAGGTCCGGGATTAATCTCTTTTGTTCTCCTTGCCTGTTGGCTGTGGGTGCCCCTTCTCCGGGTGTGTGGAGACCAGGTGTAGTTCTGAGGAGGACAGGGGGGAAGAGGGCCAACAGGGAGCCCGCCCAGCAAGCACGGCGCTGAATCCGTGTGGTTGCCGCACGCGAGGAGCCACCTTGTGTTTCTGGCTCCGCTGCCTCCGGGCCGCCCCCCACAGACGGCCAACTGTCCTCTGCCCGCGAGGACGCCGGGTTTCCACCAGGAGTTTGTGTGTTTGCACCTTCTCCACCTGCCCGCGGTCGGAGGAGAGGCACGCGGCCCGGACAGTCAGCAGCCACGGGGCATGGCACTTAAGAGCTCCCCAAACGGGAAAGCGGTGGCTGGCTGACCCTCTTCTGGCCCATCTTGATTGTGTGACGTCCTCTCGTTTGTCCAGCTCCTCGCTCTCCCGTGGCGAGGCAGAACGACAGAATCAGGAGGCGCTCCCCACCCTTGGGGCAGCTCCTGTGCTGTGTGCTGTCCTCCGTGGTGAATCACTTGCCTCTCTGACATCGCGAGGTCTCCTTTGCGCCCCTCAGGAACCCCCGCTTTCTCTGTTTGCTGCAGGAGCTCTGGAAGATCTTTGTGGAACCGGTGATGTGACCCACCGCATCCCCAAGCATGGCTTCTCGACTGTTCTTAGAGTACATCTCTAATAAAATCAAAAGCTCACAAAGTGATGTGCTTGAGATTTTATCGTTTTAAAAATGTGGCAGGTGTACGTTACAGGCCTCAAGACTGTTTTCTGGGGGCCGTTGCTGCCTCCCAGCAGCAGCCGGAGAGCGTTCTTGATCTGGGCTGGAAGTCGTGTCGTTGCCCATGTTTTCCGTGCGGCCAGCTCATCATGCGCACTCCAAGGCCGTGTCGCGAGCTGCGAGCTGGCTTGGAATCAACATTTGCAACTGGATTCCACTTGAGTGGACTACTTGGAGGGCTCCTGGGGGGCAGGGGACCCAGGGCCCGGCCCGGGGCATTTAGTGCCCCCCTCTGTCACCTGCTCACAGATGTGTTTAATGTCCACGCCACACCGGCGGCAATAACACCACGCAGAGTGAGGCAAAGCAACCTCATTTCCTTCCAAGGCTGCCTGTGATCCGTTCCTGTCCCTCTGGGGACGCCCATTCAGAGGAGGCGGCAGGAGCTGGCCAAGTGACCTTTATTTTCTGTTTTAACTCTTTGTAACCAAAATCGTGGGAGCCCAGAACAGAAAGAGCCGCTCTTCCCCACCCTGTGTGGCTGCCCCGGGGTCCGTGCCATGATCTGCATCACAGCCTTCCCTCCCACAGCCCGGCTCCTTCCCCTCCTGCCCTGGGGCTCCCTGCTCGGCTTGTATCACAGGAGCACATCTCCGTCTGATTTTTTATGTTTTGCTCTTTGGCCCTCCTGTCTCCACCCCTTCCTGATGCTTTACGACCATTCCCACCATCTCCCCCTCCTCCTCCTTCCGGTCCAGTCCCACTTCCTGCTGCCTGGGCCCTCCCTGCACATCCCGTTCCCGTATTGCTGCTCCTGCAGGCCTGGACCCCAGGCCCAGCATGTGCGCCTCCCTGCCTGCCCCACAGCCCAGATTGCTCCTGGCATCTCTCCGGCTCCATTCGGACACCAGATTAACTCACCTCATCCTCCCAGCCAGGACGTGACATTAGTAGTCTGGTTACATCCACCGAACAGTTGAGAAGACATCGGCTCTAAACAGAAAAAATGTCCACAGGTCAGGGCCCTGTCTGGCTTAAATATCCACATGTTTCTGGCACACAGTCTGGCCCAAAGTACGTACTCAACACAAACTGTCGAATGAACAATTAATAGGAACTGTGGCTGGGGAGAGGGTTTCCCAGTTGCAGACATTGTTACCTCCAGGGGCCCTTGGCAGTGTTTGCAAAGGTTTTGGTGGTCACAACTCCGGGAGGTGGGTGCTACCAGTCAGGGATGCTGCTAACGTCCTGTAATGCATAGGACGGCCCCCAGGGCGGCAGCGCTGAGGGTCAGAGATCTGGATCAGGGAGAATGTTAGCTTGTTTAGGAAAAAAAGACGGATCTCAGCTGAACGTCCATGAATGAGTCTCACCCTCCCCTCTGGGAGTGGGAAGGAGATTCACACGCATCGTCTCTAAGCCTTACAAAGACCCTAGAGGGCAGGAGTGATCCCCACTTGACATGAGAAGTCTGGAGTTCAGAGCAGTTAAGCCACCTTTCCGACATCACAGAGCTGCCAAATGGCAGCGTCGGGCTCGGAGCCCACACTCTCCACGCTTTCCCGCGGCAAGTTTCCCCGGCCACCGGTGGCAGCAGCCCCAGCCCCAGGCCTGACGCGGATTCTGCTCCTTGACAAGACCCCGGTGATTTGTGCGCGGTGAGTGGTTCAAGATGCATAGCCTTTGAGCTCTTCCCATTTCCGGAGGTTCCGACACAAAACCCTCCCTGATAAAATTGCCGTAATTAAACCGAGTCGCGAATCACAACAGGATATGTGAATAATGAGTCCTCAAAACAGAGCCCCACGAGACCGAGCCCCCAGCTGGCCCCGTGTCAGCCCTAACTGACGTTTTCCCAGCCCTTGTGGGGACAAGCCCATAAATGTAAGCGGCACCAAGCAATAGAGTCATCGCTCCTTTCACCTGGCACATTAGGGCGAGAAAGCACTCTGCCTGAAAGCTTCCTCTAAGTGGGTCTGGAATTAATCTTGATCGGCTATAATTCAAAGCATCGTCAGATTTTCACTTCTCGGAGTCAAAATTCACCCTTCTCACCCTGTTTTTATAGCTTTGCTTGAACCGCTAAGAGCTTGTTTGGCAGCAATATTTCAGAATCATGAAAACATGGAGATGTTCTGCTAGGGAAGTAATCTAGATAGACCTCTGGAGTTGTCTGTCTGTTTGTTTACTTATCTATTTATTTTGCACATTCTAACATTTCCAGAGAATATACAGCCCCAGGGTGGGGACTTGGTTGTTCAAGCCTGCACAGAAAAGATTTGCTAAAACCAACAAACATGGCCCCCTCGGTTCTCAAAGTACTGTGTACACAAGTCACCCGGGATTTTGCCAACATGCAGATTCTGACTCCAGTCCTCCTGGACCTTAGCGAGCCACCAGGTGACCCTGGTACCGCTGGTCCAGCCACCACTGTGGGGAGCAGGGCTGGGACGCGCCATTCCTGGTTAGAAGCACAAACTCGGGCTGGGCAGACCCAAGGTTCTTATCCTGGCTCTGCCCCCCAGACCAGCCAGACAACCTTGGACAAGTGGCCTAGCCTCTCTGAACCTCAGTTTCCTCATCTGTGAAATGGTAAGACTCCTGTCTTCACAGAGTTACTGTGAAAATTGTATTAGATAATCCACGTAAGATATACCAGGGGAGTCTTCAGTAGATGCAATACAGTTGTTTGGTTTGGGAGCATTTTCAGCTTGTACACTGTGGCCTGGCATCACCGCCTGCTAGAGAAATCTTTGTGAGCAATCCGTACCTCTCTCTGGTACAGAGAGGACCCTCTTTGTCCCTGTATTCTGAGGCAGTAGCTGGGCAAGGAGCAAATGTGAAAAGTCACGTGGAACAGGCCTGCCTTAAATCCGGGCTCTGCGTTACACACAAGGGTCACCTTGGGGACCTGGAAGGCCCTCAGAGGAACAGGCAAGCAAGCCATCCTCCGCACCGCTGACCCCACGTCCAACAAGACATGCCATGGGTTGCCAGCAGGGGGAGACGTGCTTCCTGGGGAAGCGACCTCAGAGACCAAGTTCTGCATACAGAGTAAAAAGAATCCTGTTTGCAGTGAGACCCCCGCCCACGGGGTGGCCTAGACTCAGGGAGCTGTAAGTTGGCGGGCAGTGACGCTGATGTGAAACGTCAGTAGGAGACCCGTCTTTCCGTCTGTGTGTCAAGGTGACCTACATACACCTTGGCTTTCAGCTCTCACAGCCGTCTGCCCACACGCGAGTGCAGGGGCAGAACAGCTGTGTGCGTGGTCCTTCCAGGGGGATGGTGCTTCCGGGCGCGCGGTGCTTCCTGCCTGCGTCCTCCCAGAAAGCTAACTCAGGTTGACACCTAGGCGGCTTGGGAGTAACTGCCAGTTGGAACCCACCTCTGCCAGGTGGCCAGTACACGTGCCCAGCAAACAGCTGCGGCACAGACACTGGAAGCAGCGGGACTTGCAGCCCTGGATCCCGGCTCAAACCAGAGAGACCTTCCAGGTTGTGCTGTTTCTCATGTGGCAGCTCAGTGCAGCGTCCCAAAGCAGGTATCAGCGGGGATCTGCTCTCACAACATGGGCTAGTGATGCTGCCCAGCAGCGTGGGGCAGCCAACTGGTGGCCTTTAAATCCGTGACCTCTTAAGGGATGTCACAGCTCTCTCCCGACAGACTGATACCGGTCTGGTGGTTTTGTGCCTTTCAGCCCTCTGTTGAAGCCACCAAGGGCCGTGTCACATGGGAAGTCGGGGCAGGGCTGCTGCCACAGACTCTGGCCTCAGTGATGAAAAGCGCACAGCCCTGCTCTTGGTCGCCACACAGACCCTCCTTCTCATCAGCCTGGTCTGGCCTTCAGTCATGTGATTTCCTGATTGATGGGAAAAAAGGCGATGGGATGAAAGGAAGGTGTGGGTACAGGAAGAAGAAGGGCTGGGGGTGACACCCAACATTCTGACTTGGATGACTGCGGCTTCTGAAGACCCAACCCTGCCCCCTCCACCAAGGGCAGATTGACCAGAAGGGCATAGTGAGCAGATGATGAGACTTATGAAAAATATTTATTCTTCAGCATTTAAATGTGATGGAAAATCTTCCTGCTGTGAACATCTACATCCTTGTGAATTTGGAGACTTGCTTCTCAGGCCGGATACCAGTCGTGGGTGCTCAGGCTGTGCTGGAACTGCCATGAGAGGTCATTGCATAAAACCCAAACCCCTTTGCAAAGCCCACCAGACCCTCAAGGTCTAGTCTCCGCCTACCTTTCCAGCCCCATCCTGTCCGCCATATTGAATTCCCTCCTCCTCCCAGAATGCACCATGCTCTTAGCAGCCCCCACCCTCTGAAACTCCTCTCACCCAGTCCCTCTCCTTAGTTTCTTCTTCCAGAAAGCCTTCCCCAGGTGTACACGGCCCCTGAGCCTTCTACAATACGACCCTTTTAAAACTTGGTGTGATAACTGTCTGTTTCCCTGCATGTCTCCCTCATAGATGGTGAGCTCCATGGGGACAGGACTGGAGTCATCCCCCAGCCTAACACACCTGGTCATTCTGCAGATATTTGTCCACCACTTCCCCCATGCTGGATGTTGACCAGGCTGCCTGGGAAGCAGCAGGGAGCAAGACATCTCACATCCGTGCCCTCCTGGAGTCCAATGCTAGATGAGACAACAGGCAAAAAGTACAAATAAATACATAGCATGCATCACATCTTGGGAAGAACAGTGATCCAAAAACCAGAAGTAAGGCCAGAAGGGGGCTGCACGCTGCAGCATCTGCAAAAGCGCGTTCATGTACCCGACTGGTCTGAGCGCAAGTATTTTGCAGTTCTGTAAACCTGAAGCCACATGATGACTTCTCTTCTGTCCAGCAGGAAGATAACCCCCCCAGGGGGACAGTGGTCTTGCCCCGCAGGACACAAACCAAGTTTGTGTCTACTATGCCGAGTTCAGCTTGTCGCTTTTCCCTGGGGAGGGTACACAGCCCTGTGTCTCGTATTCCCTTTTGAACCAGCTTTGTCATCCTGCATTGTCCCTCATTGGTGAATCACGTAAGACTGACACGTGCTATCGGTTTCAAAAGAATTATGTTTTAGTGGTTTCGGCGTTATAACCTGGACAGGGCTGATAAGGGCTGTGAAGAAAAGTAAAGCCGTCCTGGGGCCAGGGGAGCGTCCACCAGGGGCAGGGGAGGGGGCCCAAGATGGGAGGTAAATCCTGAGGAATGAGCCCGCCCTGCCAAGTGAATGAGCGGATGAGTGAATGAACGAACTGAGCAGAAAAACGGTTTGCAGGGTCCTTGCTCGGGGCAGCCAATGGTGAAGATAGGAGATGAGCGTGCTCTTGGCTTCCCATCCGCCCAAGGGGCCTAGGGGTTATTTTCTCCTGGGGGTTGCAAGGTTTGAGGACGTTGGCCCCGTGGGGCGCTTCACCTCAGGGCCGGCTCCATGGAGGACCCTCGCCACGAGGTGGCGCCCCAGCCTCATGAACTGACAGCAGGAACCTATTACCCACCCCCCAAACCCCCACCCCCAGCCCAAGGAATTCAGGACAGTCATCAGTCCCCTTAAGCCACTGGCAGCTGCTCCAAAGCACGGGTCCCCAGCGACTCTTGGGGGACACTAAGTAACCTGCTGCATATCATACATGTTGGTTCTGATTGCCGCCCAGTACCCAGCTAACCCCACACCTAAATTCAGACCAAACCCACGTTTTTTTTTCAACGTTTTTTTATTTATTTTTGGGACAGAGAGAGACAGAGCATGAACGGGGGAGGGGCAGAGAGAGAGGGAGACACAGAATCGGAAACAGGCTCCAGGCTCCGAGCCATCAGCCCAGAGCCTGATGCGGGGCTCGAACTCACGGACCGCGAGATCGTGACCTGGCTGAAGTCGGACGCTTAACCGACTGTGCCACCCAGGCGCCCCCAAACCCACGTTTTTATTAGGCATTTACATTGATCTCATTTATCAGTATACCAACCCTGAACCCATTTTAGAGGTGGGTCAGCTGAGGCTCAAAAGCCTACGTGGCCTGTCCAAGGCCACAGGACTAGGAAGTAACGAGGGAGGGGTCTATACCCAGGTCTGCCCGACGCTGTAATCAGCATTCTTTCTATTGCCTCCTGCCCAGAGTAGGGATTGCTTGAAGACAAGGAAGAGTGGAGTGGAGGCTATGCTGTGCCATTGTCCTGGGGTAGATGGAAGGGTTTGATGTACTGGAGCTGAAACCCAATTCTGCCTTAGGCTTTACGAAGCGACCGTTTCGGAGCCAGGAAGGAACATGTCTTTGGGGCGGGAGTGTCTGGATGAGGAAGGACCGAGCTCAGAAATGGGCTCCAGGGGCAGGTAATGGTGTTTCCAGCTTCAAAGCTCACAAAGAAGAGAGCGTGGGGCCGATGGTTCGGATGCTGGGGCCATGGACTAAAGGAACTGAGCCTTCCCCCTACACCCCCTCTCAGTGAGGGCCTCTGAAAGGCACTAAAGCTCGGTGCCTCTGCATCCGTGTCTGTGAAATGGGCACGCTAGTGGTACTTACTGTCAAGGTCGTACTTGATGTGCCTGTGAAGGACCCGGTACGTGAGCTGGCTTGGGGGTGGGGGGAGGTACTATTCTTAATTACTTGCTGCTGCATTGCTATTAACAGCCTGTTGCAAGGGGCGGAACCTCCCCAGCCAGGCGCTGTGCTCAGCTGCTAATGGCAAAAATGATCTCACTTGCCACACCACTGCGCCTCAGTGTTACTTGACTGACAGCATGGGTTATTTTGAGGAGAAAAAAAAAAATCAAACTCTTGAGTGCACCATCTCGGAAAGGTTTCCACGACAACCCACACCTGGCTGTTCCGGCAGGGAGGGGAGGGCGGCCTCCCAGGGGAAGAATCAGAACGAGACTCCAGAGGTGGGGTGGGGGTCCTCCCACTGCTGTGTTCCCAGCTGTTTGTACAGCCCTGGGCAGGACGGATGCTTTACAGGCTCTCTCTCTCTTAAAGCTCTCCACGGCCCCGCTGTGGTTCTCACCCCCACTGTGCAGATAAAGAAACTGAGACTCAACTCAATTGAGAGGTTGAAATGTGCCAACAGCCACTGGGTGATTTGGGCCTTTGTGGGTTTCACTTGTCTCACTGGAGGAGCCGGAGGGCGCCTCGTGACCTCAGCACTCTTGACATCTGGGGTCCACTACCCTCGATGGTGGGGCTGTCCTGTGTACTCCAGATGTCTCCCCAGCGTCCCTGGCTCCACCTGCTAGATGCTGGACTGGCTCCCTCCTCCTCCCAGTTGTGACAGCTGAACTCCCTGAGTCAGGGGAGGTGCTCAGGAAGTCAGGGAGACACCCAACTGTCAACGCTCCTCCATTGGGCCAATGCCCCTTGCGGGATCACCCTGTTCTACCTTGCAAGGAAACAAGAGTCAGAGAGGAGTAGGGGCCCCCAGGGGTCCCACAGCCTGTGAGCAACAGGCTGGCTGGGAGCTCACGTGGGTTTGACCCGAGGCCGGCCGGGCGGTTTCCAGTATAGCCTCTAACCAGTCCAGACACCAGCGGTCTCTGTGCACACGGCATGGCCAGCTCAGCTCACTGTGCTGTGTCCCAGACGTGAGGACTGGCCAAGGCAGCCGAGAGCGCGCGCACTCCGGCTCAGGACCAGCACCACAGATGTCAGGCCTTGGTGACACACAGGGAAGTGGCGTGGGGGGGGAGGGCTGTCATCTCCCTGGGGTCCAGAGGCCAGTGGAGGGGATTTCAAAGAACGCGGCTTCGATGCAGTGGTCCTCATAAGGAGGATGGGGAGTGAGCATTGATGTCCCAAGCTCTGAGCACAAGCCACCACTTTCAGTCCCCTCAGCAACCAGCAAGGGGACGCTACCATCTGCCTTTAGAAAGCCAAGGTCAGAGAGGGTCGGAGACAGGCCCAAAGTCACAGGGCTGAGGGGCAGCGGTGGGTCTCGGACTGGAGTTCACCTCCGGAGCTGCTCCCGGGAGTCGGCTCCAGGGCCTGGTACCTTCTGGCAAAGCAGCTCCATCTACCGCCTCCGAATTCAGCAGGAGACTGAGCATTTGCATGGACTCCAGGCCTGCAAACTCCCAGGGGGCCCGGGATTCATTCTCAGGAAGCCTTTTCTGGTGGGAAGGGCCTTTGAAATATGAGGTAAGCAACTGTTTAGTTCCCACAAAGCCTGGTATCTTTGCGGGGTGTTCAGTTTGGAAAGACAGAAAAATAAAAGGAGACTGTGTTCTCTAATTTGTGTCAGCTAAGCACATACTGAGTCCTGCTCTGCGCTGGGTGCTGTGCCTGCCCCCCCTGATGCCCCCCTGCCCCATAGATGATGAGTCAGGCCAAGGACCCGTCCCCGAGGAGCTCACTGGCCAGAGGAGACACCCCCTGGTATAGATCATTTAACAGCCCAGTCCCTGACACAGAGTAAGCTTTCGGCCAACAGTTTTGGTAGGTGTGGGAGAATAGACTGTGAGGGAACAGAGGAGTGAATGAGAACTTGAATCCGCTCGTCAAGTCGCGACCCAGCGACTGAATGAATGGGCTTGTGAATGCCATGAAAAAGGTGAGCACCAGCTGCGAGAGCACAGGAGAATGGCGTTTTAAAACCTTAGCAGCGGCCAAAGATGATGGTGCTAGAGGAGGAGGGGAGGGAGGAAGAAGAGAAAACTCTCCCCAAATCTGGAACACTGACAGCACCAAATTCTGAATGTGCCGCAACGGGAACTCTTGTTCACTGCTGGTGGAAACGCAGAATGGCTCGGCCCCTGTGGAACAGTCCGGCAGTTTCTTACAGCACTGAACATACTTGGGCCATACGATGACCCAGCAACGGCACCCCTTGGTATTCACCCGAATGAGCTGGAAACTGACGTCCACACAAGATCTGCATACAGATGTTTATAGCAGCTCCAGTCTCTCTCTCTCTCTCGTTTTTAGAGAGGGGTGGCAGAGAGAGGGAGAGAGAGAACTCCCAGCAAGCTTCTCACTTTCAGCATGGAGCTCAACGTGGACGTCGATCTCAGGAACCGTGAAATCATGACCCGAACTGAAATCAGGAGTCAGACGCTTAACTGACTAACTGAGGCACCTGGGCACCCTTCTGTTGTCTCTCTCTCGTTTTTCAAAGAGTTTATTTTTAAGTAATCTCTACCCCCCAACATGGAGCTCTAACTCACAACCCCGATTTCAAGAGTCACACACAACTGAGCATTGGGGTGCCTCCAGGCAGGCACCCCACAGCAACTCTATTCGTAATTGCCAAAAGTTGGAAGCAAGCAACATGTCCCTCACTGGGTGGATGGATAGACAAGCTGTGGCATATCCACACCCTGGAATATTATTCGGTGCTTGAAAAAGAATGAGCGACCCAGCCATAACAAGCCATGCAAGAGACTTTAAATGCGTATTGCTAAGTGAAAGAAGCCAATCTGAAAAAGCTACGTACTGGATGATTCCAGAAAAGGCAGAGCTACAGAGACAGTAAAAAGATCAGTGGTTTCAGGGTGTTAAGGGGAGAGAGGGCGAGCCGGCAGAGCACAGGGGATTTCGGGGGCAGCGAAACAAGTCCGTATGACACTGTAATGATGGACACGTGTCACTATACATCTGTCCAAACCTGCGAGTGGGCAGCACCAGAAGCGAACTCCCGTGGACACTACGGACGTTGGGTGTTGATGTGTCCGTGCAGGTTCGTCAGTTGTAACAAACATCCCCTCTGGTGGGGATGTTGATGGGGAGGCTGTGCATGTGTGGGGGCAGGGGATGGGTGCATGGGCAATCTTTCTATCTTTTCCTCAATTTTTCTGTGAACCTGTTCTAAAGTCATTTTAAAGGGGAAAAAAGTAAGAAACAGACTCTAGCCGTGGTCAACCGGCAACATTGGTGATGGGGGCGGTGGGAGCAGCCCCCTGCCGATGACCTGGCCCAGCATTCTCTACTTCTTTGCATGCTCGCTCCTAACCGTCGCTGCCTGAGACTCACCCCAAGGGCTCTCCACAGCCACCTCAGCCTGCCCAACCCAAAAGGGGAGAGCCAGAAGCACTGGGGAGTTGACACCCTGGGCGGGCAGTCTTCAACCCGTGACTGGCAGTCGTTGGTGCGTGAATGCCCCGGTCCCTAGCCCCTTAGTGGGGTAACTCTGAAGTGAATGTCCTACCCAGCCAGCCCCCAGCACTCCCCAGCGGAATGCCACCCCAGCTGCCCCTGCGATCACATCATTACCTGCTCTTCCTTTCCTGTCTGACTAGCCCACCCCTACTGGCATCGCCTGGGTCACTTCTGTCCTTGTGTCAGGGTCTGTTTCTGGAGGGACCCAAACTATGTGAGTGATGATTCTGATAATGTTCATGACAATAGCTAATCTTAGTAGAGGACTCACTGCGAGCCTCCCACTCTGCTGCATGCTGCAGGGACCTTTCTCCTGTTTCACACGCACGAGAGCCCGGGGCCGGCCAGCAATACAGCCTCATCTTATGGGATTCTTCATTGTCACAGCCGCGATCTCCAGAGTCTGAGGAAATAACAGCCCTACGGCCCTGTCTCCTGATTTTCGTCTTCAGTTGTCTGTAGGGAGGAGAGGGAAGGATGGGGAGGTGTAAGGACTTTGGATCTGCTGGCCCTGGAGAAAGAGTTTGATCTCAGTTTGGTGAGGTTTCAGCAGGGAGTTGATGGACAGCTCCTGGGGGCCAAGAGCTCCCCCAGGGAGGGGTGAGAGGAGTCAGCACCTTCCCTCAGCATCCTGCTTGACACTGTCCTTTGCATGCAGTGGAACGGATCAGTATTAATAGAGCACCTGCTGTGTGCCAAGTAGTGTCCTCAGAGATCTCAGAAACGCCATAGATGTCAGACATGCTAACCAAGTCCTCAAAGATCTCAGATGAGACATAAATGCTTAGTTATTTTCTCCAGCAGTGGAGATGAGTAGGGGAGCCTCATTCCTCCGTCTGGTGCCCTGCAATGCCCTCCCATGTACAGGCAAGAAGAATTGGGGTGAGTGTGAGTGCACTCCTGTGAGCCACAGGAGGAGGGGACCTAGAATGTACTGAGCACCTTGCATAGTGTTGAAACTACATACATGTTTTCCAACACGGGGTTTCTCAACCTTAGCACCAGTGATGTTTTGGGCAGGAGAACTGTTTGTGGTTAGGGCTGCCTCTGGGAAGCCCTCCAGGGAATGGGAGTGGCACTGGGGGACAACACCATTCCCCTGTCACTTCAGCGTGTCCTGAGCTAGAAGGAGAATCTCACCACTGTGTTTCTTGGGAACTGGCAGCTCTAAAGGGCCCAGTCATGGTAATGACAGTAGAATAAAGCTGTGACACATCTGTGATGTGTCAGATGCAGCAGCTGGGCGTGGCACACCCACCTTATGGGGTCGGGGTTGGGGTCTGGCCGGTAAAGGAAAGCCAGAGGCAGCCCCTGGGTCTTTGAGGAGACAGGTGCATGGGAATGAGTGCAGGGAAATCCCACCCAGGCCCCCTCTTAGCATTCAGGCCTCTGCACACATGTCACGTCCTTCCAGGTGACCCCACCCCCCCACCCTGGCCATCATGGCTGATGTCCTCGCTCTGAGGGACTTGGTGTCTCTCAAACCACTTATTGTTAAAAATTTGTTTCCTTAGTTCATGTTTGCCTCTTTTATGCTCTGTCTCCCAGCACCAGAACGGAAGCTCCGTGGAGATGGGACCTCAAACCCCCAATGCCTAGAACAGCTCAGGGCCTGGCACAGAGTAGATGCTAAATGCGTGTTTGTTGACTGACTAAATGAAAGAACAGATAAATTACTAAAGGAGGGAATGAGTGAGCTCTGGGCCAGCCTCGCATAATTGGGCGAGTTGCTTGGTGAAGCGGGTAATAACAACAGCTTCCGGTGTGTGGGTATCCACCAGGGACCAGGAATGAACACTTATCATTTACCCCAAAGGGTGACCTACTGTGCTACATACCTTTTTCTTCTTGCGGCAAAATACACATAACACATTTACCATTTTAGAGTGAATAGTTCAGTGGCATGCAACACATTCACAATGCTGTGCAACCATCACCCCCATCTAGTTCCATGACATTGTCAGTATCCCAAATAGAAACCCCATACCTATTAAGCGGTCACTCCCCACTTTTTCCACCCCCAGCACCTGGCAACCACTCATCTGCTTTCTGTCTCTGTGGCTTTCCCTATTCTGGATACTTCTTATGAATGGACCCATACAGTGTGTGGTCTTTTGTTTGCAGGATTCACCCACATTGTGTCATATGCCAGTATTTCATTCCGTTGTATGACTCAGTAATACTCCACTGTATGGACATACCACAATTTGGCCATCCATTCATCAGTTGATGGACATTTGGTTTGCTTCCACATTTTGGCCACTGTAAGCAGTGTTGCTATGAACATTCATTTACAAGCTTTTGTTTGAAAACCTGTCTTCAATTTTTTTTTTATATCGACCTGGCATTGCAATTGCTGGGTCATATGGTGGCTATGTTTGACTTACTGGGAGCTGACGGACTGTTTTTCACAGTGGCTGCACCATTTTACATTCCTACCGGCAGTGTGTGAGAGTTCCAGCGTCTCACACCCTTGCCAACACTTGTCATTTTCCGTTTTATTATTACGGCCATCTTAGGGACCGCGCGGTGGTGCCTCAGTGTGGTTTTGATCAGCTTTTCCCTAATGACTGATGATGATAAACATCTTTTCATGTGCTTATCAGCCATCTGTATGTCTTCTTTGCAGAAATGTCCATTCAAGTCCTTTGCCCATTTTTTGAATCAGGTTGTTTGCCTTTTGGTTGTTGGGTTGTAGGAACTCTTTATATATTCTGGATCCTAGACTCTTTTCTGATATATTATTTGCAAATGTTTTCTCTCTCTCTGTGGACTGTCTTCTCACTCTCTCGATCATGTCCTTTGATGCACAAAAGCCTTTGAGTTTGATGAATCCCAATTTATCTATTTTTTTCTTTTCTTTTTTCCTTATGCCTTTGTTGTCATATTTAAGAAGCCATTGCCAGGGGCACCTGGGTGGCTCAGTCGGTTGGGCATCCGACTTCGGCTCAGGTCATGATCTCACGGTCCATGAGTTCGAGCCCCGCGTCGGGCTCCGTGCTGACAGCTCGGAGCCCGGAGCCTGTTTCGGATTCTGTGTCTCCCTCTCTCTCTGACCCTCCCCCGTTCATGCTGTCTCTCCCTGCCTCAAAAATAAATAAACGTTAAAAAAAAATTAAAAAAAAAAAAAAAGAAGCCATTGCCAAACCCTAAGTCATGAAGATTTACCTCTGTGTTTTCTTCTAAGAGTTTGGTGGTTTTAGGGCTTATATTTAGTTCTTTGATCCATCGTGAGTTAATTTTTGTGTATGGTGTGCGATAAGGGTCCAACTGTCTTCTTTCACATGTGGATGTTGTGGTAGTTGCTTTAATTGTTCAGTTCACAAATGGGAACACAGAGTCTGAGAAGGGGTAAATGACTTCTCCCAACATCACACGACCATTGGGAGGTAGAAATGGAATTTCCCACTAAGTCCCGGGTTGGTCCCCTTTTCCTCACACCCAAATGCCCTCTGTGATATCCCTATACTATTTTGTGAGCAGGGACCGTGGAAAGCACAGACCTGAGCAATAAGGCAGATATTCTAATCTGGCTCCGGGAAGGTTCATCCTTGTCTCTGGACCTCATTTTCCCCCTCTGTACAATGGGTGGCTGATCGCTAAGGGCCTTTCCTGCCCAGACTGCTGGTGCCTTGAGAGCTTCGTGCCCCATTGCCCTCATTTCCTTCCTCAGAGATGCTTTTCTGGGAGGAGCTCATCCTGGGCCTCAGCCAGCCTCTGGAAAACATTCTCAGCAACCCCTGGAAGACGCCCGCAGCATGGGGCTGTGGAAAATGCAAGGGAAGCTAATGTGAGAAGGGCCTTCACGTGCTGACAGTTTCCTTCACAAGTATCACAATGAAGCTACTTGAGAATCAGCTTGCAAAGCACCTGGCCATAAATATCCCTCTCACAGCCCTCCTCAACCAGAAGCAGCTCAGCTCCTCCTGAACACTCAGTACCAAGGCCTAACCCACAGTGGATGCTGTGAATATTTGTTTCCTGCAATCATCTTAGACCCGGGTTTGGCAAACTTTTTCTAAAAAAGGGCCAGGCGGTAAATATTTTTGGCTTTGCAAGCTGTGCGGTCTCTGTCAGAACTACTCAGCTCTGCCATAGCACAAAGGCAGCCGTAGATGATGCACAGGTGAGGGGGGTATCACTGTGTTCCAATAAAACTTTATTTATGCACAGTGAGATTTCAATTTCATGTCATTTGCATGTGAAAGAAAATATCATTTTTCTTTTGATTGCTTCCACTGTTTAAAACATAAAACCCGGGGTGCCTGGGTGGCTCAGTCAGTTAAGCATCTGACTCTTGTTTTCAGCTCAGGTCATGATCTCACAGTCATGGGATCGAGCCCCATGTTGGGCTCTGCATTGAGTGTGGAGCCTGCTTGAGATCCATTCTCGCTGTCTCTGCCCTCCCTGGCTCACGCATGTACTGTCTCTCGCTCTCTCTCAAAATAAATAAACATTTAAAAAATATACAAATAATGGGGCGCCTGGGTGGCGCAGTCGGTTAAGCGTCCGACTTCGGCCAGGTCACGATCTCGCGGTCCCGGAGTTCGAGCCCCGCGTCGGGCTCTGGGCTGATGGCTCGGAGCCTGGAGCCTGTTTCTGATTCTGTGTCTCCCTCTCTCTCTCCCCCTCCCCCGTTCATTCTCTGTCTCTCTCTGTCCCAAAAATAAATAAACGTTCAAAAAAAAATTAAAAAATATATATATATACAAATAAAATAAAACATAAAACCAATTTTATATCATAGCCTGCAGGTCATACAAAACAGATGGTGGGCTAGGCTACATTGGGCTTAAACCTTTGCTTTTTTGTTTTTCATTTTAAATATTTTTTTCTTAGTGTAGGAGTAATAGATATTTGTTATAAAACAATTAGAAGTTAGCAACATGCAAATAAAGTAAAATTAGAATCATCCATAATTTCAACATACAGCTACAACTATTTATGCTAATGGGCATTTATTTTTCTACCTCTCTATCTATCTATATTGATGCTCTCCAATGTGATAGCCAGTAGCCGCATATGACTATTTGACCTGAAACAAAAATTAGATAAAATTTCAATTTCAGTTTCTCTGTCAACCAGCACATGTGAATTCTTCAATACCTATGTCTGGCTAGTGGCTACCATATTGGACAGCACAGATACAGAACATTTCCACCCAAAGCAGAAAGTTCTGTTAGATAGCACTGATCTCTCCACATCTATCTATATAGTCTTAACAAATACAGGACAATACTTCTTTGGTGAATATCTTTGTTCACTTAATATTTTGAGAGGACATATTCATGCCATTCAAATACTCAATACTTATGTTTTATTGGAGGTATTCTGTTCATGAAACAGAGTGTCCCTTTAGAGTCTCTATGGTTGTACATTTGTTTCCAGTTTTTTGCCACAATAAACAAAATGATAGTAAACCACTTTATCACTAACCGTTTGTACCATTCACTGTTTAAGATAAATTCATGGAGGCTTAATTTCTTGGTCAAAGAGTAAGCCCATTTGAAAAATGTTTTTAATAGGAATACCCATTTTCTCCCCAGGAAGGCTTTGATCATTTATAGTCCCATCAGCAATTCATGAAATTGTCTACTTCTTTGAAACCCCCACAAATAATAGTAGTTATAATGATGAAAGTTAGGCCATTTTGGTAGATGGAATTTTTCTGTCTCTTTATCTTGCCTTTCTTTGACAAACTTTATTTCCTCCCGTGTTTATTAACCATTTTATTTCTTTGGGTGAGTTACGGGCAATAAAGAGGATTATCTGCATGGCTTAAGTTTCAAGGAAAAATTGCTAGATTTGTAACCCTCACAAAGTTCTGCAAGCAAGGTGGCAGGATTAACATACCAAAGAGATTGGCAAAGCTCTCTCAATTTCAGCAAAACCTTGGATCAATTTTCTGTCTGTTCCTTTGAATGATTCTTATTTATTGTTTCTTTTTGGTCCCTATGGTCATAGACCGTACTAGAGGGCAGGTAGGGTTTTTTGGTTGTTTTTTATTTACTCAGTTATTTGTTTTATATTTATCTTAGTTCCTTAATTTCTAGGAACACAGTCTTCCTTGCCTAACCAGAGACAGGGCAGCTTGGATTGCGGGAAAGCAGAAAGGTGGGACCTCAGGTTTCCGCAAGGTATCTGCAGACTAGGGAAATAATTAGTGATCAGGATGAGTAGGGAAAACCAAGCCGTATTCTTTCTTGTCCTTTTAGGGTCTGGAATTTCCATTCATTCAATCATTGTGAGCACCTGGTGATCTCATGTTGTTCTGATGGGCAGTTTCTGTGTCTTTGACTCTACCACTGAATGAATGAATGCATTCTCTCTCCAAATACCTTTAGAAAGCTCCTGGGCTATTACTCATTCACACATTAGTATTACCTAGCTTTGATAGGGCATTTAAATTTTTTATAAGAGCACCTTCACCACCTCTACAGTCTCATTTGCAGCCATGAAGGAGGTACTACCATACCACTATTTCTTCATTTACTCTTGAGGAAATTGAGGATCGGATCGGTAGAGTGGCCCGACCTAGATCACGCAGACAGAACCATGGACTTCTAGTCCAGCGCTCTTAGCGTTGCCTCCAGCATGCACAAGCCATCTGTCTTGCAGAGCTGGTGGGCCAGGAGGTGTTAAGTGAGGTGTTAAGGGGCAGCTCCAAGGGCTGATGGAGAGGGCCCTGAGCGCCCGCACTAGGAGGCGGAGAGGAGCAGGGCATCTTACGGATTCTGACTCTGGATCTAGGGTTCCAGAGCCAGAACGCGAGGGGCAGCTACACTCACCCGCAGACCCCAGGACCCAGGAAAGGGGACAGGAGGTAATTAAGGTCTAGGTTAAATCAACCTATGGAGCCGTCCTCCACCCCGCATTCGCTAGGCTCCCCTCCGGCCTGGTGGGGTTCCTCAGCCTCCTCCTCCACAGCCCCAACCCTCGCTCCCCGGCCCTCGAGGTCCCTCCTCCAGGCCCCCGGCTCCCCCGCCCCCGGAGGCCGGACTCTGCCCCCGCCCTGCCTTCCCCCTCCCCCCGGGGGCGGTGGCCCGTGGCGGGCGCGCTCATTGGCTGCGGCGCGAACGAGGGCCGGGGCCGGCAGCGCTGATTGGCCAGCGCGGCTCGGCGGAGCCAGGAAACCCCGCGAGTCGCTGGGGGAAGTGGGGCAGAGACCGGACGCACCCGGAGCTCAGAGCGCAGGAGCCTCAAGTCGGCGCCCGGCACACAGGAGTCCGCAGACCGGAGCCCGGGCCTGGAGGTAAGGGCCAGGCGCCGGGTAGCGTGGGGCGGGCCCGTCCACCGAGATGGCCTTGCCCCCAGGGAGCAAAAACGGGGCGTCTTCTCCCAGAAACGGGGCCCTCATGCTCTCGAGACGCGGGTCCCCTCCCCGTAAAAGGAGAGGGTCTTTCACCTCCCAGAGAGGAAAATAGCTTCCAATTCCCAAAAGAAAAGGGCTCTTCCTCCGGGCCCCAGGCTCCAGAGGTAGGATTCCCCTGCTCGGTTTACCCCTTGCAATGGAATATGCACCCCCCCCCCCAAAGTGGGGTCCAGCCTCCACGCGTATCTAGGGCCCCTCTCATCTCTTCGGAGATGGATGCACCTTCCGCCTCCCTCGGAAACTAAGTTTGGATCTCTTGTTCCACCCTCGCTTCTGAATGGTGGGGGTCTTCTCAGCACGTAGATAACAGGACCCTCCCTCCGTGGAAAACGAAAGCCCCCCCAGATGTCCTGGGAAATAAGCCCCTCCTTAAGACCAGGAAATATGAGGGCAGAGACTCAGTATGTCTCACATGAAGCCCCTCACACCCAACAGGGACCGCCCTGTGTACCCCACTTCCCAAACTGGACTCTGAGATTTGCCTTCGGATGTGGAGGATTCCCTCCCCCTCCCCCACCCCGCCCATGACCCCCTTCCCACCCATGATGGAGACATGGTTGCCTCAGACACCACCACAGTAAAAGCATTTGGGGGAGGTACCCTCTTCCTCCAACAGATGCAAGGTGAGGGCCTTTCATACTCAGAAACAGGACAAGGAGCTGGCCACCCATCTGGACCAAGTCGCCCACCTGACTCCACCTCCCTCTAACCCTTCCAAGCACTCCCCGCTCATGAACACCCTCCACCCACTCTCCCTGCCCCTCCGGAACCCAGTCCTTCCCCGACTGTACCCCCACACCTCACTGCTCCACCTGTTTCCATCCCACCTCCCCTCTCCCACCCCCACCCCCCCGGGGCACAGATAGGACCAGAGGATGTTGAGTAAGAATGAAGCCCTTAAAGTCAGGATCCTGAGCCTAGGGGCCATTCTAGTACCCTCTGAACTCTGACAGCAGAGATGGCCCCTAAAGGCAACAGGACCACCGCTAGTGTTCAGGATACTCTCCCCTGAGGCAGTCCAGGCTCCCTGGAGAAGGGAGTGTCAGATGCAAAGAGGGGGGCCCAGCTTGCCCCCTGGGGCTCCCCTTCCCTCCAGCTCCAGTGGGCACTGCTCAGTGGAACTCCCTGGGCACTCGGCCAAAGGAGGCAGATGCTGCCGGAACCATCCGGAGACAATGTTGCCATTGTTGGGCCAAGGGTCAGGGTGTTGGTGACTTGAGGGGGGCCGGAACCAGCTCTTATCTGGCAGGCCAGGGTGGAGGACAGGAAGGAGAAAGGCGAGGAGCTTTGCCTTACTCTTTACACCCGCACGCAGGATACGGGGTATGGAGAAATGTGTGTCCGGGAGGCCCAAAGAGGTCAGCCCCGGGGGGAGGCAAGTCTGGAGTGCCAAAGCCCCAAAGGGCTTCTTGGTTAAAGATCTGCTCCCTCATTTGACAGTTGAGCAAACAGAGGCACAAAGAGGGGAAGACACTTGCTCAAGGTCATCCGGCCAGTGGGTGGCAAATCTGGTGACAGTCTTTCCAGGGATCGTGGGGTGCTGGGGTCCAGGACACAGGCTCCAGGCCTCACGTTTACAACTGGGCCTGCTGGCACTGGCCCCTCGGCTTGTCAGAGGAGGCACAGGGGCTCTGAGAATGTCACGGAGGTGGGAAGGAGCAGAGCTGGAACTCAGCCCTGCCCCCCCCACCCCACAGGCCACCTTGTAGAATCTCTTCCTGGGGGTCTGCACTTCACCGCTCACCCCATGTGATCATGGCACTGAGCCCACCCTACAGCAGTCTCCTGTCCCCGCTCAGAGCATGGCTGCGTTTCCTGAGCCACCGGATGGGGCAGAAGCTGGAACGGGCAGCAGCAGCCTCTCCAGAACCACCCAGCGGGGCAACAGCGACTGGGTCCCTGCACATGGGAGGGTCTTGAGGTGGGGGCTTCTCCCTCCCCTCCCCCCACCCCCGCCACCTCCAGCTAAAGGGTTGGCTGTCATGCTCCCGTTTAGAGCAGGGAGCCAGGTCCAAGGTGCCAAGGCGAAAGTTCAGAGCATCAGGGGAACTGGCCTGCACAGGGGGCAAGAGATCTGTCTCTGGACCCCTCTTATCTGGGTCTGGAACCCAAATCTGCTCCTTGGTGTGTGATCTTGAGGAGATCATTAATCTTATATCCACATAAAATGAGCTAATCCTCGTCATGTGCGTAGCTGCTACCGCAAATGGGTGGGAGCAATGATTGTGATTTCAAGTGCAAAGTCATAAAACCTTTGTGTTTTAGGACCGCGGACCATAAAGTCAGCTGGAGCCAAGAGTTGACTCCTGCCTCCTGCTGGCGGGGGAACCTTGGGCAAAGTCACTCCCTCTCTGAGCCTCAGTTTCCTTACTTCTGAATGAGGTTGTTGGCGGGTAGGCCTCAGAGGAGAGAGAGCTGGAGACCAGGCCTTCTCATCCTCAGCAGTGCTGACACTGGGGGCGGAATAATTGTCAGTGTCAGGGGCTGTCCTGTGCACTGAGGATGTTTAGCATCATTCTTGCCCCTCTAGCTACTAGGTGCCAGTAGAAACCTCTCTAGTTAGGCCACCTAAACTGTCTCCAGCCATCGCCTGTTGTCCCTTGGGGGGCAGAATCACGCCCACCCGTCCCACTACCGCATGTGTCTTGCATACCCTTGATGGTTGACTTAAAACACATTCCTTCTCCTTGCTCGGTCAGGCTCCCTTCTCTGCTTTCTGCACAATGGAGGGGGGTGGTGTCCAGCCACTGAGCCTCCCCGTGTTAATGAGAATCTCAATCCTTCGTATTAAATAATACTTTGCTGGGGCGCCTGGGGGGGGGTCAGTCGGTTGAGTGTCCAACTTGAGCTCAGGTCATGATCTCATGGTTCACGAGTTCGAGCCCTGGAGCCTGCTTCAGATTCTGTGTCTCCCTCTCCCTCTGTCTCTTTCCCACTCACACTCTGTCTCTCTCTCTCAAAAAGAAATAAGCATTAAAAAAATTTTTTTAAAAGCCCTTTGCTACCTCCAGAGCGCCTCCTGTGCATTTCTCTGGGCCTCCCATCTTACAGATGAGCGAAACCAAGCCTCACCGAGGGAGGTTACATGGCTTGTCTAAGGGCATTACTCCCTTCCCTGCTAGAGGTCAAAGAAATGTTGATTCCAGCAAGAGTTTCCGAAATAACCTGGTTCTGGAGCCTTCTTTGGAAGGTCATCTGGCCATCTCTTCCAGAACTCAAACTGCATGCCCTTTGGCCCAGCTCTCCTTCTTCTAGAAATGTTCACTCGTGCACACAGGTAGATGGACACAAGAGTAAAAATGAGCAACGCACAGCACACAGAGGTTGACAGACTTGCTCTAGGTCACTCAGCCAGGAAATACGGGCTTGGGACTCAGGCCCAGTCCTGAAGCCTAGGCTGGGGCCCTTTGCCTCAACCCCGCCGCTGGAGAAGCCTAGCCCCCGGCCCCAGCGTCAGGCACATTTCTGCCTGGACCCGTCCCTTTCTCTGGGGAAAGCATTCACACCAGCAGTTCCAGCTGCTGAAACTCAGAGTTCTGGAGACAGGAAGCTGAGGCCTCCCCACCCCAGGCCCCAGGCCCCAGGCCCCAGGCCCCAGGCCCCAGGCCCCAGGCCGAATCTCTGCCTGGGCCTTGAGGGAGCTCCTTCTAAAACTCCCAGTGGGCCCGGGGGGTTGGATGAGTGCAGCTGGACTGGGCTTCTACCAGCATGATGGCCTCACTCCGTGACCACTAGACCCCCTCAGCATTTCATTTCCCCATCTTTGGCCTTTTCTGCTTCTAAGAATACGTATGTACAAGTTTTGGTTTCAGTTCTTTGGGCTCATCAGCCTGCAAGTGAACTCCTCGGTTATGTGATCAGCCACGTGGTAATTCCTCTTTTGACCTTTTGAGGAATTTCCAAGAGACGCCATTTTCCATTCACGCCAGTAGGTGTGCAAGGGGCCCCGTACTTCCACATCCGTACCAACGCTGGTTGTGTTCCAACTATATTCATTATTATTATTATCGTTATTGTTGTTATTATCACTGTTACCGCCGTTCTAGCATATGTGAAGCAATACCTCATGGTGGTTTTGATTTGCATTTCTCTAGTGACTCATGAGCTGCTTGTTGGCTCTTTGTAGATTTTCTATGGAGAAATGTCTATTCAAGCCCCTTGCTCATTTTTGAATCGGGTTGTCTTTTTGTTGTTGAGTTTTCAGAGCTCTTTATAGACATGAGTGTATTTTTGTGTTGCGCGTTTTCCTCTTGCATGGAAACATCTGCTCAGCTCCTGTGGGTTGGGCACTGTCTTGTGACCTTGGGATACCCAGGGGACTACAATACAGTTACTGCCCACAAGGGGCTCACGGTCTAGAGAAAAGCTTCTCAACCTCAACACTATTTTTTTTTTAATTTTTTTTTCAACATTTATTTATTTTTTGGACAGAGAGAGACAGAGCATGAATGGGGGAGGGGCAGAGAGAGAGGGAGACACAGAATTGGACAGGCTCCAGGCTCTGAGCCATCAGCCCAGAGCCCGACGCGGGGCTCGAACTCACGGATCGCGAGATCGTGACCTGGCTGAAGTCGGACGCCCAACCGACTGCGCCACCCAGGCGCCCCTCAACCTCAACACTATTAACTGTGCTGTGGGGGCTGTTCTGTGCATGGCAGGATGCCTGGCATCATCCCTGGCCCCTACCCCACCAGATGCCAGTAGTGCCTCCGCCCCTGTGTGACAACCAAAAATGTGTCCAGATTTTGCCAAATGTCCTATGGGGGCAAACTTGTTCTCCCTGGTTGAGAATCACTGGTTTAGAGCCTAAGAGAGATCTGTGTATCTGCAATTTCAGTCATATCTCTTGTGCCTAAGAGGGTTCATGGTGGGCGTTTCAGGACATACTTTCTGGATGTTGGGTGGGTGAGTGGATGGGTTGATGGGTGCATGGATGCATGGACCCGACCACTTTTCGGTTGGATAAATTGAGGGAGGAGTGTATGAATGGACGGATGAATAAATGAATGCAATTTACAAAGCCCAGACACGTGCCCGAAATTCTCCTGTGGGCAAACAAGACACTGTTCTTCAAACTGGAATATTCTACCCCTTTCTCTCTGCCTAGCATGGTAGTTCTCACACTTGAGCATAAGAAGCCCCTGGAGGGTTTGTTAACACACAGATTGGTGGGCCCCACCACCGGACTTGATGATTCAGTAGAATCGCGGGCCTGGCAGAATGCTCTGAGCCTAGTTTCCATGTTCTTTGACATCCCTGCACCAGACTCCCCAACCTTGCCAATCTGTCTGTCCTCAGAGGTCTATAGGCTTAACTCCCAACGTCTCCCATTTAGGTGCTCACATTTACTGCCTTGAACTATTGTCAGCAGGCTGGAAGTCTGTCCCTTGGCCACACTGAGAATTTCTTCAAAGCTGCGACCCATTGTGTCCTAGCACCTTGCTGCTGAAAGCAAGGTACAGAGCCCAGCAGCATCACGACATCTGGGTGCTCAGTAGGATGCAGACCCTTGGGGCTCCTGGGTGGTTCAGTCAGTTAAGCACCCAGCTTCCACTCAGGTCATGATCTCACGGTTCCTGAGTTTGAGCCCCATGTTGGGCTCTGTGCTGACAGATCAGAGCCTGGAGCCTGCTTCAGATTCTCTGTCTCCCTCTCTCTCTGCCCCTTCCCTGCTCACGCTCTGTCTCTCTCAAAAATAAATAAACATGAAAGAAAGAAAGAAAGAGAGAAAGAGAGAAAGAGAGAAAGAAAGAAGATGCAGACTCTTGGGCCCCTCACAGGACTACAGAATGCAAATCTACATTTTAACATTATCCCAGGTTGGCAGTCGGTGGGGGTTGGGGGAGGCGGGACTCATGGTCACATTCGAGTTTGGGAAGCTTGTGCTAGGACATCTCTATCGCCCTCACAACTCAGAAGCTAAGCCCGTCGTAGCTTTGCTGATGAGTTACTCCGGCAGCATCTGTTCCAAGGTAAATGGTATCTGGGCCGGAACATCATTCAGGCATTATTGGTCGGTCCTATCTTTGCCTTACCCACTTTATCGCCTGGAATGTCTGAACTGATGGCTTCGTGCAGGGGAAGACAGAGGCCCAGAGGGGCGGTACCTTGCTTAGGGTCGTGACTACGGTGAAGCAGAATGGAAACTGGGGAGGAGCACCCGGAGAGGCTTAGTGTCAACGGTGGTGAGACGCGGAATCACGGGGTGGGAGGGCACTGGCCTGAAGCTGCTGGCTTTGCTGTTCCAAAGTGGAGAAATGGGAGATTGCTGAAAAAGTAGGCCAAGAACCAGAATGTAAGTGTATTCTTTCATTTATCCAACAAGTATTAATTGGGTGCTTAGCAGATGCCAGACCCCGGCATCGTGTATATGGTATTCAGCAAAGAGAACAAGGTGTCACCCTCAGTGGCTTCTGTCTAAGTGGGCAGTCTGACGTTCATTCATTCATTAACATGTCCATTTATTGTACAACTCTCACGTGTCCTGTGCATTACTAGGCGTGTGTGTGCGTGTGACGAGGGAGAGATAGAGATCCAGCTGCTCACACCGGAGGATCCTCTAGGCTGGCTGTGGGGAGACAGACCCAGAACGATTGCCATTCAGCGAGATGTGTCCCCGGGGAAGGCTGGGGGCACATAGAGGCTGGAACTCAGAGAAACCCTGGGGATGCTGGGGAAGAAATTTCAGGAAGAAAGGGCAGGCAAGGTGTTCTTGACAGAGATAACGTGAACAGAAGCTCAGAGACTTTGTGGGAAACTGTTGAAATCTTCAGGGGAAAAAAGGGGGGGGGGAGTAAAACCATGAGTCCCGTGCAGATGCAAAAAGGAACACTTGTTCAAGATGGTTTTAAGCTCGTTCAGTGAGGGAACCAGCAGATGTTAGAACTGGCCCGAAGGCAAAGTCGACTAAAGCACAACTATGTATGTGGAGGAAAGGAATATTGAAATGAACTGCAAATGGAGGGGGGAAATGATTGGACAAGACAGAATTTGCTTGTGTATCCATTTCCTGCATCTTACAAAGCTTTGGGGAAAATAGCTCAAAGAGAGTGAACAAGGCTAGAAATCAGATAACCTGAAAGTTTGTCCTGTACACAGATAATGCCTAATACTCCACTGAGGGACAGTTTTTTCCCCTGTAAAACCTGTGTTCAGAGGATGGGGGGAGGTCTTTGGTAGAGCACAGCATGGGTGAGTGAGGAGAGGCAAAGCTGTTGGAGGGCCAGAGAGATCATGGACATCCAGGTGACCCATGATAATAAGTGGACTTGACCAGAGACCAGTAGGGAACCACGGAAGGATGTTAAGCAAGGATGTGACCTGATTTGATTAGCACTGGAGAAAGATCCTTCCGGAAGCTGAGTGGAGAGCAGTCCCCAACTATAGGTGGCTTTTAACAGAGAAACCTGTTAAAAGATGAGATGATGGGGACATCGCCTAGAATAAGGCTTGGCAAATTTCTTTTGTAAAGGGGCAGATAGTCATTACTTGAGCCTTTGCACCCATATAGTTACAGTCCAGCAGCCATAGACAATGTAGCGAATGGGGAGTCTATGTTCTAATAAAACAAAAGTGGGCCAGTGGGCCTGGGCCAGTTGTCCAAGAGTGGTAGTTGAGTGGCTAGAGCTGTCCATGGTTTTGACAAGCCTCCTGCGCCTAGATGTTTAGAACCCATTGGCAGCTCTCCTGGGGGAACCCAGGGACACCTTCTCCCATTTGCCTTTAAGCACGAGCTCCCTGAGGGAACCAGACAACCCCTGGGGCAGATCGCTGGCCTTCAAGCAAAAGCTTTTAGGACCTCAAAGCTCCTCTGGGGCAAGGTTGACCCAACAGCCTCTTACAAGCAGCCAAAAGAGCAAGCCACCGTGGCAGGGCCGTTCCTGGGTGGGAACAGAGCCTGCCTCCTGTCTCCTTGGCCAGAGCTGTAAATAGCTCTCTGCTGGCTTTGCAGGCTGAGCGCCCTTCTGGGGACAGGCTGGAAATGAGCACACGAAGGAGCACTTGTGCAAATTACTGCCTGCATGCGGGTTTGCACGCCTGGCATCCTTCCCCAGGCCTAAGTGTGCAGTCCTCCCTGGGGCCAAAGGCAGGACTCACAGAAGAGCCACACACACAAGGACATGGGCCTCCTGACCCGGGGACGGGGTCCAGGAGGGATTCAGAGCTGGGCTGTCAGAGTCATGAGAAGCCAGAGGGACAAGAGGAAACATTCGGAGGACCCTGAAACAGAGTTTCAGCTTAGTCTCTGCCCACCTAATGACAGCCCGTCACCCATAAATAGCAGGCAGCTCGTATTTGCCGAGAAAGCAGTGGCTGCTAGGGTTATTCTAAGGGTTTTCTGTGTAGTTGCTCGTGTCATTGCGTGCAACAACCCTGGAGGAAAGGCCGGTCCGATTGCTGAGGTGGGCAATGCAGGCCCAGAGAAGATGGCAGGCTCAACCTGGCCCTCAGAGTAACAGCAGCGTGTGTGCGGAGAAACCCAGGCTTACAGACTCCGAGGCCCCAAGCCCTGACTCTGAGCCATGTGGATGCCACTGGCTGTGCCCTCCTGATCCCAAGCCCCGCCCCATCCTCCCCCTCCCCTCCCTTCCCCTCCCCACGCTCTCTGACCTCTGCTACTTATCAGTCGAGGGTAATCATAATGTCTTATCACTTGGGGCGCCTGGGTGGCTCAGTCAGTTACGTGTCCGACCTCAGTCCAGGTCATGATCTTGCGGTTTGTGAGTTCAAACCCTGTATCAGGCTCTGTGCTGACGGCTCAGAGCCTGGAGCCTGCTTCAGATTCTGTGTCTCCCTCTCCCTCTGCCCCTCCCCGACTTGTGTGCGCTCTCTCTCTCTCTCTCTCTCTCTCTCTCAAAAATAAACAAACCTTAAAATTTTTTTAAAAAACAATGTCTTATCCCTTGACCGGCAGTTTGGGGGGGACCAGCTGCTGTGTGGCAAATGAGAAAGCAGAACTGAAAAGTCAGAAACGCTGAATAAGACCTATGGTGGGCAGAGAAAGTCCAAAGCACTTCCTTCAGCAGCCACTGCCCACAGACAACTCGGACTGTTTGTGGTGACTGATCCCTTTCGGCCACGTGCACCCCCTCGCTGGCCTGCTGTAAGAGCGTGGGTTGAGGTCGGTTTCTTGGTTGCTCCTATGGGGTCCAGGGAAAAGTCACACACTCAGAAAGCAGCTGTGTCGTGCCGGCTTGCTCAGGGTGCTAGAGATTGTGATGTCTGGACCTCAGTTTCCTCATCTGTAAAAAGGCAGCAGCAATACATCTTGGGGCAACATGTTGCTGGTTATTGGGAGGATGATAAGGGCGAACGTGGTTGAGTGCTCTCTACCTGCCAGACACCAGGCTCCGTTTGGATAATCTCCCTTAACGCTCTCAGTAACCCAGGTGGTAAGGTTGTCTTGTGTGCATGAAGGCAGAATCAGAGAGTTTTAAAATCTCTTTACCAAGGTCAGAGGTAGGAAGAGCCAGAAACTGGGCTTGATCCCGAGACCTGCCTGGCTCCAAAACCCATCTTCAAACATGTTTCACTGGAGACCTCCAAGGTTCAGAGAACCAAAATCCCGCATCCCTCTGTTCCCATGCCTTCCTCTGCCCAGTCTGTATGTGCTTGTTCTGTTTTTCTTTTTAACTTCATTTATTTATTTATTTTGAGAGAGAGAGAGAGAGAGCGTGCACGCGCATGCATATTTGAGTGGGGCAGAGAGAGAGGGAGAGAGAATCCCAAGCAGGCTCCTCACTGTCAGTGCAGAGCCTGACACGGGGCTTGAACCCACACACCATGAGATCATGACCTGAGCCGAAGTTAGATGCTTAACTGGCTAAGCCACCCAGACACCCCTGTATGTGCTTATTCTGTTTTTAAGTGATAATTAATTTCTTTTCTGAATCAGCAAAGTAGCATGTGGTAAAATACTCAAGCGATACACCTCGGTTTACAGAGAAAAGTAAATTTCCCTCATCCACATCTCTTGGGCCCCTTCCTCTCCCTAGAGGCAGCTCCATACTTTACACAGGGTCACCGTTTTGTGCTTTGTTCTTTATTCTTAATACATCATAGTCATTTCACACATGTGCGAATATTTCCATAGGATAAATTCCTAGGAGTGGAATTGCTACATCAAAAGGTGTGTGTGTGTGTGTGTGTGTGTGTGTGTGTGTGTGTGTGGTGTTGTTGTTGTTGTTGTTGTTTTCCCAAATACTTTGGAAAGTATTTTGTGTACAGAAGCCAACCCTGAACAAAAAAGAACAGCTCAGTCTTTTCACGAAATTGGCAGTCATATGACCAAGAACCAGGTCAGCAAGAAACAGCAGGTTCTTCGTGCCCTTCTCAATCGTGATCCTACCCCTGCGGTGCCCCTTCCAGTCCTTCCCACCCTTCCTTGCTCTTCCATAGTTGCACTTGTCCCACCTGAGGATACGTCCTTTGTGGCAGATTAGTTTTGTCTGGTTTTTTCCGTCGTGCTCCGTTGTGTCTAGCTTCTTTTGCAGGCCATGACATACGCAGTCTGTCCATGCTGCACCTTGTAGCATCGTCCATTTGTTTCCTTTCTTGGCCAGTAGTCCAGGGTGTACATAGTGGTTTTTAAATTTTCCCTACTTACTGGGGCACCTGGGTGGCTCAGTCGGTTAAGCATCCGACTTGGGCTCCGGTCATGATCTCGCAGTTCATGAGTTCAAGCCCCACATCAGGCTCTGTGCTGACATCTCAGAGCTTGGAGTCTGCTTCCGATTCTGTGTCTCCCTGTTTCTGCCTCTCTGTCACTTGCACTTTGTCTGTCTGTCTGTCTGTCTGTCTCTCTCTCCCAAAAATAAATGAATGTTAATTTTTTTAAATTTCCCTGCTTACTAACTGAATTTTATCATCTCTTTTATGTGTTTCTTGGTCATTTGGATTTGCTCTTTTCTAAAGTTAGCCTGTTCATATCTCTTGTCCATTTTTCTTTTGAGTTGTCAATTTTTTTGATTGCTTTGTAGGAGTTTTTGTCATGCTTGGTAAAATTGTCCCTTTGGCAGTTATAGGTTTTGCAGATACCTCCTACCCTGTGGTGTGATTTTCATTTTCAGTGGTGACTTTTGGCAATAGGAATTTTTAATTTTTATGTGGCTCACATTCCTTTATGGTTAATGCTTTTTGTGTCCTATTGGAGAAACTCAAGGTCATCCATGGTTACTCCCCTCTTATCTCCGAAAAGCTTTCCGATCTATGTCTCCTACCACCCGGGGTTGATTTTTATATATTGCGTTAGGGAGGATCACAACACATTTTTCTTCCCATGGGGATAATGTAACCAGCCCAATATCACTGCCACTTTGTCAGAAACCAAGTGTTCCATATTAGCATAGGTCTGTTCTTGTATTCTCTGTTCTGTTGCATTGGTATGTTTGTCTTTACCCCACGTTGTCTTAACTACAGTAGCTTTAGAATATGATAGAATGTGCCAGGTCGCCCCCCGAAGAGACTTACCAGTCAACACTTCCAACAATTTATCAAAAATGGATGGAGAGCCCAGTGTGGTGCCAGACAGTGTGATGTTAGGGTTATTGCTGTTGTTGTTTTTTTTAATGTTTAATTTTGAGAGGGAGAGAGGGAGAGAGAGAGAGAACAAGCCGGAGAGGAGCAGAGAGAAGTGGAGACAGAGGATCTGAAGCAGATTTGTGATCACAGCGGTGAGCCTGATGTGGGGCTCGAACTCGCAAACCGTGAGATCATAACTTGAGCCGAAGTTGGATGCTCAACCGACTGAACCACCGAGGTGCCCCAAGGGATGTGGTTTTAAGCACAGCTTAAAGAGTGTTGCGGTCTTGTAAGCAGTCAAACATGAGCCAAATAATTGTACAAACAGAGGTGCCATGTAAATGTGGGGGTGCCACAAAAGGGAGAGGGAGGCCTGTGGGTCCAAGAGTGTGTGAAGAGGGGGATTTGATGTGGTGAGACAGGGTCAGGGAAGGCTTCCTGGAGGAGGTGCATCATGAGTGGAATAGGAATTAAGGAATCAGAAGCAAAGGAAAAGCATTTGGAGGTAGTGGGAACAGCATCTGCAAAGGCTCTGAGGCAGAAGCCTGCATAGGACAGACACTGGATCCAGTTGGCAGGACTCAGAGGGAGGGGAAGGTGATATGCATGGAGATTAGAACAGTGAGCAGGGCCAGGCCTCCAGGCCTTTGAACTGTGTTCAAGGGCTGGGTTTTACGCACCAACAACAATTACCCTGAGCAAATAACAAGAGTCTCCTTGAATCCTCCAGATTAAGAGCAGTTCCAGGAGCCCTTTCAGCACCCCTGGGGTGGCTTCTTTACAGGAGGAAGTAGTGCAGGAACCTCCAGAGCGACAGCCCCTGGCACCGAGCGTCTCGGTTTTGCTAGCCGTGCAAGCCCAGCCCTCCCACGCGGGTCTGCCTGGGTTCCTCCAGCACGGTGTCAGGTCTGGAGCCCTTCTGCCCGCAGCCTGGCAGCCGCGTCCTGCCTGCTGGGCCCTTCTGGGTGCGCCTGGTGCCGTGGGCCGGAATTCTTCCCTTCTCTTGCTCCTCATCATCATCTCTGCTCATCACCCTGGCGGGCGCTGTTATCCTCACTCCACAGATGAGAAAACGGAAACCAGAGAGCTTAAGTCACTTGCCTAAGACCACACAGCATCCAAGGGACAAACATGACTGTTTCCAGCTCTCTGTCAATTTAATTTCTCTTTTTTTGAATGTTTATTTTTATTTTTTTTTTTTTAATTTTTTTTTTTCAACGTTTATTTATTTTGGGGACAGAGAGAGACAGAGCATGAACGGGGGAGGGGCAGAGAGAGAGGGAGACACAGAATCGGAAACGGGCTCCAGGCTCTGAGCCATCAGCCCAGAGTCTGACACGGGGCTCGAACTCACGGACCGCGAGATCGTGACCTGGCTGAAGTCGGACGCTTAACCGACTGCGCCACCCAGGCGCCTCTGAATGTTTATTTTTGAGAGAGAGAGAAAGAGAGAGCACAAGCAGGGAGGGACAGAGAGAATGGGACAGAGAATCTGAAGCAGGTTCAGAGAATCTGAAGCAGGTTCAGAGAGAATGGGACAGAGAATCTGAGAGCAGAGAGCCCCATATGGGGCTCAAACTCGTGAACTTCAAGATCATGACCTGAGTCGAAGTCAGACGCTCAACCGACTGAGCAACCCAGATGCCCCCAAATTTAACTTCTTAAACCCGAGTGGTACTTTATGTTTCTTTTCAGAATAAGGAGTGGGTCAGACTGATGAGGAAACTCACCTGAGTAAGTGCCACACTGTTCTAGGTCAGGCTCCTTGCCTGGGCTGCACTGATGGGTTCCTAGGCCTAAGGCCCCTGGTCCTGCTCTTGATACCGATGTTTTAATTTGGTCGCCAGTGTGGGGTTCTGGTTCTTTCTGCACTAAGTCGAGTAATTGAGAGGCTTTTAATCACGAGGTACGTCTGCTGGGTTTTTGCAGAACCGGGAGGTGTGGAGGAGATCTGAATACACCAGCACTCAAAATCTCATTAAACGGGCCCGGCCCTGTTTTGGGACGGCAGATCCAGACAGAGCCGACAAGATTGATGTTGTTTTCATGAATCCAGGCATCTGTTGTGTTCCTTGTGTGTTTCCAAGGCAGGAATTTGTTGGCAAGAGAATAAGGAAGCCGGGAGCTTCGGGAAGGTTTCAGAGCCCAGAGAAGATGGTGTAGATTGCGGATACAGATTGGCTTTCCCCTGTGCGGTGGGATGTGTCAGGGGCGATACAGACTGCCCTGAGTCCCTGCCTCTGGCCGACCGTGCTGCCTGCATTCGGCACACTCTGCTTACGGAGCATCTGCTCTGTGCTGGGCAGGCAGTGTGCTCCAAGCACCCTCTCGGGAGCCCTCGGACGACCCTGGGACATGATTTCAGACTATTTCGCGGAGAAAGAGCCATTACAAAACTTGCACCAGCTCCCCAGAAACCAAGTGTGGGAACTGGGGCTGGAACGGCTTCAGCAGAAGCGCTTTGTTGGTTGGCTCACGCCCACGTGGTATTGCATCGCCTTGGCGGGGGTGACCTGCCTTTGTCCCTTAGGGGGAGGGGACTTCAGGGTGCCTGTGGGGCTCAGCCAGCTGAGCGTCCCGCTCCTGATCTCAGCTCAGGTCTTGATCTCAAAGCTGGTGAATTGGAGCCCCACGTCAGCGAGAAGCCTGCTTGGGATTCTGTCTCTGCCCTTCCCCTGCTTGCGTGCTCACTTGCTCTCTAAATAAATAAATAAATAAATAAATAAATAAATAAATAAGAGGGGATCTCCACCAGGGCAACTGTACCCCGTCCCTCCCCCCACGCAGAGGACATTTGGCAAGGTCTGGAGACACGTTGGCTTGTCACAGCTGGGGCAGGGGACGGAAACATTGGCACCCAGAGAGTAGAAATCAGGATGTTGCTAACCGTCCTGCAGTGGACAGGACAGCCCCCACCGCACGCAGCAAACAATGATCTGGCCCCCAAAATCGAGGCTGCTGAGGTTGAGAGACCCTGCTTAAGGGGCACGCCTTTTCCATACCTTTTCTAGAGTCATCTGAGGGCGTTTCTGTTGGGGAGCTCATCTCTCCCTAGCACCTTGTCCCCGGCGATTGCTTCTCACGGGGTTTCTGGGTCTTTCTCCCACTGGGTTGGGGGAACTCTGCCTTGGGAGTCGGTAAAATGCTTTAGATGACGACAGTAAGGAGAGGGCAGCGGAGCCCGTGATGTATAGCTCAGCGTAGATTTTAACTCACCCTTCCGGGTCCTGCATTCCAGAGAGCTTCCAACGGTACAGACTCGCCCCTGTGTTGTGGATGAGTTGAGAAAAATGAAAAATCCCCCACAGGGACCTGAAACCCTGAGTTCCTGCCACATCGCATTCCTACCCTCCTTCTGGGGACGAGGAATGCTCATCAACTCAGGCCGGGCTGCTCAGCACGGCGGGCCAGAGGTCCTCGCGGTGTTCGTGCAGGGGTGTTGTGTGAACGCCTGTCTGGAGGGAATGAGCAAGCTCACCAGCCTCTCCGTGCCCTGTGTGTAGGGGTCGTGCTGCTCTGCCCAACGGGAAAAACACTTTCCCGCTACGGTTAGGGAGAGATTCACCTGGTGCAGGCCTTGAAAGGAGCGAAAGTTCTGTCGTAGGAGATCCTGGGCTGTAACTGAATTTTCCCCAGGGGCTGGTAATCTTTAACCTGGAGAAGGTTATAAAATGAGGCATGTTCCCCCTCCAGTGCCACAAAGTCCTGCCGAGGCTCAGCTCGGCCACAGGGACCTCTCTCTGCATCCTGCCCCCAACGTGAGTGAGCAGAGCCATGTGCAGGGCTCAGGGGCGTCCGTGCAGGAGGCGCACAGCCCTCGCCGTCGGGTAGCTACGTCACTGGTCCGGAGGCAGCTCAGGGCTCTGCTTTTCACAGGCAAATAAAGGGCGCACATAACGCCTTGACTAACCTCCGTTCCTAGTGCTTTACACGTATTGTTATCTAACCCCCAGGGTAGGTCCTGGTCTCATCCATATCTTGCAAATGAGGAAACTGAGGCACAGAGCGCCTAAGTCACTAGCCCAAGATCCTACACAGTTGAAATTTTGAAATTTCCATCTGAAGTGATCAAACGTTCAAGGACAGTCTGGCCCAGAGGGGCAGCCGCCTCTGGTTTGGGACAGGTCCCCGTCATTCATTCGTCATCCCCGGGCTCCCCTTCTCACAGGGGTTTACCCCTCTCTGCTGTAATTCTCCATTCCTCTGTCTCCAGCACTAGACCATGAATCCCATGAGGATACAGGCCTTCCATGTCCCTTCTGTGTCCCCAGCATCGTCCCAGGATCTGGCATAAAGTGAACATGAGGCCAGTGTTGGTTGAATGAATACACGAATACATTATCTGGATTAACGTTTTTGCAGAAGTTCCTGACAGGGTTCCGTGTGTATTTAGGACCCAAATTTGCTCAGAGGGATTTCTTTTGTTTCATCTTTCCTGTTTGTTTTTATTTCCCCCAATAAGCTTTTTGTTTTGAGATCATTGTACATTCACACGAAGTTGTAAGAAGTAATAGAGAGATGCCGTGTGCCCTTCACCCAGTTTCCCAGTGGTCGCGTCTTGCCAGAAAATCGATATTGACGCCATCCACTGAGCATACTCAGATTTCTTCTGTTTTACGTGTCCCCACCTTGTACGTCTTTTTTTTTTTTTAATTTTTTTTTTCAACGTTTATTTATTTTGGGGACAGAGAGAGACAGAGCATGAACGGGGGAGGGGCAGAGAGAGAGGGAGACACAGAATCGGAAAGAGGCTCCAGGCTCTGAGCCATCAGCCCAGAGCCCGACGCGGGGCTCGAACTCCCGGACCGCGAGATCGTGACCTGGCTGAAGTCGGACGCTTAACCGACTGCGCCACCCAGGCGCCCCACCTTGTACGTCTTTAAACAACAATGATTTCCGCCCCCACGAGGGGGATAGTTAAAACCGAAAGGTGACAGCATCTCAGGGTGACTCAGGGCTTGGGTCTGGGATCTTCAGAGCTAGAGGCTGTGGATGGTGAGGTTGGGCAACCCTGCAGGTGCCTGGTTACCTGAGAGCAGTAACCTGTCCACAGGTTCGAATCCTAGGCCGGCTGCTTCCCAGCAGTGAAACCCTGATTAACCTGTCTGTGCCTCCACTATAAGATGGGGTAATAACATCATATCTTCCTCAGTGGTCGCTGTGGGGATTAAATGAGGTAGTACACAGAGACCCTCGGAAGAGTGCCTGACACAGAGTAATTGCTCGGTGGACTCCTGCATTATCATTGCCATTATTTCTTTGAATTGAATTCATTTGCTTTATTCACAGAGTTTCGCTCCCAGGCACCCGTATCCACACACTGATGCAGTTTTAGACCCTAGGATCTGGAGTGACTCAGCAGGTGCCTTCTACCCATGTGTGTTGGGAAGTCACGTGACTCTGAGCCTCAGTTTCCTCCTCTGGAGAATGGGCATGATATTAGAACCCACATGAGATTTTGGTTGTCAAGGACCCTCAAGAGATGGGACCCATTTTTTAAGAGCTAATTATCTAGCTCTTAAAGGTTTTAAATTTGAGATTCCCAGTCGCTGCCTCCACTTTGATAAAAGAGGGGCTTGTGTTCTGGCGGAATGGGCAGTTGGAAGTGGCTGTGACAGGTGCACTTCGGAGGCTGAGGCACCCCCGGAGTGACTTAGGGATCTGACCTTGCATCACGTCCAGGCAGGAGCTCCCAGGCAGAGAAGGAAGAGAAAAACGAGTCAGGCCGCCACATCCCCCCTGAGTTCCAGTTTGGGGACACAGCTCCGTGCTCCCTTCTTCACCCACGTGCTGCTCTTCCCCAACCACCTCCCCGTTCCAGATGCATTTCACAGGAGCACAGGGCCTCGCAGGCTATGTTCTGTCCGTGCCTGAGCTGAGCCCGAGCCGCTGGGACTGGGGCCACTGGCATCCACCCTGTGACCAGACCTCTTTGTTCTGAGTGTCCTCAAGCTTTGCTGGGGGACGGCCTTCACCAATAAGAGTGGCATGTCGGTGCCACAGGTTTCAAGAGAAAGTTGCTGAGTGTACATCTCCCCACTTAAGCTGGCACCGTGGCGGGGGCGGGGGGCGCTCCTCAGAGATTTCTGTTAAAAGACCGAATGAGAAGCAGATGGTTGGTTCCTACTGGCTGCGGTAAGAGGCCGGCGCCTTGCCGTCATTTCCATTTCCTGCAGGAGCCAAGTGATTGTAGAGATGGCACTTCGCCGCCGCTGTAGAATCACCCCATAGCACCGTGCTCGCGATTCTGCAGAAAAGCCAGGCAGCCAGACAGACGCAGGTTCAAATCCCGGCTGCCACTTATTTGCTACAAGGGTAGGGGTGAGTTTCACCTAAACTTCTCTGAGCCTCAGTTTCCCCATCTGTGCAATGGGAATGAGTCTGGCTTGAGAGGGAGGGATGCTGTGTCTCAAATGAATAGCACTTGCTGTGAGCTCAGGCCCAGCAGCTATTTGTGCGGGAGTTTGCCCTGGGGACGTCCAGTTACCTGCTGTTCCTCGGAGCACAGCCGTGGCCCCAGGAGAGCAGGCAATCAAACAGGCACAGAATCTCAGAACCTGCAACCTGGTGGAGGCGAGGGTGGGGGGGAGACCTCTGAGCCCATCCACTCTCACCAAGCCCCTTCCCTGATGCTCGAAGCCCCTCTCCTGCAGCCTAGAAAGGATGTCCAGCTTCTGTAGCGGAACCCGTTCCAATATAAGAAGCTTTGTTAGTTATGGACCCGACATCTGCCCATTCCGCTTATTTCTCTCTTGTTTTATAAGTGACCCAAGACGGCCACCCTAGCACAGACAGTACTGGGACTCGAATCTGAGTCTCACTGCGCAGCTCATGCCCACGACCTCCGGACCTTGTTACCTCTGTCATTCAGGGTCCTCTCACTTGTTCCCCGCTGCCCAAGACTCAGCAGAGGGCCAGTATGAGCTTGCAGGGGGAATCCTGGGGAGGAAGGCTGCCCTCTGCCCATGAGCTCTCCAGAATCTGGGGAGTCGGAAATCTGACTGTGTCCCTGGGGTCCGGGCCAGCCCGTCTTGTGTGCAGACGCTGACCAGCTGGTGGGACTGTGGCAGGAGAGGTGGGGGAGTAGTGCTCCCAGCAGCCAGCTGCCCTGGGAGGTAGACACAAGAGCACTGATATCGGACAGGCCTCTCTGTGTTAACAAGACCGTCTGCTTTCCCAGAGGGAAGCTGCCTGGATTGAATGATCATTTGTTGACATTAGGTTTCCCTCGTACGAAGTCAGCCTGCTGTTACCATCCCCAGACGGGTGCACATCCCAAGAACTCGGCAACATTCAGCACATAATTTATATTGCACACTCACTATGAAATTGAGGTGAACAAGAGAGGTGAGGCGCTTGAGTTCCGGGCAGGAAGACAGCCGCATCCATGAACAAATGAGAGAAGAGTGAGTGGCCACGATGAAAATAACATTCGGTGATGTGTGGTAGTGGGGATCAAGGAAGGCCTCTCTGAGGGAGGTGATATCTGAGCCGAAGGAGGTGCCAGCCATTCAGAGATGGGGGACTAGGGGGCACAGCAGGTGCGTGGTGCAGGTTTGGGGAGACTTTGAGCTTAGTCCCTCCAGCAGGCCCCCAGGAAAGTGGATTACACACGGGGGCCACAGTGGAAGCAGGGAGACCGTTTAGGAGGCTCCTTGGGGCACAGCTGGCTATGATTCAGGTAGAGGCGGAAGGGAGGACGTCCTGGAGTGGAGTGAACGTCTGGAGTGGAGTCAGGCCACGAGGGCAGGAGTCAGTGCCTGAGTTCAGACCCCAGCCCGTGTGGTACATGTATGAGCTCGGGCCCTGCTCCCCTTGTGTGTGCGTGTTAAGGTGGAGGACACGACAGTTTGTAGATCAGAGGTGATGAGAAGGGGGCCTCCCTGACTGTTGGAAACATTCTTTGAGATAACACCCTCGTTTCTCAGCACTGATAAGCAAAGTACCACCGACGAAGTGGCTTTAAACAGCAGGAGTTTACTCTCTCCAGGTGCTGGAAGCCAGAGCTCCAAAGTCAAGTCAGCAGGGCTGTGCTCCCTCCAAAGGGGTGTGCTCCTGCTGCCAGAGGGAGGACAGATTGCTGCTGAGCTCACAGGTCTCCAGCAGTAGCTTTGCCCCCTCTCAGCCCATGGCCCCTAAAACATGCCGCATCATAGTTTGCTGAGAGGGGAGAGCAGGGGGAGGGGGACTGGGCCAGCCAGCGGGGTCAGCCAGAGAGGGGGACAAAGTGGGACGACATCCCCGGCTATAGCGTCTGTCCTGAGAACCGCCTGGTAAAGCAGGTATGACCTTTGTTTTAAGGAAGCCGACTTTCAGTGACCTGCCAGAGCGAAAGGGCCGTGACCGGAAGAGACAACATTTGATGCAAAGCTTGCTTACTCTCCTTGCTGTGGCAGGCGGTGCCCCGCGAGCTCTCCCTCCACCGGATGGCTCCCACAGTGCGAGCCTCTAAAATTTAGCGGCTTCAGACAACGAGTGACCCTCATCTCCCGCACTTGTGAGGGTTGGCTGGCCTCACCTGGCCCTTTTGGCCTGTGGGTGGGGAGTCTCTCATGCACTGCTGGGCCGGGTGCACCTGGGGCTGGCATCATCTGAAGGCTCAACTGGGCTGGACATCCAAGGTGGCTTATTCACCCCCAGGCCTGCCACCACGGTGTGCCTGACCTCTCTCTCCTCATGACTTGGCCTTCTCACGGCTCGAATGTCTCACAGGACATGTGTCATCCCGTGGAGGCAGGCAGAGGCCATGCCTGGACTGGCACCACATCACTCCCACCACGATACAGCTTGATGGCAAAACAATTCACATACGTTACAGTTCACCCCTTCTTCTTCTTTTTTTTTTTTTCAACGTTTATTTATTTTTGGGACAGAGAGAGACAGAGTATGAATGGGGGAGGGGGCAGAGAGAGAGGGAGACACAGAATCGGAAACAGGCTCCAGGCTCTGAGCCATCAGCCCAGAGCCTGACGCGGGGCTCAAACCCAACAGTTCACCCCTTCAAAAGCTATATGACATTTAGCTTGGGTTTGGCTCTATGACATTATCAGTGTTTTTAAATCGTGATCAGATATACATAACAAAATCTGTCATCTTCCAGTGTACGATTCAGCATCATGAATTATACACACAGTGCTGGGCAACCCTCACCACCACCTGGTTCCCAAACCTTTTCACCTCTCCAAACAGAAATTCTGCAACCAGTAAAAGCTAGACCTCCGGCTCTAGGAAGGTCTAGTAACCTTAAATCTGCTTGCCGTCTCTGGGATTTTGCCTGGTGAAGATATTTCATATAAGTAGACCATACCCTGTCCTTCTGTGTCTGGCTTCCAGTTGGGAGGCCACGGGGGGCGCCCTGGGCGCTTGGGCATGAGTGGGAGTTGGGAGAACTGGGCAGATTCTGGATCCGTTTCCAGGTGAAGCCAGCAGGATTTCTGATGGGATAGAGGGGATTCAGGAGCGGGGGCATCCGGAAGGATGGGGCAGCCTGGAGCCTCGTGCGGATGCCTGAGTCCCGGTGCCGTGGACCGGCACAGCTCTCTTGCTGTCGCATAATTTCTACGGGGCCCTGATGTCCATGGCAAGTGATATCCTGCTTTCCGGACAGAATGGTGATGCAAAATCACTTAAATTTTTTTCTGTTCAAATGCAAGATCATTTCAAGGGAAAGGGTCTTACAAGTATTGGCAAATACAGCAAAGTTGGGCAGACTGCAGGTGCCACGTCTGGAGAAACACGCTCCTCTGGCGTTGCTGACGTGTTGGCAGAAAAAGGAGACAGTGTCTGCTGCGGGAAAGCGGCAGGGTGCACGTGCCCCCTCGAAAAACCGAACTCTTCACAGAAGGGAGCGAGGCGGACCACCCGTTTACCAGGAAAATGGGACGGATCTGTGGCTTTGAGGCGGCAGGTGCCTGGATCGCAGGTCAGCGGCCTGTCTGCAAAGGGCCAGATGGTAAATGCCATCGGCCTGTGGCCCTGCGGTCTCTGCTCTGCTGCCCGCGTAGCCCTTAAAGGCAGCCACAGCAGCCACAAATGAGCGCGTGTTCCAGAAGACGTTTATTTCGCAAAATCAGGCAGCCGGCCAGAGCCTGTAGACCCCCATCCTTGAGTCTGAATCACAGGGCGGAGAGCGTCCTCTCCTGAGGCCTTCAGCGGACCCCAGACCCCAGACTCCAAGCTGGAGCTGACTGTCTGGGGGTGAACGGATGAGTCCCGCTCTGTGTGGACTAAACTCCCTGCCCCCGTGTTGACCCACTTTCTCCTGCTGAGCATTTCCACCTGGGGATTGGAACCCAGTTTGACCTGGTTCAGTGCCAGAACACTAATGTACTTTTTTACAGCCCATGTGGAAGCTCATCTCCTCTTTCCACACCTTCGGAAACCAAACTGAACGCGGATCAATTTTCGAGTGCCTCTGGTTCTCTGTATTAACGCCATGTCAAATTATTCAGCAGTTGTTTTCCTATAATTAAATGTCTAGACGCATTCGGCTGCCGACTGAGGCTGTACCCACCCCTGATATACTTTCTCTGTGCGTATTATTGGAGGAAGCCTCTCCTCCAAACATGTGAATGAACCAATAGTAACAGGTCATTGCGATGATCCAGAAAATACAAAAAAGTCGACTGCCACCCCAGAGATAAAAGTACTGAACAGAAAATAGACGTCTTTCTTTCAGCCTCGCTTCCCCATGTGTTGGTTTTTGGTTTTGTTTTCGCGCCTTAACAAGATTATAGCCAGACTGCCCGTGAACCTTCATGGTCTTCTCTCTCGTTGCGTGGCTTCGAGAATCATTTCCCTGCCTTTTCACACAGTTTTCGGTAAATAATTAAGCGATCCTATCACAACTTACTTGAGGGATCTTCTACTATAGGTTTATTGACATTGTTTCCAGTTGTTCGCTCTTGTAAATTACACTCCTGTGGCCCTCTCTGAGGTCCTTTATTCAGGATTATTTGCATTAGCTAAATTTCTGGAGGTGGAATTATTTGGGGTTAAAATATTTCTTATCTCTTGATTCTTTGTGGCTACATCCTTTTCCAAAAAGGCTAGCCCCAGATGCTCCTGGAGCAAGGTCTGTTTGGAGAGCCAGGGGTGGTATTCTGATGCTCAGAACCGGAGATCAGAAAGGCATTAGCATAACCCCGGGTTGGTCCGTTGGTTTTTCCTTCTGGGCATAATTTCCAAGAAAGGACATTTACTCCATCCCTAACGCACGCCCTTCATTTCATAGAGCAGTTAAGAGAGGCCTCATAGTTCCTGTGGGGAACAGTGCTGTTTCTTGAGCGTAACTGTATACCAGCCATTTGCCCACATTTCTTGGTAGAGCCTCTAGACCCTTTGAGTTAGGACTTTGCACACAGTAGGATATCAGTAACTTAAAAAAAATAGTTGTGGGGAAGTTTCTTTTCTTCCAAGTCCTCGGGTCTCTTATCTGTAAGACAGGGATAGTAAGAATCCATTCAGCAGACACTGACCGTGGCCGTCTTACATGCCAGGCCCTGTAATGTCTGCTGGGGATGCACCACATCCCTGGGGAGTGGGGAATGGCATGGAAGGTGTGCATTCAAATGATGCACAAATATACACGTGGAAACTGTGGTCAAGTGGGAAGAAACCATAACACAGACCACTCTGAGAAATTACAGTGGATGCTTTTATTTCCATGAGGTTAATAAAGCAGCTTCTCTGAGGAATTAGCATAGGATGTTTGAGGTCTGAGGCATGCGCGGAAGTTGACCAAGCAGGAGTGAAGGAAGCAGTCTAGGCAGCAAGAATAGCCCATGCAAAGGTCCTGAGGCCGCAGAGCTTTGTGCTTTCTAGGAATCAGAGGCAGGGATTGCTTGGGCAATGTCTCAGAGACCTTTTGAAAGCCTGGTAACCCACGCTGAGCTTTGAAGTGCTAAGCCAAGAACGTGGGAGCAGGAAGGGGACTGTCCCAGCAGTAGATGACCTTGGTGGCCTGAAGGAGGCAGTGAAAATGAGGGAGAGAAACAGATGAATCAGAGACCTACTTCAGAGGCAGATCTGGGTTCCCTTTCTTCTCCCTTGTCTGGTTTCATCCTCCAGCTGATGACGAGGTTGTTCTGGTCAAGTTCAAGAAGTCAACACTAAAGTGTGGTAGGCTTTTATGCCAGTTGGCAAAGGGGCAAGAGCGGAGCCTGCATTTCTGCAGCAGCAGCCACGCTGTGGACCAAAAAGCAGGCTGGACTGAGCCAGGAGTCAGGGATGCTGGCAGCTCCAGGGCGTGTATCTCTTGGCGTTTGGCCAGGATCATCCCAGGACCAGCCGCAAAGTCGCCACCACCGTGTCCCTCCCGAGCGAGACAGCCAATTCTTGTATGTCACAGGTGAGGTCAGATTTGGCCTGAACGGGAGGGGCAAGCAAGGGCCGGCTGGCCATCCCACACATCAGCCCGTGAAGGAGCAAAGCCACCACTGTGTCTGACAGGGAGCTGCTCTAAGTGGGTAGTGGCCGGACTTGACTGGTCCCTCGAATTCACATCCCATTGGGACCAAAGAAGGCCCTCTGGTGGGGGCATTCGTTGTCTGGTTTGTTATCAATTCTTAAGGTCCCACGCTGGTGCAAAGTTCAGAGTGAGCTGTATACTTTTTAGCTAATGCTTACATGATCTCATGTATTGATTAATCAGGTTGTTTAAAATTAAGTGCCACAAGTCAAATCGTCTTCTCTGGAGTTTAATTTTCACAGACCCGTGTGACTGACATGTTGTAATAGGATATTCGGCATCTGTCGGCGGCTACGCGAGGGGCCAGGTTTCTGGATGGACTTTGGTTCCATCGCCAGCGCCTTGGCTAGCTAATCAGCTCTACGATCTTGGGTGTGTTCCCCAAACTACCTTAGCTTCATGTTCCCCCCCAATAGCTCGTAAGAGTACTGCTTCTCAGAGTCGTGAGAATAAGTGAACTTAACATATGTGAAGGAAGTAGGTAGAACAGGCTCAAGCATACAGCAGGTCCTTACTAAATGGCGGCCAATGTCACTAAGGTTTGGACTCATTCCAGGTATCTGTAAGCCAAGCTGCGTTCTCCAGTAAGCCACACATGGCTTCTGAGCACCTGCAAGGTGGTTAGTCTGCACGGACATGTGCTGTGAGCATAAAATACACATGGGGCTTCAGGGGCGCCTGGCTGGCTCATTTGGTTGAGCATCTGACTCTTGATTTCAGCTCAGGTCATGATCTCACAGTTCATGGGATCGAGCCTCGTGTCAGGCTCTGTGCTGTTAGTGTGGATTCTCTCTCTTCCTCTCTGCCCCTCCTCCACTCTCTTTCTGTCTCTCTCAAAATAAATAAACTTAAAAAAAAAGCTTTGGAGCCAACCATAAGAGACTCTTAAATACAGAGAACAAACAGGGTTGCTGGTGGGGTGTTAGGGGGAAGGACGAGTTCAATGGGCAAGGCGCATTAAGGAGGGCACTTGTTGGGATGAGCACAGGGTGTTCTGTGTAAGTGGCGAATCAGGAAATTCTATTCCTGAAATCATTATTACACTAAATGTTAACTGACTTGGATTTAAATTTTAAAAAAGAAAAGAAAATGAAAAAAACCCCTCATATCATAAATAACAACTCATAAAGTACACATGGGATTTCAAAGAGGTAAGATGACCAAAAAGGAAATACTAAAATTTCATTAGTTAGTTTTCATATCATCTGCTGGAATGATGATATTTTGGATATATCAGGTTAAATAGAACATACAGCTCATATTAGTTTCATCTGTTGCCCGTTTTTTTGTAATGTGGCCACTAGAAAATTTCAAATTGTTTCTAAGACTCTCATTTATCTTTCTTTTCGACAGCACTGGTCTAGAGGCATGATTTAAGAAAGAGGAAGGATTAAGAAGTGGGAAAAGCATAGACTTTCCAGCCAGAAAGATTTAGGGGCTTATCTGGGTAGCACCATGCTCTGTATGCTACTAGGGAAGTCCCTTACCCTCAGTGCGCCTCAGTTTTCTCATCCGCAAAGTGGGAGCAGACATCCCTACCACAAAGAATTGTTTTGAGGCTTCAATGAAATCATGTACGTGAAGTGCTTAGCTCCGCCCTCGGCACACAAGAAAGATGATCAGATGGAAACAAAGGTCATAGCTTTTGTAACAGGTGCTGGGGATGTTTAGTATTCAGGGGGTGCTGAGTTGACCCTGGTCTGTCTTGTCCAGCGAGATTACGTTGGCATGCTGTTTTCACCTCCGTCGCCACATTTGACCTTCAGAACGACCTTGGGAGGTACCGTCAGCCCCTTACGGAGCTGGAGAGAAGGAGGCACGGGAGCCTTTCAAGGCCTGAGCAGGAACTGGAAACCAGATGCTTTCCTACCAACCCCGCACTTTCCCGAAACTTGCAGAGCTTCCCAGAAGTGGGTTTCACTTTCAGAGGGCGTCCACCGCTGTCCCCTGATCCAGAGAGAAAACTAATAGCTCATGTGTCCCAGCAGCCTGCAGGGCCCCCTTGCCTGCCACCACCGGCGGGGGGCAGTGCGTCATCGGAGCCGACTTGGAAGGCGGGAAGCGCACCCGTGGGCCTCTCGTTCTCCAGCCTGGTGGGGAGCAGTGTTGTGGCTTGAGGCAGGTAAGAGGGGGCTCACAAAGCCACGCTCCCTGGACATCTGGGCACCCGCTGACGTCTCAGACCAGCCTGCTGCCCAGATGTATGCGCTGCTGGGGGCTCAGGGGACAGTTCACCACACATGCTGCTTTGCAACTTGCTGTAACTTAAGATGTGCAACACTCTCTCTCGTCAGTACAGAGAGAGCTACCTCATTCTTTGTCTCGGCCGAATGTGATTCTGTGTCATGACCCACTGAAATGTATTCAGCCAGTTCCCATGGGTGGACATCTAGGTCGCTTTCTGTTCGTATCAGTGAGACAAATTCCTTCAGGTACACCGATGCTGGGAAAGAGTGGTTAGTGCATTTAGAAGTTTGTAGATTTGGGGGCGCCTGGGTGACTCAGTCTGTTAAGTGTCTGACTTCGGCTCCGGTCGTGATCTCACAGTTCGTGGGTTCGAGCCCCGTGTTGGGCTCTCTGCTGACATCTCAGAGCCTGGAGCATCTTTCGGATCTGTGTCTCCCTCTCTCTCTGCCCCTGCCTGCCCTCCCCTGCTTGTACTCTGTCTCTCCCTCTCAAAAATAAATAAACATTAAAAAATTTTTTTAAAGTATGGGGTGTTGGTTCCCCCACACCATCAACATGGCCAGAGAGTTCATGGTAGGAGGCTGGGGCAGCCGTCCAGCTAGGAAACAGACAAGAGCGGGAGAGGAGAGGGTGGAGGCCAGAGCTAGTGTGGAAGTAATACCCAGGGCGTGGTGCTGAGCGAGGATGACAGGAGGGAGGAAGCGAGCGCAGGTCTCGGGTTTCCAGCTTCGGCAAATTGGATCTGTTTACTGAGGTGCTGACACAGGACAGGGAGTAAGTGTGAACCTACTGAGTTCAATATTCAGGACATCCTGGGGACGCCTGGGTCGCTCAGTCCGTTAAGCTTCAGACTTCGGCTCAGGTCATGATCTCATGGTTTGTGGGTTCAAGCCCCGCATTGGGCTCTGTGCTGACAGCTCAGAGCCTGCAGCCTGCTTCGGATTCTGTGTGTGTGTCTCTCTCTCTGCCCCTTCCCCATTAGCACTTTCTCTCTCTCTCTCTCCCTCTCTCTCTCTCTCTCTTTCTCTCTCTCTCTGAAAAATAAAAACATAAAAAATTTTTTTAATATTCAGGACATCCTGTTGGGGGGTGTTTATACTGGCCTAGGGAGGAAGATTCAGGGATGGTGAATCATTGGTGGAAATCATGAGTGCACATGAGATCTCCCTGGACTGCGTGGATGGATGAGTGAGTGGGTGGATGGATAGATGGACAGATGGACAGATAGGTGGATGGGCAGATGGAAGAAAAGATGGATGGGTGGGTGGGTGGCTGGACAGGTGGACAGATGGGCACATGGATGACAGACATCTAGACTTTATTCTGTTTCGACTGAACCATATGAAATTGCTCCCTTTGTTTTTCAAAAATAACAAAATACTTAAGTTTACGCAGGCTTAAGTACTCGAGGGGGAAGGTACAACATGATGTCCGCAATTTACTTTGAAATGCATCAAAAAACGGAGAGGATTAATGGATGGGTCGCAGGGTCGAGACTGGTAAAATGTCATCGTCAGGAGCTGGGAGGTGGAGGCTGTGGACAGGTATTCAGTGGCAAATTCAACTTTTCTGTTTGTTGGAAATTTGCACAGTAAATTCAGGGACAATGTTTTTCAGGGGCCAAATGTTAGCAGTTTCACGTGACTTCACTTAATATTTCTCCCTCATTTGGCCAGGAGAACCTTCTGGGTTCCCATCTGTGGATTGGCCTTATTCTTCCCAGAGTTGGGGGCTGGGGGTCAGCGTTTCTCCCTCCCAAAGTTAATGCTGAGTTGCCCTAATGAGGCGATTGCTGCACCAAGTTCGTTGGTATCTGGCTTGTAATAATTATAGATTTCCTCTGCGATTTGATCCCATTGGTTGCCACAGCAACAGCGGTAATAGCTCAACTGAAGTGCTGTCACGGTGATTTAGAACCAACATGTCTCTTGCAGCCTCCGGTCCGGATGCCCCCACCCCCTTGCTGTCGTCATGGCAACTGAGGAGCAGCACGTGACCAAAAGCTCTGTGTCCCTCCTCCCCCGCCCCTCCCCATCTTGCACCCTTTCCCACTTCTCAGCCCCTGTGGATAGGCATTGACCCCAGCTTGGGCTATACTGGGGGGGGGGGGGCTAGAGTAATCAATGCCCCAGACCCCCCACCCCGAGAGAGGGTCAGGTGGAATGTCAGAGCCAGAGCCGCCTCCCTGGCCCCTGGGGGTCTCGGAGATGACTTGGTGGCCCTCAGAGCCCCTTCCTGGCTGTGGCCATGCCATAGGCGGGATCTGCTGGGGCGTCCCCACCGGAGTGCCGGTGGTGGGAGGGGGGTTGTCGTTTAGGAATCCAAAGCCTTGGATCTTTGCTTTGTACTCCAGGGGTCCTGAAAGCGAATGAGAGAAAAATCTAGGAAGAGCATCCTGGAAGAAGGGGCGGGGACAGGGACCCCATTTCAGAAGGTCCCAGGTCAGGTGGCTCATTCTTCCGGTCTAAACTGAGCTGGGCTTAAAATGTCTTTTTAAAAAGGCCCTGTTCTATTTTTCTCTGTGTGTTTATCTCTTTTTTTTTTTCCTGTCTCTTTGTTTCTTTGAGGATCTTTTCCTTTCTGTTTCTGTCTGTTCCTATCTGAAAACCTCTTTGTGAGGCTACCTCTCAGCCTCTCACTCATTCCCTCCCCCCTCTTCACCCCCTCTGCATCCCCCTGCCTCCAGCACTTGCTGGGAACCAGCTGAGAGCATCCTTTGCCCAAATCTGCTTTGCTTCTCAGGCTCCTTTCCTTCCTCCCATGTCTGAGCCCATGTTCCGGGGACTGGCTAGAAGTCCGGAGCGTCCTCCGGAGGGAGAGCTGGTACCCGGAGGCATCTGTTAGGATGAACCCGGCGCATCTCATCCCTGGGACTCTGCAGAATGGCATAGAGGAGGCGTTTTAAGCAGGCGGGCGCTGGGCTTGCCGCAGGACCCCGACTGCCAGGCACTGTGAGTGCAGACGTGTGTCTGTGTGTGTGCACGCGATATGTATTTGCACACATCTACTGGTATGTGGAGGTGTGTCTCAACTCGTATCGGTGGCTGTGATCTGTGGTGCTGGGCGTGCAAGTGCGTGCACACGTGTGTGCCCATGCATATGTGTGCAAGTATGCCTGTGTGTGGCTTTTGGTCTGAAGGACATGCAGATGTCCATGACGGACCTTTCAAGGATGCTTAGCCGAGGGAACACAGTGGGATGAGCCCCTTTAAAGTGGGAACAAAATGAACAAAACCGGCATGAAAATGATAAGGGATTTGCTTCTGCCGGTGGGCTCGCAGAAGGACCACCACATGCATTTGCCTCCGTCCCCAGGAAATGAGGTGAGGGTCACCTTGAAAAAGTCTTTCTGCACACACACACGTGCACACACGCACGCTCGGGAATGGAAGGCTCAGGGGGGTCGCCTTCGGGAGCACCTGGCTTTGCCCTCGTCAAGACCGGACTTTGCAGGGAGAATCTCTCGCTCGCCAGCCTGGACAGCTCATGCCAAGAGCTGGCCCAAGGAAACTCTGGACGACGACTCCCCCCCCTCGTGTCTTTCACTTCTGCAGTCAATTAGAACTTCATCTTGGGTTTGTTCACGCCCCGAGAGGTGGCCAGAAGGAAGCAGGTTTAGAAAGCGTAATTTCACTTGCAGGGCAAGATGTGGGAACCTGACAACTTGCCTGGAAGCCACAGGGGTCCTTCGTGCTTCGCCTGACCCCGAACACTGGGGGACCTGGTGGCCGGTCGCTTTGGGTGGATGCTAACTACAGGCTGGGCACGCCCGGGGCGCTTTGGGGGAGAGGACGGGTCTAGACACTGGCACGGCCTCAGGAAGGCTGCAGGCCAAGGATGGTACTCTGTCCCCACTACGCCGTGACCTCTGTCTACACCACCTTGGTCCACCTGCCAAAGCCCTCATCACCTTCCAACATCCACTGTCACTGAGTCCAGGAAACCATTAGTCAGTCAAGTAGAGGTGACGCTGAACGCCCTCCTCTCCCTGCCTCTGAATACCTCGTACCTCTGGCTTACGCACCCCACACACCTTTCCCCATTTGCCCATGAGCTGCACTTTATTTTACAAGGACTTCGAGAAAAATATCGACTAAGACAAAATACACACCGAGCAACTGGCCCGGACTCTTACAGCGTCCAGGTCATAAAAGGCCTAGCGACTGGGATACAGTTGCAGGTTAAGAGACAGAGAAGCCGTGTGAACAGATGCAGCGAGGGGTCCTGGGGTAGCTCCTGGAACACAAAGGACAGCCACGAAGGACATCGTGGGGGCAAGTGAGCAAATCTGAATGTAGGCTGTCTCTTAGACAATAGCATTACGTTAGTGATAAATTACCTGAACATGAAATACTTGTATGTCAGATCATTTGTACTGAGGGCACATGGAACGTCCTTGTCCTTCTGTTGTTGTTTTTGTTGTTGTTGTTAAGAGAGGATGCTAATAGTAATTATGTTAGAGGATTGTTCTGAAAATTATAGGTGCCGTATCCTATGTAAAGAGCAGAGCACAGGATCTGGCCCAAGGTAGGTGATCAGTAGATGTTTGCTGTTGCCGTTACTGGTTACCTAGTGTCATCCTGGCACCCTGCGATGAATGTGCCAGAAGGGTCTTTCTCTTCTGCACCCAGAACTGCCTTCATGGGTTTGCGACCCAGGTGATCACACAGGACCCATGCTCAGAAGAGCCTCACCCCACGCTTGGTTTAATGCCCTCCTGTTACCATCTTGAAATTATTTTTTTTAAGTTTATTAATTCATTTTGAGAGAGAGACAGGGGAGGAGTAGAGAGAGAGGGAAGGAACAGGGGAGGAGCAGAGAGAGAGGGAGAGAGGGAATCCCAAGCAGGTTCTGCACTGTCAGCACAGAGCCAGATTCGGGGCTCGAACTCACGAACTGTGAGAGCATGACCTGACCCGAAGCTGACACTTAACAGACTAAGCCACCCAGGCGCTCCATCATCTTGAAATTCTTAATCCTTTCTTGACAAGGGGCTTTGAATATTCATCTTCGCTCTGGGTCCCACAAATCACCCAGCCAGTTCTGTCTGCGCAGGCTTTTTATCAGACCCCACTGGGAAGAGCTCTTAGACTAAACTCCCTGTCACCGCATCATAGCTCAGGCGGGCCCAGGCACATACAGTACATTAGGCACATTCCAGGTGTGACACCACGTGTCGTCAGCCTGCACCACCCAATACGGCAGCCGCTCCCCACATGTGACAGTCAAGCACTTGCAATGGGGATCTAGTCCCAGTAGAGACGTGCTGTGCGTGTAAGAAATTTATACCGGCTCTTGAAGATGTTGCAGAAAAGAAAAACAGTGTAAAATATCTTATTAATAATCATACTGATTACACGTTGAGATGATTGTCTTTCTAGATTGTAGGTTTAAATAAGATACGTTATTATATTACACCTGCTTTTACTTTTTCTTTTTTTAGATTTCAATTTTAAGTAATGTCTACACCCAAGCTGGGGCTCGAACTCACAACCCTGAGATCAAGAGTCGCAGGCTCCGCTGACTGAGCCAGCCAGGTGCCCCTGTTTTTACTTTTTTGACGTGGCTGCTAGAAAGTGTAAAACAACTTCTGTGGGTTGCACTTGAGGCTTGCATTATATTTCTGTTGGACAGCACTGCCTCCCGCCAGATTGCCTGTCATGACTGTCAACCAAACCAAGAGATGACAGCCCAGTGAATCAATTTCCAGGCTTTTTTTTTTTAATGTTTATTCATTTTTGAGAGAGAGAGAGAGGGAACGAGTCGGGGAGGGGCAGAGAGAGGGAGACAGGGATTCTGAAGCAGGCTCCATACTCTCAGTGCAGAGCCTGACCCGGGGCCCGAGCTCAGGAACTGTGAGATCATGACCTGAGCTCAAATCAAGAGTCAGACGCTTAACTGGCTGAGCCACCCCAGCACCCTAATTTCCAGGCTTTTAACCAGACTCCAGGCCTGATGCTCTAGCTTTAACCCATATCTCCCCCACCAGAATCCATCAGGCACCTCTCTCTGGGGGGGTCACTGCTGCTGGCCAGCCTTTTTTTCTTTTCCTTTCCTTCTTAAAATGCCCCCAAGATACTTTCATACCCAAAGAGTTGGTCAAGTGGCCTAAATAGATTTGCAAGGCAGCACAGTGGCCCCAGGAGCACTGAATTTGGGATTGGAAAAACTGACTCAGGAATTAAAATCCTGAGGATTTTAAGAGATCAGCTCTCCTTTGTGGGGTGAGCCTGGGCCCTTTGCTTATCTTCTCTGTGCAGGGACACAGAGCAGCCCTCGCTGCAGAGTTTCACAGACCTGGGTTTGCAGCCTGGCTCTGCATCTCACGAGTCGTGTGACACAGGACAGGCCCCAGTGCCCTGAGTCTCTACGGGCACACCAGAGGAGCCAGCCTCTTGTAGGTTTTTTTGTTTGTTTTGTGTTTCTTTCCCCACCTTAAAACATTTTTTTAAATTTATTTTTGAGAGGCAGAAAGAGAGACAGAGCTTGAGCAGGAGAGGGGCAGAGAGAGAGGGGGAGACGCAGAATCCAAAGCATGGTCCAAGCTCTGAGCTGTGTCCACAGAGCCCGATGCAGGGCTCAAACTCACGAACCATGAAATCATGACCTGGGACTTGCCCTGCCCTGAGGTTATAGCTCCTCAGAGTGATCAAAACAGAACCTAGACAGGCAGTGTGTTTAAATTCTCTCGTGGCCCTTTGGTGTCATGAGCGGGATGCTCGCATGCTTGAAAAGCAAGCCAGCTGTGGAAGGGGGGGTGGTCTCAGTCCTGAGCAGGTGGATGGGTCCTCAGCCATCTTGGTGCCCCCCGCTGTCCCCCTGGCCATAGCGGCCACAGAACGCAGGCTGCCTCAGTGGGACCCCGTGGTCGGGCACATGGAGCTTTCTCTGTGCGACATGGCACTAGGCGCTGGGGGTGCTGAGCCACATCGGTCGCTTGCTGTCAAGTTACGCTGATGGTCCTCATCACAATGTGAAACTGTCTTATCTCTTGTCGGTTCCTTCCCCGGAAACAGAAAGTAGAGAGTGCTGTCTGGTTCCACCTCCCCCACCTGGTCCTTAGGGTTGAGTACTCTGTCTTCAGGCAGTAGGCAATCAGGCAATGAATGAATGAATGAATGAATGAATTTCACAGGCTAAAGGGAGAGACAGAGATTGTCACATTACAAGTGAACCGGGAAAGAACATGCATATAAGTTTATGGATAACGTACACTTGGTAGGGGTTGGCAGTTGTTGAAAGGAGGCAGTGGGTACGGACAGGTTCATCCTGAGTGTTTGAAATTTTTTCTTAAAAAAAAAAAAGTTAGGTGCTGGAGAAATTACAGACGAGTGGCATCTAACCCTGAATTGATGAATCAGGAAAGCTTCCTGGTGGAAGTGGCCAGAGGAGCACTAGGAAAAAGTATGCCAGAGTTAGGGGAATGTAAACAGGAGCGGGGGGGGGAGGGGGCAGGAAGGACATTTCAACAAACAGTGGCGTGTGGGTGACGACCTGGGCACAGGAAAGAGCAGAGTGTGAGCAAGTCAGTGTCAAGAGGGCAGGGAGGGGCAGGAAAGACGGGTTTGGGGCAGGGAGGACCGTGTGCGCAGCCAAGCAGCGGGCCTTTATTCTGGGAGTAGTGGAGAGCCAGGGAATATTCAAGTCAGAGAGCATCTGGGTAGCTTTGCTATGTGAAACAGTAAAATGGTTTCATTCAAGCCTTCTACCTGTTCCCCCAACCCTTCTCTTTTACCCTGGAGGATGTCCGGGGTTTTTGTTTGCTTCAAGGAGTATCCTTGCAGAGATCCGCTTTTTTTAACTTAGCAAGATTGTTTTCCCCTAAAGGTATCAAAAAGTCATAAGCGGGGGCATTTTCTCAAAGGGAAGGAAGGTGGAGACGCCTCCTGATGAGAGTCAGACAACCAGGGAGGTTTGGACACCTGAATGGGTTTCCCCACCATCAAAAGTGCCAAGCCAGGATAAATTACATCACAATTTTATTCACTCCGAGTATTTGGCTCTGTGTGGACAAAACATAGGGAAAACAGTTGTCTTTTGTGTGTCCGTTTGGTTTGGGACAAAAGGGACACTTTTCTGGCCTCAAAAGCCCAGCTCTTTCTTTGGTGCCGTGTTGTCCTCTGGGGGCCCCACTCCTGTAGCTCACAGGCTAAAGGAGGCACTGGCAGCTGTGTGGTTAATGGCTCCCGCCGGCTGCCCTCTGGCACCCCTTGAGGAGATGCCAGGCATCCCCAGGTGAACAGATGACCTTTTCTGTCTCGGAAAAATGAGGACCAGCTGGGGAGGTAGGGCTGGGCATGAGGACTTTCGGAGTCCTTGTTCGGCCGAGGTCACGTGCTTGACGGCCACTGTGGCCACATCAAAAGCCAGGGGTGAGTCTGCCTGTGTGGTTGAAATAGTTCTTACAGAAGGTGATGAATCGGGATGCTTTTTCATTACTGTATCCTTGGACCTGCCCTCCCCTGCCTCACCTGACCAAATATGTTTGAAGAGTTTGCCAGAAAAATGAGGAAACAAGAAAAGGTAGACAAACTCTTTTTCATAGATTAATATTCTAAAAGCTCAGCAAGCCGGGGCACCTGGGTGGCTCAGTCGGTTAAGCATCTGACTCTTGATCTCCGCTCAGGTTTTGATCTCAGGGTTGGGAGTTCAAGCCCCACACTGGGCTTCACCCTGGGCAGAAAGCCTAATCAGTCAATCAATCAGTCAATCAGTCGCTCAGCAAGCCTTCTCCATTACCCAGAGCTGTGGTCCTAGATACTAAGGAGCTCTAAAAATTCCAGTTCTTCCACTGAAAGGACCTTCCATTGCATTGGGCTCCTCGTAGAACTGGGGCCTCTGCACCCTGGAAGGGACGGCAGGGACAAGTGTCTGGGCATAGGGGAAGGGCCAAATGTGGCCTGAGGTTGGAACTGTCAATTAGGGCAATGGTAGGCCCCTACCGATGAGCATGTAGCCAAAAGATGAGAGTCTTCGGGAAGGCTATGGACAGTGGTAACTGTTGGTTTGAAGTTCTTGGTTCCTGTAAAAAATATCTTTATCAGCCTGAGTTGTCTGATGAGATTTCTGGGTGAGGACGGAAGCTACCAACCTGCTAACGTGGCCAGGTCTTGGCCTGCAGGCTGAGCCAGCCCTGGTTCTAACCCAGCTCTGTAGTCTTCAGCTGTGTGTGTCCTTGCACAAGTGGCAAAACCTCTCTGAGCCTCCCCCTTACCTGAAAAACGAGAAGAGTACTGCTTGCCTTCCGGGATCAGGCGAGACAGTGTGTTGAACCTTGACCCAGGAGGCTTTCCTCTCCTGAATTGTAGCAGATCCCCCCATGCACGTGGAAATGAACGATCCTTTGAATTACTGAAAAGTGAAGACAGTCCCAAGGGATGGTGGGAACAGTGTCAGGTGCACTTTGTAACTCGAATGACCAACAGTGTCTCCAGGTCGCCCGCCCTGCAGACCCGCGAGGGAACGAAATGGCTCCATTGTTAGTTCCTGTGCCTTAGCAGTTCCTGGAGTCCTTAAAATGCTTCGTTTTCTCTGCACAGGAAACGTATCTCCTCCAGTCATGCTGACCTTATCTGTTTGTCACTGGTCCTCCCACGGGAAGCGAGAGTCCCGAGAACAAAGCGGGACACAGGTCCTTGTTCCGCATGGCGTCTGGGGCCTTAGCACTTGTGGAAGTGAACAGACTTTAAGGCCCGGACCTTTCCCGGCTTTGACCCGCAGTGGCGTCTTCCGTGTTAGCACAAGCATCCCTTCCGACCAGATTCAGTTCCTTCCGTCCTTCCCCTTCGTAGGCTCAGAGACACACAGCAACTCAAACGCTTGCAGACGCTTCTTGACGAATCCTTACTGCCTCCAGAACCAAGGGTCTGTGTCCTCCCCTTCCGGAGGGCTCCGATTTGAAGCCTTGCCTCTGCTTTTTCCCCTTCACCCTGCTCACAGGCTGAGGGCTGCCTGTCTCCCAGCATCAGAGTGTTCATGCCTCTTGCACTTGTGACTTAAGTCCACCTCATCCTTCCTGGTGGAGGCTGGCGGGCGGGGCAGGTGGGCGAGCTGCGAGACACAGGCATGAGGAGGACAGAGGAGGTTGGGGCACAGACCAGCTTCCCTCTGGTGGAGCCTGGAAGTTCAGGCTCATAGCAGGGCCACTGTCTGTGCCAACAGCTCTTCCTCGCACTTCAGGCTGTACAACTAACCTTCCCTGCCGGGTAGAGGGTTCTTTGGAAGCCGAGAAGGTGGTGTGCAACCACGTCTCCTGGGTCCTGTGTGTATCCTTCGGTCGGCCCTCATCCAACCAAGCGCCTCGTGACCTCGTGGGTAGATTTCATTCTTCCCATTTCGCAGCTAGGAAACTGAGGCCCCAGTGAGTCACGCGGCTTGTCCAGAGTCACCAAGCTAGTATATGGCACACCCGGACCCAATTTGTGGCTCACAGGACTCTCTCAGCTGCCCCCTCTGTCTTTTGCAAGAGTCAACACTTGCCTGTTCCCAAGAACAGTATTGCCCTCCCCTCGTACAAGTCGCAGACGACTGTGTGATGCCCCAAGAGGCAGGTTACAGGAAATCACGCATGCGGCGTGCAGAGAGCAAGGGCTGGGGCCCACACTGCTGCAGAGGCAGCCGGGGGGGGCTCGAGGAGCTGGATCTTCTGTCCTAACGTCATCCATCACGGCCCCATGAATGAGGCCCTGCTAGCCATCTGCACTGGCCCAAGGCTGTGGCTCTATTGGTTGCCATGGCGACCCCTGGCCTTGACAACGGAGGCGCCCTTGGCTAAGTGTGTTGTCTTGTCCCACTGAGTCTGCAGAAAAGCCGACAGCTGGGGCTGCAGACAGGAAACGAGTGTCCCACACTTCTGCCTGCACTTTTGTCTTGGCCCCGAGAGCAGACAGAATGAGAGAGAGCATCTTTGGGGGCCCCAGAGAGGTCTGGGGGTCCATTTCTAGCCAATGACGCGTGCAAAGCTTTCGCGTTCACGGGGCCTGTGAGGCAATCTACTGGAAAGGTGAGTCAGACACCGTGTTCAGGACGTTTATGGAGCACGTACTATTGATGCAATGATTCTTGCAGCCAGGTACTGCTCTGGGACTGGGGATACAGCAGGGACCCAAGTCTCGGGTCTCAGTTCACACTCTGCTAGCCCAGAGGTTAGGTTCAAATGGTATGATCCCCATTTTGCAAAGGGGGAAAATGAGGCACAGAGAGGTTGCTTAACATGCCCAAGGACACACAGCAGGTCAAAGAGTCCAGTTTCACAGTCAGCGCCCTGAGGGCCACCTCTCCAAACGGCCCTCGCCGGATTCTTTCTCCCTGCATTTCTGAGGCGTTTGCCTCTCAAAGTCAGAAACCCTCCGTTTCCAGAGACGTGGGGATGATGCAGGCCTGGGTCAAGCGTAGGGTCCACCATCCACCTCTTATGACAGTGGTTCCCAGCCTCACTTAGGGAGCTTCACCAGCGCCCAGACGACACTGTCACGCCCAGGAGACCCTGGTTTAGGTGTGGTGGGTGGAGCCCGTCATAGGCGCTGTGGTCCTGGAGGTTCTTGGGAGCAGCCGAGGATAAGCACCACTGGCCTTGAGCTCTGGGACCCAGGAGGAGCCCATCAACCTTCTGAGCCTAACGTCCTGCAGATGGCTGAATTGCATTTGGAAGCTATGTCGTGTGTAGTAGGTGAGCGTTAAACAGCAGCCAGTGCTTTGATGACTTTTACTCTCCCTCCAGAGCTTTTTTTTTTTCTTTTTTTCTTTTTCTTTTTTTTTTTTTTTTGCCCTTTCCCTGCGTTCTGGTTTCCCCATTGATTTCAACATTGCCCTGGCCTCGCCCCGTCCCATCCCACCCTCCAAATGCAAATGACAGATAAGAGGGAGCTGAGAGAACTAATTAGCATTTTAATTAAAGGAAAGGGGACGGGGAGAGGTGGGTGGGCCTGGAGGGCTCACTGTCTGGTTGCACCAGGGTTTGCGAATTGTTTCCACGGAGGCACACGGTAAGAAACAGCATTTCTTGCAGATGCCTTGCCTGCCCGAAACAAAAATCCCCCTCCCTCGCCTTGCACTCGGATAGTTCCTATTCTGTTTAGTTGATGGGTTGATTTAAATTTCGCTTGCACTTCTGATCACATCAAGGAGGGACAGCCCTGGGGGAAGCTAGCCTGCCTTAACACCGACTGCCTGCCGTCTGTCTCCACTGGTGCAGGTTGCCCAGGGCGTGGTGGAGAGAGCAGGGAGACAGTTGCTCACACCGCCTCTGGGCAGGACTAGGGGGTCCAGAGCATTGCAGCAAGGAATCCTAGCCCTGGGGTTCTTGGCTGCATGCCTGTCAGATGGTTCTCAGGGTCCGAAGGGGCTGTGAAAGCCATGTGACCCAACACGTGGGGAAACTGAGGCCAGGGGAGGGATGTGTCTTTGGAGCCAAACTCGAACAGTGGTGGGCAATCATGTATGTGATGACTTCAGACTTGGTGGGGGTGGGGAATATTATTGTTATACTGTTTTAACACAAATTTCAGACCCGCTCACTAATTTTGTATTTTTAATTTTTTTATTGTTTTTATTTATTTTTGAGAGAGAGAAACAGCGTGAGCAGGGGAGGGGCAGAGAGACCAAAGGGAGACACAGAATCCAAAGCAGGCCCCGAGCTCCGAGCTGTCAGCACAGAGCCCGACACGGGGCTCTAACTCACGGACCGTGAGATCATGCCCTGAGCCGAAGTCAGACGCTCAACCTCCTGAGCCACCCAGGCGCCCCTCTGCTCACTATGTGAGTCCTCAGGTGCACCTTAAAAGGCAGATGTTGCCGTCCGTGTTCCACGGCTCGGATGTGCTGAGTTCACTCGCTGCATAGATTGGAGAACTGCTAAACTCTGGGTACCATGAGACGAAAGAAAGGCCTGATTCCCTCTCTCTTGGGGCTTGCATGTTTCTAAGTGGGACTGGAGTGCTCCAGGAAGGAGAGTGATGTGAGATGAATTATCCCTAGAAAGGTCAGGGACCAAGTAGAAAATGATGGAAGGAAAGCAGGAGAGGAAACCAAGAGAACACCGAGCTCAGTGCTCCAGTCCAGGAGGGACCATATTGCTCGTGCAGAGTGAAACCCCCGGGCACCCAGCTCCTTGCCGTCACCATCAGGGAAAGGGAGCCTTCCCTGGTGACTGCCGTGCATCTAAGAGGCTCCTGAGCAAGTCCCCAGGGAGACTGTGCCCATCTGTCAGGCCCCTTTCCTCAGTGACCCCCAAAACTTCCATGGACATCAGGCATCGAGCTCTAGACCCGAGGACTGCATCATCAGCAGAGAATACAAAAGACAGGGGCCAGTCAGAGACAGAGGACTCAGTTGTCTCAAGAGCCTGTGATCCGCCAGGCTGTTCACATCAGTTGCGCCTAATTCCCAGCACAACCAGGAAGAGAGGCATCGCCCTCGAATCCTGTAGATAAGGACACTGAGGCTCAGAGTGTTTTCATGAGCTTTACTCTGTTAGCTACATTAAGACAGCAAGCTTTGGGGCACCTGGGGGGCTCAGTTGGTTAAGCGGCCAACTCTTGATTTCGGCTCAGGTCATGATCTCACTGTTTGTGAGATCAAGCCCCGTGTTGGGCTCTGTGCTGACAGCACAGAGCCTGCTTGGGATTCTTTCTCTCTGCCCCTCTCCCACTCATGGTCTCCTTCAAAAAAAAAAAAAAAAAAAAAAAAAAAAAGCGAGTTTCACAGCTGAAGCCCAAGCTCCAGGCAGAGCACACATGTCTGTAGCATCTGTTACAGGGCACATGACAGACATCGCTAATGCATCACAGCTGGGTGCGGGTCACCAGCTCACCTCCAGCACCTACACACGGTGCCTGGCATGTCACGGGGCACTAAGTGAGTGACTTAGCCAAGTCATTACCTGCTAAGTGGATAACTGAAGCGAGCGGGTAAATGACAAACTGTAGCAGGCAGGAATTCAGACGCAGGCCTGCGTGACCTCAGTGTACAAGACCTTGTCTTGTCCCCTCCCACCTGTAAAAGGGGACAGCCAGCTCCCTAATTCCCTCGTTTGCTTTCTTTGTTTTTTTTTTTTTTTTCACAGAGGTGTAATTCACATAACAAGATTACCCATTAACCAGTATAAGTGAACAATCTGGTTCCCCTTGGCACATTCACCGTGTTAGGCAGACGTCTCCACCAGCTCCAGAACCTTCTCATCACCCTGAGCAGAAACCCCACCATCCCCTCTTCCCAGTTCTGGCGACCACTGATCCGCTTTCTCGCCCTTTGGATGCACCTGATCTAGAAGTGCCCTGCACGTGCCATCAGTGTGTGGCCTTTCATGTCTGGATTCTCCCGCTGAACATCATGTTTTTGAGGCTCATCTGTGGTCTCTGTCAGTACGTCATCCCTTATTATGGTGGAGGAAGGCTCTGTGGTGAGGCTGCACCCCTTCTGGGTTACCCTTTCGGCCGTCGGTGCTCACGTGGGCTGCGAATAGTGCTGCTGTCGATGTGCACGTCCCGTATTTGTTGGAGCTCCTATCTCCCACTCTCTGGGCTGTACGCTTAGGAGTAGAATTGCTGGACCATGTGGGAAAGCTTAACCTTCCGAGGAACCCGTAACTCTTTTTTTTTAATTTTTTTTAATGTTTGTTTTTTGAGAGAGACAGAGTGCAAGCAGGGGAGGGTCAGAGAGAGGGGGAGACACAGAATCTGAAGCAGGCTCTAGACTCTGGGCTGTCAGCACAGAGCCCGGCATGGGGCTCAAACTCACGAACGGGGAGATCATGACCTGAGCCAAAGTCGGAGGCTTAACCGACTAAGCCACCCAGGTGCCCCTCTTTTTTGTTTTTAATGTTTTTTTTATTTTGAGAGACAGAGAGAGCAGGGGAGGGGCAGAGAGACAGAATCCCAAGGAGGTTCTGTGCTGTCAGCACAGACCCGATGAGGGACTCAAACTCACAAACTGTGAGACCATGACCTGAGCTGAAATCAAGAGTCAGACACTTAACCAACTGAGCCACCCAGGCGCCCCAGAACCCCTAAGTGTTAAAGACTGGAGGTGGGGGAGCTGGTCTCTGGCTCCCTCCCTATCATCCCTCACCCAGAAGGTGCCCTCCCACATGCCTGGGGAGCCTCCCTCCTCAGCTCACAGTGAACCCCCTGCATCGCACTGACATGTTGAGTGCTTGTTCCCTGCCCACCCCCACCCCCACCCAACTCCCGGACCTGGCTGAGCAGGACCCTTGTGAATAAGACAGGAGAGCCGGGCCTCCTCCCCCATAGAGGGGGTCTCCAGAAGGCCCTGCGCCTCATCTTGTCTACCAGCGCTCTGTGGTCTCGTGTGCTGGTCACCCTCCCCCTGCACCTGACCCTCCCCATGCACCATCCCACATCTCGTCACACCAGAGCATTTGCCCAGGCCTCACCTCCCCTTTCCTCGGTGGCTGCCAAAAATCTGCTCCCCTTTGAAGGGGCAGCTCTGGTGACATCTCACTGGCATCACAACGCACTGCCAGAACGCATCTGTCCACGTTCCCACAGCGCCTTGCTCATACAGGCAAACGTCTTGATTTCACCTCGTCTTATACAGAATTACTCGCTGACAGCGAACTGGAAAATTTTTATACACATCTCTCGCCGGGTTATTTTAAGGATTTATCTCCATGAAAGGGAAAGCAGCCTCGTACATTAAATTCTCCCGTTCTCCCCCCTCCCCGGTACTCCCCCCCACCCCATCCCCACCACTGAATCATGAGTTTCAGAAAGAGAGGGGCCTTTTTTCCATCTCAGAACTTACCTAATGCAGTGCCTTGCCCGTAACAGGAGCCTAATTAATTGTCGTTGATTGAATTAGTGGGCTGGAGAGAGTGAGCACGTGACGTGGACTCTTCTGATTGTTGGAGGCATATCGTGCTAAGAGCTCCCGTCTGATGGAGATCGCGTTTCTGTTATAAGGTCAGTCTCAAGTGCAGGCCACCGAAATGTCACCACCATATATCTCCCGCGGTGACGTTTTGTAATTGAAAGTGCTGCAGGTGTCACTCCTACTCTGGCAGAGCATTCAAATGTTGATACGCGAGTTCTCGGAGATTCTCGCCGTTGCAAACACATGTTTAATGGAAATTGGATTGTGTGCAGCCTTAAGCAGTCCCCTTGGAGACAAATGGTTTTGAACAAGAGTCAGCAACCGCTCTTTCTACACAGTTACCTTGCCGCTAAATCAACAGGCCCGCTTTGAGTTGGACGTGCCAGAATAGATAAAAAGAAGAAAAAAGTCCCCTGAGGGATCAAGGAAAGAATGGGTTCTCAGTTAATTTATGGTCACACGGTCCACGCCCGTGCTTTCCTCTGGCGAAAAGCAGCAAAAATTGCCTCTCCGAGCTACACCCTTTGTAATCATCAAGCCCCAGTATATACTGTGGTCAGGTGTTGTGTTACCCGCTGAAGTATTCGATGCTGGTGAAAAAGCGAGGGCTTCAGGGTCAGACAGTCTCAGGCATTCCTGTAACCAAGGCCAACAACATAACCCGTGCGAGTTTCCAGGCCCTCACCTCTGAAATGGGGAGACACACTCCCTGCTGGATGGTTGGGATTGGAGGGCATGAAGTGCCCTTCAGAGCCTCCCCAGGCCCTCAGACTACTGTCACTGCCACTCTGGAGGCATCCCAGATCCCTCACCAGGAGAGAAGACTTTATCCTAGCCACCCTGTGGCTTAATTCCCGCTGCGGTGCCCAGAGGAGAGACCATCAGCAGTCCCATGCCTCCCAAGATCTGGGGCTCGTCAGTCTGATACTCTAACCGCGCTGTCAGCCGGACTCTGTTTGCAAGCAATAGAAACCTGGAAACTCAAGCAAGCTAAGGAGAAGAAGGAGGCAGGGTGGCATCTTTCTTCTGGGCTTTGTTACCAAGGACGGGTAGAAGCGAGCCCTTCTCCCTCAGTCCTGATGTTTCCTTCCGAATCCATTTGGCGAGACGTGGATAAGCCTGATGTTCCCGACCCTCCCCCTCCACACCGGCTCACCCCCAGGGAGAGCGGGGCTCGGGTCTGCCCCAGCACTGTTCAGCAGTGAGTGCTGTACATGTGGCCACGCTGGGCTCCAGGCTTGAGATGGAACCAGGGAGCCTCAGCGTCCAGGGTCTGCATCCTGTCTGGCAGCTGCACTCTGTGGCACGTGCGGTCTGTGTGCCCGCTGCCCTCACGGGGTGGAAGGTGGCCGACCCCACCATGCCCAGGACGCTGGCCTATCCTGGTCCGGTCAGCAGCAGCCAGTGGGTCCCACGGCACGGACGCGGCCGCCAGGTCTGCTCCCCTGCGGACAGAGGGGGAGGCTTCTGATGGCGGGGAGGCATGGTGTGCGGAACAGACACCCCAAAAAGTACCTCCTGTGCCCGCTTCCCAGAGAGCACCTCCGTTGCCTCGTCTGTGAAGATAATGGCGTGTCTCCCGGGGCCCTGGGGTGAAACAGGGTGCTATCTGCAGCACATCTAGGTCCTCAGGGCGTGATAATGCTCACAGGGCAAGCGCTGCTCCTGACTGATCCCAGCGCCCTGTGCCCAGCGCCCACTGGGCAGCTTGCACATAGTAGGTGCTCCGTGCATGTCCACAGAATTGGTGCGTCCTCAAGCCAGTGCCATCCGCCTACACCCCTTTGTTCCGTCTTTGCTTCTAATAATACAGCCCGACGTCCCATTAGCTCTGGGGGCACTGGGTTGGGAGTCCTGCCAGCCCGTCCTCCTGAGCCTGGTGCCAGATGCCCACACATTTCCTCACCCGTGCTGCGAAGCCCGCCTGCCACTTCCAGCTGGCACTTCCTCCATACTGTCATCGAGTTGGTGCTTCATTGCAGAGTGAATGAGGGACACCTGTGACTCAGTGACTCTGGGGTCACACAGATCTGTTTACAGATCCACTCTTAACCTCTCTGTGCCTCAGTCTCCTCATCTGCAAAAAGGGGACCACAGAGCACTGTTGTGGGCACTCCTAACAATGACGGATACTAATTGTGCCACATGCAGAGCCTGGCGCGGTGTGCAGCTGCAGAAAGGAAACGGGGTCCGCGAGTCGTGAAGGGCTCCATCACTGTTCTGCCTGGGGTAGCCTGGGGTGGGGCGGGGGGAGATGATAAAAGAAAACAAAGTGGGGGGCTTGCTCCAGGCCCACAGCGCAAAGGGCGACTAGCAGATCTAGCCAGGGAGCGCGGGACTGGGGAGCCGTCTGGAGGCAGCCAACAGACTGGTAGCGTGGGGGCCGAGAACCCTCCCTCCGTGGGTTTCAGAACAAAGCCCCGCATCCCGAGAGCCCCCTCCGTCCCCAGCAAACTCTAGACAGTTGGTCATGCTGGAGACATGCACTCCCCAAAACGGACCACCAGATACTGCGCTGGGTCCCAGGATTCCCAGACAGCCCCGGGGAGACCAGTGTTCTGTTGGGGGGCAGGGCAGGGGGGCTCCCAGCTGCTCTGAATCCTCCTCCATCTGAGACCCCCCCCTCCATCTCACCAAGTGCAGTCGCTTGTCCCCCCGTTGGATGATGCACTGAACTTATCAGCTTGCCTACAGAGGGCTCTCAAGCCAGCTCTGTCCCCTTTCTCCAGTTTTCCATCTAGGAAATAGGCATAATGACCCTGCCTGCGGTGTGGCCAGGGTCCCATGAAAACACTTGCGAATGGGTTTGTATTTCAGTAAATCTCTGCACCCAATGGTGGGTCTCAGACTCGCGCCCCAGAGGTAGAGAGTTACATGCCAGCCAGGTGCCCCCCTGCCTTTTTCAAGTGTATATTCAGCATGAAAGCAAAGGATGTGATGTCAGAAGCACCTTCTCCACGACCTGGGAAATCGCAGGATGTGGGATTCTTGGCTGCAGGGACGAGCCCTTGGCTGGTCTGACTGTGCATTTCTGTTTTCTTTCAGGGTGAAGCGTGTGCAGGGAGCCTCTGTTCCTGAAGGAGGGGATCATGGCTTTCATGTTGCTCACCCGGCGGCTGGCCTACACCTTCCAGCACAACTACCGCCTGCTCGTGCCCAGTAAGCCCTGGGGGTCTTGGCAAGAACTGGCCCTGTGGGAAACACAATCCGGGCTGGGAGAGCCCTGGCGGGTGAAGGGACCAGCCAGTCAACGTTCTGGGACTGTTCCCTCTCCCCGGCCACACACGCAGTAAAACTGTCCCCATCACCACCACCCCCGTCTCCCATCTCCGCCACATGCTCCTGTCCCTGCGTGGACAGCTCTGGGTCGGGCAGGAAGCTGATGCGGCCTGGAGGTGGCGGCCCCAGCAGCCAGGAGGCTCCAGGCTGCCCTCACAGGGACTGTTGGGGGAAACACAGCTGAGCTTGCTGCCAGGAAATGGGAAGGCTACAAGCGTCCTTGTGACTGACCTCAAGGCAAAGTGTGCTTCCAGGGCCCTGGACAGGAGACAGCAGCCCCCTGCTGCCCTGTCCCTCACCTCCACTCACCCGCACCCAGCCGGCCCGCGGCACTGCTGGCCGCATCTCTCCAGGGCTTCTGTTTCTCTCTGCATCACTGAGTTCAGGTGGCTTAGCCAGGCCGGCCCCATCAGCAAGCGCCCTGCCGGTGAGGTCTCACAATAGACCTCCCTCCCTCCTTTCCATGAGGAAGGCACGCATGAAGCCCATTTTACAGGGGAGAAAGCTGAGGCTCAGAGAGGCAAAGTCACACGGCCACTTGAATGCAGGTCAGTCTGGCTGCAGATGCCGGGCTGTTATCCCTCCTCCATGTGCCTCCCTGGGGTTCTGGGAGACACAGGGGCTGCCCGTGGCCTCCTATGGGCACCTTGCACCCCCCACCCCCACCTGTGTCTGTCCCAGCTCTCTCAGAGCCCCGTGCTTTGCCATCACGATGTCCCTTTGTTAGTCTCATCTGGCTTTTAAAGGCAGAGTGCTGCCCACAACCTTGGTCTGCATCTTTAATGCTGGGGTTTATATCCTGGGTGGGATAAAAAAGCAGGCATGCTCTCCCATACACACAGGAGTATTAGCAGGTTTTACTTTAAAAATTTTTTTTCAACGTTTATTCATTTTTGGGACAGGGAGAGACAGAGCATGAACAGGGGAGGGGCAGAGAGAGAGGGAGACACAGAATCGGAAACAGGCTCCAGGCTCTGAGCCATCAGCCCAGAGCCTGACGCGGGGCTTGAACTCCCCGACTGCGAGATCGTGACCTGGCTGAAGTTGGACGCTTAACCGACTGCACCACCCAGGCGCCCCTAGCAGGTTTTACTTTAAAATAAACCTTTTAGGAGCGCCTGGGTGGCTCAGTCTGTTGAGCGTCCGTCTTTGGCTCAGGTCATGATCTCGCGGTCTGTGAGTTCGAGCTCCGCGTCAGGCTCTGTGTGGACAGCTCAGAGCCTGGAGCCTGCTTCGGATTCTATGTCTCCCTCGCTCTCTGCCCCTCCCCTGCTCATGCTCACTCTCTCTCTGTCAAATATTAAAAAAACAAACAAACAAACATAAAAATATTGAAATAAATCTCTTAACTTCAGAAGATTTTACAAGTACAGTGAAAGTACTAAGACAGTACAGACAGATCCCATAGGCCCCAGCGTCCCCCTGGTTAACATCTTACATTACGAGGATGCTCTTGTCAATAACTAAGAAGCTGACCTTGTACATTATTGCTACCCGAACTCCAGACTTCTCTGGGGATTTCACCAGGTTTTCTCTTAGTGCCTCTTTCCCTCCCAGGATCCAATGCGAGTTCCCACAGTGCACTCTGGGGTCCCAGCTCCCCGGTACCATCCGGTCTGTGACTGTGTCTGTCTTCCCTTGTTCTTGACCCTGATCGCCTCAAGAAGTGAGTAGGTTTGAGGTTTTGTTTTATTTTATTCAGTTATAAGAGAAGCATCTTAACGCTTACCCATTATTATGTTAAAAATAAACCCAAACCGGGGCGCCTGGGTGGCTCAGTCAGTTAGGCGTCCGACCTCAGCTCAGGTCATGATCTCACAGTCTGTGGGTTCGAGCCCTGCGTCGGGCTCTGTGCTGACAGCCCAGAGCTGGAGCCTGCTTTGAATTCTGTGTCTCCCTCTTTCTCTGCCCCTCCCCTGCTCATGCTCTGTCTCTCTCTGTCTCAAAAATAAATAAAAACATTTAAAAAGATAAATAAATAAATAAACCCAAACCGACGCATGATGCCCAAGTAGTGTGCCCCTAGCGGGAGGGAGAGTCGGCCATAACTAGTACTGCTCACACCCGCTGGGGGCGGGGTGCCGTACTAGGTGCTGGGGACGCTTCACTGACAAGAAAGCATGGCCTGTGGGGCTCCGCCTTTGTAGGTCATTCTCAAGGACATCCCTTCCCAGGGAGACAAGCAGGGGAGAGCCTTGAGTCAAGGCTCCTACACCTGGGCCACATTCCACCCAGTCAGCCTCCCCCACGGGCAGAACTCTGAGCCTCTGTTTCTCGTCAGGAAAGTGGGTCTCCTCGGGAGACTGAGGGCAGTGCTGGGGTCCTACTTGCTTCGCACACCTCTCTATCAGAAGGAACAGTTCAGGGGTGCCAGGGCACTCCGATTCTCTCAGCAGGCACGCTTGTTCTCAAAACATAAGTAAATATTTTTTAACAATGCAAACGCCCTTCGTTTATATTTACACAAGCATGCATAGAAAAAAAGAGACAAATGACTAATCAGAGTTATCAGGTCTGCATTTTCTTGGCAAGAGTTAAATCTTTTTTTTGGCACACTTGTGCCAGATTTAGAGATAAGAGGTTTTTTTTTTTAACGTTTATTTATTTTTTTGAGACAGAGAGACAGAGTATGAACGGGGGAGGGGCAGAGAGAGAGGGAGACACAGAATCTGAAGCAGGCTCCAGGCTCCAAGCCATCAGCCCAGAGCCTGACGCGGGGCTTGAGCCCCGAACTCACGGACCGCGAGATCGTGACCTGAGCTGAAGTCGGACGCTTAACCGACTGAGCCACCCAGGCGCCCCAGAGATAGGAGTTTTTTAATACTAAACCACCGTGTTGGCAAAGATAGAGGAGCATGTGTGTTCATACACTGCTCATAGGTAAGTAGCAATAAGGAAATAGTTTTTTTTGGGGGGGGGGTGTTAAGGAGGCTCCACACCCAGTGCGGCAGGGCTTGAGCTCACGACCCTGAGTCAAGACCTGAGCTGAGACCAAGTGTCTGACACTTAACTGCCTGACCACCCAGGTGTCCAGGGGAAATAGTTTTAAAATGGTGGCTAACATTTAACCCATTTAGTCCCCTGGGAGAGGAAAGCAGAGACTCAGAGAAATTCCATAACTTTCTCAGAACCTTGGTGCTAGCAAGTGGCTGAACCTGGCTTTGAGCTAAGCCTGGCTGGCCCCAAAAGTTCCAACCTTAACCACTATATTAGTTATTTATTGCCATATAACAAATAGCCCTGGGGCGCCTTGGTGGCTCAGTCGGTTGAGCAACTGACTTCAGCTCAGGTCATGATCTCACAGTTTATGAGTTTGAGCCCCAAGTCAGGCTCTGTGCTGACAGCGCAGAGCCTGGAGCCTACTTCAGATTCTATGTCTCCCCATCTCTCTACCCCTCCCCTGCTCATGCTTTGTGCCTCTCTGTCTCTCAATAATAAATAAACGTTAAAAATATATTTTTTTAAATAGCCCTAACTTAGCTGGTTAAAATAATGTACATTTATTATGTCACAGTTCCTGTGGTCTAGGAATCTGGGGGAAGCTTAGCTGGGTGCTTTGGTCTTTCACGAGGGTACAGCTGAGCTGTTAGCCAGGGCTGTGGTCTCATCGGAAGGCTCACCGTGGAAGCTGGGGGTTCCGCTTCCAAGCTCGCTCTCGTGGCACTGGCTGGATTTGGTGCCACATGGACATCTCCACAGAGCAGCTCACAGCCTGGCACCTGTGTTCCCCAGAGGGAGGGAGGGAGGGTGCTTCAGCCCACCACCACACCCACGGTGTTTAGGTGTTTGTGTGGCATCTCCACCCATCGACCGCTGTGGAGCCCTTAGACACGGTGGCTCGTGTATCAGTGCTCCCAGCGGCATTTTTTCTTGCCCCTCCCCCACAATCACTGATAATCTGATGTCGGCAAATAGAGCGCAGAGACCGGGAGACTGGACAGCAAAGCTGTTACGTCCGGGTGGTGAAATTACCGATACCTTCCTCAATGAACATGTTCTCAAAAACTTCAGTGGGGTGCTGCCTCCCTGAGAGCAGGTGAAAGAAAGGGCTGGAACTTTGCTGCTCAGTGGCGACATAGTGCACAACTCCCCTCTGGCCGTACCGGACCTGCGATGCATTTGGCAAAAGACCCGAACAGCCGAGAGAGTTCCCGCCCCCTTTGGAGAGAACAGAGTGCCCAGGAGAGTAACGGAGAAGGAAACCCTGTATCATCAGGCACATCCTCAGCCCGCAGTCTCCCTCCCGGCAGGTGTAGACATAGATTGTGCTGAGCGAAAGGACCGCCAGAGTTTTAGAAGGAAACGAAGAACCACTGGAGATGGACGGTCCCCTGTGTCTCCGTCCCTCTGTGAGGGGCCTGTCTCCTCCTTTCCAAGTCCGTGGCCGTGTCCCTGCCCCAGATGCCTCAGCTCAGGTGAAACGAGATGCCGCCGTCTCCTGAACGACACCAGAACGGAGCTCTGTGTCCCGAGGCCTGCGATGTGTCTGAGCAATTACGGCAAGCTCATAGGACAGTGACGCTTGCGATGTGTCTGAGCAATTACGGCAAGCTCATAGGACAGTGACGCTTGTGATGTGTCTGAGCAATTACGGCAAGCTCATAGGACGGTGATGCTTGTCCTTTTATCCGGCCATTACTGCAACACTGTCCTTCTCAGAGCTAACAGAAGGTCTCCGGGAGCCTAAGAAGCAAAGTTCTCCGTGGAGCGAGGAAATACCAGGAACAGGGGGACGGATCCCCCTTCACAACAGCCCCCCTCCCCCGAGCATAAATTTGAAAGGTGAAGGCCACCCACAGGCAACAGCTGGTCTGCCACGATTGTCGTTTGCATGGGACACCCCCTTGGAGAAGGACCCCCACGCCCCAGCTGACCAGACTGCATGGCAGCCAGAACCCGCTCCAACATCTGCTGGAATGAGGGAAAACGAGGAGGAAAAACAGGAAGAAGAAGGCTCATGTTCCCAAGAACAGTGACACCAAACAGGATGTGTTTGCCACTGAACCTGCAAGGAAAGTAAAAACGGGGAAGCCAGCTGGAGCAGGAAGAGTTACAGCCCTCACGTGGGAGGTGGCCCAGAACAAGAGTGTCAGAGGGGAGAAGTCCTAGAAGTTTCAGTCCTCGGTTTCAAGGAGTGCCCATGGATTCTTCGGAATCTGGGACAAGAGAAACCAGACAGTCCTTCTGGAAAGGATATCTCAGACCCCTACAGAGCAAAACTCATTAGAAACTTCTCATTCTGAGGGGCGCCTGGGTGGCTCGGTCGGTTAAGCATCCGACTTTGGCTCAGGTCATGATCTCACGGTCCATGAGTTCAAGCCCCGCATCGGGCTGTGGGCTGACGGCCCGGAGCTTGTTTCAGATTCTGTGTCTCCCTCTCTTTCTGCTCTTCCCCTGTTCATGCTCTGTCTCTCTCTGTCTCAAAAATAAATAAACGTTAAAAAAAATTTTTTAAAAAAAAAAGAAAGAAACTCCTCATTCTGATTGTGATGGAGTTGACTCTACCAGTGAGATTGGGAGTCGCTGTGAGATGGTGTCCCTGTACATGTGGCAGAAACTCACACCGTGGCCTCCTTCACGAAGGGATCAAAGAACTCTTTATAAGTATCCTCAGAGCCAGGAGATGCTGATGAGCCCCCCGAAGGAGGCTTGAGGGGCCCCAAGCCACATCGAATGCCATTCACATAATGGGGAACTTTCCTGTTCAGCAGAGAAAACCAGCTGAGCTTGTATCTGGCAAGTCAGAAGAGCGTTGGCCATGTCTCCAAAGTGAGCTGCCTCCTCGATGCTGAAAGAATGTTGCCTTTTACACTGGTTCCAGTGGCCACACCATCCGCTGCTACAGTGTTAAGACGGGAGGGTGCGTGCAACAGCCTCAGCTACAAGAGGAGTTCTCTGCCTTCGTTCTAGATGGCGAATCCTCTCTGCGGGACAAGCAGGTGGCACTGTGGTCACCTTCAACGTGAAGAACAATAAATGACTTGAGATCTTTTTTTTAAGGTTTATTTTGAGAGAGAGCGTGCACTCACGCAAACAGGGGAGATGCGGAGAGGGAGGGAGAGAGAGAATCCTGAGCGGACTCCACGCTCAATGCAGAGCCCGATGCGGGGCTCAGTCGCACAAACCGTGAGACTGTGACCTGAGCCACAATCAAGAATCGGACACCCAACCTCCAGAGCCACCCAGACGCCCCACGGCTTGAGATCTTTGAATGCTGTGGCCCTCGGAGTGTCAGCTGTCTTGCCACAGTTTAGGAAGGTGCCCCAAAGGTGCTCATGGTCAGGCCTCACATTCTGTAGCATTAAATGCACGGAATGGATTCCTGCTCTGGGTCCTCCAGAGGGCTCCAGCAAACCGAGCTTTCCACGAAGCAGGTGCATGACCTTGTGTTCAGTGGCTGCAGCCCTGATCAGTCCACCCATGCCCACAGCATCCGTACTGGTGACCGTGTGTGGGTCTGTGAAACTCACGATCTCACCGAGAGTGTGTCGGACCCTAGGAACAGCGATGGTGACCACTTACCTGGAGAAATGTGTCCGTGTCTGTGAGTTACGTTGCCACCAGCAATTGCAGGTTTATGGAGGACACAAAGACAAGACTCTGTGCACGACCTTCCCTGAAAGTATGATTTATACTGGCTGATACGACGCCAGCATTCCGTGGCACGGTTACGCTCTGATATTCAGCGTGTGTAGATCATTCAAAACCACATTTGCTCACTGACCACACGAATCCAGATGTTCAAACCCTGATACGTAGCTGGAAGACGTGTGATGCTCTTTCTCGCTGCTGGGAGAGGATCCAAAGAGGCTGAACAACATGCTGAGGATATGGGGATAACACAGAACCAGTTCAGGAAGCTTCTGGCCTCCCGTCTTGGGAAGAGGGTTCCAGCCAGCTGTGCCTCCAGTATGAGTCTGGGCACCTGTATGGGATGATAGGTTATACTGCATGTTCTTCCTGGAGGTCTATCAGACGTAAACGGATTCTACGGAACGACACTTCTCCGGGACAGCATGGAATATAGCAATGTAGGCTACTGGTATTCTCCAGATGTTTATTAAAGTTACAGATCTTAATTGGTTAAAAAAAAAATAAGTGGGGTGGACAGTTGGGGAGGGGGAGATTTTTTAAAAGAAGAGCAGAGCACCCAACTCCGATTGAACTTGACCTTGACTTTGGCCTGGCTCACATATGGAGCCCTTGCTGTTTGGGAAAACAGCATCCATTTATTACTCTCAGTATAAAGATCAAGAGAACATTAAACGCATCTGATGGCTGTTTCTATAGCTTGGAGTTAAACATTGACTCCAGTTGGTCAAGGCTGCGAGGGTGGCCGGCCTCGTTTCAGAGGCAGAGGGCTGGGCTGGACTTCCCCACCGTGCCGGCTCTCCCGGCTGTGCTGTGTCATTCGTGAGTGAAAATGCCGGATGGTTCAGTATAAACGTTTCATTTCAAAGACCGGCTCAAGATGACGTGAGCAGCGTCACTTAGACTCGGAGCGTCTGGGACAGGAGAGGTCAAATGTTCCACCTAGCTGCCTACTAGCTGCGTGACTGTGGGCAGATTAGTTGACCTTTCTGGGCCTCAGTGTCTGCTTCCGTAACATGGGAGCAATCACAACACCTACCTCCCAGAGGGGATTCAAGCTTAAGTGAGGCAGTCCATGTGCAGTGCTCAGGACGAGGCCCGGCACGCAGAGTCACATGCCTCTCTGCTCATGTGACTTGATGGAAGCGATCCCAGGGAATTTAAGTTGTGCTCTTTCTTCTCATGGCTTGTGGCACTATGTATTATCATTAGGAGAACATTCTTTGTATTGGAATTTGGCTTTTTTCCTCTACAGGAGGTCGAAGTTGAGATAGTGTAGGAAAGGCAAAAGCATTGGACCTGGGTTCAAATGTGGGCTCTGCAACTCACTAGCTGTGTGGCCTTGGGAAAGTCGCTTCACCTCTCTGCTCCTCATCTATAACCTGAGAACCATCACTCGAGAGGGTTGTGGATGGATTAACACACATGGGAGATGGGAGTCTGCCTGCCTAGCACGCAGTGGATGCTGAATCTGTGTTTGCTACCCCGTCTCCCCTTGTTCGATAGCACGAACCCAGCAAACGTACTGGGCTGTGGTTTCCAGGATCTCTGCCCAGAGCCCCTGGGCCCTCTTCCATCCACACCCGCGAAGACTTGGCACATGGGAGGAACCAATGCAGCTCTCGGTATAGACCTGTCTTCCTGGCACCTGGCCCTCAGCTTCCCCATCTCGTGCCTGACCCGTCCCCAATCCCCAGGGACGGGTTCTCACCCTCTCTCCACTCCCCGCCCTGCGTCTGCCCGCAGCCTCGGCATCCCCATACTTGTAGCTCCACAAGACCCCACTCACCCCGTCATTCCCCTGAGACCCTTTTAGCCGCAGCTCCCACTGGGACCTGCTTCCGGGGCCAGCATTTCCATCTTGCAGACCCCGGGACATCTGACTGCCGCAGCATGGCGTCAGGACACTTTCTGGAGAAGGAAGAGAGGACTTACGTGTCCTCATTGGAGGATAACTTGCAAACTTTGAACTTTGCACTCTCCCCCTTACTGGAAACAAAGCAGGATCAGCACCAGTTAAGAACTGTTTTTATCCAAACACACGTCCCCGTGTTATGCAGGTCTAGCTGGAATCGGTCTTGACCTGTAGCCCTGAGTTCTGGCCAAGGAAGAAATAAACAGCTTAATGTAAAAAAGAAGTCATCAGTATGTTCCACGACCTTTTAGCTCTCTGCTAATGGAACAGACTCTGGAGGGACTCCCTTTTCATTTTAAGATCAAACAGAAGACAATAAAAGCCGGCTGCCTCATGCCTTGAAATAAGGGCAGCGTTGGATTCTAACTGGACTTTACGTTCACAGGGTTCCATTGTGTTACATAATTAATTCAAAAACCCTCTTTGATATCCAAAGCAATTATGGAAAATTAAGAATGCATTTAAATAGGTTTTTTCATATCATTGCTTTGTATGGCTTGGCACGCTGTGTGTGTGTGTGTGTGTGTGTGTGTGTGTGTGTGTGTGTGTGCGTGACAGAGAGGGCTGGAGGGAGAGACCTATCCTAGAACGGTTCTTTGCTTCTCTGAGTTTTGGTTTTCTCTCTTATGTAAAGGAAACGATAATACAGTGTCTAGTTATTCCCCAGTCTAATGGGAGGTGCCAAGAAAGAGGAGGGAACATTTCCCAGTTGCCACATACGTCCTGGGAAGGCCAACGACGAGCAGGGACGTTGAAGGGATCTCTAGGGGTTACTGACGGTTAGTCACCCCACACTTACCATGGTCGGTTCTCCACAGCTGTCTTTCAGTAAGGGATCAAGCCTGGGGGGCGCCTGGGTGGCTCAGTCAGTTAAGCATCCGACTCTTGGTTTTGGCTCAGGTCATGATCTCACCATTCATGGGAAAGAGCCCTGTGTTGGGCTCTGTGCTGGCAGCTCAGAGCCTGCTTGGAATTCTTTCTCTCTCTCTCTCTCTCTCTCTCTCTCTCTCTCTCTCTCTCTCTCTCTCGTTCTGCCCCTCTCCCACTCACACTCTCTCTGTCTCTCTCAAAATAAATAAATAAACTTAAAATAAAAACATTTTAGGGGCGCCTGGGTGACCTTAAGTGTCCAACTTCAGCTCAGGTCATGATCCACGGTTTGTGAGTTCGAGCCCCGCGTCGGGCTCTGTGCTGACAGCTCAGAGTGTGGAGCCTGCTTCGGATTCTGTGTCTCCCTCTCTCTCTGACCCTCCCCTGCTCACGCTCTCTCAAAAATGATAAATGTCATTTTTAATTCTTTTTAAAAAGACTTGGGATTAAGACTGCCCTTTACTTCAGCAACATGCTGAGCTCAAAAGCCTTACGGGTCTAGCCTGGGAACTCCCCTCTCTACATTTATTACCATGCAAAAGTGTGAAAAGGATCTCAACCAAGTGACTTGTACCCAACACTTATTATTATTTTTTAATAAAAAGCATCTGTAAGTGGGGACCGCCTGTATTGAGCCATTTGATTATTCACTCCCAGGTGATTTCTGAATGTCACAACTCGGGGCACAACTCAGGGCGAGGTGATGCTGGCATCCAGCCAAACATCCTCCAGGGCACAGGACGACCCCCCAACAGAGTTATCTGGACCCAAATGGCAGTGGTGCTGCTGAGAAACTCTGGTCTCTATGTACTTTTGGCTATACACTTGCATACGGATTAAATTTTGACAAAAATTGGGTAGTTTTTATAATCTGACCTTTCACATGCTAATGCTGCGGGCATCTTTCCATGTCCATAAATATTCAAACTGCCCACCTCAGTACCATGAACAGATACCTGATGTTCCTTGTCCACGAAATGGTGGAAGGTGTCATAGTCTGTTTAGCTGCCCTCCACTGTTTTCTCTTTTTGTTAAAAGACAGTACTAGGATGAATATTTTAACCTACATTTTTGTGTACTGGTCCCGTCATTCTCTTAGGATGAACCCTGAAAGGAGATGCCTCAGTCGAAAGGAATAGGAAGGCAGCATCAGCTGGTACTCACGCCAACGGGACATGAGAATGCCTGTTTGCCTACAACTTCACTAGCACTGGGATTTCCTGTTTTTTAGAATCCTCAGTGTTTTGGTGGTGCCCAGGTCTGGCCAGACTCTGTGTTTGTGGGTGGTCTGGCTCAGATGGGGTTGAGGTCCTGGCATGGCTTCCGTTGGGGTCGTTGGGCATCTGTTAGGGCAGAATTCTCATATCTACCGTCTCCAGGGATCCTCATCAACTTTCTTTACTGCCAGGCTCCAGACACATCAGTCAGGCCGCAGCCAAAATCGACGTCGAATTTGATTATGACGGGCCCCTGATGAAGACCGAAGTCCCTGGGCCTAGATCTCGGGTGAGTTGAGCACACTTGAGTGGTGTCCTTAAGAACAGAGTGAGAAGGGTCCATGAGGCAAGAACACAGCCGAGCTTAGAGACCTATATTCTTAGCTGCTTTCAGAGAGCTTACCACTAGAGTTCCAAGACATTCTGCCATAACAAGTCAAAGAAGGCTTCTCAGGGGAGATGTATCCGTTATTTGTTGTCACAATACTGCTGTGTAACAAACAAGCACAAAACCTCCGTAGCATACAGCTTGCTGCTGCATCTAGGGTTCACTGGGAGTTAGCCAGGCAGCTCTGGTGGGTCCATCTATGTGCCTGTGTGATGACTGGCCACTGTGGGATGATCTAGGCTAAGCTTGTCTTGGCCAGTGCAGTGATGTGGTGCTGCTCCATACATCTCTAGCATCCTCCAGCAAGCGGGGCCAGGCTCGTCCTCACGGTGATGGCAGAGGTGACCGCACGAGGAGTCTCATGAGGTCTAGGCTCCACTCCGGTCTGCCACCACTCCTACCTCATTCTCTTGACCTTGAAACCAAGTCAGATGGCAATGCTAGATGGCGGAGGGCGAGGGTAGCAAAGGCCCTTGGTCTTGACCTTGAAGGATAAAAAGGAAGAATTCACCATAGGAGTGCATTCTGTTGTAGACCCGGTGGAGAGAGGTGTGCAGGGTGACAGGACGTGGCATATGAGACACACTGGGATAGATGTTATTGTGTGAGATGGAAGAGGCACAAGACAAGTCTGATGAGGGAGGCTGGGACTTCTCCTCAAAGATACTACAAAGCCTGCATATTACACACTTCAGGAGGCTGATTAACCTTGACTCTGTGTTGTGATGTACAATATTCTAATGTTTGCACCTAAAAAACAGCAGTGTAAACCTTTTTAATACACACTGGCTCTTTTCTCTGCAGGTTTTGCAGATTTTATCTGCAGTGTCACTTTTTTTTCTTTTTTTTTTTTTTTTTACTGTCAGAAGATGCCCCTTTTTGAAAAATAAGATCAAAACAGAGGAAGGCAAACCATAAGAGACTCTTAATACAGAGAACAAGCTGAAGGTTGCTGGAGGGGAGGTGGGTGGAGAGATGGGGTAAATGGGTGATGGACATTGAGGAGGGCACTTTTTGGGATGAGCACCGGGTGTCCTGTGTAAGCGATCAATCACTGGGTTCTACTCCTGAAGCCAAGACTACAATGCACGATAACTAACTTAAGAATAAAAAAATTAAAAAAAAAAAAAGAAATTCAAAAGAACATGTATATAACTTACTGAGATGAACGTGAGAGTTTAGCAGTTTTGTGGGCACAAAAGTCATTTGGCATCTATATCTTCCAGCAACAAGCAGAAATGAATTTTTTAGAAGATGACAGTGCTGATTATAATTACTACATACTCCTTAACCTACCGTGTTTCTACGTGACTGTCCATTCTTATCGAAACTAATGTAAAAATGTTAGTTTCTAACTAGTGTTCTAACAAGTTTCTAACTTGTTCCTTCCAGTCTTCATTTCCTTGTGAAGACTCCCATGTCATGTAAAACTTAAATTTGTATGCTTTTCTCCTGTTTAAAAAAAAAAAAAAAGATAGGCCTTTTGTCATTGCAACCACTTTATAAATCCAGAAATCTTTGTATTAACGCAAGTGATTGTAGTTATTTTGATAGTGTTTTGCTAACCGAAGGAGAGACTTTTTCATGCATATTTCTATGGAGGAGAGGCAGATTTTCATTTCATAGTGGAGAAGTACCTGGAATAATTTTTTATATTCTTGTCATTGCTATTGGTTGACTTTAGGCTGGATTATTTTTAGAGATTAAATACTTGTAATAGCAAAGGAACTAGGTCCCAATTCCCAATTTATAATTCCCAATTTCTATATGTGCATGTGGTTTATGGAGTGTTTAGATTATAATTACAAATCGTTCTTTGATGTGCAAGTTTCTGTTTTCAGTTGATTTTATATTTTCTAACAGGGTGTTAAAGCCTTTTTCCCCCCAAAATAAAAGGGGAACCTATGCTTTTATGAGCACCAGATAAACCCCTTTTGCTTAAGTTTTTTTTGTGTTAAATATTTTAGTTTATTTTATTATTATTTTCCAAGTTGCTAAATCCCTGCTATCCTGGTAATGTAACTGGCAGGAATAGTTTCCTGCCAATTATTTATATTAAGCAATTTTTAAATATTTATAATATTGTTGGCTAATTGACTGTGAAGTGATTGGTATAAGTGGTGGGGGAGGGGGAGACACCCCAAGACCTGGGAAGATATGAAAGACTTGAAGCTAGTTGGGCAAGAGTGTGTCCTTGCTCTAATGCTTTGTTTTTCTTGCCTGCAGGAGTTAATGAAACAGCTGAATATGATTCAGGTAAGTGAGGATGAGCTCACCCTCCAAGCTTCTTGGTTATGACTTAGCTGAGAGACACACTTCCTCTGTGCTGGCTCTTTAAAAAAAAATGCAACTTTGTTCTAAACCTTTTTTGTTTTTTTGCTTCTAATTTCCCTTGTGAGTTCTTCTTTGACTCATTTGTTACTTATGTGGTGTTTAATTTCCACTTTTTGGTGAGCTTCTCCTTTCTGTTACTCATTTCCAATTTCATTCTGTTGTGGTTGGAAAATATATTTTGTGTGAATGCAGTCCTCTCACTGAGGCTTTTATATGGTCTGTCTTGGAAGATATTCCCCAGGCACTTGAGGACAACGTGTACTCTACCACTATTGGATGGAGTGTTCTGTAAAAGTGTCTGTGGGATCTGTCGGTTGAGAGTGTTGTTCCAGTCCTGGTTCCTTGTTAATCTTCTTTTTTTTTTTAATTTTTTTAATGTTTTTTTATTTTTGAGAGAGAGAGACAGAGAACTAGGAAGGGCAGAGAGAGAGGGAGACACAGAATCCTAAGCAGGCCCCAGGCTCCAAGCTGTCAGCACAGAACCCAGCACAGGGCTGGAACCCACGAACTACAAAATCATGACCTGAGCCGAAGTGTGACACTTAAATGACAGAGCCACCCAGGCTCCCCTTCCTTGCTAATCTTCTGCCTGGTTGTTCTATACACTATCAAAAGCAAATATTAAATTTGCCAGCTATTCTCTTATAACTATATTTTTCTTATATGCTTCCCATTTTTGCTTCCTGTATTTTGGGGCTCTGTTATTGGGTGCTTACGTGTTTATAATTGTTATATCTTCTTAGTGGACTTCACCTCCAGAAGCATTTTTGTTTCTTTGTTTTACAGGTGATTTTGTCTGATTAGTATAAACCATTTCAGCTTTCTTAGGATTGCTGTGAGAATCATGTACCCTTCTCCATCCTTTTATTTTCAACATATTTGTATCCTTGAATCAAAAGTATGTCTCATGTAGACAGCATATAGTTGTATCTTTTTATCCAGTCTGACAGTTTCTGATTTTTTATTGGGCTGTTTCATGTGCACACAGTTAATGTATTACCTATATGGTGGTATTTACATCTTCCATTTTACCTTTTGTTCTCTATGTGTCTCATATTTTTTGTTCCTCCTTTTTTTTTTTTTACATTCAGTGGATATCTTCTAATGTACCATTTTCGTTTCTTTCATAGTTACTATATATTTTTCAGTTTTCTTCGTGGTTGCTCTAATGCTTACCATGTACACCTTAACATCAGAATCTTCTTCAGATTTATATCTGAACCTTCTGTTGCTATGATATATAAAACACATACAGAAAAACTCATAAAATACTAATTCACAGCTTAATAAACCATTATAAAGCAAACCATTCGTGTAAGCAACCAAATACCCCCTCTGTGTGACCATAGAATGGACAAAACATGGCTTACCTCACCAGTTCAAGCTTCATCCCAAAAGATGGGGAGTCTAGGGGATTGTAGCGATCCTGAACCAGTCTCTACTTTCCCCAAGAATGCAGATGCTGTGCATTTTTTCTGCAATTACGAAGAGAGCCGAGGCAATTACCTGGTCGATGTGGATGGCAACCGGATGTTGGACCTTTACTCCCAGATTTCCTCTGTCCCCATAGGTAAGAGCTGGGAAATCCACCCTTGGATGTATGTCCTCTCTCCGTTAGTTGTGGCCGTCCTGACTTTAGTTGCTCCCTCCAGCAGCCCCATCCCTGTGTGTTGCCAGACTCTTTACTCAAGGGCAGAGAAAAAGAACAAGTCATGGGTAGAGGGTCTATCATAGGGACTTTAGATGTCTTCTCTTATTTATTCTTCCTGGAAAACCCGCAAGGTGAGTGTGTATTAATACCCCCATTTTGTTGATAGATAAGCAAAGCTCAGAGAGGGGATTGATGCAGCTTGCGGGGGAAGCATGGCCAGGACGTGAACCCAGGTCTGCGGGACCACAGCCTCCAATGTCAGCTGTCTTAGGTTGGGTCTCTTGGAAGAAGAGCCTGAGGCAGGGGTTCTGTGCAAGTCGCTTATTAAGGGCACACTCTCAGGAGACTGGGGAGGCAGGGAAGGGTAAGAAGGATGAGGTTTCAGCCAGAGACTAGCCATGGCCTGATCCCACAATGGGGCCTGGGGGGTGGTTCTGGAGCATGAATTGCACCCTAGAGTTGGTCCCAGACTGTGCCAAAGAGGCTGGCCTTTTTGTACCCAGTGCTAGTCAGTCATTGCCCATTAGCTGCCAGAAGGAAGCACGTGGCTCATCTTTTGGGCAAAGGAGCTTCCATTCACCAAGGGCAGATTTCCAGAGAAGGAGGTGGCTGGAGCCATTCCCAACCCCCACGTGGGCAGCCAGGAGAGGGGTGGCCGCCTAGTCAAGGTGAGCAGTGGGGGGCCACGGCTGCGTCTGCCTCACCAGGCTCACCTCCAGGCTTGCTGCCAGAGGAGGGCGCGGCAGACGCGGGGCACGTAGGGCTGACTCAGACACGCAGGTTGCTGCTGTGCTTAGTGGTCTGTGGGCTAAGCGTCTCGTCTGGTGAAGCCTGTCCCTTGGTGCATGATGCCAGCCCCTGTTTATTTCCCGTTAAGATGCGATTAGACACTAAGGTGACTCGTTCTTTTTGGGAAGCCCATCATTCAGAGATGCTTTGGCCTCTGAAGGTGTCTGGGGTTCTGTGATTTGCACAACCCGGTCCGTGCTCTGTGTCGGAGTGGAAGGGCCAGGCTGTAGTTCTCAGGGTCAGATCCCGGTTCTGCCATGTATCGGCCACGGGCTGCAGGCCATTCTCTTCCCAGCTGGCTCCTCCCTGCCCCCCCTCCAAGCCCCCGAGGGCCTCCCTCACTTCTCAACCCCAGCCGGCCGCCAAACGTGTGGGGTCCTGGGGAACAGGCCGGCACAAGTTGGGAAAATACTGGGAGCTGTGAAAGTTTTCTTGCGGCCATTTTCTTCCCCTATCTCTAGTCTTTGATGGGATTTTTTTCTAACTGGCCACTACTGGGGATGTGCCAGATGCCAGGCACATTGCTGAGCACCTTACACATTATCCCGTTAGACCCCTGCAGCAGCCCCATGACATCGGGCCTTTCATCATCGTCTCCACCTTGCCCACGGGGACCAGGTTTCAAGAGGCCATGGGGTCTGCCCAGCATGTCCAGGGAGCCCAAGGATTTGAACCAAACAGTGTCTGCCTTCTAAGTTTATTCCTGTGATAGCCACCTCGCAGACGGCCACCCCTGCCCTGCAGTGTGGGGGTCCCACGGCTTTGAAAGCTCAAGCGTGGGTTTTCCTGATCCATATGGACTGGCTTTGCTCTCATCTCTCCTTCTGAAGCCACTAAGACAGGCTGCACCTGTGACTTAGTAAGATTTCCCTGGAACTGGCTTATCTACTGAGGCAAGAAAGTCATAAACACCCAGGCAGCACAATAAAGAACCAGAACTGAAAGCCTCTGGCCACAGTACGGTTGGAAAAAACCCACAGAAGCCTGCTTCCTTGACTAACAGACACCCTGCAGCTGTGGGCCCAGCAGGCCAAGAAGTTGGGTGGGAGATCAGAGAGGCTGCTCACAGCTCTGTCCCCTGGGACACCAGGTCCCCTCCGCCCACCCCCCCCGGGGCCCACCCTCCTCCCACCAGGCAGAGTGAAACCACAAGGCTCTTCAAGCCCCTTCACTCTGCGATGCCGCAGAGGAGAAAGTCTGCCCGGGGTGACAGTGGGGCCTCCCCTCCCCTCTGAGCTTGCTAGCCTCCTCTCCTCTCACAGGCCAGAGCGGGCCCCAGGCCCAGAGCCTCGGGCGGGCCTCTCTCCTTTCAGAGCAAGTGTATCTAAACTAAAAAGCGAGTTGGTTTAAAGAAAATAGGTCTCTCCTGTTGCGAAAGTTCCAGGCTCTCGCCGTGTCACAGATCCCCATGTCATTCATCGTTCACCTGGTGTCCTTTGAGCGGCACATTTGGCCACTGCCTTGGAGGGTCTTCCAGTCTGGTCTCCTGACCTCTGTGGCCCCCGCGCGCCCCCCACAGACTTGGCCATCCCGCGGGAGTCACAGCCAGCGTTGGGAACGAGGAACAGAAACTAGAAGCACAGGCTTTGAGGCCGGGGCGCTCTGGCCCCAGTGAGTTTCCCTCCCTTCCGATAAAGGCTCCTGCTGACAGAGTATCACGGGCTTTCTCTTGGTTTAGGGCTTCTGGCGTGTGTTAGGTTGCTTTTGGGCCTGGAGATATTGAAGCGTCATGGTTAAGATTTGTGCGTTGGTCTACATTCGCGTGCGGAGGGCGAATTCATAGCAGGGCAGTTGCTGAGTCAAAGGGTATCCTAAGCCCTTTCGCGCTGGGCAGTCGAGGCAGCGGGGCTCCAGGAAGCAGCAAACGCACGAAGGGTCAGGCGTGCATGTCACAGGGTTGCAGACTGCATCATTGACACGCTCAGTTCCTGATTCGACTCTAGCAGCGGTCCTGGGAAGAAGGTGAGGGCCATGGTTCATCACACTGGCCCGGGGAAGCACTCCCAGCCCCGGTCCTGAATGTGCCTTAACCTTTCGTTCACTGCCTTGTCTAGGGTTCTAGCCCGGTAAGGCTCACACCCGGGTTTCAGGATCGATGAGAGAATTTGGTGAAGGTTTCCGGCGGCAGCCTGAGTGATTCTAAGTCCAGAGGTCTGGGTGGACCCGAGGAGTGGGTCTTGTTGTCTGCAAGAGATAACAGGGCCCCTTGTGAAGGGAGGGGCAGGTGTGGGGGAGGGGCACAGGGACCCTGTGTGCCGTGCGGGCCTCTAACCAAGACCCTAACCATGCCCCCTCTCCACAGGCTACAGCCACCCCGCTCTCCTGAAGCTGGTCCAACAGCCTCAAAACGCGGTGAGTCCCAGGTTACACAGTGTTCATGGAGATCTAGAGTGTCATTGGGCAGCCTTGGGAAATACCCCATTCACTCGCTCATTCATTCATTCATTCCACAAATGTTTATTGAGCACATACTATGTGCTAGGCACTTGAAATGCCTTGGTGAGCAAAGCCACACAGTGCCCACTCCCACAGAGGCAGTAGGTAACCACACAGGTAAGTAGCGAATTGCATCCATATTAAGTGCTACAGAGAGAGGCAAACAGTGCTGTGTGGGCGCGAAACAGTCACGGTGGTGACAACGGTGGACATTTTTTGAGAGCATAGTATGTGCCAAACGCCATGTTCACCACTTCACAGCTGTGATGTTGACAAGTCTGCGAGGCAGGTTCTGCTGTCATCCCCATCCTACAGATGAGGACACTGAGGCACAGAGAGGTTAAGTATTTATCCGAGGTCACACAGCAGGAGGAGGTGCTGGGAGTTAAACCCACAGGAGCTGGGGGTTTGGGGGATTGCGGGGGGCGGGGGGGTAGGGAAGGATTCCGAGGAAGTGACCTTTGAGCTGAGATTGAAGGAGGAGGTGCCTCCAGGGCCCCTGCAGGGAGAGGGGAGAGGGTGGGAGAGCAGCTTCGAGGCTGAGGAGTAAAAGAGGACAGCGTGGCCAGAGCCAAGCCGGAGGGACCTGACAGCGTGCAGATTTAGGGACCACACAGGCTGATGTCAGCCTCGGCACTGGTGATGGTTACAGAGGTGGTTCTCTGCGAGGGAGAGAACCTGTGAGCAGGTTCTCACCTGCTCGGTGCCAGCAGCATCCCTCTTCAGCTCTGAGAAGCAAACCTGTCTGCAGACATTGCCAGGTGCCCCTAGCGGAGAAGAGGGGGTGGAGGGGCCCCGAGGCGAGCACCCCTGCAGGAGAGGGGCAGGAAGCTGCTGAACAGTCACACTGGATATAACCCGCGCAGAAGCGCGCATCCCTTCCAGCCCCGAGCGCACTGCTCAGTGAATTGTCTCAGTTCTGCTTTGTTATCACTTCCTTAAGGAGCCCTTTTAGACACGATTTTCCTAATTGCTCCCGCCGTCACACAGTTTTAATGCCGCCACATTTCCTGTTACTACCGTCGCAAATTACCGCCGGCTTAGAGGCTTGCAACAACACCCGGGTATCTTGGCATGGATTTTGTGGGCCAGGGGTCTGGCGGGCTCTGCATAGGGTCTCACAAGGCGCCCAGAAGCTCTTAGCCGAGGCTCTGGGGCAGAATCTGCTCCTGTGCTCATGCAGGTCCCTGGCACCTCGTTCTAATGGTTTCCGTGCGGTCCCTCCGTCCTCCAGCCAGCAGTGGCCGGTCCTCTCTGCCTTCCTCCTGTTTCTGCTCTTAGCCAAGGGCTCATGTGGTTGCACTCAGCCCACCCTGAAAATCCAGAACACTGTCCCCATCTGAGCTGATCAAGAACCTTAATCGCATCTACAAGTTCTGGGTCCCGGGATGGGCAGAAATTGTGCCATCTACAGCATCCCTCTGCAATATGGTAAACACATACCGTGTAGACGGTTGTGCTCCCCACACCACAGGGGGGAAGCGGTTTCTCACCCCAGTTGGGAATGCATGAATTGCACCTGGTCTCCCCACCATGCACCCCTGCCCGGATGCCCTTCCCCTAACGGCAGACGTGCGTTTCCTCCGTTCTTTACCCGCATACATGGAACCACAGCATGCATGGTCTTTAGCGTGCCCGGTGGCTTGTTTCCCTCGAAGTCCGTCTGCGGGGTCCATCCTTGTGTGTGGCCGCAGACCGTGCACTCTCAGGGCTTCACGGCCTTCCATTGTGTGCACGCACTGCCAGGGACCACCTCATGCTACTGCCGACGGGCCCTTGGGCTGCATCCTTCTAGAACGTTGGAGCACGTGTGCTCCGGGGAACACATGCATGCGCGGCCACGGGACTCAAGGCCAAGCCACCCTCCTGCCCATGGCCGTGCGCGCACGAGAGCGGCTTCAGCGGCTCCTGCCAGCGTCCCCAGCTGCTTGTGGACGTTCCTGCCCCCAGTAGCATGTGAGTTCGTTGCTGCTGCACATCCTCAGCCACACCAGGTGTCCCTGGGGGACTTTCGTCCTACCCAGGGTGGCACAGGGAGTGTGACTCCTAAAAAGAGGAATCTAAGACAGCAGGGATTGGGGGGGGGGGGGCGCGGAGCATTGGGAGCCCACTCCCCGAGCTTAAAGCCCCTTGTAACTGGCAGAGTTGAAAAGAATAGGAAAGAGCTACATTTCCCTTCTCACAAACGGCTGTGCCCCGCTGGGGAGGGGCTTGGGGACGCACAAATTCAGGAGCTGCGGGAGCAGAAAGGGCGTCCCCCTCTGAAGGTCCCCCTCTGAAGGTGCCTGGCGAGGCCACTGGGGAGGCTCCGCGGGTGTGTTTACATCCAGAGCCTGGCTTTGTTTCGAAACGTTGTGCGGATCCCAGATGCCTCGGCAGTTGGTGCTGGGAAAAATGTGTCAACAAACATGTCACACACATTTGCAGTGTCAGCTGCCTGCAGAGGCAGAATCCTCCCTGAAAACACGTGACTTCGGGGATTCTGATTTCAGGGATGCCCTGCCCCCACCTGTCTGTGCCAGGAACCTGGGAGCCGCTTCATCCTCCCTTCCTCCCACCCACCTCTCAACCCTCACCCTGTCGGGACCTGTCCTGACCTTGCGTTTTCCCAGTGGCCCCTGTGGACCGCCCCCCCCCCCCGTCAGGCCCACGCTCACTGCCTCCAAACTGCACCCGCGGCCCCCAGAGTGCGCCCCACCTCCCCCGCTTCAGATGCAAAGCCCTTCGCGGTCTGGCTCCTGCTGCTTCAGCCTCGTTTCTTGACATTTGTTCAGTCATTGATTATTGATTGAATACCTACTGCATGCCGGGCACCGTTCTGGGTGCCGGTGAGGTCACGGTCTAGATCGATCGGGACCACAGTCCCTGCTGACGTCATTCTGCCGCAGAAGTCTGGGCTTAGGCAAGTGAAAGGAGCCCCCCGGCACGGTCTTAGAGAAGCCAGGTGCACCCCGGGCATCAGGCTGGGGGACCATTGGCCGACACGTTGCGTCTTCCAAATTCTTGGCTAGGGGTGCACTCACTCGGTGATGATGGTAATTTGCAAGTGGAGGGCAGGGTCCTGCCAGGCCGTTGAGGTTCCGTGAAGGGGCTGATCAACCCATTTGTCCCCCAGCCATGCGATCCTCATACTCCCACATAATTATTTCACGTGGCTGCAAAAATGAAGGCACGACCCCTGGATCCATTTTCTGGGCTCCAGTTACAATTTCTTATGTCACCAGGGTCACTCGTGACAGTGCCCACAATTTGTACAGTGATCATTTATCTGTACGATGGTCAGTGCACAGTCATTGCAGTGAGTGATGGGTGCAGTCTGACGTCCGTGACATGGGGGAGTGGGGACCTGGTCAGGTAAGACACGTGCCATCACTGTGACCCCCAGGCCTGTCCGCCTTCCTGACCGTTCGTCTAGACTAAGTTGCTGCCTCAGCTTCTGCTCTGCCGTCTCACTGGCTGCCGACAAGCACCAAGGGAGGAGCCCCCATTTTGGCAGATAAGGACTGTGAAGACCAGAGAGGTTAAGTGACTTGCTCCAGGTTGCACAGCCGCTTAAACCAAAGCCCATCCCCTTCACACTGCACTTCAGGACTGCTGAGCCTGACAGCAAAGCTTCTAGAAACCTGTCCTTACTGGATCCCACTACCCAAAGTCCCAGATACCTTCTGTTCTTAATGTCACACTTTGTCGAACAGGAACACCACCCCCACATCTTCCCCGGTCCCAGATAGGCAGTCAGGCGGCCAGCCCGCCATCCCAGCCGTCCCCTCCATGAGCTGCTTCCCCCGGAACCGGTGCTGGCAGTTCGCCTCGACCCTGGTCTCACAGTGAGCTAGATTTCTCAGGAGCCGCAAGGAGGTGCCTGCAAAGGCCCCCACAGGCCGGCCAAGTCTCTGGGTTGCACCAAGCAGACTCGGATCCAGATGCAGCATCAACATCTACAGGCGGATGCTGCCTGCAGGTCGGGCAGAGGATGGAATCTGAGGTCAGCAAGCCCGCTTGGAGCCATGCTTCTGCCCCTTCTTGTCTGTGTGACTCGGGGCAGGTAGCTTGACCTCTCTGCTCCTCACTTTCCCCAGTTCTACAGCGAGGAGGGTTACCGTCCCCCGCTACTTACCCTAGACTCACCCATGTGGTCACAAAGCAGAAAAAGCAGCATGAATCCGCCCCAGTTTCTAGCAGTCCAAGGCAAGTTCCAAAGCCACCAAGGAGATCGCATTCTGGGGCCTTCTGATGCAGCGAAGCCGCTATTCGGATTTGCACTGGGTTTACTGCACTGATTATGTCCAGAAGAGAGGTACCCGAGCAGTCTCTAGGCCCAGTCAGTGCCTCCCACTTTTGACGGGCGATTCGGCTGTGGGCTAGTTTCAGATTTACACAGCGGGTGCAGAGACAGTTCCCACCTGTCTTTCCCCAAGTTCACCCAGTGCCCATACCTCCCTCTCCACAGCACCTTTGTCAAAACTAGGACATTAACGAGGGCACGTTCTGTAGTACAGACCGCATTCGGATTTCCCCACTTTCCCCAGTAATGCTCGTTGTCTGGCTCCGGGATCCAGTCCAGGGTGCCACATTGCGTTTGGCACAATCCGTTCTTATAACCAAACCCACCTGCTGGTGATCTTCCTTGTTTTTTGTTTTGTTTTTTTAAGTATTTTATTTATTTTAATTTTTAAAGTTTATTTTTAATTTTTATTATATTTTTATTTCTTTTTAATTTTTTTAAATTTTATTTTATTCCCCCCCCCCCCAAATTTACATCCAAGTTAGCCAGCATGCAGTGCAATAATGATTTCAGGAGTAGACCCACCAACGCCCCCCACCTATTCAGCCCATCCCCCCTCCCACAGCCCCTCCAGCAACCCTCTGTTTATTCACCATATTTAAGAGTCTATTATGTTTTGTACCCCTCCCTGTTTTGGTATTATTTTTGCTTCCCTTCCCTTATGTTCATCTGTTCTGTGTCTTAAAGTCCTCATATGAGTGAAGTCATAATGGTATTTGGCTTTCTCTGACTGACTCATTTCGCTTAGCATAATACCCTCCAGTTCCATCCACGTAGTTGCAAATGGCAAGATTTCATTCTTTTTGATTGTCAAGTAATACTCCATTGTGTGTGTGTGTGTATACACACACCACATCTTCTTTATCCATTCATCCATCGATGGACATTCGGGCTCTTCCCATATTTTGGCTATTGTTGATAGTGCTGCTATAAATGTTGGAGTGCATGTGCCCCTTCGAAACAGCATCCCTGTATCCCTTGGATAAATGCCTAGTAGTGCCATTGCTGGGTTGTAGGGTAGTTCTACTTTTAGCTTTTTGAGGAACCTCCATACTGTTTCCCAGAGTGGCTGTACCACATTCCCACCAGCAGTGCAAAAGAGATCCTCTTTCTCCACATCCTTGCCAACATCTATTGTTGCCTGAGTTGTTCATGTGAGCCATTCTGACAGGTGTAGGGTGGTATCTCATTGTGGTTTTGATTTGTATTTCCCTGATGATGAGTGATGTTGAGCATTTTTTCATGTGTCTGTTAGCCATCTGGATGTCTTCTTTGGAGAAGTGGCTATTCATGTCTTTTGCCCATTTCTTCACTGGATTATTTGTTTTTTGGGTGTTGAGTTTGATAAATTCCCTATAGATTTTGGATACTAACCCTTTATGTGATACGTCATTTGCAAATATTTTCTCCCATTCCGTCGGTTGCCTTTTGGTTTTGCTAATGGCTTCGTTTTCTGTGCAGAAGCTTTTTATTTTGATAAGGTCCCAACAGTTCATTTTTGCTTTTGTTTCCCTTGCCTCCGGAGACGTGTTGAGTAAGAAGTTGCTGTGGCCAAGGTCAAAGAGGTTTTTGCCTACTTTCTCCTTGAGGAGTTTGATGGCTTCCTGTCTTACATTTAGGTCTTTCATCCATTTTGAGTTTATTTTTGTGTATGGTGTAAGAATGTGGACCAGGTTCATTCTTCTGCATGTTGCTGTCCAGTTTTCCCAGCACCATTTGCTGAAAAGACTGTCTTATTCCATTGGATATTCTTTCCTGCTTTGTCAAACATTAGTTGGCCATACATTTGTGGGTCCTTTTCTGGGTTCTCTATTCTGTTCCATTGATCTGAGTGTCTGTTTTTGTGCCATCCTCCTTGTTTACCCTTGTGCAGACCCCTCCCAGACTCTTCCTGACCCGTGCCCAGGGCACTCTGGACCTCAAGGGGGAAGACGGCTCTAGTCTTATTCCATCTGCACTCCCATCTGTGTCTTTTCTGGAATGATGGACACATGTCATTATCCATTTGTGAAAACCCGTAGGATGTACGACACCAAGAGTGAACCCTTATGGACAGCTGTAACCTTTTTAAAAAACACCATTTTAGGGCCACCTGAGTGGCTCAGTTGGTTAAGTGTCTGACTCTTGACTTCAGCTAAGGTCATGATCTCACAGTTGCATGGGACCGAGCCCCATGTTGGACTCTGCTCTGACAGCACAGAGCCTGCCTGGGATTCTCTCTCTCCCTCTCTCTCTATCTCTACCTCTCCCCCAACTTGCACCCGCACTCTTTTTCTCTCTCAAAATAAACATAAAAAAGAAGCCCACCATTTTATACTCCTGAAACCAATACTACATTCTATGTTAACTAACTTGAATTTAAATTGAAAGAAAGAAAGAAAGAAAGAAAGAAAGAAAGAAAGAAAGAAAGAAAGAGAGAGAGAGAAAGACTATTTGACTAGCCACAGAACATCTCTTGAGTTAGCGTGCTTCAGTTTACTTAACCTGATGTTGGCATTTTGAGCGTTGCTCCTTTTTCAGGCTACCTGAATAATTAGATGCATAACCTTTGTCCATGGTGGAAATTGTTTCTTCAGAGGAGGTGGAGAAATGAGCTTAGCCGGGTCAGAGTATGAAATGCTGGGAGCCTCACCCCACTGAGGTCAGCGTCTCCAGAATTGAATGCTATCCTTCAGCCTCACTTTAAAGCAAGTATTTGTGCACCAGCCCATGGGGAGATTTGGAGCCCTTGATCCTGCGTGGGCCTCTGCGTGGGCCCTGTCGTGTGGGCAGCCTGTGATTTGAAGCCAGCAGGCAGGTCCCGGTTCTCTCCAAGAACGCAGCTACCTGAGTGTGGGACTGCCCCTTGGCCAGAGGCTATTTTAAGGTAATTTCGGCCAGGGCCGCCTGGGTGGCTCAGTCAGTTAAGCATCCAACTCTTGATTTTTGTTCAGATCATGATCTCACGGTTCTTGAGTTCGAGTCCCATGTCAGACTCTGCACTGTCCACTCGGAGACTGCTTGGGATTCTCTGTCCCTCCCTCTGTGCCCCTCCCCTGCTCTCTCTCTCTCTCTCTCTCTCCTTCTCTCTCTCTCTCTCAAAATAAATAAATAAACTTTAAAGAAAAAAAAAAGATAATTTTGGCCAGCATTTTAAAGTGAGGTGATTTCCCACTGAAAGCTGCATTTCCCTTTTCAAATTTGGAAGCCCTGGCTCCCTTGGCCCGAGTTCCTGCTCTGAAGTGACAGTAAGGGCTGACCGACCCTTGGCCAGCTGGACAGGTTGACTTCAGTGGCCACCATGCCCCCCTCCCTTTTGGGTTATCAGAAGCAAGTGTCCATTTAGAATCAGGCGTGCACTGTTGATTTCCTTGCCGAGGGAAATACATCCCTGGACCCACATCGATCAAAATTAGAATAAAACATCAACATGTAAGGAGTCAGGTGATCTTTCTAACATTGCTCTTCTCACACTCAGCCCATTCCACTTCTGAAGGGCTGTAGCCAGCTCCTTGATCAGACTGCTCTCCTAAGCCCTGCTCTGGGTAGAAATTCTGAAGCCACCACTGCCTCTTAATGCCCTTTTCCCCATTTTTTTTTCAAATATAATTCACATGCAATAAAACACATCCTTTGTGCTGTATAGCTCTGTGGGTTTCACCAAACACACAGTCATGTAGTCACTGCCAAAATCGAGGCACACCCAGACACCCGCATTCACAGCAGCACCGTTCAGTTGCTGGGAAGGTGGAAGAAACCAGAGTGTCCATCAGTGGATGGAGAAATAGATTAACAAAGTGTGATCTATCCATGCAGTGGAATATTACTGAGCTCCTAGAAAGGAAGGGCATTCTGACACCCGGTACAACATGGATGAACGCTGAGGACATGATGCTCAGCGACAGAAGCCAGCCACCAAAGGATAAATGCTGTGTGATTCCACTTTATGAGGCACCCGGAGTCGTCAGACTCACAGAGCCAGAGAAGTAGAGGGTGGTTGCCGGGGCTCGGGGGAGGAGGGAACGGGGAGTTAGTGGTTAATGGGAACAGAATCTCAGTTTTGCAAGATGACAAGGTTCTGGAGGTGGATGGATGGTTGCACAACAATATCCTTAACACTACTGAACTGGATGCTTAGAAATGGTTCAGATGGTGGGCGTCTGGGGGGCTCAGTCAGTTGGGCATCCCACTTCCACTCAGGTCGTCATCTCACTGTTCAAGAGTCCAAGCCCTGCGTCAGGCTCTGTGCTGACAGCTCAGAGCCTGGAGCCTACTTCAGATTCTGTGTCTCCCTCTCTCTCTGCCCCTCCCTTGCTAGTGCTGTCTCTCTCTCTCTCTCTGTCTCTCTCTCTCTGTCTCTCTCTCTCTCTCAAAGATAAACATAAAAAATAAATAAATAAAAAAAGAAATGGTTAAGGTGGTGGGGCGCCCGGGGGCTCAGTCAGTTGAGCATCCGACTTGATTACAGCTCAGGTCATGATTTCACAGTTCAGGAGTTCGAGCCCCGAAGCAGACTCTGCTCTGACCATGCAGAGCCTGCTTGGGATTCTCTCTCTCCCTCTCTCTCTGCCCCTCCCTTGCTTGCACGTGCGCATTGCCTCTCTCGCTCACTCTCTCTCTCTCTCTCTCTCTCTCACTCTCTCTCAAAAATAAATAAACTTAAAAAAAAAAGAAATGGCTAAGTTGGTTAAAATTTTATGTTACCTGTTTTTTCTTTTAACCACAATTTTTAAAAATATCCAAACAGCAATTCATCACCCAGACATTACCCCAAGCCCATTTGTACTCAGTCCCACCCTAGCCCCTGGCAGCCAGGAGCTGTTGTCTGTCCCTATAGTTTTAGCTTTTTCAGAATTTCCTATGAAGGGGATCACACAGTGTGTACTCTTTTCCTTTTTTTAATGTTTTATTTTTATTTTTGAAAGAGAGACAGAGCGTGAGCGGGGGAGGGGCAGAGAGCGAGGGAGACACAGAATCCGAAGCAGGCTCCAGACTCTGAGCTGTCAGCACAGAGCCCCACGCGGGGCTGGAACTCACAAACCCTGAGATCGTGACCTGAGCCGAAGTCAGACGCTTAACTGACCCAGGAGTCCCCAGTGTGCAACTCTGATTCTGGGCACTTTCACGCAGAATCGTGACCTTGAGACTCCCGTGTTTCTCCACGTCACCGCGTGTCAGCGGATTGGTCGGTTCCGTCGCTGACTGGTGTTCCGCAGTGTGCAGGGACCAGTTTACTTATCTTTCCCCCAGCAGAGGGACATTTGGCGCAAATAAAAATAAAATCCACTGTAAACATGCACGTACGTTCACGGCTTTGTGTGGACGTGTGCTTCTGTTTCGCGTGGGTAAATACCTCGGAGGAGAACTGCCCAGTGATGGGTGTGTGTGTTCATCGTTGTAAGAAACAGCCCTGCCAGCTGCCTCCCAGAGCCAAACTTGGTTCCCTCCGGCTGTGACCGGGGTTCTGGCGGCCCTGCTCCCTCACCCATTCCTCCTGTCGTCCACTTTTTGTTTTTTAGCCATGATGATGGGTGGGCTGTTAAAATGATCATTACAGTTCGATGATAATATTATAATTATAAAATTCTAACTGAATTCTAATTCACAGGAAGTTGCAAAAAATAGTACAACGTGTACAACCCCCCCCCCCACCCCCCGTCCCCCAGTGGTAGTATCTGTAACTACAATGCGATATTGCAACCAAGAAGTCTCCGTCTGGGGCGCCTGGGTGGCTCGGTCGGTTGAGCATACGACTTCGGCTCAGGTCATGATCTCACGGTCCGTGGGTTCGAGCCCCGCATCAGGCTCTGTGCTGACAGTTCAGAGCCTGGAGCCTGCCTCGGATTCCGTGTCTCCCTCTCTCTCTGCCCCTAACCCACTCACATTCTGTCTCTAACTCTCTCAAAAATAAATAAACATTAAAAACAAAAAAAATTAAAAGAAAGAAAGAAAGAAAGAAAGAAAGAAAGAAAGAAAGAAAGAAAGAAAGAAAGAAAGAAAGAAAGAAATGTCTCAGTCGTCTTTTACACCCAGAGCAAGCCCAGGGGATTTCTCAGGAGAGTGCGGGGAGGTCGGCCGATCCCACCCCCTAGGAAACACCGTGAGCCTGTGTGAACACACCCGCTGTGAAAAGCTTGGTTGGTCTTTGGTCGACAGGGAGTAGTCACCTGTAGTAGCCGGAGAAATCACCCTCGGTGTCCTACCTTTTTGCAGAGCACTTTCATCAACAGACCTGCCCTCGGAATCCTTCCCCCGGAGAACTTTGTGGAGAAGCTCCGGGAGTCCTTGCTCTCGGTGAGTCCCCGGGAGCAACCCCATCCTCACCCCCCACCCGCTGCCCTCCAGCCCTGCGGGAAGGCCAGCCGATCTCGGGGAGGCAATGCCAGCAGGGGAAAGGAAAGGACCGAGATCCATAAGGGTAGAGGATGCCATGTGTCTGCTTGGGTCTTGTTCTTGTGCTGTTTCTTTCCTGAAGAGTATTTTCACTTTTCCTTTCAAAGGAAAGGAAGGGACTCCTTGTGCGCAGGAACAAAGGATCCAGGGGAAATGAATATTTGCTCCACGATAGGAGCATTGCGTGTGATTCAACCCTCCCCGACGGTTCGGTTTTAGTTGTTATGACGATTCAAATCCTTCTGAATCTCAACTTCCTACCTGTAAAACATGGGCACCTCGGGGGATGGCGGTTGCACCGGGCAGGACAGTCTGGGCTTTTCTTCATGCTGTTCTCCTCTGTCCCCTCCAGCCCCGGGGCCTTCCTGGGCTTGTCCTCTACCCCCTGGAAGAGCCTCTGTCCACTCTCCCCAGTCCCGCTGCTCTGGGGGACGGTCCTGGTTCCCCCCCACCCCTGCCCAGCCTCCCCCAGCCCAGACTGTACCCCTGCAAAGGCTCAGCTCTGGCTTGGGCCAAGCGGGAGTCCAGATGGAGCGAGCCTACAGCCGTTTCCCTCCCTGCAGGTGGCTCCCAAAGGAATGTCCCAGCTCATCACCATGTCCTGCGGCTCCTGCTCCAACGAAAATGCCTTTAAGACCATCTTCATGTGGTACCGGGTGAGGTTTGGGGCATGAGCATGTGCACACACACATGCACGCACACACACGTGCACACGCACCCAGCCCCCAGCCACACGCTCACCCCTTGTCCAGCTGTTCACCCCACCTGGCCACGGTCAAAATCCAGAGAGGGCCACCGCCTGGACAGGGCTCTCCAGACGGCCCCTGGGGTGTGGTGCAGAGAGCCGTCACCCGATGCGACGTCACGGGTTTTCCACGGCATCCCAGACCCCATCCTAGCAGCCCTGGGTTGTTGTGGACAGAGTAATAGCACACCTGTGTATTCGTGTACTTACTTTGCTGCAAGTGTGCTGAACAATCTCATGTGTTAGTACCTAAGCGGAACGGTCGGCATCTCCAGTCAGCCTTGAGAAAGCACTTGTGGGGGTTCTGAGTGCAAAGTGGAAGCCCCATGTCCCCCCGGAGCCACTCAGATTTTATCTCTTCTGTTTTGTCAGAACAAGGAAAGGGGCCAGACGGGTTTCTCCAAAGAGGAGCTGGAGACGTGCATGATCAACCAGGTAAGGGCAGCGGGCTCTTTGGTCTCAGCTGCGGGGGGTCAGTCACCACAGTCCCTCCAGCTGGCCCTGGCTGACCCTGGCCTTCTCAAATAGGAGGGGTCTTACGCAGCTTGGTGCCGGTAACCAAATTCCACACCCAGACTGGGCAGCTTACACGACAGACATGTATTTCTTCGCGGTTCGGGAGGCTGGAGTCCAAGGTCAAGATCAATTTGGTTCCCTGGGGCACGCTCTCTGCCTGGCTTGTAGACGTTGCCTTCTCGCTGTGTCCTCAACGTGTGCAGGAGAGAGAGCGAGAGAGCAGGAACTCTGGGGTCTCTTCCTGTAAGGACACTGATCTCATCACAGGGGCCCCACCCTATGACCTCATCCAACCCTCGTCACCTCCCAGAGGCCCCTCTTCCAAACACCATCACACTGAGGGAGAGGGCTTCAAACTGCAAAGGACACAGTCTGTCATACAGAGGGGTCCATTCCCCTCATGTCAAGGCTGAGGGGAGCCCTTCCTGACCAGCACTCCTCAGTTTCCCAGGACAACTGCCTGACTTGGACTGTTTAAGGAGCCTTTAGTGTATTCTCTAGAATAATTCAAAATGTCAACACAAAGGTATGTACCGGGGTGTTCACCCCACTGGTGTTTATAGTCGCGATAACCAGAAAAGATTGGAAACCCGTCTTTACAGCCAGTAACAGGGAAAGAGGACTTAAGTGTAGGGGTTCCACATGGAACCCTAGCAGTTCACAGAGGCAGCAAGGCGGCCAATGCCGGAGGCGAGGGGTCGAGGTGGATACATCCCAAGCTCACCAGCCAGCAGGCCTGTCCTCCCCCTTTCAGCGAGGGCCCCTCCCCCCCTTATGATTTAGACAGAAATGTCTGCTGCTTAAAAAAAAAAAAAAGAATCAAGAGCCACTGAACTCAAGTACCCCCCTGCATACATCCACAGTATTGTGCAGAAATAGTCACAGAGGGTTTTTCTTGGCCTGGAGACACGCATGCCGTAATTTAGTGAAAACGGGAGAATGTAAATTACACGGACGCTGTGCTGTCAACCATGTAAATAAATGCACAGATTACTGGAAGAAATCCCGCTCACATGTTTACAGGCCTTGCCTCTGGGCGGTAAGATTGGTTTTTTTCATGCTTCCTTAAATGTTTTTGTTCCTAATCCACCTCTTGCGGGCAAATCTACCCAGCCCTTTCTCTCTGTTCATACAAACCTCCGTAAACTTAAGTATTTTCTTTCTTTTCTTCTGACCATCTTTAAAAACAGTGGACGGTGCCCTCCCTCCTTCTCATCTGATACCCACGGACATCCTAGTCCATCAGCACTTTTAGACCCCATTCCTCATATTTAGTGGCTGCATTAGGGGACAAACAAGGGAAATGACAGGGGGGGTATTCCAGAGTTTACTGGGGCTGGGGGTCCTGGTGCTTCTCCCGGGGGCATCTCAGGGACCTAGAGGAGATCAGCCAGCCTGAGAAAACACTACGTGAGCCTCCCAGCGACTCTGGGCCCCGTGGTTGCCTCTGCGGTGGTGTCCCTGGTAGTGTGCCTGAAGCAGCTGAAAACCCATCTCATTCCCTGGCCAGGTGGAGGGTCAGGAAATAATGCAGCTGTGCCATTCGCTGGGGAGTCCCTGCGTCCCTCCTGAGCCCAAAGGCAGCCGCTCCGGCCCCAGCCCCACAGACCCCTTCCAAAGCCCTGGGGCATTTCCAGTGAGATGGCTGGTCCGGCCTCCTGTCCCAGGAGGCACCAGGCCCACCTGGAGCAGGGAAGTCAGGGCAATCTGCAGGAGGAGGAGTTTGCAGAGCCCATAGACAGGCTGAAAACTCAACAGCCCTAGCAGGGCCGAGAGATGGGGGCCGAAAACTCAACAGCCCCAGCAGGGCCGAGAGATGGGGGCCGAAAACTCAACAGCCCCAGCAACCCAGGCAGGTGACATCAGGGCAGAAGGCAGGTGTCAGGCCCTGGGGCAGCCCGGCTCGCCCAGCCTTTGTGTTTGACTACAACGGGCCCAAATTATGTGGAATTTGTGAGAAGGCAGAAGTTTGGAGAGTTCAGTGAAATCTCTTGATTAAAAAAATTGGGGGGCACCTAGGTGGCTCAGTCAGTTGAGCCTCCGACTCTTGATTTCAGCTCAGGTCATTATCTCACTGTTCCTGAGAACAAGTCCTGAGTCAAACTCTGCTGACAGTGCAGCCTGCTTGGGATTCTCTCTCTCTGCCCGTCTCCTACTCACATTCCCTCTGTCTCTCTCTCTCTCTCTCTCTCTCTCGCAAATAAGAAAAACATATACATATAAAAAATTAAATTAAAATTAAAAAAAAATTTACTGGAGCACCTGGCTGGCTCAGTCAGTAGAACATATAACTTTTGATCTTGGGGTCATGAGTTCAATAAGCCCCATGTTGGGTGTGGAGCCTACTTAAAATTAACAAAAGAAAAAGTCAAAAAAACTTTTACTTTATTGACAAAACAGAATGTCTGTGGGCTGGACGTCTCGGGACCCGGTGTGTAACTTGTCCGTGCAAAGGGACTGAGGTTCTTCTGATGGACTTCTGTGGGTGTGTGGGGACCGCAACACGGTCCTCCAGTCCTCACAGCGGTGACTGATGTGACCACTGTCTCTTGGTCCTAGGCCCCCGGCTGCCCCGAGTACAGCATCCTCTCCTTCATGGGCGCGTTCCACGGGAGGACCCTGGGTAAGGAGGGAGCAGCGTGACCCCGAGGTGGCTGTTAGATAAGAGCAACCACAGTAGGCGGCTTCGATCTTCACCTTGGCAGTTTCCACCTCGCGTCTCTCACGGACTCCACACTATTCTCTGCGGGGGGAGGATTGTTAGTCCTGCTCTGCAGACACGGAAAGGGAGGCCCAGCAAGGAAGGAACATTCTAAGGCCGTCCAGGGGCAGAGCCAGATTCGAACCCTGGCCCTGTGCCTTCACAGCCCGAGCTTAATCTGTGATGAATCAGAAAGCCAAGGGTGCACGCGCGCACACACAGGTTCACGGGGTCAGCTTCGGGACGTTACAGGAACTGCAGGCAGCGGCTTCCCTGGGTGTTGCGAGACGTGGCCTGAATTGCCCGCGATCCCCTTTTCCAAGACTGTTCCTCCTGCTTCCCTAGGGTGCTTAGCGACCACGCACTCCAAAGCTATTCACAAGATCGACATCCCTTCCTTCGACTGGCCCATCGCACCATTCCCACGGCTAAAATATCCTCTGGAAGACTTTGTGAAAGAGAACCAGCAAGAAGAGGCCCGCTGTCTGGAAGAGGTAACAGCGGACCCTGCAGATTTCCCCTCCCTGTCTCCTTACCCCGGCCCCCCCCACCACCACAAGGCTCAGCTCAGGGGAAGAAGAACACAGGGTTTATGTGGGACCCGCGTGGCGCTCCCTGGGAGGGTCGTAGGGACGGAGAGGCACATCAGGAAAAGTAAGGGGGCCCCTTGATTTTTCCACCCGGCGTCCGTCACCCCACCTGTGGTACTGATGTGTGTATTTAGGTTTCTTTGGGGGCAAGCTTCACTGACTGCAGAATAGGAGGGAATTTATGAGAATATGAGGCAGCCCATAGGAAAAGTGCATCCACAGGACCCTGTTGTCCACTGCTTCTCAGCCTTCTCCCAAGTCCTGGGGCTCCCTGAGGGCTGAGTGGGGCCAGGGGAGGGACTGGGGACAGGGAGCCCCCTCTTGCCATGCCTCAGACACAGCTAGCACCCCTCCTTTGATCTGTTCCAAATATTGGGGTTCCGTGTTAGACACTGGAGGATTCCGTTGGTGGGGAAAAGAAATTGGAAACTCTTCAGGTCTGGAATTTGAGTTCAAGTGAGGCTGGTTTGAGGCTGGTTTGCCTCTTAGACACATCATCATCCTTTTCAATCAATTCATGGTTAACACATACAGGGGGTCTAGTACAGACCTGTTGAACAGAGATGTAAACCCCACGTGTGACTGCAGTGTGTCTAGTAATCACATTTTTGAAAAGTGAAAAGAGAGGCACCTGGGTGGCTCAGTCAGTTAAGCATCCAACTTTGGCCCCGGTCATGATCTCGCGGTCCATGGGTTCAAGCCCCGCGTCCGGCTCTGTGCTGACAGCTCAGAGCCTGGAGCCTGTTTCAGATTCCGTGTCTCCCTCTCTCTCTGACCCTCCCCCATTCATGCTCTGTCTCTCTCTGTCTCAAAAATAAATAAACGTTAAAAAAGAAATTTAAAAAAAGGTGGAAGTAAATGGGTAAAATTAATTTTAATGACATTTTATTTTTTTAACATTTATTTATTTATTTTGAGAGAGAGAGAGAGTATGAGTGGGGGAGGAGCAGAGAGAGAGAATGCCAAGCAGGCTCTGTGCTGTCAGTACAGAGCCCGACGTGAGCCTTGATCTCATGAACTGCGAGATCATGACCTGAGCTGAGATCAGGAGCCGGACGCTTGGGGCACCTGGGTGGCTCAGTCCGTTAAGCATCCGACCTCGGCTCAGGTCATGATCTCGGGTTCGTGGGTTCGAGCCCCGTGTCAGACTCTGTGCTGACAGCTCAGATTCTGATCAGATTCAGCTTCCGATTCTGTGTCTCTCCCTGTCTGTGCCCCTTCCCCGCTCACACTGTCTCTCTCTCTCTCTCTCTAAAATAAGCAAACACTTTTTTAAAAAGGTGCTTTTCTGAGTACCCTGTCACTGTTTAGTTAATTATTTTTAACTCACTAACACATCACTTATCTACCACCAAGTCCACTCATTTCAGTGTCTAGTTCAAAAAGCTCTACCAAGCAAATATACCCATAGAACTACCACCCTGATCAAAGGCCTCTTATCACCCCACAAAATACCCTCAGGTCAATCCAAGGTTCAACCCATGACCCCCACCCCCTACCCCGCTCCGTGACACGACCGATTAGATTCCTATCACGAGAGGTGACTTTTGCAACAGTTCTTTTGAGCAAATACATGCCTCAGATTCTGCACGGAAAGGACTCTCCCGCCAACAGTAATATCACACTAAGGATACAGCGATGGCATTACCAGCAACGGCCACAGCTACGCTGTCCTGCACGCCGGACCCCATGCTGCATGGTTTCATTCACTCGCTCTGTGACCCGAGCCCTTAGTTTCTGTCCCACAGGTGCAGCAGCGGGCCCAGGTAGGGCACACTGCCACCCACAGGGGCGGCCCCGAGTGGACACCACAGTCCTCACCGGAGTGCACACGAACACATACTCAGCATCGTTTCAGGGGGTCGTGGAACCCACATCCCCATCCGCGGATGCTGCTCTAGGGCTCCCGCCAGCTATGGTTACTTCCCCCTTGGGAATGCAGGTAGAGGATCTGATCGTAAAATATCGGAAAAAGAAGAAGACGGTGGCCGGGATCATCGTGGAGCCCATCCAGTCTGAGGGCGGAGACAACCACGCATCTGATGACTTCTTCCGGAAGCTGAGAGACATCTCCAGGAAGGTCAGTGCACAGGGCCGGGGCTGGATGGGACCATGGGCTGTTTCCAACGGTTTTCCCAGAGCAGAGTGTTAGTCGCAGGGTCCTCGTACACGTGCAGGTGGTCAGAGGCTGCCTGGTGGCCTCACAGGTAGAGGCATCGGAAAGTAGGGAAGGAGGAAGGGAGGGAATTTCTCCCTAAAATCTCACTGCAGAATCAGCCTCCACCCTGCAGTGTTAGCTGGGCACTTTCCCACTCTAGAGATGCCTGGGAAGACCTCAGCCTCCTCCCTGTTCTCTCTAGAGAGCCCACCTCATCTCTCAGCCACACCCAAAAGACGCTAGTGAGCACACGTTGTTGCTTCCGTGTGTGTATTTCATTTTGTCGTGCACATGGAATGGGCACGTCCAGCCAGTAAGATGGAAGCTGCTCTCAGCACAAGTGCTCAGGAACTAGCATTCAGGGGGGTGACAGAACTGGCAGACAGGACAGCCGGGGCCCGGGAGGCACATCTCGGCCTCTCTGCTGGGACAGCAGGCCAGCGGAGGAAGTCAGCTGGCCAACTCCAGCCTGAGCCGAGTGCAGTGTCGCTGTGCTCTGGGGTTCAGGGCGTACCTGACGTCACGGTACTGTTCCAGCTCAGCAGCCTGAGGACAAGTTGAAGCTCAGACCTCAGAGCTGCCCGGTTTCGCTTCACACGGCCCCGGAACGGGGGCTTGGTCACAGAGGCGGGCTGGGTGCGGGGTTCCGGGCTGGTTGGCGGTGGTGGGTGTTGACTTCCTTCTTCTCTCCCATCTTGGTCAGCACGGCTGCGCCTTCTTGGTGGATGAGGTCCAGACAGGAGGGGGCTGCACTGGCAAATTCTGGGCCCACGAGCACTGGGGCTTGGCTGACCCGGCGGACGTGATGACCTTCAGCAAGAAAATGATGACAGGAGGCTACTTCCACAAGGAGGAGTTCAGGCCCAACGCCGTGAGTAGCAGCCCTGCCCTCGTCTCCTCACTCAGGACCACTCCCTTCTCCAAACCAGAAGCTGAGTAGACACCAGACGGGTCCCTGAGGTCTCCTGACGCCCGCTGTTTACCAGTGTAACTAGCCAGCGGTAGTAGTCGCCCAGCTCTCTGCAGGGAGGCTTCCTAGCAGCCCACTGTCCGTCTCCTGATTTCCCTGTGCACCTACAATGATAGAGCTCATCGCTGCTGCTGTGGACCGAGCCTTTGCTATGTCCTGGCCCAGTTCTAAGTAGTCCTTGTGTACTTGTAACCCTCACAACAGTCTAACCAAGTAGATGCTATTTTTTCTCTCCTAGTTTAGTAATGAAGACTCAGGCACAGAGAGGTTAAGTAAGTTGTCCCAGGTCACACAGCCTGTTCGGTGACAAAGCTCAAACCTGGAGCCCATGCTCTAAACCACTACACTGAACTGCCAGATATACATAGGGAGTCACACACACACACACACACACACACACACACACACACACACACACAGTTACCAGGGCCCTGGGATCCTTTCTTCTACCAATCCTGCATGTAGTTTCCCCCCTCAAGATTGCCTCATGATCCAAAATCACTGCTGGAGCTCTGGCCATCACATGTCAATTCTAGGCAGTAGGAAGGAAACAGGAAGGAAGGACAAAGTGGCCCCCTTCTTGTCTTTATAAAGCAGCCTTCCCAGAAATTTCACAACATTTCTGTTTCTAACACGTTGACTGAGATCTGGTCAGATGGCCACTCCTATCTGCAAGGGGGAGCTGGGAAGTATGTTTTAGTTGGCTGCACTGACACCCCGAATAATTGAAGGAGGGATATATCGGGTGGTCATTGTGGGTCAGCCTGCCCTCAGTCCACTCCTGACTCCACTACCTACGGGCTGTATTTTTCCAGGACAAATCACTTAACCTCTCAGAACCTCGGCTCTTTCTCCAATTTTAGTATATGTGCTGCCGAAGCGAGCACCCTCGGCTCTTTCCCTATAAAACGAGGATTGTAGTAGTTCAGAGCCAGCTGTCTCGGTGTCCCCAGGACTGAGGGACTGTCCTGGGCATGGACCAGCTTGGTCTCCCTAATGGCAGTGCCGGGCTGTGGGGTAGCTGTTGTGGAAGGAATGCGCTGAGCTGCCGTGTGGTATCCTCCCTGGCCTCGGGAGATGCTCCCTGGGTTAGTTTCTCTCCTCCTAAGCGGGGGACAGGGTGTGTCCGGGCGAAGCGGGGCCCCTCCAGGGTGCGCCTGCGTGCAACCCTGCCGACACCACGCGCCTCCTTCCAGCCATACCGGATCTTTAACACCTGGCTGGGGGACCCGTCCAAGAACCTGCTGCTGGCCGAGGTCATCAACATCATCAAGCGGGAGGACCTGCTGAACAACGCGGCCCGCGCCGGGAAGGTCCTGCTGACGGGGCTGCTGGACCTCCAGGTACCCCTCCCGGACCCCCACCCATGGTTCCCCACACACCCCCAGGGCAACATCTGAGCCTCGTTTCCGTGGACCCCGCACCACCCCCATCCCCGGCTCCTGAACACCTGGCTCTCCTCTGACACCAGGTTGAGACATCTGTCCTTTGAGAACCCTCGCAAACACGCCCCACTCACAGCGTCCCCGATGTGTCCCTCTTCCCTTGTGGGTCCCGTCCTCCATGTACTCCCCCCCCGCCCCAAGCAGTGCTGTGCAGTGGGAAACTCTGCAGCCCTCCGAAGTGACTTTAAATGTTCTAGCAACCAGACTGAAAGTACAAAATGAGGCAAAGCTAGTGATAATGCAGTTTACTTTAACCCCTTCTATCCGTACTACGATTTCAGCCTGCCGCCAATGGAGGAAATAATTAATGTGGTTTTTCACGTTCCCTGCTTTTTAAAGATTTTCTTAAATGTTTATTTACTTTTGAGACAGAGACAGAGACACAGCATGAGCAGGGGAGGGGCAGAGAGAGAGAGGGAGACACAGAATCTGAAGCAGGCTCCAGGCTCTAAGCTGTCAGCACAGAGCCCGACGCGGGCCTCGGACTCACAAACCGCGAGATCGTGACCTGAGCCGAAGTCAGGTCAGACGCTCAACCCACGGAGCCACCCGCGTGCCCCCATATTCCCTCGTGTGCACCTCAACTTGGACTGGCCACGTTTCAGGCCACGTGTGGATCCCGCATGGGACAGCATAGCTCTCAGATGTCTTCGTAGTTTTATTCTGTCTGCCTGACCTCCCCCCGCCCCACAAATCACCCCAACCCACACGCACGCCTGACTCTCCTAGACAGGGTGCGAGCTGTCGGGAGCCATGGTGCTTCCGGGACTGGCCAATCCAGCCCAGGAGTTGGAGGACAGATGACCTTCTTCAGATGGTTACAAAGAGTCCTTCTGCCGGGGATCTGGAGGATCCCATGACCTGAGCAGAACCGCCAAGGGGTGGTGACAGTGGTTGGCAATAGTAACAGCTTCTAATTATTGAGTGCCTGCTGTATGCCCTTGCCTGTACCAGGGGCTGTCATACACTCGGGTTATGTCTGGTAGTGATACTGTGAGTGTAACCCCTGTTGTCCCAATTTTGCAGATGAGGCATCTGAGGCATGGAGCGGTTACTAGCTTGTCCAGAGTTACACGGCTTCCATGTGGGGGCCTTCGGGTTGGAACCTGATTCTGGTGGACTTCAGAGTCCATGTTCTTTGCCGGCATTTACCTCCCTGATATGATCAATGACCTAGTAATTATTATTTCCATTAATTGAGAACTTGCTAAGTCTGAGGCCAGGTAGGGGTTGGGGAGGGGCAGGCACAGGACATGGTTCCAGACACAGAGCAGTGGCAGGAGCTCTGGGGACAACCCGCACACCCCAAGATAGGGATGCCAGATTTAATGAATTACAATACAGGGCTCTCAGTTAAATTTGAAAAACGGCAACGGATTTTTTTTTTTTTTAGTGTAAGTATATCCTGTGTGCCATTTGGGACATACTTATACTACATTATAAGTTGTTGATCTGAAATTCAGATTTAACCGGGTGTCCTGTATTTGTTCTGGCACCCCTAGCTCAGAACAGTTTGAAATTAGGAAAACATAATTATCCTCATTTTCTGCACTTGATCTTAGCCCAAAGGCTGAGAAATGATGTTTATCCTCATTTTCCGGATGAGAAAAGGGAAGCCCGGGGAGGTGAGCAGCAGCAGGGAGGCCAGGCTTTAACCCCAGTTCCGCTTGATTGCAAAGACGCTGCAGGGGTCAAGTGTGGCTCTTAGAACAGCTGAGACCTCCCAGTGGCTGTGGGTGCGTGTGCTCTGCGTGGAAGTTTTTTCTTTCTCTTCTCTTGGTCTGGATTTACATTTAAACTGGGGGTTGGGCAGAGGCCAGGGATAAACGGCAGACGCGGTCGTCTGCCCCTGGGAGTGACGTCTTGCCACCCCAGCAAAGCGAGGCCCAGGGCGGACAGAGCGCCAGAAATGTTTTCTTTGTAGGTCTCTTAAATGTCCCAATTAATGCCAGCCATCCTTAGTCATGAGAGCAGGTCCTGAAGCACCAGGCAACTCGAAAGGCCCTGGACTAAGGCCCCTGGCTTTGAAAAGGGGTGTGGATAGTATTACCCTAAGCGGCTTCCAGATGCGAGACGGTGCCACAGCTAAGGGTTCTGGGAGAACACCCCATTGCCAAGCCTGGCATGGTGCCTTGGGAGGCCCGACTGGTTCATCTCAAGGGATGCAAACGGTCAGGGGTCCCTAGCAGGGCCTTACAAAGCTACAGGCAAGGAGGAGTTCAGATTACAGGATCCCCTGAAAGAGTGGGTAAAAGAATAGGATGCCTGTAGGGGTGGGGCAACAGTCGAGGCCCCACCATGAGGAGGGGTGGGGAGGGAGCTCCACGTCCTGCACCGTTTAATCACGTCAGCGGCCACCAGACACGCGCACAGGCGTGTGTGTCCGGGTGTCTGAACAGATGAGACCTTGTCCCCAGAGGCAACACTCTGGTTAGAAGGGAGGAGTATGTTCAAAGCGCAGGCTCCCAGCAATCAGCAGGGGCCAGACCAAGCAGAGGAAGTGCTGACGTGACTTCCGAGCCTCAGATCCCCCCCGCCCCGCGGACACCAAATAGTCCCTTCTCCGCTGGTGCAGTGAGAATTCAAGACCGTGCGTGGCACGTATATGGGCCTCTATTGCCACCAGGATGTGGCTTTGTCTCCACTTTGTACCACGGGTCTGCAGGGAGATGACCTTGGCCCCCCGGGCTCTGCCCCCACTGCCCTGAGATCATTTGGGCTCATCCAGCCCTGTTCATTATCCTTTGTGCGAACGATGGAGCGGAGAAGGACCACGAGCTTCCACACCAAGTGACTATGTTAGCTTCCTCAGGCTCTGGAGCACATGAGCACAAACTGGGTGGTTTAAACCATTCTCTTACTGTTCTAGAGACCACAGGTCTGAGATCAAGAGAGCAGCGTGCGTGTTGACTCTTGCTGGAGGCTCGGGGCAGGGGTGGGGGAGGGCCCATGCCACACTTCTGTCCCAGCTTCTGGTGGTCCGCAGGCCTTGGTGGCATCCAAAGGATTGTGGGTGCCCCTTTCCGGCCTCTGCCCCCGGTGTTCCCCTGTGTGCCTGTGTCTCTGTCCAGATTTCCCTCTTACAGGGACACCTGTCCTTGGAGTTAGGGCCCACCCTCGTCCAGCATGATGTCCTCTTAACCTAATTGCATCAGCAAAGACTCGATTTCAAAGTAAGGTCACCTTCGCAGTGTCCAGGTCGACATGAATTTGGGGAGGGGGGCACCGTTCAGCCCAGGACAGCTCCCAGCCTCAGACCCTGCAGTGAGGCTGAGCTGCTGCTTCTAGAAGAACCACCGCTTTTCTAGAAAAGGAAAGTAAAGATGGCCGGTGTCTCCCAAGCACCTGCCGAGTACCAGGCCCAGCGCCTGATGCAGGAATCTTGTCTCACTAAATTCCCACTGAGGCTCGGGCCACTTACGTGGCTGGCCCACAGGTGTCCAAGGAGAAAGAGGCAGAGTGGGTTTTGAACCCAGGACTGGAGGTCTCCAGGGCCCGAGCCTGTGACACCGCAGCCGTCCTGGCTGGTCCTGCAAAGGCCGGAAGGCCAGACCCAGGGGGGCATTTGAGGAAGCTCCCAGCTGCTGCATGGATGCCGGGCTCTGACGCCGGCCTGTCTCCCCGCTGCAGGCCCGGTACCCCCAGTTCATCAGCAGGGTGAGAGGACGAGGTACTTTTTGCTCCTTCGACACTCCCGATGAGTCCATACGGAACAAACTCGTTTCAATGGCCAGAAACAAAGGTAAGTCCACCGGGAGCGGAAGCTGAGCTCCAGCAGGGTCCTCCCCACCCCGTCCCCCGTCACCTGGTGCGGGCGCTGTGGGGCAGGGGGCGGCAGGGGGACTGGACAGCGTCTGAGTGTTCTTTCTCAAAAGAGAACGTGGGCAGCGGGATTTCCTTATGCACTTATTCTCTCGGTAGATACGCACTGAGAAGGTGAGTTGCAGTGACACAGGAGAGAATCGTGGTCGTGAACTAGACCGTTGGGGCCTTGCCTTCATGGAGCTCCCGGTCTAGCAGGAAGGGGGCATGGAAGACAGTTTTCATAAACCATAGGTTGCAGTTGTGCACCCTAGGAGGCACGAAAAGGGGCTAAGGATGGAATAGCTGGGGGAGGTGTCGGGAGGAGGAAATCAGGGGAGGCTTCCTTGAGGAGGAGGTGTTTTACCTTAAGTGTAGCCGCATGAGCAGGGTTGGCCAGCTGAAGGTGGGGAGGGGCATGCGGGCAGAGGAAGGGATGGGTGCAATTACAGGAGGCAGGGTGGAGCCGACAGAGGTGCGGAAGCCTCTGGAAAGGAGCGTGAGGAGGGGCGTGAGGAGGGGCTTCCAGGTGGGGAGGTCAGAGGGCGGATGTGTGGCAGGCACTCTGCTCCGGGTCAGGATCCCAGAGGAGCAGGGGTAACTCGCCTCCTGTTCCCCGTGAGAAACGGAGTTTCAGAGGCGCCCCGAGACCTTGACCAGGGCGCCTTTGAGATCAGCGGGTCCGTCCCTCTCGGGTGACAGTCTGCCCCTCGCATGAGCTGCCCGCCTGCACTTCTGCGTTTATCTGTTTGCCGCTTTCCGTCCCGGCTCCTCCACGAGCTCCTGGAAGGCAGGGGCTTTGCCTCGGGACTTAGGTCTCAGTGGGCCTCGCCCAGGGGCAGCAGAGCAGGTGTTGGAGGTGGGAGGGAGGGAGGGAGGCAAAGACAGATGGACGGACGGGAGGTGCCCCTCGTGTGGCTCTGAGCCCAGGCGGCTGACCTCCCTCCTTCGCCCACTTTCAGGCGTGGTGCTGGGAGGCTGCGGGGACAAATCCATCCGGTTCCGCCCCACTCTGGTCTTCAGGGATCACCACGCACACCTGTTCCTCAACATCTTCAGTGACATCTTAGCAGGCTTCAAGTAAAGGAGCCATCTCCCCTGCGCTCTGAGAAAGCCCCGATCTCAACAGTTGTCAAATTGATTAGTTTGCCTAATTCATGTTTTCACTTAAAGGATCAGAGGCGAATGCGTGACCTATAGGGTTCTTTGCAGGGAGGGGACGTCTGTGGTGGCTTGGGGGGTGGGGGGATGGGCGGGAGGGGCTGGCTTTGATTCTCCTCCCTGCAGAGCCAATGATGTACATTGGTGTAAGCCCAGAAATTCTGCTTGAGCCCTGGACGTAGTCTCAGGCAGGGCCATGAGGGTTCTGGCCGTATATCTGCCCACCTCGACCCCAACCGTTTCTTTGGAAGCCAGGCAAGGGAATGACAGCTGCTCCCGGGACTTTTGGGCTCCGGTCCCTCTCAAGTGCCATATTCTGTGACCGAGGATGCTGACACCCCTCGCCCTGGCAGACATGCTGTCCCCTCCCACCCAGCCCTGGAGCTCTGAGCAGGTGCCGTGCACAGTTCATTGACGGACGGGACAGATCGTACGGGGGCAGGAGAGCAAGGACATTAGGATTGAGCTGTGGTCTGGGAAGGGGTCCTGTGGCCTCCTTACGTACGACTGGGGCCACCCTGCTCGGTGCATCTGGGGACCCTCTAAATTGTGAATTCTGTCCTTGACGGGCTGTTGCCTTGGAGAATCTCTGTGCCATTACTGGCACTTCTTACTCACCGACCCTCTGTTCCCCACACTCTGTTCCCTCTGTTAAATGTGAACCCAGACGTCGGTGGCAGGGGAGAGGGGACGGGACTGCAGCCTGAGCATCCAAGGGGACACACAGGAGCCGGAGGGTCAGAAGCACAAGCCAGTCTCCCAGGAGCGGCAGAGCCAAGTCCTCCTGTCTCCCCGGGGCATCTGGGGTCTGACCTGTGGACCCCTCACCCGGGGGGGCTCTCTAGCTTCTCCTCACCCACCCCTGCTCCACTTGTGCGCGGCCCTTGCCGGACTCCATCACAGGCAGTCAGTTGCTGAGCTAGGTGTCTTCCTCAAGAAACACCTAGAACACTGGGTGCCAAAACTCCCCCAGAAACCAGATTGCCCCCTGGTTCAAGGTGGCATCCTCATACTGGCCACTCCAGAGGACAGCTGTTCCTGACATGAAAGAGCGTGTAGATTTCCAGGCGGAGGATACTGGAATGCTTAGTTGGCCTGTGGCTGAGGTTCAGGGGCCTCTTCTGGAGGCCAGGCATTCTTGGGACTCGTTGGACTTCAGATGCCCCTAAAAAGAGCATCTGGCTGTCCTCCCGGCCCACCCCCTGCTGCCTGGCCGGCTGGCTTGGGACAGGGGCATATCAAGGTTCCCGGTTCGGCACTTTGTTCTTTCAATAACTAATCATCCAAAGACCTCAAACCGGTTGTTTTTTTGGTTTTCTGTCGTGTGTCAGGCTATCTGCTCTGCCAGCAAAATGGAGGTGTCCGCCCCTCTCTCTGCGGGATGCCACTCGTCTGTTCACTCGTCCCTTTAACCGGTCACTCCTTCATGGGACTGTCCTTATGTACCTGCTCTGCCCCAGGCCCAGTGCAAAGCCCTAGGAATACAGAGGGGAAATACAACATGGTCCCTCCTCTCGAGGGACTCACATGTCATCGGGGACAACAGACTCTTAAGTCAGTAGTCAAAGCAGAGGGGCAAGTGCTGTGCCGAGAGGAATGTACGGGACAGGACGTCAGGAAATCAGAGGGAGTGTCCGCCAGGGGCGGGGCTTTTCAGGGGGAAAGTGACCTTTGAGCAGGGTTTTGCAGAACAAGCAAGAGTTCTCCAAGCAGACAAGGCAAGGAAGAGTGTCACAGGAAAGGGAACACACTTTCAAAGGCACCTCAGCCCACAGTCTGGCACCTTTCACTGGGGATCCAGATTCTCAATATCCCAAGGCAATATCCCAAGATTCAAGGCCTTATTTAACAAGCCAGATGCAAACCAAACCATAATTCATTTATTGGCATAAGGACGCTTTCTCTGGAGAACTTTAACGTTGGGTACAAACATCCAGTAAGGTTCCTGGGGTCCCAAAGGTTTCCGAGCCAGGGCACGACCAGAAACTGGGCTCTCTTTGGTGGAGAGAGTGGCCATAGACATTTTGTTCTCTCCCACGGGGCAGTCATCGAGGAATGAAATCGTTTTATCTGGGAAGTCATGTCCAGACTTACTCACTCCGTACCAAGGGAAGTTACTTCTCGTGAAACTTTTTAAGCCATTTATCAACACGTTCTAGTTGGCTCAGGGCGTGTTCGGAGTTCCTGAGGCATCTTCTTTTCAGGGTGGGGGTATAGCTGGAAGGATTTCAAAGCAGAGGACTCTCGGCAGGGCTCGAGGTAGAAACTATGGAGAGGTGGGTAACAACGGGCTGGGCCCGCGGAGTGCTTCTGTGGCCGACGGTCTGGGAACGAACCCATCTCCCATCAGTGCTGTAGACTTTAGTAACTCTCTCCAGCAAGTCTTTTACAGAAAGCAAGGTCCTGTAATAGCAAGTCTTAGCACATCCTCACTTTTATTGTAAATGTTTTTTTATAATTTTTACTGACAGTAACCATGCAAAATTGTGCACATTAAAACATCTATATATCTATACCTATCTCTATACATATATATATAAATGTATACATATATCAGCTCATGGTAGAGAAGCATAGCTAGGGAGCACCACCCACTAATGCATTCAAATCTTGTTTACGGTATTCTGTTGACAGTGCGAATAAATGATAAAGAAGTTAACGTGTCACAATGTAACTGATGACCATACGCACAATTCCGTGAAATTAAATGTTTCCTGTGTTAATCAGTATTCTTAAATTTAAAAAAAAAATTTATAATGGAAACAGAGTGAATGTGTCCTTTTTGGGTTTGGAAACAGTTTTGTTAAATAATTGTCTGACAAGCACACATTAAGCACCTACTCTGTACCTCTTAGGGAGGTCTTGGGGGGTTATACTCTACCTGCCCAAGTCTGCCTGGACTCAGGACATACTGTGAGGCCATTATTTTCACCAGGCTTCATCAAGGACTTACCATGTGACGGGGGCACAGGGATGGACAAGGCGTGGTCCTTACGCTTAGCTCATCTTTGGTGGGGCAGAGGTCACAGCGACACCGCTTAGCTCATCTTTGGTGGGGCAGAGGTCACAGCGACACGGGCAGACCCTGGACGCTGCACATTAACAAAGGGCGGGCCCCAAGCTGGGGTGGAAGTTGGTCCCTGAGTTTCATCTTCACGGTCAAGCAGGAACTGCACCAGTGACTCGGAGGCAGGATGGAGGGCATTCCAGACCCCGGACACAAAGGCACGGTGAGGGCAGGCATCCCAGGGTGTGGATCAGAGAAAGACCACAAGAGTCAGAGACCAAAGAAACGGGCAGGACTGGGCCCCAGAGGGCCTTTGGGGCCACACTGCGAGGCAGGGGATTTCCACGCAGGGGTGCAGGAGGTGCAGGTTCGGAGCAGGGGGGAAATCCAACATGCCGAGGACATGAGGGACGGAGAGACCAACACACCAGTCAGGAGTGTCTAGGACCCAACCTGGATGGGGACCATGGGCTCCTGCTCCCAGCTGTTAGTGACCCCCGTGTGGCTCTGACTTTTCTCACCTGCAAATTGCATGGTTTGGATTGCATGGTTTCCCAGGTTCCTTCCACCGTGGACACTCAACGCGTCTATAAGATTATCGTCAAAGGCAAGGTTTACTATTACATGTATTGTTTAGGGGCGCCTGGGTGGTGGCTCAGTCAGTTTAGTGTCCGACTCTTGGTTTCGGCTCAGGTCATGATCTCACAGTTTGTGAGTTTGAGCCCTACGCTGGGCTCTGTGCTGACCCTGGGATTCTCTCTCCCTCTCTCTGCCCTTCCCTTGCTCGCTTGCTCTCAAATAAACTTAAAAAAAAATTTTTTTTAAACAAAACAAAACGTATTTTAAAAATAATCACATATTGGGGTGCCTGGGTGGCTCAGTCGGTTAAGCATCCGACTTCAGCTCAGGTCACGATCTCACGGTCCGTGAGTTCGAGCCCCGCATCGGGCTCTGGGCTGATGGCTCAGAGCCTGGAGCCTGCTTCCGATTCTGTGTCTCCCTCTCTCTCTGCCCCTCCCCCGTTCATGCTCTGTCTCAAAAATAAATGTAAAAAAAAAATTTTTTTTTTAAATCACATATAAACGGCACCTGGGTGGCTCAGTCGGTTGAGCGTCCGACTTCGGCTCAGGTCATGATATTGTGGTTCGTGGGTTCGAGCCCCGCGTCGGGCTCTGTGCTGACAGCTCAGACCCTGGGGCGTGTTTCAGATTCTGTATCTCCCTGTTTCTCTGCCCCTCCCCCCTCCCCCCTCCCCCGCTCGTGCTTCATGTCTGTCTCTCAAAAATAAACATTAAAGAAAAATTTTAAATAATCACATACAGTAACAATTATCGTTTGTTGACCATCTCCTATGTGCAAGCATAGGCTGCAGGTGCTTTATAATTTTCATGACAAACCTATGAGCTGTGCCTACTTTTTTTTTTAATGTTTATTTTTGAGAGTGTGAGTGGGGCAGGGGCAGAGAGAGAGGGAGCCACAGAATCCGAAGCGGGCTCCAGGCTCTGAGCTGTCAGCACAGAGCCTGACGCGGGGCTCAAACCCATGAATCGTGAGATCATGACCTGAGCTGAAGTCGGACGTCTAACTGAGCCACCCAGGAGCCCGTTGTGTGCTTACTTGTAAGATGAGGAAACAAGCTCAGAGAGGTTGGGGGAACCCGCCCAACCATTCAGCTCAGGAGCTAGGATTTGAAACACAGACGTATGAAAGATGGCATACTAGCGTATCAACAGATGCGTGCGTATGTGCGCACAGCCAGCTTGGGATCGGGTGAGGGCAGGGGCTGTCCTCCACCCCAGGACCTTTCTCACAGCCAGCCTGGCCGCCAGACTTGGAAGGTCCATCTGAACTGGTCAACATCAGTGTGAGCTCTTAGCATACCTTCTTAGAGCCGGTGGGTGATTGGAAGGCACCAAAACCTCAAATACTCCTTGTTACAAATGGTCACTGTGGTGGGGCACCTGGGTGGCGCAGTCGGTTAAGCGTCCGACTTCAGCCAGGTCACGATCTCGCGGTCCGTGAGTTCGAGCCCCGCGTCAGGCTCTGGGCTGATGGCTCGGAGCCTGGAGCCTGTTTCCGATTCTGTGTCTCCCTCTCTCTCTGCCCCTCCCCCATTCATGCTCTGTCTCTCTCTGTCCCAAAAATAAAATAAAAACGCTGAAAAAAAAAAAAAAACAAATGGTCACTGTGGGGCACCTCGGTGGCTCAGCTGGTTGAGTGTCCAACTCTTGATTTTGGCTCAGGTCATGATCCCAGGGTCGTGGGATGGAGCTCTGTGTCAGGCTCTGCACTGGGCATGGAACCTGCTTGAGAATCTTCCTCTCTCTCCCTCTCTCTCTGCCCCTCTCTCCTACTCGCTCTCTCTCTCAAAACTAAAAATAAATAAAACCAGGCACTGTTTCCTATTTTCTGTTCTCCTTCCATGCTGGGGAGGCAGGATACGGCAGTGGAATGACCCGACTCTGCTACTTTCTAGCTGGGTGGCCCATCACCCCTGAGCCTCCTCTGTAATGCTAGCCTGCTAGCCTAGCACGTATCAAATGCGTCCCTGGACCAAGCGCTATTTTAGGTGGATTCCAGGTACTAAGTCGATCGTCCCAACCCCCTTAGGTGGGTACTTTTATTGCCACTGCTTCCCAGATGAAGAACCCAAGGCACACGGAGAACTTCTCCGGCCACAGCTACAACGTGGCAGGGCATAGTGCCTCCCATGATTCCACGCAATGATACATTTCTGTCAACCTTACAGTTCCCGCTCACAGCAGTAAACCTACTTCCCAATGCAGATACAAGCCCCACGGAGTCTCGGAGTCTCGGAGTGTATCTCAACTGTTAATCAGTAAAATGGATGTTTTGTCTCCAGAGTTGGTAAAACATGGCCCTGCCTGATTAATCGGACAGGATTTTATAGTTGAATGCCACAGGAGCAAAACAAAGCCATAAAAGTTGGACTCTGCCTGGGGCTCAAAGGGACCCTGTTACTTTCCATTTGGGGACTCGCAAGTCCTGAGGTCACAGAGCAGCAATGAAATGAAAGCCCCCAGCCCTGGCCATCTGGGCAATTTTCCCCCAGCTGCCCCCACCCCCACAAGCGGCTAAGTCCCCCACATCGGCTCTGGGGAGTGCATTCAACATGGTCGCTGAATGGTAGATACCCGGCCCTGTAACATGGAAGTCTCATCTTTAAAAAAAAATTTTTTTAACGTTTATTCATTTTTGAGACAGAGAGAGAGACAGACCATGAATGGGGGAAGGTCAGAGAGAGAGGGAGACACAGAATCTGAAACAGGCTCCAGGCTCTGAGCTGTCAGCACAGAGCCTGACGCGAGGCTCCAACTCACGGACCGCGAGATCATGACCTGAGCCGAAGTTGGACGCCCAACCGACTGAGCCACCCAGGCGCCCTGGAAGTCTCATCTTTGATCACCAGTGCAGGTAGGACCACAGATGTCCCCAGCTAGAGCTGACCTCCCCGCGGTCTGGGGGACCATGTCTCAGTCTGCCCAGGGGGCTATGACGGAATACGAATACCACTGCTGGCCTACAACCCACTCGCGAGCTCCCTGGGTGCAAACTGAGACTGGGTCCCATACACAGAAGGCAGAGAGAGGCTGGAGAGAGAGGAGGCCGCTCCAGTGGGCAGGTGGCAGGACTCACTAATACCTGCCAGAATCTTGAGTTTATGTGGAGGCCTTAACTGGGTTCAGGCATGTCTACCGTGCAGATGGCCTCAACCCCACATCACTGTTTCAAGGCTGTGTCCTTGGACAGCTTCCGGAAACAGAGAAGCCAAGTAGAACCTACATTCCAAGGACAGGGGAGGGGGTGGGGAGCCTCCGATTGCCCAGGGCCAGCCTGAGGGTCAACTGGCAGTCATGCCTTCTTGATGACCTCCCCAACAACCATAGACTGGGCAGCTTAAACATTAAACACAGATTTCTCACAGTTCTGGAGGCTGCAAGGCCATGATTGGTTGGTGAGGCCCCTTGTTATGTCCTCATATGGCCTTCCTTGGGGCACGCGCGCGCACACACACACACACACAGCCTCTTTATTCGTACAGGCCCTGATCACACGAAGGGGACCCTAATCACCTCCCAAAGGCTCCACCCCAAACACCATCACATTGGGGGTTACGGTTTCAACACAGGAGTTTTCAGGGGTGGGGGTGGATATACATGTTCAGTCCACAGCAAGTACTGTACGAAAATGGACATAGCACAGACCACACCATTCCCTGCAGTTAAATTCTGCACAGCCCAGGGCGTGCAGGCGGGTCTCAGCAGACAGGCAGGAAAACCACTCTAGAAGGGACAGGCATAGCCATGTCACCGATGCTCTCCACAACGGAATGATTCCTAATGTCAGCCCAGCTTCCAAGGCCAGCATGGGAATTCACGGTGGATTCACCTAAAAAGCTGACTTGAGAGATCTCGAGCTTTTTACAGCATTTTTCACTTGTTAAGACAGACAAGATGTTCATCGTGAATACTTAAAAACAGTATTGGAAGGTTATAACGTTGAAGATGGGTGTCTTCCCTCCATTCCACCCCCCCCCCTCCACCCTCTCCCCAGAGTAACCACTGTGAACTTGCAGTGTATGGGGGTTTTTACAAACACAAGACCACACAAAACTCTATTGGTTCTGTGACTTGCTTTTTCTACTGATCATGGTTGCCATGGTTACCTTTCCACATCAGCAGACACTGTTCAAGCTCATTCTTTTTAAGGGCCATACAATATTCCATAGTAAGGCTCTACCGACATTTATTTAACCGTGTCGCCTACTAATGAAAACTGTTTAGGGGCACCTGGGTGGCTCAGTCGGTTAAGCTTCCGACTTTGGCTCAGGTCATGATCTCACGGTTCATAGGTATGAGCCCCACATCAGGCTCTGTGCTGACAGCTCAGAGCCTGGAGCCTGCTTTGGATTCTGTGTCTCCCTCTCTCTCTGCTCCTCCCCTGCTCACATTCTGTCTCTCTCTCAAAAACAAATAAACCTTAAAATTTTCTTTTAAAAACGTTTATTTCCAGTTTTGTCATTGCTGTTTGTTTTGCTATTAGGAACACTCAGTGAACATCTTCGTATGTCTCCTTGGGTATTTCTATTAGATTATTATTTTGGATTTGTTGTCAAAGTGGGGGAATCACCCACATATCCATCACCTGCATCTAAAGCCCACTTGCATTTTCCGAGACACTGCTTTCTCATCTGCTGCACGGCTTTTGGGAAGGGTAAATCCCATGCAGGGATTCTCAAAAGTCAGGGTGCCTTGGAGTTACCTGGGAAGCACAAAGATTCAAACCCCCCAGCATCTACCGGAATCCGTCCTTAGGGACTCAGCACAGGTTTTGCTAGTTTTGCTGGTGTCGATCCGGAGAGCCTGGGCGGCTCCCAGGGACCGCCCTCGTGGTGCTGCTGAAGTCCCGCCGTGGTCAGGTGGAGATCGCGATTCTGGCTCGGAAATGAACGCATGCATGATGCCTTTGCTGTGTGTGCCCTCTGCTGGTACTGTGTGAGCAGACACACATCGAAATGGAGGCTCTCTCATGCCACGGCTGGTGGGCTGGTGAGGACGGGGTTTCCACCTCCCAGGGTGGTGATACTACAGAGCAGTGACTGGCAACCCAGGCTACAGGTAAGAATCGCCCTGACCATGGCAACGGCTGGTCGTGGGCCTGGGCAGCAATATTTTTAAAAAGCTCCCCAGGTGATTCTGCACACAGAACCAGAGCTGAGAACGTATTGTTTAAGGGGGGAAAGAATTGGCCAGGGAACACAGAGTCCACAGAGGCATGAGTTACTCTGGTGTTTTCTGTCTACTAGAGTCTATTTCAGAAATAGACTGAAATAGACTAAAATTCCAGCCTGGCTGCATTTCAGAGTTGTCTGTCAGAATTTTCTGTCAAAACACAGATTCTGGGGACCCACCCCTGACATAACTAAAATCTCCAGGGGTGACGTTCACTCAGGTTAATAGCTTAGAACTAGACCAACACCAGGGACTATTTGAGTTAATTCTTATTTTTAATGAGGTCAAAGTCAAATCGTTAATACCGCCTGAGACATTTCATAGGCAAAGACTGTCTTTGGGGAAAGGGGTTCACAGTCTTTGAAGGAGCTGGTAAGCGGGTGAGGGAACAGTATGGAAGGAAACCAAGAGCTACATGTAATTGCTATGTAACTGACTCTTCTCTATACAAGTGAATCTTCACTAACAACTTCTTGAGCATAAAGAACACCTGTGATACAGAGAAAGAGGGGAAGGGAGGGGAGGGGAGGGGAGGGGAGGGAGAGAGGGGGAGAGAGCACACATGCGCGAGAGTGCTCTATACAGACATTGGGGAGAAAGGTTTCCAGACAGAGGGAACTGCCAATGCAAAGACCCTGAGGCTGGAGCATCCTTGATTACTGAAGGAACAGAAAACTGGATATGACTGGCAGTGGTTGAAGACAGAGCTGTGGATAAGACACAGCTGGGGATAGGGGTGGACCCAGACCACGTTAGACCTTGTAGGCCACGGTGAGCACTTCAGTTTTTACCGCAATGCCGTGCTTTGTTTGTTTGTTTATTTATTTATTTATTTTCACTGGCTGCTGTGAGAACAGGCTCCAGATGGGTAAGGATAATAGAAGCAGCAGGCTGCAACAACCCAGAGAACATACGAGGGCAGTGTGAATCAGAATGGCAGGAGGTGGACGGGGTGAGAGGTGGTCAGCTTCTGGTCGTAGTTTTAAAATAGAATCAGCATTGGGGCGTCTGGGTGGCTCAGTCGGTTAAACATCCGACTTCGCCTCAGGTCATGATCTCACAGTCTGTGAGTTCGAGCCCCGCGTTGGGCTCTGTGCTGCCAGCTCAGAGCCTGGAGCCTGCTTTGGATTTTGTGTCTCCCTCTCTGCCCCTCCCCCGCTCATGCTCTGTCTCTCTCTGTCAAAAATAAGTAAACATTAAAAAAAAGTTGTTTAAATAAAGTCGCATAAAACAAGTCAATGGAACCACATGCCATTTACCTTGAAGAAAGAGGCCCCGGGGACGCCCAGGCCCACACCCAGGCTCTGGGTCACTGCTCAATGGGGGTTCTCCTGTGTGCAGAGCCGTTGTGTCTGGGAAAACCACAGATATGCCCAGGCAGTGGGTGCCCAGTGTCCCCAAACATCTGAGGGACACAACCACACACTCCCCAGACTTCGGTCTCCAACCACAGGAATGAATTCACACCAGCTGGAATTTAATAAAGAATTCAAATCCATGATCCTACCACCTTTCATTTGCATCTTTAACTAAAACTGAACACAAATTAAACAGTGCTGTTTTCAGGGCACCTGGATGGCTCAGCTGGTTGAGCATCAGGCTTTTGATTTTGGCTCCAGGTCATGATCTCATGGTTTGTGAAATAGAGCCCCACGATGGGCTCTGCAGTGACAGTGCAGAGCCTGCTTGGGATTCTCTCTTTCCCCCTCTCTCTGCTCCTCCCTTGCTCACACTAAGTAAATAAATTTTAAAAAGAAAATAAAAAGTGAAGGACCAACCACATCCACTCGGTGGAATATTTTGCAATTTCTGAATTTGTTTTTGCATAAAGAGTATGATTTGAATGAGGGGCGCCTGGCTGGCTCAGTCAGTAGAGCGTGCAACTCTTGATCTTGGGGAGTTCGAGCCCCACGATGGGTGTGGAGTCGACTTCAAAAAAATAAAGGACACCTCGGTGGTTCAACCGGTTAAGCATCTGACGTCAGCTCAGGCCATGATCTCATAGCTTGTGAGTTCAAGCCCCACATCGGGCTCTCTGCTGTAGGCACGGAGCTCACTTCAGATCCTCTGTCCACCTCTTTCTGCCCTTCCCCTGGTCGCTTGTGCACTCTCTCGGTCTCCTCTCTCTCTCTCTCTCTCTCTCAAAGATTTTAAAATATTTAAAAAAATAAATAGACAAAAAAAAATTTTTTTAAGGAGGATTTGGGGCTCCTGGGTGGCTCAGTCAGTTAAGCACCTGACTTTGGCTCGGGTCATGATCTCGCGGTCTGTGAGTTTGAGCCCCGTGTCAGGCTCTGTGCTGACACCTCAGAGCCCATAGCCTGCTTCGGATTCTTTGTCTCCCACTCTCTCTCCCGTTAGCCACTCACACTCGGTCTCTCTCTCCTTCAAAAATAATTAACTTTCCCCAGTTTTACTGAGATAGAATTGACATATAACATCGTTATCAGCTTAGTGTGTACAACGTAATGATTTATGCACGTATATATCGCAAAACGATTATGACAAGGTCAGTTAACATCAGGCATCTCACATAGTAATGAGGTATTTTTCTTCTTGTGACAGAATATTTTTAATGTGTTTACAAGTAAGATAGCTATGTTACATGAAGAAAAAAAAAAAAAACCAACTCCAGGTACAGGATAACATCTATGTTTTTAAAAAGCCTGAAAGCACGGTAAGATACCACCTCCTGCCCATCAGGAGGATGTGGAGGAGCCAGAACCCTCGTGGATGGCTGAGACGGGTAAAAAAGGACATGGAGGCTGTGGGAAAGTTCAGCGGTTCCTCAAAAACTTGCACAGTCACCATAAGATCCAATATTTCCGCCTGTCTGCCTGTCGGCATCCAGGAGCCCCAAAAGAAGCGACAGCAGGGACTCGTGCGCCAACTCTGATAGCAGCACTGTTCCCAACAGCCAAAAGGTGGAAACTATCAAAATGTCCATCGACAGACAGATAAGCAAACTGTGGTCTACACTGTGGTTATCCAGCCACGAAAAGCAATGAGGCTCTCACACAGGCTACAGCATGGATGCACATTGGAACCATCACGCCAGGTGAAGAAGCCAGACACAAAACCACAGTGGGCGATTCCGTTTACGTGGAATGTCCAGAAAAAGCAAATCCACGGAAACAGAAAGCAGATGACTGGTTACGAGGCTGGAGGGAGGGGGAGATGGGGAGTGACCGTTTAACGGGTACAGGGTTTCTCCTTGGGATGATGAAAACGTTCTGGAAACGAGCAGATGTGATGGCTGCACAACGCTGTAGGCGTCCTTAATACCACTGAAGTGTACATTCAAAAATGGCTGAAGGAATACATTTACATGACGTGTGTTTTAACACAATAAAAGACTGGAAGTCCCCACAATAAAGCATCTAGTCACTGACTTCTGAGTGGTGGAACTGTTGGTGATCACATCTTCCTTCCTCTTTATTTTGCTACAGACTGTGAAACAAACATCTTTTACTAACCACTAATCGTGCACACAACTAGCTTTAGCTTATAAAAGAACGCACCAGAACACAGCTCGCCTGGTTTTATCCACCAGAGCCTTCAGACAGGAGGGCCCCAGGCCACAACCTTGGCAAAGGGATGCGGCGCTCGCCTGGCCAGCACCCTCCGCCACGGTCACACGACCCAACTCTACCTGGGCTTCTTCCCGTCCTTTCCTGCTGCTGAGGCCCGATGGGGGCGGCACAGGCCTCGGGTAAGCCCTACTGACTGCCTGGAAGCTTTTCAGCACAAGTCACCTTTGTACTGACCTTGACATTTACCGTTTATTTTCACACCCATGCCAGGAGACAGGATTTTTCCCTTTCTCAGATGGGAAAACCAGGGTTGAGAGACACGGTGAACTCCAGGCCAGGCAGTTGAGAACTGACAGCACCCGAGTCTGCTCAAGCCACGTCCTGAGCTTGCTCTGCCTCACCTCCCTGACTTCCGATTTCACAGCACTGCCCTGCCTGAGTGAACCGGACACAGCTTCCTCCGAGAACCAGCTGTGAACTTCTGGCCGTTATCTGACTAAATGTCACACAAATGCAGTATGAATTGGTTCTAAGGGCCTCTTTCCGAAACGCGATCACTAGCTTCTGTCTTAGGACTCTGTGCATCCCAAAAGACGGGTGCCCAGAGGCCCTGCCGAAGTCTTCAGGTGCCCGATCCCCTGTTTCATCCTCGGCCTTCCTGCTGGAGACCCAGCTCCCAATTCACTTGAGGGAGTCCAGCGTCCCAAACACCTGCGCGAAACGCTCTCTGTCCACGATGCGTCCGTAGCGAAGGGTGAGGTAGAAGGTCTCCTTCCCACTGTACTGCTGGATACGCACAAACAGCTCCTGGGCCCGGTCCTTGGTTTCCGTCATGGGGATCACGTCGGCCACAGGGCAGTCCGTGTCCTGCCGCCGGCCCCAGAAGGTCAGGTGCGCCACCCGCAGCACAGTGCCCGCCTCGTTCACATACAGGATGCCCACCAGCCTTCGGAAGAAATAGCTCATCCAGCAGAGCATGGCCAGGGCAAAGCCAGCCACCCCGCCCGCAACACACAGGGAGCCAAGCGTCACGAAGCCCTGCGAGTACCAGTAGCAGCCAGGCGGGAGGGCCAGCACCGTGAGGGCCGTCTGTGCCACCTTCAGCCGAGACAAGTACCCGAAGGCTCTGATGGCGTCAAACCGGTAGACCATCTGGAAGTTCTCTGTCTCCGCACCTGCCTCTTTCTCCTTCGGGGCGGGGCACCCGCTCCCCACCCACCTCCCTGGATCCCGGCCGGTGGCTGTGCGGCACCACAGCCCGCAGACAGGCCTTCTCCACAGGGCCGGGCCGGGCCGCCGAAGCACAGCGCGGAGGAGGGCAGCCTGGAAGGGAGAAAGGAGACCACTGCTCTCAGGGAACTCAGCCATGCTGATCACGCGACGAACGTTTGCGGAGCATCTCACCCACAAGCTCCCACCAACCCTGCGAGGTTGCCGTTACTGCCAGAGACAGAGGGACAGAGAAAGCCAGATGCTTTAACTCACGTGATCTTCATACAAGCGGTGCAAGACAGGCACCCCCTGCGGTTGACCCTTGAACAACGGAGGCGTGAGGGACGGCCACCCCCATGCAGTCAAAAATCCACATGTAGCTTTTGACTCCTCAAAAACCTAACTACTAATAGCCTACGGCTGACCAGGACCTAAACCGATAAGTCGATTAACACATATTTTGTGTATTACGTGTATCATACACCGTATCCTTACAGCAAAGTCAGCTAGAAAAAAGAACGAGATTACGAAAACCGTTAAGAGAAAACCCATTTACGGAGCTGTACTGTATTATCCAGACCATTCAGTTTATGTTGTTCACAAGATGAATCGTCTGTCAGTACATAAATCAATACTGCCTTACAGGATACGAAACATCAACAGGTGTTTTGTTACCTGCCAACACTAGACACAAAAATAGAAAGATAATAAGGGGGATGCCTATTTATTTATAAGTAGGATGATTCAAGGATTGATAACAAAGACGCACTAGTAGGATCCTTTGATGGTAGCCTAGTGTAACCCTGTGTAACCATACGGCTGTTTCACAGGGGCCTCGCCTATACACTAAGGAATGAATGGTTAGAAAGTTTTCGTGGCCTACCGTGTTCCAGTTGGATTCATAATACACACTACCGGAAACACTGTTTTTTAAAAAACCACTTGGCTGTGACGATAGGCTGATATGCCGTCTCTCCAGATAGGAGAGGGGGGCATACTGGACCCCAACATAACTCTTTGAGAGCAACGTGACAAAACAATAAGACACATCATTAATTTTATATTAAATTATCACCCACCTTATGCCTCTAAGGACAGGCCATCCACTTGCGGGCGAATCTTGCATATGACGTCCTGCCCAATGAATACCCAGGCGATGATGCAGTCCTACAGTTCCTGCCGTACAGTTACCAGATTTTCACACAGAGACACTCGCGCACACACACACACACCAGGTCAGTTTAACCGTCGTACGGCATGACGACTATTTAGTATTTATTACGTGGGAGGGGTCTTCGTCCTCGTCATCTTTACGCTGAGCAGGCTGCGGGCGAGGCAGAGGACAGGCTGGTCTGGCCGTCTCGGGGGAGGAGGAGGCAGAGCTAGAGGAGGTGGAAGAGGAGGCAAGAGGGGCAGGCACACCCGGTGTAACTTCACGGACACACCTTGTAATTTCCGTTTGACTTCTCTGCCTTTTCATCTCTCTAAAAATGTTTCTATAAGGTACCAGCCCTTCTTCCACCACTTGCTTTGGTCTCAGTGCCCGTATCACAGAAGGGTCCATGTTGTGAAAGAAGTCAAAAGCCGTCTTGAATAATCGAAACCCTTCTGCCAGGTTGTCTAACGTCAACTTGTTTTCTGGCGCCGCTTCTCGCGCATCTTCATCCGGCACCGGTCCGGAAGCTCTCGCCTCCGCCGACTCACCCTCTGTTAACTCCTCTGGTGTGGTGACTCTGGGTGCCTCAGGTGGCAACTCATCTACTGCCTCTTGGGCGGGGGAAGCTGCTTCCCCTGCTATCTTGACATTTTTTAAGCCAAACCGCTTTCTGAAATTATCAAACCATCCTTTGCTGGCACTAAATTCTCCAGCCTTGGGTCCTTCACCTTCCTTTTGCTGTAAGTGGTCATACAATGACTTTGCTTTTTCTCGAATCGTGTTCGAGTCTATAGGTATGCCTTTCTTATAGCAATCCTGCACCCACGTAAAAGCTGCATTTTCAATACGAGATAAAAAGCTGTCTCGCAGAAAGTGCAACGTTCTCGCGCCTGCTGGCGTAGCTGCCGCCACAGCCTCACGGATTTCCTTTTCCTTTTTTACAATGGTCCTTACGCTGGATTCATTCATCTTGAAATGACGGGCCACTGCAGCCGCAGACCTTAATCTACGGTACATGTCAAGCAATTCGACTTTTTCTTGTAATGTCATGACCTTTCTCTGCCTCTTGGGAGCGCTTCCAGAATCACCAGTGGCGTTTCGTATGGGTCCCATGGTGTTATTCAAGGTTTATAGTATTGCGCTAAACATGATGAAAAATATGCAAGAACCACGGGATCACTTTTTACAGCCATTTGAAATTTACGAGTGACGAACTGATCTCGCGGAGAGGATTAGCAACACACGGTTTTAAGCTTGGAAATCACAACACTTGAGATCACCACAGCAAGAGGAGGTGACTATGATATTCTTACAGTCGTAGAGTATGTACTGCAGTTAATTTTATGCAGTTATTTAACACTGCATCTTTGTTTCCATTTCTCTCAACTATGAATGATGCCATGTACAGTCTGTACATTTGATAAACCTTTTTGTAACAAACTTGTGTATACTTCATGGAAGTAAATGATAAACTAGCATCTACATATATTTTATGCATTCATGATACATCTTTTTTTTTTTTTCCAGTATTTCTAGGCTATGCAGTTCATCTGCTGGTTTTCTCAAATTGGAGCAAATCTCCAAAAAAAACTTCACAACATATGTATTTTTTTAATCTGCGAAGAAGTGGGCCCACACAGTTCAAACCCGCATTGTTCAAGGGTCAACTGTACTTTACCACGGAGAAAACTAAACCCAGAGAAGGCGAGAAACATACCCAAAGACACACACCCAGTGACTGTGGCAGAGTCTGACCCCCAAACTGGTCCTATATCCTTCAGGGAGTTCAGAGAGGTACAAGAAAGGCGACACAGCCTTCATTCATTCAACACGTATCTAGGGACGACCAACTCTGGGCTGGGCACTGAAGACGTAAGGCTATATGAACGTTTTCCCCAGCAGGAAGCCAAACAACAAATGTCCAAATGGGTAACAAATCTCTGCGATACTTACCATAATAACTTCCCCATTCTGTCAGGTTAAAGCACCATCTTCGGTGCTGAAGGGAACCGCTGATTTCTTAGCCCTGTTTGGGGGAGGGGGAAGACCAAAGCAGGCGGGGATGGGAGGCGCCAACCCACAGCACAAGGTTTTTATTAGGTGCACCGTTCTACACCCTGAGTAGGGCAGCGACAGATGCTTTGGACTTGGGGGCCATTCACTAGGTGTAGCTCCTTGTGTAAGTTACTTCACTTCTCTGGGCCTCGGTTTCTTCCCCTTTCACAATGGGGGTTCGCAACATACCACATGAGATCACGGTTTCAAAGCTCTCAAATGCATTCAATGGACCCCAGGTTTGTGATGATCGGAGAGTGCCCTGTCGGCCCACGTGGCCCGGGCGTAGAAAGGCGCGGCACAGCAAGCCTTAACCCACGCCGGAGCTCCCTCCCGCGGATCCTCCAAATCAGAACCCCAGAAATCCGCCTGCCTGCCTAACCTTGACCACGACCCCCAAGGCGCTTCACCCCCCGTACTTCCCCTCACCCGCCTTCTTACCATCGCGCGGATACCTGCCGCCGGAAGTGATTCTCCCCGCCCCCGGAACCTCTAAGAGGGCCTGCTCGGCCGTAGGAGGTCGCGTGTCGACGCATTGCATTCTGGGATTTGTGGTTCCTAAAGACCAACTGACTCTAGTCCCAGACACGTGGGAATGGATCCTCCTTCTCCCAGCGTGCCCTGTGGCACGGGGGCCGAGCCCGGAAGTTCCGGGCCGAGTTCCTGGTTGCCAACGAGTCTCATCAAGTGCGGCTGGAAACAGGGGACATGGCGGCGTCTGGCCCAGCGCTATGCCTTTTCGACGTGGACGGGACCCTGACCGCCCCGCGACAGGTAGGCGGCACCCGGCCGGCTGGCGGCAGCGGGTGCAGAGCCGCCTGCTGTTCACATTTGGGGCCGACGGCCGCCCAGGGTGGGGGTCGAGGGGCGGGAGGGCCGCCTACCTCCTCGGCAAGGCTGAACTCCGTTCTGGGTGCCTTCCAGGGGTGAAACGGAAACTCGAAACACATCCCCAAGACCTCAGGGTGCTCGGAGAGATGAGACGGGCTGAAAACCCTTGAAAGGAAACAACGTGTATGGGGTTGGAAAACGCAGTTTTGGACTCTCACCGCATGCCCTGAATTTGAACCCCAGCTCAGCCCTCTTACCAGCTATGTTCCCTCCTCAGTCCTGTCACCTATGAGCTGCATCTTGCAACCTAATAGGAAAAACATAGGTTTCCAGGTCAAACAGACCTAATAGAGTCTCAACTTCACTCTGTTGACAGCTGTCTGACTTAGAGCAAATCACTGAACCCCTGAGTGTTTTTTTTTGTTTGTTTGTTTTTGGTTTTTATTTGTTAATTTTTAATTTACATCCAAGTTAGCATATAGTGCAACAATGATTTCCGGAGTAGATTCCTTAATGCCCTTACCTATTTAGCCCATCCCCCTGACACAACCCCTCCAGTAATCCTCTGTTTGTTCTCCATATTGAAGAGTCTTTTATGTTTTGTCCCCCTCCATGTTCCCGAAATCCCACATCCCTCCCTGCTTCCCTCCCATTTCCTTGTGTTTATCCCTTCTGTGTCTTAAGTCCTCATTTGAATGAAGTCATATGATATTTGTCTTTATCTGACTGTTTAATTTCGCTTTTCCACTTAGCATAATACCCTCAAGTTCCATCCACGTAGTGGCAAATGACAAGATTTCATTCTTTTTGATTGACGAGTAATACTCCATTGTATATATATACCACATCTTTTTTATCCATTCATCCATCGATGGACGTGTGGGCTCTTTCCATACTTTGGCTATTGTTGATAGTGCTGCTGTAAACATTGGGGTGCATGTGCCCCTTCGAAACAGCATCCCTTTATTTCTTGGATAAATACTTAGTAGTGCAATGGCTTGGTCGTAAGGTAATTCTATTTTTAATTTTTTGAAGAGCCTCCATACTGTTTGTGGCGGCAACAGCTTGCATTCCCACCAGCAATGAAAAAGAGATCCTCTTTCTCCGCATCCTCGCCAACATCTGTTGTTGCCTGAGTTGTTAATGTGACCCATTCTGACAGGTGTAGGATGGTATCTCGTTGTGGTTTTGATTTGCATTTCCCGGATGATGAGTGACGTTCAGCATTTTTTCATGTGTTGGTTGGCCATCTAGCTGTCTTCTTTGGAGAAGTGTCTATTCATGTCTTTTGCCCGTTTCTTCACTGGATTCTTTGTTTTTTGGGTGTTGACCTTGATAACTTCTTTATAGATTTTGGATACTAACCCTTTATCTGATTTGTCATTTGCAAATATCTTCTCCCATTCCGTCGGTTGCCTTTTAGTTTTGCTGATTGTTTCCTTTGCTGTGCAGAAGCTTTTTATTTTGATGAGGTCCCAGTAGTTCATTTTTGCTTTTGTTTCCCTTGCCTCCGGAGACGTGTTGAGTAAGAAGTTGCTGTGGCCAAGGTCAAAGAGGTTTTTGCCTGTTTTCTCCTCGAGGAGTTTGATGCCTTCCTGTCTTACATTTAGGTCTTTCATCCAGTTTGAGTTTATTTTTGTGTCTGGTATGAGAAAGTGGTCCAGGTTCATTCTTCTGCATGTCGCTGTCCAGTTTTCCCAGCATCATTTGCTGAAGAGACTGTCTTTATTCCATTGGATATCCTTTCCTGCTTTGTCAAAGATTAGTTGGCCATACGTTTTTGGGTCCATTTCTGGGTTCTCTATTCTGTTCCATTGATCTGAGTGTTTGTTCTTGTGCCAGTACCATACTGCCTTGATGATGACAGTTTTGTAATACAGCCTGAAGTCCAGGATTGTGATGCCTCCTGGTTTGGTTTTCTTTTTCAAGATTGCTTTGGCTATTCGGGGTCTTTTCTGGTTCCATACAAATTTTAGGATTATTTGTTCCAGCTCTGTGAAGAATACTGGTGTTATTTTGATAGGGATTGCATTGAATCTGTAGATTGCTTTGGGTAGTATTGACATTTCAACAATATTTATTTTTCCTCTCCAGGAGCATGGAATATTTTTCCTTTTGTTTATGTGTCTTTTTCAATTTCTTTCATAAGCTTTCTGTAGTTTTCAGTGTATAGATTTTTCACCTCTTTGGTTAGATTTATTCCTAGGTATTTTATGGTTTTGGGTGGCAGTTATAAATGAGACCAATTCCTTGATTTCTCTTTCTGTTGCTTCATTGTTGGTGTATAGGAATGCATCCGATTTCTGTGCATTGATTTTCTATCCTGCCACTTTGCTGAATTCATGAATCAGTTCTAGCAGTTTTTTGGTGGAATCTTTTGGATTTTCCATATAGAGTATCATGTCATCTGCGAAGAGTGAAAGTTCGGCTGATTTGGATGCCTTTTACGTCTTTGTGTTGTCTGATTGCTGAGGCGAAGACTTCCAATACTGTGTTGAATAACAGTGGCGAGAATGGACATCCCTGTCTTGTTCCTGACCTTAGGGGGAAAGCTCTCACTTTTTCCCCATTGAGGATGATATTAGCATGGGGTCTTCCATATATGGCTTTTATGATCTCGAGGTATGATCCTTCTATCCCTGCTTTCTTGAGGGTTTTTATCAAGAAAGAATGCTGTATTTTTTCAAATGCTTTCTCTGCATCTGTTGAGAGGATTATGTGATTCTTATCCTTTGTTTTACTGATGTGATGAATCACATTGATTGTTTTACAGATATGGAACCAGCCCTGCATCCCAGGTATAAATCCTACTTGATCGTGATGGATACTTTTTTTAATGTATTGTTGGAATTGGTTTTGGAATCAAGGTAATGCTGGCTTCATAGAAAGAGTTTGGAAGTTTTCCTTCCATTCCTATTTTTCAGAACAGCTTCAAGAGAATAGGTGTTAACTCTTCCTTAAATGTTTGGTAGAAGTCCCCTGGAAAGCTGTCTGGCCCTGGACTCTTGTTTTTGGGGAGATTTTTGATTACTAATTCGATTTCTTTACTGATTATGGGTCTGTTCAAATTTTCTGTTTCTTCCTGTTTCAACTTTGGTAGTTTATATGTTTCTAGGAATTTGTCCATTTCTTCCAGATTGCCCATTTTATTGGTGTATAATTGCTCATAATATTTTCTTATTTATTTCTGCTGTGTTGGTTGTGATCTCTTTCATTCTTGATTTTATTTGTGTCCTTTTTCTTTTTGATCAAATTGGCTAGTGTTTTATCAATTTTGTTAATTCTTTCAAAGAACCAGCTTCTGATTTCATTGATCTGTTTTGGTTTTTTTTGTTGTTGTTGTTTTTGTTTTGTTTTTTTGGGTTTTTTTTTTTTTTGTTTCAGTAGCATTAATTTCTGCTCTAATCTTTATTATTTTCTGTCTTCTGCTGGTTTTGGGTTTTATTTGCTGTTCTATTTCCAGCTCTTTAAGGTGTAAGGTTAGGTTGTCTCTCTGAGACCTTTCTTCCTTCTTTAGGGAGGCCTGGATTGCTATATACTTTCTTCTTATGACCGCCTTTGCTGTGTCCCAGAGGTTTTGGGGTCTGGTGTTATCAGTTTCATTGGCTTCCATGTACTTTTTAATTTCCTCTTTGACTTCCTGGTTAGCCCTTTCATTCTTTAATAGGATGTCCTTCAGTCTCCAAGTGTTTGTTACCTTTCCAAATTTTTTCTTGTGGTTGATTTCGAGTTTCATAGCATTGTGGTCTGAAAATATGCACAGTATGATCTCGATCTTTTTGTAATTGTTGAGGGCTGATTTGTGTCCCAGTATGTGATCTATACTGGAGAACATTCCATGTGCACTGAAGAAGAGTGTATATACTGCTGCTTTAGGATGAAATGTTCTGAATATATCTGTTAAGTCCATCTGGTTCATTGTGTCCTTCAAAGCCATTGTTTCCTTGTTGATTTTCTGATTAGATGATCTTTCCATTGTTGTAAGTGGGGTGTTGAAGTCCCCTACTATTATGGTATTATTATCTATGAATTTCTTTACATTTGTGACTAATTGATTTATGTATTTGGGTGCTCTCACATTTGGAGCATAAGTGTTTACAATTGTTAGGTCTTCTTGGTGGGTAGACCCCTTAAATTATGATATAATTAATGCCTTTCTTCATCTCTTGTTACAGTCTTTATTTTAAAGTCTAGATTGTTTGATTTAAGTATGGCTACTCTGGCTTTCTTTTGTCAACCAGTAGCATGATAGATGGTTCTCCATCCCCTTACTTTGAATCTGAAGGTGTCTTTAGGTCTGAAGTGCATCTCTTGTAAACAGCATATAGATGGATCTTGTTTTCTTATCCATTCTGTTGCCCTATGTCTTTTGATTGTAGCATTGAGTCCATTGACATTTAGAGTCAGTACTGAAAGATATGAATTGATTGCTATTATGTTGCCTGTAGAGTTGCAGTTTCTGGTGGTGTTCTCTGGTCTTTTCTAGTCTTTGTTGCTTTTGGTCTTTATGTATTTTTTTAGCGTTTGTTTTGTTTTGTTTGTCTTTTCTCCCCTCAGAGAGTCGCCCTTAAAATTTCTTGGAGGGCTCGTTTAGTAGTCACAAACTCCTTTAATTTTTGTTTGTCTGGGAAACTGTTTATCTCTCTTTATATTTTGAATGACAGTTTTGCTGAATAAAGAATTCTTGGCTGCATATTTTTCTGATTCAGTACATTGAATATATCCTGCCACTCCTATCTGGCCTGCCAAGTTTCTGTGCATAGGTCTGCTGCAAACCTGATCTGTCTTCCCTTGTAGATGAGGGACTTTTTTTTTTCCCTTGCTGCTTTCATGATTCTCTCCTTGCCTGAGTATTTTGCGAATTTGACTATGATATGCCTTGTTGATGGTTGGTTTTTGTTGAAACTAATGGGGGTTCTCTGTGCTTCCTGGATTGTGATGTCTGTGTCTTGCCCCAGGTTAGGAAACTTTTCTGCTATGATTTGCTCACATAACCCTTCTACCCCTTTTTCTCTCTCTTCATCTTCTGGGGCCCCTATGATTCTGATGTTGTCCCTTTTAAATGAGTCACTGATTTCTCTAATCCTTGAATCCTGCTCTTTTGCCTTAGTCTGTCGCTTTTCTGCCTCGTGCATCCTTGCCGCCCTGGGATCCGTTCGAGATTGCAGCTACCTCAGTTACAACATTTTTTATTTCATCCTGACTAGCTTTTACTTCTTTTATCTCCACAGAAAGTGAGTCTAAACTATTTTCGACTCCAGGTAGTGTTCTTATTATCGTGATTTTAAATTCTGGTTCAGACATCTTGCTTGTATCTGTGTTGGTTAATTCCCTGGCTGTCGTTTCTTCCTGCTCTTTCTTCTGGGGTGAATTCCATTGTTTCATCATTTTGAAGGGAGAAAGGGAATTAATGAGGTTAAAAAAACTAAATTAAAAAAATGAAAGTTAAAAAATTAAAAACAACACACACAAAAATCAAATAAATGATGCTAGATCCTAGGTGTGTTTTGGTCTGGGTGTTCAATTGTACTTGATAGATTAGAAGAAAAAGGGGAAAGGAAAAAAAAGGAAATCGTTTGAAAATTTGAAAAAAATGAATACACTGAAATGGAATAAAATGAAATGATGAAACTAAAATAGAATTTGAAAAAAATTTACACAGAAGTAAAAAATACAGTAGAAAAAATTAACGAAAAATATTTTTAATAAAAATTGAAAATGAAGTTTCTCTCTGCTGAGTTCTGTGGTTCAGGTTGTGCAGGGTGTTGTATTAATCCTCAAATCGGTTTTCGAGTTGTGCAGGATAGTTTAGTGTTGATCTGGCTGTGTTTCATGGATGCAAGACACAAAAAAACTTACATGCTGTTCCGCCATCTTGGCTCCTCCCATAACCCTCCCCTGAGTGGTTTCATATGGGGGCATTCCCAGTTCCATATGGTGTTAGTGAGGCTCGAATGAAATCGAACAAATTCACCAAAGTATCTTGGCTACGATAGGCTGGGTTCAGTAATAATAAATAGTAGCCGCTAGCACCCCTCCCCTCTCCACCCCCTTCTCCAGTAGAAGTGATCAAGGAGGCCCAGATTTTTGCAGACTGCCTCCTGAGAGCCTCCTTGGACTCCTGGAAGCTTGCTTCCCACTTCCTGATTTTGCTGCTACAGGCATGGATAGGTTTCAGTTAAGGTCTGCGTTTGTGATGAAGCTCACTCTGACTGCACAGACTGGTCACTGAAGTGACCTCACTATCTTCACATTGTATCCCTACCTTCTTGATTTGGGCTGAGTGGTGGCAATGGTGTGCTCCACATTTCCATGTTAAATGCATGTGGTTTTGGATCAGTTTGCCTTTCTGGCCCGCAGGTTCAGCGGATCTAGTGGTGATACTCAACTGCCTTGTTCTTCAAAGGCTCCTTTTGACACAGATTCAGCGACCAGCCTGCACTTGTGGACTGCTACAAGTTCTTGCTGGTCCAGAGCCAGAGTCAGCAATTCATTGGTCCTAAAGGGTCAGATAGCAAGAATTTTTGTCTTTGACAGCCATGTGGTCTGTAGTAACCAACTCTAATGCAAAAGCAGCCATAGACAACAGGTAGACCAGCTTCATTCGGTTCCAATAAAACTTTACTGATTTGTTATGAAAACCAACAGCTGCTCCATTTGGCCCATTGGCTGTAATGGTCTATGGTGCACATTCCAAACCTTTTTAGAACCTTCTCCCTCTCAAGCCGTCTCCCTCTTTTACCCAAGTAGGATTTTTTTTTTTCTTTTTTTGAGAAAGAGCATGAGCCAGGGAGAGGGGCAGAGGGAAAGAGAAAGAATCTTAAGCAGGCTCCTTGCTCAGTGTGGAACCTGATGGGGGCTCGATCCCACAACTCTGGGATCCTGATATGAGCTGAAATCAAGTCAGACACCCAGCTGACCGAGTCACCCAGGCACCCTCCAAATAGGATAATTTTTGTTACCGTTTTAAATAAAGGAAACTGAGATTCAGTGAAACCATGATCTCAGTTTGTCACAGCAAATCTGGTACAAGTTTCTGGGCTACTGGGCATTGTTCTTTGCTAAGTTTCCCATTTTCTGCCACTGCTGTAAGATGGATGCTGTTCTGGCTCCTGGTTCTGCCATTCCGGAAGGTGCTTCTGACTCCCAGAAGGAATCAGGATAGATAAGCGTGCAGTATGAAATAGCAAAGAAACCCACAAAGTATTCCCTTAAAATACCTGAAATATGATATTCTTGGCAGCAAACAGTTTTAACACTGAAAAAAAAAACGTGTTAATTTAAAAGAAAATTGTTTCTGTGTGCTGGGTGCTCCAGGTAAAAACAAATATACTTTACCAACAGATCTATTCGTTATACAACCTTTCCCTTCCTCAATACATATATTCTCCAACACTGATAAGCACATTACAATCCGGAAGCAGAATAGGTTATCTTGCAGCTGCTAAAGGACGATATGATGCAAACAGGTAAAATCTAGTTCGAATGGAGTCCAGAGCCTTGCACATATCACTGTTTAAGTAGAATCTTCTTGGGCTGAATACTTTCCTAAGAACTGCCACGCCATCTAAAAACAGTTGAGGGGCACCTGGGTGGCTCAGTCGGTAAGCATCTAACTCTCGGTTTCAGCTGAGGTCATGATCTCACAGTGTCATGAGTTCAAGCCCTGCATCGGGCTCTGTACTGACAGTGCAGACCCTGCTTGGGGTTCTCTCTCCTCTCCCTCTCTCTCTGCCCCTCTCCCACTCACGCTGTCTCTCTCTAAATAAATAATTTTTTTTTATTTGAAAAAAGAACTGGGGCGCCTGGGTGGCTCAGTCGGTTGGGCGTCCAACTTCGGCTCAGGTCATGATCTTGCGGTCCGTCAGTTCGAGCCCCGCATCGGGCTCTGGGCTGACAGCTCAGAGCCTGGAGCCTGTTTCGGATTCTGTGTCTCCCTCTCTCTCTGACCCTCACCTGCTCATGCTCTGTCTCTATCTGTCTCAAAAATAAATGTTAAAAAAAAAATTAAAAGAAAAAGAAAAGAAAAAAGAACTAAACATAAAAACAAAAACAGTTGAGACTCAGAATAAAAGTCTGTGAAAAGAAGGGAGGCACAAGCCTGAATGGGAAACAGTTGTTTCCCAGCTGTGTGTCAGAAAACATTCAGGCACCAGAACCACTGAAAAACTAGTATACAGCCATATCCCCACCACTTAAATTCAGCACTGATTGACATCAGCTGTCTGTCTACTTTTTTATTCCGCACTGTACCACTCCTTAAGCCATAGTCATCATGGTGCTTCACCACTAAATTTTTCAGCCTGCATCTCTTGAGGACATCTGTGGTGACCACAGGGGCCATCATCACACCTGGGAAAATTATCACCAGTTCCCTCATCTTATGTAATGCCCCAGTCCAGCAGTTGGCAAATGTTTTTCTGCACAAGGCCAGATGGTAAATAACTCGTTGAGACTCTGCGGGCCATGTGGTCTCTGTCACAACTAATCGACTGTGTTGCGGTGGCCACAGGCACTCCACAGACGAATGGATATCGCTGTGTTGCTGTCGTACCTTGCAGAACTAGGCAGCGGGTCGGTGCTGTCCCCTACGCCCTATTTTGCTGAGTCCTCTTTGCTGCCGTCGGTTTTCCTTTCTTGTCCCCAAGAAAAGTCTCTCATAGTTGGTTTTTTCAGAAGGTGAATTTTTTTTATTAATTTTTATTTATTTTTCTTTTTTAATTTTTCTTTTTTTAATTTACATCCAAGTTAGTTACCATGTAGTGCAACAATGATTTCGGGAGTAGATTCCTTCATGCCCCTTAGCCATTTAGCCCCTCCCCCCTCCCACAGCCCCTCCAGCAACCCTCTCTTTGTTCTCCATTTTTAAGAGTCTCTTCTGTTTTGTCCCCCTTCCTGTTTTTATATTATTTTTGCTTCCCTTCCCTTATATTCATCTGTTTTGTATCTTAAAGCCTTCGTATGAGTGAAGTCATATGATATTTGTCTTTCTCTAATTTCACTTAGCATAATAGCCTCCAGTTCCATCCACGTAGTGGCAAATGGCAAGATACCATTCTTTTTGATTGCCGAGTAATACTCCATCGTATAAATATACCACATCTTTTTTATCCATTCATCCATTGATGGACGTGTGGGCTCTTTCCATACTTTGGCTATTGTTGATAGTGCTGCTGTAAACATTGGGGTGCGTGTGTCCCTTCGAAACAGCACACCTGTATCCCTTGAATAAGTACCTAGTAGTCAGAAGGTGAATTTTTAACAGTCTTTGGCCTAATCTCAAGCTTTTGAATCATTCTCTGTTTATTTTGTCCTGGGTGATTTATAAAGAATTCCTTGTAATTGTCAACACAAGAGTTATTTGGGAACATCACAACAACTTTGGTGTGTGATTATTTTGCTCTAAAGATGTCTCCTACAATGGGTAATTGAGATGCCCGTTGTGTTCACAAGCAGCTGGGTCTTATTTCCTGTCAAAAAAAGATTTGCTGCCACTTGGAAGTGAAAGGGTGCCTCTACAACCCATTCACATTGCAGACACATGTCTGATGGCCACAATGCCTTGGAGCTCATCACTGTGCACAGGGGTTAAGATCACATAAATTGCAGCTTCGGGCTTCTGTTTGAAGATGGAAGTATTGCATTTTTTAAAAATTTATTTTAACATTTATTTATTTTTGAGAGACAGAGCATGAGCTGGGGAGGGGCAGAGAGAAAGGGAGGCACAGAAGCTGAAGCAGAAGCACAAAGCCCAACATGGGGCTCGAACCCGCGAACCGCGAGATCACGGTCTGAACCAAAGTCGGGCACTTAACCGACTGAACCAGTGAGGCGCCCAGAAGTATTGTGTTTTTAGTATTTTGCAATCCAGGGAGTCTTCCCCCACTTCCTGCCATTCTGACCTCAGGTGAGAGTAAGCCAGTTGGCCGGGGGGGGGGGGGGGGGGGGGGGGGCGGGTCTAGGACCCATTTCACAGTCACTGACTCACAGAGGCCACCAGTGCAGTTCTACATTTTGTGTGCCACATCAAGATTCCCCTGAAGATACAGAAAAGACTCTGTTACAAGCCCTCTGTGCAATTTGGTTAATCCTATGTGTGGATTACTCTAAACCAGTTTGTTTTGTTTTGTTTTTAAGAAAAAGAGAAGATGGAATTCCAGATGTTCATGTACTGAATGTAGGTCATTTTTGTTTTTGTTTTTAATTTCTGGTAACTTCATTTCTAAAGATAGAACTGTGAGGGGCGCCTCACTGGCTCACTCCTGTGAGGGGCGCCTGGCAACTCTTAATCTCGGGGTCATGAGTTCTAGCCCCATGTTGGGGGCAGAGTTTATTTAAAAAAATAAAAATAAAAATACCCATGTGAATGTACAATTCAGATTGACAGCAAATAACAAAATAACTTTTTTATTTTATTTTTTTGCATTTATTTATTTTTGATAGAGACAGAACACAAGTAGGGGAGGGGCAGAGAGAGGAGACACAGAATCCAAAACGGGCTCCAGACTCTGAGCTGTCAGCACAGAGCCCGATGCGGGGCTCGAACTCACAAAGTACTAGATCATGACCTGAGCCAAAGTCAGAAGCTTAACCAACTGAGCCATCCAGGAGCCCCTAACAACATAACTTTTAAAACTTAATTGTGATTTGTTTTCACAGAGATGTCTTTTCATGTGACTTTCTAATTTCTTTTGAATTAGTGCACAGTTTGGATTTTAACCAGCATAAAATTATGCTGTCGTGGCCACTGTTTATAGATAGGAGCTTTTCTTTTAGGAGAGACTAAAAAAATCTAGTGATCTTACTCTCATGGCTTTTGTTTTTGCTTTGGTTTTGTGTAGTTGTAACAAATCAATTCTCAACATCCTCTTTGTGTTGTGTTATTTTGCGTTAAAATCAGCCACCTACATTCGTAAGTAGAGCGCAGGGTAACATTTGCAGGAAGTGCGCTAGTCCATGTCCATTGGCTTGGAAAAATCACCACTTAAGGCTGAAAAAGCGAGTCATTGCACAGGACTTAGAATGAGTCCACTCGTGTTTCCAAAAACAAGACCTATGTATTTTTCTGCATGTAAACAAGCATAGAAATTGCAGAGAGGACTAGCCAGAACAGCACACACCGGCTGTTTATGTATTACTTGTGTGTTTTAGGTAAAAATAAGTAAACGTTAACAGGTCTTTTCTGGTGAAAAGCTGATGTACTTGGACTCGTCTACAGACCTAGAGCCTGAATTGGTTTGTATGAACGTAAGGATTGTGTCCCTCCAGGTTTCGTCTCCTGATCACTTTACCGCTCACGACTTTTTATTTTCCTTCTTGAAATGTAGAAAATCACCAAGGAAATGGACGGCTTTCTCCAAAACCTGAGACGGAAGATCAAGATTGGAGTGGTGGGCGGGTCCGACTTTGAGAAAGTGCAGGAGCAGCTGGGAAGTGACGGTAACGTCGACATTGCTGATTGCATTCGGTAGAAGATTAACTTCTTAGGAGGCAGTTAGGGCCTGTCGCTGTTAAGTGTCACCGGCCCGAGGCCTCCTCCCCACATGCTTCCTTGTTGGGGGGATCATTCTCTCTGCTTTCTCTTTGCTGTTTTTAATCCCATAAGTAAATTTCTGGAGTCGGTGGTGGACCTCTGGGTACTCAGACACGTGGGGCGTTTCCCCAGAACTTCCAGTGTCATTGCCACTTCTGTGTCATTGCCCAGAATGCTTATGTTGTCCCCGTCCACTCTCCCAGCTCCGCTCAGACCCTGTCTCCTGACCGCCCTTCTCACCTGGGTGTTGAGGTGCCCTCTGGGTGTGGGGGCCGTCCGTTGCCCTAACACAGTGTTTCCCAGAGTTCCCTATTCATGAGTCACCCAGGCTGCTCCCCTTCTTCTGAACCAGACTCTCCAGCACAGGACCCCAGGAAGCCGGGCATACTTATTGGCCCCTTCACTGGAGACTCTGAGGTCCGTGGGGCCTGGGAATCGTATTTCAGCTGCTCCCCCCGGATGGCCTAATGCACAGCCCTCCTAGTGCCACACTCCATGCTTGTTGGAAACTGGCCGCTCGTCTGTTTTTCTTGGAGACTAGGACTGTGGATTATTCATCTTGCAGCCCGTGTCTCTAGGGTGCCTGGCCTGTAAGAAACAGAGGATGGAGAGCTAGATGAATCGATCGTCTTTTGGGCACTGTTGACATTTGGGCCAGGTCCTTCTCTCTTGTCGAGGGCTGTCCTGTGCATTGTAGGGTGTTCAGCAGCATCTGGGCCTCCACCTGCTTAATGCCAGTACCCCCTCCATCCCCAGTGTGACAACCAGAAATGTCTCCAGACATTGCCAAATGTCGTTGAGGGGGCAAAATCACCCCCAGTTGAGAACGAGCATTTTGGCTCTAATATCTTACAGTCAACATCTGTGTAAGCTATATTTATAGGCTCAGTCACTGTAAGTATAATCTGTGCGTTCTCTTTAAAACCCTGTTCTGCGTATACTTAATTTTTCCTGTAGATGCCTTACTTAGAAAGCCTGTAAACAATTTAACAGGGGCACATTAATCCCCAGAAATCCTGTTACCTGGCCCTGATGGCCCTTTCTGCCTCTGGCCAGATTTTAAACTACAGGCTGGAAGAGGTTTTGTGTCAGGGTAGGGCCCTGTCTTTATATTTCAAAGACTGTAAGTCAAAGCATCAGAATCAAAACATCCACAAGCTGGAGAAAGTTGACGGTCCAGCTGTATCAGAATCACTGGGGAGCTTGTTAAAATACAGATGTGAGGGCCCCACCCAACTCATGGTACGTAGGAATCCGCACTTTAACAAGCACCTGAATTTTGAGGGCCCATTTAGATTTGCACGAGTGGTCTCCAAATCTGACTGCTTGTAAGAATCACCCAAAGACCTTTTTTAAAAAAACAATCTGATTTTAGCCTCGCCCCTGCATATTCGTAATCAGAAAGCCTGAGAACGGGGGCACCTGGGTGGCTCAGTCAGTTGAGTGCCCAACTCTTGATTTCGGCTCAGCTAATCCTGTCATGGGATCTTCATAGGATCAAGCTCCGCTGTCAGCATAGAGCCTGGTTGGGACTGATTGTCTTTGTCCCTCTCTCTCTGCCTAGCGTGTGCATGTACTCTCTCTCTCTTTCTCTCTCTTTCTCAAGTAAACTGTCAATAAATAAATGTGAGCAGATCCTGGGAATCTGCGCATTTCCATTGCCACCCCAGTGATGCGGATCCACAGTGAGGCTTGAGGGCTGTCACGGACGCCCATCTTCCCGTGTACATAAGAGGGGGCTGAAGGCAGAGGTGTAAGAGGGCCCACCACATGTCCAGTCTCTAGCCTGGCCACCGTCTTTTGCGTTTGTAATTGAGAGTCTTTAAAAAAAAAAAAAGAAAAACTTGAGGAGCTCTTTCCCCACTCGCCCAATCTGTGACGAGGAGGTATTCTTTTACAGTCCTTACTAGAGTTCAGCAATCTTATTGGTGATGCGTGTTAATCAAGAAATAGAGGAGGGGCGCCTGGGTGGCACAGTCGGTTAAGCGTCCGACTTCAGCCAGGTCACGATCTCGCCGTCCGGGAGTTCGAGCCCCACGTCGGGCTCTGGGCTGATGGCTCAGAGCCTGGAGCCGGTTTCCGATTCTGTGTCTCCCTCTCTCTCTGCCCCTCCCCCGTTCATGCTCTGTCTCTCTCTGTCCCAAAAATAAATAAACGTTGAAAAAAAAATTAAAAAAAAAAAAAAAGAAAAGAAATAGAGGAGTGCCTGGCTGGCTCAGTCAGTTAAGTGTGCGACTCTTGATCTCAGCTCAGGTCTTGGTCTCAGGGTTGTGAGTTCAAGTCCCATGTTGGGCTCCACGCTGGCCATGAACCCTACTGTAAGTAAAAAAAAAAAAAAAAAGTGGGAGTGGCTCAGTCCGTTGAGTGTCCGACTCTTAGCTTCAGCTCAGGTCATGATCTCACCGCTGGTGAGTTTGAGCCCATCTTCGGGCTCTGTACCGACGGCATGGAGCCTGCTTGGGATTCTCTCTCTGCCCCTCCCCTGTGCATTCGAGTGCTCTCTCTCAATAAATAAACAAACATTAAAAAAAAAAAAAAGGGAAATAGAAACACAGCCTTCAGTTCATCACGTGCTGTTTTCTTTTGTTTCGGTTGCAGTGGTTGAAAAATATGATTATGTGTTTCCAGAAAATGGCCTGGTAGCATACAAAGATGGGAAACTCTTGTGTAAACAGGTACGTTCTTGAAAATGCAAACAACTACATGCTACTATTAAAATGTTTTCTAAAAGGATATTTGATGTTGAGTGCTTCTGGGGAGATGTACCTGGGAGGTGAGGCACAGGGAAGGAATGAATCTCCACCCCGTGTTTTTTGTATCTTGCATGTTGAACCATGCGACTCGCGTATTCCAAACGGTTAACTGAATTTTCGTAATTGTTTTTTTAAGGATAGCTAATCGAGTATTTTCATTAGTGATAGCACAGAGTAAGGCAGGCTCCCTTGCTACAAGCATTTTTGGAGGCACCGTGTAGCTCTTTGTAATAAGATCGTCTGTTCAGACATAAGAGAAGGCCAGAGTGGAGCAACAGTATTCTCTGTCAGCGTCTGTAGATCTTCTAATTGGATAAAAGCAGCAGTAGTGTACTCTTTGGGCCTTCCGTGAAGCATTTGAAAGGTAATGAGTACAAAAATCTTGAGTAACGAGACAGAACATGCTTCAATTAAAGCCCCTCGGGGTTTGCTTATACGGGAAAGAAGGAAAAAGGCAGCGTGGGCGTGTCACCCTGGCCGCCACACCAGCCTCGTGACCCTCAAGCGGTAGTGGCTGAAGACCCAGGTTCTCGAGAAAGTTATTTTGAAAATGGCCTGTCTCTGAATCAAGTAACCCGTATTTCCTTTGTCTAGAACATTCAGGGTCACCTGGGGGAGGCCCTGATCCAAGATTTAATCAACTACTGCCTGAGCTACATTGCGAAAATTAAGCTCCCGCGAAAGAGGTGGGTTTGCTCTCAGCAGCCAGGCTGAACTAGTGCCCTTTGGTGCCATGGTGCCAAGTCAGTCCCCGGCCCTGTGCTTCGGAAGGAACTGCTGGAGACCTTCCAGCAGAAGTGAGGACAGAAACGATGGCATCTGCACCTGGTGGGAATCTGACACCAGGTGCTTTCCGAGGCTGCGGGGAAGGCCTGTGAAACAGCTCCCAGACGCGCGAGTCACCTGGGGGCCCAGCCAGACCCCGCACGCGGCCGTGTTTGCTCGGTCCACAGTGTGAAATAAAATCTGAATCAGTTGCTGTCATTTGGACGCCCGAGCTCACATGCTAAAGTGCCTGCACTTCCGGCTCCTGTGGTGTCTGGGGCCCGCTCCTGCGCGGCGGGAGCCGGCTGAGCCACACTCCCCCCACCCACACCCTCAGGCTTTCCCACACCCCTTCCCTCCTTGTTCTGCCCTCGGCAAGCATCTGATTTGGGGACTTACCTCTCACCCTGTATACTGTGCTCACCTCCATTCCCATTTTTAAATAATACCAACAGTAATGTTACATGCCCGCAGTTAAAACACTGGCAGAAAATGAACCCATAGGCTAACAGTGGCTGTTTCTTGGTGATGTTATGGGTGTTTTCTTAGAAATATGTTCATTTTCTTTTCAGTTTTCTGCCCTTAATACGTAACACCTTGATGATGAGGGGGAGAAACGTTTTTTAAACGGCAGCTGAATTTCAGGGCATGTGCTTTGGGAACTGCTCAAAACCACCAGAATCCATGAAGCCAGTGCCCCTGCCCAGCACCTCCACTCGGGGCAAGGGCCTTCCCTTTTCACATCTCCCAGAAGGGGCTACGGACGAGACAAGCTGGGCCCAGGGTAGTCCTGGCCACAGCTGGGTAATGGCACGTGGGACTTCGTTTTCCTGTTCTGTATGCTTTTATGTATCGTGGCAGTTCTCCATAGTAGAAAGTGGAAATATAATGTATCCCAGGTCAACTCAGGCTTTCCTTTGGGTTAAGCATTAAGAGAGGCTTAAAAAAGAAGAAAGGATAAGGCATAATCCTGTCCTCAGAGGGGTTGTCATCCCAGTGAGGGAGACCCACGTGCATAGCTGTCATTCCACTGACGCAGGAGGTGCCCCCTCGATTGGGGAGCAGGCCTGAGACCACGTTGATCAGCATTTGCCCACCCCTCCCATCAGCGCTGCTGTATGCCCCATATGGGTCACGTGGGTGCAGTAAGACTGTACAGGAGTCCAGATCTTCAGGGAGGAATCGAACACCAGAAAATGTGCCGTAATCCTGGCTTTTGAGAACAGAAGCCTTTCTCAAATGCATCAGCCTCCCTTCCGTGGGAATGAGAGGGATACTGTGTCCTTGAGTTGGGGAAAACTCATTGAGCTCTTTGACGTTTAGGACCCACAGCTCTAGGGTCACCCCTGGGAACGATCACCAGGGTACATGTAGCAGGTACAGGCACAAGGCTGGTCTGTACCAGCTCCGGGATGTGTGGCGGGGGAGGGGCGGGAGGGCTGCTGGAGGAAGCATCTTAGATGCACGTGTGTGGTTATGTCATTTGCCTCCTGTGCAGTTTGAGCACAGCCAGGGAAAGGATGCAGTGATGAGATTTTGCCACATTGACTTTATGCAATGAGTATTCATTGCTTCCCAGCTTACAAAACCTGGGCCATCTGATTTTCTCAGGACCCCTTAGAAGTGCCCACAAGGACTGCCTCAGCCCCTCTGTGAGGCTCTGAGAGGCACCCTGAGTCACATAGGGTCTCAGGAGGCAGCACTGGCCTTGAAACAGCCCTCTGCTCAACACTGGGCATGTGTCCCCGAGATTTACAGGTGGCTGGTTCCTCGAGATCAGGGCTGTGCACAGAAAATGGAAAGGGTCCGGGGAGAAGGTGTCAGAGGTTCACAGGCGTCAATGTTTAGAACTGGAAGTCATTTCAGAGTGCACAGTTTGTCACAGAACACTTAAATTCCATCCTAAGAATATAAAAGCTCATGGGTATTTGATTTTCTAAGAAACTATCTTGAGATGGAAATTGGAAACATGGTGGGGGGAAAATGGGGTTTTTTAAACATCTTTATTCAAAGTAACTAAAGTTACTAAACAACCATTTAATAGCAGTTGGCCACGGGTGACCCGTGTTTCCTTAGCGATCACTGAGGCTCACTGGGCAGTTCTCAGAGCATTTTCCCATAGGTTTGCTTGGTCAGATCGGTGGGTTCAATGGGTCGGTAGCAAAGGTATCTGATACATGAATTTCCAGACTCCTTGGGGGACTTGAGAGATGGCAATCATTTTCATAGCTCTTATTAACGGTGAAATTCACTGTCCAGCAGAAATCACATGAGTCACATGTGCAATTTTAAGTTTTCTGTAGCCACTTTAAAAAAAAAACAAAGGAACAAGTGAAATTAATTTTAATCGTGTTTTACTTAACTCAGTATATCTAGAACATAGTCATTTTAACATACACTCAGGATAAAATATTTCCAACGATGGTGACATTCTCCATCTTTGAAATCTAATCTCAGCTGGGATTGGCCACACCTCTGGGCTTGGTGGCCCTGCCATGTGGCTAAGCACAGCCTGTGAAATGTTGATCACACCAGCCTCTGCCTTCTAGAATTCCTCACCCGTTCATCCATCTATAACAGTGCCCAAGTATAACGTATGTCTGGCCCTGTCTTCTCTAGAGGCACTTTCATTGAGTTCCGAAATGGGATGTTAAACGTGTCCCCCATTGGAAGAAGCTGCAGCCAAGAAGAACGCATGGAGTTTCACGAACTCGATAAGGTGAGTCCCCCTGACCCCGCCTGGACTGATGTGCAGCCACGTGGCCAGCGGCTAAAGGGTGCCTTCTAAACTGCACTACGATAATCGGTATCTCTGTTTTTCTCAGAAAGAAAACATAAGACAGAAGTTCGTAGCAGATCTGCGGAAGGAGTTTGCAGGAAAAGGCATCACGTTCTCCATAGGTATCGTGCATGCGGACGGGCCTCAGGAGCGGGTAGTGTTTCCCATGGGATTGCTGTGGGCCAGCGTGCTCTTAAAATTAGACTGTGCCCAGTTTGAAGGCAGGTGGGAGGATTTCGGGAGCCATCCTTCCACAAGGAGAAAACCGCTCCTGTGTGATCAGCCCTCACGGCGGCTTGCCCAGGCTGCTGGGTTTGGTTATGAATTCTCACCCGGCTGGACCCTTCCCTTTGGCCCGAAATAGAGCGAGGCTGGGAAGATTCTGGAATATAGTAATATTTGAGTATCAGGGAACCTTGGCGATCAGTAAGGGTTGGTTTTACAAATCAAGAAACCCAGGACCTGGAAGGAAACGGGACTTGTCTGAGCTCACACAGGTTTTATCTACATGGGCAAACTGTCTTGCGAGCGTTTCTGGTGTCTGATACAGAGTTGTGCCTGTGGCGCTGGTGTCTTCGCCTTGGTTTTTGGTAGGATACGCCCGTCAGAGGCTCTAAGGAAACGATTTGCTGGCACTCCTGAGTCATTACTTAAAGCCCCCTCATTTTACCACCTCTTGTAGGGGTACAGCTTTTGGAAAACTGGAATTGCAAAGGGATTATGTCTGATAGATGAAGGGGTAGGTTTTTTAAATATCCTTGAGGTGTGAGCTGTTCGTCTCCCTGACAAAGGTCTGACGGGGCTTTCATTGCCCTCAACACTGCCTGCAATCCCCTTCCACGTGCTTTTCCTTTCTCTTGCAAGATGATCTACACGCCGTCTGCTTCTGGGCACTGTCCACCAAGAACGAGCGACTGTTAAAGCTCGAGGCGGGCCCAGCTGAATGCAGCTGTTACCAGTTCTTTCGCCAGCTTGCTTCATTCAGACCCACACGCTTGGCGAAGCACTTGAACACAGATGCGTGCCTCGTTCTGAGCTGGCAGTTTGTCTCGCTTGTAGATTTTAGGTGAAAGCATGTTGGGAAAACAACATGTCGCATGATCTAGAACCTGTCCCTGAGTAGCAAACAAGGGTAGTAAAAATCAACCTTGGCCGTCCAGTTGCTGCTGAGTAAACAGCACGTTCTTTTCAGGGCCGGGCCCTTAGCCTCCTTTCTACCTTTAGCCTTTGTGTTTCTGGCCCTACAGGAGGCCAGATCAGCATTGACATCTTTCCTGATGGATGGGACAAGAGGTACTGCCTGGGACATGTGGAAAAAGACGGCTATAAGACCATCTATTTCTTCGGAGACAAAACCATGCCGGTAAGTACCAAAGTGTTTTTTGGAGTTCGACTGTTTGGTTTTGGCTGGAAAAGGGGAAATGCACAAACAGGCTTTTCTCTCTCCTCCGCCTTCCGCGCTGACCCAGCTCACACTCGGTGACGACTTCTGGCCTATGTGAGAGGTGTGATTAACCGCCCTCCCCTTCGTGCTCGGACACGGGGCGCCTCAATGGAGGCAGAAGTTGAGTGGTTTTGAGTTCAGTACTGCTCGTTTCACATGCCTTCCAGAACACCTGCCCCAGAGCCGCTGTCCAATCCTTTGTGCATTTCAAAGCCCTGGGTTTTGTCATTTTTCCACTGCATTTCCCTGCCAGGGACATGCGTTATGAGTTGGGGGCAGGAATCCTAAATGGTAGGAAGACAGGGACTCTCACGCGTCTGAAATTCAAGAAATAGCGCCAGGGATGGTTTAGAGCTGGGCATCACAGGGGTTTCGGTGAGCCACCCGGGGCTCTGGGAAATCCCGGGTCCGGACTGAATCTAAATCAGGACCGAGAGCAGTCAAAGGCCACCACCAGCAGGAGCAGCACGGAGGAGGGTTTCCCCAGAGCCACCATGACAGCAGGACAGGTGGGCCTCGAGGAGGTCAGAGAGGTGTAGAGGCCCCAGAGAAGGCTCAGCACCGGCCGTTCACTCCCCAGCCCCCTCTATGGATGCCTCCCTTTCAACCCCTGTCTGTGTCCCTGTGCCGCCCGGTTATGGGAGTCCCCTTGCCTGATATCAGAGGTCCTGTTTCGGACTCTGTGGCCATCCTGCACCCAGCCAGCGCCTCACAGATGCTGCATATGTGGAGGTCTTAATCCCTATGGCCCCAGGTCCAGATTCTGGGCAGCACAGTCTCGCGTCCATCTTTCTAAATGATAAAAGTGGGACTCAGAGTGTCACACAGCTAACGACCGAGCCAGTGGCACCAGAACAAACCTCCTGCTGTTTAGGCCTGTGGGCTTTCCGGTCCAACGAGCTGCCCCTCCATCAGGGTGCAGGTTGTGCAAGATGCTCTCCTGGTCCCAAACCACGTGGTGCTGCTGGTCGGCAGCTGTGCCCTCTAGCCCGGTTCTTAGGGACAGAGAGGCGTGGCTCACGACTTCTCCTTTTGGTGACGTGCTTTGGATGCAGGCTTTGGAAAAAAGTCTCTGACTTCGACGTGTTCGGAAAAAGCAGGCTCGCGAAACTGCACGCAGGATCTCAGGGGGGACCGGGGGCCTCTGCAGCTGTGCAGCTCGGTGCCACTCCGTGCGGCCCGGAAAAAGAGCTGTTCGGACAGGTTCTTCTTAGCAGTGATGCTTGTGCTATGGGAGTGGCCATCCAAGGCATCGGGACTTTGCTGAATGGAACCCAGGTCTTGAGATAACCGGGAACCCTTCATTTTCTGTTCTGTTGAGCTGCTGTGCTACCAAGCCTCAGTTGTGCTTGCTTGGTTTTTAATCTCATCTACTTTTTAAAGGTGGATACTATTTACAGAGGTTCCCCCCCCCCCCGATTCTTTTTTAAATTTACACCCAAGTTATCATATAGTTCAAAAGTGATTTCAGGAGTAGATTCCTTAGTGCCCTTTACCCATTTAGCCCATCCCCCCTCCCACAGCCCCTCCAGCAACTGTTTGTTCTCTTTATTTAAGAGGCTCTTATGTTTTGTCCCCTTCCCTGTTACATTATTTTTGCTTCCTTCCTTTTATGCTCATCTGTTTTGTATCTTAAATTCTTCATATGAGTGAAGTCATATGTCTTTCTCTAATTTAGCTTAGCATAATACCCTCCAGTTCCATCCACATAGTGGCAAATGGCAAGATTTCATTCTTTTTGATTGCCGAGTAATACTCCATTTTATATATATATATATATATATATATATATATATATATATGTATATGTATATATATGTATATATGTGTATATATATATATATACACACATACACACACACACACACACACACACTACATCTTCTTTATCCATTCATCCATTGATGGACATTCGGGCTTTTCCCGTATTTTGGCTATTGTTGAAAGTGCTGCTATAAACATGGGGGTGCATGTGCCCCTTTGAAACAGCACACCTGTATCCCTTGGATAAATACCTAGTAGCACAATTGCTGGGTCATAGGGTAGTTCTGTTTTTAATGTTTTCAGGAACCTCCACGCTGTTTTCCAGAGCGGCTGCACCAGTTTGCATTCCCACCAACAATGCAAAAGAGATCCTCTTTCTCTGAGTCCTCGCCAACATCTGTTGTTGCCTGAGTTGTTAATGTTAGCCATTCTGACAGGTGTAAGGTGATCTCATTGTGGTTTTTGATTTGTATTTCCTGGGTGATGAGTGATGTGGAGTATTTTTTCATGTGTCAGTTGGCCATCTGGATGTCTTCTTTGGAGAAATGTCTATTCACGTCTTTTGCCCATTTCTTCACTGGATTATTTGTTTTGTGGGTGTTGAGTTTGATAAGTTCTTTATAGATTTTGGATACTAACCCTTTATCTGATATGTTGTTTGCAAATATCTTCTCCCATTCTGTCAGTTGCCTTTTAGTTTTGCTGATTATTTCCTTTGCTGTGCAGAAGCTTTTTATTTTGATGAGGTCCCAGTAGTTCATTTTTGCTTTTGTTTCCCTTGCCTCTGGAGATGTGTTGAGTAAGAAGTTGCTGCGGCCAGGGTCAAAGAGGTTTTTGCCTGCTTTCTCCTCAAGGATTTTGGTGACTTCCTGTCTTGCATTTAGGTCTTTCATTCCTTTTATTTTTGTGTCTGGTGTAAGAAAGTGGTCCAGGTTCATTCTTCTGCATGTCGCTGTCCAGTTTTCCCAGCACCACTTGCTGAAGAGACTGTCCTTATTCCGTTGGACATTCTTCCCAGCTTTGTCAAAGATTAGTTGGCCATAACGTTTGTGGGTCCATTTCTGGGTTCTTTATTCTGTTCCATTGATCTGAGCATCTGTTTTTGTGCCCTCGCTTCTTAATTAATATACCGTTATTGTAGAGCATTAGAAAAAGTGTGAGGGAACACCTGGGAAGCTCAGTGGGTTGAATCTGACCCTTGATTTAGGCTTGGGTTGTGATCTCACGGTTTGTGGGATCAAGCCCCTCATAGGGCTTCTCGCTGACAGCAAGGAACCTGTTTAGGATTCTCTTTCTCCCTCTCTCTGCCCCTCCCCTCCTTGCTCATGTGCTGTTTCTCTCTCCCAAAATAAATGAATAAACTAGAAAGAAAAGGGGGAGAGAGAGAGAGAGATAGAGGAAGGAAGAAGGAAAGGTAGGTAGGTAGGGTGGGCGCCTGGGTGGCTCAGTCGGTTGAGCTTCCAACTTTGGCTCAGGTCGCAGTCTGTGAGCTCGAGCCCCATGTGAGGCTCTGTGCTGACAGCTTAGAGCCTGCTTTGATTCTGTATCCCTCTCTCTTTCTCAAAAATAAAAAATAAAAAACATTTTAAAAGAAGTTTTTTTAAAATGAAGAAAAAGTCTGAGGAAGAGAATCTAAGTCACCTGTGACCACAGCCGACCCATCTTTCCTCTTTGCAAGAACATGATCCCAGAGCTGGAGTCTGCATGCTCATGGTTCAATTTTCTGCTTTTGTTCTCGGTACATACTTTATTTCCCCGCGTCCATGAATGTTCCTTGAGGTGGAGTTTTCAGGGGCTGTGTGACCTTCTACCAGGGAGACATAGTTCATTTGCCCTTTCCTCAGCACAGGCACTGGGGCTGCCGTGGCCAATGTAGCCATCGCCGTGGGGACGTTCTTGCTCCATTGTCTGCCCTCTGACCCAGTCAGTGGTTCCCTGGAAATGGGTATTAGCAGTTCGGCCATCTAAACCTTTCAACACAGCACATCAGCTCTTGCAACTTTAGGCACAGAACAATCCAAATACTAGCTCTCAATTTCTTCTCCTATTCTGTGTCTCATGACAGACATTTGGAAAGCTGCTTTCTTTGCATCCAGGCAAATGTTTTTGCTGGCTTCTAGGGAAACGGCTTTTCACCGACAGCTGTGGGGTCAGGTGCTGTTCCCCTGCCAAGCCCCACAGGCTCAGAGGCCTGCCTAGCAGCCACTGCCATCTGATGGGACCTGGTGTCACACGAAGCCCCCCTCCCCACCTGCCCTGCTTGGAGCACCCCCAGAGAGCAGGGGAGGAAATGCGACGTCGGCCTTTGCTTGTCCAAATCTTGACAGTCCTGGGGAGCCCTCCTTCCTGCCCATCAGCCCCCAAAACCAGGGTCTATTAAAACTCAACTCCGAGGGCAGCCTGGCGTGCCATGGTCTGCTGCAGGGAACGGGATGGCCGGGGCCCAGAGAGACCTACCCCACAGCCCTCTGTGAGGCTTCCTCAGGGGGCTGTGCTGCTGAGCCCCGCCCAGCCTTTCTGAACTCCCAGGGAGACAGCTCGTTCTGGCTTATCACTTCCTGGCTTCGGGGCAGCTGGAGCACGAAAACATTCTAACACTTGACGGCTTTATAGCTGGGCAGATCCATGCAGGTGATGGAGTCATCTGTACCCTCCTGTATGTGGGAAGGGCAGACACACAGCGGCAGGATGGGGAAGAACCCTGCCCATCTGCAGGAGGGGACTGACCACAAGTACACGGTGGTCCGTCCACACAGCAGAACGCCCTACAGCTGTGGAAATAGTGGATATAGACCCATCGCTGGGATTTTTTTCTCAGCTGAGCCCAGTAAAGTATAAAACAGTGCAAGTAACCTGACAGTTTTGTCTCAAGGGGGTACTAATGTCTCCACACTTGCTTGTGAGTGCATCAAGGGAATGTCAAAAGACACCCAAAAATGCAGATTACGGACCTCCTGAGGGGTGGGAACAGGGATGAGAGAGATCTTACCACCGTGACAGTGAGCTGGTTTTAAATTTTGAACTACGTGAATGGGCTGTTGAAAAATAAAGCTTTAAAACACCAAACTGAGAAAAGGAAAAAAACAAATCTTTACTTTCTAAAGCACTTTCTCAGTGTCAGACGCTGAGCCGGGCACTTGGATGTTATCTCCTCCAGTCCCTGGGCAGTCTGGCAGGGACGGGCACAGGGTCAGCAGCCTAGTGGCTTCCAAAAGACTCTCTCGTCACCGTCCCACATCGCCTCCAAAATGCTATTAAATCGTGCAACACTCTATTTTCCACAGACTTTAAAAAGGAAAACGTGCCTCTAAGCTTAAAAGAAGCCCCCAGCAGTGCGGTGGGACCAGGCAGCGGGGCTTTGAAACCCAAAAGGCCCAAATCTGGCCCCTGCTGCCCGCACAGTGACCACACACGTCTCTGGGTGTCCATGAGCCACCGTGCCCATCAGCCCCATGGGATGCGGTTGCTCTGACGCAGTGAGCGGAAAGGGAGGTCCTCGAGGGGAGGGTGGCTACCCCAGGGCCGGCACAGGAAAGGCAGCCCGACTGAGTCTCTCCCAGCAGGGGAGGCAGCCAACCAAAGCGCTCACCTGGCATGAGGTTGCTCGAAGAGATGGGGGCCTGCAGGGTGGGCGACGCCTGTGAACCAGCGAACCTCGAGTTCCCGATCATGCTTCAGACGGGATTGCCATGACCGTGGACTTTGGCCGTGGCCTGGGCGTCCTCTCCATGCCTGGCATCTCCAATGCTCTCCAGATGCCAGAGGGCTGGTGAAGGCACAGGATGTGTCCTGTGCATAGACCTGCCCTACTGCTCTCGTGTTTCAGTGTGAGATCTGAGACCCAGGTCTCAGGCAGGCGTGGGTTAGCATGGGGAGGGGAGTCCCTCGCGCCCAGAGGGGCCCCAGGAAAACCACTGCTCCCTGAAGTCTGATGAAGGAAGGTGGACCGGGTTATGGGTTCTCTACCCAGATATGGAGGTGGCACCAGCTTTCCTATGGGAGGACGGGAAGCAGGACATTGGGCAGGGGCACCACAACTGCAAGCATTTGTTGGGGTCCCTGCTCACCTGCCTGCCTTCTAGACACCAGAATCTGTGGTCCTGTTGCCCCTGGGGACACAGCCCCTGGTTGGATGAGCCCTGAAGGAGCAGCAGCCTCTGCACTGGCTCTTCTGTTGAGGGGGACAAGGTTCCAGGCCACTGAAGCGTGTCCCCCGATACAGTCACTGATGTCTGCAAAGGCCGAATCTCTCACATGCCCTTCTGTGCCCAGCCCTGTCACACAAGTCTACAGCCCCATTTTGTGGGTGAGGGGGTGGACCCGAAGACCCTGAGGGTCGCCCTGGGGGCATGGGCAGGACAGCGAGCCCACTTTCCCCTACACCCCAGGCTGTGGTTAGTCACCAGATTCTACCCCGCTGGATCACAACCTGGAAGTACATGGGAATCCCCTGTTTTCAAAACATCGTGACCACGGGGCCAGGCTTTTTTTTCCCCTCCTTTTAAGCATAACTTAACTCTTGTAGGAAACATGAGTACAGTTATCTAAGGGCGCGTGTTCTTTCAAATATATCTGACCGCTGTGACTGTTTCTATCCCCTCTAATCATCACCCCATGAGAAAGCAGCCTCATACCGGTCATGTAGCGTGCACTCGCATCCGACTACTTCCCGTGCTGTGGCCCAGTGGCCCTGGAGGCATTGATGAAGCTCCCGCAGCAACCGTCACCCCAGCCAGGGAGCGCTGCTGCCCCAGGTCTCTTAGAGCAGAGCCTTTGTCGCGTTGGCCTCTGTACCCATGGGACCTAGAAATCTGATCCGTGCTTGTTAAACTGATGTGCAGCAGGGTCCGGTCTGTCGCGGCCACTGATGGGCCTTCACAGCAGAGACCCCGGGGAGGTCCAGCCGGCCCCGCCCCGCTTCCTACAGAGTTGGGCCCACGGCCTTGGACGTTCTTGATCCATTCCCTTCTTCAGCTGCAACGTCAGGATAATTGGGTTTCACCACGACGGTCCACGGCATGTGCAGAAATGGGCCTGGCTGGCTTGGAGACCAGACTCGGACGGAACGGGGCAGGCACTGCCTTCTGCTTTTCTGTATCATCCTCCAACCTTGGCCCTGGAGGGATTTAAATACTAATGGGCGGTTTGCACTCAGCTGTGGCCTCTCTTTCGGGCTGTCAGGTGACACTATCTTGTATCAGCCCTTCCTGCTTTGTTCCTTTGTCTTCTTTCAGAAACTGGTCTGGTTCTGGAGCCCCAGGAGAGGCTGGGCCTCCTCAGCAGGAACCTATAGTGCCAGTATGGATCCCCGCTTGGGGTTTCTACTCCTCTGGAGCCTATTTCTATTTAAGTTTTTCTGTTTACTTTGAGAAGAATGTGTCCATGGGGGAGGAGCAGAGAGAGAATCCCAAGCGGCTCCACACTGTCACTGCAGAGCCAGACGTGGGGCTCGAACTCATGAATCATGAGATCGTGACCTGAGCCGAAGTTGGTCTCTAAACCCACTGAGCCACCCAGGTGCCCTGAGCCTGATCCTAGAAGAATTCTAGCAATTCTAGCACACTAGCTCAGCGTTTCACTTCTGCTTCTCCTGACCTCCCTCTGACGGGTTTGCAAGCTCTGTGCTGCCCCCAGGGAGGACACATACCTCCCCCATATGCCCCCATACCTCGAGTCACAGAAGAGGCCGCCAGGTCCCCTGCAGGAGAGGAATTGAAGTCCGGAGCTTGGTGTTGGCGCATGGACGCTCCTGCCGGCTTCGCCGAGCCGAGGTAGCGGGGAGGGCCGGCGCCCTCCTGTGGTGTTGTGACTCTGGACCTGGTCCCATCGGGCTACTTACACAGCAGCAGGGCCCGTCCTTCCACTCCACAGACCTCTCCCTCCCCCACCGGCAGGGCCCCTGGAGAGTCTCGCCAAATTAGCCATCTGTCAAGTGCATGTACTGCCCCGCGTGGATGTGGTCTCTGAGGAGGGACAGACGTGGCAGCAGCAAACCCTCCGGGCTCTAGCGGCCGCTCCCACAGGCAGTGGCATCCACCCGCAAACCCTGGCTGTATGGCCTCCTGCCTGCTGTGCTTCCTCTTCTGCGCCCTCCTCTCCCATCCGTTCTCTGGCAGAATCTGGAAGGTGACCCGATCGTGTCCCCAGGTTGCCGCTTTCCGGGTGGCTTCACAGAAAATCCCGAGTTCTCACCTCCACCCCCGGGTGGGCCACAGGCCACGGAGCCACCTTCCCAGTCATGGCTCGTCCCCTCCCTTCCTTCAGGCCGGTGCTCACGGGGGCCTCCCTTGTCACCCCGGTTCCCTTCCCCTCTCTTCTCTGCGCTACAGGCTCCGTCTCCTGTCCCCTCCCGGCCCCAGCTGCAAAGGCAACAGGTGTAGGTGCTCCTCAGGCTTGTTGGGCTCAAGTGTGAACAGGGACTCCTCTCACGTGAGTGAGAGGCAAGTGTGTCCCAGATAGATACTTGGTTTTTCTGGATGGCGCCCAAATCTGTATTTTGTCAGCTTCTTCATGCTGGTCTTTACCTACCGTGCTGGTCCTGAGGAGAACGGGACTGACTTTAATGCTAAGAATTCCACAAACCGGTCTCGCGTGGACTTGCTGGGGTAGCACACGCTGCCGTGAGGTCAGCCATCTGAGTGATCCAGAGCCCCTCAACAGCACCCGGGCTTGCAAGGCGGGCTCAAGACCCCAGCAGGTCCCCCTGTCGGCACTGGGCAAGGACAGTCCCTAACATGGCCCCAAGGCCTCCTCACGTGACGCTTCTGCCTGGCACACTTTGGGCCCCGGGCACGGCCCCTCCTGAAGCCTGGGGGAAACAAGAGCAGGGGTGACCTCAGTGTCCGTCAGTCCTTTAAAGGGAGGTCAGATTTTCCTGTAGTCTTTATGAGAAAAGGCCATTTTTTCTCTCCACTTGTTTTCATCAGATTATAAGCTAATTGATTTTCCTAGGTTTTGTAGACTGTCCAGTGTCGTGAGGAAAATGAGGGAACTTGCAGGAGAACAAAAGCAGGGGCTTTCCTGCAGCTCAGGGAGGGTGGGAGCAGCTGGACTACGAGCAGTGGCGGGGGGGGGGGCGACCCACAGCACGGGGCCCCCTAGCCTTGCCCTCAGCTCCTAGTGGCGCCCCAGGCGAAGCAACACGTGGACGCCTAGGGCCGCAGGAGCCCCAGGGCAGCAGACGGTGGGGGGGGGGGGGGCAGGGCCGGGCCACATGGCACCCCCAGTCAGCAGTGCAGCCGGGATCTGCACCCGGGCCTGGCTCTCGCTCCAGCCACAGGCACCGTTGAAGCTTAAGCGGATCCAAGTCCCATGAACTGAGTTCCCCTGTTGCCCCGGCCATGTGCCACCCAGTGCTCAGTTGTCACCTGTGGCTGCTGCAGGCTCGAAGCCGGGCGTGTCCGCGTGGCCCCCAGTTCTGAAGGCAGCACCGCTGTGGGCTGTGTGGGCTGTGTGTCCTTGTGACCTGCGAGGACAGCTCAGGCACAGTCCGGGCAAAGGACGGCAGACGGCGTGCAGTCACTCGTGCTTGCTTTACAGAAAAATAAGCCGCACGTCTGCCCCGGAGCATCGCGATTCCTTTCAAAGGCATAATTACACGTTCCAAGCTAGATTGCAGTTCAAGAGGAGGTGACGAACCCCTTCTCAGCAGTGACGGTGCACATGCTGTTCCTGTCCCGGGAACCGGTGACTGCCGTGAAGGAGGCCCGTCCCTTGTTTCTCCCGCAGCCCACGCCCGGCGGTGCCCACATCTGCCTTCCTGTCTTTGCAGGGCGGGAACGACCACGAGATCTTCACTGACCCGAGGACCGTGGGCTACACGGTGACAGCGCCCGAGGACACCCGCAGGATCTGTGAAGAGCTGTTCTCCTAGCGCCCCCTCCTCCGAGGGAGGGCAGGGGTCCTGCCGACAGACCTCCCTCATATGCCGGGCTCCCCACACGGTCCGGCCGCGGGTACCCCCGGCTCTGGCGATGCCAGAAGCAGCCAGACTTGTCACAAACGGCCTGAAGGACCACCTCTGACCAGATTTCGCCCCCAACCCCGAGCCTCAGACCCTGCATACATGCGATCATGGTACTTAACGGTTTTCTGGGGACACTTCCCCATCATCCTAGGATGATACAAAGAACGAATGTGCCCAGCCCCTCCCTCTCGATGGTCTTATGCAAAGCGTACCAGGCGTTAATGTCTGGACCCCCGGTGTCAGTACCACAAGGGGGATTTGGTGGTGGCAAAGGACAGGATGTTTACAGCTGTCCCACCCCAGGACTGAAGTTTAAAATCACCTCCCGGAAGTGAAGCTCCTGCCCGAGGGTCACCTGGGGGGGGGGGCATTGAACCAAGGGCTCCATGGTGGCCGCTAAGTGACCGCTGACCCCAAGGGCCTCATACCTCAGCTGGCCTGGGGCGCAGGGGAGCCTGGATTCACTACACTCTGGGGAGCCAATGCTTCTCTGACTTTTCCAGTGCGAGGGGGACGGGAAAGGACAGGCGGTGCTGCCCCCACGTGCAGGCCCCGGGCTGGGCTGAGAGACACCAGCCCCTGGCACCCTACTTCTCCCTGCTGGGCCCGGCAGGCTCCCCAGGAGCCTTACTCACCTCGACTTTCTCAGGGATCACAGAAGAGCCTGGAGGGTTCCCGGAACGCAAGCAGCCTGCTTCTCCGCAGATCTCATGAACCTGCATGCCTGCTCCGGCCTCCCCCACACAGTGACCTGAGGGGTGGGAACAGCCCGGTGGTTGGGCCCGTGACCCTCACCCCTGCTTCGGACTTCAAGTGGAAGGCAGCCCCAGGGCCCAGCGGAACAGGCCCTTCCAGGGAAACAGTTCACATGTCACCTTTTAGAACCTGGACGTGTCAGGACCCACAAACCCTCAGTCCACTCCAGTCCACGGCACGGCCTCTGCACAGGGCCCGCTGACCTGACCGGGCGTCTGCACACACACACACACACACACCCGCCAGGTGCTTTCATCTCCACGGAAGCGGCTTCCGTCCAAGCCTGCTGGGGACCCCGAGGCCTGTCTCGGCACGGTCCGGTTGGGGGCAGTCTGCCCGCATGACTACACAGGGTGACGTGGCACAGTGGTTCCCAGGACACAGCTACCCCGTGGCACCTTTTGTTGAATTTTGCAAATGATATTGTAATGACCTTTCACAATGAAAAGAAGCAAATTAAAGTGATTTTATTGTTTCCTATTTCTCATTCTGATGACTTTTTCTTCCTTTGTCACACGAATGGCGAAGTGAACGCTTAGCTGTGGTATCCTCTCGGATTCAGGAAAGAAAGCCCAGCCCGTGCAGATCCAAAAGCCACCGTTTCTGACACTCTGGTTCCCAGTGTTTCTGCAGGGGCAGGGCTTCGCGCATCCAGGCCTGCCGGCATGAGCTTTCCTGCCCAGGGGTAAGGACCCACGATTCCCTGGAAGGTTCCTTAACTTGCTACAGCAAAGCAAGACAATGGAGTCTCACTCAAACTTGTCCTAACCTTTTTGACTGGAGAGTCCTGCCCGGGTGCCCTGAGGCCGGCAGGCTGGGCCCTTCACCTCCCAGGCCTTCACTGCGACGCCTCCTGCCCTCCCACTGCAACGGGGACACATAAGGCAGAACAATGTGTGCACCTCGCTGCCGGGACTCAATCCCTGGCTGTGCTGCAGACCAGCCGGGGGACTCAGGACCGGTTCACCCCAGCTCGTCTGCTCGTCTGTCAGGTGGGGTGCAGCCCTACCTCTGTGGGGGGCTTAAAGTACCTGCAGCCGAGCTACTACTAACTGAACTAGCCCCCAGGAACCCTGCAGGGCAGGCACTGTTAGTCACCCCCCCTCCCCCGGGGCCGGGCAGGGTGGGGAGGGGGGTCCCTCAGCAGGCAGGACGGACACCATCACAACAAACACACACCACAGCTGAGTGTTGAGCAAGAGGGAGGCAGAGGTTGGCCCTGGACTCAGCAGCCGCGAGGAGGGCACACCCGGGGCTACTGGAGGGAGAACCCCCAGGAAGGCCGTCCTCGCCTGGAGGGAGGCGCCAGCTCTCCATCCTGAGGGAGGGAACGCGGGTCTCGGGATCCGCAGGACGTCCTGCGAGGTCTCTCCAGCCAGCGGGCGGACGGCCCCTGGACTACAGAGCTGGGCCCATCTTGCAGATTCGGGCAAAGCAGTGGAGGCCCTGAATCCCTTCCTCTCCAACCGCTGCTTCCTCCTGCTTAACCGCTCTTGTCCTTGGCCCGTCGGGCCACTTGCCCCCGCAGCCAGGCCCCGGGCTCCCTCCCACCACCGCTCAACCCTTCACTCGGAGCTGGACTGGGGCACCCTCTCCAGGCTCAGCACCTCCCGTCCGATGCCGAGTGCGGCGCTGGGACCCGTCTCCTTGTTGTGAATAAATGCCTGCTTCAACTTCTCCCTACCCAGGTTCAAGGGGCTGACTGGACGTTTCCCCAGTACACTTTGAAAATCAGTACCGCAGTAAAAACATCCACCTCTGCGCTAATAAAAATGATCCACCCGCCCTTTGGAGACGCTGGCCGGGCAAGACCATCCCAGCCTAACCCAAAGTCCAACCCAGAACGGCCCAGCGTCCGCCCGCGGCCCTGCATCTCCCCACTGCGCTCCCGGACGAGGAGACCACAGGCTTTCGCACCTCCTGCTTCCGGACTAACCTTTGTCCGGCCGGCCCTGCTTCTGCTCACGCGGGAAACGTCCAAATGCATCAACATTTAGCCACAGCTGATGCAGTCAGTGGCATTTTGCTCACGCGAAGCCACCCTCTACTGCTAAGCCGCCCTACGCTGGAGAATGTGATGATTACAGAAAAGGGGATGGTCCCACTCTCTTACTCAGCAGCCACAAAAGCCAGATGGTGGAGCAGGGGGTCAGCCCCGTTTGGGAAGACGCCCTTACCTGCTGGCTTCAAGAAGCCGGCCTCCACCCTCACGGACAACACCCAGCCTTGCACAGAACACACTTTATTGAGACAGAGGTGACGGGCGGGAGGAGAGAGGGAAGGAATCCCGGACGCCACCCCAGCTCGTCACCGGCACCAGGCTCCTCCCAGAGCTTCTTGTAAATGGAGACTCTGTGTCCGACCAAGAATGAGAACGTGTCCGCAAAGAGCCCCGACCGCTGAGGCCAGGCCAAGACCAGGAACACCACCAGGGGTGGGGTTTAGACGCAGGCTCTCGACCTCTGGGAGCCCGAAGGTCCTTGGCAGAAGTGGCTCAGGAAGTGTGGTGTCTCCAGGGGGCCTGCGGGAACAGGCTGGAGGGCAGGGGCCACCCTGGACCCGGCAGAAGGCAGAGGCAGCAGACCGAGGACCCTTCGAGGGGCACAACAGGCCAGGAAATGGCAGATCCACCGCTGACCGCAGCGGGCTGTTCGCATGCACACAGCCAAACGCTATTTGCCAGTTTTCAGACAGCTCCCACCGGTCATGAGCAAAAGAGTTCTATCTTGCAAAGGAAGCCATTCCTACGCTTAAAGACAAATCCATCCACAGACCGAGGCACTCGGCCTCGCCTCTTCCACAACCCATCGGCCGCCCTCCCTCCTTTGCAACATTGCCGTCTGCTTCCAAGCCAGCTTTACAGGGTTCACTTCCCTGCAACTGACAAAACGTACCTTTGAGTACACACAAGCCACATATTTCAAAACATTATCACCCACCCAGCTATTTCTATTTTTACATCACCCTTAGAGCCAAAGCAAGCCACCGCAAAGAAAAGCCTGAGGACTTGTGTATGGAAAATATCTACAAGGGTTCGAAATGTCGACAGCCAAGTGCAAACAGGGTTGGCCCTGGGCAAAAGCCTTGGTTATTAGAGAAGAAAACAAACAAACCCTCAGCTTTTCTTAACACCAGTTTTCAGGAAAACCCCGTCACCAAAGGGGCATTTTCTCCTCCAAGTTTTGACTTTACCAGGCTGTTGAGAAGCGAGCCACCACGACCGACCGACTCTGTTCCGGAGGGTTCTGGACCGAGCTCTGATTTTAAACAAAGACCCGCCCTTCTCCCACCCCCACCCCGACCCACCACCTAAACGACCACGGCTGTGAACTGTCTGCTAAATTGAGGGTAGGAGGAGAGAGGATTCAGCTGAGCACGGCATGGCCGAGGGGAGGGCTCAGGGCTCCTGGGGAAACTCTTTTCCCAGGCGCCCAATTGGGATTCTTCCCGCTGCAAAGGCACCAAAGACCCCCGCTCTCGTGCCTCCCCCCCCCCCCCCCCGCCCGGTGAGGCCAGCTCCCCTAGAACAAACCAAACAGACCAACAGAAAAGAGCCCGCTTTGCTGAGGGCCAAACACAGACACAAGGAGGGTAGGCGCAGGTGGGAAATGCATAGGGCCTCCCGTCAGCCCCCGGGGCGGGCTGGATCTGGGGATTCTGAGCCTCCAGCCCAGGGGCACAAGGACTCTGTGGGCTGGGGAAGCGCCCACCTGACCCACCCCCGGGGCTGGGGTTGGACCATCCACTCAGCCACCAGCGGGCACCCCTCCTTTTTCCATGCTTTTAATGCTTTTCAGATGGTGAGAGGCTGTTGGAACAGTCCAAGGCTGTGCTGGTGGCCGAGAGCATGCCAGTGCCTGTGCCCATCGCCCCTTCCTCCGGAAGATGCTTGAAAGGGACAGTACTCCCCGCTCTGAAGCCCCATCTCAAGCGGTAGACCGTCATCTGCAGTTTGGTTCTGCCTCCTCCTCCCCCCCAGAGTCTCCCGCGAGCCCAGGAGAAGGGATGCTTCCAGCATCTCCTAGGAGCTGACGACGTGGCCGGACCAGGTCTCGTGCTTGGTGCCCGGGGCCAGATGGGTGATGACCACCTCCACGGCCTGCAGCTTCTCGTTCTTGGGGGGGATGGAGCACATCTTATAGGTGACCTCGTCGCCTTCCACGGGGACATACTCCCCCTCCACGCTGTGGGAGCAGGGAGACAGCGTTCAGTGCCCAGCGCCCACAAAAGCCTCACTCAGCTCCGTGCCGCACCCAGGACCCCAGCCCGAGCTTTTGGAGCACCTGCCCCTCCTGCCCTGCCAACCAGGGAGCCACCGTGTCTCTGCGGGACCAGGTCCCCCCACCTCCCCGCACTCTGAGGCCCAGACCGAGCTCTGCCTCTGCAGGAGCTCATACTGTCCGTCGCATGGGTGTCACGGGCCTGTGGACACAAGAGCAGGGAGAGCCGCCCTGGTCCCAGGAGAGCCCCGAACCCCAGCTGTGTGCGTCTCTGCCCTCCCGCTTCCCAGACACCCAGCAAGCCTGAAGGCAAGTCCCTTCCGTGCTGAACGCGAGTTCCAGGAGGGTCCCCTCCCTGTGACCGTACTCCCTATGGGACACAAGTCACCACTTTACCCACCCTCGTGAGGTGCCCATGCTGATGCCCCCCGAGGACACCTCCAGCAAGAGGAAAACCCCCTTCAGATTCTGGAACTGATCTGAGGGATTTCGCCTTGAGGGAAAGCGCACGTGGCCAACGGTGCTTCCCTCTTTGGTCGGGCCACCAGGATGCCGCACGTCCATCTCTCTGACTCGCCCCCGCCCCCACCCCCGCCCCCGGTTTTCCTTACTGATTTTTCATGGTGCACTGCGAATATCCTTGTAAACCACTACAGATCCCTTCCGGAAAGAGGCGACATGAAGACACATTTTCACAGCCACATACGCATTCACGCACCCATCAGATGCGTGGCTTTAACACCCTGCTGCTGTCTGTACTCTCCGGGAGCCTGTGCGAGGCCTGGCGTGTAAGGACTTTGGGGGGGCAAGAGGTAAAGGAGGGATAATTCTCCCCTCACAACAGACATTTGCAACGGTACCCTATCTCCAAAAACGGGGTGTTTATATATTGCCCGGTCTGCCGTGTGGCATAGGACTCAGCCTGCCACAGACTAAAAGATTGGGGGTGCAGAGGCCAAAGAACGGGGCAGGGGCAAGGCGGTGCCCGATTCGGTCCCCACATAGCTGAAGGCTGACTGGGGGAGGGAGCGAAGCACGGGCCGCTGGATGCCTTCCAGCCTCAAGGCCGCGGACGTGCGGGCCCCGCCTCAGCCTCCCAAGGGTTTCCAGACACTCAGGAAGGAAGGACGTCAGTGAGCAAGTCGCAGGAGAAAGGGCCCAGCTCCAAACTTCCTTCCTGGAGCAGAGGGGCTGGGCAGCCCCCAGCCTCACTGAGTGGCTCCCGCAAGGCAGGCAGGAAGTCAGACTCTGGGTCACACGTACTCCGCAGCTCAGTGACACCCCTCCCATCCACCGGACCCATCCCATGGTTCTCAACAGTCTCTCCCTCTCTCCCTCTGTCTCGCTCTCCGTCACATACACGTGCAGACTGTCACCTGCAGCCTCCCACACGCCCCACCCCCAAACAGTCACACACAGGTCACAGGCAGAGGCTCACGCCCTCACACGCAGCACCTGTCAGTCACACACTCACTCCCCCTGCCTCCTTGCCCAGCCCCAAACCGCCCAAACCAGCCCTGACTCACTCAGAAATGTGCAGGAAGATGTCGGGGCCACCATCGGCCGGGGTAATGAAGCCGTGGCCCTTGGATCGACAGAAGCATTTGCAGACTCCTTTGTAGACAGGACCTTGCGAAGCCCGCACCGTCCTGAAAGAGGGGGGAAAAGTGTGAGTGGGGGCCCCTACCAGCCCTCCAGAACAGCCACCCACTCTCCTAAGGCATACCCAGCTCATCCCAGTGCCCCCTTAAAAGCCATGCCCCGGATAGTAACCAGGGCCATTATGTACAGCTATGCAGGTTGTGCACTGCACAACTCTGGGAGCCATTCACAAAGACTCTAATAAGAGTGACTCTCTGACGACCCCAGCAAATTTTCTCAGGCCTCAGTTTCTCTATCCAAAAAGGGGGTTAGACCAAAAGCTCTCCGAGCATCCCTCTGAAGACTATTAGTGACGGCAGCGGCCTCTACAACTTGGGCCTGAGATCTACAGCTCCCAGGCACTGTGCAGGTCCTTTGCAGCACTGTGCCCCAGCCTGCTGCTGTCCCCATTTTGCAGCTGAGGAAGTCGAGGTCGGTCCGACAAAGGAAGAGGCTTGTGCGTGGTTAAAACCCATTGGTTTAAGACCCCAGTGATTTCCTACTTGTTATGAACCCCAGCCTGCCACAGGCTCAAGGGACCTGGGGCATTGCCTTCCAGAGTTTACAGGGTGCCTCACCAGTCCTTACCCCAACCCAAGTCTCCCCATGTGACAGACCGGGACACTGAGTCACAGAGATGGCCAGATACAATGACTCTGGCCCTGGGCAGGAGGCTAGCCCGAGACTCACGCCGAGAAGGTCCTCGTCCGGCGGGTGGGCAGCGGGCTCGGGACCACGTTGCCCCGGAGAGGGGACGGTGACCGATCTCGGGCCCGCTGGGTGTCCAAGAGCCCGACCGAAGCCTGGTGTGTTGGGGGCTGTGGCGGTGGTGGCTCAGATGACATGGCTGACCTAGGAAGACACCGAGGGCTCTCAGGGGCTCATGCCCTGCAAGGGGGGACCCCAGATGCAGCCCACCCCCGTGTCTGACAGTCTCCCATCGGAGACCCACATTCTCGGCTGCGCAATGCAGGCGCGAGGCTCACTCGGCGTGGAGGTCACCTCATCCGGCAGCAGGCCAGGCTCGCCCCAGCTGGGTCAGGTGCCTCCTCGGCTCCCGCGGCAGCCGCGGCCTCCCTCGGGCATCGCTCTGCCAGGAAATGCCTGCTCGCCCCACGTCACGGATGCCATCAGTCCCCTCTGTGCCCCCGGCACACTCAGGGCATTTAGTCAATACTTGTGAAAGGGAGGGAAGGAAGGGGGCAGTGAGGGAGGCAGGGCAGGCGGGCAGGGATCCTTTACTGCCAGCTACCTAGGTCACACTCCAGCCACTCAACAGCCTTGACCTGCTAAGTCAAGCACTTAGCCAGGCACTGTGGTTCCGGAAGGCGGAGGTAAAAGAGGGCAGAGCACACAGCGTTCCCCCGAGAAACTGTGGACACACACCCGAGAGGCACAGACCCCAGGTCTGGATCCCCCAGGGGCCGTCACAAGCTTGCATCTAGGACAATGGGCCTGAGGGACCCTCAGTGGCAGGACCATCGCCAAGACAGCCATCTCCACCAGGCGCTCAGTCAGTTTGCAACCTGCCTGGGTCACTGGCCGCCAGGAACTCCAGTTCCCTCGGTGACCCTTAACATGTATCAGAGGTGGGATCAGACCCGGCTGGGGGCCTGGGGGGAGCAGACTCTGGCACTTTTGCCAAGAGCAGGACATGGCCGTTGCACTGAACACGTGACCGACTGCCAGGGCACCCGCGCTACCTAGGCCTGGGCTCAAGGTCACCAGGAAAGAAAGCAAAGCTCAGGAGCCAGAGGGGCTTGGGTAAGTCCTTTCCGCTCTCTGGGACCAATTTCCCCATCTGCAAAGTGGGGCGGCCGAGTGGGCGTCCCCTGGCACCTGCAGAGGACACGAACCAGAGCGGGGCCCCGTGGCAGGGATGGCGGGGGAACCCCGAACTCCTCCTTCACCCAGGCACGCCATGCTGGGACGGAAGCAGGCCGACGGGCTTATGTGGCTCACACAGGGTTTTCACGCTGAAAACATCCCAACCCAGGCTTCCCACTACTCTTGGAAAAACAAAACTCGAAGCTCTGACAACCTCGAACTCCTGTTCGCCACCCCTGCTTCCCTCATTTATACAGACTCAGTGGCCCCAGAGCACTGGGGTTTCAACCTACATCACCCAGCAGAGCTGCCTCTGCCCGCAACCCAAACCCCCCCAAGGAACAGGCCTGGTTCCTCCCCCCAACCTGTCCCCCTCCCCCTGAGTCTCCCCTCAGTCCCCCACACAGCCGTCTGGCCTTAGTTCTGCCTGGCTGGGAAGGGAGAAGGCCGGCTGCCTGCCTGGAGGAAGTGACATAGTTACCTCCTGACCCTTCTCTCAGCTGCAGCCACCGCCAAGGAGGATCGGGGAGCCCCCACCTCATGCAGGCCCCGGCTGCTCGGCTGGGGGGTCAGGGCTCCAGCACCACCCACCAATACAGGTCATAGAGTCCTGGAATGTTCCAATGCTTGGGGTTCTGGGAAGGGTGCTGATCCAGAGAAGGGAGCGCCTTGCCCAGGCCTCCCAGGACAGCAGATGGGACACCAGGGGGAGGGAACAGCCCTCTCTTCTTCCGTCCAGTCTCCTTCTCCTCCTCTGGAGTCAGGCACATCTGACCTCACACCACGGCCATGAAGTTGAAATGAAATACTACACGCTAAGCACTCAGCATGCTATCTACCCAGAACAAGTGAGCAGGGCCTATCAGCTAGGACTGTTATAACTGCCATCATAAGGTCATTCAACAAACAGGTGATCAGTGTCAGGCCCTAGTTCATGGCACTAGAGACACAGGGCCTGAGTCTGGAGTCAGAGAATAAACAGGTAAATAGACACATGAATAAGATCGCTACAGATTCCCAGAAGGGCTGGTAAGAAATACACGGGGAGACAGAGTACCAGGGTGGAGATGATTCTCTAACGAGGGGAAAGCTGGGTCCTGAACAGTAAGAGTCAACCTTTCAAAAAGAGAGGGAGGCTCTTCCAGGCAGACAGAACAGCCTACGCAAAGGCCCTGTGGTTGGCAAGAGCCCACCCAGGTGTGGCTGAAGGCCAGCAAGGGGGCAGTGTAGTGGGCACCACGGACAGAGAGCCGGGAGAGGGCCAGCTGAGGAACTACGGGGATCAACAACATCGTGTGCGTCTTCCTCTCCTCACACCCATCTGTCCATCTGTCAGTCCCATGCCCCTTACCATACCCACCTCCCCCTGAATTAATGCAACAGGCTCAAATTAGGGGCCCCTTTCTCTCCATCCCAGCATCCCCGAATCCCCAAATACATCCAACCCTCAGAGATGCCAAGAGCAGCCCACAGCCTTGGCGGGCAAGGAACCTGAGGGCTGCACAGGGTCCCTCCACGTCCCTAGGGCCCAGAGCTGGGGCCGGCACAGAGCACGATTCTCTCCTTAAATTCTTGTTTGGTTTTGTCTTAATTTTCATTTTCATTTTGAGAGAGGAGGGAAAGTGTGAAAGGGAGGGGCAGAGAGAGAGGGAGAGAGAATTCCACGCGAGCTCTGTGCTGTCAGCACAGAGCCCAATGCGGGGCTCGAACCCACAAACCGTGAGATCATGACCTGAGCCAAAATCAAGACTCAGATGCTTAACCTCCTGACCCGCCCAGGCGCCCCGAGCAGGGCTCCCTTCTCAACCAGCCCCAGAACCAGGAGCATCGGCTGGCGGCCATTGTGCACTCGGCGTGCTCCAGCTGGCACAGTCCAGCGGGGGTGGGGACCGTCCCACTTACCTGGCAGTGTTAGAAACTGGGATGGAGGGGTGCAGGGAGACCCTGGGGCCTTCACCACCCCCTGCCTGCCTCTCTCCGGCCATCTGAGCTGGAGGAGAGCAGCTGGGGCCTGGCCAGGAGCCAGCCCACCCCCAGGGCCCAGCAGTGAATGGCCTCTGTGTGGGGGAGGTCGGGTCAGAGTCCAGCTGTAAGGAAAACAGCTGGGGGAGGGGGCAGCCGGTCACCCAGGAGCCAACCCAGCAGCCGCTGCTGCCCCCCCAAGCACAGATGGGGAGAGGGGTCCCGAAGCCCGGCCCCACACCCCCCAGCACAGCCCAGGGCGGGAGGAGGCAGGGCCGCGCTCTGCGACCAGCGCCCTCCGTGAGCAGCCCACACACTCAACTCCCCCCCGCAGAAGCAGGGTGCAGACAGGTGCCCGAAGCTCAGACCTGGGATGGGCCTCCGATCTGCAGCAAACTCGGACCAACGTCCCTCCTGCCAAGGCACATCACAGCCATTGTGCTGTGTGCACGTGTATATGTGTATACGCACAAGTATATGTGTGTACACACACACACGGGCATGTCACTGCCTGTGTGTGCACACTACTGGACCAGCGGGGGCCGCACGTGCCCCCCCCCCCACTCCCCGAGCACACTGGCCACTTAGGGCATCAGAGGAACGGGGCACCCGAGGACGAGGACGAGGATGGACGAAGCCTGCATTCTTTCCAAGTAACAGTTACTGGGCCCCCCACTAGGCACAGGAAATGGAAACCAAGACAGCTAATTCCTGCCCACAGGAGCTTGGGCTCAGGGACTGGAGCCCCACAATCAGCAGGACAAGAAGAGTGTCCTGCAACCGGGAAGTGCTCACAGCACTTGACGCATCACAGCTCAATTCATCTCCATTTCACTGATGGCAAAACCGAGGCACAAAGTGTCAAGTAACTTGCCTGGGTCCCCCAGCTAGTAAGTAAACTAGCGAAACCCACAGTATGTGGGACAGTGAAAATGTCATGGAGAAAAAGCAAGCAGGGGAGGGGGGGTGGGAATGAGGGTTTGCATTTCAAAGCAGGTGGTCTGGGGGGGGTGCTCCCCTCCCACTCCCCCACCTCCATCAGCTACCGCCCCAGGTCCTCAACAATGCTCAGCCAGGGGAGGGGGGACCCAGGGTCTAGAGGTGAGGGAGTCAGGAAGCCACGCCCACCCTGGCTGCCCTCAGGGACGGGTATGTCAGCAAGGCCTCCAACCAGATCCCAGGAAAGGGTGGAGAAGGGGGCCTCAACCCAAAATAGCCTGGGAATTTTCCACAGGCCGGGCTGGTCCTCCTCTTAGGTTGTCGGAGTTCAGCCAGGCACCAGAATCGGGCCTTCCCAACCCGCCCCCCATCAACCCCCTCACGTATCTGGGGGCTCCAGATAACCCTACATTAGCCCCCACCTCCTGCCCTCTTGCCCTGAGAACCCACCAACCCATCAAGGATGAGTCAGTCTTAAGCCAAAGAGCGGGGTGCTTAGTCCAGGGAGTGGAGCCTTGGCAGTGTTTTCAACCATTCACACTTTAGTGAGAGGGAGTTCACAATTCATTTCCCAAGGCGCCATTCTTGGTGGCTTTCACACATCTGAGGGTAGGAAGGTGGAGATGTGGGGGAGCAAGACCTGGGTCCAAGTGGCAAAGCCAGACCACACCTAGCTTACGCTGGAAAGCCTTCTGTGGGTTTCTGGCTGGGGGAGGGCAGACACCCAGCTGCAGGGCCAGGCCACTGCTGCCGCCTGGGGAGGGCTCCGAACTAGTCCACACAAAAGGAAGGGGCAGGGCACTGGGGCCAGACGGAGCGAGATGCGTCCCCATGTCCCGCGCAACAGGGGGAGGTGCTTTTATCATCCCCATTTTACAGGTGGGGAAACTAAGGCACAGAGAGGCGCTCACACTTTAGTGTCCCCACAAGTCTCTGGGGAGGGGGACAAAATGCAGAATCTGATTCTGAAGGTCGAGGATGGGGCCCCGAGACTCTGGAATTCAAAAGTGCTCCTGGTGAGCCAGGTGCCACTGGTCCACAGAAGGCACAGAAACCCCAGAGGTGGGCGGGCTGACGACCTGCCCACCCTCACAGCCAGTGGGTGGCAGGGCCCCGGCTGGAACCAGGTGGATGAAAGGGAAACTGGGGGCGGAAAGGGGTGAGGTTCTAGATTAGTCAGCCGGTTACTCCTCTGTCAGCCCAGGTTCTTCCTTTGTAAACTGAGGCTGAGACTCGGGGACTCCCCTCCCGAGCTCCAGTCCAGCTGGGCCCCAACGTGGGGGAACTGAGGGGCAGGACAGAAGGGTCCCAGGAAGCAAGAGAGGCCCCAGGAGGGGGCCTGAGGCTGGCCTCCGCCACATTCCCTTCCATTGTTCAGGAGAGAGCGAGCTCCCGCGGGGGAGGGAGAGGATGGAGGGATGCAGGGGAGGGGCGGGGGAGGCAAGGAGAGCGGTAGGGGAGGGACGGGGAGTGCGGCGGGGGGGGCGGGGCAGGGACAGCCTCTGCAGGAGCGGGGCCAAAAGAGCTGGCTGCAAAGACAAACACAAACAAGGCGGAGGAGAGACTGCGCCCCAGGAGTCCCCTCCAGGCCGTGCCCCTCCGGGAACTGCTCTCCCGCACTCCCCCCGCCCCCCCCCCCCCCCGCCGGGGCCCCAGAGTGCCGGGAAGAGGCCGGAAACCCGAAGGACCGGCAGCCCCTCCAGCATTGCCCACCCCACCCAGGAGCACCCCGACGACGGCCTCGGCAGGACCAGCACCCCCCACCCCCAAGAAGATCCCCCAGCACCGCGCCCCGCCCCCACCCCCGGGCCCGCCCCAGCTCGTAACCAGAACCCCATCACCCCCAGGTCACGTATTCCCACACGGCATCCTTGCCTCCACCCCACCACCCAGCGGCTAAGGCTGCTGACCCGAGTCTCGGCCTGACTCTACTCTTTGCTCCCCTATGTGACCCCTGGCGAGAGACCTCACCGCTCCATGCCGCAGTTTCTTTATTTGTCAAACGGGAGAGTAATGCAGCACCCCAGGCCCGCGAACACGTGGTGCAGACGGTGCCAGCTACAAAGGGCTCAGCCAACAATAGTTGAGTCGCTAATGGTGAAACTGTCAGGCATGGGGCGACCTAGAATAATCCCTCCCATTCCAGTCCCTGCTGATGGCACACAAGCGAAAAGCCCTGACTCTGCCACTCCACGGGACAAAGGAAGACCGTCGGCCTCCCAGGAGAACGCACCCTCAGCGTGCCCCAGGGCCCCCAGGGCCCCGCTGGGTCTGGCTCAGCTCCACGACGCTACAGGACCCAGTTCTTGCCCTGGAGGTGTAATGCCCGAAGTTCCGAAACCTCCCCCAAAAGACCACCAGAGCCCTAAGTCAAAGCCAAGCGGCAAGGGTCGTTTACTGCAGGTTCGAACCTGGACCTCCGCTCACTCATTGCCGGTGATGCTAAGAGGCCCCGAGTGAGGTTTTTACAGCCTTTTTATAGACCGGTACGAACAAGTTAGGGGGAAGTTAGGGATTCTTCGCGGTCACCCCAAGCAGTTGTACAGAAGCGGAACAAGCTGGTTAGGCAAGCGGACTGAGGCTAAGTTTGTTTTTCACAGACCAGGATGACTAGGCAAACAGTTTGCCCAGGTCTCTCGCTTCTCCCCTTTCTCAAGTACCTGAGGAACCAAGGGGAAGGGGAAAATATGTTAAGCAAGCAGGTTTACAGAAGCGAGAAATGCCGGTTAGTTCATGTACAATCACTTATTCTATTACATACCAGACCACATTTAGGAAGTTTCGCAACTTACTCTATTACATAGCGGGTTACATTCAGGAAAGGTTTCACAACGCTCGTAGCAAACGGCAAGCAAAACAGACTTCTCAGCAATTGTATTTATCAAAGATCCATAATAAGCAGAAGAGAGAACGTAGCTTTAAACTAAGGCAGGGCTGTCGTTTGGATTTAAAGCTGCTCTTTTCATTCCCCCCTTTTTCTTGTGCCTAAAGAGCCAATCTTGGATCTTCGGTTTTCTATTTGTAATGTCTCGAGCGGTTGGTACTGAGTTCGTAAGACCATTAATTGTATAGCATTGAACCTGTCTTGGACAAAATTAATAATTTTGTTGATGATGCAGGGGCCTAATGTGAGAGCGAGAGGTAGGATGGCCAGGGGCCCGAGTAAAGCGGAGAGCAGGGTAGTTAACCATGGGGACGCACTGAACCAGGATTCAAACCATCCTGCCTCCTGTTCTCTTTCCTTTTTTTCGTTTATTTAGCCCTTCTCGGACCTTGGCCATAGAATCTCTTACTATTCCTGTGTGGTCAGCATAGAAACAACATTCTTCTCCTAGTGCTGCACAGAGACCACCCTGCTGTAGGAACAGCAGGTCTAATCCTCTCCTGTTTTGTAAAACTACTTCCAAGAGGGAGGTTAGGGACTTTTCAAGCGAAGTGATGGCAGTTTCAATTCTTTCCATATCTTCGTCAACCGCTTCTCTAAGTATACTAAATCCCTTGTTTTGTATAGTTAAGGCCGAGATCCCTGTCCCTGTTCCGATGGCCCCGGGTCCGAATATGGTGGCCAGAGTTAGAGCCCCTGCAGTAATGAGGTCTCTCTTACTCTTTTGGGTGCTATCCACATCTGGTCTATACACTCAGCTGTGTGGTATGTGATTTTTGGGAACACAATTACCATTACACAGAATTCCAACTGATTGAACATATCCTTATAGAGGCAGGGGGTTAATCCCGCATGAGAACAAAGCCACCATGAGTTATTTGGTGGAATAATCCAGTTTTCTGAAGTATTGAATATATTCCTGTTATTTATGCATAAGTGGCTATATTTTGTTGGCACTGTTCCTATACATGTCCCATTTCCCGTAAGTGCCGGTAGTGTGAGGCCGGGTCTTCTCTGTCCCCAATTGCAAGTGTCTGAGTTGTTTGCAGTGCTATAATCTCCTACTATTGCTAATGACTCGTAAAAGGGAGGTTTTGTGGAATAGCACAACCAACAAACTTCTGTTTTATTGGGTTTAGTATGATTTAAGGCCTGATAGGTGTTATTTATCATTACCCATAAGGGGTCATCTTTTTTTTTTTTTCTTTTTTTTTTTTCAACGTTTATTTATTTTTGGGACAGAGAGAGACAGACCGTGAACGGGGGAGGGGCAGAGAGAGAGGGAGACACAGAATCGGAAACAGGCTCCAGGCTCTGAGCCATCAGCTCAGAGCCTGATGCGGGGCTCGAACTCACGGACCGCGAGATCGTGACCTGGCTGAAGTCGGACGCTTTACCGACTGCGCCACCCAGGCGCCCCAGGGGTCATCTTTGAATGGGGTTTGGATTTTTGGGGGTTTTTTTGGAGTAGTCCTGGTTACAGTGACCACCTGAGTGGCCAGAGAATTAGTACCCTTATTTGTGGACCGCGGGGTAGTATTAGGCTTACTTGTGGGCCCTACTGATTGGTTTGACCCTACTAGGGTTGGTGGAACCTTGGGTTCTACCTTTAGTTTTATCTGAATAACAGTTGCATAGTAGGGTGGTCCCCGATACAAATAGATTCCCCAACTAAGCCCAGTGGTCCATCTAGTTTCTTTTCTTCCATCTTCTAGAAATTTGATACGAACAAGGTTACAATTTTCTGAGTAATATCCTCGGCCGGAAAAACCTATGTCACAGGGCCTGACAAATGACATGTCGATGTAAAGAGGTGTTACCGTCCATTTTGATTTACCGTCATTGGCGGTGACACAACTCCAGGACCTACAGTAGTAGTTGAAAACTCCCCCACATGTGGTGCGAGCATTCTGTCCAAACCCAGGGCATGCATAAAACCCTGTTTCGCTTAAGAAATTTCTTGTTTCCTTTCCCCTTCCGTGGTCTAGTCCGACTGACTTAGCCATCTGTTCTAAATTAAAATAGAGATCAGGCCACCAGGTATTTAAGGGAACATCTGTCTTTGTGGTAGTATTATAGACTTCCTGGGTTTCCCAGTTAGAAACCTCCCAAGTTAAAGTATAGGGTATGTGAGGGTTGCCCGCAATACTTATCAGTCCATAGGAGGTGAGCAGGAGCACGCTAGTGAGTGTTCCTTCGATCATTGTGGGTCCTGAGTTGCTGCAACTGTCTTGGTATGGGACACCTGGGCCTCTGGTCTTCGCCAGTTTTTGGGGTCAGGTTTTGGACGCAGAGTCAGTTTTAAAGGATGGGTCTTACTCTGGTCAACCGTCCAGGCGGTGTTGGCTTCTGGCACGAAGTCTTCTCGAACCGCAGATGGATCAGCTGGTCGGGCGTGGGTGTAATGGATCCAGGTGGCGATCCCGTTGACCTTGAGAGCAGTGGGTGTAGTGAGGATCACAATGTAGGGTCCCTCCCACCGTGGTTGGAGGGTCTCTTGCTTATGTCTCCGCACATATACCCGGTCTCCGGGTCGGTAGTGATGCAGCTCAGGAGGGGGCCTGGTCTCATAAATGGCTCTCAGTCTGGGCCAAACTTCCTGGTGGGTGCGCTGGAGTTCCCTCAGGGAAATAAGAAGTTTATGATCATCAAATTCAGTTAACACATTAGACTGTAGGTTGGGAATTATAGGAGGGGGTAACTCCATACATGATTTCAAAGGGGGTTAATCCCAGTTTGTAGGGGGAGTTTCGCACCCTGAACAGAGCGTAGGGGAGTAAGACTACCCAGTTAGCGCCAGTCTCCATGGTCAATTTAGTTAAGGTCTCTTTTAGCGTTCTATTTATTCTTTCTACCTGTCCTGAGCTTTGGGGTCTATATGCACAATGTAGTTTCCAATCAGCCCCAATAAACTGCGCTATCCCTTGTATTACCTTTGAAATGAATGCTGGTCCGTTGTCTGATCCTATTAGGGTAGGGAATCCGTACCTGGGCATGATGTCTTCTAACATTTTCTTTGCTACTACCTGCGCAGTCACATGCTTGGTGGGGAAGGCCTCTGTCCATCCTGAAAAGGTATCTATAAACACTAGCAAATATTTATATCCATATTTTCCAGGCTTTACCTCGGTGAAGTCTACTTCCCAATAGGCTCCCGGCCTGGTTCCGCGGGTCCTGGAGCCAGGGTTTTTCCCGTGGTTGGTAGCGTTAGTTAGTTGGCAAGCTTTACAGCTAGCAACTATCTGTTCAATTTTTGTCCTGGAGTCTTTAATGGTGATCCTAGCATGTCTCATTAAGTCTTGAATTTTTCTTGTGCCCTTATGAGTGGCTCGGTGCATCTTGGATAAGACTTTATTTCCCATTTCTTCTGGGAGGATTATGCTACAGTCTGCTGCTCTCCACCATCCGTTAAGGCACTGAGTCAAAGGCAATTTTTGGATCCAGTTTAGGTCTTCTTTAGTGTAGGTGGGACTTCCTGGTAAACTAGCTGAACCGGGGTCTGGTAGGGTGGTCATTAAAGTATAGTCCACCTGTAAGGCCACCTCTCGGGCCACCTGGTCAGCCCAATTATTTCCTCTGGCCACCGGTGTGATCGGTTTTTGGTGGCCTGGGCAATGTATGATGGCTAGTCGTTTAGGCAGCCAGAGTGCCTTTAAAAGAGCCAATATTTCTTCTTTGTTTGATAGTTTTCCCTCTGCAGTTAACAGTCCCCTCTCTCTGTATATAGCTCCATGTGTGTGGGCCGTAGCAAAAGCATATCTGCTATCGGTATACACATTTAGTCTCTTGTCTTTTCCCAAAGTCAGTGCCTTGGTTAAGGCCACAAGTTCAGCCCGTTGGGCAGAGGTGCCAGCTGGCAAAGGCTCTGCCCAAACAGTCTCAGTTTCAGTTGTGACTGCGGTCCCCGCGTACCTTTGACCCTGATGTACAAAGCGGCTGCCGTCAGTGAACCAGGTAACCTTGGCGTCTGGTAGAGGGTGATCCTGTAAATCTTCCCGAACTCCATGAACCTGTGCCAATATCTCAGCGCAGTCATGGAGGGGGGTATCCAAGTCCGGGTCTGGTAACAGGGAGGCAGGGTTTAGTGTTCTGAGGGGATTTAGTAATAGTCCCTGGTGGTGAACCAGTCGGGCGTTACTTATCCATCGGTCAGGAGGTTGTTTGAGGACTCCCTCGATGGCATGAGAGGTTGTAACATGTAACTCTTGTCCCATAGTTAACTTATCAGCATCCTTTACCATTAGAGCTGTAGCAGCGATCATACGGAGGCAAGGGGGCCAGCCAGCCGCTACTGGGTCCAGTCTTTTTGAAAGATAGGCAACGGGCCTGGGCCATGGGCCAAGGAGTTGCATCAGCACTGCTTTGGCTACCCCCTTATTTTCATCTACGAAGAGATGAAAGGGTTTGGAGACATCGGGGAGCCCTAAGGCTGGTGCCGACAACAGGGCAAGTTTAATTTGCTGGAAAGCCTGCTCAGTTTCCTCTGTCCATTCAAAGGGCACTTGTTCTCGGGTGACCAGGTAAAGAGGCTTAGCCATCTCGGCGAACCGAGGTATCCACAAGCGGCAGAACCCGGCCGATCCCAGGAATTCTCTCACCTGCCTTCACGTTGTGGGTCGGGGGATGCGGAGGCCGGTTTCCTTCCGTGCATCAGCGAGCCATCGTTGGCCTTCTCTTAACAGATACCCCAAGTAGGTTACCTCAGATCTGCAAATTTGGGCTTTCTTTGCTGAGGCCCGGTACCCCAGGGCACCAAGTGTCCGGAGGAGGTTCCTGGTGCCTTGCAAGCAAGCTTTGGCAGTCTCAGCGACGATTAAAAGATCGTCGACGTACTGCAAGAGAGTCACTTCGGGGTTTTGATTCCGGTACTCGCCCAGATCCTCGTGAAGTGCCTCATCGAACAAGGTGGGTGAGTTTTTAAATCCTTGGGGGAGCCGGGTCCAGGTGAGTTGCCCATTTATGCCCCTCTCAGGGTCAGACCACTCGAAGGCGAAGAGCTCTTGGCTTTTGGGGGCCAGAGGCAGGCTGAAAAAAGCATCTTTCAAATCAAGGACAGTATACCATTGTCTTTCTGGGCTGAGGGCACTTAGGAGGGTATAGGGGTTGGGTACTGTTGGGTGTATGTCCATGACTCGGCGGTTAACTTCTCTCAGATCTTGTACTGGATGGTAGTCCGCACTGTTAGGTTTTCGTACAGGCAGCAGGGGGGTGTTCCAGGCTGAATGGCAGGGACGCAAGATGCCTAAGTCTAGGAGGCGACGGATACGTGGCGTGATGCCATTTCTGGCCTCCATTGACATCGGGTATTGTCGGACCCGAACTGGATCTGCCCCCAGTTTCAGCTCTATGAATAGAGCCGGGCGATGTTTAGCCAACCCCATACCCCCGGTTTCAGCCCATGCTTCTGGAAACTGCTGGAGCCAGGGTTCTATGTTTTGACTTTGTGAGGGAGGCTCCTGATGGAGTCGATATTCATCTTCTAATCTTAGAGTAAGTATGGTCATGGGTTGGTTGTGAGGGCCAGTCACTTGGGGGCCCCCTGGCATAAAATGAATCTGGGCCCTCATTTTAGTGAGCAAGTCTCTTCCTAATAAGGGGCAGGGGCTGTCGGGGATGACTAGGAAGGAATGGGTGACCTTTCCATTTCCTAGGTCCACAGTCCTCTGGGTGGTCCAGGGATATTTTTTTATTCTGGTAGCCCCTTAGACCCAGGAAGATTTTTCAGAAATTTTTCCATGGGGTCTGATCAAGACCGAATGTTGTGCCCCTGTGTCGATTAGGAATTGAATTGAACTGGGTTCCCCTCCACTTGTAGTGTTACCCTAGGTTCGGGGGGGGGGGGATCCGAACCCCGTCCCCCCTATTCTGCATCTTGAGTGAAGAGGGCGGGTGTGGTTTTTGGCTGCCACGGTTTTTGATTATGACGTGGCTTTTTCCTTTTAGGGCATTCTCGGGCCCAATGGCCTTTTTCTTTGCAATAGGCACAATGGCCTTTATCCAGGGGCTTTTGGACAACAGCGGCCAGGACTTTGGTCATTTTTTCGGTAGCTTTAAGTTGCCTGTCCTCTGGAGTCTCTCTATCATTATAGACACGCTGGGCAATGCGGAGTAAGTCCTGAATCTGTTTTCCCTCCAGGTCCTCTAGCTTCTGGAGTTTCTTTCTAATATCAGTGGCTGCCTGATTTACAAAGGCCATTACAACAGCAGCTTGATTTTCGGGGGCCTCGGGGTTCATGGGGGTATACTGTCTGAAGGTTTCCATTAATCTTTCTAAATAAGCGGCAGGGCTCCCTGTCTTACCTTGTATTACTGAATACACTTTTGCCAAATTAGTGGGCTTGCGTGCAGCAGCCCGGAGACCCGCCATTAGAGTCTGGCGATAAATGCGCAGCCCCCCCTACCTTCTGCCGTGTTGTAGTCCCAGCCATCCTGTGGGGGCCGGGTCAAGGGAAAAGCTGCATTAATGAGATCAAGGTTAGCAGTGGGTTGGCCGTCATCTCCAAGAACCAGCTTTCTTGCTTCCAAGCAAGATTGAATTCTTTCTCGCTCCTCGGTGGTGAACAGGATTCAGAGGAGCTGCTGACAATCATCCCAGGTGGGTTGGTGGGTAAACAACGCTAAGAGACTTACTAAATCTTTAGGGTTGTCAGAAAATCGGGCATTCTGGGTTTTCCAGTTATATAGGTCACTGGTAGAGTTCTACCCTTTTCCCGTAAGGGTAAAGCTATGGTGGAGTCAGGGAGGCGGAATCCTGGCTCACGTGGGGCGCGGCCACGGGTACACCCAGCCGGCCCTTGGACTGCGCCCCCATTAGACATGGGCGCGGGTTGAGCCTCCCTATTTTCTAGTTCTTCTATCAGCTGGGCTATGGGAGGCTCTGCCGGCACAGGGGAAACGGGGTTGGGAGCAGGGATAGGGGCGGCTTGCGGAATAAGAGGAGGAATCTGGTAAGGGGGAGGGTCAAGGGAAAGTAAATCTTGGCTGTCAGGGAGAACAGGGGGTGCAGTTGGAGTTAGCGGCTTGGGAGGGTTGATAGGTTTAGCCGCCAGGATTTGGCACGACCCTGCCGTTAAGTGGATTTTCCACTAAATCTTGCCACACACAGAATATAGGGAATCTGATCCGAGTGACCTTCTTTCCCCGGTAGGAAAATGTTTGATTTTACTTTAAGGACCACAGGGAGGCAGAAGGTTCCCTCTGTAGGCCAATCGACCCCAAAGGTAGGCCATTCAGAGCGGCAGTAGGTGATCAACTTTCCCTTGCGAATGTCTAGGCTTAAGTTGTGTCCTCTAGCTTTTACGTCCCTGAAGTTGGCGAGAAGGAGGGAGAGAGGGGTGCTCTGCGTTTGGCCCATGTTATGCTTCTGAGGAAAAAGGAAAGGAGAGAAACAAAGGATGGGATAATTAATTCTGATTAGGCGAGAAAACACTTAATTCCGATAAAGCATCTGACGCACGAGAGAAAAACAAGAGCCAACAAGAATCTCTGACAGTGGTTCCAACTTTCTGGTGCCGTCTCGGCCAGCCCAACAGAAAGGGTTATGGCTAGGATGGCGGTTATTACAAGGGCCTAGCGGTGACAATACATTTAGACTGACATAGAAGCACTCGCATACTCGCCCATCTGCGTCCCTCGCGGGAACTTAGGTGCCTCTTAGCATAGGTGGGCAGGTATAAACCCCCTGCTTGGATCAAAAAGATTTTGACCGCCTTAAGTCATATGAGGATCACCATGGAAATCGGGTTAGAGCCCACTCGAATCCCGTAGCTTACGCCGTGGGACTATACATAGGGTAAGTCAGGCGCGTGCCCCTGACACCCAATAATCATTCCAGTCAATTTAACAGACAGACACACAGACACACATCACATCAGAATACGGGTAACAGTTGGCATGCCTAGATGGTTTTTCTTTTAGACGCCTAGAGATATTTCTTAGCACTCTGGAAGTTCATAGAGAAAATGAAAGTATTTAGTTCGCAGGCGCGTTGGGCGTAAGCAGCCCACAGAAAAGAATCCTGATGGGCCAAAAAGGCCCCCCGATGAACCAAGAAGGTCCCCTGATGGACCAAGAAGGTTCCCCGATGGACCAAGAAGGCCCCCGGTTGTCAGTGGACGTCTCCAACTGACCCCGGCCGGGTGCCCTATAGCTCGTCCGCCAGGGTCACACCAGCTTCCAGACAGACCCGGTTCTCCAGAGAAGAAACACAGATCAGAGAGAAAAGGAAGAACGTTAGAGCCGGCTTACTTACCGATCGGAATCAGATACGACCCGTTGACCAGAAGTCTGGTGGGCTCGGGGGAGATCTCGGTGGGACCTCCAAATGTAATGCCCGAAGTTCCGAAACCTCCCCCAAAAGACCACCAGAGCCCTAAGTCAAAGCCAAGCGGCAAGGGTCGTTTACTGCAGGTTCGAACCTGGACCTCCGCTCACTCGTTGCCGGTGACGCTAAGAGGCCCCGAGTGAGGTTTTTACAGCCTTTTTATAGACCGGTACGAACAAGTTAGGGGGAAGTTAGGGATTCTTCGCGGTCACCCCAAGCAGTTGTACAGAAGCGGAACAAGCGGGTTAAGCAAGCAGGTTGAAGCTAAGTTTGTTTTTCACAGACCAGGATGACTAGGCAAACAGTCTGCCCAGGTCTCTCGTTTCTCCCCTTTCTCAAGTACCTGAGGAACCAACGGGAAGGGGAAAATATGTTAAGCAAGCAGGTTTACAGAAGCGAGAAATGCCGGTTAGTTCATGTACAATCACTTATTCTATTACATACCAGACCACATTTACGAAGTTTCGCAACTTACTCTATTACATAGCGGGTTACATTCAGGAAAGGTTTCACAATGCTCGTAGCAAACGGCAAGCAAAACAGACTTGTCAGCAATTGTATTTCTTATCAAAGATCCATAATAAGCAGAAGAGAGAACGTAGCTTTAAACTAAGGCAGGGCTGTCATTTGGATTTAAAGCTGCTCTTTTCAGAGGGGCTCCAGCGCCACTTGGGGGAGGTGGGGGCGGGAGAGCAGACAGGCGAGCACTGAGAGCCCGCGGTCACCAAGGCCGCCCCGAGAGCGAGCGCAGATGGGGAGGGCCCTGGCCGAAAACCGCCGGAGGGCGGGGGGTGGGCGGCTCTGGTTGAGTCTTTTTTTTTTTTTTTTTCAACGTTTATTTATTTTTGGGACAGAGAGACAGAGCATGAACAGGGGAGGGGCAGAGAGAGAGGGAGACACAGAATCTGAAACAGGCTCCAGGCTCTGAGCCATCAGCCCAGAGCCCGACGCGGGGCTCGAACTCATGGACCGCGAGATCGTGACCTGGCTGAAGTCGGACGCTTAACCGACTGCGCCACCCAGGCGCCCCTGCGTTGAGTCTTAAAATGATCACTTCAAGATAATGGGGCGGGGAGCTCATTCCTGGCAGGGGAACTTGCAGGGGCAAAGGCCCTGGGGGAGGAAGGTCGCGGTGGTGGGTCCCAGAAAGTCCTGTGGACAAGTTTGGGACTTAGACAATTAGGGCCATGAGCCCGTGATTTCAAGCCACGGGGGTGATTTGAACCGATGGTTTTTATAAGTTCCCTATGGCTTCCGAGTGACGAAAGGGCAGGAGGAGCAAGAATGGAGACAGGGACAGAGAAATACCACAAAAGCAAGTAAAAAATACGACGGTAGCCGACATTTCTCCCGGGACTGGGTTAGCCTCCTCCTACTCTCTCGCACCCCGTTATGAGAGGGAGAAGTTATACAACGGTCTACAGGTGGGGAGACTGTGGCTCCGGGAGGCCTCCTAGCTGGAGACAGCTCCACCAGTGGGAACCGAGGCCCTGCGTGGAACCGGCTGATCCCCGATCCGCCCACTCCACACACACATCCACTCCCAGCCCCAGAGAAGCCGTGGGGACCGGGGGCTTCCTTTTAAAAAATCAAAATACGACGTTGTATTTCCGGCCTGCAAACGGGCGGCCGGCGGGGCCTGCGGGCAGGGAGCCCGTGGGCGCGGGTGAAGTTCTTCTGCTCCGCCCAGAGGCCCCCTATCCGGGCGCAAACGCTCCGCGAGCGGCCGGCGGCTCCTCCTCCCCTAGATGCTGCCAATCGCACGGCGCCAGGGCGGCTCCCGCCCCCCCCCACCGCCCCCGCCTGGAGGGCTGGGGTCCCCCCCCCGCCCTCCCCGCCCCGCCCCGCCCGGCTGGGAGTCGGCGCCCCCTCCCCGTGCCGCGCCCCGCTCCGGTCCGCGGGTCCCCCACCCACGCTCCGGCCCACAGGAGAAAGGGAGGGGGAGGCTTTCACTGCACGCCGCGAGCGCTGCCTGACGCCAGCCCCCAATCCCTCCCGCTGCTGCCACACCCGCCCCTTCCCGGGCGTGAGTAACCTGCTTTCCCCAAACAGGCCGCGGCGGCCGGGCATTTCCTGGGGGCCCAGAGACCCAGCCCGGAGCCCCCTGCCGGCGGCCTGGAAGACCCTGCACGAGGGGCCTGAATGCGGGCCGCGGCCGCAAGGAGCACGAGGTCCCGTCCCGGCGGCTCCTGGGGCCCCGGGGTGGGCACCCCGCCACACCCCTTCTGGGGGGCCCGGAAGAGCTCCCTACCTGCGACCCTCTCCGCTCCGCCAGCTGCTCGGCTCCGACTGCAAGAGGCTCGCTGGGGAGGGGGCGTGTTCCGCGGGGCTGGCCCGCTGAGGCTCCGCCCCCACAAGCTCCCAGCCAATGGGAGCCGGGGCTCCGGACGGCCAGGGGGCGGGGCGCGCGGGGCCAGCCCCGACGGGACCTTTGTGTCCGCGCGCCGGATGGCGGGAGCGCGGGTCGCCGGGCTCGGGGAGGGGACCGCGGCCCCTCGTCCCGCGGGGGAGCCGGGAGGATGCCCGCCCGTGCTGCACCTACGGTCGGAACATTCCCCTGAAAAGTGGAGGTCCCGTTCAGGTCCCTCCCCTAACAACCCGCGGCAGGTCCGGGCCCAGCCGACCTCTGCTCCAGAATCCGCAAGGCCCGCGGCGCCTCCGTTTCAGCGGAGAAAAAGAGCTCCAGGAACGATGAGAACGAATAAAAAGAGAGGTAGAACGGAAGGGAGGAAAAGAAAGGGGGAAAAAAAAGGGGAAACTGTTCATTTGTTCTCTTGTTTTGTTCTTAATTTGCCTTCCCTCCTTGAGTCCTCTGTGTCTGCAGAAAATTGACAGTACTCTCCTTTTACAGGAGAGGAAACTGAGGCATGGAGATAGGTGAGCACACCCCGTCCCCTGCCTGGCCACTGCAAGTCTCTGCAAGAGAAGCCCCTAAAAGCCAGCCCAGCCCTGGACCGTGGCTCAGGTTGGTGGAGGGGCAGGGAGGGAACCCCTTAACTGTCCTGGGCCTATAGTCCCAGGGCTGGAAGTGGCACGTGGGTCCCTGCTGGAGCCCACCAGCTCTGCCTGCCTCTCAATCTCTCCCTCTTTTCCCCTCCCCACGTGCAAAGACACCACTGAGGACACAGCAAGAATACAGCTGTCCCCAAGCCAGGAAGAGGGTCCTCCACCAGGAACCAAATCTCGGGCATTCTGAACTTGGACTTCCCAGGTTCCAAAAACGTGAGAAGTCACTTTCTGTTGCTTATGCCACCCAGTCTGGTGTTTTGTTATGGCATCAGGAACAGCCTTTTCCTCCTCAACTAACCACAGAATTTTTTTAATTTTTATTTTTTTAAGTGTATTTATTTTGAGAGAGAAACAACACCATTGGGGGAGGGGCAGAGAGAGAGAGAGAGAGAGAGAGAGAGAGAGAGAGAATCCCAAGCAGGCTCAGCACTGTCGGTGCAGAGCCTGATCCGGGGCTCGAACTCAAGAACGGGAGGTCATGACCTGAACCAAAAGCAAGCATTGGGCGCTTAACCAACTGAGTCCCCCGGGCACCCCAGCCTCTGAGAATCCCACACCTGAGTTTGGTGCAGTTCCCGTCTGCAGTCATTCACTGGGTATCATGGGTGCCAGGCCTCCCTTTGCAGTGCTGAGCATCCAGAGTAAAAAGTGCCCGCCCAGTTCCCGCCCTGGAGGAGGTGCCTCCTCCAGAGGGATGGCAGGCAGGTTGATAAGGTAGGGTGTCAGGTGGTGGGCTGGATAAGCATCCCTGGCTCAGTGAGTGCCCTGCCCTTGGCCCTATCAGAGAAGACGGGTCCGTGGAGAAATTCTTTCTCCCAACTTGCCACGGCTTGAGCCTCCTGCAACCAGAGACATCAGCCCACTATCATGGCCCCATCTCATGGCACCGGCCTAGTGGCCAGACTTGAGCCAGCAGCAGATGAGAAGATCTGGCCTAACTTTTCCACCCAATAAAGACCAATCATCCGTCCAGCCATGTGACAAATAGTTATTGCACATGAGCTCTGTTCTAAGCCCTAGACTAAACAAAACTCATGTTGGTCCTGTCCTGCCACGCCCTGTCCCCCAGAGGGTTACAGTCTAATTAGGGGAAGCAGATGTTAAACCAATAATCACAACGGTATAAAGTCCCGCTGTATCCATAGCAGGGACAGCCATCATGCTGGAGAAGCCAGGAGAGTCTTCTCTGGAAAGTGCTGGTTGACCCGGGGTCTTCTGGAAGACCAGGAATTGAATAGACAAAGGAAAGGACATTCCTGAGAAAGGTTAGCACACGTGCAAAGGCCCTGAGACAGGAGTGTGGTGGGGCTAGGACACGAGAAGCGACGTGGACGGAAGTGACATGGCCAGAGCCAGAGGGGGCTAAGTGGATGGGTCTCAATTACAGAGCTTCACTTTAAGAGTGACAGCAGCCTGGTAAGGTCTAAAAGCAGGGATGAGAGGGAGACTCCTCCCCCCAAAGTATAACTGTCCACCCATCTGCCCCCCATTCCTTCCCACCATGACTTGGACCTCTACTGTCTCACCAGAAGCAGTGGCCTCCTCCCCTGCCTTATGCCTCCCCTAATATCCGTGACCTCGCTTGTTTTCTGTGCAGCAGCCAGAGTGAGCTTTCAAAAGTATAAATCTGACTGTTGCTAAAAAAAAAAAAAAATTATTTCTGACCCTTGCTGAAATGGTAAGACGGACTTTGTTCAGCACTGTCGCGATAGGGACAGGGGCCCCTGCGTTGGGGTTTGCATTCAGGGAGAGAGATGGGGCTCACGTCCACATACAGGGAGGAAAAGATGTGTACCCACAGAGCAGGGTCCGGGAGTGCGAGACTACTAGGAGGAAATAGCAGGGGGAAGGGTGGGGGGGGTCTGGCTAAGCTGGCCTGGCAGGATTCTTGCGGAAGACATGGGCGGTCACACATCCCCTGGGAGGAGGCAGGGGATGAGGAATTTGGTCAGACCTAGAGGGCAGGGAATTCTGGCTAAACCAACTTGTCCGGATTCTTGCCAAAACTGGACTCTTACAGGGACAGGGTGGGAAGCTCCAGCTTGTGCCCAGGCGAGCCGAAGGCTCAGAGGAGCCCAACTGAAGTCTGGTCAGGGAGAGAGTCTCTGTCACCAGGTCGTCCTGCCCCTGCTCAAAACCCTTCAGTAACTCCCTGTTGCTCTTTTAACGAAACCCAGACTCATGTGCTGTAGCGCTTCAGATTGACTTAACATAAGAAAACTCCAGTAAGGAGCATCACCAAGTTGGAGGCACACGTGTCATGGAAAAGACAACGGCAGGGGATACATCTGGGGTGGATACAGCAGGTCTGGAGGCCCTAAGGATTGGGTGTCTCCACATGCTTTAACCCTCAGCAGGTCCCCTCTCTTGGCACCTCGGTTTTTTCGTCTGTAAAATGGGGACAATGTCAGCACGTCTCTCGATAAGGTCGCCGTGTTAAAGTGAGAGAGTGCGTGAATGCTTAGGCACGTTGTGAGAATTATTTTTTTAATGTTTGTTTGTTTTTAAATGTTTATTTTGAGAGAGTGAGAGCAAATGGGGGAGGGGCGGAGAGAGAGAGAGAGAGAGAGAGAGAGAATCCCAAGCACTGTCAGCACAGAGCCCGATGTGAGGCTCAGACTCACAAACCGGGAGATAATCGCCTGAGCCGAAATCAAGATGCTTAACCAACTGAGCTACCCAGGCGTGCCTAAATGTTTGTTTATTTGAGAGAGAGTGAGAGAGTGCACACGAGTGGGGGAGGAGCAGAGAGAGAGGAAGAGAGAGAATCCCAAACAGGCTCCGAGCTGTCAGCGCAGAGCCCAACGTGGGGCTCAGTCTCATGAGCCACGAGGTCATGACCTGAGCCGGAATCAAGAGTCAGACGCTCAACCGACTGAGCCACCCTGGCGCCCCCAGAGAATTATTATGATTATTGTTACTTGCTTTTTAAAACACCACTTGCTTAAATCTAGGTGTCGCCCTTAGCAATGACAACAGCCACCCGGTTCTGCCCCCTACAATGTGCCAGGCACACTGGACACCTTCAGCTCTGAAAACCAGCACAGGTTGACTTCTGAAGCCCTCGTCACGACCCAGAAGAACACGCTCTGGGGACGGGGAAATGAGGCTCAGATCAGCAATGCGACTTACCCAAGATCACGCAGCAATCCCTGGACAGGCCAAGATTTGGACATTGCTGTGTCACACCCCAAGGTACTCATTCCCTAGGTGACTTAGACTGAAGTCCCCTCCCCAGGATGTGTCGCCCCAGTCTGCGTCCCCGAGAGGGGCCTCCCCGGGCTAGAGCAGGGATGGGAACTTGGGCTGTGGGAACACCAGCTCCTCCCTGCCTCGCGCTCTTTGTCTCTTTTGGGCCACCACTTTCTGAAGAGTCACTTCCCCGTCTTTGGTCTGCCTCCAGCCACTGCCCCTCTGTGCAGCAGCCCCGGGACGTCTCATAACATGCATTGGATCTCAGCACTCCCTGCCCAAGCTCTGCTCACTCCACTGCGGCCCTAATGGGCCCCCCAGGGCCTTTGCACATGCTGTTCCCTCAGCTGGGAACGGTCTTACCCCGCATCTTCCCATGCTGCCTCTTTCTAGTCATTATACCTCAGAAGAGGTGCCCACCTCTGCCCACCCTGAACCAGGTGTGGTACCCACTAAAATGTGAGCTTCCCAGGGCAGGTACCTTATCTGCGTCCCATGGTTTTTATGTCTGACTTCTAGTAGGTGCTCAATAAACACGTTGAAGAAACAGGGGCAGCTGCCATGTGATGGGAGGGAACAAGATGTGTCCAGGATGAAGGGCCTGACAGATAACTCGATTTCCCCTTCTGTAAAATGGCACCAGGAGAGCCTAGAGTGGAGAAGGGGTTGGGTGGGGAGCCCAGGGAAGGGACTGAGCCCCTCAGGCAGCTCTTGAGGCTGAAAGCACAAGGTCCAAGTAGGCTGGCCACGCCCGCGGGCTGAAGGAGGAAAAGACAGACCCAGGAGCCACCTGTGCGAACACCCCACACGCCCGGATACCCAGGCCGCGCACCCCTCCCACCTAGACACACACAGACACCCAGACATGACAAGTCCCACACACACAGCCCACCTGAGAGGCAGGGACGCACACACACAGAGACGTCCACGTGCAAGCCTGCACCACACACACCCTGTGCCGATGAGCGCACCCCCTGACCACACAAGACCCACAGCACAGCTACGCCAGCACCCCCCACCACCCCAACACAAGTCCGCATGGATGGAAGGGTGCGGAACCACAGCTCCCAGGGCTCTTCTCCGTCTAGAAAGTCCGCCTCTCCTCCTCCAGGCAGGCCTCGGTGGGGGGGGGGGGCTCTGTGTCAGAGTTCTGAGGACAGGGGATGGGTGGCAGCCACCAGGGAAGAAGTAACCATGTCACTCCCTCATCTGGGTCCCCACTGATCAGTGAGAGGACCTTCCTGGGTGCCCAGGGCACAAGAACCACCCCCCTCCTGCCGCTTTCCTTTCCTCGCCCAAGTAGGGAACGGGGCTTGGGGTGCACCCCACCTCACACTCTTCCAGCCCCCAGCTCACCACAGCCTGGGCGGAAGAGGGCGGAAGTGGCACAGCTGGAAAGTCAGCCCAGAGAGGTTAGGGGGTGCCCCAGTTTGACCCAGCAAGTCCCCGCCCAGGGCTGCAGGCTCCCCACCACCCAACAGATGGAGTCAGGGGGAGCTCCAGGGAAAGCCCCGCCCCACACTTGCACAAGAATGACAGTTAGAACTCATTCCTCCAGATTCCTTTCTTGTCACCTCATCACCTCCGAGCCCTTCTGGGAAGAGAGGCTGGGCAGGAAGCAGATGGGGGGAGTCCCATTGCCTTTTTCCTTTAAGCAGCCCCAGCTGCAAAGCCTTATTGCTCAAGAAGATAGCAAAGCCCAGAGAGGGGGAGTGAGATGCCCAGGGTCACACAGCGGGGGAGGACCTCACTGGAGGCAGGGGGTGGGGCTCCCTGGACCCTCAGCTGTCAAAACTCCAGGCTCATATGTTCCTAGGATGGCCTGCCTCCCACCTTGGCTTTTATGACTCTGCTTATTTAATGTATTATTGTCTTGCTTACTAATATTACTAATTGCTAACTCATTGCAAGCTTTCAATATGCCAGGCACAGAGCTAAGGACTTCACACAGATTTCTTTGATTCGTTCATTTTTCCTGCAACAAATCTCGATTAAGCATCTACTGTGTCCCAGGCACTGTGGTAGGCTCTCGGGGAGACACATGTGAACCAAACTGATGAGGTCTGGGCTCTCACAGAGCTGACATTTTAGGAGCAAAACACAATAATCAAGTAAACTAATACACGAACCTATTAATTCCAGACAGAGGTAACTGTCGTCAAAATCGAACCATGTTAGGGCGCCTGGGTGGCTCAGTCGGTTGAACATCCGACTTCGGCTCAGGTCATGATCTCACGGTTCGTGAGTTGGAGCCCCTCATCGGGCTCTGTGCTGACAGCTCAGAGCCTGGAGCCTGTTTCAGATTCTGTGTCTCCCTCTCTCTGACCCTCCCCCGTTCATGCTCTCTCTCTGTCTCAAAAGTAAATAAACGCTGGGGCACCTGGGTGGCTCAGTCGGTTAAGCGTCCGACTTCGGCTCAGGTCACGATCTCACGGTCCATGAGTTCGAGCCCCGCGTCAGGCTCTGGGCTGATGGCTCAGAGCCTGGAGCCTGCTTCACATTCTGTGTCTCCCTCTCTCTCTGTCCCTCCCCCGTTCATGCTCTCTCTCTGTCTCAAAAGTAAATAAACGTTATAAAACATTTTTTTAAATAAAAATAAAAAATAAAATAAAAAGTAACTGATTAAAATAAATAAATAAAAGTTGAACCAGGTGGTTATGGTAGAGGGTGGCTGGGTGCTCTGGCAGGGGTCCACAGCAGCCTTCCATGAGGAACGGCTTGTGAACTGAGAGTTTGATGATGTTGATGAGCCATGGGGTAGCTCATGGGAAGAGCACTGTGGGGGGGGGGGGGGGGGGCGCAGGAAGGGCAAGCACAAATGCCCCGGGGCAGGATGGAACAGAACAGAAAGTAGGCATGCACCAAGGATCAGCCAACAAGGTAAAACTGTCTCATGAAATTTCCCGAACTCTCTTGGCAGCAAGGGTTATAATCACACCCACTTTGCAGAGAGGTGCAGATGCCTGCCCGGGGTCACACAGCGGCAAGTGACAGAGCCCCCACATTAACCACTTCCTCCTCTATGGCAGGCCTCGTTTTGGAGATGCAAAGTTTGGAACCAGACAAACAACACCGGTTGTCCGAGAGCCCTGAGTCTAGTGGAGAAGTGATCCCCACAGAGAGGTTCCCGAGGAGCCCAGCCAGGCCTCCGGGCTCCCCTGTGGGACCCTGTGTCTCCGTGCCAGAGACTGGGGTCTATGCCAGCTCCACCACAGCCTTCTGTGTGGCCTCGGCTGGCCTCAGGCCCTCTCTCATGCTCGTCTCTCCTTCCAGCCTGGTCTGGACAGGAGCCGCAGCACCAGAGCAGCCTCAGGGGCACCCCACAAGCCCCAAATCCTGGCCCCGGAGATCCAGAGGGAGGAAGCCAGGCTGACTCGTGCAACCTGGTGCTGCCCCCTGGTGGCGGTGGTCGCAATTCCCCCCACCCCCCCACCCCCCGCCCCACCCCGGAGAGCACTGCCCCTCAGCTGCCTCACTGATTGACCCTCAAGAGGGCCCCAGCCCGGATCCCAACCCTGCGTGAGGGGCACCGCCAGCCTCAAAATTCCCAGAGAAGGAGGCTGTCCCCAACCCCATCTGGAGATGTGTAACCTCAACTCTATACACAGACTCTGTTTCTTGGGGTGGAATATCCAGAGGATTTTAAGTCACGCGGGGTGGGCTGGGTGACGAGAGCGCACAGCTCGTTCATTCGTTCGTTCATTCGTTCATTCATTCGCACATTCAACCTATATTAATTGAGCACCTTCTGCATGCCGGGTGCTGGGGGATGCAGCAAACATCAAATCTCAGACGCCAATACATACAGGGGTGTGGACAGGCTCCGGGACGTGCCCCTGACCCCGCCCCGGAGCACAGGAGAGGTGACGGTGGGCTGTCACCAAGTGTTGGCAAAGGAGACCAGGCACCTGGGCAGGTGGCCCAGGAACTGGAGGTTTCAAGAATCTCGGGTCACGATCTCACCATTTGTGAGTCTGAGCCCCGTGTCCGGCTCTGTGCTGACAGTTCAGAGCCTGGGACCTGCTTTGGATTCTGTGTCCCCCTCTCGCTCTGCCCCTCCCCTGCTTGTGCTCTGTCTCTCTCTCTCTCTCTCTCAAAAATAAACATAAAATAAAATAGAAAATACAGTAAAATAAAGTAGAATAAAGTAGTTGTTCTTTTACAGTCTGGATACCTGTACTGCAAATATTGTCTTCCTGCCTGTGGCTAAGCATTTTTTTCTTCCCCTTTTGAAGAGCCGGTGCTTTGATGAAGCGGGTCTTTCAAGTCTTCCCTTTATGGCTTGTGCTCTGTGTCCCGTGGAAGAAGTCTTGATATATAGTCACATTTGTTTGTTTTCCGTTGCTTTCCGTTTTCGGTGTTGCTTTTTTCTTTTGCATGTGCTTCCTTTTACACTAGTAACAATAATGATATGGTTCCAAAGTCAAACCTATAAAGCAAGGCTTATTTAAAGAGAAAGTGCTTCCACCCCATCTCCCTCAATAACAACCTTTAGTTTTTAAAAAAATTGTTCTGGGGCACCTGGGTGGCTCAGTCCGTTAAGAGTCCAACTTTGGCTCAGGTCATGATCTCGCAGTTCATGAGTTTGAGCCCCGCGTGGTGCTCTGTGCTGACAGCTCGGAGCCTGGAGCCTGCTTCAGATTCTGCGTCTCCTCTCTCTGCCCTTCCCCCGCTAGCTCTGTCTCTGTCTCTCAAAAATAAACATTAAACAAACAAAAAAAAAGAATCGGGGTGCCTGCATGGCTCGGTTGGTTAAGTGTCCAACTTCGGCACAGGTCATGAACTCGTGGTTTGTATGTTTGAACCCCGTGTCAGGCCCTGTGCTGACAGCTCAGAGCCTGGAGCCTCCTTCAGATTCTGTGTCTCCTTCTGTCTCTGCCCCTCCTCTGCTCACACTCTGTCTCTTATTCTCTCAAAAATAAATAAACATTAAGAAAATTTTTTTTCAAAGAATTTAAAAAATTGCTCCTTCACTTCATCTTGGAAATTATATACATCCTTTCCCATTTCTTTTTTTTTAATGCTTATTTATTTTTGAGAAAGAGAGCACGAGCAGGGGAGGGGCAGAGAGAGAGGGAGACACAGAATCCGAAGCGGGCTCCTCCAGGCTCTGAGCTGTCAGCACAGAGCCCGACCTGGGGCTTGACCTCAACAATTGGGATATCATGAACTGAGCCGAAGTCGGACGCTTAACGGACTGAGCCACCAGGTGCAGCCCAGCCTAGATTCATATTTTTAAGGCTCCAGATTGGTCCCCACACCCCTGCCCTCAAGAACCCAGGGCTGGTTTCGGCTCAACCCGAGAAGGACAGTGGGAGAAGGGTTGCCTCCAAAGGATCCTCAGGCTGGGCCACGGGAGGACCCCCCTCCTCCTGCAGGGAGGGCATACAGAGCCCACGCCTCTGGCCCCTGTGAGGATGCACATCACAATGGCTGTTCCACCTGAGCCAGGCCCTGGGAGAGGCACCAGGCAGGCAGGTACTCTGGCCCAAGGGCACCCAGGCCTCGCCATGGGGACTCCAGATATGCGCTCCGCTGCTCAGAGCTTGGAACCCGCCGCTGCTGGGATACCGTTGCTGGAACAAAACACGTCCAGGACACCAAGATGGAACCATCCCCAGGGTGAGAGGTTCCCCCCCCCGCCGCCATCCCGGTGACCAGTTGACTTTGGCGCCCATGGGAAGCAGGAGAGGAGACTGGGGGTCCCCTTGCCTAGTTGGGGGCTGAATCCGGTACTCCACCCACCGTCACATCCTGCTGTCCCCCACCAACTCGGGGACCGTGTGACCCAATGGGGACAAATCAGGGCCTCCCGACATCCTGTGCCCTCTCTTAAAGTGTTAAAAAGAAGCCAAGAATGGGGCGCCTGGGTGGTGCAGTCGGTTAAGCGTCCGACTTCAGCCAGGTCACGATCTCGCGGTCCGTGAGTTCGAGCCCTGCGTCAGGCTCTGGGCTGATGGCTCAGAGCCTGGAGCCTGTTTCCGATTCTGTGTCTCCCTCTCTCTCTGCCCCTCCCCCGTTCATGCTCTGTCTCTCTCTGTCCCAAAAATAAATAAACGTTGAAAAAAAAAATTTTTTTTAAATAAATTTGATTTAAAAAAGAAGCCAAGAAAGAAGCCGAATGACTCTCTGGTATCAGGTGCGGCCTGTCCCTCCCATCCCCTGCCTCACCCCCGTGGCCGGACACAACCCAGACTGGATGGGGTGGCAGGGTGGGGGGGTGCCGGCTCTGCTGATGAGGTTTGGGCCAAGTCACCAATCTCTCTGGATCCGTTTTCCGTCTGGAAAACGGCTGAGAGTATTAAGGGATGGTCGGTGTAGGGCTGACAGCTGCTAACTCGGCTGGGTGGGGTGAGTGTCAACCAGGCATCGGGCAGCCCCAGGCCACATACTTCTTTTCTGGCCTTGAGTTTCCTCACCTGTAAAATGGGTACTAAGACCAGCCTCAGGTGGGACACCTGGGGGCACCAGATGGGTATGAAATCTCTTCCTGTTCCCAAGAGTCTAGACTTGAGGGCAAAAAACGGAGAGCGGTTTCCTCTTTCCTGGCCACCCCCATTGTGGGAAGAGGCACGGGGTGGGGGTGGGGGATCCCAGGCAGCTCCGATTAGGCCCACGAGGCCCCTCACCTGGGAGGGGCAGGTCCCCATGATTCCCCATAGAGACACATGTGGACCCCCATCCGTTGACCACACAGTCATTACAATTATGGGGCGCTCATCCGCCCACCTCCCAGACCACACGCTGGGTTTCCAGATCCCAGAATTCCCTGTCCAGACAGCCTTGCACCTGACTCCAAGGCTGGCATAGGGCTCACCACTGGGAGCTGGGGTGGTGGGGGGGGGTGGGGGCAAGCTGCAGGTGCACACGGCGTGACAGTCCCCTTGTGGGGCAGGAGGGAACGAAGGCTGGGAGGAATGCGAGGGGGCTGTGGCCCCAACTGTCCTTCTGGGATGGAGCAAATGAAACGCTGCCACTCTTGGAGCCTTGGAGCTCCTTCCTCCTTGGGAGGTGGGTATTCTCAATTCACATACCTGCTTGCTGGGGGACCTCAGGCAAGTTGGTTAACCTCTCTGAGCCTAGTGTCCACATCTGCAAAATTGGAGTAATACCACACGGTTACCTCCCTGGTGTTTTCGCTAGAATCCATGGAGCCAGATGTGTAAAACGTCTGGCACACAGTTTGACACGTAAACAACAAACACTCGATGTTTTGTTTCTTTTAAAGAGATCATGGGCCCTGTGCTCTTTTTACGTCCTGTTTCCTGGTACTGCCTCCCGGAAGATCTTTCATTCTAGGACATGAGGACACAGTTGGGGTCCGAAATGTCTGTGTTCAAACCTCAGCTGCTCCATCTACGCTATGCAAGCCTTGGCATTCGTTCCTCCAGGCCTCGGCTTTCCCTCCTGTAAAATGGGTGATACCCTCAGGCTGGCAGGCTGGCCACCTTGTCAGCTCAGCGCCTGGCAAGTGGCGGGACTTTGGGTCTGAGGCTGTGTTTCCTTCCTCTCTCCCGAAGAGCCTCCTCGTCCTCGTCCCCCTCCTCCTCCTGGTCCTTGGCCTCCAAGAGTTCAAGGGCCTCCTCCAATATATGTCCACGGCCCCCCGGCTATTCACCCGGGTGAGTACCTCTGTTCCTTCCCCTTCGGTTTTCCCGGCCTCAGGCTGCCCTGCCCCACTCTTCGAGATTCTGCCCCAACAGCACCTCCTCTGAAAGTCCTTCTCTGCTGCCCCCCGGGAGCCGTGTGACCCCCCCAGGGCTGGCCGTAGCCCCTCCTCTCCAACATGAAATGAGTGGCACAGGGGCTGGTCTGCAGTGGGCGCTCAGGGCAGGCCTATGGGGCAAACCCCCTGGACTCCACAGTGCGAGCCACTGGCCGCAGCCAGAGAAGCGGAAGGTGGCCCCTGCCCAGGGTAGGGCCCGGGCTTCAGGGGGTTTTTACACAAGCCCGTTAATGAATGCAGAATACTCGAGAAAGGTCTCAAAGGGTCAGGAGCTGCAGGGTTGCTCTGCACATTCCCAGTGGGCAGAATGGAAAGGCCCGTAGGGACACCCATTCTAGCCACAGCGCTTTCCTTAGTTCGGTGCCAAACCGGGGATTCTGCATCCCGCACATCGGGGCTCCGTCCATTCCAAATGCCAGCACCCCTCACCCACCCGGGACCCCAGAGGGATCAAGGCCTGAGAGGCCCTAAGCCCCTCCTCACCGCTGCAGACCAGACCCTGAGCCTTTGGCCAGGACACTAAAGCTCACAGGAATTGTTTTCTTAACCACAAAGTCAGCCACCACCCAAGCCCCCCTTTCTCCGCACACCCGAGACTGCGGACGTGGTTGCAGGGCTTAAATAGCTAAACACATTTCTTGGCCCCGCTGTACAAACGCGGGAGGACGACACAAGAACGCCAGCAGGTAGATTCTGGATTGTATCGTCTTCACCAGGGCATCAAAGCTTTTGACTGAGAGCATCCAACAGACGCCCCTTAAAGGGGCTCAATGAGTATGCTATCCTGGGTAAGCTCACTGAGCTGAAGGGGCCCAGTTTAAACCTAGAGATGCTTCCAAATTCCCTGGGTCTCTCCTGACCAGCGAGAGGCCCCTGAGCCCTGCAGGCCAGCAGGAGCAGGGGTGGGGGAAACGGGGTAGGGAGAGGGAGCTGGAGCCCACCCTGGGGTCTTGGGCGTGCAGGGGAGCACGGAGAGGCTGCAGGAGTGCCAGGAGAGGGCCACGGTCTGAGTTGCGCCGCGCCCCCCCTCCCCATCCCCAGCTCTGTTCACCAGAATGCCTAGGATGGGCCCTGCCATCCCGGTACAGTCCATATGTCACTACTGTGGGAACCGCATCATAACAGTGACCACCCCGGTCCCAGGGGTTCTCACCTGGCTGCTGTGTACAGGTCTTTTTGTGTTTGGGTGAGTGGCCTCCTGTGGGGGGGGGGGGGGGCTGGGCATCAGCGGGGGCGGGGCCTGCTGGGCTTGGGGGGACGGGGCGCGGGGAGGGAGGCTCTGGCCCACACCCCGCTGCTCCTGAGGCTGCAGGTGCTTCCTGGGCTGCTGCTTCCTCCCCTTCTGTATGGACAGCTTGATGGACGTGAAGCACACGTGCCCCGTGTGCCAGCAAGAGCTCGTCTGCTACCACCGCCAAACAAACGTCCACCGAGTGACTTCTGCCTGCTCACGTCTGTCCTGCTGGGGTCCCTCCTGTCCCAGGGAGGGGGTGAAGGCGCCTGCCCTCTGTCCTCCTGGCACAGCTAGGGGGCTGGGTCAGCATTGGACAAATGAATGAACCGTGGGGAGCGGGACTCCCCACACCAGGTTCCCAGGCTCCCTGCCTGCCGTTCAGACCCCTCAGAGACCTCGGCGCGTGGTACCTCCTGCTCTCCTGGCCCCTTCCCCTCAGCTCAAGCTTCAGCATCTGAAAACATCTCTGTACCTCCAGCTGGGGGCAGGGTGGGGGGAACACCTCACTCCCCATTATCCACAGCCTCGCATATCCACGAGAATTTGGCCAACGCTTGGGACATTAAAAGGCCCCAAGCTGACGAGGACCAGGATCCCCCCTGAGTTAACATGGGGTCTGCTGGGGATGAGGTGGGGGGGGAGGGGAAACCCGGGGGGGGGGGGGAGGAAACTAAGAGAATTTTTTTGTTTGTTTTTAAAGATTTTTTAAGTAATCTCTACAGGCGCCCCCTAAGGGATTTTTATTTTGCAAAACAAGATGAATGATATTCACCCACCTTTTCAATTAAAGTGAATTTCCTACAGAAGGGGGGAAGAGTGCAGGAGAATTAGGAGACAGAAAAGAAAGAGAACCAGGTGCCAGGCTGGCTCAGTCAGAACTGAGACTCCTGATCTCAGGGTCGTGACTTCAAGCCCCATGTTGGGCATAGAGATTACTTAAATAAATAGGCACTAAATTTGCTGTGATGCTCACCCTCCCCTGGGAGGGCAGTGTCCCGCCCCCCCCCCCCCCCCCCCCCCGCCTCGCATCCTATAGATGCGGAAGCCCAGGCAGGAGGGTCCCCCTGCTCCAGGAACTGGAGGCAGCAGGGCCCGGCTCCCTGAAAAGGTATGGAAGTGTGTGTGTGTGTGTGTGTGTGTGTGTGTAGAGCAGTTTACCAGTCAGCAGGCAGAGAAGTTCCCGGAAGCCTCACAAGGTCAGGGGAGAGCCCTCTGCATGTAGCCGGCTGGGACAGATTTCTCTGGATCTGAATGTCAGCCCCCTGAAGATGCCAGGGGAAGGTGGCTTTCCGCCCACACCCCAGATGCTCTGGAGAACCAGGGAGAGCACCAACCTCCGACTCGGTGCTAGCTACGGGGCCAGGAGCCTCCATTTCAACACCTAAATGGACCCATCTTAGCAAGGTGTTGAGGGTTAGAAGCCAAAGCATCTGGGGCGCCTGGGTGGCTCAGTCGGTTACGCATCCAACTTCGGCTCAGGTCATGATCTCACAGTCCGTGAGTTCGAGCCCTGCGTCGGACTCTGTGCTGACAGTTCAGAGCCTGGAGCCTGCTTCGGATTCTGGGTCTCCCTCTCTCTCTGACCCTCCCCTGCTCGTGCTCTCTTTCTCAAAAATAATAAACATTAAAAAAAAAAAAAAAAAAAAAGCTGAAGCATTGGACCCAATAGGCCCCCAGGACCCAAGAGCCAGTCTATTATCTGTGATACAGCAAGCCGGGACAGGGGTGTCAGGTGAACCCGGGGAGAGAGAGAGGCCCAGGTAGACAACACAGGTGGCCACCCACCTGGGTCCACACCTGAAGGAGACTGTGCCAGCTCAAACACACGGCAGGACATGATCCCTGAGAGGCCAGGTCAGGCCTCCCGGCTGCCAGTACCCAGGAGACGTCTTCACCGGGACCGAGCCAATCTCCGGTTCTGGGGAGCTCTGCACCTGTGCGGAGGCACCCAAGCCACATGGGGATGGTCACCGGCGCGCCTGGCTCTGCTGAAGAAGCCAAGACCCGTCTTGAGCCAGAACCAGATGCCTCTGGTGAACTTGCCTCGAGGCCCTTGTTCCGATTCCACGATCACCGGGGCACTTGCTGGTTTTGACTGTGATTCCCAGATGGGTCCCGACGGGAGCATCAGTCCCAGGACAGGCACCTCTCGTGGCAAACACACTCCTCATGGTGCGTCAGAGGGTGCCGGTGTTCAGGCCTCCTCCGTCAGCATGGCTCAGCCCCCACAGTACTTTTCTTTAAAGGTGGTGGGTCCCCGGGATGCCCTCGAGGTCCCGCATGGCTCTGGCCACCTCCCGACTGTGACATCACAGACCAGCCTCCGGTCCTTTCTGATTCAGACTGCCTGCCCACCGTAAGGAAATGTCGTTCAGGGACTTGACTGGCAGACTCACGATGAAAATCCAGACTTTCCGACTTCTTTTAAAACCTATGAGGGACCCCTGGGTGGCTCAGTCGGTTGGGCATCCAACTCGGTGCAGGTCATGATCTTGTGGTGAGTTCAAGCCCTGCGTCGGGCTCTGTGCTGACAGCTCAGAGCCTGGAGCCTGCTTGGGATTCTGTCTTCCCTCTCTGCCCCTCCCCCGCTCATGCTCAGGTCTCTCTCAGTCTCAAAAATGAATAAATGTTAAAAAAAATAAAAACCAAACCTATGATGGTCCAGCCGCACGGCACCCTCCAGCAACCGTTGGGCTAAGTGCTGTGTGACTGCGCCTCACCTCTCCCCACTGGCCCCGTGTTCCCAGGGCCTCCACACTCGCCGCCTTAACGGGAGCCCCCCAGCCACACTCCTGTTCCAAGATCTCGCTGAAGATCAGGCTGGGGTGTGGGGCCCGGAGGCCTCGCTCTCCCAGGGCACACCTTTCCCGGAGGGCCACCTGGGCGGCATGGCTGGAAGGGCCCAGGGCTCAGAGGGAGGCCCCAGCCTGGGATCCCACAGCCCCCCTCCTTCCACCCAGGACGGCCAGCTGGGAGGGCCTGGAAAGCAGGACGCTGAGGCCGGCAGAGTCTGGCTCTTGAGGCCAGCTCTCCAGCAGGCAAGCCCAGAGCCCAGCCAGGTGGCACAGACTGTCGAAGTCCCCTGGCTACTCCGGGCGGCCCAGAGGCAGTAGGGCACAGTCAACGGTGAGGGTCGTTACAAGAGCGCCTGAGTTTTCTTAGCTTCCTTCGTCCCCAATCAAGGCTAAAGCCCAGAGACGGGAGGGGGACCCCCCGCCCCCGCCCTGCCTTATCCCAGGACCAGGCCGCAGGGCGTGGGGCTTCTTGGCCTTAGTCGGGAGGGAGCCTGGAGCACTTGGGGGGGGCCGCGGGCACCCAGGCGAAGTCGTGCTGCGCGCGCAGGAGCAAGGAGGGTTAGGGTTAGGGTTAGGGAGGGCGGTGGTGGTGTGGAGAGGCCGCAGGCTGAAAGCGGCTGCAGACGTGGCTCAAACGCGTCTGTGCCGCCTGCCTGACGCAAGGCGGACTTTGCAAAGCGAGCCTGAAGGGACAGGCTCTTCGGTGCCGGCAAAGTGGGCCGATGAGCACCGTGGGGGCTGGGGTGTGGCTTTCCCTCCCAACATCCGATCACGTCTGTGAACATGAACCGACTGCGGCCAGATCGCGGCGTCAGCACCCACAGGCCCACTCCTGGATCCACCCATCCTTCGGCGGGTCAGACGCGTGGGGGCCCTCCCTGCGTCTTGCCCGGACCGCTCTTAAAACCCCGGAGGGCCTGGCTTCAAAGCCTCACTCAAAGATAAAGGCGGGAAGGACAGGTCCGCACAGGCTCTGCTTCCCCCGGGGACAAGGCAAAGCCTCAGGAAGCTTGGTCTTTGACTTTGCTCCCATCCGGTAAATGGATCCAGCAAGAAAAGGCCAGGAAAACCTGCCACGGTTTTCTACGTTAAGTCCAGGCTCCGGAACGACCCCTAACGAACCGGAGGAAAATCGGCTTAGAGCGGCTTTCTCCAACAGGGTAGACGCTTGGCCACACGCGGCTACTTAAAAGTGAAATTACGAATCCGCCCCCTCAGCTGCTTCGGCACATCTCGGGCGTCCGGCAGGGATGCGTGGCTGCGGCTACCCCTCTGGGCCACGCACAGAACCTTCTGCCGTGGCAGGAGGCGCTCCTGGACAGGGCCGGGCCAGGACAGAAACGGCAAGATGGAGGGAAAGGCGGGAGCCCCACACAGAAGTCCATGGGGCCCTTGGTTCCGGCGTGCTGACGTCCGAGGTGCGTGTCCACGTTGGCAGTGTTTTCAGGCAAGGCCTGACCCCGGGCTCGTGCTCACGCGGCCTCTTCCCCGACGGCTCCTTCCCCCCTGGACTTGTGCCCCGGATGCCGCCGCGCTCACCTGCTCAGGTATGGCACGAGGCTGCTACCAGGCTCCAGCAGCAGAGCTCAGTAACTGTCCCCGAGACCACCACGGGGGCCCCGGAGCCATCTTCTCCCACGCCGCGGCTTCTCGCTGGGGACTCCAGCACGACGCTCATGTGTCCCCATCCTAAACAAGCAGACCACGACCGCGTGCCTCCGAACAAGCACAGAGCCATGCAGGGGGGGAGCCCCGGACGAGGATCCACCACGCAATCCCAGGGATCCGGTCTGGGGTCCCCCATCCTGACGGACTCACGCTGCGGGGGGCCTCACCCCAGCATGGTGTCACGCACCAAAGCACCAAAGCCACACCTCTCAGCACCGTGCACACAAGACTCCGCTTTTTACCAGTCTGGCAACACGCAGGAGACGCGCACCCCTTCCTGCTGGAAGTGGGGGTCCTCGAGGCAGCAGGCTGGAAGTTCTTAGAGAAAGGCGACCGGTCCCCCAGCGGGAAGGGCATGGCTGCCTACAAAGAACAGCCGTTACAGAAAATGGCACGCGCCGTACCCTGGGACGCTTGAATTTTTCTCTGCACACGGCTCCCACGTACGGGTCACGTGCGATGGCCATGCCCCTCATTCTGGTCGCATTATGGTTCCCAAGGGACCCATCCTTCTGCGAACTCTGATGGCTGCCAATAGATGGGAACGTCCTCGGGGCTTAGAGTGAGCTGTTTGAAAGGCTGGGTTCCACCCCGTGCCCCCAAATCAGTTTCAGGAGCTCAGACGCCGAACCCTGTAGCTCGGAGGGAATGAAGAGGCAAAAGCGTAGCGTATGTCCACATCACCAGTCTTTCCGACAGGCAGTCACTCGGTAACTTAAGGGAGAATACCGATCCAGCTATCCTACTAGAGCCAACCCACGGCCAAACCTCAAACAAAAGACCAACTCTTTCATGCTCAGAGTCAAACACACGCTGAAAAAACCTCGCCGGCCTGCCCAGATTCCACTCTCTCAGGGCGAGGAGGGGGCGGGTCCCGGGGGGCGGAGACGCGCACGGGGCCATGGAAACCTGCAGACAAAGTCGTGCCGGGCTGGCTCCGGCATGCTTCTGGTCCTCAGATGTGGGCAACGGTTTCCTCCCGGGAAACCTTCCATTGCTCGAGCTTGACCATGGCCTGGAAGAGGCGAAATCCAACCCCCGGATGACCAGGACTATCCACGAGCAACCCCGACAGCAGGGGGAACACAGACCTCCAGGGGGAGCAGAAGTCTCCCCTCGACCTGCACGTCACTCACTGATTTCCAGTTTTTATAGAAAATTTTATTCAACATACAACATTTTCCAGCAAAAAGGCAATATACAGGAAGAGTTGGTATACACTGATGCTACAGAAAGAAAGGAAAATCCTGGGAAAGGATGAAAAATAAGTGTGATCTGCTGATTCTATTTTACTGCACTCAAAACTAGACACGCAGCCGGCATTAGCTCCAAAATAAGAGGAAACGAGGCTGGGACTGAAATAAAACTACACACAATGAATATCAACATCAGTGAAGAGTCACTTAGATGCACCCAACAAAAAGTCACCTCCTCCCAGCGGTGAATTATACATGTTCACTCATTAAATATACAATTTCATTTCTCTGTTTTTTTTTTTGTTTGTTTTTCTTTTTCTTTTGGTTTTTTTTTTTCGTTTTTTTTTTTTTTTTTTTTTTTTACAAAGTCAACAGCGTACTGACCACTAGTGAGCATGCCCTCTTTGCTAAAAGGCTCTCCTTTTCTTGTTCCGTCTGTTCTGTTCCGAGGAAACTCTACTGAGAATTCTTTCACCTGCTTGTATGAACTGCTGAGATTGTGGAGTCAGTCTGCCCACAGGCAGCACGCCTGACACCTCACTTGTATCAAATAGCGTTTTCAAGCGAACCAAAGGGGCCCGGGCTGTCCGCCAGGACCGTGCTCACACTCGGGGGCGTCCACGCTGCACACGGGCTGAAGGACGGTAGCGGCTGACGGACTGAGACGCGTTTACCGAGAGACCCGGGCAGCGGGGGGCGGGGGAGGGGGACCGAGGAAGGGGGACAGTACACGCAGTGAAGGAAAGAGCTCTATTTATTAGGTTGTGAGTTTCTCGGTTTTGCCTTTACAGATGCACACAAAAGGTTGGAAAGTAGAACTGAGGGGAAAACGTCAGACGAGCCTCAACGTAAGACCAGCTGCGGGGCTGGCGCCCGCGACCCCAAGAAGGCAGCCAGGCAGGCCTCTGCCGACTGGACACAGCCCAGAGGCCTCGAGCCAGAGCCGCGTGGCCCTCACCTCTTCTCCCCCGTTACGCTGACGGTTGCCTTGCGCTGTGGTTACCATAAAATAACTCTCATTGGCATCCAAGCTTTATAAAAACACCTTCATTTTGCTCAAAAAGGGCAGTCAATAGATACAGAGAAGCCAAACGGAACAGCCTCAACAAAATAAAATTAACATCAGCAGCAAATCCTCTTGCTGAAGACTTCAGATGGTGCGCGTGTACCAAAGTTCTAGGCTGTTAAAAAGGGGCACACACCCACGCACGGCCCCTCGCCTCGCACGCACTGGGTGAGGAAGTCAGTTATGGATTTTAATGGCCTTTTCCAGGTAGGTGTAGCGACTCCTCTTTGGGGCTTTGTTGAAGTGGTCAAGCCCTAGCCAAGGCCGAGGGTGAGACATGTTACCTGGCGGAGAGAGAGACACAGGGCTGAGGGCTGAGGCTAGACGGCAAGGAAGCGGGGCCGAACCCAGCGCAATGCCCCCCCCCCCACTTCCCAGCACACGCTGGAGAGCCACCGACATGCCAACCCTGAATGCGTCTTAGAGGAACCCATGGGTCACGCGCTGTGCCTCCCTGCCTCGCAGAAGGAACTGGGACCCAGGGCCGCCCGCGTCTCTGACCACGGGAGGGCTCTTACCAGGCTGGGGCTCAAAGTCTTTCAGGTTCACTTCATACTCATCCTCGTTGATGTACTGGTGTCGGCCCATCATCACAATGGCAAATTTGAACTGAAAGACAGAAGGGCCGCTCCTCCGTGAGCCCTGGGGGCCAGCAAACCCCCCTCCGGCCAAAGTCCGGCCGCCGCGGGAGCCAGGATTTCGGCGTGCGGCCCGGGAGTCCTGCCTACCTTTTCAAACTCCTTTTCCTGGATGTCCAGCAGACTCTGAATCCGCTTCATGACTTCTCTGAAATGCTCGCCCTACGAAGGGTAAAGGACACGTGTGCGCACTCCCCTGCGGCGGGAGCCCCGGCGTGGCGCCGCGGGATCTCACGTTTGGCGGCAGCCCTCAGCCTACCTCCCCGGCCTCACCTGGTGGATCCTCAGCAGAAACGGAATCCCGAACGTCCCAAACACCTCCTTGTGGAAGTGCGCCACGGTGACGAGCATCTCGCTCTCCTTGTCTATGTCCACCTGGTCCAGAGGGATTTCCTGGGACGCGGGGTGGGGGGTGGGGGCGCACACTGAGCCGGGCGGTGCAGTCCACGTGGACACACACTGCGTCTGCCCGCCTCACTCCCATCAAGGAAGCGGGGTCCCACGCCCGCCCAGCGCTGTGTCTGGGTCTCATCAGAACCAGGGGAGCTCAGAGCTGGAAGGGGTCTCTGAGTCGGCAGGAAACTCTGAGGTTCCAGCGACCAAAGTGCGTGCGACTCTGGTCACTGTGGACACTTCAGCTGCTCCACACTCGGCAGGGAACCAGAGCTCCTGAGCAGACCTGCCTGGGGGCCCACATCGAGAATTCCCATCTGGGGACAATTCCTCTAGGATCCCCTGTGGATGGGCATGTAGAGGCCAGCCCCCGAGGGGAGGGCAGGAGGGCGGAGCTGCACGTGAAGGGACAGCATCTCAGCAGAGTGGGCCACCAGGCAAGTGTGACAGGCAGGGAGGGCCGCTCAACGCGCCAACGGATTTCCGGAAGCCGAGCTGTACACACTGCCCACGACTACAGTGAAAAAGCACATTCTGTGTACTTTCTTACAACGCAACGTTAACTTCTCAGCAGCCGGAAGAACAAAATCAACTGCAGGGCTCACTTCTTCCAGCGCGCAGACAAAACAGAAGCAGCATCCACCGCCTGCCAGCGGCCGTCCCACCGCCCCACGACCCCGCCCCGCGCCCACGAGGGCCCATTACCTCTATTCGAAACGTTCTACTCGTTGCCGGAGATAAGCATTCTAACAGCTCATCTTCTTGGTGCACACCGATAATCTTGTAGCTTACGATTTCTAGCAGCCTGCACAAAACGGGGGGGGGGGGGGGAGGCAGGGAGTGAGCCACACCAATCCACGGGATAAAAGGGGCTGATGAGTTCTCCTAGAAATTCTTTATTACGAAGCTATCAACATTTGCTTATGGTTTTCCTTGTTAGAGACTGGGAATGTCCAAAGCAGGCGTCCTCAAGGAACACAGCACAAAATACTAGTCAGTGGTCCCCCTGGAGTGTGTGGTTCAAGAAAAGGCCGAGGGGGATGCTCCGGCTGGAGGGGATGCAGCTGCATTTGGGCACGGAGAGGGAGACCAAGTCTCCCCAAACCGGGCACATCTTTCCCGCGATGGTTCCAAACGGGGCCAGACTTGCGCTCTTTCTCCCTCTAGCTCGTTAGAGAATAAAGATCTCATTCTTTTATTAACATCACTGAGCAAACATTCCAGGAACCAAGTAGCCCCAAGGGCTGTTATGTCCTGTGAGCGCCTGTCCGGCCCCATGGTAAGAACGGTCAACTCTCTGAAATGAACACTGCTCGCCAATCGGGGGCCTCTGACTTCAGCCTGAACACCGGCTACATGGCTCAGAAGCGCCCTGATTCCTCACGCACAACCAACAGCAGTTTTGGCTGATCCTCTATTTGCATCCTTTCCTTACCGAGTGGCTTTTCCACCTGAATCTCAAGTTCTTCCTATAGCTTAGTAATAATCAGGAGAAAGGGAAAGAAGAAAATATGGCTCAGTGGTTAAACATCTGACTTCGGCTCAGATCATGATCTCACGGTTTAGGAGTTCGAGTCCCACATCGGGTGAGCACAAGCCCCATGTGGGCCCCACTTCTTTCTCTCTCTCTGCCCTTCACTCACTTGTGCTCTCTCTTGCTCTCAAAAGAAAAAGGCGGGGGGGGGGTCCCCATTATGAAGGGTCTATGAACTGCTACAGAAGACGGGCTGAAAGCCGGTGTGCAGCACTGTGTGCGGGTCCCAGTGTCGGGTGCCCTGGTGACGCCCCCGCGGCCCGCCGGCAGCTTCAGGAAATACTTGCCTAAGTTTCCCTGACGCTTTCTCCCCGAGCTCGACGGCCTTTTTACATTCTTCCAGCAGGTCCCGGACACACCCGTGCTTGTCGGGATATAGTGTTATTTCCTAGGAAAAGGACCAGAGGAAATCGATGCTTTCAAGAAAACGGAAGAGGTCTGCCACAACACGTCCACGTTGCTCGAGGAAGGAAAGAACGGCAAGGGACGTTCTGTCGTCTCTAGCTTCCCACCGCATCACCGATGCCCCACTCCGAGGGCTCCAGATGCGTGAATTCTGCCCACCGGCCCAAACCGGAGATGCCCACCCCACCCCAGAGGTGTTTAGGACCCGAGAGGAGTTTAGGAAACAACGCTGATACAGAAAGGTCGCCCTTCACAGGACAGCTCCTCAGGAAACCCCACGGAAAGCCACCCCCCGCCCCTGCCTGCCGGATCCAGCATGGTGACGTGACAGACAGACAGCCCAGACGAGGCCCAGAGGAGGAGCGGAGTATCTCAGCCTGTCAATTCCACCAGAGGAACACGCGTACAGCACGTGGCCTACATGCGCCTTCAAGATTGGTGGAGCTACAAAGGCGAAAACACCGGGGTCCAAGCAGGGCCAGACTTTCTAGAACCACCACGTGCAGGCGGGCTGGGCCTGCCTTCCGTGCAGAACCAGCCTCAGCAATGGCAGACCCCGGCACCCGCCCCACCTGAGGAGGCCCAGAGGCAGCCGGGGTTCCAGAAAGATACTGCCTGGGGCCAAGCAGCTAGAGCCCCGACTGAAAATGCTCCAGTCATCGTGGCTGGAGGGGACTGAGGGCCTCTGACACCTTCCCTTTGTTGTTTTAGTTTTCGAGGGCTAGACGGACAGAAACATTAAACGCCAATAAAAGTAAAACTTCCTACCGTTAAAAAAAAACTTACCTCTTCCCTAAATTGGCTGTTTAACCATATACACTTAAAACTTCGTCTGTTTTCGAAGTCTGTGATTTTCATCTTCAGCTGGTAAGAAAAGAGAGACCGTCAGATGTGCTTCCACGAAACCCAAACCTTCTCTTCATGACCCACTTACATGAATTCGGGCTCATACCTGCTGATAGTAAAGTTTCTTAGGTTGTCTAGGCTTGAAGAACTGTAGGAGATCTCTTAAAGTCCCTTCATAATTATGTCTAAGAGGATTACCTGGGCCGTCCCTATAACTGCACAAGAAAACAGCACATAAACAAATGCCTTGTTAATTATTTGCCTACACCAAATCCCCGTGAGTGTGAGTAAAAGCAAACCACTGGCCTTCCGCCTACACCTGAACTTGGGCCTGGCACGGGGCCTCCCTTAATACTCCCATTTCCTGAGGCCCACGTCCCTCTGGCTGTCCCACTGGCACACACAAGTCTGGCTGGGGCAGCCCGGCCGGACGCGTGGGAGATGTGCTGACAACGTATCTACAGTGAGTCTGGCTTTGGACGAGGCCGCCAATTAGTCTGACGTCCGAGAGGAGTGTGGTCAGGACGTGCGTGCGGACGACTCTATCGGAAACTAAGTGAGGGCATGTCAGGTGTTAACCTATCAGAGTTAGTTCCACGATGTCTGGACGGACTAGGGACGGCATGCGGGACAGACAGAACAGCGAGCGACCGAGGCTTACCCTTGAGACTTGAAAAACTGGAGCAGCATGGGGTCGGTGTTGAGCCTCTGTGCCACTGTCTTTGCAACCTGGGAGGAGGGAAGGGGCCCACAGACAGAAAGGAAGTCTCCTTCAGGGATGAACTGAGAATTGCATATAAACCTTACCAATGAAGCCATTTACCTGATGTTTTTACACAAGTATGAAACAAACAGCCTGAACTTAAACAGCCTGAACCTTTGACACCTACCAGGAATAAATGATACTCCCCAGTGTGCCCTCATGGGGGCAGCACACTGGCGAAGTTAGCTGTTACAGGGTCTTTCACCTTTTTTCTTGGTATGTTTATTTGAGTAAACTCTACACCTAATACGGGGCTCAAACTCCTGACCCTGAGACCAAGAACCACTTGTTCTTCCAACTGAGCCAGCCGGGCGCCCCGAGCTCGTAACTTTTAATGGTGAGGTCTACAGGTTTATTTTCCAATGGCATGTTGTAATTGAAGCAAAGATGCTGTTAAGACCATCATCTCTGAAACCAAATTATGCCGGGGTGGGTGCAGGGTGGGATGGGTGCAGCGTGGGGTGGGGTGGATATAAGGGATGTGGGGCAGGTGTGGGAGGGTGTGGGGGGAACAGGGCGGGGTGGGCCTCAGGAAAGAACAGCCGCTGGCCCAGGGCCAAGCCCCTCAATCAAGAACTTCCTCATAGCAGGGCTGAGGCCCTCCCTCCAGAACCAAATCCAATAGCCTTCAACAAGCGCTGTTTTAAAAACTTGGTCTTTCTGCTGTAGAATACAAAGGGAAAAGAGCATTTATCAAATACCTGAAAATAATTCATTCGATTTGATAATGTAACCACAAATCCAGGATCATTAGGGATTGTTTTATCACAGAAAATGACATCAACACGGTGGTAGAGGTCTCTGAAATATTCTTTTGCAGTGGGTAATTCACTGTTATCATTTCAGGGTCATCCCTAGTGGGAGGAAAAAAACAGTTTGCAGACTAAATCAAAGTCCAGGCCAGGGGTACTGGTTAAAAGGAAAAAAAAAAAAAAAAGGCATCATCTCCCAAACCACAGTGACAGACAGAAATTGGTGTTGACATAAATTCTGACTCGCATTTTAGGGTGCCACAGTCTGTCCCGGGCACCCCGGTCAGCAGCCAGGATGGCACAGGAGGGGTGCCCTGAGCCGGCTCAGTGCTAGTGCTGACTGCCTTCTGCCCCTCGTCTCAATACAGAAGTAACAGTGGACTCAGGGTCAAGCGCCTCAGGGCAGAGCCTCCTCTCTGACCAGAAGCGGACGGGACGGGCGACCACTCTCGGGCTCCAGCAGCAGGGCTGGGGAGTCGCTAAGTCTAGGTTATTTACTGCCTGGCCCTCCAAACAGAAGTCTTCAAGAGCAGGGGAAAAGTCTACTTTCAGACCAGGGGCCACGACAGCAGCCCAGCAGCCCCAAGGGTTTTAATGCACACCGATTTGAACGGATTATCCACGCAGGTGCACACGGGGGAACCTCACGCTTTAAGGGAAGGAAAACCATCGTGCAGTTCCGTAAAGACGTCTGCCACCCCGTTAAGAGTTACCCTGCTCTACGCCGTTTCTTCGGAAATAAAGCATTCATTAAATGAGGAAGAGGCTCACTGCCCATCATCCCCAAACCAAGAGAAGGTCGGCCTCTATCCACAATCTCAGATACAAATTTAACTTGGGGTCTAGATGCAATTTTGTCTCCTGGTTCTAGGGCTTATGGAAAAACCTCAACGCCCATACAAAGTGATAAGAGTCCCTCAAAAAGTACATACTTCTGGAACACTATAATGTCACCATCCATTAGTTCATCGAGGGCTTTATCAAGAGACACGTCATAGTCCTGAATTCTCTCTGTTAAATTCGGTTTAACTTCCTACAGGAAAAGAGATGAACGGTTACAATTCAACATCTGCTTATGTGTAATATGGCCAGACACTGCCTCCACTTTCTGCATATTCAGTACTCTCAGCCCTACATTTTTCATAAGCGAAACGCTAAGTAAATAATAATATCCATAAAAACGTAATAATCACTGGGCCTAAATGAGGGAAAGTCATTTTCCTTCCACACCACCCGAGGCCCCCACCACTGAGCTGCACACTTCACAGAACAGTGAACTCAGGGCCAGCAAAACGAACAAAGACAGCCCTCCCCCAACCACCCAAGATACGCGGATTATGGAAAAACACGCCGTCCAAACCTCATAGAGGATAAGGCTAGTGTCCTGGGTAAATCCCGCTCTGTCGCACATAACCGGGAGCAAATCACCTGGGTTCAAGAAAACAAAGAATCCGAGGCTGTAACATGCCAGCACGTTAACAAAACCAGCTCCGAGGTGGGCACAACAAGGACTTACGGATTTTACAGGATATTGGTGTGTAGATGTGCCCACAGTAATTCAAGCTCCGCGTTTTGGGGTCATACATCTTCAAAAATAGCATGACATCATCTATAAGGTTAACAAACAGGTTTCGTTAGGATCTTAACACTCGGGACAGTGTTTTAAAAATGTTAACAGTAAGCCTAGTGGCATCCCAAAGGAAGGCTTACAGAGCCTAAAAGCAACTGTTTCAGGGGAGGGTTAGCCCCGATCCCAGGTCAACAGCATCATTCCAAACAGGCCCCTGGGAAACACTAATCTGAGGCAGTGAGGCTGGGAGCCAGGGCAGTGAACTCATCAGGCATCTCACACTTCCAGAACAGGTATAACTAGCTGGTTGAGCGTTGCCATGGAAATATGCTAATATAGTGTCTTCGCCGCCAGAAGGGACAGCCTGGTCTGTAGCAAGAACCACCCAGCATCTTACAGGCACCTGCTGTGTAAACCTACGGCCAAAGTGTCCATCCACACACTCTCTGCGGCCGCTTCAGGGCGGCGCAGGCCGCACGGGTCGCAAAGCCCCAACTATTAAGGACCGGCCCTTGGCAGAGAGTCTACAAGCCCAGCGCTGTCACAGCCCCTGTCAGGCACGTGGCAAACCATGGGCCCAGACAAAAGTGGAACAGGAGGACTCAACGTGGCCGGTGCCTTCCAGCCACCGGCAGAGGTGGGGCCCACCCAGCTTTGCCAAGAAACACGAACACAGGAGGGGGCTGAGGGCCGGTTTCTTTGCCAGGGAAGAACGCCGGACCCTGTGAGTCTAGACGGTGGTCCAGGGAGCCAGCTCTGCGCTCCGAGGACACTTACGATCTTTGTCAAACTTGGGTAACGTGGCTCCGCTGGCGGCCAACTCCGGATCAACGGTTTCCAGGAATATCGTCCAAGGGTTTTCATTGTCACTGAGCTCAATCATCTATTTCCAAAAGAGAGGCTGGTTTTAGACTGTGTGAGGGTGAAGAACACGCCCACCACCCACAAAGTGGGCCAGAAGCAGATAAGGCACGCTGGCGCGCAGGCCAGGCCTCCACAGACCCCCATCAGGACAGGTGGCACCCGCGACACTCACCGTCTTGTTGCCGTCTGCCTCGTTATCCAACATCGCTGGCCGTTTGGTTCCATTGCTCCTTGCCTGCATGGGCCATAATCGGATTTGATCTTGTGGAAACCCCTGGGGGGGGGGGAGGGGAGGGGGAAGAAAAGCAAACCAAAGTAATTAAAAGCAGCTCACATTTTAATTCCATACGGGGCGTCCGGGTGGCTCAGTCGGTAAGTGCCCGACTCCTGATTTCAGCTCAGGTCATGACCTCATGGTTCCTGAGTTCGAGCCCCACATCGGGCTCTGTGCTAACGGCGTGGAGCCTGCTTGGGATTCTCTCTCTGCCCCTCCTCACCTGCTCATGTGTGCACTCTCTCTCAAAATAATAAAAACTTAAAAAAATTCGATATGAATGTGATGACTCTAGGATTATATTACAGTTACAGCTCTCCCTGCTGATGTGGTCCAAGACTCACCCTTCAGAGCTCCTAGTATTCCAGGGCTTGGGTGCCCAATCTGATCCCGTGCAGTTAAATAAGCAAGGGAGGAGAACGTGGGAGAACAAAATAACCACCCCCAGAACGGGTGGCACTCACCATGGTCTGAGAGAGGTTCTGGACAAATTCAGCCAGTGAGGAGTTTTTCAACACTTTGAACACAGTATATTTCACTTTTTCTTCATCGTACATATCATTGCCTTGGTGGCCACAAAACTGGTCCTCTGCAACTATCTGAAAAGCCACAAGCAAACACAACACTTTCCACACGATACATAAATGCCACGCGACCACCCCAGCCAAAACAAAGTTCTTACAGTAGTATGCTAAGAACAGCTAGTCTTTTGCTCCGAAGAACCTTCTTCAGAAGACCCAAGGAGAAAAACATCAAAGTGACCGGAGGAAATCAGGTGTTTCATCAGAATCGAGACACCTCCGTTTCCACACAGCCGCTGCCCACTGACCGCGAGCACCAGCGGGAAACCCGCTTGTGTGGCAGTCTCTGGACAGCATACCGCCAGGATACGCGAGCTGGCAGCTTTTTCCTGGCAATCAACTTGCTAAAAGGAACGCCCGTTTCCTGGTATCGCAACCAAACCACCCGGAAATTCACCTCTCCGTCCAGCCCTCTTTTTTTCTGTCCCCACCACTGGCCAAGCTTCTCCATGGCCTGGAGGGCCACCTCCCACTGGGAGCTCGCCCGCCTGAGGCCTTTCCCCTCTGGCCCCGCGGTGCTTCTCATCCACCCCCTGGCCCAGTGTCGGGGGGTCTGAGTACGTCTAACATCAATCCTCAGCCTGCGCTGGAACGTATGCCCCATAGGGCCAGGGAAACTGAGCACACGTGCTCAGGCAGCAGTCCCCCCAACGAGGCCACAGCGCTCCGGAAGCGAGGCCTAGCGCGGGTCCCGCCCGGGGGGTGGAGGTGCTGACCTGCACTTGCATGTAGAGATGGGCTTCCTGCCGTTCCTTCCGCTTCTGAGCCTCGATCCTCTTCTCCTCCTGCAGTCGTTCCACCAGCTGCTGAGGGATATCGTGGTCGGTGACAGCTTGTAAAACCTCACCTGCACGACAAATGTGCCCGCGTTTACCTCTGCCCGGGTTCTAGGATCCCCTCCTGAGAACGCCCCTGTTCAGCGTCGCCATAAACGGAGCAGATCTGGTTCGGGGGAAATGACTTGGTACCGTGAGCCCGCATCAAAACCCACACGGCCCCGTCCAGCTTGCTTGCGGAGGTCGGGAGCGAGGCCGCACAGGCAGAGCGCGGAACGTGCTGGGGCAAGTGGCACAGCTCAGGGTACAGCTGTCAAGCTTCCCAGGTAACAAGCCGGCTACTCACTCAGCTTTGATTCCCTGATGTAAACCAACATGTACGCGTTCGTGCAGTGCCGCACCGACAGGTCGTCGTCGTGACCCCCGTAATTGTGCTCGATGGCCTCCTCTTTCGTACACCTGGACACCACGTCGTCGTCGAACTTACACCACTGGCAACAAGATGCAGCAGAGAGAAAGCGCTTTGAGAAGCACACAACTGGAGAGGCAGCGTTTACCTACAAGTGACGCAGGGAGGTGCCGGGCCAGGCGCCGCCTCGGGCCGCCCTCTCGGGGAAGAGGCCAGCCAGCACCCGTATTCTGGGGCCACTGTGAGTTTGTCCCTTGGCAATTCCGTCACATGCTCAAATGGCCCACTTCGAATCAGATTCCATCTCCCGACAGTACAACTCTTTGCAGATCTGAGAAAATCATACCGAGTACACCTGACTTCGTCGGTAAAACTGGAGATTTTACGGTGTGGTTACGAAATTCAATGGGACATTTGATAGGATACGTTATCGCAGCAAGAGGGGGCCTGGCTCAAGAAAAGGTCAGCAGAGTTGTATAGAGTACTTCTCTTCTGATCTCTTCATTGTGGGTCGAGGTGTTCTAAATGGCACCAAGTCTTGCAGGGAAAGGTTCGTCGTGGTCTGGGGCTGTGTGAGCACCCCCTGCCCAAGTCTCCTCACATGAGGGAGGTGGGCTCGGCCTCCGCTCTGTTCTGCACTGGCGCTACGATCCTGGACACAGACCCTGAGGACACCCTCACCCCTGGGGAACACTAAGAGACGCGACGGAGCATCACGCAGCACAGACAAGCAGGCGCGCAGAACGTGTGATTCATCCAGCCTCCCCTGCCCAAGGATTGATTTCTTTTTCTTTTCTTTTCTTCTTTCTTTCTTTCTTTCCTTTCTTTCTGTCTTTCTTTCTGTCTTTGTCTGTCTTTCTTTCTTTTTTAAATTTACATCCAAATTAGTCAGCATAGAGTGGAACGATGATTTCAGGAGTAGATTCCTGAGTGCCCCTTTCCCATTTAGCCCATCCCTCCCCCCCCCCACAACCCCTCCAGTATCCCTTAGTTTGTTCTCCATTTTTAAGAGTCTCTTCTGTTTTGTCTCCCTCCCTGTTTTGGTATTATTTTTGTTTCCCTTCCCTTATGTTTATCTGTTTTGTCTCTTAATGTTCTCATATGAGTGAAGTCATATGATATCTGTCTTTCTCAGACTAATTTCACTTAGCAAAATACGCTCCAGTTCCATCCACGTAGTTGCAAATGGCAAGAATTCATTCTTTTTGATTGCCGAGTAATACTCCATTGTATAGATATTGCCACATCTTCTTTACCCATTCATCTGTCAATGGACATTTGGGCTCTTCCCCTATTTCGGGTATTGTTGAAAGTGCTGCTATAAACATTGGGGTGCATGTGCCCCTTCGAAACAGCATCCCTGTATCCCTTAAATAAATGCCTAGTAGTGCAATTGCTGGATAGTAGGGTAGTTCTGTTTTTAATTTTTTGAGGAACCTCCGCACTGTTTTCCAGAGTGGCTGCACCAGCTTGCATTCCCACCTGCCCAAGGATTTCTTAAGTGGAGAGCAAGTGCCTCCCATTAGGTATGCAATGATAACGGTCCAATGTTCAAGGCTACTTCAGTGCATACGTCAAGTGCAAGCACTCATTCACTATCACCTTTAAGGTATCAGCCATTCATGCATGGGAACACAGATAAATCAGAGCCCAGGGTGGAATCCTGCACTATTCAGGCCATCGGGTTGGGAGAGGAAAAGGCGAAGCTGAGCGCTGGGTGAGTGCCCCACACACCATGACATCTGACTCCGCCCCCTGCCCGGCACTTACTTTGCCGTCCCCTTTGGGGTTTAGATAAACCACGTAATGTCCACCATGATTATCTCCACTGTGAACCAGGACTGCGTGAAGAATATAATTTGCAGGGTCCTTAGGATCTGTTTTTTGCAAAAATTCATCGAGTGGTAACTGTTCTGGGAATTCAAACCTATTAAAAAAACATTTTTAAAGAAATCCAGGTTTCACTGACATGTAAAATATTTCATGTGGAGACTTTATTGCTAGACGTTCTAATTTACTGGCTCGTCTTTATTTGGAAAGAGAAGTATCACTCTGACTCGGGAGGCCCTCCGAAGGACTTCTGTGGTGGCTCCTATTCATTAGGACAATTATTCACACATCAGTACAAAATGTGAAGCTAGGTATGAGAGAAGACGCGCACAACGCATGGAGACACCCAACAGATTTCTAAGCTGAGGATGTCACACAACAGCCAGTCTCAGGACAAACACACACCAGGACTTGTCTAGGATGTAGATGGCTGCAAATGTATTAATGAATGATTCCGACTGTCCTGGACCAAGACCACTGAGGACACGCTGCAGGTTTGAGAAACCTGGAGGGATCGAATCTGACAGGGGACACACGTGAGAAAGGATCCCGTACACCCTGGGATTTCGAGAGACATCTGAACTTGATTTGTTTGTAAATTACTGGATCCATAAGCATTTTAATAACAGGGTCACGATTAATTACTAGGAGGGCCTTGAGAGACAGGAAGAAGGGCAGGCAGCTCAGCGAAGACGCGGAGGAGAGCGGCGCATGGAGTCTCCAGGGGCAGCCGGCTTGGCGCCCCCAGTGCTGCCCTCAGCAATTCTGGCTGCGCTGCCACATGTTCTGAATTCCTAAAAGATGCCAGAAATCTGGGCTTTTATGTGAAATCTCAAGGTTTTGATCTGTTTTGTTTTAACGTTGGCAACTAATTCCAAAAGCAGCAACAAAAGCAAGGTGAGGACCCAACGACACCCACCACCAGGTGGGGCTTAGTCTGCGCGCTGCCGACGTGTGAGATCTGGTGGGGACGGTTTCTTTACTACACACTCCACGATCGTGGACAACGAGGAGCCGGCAAAGACCCAGCTGGTGGCAAATAATAGGACTGGGTCCACTCTCACTCCAGTTCCATGGGGGGACTGACCAACCACCCTATCCTGAGCTCAAACTAACCAGGACAAAAATAATGTATTCTAAACCAGGTAAGGGTGTGTGTACTATCATTCCTTTTTATCTGGAATTTTGAAAACACTGGCAGTAAAGCACACAAGTCCATCTACATCCTCTTCTTGAAAATTCCAACACGTTCTAGAAGTTGATACGGAGAGTACAAAATAATACAGGAACATCAAATCCCACTCCTGAGCAAACAGCTAAGCTACATCGGGTCGAACAGAAAGCAGCCCCCCCCCCACACCTCCCCAGGACGTCCGTCCGCCACAGCACAGAGGGGGGCAGGGTTCCAGTAGAGGGAGTTATGGGAGGAGCAGCCTCTGAAACTCTTAAAGGAAATTATCCCTTTAAAATTATACTTCTTGGGAAACTGAGGCACAAGGGAACTCCCAAGTACATCGGAGATGAACTGACATTATAAAAAGACAAACAAAGCATGGAGACCGACCCCCATGTCAGGTGATGATTCAATCTTAACTTTAACACCCCACAATAGATTACCTATCATTGATCTTGATATTTTGGTCCGTCTGAGGGTCATACATAAATCTCATCAGCTGCAGATGTAACACTGGTGGCAAAGTTAGGAACTTCACACCTTTCTCTGCTTCCTGAACATTGGAAAAGAAACCAAGTTTAGTTGGGCCCTACTTTATCCCTGGAACAAGGGCAACAACGGCGGCTGGCAAGACGGGGGTGGGGGGTGGGGGGTGGGGGTGGTTTACGGGATCCAAGGCTGGGTGCTTTGAAAATGTTCAGGCCCATAAGCAGAGAACAAACGGATGGTTTTCGGTGGGCAGGGGCTGGAGAATGTGACAAAATAGGTGAGGGGGATCAAGAGGCACTAGCTTCCAGTTATAAAATAAACAGGTCACAGATTCAAAGTACAACATAGTGACACTGAGAACGCTATGTGGGGACAGAGAGCCACTAGGCCTGTCGTGGTGAGCATTTCATAATGCTCAACACCAAATCTTACATGGCACACCTAAAATAAAATAGTGCATGTCAACTACATTTCAAGTAAAAAATAAAAATAGCTTAGGTCATGATCTTGTGGTTCATGAGTTCAAGCCCCACATCATCTCCTCTGATGTCAGCACAGAGCCCACTTCAGACCCTCTATCCACCGCCCCACTCCGCCTCCGCCCCATCCCCTCCACCATCCCCACTCACGAGTTCTCAAAAATAAGTATTTAAGGGGCACCTGGGTGGCTCAGTCGGTTAAGTGTCCGACTTCGGCTCAGGTCATGATCTCCCGGTTCACGGGTTCGAGCCCCGTGTTGGGTTCTGTGCTGACAGCTCAGAGCCTGGAGCCTGCTTCGGATTCTGTGTCTCCCCCTCTCTCTGCCCCTCCCCTGCTCATGCTCTCTCAATAATAAATAAACATTAAAACAATTTTTTAAATAAAATAAGATGTTCTACTTAGACCTTCACCACGTCTGCTATCAAAACTGAGACCATGCAGCAGCAGCTCATGTGCGAGGTTTATTTTGGGTTATGTTCTCTCTGAGGCCCAACCACAGGCAATAGCCAGGTGAATGGGGGCTTAATCATGCTGCCATGTTATATGCTCATTAAACATGATGGAAAATACATGGAAAAGCACAGCAAGTCATTAAATGGAGAGGCAGAAGCCTAGGATTACAATTCTGTAAGGTTCAAGGTGTCCACAGACACCTGGACAGAACAGGCAGAGGCACAGACAATCATGCGCCGGGAGGTCTAGACTAGATCAGCTTCCCTCACCCTGGACTTTCGGGACCTTCGCGTCGGAGCGCGCCCTCAGTGCTCAGTCCAACCCGCTTCTGAAGACTGTCCTCAGTACCAGCAGCTCAGTCTCTGTGCTGCGGGACTCGCCCGCTCCTGAACGAGGCCCCCCCTGCAGGCCCGACTCCGGTCTGCTCACTAAAATAAGCCTCTGGCAAACTCAGCCACCAGCAGGCCACCGGGGGTCCTGTCACAGCTCCACTTTCAATTCAGACCTTGCTTCTGGGCTATGTCCACCCGGAGGAACGGGGCTATGACAAGCCACAATGTTCTCTGATGCTGAATCAGTGTGCTTACGAGGGCAAGGTTTCTCTGGAAAGAAAAATGAAAACCTGGGAACCTCCTGCCACACAAAGGAATGGCGTGGTTTTTCTACACCTTGAAAGAATCAAAGAATTGTTCCTCCACCACGGGCCATTGTGACTGTGATTCTAAAATACTATGTACTGCTCACCCAGACCCCCAAACCCACTGTGGACAAGGCAATTCTCGTGAGCTGACTGCAGTGCCCCCTGAGCACGTCTAGCTGCGTGTCTGCAACGTGACTTTCCGATCCACAGTGCAGCATCCCTGAGTGGCCTGACCAAGCAGGAGAAGAGCAGATCCGAGGCCCACTGAAACAGGGGGCACATCAGCACCATGAATTATAAATCGGCAAGCCTGGCAAGCAGGACGGTCTGAGAAATTGGCAACTGGCTGAGCCGATGTGTCCGGGTTAGGAGTCTGCCACACAGACCCTGGATGGCTGCGTCTGCGAGGGCGCTGCTGGCCCCACCAATCGTGCCCCAGGCCGTGTCTCTCCACCTGACCAGTCACCGGTCCACAAGGCTCACTGCTCTGCCAGAAGCTTCGGGTCCCTGCGGGGCCTTGTGGAAGATAAGCAGGGACAGCCCGTGTTCACAGAACCAGGACAGAAGACGCACTCCTTATCCTCTAAGTCACGACCCTTTCAAAAACTAACTGCACCCCACACATGCACCCCAAAGTGGAGTCCGAGCGACAAAGTCCACCGCAGCCGGAGAAGCGGAGGAAGAAAAGCTCTGCGTGGGCAGCACTGAGGCCAGGAGCAGGGGGGACGGACACAGTGAGAAAACGCCGTGTGCTGGGTGACAGGCCTACCTGAGAAACGAGCTGCAACCCCCCCCCCCCAGCCCCCACCCCCACCATGTGATTGCAGCTCCCAAGATGTAATGGCTGCACTCAGAATTCAAATCCTTTGAGCTCTGGGTCTGAGCAGCTTATGAAAAGCTCCAAGTGACTGTTTGGTCCACAACTGAAGCAGCGCATCGTTCCCGCATTACCTGCAAGCCGTGCTCCCCGGCGTCGTATTTATTGTCTCCGTCTAGTTGTTCCACGGCCACGTAATCCACAAATGATTCAAATACTTCAGAGAGAGAGAGAGAGAGAGAGAGAGAGAGAGAGTCAGTCAGTCAGCCAATGGTCTCACTAAAGGCCTTCATGACGGCATGGCTGCCCCATGCGCTCAAGCTTGCCAGGGAGGACACCAGTGGTGGCCTCTAGCCCCTGCCCCGGACGGCCACCAAGCCCCCGCTGCTCCATGAAAACCCAGACCCCTGAGAACACTGACATGGTTCCTTGAGGGTGTTTGAAGCTGTAACACTTAATCAAGTGTTTTAATAGCTTTACCAAAATCAAGTCCCATTAAAGTACAAAATCTAACCCACACATAGAGCTGTAAGAAAGACCGTGTAGATAGAGCAGGAACGTGGGGTCAAGGTGAAAGGGTGCAAACTTCCAGCCGTCAGAGAAGGACTAAGGACCTAACGCAGAACACGGTGACAAGGGCTCAACATCCTGTTGTCTAACTGAAGTTTGCCAAGAGTGCAGCACCTAAATATTCTCTCATGCATGTGCGCGCGCGATGAAGAAGGGACGTGTCAAGGTGGTCACTGGGACAGAGCCCTCCTTTCACAGTATATCCGCAACGATCACAACGTACACTTTGAATATCCTAACATTTTGTCAATTTAACCAAAATAAAGCTGGGGGTGGGAGGTGTAGAATTTGCTCAGGGAGAACCAGTGGACCAGAAGCAAGAACCTAAAAACAAACCCACACAAATATGAGCAACTGGCCGCTAACAAAGGTGCAGAGCAACGCAGAAAATGTGATGGGATCACCTGAGACCCACAGGGGGAGGGTCGGTCTTGACATCCTACCACATGCAAAACACCACTGTGTGGGGATTGTAGACAAACAGAAAAGATAAAACAGTAACAGATCAGAGACGACCTTATGACTTCAGGACAGATGTTCTTAGGACACAAAAAGCAAAGAAAAAATCCGGTGATTTCACTAAAATTCTGCAATTCCATTAAACACGTGGCACACTTAGAAGAGTGAAAATAGGTGAGCCCCACAGAGGGAGCAGCTCAGCAACACAGCCGGGCCAGTGCCCAGAGCACTGAGAATGGCTCCTGCCCGGCTCCCTGCCCCTGTCATGGCTCCCTCGGGAAGGAGAGGCACCAGGCACACTCTCCTGGGCTGGACAAGGACCCCGGGACTATCCGTCCAAAAGAGGTTTCAGGCCCGGGAAAACAGGCGGTACGGGACCATGATGGGTAAGAGCAGTTCAACTGTCCCAGCTCACTGTGTGGGAGAGAAACCCAAACAGGGCCCACAGCAGCTGCCATCTGCAGCGCAGAGTGCCCAAGAAGAAAGCGGCAGCTCTCCCAGAGCCCCCAGGGAGGGCTGACCAGCAAGCAGGGTGAAGACTTATCTGGGGGCAGGGAAAGAACCACCCAGAGGCCGGGGGTACAGTCCCCAGAGCACACGCAAGCCTGGGAACAGTCTGTGCTCCCTCCAGCCACAGTGAAAAGCCTCCTTGTACACGGAGCTCCGGGCACGGCCTCAGGTGGGGGCCCATGTAGCGCTAACCACAAACTGCTGTGCTCCCACCGGACAGGGCGTAAAAACAAGCCTCCAAAGAATCACATGGTGTCCAAGCAACTCCAACAGGTCCCAGAACAAAGGTGAAGAACGTCCATACCCGAACAAGGTAAAAATCACAATGGCAGGCATCCACTAAGAGGACCAGACATGCAAGGAAGCTGGAAAACAGCCCCTGATGAAGAGCAAAGTGAATCAACAAAAACCAACCCAGAGATCACAGGTGACAAAACTGGCAATCAAGGACATCAACTATTATTAACTCCATCCCAGATGTTCAAGAAGACATCCAAATTGCCAGTAAGCAGCCGGAAAGGTGACCATCTCGCTGACCTTTGGGGAAATGCATACAGACAGCGAGAGTGCCACACTCTCACCAAAATGTCCAGACTGCTGACCGGTGGTCCCGCTGTGGATGCGGAGCGATGGCCACTGTCACACATGGCTGGGGAACAGAGATCAACAGACTGCTCTGGGAGCCTCGCTGGCCTCACCCACCGAATGTATATGCGTACCCTTGGAGCCTACAATTCCGCTCACCGTGAACGCAGAAGGATGCGTGCCGGAGACAGGCACAGCAACGGGAAAGGAACCTTATGTCCGAGCACCACACTCCGAAAACGCAAACATCTACCAAGGAAAGAGTGGTTCCCAAAAACCTGCAGCATCCTCCTCACGCGGAGTAGCGTAAAGCAACGAAAACCATCAAGTTACCACCGCTCCTCGCGATATGCACGATGCACAGATGTGGCGCTGGGCAAAAGGAGAGAAGCAGGGGCTGTGTAGCCTGTATGATCCCATCTCTATAAATACTTAAAACAGGCAAAAATAACGGGGGGGGGGGGGGTGTTAAAAGGCCAAACAGCGGTTCTCCTTTAAGACGAGGAGGTCGTGGCCGGGAAGAACCAACGTGTGGGCGGCAGGCGTCGTGATGTGTGACCCGTGTGGGGCCGCGAGCCTGCGTTCACTTGGGAAGCTGTTCGCTCATCACTCGGGCGGGGGTCTCTGTCTGCACTAGATTTCAATGAAAATCACTGGGGTCAATGAAGCATGAAACCAAAACAGAAATGAGCGGAAGGCCAAGGTTATGTACACGGAACTTACTGTTTTTCTTTCCTTTTATACTTAGCTGGATATCATAATAATCTTCTCTCCTATCGGATCGATAGTCTACTTCTTTACACTGGATATAGGACTACAAATAAGGAAAATAAGAGGGCTTAAGTGTTAATTGTCGCTATTGTAGCGTTCTTAAATCATCTTAAAATCATTCTCTAAAGCTGGTAGCCACATACCACCATTTTGCCTCTGAACAATTTAGGTATGGTGCCTTCCACACACGTGCCCTTCATCTTGTTTTCCACATTATCAAGCAGCTGGAAGAGAAAGTTTGGGCTTTAAGAAAATGTGATGCTTCATTAACAGACAGTAATTCGAAACTTGACTAGGAAATTTCAATGGTCAAAGAAGTTCTAGACTATGAATATTATGACCTCCAGCATGCAATTATGAAAACATACAAAATCTTCGTCCTCGGTTGGGTATTTACAAAAATATCTACATGCAACAGTTGAGATTAACCTCTATACAGCCTTTGGAATGAATTAGTAATCTGTAGTGCCTTTAGAAGCATTTTTTATATTCATTTTACCTCTGTGGAAAAGCATGTAAATTGAGCACTAAACTTAACTCGTATTGGTCCACACCAAGAGATAAATGAGGTTGAGCCTGTCAACAGGATTGACTGGTTTGTCCATGGATATTTAATGAACTGGATTCAATCCAGCTAGTGCTGCAAAACAGAAAACACACCTTGCCCAGCCAATCACCTTGAATAGCCGTTTCATGTTGTGTATGTGTGTGACTTTGTGTGTGTCTGTGCGTCTTTGGTCACGACTGGAAGGACGGGAATTTGCTAGTGACTAAAGATGGTTTGGGGGAGAATCACCCGCACAGAGAGCTGCCTCTGTTAGAACTTCTGTGCAAAAGACGAGTCTGGGCGCTACGGAGTAACAGGAGTCCCTAGTCTACGGCGAAACAGGGCGGCCAGGACAGCTATGTCAGCCAATCTGTGGTTTCTCCGACTGGTAACTGGGGCAGATGTACCAACGGCAGATTTAAACCACACTACCTACCGCTACCGAAATTCAAGTTTCCCCTCACGCTGCCCTCTCCAAGAACAATTTTGTTCTCATTCTCTCTGGCTCGTCAACTAGACAGACGCTGCCTTTCCTTCCTGGCCTGGCTCTGTCCTGAACAGAGATGGGCGCACCTGAGTTGCACTGGCGCGAGGCAGGTCTGAGGTTTTACTTGCTACCACGTCCGACAGTGCTTTACAGCAGTCAATGTTAAGTAGTGTGCGGTTACGGCGGAGAACTTACCACTCGACACAGCTCCTGAACGTCGTGCTGCATGAAGCTATCTAAAGTTTCCCACCTTGGAAAGAGAAAAGGGATGTTTGTATTTATTTACAGTTCCAGACTTCAAGTAAGAGTAAACTAAGCAACTCAGACTTGAAAAGCGAGCTGTAGGACAGGCCACTATTCGTCAATCCATCTTCTGAGGGAATTATCTTTAGGGGTCCCCAATTTAAAGACCACTGAATTCTATCAGGGCACCAACATCTTCACAGCTCTGTCCTGTTCTGAACGTCCTGCGGTGCATAAGAGGACGTCGTTAAGTGGTGAATTATTTCTCAGGCCAAATTCCAAACCACAGCCTTTTATTACGGAAAGGACAAACCAAATCCAGTGATCGAAACACCCAGGCGCACTGAAATGCCTACACTGCGCTCTGGATTCTCCTACTACGCGCTCACCCATCCTTGCAGAAGGAAGGAGAAGGCGAAGAAGGCGATACGATACATACCCGAAGGACTTCGTTAGCTTTTTTGTTCCTACAGGCTTATCGCTGTGCTGTAATTCGTAGAACACTCTTTGTAATGCTAAGGGGACGCTTTTGGATGAATCATCACCCTCTGTTGGCATCATGTACACAGCCTAAAATAATTGATTAAGAAATAAAAATGGAATTTTATGTGAAAGTATCATTTCCAATATCACAACGGCTAAGGTAGTTGGTAGGGCTTCTAACTATCCCTCCAAAATAGCTCAGGAAACTTTTTTAAAAGATCCTCAAAGTCTTTAGAGGCAACATAAAAACCATGAGAAAGCAAAAAAGAATTTAAAAATTTACCTACAACTCGCCATCCAAAGAGAACCACTTGTATTTCATACCTCTTGGAACAACACTTTTTAGCTTCACATCGCTTGTGAACGAACAAAAGGTGTCACGAAACCTAAGTGCCACTGGGATGATCCACACCCCCACCCCCACCCCCGACTATACCGTTCTGTCGTGGTCACTACAGTGCCAACGTAACCGGAAAAGCCAGCAGAGCAGACCAGCCAGTGCCTGCCCCCGCCCCCAACCCGGAGTCCGTGTGGCCTGCACCCTCGCATGGCCTTCCGAAAGGACTGACGACTAGCTAACCTGTCCCAGACTCAGGGGGTGTCTGCGGTCTTTACTATTAGCGCTCTCAGGAAAATGACCTTTACCTGTATGTGAAATTAGACTTCACAGCCGGTGGCTTTGCAATTCAATTTTAACATAAAAAAACTTTTCAGATGTTGCTGCTAATGCCTTTCATATTTAAAAAAAAAAAATTTTTTTTTTAGTATCTTTAGCCCAACAAAATTAGGTTAGCCAGCAAACTTTTGATCATCCAAGTTAGTTTCACGAGTGTCCAAACACGGAGGAATAAAGATATGCATAAGCATCCCAGAGGGGCCCCCGTCCGGAGACAGCACTGTGGTGGTACCGGGAGAGACACGGCAAAGTCCGCCGACAGGACTCTGCTTGTCCCTTAAAACTTGAGAAGAGGGTGGGCGGGAGGTTGAGGGAGAGAAATACCATCCATTTACCTTTCGTAGTTGATTTGTGAAAAATAAAGTCTGCAGCAGGCTGTTCATGTAACAAGTCGCTCCCTGATTCTTTAAACCGACATAGCCCGTGTGCTTCTTTGAATCCCACCTACAAGACCAGTTCGAGGTTGAGGGAAAACCGCACAGGACACTGCCTCGCTTCCGCAAGTGCGTGTGGAGCGTGTGGCCGCCACACTGCTGTGCACCACCGCCTGTCTCCCGCCATCCTGACGTGGGAGCGACTGCCACGCACTCCTCACCGCCAGGCCCCTGCCTGGGCACCAGGGCCCAGAGTGCTGGGCACAATCACGGGCTCAGTTCACCCAGGTGCACGAACCGGGCACTGGAGAAGCAGCTTAATGCCGCGGACAGCAGCGCTGTCCTCGTCTACCGAGATCGCCGCTCACACGTACTGGCTGGATTCTATCAGACTGGCTCCCGGTGTGGCTCTCCTGCATTCGTATTAAGTCACGTGTGGAGTCAGCAAGAAATGCCAATGGCTGAAACCCCTCTTTTCTGCAGACTCATACACACGAGCGAAGCCAGGCATGTGTACCAGGGCAAGCTGAGCTCAGACTTCTGAACTAGCTCTCTCTCTTTAACCTGCTAGGCTGGTGGTCTTCTCTGAGCAGAATGGGTAGGTCTTCTCAGAGCTGGCGGTCCCCACTGCACGCCCTTCCCCCAGCCCATAGTGACAGGAAGCTCGAGGGAATACCAGTCAAACCACCCCCGGGCCCATCCCCATCTGCATATAACGTGAAGACAAGAATGAACATTTTTGCCACTGAGCTGTGGCCAACACTAGACCAGGTGTCAGGGTCAACAGTAAGTGCTGATTCCAGGGCTTAGTCCGTGACCTTTCTGACACACTTGGGTATACCACACGGCCCTGGTTATAGTATGTGCGTATCTGTGGATCATTTTAAAAATTGGCAAGAAAATGCAAGAATCCTAAATTATAAATGGTTATTTTAAAATCTATAATCACAAAGATTTAGGTGATAATGCCTGAATAGGTTGTGGTAAGTAACACTAAGCCAAGAAATCAGTTTTGATTGGTAAGGGTGAAAAACCCAGTCCACTTTTTTAGTCAAGAAAAGTAGATCATAAACATAGGGAAAAGGTTTTTTAAATGGGGGGGGGGGGGGGAACAAACGCAAAAGACTGAGTTTTCTTGTTTTTTGCCTCCATCCCTGCTACAACTCAAGCCCTGAAAAGGCTGCTCAAGAAAAGCTGGATCCCTCCTGTACTTGCCCTGGCCATGTGAGCCAGGACCTGGGCTAAGTAACAGCTCCTCCCTGGCTGCCCCACAGTCCCTGCTGGATTCCACCCAGGCCAACCACACCCTCACGCCAGAGCAGGGCCCCATGAAGACACACACTTCTTCCCAGACTGTGCTTTCCAGCCTACCCCATCCCCAGCCCTGAAAAGTCAGCAGGTCCCCATGGCCCAGCGTACCCACCTCAACTCCCACCCCTTCCAGATGCGCCACCCAACCCCACACTTCGCTGCCGGTGCCTTCACTCCTGATGTTCTTCCTGCCCCAACCCCTTAACCTCCTTAACATGTAGCCCAACCCCATGCTTTCTGCAAGGCCAAGCACGGCTTTGTGCACACAGACCTCCCACCCCTGGGGTTCGATCTCATCTCCTCCTCCGAGCTCAGCTACACCTCCCTCACCTTCCCGCCCGCCACCCCTCCACCATCATACCTGCCACTTCCAGAACTGGTAGGAACTGCCCCCTCCCCGCCACAACGGCCCCACCAGTCTGTGTATTCCTTGGGGACAGAAAACCATGGCTAACTGGCCGACGAGAATTACACTCCTAGTGCACAGTAGTGTCTGGCATACAGAAAATGCTCAATACATGTGTCAAGTGAAGGGGTCAATGTGAAGCTGGGTAAGGTGTGTGCGCCTAGGGGCAAGCACAGGGAGGGTGCTTATCGGTTAAATATATGCACTGTTAATGTGCTAATGTTTCTTTCACTACAGCACAAAAGGCATTTCTTAAGAGCGCCCAATTAAAGAAAAACTTACGCAACTCCATGGGGAGCATCCGCCTGTACAAAGACTTCAAAAGTAACTTTGTCATCATCTATAAATCCTTTCTCAGGATCAGTCACTTCCTATAAAAAATAAGAATATCCAACTTGCATAAGAACACACGGACGTGTGCTACATTCCAAAGAGACAATTACCCTCACACCCTCTGCATGTTAGAGGAAAAGACTGCTTTTTCAAACACCCAAATCGTGCTTCTGGTTTTGCAGTGTTTTGACTGGTTTTAAATAGTGTCCTCTGAACAAAACCAGCAAAAGCATGGTTCCTCTTAGAGGCATCTGGGAAGTCCCGGGGAGCCCCTCGCCAGGGCACAGGCTGGAAGGAACGCACACCTGCTCACAGGGGCAGGGCCTGGAGAGCCCAGCAGGATGCCCCCTTAAAAACCTGCCCTGGTTTCCACTTCTGCAAAAAGCAGCCAAGGGACACCTGGCTGACTCAGTCGGTTAAGCGTCCAACTTCAGCTCAGGTCACGATCTCAAGGTTTGTGAGTTCGAGCCCCACAGAGGGCTCTGTGCTGACAGTTTAGAGCTCGGAGCCTGCTTCGGATTTTGCGTCTCCTTCGCTCTTTCTCCCCGTCCCTTGCTCGCGCACTCTTTCTCTCTCTCAAACTAGGTGGGGAACTGATGAGGGTACATGAGACCAGGCCTGGCTCAGGGAAGCGCCCCCTTTTAAAGGAGATTCGGCCTGTTGGGAAAGCTAGGAACTACCTTACGGATGTCCGACAAAGAGCTGAGACTCAAGCCCTGTCTGCTGGCTGCTTCAAAACCTCAGCTTGCAAACTGGAGAGATCACATTTTCACAGACACCTGTTCACCTGATAGAGCAAACATTCTCACTGCGAACAGAAGGATCTGCAGAATGAGGAAGGAACGCTGCTCAGGTCAGTCAGTGTAATGGCGCGGTTACTTACGCTCCAGGCCATGAAATTGGAGAAGCCCCAGTCATTCTCTTTGTGGAAGAACAAGTGGCTGATGCGTCGACTGAAGGACTTCTCGTCGTCTCTGTAATTTATTATCTTCAGCACAGCTTGTGCATGGCAAGACCACGACCTGGTCAAAGAGAACCTAAGCCTCAGGTGACCCACTTAACTGACGTTTACACATTGTTTCAAAACAGAGCATGTGAAAATTCCCACATTTTTTTCCCGTCCTTTTATTTGGGGAGGTGGAGTGGGGGGACACATTTACCTTTAATGAAGAAAGAAGCTAAAAGGGGTCGAGGAAACCCCTCCCCCCCCCCAGTGTGGACTGTACTGATTTGACCCATGGGTTATTTTTGTTTTGTTCTGTTTTTTAAGTAGGCATTGAGCTCAACGCAGAGCTCAATACAGAGCCCAACGCAGGGCTTGAACTCATGACCCTGAGATCAAGACCTGAGCTGAGATCAAGAGTCGGACGTTTACTGACTGAGCCACCCAGGTGCCCCGAGCCATGGTTTTATTTTAATTTTTACAAGTTTTTTTTTAGGTCAGTTTTTTTTTTAATTGGTATCAATAAAATACAGTTTCTGAACTTTAGATACTGGCCTTTAGAGTCTGTAAGAGACTAGCTTCTGGTCAGACAGTGGTTCTGGTATCTGGGTTGGGTGTTGGGTGAAAACACAAGAGCTCCCCTCCAGGAGCCCCCGGGAGCTCTGAGCAGGGGCGCCTAGTCACAGCCACAGCCCAACTGTCCGGGCTGCAGTCAGGCTGGGGGCGGGTCACAACAGAGCCTCTGGATCTGTGCATAAAAACCGAACGGACGCAGCCCTTTAAAGGGCCACTGGGGGCTCGGAGCCACAGCAGAGCCACACACAGCAGAGTTTCCAGAGAGCTCTGAAGTGACGGCAGTGCAGGCCCAGTATGGGCACTCCTGTCTGCCCAGGCTGCCTGCTCCAGGGATGGACGGCTCACCGCATTCCCAAACTACTGTCAGGCACAAATTGTCTGTTAGGCTAAAATGTAGCCTCAATACTCACCGGAAATCAGATCAGAATGTGAACACAGGAAGGAAAATTTTAACCTATATACAGGCCCTGGCTGCAGCACAGAATTGGCCTGGCACTTCTTAAACATCCACGTAAAAAAGAAAAATGTAACGGACTGTGTTCCCTGGAGCTTGGACAGAGTAGCCAAGGCCAGTGCCCCTGTGGCCCTCTGGGGACCAGCTTTCAGTGAGAGGTCTAAAGGGCCACAATCTGGGGGTGGCAGGAAGCCTGGACAGACGTGGGCCAAGGAAGCAGCCTTCTCACAGATTCCTCGATATGGGAGGAGAAGGACACAGTGACAAAGTGATCTGGGACCCTTTCAAACAATGTCAACTAAGCTTCTGATATACGCTGACCGGTGACAGTTTTTAATTAAGGGAAGAATCAAGCTATTGAGGATCTATCAATAGGTAGAAAACGTGAAGCCTCTGATCTTTGTTTTCATCTGAATAAAGGGACCATAAACACTTTTCCTAATTTGAAGACATTTTACTACATATTTCTTTTTAAGAATTGTAAGAACAAAACAGTTTCTCTAAAATAAGCTGGGGAGGCCCACGTGGTAAAACCCTCAAAGGATGTTTTAATCCAAACTCTCAGAATAACACACAGGAGCTGGTTAACACAACAATGCTGAGGCCTCAAGACCTGAGGAATGTTCCTTAGCTACAGTCTTCCCCTCAGGCACTTACTGGTAGAATAATTAAACCTGGTAATCCAGTAGTCAGCTAGTCCAGATGGACCCTGATTCCGTGTTCCCTGGGTGGGCAGATTCTAATACCTGAACCTCAGTGTCTTGTTTGCAAGAAAAACATACACCTTTTCTAGCTTGGAGAGAATACCTACCATTGAGTTTTAAAGAGAGAAATGTAGTTCATCTAATGTAAAATCAGAGGACTATGTAGAGGCAGCAAGGAAAGGCAAAAGTTTTAAACTCAAAGAGGCCGATCAGACTGAGCCTCCAATCACGGAGCATAACTATTTGTGGGTTCGTAATGGCATCATTTAAACTGTCTTACGTGGAATCAGATTCAGCATTGCACTGGAGAAAGAATCCTACGCTTTTTTGGTGTGGTCTGTCTGGATAAAAGCGTGGCATCACCATAATCTTCCACGGCAGATTTCGCACAAAACACGGAGGGCTAAGGACCGACTCACTCAGTCTGCTGAAGCGCTCGACAGTGAACTGAAAGGTTGCCTCGGAGCGCCAACTCGTGTCTGCAAGAAAAGGCCGTGTCAGTCACAGGGCTCGGGCGTCGTGAGACCACACCTGACAGCCGACAACCGTGGGACCCGCGCGGGACAACCAACCACGTCGGGGAGCCGTCCGCACAACTGCGACCTAACCGCTAGAGCCTAACTCTTGGGAAAATGAGAGCAAGGCACCTAGAAGAGGGAGGGGACACGCCACCTGTGTGTGGATGAAATCCAAATCCCAGAGGGCTACCGACACACCCCTGCCTGCCCTCCTAGATTCCAGAGCTGGGCCTGTAAGAACGTCTACTCTACCCTCGAGCCCCGAAATTGCCAAGTCCTCCCTGGTGAGTGGACAGGCTCTGCAGAGAAGGCCCGGGGCGGCCGTGGGACAGCTGCTCAAGGTCAGGGCGCGCGGAGGAAAAGCCGAGGGCGGACTCAGGCTGAGTCAAGTCTGGAGAAAGGAAGGGGAGGGGGCATTGCACCCGCAGGCTCCCCAGGCCCCGAGGGGGCAGGACAGTCATTCCCGCTGTTCTAGAGACAACACAGCTGAGAAGTTAGCCCCAAACAAACGTTAACATCATCAGTTCACAGTTTCTGTGAAATACCAGCCTGGACTCCCTAGGGGGAATAATTTATAGAGAAAGAAACCGGTATTCTTCTCAACACGAATGGTAAAAATTGTTCAATTTACTCAACAAGACGTGAAGGCCATGTACAGAACTAAGGTTTCCTCCAATAGAAAGCAATATATTGGTAGAGTGCCTCTTAGCAGACTTTCAGTTACAAGTCACACTTTAGAATTCCACCCTTTGCCCATGGCGACTGTTCATTTACAAGTGACTCAGGCTCACAGGACATCTGCGGCCCCCCGCCCCCAACTGCTGTCTATATGGTGCTTCTCAAACTCTTGGGGAGTGGCAGCCTCCCAAGGCTGCCCCGCCACCCTTACTGACCGGCACTTTTACGAGACATCAGAAAGCTGCCACAGCAAGGTCAAGTTGCCATACAAGCTTCTAAACGCTTTCTCTCGCTTTCGGTGCCTATCTGGTTGGAGACGGGGTACAGTTCACAGACTGGCAGGGGAACGAGGGCCACGATGTGAAAAGCCACCACTGGCGTATGCAAGAATCAAAGGTGCGTGGAAGGCTTTTTCTGGTGTGGCAGCGGGGGCTATTTTGCCATCCTTGCCCCCCAGGCTCCTGACGCACAAGAGGAGACTCTCGGGCTCGGGGAAGGGCATGTTCGGAAGAACAACATGCCGCCTTCCTTCACCCTTCTGTCTCCTAACTTCTAAGACAACCAAACGCTCAGGACAGAGACTTCTCAGGGTACAGAGACTGCTTGCGTTTGTGACTGTCTGAATTTGTTCCTAAGAAAACATGTCCATCAATCCTCATGAGAGGGTAGTATTCTTTACCAAAGAAATAAGAACCAAGAGGAAATGCGACAGTTAGCACTAACACCTTCTTTTCACACTCTTCATCCCCAATTGTTCTGCTACACACAACCCTGCTCAGCAGACCGCAGAGGCTCTCTGGGAGGAAGAGCGGCTGAACAGGGGGGTGTCCGTCTGAGAGATGCAGTATTTACTCCAGCTTCTTGAGGTGGCAGATATGACCCTAATCCCTCTGAGGGACCAAAGTATCAAAAAGCCAAGAAATGTGTTCTAATGTCTAGGAATGGTGCAGGAAAGACGTGGGCCACTATTTCAAAGACACAAATCACACGTGCGCAGCACTTAAATCCTGCAAGGTAGGCAAGGGCAGGGGTTCTAGAAGTCCACTTCACAGATGAGGAAAACTGAGGCTCGCTGAGATTACGTGGTTTTATCTTATCTGAGGTGTTTTACAAAATGACCACAGTGGGTTTCAGTACCCATGATCTGTGCACCCTGAACAGTGACCTTGCCTCTGGTTTGTAAAATGCCATATTCTGAAGTTTAACATACCCCTCGCAAGGCAGAGAACAATAAAACTGGGCTCTTTGTGGAGACCAAAGAACTGCAATCAACCAAATAAAAGTCACCAGAGGGCACACACTCATGGGACCTAAAGAGCTCAACTTCACAAAGTCCTGCCTCTCTTGTAACTCACTCACTTGTTTTCAGAAACAATTCAACCCATTGTAGGATTAGATTTTTATACAGACAAAATGGAAATGTATCATAAATGCTTTCTCCATCCCAAACTTCAGCCCAAATTCGAAGTTGATCTTAAATACGCCACAGAACCAACCAGAACTCTGCAAGGCACTGAGACTGCAAGATGGCAAGCCCTTCCTTCAGAGGCAGAAGGAGCAGCCAGGAGCCAGTGCCTGCAGCCATCCTGCCTCACAGAGCTCAGCTCACACGTGCATTTATACACTCCATGTGAGATTCCGCCTCGCATTCAAGGCATATCCTTAGGACAGACTTGGTTCTGAAATATGCTAGGAGACTTCTTGAGAATAAAAATGTTGCCCTGTGGTTCCCAACTCTTCATAACCAATTGAATTGATTGAAAAACTACATTATATACCAAAAGATAAGGGCGGGGGGGTGGGGTCTACAAAAAAGTACAGCAGACTTGAAACCCATCTCTGGCAGAAAGGCCTGGCCTGATGACAGTCCCATGAGGAATTAAAGGAGACCTAAATGTCTTCACCCGAGAAGACAGGTGAAAAGTACTCAAAAGTCCTATTTTCGCAACTTCCCCGTGTCTATAATCACTTCACGATTAAAAACATGTTTACATGGGGCGCCTGGGTGGCTCAGTCGGTTGAGCGACCGACTTTGGCTCAGGTCATGATCTCGCAGTCCGTGAGTTCGAGCCCCGTGTCGGACTCCGTGAGGACAGCTAGGAGCCTGGAGCCTGCTTCTGATTCTGTGTCTCCCTCCCTCTATGCCCCTCTCCCGCTCATGCTCTGTCTCTGTCTCAGAAATAAACATAAAAAAAAAAAAAAATTAAAAACATGTTTACGGCAGTGCACTTGGGAATCTGGAGGGTGCCCTGCATCCTGTGGAATTAGTTTTTGTCCAGGGACTTTGTAACCCGCCTCAATGCCGCTGTCAGCGCATTAATGCTGTGCATCTCCGTTTACTGTCAAGGACAGGACGACAAAGCTCCCGCTCCCTGCTGTCATCACACCTCCTCAGCCCGAAAACCTGGGGAGCCATCACCTCCACTCGTGCCTCCCACAGCAGCACTGGCTGTCATCGAAGCGGCCACCACGCCCATTTGTACCCCAACCTTATCTTCACAGGACAGAGGCCTGGGGTACAACTGCATGAAAAAGGTAGAGGAAGATACAGGACTTTGTTCTGTTTTGTTTAAATCAGAAGGCTGGCCTACGGAGTCCCCAAATGGCGCCCTTGCGGTAAACTTATCAGACCTCAATTTTTCATTTTTTGCCAAGTCCCAGTTAATACCCAGAAATTACTTTTGTTTCACGGGTACCAACAATCTCTATTTGCAGAGGCTATATTTGTTCTAAAGCTTCTTGCGGTCATCTATGGAAAAAACTAAGCAAGAAACTAAAATCAAAGTAGAATAGGTAGGTGTAACCAGAAAATGATTCTAATTCTTGTCCAAGTTCCACATTAACATGATTTTTTTTTTAAGATTTTATTTGGGCGGGGCGGGGGGGGGGGAGGAAAAAAAAGATTTTATTTTTGAAGTAATCTCTACAGCCAACATGGGGCTCAAACTCACAACCCTGAGATCAAGTGTCGAACATTTTGCTAAGCCAGCCAGGTGCCCCTAACAGGATTTTTAAATGCTCTTTGTCTCAAGCAAACACCTGTCCATCTGTGCTGTCAGCCACTGAACTTTTATGTAGGAAACCCCCCCTCTGCCCAGTAGATCACTCTAATCCAGCGTTTCCCAGATTGTGTGCCCCACTTTACGATGTTAGAAGGAGATTCTGGAAAGGGGGTTCTAAAGTTCAGTCTTGGGGAATCATTAGCAAATCTTCTGGAGAAAGATGTTAGGGTGCTGACGGTCCGGAGGTCCTCTGCAATGCAGACCCTTGCTTGGCCCAGCGCCCCTGAAAGTTCCTGGACTCAGCCCCTCTCACCACATGCTAACGTCCTGCAGAAGAGGGTTTCAAAGCACTTATCACGACTGGGAAAATGCTGCCTTAAACTAATTCTACTCCTAGAACCAGAACCATCTCCCTCCCACTCTTTACCATTAAAAAGATACAATCTTTTCACTCTCTTAGCCTGGACCTTTCAAAACACACCTCAAATCCCCAATTGGGAAGGCCGTGCAACTGAAGACCACACTCTGCTTTCTCCTGTAATGTTCCCAAGTGGTAACGCACCACAGGAATATTTCTACTTTTAGGTTCTATGGTTTGGCACCATTATTTACTACCACTAATTTAGTAGTAAAATTTGCCTCAAAAGGAAAGGGGTTTTATGTACGTTGTGGAGACCGAGGCAATCCGGCAACCTGGACTTCCGGAGACATCTAGCAATGCAGAGCTGTTTCTAGTTGTCGGGGCTACGGGGAGTGAGGATTATGGGTGGGATGGCACTGGCATCCTATCACACAGAGGACTGCCCCGCAACAAAGAATGATCGGCCCAAAAAGGCAACAGCGCCACCAAGGTTGAGAACCTGCCCTTCATCTACATCTGCACCTCCTCCCAAGCCCTCCCCAAAAACACTCGCAGAAATATTCATTTGGAATTGCTCTGTGGAACTAGACAGGGAGCTCGCTGCCTGAGGTGGGCCAGTAACCGCTCTGCAAGTGACTGGAACCCACCTCTAACTCACACCTGGCACATCTGGCCTGGTCACACCTTCCCAACTGCGCTCACAGAAGCACTTTTGGCATCTCAGGTGTCTGAAATTAAACCAAGAGCCCAGCAACCAAAGAGACCACACCCACACCGTTGCCCTTGATCTACGGTGGAAAGCGCACTCCACAGGTAACAAAGCAGCGGGGTTCAGACCACGCCTCTTTACCTTCCTCAGATATTGCCTCAGCCAGCTGCCAGGGGGTAAACCGCACTGTGAGAGAACTCTCAACTACGGCTGCAGTTTCTCATGGAGGCTGAACTTTTGGCAGGAGGTCTGAACAGCAGTCCTTCTGGTGGTGCAGCCCGTGACTGACGGTTTCTTTCAACTGCCCCGTTACTCCCCTGGGAAGGACACAACCCTCATGAGGATTGATGGACATGCTTTTGACAGAACATGGTTTCATATTACACTGCAAGATTCCAGGGACTGCATAAAGTGATTACTGGCTGCTACCGTCTCATGATTTTGACCTTGCAAATAAAAGTATAGGTCACATATCTGACAAATTATAAAGAAGAAATAGCCTCGAAAGAAATGGATTTCCTGGGCACAAAATGTCCATGCATACACATATGCAAACGCTTTTTGCATAGAGGATATAGACCAAAAGTTAGTGTGGGAGAATGAAGCCCAAAGCTCGATTCTGATTTTCACACCTACTGGGAGTAGGGAGGGATTTTCGGCTACAGACAACTGATATACACACTACAGTAAGAATGCAATGGAAAGCCAAGTTCCAATGGCTAGAAGTATCTTGCTGCAAACAAAAAGCAAAGGAGAGTAAGGTACACTAAGATACACTTGTTCTGAGCGCTAACAGTGGTGGGGAAATGGCAAGCCTGAGTAAATACCCATCTATCACAAACTTCTGTACTGAAACCTTCTCTCCTGGGCTGAGGAGAACCAACTTACCCTGAAATTTGTAGGTAGTCTTAAAATTCAAAACCAAAACAGGTTCCTCAATTTTCCTCAGATACAAACCTCCTGAAAACTAGCTACTCCTAAGAAACTCACAAGTGCTCAAGGAAGAACTCTATAGCACATCCAGTTGTGTTTCTGCCCATTGCAAGTAAACAAACCACATGTACTCACCATCCTCCATATCTTCCTCTGTGTTGTTGTGCCCATCACTCATGGCTACATTCCCGTTGATAACAGGGTTTTGAGTAATTCTTGGTGGATCATCTGTATCTCCAGCTTTAAAGAAAACAAAGAAAGTCCATGGTTTTTACCCTCCAATCTTGGATTAAATAAAAACACATTTGTACTTTTGATGACCGTCAGTCACTAGTATGTTCCAAGTGTGCCATAAAAAACATACTCTAACCCAAAAGGTATTTACTAGTATGTTTACTAAATAAATATGAATTTTGGTTGTTTTCAAAATGCTAAATGGGATGCAATCACTCTACCACATTTGTTCCATTCGCACTATGTTGAAATAGCCTTCATACTCATTAAAACTCAACCCCAGAGAAAATACTGTTGAGCTTACTAAATATATACACAGCAGTGTGCATTAGAATGTTCTACCACATGTCATCGCTTTAAAACATCAAATTGTGTCTCTCAAAGTATCACAGGGCAGTTACTGTAATAATTAAAAACTATAAATCCACACAAAAACCAGAACTGGAGGGAATGAAAGCTGGGGGAGGGGGTAGAGGGTGGGTGAAAGGGGGTCCCTAGAAGGACTGGCATTTATAAAGAGTCTGGAAGGGATTGAGAAACACATAAAAAGGTTTTGTCATTCTAAATGCTTGCTGAAATCTGGCTTGACAAACATTTACACATAATCAAAGGCATGGATGCAAAACTTCGAAGCAAGGAGTGGCAAATACAGGGTGTAAATGCCAAATGTAACATTCTCATCACTATTTATGCACAATCTTCTTACTTTGACATAGGTCCTTGTCTTAAAAGAAAAACAAAACACTATGTCAAGATTTGGGATTTAAATAGCCTCCACTGGCCAAAAGGGTCATACACCATGTGTAAACCCTCTCCATCCTCCACATGTCATGTCACTGCAACTAATGCGGGCCCCCATATGTTGCCTGTACACGTTCTGATCGAAATTAGCAGTCTCAGCTACAAACAGGAGATGTGGTTTTGAAAAGCGCTACTTAAGTGTGTCCTAGTCTTGCGACAGGTCTCCCCCATCAGCGGTCAGTCTGATTCAGCACCACGGACAGCACCCTCGCCATTCCCCTCTAGACACTCTCCCAAACCCCCAACTATCCGATTACATCCGTCAAAGAATCTCTGGATATAAACCATGTTTTTCCCCTTACACATCTCAAAGCACACCTTCAAAATCCTTGGAGGCCAAGAGACTGATATTACCACCCAAATTTGTATCACTTCAATCCTGATCTTCTTTAATTATCAATATATATACACTTCAATTAACAATCGTGCTAAAGGTATTTTTAAAAACAAACACATATACATTTTTAAACTGGTCTCGACCACCACACCCTGACAAAAACCTGGGATGGGTGGGGGGGAGAAGGACAAATTCTTGTTTGCTCTTGCTTATAATTACCTCAAAGTCTAAAAACTCTTAAAACATATGTGCTTTAAAAATCAACATGAAAAATCAGGTACTTTGAGACCTCTTTCATCCCACATTTATCCTCCTAACTTAACATCTAACCATCATTAAAAATATTTTATGAGGGGCGCCTGGGTGGCGCAGTCGGTTAAGCGTCCGACTTCAGCCAGGTCACGATCTCGCGGTCTGTGAGTTCGAGCCCCGCGTCAGGCTCTGGGCTGATGGCTCCGAGCCTGGAGCCTGTTTCCGATTCTGTGTCTCCCTCTCTCTCTGCCCCTCCCCCGTTCATGCTCTGTCTCTCTGTCCCAAAAATAAATAAACGCTGAAAAATATTTTATGAGGAAAAACACCTATGAAGGCCTATGAAATAAATTCTGGCACATTCTACCGACAGAATATTATACAGCAGTTTTCTCTTAAAGGTTCTCAATGTACCTAAATGTAAAGTTCTCTAAGCTATGCTAAGTTAAAAAAAAAAAAAATTAAAGATACCAAGCAATAAATGTTATCACACACAACCTCGGTTATAAAAGAGACAGTCTGTTGGAATAAGAACGGATAAATTCTCATTTCCCCTTCCATGACAAACACTGGAAGGACACACAAACACACAACTAGAGGTCCTGCAGGAGGAGCAGCAGTGGGATGTGTACACACACACACACACACATCACACCAACGCACTGTCTCACAGTAACTTGCTCCACGTATGCCTCCCATTTTAATTTAGTTCCTTGTTTCAAAATCTGTCCCACTACAAGTGCCTTAGGTTTTTAATGTTTATTTATTTTTTAATATTTATTTTTGAGAGAGAGAGACACAGACAAAGCACAAACGGGGAGGGGCAGAGAGACACAGAATCCCAAGCAGGCCCCAGGCTCCAAACTGTCAGCACAGACCCCGACGTGGGGCTCAAACTCATGAACTGTGAGATCATGACCTGAGCCAAAGTCGGACTCTTGACCAACTGAGCCACCCAGGAGTCCCTAAAATATGATTTTTAATGCACAAAAGCACAAACAAACCATCTCTGTATACAAAACAGAGCATCACACCTAAAAACTAGGGTGATGTGTAAATATAAGCAGTCTGCACTACTGTAGGTCATAGAATTCGACAAGTGATTCATAATCCCAAAGATTCTTTTTTTCTTTTACTTTTTTAAAAAAAATTTTATTTATTTTTGAGACAGAGAGAGACAGAGCATGAACGGGGGAGGGTCAGAGAGAGAGAGAGGGAGACACAGAATCTGAAGCAGGCTCCAGGCTCTGAGATGTCAGCACAGAGACCACAGACGCAGGGCTCGAACTCAAAAACTGGGAGATCATGACCTGAGCCGAAGTCGGACACTCAACCGACTGAGCCACCCAGGCGCCCCAATAATGCCAAAGATTCTGACATCCAAGCGAATTCAGATTATAGCTGAAACAAGGTATCTTTAAGGGTTTTGGTGACTTGAAATCGACTATTTCTCACCAGAAGTTATGACAATAATAAAAATCAAGATCAAGTCAAAAGATCTATGGCTTACCTCCACAGCACTTTACTGTATGTACAGTGTGGGAAGATAAATCGGGTCACAGTTTTGCAGAGGCAGGATTAACTACAATGCGACAACTGATGAAAGGCTAGTAATTTATAAACAAGGGATCCCATCCTTGTGTTAGTAAGATGGGATTTCTCTGCCATAGGCCCCTAAAGGCAAAGTAAATACAGTTCCTGAGCAGTACACCTCACCTTTTTACACACCAAGTTACACATTTGTGCTGGGCTGACCCACTTGCTCTTTTCCACCCTCCAAAAGCATGGAGATGCTAGTCTAAGCCAGTGGCTGTGAAATGACAAAAAGTCCCTGCTGGTCCACCATGTATAGGAGAAACTTGACCAACGACAGGCCCCGTCAAGCTCCCAACCAAGTGCCATGGGGCCTTGGTAGAAAAAGTTGACAACTCAAGTCTAGCTCCTAAGGGACTGAATATATCCAGTTAAAAAAAGCTCCTCATAAATGAGCTAGTTCAGCAAGAGGATTAAAAATTTAATTAAGACACAGTAAATCCCTGGACCTGAATTCAACGATGAAAGCAAGCCCACAAAAACTCTATACTAGGCTTCCAGAATTATCTTAAATACTAAGTCTGCTTTCATTATCATCAAAGAAGTTTAAGATTGGGGTGTGTATCTATTTATCACCACATATAAAGTGATCCTGTTCCTGAATTTTAGATACCATCTAATTGGAATTTTCCCTTATGTGTCAACTCTCATTTGGCCAAACATGAACTACAGCACTAATTTTTTGACAGACATGGTCTCAAATAACATTGGGGACATGTGGCAAGCACCAATGACAATATGCAATGCCTCAAATAGAAAGACAAAAGTTCCCTAATGTGCCAAATATCTGTAGGGGTGTTGTGGGGTGCGGAGGAGGAGTTATCATTTGAAAATGTATTTATGAGACTCAAATACAATCGAAGATCATTTCCATTACTTGTGACTGGTTAACCTTGCGATGACAAACCCTGTGGTAAGCACCCAAGGCACAATTTATACATATACATGTACATATATTTTAACATGTGTAAGAAGGGGCACAAAATGCCTTTTCTAAAGACTAGAAACACACAAAAGGCTAGCTTGGCTGGTTACGAAGCCTATTTATCTCCTCCTGTTACTGAGGAGGCCATGCTTGTACTCTGCGTCCCTTCCCACAGACTTCCACTTGTGAGGTCATAACACAGGATCGCTCAACAAAGAACACTGGCCAATTGCTATGGAAATGATGTGGTGCTAACTCAGCATCTCAATCTCCCTCCTGGATGAAGTAACAGACAAAGCAGAATTTCAATTTGTCGTTTTTGACATTTTCTGTCACCTCACAAAAATTACTCAAGCCTCTCCCCAAAAGGGGGGGGGGGGGGCGGGGCAGAGAACCACCACAGAAAGACCTCAGAGCCTTCCAACGAAGAGGTGTATACTGCCACCAGGTGGTGCGTCAGCCGCAAAGATGGAGCCACACCTCCGATTCAGTCTCCGCTCAGGCCCCAGATTCCCCCTCAAACTTTTCAACTAGTGATTACAACCCAGTGAGCAAAACCACAGCGCAGTTAAGAGGCCAGAATATATGGAGTGCCAACGCAGAGCACACGCTCTCAACTCCGGGCCCACTGGTTCACTTGGAATTCCAAGGCAAAAGCCATCTGGTTTCTGCTTAGTCCGCCTCCCCTCATCTCCTCTCCAGACCCTGAACCCATTTTAAAGATTATCACTGAAGCAGAGGTTATCACGGTAAATGAGAACACGGGTATCTTTCTGCATAATGATTTCTTAATTAGCAATCCCCAATGTATTTCAGAAGGGCAGTTTAGAAACATTGGTACTACTGGTTCTAGAAGTCCATCAGCATCTAAAGATCCCCATCTGAACTCCCAAGTCACCTTCTCGTCCAAGCTTGTGGTTCCCCGCCATGTCCGCATGGCTCAGCAGCAGAGTCTGCTGGGGCTGGAGCCAGGACGGTTCTCTCATCCACATCAGAGTGATGCACAGAATCTCTAGGAACTCTACCTCAACATTCTTTTTTTCAAAGCCCCTCCCCCCCCCCCAAAAAATTCTTGGGTGTCGGACAAGGAACATATTCAAGAAACCTCATCAACTTAGAGAATCACTCCCAAAAGCTAACGAGGTCCAGAAACAAAAAGCGGGTGTTAATGGGAAAAAAGGAAGTCTGGAGTTTGGTTACTAGTTCCTTAGTTGCTGACATGGGCACACCGTACACAAACTACATCTTTCCTGTAAATCTAAAATTAATCCAAAATTAAAAGTTCACTTGAAAATAGACAAAACGGGGGTGCCTGGGTGGCTCACTCAGTTGGGTGTCTGACTTTGGCTCAGGTCATGATCTCACGGTACGTGAGGTCAAGCGACACATCAGGCTCTGTGCTGACAACTCAGAGCCTGGAGCCTGTTTCAGATTCTGTCTGTCTCTTCCTCTCAAAAATAAATAAACATTAAAAGAGAGAGAGAGAGAGAGAGAGAGAGAGAGAGAGGGAGAGAAAATAGACAAAAGAGAAGACCCGTAAGCCTAAGAAGCAAGGAATGTAACTGATGTTAAAGATTTATGTGGGAAATTTCAGCATGAAGCATCCACACCAGCATGCCAGAGATTCTCACACAATTAAAGATAGAAAAAGGTAGCCTGGAAGGGAGCTTGGGTCAGTGCTGGGGCAGGACCAGCAGAAGAAACAGGATCTAAAGTTTGATACAAGGGCACCTGGGTGGCTCTGATGGTTGAGCGTCCGACCCCTGATTTTGGCTCAGGTCATGGTCATCATGGCCCCAAGATGGGCTCCTCGCTGAAGGTGGAGCCTGCTTAAGATTCTCTCTCTCCCTCGGCCCCCTCTCCCATGCCCGCACATGCACACTCTCCCTCCCTCAAAATAAATAAATGCGGGCCCAGAGCAAACATTCTCAGGTGAAGACCACAAGTCCTCTTTAACATGGACCCACTGGCTTCGGGTTACAGCTGGATGTGAGGGGCACCGCTGCCAGGGGAACCCTGTCTGCATTCTCTGCTTTTCCTCCTCAAGACTGAGTCTGCCCACGTGGTCTGTCCTCAAGGAGAAATGCTCACCCCTTAGAAAAACTAAAAGTTCACTGGAGCCCCCAAATGAGCCCAGAGGCACCAGTCAAGAAGAAATAAAGAAGGAAGAGGTCCTGAATAAAGTAAGACAACGCTATGGAAAGGCTGAATTTCTTTATGTGCTTTTTTAAGTGCCTACTCTCAGCATGACCCGTACTCCTGCAAATTTGTATCAGATCAGGCTGATTCCATTCCTTATTAAACATACTGTGAGATTACAGAGTCACAATTACTATAAAAATAATAGAGATCCAGGGCACCTGGGTGGCTCAGTCTTTAAACGGCCAACTTTGGCTCAGATCATGATCTCATGGTTCGTGAGTTCAAGTTCCACACTGGGGTCTCTCCTGTCAGCTAGGGAGCCAGCTTCCAATCCTGTCTCCCTCTCTCTGCCCCTTGCCCACTCACACTTGATCGTGCTCTCCCTCACACACACACACACACAAAAAAAAACCAAACATTAAAAAAAATTTTTTTAGGAGTGCCTGGGTGGCTCAGTCGGTTAAAAGTTTCATGATCTCACAGTTCGTGGGTTCAAGCCCCACATCAGGTTCTGTGATGACAGCTCAGAGCCTGGAGCCTGCTTTGGATTCTGTGCCTACCTCCACCACCACCCCCCCCCCCCGTGCCTCTCCCCGCACTCACACTCTGTCTCTTTCTCTCCCCCCAAAACAAACACTAAACGTTAAAAAATTTTTTCTTTGATAAAAAAATAAAATAAAATAAAAAGAAAGAATAAAGATCCAATTCCCTTTACCCAGTTTCCCCTGGTACCATTTTGCAAAATCATAGCACTATGTAATTCACAACCAGGACACTGGTGCCGAAGCAACATGCTAATCCTGTTCCTGTTCACTTGCAGTTGTAAGACACAAGTAGGTCTATGTGTCCAAGAGTCAAGACAGTGAATGGGTCCCACACAAGGACCCTTGGGTTGCCCTTTCATGGCCACACCCAGCTCCCAGTGTGCACCCCCCCTCCCACAACCCCCCGGCAACAACTAATCTCCATCCCCATATTTTTGTCATTTCAAGAATGTTACATAAATGGATGTGGCATACAACCTTTTGGAACATCTTCTGTCACTCAGCATAATTCCCTTGAGACTCAGGTCACCAACTGGTTTCTTTACATCGCTGAGTAGGATTCCACGGCAGGGACATACCATCTGACCTGCAAACAGCTGGGTTGTTTCCAATTGGAGGCTATTGGAAATAAAGCTGCTATAAACATTTTTGTGCAGGTCCTGGTTCTATTATTTACTTTTACTTTTGGGTTTCAAAGAATGAAATGCTAACAGCACCAAGGCAAGCAGTACAGGATGAAGATGGGCAAATAAGGACTCCTCCACTCCACTCCTAACATGAAGGAAGCCACTGTTTCATGCGCCCCCTTCCAGGTTTCCTCAAGGCTCATATACATGCATGTGCAACAACGTACGTGAAATTCTTCTGAACACAAAACGGTATTCACAGGACACGAATAAACTAGAGCTACCCCAAGTCGGTGCACATAAATATGCGTATTAATTTAATTCTGAATAGCACCATACCATATCACGATTTATTCAACCATTCCCTGACAAGGACTGCCTCCAGGCGGGTTTTGTTTTTTGCCAATGAATGGTGCGACGATCTGTACTGTGACTTTTGTTGGGCTACGATTTAACACCAGGTAGTCTTTCTCAAACTCGTGGGACCCCTCCCCCCAAGTCATTATCCAAGCTCTTTCCAATGGCAATTAGTAACACATTAATCCTACTCCTGTTCACTTGCGCTAAGACACACGTAGGTCTGTGTGTCCACCAGACACACGGACACACCAAGACCCACAACGCTGCCAATTAATGCTCAGCAATACATCAGAACACCTGTGTCCTGCACTATGCTCACACGCTGTTCCGGAGAGCTCTTCCAACTCAGACACAGCTCCTTCACTCTTGCTTTGCAGAATTCAACTACAATTGACATCTTGACGTCCTGGTCCACAGCATGAATCCTAACGTACAGAACCTAGCTCTAAGTTCACCCGGAGGAGCAAAATGACAGCTGATAACAGGGAGACACAGAGGATGCACTCAGCACGACTGAGACAGAGAGTACAGCCGCTGAAGTCTGGCTATACAGGGAGACAGAGCAGGTGAATCATCTGTGGGATCCAGCAAGTGGGGGTGGGGGTGGGCAGTCCCAAACAGCCCCCCCGTGTAGGGGCTGGGGAGGCGGGTGCTCCAAGGACATCCCCAGAATCAGGGACTCACAGGCCATGGTGAGATGGCATACTCCCTAAGAAACCAGAACCCCTAAGACCTGGGTAAGAGTCCGGGCAAACACGCAGCAGCGCGGGAAGCCTCAGCTGCTGTGGAGTCAATGCCAGGCCCTGTGGAGGATTCTTCTAAGGCAAGGCTGGGCCTCAGGCAGAACCATGGACCATCTCCAGGCCTTGAACAGAACCCAGAGGTCACAAGGGGGTGGTGATCAACCAAGGAGACACTAAAGGTGAGGACGGTGGGTCCCAATAACTCTGCAGCTGCAACTCGCCTCCTCTATTCCAGGACTCAGTGATTTCTAAAGGGAACCCCCCCCCCCCCCAACAGCCACTGAGTGGAACAAGGCGGGTACTGACCAGGAACACTGGCTGTTGACTATGCTCACCTCCCCAGTTACAAAGACCACGTGCCTGGGGGCTGTGAGAAACACAGATGCTTTCCTGTCACTCTCTGTGCCTGGGGAGGAAAGGGAAGCCTCTCAGAAGCAGTTTCCAGGGCGCCTGGGTGGCTCAGTGGGTTAAGCATCTGACTTGATGGCTCAGGTCATGATCTCACGGTTCATGGGTTCGAGCCCCGCGTCAGGCTCTGTGCTGACAGCTCAGAGCCTGGAGCCTGCTTCAGATTCCGTGTGTCCTTCTCTCTCTGCCCCTCCCCTGCTCACGCACTGTCTCTCTCAAAAATAAATAACCATTAACAATTTTTTTAAAAAAATACAAAATTAAGGCAGTTTCCGAACGTGGTCCTAGATGGAAAACTTCAACTGTGCTTCAAAAAGATCCTTTCTTCTTTTTTTTTTTTAATGTTTGTTTCTGAGAGAGACAGAGACAGAGACAGATACAGACAGCAAGAGAGCAGGAAAGGGGCAGAAGAGAGGGAGACACAGACTCCAAAGCAGGTTCCAGGCTCTGAGCTGTCAACACAGAGCCCGACATGGGGCTCGAACTCACAAACCGTGAGGTCATGACCTGAGCCGAAGGTGGAAGCTTAACAAACTGAGTCACCCAGGTGCCCCCAAAAAGATCCTTTCTAATCCATTGTCATGACATTACCCAGGATTCAACATCTGTCCCTAGAACACAGGCAGGCCCTGTGTGCCTGCAATTAAAGTAACTACTAACTAAGACAATGTTTTAATTACTTCTTTGCTGAACGCAGGAAGAGCGGGAAGAGCTCAAGAGGTAAGGGCATCCATTTCCAGGGGGGGCTGGGTGGAGCCAGCACCCAGTGAGCCAACCTGCTTATCAAGTATCTCATATGTGCCAAGTGCTGGGTTGGGACTTGGAGGGAGCACAGAGATAAGCCCCCCACCCCCACCTCGGTCTCCTGGTGCTCCTTTCTTGCGGGAGCAGACAAGAGGGAAGAATTCCAACAGAGGGGGAAACAGAGTACAGGGGAGCCGCGGGGCCATCAGCCTCGAAGGAAGGGATGACACGTGGGTAAAGACCACGGAACGAAAAGGAGCCCGGCTGTCAGACATCCTAAAGAAGCACACTATTCTGGATTCAGCGAACAGGGTCAAGGGCAGTGGGCCACGGAGAAGGAGGGCAGGGCCAAGGCCATGGAGGGCCCTGAAGGCTCCGATAAGGACTCTGAATTTCTTTCTCCCATGTTCCCCGCTGTGCAGGCTGTCAGTTCCTGCCGCTCAGCCCACTGCTCAGGCCAGGTCTGCTGCCGTGGAGTCGAGACTGTCGGTCCCATGACCGTCAGGAGCTCCTTATTTCCGTCAGAAGCTCCTCTGCCAAGCCACCGAGGATGGATGCGGAAGAGGGGGTTTTGTTTTGTTACTGGTTTTTACTAGCTTGCCCCTTGGGGCTAGCCTGCCAGGCTGGAGGTATCGTTAACAATGAAACCATGGCCGAATCAATACCACCACTCCAAAGTGCTCTGCTTTCATTACTTTTCTGATTTTATACACAATGTGGCTACACCCATCCCCCATGAGGCTGGCTGGGAGCCCATTTCCAGATCACGGTCCTGGCCTACTAACCAGGGCCTGCTTTGGTCCTCTGCCGTTGGCGGGCCACCGCAGGGGCCAAGGCCAGTGCCCGCACAGCTTGTAAGTCACAGAGCCTGAAGGTTCAGTGCAGACCCCCTGTGTTGAAACCTGACAGTTAGCTTCACGCTCTGAATCCTGATTTAAATTAGGAGTATGAAAATAAAAGCCCCAAAGACGGCCACATATAAATTCGTGTACCTTAAATAAAAATATTTGTTTGGGACCTCCAGGTTAGTGTGATTATGTAAAAACCATCCTTTCCCCTAGAGGATGGCCCTAACTGCCAGTCACGTCCCACATTCTGCCGGCCGGCGTGCATACTGGCTGGCGCGGAGAGGGGCCTGCGATCTGCACCACCGAAGAGCTTAGGGTTGCGGCACTAACTACTAACTTGTATAGCACAGACCACCGGCGGGAAAGAAAAGGTGAGTCCCAGCAGGCCCAGCAGAGACCCAGCCTCATGGAAGCCACAGGACAGAGGCAGGAAGTATTTGCGTCACACGACGGCCAAAGGATTAACAGCCAGAATACACACACAGTTCCTAAAAATCAACAACAATCAATCCAACTACCACAGAGGAGAAATTCCTATAAACTACAAACGATTAATAAACATGCTCGACTTCCCTCACTAACATGATACCATTTCCATCTAACAGCTTAACAGTGAAAAATACTGGAAATGCCCCCTTGATGCTGTGGGTCTCACAAAACGAGTGGGGTCAAAAGGCTGTCAACTATCCGACTTAGAGGCTGTATTTATTCAAACCAAAATGCCAAATACCCTTTTACTCAAATGTCATTCCTAGGAACCCATTCCAAAGAAAACTAGCATCCATGTCCAAAGATCTCCACAAGCACAGGCTTCACACTGAAGCACCATTTTTTTACAGAGAAGTTAATGGCTCTATTTTTATGAAGTGTCCAGAACAGGTAAATCTACAGAACGGTGATCAGCGCTCGCCCGGAGCTGGGGAGATGGGGAGGTTGGAGGGGTCGCAGCTCAGGAGTGCAGGGGCTTGTGTGGTGTCAGAATCTTCCCAAACGGACCGTGGTGACGGTGCACAACCATAAATACACTAAAAGCCACTGAGCTGTGTGCAGTGAATGAATGACCTACAGGGCGAATTAGAGCTCGATAAAGCTGGATGCAAAAGGCAGAGACAAAATCTTAACAGAAACGGGCCATTCTGTGTGGGGACAAAACAGTTCCAGAAATCACAATGGTCTCTGAGGCTACGCAGGGTCAATGGCGTGCACAGTGAACAACTGAGCCACACCAGCTGGAGCGGAACTGTTCGGCTTCCTGCAGCATTCCTCTAAAATGAATATGCAACATTTTGGTATTTTAAATGTTCAGTGATCTACAAAACTGACTCATGTGTGAAGTCCACTCTACATTCATGTAGTTTTAAGGAAAGTAAAACAGTCACGAGGGGAGATGCCCACCAAGAGACACGAATCACCGAGTGGGTCACCAGGATGTCCTTACACAATGAGTAAGGCTATGTGTGTGTTACCTGGGACAGAAGACCCACCATACGCTATGTGCACGTTTACTTCCACGGAATCGGGCACTTTCTCCTTGCCTTCTGGCTTCCGTGTCATTTGAACGGTTCCGAGAATATGCACTACCTCATCCAAAAGTAAAAACACAAGAGGCGCGTGCACCACCCCCCCACACACACACACAGCAAAGCAAACCATGGTGCAAAAGGTACAACCCAAATACTTCCTAAGGCAGGACACCAGTCCAAGAGTCCTTAGAAAACGCACCAGAGAAGGAAAAAGATGACACACTAGTTGCACACCTGGAGTCAGGAGGGAATGGAGTCCTGAAAGTTCTCTTTACACCGTGGCGAATGGCAGCATCTACTTAAATGTGTGGGTTTTCCTGAAGAACTGGTTACAAAGAAGGCAGTCTAGGGGCTGAGGATGAGTTCAGACACGGGGAGAGCAAACTCTTGATTGTGCTAATTAAAACTTTTAAAAAGCAGTCAAACACAACCAATTTCAAATGGGTTCATTTATTTGAATAAAACCACCAACAGCAACTTAAGAAGGGCACCTGGCTGGCTCAGTTGGTTGAGCATGCGACTCTTAATCTTGGGGTCATTAATTTAAGTCCCATGTTGAGTGCAGAGCAAATGTAAAAAATAATAATAAATTAATAAGCAAAAAACAGCAACCTAGAACAGAAGACTAAATTGTTTGATTTCTTTTACACATTGATGCAGGCCGACCACCATTCACCACTCCTTCTTCTCATCTTCCTTTTGAGGGGACCCATCAGGGCTATCAATAAACAGACAAATCCAAGACCTTTTAAAACACTAGTGGCCACAGAAATTGTTTGATTTGGGGGGTGGGGGGTGGAGGCTGGTGCCTGGTTGGCTCAGTTGGTTAAGGATCTCTTAATTTTGGCTCAGGTCACGATCTCATGGTTCATCACTTTGAGCTCCGCATGGGGCCTGCTTGGGATTCTGTGTCCCTCACTCTCTGCCCCTCCCCAGCTCTGTCTCTCTCTAAAAACTAAATAAATAAATAAATTTGTGAGAGGAAGACTAGTTTCTCAGAGAATAACGAAGGAATTCTGGTTTTGTTTAAAAAGGTGGGGGGGAGGGGGGACACTTCAGTCTACAAACCAGTGTAGACCCTGACCATCTGCTATGCACAAGAAACATCCCCTGTGAAAACTGGACTTCCAAGAGGTAAGGTCATTAGAACCGGAGGCATACCATGTTCATGGACTGAAAGACTCCTACTCAAGATGTCAGTTTTCCATAAATCCGTCTTTGTGTTTGAACACAATTTCAATCAAAATCCCAAAAGGATTTTTTTTATACTTACAGACAAGCAAAAAGTTTTCATGGAAAGATGAAAGGAATACAGACAATAAAACCATTTTGGAAAGAACACAGTCCGAGAAATTACACCTGATTCGACTCACTCTAAAGCTTCAGTAATCAACACAACAAGCAAAGGAATCATAGTGTTGTATTAGCAAAGAGATGAGCACACAGATGCATGCAACTGTGGGGAGTCCAGAAACAGACCCCCACACAAATGTTACTATTTTTGGGAAAGGTGACCACGGAAAAGGGATAGTCTTTACAACAAATGGTAAAGGAACAACTGGACGTCCACAGACTAAAACAAGGAACCTCAACCCACACCTTACACAAAAATTAACTCATAATGGACCTTAGATACAAATATAAAATTTAACAATGTAAGGCTTTAAGAAGAAAACACACAGCGTGGGGCAAAGAATTCATAAAAGAACATTTCAACAAATAAGACTTCACTAAAACTAAGTTTTGCTCCAGAAAGATACCATTAAGAGAAAAGACAGCTACGGATTAGGAGAAAATTCATGTGCAAGTTGCCTCTCTGACAAAGGACTTGTGTCCCAAATACACAAAGAGCTCTCAACATTTGACTGGAGTAAAACAACCCCGTACTTGAACACACACTTCCAACAGGGTGTAGGGATGGCAAATCAACACGTGGAAAGTTGTTTGACCGTCAGCTCTTAGGTGTGTGCAAATTAAAACCACAGTGAGAGGGGCGCCTGGGTGGCTCAGTTGGTTGAGCGACCGACTTCGGCTCAGGTCATGATCTCGCAGTTTGTGAGTTCGAGCCCCACATCAGGCTCTGTGCTGACAGCGCAGAGCCTGGAGCCTACTTCAGATTCTATGTCTCCCCCTCTCTCTACCCCTCCCCTGCTCACGCTCTGTGTCTCTCTGTCTCTCAATAATAAATAAACGTTAAAAAAAAAATTAAAAAAAAAAAAACAGAGTGAGATACTACTGCCATTAGGATGACTAAAACCTAAAACACCGACAATATCAAGTGCCGACAAGGACGTGGGTCAGCTGGCTCTCTCGTACACTGGCATGGGATGCAGGATGGCAAGCAGTCTGGGTAAGAGCTTCTGTAAGGCTAAGCATACTGTGCCATATGGCCCAACAACTCTGCGTCTTACTCTAGACAAAGGAAAACTCATGTCCACACAAAACCTGCCACTAATATTTAGAGTGTCTTCATTCATAACTGCCAAACATAACTGGAGGCAATGCAGATGTCCTGCAGTGGGAGGACGGATAAACAGTGGTACGTCCATACACCGGAAGGAAGACTGCTTGGCAATAAAAAGAAATGAAGCGCTGACACACCGAACCCAGATGCTACACCCTGAAGAAAGAAGCCAGTCTAAAAGGTTACATGCTGTGCGATCCCATTTACATGAGATCTGCAAAATGACAAACCCACAGGGGACAGAGGACACAACAGTGGTTGCCAGGGGTCCCATCAGGTGGAAGATGCGACTGCACAGGAAATACTTGAGGGGGGTCATGCAGTGAGTGAACTATTGTGCATGTTGACTGTGGCAGTGGTGACACAAATCTATACAGCTGTTAAATTCGCAGAATCCCCTCCCCAAGTCAATCTTACTTTATAGTAACTTAAAAAACCAAAAGGGAAAAAAATCACCTGCAGGGCAGAGAGAAGAAATAATTTACTGACTCTTTAAATACTCCCTTGATGTATGGTTTCAGATCTCTTAACTCTTAGGGAAAAGAGAACTAAAAGATTTTATAGAAAAGATGGAGAGTCTGAACCTTCTTTGCCCCAAGACCTTCAGATGGTCTTCGACAAAGCAGTACACGAATGTTTGCATCAAAATTTATTCTTCTTGGGGGAGAGGGAGCTGCAGGTGGCAAGGAACCAGGGAAGCGGGAGGTCAGAACAGAAGTGAAAGAAAGTATCGACCGAAACACTGGTTTCCTAACCCGCACAAACAACGTGCCAATAAACTGAAGCACATTTAACAAGGTGTGCCGTTTTACGAGCAATGTTTAAATCCAGACTGATTTCCCCAAGAATTCCACACAAGTTCCGTTCCACACAAGCTACTGGAAACTGGAGAAAGTGGGGGAGGGAGATACAAACAATAAATATTAACAAGTGGAATGGTCGCCATTATGACTAGGAAGGAAAATAATCAAAATCACAAGTTGTTTTTGGCTTAAGCCCTCCCTCGTTGAACGCTCACGAACTCTGTTGTTGATCATAACAGCATCATCTTGTATACACCTTTAAGTAGGGGGAAAGCTGTTCTGGAGTCCACTCCCCAGTCACGGTGCTTCCACATTGCGCGAGGGGCTGGGGGGGGGGGGGGGGCAGGGACACCCACTCCTGCCTGCTCCTGCCCCATGGCATTAGCTCATACGCACACAGCGGCCACCCAGCCACCCTAGTTACCACCCAACCTTCTTTACCCACTCCGCCGAAAAGTATTAAGACTTTTCATACACAACAAAAAGTCACTGCCCTCTTTGTCTCGATGAGCTTCCTAGAACTCTAAGGACAACCCTGTTCCCAATTAGGTAACAGCAAGGCACAAGGGCATAAAACATGAATGGGATATTTTATGCATTTACACTCAATGTTTTATTTTTTTTTTTAATGTATTTATTTTTGAAATAGAGACAGAGCATGAGCGGGAGAGGGGCAGCGAGAGGGGGAGACGCAGAATCCAAAGCAGGCTCCAGACTATCAGCACACAGCCCAACGTGGGGCTTGAACCCATCAAGCGAGATCATGACCTGAGCAGAAGTCCGATGCTCAACTGACTGAGCCACCCGGGCACCCCCCTCAATGTTTTGGTTTGTTTTTTTTTTTAATCTTTTTAATGTTTATCCTTGAGAGAGAGAGAAACAGAGACAGAGTGTGAGCAGGGGAAGGGCAGAGAGGGAGACAGAGTCTGAAGCAGGCTCCAGGCTCTGAGCTGTCAGCACAGAGTCCGACGCGGGGCTTAAAGTCATGAACCACAAGATCACAACCCGAGCCGAAGTCGGACGCTTAACTGACTGAGCCACCCAGGCACCCCTACGCTCGAGGCTTTAAAATGCAGCTGCACAATAAAATGTGTCAACGTTTACAAGACCTGGACAACTCAGTGAATCAATATTTTCCAAATGAGCACCGAATGGCATAGAACAGGTCCATTCAAAGTACAAGACAGAACAGTGAATTTTAATGTAACAGAAAAGCGATCTGCAGGGTTTCGAACTGGCACAGTGCAGTCAACTTTAAAAAGCTACCAAAGGGGCGCCTGGGTGGCTCAGTCGGTTGGGCGGCCGACTTCGGCTCAGGTCATGATCTTGCGGTCCGTGAGTTCGAGCCCCACATCGGGCTCTGTGCTGACAGCTCAGAGCCTGGAGCCTGTTTCAGATTGTGTCTCCCTCTCTCTGACCCTCCCCCGTTCATGCTCTGTCTCTCTGTCTCAAAAATACATAAACGTTAAAAAAAAAAAAAATTAAAAAAAAAAAAAGCTACCAAAGCTGGGTGTGGTACCAAAGAACTGACTATCTGAACAGGCTGTTAACCTACTGTCCCCTGTATTAACTAGACGCCTCTGTGAGCCTGGCTTTTCTGCTTCTGCCACAATACACTGCAGCAAGTGACAGAAAGCAGAAGCTGAGAGAACAGAGAGAGCACAGAACCCAGCTGCCTTCTATTAAGCCAGACAATAAGGACATTTGTAAAAATGTAAAAATAATGCCATTCGTCATTAAATTTGGTTTGGGAAAATATTTATTTCCTGTAAAACATACATTATTCGTGTTGCCACATAATGGTTTGTTATTCTTAAATGAGCAACGAAGACGGGTCATAGGTTTCGTTTCTAATATGGCAAACGATGACAGACACAACCCACCTACTTCAAGCTCTTGGGGGTTTTCATCTCTTTAAAAAGCGTAACAGGATCCTGACAGCAAAAAACGTTTGAGTCCAAAGACCAGACCGAGTGGGGATGTGCGCTGTGCGGGGATAGCAAAACTGGAATCACAAGCCCTACTCTACTCTGCAGAGCTCCCACCTGGGAGCCACCATGCCCGCAACCTGGAAGGCAGCAGTCAAGGAGCCCACATTCCTTTATGCCTGGGGGTTTCTCGGCCTTCGGGGCCCTTCGGGAAGGGCACCTGGAAGCGGCAGCTGGAAGCGGTGAGAGGCCCACAGGGGTGCGGTTCCAGCTCGGCCTCACTCACCCTGCTTCCCATTCAACTCCCCGCAGACCCCACACCGATGGACACGAGCACCAGATCCCTTGTCACCAGATGGTCAGCGGCGCCCACAGTTGTGCATGGTAAAATCTAACCAACCCCTCATCTCCGCTGCTGCTCTGACTGAACCCTCAAATGACACCGAGAGCCCCACCCTGCGCCACCCGGTTCATTCATTTAGTAGTGAAGCACATACACAGCCACAGAAAGGTTCCAAGTCCCCTTAAAACATACTGAATAAGGGGCGCCTGGGCGGCTCAGTTAAGTGTCCAAATTCGGCTCAGGTCATGATCTCACGGTCTCTGAGTTAGAGTCCCACGTGGGATTCTGGGTCTCCCTCCTTTTCTGCCCCTCCCCACTCGTATTCTGTCTCTCTCGCTCGCTGGAAAATAACCAAACCCTAAAAGGAAAAAAAAATTTTTAACGTATCAAATAAAACCTACTACAGATGACAGAATCGTGGGAGCCCGCACATCCTCTTGCTCCAACAGAAATCACGGTGAGATCCCATTCGATGGAACACTGGCGCATCTACAACATGAAGAAGCCTTGAAGATGAGATACTCAGTGCAAGAAGCTGGACACAAAAGACCACACACAATGCAGGATCCCATTTATACCAAAGGCCCGGAAGGGGCAAATCTGAAAAAGAGGAGCTGGACAGCTGCCTAGGCTGTAGGGAGATGGGGAGTGTCCCTAATGAGTACAGGATTTCGTTTCGGAGTAACGAAAATGTTCGAAATTTGGGGGTGCCTGAGTGGCTACATCAGACGGGTGTCCAACTTTGGCTCAGGTCATGAGTTTGTGAGTTCGAGCCCCACATTGGGCTCTGCGATGACCGCTCAGAGCCTGGAGGCTGCTTCAGATTGTGTCTCCTTCTCTCTCTGTACCTCCCCTGCGCACAACTCGGTCTCTTGCTCTCTCAAAAATAAAAAACATTAAAAAAACTTAACTAGGGGCACCTGGGTGGCTCAATCGGTTAAGCATCTGACTTAAGCTCAGGTCATGATCTCGCGGTTTGTGAGTTCGAGTCGGGCTCTGTGCTGACAGCTTGGAGCCTGGAGCCTGCTTCAGATTCTGTGTCTCCCTCTCTCTCTGCCCCTCCCCTGCTACTGCTCTGTCTCTCTCAAAAATAAACAAACAAAATTGTTTTCAAATCATGGTGACTAACACATTTTATCAAAAAGACTTACAAAAGGGTAGGTGCAAATCTAATCCTCCATTAACTGTTACCAAAGCAGGTAAAATTAAGAGCAAATACTGTGGCGTGTTCCCATCTGATTGAAACTAAAATACAAAAATGCAGTGCACCTGATTATTTGTACTACGTGGGAGAGAAACTGTGGAGGCACAGCAAATGACCCAGACTCTTCCCTACTCCCCTGATCTCAAAGTCTGATGGGGAGAAAAGGAAAGAACACCACGCAGCGTGTTAATTATACCACAAAGAACATATCGGGAAATACAAAGATGCCTCTATTTTCACCTACTGGAAGCCTTGCCTCTGGCTCTCACCTCAAATTCCCTGGAACTCAAACCCTAACCACCCAGCCAGCCCTCCTATCCCACTCTCCACACCACTGCACCAGACCTCACTGCTTCCTCCACAGCCAACTTAATCTTTCTCTTCTCCACCTCCAGAGCCTTATCTCCTCACCTCTTGTGGCATTCATCACTTTGTATCCTGCACGAATTCTGTGCTCACGGGACCTATCTACATCCTGCTGACTTTCCTTAAGCAAAGACATCTTATCACCTCTTCATCTTTGAGAAACCACCCCTATCCCCAGTGCCTGAGCAGTGATTCCAAGATTACCAGCAGGTATGCACTATGATGAGCCGGTTTGGGGAACCTTCTTCCTAAGTAATGACAGAAGAAAATGCTCGGTTTCCCATTCTTCTAGATGATCCTGTTCAAGGCAGTGCGCACTAGAGAAGCAGAGCTAAAATCCAGTCCACAGGTTGGGTCCAGAGCATCCCTGCCCATCAAATTTCTGTGCTAATGGAGATTCTCCATAGACAGCTGCGCTGTCCAATACCAAAGCCACGACCCACATGTGGTGGCTATGAAGCCCTCGAACAACAGCTCGTGAGACTAAGTGACTGAATGTTTAATTTTACTTAATTTTTATTAGCCTAAATCCACTCAGTCATGAGTGAATACTGGCTACAACACTGGTCAGTGTGAATCTAGAAATCATTCCATCCCTCAGAGCCTTGGTTTCTTCATCGGTAGAGCAGGGGCATGACAAACACTTTCTGCTCTAACGCACAATCATACGACCAAACGGCTTCTGATAACACACCCAAAATGAAAAGGGTACTTCAAGAAAACCAAGAGACCTTCAAATAATTGATCGGACCAGGGTGCCTGAGTGGCTCGGTCAGTTAAGCATCCAATTTCAGCTCAAGTCATGATCTCACGGCTCACGGGTTTGAGCCCTGCATCAGGCTCCCTGATGTCAGCCCAGAGCCTGGTCCCGCTTTGGATTCTGTGTCTCTGTCTCTCTCTGGCCATTCCCTGATCGGGCTCTGTCTCTCTCTTTCTCTCAAAAAAATAAAACATTAAGAAACAATTTTAAAAAATGATTGGACCTAACTTCATCAAAATAGAAATTAGATTTTAAATAAGAGCCTCTGATTTCCAAGAACTACTGACCCTAAAACGTTTAGATCTGCAGTGCCAGTTCTCCCCTTCCCCATATACACGCCAAGGTAATTAACAACCAAGTGAATTGTCCTGAAGACTTAAAGGGGCAGGGACCGTGCTTTTCACATCACCCCACGGCACTGGAGCGGAGCCAGCCACCAAGAGGACCACCAGCGCCCACCTATGGTTGGTGAGAGCGCACGGCTGTGTCCAAGATGCAAAGACTAGCATCAAGCCATGTTAGGGTTTCTTAAAACTATTCTATAGATGTTGACTGCTGCCATCACTTTCCAAACTAAACATGCTCCCCAAAGCCTACAAATTGTGTGTGTCTGTGTGTGTGTGTCTATTTTTTTTTTCTCCCTTCGTATTCCCTGTCAGGGGAAGAGGGCCCCCCCCCCCAAATATTCAATATATGCCATAAAAGCAATGCCACACGGCTAGGTGGTGGCTATGAGGCAAGGAGGATGGCCTCTTAGGTCACCCCGTTTCTTTCAGCACCCACCTTGTTAAGGAATCTGGGTCTCTGGGATGCCTGGGTGGCTCAGCCACTGAGTGTCCAACCGGCTCAGGTCACCATCTCACAGTTTGTGAGTTTGAGCCCCACATTGGGCTTGCTGCTGTCAGCGCGGACTCCTCTTCTGATCCCTCTGTCTCCCTCTCTCTCTGCCCCTCCCCCTCTCTCTGCTGGCATTATCTCAAAAATAAACAAACATTAAAGGGGGGGGCGCCTGGGTGGCTCAATCGGTTGAGCGTCTGACTTCGGCTCAGGTCATGATCTCACAGTTTGTGGGTTCGAGCCCCGCGTCGGGCTCTGTGCTGACAGCTCAGAGCCTGGAGCCTGCTTCGGATTCTGTGTCCCTCTCTCTCTGCCCCTTTCTCGCCCATGCTCTGTCTCTGTCTCAAAAATAAATAAAAACATTAAAAAAAAATTTTTTTTTTAGCTTAACAAAAAAATATTAAACAAAGGAAAAGGAATCTGGGGCTCTGGTACCCAGCTCCACAGAATCAGAAACTCTGAAATGCAGTATGTTTACGTCCTGAGCCCCTGCTAATAAACCTTCTAAACTTTTCATCTCTCCATATACCCAGAGTCCCAAATGGTTTGCTTTAGGGATGATCCATTTCAGCTAGGGATCTCAGTATGTAACAGTTACTGAATACCTGACTCAGTTACTTCAATTCTATTCTCGCAAGAAGGGAGGCACCTGCCCTAAAAGCACATAATATTCTGCTCTATATCTTCCTGACCCACACATCCACTTGCTGAACTGTACACGTGACCCCAAGCACTTCTGGCAGTGAGCTACTTTCTATATTCAAAGCGTGTGGTGAACCACACAAAAACGCTCAACCAGGAAGACCGACTGCAGCACACCATTCAGGGTTGGCGAGGGAAGGAACGCGGGAGAAGGCAGCAAAGGTGTTTCAGCTAAGAAGCAGTAACCACGTCTTTTACGACCCACGGGGTCTACTGGGTTTGACGAATCGCCATCGGCTGTGAGGCTAGACTGCACGGGTTCAAATCCCATTACTGACCCTGAGTAACTCGGTGTCTTGTTCTGCTGAAGCAGGGGTGATGATACAGCCATCTCGGAGAGCCCGAACATCACGTGGCCCAGAACAGAGTGAGGGGTCCTCAGTGAGGGTGGGCAGCCTCGCACTCATCGGGCTTCACCAAAGCCCCCTACAGGTTCAAGGCCAGCTACAAATACCGGGCACACACCTGCTCCTCACCCACCTCCCCGGATCCGCTATGACTTTCAGATGGCTGCTGGAACTTATTACTATAAACTTACTGGCCTAAACAACACACCCTTATTCTTTGTTCTGGAGATTAAAAGTCTGAACACTGGGCTCCTTGGGCTGAAATCGAGGTGTTAGCAGGGCTGTGTAGCTTCTGCAGGCTCCAAAGGAGAAATCTATTTTTTTCTTCCCTCTTTTTTTCTTAAAGTTTATTCATTTTTCAGAGACAGAGCATGAAGGGGTGAGAGCAGCAGAGAGAGAGGGAGACACAGAATCTGAAGCAGGAGTCAGACTCCGAGCTGTCAGCAAAGAGCCCGATGCGGGGCTTGAATCCAGGGACTGGGAGATCATGACCTGGGCCGAAGTCAGATACTTAACCTACTGAGCCACCCAGGTACCCCGAGAAATCTATTTTTTGCCTTTTCCAGCTTCCAGAGACCTCCCCCATTCCTTGGCTCCCCTTTCCATCCTCAGAGCCAACAAGGCCTTCCCACCCCACACCACCCACACGGCAACCTCAGGACCCTTAGGATTACACCAGGCCCACCTGGGCAGCACTGGATACTCTCCCCATTAGGGACACTTACCTTTGCAATGTAAGGCAATACAGTTGCTGGCTCTGGGGATTAGGACAGGGACATCTCTGGGGACCATTATTCCACCTACCACAGACCCTAAACCACGGACACAGACGCACAGGTCCCGATCCGACCAACCCTGTTGTGCTACTCGACATCTGCCTCCGACGACTCCAGCACAGCGCCCCGCTTCTCAAAACCGGTCGTGTGCCCCCCTCAGGAAAGCCTCTGCTGACTCACCCTTCCCAGGGGAGCCAGTCCCGTCCCTACTATGTGGCACGGCCACCTCCTGTCCACCACCCCTTCGGAGCCCTTCACGGAGGCCCTCCCGTGCACATGTCCACCTGGCACCTGAACTCCGGCCCTCCGTAGGCAGGACATGTCTGGTACACAGGAGCCCCGCTAACCAGGCTCTGTGAGAACCACAACAGATCACCTCTGCTGCCGCGAGAATGCAAGCCTCCATTCCTGGTCCCTCTGGAAGCCAGACAAGAAGACAAAGAGGACAGGGCTAAAAACGAGAAGCCCTGCACAGGGTCGGCGAACAGGTGCCCCTCTGTGCACCTAACCACAATGAAGATCGAATGTAGGAACTTTCCAGTGATGTGACTTTCCCACAACACCCAAGCATGGGCCTGTCACACCGGACCACATTATACCCTGCGAGACTTCAGAGTTCATTTGTTAACTGCAACCCCAAAGTAGGTATGATCCGCAATCCACTTCTTTGAACAAAAGAGAACTTAGCTCTGAGCTTATAAGATACAGCTGAAGCTGTCCACAGAGAAATTCTAGAAAATCACTTTAAAAATCTCCCCCATTCTCGGTGTACCTCTCTAGCACTGAATTCGCAGGAGTATTAGCAAAACAGAGAAACACTGGGGATAAACATCAGCCCCCATGAGCAGCAGAAGCGAGATCATCTGTTACTTTACGAACTACACATGGAGGCTCTCGATGTGGGGGTTGCGACTTCACACAAAGTCGGGTTTGGTTACCAGAGCGGACCGACCGGCAGTTACCAGTGTAATAGGGTCTCTCTATACTCTTGGTCTAGACACACACTTTCTTTTTTTTTTTTTTTTAATTTTTTTTTTTTAACGTTTATTTATTTTGGGGACAGAGAGAGACAGCGATTGAATGGGGGAGGGGCAGAGAGAGAGGGAGACACAGAATTGGAAGCAGGCTCCAGGCTCTGAGCCATCAGCCCAGAGCCTGACGCGGGGCTCGAACTCACGGACCGCGAGATCGTGACCTGAGCTGAAGTTGGACGCTTAACCGACTGAGCCACCCAGGCATCCCTAGACACACACTTTCAATGAACACAAATGGTTTCTGTAATTTTCTTTCTTAGGATGTATGTTTGTTCTAATCACTGATTTCAACAGCTGTACATTTGTTGAATTAATAATAAACTTGGGCTTGTATTTTGTAGGTTTACTGGTATTTCACTTACATCGTTTGTTGGCACTGTATTTCTACAAAATACAGTCTAGAATGTCCACAGTGGACTAGAAATTAAAGAAAAAACCTGGTTCTTCACCACAAATAACTGGAGAAGCTAGCTCTATAGGGTTTGCCCAAGAACTATTTTATTCATTTTAACTGAGCTCTCCCAAAACACACTGCAAGTTTCCCAACATTCAATGTGATACCAATGCTTCCAGAAACACCACCAGCCAAGGATCCAACCAGATCATTTAGGCCAGCACTGGCCACTAACACTTTCTGCCGTTGCCAGAAGTACCCTGTACCTGCACTGCCCAACATGGTGGCCACCAGCCATATGTGGTTATTCATCACTTGAAATGTGGCTAGTAAAAACATTTTTTAATATGGCAAGTCAGTTAAGGAATAGGATTAATTTAAATCTTTTAAATTTTTTAATATTTATTTTTGAGAGAGGCAGAGCACGAGTGGAGGAGGGGCAGAGAGAGAGGGAGACACAGAATCTGAAGCAGGCTCCAGGCTCCACGCTGTCAGTACAGAGTCTGATGGGGGGCTCGAAACCACAAACTTCGAGATCATGACCTAAGGCAAAGTCAGACATGTGGCATTTCCTCCTCCCCCCCACATGAAAACAAGTGGATTTCTGGAGAAAGATGGGCCTAAGAAGGAACCTGATCTCAGTTTGTTCTCATCAGAACCGGCAGGAGACCTGGAGTGCTTCGGAGAAATGAGGAATCCTGGCTAGGACAGCACCCCACTCCAGTCCAACCCAGGACAAGCGACGCCACTACCACTCACAGTCTCGAGTGGGAGAGTCAGCCCAAAGGCTGGGGCTCACAAAGGGGCCACAGCAACCCACGCCCCCACCAGCTGCTTCTGAGGGCATTCTGCGAGTCAGGTTTTTCCACCCGATTTGTGCATCCTCTTAATCCTTACACACTCAGCATAGAAGAGAGAAAGGCTGAGAATCTTTGGGGACAATTCTTGTAAATGTCCATGATGGAGACAAAACAGCACTATGGACTGAGGAATGTTTTTAACCACTTCACATACAGTTTCTTTGACTGAATAATGTCTCCCCCACGGTGATCTAAACCACCGAATGCAAGAAGCAGGCACTTCAAAATCACCCACCCAACACTAAGAGAAGCTAGGCTGCATAACCACACCGACAGTTAAGAACTGTTACACGCATTCGTTTTAAGACAGCCACTGCACAGGGTCAATTAAGAGCCTTGAAACAGAACCTATTCCTGAAAGTCGCATTGATGAAACATACTTCCAACTCCAGGTACGGGGCCCATAAGTCCTTTTATAAGGGACCCCGCAGTGATGGGGTTTGCTCAGCCAACACATTAGAGCCACTGGACAGGGTCTCCCTCGGAATAATCCCCCATCAACTCCTTCTGAAAGTACTATGAATCGGGTGGCAGGAGGGGTGGCCAAGAGAAGTTTTAGTTCCACCCAGACACCTGTGGCTACGCCCTGGAGTGTATCACACTCTACAAGACAGGCCACTCTCGTAAACTCATACCAGAGGCCAGTTTAGCAACTTATTGTGAGAGCAAGGCCTTCCCCAGGTGGATATGCTAAGGGCTGGCACACGATACAAGAGCCCTACCAGTATCAGGATGTCAGGAAAACCAATTTAGTCACTGGCACGGAATCAAAACCGGAGGACCTAGGCTTTGAATACTCTATGCCAGGCAGGAGAATCACACAGAACCGCTGTGGTCACACAAGGGAACCTCCTCCTCCCCAGCTTTCAGACTCTCAATGACCCTCTCCCCCACACCCGACCAAAAAAAAAAAAAGGATCGACCGCCACCCTGAGACTCAGACTGACCACTCACGTGGCAAACAGTGGACTAGAGCTCCCTCAGGCAGGTAACCTGTTCTCTTCCAAAGGACACGGGCCCCCCTGGGCATGTGTGTCCACATTAGCAGCGGTGACCTGCGCAGTCTCCACACCTCCAGGCTGGCCTAAGAACTGAGCTGGTGACAAGCAGCACAGGGGCCAGGGAGGGCCCACCGGGCGGGGCGAGGAGCACCGTGCTCCCCGTTACCCCCGGAGGCCTTCCAACCCCAGCTCTTGCCACCCCAACAACATGCCGTGCCACCACTTCTCAGGGTGCAGCCCTCGAGCTCTCCCTCCCCCGTCTCCTGCTCGACTCCCACTTAGCCCTATCGTCCCCATGTTCTGGAAGCATTCAGCTCTTGCCCAGGTCCGTGTATTTCCTGACTCTCTCATTACCCCCATTCCCAGCTTCCAAGTTCTAATTCACCAACCCTCAGAAGTAGGCCTGCTTCTCTTCAAGAGAATTTCAACACGTCTGACTTCTCATTAGCCAAGGCATGTGTTAACTTACTAGAAAAATGGCATAACTGACTTTCCTGCCTACGCGTGACACTTAAAATCCTGCTTCCTCCAACTTTCTTAAGTCCAAGTAAGTTCAGGACAAGTTCACGAAGCAGGTGACATTGAACAGTCAACTCTGTCACGGTACGTGTCAAGAAGTGCCTCGTTACAACTCTTTTGTCTCCAGAGTAAGATCCCTTTGCCTTGGAAATCAAACAAAAAGACTCAGGCTACATACTACTCATCCAAAAAACCAGAAGAGTAACAAAACCAAATTTTAAAATACTCAGAAGAAACCATCAGTAATTTATATGGACCCGTCAACACCCTGGTCTGGAAAACAGAAATGAGCTCCTCCTTCCAAAAGGATCAAAAATGCCATCTGAAGCAACTTACGTTAAAAGCAATAAAACTGAATTAGCAGCTATCAAAGCAACATCAGTTTATGGCTTCGGCTTTCTCTTTCACACACCACCTTGCCAGCCAGCCACCTCCTGTTGTACCATTTAGCCTTAGAATTGCTTTTTCCTGAATGAATATCCCCCACAAGTACACTGAACAACAAAACAACAAAAAAAAAGAACAGGAGATGGTCACCTTCCACACTAACAACCCAACACTGAGGAAGAGAGGGGTACGCGAGGGACAACCACGGTCTACAGGACTCCAGGGCAAGCCAAACAGCCGTGGCAACCAGAAAGGTTTAGGGAGAAGGTGACATGGGAACAGGTTTTGAACCACTGTCCTGGGGTATCCATCCTGTGTGCATTCTCAAAAGAGAAGCCATCAGTGTCTATGCAAGGCCCCAAAGCCGGGGCTGCACCCCAGGAAGCACCAGCCTGTGTGTGTTCGGACCCCAAAGCACAAAGAAGGCCAAGGCCAATCCTGAGGACTCTGATGGCCTACACGGGACTGTGTGACTCCCCACATACAGCACACCTGCGCCCCCCTAAAGCAGGGCGGTGAAGGGGCCAAGCGGTCCTGCGGGCAGTCTACTTTCAAAGAGCTGCACGAGCCGTGTGAGGTTCGGGAGGGATGGAAGCAGACATCAGCAAGAAGGCTATTGCAAAGTCCCAGCATGAGGCAACAGGGGCCTCATTTAGGGTGGTGGCTGAAACCAAAGGGCTTGGTAACAGGATGTGGGGATCCAGAGAGAAGAATTCAAGGCCAACTCCCGAAGTGTGGAGACTGGGTGACCTGATTCTCAACCTCAAATCCTCATTACATGCTCTAAAACTTTTCCCAGAACAGGAATACTCTTTATCACAGGGCTACTGAGCTGAGCACACTTCAGTGCCCGTGTCTCAGCGCCAAGTCCACTCGTGTCCTCCGTCATCCACAGATGTTTCTTAAAATATTAAACCATTAATCTTAAGTACCTCTTTAGGCATCTCAAGCCCAGAATTCCATAATGCTGCTTAGATTGAGGCTGGTCCTGTTTTCTTCCTAGTCCACACTAGGACATAATCACTGTAGAACATTTCTGCACACCACGGAAAATCACAACCTGCCCTACCTGTGCATGCCATGCTCTGGTCCTAAGTGGATCGCTTCCTCCCGTGCAAGGCTCCACTGTCCCAGGAACCCCACGAATTGAACATCCACACTCCCAGTTCTCTGCACGGTACTTTACAAGAGCTTTGTGCTCTTGTCACACAATTAAATGGCAAAGTCCACACTCAAACTCAGGCCTGGCCCAAAGCCTGTGCTCAAGCCACCATACTGCCGCACCACGAGGAGCTGGAACTCAGCGGCCCCTTTCTCCCTTTCCACCAAGCTGACTGCAAAAAAATAAAAATAAAAATCAAGGAGGAAGGTACTCACTTTCTTCCCATATTTGCTGTTAGCAATCTTTTATTTGTTCCCAGATCATCAAAATCAGCAGCCTGAGAAAATCGAGAGGGTTGATGCCTGTGGGGAGTAACTTCCAATCCTACCAAAACCTGCCAGGCTCAGAGTCAGACATTTCCAGGTTTGGCCTAATTTTTTTCTGCATTTCTTCTGGGTTCTCTAAGTTGACTTTCATCTTGTAGCTTCGCAGTTCTTTTACCAACCAAGGCTAACACGTGAGAAAAATAGGGATTCCCGTGATTTTTGTCTTGTTACAGGGCTATCTGAAAAGGCAACTTGCGTTTTAGACAGAATAAAATGTGCCCAGTTTGGTTTATCTGGGTGCGTGTGTGCAAGGAAACTCCCTTTCACTCCCAAGCCTGCCTTAGCACAAGGGTAACTCGAAACTCCACCTCCCCACGAAAGTTTGAAAGAAAAAGAAATCCACCAGGGCTGCCTCTTCCCAACCAAAAACACAGAAGTCAATGATCAATTCTTTGCAAACTGCAGATGACTCATTGATTTGCTCCCAGCTTGGTGTCCCAACGGCAGTGGTCTGAGTGTTGTACCGAGGTCAAACAAAACTGTCTGTCCCCAACAGTCTAAGAGATCACACTCTGCAACGGAGATTGCTCACAGGGGCCGAAGAAGCAAGGAACAAACATCAGGGTATTTACATTTGTGCTGGCCCGTCTATGCAGCAGAAGCAAGGGCCTTGGGAAAACTTCCTGTTGACTGGACAGGGCACAGCACTGACCAAATGATCACCGCTCCAAGTACTCAGAGGGCAGAGGCCTGCACAAGTCGCTCCTTCAGCCCCTCGGCCCGCACCTCCTCTGAGTTAGACAAGGAATAAACTGCTAAGTGAATTCCTTCCTGGCCAGAGCGAATAACACCACCACCACCACCACCGCATGTGCCTCCCCACTTGAAACGTGTGATCAACTGCTTCAGGACCTAGAGGAGGCATGGGGTCCGACCCCATGAACTGCCATCCTGTCCCTCGTCTCTTCCCTCTCTGCCCTTCACCCTTTGTAACTTTAGCAATTGCTCAGAACAAGTCATTTTTAAAATAACAAAGCGTGAGCATTGTTACTCTACAGCAGATACGCAAGGACCAAGCAAAGTTCCGTCAAAAGCAAATGCAATCCCGGAGAAGTGGAGTGAGAAGGAGAGCAAACTAACACTGACCTACTGATAGGAAAGAACAACCGACCTAACCAGTCTCCCAAGCTCCTCCGAAACGGCCCTGCCCAGGAGGGGCAGGTAGGATGCTCCTCATTGACAAAGCCTTCCCTTCCTCAAGCTGATCAGAACCCTAACTGCTACCAGCTGCCAGTTCTAATGGACTCAGGGCAGGTTCAAGGTACTAGCATAATCTGGCACGTGAAGCCAAATGGAGTTGATTGTCACTAAATCCCACCCTGCTGGCTTTTTAGTAGGAAGGATTCTTCCCCTCTTCCTGATCCTAAACTACAATATTTAAAGCCAGCACATTTCAGGAGTGGGAAGCTTAATAAAGGCTGATAGGCAGCTTTGTGAACCACACACCTGTGGGTGCTCACAGGGAATTGACAATCCCAAGTCCTACAGAGGCAAGGTATCGGCGGGATAATGAATTTGGGACAGAGGTCCACTCAAAAGAAACAAGTTTTCTTAAGTTTTAGAAATCAGCATTAATAACCGCAACCTTCCCCTCCAATTTTGAGATTCCAGTAAATTCGCAGATTAATGATCTTAGGGGTGACCTTTCCAATACAAACTTTGATGTGAAAATAAAACTCCATGAGAAAAGGAAGTCATCTTGCAAGCATGGAGTGTGTGGATTTCTTGGAACTGTGGATTTCTGAAAATTTTTCCACTACCCTTCAACACTGTCCAATCTTACAGAAAAGCCCGCAGAACTCGGGGCATGACGATTTCCCCAAAGACAGTTCTGTATCAGAAATAGGTCCTTCAGTGATGTCCACCTTTATTGCTTCTCACTACTATTTTAAAACACTTGGAAAAGTGGTAAAACGACATATAGGGGAAATCAGCATGCCAGCACTGTTGGATTTTTGTCTTGATGGAGCGCTATTCAAAAAAAGGGGGGGGAGGGACTGAAAAGCAACCTGTTTGGTTATGTGGCATAAAAGGAATACCCAAAATTGTCTCAGCAACATATTCCTGCAACTAGCTGGTTTAATCACCCCTGCCAAAAGCTTCATGAAGCTACTGCCTTCCTGAAGCCAAAGGAAATACATAGCCTGGTCCTTGGCGCGGACTCTGCTCTCCTGTCCCCCACGACTGCCCATTGTTAAGTACCACTGGGAAGTGCTTTCTGCAGGCATTTCCACCACTTTGCCTTTTGCAATCTGGCAAGCCATTTTTTTCAGTGAACATCCAATTACTGGCAGTACGTCATTCACAGGGGAATACCAGTCATGGTTAAGTGTTCCCACCAACCAGGGTGGCAGGCAGTGCCCCACACGTGTAGCCACCCGACAGGACAAATGTGGTCCTTTGCCTCAGCTTCCTGAGCAAGGTTCCATTCATTTATGCAACCCGAGATCGCTGGCTAAAAGCAAACTAAGAACATTCAGTGCCCAGTTCACTTAGCTACCCCCTTTTTTGGCTCCTGCCGGTCTGACCCCTCAAGGCAGGTAAAAAAGCTGTTTTTCCAGACTACTTTGACTTTGCTCTTTTAAACACTTGGGGCCACGAGAACTAAAAGATGCCTTCCAATGGCCAACTTGGCCCGAAATATGTAAACCAAAGACTCTTGACATCAAACCTTTATAACCAAGACCCCGTATCTGGAAGTACCTGAGGAAACTGCTGCCAGAAGGGCAGAAAATTAAGTTACTTTTGGAGTCAGGATTGATTCGGCTGTAGGTAGCCATGTGCGGCGGGGCTTTCGCGCAGTTGCAAACACACACCTGGCCGGATGCTGACTGCACCGCACACAGTCGGGTAACCCAACTCTCCCCTCCCCGCCCCCCGCCCAAACAGGTAAGTAGAAACAGAGAGCGTCCGGCTCAGAACTCGGGGCCAGTCCCAAGGCGGAGAACATGTGCCTTCCTTGCAGGTGTTGCTCCAAAATGAAGCCCAACGCTAGGAAGTGCCGTTTTAAAGGGATCCGGGGAAACGCCTCGCAGCCCTGGTGGGCGCTCCGGGGGAGCGCACACGAGCAGGTGCGGGCGAGCCCCGCGTCCACGGAGGGCGAGCGCTCCCCAAGCTCGCCGGCCGGAACCCGGCCAGGCGAGGCAGATCCCGGGGACGCCCGCCACGGGGCACGGCCCGCCCCCACCCACACCCCACCTCCCCCTCCCCCCCCCCCGCCCGGAGCCCGGCTCCCGACCCGACGGCCGCCAGAAGCCCGGAGCACGCCTGCGTCCCTCGGGCGGCCAGGGCGCCCTCATTCACAAGCACGGGATCCGGCGCTTTGTGCCGGAAGGCGCCCCGGACAATGAGCCGGGCAGGGGGCCGCCGGCCGCCCCCAGCGCGCGCGGGCCCGGCATGACGGTGCAGCCTCGCCCGGCCCAGGCCCAGGCCCGCGGCCGCCGGGGCCTGCTTAAAGATGGCGAGCCCCTCGCGTGGCTCCCGCGGCTCCCCCCGGCCACAATGGAAGGCGCCCCCCGGCCCCGCCGCGGCCGGTCCGCGGGCCTCACCTTCCATCTCCATGTCCTCGGGCTCGCTCAGCTGCTGCTCGCCCGCTTTCTGCTGCTGCTGCTGCTGCTGCTGGTGGTTCATGTCGGCCGCGGCCTGGGCCTCGCCTGCGGCCGGGAGCCCGGGCTGCGGGCCCGGCGGGCGGGCGGCGGCGGCGGCGAGCCGGGGCGGCGGCGGCGGCGGCGGCGGCGGGGCGGCCTCCTCCTCCTCCTCCCGCGCGTCGTCGGCGGCGGCGGCGGCCCCGGGGCGGCCCGCGGCGGGCGGCGGCGGCGGCGGCGGCGGCGGCGGCAGGGAGACGCGCACGTACTTGCTCGCGATTCGCCCAATCTCGGCGCCGAGGCGGGCGGGCGGCCGGCGGGCCGGGCCGGGCGGCCTCGTCGCTCGCTGCGGCCGCCGCCGCCGCCGCCGCCGCCGCGGGGCCCGCCTCCCGCCGCCGGGGCCGGGGCCGGGGCTGCGGGGCCGCGGGCCGGCCGGGGGCGGAGGGCGGCCGGGCGGGGGCCGCGGAGTCAGCCCCGCCTCGGGCCGGGCGCGGCGGGCGGGAGGCCTGGCCGGCCGCGGCGGGCCTGCGGGGCCTGGGGCCGGCGGGAGCGGCGGCGGCGCGGGCGGGCGACTGGCCGGCCGCGCTCGGGGCGCTGCGGCCTCCGCCTCCTCGGCGTCGTCGTCGGGGCTCCGGCAGCGGACGCGGCGCCCGGCGGCTCGGCTCGGCTCGCTCTCAAAATGGCGGCGGCGTGAAATGTCACATCCGCATGGGGGGCCCGAGAGCGAGCGAGCGAGCGAGCGGAGAGCGGGCGGGCGGCGCAGGGAGCGAGCGGGCGGGCGGGCGGGCGGGAGGGCGCCGAGCAGGAGGGCGGAGCGGGAGCGGAGGGCGGAGCAGGGGAGGCGGAGCAGAGAGCGGCCCGCCCGCCGCTGCCGCCGCAGCCGCCTCGGCCCGCCCGCCGGCTGCGGCTCCGGCTCCGGCTCCCGCTCCCGCTCCCGCACCAGCCCGCGTCGCACCGCGCCCCCCGTGCCTCCCGCGCCGCCCGGCCCCGGGTGCCTGCCCCTGAGTCCCGGGACGCGCCGGGGCGGGCCCCCCGGTACCCCGACCCTGGAGGGTGAGAGCCCCGAGCCCGGCCCAGCGCAGGGGCCTTACCCCGCTTCCTCCCCATACCCTGGGGCCCTCGGTGCGGCCGTGTGACCTTGGGCGTGTAGCTGACCAGGCTGCTTAGAACAGGGTCTGGGACAGAGCCGGGGGCGACGCGTACCACCAGTGCCTGTGGTCAGTAGTAGTAGTAGGATTACTCTCCACCCTTAACCGAGCTGTGTTGTACGTGCCCAATACCCTATGTGGGAGAACTTATTTTCTCATTGTAGTCCAAACCAGAAAAGTTAAGTCCCTCAGAACTGACCCCAAAACCTCTTCGTGTGGCATTTAACCTGTTCCCCTCAAATCAGCACAGACTGGTGAGTAGCGTCTCAGCTTTTTTATGGTAACCGAGGCAGCGCAGGTGAATAAATAGGCAAAAAGGACATACATCTCTGTACATCTGTCCCCATCTAAGGGACCGTCTCAAAGGAGAATGTAATTTTGCCCCCTAAAATGGCCAGGAAGTTGTGATTCCCACCCCACTTTCCATCTCCGTATTTCCTTTCCCTGCATTTTTCTCCAGTTTAGTTAGGATCCCATCTCCCCACCCACAAAAGAACGTTTTGTTCACTGTGGTGTCCCACGTGCGTGGGACATTGCAAGGGCTCAATGAATATTTGTTAAATGAATGCTTGATTCAAATGTGACTGCCCCCCCCCCCAAGCATTTCATATATGCGAAGGTTTCCCACCAGCGGAATTTCTTGCTAGACCAAGGAAGGCAGCAAATGAGAGGGAAGGAGTGACTTCACCAAGAATCGGTCCCAGTCCCTGGGTCACCCCCAGATCCCGAAGAGGTGTTGTTATTCACACAGATTCTCACAAATGCTAATGAACTGTTCTCAGATGCAAAGGAATCCTCCCCTCCAGCTCTGCAGAGCCTTGGGGGAGGGCAGAAAGGACCTTGGGGGGGGGGGGCAGTTGGCAGAGAGCAATACACAATGCCTACTAGGTTCCACACCGCCCAACCTTATTTTTATAACTGGGTTCAAAACCAACCTGGGAAATATATGAGGAGTAAAAAGGATACCCTGCATGGTGGATAAAATAAATGTGGTATAGCCATCCCATGAAATACTATTTGGCAATTAAAAAGCATGAGGCACTGAGACATGCTACCCGTGGATACACCTTGAAAAACACTGTGCTGAGTGAAAGAAGCCAGACACAAAGGACCACATGGTGAATGATTCCCATTACATGAAACATCCAGCAGGCAAATCAATCTATGGAGACAAAGTAGATTGAGGGGTTCCGGCTTTGAGCAGTGATGGCTCCTAGGCCAGGGGTTTCTTTGGGGAGGTTATGAAAATATCCTAAAATTTGATTCTGGTAATGGTGCGAATATGCTAAAACCTTTGGAACTGTACGCTTTAAGTGGGTGAATTGTAGGATACGTGAATCATATGGCAGTAAAACTTTCTTTTAAAAAAAGGCCAAGATGGGGCGCCTGGGTGGCGCAGTCGGGTAAGCGTCCGACTTCAGCCAGGTCACGATCTCGTGGTCCGGGAGTTCGAGCCCCGCGTCAGGCTCTGGGCTGATGGCTCAGAGCCTGGAGCCTGTTTCCGATTCTGTGTCTCCCTCTCTCTCTGCCCCTCCCCCGTTCATGCTCTGTCTCTCTCTGTCCCCCCAAAAAATAAATAAACGTTGAAAAAAAAAATTTTTTTTTTAAATAAAAAAAGGCCAAGAATGAGTGAGGAAGACCAGAATGGAGGCTGGTCACAGTCTAGAGGAGAGATGGAGGTGAGCTAGACAGGTGTAGTGGACCTGGAGAAAAAGAAAAAAGAACAGGTGTAGGTGTGTTGACAGGTCAAACTGGCTAGACTTGCTGATAGGCTGGGGTCAGGTGGGAGAGGAAGAAATGTTGCTTTAAGCCTCTGAGTTTGTGGTCACTTATGACACAATAATAAAAAATGAATACACACAAATAATATGTCTCCAGTCCTAGAAGCATCTCAAAGGGAAGAAACTTCACAGCTGTATCCTAGCACGGTGCCTGGTACATAGTAGATGCCTGATAAAGCCTGATTGAATGGTTTCACCTCAGCTAATGTTTACTAATTGCCAGGAGCCAGGGTCTGTCTGGGATACAAAAGACTGCCTGCTTGCTTTAAAGGCTTTTAGTAAGGATTCAGTTACAGAACTTCTTTGCAGCTTCCTGCCTTTCACCTAGGAGTAGAGGATGGGGGGCAGGGAGGAGGCCTCATTTCTAGGCTGCCTCAGCTACTCAAAACAGCAGTACCAGTGCCCTCTGAGGCCTGCGAAGAAGGTCCAGACTCAGTTATTCCAGAGGCCTCTGCTAGCCTCTGCATCTCCACCTTGGGGAATCAGGTCTGCATTAGCTGTAAAGCCCATTTGCTCACAGAAGGAATGTGTAGGGAAGAACACTAAAGACACCAATCAGCTGAGTAATGCCTGCTTCCTGGGAGCTGGAATGCCAAGATGCCTCCAAAGGGCCTAGAGCAATAAAGGGCAAGGCGACTTACTAGGGCACCATTTCTAATCATTGCCAATTCTTAAAAATTTCACACCCCCGTACCCTGGTTCAGAAACCAGGGACCTAAGAAAGACGGGAAACCGGGGAGACAGGAACTGCTAAAGCAGCTGACTTGTCATTAGGTAGAGTCAGTAGGTGCAGGGAGGGGCCACCCTATCATTACTCTCAGAGCAAAACATATTTTTGCTGCTCCCAGGGCCAGAGCCATGACTTGGCATAAACAGCCGGTTGGGTTTTCTTCTTAAGAACCAAAATATTTATCTACCTGGCAGCTATGTGGGCCAGGGTCTAAAATGATTTGATGGAAGTGTCAGACAAAAAAGAAGAGATTAACGGGAGCTCTTTATTTTTCAGGATAACTAAATTTGTAGATAATCCATGTCTGGAAAGATGACCTAACCCCACAGCCACAGGGTTAGTGAGGAGGGTCTGAGCTTAAAAGAAATAAGGCGGAGGGCGCCTGGGTGGCTCAGTTGGCTGAGCATCCGACTTCGGCCCAGATCATGATCTCGAGGTTCGGGAGTTTGAGCCCCGCGTCAGGCTCTGTGCTGATGGCTCAGAGCCTGGAGCCTGCTTCGGATTCTGTGTGTGTGTGAGTGTGTGTGTGTGTATGTGTGTGTGTGTGTGTGCGCGTGCGCGCGCCCCTCCCCCACTCATTCTTTTTCTCTCTCTCTCTCTCTCTCAAAAATAAAATAAAAATGGAGCACCTGGGTGGCTCAGTCAGTTAAGCGTCCAACTTCGACTCAGGTCATGATCTCACAGTTGATGGGACAGCCCATGTTGGGCTCTGTGCTGACAGCTCAGAGTCTGGAGCCTGCTTTGGATTCTGTGTCTCCCTCTCTCTCTCTGCCCCTCCCCCACTCATGATGTTTCTCTCAGTCTCAAAATTAAACATAAAAATTTTTTAAATAAAATAAAAACATTTAAAAAAATTTTTTAAATAAAATAAAAAAATAAAGAGGGATAAGGCCAAAGTCCTGCAGCTAGAAGAAGCTGTTTGGAGGGTAAAGGGGTTTCCGAGTCAGAACCAAATGACCTAGGTTCCACAGGAGAGGTTCTGCAAAGTTGAACTTGGGAAGCTAGTTGCCTTAACCTCTTTGAACTCAAGGTTCTTACCCGGGAAATGAGGAAGACAGTTTCTACCTAAAGGGGCCTTTGGAAATCAAATGAAGTAAGAAAACTTTACTTAAACACGTCATGGTCCAGAGGTTGTGAAACAGTTATTGGAAGGGCAAGGGCAGAATGACATGAGACCCCAGCCCCAAGTTCCCCGCCTACCTTTCACGCAGAACTGTGGATAGGCTGACTACCTGCTGTGTGCCAGAGACTGGGCTGCTGGGGTGGGGGTGGGGGGGCGGGTACAGGGAATGAATGGCAGAAATGACCAAAGGGTGTCTCAACACAAAGTCACATGACCAACATTTTCCTGGGCCAGGTTTTGGGAAGGGAGAGGCAAACGTCAATGCAAGCTCTTTGCTAGAGTGACTGCTCATAGTTGGCCACGAATGCGTGTAGATTTTAGGGTCTTGTTTTTATTTTTTGAAAAAGAGCTCGCAAAGATCCTTTGGCTTCAGTGTGACCAGGCTGACTCCAAAAGAGGCGGTGGAAAGAGGCGGTGAAAACCTGGGGGACAATGGTGCTTTCCTTTCCTTGTTTTAAATTTACGTTTTGTTGGTTTGTAGGAAAATGTAGGTTAAACCATTAACCACTCCTCTTGGTCACACCCTCTTAAAAGGGTAAGAATATGGAACAATGGGATATTTCCAATTAGGTGGTTTTGGGAGAGAAAAAACAAACTCAGTTGAAGAACACTTACTGGGGTACTTGGGTGGCTCAGTCGGTTAAGCGTCTGACTCTTGATTTTGGCTCATGATCTCACGGTTCATGGGTTGGAGCCCTGCATCAGGTTCTGCGGTGACAGAGGGGGGCCTGCTTGGGATTCTTTCCCTGTCTCTCTCTCTCTCTCTCTCTCTCTCTCTCTCTCTCAAAAATAAATAAATAAATAAATAAACAAATAAACATTTAAAAGTAAAATAAAGAGCACTTACTCTGTGAACCAGAGACTGTTTATTTTTTAATTTTTTTAACATTTTATTTATTTCTGAGAGAGACAGAGTGTGAGCAGGGGAGAGGCAGACAGAGAGGGAGACATAGAATCCGAAGCAGGCTCCAGGCTCTGAGCTGTCAGCCCAGAGCCCGACGCGGGGCTCGAACCCACAAACCGTGAGATCATGACCTGAGCCGAAGTCAGACGCTTAACCGACGGTACCACCCAGGCGCCCCGAACCAGAGACTGTTTAAAGCATTCCACATGTTGACTGTTTTACTCTCACGTCAACCCTATAAGGCAGGTGCTGTATTCCTATTTTACAGTTGAGGTCACTGAGGTGCAGTCTCCAGACTAAGTTAACTAGCTCAAGGTCACACAGCTAGTAAAGAAAAGCCCAAATCTGAATCCAGGGAATCTTGCTTCGTATGAGCAAATAGAAAAATATTAATAAGAGATTTACTTTATAACCCAATGTAAATCCCCAAATGTGATCAAGAATCCTATTACTTCACGGGGCGCCTGGGTGGCTCAGTCGGTTAAGCGGCCGACTTCGGCTCAGGTCACGATCTCGCAGTCGGTGAGTTCGAGCCCTGCGTCGGGCTCTGTGCTGACAGCTCAGAGCCTGGAGTCTGTTTCAGATTCTGTGTCTCCCCCTCTCTGACCCTCTCCTGTTCATGCTCTGTCTCTCTCTGTCTCAAAAATAAATAAACGTTAAAAAAAAAAAATTTTTTTTTTAAAGAATCCTATAACTTCACAACCACATATACGCTACTTTCTTATCCACGTTAGCTGGAAAACAGACACAGGTCATCTTTCCACAGAACTGGTCTGGAATTATGCAAAATCTTCAGTAAGCAGCCTTTGCTTTTTTTTTTTTTTTTTTTTTTTTTTACTGTTTATGTATTTATTTAGAGAGAGAGAGAGAGGGAGGAGAAGCAGAGAACCCCAAGCAGGCTCCACACTGTCAGTGCAGAGCCTGACTAGGGGCTTGAACCATGACCTGTATCAAAATCAAGAGCTGGATGCTTAACTGCCCAAAAGCCGCAAACATCCTTTGCTTTTAAAAGGCAACTGATCTATGTTTTCTTGTTTTTGTTTAATGTTAATTTACTTTTGAGAGAAAGACAGAATGTGAGCAGGGGAGGGGCCGACAGAGAAAGAAAGATAGAGGAAGACACAGAATCCGAAGCAGGCTCCAGGCTCCGCGCTGTCAGCACAGAACCCGATGTGGGGCTCGATCTCACGAACTGCAAGATCATGACCTGGGCCCAAGTCGGACGCTGAACTGAGCCACCCAGGCGCCCCTCATGTTTTCATGTGTTTTCATGTGGCCAATATTAACCTAGAAGTTTGTCACATTAGGTACATTCTTGACAAAACTGTCTCAGCTCTGACTGTAAACCAAACACGTACCTCCTCACAGAGCCAGGTAACACGCTCCAAGTGGCTATCTTAATCTTCACAAGGTAAGAGCAATAATCATTGCTAATATTTATTGAGTGCTTTCTTCCTGCCAGGCACTGTTCCAAGGACTTTACATTAACTCTTTCGTTTAACCTGTCAACAACCCTGTGAATTACAGATGTCAAGTACTCCTCTTTAGAGAGGTGAAACCGACAGAGAGAAGGAAGGTGCTCAGTGTCTCAAATAGCAGCGGAAGGGTTTCTCCACATAAGTCAAACACAGATTTAGCACAAGAGTGATCCAGCTATTTCACTCCTGGGTATAAGCCCAACAGAATTGGAAACAGGGTCTCAAACGAAAACTTGTACACTAATATAGCAGCACTATTCCCAACAGCCAAAGGTGGAAGCAACCCAAATGTCCACAGACAGATGAGTGGATAACGAAATGTGGTCTGTCCACACAATGGAATATCATTCAGCCATCGGAAAGGACGACGTATTGATCCGATGAACCTTGAAAACATGCTAGTAAATGATGGGGGGCCTGGCTGGCTCAGTCGGAAAAGCATGCGACTCTTGACCTCAGAGTTGTAACTTCGAGGCCACGTTTATTTAAAAATAAAATCATGGGGCACCTGGGTGGCTCAGTCAGTTAAGCGTCCAACTTCAGCTCAGGTCACAATCTCGCGGTTCGTGAGTTCGAGCACCGCGTCGGGCTCTGGGCTGATGGCTCAGAGCCTGGAGCCTGCTTCCGATTCTGTGTCTCCCTCTCTCTCTGCCCCTCCCCCGTTCATGCTCTGTCTCTCTCTGTCTCAAAAATAAACGTTAAAAACATTTTTTAAAATAAAATCTTGGGGCACCTGGGTGCCCAGTCAGTTGAGCATCTGACTGTGGCTCAGGTCATGATCTCACAGTTCATAGGTATGAACCCCACATCAGGCTCTGTGCTGACAGTTCAGAGCCTGGAGCCTGCTTAGGATTCTGTGTCTGCCTCTCTCTCTGCTCCTCCCCCACTTGTGTTCTGTCTCTCTCTCTCTCTCTCTCAAAATAAACATCAAAAAAATTTTTTCTTTATATATTTTTTAAAAATAAAAAAATATTGGGGCACCTGTGTAGCTCAGTCGGTTAAGCATCTGACTGTGGCTCAGGTCATGATCTCACAGTTTGTGAGTTCAAGCCCCATACCAGGCTTGCTGCTGTCAGCACAGAGCCAGCTTCAGAACTTCTGTCCCCCCCTCTCTCTGCCTCTCTCCTGCTTATGTTCTCTCTCTCAAACATAAATAAATCTTAATAAAAATAAAATAAAATCTTTAGGGGCGCCTGGGTGGCTCAGTCGGTTGGGCAGCCGACTTCGGCTCAGGTCATGATCTCGCAGTGAGTTCGAGCCCCGCATCGGGCTCTGTGCTGACAGCTCAGAGCCTGGAGCCTGTTTCAGATTCTGTGTCTCCCTCTCTCTGACCCTCCCCCATTCATGCTCCTTCTCTCTCTATCTCAAAAATAAAATAAACGTTAAAAAAAATTTAAAAAAAATAAAATTAAATAAAATCTTTAAAGAAAATGCTAGTAAACGAAAGAAGCCAGAGGCAAAAGGCAACATATTCCATGATTCCATTTGTATGAAATATCCAGCGTGGACAAATCCATAGAGGCATAAAACAGATTAGCAGGTGCCAGAGGCTGACTACGGGGGGTAGTGGGGCATGGCTGCTTCATGGGTATAGGGTTTCCTTTTGGAGTAATAAAAATGTTCTGGGAATTGAGTAGCAATAATTACATAACATGAATGTACATAATGACACTAATGGTAAATTTTGTTATATGCATTTTACCACACTACACAAAATAACAAGATTTGAAAGTAGGGTATTCTCTCATTCCATAGCTTATGTCTCTAGCCAATATGCCATGCTTTGGATTCTGGTAGAAAGCATGATTATTTTCACTACACGAAAGAGGAAACTGAGGCATAGCTAGGAAGAGGTAGGAAGGGATTCAAACAGCCCTGCCCACTGCAAAGTTGCCGGGAGCGCCTCCAACCCCTTCTGTGACAGCCAAAAATGCCTCCAGAATTGCCACTGCATTGTTCAGTGACTCAATTTACTTTTCTACCAATACCTCTAAAAATAAATTGCTGACCTGGAGAATTAAACGATTTTTCACAAAGACATTTGGAAATGAGGGTGGAGAATATCTATGTGTTAAAAGTAAAATTCAGTGGGTCATCTGGGTGGCTCAGTCGGTTCAGTGTCTGACTTGGCTTCAGGTCATGGTCTCACAACTCGTGAGTTTGAGCCCCATTTACCATCAGCACAGAGCCCGCTTCAGATCCTCTGTCTCTCTCTCTCCCTGCCCCTTCCCTGCTTGCGCCTTCTCTCGCTCTCAAAAATAAATAAACATTGGGGAGCCTGAGTGGCTCAGTCAGTTGAGTGTCTGACTTCAGCTCAGGTCATGTGTTCATGGGTTCGAGCCCTGCGTCAGGCCCTGTGCTGACAGCTGGGTGCCTGGAGCCTCCTTCGGATTCTGCGTCTCCCTGTCTGTCCCTCCCCTGCTCACACTCTGTCTCTCTGTCTCTGTCTCCCTCTCTCTCAAAAAATGAAAAAACATTAAAAAAAAAAATGTAAAAAGGAAAAAAGAAACCTTGCTTGAAGACAGCAAGGTGGGTCCCCTGTTCCGAGAGACCGTGGCTCATCCTTCCAGCTGGAAGGGCCCTTTCTTGGAACCCTTCCTCCCATTTCTATGGACACTTAACCAACACAGGGGGCACAGCAACGCTGCTGTTCCCTTCATAGTGTTTACTGAGTCAAGGAATACGCACGCTGGCACCCGCTTCCAGGCAGATTTCTTGCACCACAGGAAGAGTTCAGTGACTGTTGCAGACAGCAACTGGGTTTTATCTGCCAGATGGGAACTCAGGGAATTTAAATTAATTAAAATAATGGCATTTGATATCACAGTTGATAGGGAAAGAGTTCCAGTCTCGGGTTCTAAGGGCAACAAACAAACTTGAAAACATCCAGATCCCTTTTGTAGCAAAGAAAATTACACACAAGGAACAGAGAAAATTTATTAAGCACTTACTGTGTGCCAGACACAATGTTGAGTGTTTCCCTTGGCTTTTTTAATAACCCAGAACCTCAAAAGATGTAATACACAAAGATAATGTCCCATGTCAATAACGGTCACATTTCTTTAGAAAGTAATTTTTGTTCACAAATAATCTGTTGCCGCTCACCATGTCTACCAAAGTAAGAGCATAAACGGAATTCTTGTCTGTAATTCAATTACTACATTTTGTGAGAGCCTTTTGAGTTTTTTAAAACAACAACGTTTTTTTTTTTTTAATTTTTTTTAACGTTTTTATTTTATTTTTGAGACAGAGAGAGACAGAGCATGAACGGGGGAGGGGCAGAGAGGGAGACACAGAATCCGAAGCAGGCTCCAGGCTCTGAGCTGTCAGCACAGAGCCCGACGCGGGGCTCGAAGTCACGGACCGTGTGATCATGACCTGAGCCGAAGTCGGATGCTTAACCGACTGAGCCACCCAGGCGCCCCAACAACAACGTTTTTAAATGGCAAAGAACAATGTGTTTTAGGATTGAGTGTTATTTATTTTTCAGGATTTTACTTCATTACTTTTTAAGTAGACTCCGCTCCCAACATGGTGCTTGAACTCACAGCCCTGAGGTCAAGAGTCACACGCTCTAGGGATACCTGGGTGGCTCAGTCGGTTAAACCTCCAACTTTGGTTCAGGTCGTGATCTAGTGGTTCAGGAGTTCGACCCCTGCATCAGGCTCTCTGATGTCAGCATTGGGCCAGCTTGGGATCCCCTGTCCCCCTCTCTCTGCCTCTCCCCTGCTCACTCACTCTCTCAAAAAGAAATAAACATTAAAAATACTGGAAAAAAAAAATAAAAGAGTCACGCGCTTTAAAGACTGAGCTACCCAAACGCCCCAGGATTGGGTGTTATTTAGATATTTTTTTCTCACAATAAGAAAAACTGAGGCCCTATGGGGTGCTTGGGTGGCTCAGTTGGTTAAGCGTCCGACTTCGGCTCAGGTCATGATCTCACGGTTAGTGAGTTCGAGCCCTGCATCGGACTCTTTGCTCTCAGTGCAGAGCCAGCTTTGAATCCTGTCTCCCTCTCTCTCTGCCCTTCCCCTGAGTACTCTCTCTCAAAAATAAACAAACATTAGAAAAACTGAGGCCCTAAAAAGAGTGACCTTTAGCGGAGCCCCAGTGTAACCACTTTGTTTACTTATGTAGTCAGAGGTTAATTCTGCTATCAGCTTGAAGTGACAAAAGAAAAAGCAGCAGTGGTAAAATACAGCTAAGAGTGTGGAATTAAATTCTTAGATATATCCAACAGTAGAAATTCAAGAGAAGAGGAAAAAGAATACAAATATGTATTAATAAATCTGCATTGTCGCTATTGCTCTGGTTCAGATTTTGCATTTAATCTTCTGGGCCAAATTTATTTATTTACTTACTTATTTTTTTTTTTAATTTTTTAACGTTTATTTATTTTTGAGACAGAGAGAGACAGAGCATGAACAGGGGAGGGGCAGAGAGAGAGGGAGACACAGAATCAGAAGCAGGCTCCAGGCTCTGAGCCATCAGCCCAGAGCCCGACGCGGGGCTCGAACCCACGGACCGTGAGATCGTGACCTGAGCTGAAGTCGGATGCCCAACCGACTGAGCCACCCAGGCGCCCCACTTATTTTTAATTTTTTAAAGATTTTATTATTAAGTGATCTCTAAGCCCAGGGTGGGCCTCGAACTCACAACTCTCCGAGATCAAGAGTCACATGTTCTACCAACTGAGCCAGTCAGATGCCCCTAATTTACTGGGTCAAATTTAAATGGAACTGCCCCAGAGCACCTAGGTGGCTCAGTCAGTTAAACGTCCAGCTTTTGATTTTGGCTCAGGTCATGATCTTAGGATTCATGGGATCAAGTCCCAAGAGTCCCACGTCAGGCTCTGTGCACTATCAGTCTACTTGGGATTCACACTCTCTCTCTCTCTGTCTGTCTCCCTTTCTCTCTGCCCTTTCCATGCTCTTCTCCTCTCTCAAAATAAACAAATATACTAAAAAAAAAAAATTAAAAAAAAATTTATGTTTATTTATTTTTGAGTGAGGAACACAGTGTTGAGGGGGGGAGGGGCAGAGAGAGAGAGGGAGACACAGAATCCGAAGCAGGCTCCAGGCTCCGAGCTGCCTTCACAGAGCCCAACATGGGGCTCGAACTTGGAAACGGCAAGATCATGACCTGAGCCGAAGTCGGATGCTCTACTGACTGAGCCACCCAGGTGCCCTGGAGTATTTTAAATCAAATAACGCAATACATATTTTTGGAACATCTATCAAGTTGGTCATTAACCCAAACATATCAACCATTTATGACAGAACATCTTTGTTACTTCTCAACTCTCTGACTTGGTTTATCAACACATTTTTGTATGTCTATTATATTCAAGGCAGTGAAGGTGGAAAGTGAGTTGGGCCTTTTTTTTTTTTTTTAAAGTAAACTCTACCCCCAACATGGGGCTCGAACTTACAACCCCTGAGATCAAGAGTCACATGCATGTTCTGCCGACTGAGCCAGCCAGGCACCCCTGGACTTTTTCTGTTTTACCATAAATTATGTTACTGGCTTGTTCTTTTTCACTTTTATACAACATCTCTAACATTGGTATTATCCCCATTTTATACAGCAACTCATCCATGGGCACACAGGAACCCAGATTGGATCAAAGGTGGTTTGGCTCCCAAACCCTGCTTTTAGCCACAACACTATACACAAGAAACTGTTGAGAGTGGTTTCTTCTGAGGAATGGGAACAGGATAGGTGGGATACCATGTCTACTTTTCACTTTAAACTTGTCTCTTCTATCGAGATCAACAAACTATGGCCCGTGGGCCAATTCTGCATGTGCCTGGTTTTTTAAATAAAGTTTTATTGGAAAATTGCATTCATTCATTTATGCATTGTCTATGGCCACTTTCATCCTACAAAGGCAGTAGCTGAACCAGAAACCAGAAACCAAGTGGCCTGTAAAGCCAAAATATTTACTCTCTGGCCCTTTACAGAAAGTTTGTTGACTCTTGCTGTAGTCTTTGAATTTTTTTTTTGTTATGTACGTATAATCTTTTTTTTTTTTAATTTTTTTTCCAACGTTTATTTTTGGGACAGAGAGAGACAGAGCATGAATGGGGGAGGGGCAGAGAGAGAGGGAGACACAGAATCGGAAACAGGCTCCAGGCTCTGAGCCATCAGCCCAGAGCCTGACGCGGGGCTCGAACTCACGGACCGAGAGATCGTGACCTGGCTGAAGTTGGACGCTTAACCGACTGCGCCACCCAGGCGCCCCAGGTACGTATAATCTTTAGTTTGTTTGTTTATTTTGAGAGAGAGGGAGAGCACACAAGAGCAGGGAGAGGGGCAGAGAGAGAGAGAGAGAGAGAGAGAGAGTCCCGAGCAGGCTCCACACTCACCGTGGAGCCCAACTCAAGGCTCGATCCCACGATCGTAAGATCATGACTTGAGCCAAAACCAAGAGTCAGTCGCTGAACCACCCAGGCACCCCTATAATACTTTGATAATAACATTTAGAGGAAACACACGCCAAAACTATCCCATTAGGGCAGAGCTACAGGGAGCCTCCAAGATGGTTAAGGCTGAGACCCCAGGAGGCAAGCAGTTACTCGGGCGTGGGTTAGTGGTCGAGAGAATCCAGGGGGCCATTATCGGCGACTTCCACTCTATTACCCTTCTTCTTGGTTGCCTCTCTGGGTACAGTGGGCCCCCCAGATCCTGGCGGAGCTGGTCCCAGACTCTTCCCATGTCCCCTTTCACCCTAGAGATACCAGGACTTCTCCAGAGCTTTCTGGTCCACATCGCACAAGCCACCCCAAAGCAGTTTCTCAGGAGGTATGTAGTCCCCACGATCTTTTGTGCCACCAGCCCAGGAAAGGCTCCATTAACTATCCCACCCAGGGAGGCTCTCCTAGGCTGAGGGTAGGGCCAGGCATTTTTCAGAAATGCCCCCAAGTGATGGTGACTCACTACAGCTCGCTGTGCTTTGCTGGTCTCTAGCACCCCCACTCTCACCCCACAGTGGACAGAGCCCACCAGTCGGTGGCCTCTGACATGTCTTTGACAGCTAAAACAGCTCATAGGTGATGGGTGCTTAATACGTGCCAGGCCTTGTCCTGAGTGCTTGCTAGGAACTAATTCATCGAAATGTCACAACAACCCCATGAGCAGAGCTCTTAGTTCTGCAGTTTTGTGCATTGTACATAAAGTGTGACTGCAAATCAGTGTTTGCCGGGGTTTGGGAAGTAACTGAGGCACAGGAGAAGGCACAGGGGAATTTTTAAGATCTCCGTTTTGATCGTGGCCCTACGCATTTGCAAAACCCATAGAATCTTACATCACCAAAAGTGAACTTTAACATAAGTAAACTTAAAAAAAATTTTTTTTAATATTTATTTATTTTTGAGACAGAGCGAGCAGGGGAGGGGCAGAGAGAGGGACAGAGGATCTGAGGTGGGGTCCATACACTGACAGCTCAGAGCCCGACATGGGGCTCGAACTCATGAATCATGAGATCATGACCTGAGTGGAAGTCAGACGCTTAACTGACTGAGCTGCCCAGGTGCCCTAAGTTTATTTATTTTGGAGTGAGAGAGAGAGAGCACAAGGGGAGGAGGTAGGGCAGGGACAGAGGGTCTCTGAAACAGGCTCCATGATGACGGACAGATAGCCTGATGCGGGGCTTGAACCCACAAACCTTGAGATCATGACCTGAGCCAAAGTCGGATGGATGCTTAATGGACTGAGTCACCCAGGCGCCCCACCACTCTTGATCTCAGAGTTAGAAGTTCAAGACCCACGTTGGGTGCAGAGATTACTTAAAAATAAAACCTTAAAAAAAAAAAAAAAAGTCAAGGGGGATATTGGGAGATCCCAGGCTGGAATGCAGACAATGACAAATGAATCTAACTGTACTGCAAGTGTAGGACAAAGGAGCTGTCACCTCTTTGAAGGTGAGAGGAAAAAAGGAGCTGACTTCAGTGACTTTGATTTTTAATGAAAACTATAAAGGTAAACTCAAAGAACTATACATGTAAAGAAAGGAGAAGGGCTGAAATCCAGCCCAGGAACCCCCAGCTAAGCTTGCTGCTAAGAACAAAGGTTCCATCTGCTCACCCTACCATGCGATAAGACAGGTGTCTTCCAAGAGGAGCGCCTCTTTAGAATTTGCACAAAAGGGTCTATAGAAGGGTGTAGTGGCCCTGCCTACAATCAAGGTGCTGTATTACCCCCATCTTACAGATGAGGAAGCCAAGGCAGCAGGTGGTCAACTGGTCCAAGAACTGGTCCAATAAAGCACCAAGATTTCACCTCTGGAAACAACTCAAAATGTCCATCGGCGGCTGAATGGATAACTGAATGGATAAATAAAAGCGGTCTGTCCGCATAACAGAATATTACTCAACCATAAAAAGGAACATCACACGGACACCTGCTGCAACATGATGAAGCTTGAAAATAATTCACCAAAGTGAAAGCAAACAGACACAAAAGACCACATACTGTATGATTCCATGTATACGCCACGTCCAGAATAGCCAAGTTCATAGAGACAGAAAGTTAGAGTGGAGGTTGCCAGGGGCTGGGGGCTGGGGTGGGGAGGAGAGCAGAGAATGGGGACTGAGTGCCAATAGGGTCCGGGACTGGGGAAAGATATAGATGTTTTAAATTGTGCCGATGGTCCCATGCATCTCCGCATATACTACGAACCACTGAATTCATTAGACACCTAAAACAGGAGAATTACGTAGCATGTAAATTATATCTCAATAAAGCTGGGATTTCAAAAAAAAAAAAAGACATTCAGCTCTGGCAGCCTGACGGTCACACCATGGGAGCTCCTAACAAACATACCAGGTTGCCTTCACCCAGGCAGGCTTGTTAATATTCCAAAACCCGTATCCAAGAAATGCCTGAATTAAACCCCTGCCACTGAGTGAATACAGCAGCCATCGTCTTGCCTGGCCCACTCTGTGCCAGCCACTTTCCTTATATTAACTCCCCTTTTCCACAGCAGCTGGGCAGGTTAGGTTCCAGGCTCCCGTATTTTCTGGGAGGGTGGTGTTCCGGAAACCTTGGCTATATGGAAAGCTAATCATTTAGACTGCCCTTGACCATGGGAGGGCAGGTATTTATTTCTGTTTATCACCTCAGGGGGGATGCGGGGGGTTGCCCTAGTGGAGAGAGTATAGGCAGAAGGTGTAGAACTTTCAGTCCTACCCACCCTTGGGGTTACTGGATTCCTAATGTGGGGTGTCCACTTAGAGACAAAAAGCAAGACTTACCCATATTTTGATTGCACGGATTCAAATTTGCACTGAAAATGACAACTCTATATGATTATCTTTTGTTTTTTACATTTATTTGTTTATTTTGAGAAGAGAGAGCACGGTGGGGAGGGGTAGTGAAGGAGACACAGAATCCCAAGTAGGGTCCCCGCCATCAGCACTGTGCCCAATCTGGGGCTCGAACCCACAACCCCCAAGATCATGACCTGAGCGGAAGTAGGCTGCTTCACCGACTGAGCCGCCCAGGAGCCCCAGTGACTTTTAAGTTTTTAAGACCTGTAACACTTTGGATTTGAATAGAAGCTTTTGGCTTCCATTGACTTGTTTGCTCTCATTTGTCTTTGGAGCATGTGTATGATGGATGGAACAAGGACACAGTCAGACTGTGTGAGCTCCGTGCCTTCATCTGACTGAAACTGCTTCTGCATGTAGTGGAAATAAGAATCATGCCTCCCTGTCCACCTCACCAAGAGTTAGCCAAGTTCAAATGGGATAAAGCAGAGGTTGAGCAAACTACAACTAATTGGCCACACTTGTCTGGTTTCCTTCCTGTTTTCTATATAGCCCAGGAGATAAAAATGGTTTTTAGAGGCGCCTGAGTGGCTCAGTCGGTTGAGCAGCAGACTCTTCACTTCAGCTCAGGTCATGATCTCGTGGTTGATGAGATCTAGCCCCACATCGGGCTCTGTGCTGACAGTACACTGAGCCTGCTTCTGATTCTCTCTCTCCCTCTTTCTCTGCCCCTTCCCTGCTTGTACTTGCTCTCTCTCAAAATAAATAAATAAACTTAAAAGTTTTTTGAAATGGTTTTTACAATTTTCCAGTGGTGGAAAAAAAAATCAAAGAATGATATTTCACGATGCATGAAAATTATGTTAATTTCACATTTCAGTGTCCATTAACAAGGTTTTGTTGGAAGGCCACCACACCCATGAATTTACTTATTGTCTATGGCTGTTACAGTCTAAGACTGCTGCCTTCCAGGATAAAGGACGCTCTTGGTAAAACAGCGCAAGAGATAGAAATATCAGCTATTGTTTATTCTTCCTCATTAACAATGTTCCCAATATACAAACCCAAGTTTTTTTAACTGCCTATATTTATGAACTACTAGATTCATTTGTGAGCATGCATTATCTTTTATATTTTTCAAGGCATTAACCCAACAAATGACAAATAGGGGAAAAAAAAAATACTCATGACACAGACAGGAGAAATCCTTGATGTGGAAAGAATCCTTTTAGATACAGACAAACCAAACTTATAATTATTTATTTGGTCATAAAACCAAATAACAAATAGTTAAAGATGTTCCACCTAAGTTAGTAACAAAGAAATCCAAATTAAATACAAGATACTTTTTCATCCTGCAGATTGATCATGGTTAAAACTTAGAAGATGAGGGGCACCTGGGTGGCTCAGTCGGTTAAGCATCAGACTTCAGCTCAGGTCATGATCTCACGGTTGGTGAGTTCGAGCTCCGCGTCGGGCTCTGTGCTGACAGCTCAGAGCGTGGAGCCTGCTTCGGATTCTGTGTCTCCCTCTCTCTCTGCTCCTCCCCCACTCACACTTTTACTCTCTCTGTCTCTCAAAGATGAGTAAGTGTTAAAAAAAAATTTTTTTTTTAATTTAAAAGATGACTACCCAGGGATGGAAAAGATGCATGAAAAATACATACATTGCACATGTGATGTTTCCCTGAATGCTAAATAATTTTAAATGTTAACCTTTTTCAAATTTAAAATGCCTCTTAAAAAATATATCGGTTTGGAACCAAAAGACATAAAATATTCTCCATTATTTATTCAACAAATATTTGGAGCATCAGATGAGTGCCAGACCAGGGGAAGAATTTACATTTTATAAAATTGCAGTGGAAGGCCACTGAAGGGTTTCAAGCAGGGGATGGCATGATTAGATTTACACTTTAAAAAATATCTTTGGCTGCTGGGTGGAGATTTGGCCCTGGGGGCAGAGAGACCAGTTAATAGGCTTTATCAATTACCATCAGGAGAAATGGTGAAAAGTACAGTAAGATATAACTTACCGAAGGGTACCAACCACCTCACTGCCCAGCACTGCCTTCTCCTGACCCACCAGGGCCTTCAGTATATTCTTTCCAGCCTTTCATAACAATGCTTGGGCCCAAAGTAGACATTCTAGGCCAGCTGTCCAACACAGGTATTATATGAGCCATATTTGTAATTCTTAACCTTCTGGGATTTTGAGAAAAATCTCTGCCCAACATGGGGCTTAAATTCATGACTCCCTGAGATCAAGAGCCAAACGCTCTACCCACTGAGCCAGCCAGCCACCTCTCCAGGAGTCACATTTTAAAAAGTAAAAAACAGGGGTGCCTGGATGGCTCAGTCAGTTAAGCATCGGACTTTGGCTCAGGTTCAAGCCCCACATTGGGCTCCACAGCATGGAGCCTGCTTGGTATTCTCGCGCTCTCTCTCTCTCTCTCTCTCTCTCTCTCTCTGCCTTTCCGGTGCGTGCGTGCACTCGCGCGCTCTCTCTCTCTCTCTCTCAAAATAAATAAATAAACTTAAAAAAAAAAGTAAGAAACAGTTCCTCAGAAAGTTAAACATTTACCATATGACCCAACAACGCTGCTACATAGAATTCCAAGAGAACTGAACATGTATGTCCACACAAAAGCATATACACAAATGTTCATCGCAGCCTTATTCATAATAGCCCCAAAGTGGAAGCAACTCGGATGTCCATCCACTGTTGAATGCATAAACAGCCTGTGGAATCTATCCATACAATGGACTACTATTCAGCCATAACAAAGAATGAAGTACTAATAGATGCTAGATGAGGATGAACTTTAGAAACAATATGCTGAGTGAAAGAAGCCAGTCGCCAAAGGCCACATAGTATATGCTTCCTTTTATAGGCAAGGTCCAGCATAGGCTAATTCTAGACAGAAAGTAGATCAGGGATAGTTGGGGCTGAGGGAGGAGGAGTGGGGAGTGGCAGCTAATGAGCATCGGGGAGTGACGCAAATACCCCGAGATTAGAATTATAGCAATGCTGGGGCATCCGGCTGGCTCAGTCGGAAGAGCCTGAGACTCTTGATCTCAGGGTGGTGAATTCGAGCCCCACATTGGGTGTAGAGATGACTTAAAATCCTAAAAAAATATATATATATATGTGTGTGTGTGTGTGTGTGTGTGTGTAAAAATAGAACTGGTGACATTAATTTTAATAATACACCTTAATTTAACCTAGCTATACCCAAAATATTATCATTTCAATAAGTACTTGACATAAAAAGTTATTGATGCTGGGGCACCTGTGTGGCTCAGTCAGTTGAGCGTCCGACTTTGGCTCAGGTCATGATCTCACGGTCCATGAGTTTGAGCTCCACGTCGGGCTCTGGGCTGATGGCTTGGAGCCTGGAGCCTGCTTCTGATTCTGTGTCTCCCTCTCTCTCTGCCCCTCCCCCGTTCATGCTCTGATCTCTCTGTCTCAAAAATAAATAAACGTTAAAAAAAAATTTTTTTTAAGTTATCTATGAGATATTTTATTGTTATTTTTTTTCCCTTTTTCTTTTTGAGAGATTCAGAGCACAAGTGGGGGAGGGGCAGGGGGAAGGAGGAGGAGAGGGGGGAAGAGAGAGAGAGAGAGAGAGAGAGAGAGAGAGAGAGAGAGGGAGAGTCTCAAGCAGGGTCCACGCCCTAAATGGAGCCCGACACAGGGGGCACCATCTCACGAACTGTGAAATCATCACCTGAGGCGAAGTCAAGAGTCGGATGCTTAACCCACTGAGCTACCCAGGAACCCCTAGTTTTTTTCTTTTTAAAAGTCTTATATAAGTAATCTCTATACCTAAGATATCAAGAGTCATACAATCCTCTGAGTGAGCCAGCCAAGTGCCCCTTATTTTTTCTAAGTCTCTGAAATCTGGTATAGATTTCCCACTCACTGCATATCTCAACTTAGATGTTAACGTCTTTGAGAATACTTGATCTGCATCTAGATTTCATCAAACTTACCTTTGAAAAAGTAGAGTCAAAATGTTATCATGAGGTGTTTAAATAGCATCAATATATGTTTCAAATTCCCTTGAAAACAATGTATAAATTTTTTATTAAAAAAATTTTTGGGGGGGCGCCTGGGTGGCTCAGTCGGTTAAGCGTCCGACTTCGGCTCAGATCACGATCTCGCGGTCCGCGAGTTCGAGCCCCGCGTCGGGCTCTGGGCTGATGGCTCGGAGCCTGGAGCCTGCTTCCCATTCTGTGTCTCCCTCTCTCTCTGCCCCTTCCCTGTTCATGCTGTGTCTCTCTCTGTCTCAAAAATAAATAAACGTTAAAAAAAAAATTTTTTGGGGGGGGGGTGCTCCTGGATGGCTCAGTCGGTTTAAACGTCCAACTTTGGCCCAGGTCAGAATCTCTCAGTCCATGAGCTTGAACCCCACATCGGCCTCTGTGCTGACAGCTCAGACCCTGGAGCCTGCTTCAGATTCTGTGTCTCCTTCTCTCTGCCCCTCCCTCACGTGTTCTCTCTCTCTCTCTCCCTCTCTCTCCCTCTCTCAAAAATAAATAAAACATTAAAAAAAAATAACAAAAAATAAAAATTTTTAAGTAGGCTCCATGCCCAATGTGGGGCTTGAACTCATGACCCTGAGATCAAAAATCGATGCTCTATGGACTGAGCCAGCCAAGTGCCCCTATAGGTTTTTCAAAAAGTAGAGCGGCATATCCAAATTGTCCCAATCGGACTTAAAAGTCTTCCAGGAACAAAATCAAGCATCAGTTTTTTTTTAACTGAAAATAATGAGAAATAATTCAATCAGAAGTTCAATTTCTCAGTAACACTATTTTCTTTTCAAAGGCCCAACTACAAGTGGGGTGGTGGCTCCTGCTTGGGGAAGCCCAGACAAAGACTATTTCCAGGGTCGTGTGCCTGGTTCAGTTGATGGAGCGTGAGACACTTGATCTCAGGGTCCTTTGTTCACGCCCCATGTTGGGCCTAGAGCTGACTTTAATAATAACAGTAATAATAAAAAGACCATTTCCGTCATCACTAAAAGTTCTTTAGCATCCCTCTCTTAGAAGAGGGTCATTGTGAGGCTTAACAGAATTGATGGCCTTGAGTGATCACCGCTACGCCTGCCCAGTTCTCAGTACTCAATCCCATGTAATTATTTCACGGCTGCCTCATCTAGGAAGCCCATTCTTCCAGGCTGGGCAAGGTCCAAGACTGTCATCCTGCTTTTTCCCTCCCTCTTCCCACTTGTAACTCTCTTCCGCCTCCCAGTAACTCGTAACTGATAAACACCGCCCCTTCCATCCCTGACAGCCGAGTGCAAGTTTCCTGAGGGCTTCCTGCGGCCTACCCTCGCGTCCCCATTCCTCCAAGCAGCAGCCAGAGTCATCCTTTCAAAAGGTAATTTGATGGAGTAATTCCCTTTCTTAAGAACTTTCTAGATCTGGCCTTGTTTGTTCTGGCCCCTCCCAGCCTGCCTTTCCACCCCACCTAGAATCTGGAACTGCCTCTGGCCTCCCGGCCTTGCCCCAAATGCCATCTTCTTCCTTCCAACAATCTTTGCCCCAAGTGGCTCCAGTCATTTTCTTAGGGTCCTCGCTCGCCCTCCCCCCCACCGCTGCACCTCACACCTTCCCAGCAGCTGCAGAGGTAGCCATCTGCGTGTGACTGTTCTGATTAAAAGCGTTGATGAGTTAACATGTGTTATTGTGTGCTTAATGGCTTTCTTCTGCTAAATGTGAATTTCTTGAATGAGCGCGGCCCCATCTGCCTCATCTGTCCCCCAACCCCAGAGCCCGGCACACATAGGTGCTCAATAAATGTATGAGTTGAAATGTTTTCTTAATGTAGATTAAAAAAAAAAAAGTCTGTCTGCTCCATAGAAATGTATCCTCCAAGAGGTAGGAACTGCCCTTATCTGTTCCGGGTAGAAACTGCAGGAAAGACTCAAATATCGCCCGAAGGAAGAAACCGATGCATTTCATTTGCTGCTTTCTCGGAGCCAGAATGTCTGAAACAGCGGTGGTCAGCGGCCTACCTGCGCTGGCGAAGCCCCGCCCCCTTCTCTGGGCCGCCCCGCCCCCCGCAAGCCCAACAGGCGCACGCAAGCCTCTCCAGATCCGCACGCTGCCCAAGGGTATGGACTCTCCGCCAGCTCAGAGCAAGCAAGGGCACCCTCTGCCCCGGGAACCACAAGAATCTATGTAGCAGGAAGCTCTCAACCACAGAGGAACAAGGGGGTAAGGGGGAGGGGGAGGGAAAGCACCTTGCAAGTCTATGGAGCTAGAACACATGTCCAATATTTTAATGCTAACTTACAAAACTTCACCTCTGGACTGATGTGCTTCCCAGATTTGAAGGGTTTTATTGGTTTGGGGGGGGGGTATTTTTGGAGGGGGGAATGTAATGACATTTCCAAATACAATGGTCAATTGAGCAGTACTTGTAAGGTGATCTGTTCCTACTCTGCAAGAGAACTGGATTTTAAAAGATGACAAAGGTGCCTTAAGGGATTTTCAGGGAGAATTACGACCGCACTTCTGCATCTGCGCCGATCGCGGAGCCTGGGTTCTCATAGGGGCCCTGTCGCCAGTTATTCTCGTTCGACCTTGTTAACAGCTCACCCTTTCTTTGCTCTCCACTCGGCCTCTGGCCTCTGCCCCAAATCCATCCTTCCGCTAGTTACTGAAGGACGCAACTCCTTTTTGGTCAATCCAATCAGCTTGCCACGAGAAGGCCAGAGGCACGAGAAGAGAACTCAGGCTCAAAGTGCAAAGGAAGCGGTCAAACGTGCATTTACAAATCACAGGCTTGCCTACCTAAAACCCTCGGCAGAAGAGACGAACCAGCTCGGGAAGGCAAGGGCAGATTTCCGTAAGGCGGCGGTCGGCAGACCCCACTCCGCGCCCTGAAATTTACGGCTTCCTCAGGAACCAGCAACAGAGTCGGAAAACAGGATTCTTAAACAAAACAAAACAAAACAAAAAACATACCTTGTTTTTTGCTGTTTTCCCTCCAGCTAAAGCTAGTCAGGAACAACCTGGATTGGAAGCTGGTGCTGGGGACGTGAGGAGGAAGCTCCCTCAAGCACCTGGGGAGGGACCACCGTGGGAGAGACCCGGCTCTGCGCCTCCTGCTAGGCTTACAGCCCTGCGCAGGCATCTGCTTCCGAGGTGGCCTTGACAGCTTGGTGAATCTCTTGAGACCCAGGCCTCTGGGGCCTCGCTTACCGTCCTGCGACCGCTCAGAAGGACCTAGCCCAGAAGGGAAAGCGATCTGGTCCTCTTCTTCCCAATCTCCAGCCTTTTATAGGCCCCCTCCCAGCGGCCCACCCCCCCCCTCCCCGGCAGGTCTAAAGGCTTCATTTGCATAACCTAAAGGTTTACTTAAGGCGTGGTTCCAGAACCAAAGAGCTAGCTATTCTAAAGTAATTTTGAAGGCTCCACCTATTCCTTTTAAGATGCATTTATTTAAATAATCCCTACCCCCAATGCGGGGCTCGAACTCACAATCCGGAGGTCAGGAATTGGAAGGCTCCAAACTCTGAGCCAGCCAGGAGCCCTTTCACCTCTTCTTGAAGCATAGTGACAAACCCCATAATGTTAGGACTTTCATTCCAACCACAGTAGCGCCTGCTCCCCCTTATCCAGGGGGATACAGTCCAAGATCAGCCCCGTGAATGACAGAAACCGTGGATCATCTCGAGTCTTACATATACTGTTTTTACCTGTACACATATACCTATGGTATGCTTAATTTTTTTTAACATTTTCTTTTTAAGTAATCTCTATGCAAAGGTGGGGTTCAAACTCATGACCCCAAGATCAAAAGCCTCATGCTCCAAGACTGAGCTAGCCAGGGGCCCCCACACATACCCATGATAAAATTTAATTTAGGGGCCTCTGGGTGGCTCAGTCGGTTGAGCATCCGACTTCGGCACAGGTCATGATCTCCCAGTTTGTGGGTTTGAACCCGGCATGGGGCTCTGGCTGGGCTGACAGTGCAGAGCCTACAAGGGATTCTCTCTCCGTCTCTGCCCCTCCCCTGCTTTCTTTCAAAATAAATAAATAAAATTTAGAAAAAAATTTAACATAAATTAGGCACAGAGATTAACAATAACTAATAATAAATAATAGTTAAAACAATATACTAAATATTTTAATAAAAGTTATGTGAATGTGGTGTCTTTCCAAATACCGTATTGTACCCTCCCTTTTTTTTTTTTTTTTTTAACTTTTTTTGTTTTTGAGAGACAGAGACACAGAGTGTGAGCAGGGGAGGGGTAGAGACAGGGGGAGACACAGAATCTGAAGCAGGCTCCAGACTCTGAGTCGTCAGCACAGAGCCTGACACGGGGCTCACACTCACAAACTGCGAGATTGTGACCTGAGCTGAATTGGGTCCCTCAACCAATTGAACCACCTAGGAGCCCCGACACTCCCTTCTTCTTGTGATGATGTGTGAGACGATAAAAAGCCTACATGAGGAGATGAAGTGAGGTGAATGAGGTAGGTGCTGTGATATAGTACTGTTAGCTACTGTTGACCTTTTGACCATACTTCAGAAGTAGGATCATCTGTTTCTGGACCAAGATTGGCCATAGGTAACTGAATCCTGAAAAGTGAAACCAGAGATAAGGGGGAGCTACTGTATTCACTAGAACACTTTGTTAGATGGATGAATGGATGGATGGATAGATAGAAAGAATGAATTTAGCTGTGCTACAAATAAATGTCTGCCTTTTAAATAATGTACGTTTCTACATCTCAGGGTGGGGAGTTTACATTTTTTCTTTTTAATGTTTATTTTTGAGAGAGACAGAGACAGAGCATGAGTGGGGGAGGTACAGAGAGAGAGAGGGAGACACAGAATCCGAAGCAGGCTCCAGGCTCCAAGCTGTCAGCACAGAGCGTGACGCGGGGCTCAAACCCATGGACCGTAAGATCATGACCTGAGCCGAAGTCGGACACCTAACCAACTGAGCCACCCAGGCGCCCCTCAGGGTGGGGAGTATAAACCCCACATTGGGCTATGCACCAGGCATGGAGCCTACTAAGAAACGGAAGGAAGGAAGGAAGGAAGGAAGGAAGGAAGGGAGGGAGAAAGAAAAGAAAGATGCCTTTAATGGGTCCCAGTGTTGGCTTCTGCCATGTACCTTGGGGCTAATGAATCACGCCCAGTTTAGATAATATCTTTATAACCTTTAACATATTTTTGCATTGTTTAATTACATTACAGTACAGGTTCTTTGCAGGGTTAAAGGAAACATAATTTAACATCATAACATGAATGCATGTCATACATACTGTATAATATCTGTGCATACATCACATCGCTCCACTGAGTTCATTAATGTGAAATAATCAGGTAATTTTACTCATTTTTATTTTCATTTTTTTAAGTAGGCTCCATGTCCAAAAGGGGGTTGAACTCACAACTCCAAGATCAAGAGTCACATGCTCTACCGACACTGAGCCAGCCAATTGCCCCATTTTTTCTTAAGTAATCATCAGCTGGTTGTAAATGCTTTATATTTCTCAGAAATCCTTAGTAGGTTGTTACATGAGTGTTTCGGAATGTTTTAGCAATATGTTTGGGGAGCATATTACCTGGGAATGCATCATTATTATTATTATTATTTTAAGTTTATTTATGTTGAGAGAGAGACAGAGTGTGCACAAGCTAGGGGAGGGCAGAAAGAGAGGGAGAGAGAATTCCAAGAAGGTTCTGCATTGTCAGTGCAGGGCCTGAAGAGGGTCTCAAACCCATGAACCAAGCTGAAATCAAGAGTCAGAGTCTTAGCCAACTGAGCTACACAGGTGCCCTGTATTATTATTTTTAAAATAATGGGACATGCTAATAACAACAACAAAACTAGAAACAACCCAAGGGGCCATCAACAGGGGAAAGGTTAAACTGGCTATACTACAATCACAATGGAATACCCTACAGCAATAAAAAAGAGTAAGTCATTGAGACACAAAAACATGAATGACTGTCACAAGCATGTGAGATTCTATGTATAGTGAATACAAGAAGAGGCAAAACTAACCCATGGTGCTAGAACTTGGTTTATAGTTCCCGCTGGGTGGGGAATGGGTGGTGCCTGGGGAGGCCATGAAGGAAGCTTTTGCTGGACAAGTTGTTAGTTGGCGTTGGCCTGCATGGTGGTTATGGGATGCATCCATATGCAAAAGCCATCACTGTACTCTCTGTAAATTCATTCTCCTTGTCCCCTGTAGCTGTGTTCTATAAGGTCACCACAAACACTGAATTAGTGAACAATGAACAATTGCTCTTAGGGAAAATATAGGAATTGGTTCCCGCAAGCCTTGGGTCACATTTCCCAATCAATACATAATCTCGTTTTATGTGTGTTTCTGTTTAAGGACACCTGACTGAATAGACATTGTTGACTCATAAACATTGAATTCAGGGACAGCAGCCACACAACGTGTGCCTGAGTGAAGCTTATCTGACACCCGTATTTTCTCTGTGAGACCCATCACAGCATTCTTGCACTTAGGAACACACTGGCCAGCCCCACCACGTTAGGGGGCCATTCTAGATACCAAAATCAACAACAAGTACAAAAATGCAAAAACCAGGGTGCTTAAATAGACCACGAAGAGGACACCTGAGGACCATGACAGTTGAAACAGGAGGCAGAACGTCATTGTCTCGTTGGACATCAGCTCGAAACATGCCTGTCAGGCGACTCTGTTACTTTGCACATGTCCAGGGATGACCTCCCAAAAGCACCGTGAGTATTGATTTGGGGGTTACAAACAAATTTTAGTGAGTGAAGACACAAATACAGAATCCACAAATAATGAGGATAGACTATTTTATAACTCAGTGAGGAAAAGTTTTAAGAAAGGAGAGCGTAGGCTCTTGCCATCAGAAACTTTGCTATCCAACACAGTTTCAAGAACAGATTTCATTGGTTGCCCATGCTCTTCTTTTTTTTTTTTTTTTTTAAGTTTATTTACTTATTTTGAGAGAGACAGCACAAGCTGCAGAAGGGCAGGGAAAAGGAGAGACAGAATCCCCAGCAGTCCGAGCCATCAGCGCAGAGCCCGATGCGGGGCTCGAACTCACGAACGGTGAGATCACGACCTGAACCCAAATCAAGAGTCAGACGCTTAACCAACTGCACCACCCAGGTGCCCCTCCAGGACTGTTCCTAAAGATCTCTCTTCTCATCTTCTCCCTCTGTGGATCTCACATTGTATCTCCATTCGTACTACAAACATTTATTGGGTACCTTCTGTATTCCAAGACACTGCCTATTAAATCAATGGCAGTTCCCAGAAATCAAAAACACGGTCTTGAGTACGACTCCTTGACATAATCACAGTACTTTTTTCCCCTCTTAAATAGAAAAACTATGGACATGTGGTGAAAAATCACAATTGTAAGAGTATAAAAAACAAAAGCTACCCCTACTGTCCCAAGGTTGTACGCAATACATATAAATGGTGATTAGCGGAGCAGGCTTCACAATGGAACTCCCTAATAAGCCTCAGTTTCTTCACATCTAAAACAGAGACCCACCATGGCATCTAACTCAAAGGCTTAACCCACCTGCCTGTACATGGGAAGCCTGTCTTCCTCTCGTCACTGAATAGTTACTGAGCATCTGTTACAGGCCAGGTGCTGTTGTAGGCAATGAGGCTATAGCAGAGATTAAAAAAAGACACGTACTGGGGCGCCTGGGTGGCTCAGTCGGTTAAGCGTCCAACTTCAGCTCAGGTCATGATCCTATCTATAGTTCGTGAGTTCGAGGCCCGCATTGGGCTCTGTGCTGACAGTTCAGAGCCTGGAGACTGCTTCAGATTCTGTGTCTCCCTCTCTCTCTGTGCCTCCCCTGCTCATGTTCTGTCTCTGTCTCAGAAATAAATAAAACATTAAAAAAATTAAAAAAAAAAAGACAAGTACTCATACAAATCCCTGCCCTCATGGAACTTATGTCATGTGGGAGGCAACAAAACAAGTCAATTATTGTCTATTGAAAGCTAAGAGGTCTATGGAGAGAAGGAAAGGAATTTAGGGGTCTAAAGAGTCTGGTTACATACAGCTTTTGAGGAAATGGCAGCTTTAACCAGACCAGGTAGGAAATGCTTTTGTGGAGGTAACCTTTGCACAAAGAGAATCAGTCAGGAGGCTATGGGGAGAAGAGCAAGTGCAAAGGCCCTGAGGCAGGATTATGGAAGGTTAACTGGTAAAAAAAACAAAACAAAAAAAACCAAGGAAGCATAGCAGATGAGTGGAGAGGGCAAGAAGAAGAGTAGGCAAGAGTCAAGAGCTGGGGAGTATGGTAGGCTTGCAGACTGTAATCAGGACATTGGCTATTACTCTGAGTGACATGGCATATCAACCCAAAATTTTTGCAAATAGAAGTAATATCTGACCCCTTTCATACAGTATTAACAATATTTGGTGTCTCCTTCGAGAAAATTTGCCATGCACATATAAACCTACATGCAAGGCTGCCTTTCTGGGCTTGCAATCTGTGCAGGTGCACACGGGTTTGCGCTCACAAGGGCTACACTCTGGATTAACGCTCTGCCGTTGCCATCTTGAAATTCTTTTTTTTAATGTTTATTTATTTTGAGAGAGAGCACAAGTGAGAGAGGGGCAGAGAAAGAGAGAATCCCAAGCAGGCTCCACACCATTAGCAAAGAGCCCAACTTGATCTCATCAGCCATGAGACTGTGACCTGAGCTGAAAACCAAAAGTCAAGACGTTTAACCAACTGAGCCACCCAAGTGCCCCGCCATCTTGAAAAAATTTTTTAACTTCATTTAATTTTTTTTAATTTTTATTTATTTTGAGACAGAGTGAGTGGGTGGAGGAGAGCAGGTGGGGGAGAGGGGGAGAGAGAGAGAGAGAGAGAGAGAGAATCCAAAGCAGGCTCCACACTGTCAGCACAGAGCTCAATGCCAGGCTCAGACCCACACACCGTGAGATCACAACCTGAGCAGAGATCAAGAGTCAGACGCTCAACCAACTGGGCCACCCAGGCACCCAGCATATTGAAATTCTCAATAATTCTTGAAAAAAAGGCCCTGCCTGAACACCTACCATACATGGGACATGCAATAATTACCATGGATACAAACTTGAGAGGTTCTCAGTCGCCACCTGGCTTCATTGGCGTCTACTGTAATATTATGTGTGCAGACGACCCCAAGGTCTATTTGTTATCAATTGTCCCATTAATAGACAGGGAGAGGTGGGGGACAGAGAGAGAATTTACCACCATTATACCATTTCAGCCCAAACCAACAATCCAGGAAAAAAATAAAATCCCTACTGACTAAATTCTATATTCCATGCAAAACATTAAAAATGCCCCAAAATGGGGGTGCCTGGGTGGCTCAGTCGGTTGAGCGTCCGACTTCGGCTTAGGTCACGATCTCGCGGTCCGTGAGTTCGAGCCCCGCGCCGGGCTCTGGGCTGATGGCTCAGAGCCTGGAGCCTGCTTCTGATTCTGTGTCTCCCTCTCTCTCTGCCCCTCCCCCGTTCATGCTCTGTCTCTCTCTGTCTCAAAAATAAATAAACGTTAAAAAAAATTAAAAAAAAAGAAAAACAAATTAAAAATAAATGCCCCAAAATGTTAAACAGCAAACGTATAAGCTGATCAAAGTGCACGCTGTAGGCTCTCTCTCACAACTCCAGAAACCCTGATTTGAGCACAAGAGGTTTTTGCAAACTTTGATCACTTTTCTCAACAGTTTCTGAGACTATTCTTTTTTTTAAAAGGGAGAGACTCTACCTTATGGGAAAAGACTTCACTGCCTGAAATTTTTCCAGAAGGACCCAAATGAGGGTAGATTTCAAGTTTCCAAATGCACACAGGGCTTCTGAGAGTGTGTGGTTAAGGGCGTGGCCCCTACAGGCTGACAGTTTCCCTCAATTTCCCTCAATTCCACCACCATGTGGCCTTAAGGCCTGAGGCCGGGACAAGCCACCCTCTGCACCTTCTTAAAGGAGCACTTCTCAGGGTGCCTGACTGGCTCAGTCAGTAGAGCAGGTGACTCTTGATCTCAGGGTCATGAGTTCAAGCCCCACGTTGGGCATAGAGCTTACTTAATAAATTTTTTAAAAAAGCACTTTTCAAAACAGTATGGGCAGTTTCTTCTCTTTTCTACTGTGTTTTTTTTTTTAATTTATTTTGAGAGAGAGAGAGCACAGGGGAGGGGCAAAGTGGAGAATCCCAAGCCATGCCACACTGTCAGCATAGAGCCCCATGTGGGAATCGAACTCGTGAATCATGAGATCAAGACCTGAGCCGAGATCATGAGTCCGATGTATAACCAACAAGCATTACTTTACCATACGGACAGTCATTCCGCTCCTAGGTATCTACCCCAAAGAAATGAAAACAGGGGCGCCTGTGTGGCTCAGTAAGTTAAACATCCAACTTTGGCTCAGGTCACAATTTCATGGTTCATGGGTTCAAGCCCTGTGTCGGGCTCTGTGCTGACAGCTCAGAGCCTGGAGCCTGCCGCGAATTCTGTGTCTCCTTCTCTCTGTGCCCCTCCTCCCCTCGGCTGTATCTCTCTCACTCTCTCAAAAACAAATAAACATTAAAAAAAAATTAAAACAATTCAAAACAAAACAAAACAAAAAAACACAAAAGCAATGAAAACATACTGACACACAGACTGTAGGGGAACATTTCTCACAGCACCATTTCTAGTAGCCAAAAACTGGAAGCAACTAAATGTACATGGGCTGGTGAATGGGTAAATAACACATAGTCCATCCAGGGGCACCTGGGTGGCTCAGTTAGGCGTCCAACTCTTGGTTTTGGCTGAGGCCATGATCTCACAGTTTGTGGGTTCAAGCCCCACACCGGGCTCTGTGCTCACAGCCACAGAGCCTGCTTGGAATTCTTTCTCTCCCTTTCTCTCTGCCCCTCCCTTGCTTGCACTCTCTTTCTCTCTAAATAAATAAACTTAAAAAAAAAAAACTGTAGTCCATCCACACAGTGGACTATTATACAGCCCTAAAAAGGAACTGAATGCCCATACTCGATACAATATGGATGAACCTTGAAAACATGATACTTAGGGAAAGAAGCCAGACACAAGACACCACGCCCTGTAGGATTCCATGTATATGAAATGTCCAGCATAAGCAAATGCACAGAGACAGAACATGGATTCGAGGTTGTCGGGGCTGGTGGAAGGAACAGGATTCACTGCAGAAGCACCCAAGGATAATTTCAGAGTGAAAGAAAGGTTCTAACCATAGTAATGGTCGCACGACTCGATAAACATACTGAAAAATCATTGAACTGTGCACTTCCAATGGCTTAGTTTTATGGTATGTAAATTATGCGTCCATAAAGTTAAAAAATAAAACCCTTCTCACGTGGATGTGCGACGTCTGCCGCAGGCATGACCGTTAGTTAAATATGTAGCCGCTGGAGTAATAAGTACTTACAAAAGGATCTGCTGGCGAGACAAACTGCTATTCCCTAGGAAACCCCCCTAACCCCGCTGCCCGAGGCCCCCGCAGGCCCTGTAGTCCACTGCACATCTCCACCTCTGTTCTGGCAGTCTCCACCGTCATGGGCACGAAGTGAAATCCTGGTCATTTTTCAGGGTCTTGCTCTAAACCGCTGCTATCCTTGAAGCCCTCCCCAATGATGCCCTGCTCCCGCCCCCACCAAAGAATCCATGATTCCCACCGTGAACTTCGTTCAAATTACAAGCAAGTTCTAGAGATCTGTTGTAGTTAACAGCACCACAGTGTTGAGCACTGAAAAACTCATTAAGGGGCGCCAGGGGGGCTCAGTCAGTTAAGTGTCCGACTTCGGCCCTAGATCATGATCTCGCCATTCTGGAGTTCAAGCCCTACATTGGGCTCTGTGCTGATAGCTCAGAGCCTGGAGCCTGCTTCGGATTCTGTGTCTCCTTCTCTTTCTGCCCTAGCCCACTCATCTCTCTCTCTCTCTCTCTCTCTCTCTCTCTGTCTCTCAAAAATAAATAAACATTTAAAAAAATTCTTTAAAAAAAAACTTGCAAAATGGGGGCCCCTGGGTGGCTCAGTCGGTTAAGCGTCCAACTTCTGCTCAGGTCACGATCTCGCGGTCCGTGAGTTCGAGGCCCGCATCGGGCTCTGGGCTGACAGCTCAGAGCCTGGAGCCTGCTTCCGATTCTGTGTCTCCCTCTCTCTCTGCCCCTCCCCCGTTCATGCTCTGTCTCTCTCTGTCCCAAAAATAAATAAACGTTGAAAAAAAAAATTAAAAAAAAAAAAAAAAGAAAAGAAAAGAAGAAGAAGAAGAAGAAAAAGGGGCACCTGGGTGGCTCAGTCGGTTAAGTGTCCGACTTCAGCTCAGGTCATGATCTCATGGTTTGTGGGTTCGAGCCCCACGTCGGGCTCTGGGCTGACAGCTCAGAGTCTGGAGCCTGCTTCAGATTCTGTGTCTCCCTCTCTCTCTGCCCCTCCCCCACTCATGCTCTGTCTCTCTCTGCCTCTCAAATATAAAGAAACGTAATAAAAAAAATTTTTTTAATAAAAAAATAAACATTAAAAAAATTTAAAACTTAATGTTTATCTATTTTGAGACAGAGAAATTGGGGAAGGGGCAGAGAGAGAGAGGGAGAGGGAAAGAAAGAAAGAGGATACCAAGCAGGCTCCACACTGTCAGCACAGAGCCTGATGCGGGCTCGAATTCACAAACCGCGAGATCATGACTTGAGCCGAAGTCAAGAGTCAGATGCTCAACCGACTGAGCCACGCAGGCGCCCTGAACTCATTTCTTTCTAAATCCAATTATTTTCAGCCGTGTGTATCATGCCACCAGCAGAGGATGATTCATCCACAAGCATTCCTTTGGCCTTACCTTCTGGTGGAGGAGACGGACAAGAAATGGATCCATCTGTAAGTGCCGGAGGAAACACGAGGCAGGTTCGGGGTAAGAGTGTGGGGAAGGGGCCCTCTCGGAGACGGTGGTCCAGAGTGCCTTCTAAGGAGGCCCCAGAGAAAGTAACCCTCCGTCAACCCTGGTTTCACGGACCACCAGCCCTGCTACTTGTCGGGGGCGGGGGGGGGGGGCCGGGGCTCAGTGTGGGTTCTGAAAACTGGACATACTGATGCTAGCCCCTGGCGTCACTCTGCAGATGGGACAAAGCAATGTACAGACAACCAGCGAGCTGGCTGTCACTGTCGCGAGTACCTAGGCAGGGCAGGGAGCCCTGTGTTTCCAGGAGGTCTCCTTCAGACGCAGACACCGTGCCACGGATTGAGGAGTAAGGTCAACCCACATCCATGGAGAACATCCAAAAGAATAATGATAAAAATTTGTTCAGCTATTTAGTTAATGGCCAAGTGTCCTTGACTGTCATGACTGTCAGCTCTAGGAGGCAGAAACAGCTCTTTCTGCCTCCTCACCAGCTCTGTGGGACCTGCGCATAACTAGAGCTCAAAAACAATTCGGAGAATGAATGAATGAATGAATGAATGAATGAATGAATGAATGAATCTAAGACAAATGCGAGAACGCACCCGTGGGTTGTGTGTTTTTTCTGTAAAAGCAAATGAGGAAGAGGACCAAGGCAGGCAGGGCCTCTAGTGGAGAGGAGGACACATGTGTGCTCTGCCCTGTCCCATGTCTGCACCCCAGCATACAGCAGGAGCTCAATAAATGTGCATTGGACAGGGGAGTGCATGTCCTGCTCGGTCCTTTCTGTCCTTGGAGGTCGGCAGCCTATCCCGTCATGCATTCAGGTAAAAGTACCTCTCATGCCCCACGCACCGGCATTGACTCAGGTCTTGAAATTCATTCATTTCATTCTCCAGATTGTTTTTGAGCCCCAATTATGTGCAAGCCTCGCAGACGTGTTCAGGAGGCAGAAAGCAGCTCTTGCTGCCTCCTGGAGCTGACAGTCAAGGGGGAGATGAGAATTAACTATCTAACAAAAGATTATGATTATGATCCTGGACGGATGTCTAGACGTGAGTTGGCCTAATCCCTCAGTTCCAGGTCGTACAACATTGGAATGTAAGCAAGGCCTCTGTTTTCTGTTTCCTCCTTCCCTTCCTTCCCGTCCCCTTCTCTTCCATCCCCCCCACCCCCCCACCCCCCCACCTCCCCACCTCCATGCTTCTTTGAGGACTTGACTTTTAAGCTGTGCTTTGAAGCTAGGCAGAGAAGGAGCAGAAGAGCCCAAGGGCTAGGGGGCGCAAGACCTGGACGGGGGCAGTGGGAAGAACAGGACGGGTTCTCAGAGGGTTGGTGGGATCAGACTGGGCCTCGGAGTATTGACGGGATTAGGTTTCTAATCTCAGGTCTGCTCCCACACCCCGCTTGACCCTGGGCCATCTTTCCTCCAAGAAGGAAACGTGTCCTTCTCTTCCTTACCAAGGTGATCCTCAGAAGCCTTCTGGGGATGCTCCCAGTCATATCTGGGATGTTCCCTTGTCTCTGCAGCCCAGGGTCCAAGTGCCATTGTCCCACCCAGACCCCACTCTACTCCAGTAGATCCCACAGACACACTTGTTCCCTCCTGTCTGCAGGGTGACATTAGGACTTCATCCAACAACTGGGTGTCTGTTTACTGAACCCCTACCAAATGCTGGGCCCTGTTTTGTGTGCTGGGGACACTGTGAACAGCAATGTCCTTGGCTTTGAGGAGCTTTCATTCTGGTAGGTGGAGAGAGAGAAGCAGAGAGGTGAGATACGTGGGGTCCCGGGGGAGTGGTCTCTGGAGAGGAATACAGTTGAGGGGGACGCAGGCATAGAGGGCTGCGTGCAGGTCAGGTGGGCCGTGTGGTGGGGAATGAGGGTGTCGGGAGCCAGCAGACCGCCGGGACTCCTCATCGCTGCCGGCAGGGTGTCCAGGCTGGGGAGAGGTGGTCTTTCCCGGGGCGAATTAGGTCATGGTGTTCCCTGGCTTCAAACCCTCAAAGGCTTCTGTTACTCTTGGGACAAAGGCAAAGCTTCCCAAGGGGCAGCCTGCGTGTGTGACCTGGCCTCTGTGGTCCTCCCGCCCCTGGCTCCTTCCATCTCCTCCATCCTCTCCTTGCCACAGAGGCCACAGGGCCTTTACACGAGCGGCTGCTTCCTCCACCCAGAATATTCTTCCCTTCCCACCTCTGCTCAGGGACTCCTATTCCTGTCTCAGATCCTGACTGTCACTTCCTCCAGGATGCTGTCCCCAGACTCCCGTGACCAGGGGGAGTCAGTTATCCCCCCGTCTCCAGGTACTTTCCTTCTCAGCACTTGTCTAGGTTGGAAATGTACATGCATGTGCGCAAGTGTCTCACATCCGTCTCTTGCTGTCTGCTGAACACCAGCATCAGGGACAGGACCTGGCAACAACAGGGGGGTGGCTCATGGTTCTCGAAGGAAAGAACAGAAAGATGAATGGATTGGATGAGGGGGCCACCGCGGGAGGGCCCAGTGGGTCTTTGTGCTCCCGACAGGGTCAAGCACACTGGGGTACGAGGCAGACTGAGTTGTTCCCAGCTCCGTGAGCCTGGGCAAGCACAGGTGTCCCCGAGCCTCAGTTTCTCTCACTAGTAATGTGGGTGTGATCACAAATGCCCAGGGAAACGAGCAGGCATGTCTAGTTTCCCTGGCCCGCCTTATGCCCAGTGTGTGCGCGTATGTGGCAAAATAGACATAACATTGTATTTATCATTTTAATCATTTCAAGAGCACAAGTCACTATTTGGTGGCGATGAGAACATTCACAGTGTTGTGCACCCATCATCGCTTTGGGTATTTCCAGAATTTATTGTCATTTTTTTTTTTTTTTAAGCGTTTATTTTTGAGAGAGAGACAGAGACAGAGACAGAGAGACGGAGCACAAGTGAGGAAGGGGCAGAGAGAGGGAGACACAGAACCTGAAGCAGGCTCCAGGCTCTGAGCTGTCAGTACAGAGCCCGATTCAAGGCCCAAACCCACAAACTGAGGGATCACCACCTGAGCCAAAGTCAGATGCTTAACCAACTATGCCATCCAGGCGCCCCAGGTTCAAGCCTCATTGGCTCAGAGCCCATTGGCTCACGGCTTGAACCCACCAACTGCAAGATGGTGACCTGAGCTGAAATCAAGAGTCAGATGCTTAACCTTCTGAGCCACCCAGACGCCCGTGTGTGTGTGCGTGCGTGCATGTGTGTGCGTGTGTGTGTGTGTGTGTGTGTGTGTGTGTGTGTGTAAGTAATCTCTATGCTCAAATTCACAACCTCTGAGATCAAGAGTCACATGCTCTATGGACTGACCCAGCTGGGTGCCCCCAGAAGCTATTAGGTATTTATGAAGGTTGTGTCATGTACGTAGAGTTTCCAGCACAGGCTCAGGGGTTCGAGAAGTGCTCTTTAAACACGCTTACTTTTTTCCAGTCCCTCTCCCCCGCTCGTGTGCATGCTCTCTCCCTCTCAAAACAAACAAACAAACACCCTGAAAAAACAAAACAAAACAAAACAAAAACACACGCTTACTTATTATTAGCAGCACTGACAATGGTACTCAGAAACTAACTTCTCACTTGCTGAACCTCCGGCAGCAAGCACTCTGGGCCCCTGACATATCTTCACACTCATTAACTCATTCAGTCCTCACCCCAACCCAGGGGGGTAGGCTCCATGATCCCCATTTTACAGAGGAAGAAAGCGAGGAAACAGAGTGGTTTGTTAACTTGCCCAACGTCACACAGCAGGGCCAGGGTTGATCCTGGCCCCGATATCCCCACTCTTGACCTCCATGCAATGCCAAGCTCAGGTGAAGCCAGGGCCACAGGTGTTTTCCCAGATGCAGGGAAGGGCAAGGAATTAAAGTTTCCTAAGTGAGAATGGGCGGTGGGGGGGGGGGGCAGTGTTTTCTGCTCACCCCAGGTGCCACCTGGAGGTGACACCTGGCTGCTCGAGGGAGAGCCAGGTAGATGCACAGAAAGCGTCCTCCTCCCTCCTTCTGCCCGCCTTCCCTTTGATGCCTGGCCTCTCATACCTCAGCTGTCACCTTGTTAGGCTGGTGACAGGTCCCAGGGCCTTTTCACTGGGGCCCCGAGGGGCCGGCTGTGACCCTGACAGGCTGACTGCCCGAGCGCAAGCTGGGAAGCACCCGGTTAGTCGTGCCGTGGGCAGGCGGGGAGCTCAGCGTCCTCCCTGCACGCCTGCCACCAGGGGGACGCCAGGGAGCAGCGTCCCGAGGAAGGAAAAGGAGCAGGCGTGTCCAGCTTCCCCAGCCTGCTTACGCCCAGCTGCTCATAACATCCCCAACAATGGGCTGTGACTTTCTTCCACCCACTGAGGTTCTCTACGAAGAGAGAGCAGTTTTTCTATTTACTAAGCATAAGAATGTCTGGGCAATTTTTGGGTTTTCTGAAGAGGCTTTTAAGACCAGCCTAGTTTTTTGTTTTTGTTTTTAGTTTGTTTATTTATTTATTTGGAGAGAGACAGAGAGAAAGCAGAGGAGGGGCAGAGAGAGAAGGAGAGAGAGAGAGAATCCCAAGCAGGCTCTGCCCTGTCAGCACGGAGCCCGACGTGGGGCTCGATCCCACGAACCATGGGATCATGAGCCGAAAACCAAGAGTTGGCTGCCCAACTGACTGAGCCACCCAGGCAGCCCTGGGAACTTTTTTATCTTAATGCAGATTCCGAGGTCCCATGTTTGATCGGCCTGGGCTGAAGCCGGGACACCTCCAGTTTCTACCCGTCCCCACCACAGCCAGACACACACACACAGACTCTGATAGATGTGGTTTTTGGACCACCCCTAGGGAAACGTAGGAATACAACACGGATTTTTATTTTATTATTATTATTTTTGGTATTTTTATTTTGAATAGGGATAACTAAACTAGCTATACATTTCCTCTCTCTTTATTCACGTTTATACCAGCTGATGGGATCACCTCGGTCTAGAGAATGCATGGCCTCTTACTGAGATAATAGTAAAAGCAAGAGCAAACATTTATTTAGGATCTACTAGGCAAATTTGCATGGCATTTGCATCCACATTTGCATTTTTACCCTCGCAACACTCCCGGGAGACGGTGCTATAATTATCATCTCCATTTTTTGAGAGGAGGAAATAAAATAACCTAAGCAAAGTCACCCCAGCGAGTAAGAGGCAGAGCAAGAATTTGAACTCTGGGCTGTCTGAGTGCCTAGCGGCCACGCCATGCTTCCTTCACCCCCAAACAGGTGGCACCCTGAACAGGTGACAGGTTCCAGTGTGCACCACAGACAGGAAGTGTGGGCATTCCCAGGGAGATGTTTCTCAGGGCCCAGGGTTGGTGCCGAGACCCGTTTGTCTTATCCTCCAGTGGTGACTTCTCTCAGATGTCCCTCTAATCCCAGGGACACTGTCCACGGTAGGAAGGGAATTGGCTGCAAAGTCTCTGTGTGAGGCTGGGGTAGCCAGGGCCACAGTTTGGATCCAAAAAGCACTAGGTTTGTTTTCAGCACGGTGCTACCCAGAATAAGGTGGATTTTATTGCTGTAAATGTTCAGACACACAGATCTAGTTGCCTGAGTGGGAAGAGAGTGCAGATCCCAGGACGGCTGCCTGTCACCTCTGCAGAGGTCAGAGATGTCTCAGAGAGACGATGTCTCAGAGATGTCTCAGAGAGATGCTTGTTTTCATGACTTCCAGTTTGGGAAGGCCACATGCATTCTGTGTGCAGGGCAGCTCATGGCCACCAACAGAGTCCGGTCTCTCTGACACTGATAGAAACCAGGACAGTGACTTCCTCACAAGGGTGCTGTGGTGAGCAGGATCATGAACCCTCAAAGGGGTCCACATCCTTATCCACAGGACGGAACATGCAAATATGCTGCTTTACACGGGACGGGGAATTGAGGCTCCTAATCTGATGACTTTAAAATAGGGATGGGGACGCGGTGCCTGGGTGGCTCAGTCAGCTGAGCGTCCGACTTTGGCTCAGGTCATGATCTCACAGTCTGTGAGTTCGAGCCCCACGTCAGGCTCTGTGCTGACAGCTCGGAGCCTGGAGCCTGCTTCTGATTCTGTGTCTCCCTCTCTATTTGCCCCTCCCCTGCTCACACTCTGTTTCTGTCTCTGTCTCTCTCAAAAACAAACAAACATTAAAACAATTTTTTTTTAAATTAGGGATTGGGGAGCACCTGGCTGACTCAGTCATCAAGCATGCTACTCTTGATCTCAAGGTCATGAGTTCCAGCCTCACTTTGGGTGTGCAGCCTAAGTGTAAAAAATAATAATAATAAAACAAAATAGGGATTAGAGACCTGAATGACCTGGGTGAGACCAATGCAGTCTCAGTTCTTAGAAGAAAGGTGAGGGGCGCCTGGGTGGCGCAGTCGGTTAAGCGTCCGACTTCAGCCAGGTCACGATCTCGCAGTCCGTGAGTTCGAGCCCCGCATCAGGCTCTGGGCTGATGGCTCGGAGCCTGGAGCCTGTTTCCGATTCTGTGTCTCCCTCTCTCTCTGCCCCTCCCCCGCTCATGCTCTGTCTCTCTCTGTCCCAAAAATAAAAAATAAAAAAACGTTGAAAAAAAAAGAAGAAAGGTGAAGGCAGAGGACCAGACCCAAGATGGACGTGGTGGGAGCCACTTGGGAGCCGTGGCTGCCTTTGCCGAAGGGAGGGGGCCAGGGGCCAAGGAATGTGGTAGCATCTCAGAGCAGCTGAAAAGGGCAAGAAAACAGATTCTCCTCTGGAGCCTCTGCAAAGGCACACAGCCCTGCTGACGACTTCACTTTACCTTACGAGACCCACAGCAGACTTGTGACCTGCAGAGCTGTTCAGTAATGATTTTGTTGTTTAAGCCATGACATTTTTGGTAATTTGTTACAGCAGCCACAGAAAACAGAAAGCATGGGGTGCCGGGTGGCTCAGTTGGTTAAGCATCTGACTCTTAGTCAGCTCAGGTCATGATCTCTAAGTTGCTGAGATCGAGTCTCATGTTGGGCTCTGCCCTGATAGCACGAAACCTGCTTGGGAATCTCTTTCTATCTGACGGTCTCCTGCTTGTGCCTGTGCTCTCTCTCTCTATCTCTCAAAATAAATAAACTTAAAAAAAATTATGTGTGTGTGTGTGTGTGTGTGTGTTTTGAGTCCTTGAACTATATCAGTCAGGATAGGCTGAGTTCCACTGCAGTAACAAATGACCTCCGGAGCCCAATGACCCAGCAGCCCCAAATGACAAAGGTTTGCTTCTTGCTCCTGCTACACATCCATTGCCAGGTGTCAGAGACTCTGTTCCGTGTGGTGACTCAGGACCCAGGCTAACGTGATGGGATGAGGTGCCAAAGAGAACGGGAGCCGCTAAATGTCTTCCATGGTCACTTGCACACATGGCTCGCTGGCCAGACTAATCACAGAGCCTCGCGTACAGTGCAGGAAGGGGCCGGGAGTGCCGTCCCACCGTGCACTCAGGAAGAGGGAACTGGGAACATCACTAGCAACTCATCACACAACCCTCATCACCCTGAGCCAGGAGTCTCTGGCAGCCACATATGGATGGCATGCCTCCTGTACCACTTACGGGACTAGGGTTGTACAAAATGACAATAGTACCTACCTCACAGGGCTGTTGTAAAGAGTCTACACAAAAAGGCTTTGAACAGTGCCTGGCACATAGAAAGTGCTCAAATCTCTTTGTTGTTGTTACTGGTATAAATTGTGGTTCTTTGGTTATAAGCAGGATACAACTTGACTGTGATTATCTTAAACAAAAAAATAGACATTTGTTGGAAGGAGAGAGGATAGATCAGACAATCAAAGAGAAAAGATGAACAACCCAGACCTCAGCCAGGGATAAGGGCAGCCGCGGGGATCCAGGAGGTAGGATCAGACAGCCTCTCTAGCCACCCCTGCTGGGCAAGGCTCCAAGATTCAGATTCCAAGACAGATCTAGCTCTGCACATCCTTACCCTTCGACACCTCGATCGACAATCCTAACCAAGCCGCAAGGAGCTGGGAGAGAGCAGCTCTTTGAAGGGGTCAAGGGCTGTGGTTGGAAGATGAGTCCACAGTTCACTCTGGGTGCCACTAATGCATCCAACAACTTCACTGAGCTAGAGGAAGACCTTCCCTGTGGGTGGATGTGCCCCTGAACCTGTGCACATGGCTTGAAAAGCAGAGGAGGGTCTCCTAGCTCAGGGGACCTTGTACAGTGCAGAACCTGCTTAACCATCCATGGCCACCCTGTATCTTTTACCAGTCCACAGAGAAAGAGAGATAGAGAAAGACACAATGTGGCCAGGACTGAGCTCTGGAGCTGCCACAGTCCTTGGAGTGGTCTAGGAGCAGAGGAACTCAGACTGGAGAGAGAAAGAAAAATAAATCCAACCTGCAGAAAGAAACAGAGCCAAGAGGCTCCCTGAAATGCAAATCCAGTCTGCATTTCTGATGGGTTTCCATTTCTGGACCCTCCTGGGGCCTTTACGTTCTGCAAGATGCTCCATATCTTTATAGTAAGCCCCCCCCCCCCCACTTTTGCTTCAGCTAGCTGCATTCCAGCCCCAGCAGACTTCTAACAAAGGAGGAAGCATTTGGTTACAGCTATCATTCTCCTGGGTTGACAGGGAGACTCTTTTGCCAAACACCCCCGGGAGGTGAGACTCAGACTATACCTGGGGTACAAAGGGGAGATGTATGGTGGAGCCAGTGTCCCTGGAGGTAGCGATAAAAAATGACGTCTGATTCTCTGCAGATGATGGATGAGAATTCAGCCACCTCCACCCCCTGAACTGTAGTTATTCTAGGAAAGCGGCTCTGGCAGCAGGGAGGGTAGCTTCCACAAGGAGAAGCCTCCATGGGTGTATTAAACAAAATGCTTTTGAGGAGCCCCCCAAGAGTCCCACTAGACAGTCTGACACCAGGCCCTTCCCATCTACTCTGGGTCACAAAGCCCAGGATGATGAGTCCCCATCAAGCATCAAGGGGAACGGCACTTTCTCCCTCCCCCTGTAAAACATCCGAGCATGTGGGGGTGGGATTATCTTATATCAGGTCCATGATTTCATAATACTGATTGATCAACTGTGCAAATACAGGGTTATCTTGGGTAAATCTAAATTTCCCTTCCTCCAAACTCCTCTCAGAGGACTTCATGTGATCCTGGGCTGTCCTCTCTTCTCTCCACGTGGCTCAGGCTGGCCGGAGTAGCCCTGGCCTCTGCATTGGCTCACAACGTAGGCATGTGACCCTTGCTGGGCCAATCAGAAACTTCTCTGGGATTTTTTTTTCCAGATTTTATTTATTTATTTGTTTATTTATATTTATATTTTTTAATGTTTATTTATCTCTGAGAGAGAGACAAAGCGCAAGCAGGGGAGGGGCAGAGAGAGAGGGAGACACAGAATCCCAAGGGGCTCCAGGCTCTGAGCTGTCAGCACAGAGCCCGACAGGCGGCTCAAACTCACGAACTGCGAGATCATGATCTGAGCTGAAGTTGGACGCTCAACCGACTGAGCCACCCAATCGCCCAATGTTTATCTATTCATTTTTAAAGTAAATGCTACATTCAGTGTGGAGCTCGAACTCATGACCCCGAGATCAAGAGTCACATGCTCCTCCAACTGAGCCAGCCAGGTGCCCCTTCTCTAAGCTTGATCCGTAGATACCGGGAAGCAAAAGTTCTCCTTCTGATCGGCTGCTAACCTGGGAGTCTGAAGCCACCACAGGTCATTATTTCTGCTACATGGAGAGAATATCCTCGCAATGAAGCCAGGCAGCAACTCACAGAACAGAGAGAGAAAGATAGAAAAAGCACATAGCCATTGCTAAAATTCCCGGTGACTTTCACCCATCAGTTTACCGTCTGGCTAAGCTCTTTGGGTTTGGGTTCACACTCAAAGAAGAAAGTTACATTTTGTGGGGACTCAAGTTGATGTGATTTTGGGGAGGTCCTGCTAAGAGAAAAACAGTTTAGGGACACCTGGATGGCTCAGTCAGTAGAATACTCGACTCTTGATCCCAGGTTGTGAGTTCAAGCCCCATGCTGAGTGTAGAAGTTATGAAGAAGGAAGGAAGGAAGGAAGGAAGGAAGGAAGGAAGGAAGGAAGGAAGGAAAGGAGGAAAAGAGAGGAGGGAAGGAAGGAAGGGGGAAGGGAGGGAGGAAAGAAGGAAAACAACAGTTTAATTATGACTATAAAACGGCTAGTGGGGCGCCTGGGTGGCTCAGTCGGTTGAGTGTCCGACTTTGGCTCAGGTCATGATCTCGCAGTTTGTGGGTTCAAGCCCCGCGTCGGGCTCTGTGCTGACAGCTCGGAGCCTGGAGCCTGCTTCGGATTCTGTGTCTCCCTCTCTCTCTGCCTCCCCCCACCCCCCACTCACACTCTGTCTCTCTCTCCTTCAAAAATAAACATTAAAAAAAATTAAAAAAAAAAACCTGCTAGGAAATGAACAGCATCCCAGACTTTCCCCAAGAGCTAGTTTGTTGACCCTTGATCTAATATATGACTTAGGAGCAAAACTTCTAAAACAAAATAATTACTAGGGCCCCTCCCAGGGCTTAGGAGGACATAAGCAAATGCCCCAAAACTCATGTTTCATGACCCTCACATTAAGTCACCTCTGTTTGTATCCACTTAGGGTCAGTCCCTTAATTTGTTTGCACCTATCACTTCTTTCCCCGGTGTTATACCAGACTGCATGCGAGAGCTGCCTCATCACTGTGTTAGTCTCTGTCTGTCTACACCACACCTGAGAGCTGGCAAATAGCTAAGGATATTTATGCTCGTTCTCTTTCAACTATATATATGTAGTTATACACAGATTTAGATAAATGGATTGACTGATATACAGAGAGATTGACATATAAATATAGAAATCAATCCTGCCTGTACTCTCTCTGTTCTCTTTTGGAAAACAATTTAGCAGGTCTGTGCACTCAACTCAGCTCCCACTGACAACATAGATAAGCTTAATAGTAAGTGTGAGGCACCGTGCTTAGTGCTTCAATGACATTTTCTTATTTAATCTTCTTGATAAAGGGGGGAGGGGGGTCCGTTCCCTGCCTGTGATTGGTTCAGGAATCCAGGCCTAAGCCACTCAGCTTCAGGCACTTCCCAATGAATGGATTCTCAGTCCATGGGTAGGTATGAGACCAATTACACCGAAAAGAAGAAGGAATCCTTTTCCATCATCAGGAGGGAGGGGAGGGCTCTCCATTGCTCATTAGATATGAACAACAAGGCACATACCCTCAACTCCCACAAGAAGCCAGAAGCCACCTAGTGGCCACAAAAGAAACTCAACCTTAGTCTGAAGGCAAAGCCTGGATAGAGAAGGAAAGCTTCAGGGTTGGGTCAGATTCAGTTGCTGGATTAGCCACACCTCGAGGACACCCCACCACCGGGCTCTTTGCTATGTGAAATGATGCATTTTCTTGTGGTCGACATAAATTTGTGTTCCTTCCAGCCACAAACATCTGGTTGACTTACGTTCATTGTACACGTGAGAAAGCTGAACTCAAAGATATTATGTAACGCAAGTGAGTCACTCAACGAGTAAGTAGCAGACCTGGGTCTGACTTCCATACTAACGCCTTTCGTCATAGCAGTTTGAGGCTTGGCCTGAACATCCTGCCCCACTGCCCCCATTTCTGCAGTGCAACCAATGACACATCAACAACAACTCTAATAATGGTAGCTAACACTTGATGAATGTCTGTGTCAGATACTGTTCGAAGTGATTCACTGTTACCAGTATCCCCATTTAACAGATGAGGAAACCGAAGCAGAGGATTTAAGCAACCTGTCCAAGATCATAGGAGATTCCAATTATCCATGCTCTTACCCACTACGTTAAATAAAGTAATGCATTTTAGTACCGACTTCAGTTGGAGAAACTGGTTGCCACAGACCTCACCAACACCCTATTGTTACACGCGGGCTGCTTCACTTATTTGCAAAACCAGCCTAGCTCCTTTAGGCATAGAATTTCCAAACCTTGGGGCACAGCAGGGCAGCAAAGACTAATGGCCATTACTTTGCTATATCCATTTATTTCCCGGTTTATTTTGCTTGTTGGCTAACTTTCTCCAGTTTGCTTTTCTATCTGCACTGCCACCCACTTCCTTATGTTACGACTTTAAATGAATTACATTCTTGGCACATTCACCTCCCTTCCTCCCTCTCCTGTCTGAAGCTCAGTAAACCCAGCTGGCGATAGGTTCGCCTCCAACTTGTTTCTTCTTGCACGTTATCGACTTAGGAGCTGAAAACAATTCCAAGTCTATAGCCAGTGTCCAAAGGATGCTTACCAAAGGCCCAGCACGTTCTGAGTGCTTAACATTAATGCTCCTTGAAACAACCTCTGAATTGTTCTATTGTTATCATCCACGCTTTGGGAACGGAAAAAAAAACCTGAGACACAGAGAAATTAAGTGATCTGCCAAGGTCACACAGCAATACAAACCAGAGCGAAGACTTGAATGTTGAAAGTCTGATTACAGCGGCCCTTGGCATGGCACTTACTAGAGGGGAAATGGCTACTTGTATGGTATCATAGAACTTTTGAAATATTAAAGCATGCCACCCCACCCCCCGCCAGGCCAATCCTGTGTTTGTTGAAGATTCCGTCAAGCAGAGAATTATATTAACTCAGACCCAATCTTTTCAACCTGACCCTTTGCCCTCAGCCTGATTTCCTCAGCTTAAAATGAATGCTCTTTGCAGGCTTTCTCATTGGCTCTCTCATCCTTCCGGAGCTGGGCGGTCCCTCATGAAAGCTGTCAGCCACCTGTGGCTGCTGAGAACCTTTAGAGGGGCTAGTCCAAATTGAGAGGTGCTGTGAACATTCAATGCACACTAGATTTCAAAAACTTCGTATCAGGAACAAATACAATTTCGATAATTTTCGTATTGATTACAAGTTGAAATGACAATATTTTGCATGTATGAAGTGAAGCAAAATGTATTGCTAAAATTATTTTCAACTGCTTCTTCTTACTCTGTTGCTTTTTTATTTTTAAAAATTTTTAAATGTTTATTATTTAGAGGGAGGGAGACAGAGCATGAGTGGGGGAGATACAGAGAGAGAGAGAGGGAGACGCAGAATCTGAAGCAGGCTCCAGGCTCTTAGCTGTCAGCACAGAGCCCAACATGGGGCTTGAACCCACGAACCATGAGATCATCACCGGATCCGAAGTTGGACGCTTAACTGACTGAATTACCAAAATTCATCCTTTTTTACCTGCTCTGTGAAAGCAGGTAAAGTGCCCCATTTTTAAATTTTTTTGTAAATTTTTGCTTCTTCTGCCTCTTCTTCTTTTTTTCTTTATGTTACCTTACAAATGTGGCTACTAGAAAATTATAAATTATCTGGGGTGCCTGGGTGGCTCAAGCCCCATATTGGGCTCTGTCCTGACAGCTCAGAGCTTGGAGCCTGCTTCTGATTCTGTGTCTCCCTCTCACTCTGTGCCCCTCCCCCGCTTGTGCATGCTCTCTCGCTCTCTCTCTCTCTCTCTCTCCTTCTCTCAAAAATAAATAGAAACGTTAAAAAAATAAAATAATAAAAAAATGCAATCATGATAATAGTGTTTGAATTACAAGTAAAAAAAAACACCTCTCTCATGATACTTGAGGCATAAGTCCGGGCCCAGCCAGGACAGCAAAGCCATATGGCAATTAGAATAGCAAAAGTTTAATTTAAAGAATTATTAACTCCCATGGGCGATTGGTGTAGTGACGGATAGGATGCTAGGGATGAGACGCAATGCCCAAAGAAGAGTCTCTCTCTACTGCTCTTGGCAGCAGCCAGACCTTGTTAGTGAGGTGTTGCCTCTGGAACTTGCTGGAAATTTGCTACCTGGGATGCTGGGGAGAGTCTCCCTGGAGGCTCTCACCACAAAACCATCTGATGGGGCAGGGGGTAGGGGGGATGTCAAGGGGAAGTTGGGTGCTGCTGACCACAGTGCACGGCAGGTACCTGGAAAACTGCCCACACCAAAGGAGCTGGACTCTGGCTAAAGCTACATGCGCAGCTGGAGGCAAGCCCTGGAGGAGTCGGGGCCCTGGAGAAAAGTCCAGACACACTCTAAGCGCCTGCCTGATAAGCACAGGACACCAGGAAGTAAAACCCTTTGCTCCTGAAACGTGTCTCTCTCTCTCTCTCTCTCTCTCTCTCTGGCGCCTTCTACTGGGCCAGCTGGTGCAGGAAAAAAAGTTTTTTAATTTGTTTTAAATGTTTGTTTATTTTTGAGAGAGAGAGCCGGGCGGGGGCGGGGGGGGGGGGGCGGGACAGAGGATCAGAAGCGGGCTCTGCACTGACAGCAGAGAGCCTGACGTCAGTCTCGAACTCATAAACTGACAGATCATGACCTGAGCCGAAGTCGGATGTCGGACACTTAAGAGACTGAGCCCCCCGGGTGCCACAGGAAGAAAAGTTTTAAAGGGCCCAGATCCATTTTCATAGAGCAGGTAAAAAAGGATGAATTTTCGTAGCGGGCATACACTATAATGATGAGGATTCTTCTGGATGCAAGGGACAGATATCCCATTCAAACCTGCTTTTTCAAAAGTTATGTGTATGTATGTGTAGGAGTGGAGGTATATACAGCCTTAAAAGCATCGCCCCCACAGATTACCTATCAAGTACAAATGTCAGAAGGGGCCTCTATGGTGGATAAATCTAGAAGATGCTACCTTAAAACAATGATCAAATTTAACACCACCAATGATAAGAAAAACCAACCCCGAGTGCCCTGTGTTGGTGAGGAACTGAGGGACACAACATCACTTAGGAAGTACTCTCACCAAAAACATTTCATCAGGGGGTGCCTGGGTGGCTCGGTCCAATTTCAGTTTCGGTCATGATCTCACGGTGTGTGAGTTGGAGCCCCACATTGGGCTCTGCGCTGACAGCTCAGAGCCTGGAGCCTACTTCAGAGTCTGTGTCTCTCTCTCTGCCCCTCCCCTGCTCACACTCTGTCTATTTCTTTCAAAAATAAAAAACGTGATTAAACAAAATATTTCATCAGAATGTAAACAGTGGAGGGGCACCTAGCCGGCTCAGTCTTGCTGGAGTGTGTGAGTGTTGATCTCAAGGTCACGAGTTCAAGCCCCGAGTTGGGGGTAGAGATTGCTAAAAAAAATAATAAATAAATTAAAAAAAAAAAAAAAGAATCCAAGCAATGGAAACCAATTTCACAAATCCAAACTGAGATATTCTACAAAATAACTGTCTGGACAGAAACGTCAATGTCATAAAAAGCAAAAATGGTTGGAGAACAGTTCTAGGTTGAAGGAGACCGGGGATCCGGCAGCAGAGTGCAATGTGTGATCCTGAATTGTGAGACAAAGACATTATTGGAACAACTGGGGTAAACTGCACATGGGCCATATATCAGAAAAGTTTTTTCAAGTGAATTTATTTATTTTCAGTAATCTCTACACCCAACCTGAGGCTCGAACTCAGCCCTGTGATCAAGAGTCTCATGCTCTTCTGACTGAGCCAGCCAGGTACCTCGGTGTTAAATTTCTTCCCTTCCCTTCCCTCCCCTCCCCTCCCCTCCCCTCCCCTCCCCTTCCCCTTTCTTTTCTTTTCTTTTCTTTTCTTTTTTTTAAGATTTCTTTCTTTCTTTCTTTCTTTCTTTCTTTCTTTTTTTCAGAGAGAGAGAGAAAGAGAGCAAATAAGGGGCAGAGAGAGGAACAGAGAGAGCAGAGCCCGAAGTGGGGCTCAAATTCACAAACCATGAGATCATAACCTGAGCCGAAGTCGGATGCTTAACTGACTGCAAAAACCCAAGTGTCCTCCCCAATGTTAAATTTCTCAAATATGATAATTGGACTTGTATAGGATAAAGTCCTTGTTTTTAGGAGGTAAATATTGAAGGATTTAGGATGAAAGTGTGTGATAAGACTAAGTCATTGTCAGATGACAGGATTCAGTAATAAATACCCAGAGACAGATATTAGATAGATGATAGATAAATATAAAGAGATAGATAGATAGATAGATAGATAGATATTAGATAGATAGATGCTAGATAGATAGACAGACATATAGATAGATGATAGACAGTAATAGATAAATATAACAGAGAGATCTAAGAAAAATGTAGAAAACATAATTTTTATTTAAAAAAATTTTTTTTAACGTTTATTTATTTTTGAGACAGAGAGAGACAGAGCATGAACGGGGGAGGGGCAGAGAGAGAGGGAGACACAGAATCGGAAACAGGCTCCAGGCTCTGGGCGGTCACCACAGCCCGACGCAGGGCTCGAACTCACGGACCGCGAGATCATGACCTGAGCCGAAGTCGGCTGCTTAACCGACTGAGCCACCCAGGCGTCCCCAAAACATAATTTTTTTTTTCAACGTTTATTTATTTTTGGGACAGGGAGAGACAGAGCATGAACGGGGGAGGGGCAGAGAGAGAGGGAGACACAGAATCGGAAACAGGCTCCAGGCTCTGAGCCATCAGCCCAGAGCCCGACGCGGGGCTTGAACTCACGGACCGCGAGATCGTGACCTGGCTGAAGTCGGACGCTTAACCGACTGCGCCACCCAGGCGCCCCTACCCAAAATATAATTTTTAAAGGAGGAGCTGAAGAACGGACCCACACAACCGGAGAGGAATCCACTAGCTTCAGGAGCGGTTGGATACATGTGCTCAAATAACGTGTCAACAATCTGTCTTTCTCCATCTCCCAGCTCTGCTCTGCTCATATTTGTTCTCCAAGTTCATACCCTATCAGCTAGCCTAGCCCAGCACACAGACAACACCTCTTTCCAGGGCTGATGCTCATTGGACACTCGGGTCACATGTTCATCCCTGAACCGTGAGGATAGGATGCCCTGATTGGTTACACTGGGTCATGTGCCCACCCTGGGACTCTAGGAATGGCAGATCAGCTCCACATAAACCACACGAGCTAAGAATGAAGGACTGGTCATGCCCCAAAGAAAATTTGGGAGGGTATTAACAGAAGAAAGAAAACTCAATGCAGGACGGATAAAAAGAACATCTGTAGGACATATGTATATACATTACATATATATTTAACCATCCATACTTTGCATCTTTTTTGGAGACTAACATTTTTCATTCACCAAGACACCACTGTCTTATATCTTCCCCAAGATACCACTGAGTTATATCTCAATAAAGGTAGACAAAAAAATATATATCGTAGACAAAAACAAAATCACAGACAGTAGAGAAACCTGAGAGACATTACCTCATCCAGGTCGTGGTCAAGGTCAACACCAACGGTGACAAGCTATGTTGGTAATCTGCCTCCTTGATTTGGTGAGATGAGAATGGCACTTCCATCTGTGTGGTCCTCCTCCCCAGCTGCATCATCTCAGGCTCGTCATGTTCTGCACATATCTGACCAGTACTCCTCAAAACTGTCAAGGTCACCAAAGACAAGGAAAAGACCTGAGGGGAAAAAAGGAAAAATGACAAATCAACGTAAAGCGGTGTTCCGGATGGGACCCTGGGGCAGAAAAAGGACGTTAGGTAAAAACTAAGAAAATTGTGAACAAAGTGTAGATTTTAGGTAATAACAATGGATCAGTATTGGTTCAGTAACTGCAACAAATAGATGATACTAATATAAAATAGGGATAGGAGAATTGGAGTGCAGGTGGATGGGAACTCTTTGTGACAGCTTTGCAATTTTTCTGCATATCTAAGTAAATTTTTAAATTTTTTTAAAGTTTATTTATTTGGAGAGAGAGTGGGGGAGGGGCAGAGAGAGGGGGAGAGAATCCCAAGCAGGCTCTACGCTGTCAGCTCAGAGTCCGACGCTGGGCTCAGTCTCCAGGGCTCGGTCTCACGAACCGTGAGTCACGACCGAGCCGAAATCAAGAGTCAGACGCTTCACCGGCTGAGCCACTCAGGTGCCCCATAAATTTTATTTTATTTATTTATTTAAAAATGTATTTATTTATTTATTTAAAAAAAATTTTTTTAACGTTTATTTATTTTTGAGACAGAGAGAGACAGAGCATGAATGGGGGAGGGTCAGAGAGAGGGAGACACAGAATCTGAAACAGGCTCCAGGCTCTGAGCTGTCAGCACAGAGCCTGACGCGGGGCTCGAACTCACAGACCACGAGATCCTGACCTGAGCTGAAGTCGGATGCTCAACCAACTGAGCCACCCAGGAGCCCCTATTTTGTTCAATACGTTATGGACATTTTGTACCACATCAGTTGTTTTTTTTTTAATTTTTTTTTAACATTTTATTTATTTTTGAGACAGGGAGAGACACAGCATGAACAGGGTAAGGTCAGAGAGAGGGAGACACAGAATCTGAAACAGGGTCCAGGCTCTGAGCTGTCAGCACAGAGCCCGTCGCGGGGCTCGAACTCACGGACCGTGAGATCATGACCTGAGCCGAAGTCGGCCGCTTAACCGACTGAGCCACCCAGGCACCCACCACATCAGTTTTTAAATGACTGCATGGTACTCCTTCGTATGGCCAATTCATGATTTTTGCTGTTTTCAAAAGTTGTCACTGTCTTCCTAGGCAGACATGATTCTAGAAGGGAAGCTGGTCTCCCTAAAAGTGGCCATAGCTTGACAGAATGATCTGAAAACATGCCACCCCTTTGTCAGATCCCACGGGGCTCCCCCTTTCCGGCGGGGGACTGTGAAGCAGCAATTGGTAGTGGACAAGCTCAGTTCTAGAACGCAAGACACTTAGTCCCCAGCCCCACTACTGACCGGAAGCTCTTTCTCTCCCTAGGTCAGTATCCACCTCTGTAAAAACAGGTCATTGGCCTTGATGGCCTTGGTTTGGATCAAGCGAAATCCAATGTCTGTGTCTAGACCCTGGAGGATATGTGACCTGGGAGCACAGTAGGCCCAAGAAAGAATAATCAGGGGCGCCTGGGTGGCGCAGTCGGTTGAGCGTCCGACTTCAGCCAGGTCACGATCTCGTGGTCCGTGAGTTCGAGCCCCGCGTCAGGCTCTGGGCTGATGGCTTGGAGCCTGGAGCCTGTTTCCGATTCTGTGTCTCCCTCTCTCTCTGCCCCTCCCCCATTCATGCTCTGTCTCTCTCTGTCCCAAAAATAAAAAAAAAATTTAAAAAAAAAAAAAAAGAAAGAAAGAATAATCAAAGAAGGGGCCAGAGCACCCTGAGGTTAAATGACATTCCCAGCTTCCTAGCTGGCAGTATCAAGCAGGCCTGGGACCTGAACTCCGGTTTCCCTGAATCCCCAGCTAAGCCCTAGGAAGCTGATCACTCTGGATGTACCAAGTGCCTGCCTGGCGCTTTGGACGGGACTATGTGCTTTGTTATGGTTGGAGTTTGCCATGTGATCCACTTCTCTTCATTCATCAAAGGCCAGACACAGACACAAAATGAAGGAGGCACCTGTCCCCCCCCTCACCAGTTGACTGCTACTTGTAAATTTCTCAGCTCAGCTATCACCTCCTCCAGGAAGCCCTCCCTGACCACCACACACCGGGTGTGCCTCTGTGTAGTTCCACAGCCCCTTGTCGCGGTTCTCGCCATGGTGCTCTAACTGCTCGTTCAATATGCCGTCTGCCTCTGTGACTTCAGGAATGGAGTCTCTCTTGTCTGCTGCCACATGCCCTGGGACAGTCACACTATTAGGCCAGAGCATCAGTTCACTAAATGTTTGTCGAGAAACAGATGAGTTTCAGAATGAACTGTTCGTGGAAATAGAGCCTGATTGCTATGCCTTGCCTCTTCAGAACTCCACTGTCGTGTGGCTACGACACATTTCCCCAAACGGGGTGGTTTGAAACAACAGGAATCTATTTCCCCAGGGTTGTGGGGCCAGCAGTCTGAAATCTAGCGGAGGTATGTTCCCTCCAGGTGCTGTGGGGCAAGCTCTATTCCTTGCTTCTTCCAGTTTCTAGTGACTTCTGGCATGGCCTTCCTGGGCTTGTGGCTGTGCCAGTCCAAGCCCCCACCTCTGTCTGAACATGGCCTTCACCTCTTTGTGTCTATCCTCCGTGCATCTCTGATGAGGGTATGTGGCACTGGATTTAGGGCGCATCACATTCAAAGGCTCTGGGGATGCAGGTGTGAACATATCTTTTGGGAGACTACCATTCAACTCACTACACCCACCCCACTGTGACTGTTGCTTTTCTCTCTGTCTCCCCATTACAGCATCGTGTCACTTAGGAATATATTAGCTGCAAGTGATAGAAAACCCCACCAGTGGGGCTCAAGTCACAAGGGCATTTATTGTTAAACAAGAAGTGCGGAGAGAGGCCACCCAGGGTTCATTTGGAAGCTCAGTGCTGTCGGCAAGGACCCAGGCCCTCCTGCCCTCCTTCTACTTCACCACCTTCAGTACTGTGGCTTTTCAACTTTGAGTTCATCTTCTCATGGTCACAAAATGGCTGCCACAGCTCCAACCATCAGACTCTTACATACCACTCACAGCAGGAAGGGAAAGAAGGCAGCAAATACAGCCGCTCCTTCCTCATGGTCATTATGTCTGGGCGAGAAAGCTTTCCCAGAATCCCCCCGGTGGACTTTCCATTATAATTCATTGACCAGAGTTGATTTTCATCCCCACTCCACGCCCAAGCCAATTCTTATTAAAGAACAACAGAATTGCCATGACTGGCTTAGACCAGTCTCAGTCTTAGTAGCCTAATAAAATCACCTTAGTAGCTTTTAATAAATACTAATGCCCATGCAGGCTCAGCGCTGTCAGCCCAGAACCCCAAGCGGGGCTCAAACCCACAAACCAGGAGATCATGACCTGAACTAAAACCAAGAGACAGATGCCCAACCGACTGAGCCAACCAGGTACCCTCCAGCATTTAAACAAATTTTTTTTAAGTTTATTTTATTTTTGATAGAGAGAGACACAGAGACAGACAGAGCATGAGCAGGGGAAGGGCAGAGAGAGGAGACGCAGAATCTGAAGCAGGCTCCAGGCTCCCACCTGTCAGCACAGAGCCTGACGCGGGGCTCAAACTCATGAAACTGCGAGATCATGACCTGAGGTGAAGTCAGACTCTTAACCAACTGACCCCCCCCAGGCGACCCCTGGCATTTTTAAAAGGATAGTTTCCCCAAATGATTCAGTGGGGTTGAAAACCACTGACTTAAACTGAGAGTTAGCACATTTTTCTACATTGGGCCAGAGAATAAATTTCTTTGGCTTCGTAGGCCAGTTTTTCCTGCAACTATTCAATTCTGCTGTTACAGCACAAAAGCAGCCACAGACACTACTGAATGAACTGCTGTGGCTGTGTTCCAATAAAACTTCATTTACAAAGGCAGGTGGCAGGCTGAACTTGACCTGTGAGCCATAGTTTTCTGCCCCTGGCCCAAACCAACGCGGCATCAGGAATGCTGTGAACCAGAAAAAAGAGAAATGGTCTGCGGGGGGCGGGGCGGGGGTGGGGGTGGGGGTGCTCAGTCATGATCTCACAGTTTGTGAGTTTGAGCCCCGCCTTGGGCTCTGTGCTGACAGCATGGAGCCTGGAGCCTGCTTCAGATTCTTTGTCTCCCTCTCTCTCTGCCCCTCCCCCACACGTTCTCTGTGTGTCTCTCTCTCTCTCTCAAAATAAATAAACATTAACAAAATTAAAAAAAAAAAAAAAGACGGGGAAGGGGCCACAAAGCAAGGAATGTCGGTGGTCTCTAGAAGCTGGGAAAGCCAAGAAAAAGTATTCTCTCCTAGAGCCTCCAGAAAGGGAGGCTTCCAGGGCACAGTCTGAATTTAGCCCAGTGAGACCTATTTTGGACTTCGGACCGTCACGGCTGTCAGACGTTAAATGCGTGTTATTTTAAGCCGTTAACGTTCATGGGGACTTGTTAAGGCGGCCCTGGGAGACGGATACACCAGACCCCACAGTGTCCAGACCCCACAGCAGTTCTCTGGGAGCCGCCCCTCTGGGTAGTTTCCTCCCACAGGGGGTCTGTGCTGCCTGGGGCTTACCAGTGCGCAATGACACATGAGATTCGCAGTCAGCTCCAGACCCAAGCCTCGGGAGGGCTGGCTTGCACTTTTGGGAGTCCCAGGATGCAATAGTTCAAGCTCTGGGGTCGTGTCAGAGAAGGCTCTGCAGAGAGGAGAGGCCGGAAGAGCTTAGAGGGGAGGGAGGCCCAGTCTTCTCGGGGGTCTCCGTTTAGCCTCCAGGTGACCCCAGCCCCTCCGGCAGCCACTACGTGAGAGAGCCCCCAGGCAAGATCAGCTATGGCACAGCCCAGCCAGCCCGGTCCACCCACAGAAATGGAGGGATAATAACACGGTTCTTTTAAGCCACTGTCTAATTTTAGCTGCCATGAGTTAAGTTGAGGTCCTTCTGTGGTGAGTGCTAGGAAGCCATCAGCTCCTAACACTGTCCTGAATGTCACCCCCACTTTCAAGATGAAGAAACCGAGGCCCTGAGAGGGAAGGTAAGGAGAGTGGCTGGTAGATGGGAGAGCTGGGTTTAAACCCAAGTCCTTCCACCTCCAGAGCCCCAGACCCTCAGCACCTGCCAGAGCCAGCTCTCCTCAGAGCTCTCTGGATTATACTTGGAGGCCTAGGTAGGCCCCAGTCACTGCTTTGGCCGCCATTGTCGGCCGCCATGTTGGTTCAGGCAAACTCATTGCTAACCTCCTGCCCTTTCCCTCCTCTTGCTCTCAAGTCTCATCGGAGGAGAAGCGGGATTACTTACAGTAAGTGAAAACCAAGACTTGCCCAGGAAGCGCAGCCTGATCCATTACAGGGTTATTCTAGCCTGTAATGGACCTGCACGCTCTCAGACACAGCCAGACTGTCTGGAGAGGGGCTGGGAGGGTTTCGAGCTACCCCGTGGCTGCTCGGGGTGGGGGGGGGGGGGGTGTCAAGGCTCAGGCAGGCAGAGGGAGGGGACCACAGGCCCTCGGTGCCTGTTGCTCTGGGTCTCCTGAAACTGCCTCCCCAGACTGTCGTCAGCGTGGCTGGAACAGCGGCCAGCAGGTGCCTGGTCGCGGAGTGTTTACCTGCAGTCCTGGGGCTTTCCAGAGACTGCTGTTCCTTCCCCCGGAGGGCAGGGAGGGCCTCCCGGGGCTGATCGCTCGGCCCGGGCCTCGACCCCAGCAGCCTGGGCAGCGTCAAGGTCTGGCACCCTCTAGTGGCCGTGGGGAGAAAAGAGCCGCTTCGGAAGCGGTGGGCGGAGACTGGGGAGCTAGGTTCCAGCTGACGTTGGAAAGTCAGACTCTCCTGTCTTCAGTAAATGCAGGTGTCCGTGGCCTTATCAGATAGGTGTGTTCCAGCCACATGAGCTACGAAAAAATCTTGCTTTCTCACTGTTTTTTTTTTAATTTTTTAATGTTTATTTTTAAGAGAGACAGACAGACACAGAGAGCATGAGCAGGAGACGGCAGAGAGAAAGGGAGACAGAGAATCTGAGGCAGGTTGCAGGTTCTGAGCTGTCAGCAAAGAGCCCGACGTGGGGCTCGAACCCACGAACCATGAAATCATGACCTGAGCCAAAGCCAGATGCTTAACGGTCTGAGCCACCCAGGCACCCCTTTCACCGTTTTTTCTTAAGACTGTATTATTTACTATTTTTAGAGCAGTTTAAGGGCCACGGAAAAATTGAGGAGAAGCTACAGAGATTTCTCCTACACCCTGTGCCCCTATGCATGCACAGCCATTATCAATAGCCCTGCCAGAGTGGGGCATGTGTCACAGTGGATGAACCTGTATGGACACATCATCACCCAGAGTCCATAGTTTCCATCAGGGTTCACTCTACGTAGTGTACATTCCGTGGGTTTGGACAGATGTATAATGACAGGCGTCCATCACTATGGTAGCATACAGACTAGTTTCGCTGCCCTAAATATCCCGTTCATCCCTCCCTCCTCCCCACCGTGGCAACTGGGATTGTTCTCCCTGTCTCCATAGTCTTTGCCTTTTCTAGCTTGTCACAGAGTTAGAATCAGACGGTATATAGCTTTTTTAGTCTGGCTTCTTTCTCTTAGTGATGTACATTTAAGGTTCCTCCGTGTCTTTTCATGGCTAGATACTTTCTTCTTATTCTTTTTTTTAATCCTTTTTTTTTTTTTTTTGAGAGAGAGAGAGGGAGAGAGAAGCGAGAAGGGGAGGCAGAAAGAGAGAATTCCACAAGGGGAAGAGAGAGAAAGAGAGAGGAGAGAGAGAGAAGCGGGCTCACCTGGGGCTCATGTTCACCCGAAGTGGGGCTTGTACTCACCTAACACGGGCGGGACTCAAACTCGGGAACTGTGGGATCCTGACCTGAGTCAAAGTCAGGTGCTTAACGACTGAGCCATCCAGGCACCCTCTTCTTTTTTTTTTTAATGTTTATTTATTTTTGAGAGAGAGAGAATGGGGAGAGGGGCCGAGCGAGAGGGGGACAGAGGATCCAAAGTGGACTCTGAGCTGTCAGCACAGAGCCCAACTCAGGGCTCAAACTCACAAACCGTGAGATCAGCCCCTGAGCCAAAGTTGGACGCTTAACCGATTGAGCCACCTCGATGCTTTCTTTTCAGCGCTGAATAAACATTCCCTCATCAGGTTGTACACAGTTTCTCCGTTCGCCACCTGCTGAAGGACGAATCGGTTGCTCCCTAGTTTGGGCAACAATGAGACAAGCTGCTGCACACGTCTGTGTGCAGGTCTTTGCGTGGACATGAGTTTTCAACTCATTTGAGCAAATACAAAGGAGTGCGATTACTGGGTCGTACGGTAGGAGTGTGTTTAGTGTTGTGGGGAACGACCATGCTGTCTTAAAAAACAAATTCAAAACCCTTAGTTGACTACTAGGAAAAGGTTCTCTACATACCTCTGACATGACTTTCCTTTTTAAATTTTTTTTTTCAACGTTTATTTATTTTTGGGACAGAGAGAGACAGAGCATGAACGGGGGAGGGGCAGAGAGAGAGGGAGACACAGAATCGGAAACAGGCTCCAGGCTCCGAGCCGTCAGCCCAGAATCCGACGCGGGGCTCGAACTCACGGACTGCGAGATCGTGACCTGGCTGAAGTCGGACGCTTAACCGACTGCGCCACCCAGATGCCCCATGACTTTCCTTTTTAAAAGTGGCTCCCCCGGATGCCTGGGCGGCTCAGTCGGTTGGGCATCCAGCTTCGGCTCGGGTCATGATCCTGCGGCTCGTGAACTCAAGCCCCACATCGGGCTCTCTGCTGTCAGCACAGAGCCTGCTTCAGATCCTCTCTCCCTCCTCTCTCTCTGCCCCTCCTCCACTCATTCTCTCTCTCCAAATAAATACATAAACTTAAAAATAAATAAATAGTGGTTTCCCATCACCCAAAAGATTTCTTAATCTGGAGCCATGGAGCACCTGTGTATCCACAGATGGGCTTTGCAGAGAGAATCCTCTGAAATCATCTGTTAAATTGTTTGGGTGGATCTGGGGAAGAAGAAGGTCTGTAATCTTCATCAGCTGCTAGTGGGGGGGAGGGGGGCGGTTGTCTGACTCCAAAAAGCTGAAGAAAATCGCTGAAAGTCCTGGTTTCCTAACGTGGCCTCTGCCTGTTCCTACCTCTGGTCACCTTCCTAAAACCAAAACAGAGAAACAGAAGTCACCCTCCTTTCTTGGCTGCTGTACTAGTGGGGAGAGGACAACTGTGTAAATCCACCCACCCCCACCCCCATCTCAGGGCTTACCCAGAGAGAAATTTATTTCTGGCTCCTTGGCCAGTTGGGAGCCCCCTGGCTAGGGGCCACACCATCAGTCAGGGCCCCACGTTCTGTCCGTCTTCGGTGGCTCTGATCTCCTCAGTGTCCTCTCCATTTGGTTGGCCGACGGGGAAAGAGCAAGAAGGATCAGCACGTTGGAGGTTTTCACGGGCCAGGCTTGCAAATGGTGCCCCAGGCTTCCCTACACATTCCACCGACAAGACGACACTCGCAAGGGAAGCTGGGAATGTGGTCTGGCCCCAAACGAAGAAGCAGGTTGGCAGAGTACCCACCGGGTCTCTGCCGCCCGTGGCTGCCTCCTACTCACACGTTCGGCTCACCTGTCATCTCCAGGCAGTGTGCTCAACGCCCGCCCCCCCTCCCCCATGCACACATCACGCCTCAGCCTGCCTTGCCCCTGATTCGGTTAGATTCATGCTCTTCAAACTTCGGTGTGCAGTCAAACCACTGTGGGACCTTGAGAAAATGCAGATTCTGAGTCAGTAAGTCTGGAGGGGCGCCTAAAATTCTGTGCTTCTTTTTTATTTTAATGTCCATTTATTTCTTTTAGATAGAGAGCACCAGCGGGGGAGGGATGCGCGGTGGGGGGTGGGGAACGTGGACAGAGGATCCGAAGGGGGCTCCGCGCTGACAGCAGGGAGCCCCATGCGTGTTGGAACTCAGGAACCACGAGATCATGACCTGAGCCGAAGTCGGATGCTCAACCTACGGGGTCACCCAGGCGCCCCTAGAATTCTGCATTTCTAACACTTGCCCCGGTGCCGCTGGTCCACAGACCAATCTTGGTGGAGCAGAGAGGCAGATACCTCTCGTGTCGTCTCCTCCATCAAATATCACCGTGTCGTTGGGGCACCTGGGTGGGCGTCTGACTCTCGGTTTGGGCTCAGGTCATGATCTTGCGGTTTGCGGGTTCGAGCCCTGCATTGGGCTCCACACTGGCAGTATGGAGCCTGCTTGGGATTCTCTCTCCCCCTGCCCCTCCCCTGCTCGTGCTCGCTCTCTCTTTCTCTCTCAAAATAAATAAAATAAAATAAAAACTCACTGTGTTGTAGACATGGCTCGTTTCTGGGGCTGTCCCCCAGGAGCCCCGAGACCAGGCGGCTGCATCCGCTGGTTGTTGGAGGCCTCTGGTGCCGAGCACAGCACCTGGCCCAGAGCAGGACCCCAGTGACTGCTGCAGAGTGAAGGACCGGTGAGTCTCTTTGTTTGTAATCGAGGTTCCCCCTCCCAGCCCCCCTGGCTGAGCCACACTGGACTGGGGGACAACTTGAAATTGCCAAATTGACCAGCAGCAGAGCTGGCCTCTTGAGGGAGGTTACCACGTCGGAGGAAGGAGGCAAAACCCTCGTCTCAGGATCCCGGGTGGGCTTTGCGGCACCCATCCCACCCCCCGCAGTCCCAGTCTGGGCCTATGCTTGGCCCAGAGCATCCTCTGGCCTCGAGATGCTGTGTTTCTGATGGCTTTTTGTTGTTGTTGCTGTTTATTTATTTTTGAGAGAGAGACAGAGAGACAGAGTGTAAGCAGGGGAGGGGCAGAGAGAGAGAGGGAGACACAGAATCAAAAGCAGGCCCCAGGCTCTGAGCTGTCAGCACAGAGCACGTCGCGGGGCTCGAACTCATGAACTGCAAGATCATGACCTGAGCCAAAGTTAGGTGCTTAACCAACTAAGCCACCCAGGCACCCCTCCTGTGGCTTCTCCAAAGCTTCATAAAAACTAAGTTGTGGCATATGAAATTGCCTATGTTCAGTTATTTTTGACCCGTGAAAAGTCAGTTTCATATGATTCAGCTTAAGAATCCAACAATTTACATATCTACTTATTTCCCCAAAGGTATCTACAGATACTCCTTCCTGAAATATTATGGCCCAGAGAGGGCAAAGATGTCAAAATAAAGAGAAAAGAGTCACCTCTAACCTCTTAAAAGGAAGACAGGATCGTTGTATTAGGAGCCCAAGACAAGATAATCAATGAACTTGATGGTCTCTGTACTTAAGTTCAGTTGTTTCCAGAAATCTGGGGTAAAAAGGAAAACTCAGAGTGTAGGCTTTTTTGCTGTCAGATAAAAGGAATTAAGTTCAGAAGGAGAGCCAGATGTCACCCTCAACCCAAATTCAGGAAGAAAATGGTCCCGTTAAACCCAAGTCTGGGTGAGCTGTCATTTTCTAAACTTTGGCTCCTGGAAAAAACTCATTTTCCTTTAAGCTGGAGGAAATTAAGAGTGACTTTGGGTTCCAGCAGTGAGACATCACCACAGCAAAAGGCAATTATTAGATCAAAGGCACAGTTCAATGCATCTTAATTTTATTATTATTTTTTTTAATGCATCTTTAAAAGCCACTAATTCAGGGCGCCTGGGTGGCTCAGTCGGTTAAGCGTCCGACTTCGGCTCAGGTCACGATCTCGCGGTATGTGAGTTTGAGCCCCGCGTCGGGCTCTGTGCTGACTGCTCAGAGCCTGGAGCTTGTTTCAGATTCTGTGTCTCCCTCTCTTTCTGACCCTCCCCCGTTCATGCTCTGTCTCTCTCTGTCGCAAAAATAAATAAACGTTAAAAAAAAAATTTTTTTTTAATAAAAAAAAATAAAAATAAAAGCCACTAATTCAATGAAGAGGCGACCATTCAACCCTGCTCCCACAACTGGTTTGCTTGACCTTAAACAAGGTCCTGTCATTTTTGTGCCTTGCTTTACATTTTCAAATATATGTCTCTTTTATTCTCACAGCATTAAAATATAAACAAACAATAGCAAAGACCCAGACATCTTCAGGGACTGAGAGGAAGGGGTTTCATCGCAGGGTTTCACAAAATCAGCACCAGGAATCTGATCTCCAGAGAAATCCAGATTCAGGATCCATACACTCCTTCTCCCACTATTCCTTTATCTCACAGGTAAAGGTTCTTCCTTTAGGCCAGTGGTTCTCAAATAGGGGTGGGGGAGAAGGAGGGATGATTCACACACACATCCATTCTGGCAATGCTTCAAGTGCATTTTGGGTAGCCACAACTAGTGTTTCTGTGTGCTGTTCGAATCTACTTAGTAGGGGAGGGGACTGAGGGGGGAGGAGAGGGAGGAAACGGGAGGAGACTGGGGATGGGGAAGAGAGGCTAGAAGAGATAAGAGACACAAAATGAGACAAGAGAGAAGAAGAGACAGATGTGGGGGGGGGGGCAGATGGGGGAAGTGCCAAGCCTCACATGAGTGCTGGATCCAGCCAGACCTGAAATCCCTCCCTTGGGCATTCCAGTTATGTGAATCAATCCCTTCCCTTTTTAGTTTAAGTCTGTCCGCCCTGGGCTGCCCTTACCTCGGGTCACCCTGAAAGCTGGAGGAGCACTCTGGTCCAGACAATCCTGTTGAGTGTATGGTGTCACATGGGAATGAAGCAGAGAGACAGGGACCCCGGGTAGGTGAGAAGGGACAGCAGGTGCATGAGCCACCAGCTCCTGAAGAAGTGGACTGCAGCCTGTTACACCTTTTTCTTCTTTTTAAGTTTATTTATTTATTTATTTATTTTGAGAGAGACAGAGCACGAGCAGGGAAGGGACAGAGAGAGAGGGAGAGAGAGAAAGTCCCAACCAGGCTCGGAGCCTGATGAGGGGCTCGATCCCACAACTGTGAGATCATGACCTGAGCCAAAAGCATCAAGAGTCAGACGCTTAACAGACTGAGCCACCCAGGCATCCCTGCAGCCTTAGTTATACCTTTAATTGGAGGTGGGAGTCCCATATTGCCTGAATTGGGGGACATTTTCCTCCGGATGACTCCAGAAAAGGAGAGTCCTTGGGGCCAGCTGCTTGGCTTCCTGGGATGCAGAATTCATGCTGTATGCACAGCAGCCAGAGGGCTGGTTCGCAGGTTTTTCTTCCCGGCACTGGGCAGGCTGGGGGCCACCGGGCGGGCGGGCGGAGGAGGTGAGCTGGGTAGCACTCCATCTGCACAGCCTCCGCCCGGGGGGTGAGTGGGAGTGGGGGTTGGACCACCGTGGGCATCGGGATTAGGAGCTGGCTCCAGGGAGGAGGTGGCCCCAGCAGATGCCTGCCTGCCCGCCCAGCCAAGCCCGACTCTGGTTTCTCACCTGGTGGGAGTCCTAGTGGAAGGAAAAAAAAAAAAAAAACCACCCAAAACAGAGGAGGGAAGATACTCTCAGCAACTTTTCTTGCAAAGGGATGCAAAGACGTGGGAATAAATCACCCAGGTCTCTGCTGCTGCGGCACAAGCCCGGGCTGTTCTGCTTCGGCACCCCGCGGTTAGGCAGGTATGATGACATCGCGTGCATCCGGACAGTAGGAATGAGAAACTGAGGGGCATCAGAACGTGCTCTAGGCTATGGGAAGGTCATCCACCAGGTTGTTCCTGATCCTGACTGCACCTCAGAATTACCTGGGGAGCTTAAAAAAACAGCACTGATGCCTGAATTCGACGTGCAGGGAGTCTGGGGTGTGATTTAACGCAGAGAAGAAGACACGAATGGAAGCTTTAAACTGCAAGCATCCTATAAACCTGAGTCTGGGTCCTGACTGCAGCCGGACGTCACGGGGGCCAGACTGTGACACTGGCCAGATTGTGTAACCTCCCTGATCTGCAATCACCTGTGTAACGGGGAGGGTGGGGCAGCGGCACCGTCTCCAAAGACTTCTCTTGCTTTGAATTCTCATGCGTCCTCTGAGCGGCTCACCCCTCATCAGTCGTCAATATCCAGTTCAAGTATCATTTGCTCGGAAGCTCCTTGTGAGCACATGCAGTTCCCTCTGCCTGGGAAGCTCTTCCTCTTGCTTGTGGCAGAGGCCACAGTCTCCTCGTACTGCTTCTCTTCTTCCTTTAGTACTAGACCCCTGAGTGACAACTGGGCACACAGCCATGCAGAGGAAGACTGTATTTCTCACTTGATTGAATTGTGGCTAATGGAATGTGAGCCAGGTGATGTCCACCTTCTAGGTCATGGCTTTAAAGGAAAGAAGAATGCTCTCCATTTTCCATCCTGCTGGCTGGAATGTTGGTATGATGGCAGGTGCTAAAGCAGCCATTTTGGACTCCCTAACAATGAGGAGCTGCGCTATCAGTCCTGGACAGAGGTAAGTTACAGAAGAGAGAGAGAGAGAGAGAGAGAGGGAGAGAGACTTTCATCTTGTTTTAACCCCTGTTAATTTGACCCTTGGTACAACATCCAAACCAATACCCTAACTAACACACCGCTCAATCCCTGGCTAATATGTACTTACTCTTCAAACCTCAATAAAAATATCACTTCCTCAAAGAAGTCTTCTCTAACATCTTCCTACCTAAAATAGGTCCCCATTCATACCCACGCCTTCATCCAGTATGCTAAACATTCTGTATTTCAGATCTTGGCGGGGGGGGGGGTCCTCATGAACCCCATTTTACAGATGAGGAATTGGAGACACAGAGAGATGGTCTCCTAGGCCAGTCCGATTCCAGGACCCATCACGACAGCGCACAAGCCACAGATGCAGGTGTGCAGAAACAATCACTTCCTTAGTGTTGTAGAATTCAAGTCCACCCAGACCCCGGTCCTTCTGGGGACCGCTCTCTCTCCGTGGTTGTGCTGTGGTCCCGGGATCTTGCACCGTGCCAAAGTGGCCCCCTGTCATTGATCCACACAGGTGGCCCTGGAGACGCCCACCATCTTGGTGTATGTGACCCCTAAGGCTCCAGACTTCTCTGCTGCCTGTCTGCCTCGTGCTTGGGGCTCCAGGAAGCCTGGGTTCGATCCTAACTCTGCCCCTTGCAAGTCATTTCACCTCCCGGGAGCTTCGGCTTCCTCACCTGTAAGAATGGGGGTTCCAGGATCTGCGGTGCTGTTTGCTGGGGTGCACCATCCCACTGACTGCTCCCCAGAGTCCGGCGTCCCTCTCACTACGCTGCTCGCGGTGGAGAGCCCTCGATTCCAAGACCTGCGGGCCTCTGCTCCCGCCACCTCTCTTTCGCCCACCCTCAGCCAAGGGAAGTCTGTTTCCGCTCTGGGGTCAAGCCCCACCCTTTCTGCTTCTGCCTCGGGGGCGTCAGACTGGCAGAGTAAGTCCATGTGACTTTTTAAGGTAAGCCGTTTGAGTGCTGAACAGCCATAAACGAATGCAACGAAAAGAAAAAGCCGTCCTCCTTCACCTCTCTCTCCCCCCAGCTCCTCACCCCAGATGCCAACATTGTTACCAATTCCAGCTCAGGTCCTCAGGACGATCCACGCATAGCCTAGCAACTAGTTCCATGCAGCTTTGCTCTCCCACGTGAGCACTATTATTTAAACGTTTTAAGGAAAATTCCACACCTCCGCCAAAGTCCAGAGAACGGCATAACGACCCCACCCTGTGCCCGTTGCCCAGTTTCAACCACCACCAACTCATCAACTCATGACCAGTCTTGTGTGCTGCGTACCCCCACCCACTAGATCAATTTGAAGCAATTCCTAGACACTTGAGTATTTCATTTGTATGTATTTCATAACTGACCTCGAATAACTAAGTACTCTTTTTTTTAATTTTTTTCAACGTTTATTTATTTCTGAGAGAGGGAGAGAGACAGAGCGTGAGCAGGGGAGGAGCAGAGAGAGGGAGACACAGAATCCGAAGCAGGCTCCAGGCTCTGAGCTGTCAGCACAGAGTCAGACGCGGGGCTCAAACTCACGAACCGTGAGATCATGACCTGAGCCAAAGTCGGACGCACAACTGACCGAGCCACCAGGACTCTTTTTTTTTTTTTAATATTGTTTGTTTATTTTTGAAAAAGAGAGCTCGTGCAGGAGCAGGGGAGGGCGAGAGAGAGAGGGAGACAGAGGACCCCAAGCTGGCTCCACACTATCAGCACAGAGCCCAATGCAGAGCTCGAACTCATGAACCTTGAGACCATGACCTGAGCTGAAGTTGGATGCTGAACGACTGAGCCACCCAGGCGCCCCCATAAGGATAAGGACTCTTTTTAAAGATCATAGTCACAATACCTTCATCTCTGTCTTTTTTCCTTGTAAGAGTTTGCTGATGACATGCCTGGTCGTGTCACTTCATATGTTCCTCTGTTCCCTGTCCCCTCGTTGAGTTGGTGCCTAAGCTCTGACGTGTGTAAGAAGCCTGTTAGTGATGTAATCTATGCCGGGGGCTCTCACAATTTAGAGAGCTAATGGCTTCATCAGAAGCAGATTCCAGGGGCGCCTGGGTGGCTCAGTCAGTCGGTTGGTTAAGCGTCCGACTCTTGATTTCAGCTCAGGTCAGTGTCTCACAGTTCATGAAATCGAACCGCATGTCAGGCTCTGTGCTGACAGCTCACAGCCTGCTTGGGCTTCTGTCTCTCTCCCTCTCTCTCTGCCCCTCCCCTGCTTCTCTCTCTTTCTCAAAATAAATTAAAAAAAAAAATCAAATTCCAGTTTTTAGCAAGACTCCTTCATCACGGTGGTGTCCAAAGGTACAGTCAGTTTGTCTCTCTTTTTGTCACGTTGGACGCTGTTTATGTTCATTGCCTTGATCTATTGTTGATCCATCTAAAGTTGCAAAAACAGTAACGTTCTGACTCCATCTATCCCTCTTCCTGTATTAGGTGGAATCTTCCCGTAATCAACTCTTTGGTCATCCTGAGGTTACTCTCAGAAGACAGAACAAATACTTGTTTCTTCCCCTTTATTTGCCAGTTTCCAAAATAATGAGTTGGTTTGTTAGCATCTGCCAAGGTGAGGCTTTTTTTTTTGTCTGATTATGAGATTATAGATTTTTAAAAATTTATTTATTTTTGAGAGAAACAGAGGGAGCGAACAGGGGAGGGACAGAGAGAGGGAGGGCAAGACAGAATCCCAAGCAGGCTCCGAGCTGTCAGCAAGGACCCCGACGTGTGGCTTGAACTCATGAACCATGTTGACCTGAGCTGAAACCAAGAATCGGAAGCTTAACCGACTGAGCCACCCAGGCGCCCTTGAGTTTGTAGATTGCATTATTTATTATTATTTTTTAAAGGACAAAGGCATGTCTTGCCTTCTTTTTTTTTTTTAAGTTTATTTATTTATTTTTGAGGGGAAGAACAGAGAGAGAGGGAGACCCAGAATCTGAAGCAGGCTCCAGGCTCTGAGCTGTCAGCACAGAGCCGGATGTGGGGCTCAAACTCACAGACTGTGAGATCATGACCTGAGCTGAAGTCAGATGCTCACCTGAGCCACCCAGGTGCCCCTGAGTTTATAGATTTAAATATATTTGCTATGTTTCACCCTGTTTCAGTTCTCCTGTTGGATACTCACATCATTTCCTCATTGGCCTATGGGAGAATTTTTTTTTTTTTTGGTTTATTTGTTTTTGAGAGAGAGAGAGAGAGACAGAGCATGAGCAGGGGAGGAGCAGAGAGAGGGAGACACAGAATCCGAGGCAGTCTCCAGGCTCTGAGCTGTCAGCAAAGAGCCCGACGCAGGGCTCAAACCCAAGAACTGTGAGATCATGACCTGAGCCGAAGTCGGACGCTCAACCGACTGAGCCACCCAGGCACCCCATGGGAGACTCTTGAACTTGGCACCGTTTGCCATGGCTCCTGTCGCTGTGCTCCCCAGGCACGCTTACTGCTCCAGACCTAAAATCAGCCGTTTCTCCAAGGAGCCATTTGGCCACTAGGGTTACACAGCTTTCTTTTTTCTACACAAACTCTAGCAAACAAATGAAGCCATTCTGCAGTTTCACAACAGGTGCATCTTCCTCCCCATAACTGACTTTGGAAAACAAAAGCTCTGAGGATTTCTTCTACTTTACCCCCTGCTATGCCCCACCCCCAACCCCCCTCAGGCAGTGAGCACCAGGCTGACTTTAGTGTGAATTCAGGGAAGAGGAAGGCGGGGAGACCCAGGGAAAAAACCCAGGATATGTAAAGGTCATAGCACGTGAACTAGGTGATCAGATAAATGATTAATCCCATCCTTCTGATTTGTTCTTTCCTCCTGTCTACAAAAGCATACCTTTGAATTCAATAATTCTTAGGAGCGTTAATAGACTACTTCTCATTGGAGAGGAGGAAAATGCAGAGAATCAAGTAGTTACATTGTAACGCACGTTGCTGAGAAATGCCTCTTCTGGTGTTTGTGCAGCTCCTGCTCCCAGAGCCTCCGGGAGCTGGCTTTCCTGCCCCAACATGCGATTTTGTGGCAGCGATGCACATTTGAATCCTGGAAACTCCTCCGTGCTCTCCCTCCTCTCTCCACACCCGGCCCCTCCTCCTCATCTTGTCAGAATCTAAAGTTCAGAAAGACAAGTTCATGGAACTCAATGCCAGGAAGCCTTGAGTAATCTTGCTTTGCATAATACAGTTCTTAGGGTTACTTTTCAAATGCCAAAACGCCTTGTCATCTAAGTTTCTTTCTTGTTTTTGATAAAGAAGTGGGTACTAAGGAATATTGCTGTGTGGAAGGAAGAACAGTGATCCAGGTAAGGTCATTGATTCTTTTTTTTTTTTTTTTTTAATGTTTATTTATTTATTTTGAGAGAGAGACCACAAGCAGGGAAGGGGCACAGTGAGAAGGAGAGAGAGAATTCAGAGCAAGCTGTAGTCTCAGTGCGGAGCCTGACACAAGGCTCCATCTCCCGTGAGATCATTACTTGAGGTGAAATCAAGAGTCAGACGCTCAACAGACTGAGCCACCCAGGCACCTCCGGGTCAATGAGTCTTTGAATCGACCTTTTGTATATGGTGTGAAATAGGGATACACCTTCATTCTTTTGCATATGGATATCCACTTGTCCCAACCTATTGGTTGTTTGTCTACCTATGTACCTGGTGGTTCCCCTCCCTGTATTACAGCGGCTAGGTGAACCTGTTAGATAAATGTCTCTGGGGTGCCTGCCTGGTTCAGTCGGAAGAGTGTGCGACTCTCGATCTTGGGGTTGTAAGTTCGAGCCCCACATTGGATGTAAAGGTTACTTAAAAAAACAAAATCTGTTCAGTGTCGTGTTCCTCGTGTGCAGTCAAGACTGAGATTCACCTTACTGAATCATTAATCAAAATTATTTCACAACTTATTCTTATGATTCCTTTTAAAAAAGATACAGCAGCAGCAAGGGATGTATCTCGAGGTCCCGCATAATCCCCTTTTTACTTTGAAGTCCTCTGATGAGGATAAGGGACGTGGATGCAACACGGTTATTGTTGCTCAGTAGCAAATGGAGCTTTAGTTTCACAAAATGTGAAAGCAACACTCCTAACCCTTTAAAAAATAAATCTGGGGGTGCCTGGGTGGCTCGGTGGGTTAAGTGTCCAACTTCAGCTCAGGTCATGATCTAATGGTTCATGGGTTTGAGCCCCGTGTTGGGCTCTATGCTGACGGCTCAGAGCCTGGAGCCTGCTTTGGATTCTGTCTCCCTCTCTCTCTGCCCCTCCCCAGCTCATGCTCTCACACTGTCTCTGTCAAAAATAAATAATAAAAAGAAATTAAAAAAAAATTCTTAAAAATTTTTTAAAATAAATAAATAAATAAATAAAATATTTTAAAGAGACAGAGGCACGCATTTTGTAGGGGAGAAGCAGTTCTGAACCCTGATTGTGGTGGTGGTTACGCAAATCTGTGCACGCGTGATAGAATTCCATAGAACGGAGCACACACACAGAATGTGTGCAAAAGCTGGAACGTGGACGCGGTTTGCAGTTTGCTGAAGAGCATCATAGCAGGTGTTCATTTCCTGGTTTTGATAATAGACAACATTTATTTATGTGAGATGTTATCACTAGGGGAAACTGGGTGGAAGGTATTCGGGAAATCTCTGTACTATTTTTTTGCAACCTTTTGTGAGTCTAAAATTATTTCTAAATAAAGGATTTATTGAAAATGGGGAGGAGGGTCGCCCGGGTGGCCCAGTTGGTTGAGTGTCCAACTCTCGGCTTCCACTCAGGTCATGATCTCACGGTTCCTGGGATAGAGCCCCATGTTGGGCTCCGTGCTCACACGGTCTCCCGCTCTTTCTGCCCCTCCCGCCCCTCAAAATAAATAAACTTTTTTTTTTTAAAAATGGGGAGGAATGCAGGCTCAGTTGGTGGAGCCTGCGACTCTTGATTTCAGGGTCCTGAGTTTGAGCCCCATATTGAGTGTAGAGATTACCTACAAAAATAAAAAATACATTTAAAAAAGTGGGGAAAAACTGAAGGACTACTTTGGGCATGGGGTTTTTGAAATAAACAAACACGACAAAGAAAAAAAAAATAGCAACCTTTCAATGGCTTCGTGCTGCCTTCAGGATTCAGTTCAAAGCCCTCAGGATGGCATTCGAGGTCCCTCCTGACCTGGTCTGACTACTGTTCCCAGATCATTCAGGGTTTGGAATACACAATCAAAGTGTCCCATCAGTAGACACCCTAGAAACCCAGGTGGTGAAAGACAGTTAAGAGTCGTGTTCCTCGAGGCCAATCAGAGAGCTGGGCTGGGTCAGAGCCCGGGTCATGGGGACAGCTCCTCAGATCCACAGTTCCCTTTTAACACAACATTTTGTAACCTCACTTTACTGAAAGAAAATCTGTGAATAATGGAGACTTTCTCCACACACAATTTACAAAAACATTATAAGGCCCCAACTACATTCTAAAAAGGAAAAACTTAGGGCCATCTGGGTGGCTCAGTCGGTTAAGCATCCGACTTCAGCTCAGGTCATGATCTCACAGCTCATGGGTTCGATCCCAGAGCCTGGAGCGTGCTTTGATTTCTGTGTCTCCCTCTCTCTCTGCCCCTCCTCTGCTCACTCTCTGACTCAAAAATATACACTTTAAAAAAAATTAAAAAAGAAAAATTAAAAGAAAGCCATTTAAAAAAATAACAAAGAGGGGGCGCCTGGGTGGCGCAGTCGGTTAAGCGTCCGACTTCAGCCAGGTCACGATCTCGCGGTCCGAGTTCGAGCCCCGCGTCGGGCTCTGGGCTGATGGCTCAGAGCCTGGAGCCTGTTTCCGACTCTGTGTCTCCCTCTCTCTCTGCCCCTCCCCCGTTCATGCTCTGTCTCTCTCTGTCCCAAAAATAAATAAACATTGAAAAAAAAATTTTTTTTAAAAAATAACAAAGAAAGCCATTTATAATAAAAAGAACATGCATTTTTTTTAAGAGATGAGGGTTTTTTTTAATGTTTATATATTTATTTTGAGAGAGAGAGTACACACATGGAAATGTGAGCCGGGGAAGGGGAAAGAGAAGGGGAGACAGAGGATCTCAAGCAGCCTCCATGCTGAACCGAGCTGACAAGGGGCTCGATTCCATGAACCATGAAATCATGACCTGAGCCAAAATCAAGAGCTGGATGCTTAACTGACTGAGCCACCCAGGTGCCTCAAGAACATGCATTTTTAATTTTTTTTTGAGAGAAAGACAGAGACCGACAGAACATGAGCAGGGGAGGGGCAGAGAGAGAGGGAGACCCAGAATCTGAAGCAGGCTCCAGGCACTGAGCTGTCAGCACAGAGCCCAATGTGGGGCTTGAACCCATGAATGTGAGATCATGACCTGAGCTGAAATCGGACACTTAACCGAGACACCCAGGTGCCCCAAGAACATGTATTTTTTTTAAGTAAACATTTAGAGTTTATCTATCTATTTATTTTAATAATCTCTATACTCAATGTGGGTCTCAAACACATGACACTAAGATCCAGAGTCACATGCTCTGCTTTTTTTTTTTTAATTTTTAATGTTTATTTATTTTTGAGACAGAAACAGAGCATGAACAGGGGAGGGTCAGAGAGAGAGGGAGACACAGAATCTGAAACAGGCTCCGGGCTCCGAGCTTTCAGCACAGAGCCCGACGCGGGGCTCGAACTCACGGAACGAGAGATCGTGACCTGGGCTGAAGTCGGACGCTCAACCGACTGAGCCACCCAGGCGCCCCAAAGAGTCACATGCTCTTCTGACTGAGCGAGCCAGGTGCTTGTATAAGTAAATGCTTAGCCACAACTGTTCTGAAAGACTTAAGAGAAGCAGTCAGATGCTCCAAGTGATAGGGATGTGTCTTGTAGCCACTCAAATATCACATTTGGGAAAATATATATGCATATACAATATAATATATTTTTTAATGTTATTATATATTACTATATCTCATGTTTGGGGATATGAGTTTCCAAAATGGTGGACAACTCTTGGTACAATTCCCCCCAAAAAAACAAAACAGAACATGATCTTTCCAGGATTTAACTTTCTGGAAAATTCCCGATATAATGAAACAGTACAGGGGCGCCTGGGTGGCTCAGTCCATTGAGCATCCGACTTCGACTCCGGTCATGATCTCATGGCTCATGAGCTCATCCCCTGCATTGGGTTCTCTGCTGTGAGTGAGGAGCCTGCTTTGGATCTCTGTCCCCACCCCCTCTCTGTACCTACCTTGCTCTCTCTCAAAAATAGATAAACATTAAAAAAAAGAAAGAAAGAGTACAAAATATACTTTGTGATTATGCATACAACAGAAGTAGGTTCAAAGCTTATAGGATTTTTTTGAGTTGTTTTTTTTTTACCACCTTCATGAAGGGTCAGTGGAATGTTCAGAAGTCACATAGGGGACCCAGAACAACTCTTCATTTTGTGGCACTGTCTGATGCATTGCAAGACATTTCCCATCCCCAGCGGGTGCCTACTGAATACTGGTGGTGCCCCAATAACTATGGAACCAAAAAGGGCTCCTCAAATTTCCCAAATGTTCCCTGGGAGGGGCAGCCACTTCTCAGAGAAAATCAGTCTTTTAGAGCTGTGCTTACCCCGTATGGGAGCCAAGAACCAACCTAGCCCTTGAAATGTGGGGAGTCCCCTAAAGTGAGATGTGCTGATGGTATAAGAAACACACAGGATTTCACAACTCAGTGTGAGAAAGAAGACAATGTTTGTGTCCTCCCCAAATTCATATGCTGAAATCTTGCCCCATAATGTGATGGTGTTAGGAGGTGGGCCTTTGGGAGGTGATTGGTCACGAAGGGTGGAGACCCCATGACTGGGATTAGTGTTCTCATAAAGGGGACCCTGAGAGCTGTCTCTCCACCAGGTGTGGACACAGAGGGAAGACACCGTCTGGGGACCAGTAAGAGCCCCTCTCCAGACCCTGCATGTGCGAGCGCCTTGATCCTGGACTCCCCAGCCTCCAGAACCGCAACAAGTAAATGCGTATAAGCCCCCCAGGCTGCGGTATTTTTGTCATAGTAGCACGAAAGGACTAAGATAGCACATATGGCTCCAATTCTGTCTCACTTCTTTTTTTCTTAAGTTGTTTTTTTTTTAATGTTTATTCATTTTTGAGAGGGAGAAAGAGAGACAGAGCATGAGCAGAGGAGGGGCAGAGAGAGAGGGAGACCCAGAATCCGAAGCAGGCTCCAGGCTCTGAGCTGTCAGCACAGAGCCCGACGCGGGGCTCGAACTCACAGACCACGAGGTCATGACCCGAGCTGAAGTCGGACGCTTAAGCGTATGAGCCACCCAGGCACCCCCGTCCCACTTCTTGTTTTCTTGCTCGGGTAGGGAGAGGTCTGGCCTTTGCTTCGATGTACCTTGGGATCTGAGGCCTCTGAAGATTTGGTGTGTCTGTAGAGGCAGGTTAGGAGACATTTCTACAAGGTGGAGAAGAAAGGAAGGAGCACAGGGGAGGCTGTGGTCATCAGAGTCCTGGGGCTCTCCCAGTTCACCCAGGGAACTGACCCAGCAAGGGTGTTTCAGGGCCTCCTGGAGAATGACATGTAGCTCTGGGAGGGCACCAGCAGAGCAATGTCCTACTGCTATGGACGGGCATGGGAAAGATGACAAGAGGTGCCAGGTGAGATTAGCCAGGAGACCTGCCAGGAGCCGCAGAGAAAGCCTCCGCATCAGGAGACAGGCTAGCTGGACGAGGCTGACTGTGGTGGGGCACAGGAGCCCTCAGCAGCCTGGCATCCCCACACTCTCAAGTGGGAGCAGAACAGGGATCTGGAGTGGTCGGCAGGCTCAGTGCACGAGGGGGGCCTGAACACCAAGCAGGGGGAAGGGGCAGGATGCTCTGAGTGCCCCCCCCCCAAGTCTGGCAGGTGGCCTGAGGAGGGTCAGATAAGCATTTGCTTAAGACAGATGATGCTGGGGCACCTGGGTGGCTCAGTCGGTTGAACGTGTGACTTTGGCTCAGGTTATGATCCCACGGTCCTGGGGTTCGAGCCCCGCATCGGGCTCTCGGGCTCTGTGCTGACAGCTCAGAGCCTGGAGCCTACTTCGGAGATTCTGTGTCTCCCTCTCTCTCTGCTGCTCCCCTGCTCGTGCTCTGTCACTCTGTCTCTTAAAAAAATAAAAGAAAAAAACAAAGTTAAAAAAAAAATAATAATGCTGCCTGCAATGAGGAAAGCCGACAGCAGGGGGCGAGAGGAGGCCAGCAGAGGTCATCCTGGGATGTCCTCGAGCAAACAGGCCGGACACCCTGAACAAGTGCGTCCTGCTCTGGACGCCTCCACACACAAACGCCGATGTAAGATGTGGTTGTGGCCCTCGAGGGTGTTACAGCCACGTCGGGCCACGAGACACGTGTTCATTGTCCCAGTGCTAAAAAAAGTAAAAGATGAGTGGGTTTCAGCAGAGTCTTGCTGCAGCATGAATAAACAGTCAGACGACAGGCGAATCTGTTGGGAGGATGTGCTTTAACCTCTGAGGCCAGTTGGCCCGTGTCATACCTGGCCACAGGCACTGACCTCCCAGATACCGTGTCTCGAGATTTTCCTGGAAGGCAGCATGGTGTGTACTTGTAAGGTCACAACCTTTCGCTCCTGTTAATTCACCTTTCAGAGCTTCTGTTTCTTCGTCCATAAAATCAGATCGCCATTTCCACCATAGTGTGGGAATGAGGATTCGCTGAGGCAACGCATCAGAGTGCTTAGCCCAGTGCAATCAAGAAATGTTAATGATTCTCTTTATGGGCATTGCTTTCTTTTCTCGAGTAAGGATGTAATCCATATATATTATTTTTTAATTTAAAAATGTTTTTTAATCTTTATTTTTGAGATAGAGAGAGAGAGAGACAGAGCGTGAGCAGGGGAGGAACAGAGAGAGGAGACACAGCATCCGAAGCAGGCTCCAGGCTTTGAGCTGTCAGCTCGGAGCCCGATGCAGGGCTCAAACCCACGCTCTGGGAGATCATGACCTGAGCCGTAGTTGGACGCCCAACCGACTGAGCCACCCAGGCGCCCCTATATCATTGGTTTTTTTTTTAAGCTTATTTTTATTTTCGAGAGAGAGAAAGAGAAAGCACAAGCTGGGGAGGGACAGAAAGAGAGAGAGAGAGAGAATCCCAAGCAGGCTCCATGCTGTCAGTGCGGAGCCTGACGTGGGGCTTGATCTCATGAACCGTGAGATCGTGGCCTGAGCTGAAATCAAGGTTTGGACACTTAACCAACTGAGAGGCCCGGGCGCCCCTCCATGTATTATTAAGTTATTGTTCAAGAGTACCCGAGAGCAACGTCTACATCTCAGTCATCTCTGTCTGCCATAAACCTACTTCTGGGAGGGAGAGTGGAGGAGGGAGCCTGCCCCTGTCCACAGTGCTGAATCTTCCTGGTGTGGGTGTGGCCTGTGATGCCTCCTCTCCGACCCATTCACATCTCTCATGGCGTTCTCCGCCCAGATGCCCTCTGGAGTGATGCAACACGGTGTCCCTGATCTCCCAGACATGCTAACGTGTAGTGAAATAGCACACACGGCATGATCTCACTGTGGAAAGACACACATTGTGTGCACGTTCATTTTTGTAGAACACACATTGGACACAACTCATCGAACAAGTTTATAGAAATAAATAGAAATTTATTAGAATTTATAGAAATACATAGAAAGATGTATATCAAACTGTTAATGGTGTTTGTCACGTTACAGCGGGATTGGTGACGGCGAGAGCTTTGCTCTTAGTGACTCACGCTCTTTCGTGGTGGTTTTTTTTTTTTTTTTTTAATTTTTTTTTTTCAACGTTAATTTACTTTTGGGACAGAGAGAGACAGAGCATGAACGGGGGAGGGGCAGAGAGAGGGAGACACAGAATCGGAAACTGGCTCCAGGCTCTGAGCCATCAGCCCAGAGCCCGACGCGGGGCTCGAACTCCCGGACTGCGAGATCATGACCTGGCTGAAGTCGGACGCTTAACCGACTGCGCCACCCAGGCGCCCCTCGTGGTGTTTTTTTATTGTTTTAACGATAGCCTCTACATTATTTTTTTTTAAGATTTTATTCTTTTTTTAATTTTTTAATTTTTAATTAAAAAAAAATTTTTTTTTAACGTTTATTTTTTAGACAAAGAGAGACAGAGCATGAATGGGGGAGGGACAGAGAGAGAGGGAGACACAGAATTGGAAGCAGACTCCAAGCTCTGAGCCATCAGCCCAGAGCCCGACGCGGGGCTCAAACTCACGAACCGTGAGATCATGACCTGAGCTGAAGTCAGACGCTTAACCGACTGAGCCACCCAGGCGCCCCTAATTTTTAAATTTTTAAAAATTTATTCATTTTTCAGGGGGAGAGAGACAGAGAGAGAGACAGAGACAGAGAGAGAGAGAGAGAGAGAGAGAACAAGCGGGGGAGGGGCAGAGAGACAGGGAAACACAGAATCCGAAGCAGCTCCAGGCTCTGAGCTGTCAGCATGGAGCCTGACGCAGGGCTCGGATTCACAAACCGCAAGGTCGTGACCTGAGCTTAAGTCGGACACTTAACCGACTGAACCACCCAGGTGCCCACCAATAAATTCTAATTTTCACTGACCACTTGCTATATCACAGGCACAGTGCTAAGTACTATAAATACATTATTTTGTGTGACTCTTTCTCTACACAGTAGATACCATTATTATCCCCATTTTACTGATGAGGAAACTGAGGCCATTGAGATAAATCAACTTGCCTGGTATCTCGTGCAGTCAGCGTGGCAGACTATAATTTCCAAAAATGGTCACAGCAATATCTCCGGTCCCATGTGCCTTTCCAGAACCTTCTGGCTCCCTGGCAAGAAGCAGAATCGATTTCCTCTCCATCTGACCTTAGGCAGAACCTTGTAACTGCCTCAATTAATACAATACAGGGGAAGTGATGTTAGTTAACTTCCAACACTAGGTCATGAACATGATACAACTTCCAGCTGTTTCTCTCTCTCTCCCTCTCTCTCTCTTCTCTCTCTCTCTCTCCGCATGTTTGGCCCTGCAACCCAGCCACGACGCTGTTTGAAGACCCAAACCAACCACGCAGAGAGACCCATGTGGAGAGAAACTGAGGACCAGCCTACATGCAGCCTCGACCACCGAACGTGGGAGCGAGGGAGCCTTCAGGCGTCTTCTAGCGGAAGCCCTGGATAAGGAGGAACAGACACAAGTCCTCGTGGCTGACGCGCCTTCTGAACTCCTGAGCCACGGCACCTGGGAGCAAAGTACACAGCGTCCCGGTGGCAGTAAGTTGGGGGGCACTGGAGCGGCTAACACGTCAGGGGTTGAAATCGGGAATCCCCGGTTCTTTCCGCTCTACTTCCGCCCTTTCCCAGCTCTTGCTACCTGCTGAACCACCAGCAGTGTTCTTAGCAAGTCGGCAGGCTCCCATCTCCCAGCCTGGGGACCTCTGACTAATCTCAAGAGCAGTCATTTATATTTGGAGAAGAAAAATCAGAATCCAAAGACAATTGTTCACAGAACGTGGAAGAGGCTCTCCTGTCTTTGGTGAGAGCTCTGGTTCTTTCCAGAAAGGAGAGGCTCCAGCCCACGGATGGCCCACCCCCACGCCAGAAAACCTGAGTCAAACAAAAAGTAATGAGAACGTCTGTTCATGCCTGCCGCCCTTGCTGTTTGCTCCGATCACAAAGGCTCCTTTTTTGTTGTTGTTGCCGTGTTTAATAAGTCTCTAAGCATCTGTCAAGGCAAGCATTCTCTTTTCTATGCCCACCTTACCTCCCTCCAAAACAGTGGGGCTTCTTCCTTCCATTTGGTGTAGCATTAAAAAAAAAAAAAAATTGCACTTTTCCTGGGCAGGCCTAGAAGCGCATCTGTGAGCCTTCAGGCTGGAGAGCCCAGTTTGGCTGAATGTGAATGTTTTCTTCCTTCTGGGCATGAAGATCCATTAGGATGCATTGCAAGATGGGAAATGAAAAAAGAAAGAAAAAGAAAGAAAGAAAGATCCAACCATCTCGTCCTAACCTCTTTAAAAAAAGTGATAATTAAAACAACAACAAAAAATAAGGATAATTGAAACAAAGAATGTGTTCATTTATACACCACCAGGGAATTCAAGCGTAGTTTGTCTCTGGACAAGGCTGGACCCAGCAGCTCAGATAATACCATCCGGACTCAGAATCTCTGCATTCATCAGCTTTGCCTTCTCTGTGGGGTTTCATTTCCTGGCTCCTCTGGGTGTTACATGGCCACTTCACTGAATCAAATGTAGAGGAAGGCAGAGTTTCTCTGTCCAATAGCTTGAAAAGACATCAAGGAATGGGGACTTGTTTTCTCTGGCTGACCCTTCATGGGTCATGAGCCCTGTCCTCAGCCAATCAGCATGGCCCGGAGGAGTTCACCTGTTGGCTTCCTTTAGGTCAAAGGCTGTGAATCTGACTTCACAGGAGACTGATAAAACAGAACACAAGTGGCCACTACCGGATGGAATTAGGATGCTCTGAGAAAGGCACGTTGAATATCCACAGACTCTCATAGAAGATTCCACTCACAGAAGGTGATGTGGAAATGGTCCTTATGAACACTTGAAAAGATGCCTGAGCTCACTGGTAATCTGGGAAATGCAAAGTAAAACATCAAACAAGAAATAACATTCCCACCTCTCCCATCCAGGGGTGATGAGTGAAAGCTGTACCCAGCTAGCGTTGGTAAGAGTAAAGGAACAGGGGGCGCCTGGGTGGCTCAGTCGGTTAAGCATCCAACTTCGGCTCAGGTCATGATCTCGTGGTCCATGGGTTCGAGCCCCGCGTCGGGCTCTATGCTGACCACTCGGAGCCTGGAGCCTGTTTCGGGTTCTGTGTCTCCCTCTCTCTCTGACCCTCCCCTGTTCATGCTCTGTCTCAAAAATAAATAAACGTTAAAAAAAATTAAAAAAAAATAAAAAAAAAGAGTACAGGAACGGGGTGCTCATACAATGACAGTGGGGTGTCAACTGGGGCACCCTTGGGGGACAACAATCTAACAATACATTCTGAAGGTTTAAGTCCTCACTTCTAGAAATGTCTGGAAATCGCTGTGAGTGCCCAAAGACAGGTATATAAGTGATGATAGCCAAAGGATTGTTTGTTAAAATGAAAAGAGTGGAAACACCTTAATGGTCCGTCCACAAGAAATGGACACATTACAGCATCTTCCTGCTCTGTGCCACCCTCGAAGTGAGGGAGGTAGGTCCAGTATGAACTGACATGGGATGCTTTCTAAAATGTATCAAGTGCAGGGACACCTGGGTGGCTCAGTCAGTTAAGTGTCTGCCTTCGGCTCAGGTCATGATCTTACAGTTCGTGGGTTCGAGCCCTGCATCAGGCTCTCTGCTGTCCATGCAGAGCCCGCTTCAGGTCATCTGTCCCTTTCTGTCCCTGCCCCTCCCCTCCCCACCCTCTGAAGCAAATAAATAAGCAAGCAAGCAAGCAAGTAAGTAAGTACAATGTATCAAGTGCAAACAGCAACATGCAAAAAATGCAGGAGGTATGATCCCATTTGTGGAAAAGAGAAAATATTTAAGAGACGGTCTGGGTGGCTTGGTCAGTTAAGTGTCTGACTCATGGTTTCGACTCAGGTCATGATCTCAGGGTTTCGTGAGTTTGAGCAGTGAGTTCACAGGCAGCTCGGAGTCTGCTTGGGATTCTCTCTCTCCCTCTTTCTCTCTGCTCCTCCCCCACTTGTGCTGTCTCTCTTTCAAAATATATAAACTTAAAAAAAAAAACTTAAAAAAATGTCTAAAATGAGAGAGTAGAATGCAATGGTCATGTGTATAGAATCTGGGGCCAGGCTATCTGGGTTCGAATCCCAGCCCCTCGTCTCTGAAGCCGTGTGGCCTTGGGGAGGTTACCTCACCCCTCTGGGTCGGCGTTTCCTCCTGTGTAAAAGAGAGATTATGGAATTCGTGGCATATGGTCGTGTAGATTAAATCAGTTCATCTACGTAAATTGCTTTCAGCCGTGCTTAACATGTAGTCGGTGCCCAGTTGGCGTGAGCTGATAGCCCTGTGCACAAATCCACATAAATGCAGAGCAAAGAGGCTGTAAGGATGTGCTCCAAACTGTTGATGGCAGAAGCTGATGGCAAGGAACTTCGTACTTTGCTGTACATCAATTTGAATCGTTAGAGTCTTTCACAAAAATGTTTGTGTATGACCAGAGTAATAGTTTTAACCCCCTACCCTCAGATCCCCCACCGTGATGTCCCTTCACAGGCTTCCTTTTGTGGAATACTGTCATTCTGTGAGGGACAGGGCAGGGTCTAGCACGGCCCAACCCCCACTCTTGTGGGGATGGAGAAAGGAAAGCTGCCAGAGGTTAAACCACTTGTCCAGCCTCAAGCTTTGACTCACTGGCCAGACAGGGGCCCACGCCCAGAATCCTGTGACCTCCAACTGCCCTCCCCCCCCCGCCCCCCAAATCTGCCTTGGGCCTCAGGCCTCAGCAGTCCATGGTCTTTATGCCCTTAAGTCACATTTTCCTCCTTCTTTAGGCTAAACAAACTGGCTAAATGGCCCTCACTCCAAATGTTCTGTTGTAGCAGAGCCTGGGTGGCTCGGTTGGTTAAGCTTGATTTCAGCTCAGGTCATGGTCTCATGGTTCATGAGACTGAGCCCCACAGCGGGCTCTGTGCTGATGGTGCAGAGCCTGCTTGGGATTCTTTCTCTCCCTCCCTCTGCCCCTCCCCTACTTCTCAAAATAAATAAACTTAAAAAAAAAAACAAAACAAAGAGGGGCGCCCGGGTGGCTCACTCGGTTGAGTATCTGACTTTGGCTAAGGTCCTGATCTCGTGGTTCGTGATTTCGAGCCCCACGTCAGCCTCACTGCTGTCAGCGTGGAGCCCACTTTCTTTGGATCCTGTGTCCCTCTTTCTGCTTTGGATACTCTGTTCCCCGCCCCTGCCTCTCTCTCTCTCTCTCTCTCTCTCTCTCTCTCTCTCTCTCTCTCAAAAATACATAAATACATAAACATTTTTTTAATGAAAAAACAAAAAAGAAAGAAATGTCCTGTTCTGTCCTCTTGCCAAACCTGGGAAGCAGACAATATTTCCTCATTTTTCAGGTGAGGAAATTGGAGAACAGAATGGTCACGTAGCATGCCAAGGGCACACAGCTAATAAGCAGCAGAGCTGTGTTTCACAGCCATCTCTTTCTGATGTTAAGGCTGTGTTCTTTTTTAAAAAGTGACTTAAGGGGCGCCTGGGTGGCGCAGTCGGTTGGGCGTCCGACTTCAGCCAGGTCACGATCTCGCGGTCCGTGGGTTCGAGCCCCGCGTCAGGCTCTGGGCTGATGGCTCAGAGCCTGGAGCCTGTTTCCGATTCTGTGTCTCTCTCTCTCTCTCTCTGCCCCTCCCCCGTTCATGCTGTGTCTCTCTCTGTCTCAAAAATAAAAAAATATATAAAAATAAAAAAAAAAGTGACTTAATTAGTGGGGTTTTTTTTTTTACTATACTTATTTTTATTTCCATGTTTTGCTAAATAAGTTAAAAAAAATTTTTTTTAAATGTTTATTTATTTTTGAGGGAGAGAGACTGAGCAAGGAAGGAACAGAGACCGAGGGAGACACAGAATCCGAAGCAGGCTCCAGGCTCTGAGCTGTCAGCACAGAGCCCGATGCGGGGCTCCAACCCACAAACCTTAAGATCATGACCTGAGCCGAAGTCGGATGCTTAGGCGACTGAGCCACCCAGGCACCCCAGGGTTTTTTGTTTTTTTAGATTTAATTAGCGTTTTTTTAATTTTAATTTTAATTTTTATTTTTGAGACACAAAGAGACAGAGCATGAACGGGGAGGGGCAGAGAGAGAGGGAGACACAGAACTGGAAGCAGGCTCCAGGCTCTGAGCCATCAGGCCAGAGCCCGACGCGGGGCTTGAACTCACGGACCGTGAGATAGTGACCTGAGCTGAAGTCGGAGGCTTAACCGACTGAGCCACCCAGGCGCCCCTTAATTAGCGTTTTTAAATAAGTTACTCCCGGCACCATCCATCCAAGAAAACCTGAAAGCTGGACTGCTGTCTGAGGTTTTACCGCTGCCAGCGTTCAGACCTTACAGGGGCCTCGGATTCTTGCTTCCAGGATCTACGTGTCTCTCTGGGCCCTGCTGGCCTGGACCGAATGTGTGGTTTTGCCTGGATCAGACTGTCCCAGCCAAGAGGGCAGAGTCAAGATGAGAAAGGAGCCTTGGACTATGTTGAGCCCCTGGCTTCACCCCAGGGAAGAGCCCAGCGAGGCCAAGAACCAGAGTATGAAAGAGTCAGCACACAGGGAAGCAGAAACGATGACTCAGCTCCGGGTCATGATTTCCCTCTTCCTTGCCTGAAACATGAGTCATGGCCTGTACGTCTTTAATTTTCTGACTTCTAACTCATCCCAGCAGGGAATGGGAAGCTGATGAAGGAAAACTCCCTGCAGCATGGGCTGTGGCCCCAGATGGCCCGACTTCAAATTCTGTCTTCCACTTACTAATCGTGGGACCTTAGCAAATCACTGAGCCTGCATTTCCCCGTCTGTGAACTGCAGATGCTAACGCCTATCTTGCTAGGTTCCTCCGCCTAATGAGGATTCACTGAGCACCTACTATGTGCCAGGCAAGGGGATGTGGTAGTAAATAAAACAGACAAAACTCCTGCCCCCATGAAGCTTACATTCCAGGGGGAAAAAACAACAGTGAACAAATTTGTGTATGTCACATTGTAACGTATATGTCACATTGTAACATATGACATTGTAATGTCAGCTGGAGACCAGCAGAGGTCTCCAACGGTGAAGAATCCAATGGTGAAGCAGGACAGAGGGTCAAGAAGGTTGATGGAGACAGTTCTATAAACTAGCAGGGGAGGGGCAGAGAGAGAGGGAGAGAGCATCCCAGGCAGGCTCCACACTGTCAGCACAGTGCAGGGCTGGAACTCATGAACTGTGGGATCATGACCTGAGCCGAAGCCAAGAGTCACTCACTCAACTCACTGAGCCATGCAGGCACCCCAGTGTTAATCGCTTTAAAGTGAACAATTCAGGGGCGCCTGAGTGGCTCAGCCGGTTAAGCATAGGACTTCGGCTCAGGCCATGATCTTGTGGTCCATGAGTTCGAGCCCCGTGTCAGGCTCTGTGCTGACAGCTCAGAGCCTGGAGTCTGTTTCCGATCCTGTGTGTCCCTCTCTCTCTGCTCCACCCCCGCTCATGCTCTGGCTCTCTCTCTCTCTCTCAAAAATAAATAAACATTAAAAAAATAAAGTGAACAACTCAGTGATGTTTGGTGCATTCACACTCCTGTGCAACCATCACCTGCATCTGCTTCCAAACTATTTTATTTTTTCTTTTTCTTTTTTAAATTTTTAAAAAATGTTTATTTTTGAGAGAGAGACAGAGTGTGAGCTGGGGAGGGGCAGAGAGTGAGGGAGACACAGATTCCGAAGCAGGCTCCAGGCTCCAAGTTGTCAGCACAGAGCCCGACGCGGGGCTTGAACTCAGGAGCTGTGAGATCATGACCTGAGCCGAAGCCGGACGCTTAACCGGCTGAGCCACCCAGGCGCCCCACCAAGGTATTTTCATCACCCCAAAAGGAAACCCTTAACCCACCAAGCAGTCACCCCTCATTTCCCTGTTCTCCAAACTCCCCCATCCCCTACAACCAAGAGTCTGCTTTCTGACTCCGTGTATTATGTATTTCTGGGTTTGAATCCTGAAATATTTTATATTTCATATAGGGGCACCTGGGTGGCTCAGTCGGTTAAGCGTCTGACTTCGGCTCAGGTCGTGATCTCACAGTCGGTGAGTTTGAGCCCCACGTCGGGCTCTGTGCTGACAGCTCAGAGCCTGGAGCCCACTTGGAGTTCTGTGTCTCTCCCTCTCTCTCTGCCCTTCCCCCGTCCCTGCTTACATTCTCTCTCTCTCTCAAAAGTAAATAAACATTTAAAATAAATAACTAAATATTTCACATAAATGGAAGTACAGAACCAGTTGACCTCTTGTGTCTGGCTTCCCTCACTTATGGTAATGTTCTGGAGCCTCAGTCTGCCTTGTAGCAAGTATCAGACCTTGTTTCCTTTTTATGGCTGAATACTATTCCATCATAGGGATGGACCACATTGCTGATTCCTTCTTCCTCAGGTGAAGGGCCTCCACAAGTGTGACTCTCGAGAGGGGCATCTGGGTGGCTCAGTCGGTTAAGCATTCAACTCTTGATTTCGGCTCAGGTCAAAATCTCACTTTCGTGAGTTCGAGCCCCACATCAGGCTCTGCGTTGACAGTGTGGAGCCTGCATGGGATTCTCTCTCTCCCTCTCCCTCTCCCTCTCTTTCCACCCTTCCCCTGCTCTTGTTCTCTCTCTCTAAATAAATAAACTTAAAAAAATGTTTGACCCTCCAGACTCACGGAGTCTCATCACCGCCCCAGGAGGTGATTCCAGGAAGCTCTGTGAGGGCGTGAAATGAGACAGGGCTCGCAGAAGGACCAGCAGAGGGTTCTCTTGAGGAACCCAGCAGGTTTGTGCCGTGTGCCGCTGGCGGTCAGCTTAACCGGGGCTGGTGCAGTCACCTGAGGGACCATGCAGGGTACAGGCCAGGGGGCTGGGTGCAGGGCAGAGAGACTGAGGCCTCAACCCCCAACTGCTGTCCACACCTGATGGGTGTAACGTTGGAACTTCAGCTCCCTGCGTTTCCAGGCTGAGCGCCGGAGCGCGCCCCCACGTGGACAGGAGGGATGCAGGTCCTGCAGGGCGGAAGCAGGGAGAGAACAGGAAACCATATGGCTGCAGGACAGCCAGGGGAGCGAGGGGATGTGTCGCATCGACACCCTTACGTCCACGGTGATGTGTGATCCGTGCAGGGCAAAGCTTCAAGTGCTTCACAAATATCCCTTCGCTGACTCTCCATGACAGCCCCACGAGACAAGTGGTGTTATCCCCCCTCTACAGATGGAGAAACTGAGGCGTGGAGGAATGGCGAACAACTCACACAAGATCCTCCCGTAAGTCAATGGCAGAGCAGGATTCAAACCCAGAAAGTCTACGCTGGTCGTGAGCGCTTCACCACCCTTGCCCGCCCATTGTGTTTTCCCTCCTGTCGGGTCTTCCATATAGATTCAGCCGCCTATTTCCTTCAGGTCTCAGCTTGCGGACCACCTCCTCCAAGAAGCGACCGTGATCACCTCTCCTACTAGTACCTTTGGCAGAGATCTGTTTGTTTTCCTCATAGCACTTAACAGTTTGTAATAATTTTCTCTGTTGCTTTACTTACTTACCATCTGCAACTATAAGCTTCATGAGGACAGGGGCCCATCTGTCTTGTTCACTTTGAATTCCTCCTTCGTATCTCAGGGACTGGCTCCATGTAGGAGCTTAATAAATAGTATGTGCCCCTGGAGAGTAGTTGAATAATTAAATAAATGAACCCAACATACAAAATATATTGATGTCATGTTTCTATAGGCCTGACATATACACATTGCATTGTTTTCCAAATATTAATTAATGGGGCCTTTGGAATTTCCCTGAGGGGTTGGCCGAGGGTGCTTCCATGTGGAAGATGCAGGACACAAATAGAGCGAAATGATTTATTCTGGGTCACTGATGACTCAATGTCTGGGAATAGAAACACACTCCAAAACCTTTGCTCTAATTAGTCAAGGTAATTATTAGGCACAATAATTAGGCATGAATGACCTCAGCCAGGCTGTTTTGTAACCTCTGGAATTTAAGACCTGTACTAATTTTGCTTTAATGGCAGGATTTGTTGTGGCTTGCCACCCCCACCCCTTCTCTGCTTTTTCTGAGCAAACAAACATTTGTCTCAAAACACAATCTTTTGGGGGCATCTGGCTGGCTGAGTCGGTAGAGCATGTGACTCTTGATCTCAGTCTTGGGGTTCTGAGTTCGAGCCCTACATTGGATGTGGAGCGTACTTGGAAATAAAACCTTTAGGGGCACCTGGGTGGCTCAGTCGGTTGAGTGAATAACTCTTGATTTAGGCTCAGGTCACGATCCCAGGGTCGTGCGACCGAACCCCATGTCAGGCTCCACATGGAGCATGGAGTCTGGTTAGGATTCTCTCTCTCTCCCTCTGTCCTTTGCCCACTCGTGCTCTCTCTCTCTAAAAATAAAAATAAAAATAAATAAAATAAAATCTTTAGAAAACACACACACGCACACACCCTTTTCAATGAGATGCTTGGCCTCACCCACTGTTACATTCTGGAGTCGTCCCTCAGATTACTGCCCTCTGATACAGCTTTTGCTTTTGTGGGATTCTTTTGGTTTGGGGTTATTGTAAGAGGTGGACACTGGTCCCTGAGAAACTCCTCTCCTGGCTCCTTCGCTTATTGAAGCGATATTTACTGCGCCCCCTTCTGGGAGCAGAGGTCTATGCACCCCAACAGAGCCAACAGGGAGTAAAACAATTCCCACCCTGGAAAAGAATTCTCAGGGCGTCCCTGGCGGGGTGAGGAGGGTTTACGGCATTTTGGTTTCCTCTTTATCTTACTCTTGGCTCGTCATCGCAGCTAGCGTTTCCCATGATCTTCCTCTATATGATGCATGGTGTTATGTGAGTTTACTAGAAACAGTCCTAGAAATAGTCCCATGAAGGATGTTATTACTATTAGTGCTAGGATTACCGCCCCCGTTTTACAGATGCACGGGGGCTTAAGTGACTTGCCCCAATTCACACACTTGGTAGGTAAGTGACAGTGGCAGGACCTGAACCCAGTCTTCAGAATGGGTGCTCTTACCCACTATACCAGGCTCACTATACCAATATTTTGGATTCTCCAGAAAGGTCTCCAAATTCTCTGACATTGTACACCCACTTCTTTTTCTGTTTTATTTATTTATTTAGAGGGAGGGGCAGGGAGAGAGGGAGACAGAGAATCCCAAGCAGGCTCCCCCACTGTCAGCACAGAGTCTGACACGGGCCTCAAACTCACAACCTTGAGATCATGACCTGAGCATTACTCAACTGACTGAGCCCCCCAGGTGCCCCTGCTCACCCACTTCTATACTCACAAGACAAACATTTCCGGGGGACCCTCTGGCTGATGGCACGGCCCCAGTAAGGCAATGAGTAGGGATATGGAGATGAACCAAAGCCAATGCTTGCCTTAGAGTTGGGGCCGTTTGGAGGAAGGACCAGGACTTTGGAGCCGGACCCTGGCCTCAAATCCTGGCTGGGTCAGTAATTAGGGTTGCCAGATTTAGCAAATCAAAGCATAGGTCACACAGTTACATCTGACTTTCAGATAAACAGTGAATAACTTCTTAGTATAAGTATGTTCCATGCGTGTGTTGCATTTCATCTGGCAACCTTACAGGTAATTAGTTGCTGTGTGACCTTGGGTCCTTCACTCAATCTCTCTGATCTCAGATTCCCTGCTTTCCCAATGAGGAAACCAATTCCCATTGCACAGGGTTGCTTTCAGAAAAAAGAAAGGGTGTGGGGCGCCTGTGTAGCTCAGTCGCATGAACGTCTGACTTTGGCTCAGGTCACGATCTCACGGTTTGTGAGTTTGAGCCCCATGTCGGGCTCTGTGCTGACAGCTCAGTGCCTGGAGTGTGCTTCAGATTTCAGACTCTTTCTGTACCTCTCCCGCTCGTGCTCTCTCTGTATCTCTCAAAAATAAATAAACTTAAAAAAAGAAAGAAGAAAGAGTGACTATATTAAGCACTAGGAATGCTGAGGTGCTTCCTAACTGGTCCATTTTCATAGCCCGCTCCAACTTGCCCCGTGCAGGAGCTGGGGTAGAGGGGACTCTGAAAACCAGCTCAGTCCACGGCCTACTGAAAACCTTTTGAGGTTCCCAGGGCACCTGGACTGAAGCCCAAAGGCATCTGGATGTACCTCAAGTCCCTTCGCAGCAGGTGGTGTCCGGGGCAGAGACCCTTCTCGGAAACCACTGCAGTGGCTAACCTAGGATTGTATTCTCTCTGCGTCTCCCCAAGTGCCCAGCTCCAGGCGTGAAGCTCCCGAAGTGAAGGAGGAGCGAAATGCATGGGGATTTCAGGCCTGAGATGTGGAAACACTCCAGTGGGCTACCACCAGATATCCCTCCGTTTCTCTCCAGCCTCCTGAATCTTCCCCATCTCCACCACCCCTCCCCAAACGGCTGTTTGCTGCCGAATTGCCATAACCTTCTTGCAGGCTTACCGGCTTCCAGATTAAAACTAACCATAGCAGAATTTTTAATCTGAAAATTTTAGAGGGAATAAGGGCGCCTGGCTGGCTTAGTCGGTCGAGCATGTGACTCTGGATCTCAGCATCTTGAGGCTGAGCCCCACGTTGGGTATAGAGTTTACTTAAAGAAAAAAACGGGGGCACCTGGGTGGCTGAGTCAGTTGAGTCTGACTTGATTTCAGCTCAAGTCACGATCTCACAGCTGTGAGACCAACCCCCGCGTCGGGCTCTGTGCCGACAGTACAGAGCCTGCTTGGGATTCTCTCTCTTCCTCTCTCTCTCTCTGCCCCTCCCACTCCCTCCTCTCCTCTCTAAAATAAAATTTTAAAAATTTAAAAAAGAAAAAAAAACAAAACAAGTAGAAAGAATAGAAAAATGGACTAGCTCATCAGCTCACGGTCGATGCTGTTTTCCCAAGTCTAGCCAATCCAAGAGACATTAAAAAAAAAAAAAGTCTCTTTTGTGAATCTTGCACATCAAAAGACTTGGCTTTCAAGATTATCATCTCTGCCATGAGTTTCAAAAGCCCGTTTAGCAACTTGGTGAAAGCCAAGAATTTGGCTGTTTGGCCACTTTCTGCTTTCTTTGTTTGAATTGGTTTGGGTCAAGCCTGTCCAAGGGATATGTAATGATTCAGGCTTCAACCTCAGGACTGGGTTTTGTGAGGAGAGGGGTCAGAGGGTTTCTTTTATAAAGGGAACATAGCATTGGTGCGTGTGCAAAACATGCTAGTCATTGCTATTTTTGTTGTCAGAATAATTTTAGTGAATTTCAATGATTTCTCAGAACACTCACAGATGTGATGGCCACTCCTTTGTTCTTCTTTTGTATTATTATTTTTTAGATTTTATTTTAAGTGTATTTATTTTGAGTGAGAGAGAGAGAGAGACAGAAATGAGTGCCAGAGAGGGGCAGAGAGAGAGGGAGACAGAGAATCCCAAGCAGGCTGCACACTGTTACCGCAGAGTCTGGCTCAAGGCTCAAACTCACACACAGCAAGAACATGACCTGAGCCTAAAGCAAGAGTTCGATGCTTAACTGACCACCCAGGTGCCCCTCCCCCCGCCAACCCTGGTTTTTTTTCCCTATGTTTTTAAGCTCTTCAACTACCACTTCTCCTAATTTAAACTCTTGCCAGATCCTAACTCCCAACTCTGGGGTGGTTATTCTCTGCACTGAATAAGTCAGTATCCTAGGTGTTTCTGCAAGAGCACCTTCTCAGGGCTGCACCCATCCAGGCTGGCAAACCAGTGGCTTGGCTGTCACCTGAAGCCCCATGTCATCTGAAAATCTGATGCTCCTGCTTTGCGTTGCATCATCTGATTTCCGGTCATAAGCATTGGCATTAATGTTGAAGTCAGTCACCTGTTTAAAAAAAGCACGAAGTCCCTTTGCAGCCAAATCCACTGAAATTTCCCAATGTTTTCCAACACCAGAAGTCTCCCAGAATCAGGACTTAGCCAGACAGGATAATTCAGGCCCAGACATGATACACACTGAAGGGGAAGGAAGGATGGTTAGGGGTGAGAGCCACTTACTGAGAATAGAATCACTGGTGTTTATCCTCAGCTCAGCCAACAACTTCCCTGGTGCCCCCACAGGCCACAGCCAGGCTCTGTTTCCAAACGGCAGTTTTCCTGATGACAAAATCGGAAGAGCCTTGTGTCCTTACAGCTAGAGGCAAGAACCCTTGTGTGTTTTTTTTTAAGTGGACTAAATGATCACAATTGGTTGTGATTTTTTTTTTAATGTTTATTTATTTTTGAGAAAGAGAGAGAGCTTGCACAAGGGAGGGGCGGAGAGAGACAGGGAGAGAGAGAATCCCTAACAGTCCTGATGTGGACTCAATCCCACCAGCCGTGACATCATAACCTGAGCCAAAATCAAGAGCCAGATGCTCAATCAACTGATCTACCCAGGCACCCTGGGTGATTTTTTTTTTTTAGTAATAAAGTTTTAGAACAGTTTTAAATTTACAGAAAAGTTGTGAAGATAGTGCCAGCAATTCTCCATATACCCCACACCGTCTGCGTTTCCCGCGTGATTTTCCCATATTACAAACACCTTACATTATTATCATGTATTTGTCACAATTGACCAATGTTTTTATTTATTTTGTGGAATTTTTTTCAATGTTTACTTTTGAGAGAGAAAGCGAGAGACCGTGTGTGAGCAGGGGGAGGGGCAGAGAGAGGGAGACACAGAATCTGAAACAGGCACCAGGCTCTGAGCTGTCAGCACAGAGCCTGACATGGGGTCCGAACCCACCAACAGCGACACCAGATGCCATTGAACTGCAGGGTTGTCGATTTTAAAGCTAATTTCCTATTTGGGGCACTTAGGTTATTTTCAGTTTTGGGTTCCTACAAATGATTCTGTAATAAGCTAGGTTGGGTTTTCTGCTAACCAAATCTTTGCATACAGATTTGTTTTCTTCACATAAATTTCTAAACATAGAATCGAAGGGTTAGGGTGACATATTTGAAATCTTTGGATGCGAACTGCCGAATGCCCTCCGCATTTCCACTCTCACCCCAGACAGCGTATGAAATGCCTATTTCTCTATATCCCCACCAACACCGCATATTAAATAGTTGTTTAAAAATCTGTGCTTTGGTGTGTTTTAAAAAAAAATTTTTTTAATGTTTTTATTTATTTGAGCTCCTGGGTGGCTCAGTCGGTTAAGAGTCCAACTTTGGCTCAGGTCGTGAAATCACGGTTTGTGAGTTCGAGCCCTGCATCAGGCTCTGTGCTGACAGCTCGGAGCCTGGATCCTGCTTCAGAATCTGTGTCTCCCTCTCCCTCTGCCCCTTCCCTACTCACACTCTGTTTCTGTCTCTGTCTCTCTCAAAAATAAACAAACATTTAAAAAAATTTTTTAAAGAAATATCATAAACAAAAACAAGTGTTCTGTGGATAGGAACTTCATTGTGCCTCAATTCCTCTTTAAAATAGGAATAAAAATACCAACCTCCTTGAGGAATTATGGGGATCAAATAAGTTAATACAAAGGCGTTATGATAAATATCAACACATGTAGAATCAAAATTAACAACTCAGGAAACAACAGACATTGGTGAGAATGCAGAGGAAAGGGAACACTTTTGTACTGCTGGTGGGAATGCAAACTGGTGTAGCTACTTGGGAAAACAGTGTGAGGTTCCTCAGAAAATTAAAAATAGAACTACCCTAGACCCAGCAATTGCACTACTAGGTATTTATCCAAAGGATACAAAAAAATGCTGATTCGAAGGGGCACATGCACCCCAATGTTTATAGCCAGTAGCCAAAGTATCAAAAGAGCCCAAATGCCCACCGACTGATGAATGGATAAAGAAGATGTGGTACAATGGAGTATTACTCGGCAGTGAAAAAGAATGAAACCTTGCCATCTGTAAAACGTGGATGGAACTAGAGTATATTACGGTGAGCAAAATAAGTCAGAGAAAGACAAATATCATATGATTTCACTCATATGTGGAATTTAAGAAACACAACAGATGAACACAGAGGAAGGGAAGGAAAAATAAGGTTAAAAACAGAGAGGGAGGCAAACCATAAGAGACTCTTAAATATAGAGAACTGAGGGTTGCTGGCAGGGTGTTCAGTGGGGGAATGGGCTAAATGGGTGATCGGCATGAAGGAGGTGTTTGTTGGGATAAGCCCCAGGTGTTTTATTGTCGATGAATCACTAATTTCTATTCCTGAAATCATGATTACACTATATGTTAACTAACTTGGATTTAAATAAAATAAGGGTGCCTGGGTGGCTCTGTCAGCTGAGCATCCGACTCTTGGTTTCGCAGGCCACGATCTCAGGCTTTCGTGGGTTTGAAACCCATGTGGGGCTCTGCACTGAGCTTGAAGCTGCTTGGGATTCTCTCCCCCACCCCTCCCCTGTTCACACTGTCTCTGTCTCTCTCAAAATAAATAAATTAAAAAAAACCTAAATAAAATAAAAAAAACCCCACATGTGAAATCTTATGTGTGGCTGGGCGACCTTCTATGAAAATGTTATTATGGATTGCCTCAATGTCCAGGTCTTTGTTCTTGGGTGTCAGGAGATAGTGTTAGGCAGGGTCATATGACTGGCTCTGGCCAACAGATTATGATCAGAAGTGATGTGTCACTTCCTATCTGAGGGAGCAAAAAGCCACCGTAAGTAAGACTCTCCAGCCTTCGTCTTCCCCTTCGCGGAGGGTGGAGTCACAAGACAGAAGCTGCCTGCATCCCTGAGTCACTGTGCATCATCCCGTGGAGGGCAGCAGCTGTGAGGGATTGTTGCCTGGACCCAGAGCAGGCTCTGCCTGAGCAAGGAATTCACTTCCGTGAGGTTTAGCTGATTCGCTCTTCTTGTCATTGTGGTTCAGTCACTGGCAGTAGCCTGACTACTAGAACAGATGTTTGAATGCTCCCAGACAATAACCCACACAGTGCATTTGGAGGATGCAGCGTACCGCCCCTAGAATCCTTCACCCCACCCTGAGCCTGGGCCTCTCCTGTTCTCTTACAAAAGGCTGTTGCTTCAGCTGCTGGGAGAATTCGCAGAAACACAGTCTGCCAAACATATTGGTACCATCAGCTCTTAGCACCCCTGGGGTACAGGGGACATGATTCTAATTTTTTTTTTCAGTTGAGATCTAACTGGCAATTGACATGTAACACTGTATTAGTTCCAGGTATGCAACATAACGATTCAATATTTGGATATATTGTTAAATGACGACCACAGTAAATTTAGTTAACATCCATCACCGCACAGCTTTACAGACCCTTTCTCCTTGTGAATAGAACTTGTAAGATTTACTGTTTCAACAACTTTCCAATGTACGACACGGTATTATTAACTCTAGTCTCCATGCTATACAAGTGCTGTATTTTTTAAGAAGGAAAGAAAATGTCCTTGTGATTTTGGGATTGTGGTCTGCCAGCGCCATGGTTAATGCACCCCCGTTTAGGAAGAGCTAGGGAAGATGCACATATTTGCACCTGTTCCTTGTGCTGGGCAGCCTCTGAGGGGGTCCCCAAAGATCCACACCTCCTGGTATTCATGCCCTTGTGTAATTCCCTTCCCCATGGTGTGGGCTGAACTCACTGACTTGCCTCCAATGAATAGAAATACAGCTGAAGTGATGGACGTCACCTCCAAGGGTAGGTTATAAAAAACTGTCATTTCTGTCTTGGGCACCTCCTTTCTTTTCCTCTGCTGAAAAGAATCCAGCTGCCAGGTCCTGAGCTGCCCCGTAGAGGCTTAATTAACATAACTATCACCCAGACTGTTTCCTTTCCCAAAGGAGATTACAATAGAATCTTCTTGTAATCCCTCCTTCTGGTCCTTCCCTGTCCTCCCCCACATCCCCAGGCAACCTTTCATCTGTTTTCTGTGGCTATAGATTAGTTTGCATTTTCTGTAAAGGGAGTGAATCATAAGGCACACACTTTTTTTTGGGGGGGGGGGGTCTGGCTTCCTCTACTTAGCATAGTTATTCGGAGATTCACCTCTGTTGTACTGTGGACCGAGAGTTCATTTCTTCTCACTGCTGCATAGCAGTCCCCTGTATGGATGCACTATGGTCTGTTTATCTTTCCACCTGTTGGACATTCGGGTTGCTTCCAGTTTCTGCCTATTGCAGAGAAGCACGGGGGGGTGCCTGGGTGGCTCAGTTGGTTAAGCATCTGATTTCAGATCAGGTCATGATCTCACACTTCATGAGTTCAAGCCCCGCTTCCGGCTTGCTGCCTTCAGTACAGAGCTTGCTTCAGATCCTGTGTCTCTGGCTCTCTCTGGCCCTCCCTCACCCAAATAAATAAATACTAAACAAAAAAAATATTTTAAAGAAGAGCATGTAAGTATAAGTGCGGATATAGGCTTTCTTTTCTCTTTGGTAAATACCTAGGAGTATTGGTGGAAATGGTAGAGTATTATCGTGAGTGTATGTTGAATTTTATTTTATTTTGTGAAGTTTATTTTTATTATTTTTTATGTTTATTTTTATTTTTGAGAGACAGAGTACCAGCGGGGGAGGGGCAGAGAGAGAGGGAGACACAGAATTGGAAACAGGCTCCGGGCTCTGAGCTGTCAGCAAAGACCCCAACATTGGGGCTCGAACTCAGGGAGTGTGAGATCATGATCTGAACTGAAGTCGGACTCTTAACTGACTGAGCCACCCAGGTTCCCCTATGTTTTTATTTTTAAAGTAATCTCCACACAGTTGGATATTACCTAAGCCTCTAAACTCACAATCCCAAGATCGAGAGTAAGATTCCCTACCAACTGAGGAGCCAGGCATCCTGTATACTGAATTAACATTTTTTTTTTTTTTAAAGTTTATTCACTTATTTTGAGAGAGAGAGAGACTACGGGAGGGGCAGAGATAGAGGAAGAGAGGATCCCAAGCAGGCTCTGCACCATCAGCATGGATCCTGATGGGCTCAAACTCATCAACCATGAGACCATGACCTAAGCCTAAACTAAGTGTCAGGTTCTTAATGGGCTGAGTCATCCAGGCCCCCCCTGTATGTTGAATTTTAAAAGAAACCCTTGGCTTATTTTTCAAAGTGATTGTACCACTCTACAGTCCCACAAACTACTCTGTAAGATGTTTAACCATTCTGGAACTAACCAGTAAACACCAGAAGTCCCAGTGTCTGTGACAGCCATCTCCCACCACCACCCATTCCAAATGCTTCCCAGAATGGGGCGATACCCCCACCTCTGCTAGACCAGAGGCATTCTTGTTCCAGTGGTAGGAACCCCCATTTATGAACCAAGGAGGAAAGCTTGTGAACCCCTATTTCTTTTTTTACTTTTTTTTTTTTAATTTTAAGAAAGAGAGAGCGCGCATGAGCAAGGGAGAAGGGGCAGACGGGGAGAGAGAGAGAGAGAGAGAATCCTAAGCAGCTTCCATGCTGCGCGGTGCAGATGAATCCTGACATGGGGCTTGATCCCACAGCCCTGGGATCATGACCTGAGCTGAAATCTAGAACCGGAGGCTCAACCAACTGAGCCACCCAGGTGCCCCTGTGAACCCATATTTCTGAACTGAGTACATGGTAGCCAATGTACAAGACGGTAAGAAGAGCAGGAGGTAGCGACTAGTGGTACATCTTGGCTTGGCTTTGCATTTTGTGGTTCTTTGGTTTCTGAAAAGACCAAACTGCTCTTTATTTAGAAAACCACGGTTTACATGGAGTGGAGAAACACCCCGTGGTGGTTGGAACTTACAGTCAGGACCCATTTGTTTTCTATTCTTAACTTTGCCTCTGGCCCTGGAGCCTCCCAGAGCCTCCCTGGGGTAAAAATAAGTGGTGTTTGGTAATCTGGGGCTGAAAGGTGGTACTTAAGTCAAAAGTACACCTGAACTCAGCTAATTTTCTCTAATCACCTGTACCAGCCAAGGATCAGCGGGTGCAGGGGGGGGGGGGTTGGGGGGGGGACATGATTATGATGCAACCACAACCACGCACTGCAGGACGGCACGGAACAGTGTTGTGATTCTGAAAACCTTCATCCCTGGACCTTATCAAGCTGGAGTGTGCATCAGAATCCCCAGGAGGGCTTGTTAAAGCACAGACTGCCTGGTCCCACCCCAGAGATTCTGATTTCAGGTGTCTGGAGAGGTGCCTGAGAATTGTCATTTTTTCTTCCCTTCCTTCCTTCCTTTCAGTATGCTCCACGTGGAGACCAAAGTGGGGCTTGAACTCACAACCCTGAGATCAAAACCTGAGCTGAGATCAAGAGTCAGATGCTTAACTGATTCCTACCCCCCCCTTTCTAAAAAATTAAAAAAGATTTTTTAGGGGCGCCTGGGTGGCTCAGTCAGTTAAGCGTCCAACTTTGGCTCAGATCATGACCTCGCAGTTCGTGAATTTGAGCCCCACATCGAGCTCTCTGCTGTCACTGCCCACTTGGGATCCTCTGTGTCCCTTTCTCTCTGCCCTTCCCCAGCTCTCATGCACACTGTTTCTCAAAAATGAAAACAAATTTAAAAAATTTTTATTTTTTATTTATTAAAACTTTTTATATTAATTAATTCATTATAGTTTTTATTTTAGAGAATCTTCGTTTCTAGTAAGTTCCCAGTTGGCACACCTGCTACTGATCATGGGGCCACTCTCTGAGATGCGCTTCCTTCCTGGAGGTCTTTGCTAAGGTCAAGTCCAGCTGAGTCAGTGACCTTCAGCTGGGGTCATTTTGACCACCAGGGGGCGAGACTTGGAGACATTTCTGGTTGCCACAGCTGGCGTGCAGTGGGCATTGCTACTGGCATCTAGTGGGTAAAAGCCACGTCTCAAAGCATGAGACAGCCCCCCACAGGAGTTATTCGACCCAGAATATCAACAGTGCTGAGGCTGAGAAACTCTGAACTGCCGAGGAAAGCATAAATACATCAGAAGATCATTATTATTACAAGGAGTAAATAATACGCAGCCATTAGGAAGAATGCCCTTTAGACCTTTTATTTCTTTTTTTCTTAGGCATTTTTAAAAATGTTTATTTATGTATTTTTAAGAGAGAGAGAGAGGGAGTATGAGCAGGGGAGGACAAAGAGAGGGAGGCAGAGAATCCCAAGCAGGCTCCACGCTGTCAGCACAGAGCCCGACTTGGGGCTTGAACTCATGAACCAGTGAGTCGGATGCTTAACTGACTGAGCAAGCCAGGTGTCCCATTTTCTTAGAGCTTTTTGAAACTTGACGAATTGTTTGTGATGGGGGGCAGGGGAGAAAAGGAATACGTTCAACATTATCAGTGGTTTCATTAATTTTCTTTATACTTTAACACTTCCTAGAAGTTTCTTGTTTCTGTGTTTATTTATATGGCATCCGTCTCCATTTAAAAGGACCTAATCTAGTACATGTTAGGAGAGTGTTAACTAGTTGGTGGCTACGTGGCTGGGGAAACCCAATGTCTTATAAGTCAAATCAATGGCGAGTTGACAGGTTCTTAACAACTGACTCCCTGAAAAGAAAAGCTCTGGTTTGCAGTATTTGCTGATTTTCATGCTGTAAACATGCCACCCCCCCCCCCCCCGTGGCTTATTTCAAGCCACCTCATGATGTCACCGGAGAAGGAGTTGGGTAGATGAGCACAACTGGCTGGCCAAGCCCATAGGAGCCAGGGACCCTGCTGTTAATTATGGAAATAATTATGTTAATATAAAAGACTTGAAAAATATATACATTTTTAATGTTTATTTTTGAGAGAGAGAGAACGAGTGGGGGAGGGACAGAGAGAGAGGGAGATACAAATCTGAAGCAGGCTCCAGTCTCCGAGCTGTCAGCACACAGCCCAACGCAAGGCTTGAACCCACGAACCGTGAGATCATGACCTGAGCTGAAGTCGCAGAATGCTCAACTGACTGAGCCATCCAAGAGCCCCAAGACTGGAAAAAAGTATTAAAAGACTGGAAGGAAAAATGGCAAAAGGCTAATAGTAGTACACTGGGATTATGCAAACATTAGAAACTATGCAGCTCCAGCTTAATACGAAATGAATTTGAGAGCGGGGTTGGGGGGGGTGGGGGGTGGGTAGGGAAACAGAGGTGGCTCCTAGGCTGGGTTATGTCCTGGGTTATGGAGGAATAGAATCACCTAGCCATTCAATCGACGGAATGGGAAAAGATATTTGCAAATGACCTATTGGATAAAGGGCTAGCATCCAAAATCTATAAAGAACTCACAAACTCCACACTCCCAAAATAAATAATCCAGTGAAAAAATTGGCAGTGGACATGAATAGACACTTTTCCAAAGAAGACATCCGGATGGCCAACAGGCACATGAAAAGATGCTCAATGTCACTCCTCGTCAGGGAAACACAAGTCAAAACCACAGTCAGATACCACCTCACACCAGTCAGAGTGGCTAAAATGAACAAATCAGGAGACTATAGGTGTTGGCAAGGATGCGAAGAAATGGGAACCCTCTTGCACTGCTGGTGGGAATGCAAACTGGTGCAGCCGCTCTGGAAAACAGTGTGGAGGTTCCTCAAAAAATTAAGAATACAATTATCCTACGACCGAGCAATAATGCTACCAGGCATTTACCCAAGGGATATAGGAGTGCTGATGCATAGGGGCACATGCACCCCAATGCTTATAGCAGCACTTTCAACAATAGGCAAATTATGGAAAGATCCTAAAGGTCCATCAACTGACAAACGGATAAAGACGATGTGGTTTATATATACAATGGAATAGTACTTGAGAAAGAATGAAATCTGGCCTTTTGCAGCAATGTGGATGGAACTGGAGGGTATTATGCTGAGTGAAATAAGCCAAGCAGAGAAAGACAGATACCATGTTTTCACTCATAGGTGGATCCTGAGAAACTTAACAGAAGACCATGGGGGAGGGGAAGGGGAAAAAAAGTTACAGAGAGGGAGGGAGGCAAACCATAAGAGACTCTGGGATACTGAGAACAAACTGAGGGTTGATGGGGGGGTGGGGGAGAGGGGAAAGTGGGTGATGGGCATTGATGAGGGCGCCTGTTGGGATGAGCACTGGGTGTTGTATGGAAACCAATCTGACAATAAATTAAAAAAAAAAAAAAAAAAAGAATCACCTAGCCATTAATGTTACTTAGCTCCCAATTTCTGGTCTCCACCCAAATTCTAAATTTGTGACTGAGAGAATCAGTTGACATGATCCTATGTCAATTGTAGTGGAGGTTGGGGGCGGGGGGAAGATGCATATAAACATGCGGTGCATGGGAGGGGGCATGTGCTGCAGGTGAAATGTGGGTGAGGTAGAAGTGATGGGGGCTGGGAGACTCTGCTGTGGAACGCCCAGTCAAGGAGGACTGCTCAGAGGAAGTGACATGTGAACTGAGACCTAAATGACAAGAAGGTGCCTGACAGCCTGGGACTGTGTTTTGAGAACAGCCAGCAAATGCCTTCCCACTCAAGATGCCGTCTGCGCATTGGGGCACGGGCATCGCTGGGGGCTTATTGGACGGGCACCCACCCAGGGCGCACCCCAGCTGTGTGGAACTGGACTGTGCATTTGAATGAGATCGACGGGGGGGGGGGGGGGGGGGGGATTCAGGTGAGAATCACAGAGCTGGGGATTGAATTCGAGAGCCTGCATTACTGTTTCAGGATGCTGGTTTCAGTCAGATACTGTGACTCCACTGCATTGACATCTCGCCTCAATGAGAAGCTGTTTCTCTAGTGAGACCCAGGCTGGCAAACGGAACTGAGCCTTTGTTTTTCAGAGCTGTGCCATTTTATTACTTTATTTTATTTTATTTTTTAAATGTTTATTTTTGAGAGAGAGAGGAGAGCGCACACACAAGTAGAGGACGGGTAGAGAGAGGGAGAGGGAGACACAGAATCTGAAGTGGCTCCAGGCTCTGAGTTGTCATCACAGAGCCTGACATGGGGTGTGAACTCATGAACTGCAAGATCATGGGCTGAGCTGAAGTTGGATGCTGAACCAAATGAGCCACCCCAGCGCCCCTGAGAGCTGTGCCATTTTAAAACTGGTTTTGGGGGGCACCTGAGTGTCTCAGTCTGTTAGGCATCTGACTCTTGGTTTCAGCTCAGATCATGATCTCATGGTTCGTGAGTTTGGGTCCTGTGTTGGGCTCTGCATGGACAGCATAGAGCCTTCTTGGGATTCTCTGTCTCCCTCTCTCTCTCTGCCCCTCCCTGGCTCGTGTTCTCTTTCCCTCTCTCTCAAAAACAAACATTTAAAAAACCCCCACAGATTTTAAGAAAGTGAAGGAATCACTTAGCAGGCAGAAGCCGGAGGCCTGAGCAACAGCGTTATCATGAGACTTTTCACAGTGACATCACCACCGGGCTGAAGCGTACCTTCAGCCCAAGCCCTGGGCACCACAGGCAGAGTTCTCACAAGTCGGAAAGGCCACGGGCTGTCTTTCTGAATGCACTTAATTGCCTGTGATTCACCCCTCAGCGAGGAGCCAGAAAGAGAGGTCGCTCCTAACCGGAGTACTTTCTGATAACTGGCAGCAACTTGCAGCTACAGTTCCAGGCTGAACACCAGCCCTGGAAGGAACATGCTGTTGTAAGGGGGCAAAATTGCATAAAAGGTGGGTAAAAGCAAAGAGGAAGCACAACCAGCAACCTCAAATTTCCCCAAGCTACAGATTACATTTATTTAGCACTGCGCAGATTACTACGTCCTTTACATATAACGAGCAATGGATTGCGTTTAGCTCTTGGTGCAGAGACCCAACCACAGCTGCTCATACGAACTAGAGGGCTTTTCTTTTACTTAACTAGTGGTCTGAGGACATCCACAAATTCATCAGACTTCCTCCTTTCTGCTCCACTATTCTCGGCATATGGCTTCCTTCCTCAAGGTTACCTCATGGTCAAAGATGGCTGCTGCAGCCCTGGCTACCTTGTTTGAGTTCCAGGCAACAGGAAGGAGGAAGTAGCAAGAGCAAGAGACCAAGCTAAGTCACTTCCTTTTAAATAGCTTTCCTGGAAGCCCCACCCAATGACTTCCTCTTATGATTTCATCATCCTCCCTTCCTTGCAAAGGAGGCTGGGAAATGTAGTCCTTAAGCTGGGCACACTGCCCACTTGAATACAATTTAGGCTCTGTTTGTAAAAAATAACTGTCAAATGGATATTGGGAGAGAAGCATGCAGTCTCCAACATGCTTACATTATCCTATTCTGTGCTCAGTTTTGAGAGACCTTTGGGAAAATCTATAATTTCCCCCACAAGGTCTGAGATTCTCTGACACTTTTTTCTGTGTTATAAACAGACTAGCAGTATTTTTTCTTTCTTTTTCTCTGGGGGGGGGGGGGCAGGGGAGAGAGAGACAGAGAGAGACAGAGAGAGAGAGACAGAGAGAGAGAGAATCTTAAGCTGGCTATATCCCATGACCCCGGGTTCATGATCTGAGCTGAAATCAAGAGTCGGATGCTCAATCAACTGAGTCACCCAGGCACCGCAAGACTAGCAGTATTTTCTCTTTTTCTTAAGAAAGGTAGAATTATTTGCCCAAGGTAAGCTGCATTTCATAGCAAGGGGAGGAGAACATATAAGGTTTCAAATCTGTCAAAAATCTTCTTTCACAATTTGTTTTCTGTGTTTCTACAGAAAACAAGAGTTTAGGGAGAAATACATCCCTTTAATTTACCAAGTGAGGTGAGTTGTGACCACATTTGATCACAGAAAAGGCAAGAGAAGGAATCAGAACACATCCCTCCCACACTCCTTCCCCCACCTCCCAGAAGAGCAGATCATTGTTCCCATACACGGTGACTGAAATGTGAGTGGGGGGAGTCACCCGCATCTCCAACAAGCCACCCCACCTTTGGAGTCCAGGACTGCACGGTCATAGAATCTCACCCTCAGTAGGAAGCTGAGTGCAGCACGGGTACAATCGAGATGTGGTGTTGTAAAGTATATCCCCATTTCTATGGCATGCCTCCCTTCAAAGGTAGAGCCAATCCCCCTGGCCTTGAACGCGACCCAGAGTTAGTGGCTTGCTTCCATGGAAGAGACTGTACACATGCTGTATGACTTCTGAGGCTAGGTCATAAAAAGGAGAACTTCCTCCTGGCATTCTCCCTCAGCTCACCCCCTCTGGGGGAACCAGATGCCAGGTCTTGTAGCAAAAGTGAAATTCAGAAACCAGCTCAAGAGTGTACTTAATAACGCCAACACTGGTGCTAAACTTGAGCAGGCAATGTATTAAAACCCAAAAAGGACTGCCTTTTTTTAAATGTATGTGCAGTGAAATGTTAAGTAAAAGATGTTTGATTTTATCTTATTTTTATTGACCTCTTGTGCTCATAATGTTATTTGACTTTTCTCATGTCTTTTGGCTCATGCCCTTCATTCTAACTTTGAGCTTTCCTGGCAGTGATTGATCTATGAGGCCGCGTGTATGGCCTACTGTGATGAATGCACGCATCATGTATCACAAGAAGCTGTGGGTATCACCCATTCTCTTGACGTTGCTGTGTGGTAGTCCAGGAGAGAAGGAAAAAGATGGGCTTCAGTTTCATTTCAATCACATGGGGGCGCCTGGGTGGCTCAGTCAGTCGAGCGTCCAACTTCGGCTCAGGTCACAATCTCGTGGTTCATGAGTTCGAGCCCCGCGTCGGGCTCTGTGCTGACAGCTCAGAGCCTGGAGCCTGCTTCAGATTCTGTGTCCCCCACTCTCTCTGCCCCACCCCTGCTTGTGCTCTCTCTGTGTCTTTCAAAAATGAATAAACATAAAAAAATTTTTAATTCAATCATGTGAACAAATAATCTTGGGAGTGTGGAAAGCCTTTCTAAGCCTGATGCAAAACTCAGGAGCTATAAATTCAAAGACTGAACTCTTTAAAAAAATTTTCAAAGCAAGAAAAATGGAAAAGGATAAACGAAACAGAAAGCCAATGACAACCTGGGAAACTAGACTAGTCAAAGTACAGCCATAAGAAGATAACCTTTTTTCATTTCTTTGATCAGCGAAGTGCAGAGTTTTTGGTTTTTTTTTAATACCATTAGTAAGACTATGGAAAAATGGCACACATGTATTTATGGGAGCCAGTGCCAATTGCTCTGCCTTTCTGAAGCACATTTTCTTTTTCTTTTTTTGTATTTTTTTAATGTATATTTATTTTTGAGAGAGACAGAGCCTGATGTGGGGCTTGATCCCATGAACCATGAGATCATGACCTGAACCAAAGTCAGGAGTCGGCTGCTCAACCGAGTGAGCCACCCGGGAGTCCCTTTCAGAATATTTTATTTAAATAAAATTTTTTTTCAACATTTATTTATTTTTGGGACAGAGAGAGACAGAGCATGAACGGGGGAGGGTCAGAGAGAGAGGGAGACACAGAATCGGAAACAGGCTCCAGGCTCGGAGCCATCAGCCCAGAGCCTGATGCGACCTCCTGGACCGCGAGATCGTGACCTGGCTGAAGTCGGACGCTTAACCGACTGCGCCACCCAGGCGCCCCTCAGAATATTTTAAAAGGATTTATGTACTGACAAGGAATGGTGTCGAACTATGTTAAGAGAAAGAAGAGTGCGATAGTACTCATAAAATGATCGCGTGCTTTTCCTTAAAGGGGGAACATACATATGTATAGTTACATACACACATACACAAGGACACCATTTCCAAAGGTTACGTGTTAGCTCTTGAGTATAGGATTGAGACACATGCCAGACAAGGTAGGTGGAATAACTTTTCACTTCTTACTTTCTGTTCTTCTGTGCAATTGCAATTCTTCCGTTGAAACAAGGAGTACTTGTTAGAACCAGTGAATACAGAATACAGTGCTCTTACAGGGGATTCTACCTCATGGAATGTATAGGAAAGGAGGAATTAAAGGATGGCCAAGATGAGTTAGGTGTACAGAGACCCTGAGTACGTGTTCCTATAGTACTAAAACACTGAAAACAGCCAAAATGCTTTGTGGTGATGAACTGATACATTATGATGGGCCTATAACATGGGGTACTATGTGACTGTTAATAAGAAGTAAGCAGGTGACTACTGTTGACCTTTAAGGAACATGGGTTTGAACTGCGTTGGTCCACTTATATGCAAATTTTTTCAGTCAATACAGTACAGGTCTGTGAATGTATTTATTCTTCCTTGTAATGTTCTTAGTCACATTTTCTTCTCTCTAGCTTCCTTTATTGTAAGAACACAGTGTATAATACATAGCATACAACCTACATGTTAGCCACCTGTATATGTTATGATGGATGAGGCTTCCAATCAATAGAAAGCTATCAGTAGTTAAGTTTCAGGGGTGTACAAAGTCACATGGATTTTCGACTGTGCGTGGAGTCATACCCTTAACCTCCACATCGTTCAAGGGTCAACTGTATATTGTTGGCATGGAAAAGATGTCCAAGATATATTACAAAATGGAAAATAAAAGGTCAGTTTCATAACAAGCTGTGTAATATATCTTTTGTGTTTAAAAGTGTTTACATACAGGGGTGCCTGGGTGGCTCAGTCAGTTAAGCATCTGACTTTGGTTCAGGTCATGATCTCAAGGTTTGCTCGAGCCCTGCATCGGGCTATGTGCTGACAGGTCAGAGCGTGGAGCCTGCTTCAGATTCTGTGTCTCCGTCTCTCTCTGCCCCTCACCCACTCACGCTCTCTCTCTCAAAAATAAATGAATGTTGGGGCGCCTGGGTGGCTCAGTCGGTTAAGCGGCCGACTTCGGCTCAGGTCACGATCTCGCGATCCGTGAGTTCGAGCCCCGCGTCGGGCTCTGTGCTGACAGCTCAGAGCCTGGAGCCTGTTTCAGATTCTGTGTCTCCCTCTCTCTCTGCCCCTCCCCTGTTCATGCTCTGTCTCTCTCTGTCTCAAAAATAAATAAACGTTAAAAAAAAAATTAAAAAAAATAAATGAATGTTAAAAAAAAAAACTTAAAAAGAAAGTCTTTATGTATACATACCTAAAAGTCTGGAAGGTGTTAAAAATCAAAGTGCAGGGGCACCTGGCTGCCCTAGTCTGTGGAGCATGTGATTCTTGATCTTGGGGTCCTGAGTTCCAGCCCCACGTTGGGCATGGAGCCTATGAAAAAAAAAAAAAGAAGAAAGTATACATTAACTCACATTTTCTTCAGTCATCAAATGCTACTTACTTTAAATGGATGTGAAGTTTCCAGAGTTTAGCTGAGAGATGTCACATGCACTATGGCTCCTATAGACCTCCCAATTCCAAGGTTGGAGGCTAATCCAGGATCACTTTCTCAGGCCCCTTGAGGACTAATTTTTTTTTTTTTTTTTAGTGCCAGTCTTTATTGAGTAATTTCGTGGATGTGTGAGGAACTCAGTTCTTTTCTCATTTATTCTCATTGAATCTTGAAAGCAAACTTCAGGAATTTGTTATCATCTCCATTTTTGATGCTCAAAGAGTCTTACTAATGTGCCCAAGGTCACTCAGACAGGAAGTGCCTATAAAGTTATTTAGAAAGCCAAACTAGATGGCACTATCTCATCAATAGAAAAAAAATGTGGTTCAAGTCAAACTAGATTACTGGTTTTGTAAGCCTTTTCCATGTCTGTGCCTTTCTTTTTATTTTATTATTATTTTTTTAATGTTTGTTTATTTTTGAGAAAGACAGAGACAGAGTGTGAATGGGGGAGGGGCAGAGAGAAAGGAAGACAAAATCCGGGACAGGCTCCAGGCTCTGAGCTGTCAGCACAGAGCCCGACGCGGGGCTCGAACCCACAAACCGTGAGATCATGACCTGAGCTGAAGTCGGAAGCTTAACCAACTGAGCCACCCAGGCGCCCCTTTATTTAATTTAATTTAATTTAATTTAATTAAAAAAATTGTTTTAATGTTTTATTTTTGAGACAGAGAGAGAGCATGAATGGGGGGAGGGTCAGAGAGAGAGGGAGACACAGAATCAGAAGCAGGCTCCAGGTTCTGAGCTGTCAGCACAGAGACTGACGCGGGGCTCGAATTCACGGACCGCAAGATCACGACCTGAGCCGAAGTCAGATGGTTAACCGACGGAGCCACCCAGGCGCCCCATCCCTTTATTTTATTTTTTAATGTTTATTTTGTTTAAAAAAAAATTTTTTTTTAACGTTTATTTATTTTTGAGACAGAGAGAGACAGAGCATGAACGGGGGAGAGGCAGAGAGAGGAAGACACAGAATCTGAAACAGGCTCCAGGCTCTGAGCCATCAGCCCAGAGCCCGATGCAGGGCTCAAACTCACGGACCGCGAGATCCTGACCTGAGCTGAAGTCAGACGCCCAACCAACTCAGCCACCCAGGTGCCCCTAATGTTTATTTATTTTGGACAGAGACAGAGTATGAGCGGGGGAGGGGAAGAGAGAGAGAGACGGAGACACAGAATCTGAAGCAGGCTCCAGGCTCTGATCTGTCAGCACAGAGCCTGATGTGGGGCTTGAACCCATAAGCTGTGAGACCATGGCCTGTGCTGAAGTCAGACACTTAACCAACTGAGCCACCCAGGTGCTTTGTATCTCTGTGCCTTTCAACTTATGTGTCCCAGTGCTCTGAGGGGCCTCTGCCTTCCAGGAGCCTTGGCTGTGCTTCATGGTCTAGCAATGCTTCCCCCCCCAGGAAGTCCTCTGAAATTCCACCACTGGGAAATACCCATTTATCCTCCTTACAAATCTAACTTTCCGCCATCATAGCATAGGCCATATACTGTTTTTACAGTAGCCACAGGTGAGCCTCATCCCACAGCCCTTGCAGGTTGGCTATGAGCACCCAGCAGGTATTGACGTGTAATAATGCTGCTTAGGTTTTATAAACAGCAGTTTAGAATGAAACTGACCAAAAGTTTGGGTCTCCACAGTCATCTCTGTGTGTCTAGGGGTAGGGAGGGGGAGGAAGAGAGGAAGAGAGAGAGAGAGAACACTCATTTAAGACCTTGGCAAGTCTCAGAAAAATCTCTATGAAAATGCCCTCAAATTAAACATTTTTTGCCATACAGGCGCCTGGGTGGCTCAGTCGGTTAAGTGCCCAACTTTGGCTCAGGTCATGATCTCGAGGTTTGTGGGTTCAAGCCCTGTGTAGGGCTGTGATGACAGCTCAGAGCCTGGAGCCTACTTTGGATTCTATGCCTCCCTCTCTCTGCCCCTCCCCTGCTCCTGCTTTGTCTCTCTCCGTCTCTCAAAAAATGCGTTAAAAAAAACTTCTTTGCCATAAAAATAACAGATTTTCACATGTTTTTCTATTGTAATCATTGAAAAAATTCTTTTAATATTATAGAATCAACAGTTTTTGCTGTGCTTGTGCAAAAGAGGTAAGCCCCAGGCTGTGTGCCTCTGATACTGGATGGACAAAATGCATTCATGGCCTGCTGCTCCCACTCTGGCTGCCTGAAAACTTGGGGTTCCCCTCTAACACCCACTTTTGCCTGGCATGTACTTTCTGCCTGGCCTCCAACCCCCTTTCTTCCTAAACCTTACCTATCTTTTTAAAGATTCAACCAGGAAGAAGACTGCCAAGATTCTGACCTTGAAGAAGTTACTTTTTGGAGACAGCAGTCCTGTAAGAAAACACATCAATAGTAGATCATTTCATGTAGTGATATGGGGTATCAAACAGTAAAACCAGGCAATAGGAGAGTAGAGGGCTCTACTTTAACAAGGCTGCTATGACGAGACCTCTGTGCTTACAGGCCGTTTGAGCTGAGCCTTGAGAACTGAGGGGCGGGGGGAGGGGGAAGAGTCCAGAGAGAGTGTACCATGACAGCAAAGGCCCTGTGGCAGAAAAGAGCTTAGTGTCCTGGGGAAACATAAAGAAGGCCAGTGTGAATGGGCAGCACAAGACAAGCAGGGGATGGTGTCAGGTGAAAATAAAGGAGGCGGACCCATATCCTGTAGGTCAAAGTGAGGAGGGTGAGCGAGGTGGCAGCTAGTGGGGGATGGTGGCCTGGCCGACTTCTCCAGCCGTGGGTGGCTCCTGCCCCTGACGCTGGAGTCTGGGGTGGCGGGTTTGCCTCTGTGCGGTCATCGCCCGTTTGCGTGGCTGCTTCCACTGGGGTGCCCCGGGGTCGCAGGGGCAACAGGGTCACCGCGCCGCGCGGGTTAACTGGAGGCCGCGCCGTCCACCCAGCGCGGCCACGCGGGTTCCGGCCGCGGGAGGGGGGGGCTGGCGCGTGACGCAGGCTGCCCGCACTTGGCCCCGCAGCGTGCTTGTCGGGACAGGTGCGGGGCCGCCACCCACCCCGGCTTGGGCTCCTCGTCCCGCGCTCCGTTGCGCTGGCGGCCTCCAGGGTGGACTGGCGGCCGCGACACGGGACGCTGTCCCCGAAGACCAGCCCGCTGGCCTTGCCACTTGCGAGTTTTTCTTCGAGCTTGGAGGCCCAAATTGCCCGTGAGAGAAATGGGACACTGAAATAAACAGATGGGGGAGCACTCTGCCAAGCTGGACACAAGTTGGGCGTTTCCTTCTCTTTCTCCACGTCCCTCCTCCCCTTTGGAAGCCCAAAGGGCTGGAGCAGGTTGGCTGCCACCCCCGACACCCCAGCGACTCCGAGGCGCGGAGGCCCGACTTACTTTTGCTTCCCCTGAGGCCGGGAAGCGCCTGAAAAGCCCCCGCGGGGCGCGGTCGCTAGGGCGGGTCACGTGACCCCGACTCGACGCCCCGCGGGGTGGTTGTGCCCAGCGGCGAGCAAGCGAGTGCGCATGCGTACCTTTTATCTCTCCCCACCCCACCCCCGGTTGGCTTGGACGCAACCACTGTCAGCTCCTCCCCCTCCTCCTCCATCCTTCCCGACATATACTCCCTTTCCCCCGCCCATTGGTTACGTCAGGCAGACAGGCCGGAGAACCAATCACGGAGCTGTATTCAGAGGCCGGCACGCGGAACCGGTCGGATCGGGCCAATGGGGGTCCTCGAAGCGGGCGCGCCCCAACCGGGCCGGAGAGCTGAAGCCGAGTGGGCGGTGCTTCCCCAGTCAGCATGTGGGCGGGGGAGGGCGGAGACCAGCAGCCGCAGAGGCGTCGACGGCGGCGGCGACGACGACGTTCCTCAGTCTTCGGGGTGGGCTCGGCGGCATAGGCCGGGCTGTGCGGCGGGCTAGGCGGTCAGCGGCGGCGGCCTTAGGAGGGCCGCGGCGCCATGGGCGGGCGGTAGACGGGTTCGGGCCGGCGACGCGAGGTGCGGCGGCAGTCGTCCGGGCCGCGGCGACCTTCCGCGAAGCCCGGGGGTGGGGAGGCCCGGGGCGGGGGTCGTCCCGGGCTGCGTGGGGCCTTGGGGCGGGGCTCGCAGGCCGTCGGGGTGCAGGAGGTCTGGGCCGCCGCGAGGAGCCGCCGCCGGTCGCTGGGCCCCGCCGCCGGGCCGCTCGACGACGACGCTCCCGCGGGGGCCCCGCCTGAGGAGGACGCGGCGGCGGCGGCGAGGCCGCGGGAGGCCGCGGAGGATGGAGGAGCGGAAGGAGGAGGGCGAGGCCGAGATCCAGGAGCACGGGCCCGAGCACTGGTTCTCCAAGTGGGAGCGGCAGTGCCTGGCCGAGGCCGAGCAGGACGAGCAGCTGCCCCCTGAGCTGCAGGAGGAGGCGGCGGCCGCCGCGCAGCCCGAGCACAAGCAGCAGAAGCTGTGGCACCTCTTCCAGAACTCGGCCACCGCCGTGGCCCAGCTCTACAAAGGTGAGGCCCGCCGCCGCCATCTTGCCGCCGCCGCCCCGCCGCCGGCGCCGCCGCCGCCGCCGCCGCCTCCGCCTCGGGGCCGGCCGGTCGGCGGAGAGCCCCGAGGGCGGCCTCCCTGGCCCTGCCGCCGCGCCACCGCCCCGCCACCCCCTCCTCACAAGATGGCGGCGCGGGGGGCGGGCCCGGCGGGCGGGCCGCGGCTGAGCAGGGGCCGGCGCTGGGGGCGCCCCCGTTTGGGGCCGCCGGGGGCCCGCCCGCGCCTCGGGCCCGGCTGCCGGCGCCCCTCGGGCCGGGAGGGCCGGGGAGGGGCTCCCACTCACAAAATGGCGAAGGCAGGCGGCGGGGCCGGCCATTGTGCCCGGAGCCGGCCTCGGGGCGGGGACTGGGAGGGGGCGCCTCCGGCGGGCGCGGCTCGGCCCCGGGGGGCTGCACCTCTGAGCCCCGCGGCTGGCCTCGTCCCCGCCGCGACCCCCTGCCTGCCGTCCTCGCAGCGAGTGTGGGATCCCGAAACCCTGGAACAAAATGGCGAAACCTAATATGGCCGTTCGGAGTGATTGACGCCCAAATAACATCTCTTTCTCTGTGTCTCTCCCTCTCTCTCTGTGTCTTTTGTGTTTCTTTTTTCTCCCCTGCACCCCTCGCCCACTTTTTCAGACCGAGTGTGCCAGCAGCCAGGACTTTCTCTCTGGGTCCCCTTCCAAAACGCAGCCACCGCCGTCACCAACCTCTACAAAGGTAAAGATAACCTTGCTGCATTGCCGCCTGAGGGGAAGGGCAGCCTGCGTCAGGGCTTGAGTCCTGCGTTGCTAGGGAGGTAGACACCCCGGCCCGGACTGCCCGAGCCTTTTCTGCTGCCGAACCCGGCCGCCGAGTGCCTGGAGTATTTGGTGGGGAGGGAGCTCCGGGGGTGGCCTGGCCAGAGCACGGATTCTCAGCTGGGGCGTTTGACCCCCTCTTCGCCTGCCTCGGGTACATTTGACGCTGGGGGGCAGTTTTGAACGTCATCGTCGAGAGGGGGCTGCTGGATACCCTGCCCTGCAGGAGACCGTGCTCCCCCTCCCCGAGTGTCAGTACTGCTGAGGTTGAGAAGCCGAGAGGGGTGCACCTTCTCATCGCAGAAGTCGCCCAGGGAAGAAAAGGGTTGATGGTTTGGTGCCACAGACCGACGTGAGCAGCTCCTGGAAAGGATTCTTGAGAGTTAGGCAACTTAGACCAAGGTACTTTGGTAGCATTTAAGTGCGTTGAAAATCAGCTGATGGGAATAATCTGTGCGCACGTTAACGTACTGTTCTTCCCTAGCAACCTCGAGTAATTGCTTTCAGAGCTGCCCTCTACCTGATTGTATATTATTGGCAGGAAACGTGTTACCAGAGTTTGTGTCGGTAGATTTGTGCTTTATGATAGTGTTTTTTTGGGGCTAATCTCCCGCCCCCCAGTGACCGGAAGATCTGTAAGTAAAGGTTCTTGCTCTTTGTGCGTTCTCAGTAACCATGGCATTAGATTTTGTGTCTTACGATTTTGAAGATTTGGAAATTTGGATTTGATGTCTTTTGGGGTTAAGGTTCCTATGGAGAAAGGATTTGAATTTGTTAATCTTAGGAAAAATGTAATTAAATCAAACGTTTTCAAACTTGTAGAAGCTGCTGGTAACAGTAATGGACTTTGTGCACTTCAGAATTGTCAAGACAAGTTGAAGCACAGGCTGTGGAGTGCCTTTTCAGGTTCTCATTTTTGTGTAAGAATGTGCAAATGGTGGCAGCATTCTATAGGAAAAATTCCCTTCTTGTGAGATTTCCTGGGTGGAATTTGCAGTTTTGGGGGACAGTAATTTGAAAACAAACTGGTGAATGGAATGTTAATTCTAGGGAAGGAGGAACTCAGTCTAGGCTTGCGAGAAAAAGGAAACGATTAAATGTTGTCTCAGTGGTCAACTTTGATTCTATGTAGGTGAGTTCCTTAAATTTTGACTTTTGAGTGAATTACTCTAACATTTATCAGTGCTTGAGGGTGTTAAGCATTGTCTGGAATGGCTCTTGTTTGCCTCCAGAGAATTTTGAAATATTTAATACCTGTTTTAAAAACTCCTTTCTTGGAGTATAATTTGGATATTGTGTAGTCAGTCTTCTTAAGAATCGTAGCTCAAATTTGATAAACCTACATTAAAAGAAAGCATCTACCTCCAACCCAAGCCCGCAGCACCACTGATCTGATTGCCGTGTGTAGTGTATAGTTTCTCACTTCCATTAGGTCATGAGTAGAGCTTTATGGTATGCGGTCTTTTGTGCCTGGCTTCATCCACTTCCCATGTTTCTGAGATTGATCCCTTGAGTTCATACTGAAGGTGTGAATTCTGCCCCTCCTTTTTTGTTTTTTACTTATTTTTTGCTGAGTAGCGTTTTGTTGTGTGAGAGGTACTACAGTTCGTTCATTTGTTTGTTGCAGTTGCTTTTTGTTTGAAGCTGGGGGATGGCACCATTTTTGGTGCTTTTGTATGCCAAGCTCTTTGCCTAGGTCATGCAAAAATACTAATGTCCCCTAGATTTTCTGTTCAGTTTTTGGTGCTGTTGTGTGTTTTTATGATGTATCCGTTTAGAATTAAAGCTGGCAGTTTTGTATATGGCCTTAGGTAAGAAGATGCGTTCAGAAGCTGAACTCTGAAATTATCCCTAATTTGATTACTGGATTTGAAATTACTTTTTGTAATATATTGTTTCTGTTCAGAAGATTTAATGAGAGCGCTTCAGTTTTTTAAAAAATAAAATCACGTGATGTTCTTGGGTTATTGTGAGTATTAGATTGTTAGAACTCGTTGTATTTTGTGTTGTGTTACTGTAAAGGTAAATCTATCTTTCTTTACCTGTTAGGAAAGGTAAGTTGTGGTTTGTGGTATTTGGTAGTGTGGCAACATAGTCTTAACTGATTGACAGAGAAAGGATCATGCTCTGCAGAGCCTCACGTTCCTCTTTTTCAGGGTGAAGTGCTTGGGGACCAGGAATGCAGCTGTAGGAATAATTAGGTACCTTAAATAGAACTGGTACAATTAGCAAGGTAGTGTCACCAGTGCATGCAGCCTGGAGTAGTGGTAAATCTAAATCATCCTTCATAGCTCTGATTAAACGTTTACATGTAATTTACAAGGGGAAAGATTTGGAGGGTCTCTTTAAGTGGACACTGCTTCAGTATTTTATATGATGAAACACTAAAGCTAAAGCTAAAAATGGCTCCTTTTCCAGGCCGGGGACAGAGAGGTTGGCACTTGTACCAGGTTCTTGATAACCCCTAAAGGGAGCACATTGGAAGCTCAGAATGGTGGTAAAAGCTTAACTGAGGATCTTTTTTTAAAATTTTTTTTTTTTTCAACGTTTATTTATTTTTGGGACAGAGAGAGACAGAGCATGAACGGGGGAGGGGCAGAGAGAGAGGGAGACACAGAATCGGAAACAGGCTCCAGGCTCCGAGCCATCAGCCCAGAGCCTGACGCGGGGCTCGAACTCCCGGACCGCGAGATCGTGACCTGGCTGAAGTCGGACACTTAACCGACTGCGCCACCCAGGCGCCCCTTAACTGAGGATCTTTTGATTGATTGTGGGCTTTTTGAAAAATCAAGTGTTAATGTGGTTTGGCGTGGCTCGAAGGATTTAGAGGAGAGTGAGTTGTCCCTCATCGTGGACAGGATTCAGCAAAATGGAGTGTGTGGTTCCTTCTACTCCACTGAGTAGGGCCAGACTTTGGTATCCTCTTTTGGAAAGGGGAAGAAAAAATCTTGATGGTCGGTTCTCATCTCTACCTTGTTTTGGTAAATATAAAGAGGATGATGTTTGTTTACTTTTCAGTCAGGTTCTGTTCCTGGCCTGGTACAGTTTCTGATGTCTGCAACTGAAGAGGGGAGTGAAAAGTTACTTAAGTTATTTCAATCTAGCCCAAGTTCATGCTTAACCTGGGAAATACTGGACCACACCTAGTGGTTTGCTTCTGAAAGTCCTCCCCTCACCCCCCTGCATTTTCCTGGGTGCCAGTTGCAATCTGTCTCCTGATTCCTCAGTAGGAAAGTACTGGTCTCCTTATGTAATGCTAACTTCTTTCTGTTTTGGGGAGGGGGGGGAGGTCCTTGCCCAGAAGAGAGGTTGGACTGGTGGTTGTCCTGGGACAAGGCTAATCCCATGGGCCTCAGTGGTGAGTCTAAAGTGGCTGCAGGTACCTTAGCTCTTCAGCAGAGCCCTTGAGCCAATGCTTGCTCTCACCCTACAGGGCCACTTCTCAGCATTTCCCTAGCTGACTTTTCTTCTTTAATGTTTTTGAGAGAGAGTGAGTGGAGGAGGGGCAGAGAGAGAAAAAGAAAACGAAGCAGGCTCAATTCTGTCCCCACAAAGCTTAATGTGGGGCTTCAACCCATGAACTGCGAGATCATGACTTGAGCTGAAGTTAGAGCCTTAACCTATGGAATCACCCAGATGCCCCTCCCGTGTATCTTTAAAATGGTTTTTTTTTTTTTTTTTTAAATTTTAAATTTTTTAGTGTTTATTTTTGAGAGTGTGAGCAGGAGAGGGCCAGAGAGGGAGACAGAATCTGAAGCAGGCTCCAGGCACTGAGCTGTCAGCACAGAGCCCAATGTGGAGCTCGAATCCACTAACCGTGAGATCATGACCCGAACTGAAGTGGGATGCCTAACTGCCTGAGCCACCCAGGTGCCCGTTAAAATAGTTTTTAATTTTAATTTTTTAAAGTTAGCTCTACACCCAGTGTAGGGCTTGAACTCATGACCCTGAGGTCGAGAGTCACATGTTTCACCGACTAAACCAGCTAGGTGCCCTTGTGTTGACTTTTAAAAACTGCATCAGAAACTTGAGTTGCATAGTGAGTTCTATCATCTGTGTTGGGAGGTTTCTCTTAATGCTCTTAGGGGGTTAAAGATGTTTCTGGTTCTGCCCTTGAGCACTGTTTGCCCAGGGGGCATGTCTACTCTAGCAGTGCTTAAAGAAAGCCAGCACTGCAAGAATGGCAGCTGCTGCTATTGTCAGAGTTTGGATTTTGGGCTGTCCATACTTAGCTGTATGGTTCTGAAGACAGGTAATGGAGGGAGATGCTTCACCATTTGTGCTCCTTCATTTTTTCCCCTGTAACTGGGGATACATTACCCATACCTTAGAGGACAAGATCTGAGTTTAGTGCTGGGGTATCTGGGGCAAGGTGAGTGTTGACCTTGTTGGTATTAAAGTTCTGTTTTTCAGCTTTTTCTGGCTCTGGGAAGTCCTTAAGATAAAGGGAAGAAATTCTAGGTTATTTTTTGCCTTTGCATTTTTTTTTTTTTAATTTTTAAAAATTTAAAAATTTTTGCCTTTGTTTTTGAGAGACAACATGAATGGGGGAGGGGTGGAGAGAGAGGAAGACAGAATCCGAAGCAGGGTCCAGGCTTTGAGCCAGCAGCACAGAGCCTGACGTGGGGCTTGAGCTCACGAACCGTGAGATCATGACCTGGACCTAAGTCAGACGCTTAACTGACTGAACCACCCAGGTGCCCCGTGTCTTTGCATTTTTTTCTTGTGTTGAAAAAAGCTTAGTGGGAAGTACTTTCCTTTTTTATCTTTCCCTAAAAGGACTAAATGTAAATTGGATTGGCAGGTGAGAAAAATAGCACGATGCCCTTTAAGTCCTTATTTTTGAGATATCTTGATGCCAAATCCTTTTTATAATATGCTGTCTCACTTCCGTGTAGCCATCTTAGACCATATGTGGAGTGAGGGTGAGCAGGATGTACTGAGAATTTGGGCCCAGTGGTGAGCAGTTGGTGTCTAAATCAGTGGTCAGAGAAAGCATGTTCTACTTGGAGATAAATAGAATTTCATCTCCTTAAAATTTGACTTTGTGGACTTGGTTTGTGACTCACCTGTAAAAAACCCATTATTGACCTTTGAAGCTTTGTTCAGAAATGCCTTAATATGGATTATTGTTCTCTAAGTCTTAAGTTTTATTTTTAATATAAGGAGTAGTGGCCTCAATCGCTAATATCCCTTGTGGATTCTGTCAGTTTTTGTAGAAGACAGTCTTTTTTTTCCCTTAAGTTTATTTATTTTGAGAGAGCGTGAGCAGGGGAGGGGCATAGAGAGAGAATCCCAAGCAGGCTCCACACTGCCAGCCCAGAGCCAGATGCAGGTATTGGCCGTACAAACTGCAAGATCAGGACCTGAGCTGAAACCGAGTCGGACCCTTAACTGACTGAGCCACCCAGGCACCCCGACAGTCTTTTTCTTATATACAACTTTTCTGTAAAAGGATGTTTTGGTTGCAAATAAAGCAGAAATTACAAGGCAGACAGGCTCCAGTGGTGTGGGCATGGTTTGGCTCCTCTCTGGCTGGAAGGCTGAGGATAGGATGGATTTAATTCAGTCTGCCCTGCTCTCAGCTCTCTACACTGTGTGTGTGTGCACGTGTATGTGCAAAGCACGAGCTTTGTTTTGGGGCTAGTTTCAGTTCGTTGGCAGCTTGCGTCTTCGGGTCAGTTACTGACGCTGACGAGCCCTGGCGCTTCTTTTCCGGGAGCTGCCAGCAGATGACTTCTTTCTACCGGCTCTTGGCCAGAGTTGGGTCACATGCTTAATCTGAACCAGTATCATAGGTACTGTTTGGGGCTGTGCAGATGAGATGAGCACTAAACCATGTGTTCCACCTCTTGAGTGAATGTGAAGAAAGCTCGCCCTAGAGCTCTCCAAACAGAAACTTTGGAATCCCTTTCGGAGAGGCAGGGTGAGGACTGGATGCCAGGCAGATGAGGCCACTGCATTTCTTCCCTGGCTCCTTTCCATTGTTGGGTGTGCTGGGTGAAAATTGAGTAAGTAGCTACAAGGGAGTGCTTCTTTTTGGATACACTGCTTTGTTAGGGAATATAGGAGTCCTTTTCTCAAAACTGTTGGAAAAGGCTTTTATTTTGCCTGTAGCTCAGATCTTTGTATGTAATGAAACCTTTTTCATACTTATTTGCCCTGTGGCAGACTGGTTGGTTAGTGCCAACGCGTTTCTAAGTTCAGATATTTAGTCATTAGTATTCCTTGCAAATGTTACTTTGGTCTAGCAGTATGTTCTCACAGTGTGTAGACTCTCTAAGGAGAGTGGGAGACGGTTTCTCTTTGGTTGGGGAAGAACTGTGTCCCTTCACCTGACTCCCAGGCACGGCCCTCTGAGCCTCAGCTCCAGTTCCTTGTCTCTGAAATGGGGAGGTCTGCTCTAGCTAACTCCCATAAGGTTTGTGAGTGTCAAAAAGCTATAAACAGTGAGATTGGGTTAATCTTGTCGGTGTCGCAAGTAACAAAATTGTGCATTTGGTCTTCATCTCGGTAATCAGATGATTCTGTGCCTCTTGTCCCCTGCCAGTGGGGACAGGATTAGACCTGTAAAAATCTGGAATTCCGTTTCAGCTGCTTATATAAAACCTTTAAAAAAAAAAAAAAAAAAGTATGAAACACGGGACATCTACCATGACTTGTCCGAGTCCATTTGTGTTTTGAATAAGGAAATAAATGTGTTGTGCTTAAAGGTTGGGTTGACATTTTGATGCCCTTGGGGTTTGCCTAACCTTCAAGCTTCTGGCCCTGCTGCACAGAGGCTTTTTGGCTTCAGTAAAATAGCTTTGCACATAAGACTGTCCCCACAGTTTCTGTGCTCTGCATTTCTAGAATTTGGATGTCTGTTTGTCAAGGTTCAGATGTAGTCACAGCAGTCTTGGGCTGAGAGCCTTCAGAAAGCCATCCTTGCGCATGTTTACGGTGCTGCTGTTCACTAAATCAACCTGTGATGACGTTAAAATCTAGCCTGGTCAGGCCCAAGATTCTCCAGTAAGTATTCATGTGTCTCCTGTTTAGTGCAAGGTATGATGGGAGGATTTTATTTTCAACCAAGCAACAGTTTAAAGTCCTAAACATAAGGACTGTATTTGAAATGCTTTAGGGTCAATCATTGTGACGTTTTCTGTTTAGGGAAGTAACTGAGATTGGGTTAATCTGGGTGGTGAGGTGATTGGATTCGCCTTTCAGGATATGCTGTTAATGGTACAAAACCAAATTGGGCCCGGCAGTGCAAAAGGGTGTACCTGAAGACCTTAAATGTCATTTTTTGCTTTTCTCTTCCTGTACCTTCTAACCTGTAAAAGTCCATGTTTTAGAAAATGCCTCCTAGTTAGTGTGTTCTTGGTTGGTTCTGTTGTTTCAGACTCAGAATTTCTGAGGTGAAATAATTGGTCAATTAGGAAGACATTTTTTTTAGTTGTGTAAATTTTAAAAGAGCTTCACAACTTACATAACTGTCTTTCATCTAAACCAGTGAATAATTGCATTTTCCAACTTTGTTCAAATCTGTGATTGAAGCATCAGGCCCTCCTTTGGGGGGCCTGGCTGGCTCAGTTCGTAGAGCATACAGCTCTTGATCTCAAGGTTGTGAGTTCAGGCCCCATGTTGGGTGTGGAGCCTACTTCAAAAAAGAAAAAAAAAATCAGTCCCTTGCAGATCTGATTTTTGGGATTTCCTTGTGTTCTCAATCAGAACAACCCAAAATTTAGCTTTCTTCCCTGAATTGCCTTTTTTTTTTTTTTTTTTTTAAATAACCGCTTCTGGTGGCCCCCTCCCTTTGGCCCTTGAGTTTTGTATCCAGTTTATGGAGACTTTTTTGGTGTCTCGTTTGCCAGGTGTACATTTACACGACTACTTCATCTTGGTTTGCGCTGTGCAGTCCTCTTTGCACTTGTTTTTTGTACTCCTTTTGCACTTCCAACTTTTCCCCCCTCTGTACTTCCGATTCTGGGCCTGCTTCTATTTGGTTCTTGAAAAATAAAATTTCCTCACTCTGTTCGGAAACCCCCTTCTCCAGTTATGAGCTTGAGTATAATCATTCTTTTAGGTAGGGTGGGTTTGTAGAAACCTGGTTGCTTCTAGGTACACACGTATGTTTGGTGCTGTGGCATGGGATCACTTTTCGCTCAAAGACGTGATTTCTCTGAAAATGCTTCCGGTGCTTTCAGAATCTCTTCTTTTTAGATCCGGCTTTCCCAAGGTCATCTTAGAGTTTACCTAGTCCTGAGATTAGCTTCAGTGGAGTCTTTAAGAGATGGAAAGTGCTATAGTATCCTTCTAAATGCTGTTTATCTTTAAAATGAATTTCACGCTTGCTTTGTTTTTGATGAGAAATCAGAAGCTGTTCGTTCACATTGTAACTTGGTGTTCTAGTATGAGATACTAGAGAAATTACTTCGTTCCCAAGCTGCTTTCTGTATCTTTAAAATAAGAATAATCTTCTCAAAGTTGTGATGGAGTTTACTTTTTAAAAAAAAATTTTTAAATGTTTTTATTTATTTTTGAGACGGAGACAGAGTGCGAGCAGGGGAGGGGCAGAGAGAGAGAGAGAGAGAGACACACAATACGAAGCAGGCTCCAGGCTCTGAGCTGTCACCACAGAGCCTGATGCGGGGCTCGAACTCAAGGACTGTGAGATCAGGACCTGAGCTGAAGTCAGACCCTTAAATGACTGACCCACCAAGGCGACCTTGGAGTTTACTATTTAAAAAAAATTTTTTTTTCAACATTTATTTATTTTTGAGACAGAGACAGAGAGAGAGAGAGAGAGAGAGAGAGAGAGAGAGAGAGAGAGCATGAACAGGGGAGGGTCAGAGAAAGAGGGAGACACAGAATCCGAAACAGGCTCCAGGCTCTGAGCTGTCAGCACAGAGCCCGACGCGGGGCTCGAACTCACGGACCGCGAGATCATGACCTGAGCCGAAGTCGGCCGCTTAACCGACTGAGCCACCCAGGCGCCCCTGGAGTTTACTATTTTTAAAGCGTGCTCCCATGGACAAATTCTTCCATTAAAAAAACTTTTTTTTTTTTTTTTAACAACAGGGATTTGTCGTCTCAAGAACAGGCCTTGTTATAAAGTTCTGCTTGTGCTGCCCTCTTGCCATCTAATGCAAATTCATGGCAGTTTGGGATTCTCTGTGATGTCTGGATTATTGTGTTTCTTTCTGGAACACAGCTCTTTTTTCTTTTTCTTCCTTTCTTCCCTCCCTCCCTCCCTCCCTCCCCCTTCCTTCCTTCCTTCCTCTTTTCTTTCCTTTTTTCTCTTTTCTCTTTTTCTTTTCTTTTCTTTCCTTTCCTTTCTTCTCTTTTCTTCTTTTCTTTTCTTTTCTTTTCTTTTCTTTTCTTTTCTTTTCTTCTTTTCTTTTCTTTTCTTGGAAGAGAAGGAGAGAGCAGAGGAGGGGCAGAGAGAATCCCAAGCAGGCTCTTCCCACTCCATCAGCGTGGAGTCCGTTGCAGGGATCAAACTCCCAAACTGAGATCATGACCTGAGCTGAAATCAAGAGTTGGACACTTAACTGACTGATCCACCCAGGTGCCTTGGAACCATCTTATTTTCTTTAAACTTTTTATTTATGTATTTATTTTTGAGAGAGAGACAGAGCACAAGCAGGGGAGGGACAGAGAGATGGAGACAAAATCTGAAGCAGGCTCCAGACTCTGAGCTGTCAGCACAGAGCCTGACTCAGGGCTCGAACTCCTGAGCTATGAGATCATGACCTGAGCTGAAGTTGGATGCTTAACCAACTGAGCCACCCAGGCACCCCGAAACCATTTTCTTTAATGTCACTAGAAGTATACTCATGATTTTCTGCTAGCAGAGCAGTCCAACTAAAAATAAATTGCAGTGGCTTAAATTTCCCAGTTCTTTTTCCAACTGTATAAAATCATGGGAAGAGCAGGGATTGTTTTTTTGAAAACTTGGGCTTAGTATATACAGGGAGGGGTAGTACTTACAGGGAGACTGGGAGCCCAGTCGGATATTTTAGATGCAAGGTCTTTTGGGAATGATTATGAATGATGGGAAACTTTTGGGGGACTGGAAGCGGAATCCAAGTGTATACTGGGGAAAGGAAGCCTTTTCTGTTTCCACTGTGCTGTTTGGTGTTGGTGTTGACTGGTCAATCAGAATTAATTTTTCCTCACTTCTAAATTGTTTGCTGCTGCCTTCAGTGTGTTCCCAGTTCTTGGTGCTGAACTGATCTGTAAGAGTGTATTCCCAAAATGACATGGTAAATGTAGGTGGCCTGAGTGCTTTGTAATATTTAGTTCTCTGTTGAATGATGTGATGCTCCTATTTAGAATTGTGAGAATTCACTCCTTTTATTCTTTTTTAAAGTTAATTTTGAGAGAGAGAGAGCACGACCAGGGGAGGGGCAAAGGTAGAGAGATTCCCAGGCAGTCTCCACCCTGTCATTGCAGAGCTCAACGTGGGGATCGATCTCACTGAGCCAAAACCAAGAGTCAGACGTTTAGCTGACTGAGCCACCCAGGCCCCCCAAGAATTCACTCTTTTCTGAAAGAGTGTAGAGCTTAGTGGTTAAGAATCATGGACTCTGGAGCAAAATTCGAGCTCTCGTATGTATTCTTACACCTTGGTAGAGTTACTCGGTGTAATTCACTTCCTTGTTTCCTCATTTGCACCAGGGGGACCATAGTACCATTTTCAAGGTCGTCTTGGTATTTTTTTTTCTAAAGTGAAGCTGAGGATAGTACTGATACACGTTTAATAACGTATCCATCAGAGCGCCTGGGTGGCTAAGTCAGTTAAGCGTCTGACTTCAGCTTAGGTCATGATCTCTGAGTTTGTAAGTTCCAGTGCCTTCCAGTGCCGCGTTGGGCTCTGTGCTGACAGCTCAGAGCCTGGAGCCTGCTTCGGAGTCTGTGTCTCTGTCTCTCTTTGCCACTTCCCCACCCATGCTCTGTCTCGAAAATAAACATTAATGTTTTTAAAGTAATGAATAAAACTATTATTTTTTTAAGGAACAAGGCAGAAGCTCTAGGACTGTGTGATGTTAGCTCTGAATGTAGACTGTGAAGATTTAATGCCACGTATAACACTTGAAACATGGATGAAATACCATTCAGTTGACTAAATTACTGATAGATCTCCAGAACCCCAATCTTCATGATGCTCATTTTGGTTAGCTCCTGAAATGGTTTTCTCTTAGGAGAGAATGCTGCATGGCTCTGCTGATCATGATGTATCTTTTTTCTTGTTCTTTTTTCCTAACAGAAAGCGTGGATACTCATCAGCGAAGTTTTGATATTGGAATTCAGATTGGCTATCAACGACGCAATAAGGATGTGTTGGCTTGGGTTAAAAAGCGCAGAAGAACTATTCGTAGAGAAGATTTGATCAGCTTCCTGTGTGGGAAAGTTCCTCCACCACGAAACTCTAGAGCTCCCCCAAGACTGACTGTAGTGTCCCCTAACCGAGCTACTTCAACGGAAACTAGCTCATCTGTAGAGACTGATTTGCAACCCTTCCGGGAAGCCATAGCTCTGCATGGTAAAGCCGTTTAAACATATTTCTTTGGAAAAGTGGTTAAGAGTGTGCCTGTGGACCCCTTTACACATTTAGGTTTAGGTCCAGATATATTGTCTTGTGTTTTGTCTCTTATTAGTAACTAAATAACTCCAGAAATGTTTACGCAGAATGTAAGCTAAGAACTTACCTGGGCCATTTTTGAATGTTAGCTAGCCTATCCTAAAAAATGTTTTTAGAAAGTTAGTTTGAGCTTATCAGTGTCACAGTAACAGAATCTCGCAACGTTGATTAGAATTTATTGCTTTATACTTCTTATTGTACATGTTTTCCTATTATTCTGAGTCAAACAGGAAGTTCTTGTGTCTTCAGAATTCTGTTATATTTCCAATTGCCTGGAGAACCTGGTTAGCAGCAGGCAAGTGAGGCAGGAAATTGTGGGGCTGTTCTCCTGGGGACTCCCTTTGGCCCTGTAAGTTACTGAGCGTGCCTGTCAAAGGTGAGAGTTGATGACCCAGGTGGGAATGGACAAATGTAAGAATGATTGATTTTCCTTATGTCTCTTGTCCGTTAGGTCCTTGATTTGATAGTCAGGACTGTCAGGACAGGCCATCACTATCTCCCCAGGCCAGACCTGCCAGAAGGCGGCATTCTTGGCCAAGGGGTTTAAGTATTACTGGAGAAGCCTGGGATATGCAGTCAACAAGTCTGTTGTTTGTTCCTCTCTAATACAGATTTCCAGATAGAACTGGGAGAGGTACTTACAGGACATTTAATACTGCTGTGAAAATAAAAGAACAACAAAGTAATGAGACTTAGTAGATACAGAAAAGAAAACTTGAATGGTGCAGGTGATTGAGCAGAGAGAAGCAATTAGTGAATTAGGTCAGGAGTCCTGTTAGAAGTCAACATTTCTGGGCCACAGTATAGGCCATCTAAAAAACCAAGTAACCTGGTAGTAAAAAGGGTGGGATATATATGCAGAGGACATCTATATCCTTGAAGCTTTAATGCTTAGGTTCTTGTTCTCTTTGGCGGACCTTGATTCTTTACCTACAACCCTCATCAGAACCTGGGGTTGGAAACAGTGTTTTTCCCTTTTGATAGTTTGATAAGTTAAAAATACATCTGTTGCAAGAGAAAGTCCCTGATGTATGGATGCAGTACTTAGGACTGCCACTGTCTCATGTAGTGGAATAGTCATGCATCAGAACCTCTGAAACTCAGGCAAAAAAGAGGTCCATCTGGTCTTTGTTACAGAGTTCACATCTTTTACCGTTAAGTTTGGAACAAATGATTGGAAGCGTGTGTAGTGTCAGGTGACTGTCCTGTCTGCGCATGGTAGGGCCGTATGCGGTTGTCTCTCTAAGCATTCTGATTTTCTTTATTGTCAAGTGCAATTTAAGATTCATTCCATACCTGTCTCGTTAAGATTTCCTTTTTCTCTATTCTACTATACTTAAGAAGATAGTTTTAAGACACACAGATGCCACTCTTGTTACGAAATCTTAGTGCAGTTGTATACCTTGTAAAAAGGGCCAGCTTCCCCCTAACCCCTCTTTAGACTGTTCAACTTGTGGTTTATTATTTTCCTGAACTTCTGTTGGAGTTTTAGTAACAATGTAGTTTTAAGAAGAGATTATTTATAATTTTGACTTAAGTTTAAATTGTGAGGTTTGAGAAAGTTCATAATTATAAAGCTATGTAGAAAAATCTTTCCCTTCAATAAAGTTACCCATTAGCACAAGTCCAGAATATAGCGGAGACTCAGTGTACTCTTTACTCTTACTCCTAAGGTTCATACCCTGAATTTGTGTCTTAAAACAGTCTAGTAATAATGGCCTCTTGAAAGAGTGTACAGAAACATAAATTGCATCGTGTTTTGTTCTATAGTGGTTTGTAGAGGACATCGATGTGTTGAGAATGCTAGTCTGGTTTGAGTGTTTACAATGACTGGAATGATTTCTAGTAATAGGGCATTGTTAACTAAGTTGTAAGGCAGATTAATGACCAACTTTGTAACCAGCTGTCCTAGTGATCTGATTTATTGGATAGTCTATAAATTGAAGTGAAAGCTGTTTAGATGATCTTTTAAAACATATTTGGAGACATCTCAGTTAGGGCACATACTTGTCAGAATTTACTTTTGCATATAATTTGCTTAACCAGATCTGTGAAATGTAATTGAAGTCAAATTGAAGTTCTTAGGAATCTGCATTGGAAGGAGAGTAAATTTATGAAGTTTTAGGATATGGGGTGGTGGGGGAGGGGTGCATAGGAGAAGCACTGTGTATTGAAGCAAACTTCTTAAGTTTATAAACCGCAAACATGAGTGTAGGGGGTTCACACCATTCTATCCCTTTTTATAAGACAGGACGGTTCCCCCCCACCACCATAGTTTTTCTTTATCAGTTCCTAAACACCTGTACCAAGCACCCTAAATCTATCTAAAATACACATTTTTATTTGAAGAAAAATAAAAAGATGTAAGGTACTTACAGTACATTTATTTCTTACACTGTGATAGTAAGATCCTCTGATTAGTACCTCATCTGCCTCAGACCGAACCCAATTTCAGTCATACATCCATCAGATGGTTAGCAAGCAGTTTCAGTCAGATCTGCTGGTTACTGAAGCTTACAGAACATAACCAGTCCTGTGCTTTGTTCTGGCTCTTGTCTGCAGCATAGGTCGCTTTTTTTCTGAGTACCATGGCATCTAGTCATCTGGATCTTAAACTCACCAAGAAGTTCGGGAAACACAGGCATGTGCTACACGTGCAGCTAGGACTTGCCGCCTCATTTTTAACGTAACAGATTTCAGATGGACCTAAAATCCTGGACCATTTTGGTGGTTCTCAGTCTCTCTTTCTGATGATGTGGCTTAGGCATGCCTTCTCATCTGGAGTTTTCCTTTTCTTTGGTCTTTTTTTTGTCTGCTCCTTCAGCCTCTGCCGTTTCCTCAGGTTCTTGACTGACTTAGATTTCACTCCCGCGGTTTCGAGCCCTCGCCGCCTTCTGCAGGCCCCTTGCTTGCAGTTTCGCCCACTTCCGGCCTGCCGGGCGCGCGTGTTCTCTCCTGTCCACCACGCCACCCCTGCAGGCAGGGCTCTCACCCAGGGCTTCACACGGACTCCCCTTCCCGCCCCGTCAGCAAATACCTGGCTTTTCCTCATGGAGCCATCCAGATGCGTACGTACATGGCAGATTCTGTGCTGTCTCTGGGAATATATAAATGAGGAGTGCTTCCTTTTTTACTGAGGCCAATACATACTTGGAAAATTTAATGTCCTGAGCTTGGTTTGTGTATGATGTTCTAAGGGCAGAAAGGGACATTTTACAGTGCAGACTGGCTGTACGTTAAGGGAAGGCTCTTTGGAGAAGATAAACCCTGGGCTCTTGGAATAATCTTCCTGCTCTTGCTTCCTGGCCCTGAGATGACCCAGTTGCCAGTCCGTGTTTCCTGAGGCCACTGGAGCAGTCCTTTCTGTCTCGTCACTTGACTGAAAAATGACTTTTGTTGATGGAGAAATACGTTGAAGTCAGAACCCAGCACTGAGAGGCCCTTCTGATTGGATCTTCACCGTGGGTCAGATATCTTAGCTATACTGTCTCATGTGTGAAATAGCTCCGTGCTCTTTTCCAGTTCTTTCCCTCCGCCTGCTCATACTTTAAGACTGATCAAACGCTTCTTCCCTAACGAAGCTTTCGTTCTCCCTTCTGAAGCCTTCCTTGAGCTGTTAATCTGCTCTTTCTCTTTAGATTTGCTTCTTTGGCTGTCCTTTCCAACATGGGGCTACCTTAGGGCAGGGCCTGGTCTTAAAGTTTCTGCCTTTACTAGAACCTGGCAAAGAACCTGGTGTTAGATGTATTCTAAGTTGAACACAGAGTTCAGAGGTCTGTTATGTGAAAATATATAGTACAGTGGGTGCAGAGAACCTTTCGAAAGAGTTGAGGATCACAGATCCCCAGATGACTATAATAAGGGTAGAAGTAATGGTGTACCTTAGGAGAGCTACAAAGTAAACTCCTTAAATTAGAACAACCAAGACTTGAATGGGTTTTGAGGATGATGTACCATTACAGCTATTTTAGTGCAAGCAACTCAGCTTAGGAGGTTCTCATTTAACCTTACACTTGCCCGGAGTTACTACCATTTTGTTGATGAAGAAAGGGCGTATCTGGCTGTGATGGAACGATGAGTAAGTGGTAGAATAGGTATTCCGGATCTGCCTGTATACACACTCTTAACCACTGTGCCTCCATATTTGTGCATTTATGGTCCTTCCCCCATGGGGTTAGGGGTGGAGTGGGGTGGGAAAGACCCCTAGGCTTATTTTTCTTCTCTAAAGACATCAGAAAATACATGAATTTTGTATCTTGGGGTTTTCGCCATGGGTGAACCTTGAGAAGTAGGCTTGAAGGTGAATGGTTCGGGGCCTGTATTTCTGGTTTATTTAGTAGGAAGAATATTTATTTAGGCTTTTGTGTGTAGGCTACATTCCCGGTATGACCTTGGGCAAGATGGTTTACTTTTCCAAGGCAGTCTTCTTTGTAAGTAAGGTGTTAGATTAAATGAGAAACAAGCAAGGTACTTACCCTTTCATAATACCTTTTTACCTTGGGAGAAGTGGGATTTTCGGTTAGTTCTGAGTCCTGTGCAAAGAGTGCTCTCTTTGCCTCTGGGTGGCATTTTATTGCAAAAGTAGACCTGGAGATCAGGTAGCCTTTGAGGGTACTTTTTCCCTCCTCTTTTCATTAAGGATGCCCTTTTAAATTGCATATATTACTCCAGAGGGGAAGGATAATTTAAAACTTACTGTTTATAACTTATGTTGCTTGCTAGGATCTTGCACTTTTTTTATCTTGATATAAATCTGTGGAGTTAGTGAGGTTCTCTTTCTACTGGATGGACAGATTTTGACTTGACTTGCCCAAGGTAGTGTTATATCTGGAAAGCCTTAGATGAAATCTGGTCTCCTCATTCTGAGTTCTGTTCATTATCATGCGGGTTAGGAAAGGGTCGAGAGTAAGATTGGGGCATACGCTCCTGGAAGGGGGGAGAGAGCTGATTGGGAGAAGGAGCTGGATACCAAGTCAGACTTCGCTCGCTCTTTTGATACCGACCTTAAAGCCTCCTCACATCATCTTGTGGATGGTCTTTGTAGGTTCTGGCCCTGGTTCAGACTGTTCTGTAAAAAACAGAAACACTTGGTTTGTGTTCCAGAAGTCATTTTGATGGCATTCTTGACTGAAGTACTAGGAATTAACATCACTGGGCCTGGGTCGTCCTGTAGAATTCATTTCAGACTCAGGCCCCTAGCATGCAGGGTGTCGTGTCTTAATAGGCACTGCCGTTGCTGTCATTGGCATTTGGCTTTAGGATTTCCCATTGTCCAGTTTTAAGTTCCTTTGGTGTTTAAAATAGGAAGTTTTAAAAAGGCAGTGGGATGCTACATTGACCAGTGTAAGTACTGAAAGAGGCTTAGGCAACCCAGCAGTTACATGACCCTGGAGAATTTCAAACAAAGGAAAGTTTGTTTTTTCAAAGAAAGCATTTTGTGAGTTAAGCCAGCAGCTCTTTAAGTATTGAAGTCTGAAGTCTGAATCCTTTTTAGTTTGAAATTGTGCCTTTTTTTTTTTTTCTGTGGCTGTGGTCTTATGAGTTCTGATTTCTGCAGTTCATGTCCTTCCGTGGAAGGGGTGGTCATTTAAAGATAAAGTATATATTGTCATTATGCAGCCTTTTCTATTGCCCAGCATTTTACTGAAAGTAAATACCATGCAGTCTATTAGAGACTAGTGGTAGGGGCCTGTGTGATACAAAGAGGAGTTAGGTAATGTCTTTGAGGAATTTCTAGCCTGATAGATTTCTATGAGAGCGTTTGAAGTGTTCAAACCTAGGCAGTCAGATTGACGCACGGTACATTGCCTTCGGAGTTCATAGACTCCATTTATGGCTACTTGCTTTTTTTGCCTTTAGTCTTCTCTGGGCTACGTACATGGTGATTCTTGTTCTCTTAAATCATTAAGTTGCTTGACAGATTCTTGGACATGGAGAAAACTGGGTGTAGGGCTTTTCAGAAAATTGTGTAAGGTCAGGTAGGAATTTAACTTAGGAAAAATGTAGGGCCTATTCCTAGTTTGTCATACTCAGGGTATAAAACTGATACCACCTTCTCCTAGGGTTTATGGAAAGCTGTGATTCCAGGCAGCTTGAAACAGTAGGGTTTTCGTACTCCTCTGAGCACAGGTTTTTGTAGCTTTGGTTAATTTGGTCAGCACATCGTTTGGCCTGTGTGCTCTAGAGTGGTACAGAAGAGAAGTTAGGAAATTCCAGTGAGAGCAAAGCTTCTTGATACAATTTCACCTGAGATCCAGTACATTTAAGAAGAAATTAAGTAATTGTGCTTGGTTCTGTCTCTTCCTTAATGATTCTTGTCCCCTTCCATCCTAGAGCTAAATGTTTAGAAATATTCTGACTGCACTGGTGCTTAGGTTAAGCGATTTTACACTGGTGGAGTAGTGTAAAGGAGACTCTTGTAACACTGCAGAGGACTAACTGGAAATCCATGCACCTGTCAAGGTGCTCCCTTCTCTTGCCCACACTCCCTGTGCAGCGTGTGGGACAGTGCTAGAGACTTACTGTGTGCGTGTCTGCATCTTCCTGAAATAACAGAACTGTCAGTAGTTATTTTAACAGCAAAATATTTTTTTAAAAACTTATTTGGAAATAAAGATGTAAGAGATTTAATGCACCAAAACAATCGCCTCTCTTAAATGCTTAAAAAAATGATTATTTCAAAGAAGCTTCTTTAATTAAAATTCATCTCTGAAGGCTGGAATCTCTAAATTACGGCCTTTGTTCAAACCAGCTTTTGGGAATGAGGAAAACGAAGGCAATTAACAGCATTAAAATTTTTGATGAAAACTTGGCATTTCTTTATGTTAAGATTAGATATTAGCTGCTGAAGTTTCTGGGGTAGGACTTCACTAAAGCTACCATCAATGATAAAAAATTGTTTGGAAGTTGCAGTAAAATTTTCTTGGACAGTTTTTCATTGATGTGAAAAAGGAGTCCATGCAGCCATGCCTCAAAGCCAGTTCGTGCACCTAGTACTTAATGTCCTCTGGTAGTTTACGAAGCACTTGAACATTTGAGTTTAAATTTTCCGCTAGTCTTCTGATTTACAAATAACATTCTCTTGGAAAGTTTGAAAATTTCCGAAAAGTAAAAAATTCAGTATCTTGTTATCTGACTATACAGAGATAACCACAGTTAAATGTTTGGTGCATTTTCTTTCAGTCTTTTTTTTTCAATGTATAAATATTAAAATTATTTCATAGTTGAGATCATACTGCATATATGGTACTGTATCTTTTTTTCATTTTAACGTCGTGAGCATTTTTCCCATGGCATTAAAATTGTCTTTGAAAAACTGAAAGCATTGGGCTGTCAGCATAACTGAAAATGTTTTCTTGGTGTGACACATGTATCTTTGTAATTGGTTTGATTTAGTGTGCTTTACTTCAATAAAAATTCAGTATTACAATTTACATATTGGGGTGGGGAGTGGTATCTACTTCAAATTACTAAAATCTTAGTAGAATTCTTTTTTCAGTGATTTGAACTCCTTCCTTGGTGCATTTCAAACACGACATTTACACACAAGTGCTTGCTTGCTTCAAAACCTCAGAACACCACTTTGTGCACAGGGAGCTCTGTCCATTTGAATAGTGCAATTCATTTGAAATGCAAGAATGCCAGTTTCCTAGGGTTCCAGTCAGGAAGTTCTCACTTGGTTCAAATTGTGGGGATTTCAAATCCCCTCTCATGCTGCAGATGAAAAAAACTGGTGGAGCGTATCTGCCGAGCGTTCTGAGCCTGTGCTGAGTGGATCGACAATGACAGTCCTCCGCCTTTTCTCCTCTGGGGCTGGCCCTCTGCTCTCAGTCTTAGGGAGTTGGGGAGCAGGTAGAGAGTGTAGAGGCGGCCTCCAGGCCACGGGCTGCTGGACAGAGGAAGGGGGGGTGCATCGGTCTGCATTTGCTCTTTCTGTGCCTATGTGTGATCTAACTATGTGCTGGTAAACTGGAATTACATGTAATTAATTCTGAAAACAGGATTATCTTATTATCTGAAGCATGAACTTGGTATGAAAATAATAGTTATGTGCTGCTCTTAACATTTGACCATGTAACCTAGATACCTATAACCTGGACTGTAACTGTTTTAGCTCCAGTGGGAGCTTTCTTTTTAAAGTATGATTAAATCATCCTAATCTTTTTTTTTTTCCCCCTCCCTCCTGCACTAATCATTTAAAACGAATGCAGAAACTTTAAAACTGCTAAGTTTATCTTGTATTAAGCAATGGAGACTTTTCTGTCTAATCATACTACTTGTTCTGCTTTTTGTCAACTGATACTCCCATAGCCCTTTTGAAAAAGTGTGTTTTGGTAGAAATTAAGTTGTATGCCCTCGGGCTGTACAACTTAGTTTTTAGTTCTGAAGCATGTTCAGACTCTCTGTACTTGTATAGGCCTGATTGTTCATGTGGCTTAGCTAAGGTTTCCTGAAGCATCTTCCAGTAGCTGTCATTGGTTTGTAAAATAAAATTTGGGCTGTTTAAAATATATATTTTTTGGTTGTTAATCTTAATTTTTTTTTTTTTTTGACACGAAAGTGTTTTTGGGGAAGATTTTCAGCTAGTTAAATGTTGAAAAGTATTTTCACTGCTGAGAGTAGGTAGGAGGAAGCTCATGTTGCACATTGTGGTTGCACTTGAGCTGCCCAACTAAAGCCCCCAGTCATATACTCAACAGAAGAAAGATGGCAGTTGCCCAGCAGTTACTGGGGAATTTTCAAATTGACCAAATTGATATTTAATGTCTCTTCTTTTTCACGGAGAATAGCAGTGGAAACAGTAGAAGTGTTTGCTTGATGTGCCTGTTCACTTCTGGTGGAGTATTCTGCGAGCCTTGGGTATTTGTCCTTAGGTGTTAATAAACATGTTGCTATGTTAACAAGAGGGGTTCAGCGGGGGGGGGGGGGGGGGGGGGTTGTTGAGTTCTTTTGATGGTTTCAAATGATAAAGGGGATTAATTACTGAAGTTAGCCCAGTTTCGTGCCGAAGGCCTAAATTTTGCAGTCTAATTATCTTAGGACTTCCTGTATTATGAACCAGCTATGAAAAGGTTCTTGTTTTAATTTCACGGACACCTTTTAGTAGTTTGTTTCAGGCCGCTAGGTTGGAAAAAAGAAAGCACAGCACACAGAACTTGGGGGAAAAAAAAAACATGCCAGCAATTTGGGAATAACTTGAGTTTTTAAAAACTTGATGGCAGAGATTTAAGAGACAAGAGCCACCTGGGTTTATTTCCTGGCTTTGGAGAGGGGATGAATGCCAGCAGGTTTGGGTTTCAGTGCATTTCAAAATGGATAGACTTTGAAGCACTCCCCTGTTTGCAGAATTGAGCGAATGCTGTGTGCCAGGCACCACGTACGTTAGGTGGGGATGAAGCTACATGATTGTACCGCGTTGCATGAAATGAGCCCAAGATGTTTCTTTCCCTTTTATTTATTTTTTAATAAACCTGCATGGCCTGAGGAAGAAGCAGCGTGTAGCACCTTTTTGATGTTAAATGGGAGAGGTCCAGCAGGCAGTTAGAACTGTGGATGGGCCCATGTGCACAGGAGAGATCCCCTGTGCTGTGGAAAACGATGTCCGTAGGTAAGCTGAGGGGTAGAGGACACCACCCTGCGTGGCACCCAACTTGTCCAGTGGAAGTGAACCCCGCAGAGGCCACTGAGGAAGGAGCTGGCGGGCTGCGGACAGGAAGGAGTGGAGAGTTTCAAGCAGGAGGGAAGCGGAGCCAGCCAGAGACTAAATAGGAGAGAGGTGGCAGAGTCAGGAAAGGAGCCTCAGGGCGGAATAGGTGCCGGAGGAGCTGGGGCCAGGCGTCAGCAGGTGCACACGGTGGAAGAGAGGCGCTGGCCAACCTACCAGAGCTACTTGGCCATGCCCATCCACTCTCCCGGTGGTGTGGGAGCACGAGGCCTGAGAGAGGCCAGGCGCAAGACCCTGTAGCTGCTTCATGCTAAAATCATGTTGACTTGAAGAGTGTAACAGTCAAGGGGAACATGAGATTGTGCTTAAGTTTTGAGTCGCAGCTCTTGCTTACTAGCTGTGTGACCTTGGGTCGTTACTTAACCTTTTAACCTCCATTTCCCATCGCAAACAGACTATACAGATGTCGTAGGATCACTGTGAGGATGAAAATTAAAGTACTTAACGTAGCACCTGTCTCACACAGGAAGTACTCCCAAGATTAGTGCCCCTGTTATATATTTTTAAATACGTACCAGCCTTGCAATGGCTTAGAGCTAAGGAGTGACGTGCCCACCCTTCCTCTCGCCACCAGTGGGAGGGAGGATGCATCTTCCACAGGCAGAGCAAGGAGGGGGCTGATGGCTACCAGGTAGGGAGTTTGAGAGCAGGAAGAGGTGTGGGCTGCAGAACACAATCAGCATAAGGGAGGCTGTTGAGGCCTGCAGCCTGGGAATGTTCACAGAGTATTTGTAGAGTCAGAATAATGTCAAAGTTGATGTGGTAGAAAGATAATTTTTTCTCAACATTCAAATTTAAATCACATTAACAGTATAAACTAGAATGGGCCCCTACCAGACCAACCTCTAAGCTCATTTTAAAATCTGAGAAGTTCTGTTCTTTGGGAACATGGAGTATCCTAGGTAATAGTCTGTGAATTTAGTCAAGCAATAACAAAAACCCTGTGTGAGGCTAGAATAACGTAAGGGGAAGTTCGTAAGGGAAATCCACCGTTCGTGAGGTTAGGTTTTCAAATTCAACGCTGTGGTTAATGTTTCCTGGCGTCTCTTGGGCCTTTCACAGGTTCATCCTGAACATTTCAGAGTGGAACATATGTTTGCCTCCTTAACTGTTCAGGAATCTGAGGGATGAGTGTCCAGCGTTGGGTGCTGGGTCTATTCTGGATTTAATTCAACCTTGAAGGCAGCAGGATTTTTTTATACTGCCATAGGCACTACCTCCTCCTCAGAGGGATCATCCATGATGATTAAGTGAGGTTGTCCCGAGGAGACCAATCAAGTCCAGACCTTGGGCGGTCGTATAGCTTGTTTCATCCAAGGGCAGACTCACTTTGTGCTTGAGGTCCCTGTGTACTTTTTCAGTAGTGACCCCTTTTTTTGGGCTTCAGCGTGCACGGTTTTGGATGATCATTTGGGGGAAGTTGGAATGAGCCCACTCAGACCTAGAAATCATCGCTCCCCTTCGTGCACATACACACACTATAGGGGGATCTATTGGGGGTGGTGACTCTGGGTAACCAAAATGTCCTATTTAAAGCATGCGCTTGCTGTCCTCAGCCATAAATTATAAGCAGTATATACCCCGTAGAGTAGACGGGAGGGTTTTGTGATCTGTGTGTCCACCTTACACGGTGCTTGCGACAGAATATGCTTCCCAGAGTTGGTAATTACCAATATTGTAAATAGTGGTAGTCTTCCCAATGAAACATCTATGCCAAAAGCCCGGCGATTCGTTTTTCCAGAAGAAAACATAACTGCCCCCTGGTGACTCCTTAAGAAAACAGGCAGACCTCCTTTGACACTATGAAACATTGAAAGTAAAGTGGGTTGCTTTCAAGAGGGTTAAATAATCGAGCAACTCTAAAACCTTTTTTCTTCTTCCTAGGTCTTAGTGGTGCAATGGCTAGTATAAGCGTGCGTTCGAGTACCCCAGGCTCTCCTACACATGTAAGCAGTGGATCGAATGCTAGTCGAAGGAGAAATGGACTCCATGATGTCGATTTGAACACTTTCATATCAGAAGAAATGGCACTCCACTTGGACAATGGTGGAACTAGAAAGCGTACCTCAGCCCAGTGTGGCGATGTCATTACAGACTCACCAACCCATAAACGCAACAGAATGATCTAAACTACAGACATTTTCACACCCACCATGCTGCTTGAAAGCCACTCGATCCTCCACATATACTCTTATTGCAAAGGAAACATGAGGCCATCTTCCCTTGTTCACTGTTTAAGACAAGTGAATTCTATAGTGGTTGCCATAAAAGGAAGCTCTAGGTATTTACAGTAGATGCCTCTTGTAACCATGGCTTTCTTAAAACTATAATCCTAGCAGAGGACATCAGACATCGTGTAGTCATTAGCAAGATCATCATAGGCAAACATATTATCCGTTCCAAGGCTAAAAGTGACCTTAACTGTATTTATTCTCAAAGGGAAAGGAACTATCAGATGTTATTTGGTTATATAGAATGCTTCCCCCACCCCCTCCCACCCCCACCCCCCTTCTTCTTCTTTTTGGTCCATTTCCTGCTGCGTTGAGTATTTTGCTTCAACAGTATTGCCAGGTTCCTAAAATGATCTCAGACCCACGATTTGGCTTCCTCGTCAAATCTGCAGGCTTCCAGTTTTTGCAGCGGCCCTGTACCGTGCACCTGGTCTCTCTGTAGTCCACAGTGTGCAACTTCTAATGATGGGACTGTGCCCTGGTTTTAGTTTTCCAAGCAGTTTCTAATTCTGGTGATTGTGTGATGTAAAGAGGTGCTATGATGGTCATGCAATTAATACTTAATATTGAAACAATACACAGAACTTTATTGGATTCACTTTGTGTGTGTTAGCGCTCTAAAAGTAGCAATATGATTATTAAAGTGCCCCCCCAGATTGACCCCGTAGGCTTAAAATACTCCTGTTTTAAGACAAGTACTACTTCCCACGCAGGGTACTGTTCCTTATGGTAAATGTAAACTTGTAGACTGCATTCAAGGGGGACCTACAGTAGTGAGGTCATGAACTTGGAGGATGGGCTTCCTTTTTGGCTCTGCATTAGCGAGAGGGAGATGGATGGTGGGGGAGGGTAGGTATTCCAGTCTTTCGTGTCCTTTTCTATCTACATTTTTCATGAATGCCCTACTTTGTGCAGTTTTCCATTGGAGTTGGTGGAAGATAAAGGTCTTCGATCTGCCAATAATGTGATCGCAACTTAAGTAGCAACCCCCCCACTCTCCAGTCCCCCCTCCCCTAAAGAGTGCAGTTTGGAATCTCATTCTGGAAAAGATGGAATCGCATGGAGGCTTCTCTAGATGTTAGTTAGACCTAAATAAAGGTTCTGAGTAGATTCCTCTTTTGGTCCCTTATAAGACCTCTTGTAGCCACAATGTTTTAGAGCATGCTTCACCTTCATTTTTAATATCTTGAACTGAATGATAGTCTTTTTTAGATGAAGAACTGATGTCAGCCTGCCAGGTACTGTAATTTATTCTATCATATTATTATGTTATATATCAAGTAGGACAGTGAAAATGTTTCCTTGCAAACTTGTAGTCCAGTATCAGTTAACTTCCTGTTTTTATCCTTAAAAGACCACTGCAAATCAGTGGAAGGGTTTTTCCAGTAATTACTCACAGCACTTTGTTAAAGTTTGCAATTCCTTCAGCCATTTAATAATATCTTTCTGTGAAGAAACTTTGCTAAGTTAACCATAATATTCATGGACTGGGTGGGAGGTGAATGGAATGTTAGAAATGTTCTGTATTCGTATAGATATAGCCCTATTTAAAACAAAAAAAAAACCCAACAGAACAAAAGTCAATTCCATAGTAAAACTTAGGACTGAAAGTGAGGTATTTGAAAATTTTTGCAAAAAGTGGATCATTCTTTTTTGTTTGAATATAATAGCAGGAAGAATTATACCTGAAACAGACGAGCCTGTGTATTAGGAATACTTTTAAGCTTCCCTTTGGAATATGCCCAGAAATGCATTTGGAGTTACCATTGTTTTTTTTTTTTTTTTTTTCCATCGTTGTAAATTTAGATTCTGGAATTGGCGTTTGGTGTGGTGTGAAGCGTAGCTCACAAGTGGCCAGACCCCCTGTTCCTGAAGGATTTTGAGATTGAGGAACGCCTGTATAACCCTCCCTTTATGCCTTGGTTCTCTAGTTCCTCCTTCCGAAGAATAACAGGTTTTTTAAAATTTTTTATTTTTGGTTGTTTTTTGTTTTAGTTGGTGCTCTGACGCTGAATCTCAGTACCCTTTACTCTCGATTGTCAAATTTTGATAAAACATGTGCCATTTTCTTTGGTTAGAGAAAGCAGGTCTTAATGTCTGCCAGAACACAATTTATATGCCTTATTGGCTCCATTAAACTTTTTAAAAACTTTAGCATTCGTTACTTTTTTCCACTGCATTGAATCTCAGATGCGATTTGTCAACCTCCTCGTAACTCCCCCCACCCCCGCTCTGTGTCCCCTGCTCTCTCCCGTGCCCCCTGAGCACAGAATAACTCTTCACATTTAGGAGTAGAAAGGGAAACGATTTCTCTCTCATAGGAAAACTTAGTTCTGACTGCTAGAATTTTGAAGCCTTTGATTGTGCCATTTTAGATGCAGACAAATCATGGAAGATTGCATATTGTGTGGTACTTTTTAAATGACATTGATTTTCTTTTTTTCAGTCTCTTGAGAACAGTGTAGGCTGAATTTTAAAACTGAACGGTTTACTCTGGGAACAGAACCTCCCTTCATCTTAAGCTAGATCCTTGGATTCTTTCAGACCTCATGGCTCATGAGACCTGTTGCTGTCACCCTCACTTGGCATGAGTGGGTTGAGCTCATCCTTACTTACCCTGCAGTGTTCCGAGCATGGCTGAAGCATTCAAAACTTAATTACAATGTTTAGTATTTTATAGAGCAAAATTAATGGAAAGCATTTGGCTGAACTAAAGACCCACAGTCAAATTCTTCAATGTGGTTTACCCAACTGGAGTCATGGTACACACCTTAAATCATTCAATGAATAAATAATTTAAAAATCCAAAAAACTATGGGGCTTGTCTGCGGTTTTGTTTTGGTCACCACATCCGAGTTAACTTTTTTGATCGAGTCAAGTTCAGTCTTTTAGAAAAGAACCAGCCTTCCTACCATTCCCCCCCCCCCCCCCCCGCCGAGGGCTTTTGAGACCCATTAAACTCACACAGCTGTGTCTTTGGGCCAGAAGGGCTCCCTGCAGCAGTGAGAGCTGGGCTGGCTGGCTCCCCTTGTAGGTCGGGGGTGGGGGGTGGGGTGGCCAGGGCCTGACAGGGGCGGGTGTGTGTGTGTGGGGGGCGGGGGTTGAGCCAGCCTCAGTACAGTGAGGACACAAGAGGCCGAGGGATCATCTGGAAATGGAGAGAGTGGGGACCTAGTTGGGAACACGGGCCACATAGTTAATTTTAGAAAATTACCATGAATGAATCACTAAATTTTTGTCATGATTTTTTTTGAGGGGTATTGTGACTATGTCAGTATATTTATCTCATTGCATCAGATTTCGTATTGTTTGTTAGAGCTTGCCACTTCATTAGATGCATGACTCAGGTGTCCATTTGCAGGGTGGTGGGGAATCTTCACAGATGTATTCCGGACTCTAAGGGTCGCGGGGTGACTCGAAAGGTTCTGCCAGAAGAAGAAGTTTTACTTCACGGTTCAAAGAAACTGAAGATTCATCCCTTTAATTGAGTTACAGGAGGTTGATGTGGTCAGATGCTCATGGTACCTGCTCCCCCTGCCATGAAAGCTGTTACGTTTCTGGTGAGTTCAGGTGACCTAACCTCATGCTGGCCAGCTTGCAAACGCCATACTTCAGGGTTTCCGAGCTGTGTGATGGTCGAGAGGGGACCGTATTTTGAGAGAGGAGCAGGCCTTCACGCCCAGGCTGGCCGTCACATCACTCCATGTGTTGTACTGACTCATTGGACTTCTTCCTACAAGACGTGCACCATCTTCGCGGAGTTCAGCAGACGGCAGCCTTCGACACGCACAGGTTTGGAGGGTCCGACGCACGTCCTGTGACCCTTGGTAAAGCCGGGAAGTCTCACTGATGCTGTTGCGAGTTTCCAGTGGCCTCTCATTTCAGTTGTATTGCATTAATGCTTTAAAAAAAGTTAAAACTCCCCCCAAATCCAGCCACACAGCCACTTAACCGTGTATACACATCTTTCTGTGCCAGAGTACGTATGCTGATACTTGAGCAAATAGTAGTAGCTTCTCAAAATTGGTGCTGTGCAGTAGTGAATATTCTAGTTTCCTTAAGTTTCTGTAGGATACGTTTCTGCAGGTAAAATGGCTCAAAGGAATTCATATTTAAAATATTAATGGGTTCTACCAAAGGACCTTCTGCAAAGTGCTGGTTAAGGCTCACGCCAACACGGTTCTCCCAGCACCTGAGCCAGCATTGGGTATCTGGACTATTTGCAGGCAGGGGTGATCTTACCATTTTCATTTGCTTTTTTGCCCCCTTGCATGAAGGAAGAATCTTTGCTTGAAATCCTGTGGATTTGAATGCTGGCTCCACCACTTACTAGGTGTGGGAACCTGGGTAAGTTTGCCTCCCTGGGCTGGTTTCATCATCTGTGAAATGGGGTGTATTAGGGGAAAAAAAAATGTGAAGCTCAGTGACTTGAATTTCTTGGGTACTTTACATCTACATCTATAATCTGCCTCTCATCAGTGGTACCTTGAGCACTCTGGAATGTGGCTGATAATATTTGCAATGGCATGTTAAGAAAAACGTAACACGTGGTTTGTTTTTTTTTTGTTTTTGAAATGGCACACAAGTCGGGGAGGGGGAGGGAGGGGCTGGAGGATCCAAAGATCTGAAGCGGGCTCCTCACTGACACCACTGGGCCCTGTGTGGGGCTCAAACTCAACGAACCATGAGATCATGACTTGAGCTGAAGTCGGACGCTCAACCAAATGAGCCACCTGGGTGCTCCAACACGTGCATTCTTGTAAGGAAAATTAAAATGTCAGACAGACCTTAGTAGAGAGGCCGTTTTAATCTCTCCTCCCCAAAGGTAAAAGCTGAATGGTTTTGGAGAGTAACCTTCCTAGTATTTGTGTTTTATGTATGTAGCCATTAAAAATACGCACGCTGATCCATAGGTGTTCAGGAGTCAGTGTCGGGTAACCCACCTTGGGGACATCAGTCGTGGGAAATGAACTTGGGATTTCCAGTCTTGGAAGTGGACTGATTTCACCGTGTTCTGGTGCAGTTTGAAACCTGACAGCTTCAGGAGTCTTAGGTTTTATCCAGCTTCAGCAGTGAGGAGCCTCAGCAGCCTGAATACCATGAGAAAGGTGGCCCCGGGGGGACTCGGGGCAGTCTGCCACCACCAGCGTTCCCGGCCGCTTTCAGCACCTGAGCCGGCGGACGGATGCTCGATCCAGATGTCCTCTACACATCCACCAAGGTATGTGTCACTGTGACTTTGGGATTCGAGGGAGATTCTCAGACCATCGGTTCTCTTTAGGGGTGGGGTGGTGATGCCAGGGCTCAGATACCTCGGGGGACGGGGAAACACCTACCAAACTGTCCTTGAGTGCCGTGGGCAGAGGTTGGTGGCTTCCCCCATCTCTTCTCTCAAGGAGGAGCTCCTAATCACAGTGGTGAGGTTGGTTTCAAGGTGTATCTAGAAATCAACTACCAAGAAGTTCTGATGTGGTGTTTGAGGCCTAGGTTGACATAAACTTATGGACCCGTATTTGCTTACACTTTTTATTTGGTATCTTAAGGCTTTTCTCTTGTCCATCTTCAGTGTTTCTCTGATGTTTTGGGCTGCGATCCACAGTATGAAATACCCGTGGCATCGAGACCTAGTGTGGAGACATACACATAACACACAGTAACCAAAAGAAGTTAGAACGCTTCCTCTCTTTCCGTCCGGTGCACAGCACTTCACAGTTTCTCACTGGTTCACGAAACAGATTGCTGTGTGTGATCCTACTACATTGACTTCACAGCAGCTTGAAAACCCAGGCTCTCTGGACATCAGTGGCTGGCACAGAGTAGGTTCCTGGACGTTTCTTGAATGAGTGAGCAGATACAAGGTGCCTTGAGATTTTCTAGGTTTTCGCGAAGAGTCCCTATTTTTCCTTCTGGGCTTTTACAGCGTCTCCAGAACCAGGGTGTGGTGGTTAAGAGCTGAACTTTGGGGTAAGTGGGGTGTAGACGGGCCCTGCCATGGGTCTGGGGAGATTAAAGTGCCTGGGACGACCCCTGGCTCGTAGTAATAATCACACACACGTTAACCATTAAGTATGGTCACCATCATCCATCTGGTTGGATAAAATTCCCTTTTCAGAGTCTGAGAGGGATCTCTCCTGACCTCTGTGCTCCCCTGCAGCCTTGGTTCCCACCCCCGCAATTTCCTCTCTTCCTCAGATTTCATGGTTCTCAATCTGTGCGCACACCGGAACCAGCTGTGCTCAGGCTGTACCCGAGACAAACTAGATGGCACTCCTTGGGGTTGGCCACAGGTACCAGCATTTTCCAGGCCCCTCCAGTAGAGAAACACTGTCTGAGGGCCTCAATGTGTTCTGCAGAAGGGAGTGTTGCTCTGGCCCTTTTCCAGATTGTTTACTGGGCAGGTGTCCAGTGACATTGGACTCTGCCTGCCCTCCCTCAGCGGGCTGCCTGCCCGTCCACCTTCGGTCCCTCAGGCTTTGAGGAAGTCTGGACTTGACCAGTGCATTCCTCTGGGGCAGGGTGTTTTCCTGGGCTTGCTTGGCAGGAGGAAGTTTGCACCCACAAGGCTTCGGGGCGTGGTGCATCCTGGCTCACCAGGAGTGACCCAGCAAGTATGCCGTCCCCAAGACAGGCTCTCCACCTGGTTGGGAATGTGTCCCCTTGGGAGAGGTTTCAGATAGATTCCTGGACTCTCCTCCCCCACACACACACTGAACGCAAAGGGTCTGAGTTGGGGACAGGGTATCTGAAAGAATACCTAAAACGGATCCTAAGTCCTGCCACCTCTGTTGACATTTAAAAAAATTACATTGCTAGTACATGCACCTGGGGGGAGATTGTACACAAAGGTCCTGGGTGAAGAGTTGTCCTCTCCGGAGCCGTCTCCCTGGCACTAACCTGTGCACGTGTGGCCTGGAGCTGAGTGGGGCCCGGGGCCGAGGTTGACAGGACAGGGAAGAGCCTGGGCCTCCAGTGTGTGGGCTATTGTGTCATCTAAACCTGTAACCCTGTCACAGACACGTATCATCATGAGGACCAATCCCAGGATATCAGGGCGGATCTGTCACCACCACCCCCCTCCCCCAAGTCTCCCTATCTCGTCTAGAGGTGCTGGGTGTACCTTATAAAACATTGCTGTGTATGTGCCCACATACAGGCATACAGAAGGGGGTCAAAGCCACTCCAGTCTGCACTTGTGTTTTCCCGAAGTAGCCCTTCCCAGCCTGTGTATCTTGTACTGTGCCCTTGGGGAAGGGCTGGAGACACCTGGGTGCTCGCCCACACATCCACTCTTCTGTCCATTTACCAGGCGAGAAGCTGAGACTTCGGTGACTGGCTTTGTGGCCACTGCCCTTGTGCTGTTGGCCACTGCTGGGGGAGCCTAGGGCCTCATGGTCATGGTGTCACCTGTCTTGGCAAGTTCTTTAGCCACCCTGCTTCAGTTTCCCCATCTATAAGGGGGGTTGTGAAGATGAAATGAGGTAATGCCTAAACCTAGAGGGTCCCTGGCATGTGGTGAGCCCAGAGATCTTAATCCTGGCAACATGTCTTGGCTGTGAGACTGTACGTGCTCCATTTCTCCACGGGGGAGCTGATGAGGTCCTGAGGCTGGTAAGTGGTGGGTTGGAAGTTGCCCTCAGTGAGAGGAGAGCGCTCTGGGGGAGGACCGGAGTGCGTTGAGGTCAGTGGACTGTTTAGGTGCCGAGTGTCACCAGGAAGGGTTTAGGTGACACTCCCGGGTTCGGCATGGACCCGCCTCAAAAGGCAGGAACTGTTCCCAGCAGTGCCCTCAACCGGCCCACAACACGAGCAGGTGGCTTCCCGCGGAGCTGCCTGGGACCCAACAGCCCAGAGATCAAGGTCAAGTTGACTCGGCTTCCTGGACCGGGCGGGTTCTGTCTACTGCGTGGGCTTCCCTCCAACTGTGGAAGCCAGAGTGCCAACAGATGTCCCCAGCATGGGTAACTGGCCGGGGGGGTCGGTGGCCCCAGTGCTTGTGTGCAGTCCTCCTGGCCCAGCCAGCGGGGAGGCCCCATGAAGGCAGGATGGGGGAGTGGGGGTCAGTTTGCAGTCCCCCAGCGTGGAACTCGCCCTGTCTGAGGCCGGGGGGACCAAGCTTGGGGCACAGGTGCTGTCACCCTTGCTGGCATTCTCAGTGGGTTCCATCAGTGAGGATTTCCCATTTTCCTTCCCTGGGAAGGATCTGGCAGTGTCCGGGGTCCACCCCACTGGAACCTCCTCCTGTAGAGGTGTCTCCCTCCTCCTAACGTTTGCTCCTGCTGCAAGGTTTATGAAGACTGGAAGTCTTTGGAATTTTCTCCGTGTGCCCCTGGGATGTCTTTCTTCTGCCCCCTTTATGAAAAGGCTGTCCCCTTATTTTCTGGTTCATCTTCCTTATCCTCTTGCAAGAGAGCCCGTCTGACCCTCTCTGGCTCTTGCATTGTTCTCTGCTCTCTCATTTATTCCTGGAAGGTTTATTTACTGGTCTGCTTTTGTTTGGGGTCTGCCTTCCCTGAAGGCTGAGTGTGTTCCTTCTAGCTCATCTCCGCTCCTGTCTCCAAGTAGACCACCAGTAAGTAGTGGCTGAAGGGATCAGGGCATCTCCACTGAGACGGGAAGGGAGTGGCCAAACCAGGTCAAACCACATCCCGACCCCCGGGTCTGCCTGGCTTCCAACCTATCTAGAAGGCACTTGCACACATTTCTTGTTGAACTGGCACTCGGGTTCCAATTCACAAGGATTAGGGGCACCTGGGTGGCTCAGTCAGTTGAGCGCCTGACTTCAACATGAGATCATGGTCTCGAGGTTTGTGGGTTCGAGCCCTGCTTCGGGCTCTGTGCTGACAGCCTGGAGCCTACTTCGGATTCTGTGTCTCCCTGTCTCTCTGCCCCTTCCCAGCTCGCGCTCTATGTCTCTGTCTCTATCAAAGATAAGCAAACAATAAAAAAAAAATTCAAATTCTCGAGGACTGGGGAGTGTGGGGTGGTGTAGGACTTGGGCGGTGATCTTCACCCGAGCCTCAGTTTGCTCTTCTGGAAAGTAGGGATGACATAGGTGACGACCTTACAGTGTGCGAGCCCATGTAAATGAGCTCTGTCTTAGTATGTGTGCAACAACCCCTGCTGTGGGGGTCTGGCCAGCAACCAAAAAGAGATGCCTGAGTGATCTGCCTGACCCTGGTCAACTCCAATGAACTTGGGTGGAGTGTGAGATCTTGGGTCAGCTGCACCCCAGCCAGCCAAGCAGTATGAGCAGATGCTGAAATCTCGTCACACTTCCTGCTGAGCCAAGCACCCCAACGATGCCTGACCCCAACAGGGGGACCTCCGAGGTCGCCCTTGAGCGGCAGCTCCCTACGGCTGGGAGCCCTGCATTTTCCTGCGGTGACTCATTTCCTGTTTGGGCCTGGAATTCGGAAGACTGTGAAACAGCTCAGCGAGCTCCATGGAAACTGGTGGGCCCGCCCACCAGAGCCTTAAAGGGGCAGTCCTCCCAGGGCAGGACTGGGTGGAGGTGAGGGTGGGTGGGGGCCCTGGTGGTGAGCGGGGTGTCGATGAAGTTAGGATTTGAACCCACGGGGTCTGCGGCCAGATCCCACAGCCCTCCCCTTTCCCCCTAAGGAGCCCCCCCGCTCCCAACCCCCCTTCTCTGCTGCCCAGTCCAGTTCCTGATCTGGTTTGGAAGGACCCTCACTGCCAAGACCTCACTGAATAATTTGGTCAAGCTGGCTGCCTGTCTTGCCCTGTATCCTCTCCTCTCAAGTTGAGTGACGGTATCCCAGGCTGCAGGTGAAAATCCCAGGAGATCCTGTTTGTTGGGGGTGGCACACACTCAGGACATTGATGGGGACAGGTGAGTGAATCTGGCAGCCCTGAGACCCCAGTGAACTGCAGAGCGCACTTCCCACCAAGGACACTCAGTTCATGTGTTTAAAGACCGACCCTGCCTTTCCATCCGAGCCCCTGTGGATGAGGCTGTCCTTGGGGCAGGACCCGAGGGAAGCAAATGGGTGGATGCTTTTCTAGGCTCCTTTGGAAACAGCTGCCCAGTTCTCTGGGCCTCCGCTTGTCCGCCTGTACATGGCCCCTCTCACCAGCCCTGGATTTGGGGTCCAGCGTGCTGAGCAATCTGAACTGTTACTTGCAGAAACTTGTTCTCAGGCTTTAGACCCTGCTTCCTGTACCTCTAACTCCCTCGCGTTTCCAGGCTGTGCCACATGGAGTGCTGGTGGTGCCCTTGGCCTGGCCTTCAGGGCTCTGCCTCAAGAGTCCCTTCCTGGGACGCCGTGATGGCTGTCGTTCTTCCCTTAGCCTTTGGCAGAAGGCGAACCCCGGCTGTGGACAAAGCAGGCTCTGGCTTCTCAGTGTGGAACAAGCTGGGGACCAGACAGAATCAAGTCTGCGAGTCCTGGAGGAATTGATGTGATGGCACATGAGAGGGGCCAGGCGTCCTGATAAGCGCATATCTCAACTTCCTCTTGGGTGCTTTATGTGCAAATCCCATGGTGTGATGATGGCATGTGTGTGTGCCTGTCCTGCCAGTGGAGAAGCTGGGCTCAGAGAGGTTGTGTGACTTGTGTGGGAGAGGCCCAGTGGTGACTCCATTGTGGGATTGTGTTTCTCTGAAGTCTGGACTCTCCTCTCCTGTGTGACTTTCCCTTACCTGAAAAAGGCACAATCCTTACTTCCCTGGAACTTGTGATCCAGCAGGCAGCGAGACATTGGCATCATTTCACGCGTTTAACTTTGCTTTTTATTCGCGCCAGTTAAATGGTATTTAGTGGTCTTGGCGTAGAGAGAACATCGCCTCTTCTCCCATGCAGTCATGCTCTTTATTACAAGAATGGGATTCTTTATTAAAGCGGTTGGTTTAGAATATTAAACCCCATTATTTAAGGACATGGAACACCATAGAAGGACTAAAAATAAGTAATGCTGATGTACGGTCTCTGGACGTAGGCTGTCTGGATTTGAATCCACTGGTGAGCTGTGTGACCTTGAGGAAACCTGCTTGACTTTTCTGTGCCTCCGTTTCCTCATCTGTAAGTGGTGGGGAGTGATAGCTTTTATTTAAGTTGCTATGAGGCTTACATGAGTTTAATGACTTAATATTTATACACTCTTTAGAATGGCACTTGCCATCTAGTTAGTACAGACCTTGACCCAGAGCAGAGCTAATGGCCTCCTTTGTCCCCCCGAGTCCCAATCCTGGTTCTTTTGCAGAGGCAACCTCTGATACAATTTTGGTAGTTTTTTTTCTAGGCCAGGAGTCCGCAAACTACAGCCTGAAGGCCGTGTCCAGGCCACTGCCTGGTTTTGCCAAGTTTTATTTACACCTGTTCACATTGTCGTCTTCTTAGGTGACAGATACCTTTAATGTTCACAGAGACAGCAGTATTGACGATCTAGTCCTTTACAGAGAGTGTTTGCTGCCCTCTCTTCTGGAGCGTTTCTTATGATTTAAAAAATAGATGGACTGGGGCGCCTGGGTGGCTTAGTCGGTTGAGCATCCATCCGACTCTTGACTTTGGCTCAGGTCATGATCTCATGATTCATGAGATCGAGCCACATGTCGGGCTTCGTGCTGACAGCACAGGGCCTGCTTGGGATTCTCTCCCTTTCTCTCTGCCCCTCTCCTGTGCGCTCTCTCTCTCTCAAATAAATAAACATGGGGTACCTGGGCGGCTCAGTAGGTTAAGTGTCCAACTTCAGCTCAGGTCATGATCTCGCCGTTCCCAAGACAGCTGGAGGAGCCTGCTTCGAATTCTGTGTCTCCCTCTCTCCCTGCCCCTCCCCCACTCCTGCTCTGTCTCAAAAATAAACAAACATCAAAAAAAAAAAAAAAGCCTAACAAAAAATAGATGGACTCCTACCGTAAGCATTTGTTGAGCGTGTCTGCTTGTCTTAATGTTAGATCGACAACCTCCTTCCTTCTCTGTACATGGTGCCCTGCCTACCCGCTGCTGGTCTTTCAGATTTGGCCACACCATAGCTTATTACCCACCTCCGTGATGTCATCTAGTTTATTTCTAGTCTGTTGCAAAAAGTGCTACAGTGAACACCTTTCGTGCCCATGTGTGAGACTTCTAGATCCCAAGAAGTGGACATTCTGGGTCAAAGCATACATCCATCTAAGAGTTTATGATTGAGGGGTGCCTGGCTGGCTCAGTCGGAGGAAGGTGTAACTCTTGGTCTTGGGGTCGTGAATTAGAGCCCCACTTGGGGTGTAGAGATTCCTTAAATAAGAACTCAAAAACAAAATAAAAGTTTATGATTGAGACTATACAGTTATCTTCCCCGAAGGCTGGTTTTTACTTAATCTCTGGCTCGGTCCTCAAGTACCCACTTCCCCGTCTTTGCCCTGGAGTGCGCATTCTTTTCAAATTAACTTACAGTTGGATTTATGGTTCTAATAAAAGTCCAAAGGGATTTTTGGAAACGGGTCAGCAGTATTTAAGTTCAGCTGAGTGAATTCACAGCTGAGAATAGCTAAGGCAATTTTGAGAAACAAAAGAAATTAAAACAAATAGTAATAATTAAAAGTTAGGTATCGGGGCACCTGGGTGGCTCAGCCAGTTAAGTGTCCGACTCTTGATTTCGGCTCAAGTCATGATCTCGCAGTTCATGAGTTCAAGCCCCGTGTTGGGCTCTCTGGACAGCATGGAGCCTGCTTGGCATTCTCTTTCTCTGCCCCTCCCCTGCTTATACGCACACGCTCTATCTCAAAAATACACAGTAAAAAAAAAAGGTTAGGTATTAGCAGCAGGATAAAGACAGGATAGAACACTCCAGGAAATAGTCTCGTTTATATAAGAACTTGGTGGTCCGTGAGGAGATAGTGCAAAATGACGGGATGGACTGGTCACAACAGGTGGCATCAGAAAAATTGACTATTTGGAGAGAGATTTTTGTTAGAGCATCACTTCATGCTCCCTGACATATTGACAGAGTTAAATGTAAATTGACAGAGTTAAATGTAAAACCTAAACCATGAAAAACTGGAGGAAAATATATGTGTTTAACTTTATAAGCATCAAGTTATTGGGGACAATATTTTTTAAAATAAAAGCTTGACTGTAAGAATAAATTTAAACTTCGATATAAACAAAATGGAAAGGAAAATCAAACTAACTGTGGCAAGGATTACAGATTTAATCTCTGTATATCCATATATGTGTATCTATATTTATATACACCTCCGTGCACATACTTGAATAAGAAGGTAGTATGCCAAAAAGGAAAAATAAAAAAAATATGAATAGGGAGTTTTCGGAAACAGAAATAAGAATGACCGACCAACCTGTATATGAATTGAAATTTCAGCCTTTGTGAAACTCAGATTTGAGAAGGAGATACTGTGTTTTGAATACAGTTTTTTTTTTCTATTTATTAATTGAATTGAATAGAGTGAGAGAGCGAAGAGTGCGCAAAGTGCAGAGAGAGGGAGAGAGAATCCCAAATGGGCTGTGTGCTCAAGCAGGACTCGAACTCACAATCCGGGAGACCACCTGAGCTGAAGTCGGACCCCTAACTGACTGAGCCACCCAGGTGCCCCTCCCCTCGAGTAGTTTTGGAAAGATGAGTGGCTGGTACTCAGCCCTGGGAAGTCTGAGATGATGTTCCCTGGCAGAGTTAGAGAATGAGAATATATATATAATATATATGTGTATATATTATATATATAGTCCCAGTTTCCTATCCTATATTTCCATTTCTAAGTATTAATCCCAACAGGGGAATAATCAGACTTGTGGGAGCCGGTTGTTACACAACAATATGAAGTGTAGTATTTGGAGAACAAGGCAACACACACGCCACATGACATGGGACTGATTAAACATACCAGTTTCACTAGCTGGGAAAACGTGAAGCCTGTATAAAGCATGTTCTTGAGGAATATGGTAAGAGACGGCAGGGGCCCCTGGGTGGCTCAGACAGTTAAGCATCTGACTTGGGCTCAGGTCATGATCTCACGGTACGTGAGTTCGAGCCCTGCATTAGGCTCACTGTCCGCGCAGAGCCCCTTTCAGATCCTCTGTCTCCCTCTCTTTCTGCCCCTCCTCTGCTCATGCCGTCTCTCTCCCTCCCCACTCTGTGTCTCAAAAATAAATAAAAAATTATTTAAAACACGGGAGAATGCCCATAACATGTACAGTGTGATATATGATCTTAGTTTGACTGGAACAGTGCCAGGCAGCAAGTTTTCAATAAATGTTAGCTACAATCATTATTGAGAACTTCATCCCCTCAAGTGATCTTTCGCTCGTGTGTTCATTCATTCCTCAGTTGACACGCATCTGAGTATCCCACCAAGTATCCGAGCTGCCTTCTCCCTCCTTGCAGTTCGGCCTTTCTGGAAACAGGCTCTGTTTCTGGCGAGGCACTGCCACCTAGAGGCTCCTGGCCTACAGGGCGGCTGTCCCTTGCAGCCCCTCACTTTGACCCTAGGCCCAGCTGATGAAGGCCCTCACTCACTGCACATGCTCTCCCTGGGAGAGCTGCTTGTTCTCTGGAAGCCTCTGAGAGTGTCAACGCTAGAAGGGCCCTTCCAGCTCCCTTATGGCAAAATCTTTATATGGATCGAGGGAGCCTTTGAGGCAGTGTTTCTTAAAATGTGGTCCTTGAACCTGCATTAGTGTCGGCAGGTGGGGAACTTTTCTTTTTAATATATATATTTTAATGTTTTTATTTTTGAGAGAGAAAGAGTGTGCAAGCAGGGGAGGGGCAGAGAGAGAGGGAGACACAGAATCTGAAGGCAGCTCCAGGCTGTCAGCACAGAGCCCGACGCAGGACTTGAACCCATGAACTGTGAGATCATGACCTGAGCCGAAGTTGGACGCTGAACTGACTGAGCCACCCAGGCACCCCTGGGCAACTTTAATAGTAAAGATCTAGGACCCATACCAGTGCCCCTGAATCAGACCTCGCTGGAGGGAGGCAGGGGTCCTGGATATCTAGGCTTTTTTTTTTTTTTTTAAGTTTGTTTATTTTGAGAGAGACTGAGATCAGGGGCAGAGGGAGAGGGAGAGAGAGAATCCCAAGCAGGCTCCACACTGTCAATGAGAGCCTGACTCGGGGCTTGAACTCACACACCTAGAGATCATGAATTGAGCCAAAATCAAGAGTTGGACTCAACCTACTGATCCACCCAGGTGCCCCTCTATAGAATTTTGCCACACTCCCCAGGTTATTCTGATGCTGGCTGGAATTTTAGAGCCAGCCACCCAGACCAGTGGTATTTTATAATTTAAAAGGGGGCTGGAGCTGGGCATAGAGCCTTTGACTTTCTCCTTCAAAACATACACAGATACATTTCAAGAGGTTCCTTGACTCTATTTTAAGATTAAGAAGAAATTAGTTTCAAACAGAGAGGGGGGCAAATCATAAAAGAGTCTTAATACTGAGAACAAACTGAGGGCTGATGGGGGTAGGCGAGAGGGGAAAATGGGCGATGGGCATTGAGAGGGACACTTGTTGGGGTGAGCACTGGGTGTTGTGTAAGTGACGAATCATCAGAATCAAACCAAATCTTGACCAAAGTCAGGAGCATACTGTATACACTGTATGTTAGCTAACGACAATAAATTATATATATTTTTTAAAAAAATATTTTTTTAGAGCAGTTTTAGGTTCACAGCAAAGTTGAGAGAGGGGGTACACAGATTTCCCACATAACCTCCTTCCCCCCCAACACCTGTACAGCCTTCCCCACTATCAACATCCCTCCCAGAGTGGGACATTTGTTACAACTGGTGTCAAAAAAGCTTATAGTTTATAGAGGAGTTCATCTGGTGGTGTAAGTTCCATGGATTTGGACACATATCTAATGACATGTATCCATCATATGGCATCATACAGACTAGTTTCATTGCCCTGAGAATCCCTTGTACTTCACCTATTCATGAGCCTCGGGCAACCACTGATCTTTTTACTGCCTCCATCCTGTTACCTTTTCCAGAATGTTCTACAGTTGGAGACATACAGTACGTAGCCTATTCAGGCTGGTTTCTCTCACTTAGGAATGTGCATTTAACTTTCCTCCATTTCTTTTCATGGCTGGAAAGCTCATTTCTTCTTCGTGCCAAATAAGATTTCATTGTCTGGGTGTACCACAGGTTAGGGATAGAGATGCTGTAAACATCCTGTGCAGGATTTGGTGTAGACATAAGGGTTCACCTCCTTTGGTAAATACCAAGGAGTGTAATTCCTGGATCATATGGTGGGGGTATGTTTTGTGTTGTAAGAAACTGCCAGACTGTGTTCCAAAGTGGCCCTGCCGTTTTTGTCTTCTCATGAAGGAATAAGGGTTCCAGATGCTCCATATCCTTGCTAGTATTTGATGGTTTTGGTGTTCAGATTTTGGCTATTTTCACAGGTACTTGATGGTATCTTACTGTTGTTATAATTTGCATTTCCTGATGATATGTGATGAGGAGCATGTTTTCATATGTTCACTGGCAATCTGTATCTTCTTTGCTGAGGTGTCTATTAAGGTCTTTGGCCCATTTTTTATTCAGGTTGTTTCTTTCCTTATTGTTGAATTTTTTAAAGATTTTTTAATTTATTTTTTAATTTTTTTTTTTTAACGTTTATTTATTTTTTTGAGACAGAGAGAGACAGAGCATGAACGGGGGAGGGTCAGAGAGAGGGAGACACAGAATCTGAAACAGGCTCCAGGCTCCGAGCTGTCAGCACAGAGCCCGACGCGGGGCTCGAACTCATGGACCGTGAGATCATGACCTCAGCCGAAGTCGGCCGCCCAACCGACTGAGCCACCCAGGCGCCCCAAGATTTTTTTTTTTAGGTGCACCTGGGTGGCTCAGTTGGTTGAACGTCTGACTTCGGCTCAGGTCATGATCTCACAGTTTTTTTAATTTTTTTTTTTTAAATTTTTTTTTTCAACGTTTATTTATTTTTGGGACAGAGAGAGACAGAGCATGAACGGGGGAGGGGCAGAGAGAGAGGGAGACACAGAATCGGAAACAGGCTCCACGCTCTGAGCTGTCAACACAGAGCCTGATGCAGGGCTCGAACTCACGAACCATGAGGTCATGATCTGAGCCAAAGTCGGACGCTTAACCGACTGAGCCACCCAGGTGCCCCTAAGATTTTTTTTTTTTTTTTTTAATTTTTACTGTGTATTTATTTTTAAGAGAAAGAGTGTGAGTCGGGGAGGAACAGAGAGAGGGAGACACAGAATCCGAAGCAGGCTCCAGGTTCCAAGCTGTCGGCACAGAGCCCAACAGGGGGCTTGAACTCATGAACGGTGAGATCATGACCTGAGCCAAAGTCGGACACTTAACTGACTGAGCCACCCATGTGCTCCTTTAAGATTTTATTTTTTGTTTTTTATTTTTTTATTTTTTTTTTCAATGTTTATTTATTTTTGGGACAGAGAGAGACAGAGCATGAACGGGGGAGGGGCAGAGAGAGAGGGAGACACAGAATCGGAAACAGGCTCCAGGCTCTGAGCCATCAGCCCAGAGCCTGACGCGGGGCTCGAACTCCCGGACCGCGAGATCGTGACCTGGCTGAAGTCGGACGCTTAACCGACTGCGCCACCCAGGCGCCCCAAGATTTTATTTTTAAATAATCTTTACACTCAATGTGGGGCTCAAGCTCAACTCCGAGATCAAGAGTCAAATGCTGCACTGACTGAGCCAGCCAGGTGCCCCCTTATTGTTGAATTTTAAGAGTTCTTTGTATATTTTAGATAATGGTCTTTTATCAGATAGGTTCCTTGCAAGTATTTTCTCTTGGTCTGTGGCTTGTTTCCTAATTCTCTCGGTGTTGTTTGTTTGTTTATTATTTTGAAATGTTTGTTTATTATTTTGAGAGGGAGAGGCAGCCTCCCTGGCAACTACAGCTGTGTGGCCATGTGACCAAGCTCTGGCCAAGGGGGCGTAGGTAAAAGTGGAATGAAAACTCCTAGGGACTGTTGCCCTTCTCTTCTTTCCTCCTGCCCCTGAAGAGGATTATAGGTGTAATGGCTGGAGCTGGAGCAGCCCTCTGGAACACAAGGACCTTTTAGGAGTCGAGAATGGAAGGCGTGCATATTAGTTCTCCAAGATAGAAGAAAGTCACTTCCCTAACACCATGGAGCTGTCACACCAGCCCTGGACCCTTTTATCTCAGATTTTTATGTCACAGAGAAGTAAACATATCTTATTTAGGTCACTGTCATTTTGGGTCTCTGTTACTTGTAAACTGATCTTCGTCTTAATAAATGCATGACCTCACAGATTTCTTGGGGAGACTCAATGAGATATTGTGTGCAACGCACCTGTCATAATACCAGGCACATTGTAAACACTCTGGAAAACTAGTAGCTTGTGTAGCGCTCAGTTATAATAACTGTCCCTCATCTCCAGTGAGAGCTCCACAGAGGCGTTCTTCTGGAAAGAAAAATGGTCAAGATTGTGTTGTTACCTTCCTTTTGCTTCCAAACAGTTACAAAAAGGAAAACAGGATCATCGTAAACAACTAATTCAGCTAGAAATGACTTCACTTTGAGCTCCTCTGTTCTCCTGTTTACTCATTCTAGCTGACAAAGCCAGGCCTCACAAATTTGTGTGGTATTTTCATTGGGAGCTAAGTCACACGTTCTTTCAAATAGCTGTATTTACAAACACGCAGCTCACTTGTTCCACATTTGAAACCCAGCCTTTTAAAAACAATTTGGTTCCATTCTTCTTGGTTTTCTCTCTTTCAAAACACAAGTCGGAACATTTTTCCGGGAGTCAGTGGCCCCCACCCAGTACAACTTTATGCTCTAAGATGGTCCCCTTTATCGACTGTTTCATGATTTCTCCTGTGTCTAATTAATGTCTGTTTTTTTAATTTTTTTTTTTTTAATGTTTATTTTTGAGAGAGAGGGAGAGAGAGAGAATGAGAATGAGCAGGGGAGGGGCAGAGAGAGAGGGAGACACAGAATCCGAAGCAGGCTCCAGGCTCTGAGGTGTCAGCACAGAGCTCGATGCACGGCTTGAACTCACAGACTGCAAGGTCATGACCTGAGCCGAAGTCAGATGCTCAACCGACTGAACCACCCAGGTGCCCTTAAGTTAATGTCTGTTGACTCCATCATTCTAAGGTCCTGTTTAACTGTCAGGTTCTCTGATTCAGCAAAATGTTGCCAGTCTTCAGGACACAAACCTTGATTCCTAAGGAATCCCGAGGGTAAAAAAGCAAGGACAGTCAAGCTGAAGAAAATTGTCACAAGGTTTATTATCAATGGTTGAAAGAAAAGACAAGAGGAAGATCAAGATGGTTACTCTTTTTTTTTTTTTAGGTTTTTTTAATTTAAGTAATCTCGACATCCCGTAGGGGGCTTGAACTTCTAGCCCCAATATCAAGAGTTGCACACTCTACCGACTGAGTCAGCCTGGTGCCCTGGGAGGGTTACTATTTAATGTTTAAAAAAAATACAAAAATTGGGGCACCTGGGTGGCTCAGTCAGTTGAGCGTCCGACTTTGGCTCAGGTCACAATCTCGTGGTCTATGGGTTCAAGCCCCGTGTCGGGCTCTGTGCACACAGCTCAGAGCCTGGAACCTGCTTCGGATTCTGTCTCCCTCTCTCTTTGCCCCTCCCCTGCTCATGCTCTGTCTCTCTCTCTCTCTGCCAAAAATAAATAAACATTAAAAAAAATTTTTTTTAAATACAAAAATTTAACAATATTAAATATAACGTGTGGGAGGAAGATGATGCCCATACTACTTTACATTGATATAATTTTTAAAAATGATATAATTTATAAAAGCTTCATTATATTGTTAATAATATTAAATAATATAAAGTACTATAATATATTAATAAATACAAAAATAACGTATACTATTTTATTATTGCATAAACAGCATTTTATATGTTAACTCCATTTTATTTTATTTTATTTTATTTTATTTTATTTTATTACTTTTTTAACTTTATTTTGCGAGAGAGACAGCATGAGTGGGGAAGGGGCAGAAAGAGTGAGGGAGGGAGATAAATCCAAAGCAGGCTCTGTGCTGTCTGCACAGAGCCTGACGTGGGGCTCGAACTCACGAAACTGTGAGATCATGACCTGAGCCGAAATCAAGATTTGGATGCTTGACCGACTACATGTACCACTCCATTTTACAGTACAGGGAAAACACTTCATGCAGGACTGTAGAACTTCATGGACTGTGTTTGGGGTGCCTGGCTGGCTCAGTTGGTAGAGCATGTGACTCGATCTCAGGGTGTTGAGTTTAAGCCCCACGTCGGGCATAGAGCTGACTTAAAAAAAAAAAAAAAGGCTTGGGGCACCTGGGTGGCTCACTCGTTTGGACATTTGACTTCGGCTCAGGTCATGATCTCACCGTGCGTTCGAGCCCCATGTGGGGCTCTGTGCTGACAGCTCAGATCCTGGAGCTTGCCTCAGGTTCTGTGTCTCCCTGTCTCTCTGCCCCTCCCCTGCTCATACTCTGTCCCTCTCTGTCTCTCAAAAATAAATAAACATAAGAGGCGCCTGGGTGTCTCAGTCAGTTAAGCATCCACCTCTTGATTTCAGCTCAGATCATGATCTCACAGTTGTGGGATCGAGCCCTGAATCGGGGTCCATGCTGACAGAACAGAGTCTCTCTCTCTCTCCCCATCTCTCTGCCCCTCCCCTGCTTGCACTTTCTCTCTCTCTCAAAGTAAATAACTTTAAAAAAAAAAAAAAAAGAAAAAAAGAACTGAAGTTCACATACAGGCAGGACCTCGTGTCAAAGACCAAGAGTGGAGCTGGCAGGCGGCATTGAAATGATTTTAGTGTGTATGCAGTGAGTGCTCTCGGTGACCGTGTCCTTCGTCCTGAACTCTCCACAGAACCCCACATTTCTTTGCGCTGTCTATAGTGGTCTGCTAAGGCTCCCGCTGCTGCAAAGCACCATGAATACGTTGAAACAAACTTTTCTCTTCTCACAGTTCTGGAGGGTACATGGCCAGAAACAAGGTGCTGACCCGGCTGGTCCCTTCTGAGGGCAGTGAGAGAGAATCTGTCCCAGGCCGCCCTCCTGCAAGCTCTCCCTGGCTCGTAGGTGATATCTTCTCTCTGTGCACGTCTTTGTGTCCAAGTTTCCTCTTTCTCTAAGGACGTCACTCGTACTCAGGGCCCACCCTCACGCCCTTATCTGAACCCGGTTACCTGTGTGGGTCACATAGCTCCACACATGGTCACGTTCCAAAGTCTCAACAGCTTTTTTTTGGAGCAGGGCCCAGTGCAACCTATAACATCCACCCCCTTCAAAGGGAGATCCCACAGGTGCGTGGCCGGCCAGGGCTGCCCCCTGCATTCTCTGGCTTTCCATATTTGCACATTGTGTCTCTCTAAACGTTTGAGCTCCGTATTTATCCATGCAGGGCGGTGGGGGGGTGGGGGGTGGGGGGGCAGTCTTACGCAATGTTTAGTGCAGGAATCACTGAGGGATCTTTGAACCAGTCCAGATGGCCCCCATTCTGGGTGAAAAGGTGGAGGACAAGGAAACTGCCCAAGGTTCCCTGGACCCAGGGACCCAGGGATGGAACAAGATTCTCAGGAAAGTCTTTGGGAGGCTGCACAGCCACGTGGTGGAGAAGGAGGGCCTCGGGGACACCTGCCTGAGCTGGAATCCGGCTCTGGGACTCGTAGCTAAATGACCTTGAGCAAGTCACGTGACCCCTGTGTGTCTCCATTTCCTCACGTGTAAGATGATGGTACCTACCTCGTGAGGGTTAGAAGACGGGATATGTTCCGGGTGCCTGGTGTCTCGGTTGAGCACCCGACTTCAGCTCAAGTCATGATCTCTTGGTTTGTGGGTCGAACCCTGCATCTGCGTCTGTGCTGACAGCTCAGAGCCTGGAGCCTGCTTCCAATTTTGTGTCTCCCTCTCTCTGCCCCTCTCCTGCCCATGGTCTGTCTTTCTCTGTCTCTCAAAAATAAATAAAACATTAAACAATTTTATAAAAAGAGGACACATGTGGGGTGCCGTGTGCCACACCTGCACACATATCTGCACACACATCTGCACACACACAGTGCCCACTAAGGGTTAGCTCGGTGTTGTCACTTTCAGGGTCATTCATTCCTCCTGTGTTGAGCCTGTCCTGTACTCCTGCCCGGCCTGATCGTGGGACCTCGGGTCGGGGTGGGGAGATTGGGCTTGCAGTCAGGTGTGCTGAGGCAGAATGCTGGCCTCTCCCCTTCTTGGATGTGCAAGCTTCAGGTCCCCGAGGCTCAGTTTCCCCATCTTTAAATGGGGCCGATGGTATTACTAATCATAGAAATTGTGAAGCGTAAAGACCATTCCTTCTTTCAACACATACTTCCTGTGGTCCTTTTCTATACACCCTAGGGTCTGTCTAGATATTGAATACATTCACAAGGGAATTATTTAGCAAGTTGGGAGGACATAAGTGCTATAGGGAAAAACAAAGCAGAGAATGGGGAAGAGAGAAAGTGGCAATTTTGTGAAGGGACCTTCGGACAAAGACCTGAAGGGGAAGAGGGAGTGAGTCATGAGGAAACAGGAAGTGTAAAGGCCCTGGGGCAGGAGTGTGCCTGGTGGGTTTGAAGGAAGGCATAGAAGTCGGTGTGGCTGGAACAGAACAGGGGAGTGGAAAGGAGGAGGTGAATGCAGAAAAGGACAGAGGCTGCTGGAAGGACCTTGGTCCTACAAAGAGGTCACATGTAGTCATTGGAAATATTGCACATGTTTTGGGGGCATTGCTTTGCCCCAGGGATTATGCTGGGTGTTGGGGCCTCGAAGAGCTCAGCCCTGCACTTGGAACCACTGGGGTTTTGCAAAGCAGCTTTCTGGGGAGTCCTTGGATCTCCATCTGGGTCTGCTTATTTTGTGACCAGAAATGGGTGTTCTGAAAGCCTTTGGAAGTGGAGCAAATACACTCTTTCAACATCTCGTGGCTTATTTATTAGGAATGACTTAATTGGGGCCCCTGGGTGGTTCAGTTGGTTAAGCGTCTGACTTCGGCTCAGGTCATGATCTCGCGGTTTGTGGGTTCGAGACCCGCGTTGGGCTCTGTGCTGACAGCTCAGAGCCTGGAGCCCGCTTCGGATTCTGTGTCTCCCTCTCTCTCTGCCCCTCCCCTGCTCATGCTCTGTCTCCCTCTGTCACAAAAATAAATATGACATTAAAAAGAAAAAAAAAGAAATTACTTAATTTATTTTTTTCCCTAGGGGTGGCTGAAGCCCCCTGCTTGCCTGGCTTTCTTTTTCTTCTGCCCCCGATGATGGCTGAGCTTGGTTCGTCTGCTTTTCCTGTAGCCCTCCAGGAAAACGCTGCCAGCCTTCGGGACCGGCACGGATAATATATTCTTAGGAAGTGCATTTTTATTATTATTCAAATCTTTAAGATGTCAGTCCATTGAATTTGGAACTGGAATCAGATGGGGCCACTGGACTCAGCTGTTCTCCGCCCCCTCCCCCTTCCCCCCCAGCCCCTTCCTGGTTTTGTTCACTCCAGATGATGCCAGTTCCTGTGTCTTTATCTCTGTGTCCTTCCCTGTTTCTTCGCTGCCTCCTTATCTCTGTGTTGACTCCAGCAATATCAACATTGGGACTGGGTGTTGCTGTGTTAATGGCGTCCCTGGTCCCCACGCACTAGATGCCAGTAGCACCTCCTCCCCAGTTGTGACAATATGACACATCACCAGACACAGTCACCTGTCTGTGACACAGTTGCCTCGAGAACCCCTGGTCTGTCCCCTTTTCATCTGTGTGTGTCTCTGATTAACTTTCTCTCTCTCTGTCTCTGGCCAACACGAGCCGGTAGTTAGGGTGGAACTGTCCCCAGGCCTGGGAAGCCAGGCTGTGCCCTGTCTCTTGGCTGTGCTCTGAGCCTCGTCCTCAGTTTCTATGCGGTGGGACCTTGAGCTGGTGGAGGAGTAGGAGTGAGGCCAGAGGCCTGCGGGAACTTTGGGAGTCTCTCCTTGCATGGACCTGGGAATCTGGAGGATCCCAGGCTTCTCTCCAGCCTCTGGTGGTCCGTTCGAGACCCACCGTATTGGGCTTGGATAGACACATGATAGTGGCCTGTGGCCTGTGTCCAGGATTCCAAAAGATGCTCGAGCAGTCAAGTAACTACTGCACTGGGGCTGTCCTGTCTCTTGCTGGAACCCGAATCTGAACAAATCAAGTGCCAAGTGTCTCCTGAGTCCCCCATGGTGTGGGCGCTGGCCTGGCCCTGGTAAATTCTGGGCTGTCACATGACCAGCCGCTGGTGAATTCTGGGCTGTCACGTGACCAGCCGCTGGTGAATTCTGGGCTGTCACGTGAGCCGTGCTGGCCCAGAAACCCAAGCGTGTGCCTGCTCCATGCCCTGGGCGGGCACATGCTCCCTGCCAAGGGCATTCTCAGAGCATCGTCACCTCCTGCTCCCTTACTTGCCACATCTGGCCCTGACTCCCATCCCAAGAGAGCTGGGAAGTGGCTGGTCTGAGGGTCTTGGTTGTGAGCACCCTCGGGTCCCTGAACCACAGAGGGAGGGGCCAAGGCAGGTGCTGAAGACTGCACAATGGCAGAGCAGACAGGGGACTCACAGACCCCGCTTGGAATCCAGATTCTGCGGCTCACCAGCTATGTGACCTTAAGCAGAACACTTCACCTCTCTGAGCTTCTGTTTCCTCTTCTTTTTTTTTTTTTTTAAGTTTATGTATTTATTTTGAAGAGGCAGAGACTGCATGAGTGGGGGAGGGGCAGAGAAAGAGAGAGAGTGGGGAGGGGAGAGAGAGAGGATCCCAAGCAGGCTCCGTGCTGTCAGTGCAGAGCCCTGTGCGGGACTCAAGCTCATAAAACCTTGAGATGGTGACCTGAGCCGAAACCAAGAGTTGGGTGCTTAATCGACTGAACCACCCAGCTGCCCCTGTTTCCTCTTCCACAGTATAGCAATAATACCACCCAGTGGTGTATGTGGCTTATGTACACCCAGAGTGGATTGTTTAACACCTTTTACTTTCTTTTTTGGGGCAGCTTTACTCAACTACCATTCACATGCCATATACTTCACCCACTAAAAGTATAATTTGATGGTTTTGAGCATATTACATTATTGATTTAAATATTTGTGGTAAAATATGTATCACATAAAATTTACCACGCTGACCATTTAAAAAAAATTTTTTTTAATGTTTATTTTTGAGACAGAGCATGAACGGGGGAGGGTCAGAGGGCGAGAGGGAAACACAGAATCCGAAGCAGGCTCCAGGCTCCAAGCTGTCAGCACAGACCCCGATGCGGGGCTTGAACTCACGGACCGTGAGATCATGACCTGAGCTGAAGCTGGACGTTCAACCAACTGAGCCACTCAGGCACCCCTAAAAAGTTTTTTTAAATGTTTATTTTTGAGGGAGGGAGAGAGAATGCGAGCAGGGGAAGGGGCAGAGAGAGAGGGAGACACAGAATCTGAAGCAGGCTCCAGCCTCCGAGCCATCCTCACAGAGCCTACCGTGGGACCTGAACCCACAAACTACGAGATCATGACCTGAGCCGAAGTAGGCACTCAACCAACTAAGCCACCCAGGTGCCCTCCCACACCGACCATTTCAAAGTGTGCAAATCAGTGGCATTAGTTACATTAGGGACAAAATGATATGTGATAGTAGCAATCACAGACACTTGATTTGCATTTCATATCACGAAACACTTAAAAAATTAAATTTTTAATTGAAGTACAGTTGACATATAATAGTATATTAGTTTCAGGTGGACAGCACAGAGATTTGACACTTACCTACATTACGAAATGCTTAGCATGAAAAGTGTAGTCACCACCTGTCACCATAGAATGTTAGTATAACATTATTGGCTGCATTCTGTCTCTTGTACTTTTCATCCTGGTGACTCATCTGTTTTATAACCAGAAGCTTTTACCTCTTCATCCCTGTCCCCTATTTCACCCATCCCTGCCACTCCCCTGCTTCTTTCCTATTAAAACAAAGGATTAATAGGGCGCCTGGATGGCTCAGCGGGCTGAGTGTCTGACTTCAGCTCAGGTCATGATCTTGTGGTCTGTGAGTTCCAGCCCTGCGTCAGGCTCTGTGCTGATGGTGCAGAGGCTACTTGAGATTCTCTCTTTCCCTCTCTCTCTGCTTCTGCCCCACTCGTGCTCGCTCACTCTCTTTAAAACAAAACAGAACAAAACAAAACACCAAAGGATTAACAGCAAAAAGAGAAGCGTCCAGTTCGATTTTAAACATGTTACTCAAATTCACTAAATTGTTCCGTATGTGAATTGGAACTCGCACTTGCCGAGCAAAAAGAGCTCACCGCGCAGGTCCCACCATTTTGAGGTCCTAAGCTGTAAACACAGAGTGACAGAATGGGAGTAAGTCCAGCTCTGTCTCCCTGTCACTGTGCCCTCCTTGAGCGTGTTGACTCTGCTGCTCGCACCCAGGGACACTGAGCGCCACGCGGGTGTTGGAGATGTGCATTGTCCCCTGACGGAACGCCGAGGGCCCCCAGAGACCAGGAATTTTCTCTCCAAACAAACACGGAGCCGGGTCTGTTTGGCTGTGTAGCTGGGCGTTCTCCGAATTCACTTCTGGAGAATGCGATGTTTATTAAAAGGTGAGTAATAAATATGTGCTGATTTGAAGTTTAGGTATATATTATTAAAAGTCAGCGGAGCCCTGAGTAATGTATAGGATGGGGAGTCACTATGTTGTTCGCCTGAAACTAATACAACACTGTATGTCAACTGTACTTTAGTAATACGTTGAAATCCCCCTCTGTCTCCAACAGAAACTCAATGCTACCTGCAAAGACGAGGTAGCCCCCTTATTGTCTGCCCCGGGGGGCCACCCCACGTCCCACCAGGCTGTGGATTGAGGGTCAGCGTTCATTCGCAGGAAGGACCCAGCGCGCTCACTGTGTGTCGTGGGCATTTGACGGATGACGCCTCTGTCATGGTCAGTATGGGCTAATGGCCTTTCCATTGACAGGGTTTCCACGGCCTCTTTAGGAATTTCTGCATTTTCTCATCTTCGGTGTGGTCCTCATGCAAGTGTAGGTCATTGTGTTCCTATCTGAAACCCTTCTCCAACAGGACAGGTGTATGGAATGTTCAAGAATCGAACTTCATGCTGTTTTTCTGTGTAATTTGCTGGGGAAGAAAGAATAACCCGCGTTGCTCTGAGCCTTTCTACTTTGGGGATATCGGTTGGAGCTCACGGAAGATCCCCTTTTTATTAAAGTCCTCAAAGTAAATTCCGGGGACCAAGCATCCACATGTCACAGACAGGAACAGAACAGCCAGGCATTTAAGGCTAGGCTGGGGTGGTGATGTGGGAAAAGGCTCTGTCCCAGAGTAACCCTGGATCAAATCCTGACCCCACCTACCTACCCCTGCCCCCCTCCCCTCCCCTGTCCCAGAGCCTCCCCTCCGCACCACACCTGACACGGCCCAGGCTCACACCCCACTTCAGGGATGAAGAGACGCTGATGTTAAGTGAACGGCGTCTGGATGCCCAGTGCAAATCTCCCAGCTCCCGAGTCCCGGGGCGCCCCACATTTGGACACCTGGATTCCCTGGAATTGTATGTCTGTGTGTGTGCCTGTGGGGCTCCCTGGTAGCTCTTGGTCCCAGGCAGGCCAGTTGCTCCGGGCCAGCTGCCTACCTACCCCGTGGCTCCTAGAAGTCTGAGGCTGGCTTTGTTGGAGATCCATTTGGGTGTCCTTTTTGCCCTGCATCCGTTTCCTGGGGTGGCCTGAGCAAAAGACCAGGCATTGGGTGGCTTAAACCTCCGGAAGTTATTCTCTACCGGTCTGGGGGCCAGAGTGTCTCCACAGGGCATCCTCCCTCCCAGGACTCTGGCTCCAACCCGCCAGCTCCTGGTTCGTGCCCCCAGCCCCTGGTGTCTTGGCTTGTAGCTACCCCACCCCAGCTCTCGCCATGACTCTGTTCGACCTCCCGTCTTATACAGACACCCGTCATTGGATTTAGGCCTCTCTCCTCAATTTAGGTCTCATCTCAACTCTTGCACATGTGAAGATGCTATTTCCAAATCAGGTCACATTCTAAGGTTCCAGGTGGACCTGAATTTTGGTGGGGGACCCTCTTCGACCCATACCAGTCCCCACCTCGTCCTGATCCCCATCCCGAATCTTCTCCGTGACCCATCAGGGCAAAGGGCTCTGATGAGGTGTCTTCTCTGAGGGGTCATTTGGATCCAGCAGCACAAGGATCCAGGCCTGGGAGCTGGATGACCGTGAAATGGTAGCTTGGTGGGGGGAGGGGATGAGAAGGGAGAGGCCGGGTGGGGTCGGGGTCCAGGTCCAAGTCCAGGGCTAGGATGGGAAGCCAGCAGGGCAGCTGGAGACACTTTTTCATGTGGCTCCTGCTTGTGATGAGAGAGTGACAGAGAGGCAGGATCTGAAGCTGGAATATTCTCTGGGCGGGGATAGTTCTCTGCTGCGATCTGGAGCTGGGTCATGGAGGAGTGCTGTCTGTGCAGCGGTTCTCAGCCCCACACTCAGATCCTTGGAAGCAGAATTGCCGGGGAGGGGAGTGGGGGTGGGGCGGGCTGTCCTGGTGGCTGCATCTTGCAGGGGAGGCTGAGCATGGCTAAGCTGGAGGTCCAGTCCCTGCAAGGCTTGCACAGCCTCCCCCAACCCCAACCCCCCCCCCCCCGGGGGGCCAGGGTGGATTGCTCACATAGGTGACCTTGAAAAGCCCCTCATATGGAAACATACTCGCCTCTGCAGGGCCCAGAGTGGGGGCTGAGGGTCCCCGGGTGATAACTCATGCAGCATCGGGCGCTTGGGCAGGGGGGGCATGGCTGAAATACTGTTCTTGGGCTCTGCCCCTGACAGCCTGCTTCTTTCCAATTACCCTGGTGACTGCAGTGATAAATCCTGTCCGCCCAAGTCTGGATGCTGGGCACGCTGGGCCCTACCTCCTCCCTTCTGAGTGGACCCTGGGCCTTCTTCCTTGCAGACCCTCCTGCCCCTGACTCTGTAGGACAGAGGAGCCAGGTGCCCTAGTGTTTTGTTCTGGGCTAAATTGTGCCCCCCTCCCCCACCCCATTCATAGGCAGAAGTCCTAGCTCCCAGCACCTCCCAATGTGGCTGACTGTGGAGGTGGGGTTTTCAGAGACGTGATTAAGTAACAAGAGATCACTAGGGTGGGCCCTAATTCAGTATGATTGTTGTCCTTGCGGGAAGAGGAAATGTGGGGACACCTGGGTGGCTCAGTCGGTTGAGCATTGCGACTAAGGTCCTGATCTTACGGGTTCGTGAGTCCGGGGGCTGTGCTGACAGTTCAGATCCTGGAGCCTGCTTCAGATTCTCTGTCTCCCTCTCTCTCTGCTTCTTGCCCGCTCATACTCTCTCTTTCTCTCTCTCTCTCTGTCTCAAAAATAAACAGAAACAAAAAAAAGAAGAGGAAATTTGGCCATAGACACGTGTAGAAGGAGAATGTCATGGAAACACGCACATGGCTGTCTGCCCACCACAGAGAGAGGCCACAGAAGAAACCAGCCTGCCTGACACCTTGCTCCTGGACTCCCAACCTCCAGGACTGTGACGGGACAGGAGAAATCCCTGTTGTTCAAGCTGCCAGGTCAGGGGCGGCCCGGGCCCGTTAAGTGGCACGTGCTCCCACCCGGCCCTGGGACCTTGGGGCCAGCCCACGATGACGTAGGACTTGTTTGCAAGCTTTATTTCCTTGACCGCACAGCTGATTTTTCCACATGAGACCCTATGTCGCTCCTCAAATGTGTAACAGAAAAGCGGGAGTGTTCTGGCTGTGCTGTTCAGCATCCTTAGTCTCAACGCCCCTGCAGCCCCAGGCGCTTTCCTCAGAGGACCCTGTAAACACCCCTGCACAGAAGAGTGCTACTCATTTTGCCGAAGAGTAACTTCTGCAGAAAAACGTGAAATGTGTTACTTCTTTTCCTCTCGGTGCTGCTACATGCCTCACGGCTCCAGAGAATCAGTGCAGTCCAGAGTCAGGAGATGCGGTGTAGAGTGGAACGCTGGGTTTGCAGGCCCATGCCAGGGCTCAAGTCCCTCCTCTCCACTCCCTGGCCGAGTGCCATTTGAACAGGTCACCTGAGCTCTATGAGCCACGTTTTCTCCTCTGTAAAGCGGCACAAGGTGCTGAGATTGTGTGAGTCCAGAAGCCGCCTTGTAGAATAAACGTGAGTTTCGGAGTCAGTTCCGCGTTTGAACCCGGCTCTGCCGCCTCATAGCTGTGTGGCCTTGGGTAAGTCGAGTGACCTCTCTGAGCTTCTTTCACGTGTCACAAAATATTCTTTAGATTTTTTTTTTTAAATTACGTTTTTAATTTTGATTCCAGTATAGTTGACATACAGTGTTACATTAGTTTCGAGTGTACAATATAGTGATTCAACAATTCTATATATTTCTCAGTGCTCATCATAATAGATAAGGGTACTCTTTGGATTTTTAAAACAATCGAGAAATGTAAAAACCATACTTATAGGTGGTTGCACAAAAACACAGCGGGCTAGATTTGGCCGGTGGGCTGTAGTTTGCTGACCCACAGGTTAGACTGTGAAAGCCTCCAAAGCGTGAGCAATTTCCTTTATATTCTCAGCGGACTCCCTGTAGATCCAGCAAATGGCTGGTGAATGAGAACGTCTTGCTACCTCTTAGAGATAGTAATGTAGCTACTGGCTGGAGATATGAATGTGAACATGGCATGTTGCCGGTACAGAAGGATGTTCTGGAAAGACAGAAGCCCCTTCCGGGGGGAATTTGCATCTTAGGAGAGAAGGCAGGGAGAGCTAACAACCTTGGAAGTTGCTGCAATTCTGGAAAAGCTGCCCTGGCTTCTCAGCCACTCCCCACTCCGCCAGCAGGGGGCGCTAGAGGACCGCTTTCCTCTGCGTGTCCAGGCAGCCGGGAAGCCTTGTCTGCGGCGCCCTGCCAGGAGGTGGGAGATGCTGGGGATGGCCCAGATGACCTCCGAGTGTCTTTTCTGCCCATTGAAGCTTGGCTTTTTTTTCTTTTCTTTTCTTTTTCTTTTTCTTTTTCTTTCTTTTTTTTTTTTTTGCCGAGGAATCCACAGGGATGAACTTCCCGGAGCTGGCTGGCAGCTGTGAGTTCTGCAGGAGCAGCCCCCTGGCCCCAGAAATGCAATAAAATGAGAACACGCCTCATGTTGCAGGGGGCTGTCTGTCATCCTGGAGTTTCAATGTTTCAGAATCGCAGCGACCACAGCTTTTGGTGTGTATGTATGTGTTGATGGAGGGATTAGTGGGGGGGTGGGAATGGGGGGAAGCCAGGGCCTTCTGCAGATTACAGGCAGGCCCAGGAGACACATGGCAAATACCAGGCAGGAAGGAAACGGTCAGATTGGGGTGGTTTGGGTGCTGAGGACCCACGAATGACACTCTCTTAGTCTTGAAAACCTCAGAGAAAGCCGGGGGTGAGACCATCTGAAAACCTCTAATGGCCGCCTGTGCTGGCTGGGCCCGTGCTGCATATGGTCTGCTCTGTGATTCTTCGTGTCCCTATTTTACAACAGGGAGAAAAGATCACAGGTCCATGGTGTTCAGCATGGTTTTCTCAGCAAGGATCCCGACCAGTAGGAGCTGCTCAGAAGTGTATGTCCTGCCCACCCTGCCCCTTCCAGGGCCCCCTGCATTAGACACTGCAGTTGGGGGCCAGCAGCTGACCCCTGACAAGCCCTCCAGGTGAGTGGGATGCGTGCACCATGGGCGAGAATCACAGGTGACCTGTAGCTGTTTTCAGCCTTGGCTGCACTTTGCAACTTCTTGGCTTTCAAGCCACAAGGGGACCACGCCTCAGACCCATTGCATCAGGCCCTCTAGGCTTGGGACCGGCACCTGTGGTTGATTCGAAGCCAGCCAAGGTCAAGCCCAGTGGTGCACTGGAAGGTGGTTTTGGGGTCAGCCAGACTCAAGTTCAAATCCCAGCTTTCTCACTTGCTGGCTCTTTGACCCTGGGCAAGGCACACCCCTTTCCTGGCCCCCAGGAAGTTTCCTGTGCTGGACAATTGAAATCCTCTTTCCTGCCTGGCAGAATTTGTTTGAGGACTGAGCGAAGCGTCCTGTGTATGGAAGCACCTAGAACAAAACCTGGTGCCCCGAGGGAGTTCAGTACATGATGGTTCTTCTCTGCTCCCTTCTGTTGGACTCTGGGATTTTTCCAGAGCAGGGACCACATCCTAGTTTTCTTTGCATCCCCAGGGAATAATTCATCGCGTGTGCCCTGCACGGCTGGGAGAGAGCTGGGGAAGTGGGCATGTGAGAGGCTCAGCTACCGGATTTCTTCCCTTACAGCCCGGCTGCCATGGGCTAGGATCACCTTTCTCTGCATCGTCTTAACTAAGGTCAGCCCTGGTGTCTGTTCAAACGACAAACGCTCGGTCCCCTTGACCTTCAGGAATCTATCCTGGTACAAACGAAATGGCCAGAATGCTAGGATATGTGTGCAAAGATATTTATTGGTGTGTCGTCTGCCCTGGCAATAATTGGAAACATTACTTTACCAATAGGTGAATAATAGAATCAATTCTGGCACATTCAGTATTATGGAACATCATGGGTCATTACGAAGAATTAGGTAGATCTCCCTGTATTGATCTGGGAGGCACACTATCTATTGTTCAGCAATAAAGCAACTTGCTGATTCATACCTGTGACATGATTCCTTTTTTTTTTTTCTTTTGAGGAAAAAGAGCCTCCATGTTATATGTGCATTTGTGTGTGTGGTGCAGGGTTCGGAGGAGGGGGCAATAAAGATAAGCAGAGCATGGAAGAATATGGAGAATGTTACCTTGTAGGATTGCAGGCAGGGCTGAAACCCATTCACTCGTTCGTTTCGTTCATGGTTTTGTTCAATTCATAGTTATTTATTTAAAAAAAAATGTTTAATGTTTATTTATTTAGAGAGAGACAGAGCGCCAGCAGGGGAGGGGCAGAGAGAGAGGGAGACACAGAACCCAATGCAGGCTCCGGGCTCTGAGCTGTCAGCACAGACCCCGATGTGGGGCTCGAACTCACCGACTGTGAGATCATGCCCTGAGCCAAAGTTGGATGCTTAACCCACCAAGCCACCCAGGCGCCCCTCACTTAATATTTATTTAGGGGCACTGCAGCTCTAGGGAAACGACTCTGAACAAAACAGACCAAGTCCTTGCTTTCAGGTGGCTGGAGTGTCCCGGGACACTCCATTTGAGCCCCGCGAGGAGTGTCCCTAGGTCCTGGACACCCTAGGGTGGGGAGGGTCCCCCACGGAACTTGCACGTCAGCACAGGGAAGACGGGAGAACAGGTGTTAGGGGATGCAGATATTTTGGTGGGAAACCAGCGGTTCTGGAACTCTCTTGATTTGCTTACAGTGAGAATGCCCCCCCGCCCCCCGCTGCGGTCGCCCCTAAGTTCCAATGGGCTGTCAGAGATTGAGGAGAGCAAGGGCTGAGCAATCCAAATGTCCCAAGAGTCAGCGGCCCAGTCTCGCTTTTGCTGAGTTGGCAGCAGGACCTAATTTGTTAATTAAGAGGCATTGAGAGCTGTCCTCGTGTTTTGATTAACCTGATGGCCTTCCCAGCACCACTTGGGTTCAGCTGTAGACGTTGCCGCAGCTTTTAATGAAATGATCTGGAGGGCCATTTGGAGGCACTTGCCATTATTAGGCAGCTCATCGAAACCGATAACTGAGCTGGCAGCCGAGCCGGCCGGAGCCGTGCCCAATGAGCACTCGGGTCCTGGTTTTCAGGCCCCACGCTGCATCTTTTAGTCATGCTTGAGGGATCGCTGCCGGCCTTTTCGGCTTTCACCCGATTTGCTCTGCACTGGAAGTGCAGCCCGGAGACGGCTCATGAGCTCAGAGGCTGTGGCAGACGTGTTGGTGTCCTGCCCACGTCCCCCTGCCCCGGGGTCTGCCATCTGTGAGTACCTTTGACACCCTAGACTCTGTGCAGGGTTTCCCTCACTGGCCCGGGCGCGGCTGGAAGTGTGGGGGGTCATGTGGAGTTGATTTGTGTCCCCCACAAAGATGCTGAAGTCCTAACCCCCAGGAAATAGGCGCTTTGCAGATATCAAGCTAAGGTGAGGTCACTGGGGCAGGCCCTAACCCCGTATGACTGTGTCCTTATAAAAGGGGGAAGTCTGGGGTCGCCTGGGTGGCTCAGTTGGCCAAGCGCCCAACTTTGGCTCAGGTCAAGATCTCACGGTTCAAGGGTTCGAGCCCCGCGTCGGGCTCTGTGCTGGCAGCTCAGAGCCTGGAGCCTGCTTCCGATTCTGTGTCTCCCTCTCTCTGCCTCTCCCCCGCTTGTGCTCAAAAATAAATAAACATTAAAAAAAGGAGGGGGGCAGTTATCTGGACATAGAGGCAGACAGGAAAAATGCTGTTTGAACCAGGAGGCAGAGATCAGGATGATGCCCCCACCGGCCAAGGGATGCAAAAGATGCCAGCAAGCCCGCGAGGCCAGGACAGACACCCAGAGCAGATACCCCTCCCGGCCTCAGAAGGACCCAGTCCTGTCCTCACCTTCAGCTCACACTTCCAGCATCCAGATTGGAAGACAGTAGATGTCTATGGTTGAAGTCCCCGATTTGTGGTGCTTCCTTACCGGGGCCACAGGAGACCAGTAGGGGAGTTCCACACACTCCTGCCCCCACGGAACCTCCTTCCAGGAGGGGCGGACAGGAATTGGTGGGCAAGTACCCTGGAGGGATGCTCTGCTTCCCCAAGAGCCCCCTGCTGTGGTGTGGGCTGAGGCCCACTTGCCCAGAGCAAGACCTCTTGACAGGTGTGTCCTGTATTGACTTCTGTCCTTCTTTCCCCGTCTCCTCCCTGTGTTTTCCTGGGATCATGTCCCAGATGAGCAACCTGCACCAGAATTTTCTTCTCAGGGTCTGCTTCTGAGACAGGCCTTGATAGTAGTACGCTCATGTGCACGCGTGTGTGTGCATGTGCGTGTGTGTTCACACTGTGTGGTGCAAAGACGCTGTTCACAACCTCCCGTGTGCGGGAAAGGTAGCTCTGTGTTCCGATCCCCGCACGGCTGTGATCAGTGTCTTCCTGGAGGAGACAGAGCGGCAGGGCATGGGGCTGCTGGGCAGCATGAGATCCCTCCACCCTATGCTCCCCTGTCCCCAGTTCTCTCTCTCCTGGGACGCTTGCCAGGACCGACGTCCTTGGTGCAATTGTGGTTGAGAGACGCTGGGGCACAGGCTTATTTGAATTTTGAAAACTACGTCACTGTTATCCAAGTCTATGAAAACAACAACGTGGAAACATTTGGAGTCAAGATGCGCCTGGGTGGCCCAGTCGGTTGAGCGTCCGACTCTTGGTTCCAGCTCAGGTCATGATCTCACAGTTTGTGGGTTTGAGCCCCGCGTTGGGCTGCATGCTGACAGAGCAGAGCCTGCTTGGGATTCTCTCTCTCCGCTGCCCCTCCCCCGCTTATGCGCATGCATGTGCACGGGCTCTCTCTCTCTCAACATAAATAAATAAACTTAAAAAAAAGTGGAGGTGCCCTTCACCTTGTCTGTTGCTATTTCCTTTCTTGACTATTAACTGATTGGGATATGGATACCGTCACAGACAGATACAGGTACAGACAGATGCACCTGTAGATAAGATATACACATAGAGATATACGTATGTGTGTGGATACAGGTTTGGATAAACACGTAGATATATCTGTAGGTATACATAGACATAGGTAGTGTATTTAAAAATACTTTTTTAATTTGAAAGCGATAAGGAGGGAGTGAGCACAAGCAGGGGAGGGGCAGAGAAAGGGGGACAGAGAGAGAACCTGAAGCAGGCTTGGTGCTGACAGCAGAGAGCCTGATGCTTGGCTCAAGCTCACCAACTGCGAGATCATGACCTGAGCCAAAGTCAGACACTCAGCCTACTGAGCCTAAGTGCCCTGGGAGAGAGAGTCTTAAGCAGGTTCCATGCTCAGCGCAGAGCCTGATGTGGGGCTTGATCCCACGGCCCTGGGATCATCATGATCTGAGCCAAAATCAGGAGTCTGACGCTCAACTGACTGAGCCACCCCGGCACCCCTAGGTAGGGTATTTTTAGATTTACCTATCGTTGTGTTGTCTGCGTGGTCCGGCGACTTTGCGTTATCGTTAGACGGTTGTCTTGGACGGTTTCTGAAACGCGAACATCTGTCCCCGCCTTGTACTTTTCATCCAGTCCTCTGTTAATTGTCAGTTAAGTTGCTTCTATTTCTTCTGTGGCTCTTCCCTACAGTGCTGCAACCATACACATTTTAACAAACACGGAGATATTCTTGTATTTGTGCGAGGATTTCTGTAGAACAGATTCCAGGAAGTAGGATCCCCAAGTTCAAAGGGAAGCACACTTAAAATTTGGGGAGGCTTTATCCAGTTGCCCTCCAAAACGGTTGAACCAATTTTTGCTCCCGGAGTAATTTAATTTGAATATTAAAAAGGACTGTGACCTCATTTTTGTACTTTAAGCTGGTGAAGTGGGGCAGATCTGTGACACGTAAATAGGTTATTACGGATCCAGCAGGCCTGAACCAGCTCCCACTCGGCAGGGCCTTGCTGTTTATTTCCACTGCGTGCACTTGAAAGAGAAAATAACCTGCACTCCTTTAATATGTCTTATAATCTAAAATTCCTCTGAGAGATGGCAAGGCTTTCCAGCATGGCTGCGAAAAACACGCCCAGGGTAACTGCACATGTGGAAGTCACGTGGAACAGAGTCACTTCGGGCCCTTGTAGTCCTGCGGCTGGAAGCAGATCTGCTCCAGCTGGTGCCGTGTGCCTCTAGGGATGCTTGTTCGGCAGCAGTAGCTGGCTGATACAGAGCTTTTTTCCTGTGCTCTCCTCCACCTTCTATGTTTTACCCCATGATCTCTGTTACTAAGAGACATTATAACGATCTGCTTACTTCTCTAAGATCATCACCAGACTGTTTCACCAGAAGGTGGGTGGTAGCCTGACTCTACATCACATGCCAACGTCATTCCCCTGATTTCATCTCATCACGTACCCATTGTATCCTCTCACATCATCACAGGAAGAAGCGTGAGGGCGGATCAGTCGGGTATTTTGAGAGAGACCACATTCACGTAACTTAGCACAGTACATTGCTATAACTGTTCTATTTCAGTATTAGGTATTTGTTGTTCATTTCTCTGCCTGATTTATGAATTTAACTTTATCGAAGGTATGTGCGTATAGGGAAAAAACATAGTATGTATAGGGTTCCGTGCTGTCTGCGGTTTGGGGTGTTCACCGGGGGTCCTGCCACGTATGCCCCGAGGATGGGCGGGATGGAGAGATAAATGAACGACAGAAAGAGTCAGTGAGCTTAAGGTGCTCCCATTCCTTGGCTGTCCTGGATCTTCCCAAATACATTTCTTTTTGAAGAATCGCTCTAATTTTGGCCAATTTTTATTATCCGCCAGAACTGAACATGGAGAAACGCCGAACCTTAGCTAACGCATACGTGCTCAGCGCTTGGTTTACGAAGCACTCCTTCCCCACTTGTGCTTTGCTTCGTGTTTACAGCGCTCTGGTGTGAGGTATTGTTCCTCCCCCTTCTCTGGGAGGGCCCTGAGGATCAGACGGGCCGGGGCTTGCCCTCGGCTCCCTGGCTGGCAGGTGGCCTGAAGGAGGCTTGCACTTGGATCTGTTGCTGTCTCCAGGGTCTTCCCCCGGCGGGTCCCACCCGTCACCGAAATGACCCGGGGGTCCTTCTCCGAGAATGTGTGTGTGGTGTTTGAGTCTGCTCTTCTCTCCAAGAAGGTGTCTCTTGTCCCCTGGGGTCCAGGAGAACAGAGGGTTACTTTTTTATGGCCAGGAAAATATTAATGAAAAATGAACCATCGGTGAAATTAATTTCAAAGATTTATGCATTCCCCGTGACTAACAAGCCTGCACCTGTTCATTTGACACCTTTTAACAGCTCCCCGCTCACCCCCCCTTCCCAGCCTCTTAAAATTCTCCTCTTTCCCTGAAGGCACCTGGTTGGTGTGTCGAGCAGTGAAATAAATGTACAGTGGGATAGAGACACGACTTGTTAATTAAAAAGGCTGCTCTGCTGGTTCACAGTCAGGAAAAGATGAGCCGGACCGAGCAGCAGGGGATCCCGGTGGGGAGACAGCGGAGGGGTTGTTCTAGGCCGGCGCAGTGGGACCAGAACAGACATTGACGAGCTTTCCCTCTGAGCCTCCTCCGCCTGCCCACACTGGATCACCCTTCCTCTGTGTGGTCGTGACGGAACGCTTGTTGAATAAATGTGCAGCAGGGGGTCACCCGTCCCCGTCGCCCCGCCCCCATCCATCGCGGGGCCCCAGCATTTTTCTCTCCCTGTCCCTGGGCCTAGATCCTGTGGTGTTTACTTGTGCGCTTTGATGGATGGATGCCTCCGAGAGACTGACTCGATGGGTCCTTTCTGGCTGGCGGCTCTCAGAGGTTGGAAGCTTGCATTTTGGACTTTGTCAAAAGCTACTCCGAAATCTAAAATTTGGGGAGCCTCCCGGGTGGCTCAGTGGGTTAAGCATCTGACTCTTGATTTCAGCTCAGGTCGTGATCTCATGGTTTGAGTTCAAGCCCTGCGTCAGGCTCTGCACTGCCAGTGTGGAGCCTGTTTGGGATATTCTCTCTCTCTCTCTCTCTCTCTCTCTCTCTCTCTCTCTCTCTCTCCCTCCCTCTGTCTTCTCCCCCCCCTCTTTCTTTCTCTCTCTCCCTGTCTTCTCCTCCCCCCCACTCTCTCTCTCTCTTTGTCTCTGTCTCCCTCTGTCTTCTCCTCCCCCTGCTCTCTCTCTCTCTCAAAATTAAAAAAAAGAAAAGAAAAGCAATCCAAATTTTCTATCTGTGACAACTGGGCTTTCTTTGGATGTGGCCCCATCTGTGACCAGTCGAATGTCTGCTTCATTCTCAGTCTCCTTCTCTCAGCAACATGAAAGTATTTCTAGAAATTTCTCATTTTCTAGCCTTTCAATGATCTTTTGCCTGAGGTTGATTACCCATCTCCTTCCTTAAGAGAAGGGTGCCTGGGTGGCTCAGCCGGTTAAGCATCCGACTTCGGCTCAGCTCATGATCTCATGGTTCCTGGGTTCGAGCCCCGTGTTGGGCTCTGTGCTGACAGTTTGGAGCCTGGAACCGGCTTTGGGTTTTGTGTCTCCCGCCCTTGGTGCCCCTCCCCACTTGTGCCCTGTCTCTTTCTCTCCCCAAAATAAATAGACATTAAACATTTTTTTAAAAAAGCTTAAGAGAGATTGAGGGATAACACATGTAGCGTACATGCCTCCTAGTATGTGGCTCAAATGCATGCCTCCTAGTATGTAGCTGGGTGAATGTTTACGATGTATACACCTGTGCAAGCACAGCCCAGATCAGGATGGCATATGGGATACTTCCACCTTCCTCAGAAAGTTCCCTCAAGTGTGTAATTGAACATGATAGAAGTCAGAAGAGCGGTTCTTTCTGGGGAAGAAGCTACTAAACGCAAGTTTCTGAGACTTTTCGAGGTGCTGATTCAGTAAGTCCCAAAAACCTTAGTGAGAGGTCATTGTCAGGGGCTGGGATTTCTCCAATGCACATGGGTCATAGACCCTTCCCCTGGCAGGTACGATCTCCCATATGACCCAGGAACAACCCAGATGAGACAAGAGACAGAGCTGGGTTGGAATGTTATCTCTGTGAATAGGAGCCAAGTGAACTTCAAGTTTGCCTAAAGGGGCACCTTTTGGCTTAGGTCTCTCTATATCCCACAACTTCCTCTCAAATTTAAAGACTCTGAAGACCATGTTCTCAGGAGTCAGATTCTTGATGACACTGTGGTCTGCATCTGGACTCCTGATGCTTCCTTCTCTCTCAGAGAGAAGGATTTCATGTTTGCAATCTTAATCTCTTCATGCCAGAGGGGATTCTAGGTCTTTATCTTGGTGAATAAAGGCTATATATCTAGAAGGGAAGAGGAGTTCGCCGCCATGTCCTAAGACCAATGGAACAGACCAAAGGGATGTCTGAATGGCCCATGTCTGGTCATTCAATCGAGTCTGCTAAATCCCTAGCAGGGAATGGAGGGTAGTTGAGAATTTTAAATATTGTTGCTGACTGGTGGGATTAATTTAGAAAGTCTTAGACTATTAGGTTTCTATAGTTTTTTTTTTTTTTAATTTTTACTGTTTATTTTAGAGAGAGAGAGAGACAGACAGACAGAGTGTGAGTGGGGGAAGGCACAGAATCTGAAGCAGGCTCCAGGCTCTGAGCTGTCAGCACAGAGCCCAACATGGGGCTCGAACTCACGAACTGTGAGATCATGACCTGAGCAGAAGCTGGACGCTTAACTGACTGAGCCACCCAGGTGCTCTGGTTTCTGTAGGTTTAATACAGGTTGCAGCCCTTAGATGTGGGGCAGGGGATCTGAAAAGAAAACATGGAGGTGAGCAGGCAGGAAGGTGGGAAAGACCCTGGGATGGTCCCTTTTCTCTCTTCCCTGTGCATTCTGGAAATGTGCTCACATGGGGTTCTGTAACCAGCGAAGGACTGAGGGTTTGCTGCTGGGTGGTTTCCCTCTGTAAATACCCTCCTGCCTGGAGTCCCATCGACCTCCTCCTCCCCAGTGCAGGTTTGCTCATGGCTGTTGCTCTTGGGTATGGAGGCAGAACCAAGGATGTTGGTGACCTCCAGAGACCCCCAGGAGTTGGGGTATATTGTCTCTGGTGTTGGGGGCCCTTCCTGGAGGAGCTGTAGCCTGTTCCCACAGTGGGAAGGAGCACAGGCTTGCACAAGTTGGAATCCCAGCCCCACCACAGACGAGCTGTGCCACCAGGAAGGTGCTCAGCCTCTCTGTGCCTTATGTCCTTCATCCACAACATGGGATGGTGATGACAGCTGGACCTGTCTCACGGTGTTGTTGCATGGCTGAAAGAAGCTAATGTGTTGTCTGAGACCCAGTGAAGACTACGTTTCTGCTACTGTTATTTAGTTTAGGAATAACACAGACTCAGTTTCGATCTCCCATCCAGTATTCCTCAGCTGTATGACCTTGGGCAAGTCCCGGAGAGCTTTGGTTTCTTCTGTTGAGAAGAGGGAGCAGTCCTATAATCTCATAGGACTGCGGGAACAGTAAAAACATGACCACCACCATTAAGGACTGCACAGTGGGTACTCAAGAAATACTACTCCTCACCAAACACGTAATGGGCTGAGGTCTAAAATTGTGTTCAGAGGCCGTGTTTTGAACTAGAAATGCTTTTCCAATAGACACCAGGCTCCAGGGGCTCTTGGGTGGCTCAGTCCATTGAGCATCCAACTTCGGGCTCAGGTCATGATCTCGCAGTTTGTGAGTTTGAGCCCTGCATGAGGCTGTCTGCTGTCAGTGTGGAGCCTGAATGGGATCCTCTGTCTCCCTCTGTCTTTTCCCTTTCCCTGCTCATGCTCTCTCTCTGTCTCTCAGAAAGAAATAAAACATTAAAAAAAAAAAAAAAAAAAAGAAATCACTCTCCAATGAACTGGTAGTGTCCCAAGATGGCCCGCTACATTCTGTTTCTAAGGTTGAGAACATTTGCGTTATGAAATATTTCAAATCTTCAGAAAAGTACAGGAAATAATATGACACGCGTGTACCCACCCTCTGGAGTGAACAGATGTCAACATTTTGTCATATTTGCTTCAGATCCCTCCTTTACAAGAAGAAGAAAAAAATATTCTAGTTCCAGCTCAGACGAGCTATTTAATCGAGAACGTAGCTGAATTTTGGTTCTGATGTATGGTCTTTTATGGGTACCGGGGTCGCCGGTATGAATACGTGAGTTCCCCGGCCTCTGTGCGCTCACACATCAGTGAACAGTGAAGGTAACTTGAGAACAGAGAATTGTCCCACCCTGGAGACGTGTGATACAGCGATGGAAAGCCCAAGAACCATGGTGGCGATGGGAGCACGGGTGGTCAGAAAAAGTTTCTTGAACAAAGCGCCATCCAAGTTGTGTTTTGGACAATGAAGTCGAATTTTGTTGGGTGCGTTAAGGGAGAAGTAGGCTTTCCAGGTGGAGGGAACAGCACCTGCAAAGTCACGGAGGCCAGACGTCCTGACTCTTTACACTGTGAGATGTATTGGTTTCCCGTGGCTTCCATAACAGATCAGCACAAAGCGAGTAGTTTAACAAAACGGAAATGTGTTGTCTCACTGTTTTGGAGGCAGGAAGTCCTAAATCGGGGTCAGCCAGGGCCGTCTTCTTTCTGAAGGCTCTGGGAGAGCCCGTGCTTGTGTCTGGTGATTCCCGGGAATCCCTGGGGCTCCCTAAGTTGCTTTATCTGCGTCACTCTGGTCTCTGCTTCCCCCACCACATGGCCACCTCCTCCCTGCCAGTCTGGTTCTCTCCTCTGCTCGTCTTAGGGGACACCACTCCGGCCCCCTCCACTATGACCTCATCTTTTTTTTTTTTTTAATTTTAAAAAAAAAAAAATTTTTTTTTTTCAACGTTTATTTATTTTTGGGACAGAGAGAGACAGAGCATGAACGGGGGAGGGGCAGAGAGAGAAGAGACACAGAATCGGAAACAGGCTCCAGGCTCCGAGCCATCAGCCCAGAGCCTGACGCAGGGCTCGAACTCACGGACCGCAAGATCGTGACCTGGCTGAAGTCGGACGCCCAACCGACTGCGCCACCCAGGCGCCCCGTGACCTCATCTTAATTTGACTAATGACATCTGCAACAACTCTGGGGCTCAAGGATTTTTTCCCCAGGATGTCTCTCTCCATACGGCGAGCATGTGTGCATGTTTGTAGATACACATGTACACGCGCATGTGTGTGGGGATGGAAACACGTATCTTGTAAGTTTTCCTTCTGCTCTGCTCTAAATGTCACTGCTATAGTTTGTAGGCAGAAGGAGGCATTTGTGGCCTGGCTAAGGGTCAAGAGCATGCATTCTTGCATTGATTTTTTTAAAATGTTTGTTTATTTTTGAGAGACAGAGTGTGTCTCTCTGCCTGGGTGGGGCAGGGGCAGAGAGAGAGAGAGAGAGAGAGAGAGAGAGAGGGAGAGAGGGAGGGAGGGAGGGAGACCCAGAATCCAAAGCAGGCTCCAGGCTCTGAGCTGCCAGCGCAGAGCCCGATGCGGAGCTTGAATTCATGAACCATGAAATCATGACCTGAGCCGAAGCTGGATGCTCAACCGACTGAGCCACCCAGGTGCCCCTGTATTGATTTTTGTTTCCTTTTATTTGCAATGATTTTTTTTTTTTTAAACAAAGAAAAATTTCCTCTGGATTTTGCCAAGCCAGGGAATCAAATGGATTATGGAACGTGTCTGGGGCTCGGTCCAGTTAATCCGATATTTCCAGGCATCTGGTAGATGCCACATGATTAGGCTGTGGCTGGTTCCTTTGTGCCATTTTTAGGTGGCTGGTTGTTGAATATGGCAGGTGCCAGGAAGACCTAATTCATAAAAACGGGCTGGCGGCATGGTCTGAAAGTAAATGAATGCCAAGTGTGGGCAGATGGTTTCTGGAGCATTTATGGGTCTGAGACAGTGCACAGAAAAGGCAGTTGAATTTTGGGGTGTTGAAAGGAGCGTCTGGAACTGTCAGAACCTGAGGACCGGCTGGGGACGGTAGAATGCTCCAGGACGAGGTGCCAGCATACCCCTCATCGGCGTGGCGCCCTGGGGTTGACCGAGACGTTGGTTTTGCACCCGTGACCCCTGGGCCCTGCAGCATCTCTGTGACGTAAGCAGTTGCAGATTTTATGGTTCACTCCAGGGATGAGAAAACCGAGACCCGGAGAGGTGATGTTGTGTAACATCAGGGCTTCTCTAGATGAGTACGTGGGGGGGCGCTTGCCCCCCACCCCCCCTTTCCCACATCCTAATGGTGGCCTGGGCCTCTTTCTTCCAGTCTAGGAGGAGGTGTTGTTGTCTCAGGAAGGACTCACAGGGAGGACCCCTCTTGGTCACAGGTTGGGGCGTTCCGGGGCTCCCCAGGCATCACATCTCATTCCTCTTTCCTGCCAGTCATCACGCCCTGCTCATGAGGCACTTCTTTATTCCCTCCACACCTCCTCACACCCCGTACCGCCTCCTTTCCTTAGTGGGGACCTGGAGGACTGTTCACTCCCACCCCCACCTGCCAGGTGTGGTGCAGAGCACTTTATATCCCTTTTTACTTTTTTGTTTTATTTTTTTTTAATGTTCATTTATTTATTTTGAGAGAGAGAGAACATGCATGTGCCCAAGAAGGGGAGGGGCAGAGAGAGAGGGGAGAGAGAATCCCAGGCAGGCTCCACACTGTCAGTACAGAGCCCAATGCGGGACTCAAACTCACGAACCTTGAGATCATGACCTGAGCTGAAATCAAGAGTTGGATGCTCAGCCGACTGAGCCACCCGGGCGCCCCAGTATCTATTTTAAACCACATCACCAACAGGAGGGGACTGTTGCTTGTATTTGTAGATGGAGAGATTCGGGCAATGGGAGAAGTTGATTGTCCAAAGTCATTTAACTGGATGAGTGCAGCAGGGTAAGTAGGCTTAGTGTTGGCTGGAATAATTTCAGTGGCATAATTTCATTGGGCTCGTAGAGTGATTCGGGCAAGGGGTGGTGGTCTGGAGGGAATGTGTGAGCCTGATGAGGGGGGTGGTTGGGGGATGGGCTCGGGACTGGCTGCTTTGCTCGCGGAATGTGTGTTCCAAGGTGAGTTGTTGGCTACCTTTAGGAATCAAGTAACCCTGGGAGGGCCAGCCCCTTCTGAATCAGCAAGGCTCGAAGATGTCAAAACATCAAGAATATAGACTAAAAAAAAAGGCATGATTAATACCGAGCCCAATTCTTTTGAGCACAAAACCACTTCCTTTCTCCTGCACCCATCCATCCTTGTCAGAGACCAGGAGAGACTTCCTTGAGACTGAGAAGAAAGCAGCATCCTTTTTTTTTTTTCCTGCCTCTGAAGGATTTTTTCCACGTTCCAGAGTTCGTGTGCTCTTTCTCTCTCTGCATCTTTCGCCTCTTGAAACCACTTCCTGTATCACGTCCACCATGGCGTGGGAGCGTGGCTGGGCCCAGACTGGGTGGCTGTCAGGTCTCTGGGTAAAAAGCATTAACACACTGGCCCAAGGCACCATGACGATAATAGTGAACAGACACAGGATATTCAAACCTTGGACAGTTTGCCGCGTCTCTTTCCTAGGGCTGGAGCCCAGGCTGGGGATACTGCAGTGTTCACTCTTACAGGCCGGCAGGGAGCAGGGCTCTGGGGATCAGAGACTTTCTCCGCCCAGTGCTTGGAGGTGAACTCCAGGGGCTCTGTCTGCCCTGCCGTGGTTCCCCGGGAACTTGGCCACGGAAGTTTCAGCTGAGCTGCAGAGAAAGGGCAGAGAGGTCTGTATCTGAGATGAGAGCCTGTGTTGGGAGCCTGTGTTCACATAAATCCTTGGTCTCTGTCTGGGAGTCGCGTAGTAATAACGAGAATAGTAGCTCACACTTATGGGGCTCTTGTGGAGCTAAGCACTCTCCATGCATCATCTCCTGAATTCTTACAGTGACTCTGTGTGGTGGGCATGAGTATTGTCTCCGCCGTACAGAGGAGGAGACCACGGAAGTAGCAATTAATTGCTGGAGGCATGATTCAGAATCAAGCAGGCCACGTGGGGGACCCACGCTCCGAATGCCATTTAACAGATGAAGAGTCAAGACTAAAAGGTTAAGTGACTTATTATCTGTCCTGCCAAAGCAGACACAGCGAGTGACTTATTAGTTCCTGAAGGTTCTCGACCTTCAGAATCACCAGGGGTGATTTTGTGCTCGTTCTTCCCGGCCCCCGGGACATTTGGCAATGTCAGGAGAAACTTTGGGGGGCAGGCAGGATGAGCGATACTAGTGGGTGGAGGCCAGGGGTCCTGCTAAGCATCTTCCAGCACATAGGACGCTCCCGCCACAAAGAATGACCGAGCCACAAACAGCAGTACTGTGCCTTCAGGTCACATGCTTAGAGCCAAGCCAGGACCTGAGTTCTGGACTCCAGAGCCTTGGCACAGTGCCTGTCACGTGATTCCAAGCAAAGGTGCTCACTTGGTACCCTCTGCTTGTGCCAGTATTGGTTATTGGCTCTCCACTCAAGGGAGAGCCTGCAACTCTCCCAGGGAGACTCTCCTTCACCCCCTGCGCTCAGTTCCTCCCTGGGGGTCTCTGTCCCAGTGCTCATCTGTTCGCTGTTTATTCTGGGAGCTTCTCCACTGGACAGTGGACCTTTGAAGGGGAGGCTGGCATGGTGATGTTGTGATGATTCTTTCTGGAAGGCGAGAGGGGAGCCTCTGGGCTGAGGATCCAGAGTGCAGAGGGCTCTCTCAAGAGGAAGCATAGCCCTCTTGGCTGTGGCTCGGGAGCTTTCCCCATGTGTGACCTCCCTGTTGTCTTTCTTGCCCATCCTCAGACAGGTCAGACCTCGCCTTTTCCCCTAACTCAGGACTTGGTAGGCACAGCCCGGGGCTCATAGCCTGGAAAGCGACGTGCGTGAGCCTGGCTTAATTTTCCACCACGTTAACAGGAGACAGTTGGCTGTGGGTGCGGTTGTTGCAGGGGGGTGGGGGGAGCACCCACGGAACACAGTGCTCGCAGTTCAGAAAGGTGGGAGGGCAAGGCTCTTGGCCAGGCCTCTGCTTCCTCACTGCAGCCTCCAGTTTAACGCTCTGTAAGATGGGGGCGCCGGCTCGGAATATACCTCCCTCTCCCTTGTCCGTTCTACTCTGACATTTTATACCGGTCTTGCCCTCCACCGTGTAACGTGTGGGTGTCCGGGGATGAGTCGGTGGCAGGACGTAGGTCGGCCCCTTCTCGTGCCAGGGAACTCACCACCTTCTCGAGCAGCCCCTTCTTTGTGGGTGATGGTAATAATAAGAGCACCATTTTTGGGCTGCTGGGTCCTCCGTGGCATGATTCCTCTTGGCTTCACGGCGATGCCCTGAGGGAGGTGTGACGAGGCTGACAAACGTCAAGAAGTTTGCCCACGACTGCACGACGAAGAAATGGCAGCACCGGGACTTTAACTCCAGCTTGTTTGACTTTATTTAAAAAAAAAAATTTTTTTTAAATGTTTATTTATTTTTGAGACAGAGAGAGACAGAGAGCATGAACGGGGGAGGGTCAGAGAGAGGGAGACACAGAATGTGAAGCAGGCTCCAGGCTCTGAGCTGTCAGCACAGAGCCCGATGTGGGGCTCGAACCCACAGACCGCGAGATCATGACCTGAGCTGAAGTCGGACGCTTAACCGACTGAGCCACCCAGGCGCCCCCAGCTTGTTTGACTTTAAAGCCCTCGGTGTTTATTTAAGGGAATTAGCTGCGGGACACAGGTGCCCAGACGGGTACCAGATGGAGGGGAAGTGAGTCCCGGCCTCCTTGGAGAATGGCGTTGTCCCTGGAGGGTGGGTGGCAGCAGAAGGGTGGAGAAGGCAGACCCTTGGTGTGACAGTACTGAGTAACCCTGATTGAGCACCTGCCATGTGCCGGGTACTGTGCCAAGTACTCTGTGGCCGCTATGCCGTTTAATTTCTCCCACACCGCCAGGAGGCAGGTACCGTTATTTCTGCCTTTGGTCTTAGCTTTCTGTGGCGACAGAAACCACACGCTCGGCGGCCTGGACAATACACAGTTATTATGATACGGTTCTGGAGGTCAGAAGTCCGAAATGTGTCCCTGGACTAAAACCAGGGTGTCAGCAGTGCTGTGCTCCTTCTGGGGGACCCCCCGGGAGAGTCTGTTTCTTCTCCTTTCCCAGCTTCTCCACCCGCACTCCTTGGCTTGTGGCCACTTCCTCCATCTTCAAAGCCAGCAGCATTGTACCCTCACAGTTCTTTCTTCTCTGGCTCTGACCCTCCTGCCTCCTCTCAAGGACCCTTGCGATTTCCCTGGCCATCGGGTAATCCGAGGTCATCTCCGCATCCCAGGACCCTTCACTTAAACACATCAACACGTTCTCTTTTGCCACCAAGGTAACATATTCGTAGGTCCTGGGGATTAGGATATGGACCCCTTGGGGGCTGTTAGTTTGTCTCCCACATCCATTTTATAGGCCCAGAGAGGTTATGTGACTTGCTTAGAGCTGCACAGCCTGTAGGCGGGGACTGTGGGAGCCGGGGTTCTGATGCAGACGGTCTCATAATCACCTGTTGTGCCCCCTACCTGGCATGTTGCCACCTCTCCTGGGAAAGCCATGTTCACAGAGCGACACGTGGACGTAACCTGCCTGTTGGGTGGGAACAAGTGGCTATTTCTGCAGGGATGCTCTCATACTTGGGTGTAATGGTGGGACCTCAGGACTAGTCATTTTGTGCATTGCGGAAATATTTGCCGAGACTCCTGCTACATAGTAGACAGAGATCCCTATTGCCGTGGCGTTTATAGTCTGGAGAGAGGACACTAGACCGTAGATCGGGAGCCAAATAAATAAGCCAGTCATCTAGGAGGCAGAGGTGATGGCTTGGGGTGAGTACCTGGGCAATGGGTCGAGCCCTTCTGACCAGTGGGCTCTGTTAGGGGCTGGGCTGGGTTGTGCCTTCAGGAGCACCCCCCGCTGTCTGGCACGGAACTGGGGGGCCGTTGCCACGTTTTGACTCTCGCAAGCCAGGTGGCTCTAGAAGCAGCAGACAACGGGCAGAGCCCAAGACTGATCCTCCCGTGTGTTTTGCAAAGAGCTGGAAACTGCCGTGGTTTATAACTGTCAGCGACTGCCACTGCACAGAGCAGCGTTGCTGAGCCCGCTCTTTCTGGGAAAAGGAGAAAGATGATGACATTTCCCATAGCCGCCTCCCCCTCTTCACAGAGGCCGGTGTTCTATACCCAGAAGCTGCCTTGAAGAGCTGGCACGTAGTTACATTTGAGTTTGCAGATGATGAGAAAGAGAGGTTCAAAGTGGGTCTGACCTCGTGCCAAAAGGTCTTCCATTTCTAACAGGACGCTGTGGGGTCAGAGACACCTGAGCTTGGATCCTGGCTCTGCCGTGGGCACTGAACGACTTCCTTGCCTCTCTGAGGCTCAGTTTTCGCATCGATGGTATGGGGGGAGACTGCTTACCTCACGTGGTGTGGGGAACGTTCAGTGAATCCGTGTGTGAGGTGGGCAATGTTGTTGTAGTGGGGGGGTCCAGGGGGGAGACAGAGTCCCACAGCAAGTAGCTTTTGGTCTAATGCAGGAAACAGACAAAAACAATGAATAAACACAGAAAAACAATGTCTTAATAAGTGCTATTTGGGGTAACATGCCCTGTGTTAGAGTCAAGGGGGGGTGGGAACCCGCTCTTGCACGAGTGATCGGGAGAAGCCCCTTTTATGAAGGGAGACTTACGTGAAGCCTAGAGCGTGAGATGCAGTCAGTCATGGGAGTATTGGGGAAAGGGAGATGGCATGTGCAAAGGCCCTGGGGCTGGGCACACATGAGCTTATTCTAGCAATGGATAAAAAGTAGCGAGTGAGGAAGACAGGACATCGTAAGATGAAGCAGGACAAGGAGGCAGGGAACAGTCATACAGTGGCTTGTGGGAGTTTAGATTTTATTCTAAGTAGGATGGACGAATACATTGAAGGATTTTAAGCAGGTGGAGTGGCTTGACCAGAATTATGCTTTTATTTTTTAATTTTTGTTTTTTAAAAGATTATTTTTTTGACAGACGGAAAGAAACAGCACCAGCTGGGGAGGGACAGAGACAGGAAGAGGGAAAGAATCCCAAGCAGGCTCTGCACTGTCAGCACGGAACCCACTGTGGGGCTCCATCCCATGAACTGTGGGATCATGACCTGAGATGAGATCAAGAGTGGACGCTTAACCGACTGAGCCACCCAGGTGCCCACAGAATCATGCTTTTAAAAGCCCACTCTGGCTGCTGGGTATTGCATGGATTGGAGGCAGCAGGTGTCCTACAGGTGTGGGGTGATGGTGGCTGGAGGTGGTAGAGCGGGAGAGCCAATGTTTAACTTCAAGATGCAGGTGTGTTTTATTTATTTATTGAAAAAAATTATTTTTACTGTTTATTTATTTTTGAGAGAGAGAAAGAGCACGAGTGAGGGAGGGGCAGAGAGAGAGGGAGACACAGAATCCGAGGCAGGCTCCAGGCTCTGAGCCGTCTGCACAGAGCCTGACTTGGGGCTTGAACTCATGGACTGCGAGATCGTGACCTGAGCTGAGGTCGGACGCCTAACCGACTGACCCCACCCCAGGCGCCCCAAGGTGCAGGTGTGTTTTAGAGTAGAATCAGTAGGAGTCGATGTCTGGTTGTGTACAGATTCTTTTCAATAACAGGCTGGTATTTTTTATAAGACAGTCTTAAAAATGTATGCGTCACCACTAACAAAAATGCCAGTCTTCAGACCATGTCTTACCAGCACTTCCTTTTTGACACACATCGTGGTTTCTCAGTCTTGTGCCTTCGTCGCTTGGGGCTGGGTCACTCTCTGTTGCGGGGGGGGGGGGGGGTCCTGCGCACTTGTAGGCGGGTTAGCGGCATCCCTGGCCTCTACTCACTTTGCCTCTTTCCGTAGTGGTGACAACCAAATGACCAAATTGCCAACAGTCCCTGGGGTGCAGTACTGCCCCCCGCTGAGAACCAATGACCCACATTGTTGAAATCAAAGACCATGTCCTTGCTCTTGGCCCTGGGATCAGGTAAACAGCTTTGTGTTGGGGTCGGAATGACAATGACGGTGATGGTGTTGTGACCGTTAGAGTCAGCACTGATTCTGGTTACTGTATCAGACACTGTTCGAAGCCCTGAACAGGATTACCTGCTTTAATCTTGTCAGTAGCCTTCAATGTCGGTTTCATCGTTACGCCCATTTTACAGACCAGGAAGTGGAGGCAACAGAGAGGTGAAGAAGGTCGCCCAGGTCCATGCAGGGGTTAAGTTGTGGGGTGGAGATCCGAAGGGTTTGTGATTGTCCTAAAGGCACTGGGAGGCCACTGGAGGGTGTTAAGGATGCGACAGGCCGGATTTGCACGTAAGAAACATGACCCCGGAGGCCGGGGTGGAGGATGGATCCCCAGTGGGCGAGCGAGGCTGTGGACAGGGAGGCCAGCCTGGAAACCGATGCCAAAGCCCAGGCGTGGAGGAAGAAGCTACCACACTCCCCGACGGAGAAGCAACTTACCTGGGAGAGTGAGGCCACCCATTCATTCATTCATCCGTTCATCTGTTCACTCGTTCATTTCATGGCTCTCGACGGAGGATTTCTGTGCGCCTGGTGCTGTCCTAAGGCACCAGGATGATGCTCTTTATAATCTAGTGGGACGAGATAGACACAAAATAAATATAGCAAAGCAGCAAACCAACCACCCCAGCAACGCCGAGGTGTGCTGGCATTTTCTGTGAGGGAAATGAGACATCGAGGCAGATGGGCGTGACGGGGACCCTCGTCCAGGTGGGGTGGCCATGGAGGGGTGCTCTCTGAGGTGGTGGCTTTTAAGCCAAGCCTGTAGAAGGAGAAGGAGATGTTCAGGTGAGGCCTGGGGAGGGGGGACTTGACAGTGACAGATCTCTCTGGCAAGAATGACTTGGGCTGTTCTAGAAGGAGTGGGGAGGCCGGAGCTGGGGAGTGGAGGTGGGTGGGGGCTTGTGTGCGAAGGCCGGGAGGCTGGCCTTTAGTCTAAGAGCAAGGAGGAGCCGTTTGGAGAGTTTGAAGCAGAAGGGTGCTGTTGCCCGGTTTAGGGTGACGAGGTCTCTCTGTGGCAGCGCTGGGGGAGAACGGACCATCCCCAGCAGCTCCTACGGCTGATGCCTGCGGGGACCTGGGGAGATGCGATCTGAGCCCGGAGGGAGGGCAGGAGCCACGAGGAACGAGGGCATCGCCCTCAGACCCCAGAGCTGCCCGGGGGGAGGGCAAACTCTCCCACCTCCAGGAGGTCGAAAGCTGGGGCTCAGACCCGGTGGGGGCACCTGGAGACACGAAGTCACGCGGCCTCATCTGCCGCCAGCACATCTGCCTGCTGGAACCTTCCTCACCGAGTCTATTTCTGCTCCCCTTGGCAGCTCTGTGGAAATTAAAAGGCTATTTGCAGTGACTAATGTTGCTAATTCTGATCAAACAATTTAAAATTCATCCTTCGCCATATCGGAGACCCGCTAGGGAACAGAATTAACACATCATTCGTGGCAATTTTCAATGACGGTTGGTGGAAAACAAAAAAAGGCATAAAAACTGGTCCTAATTCAAACCACTGCTCATTAAACAGCCTCTTCTATAATATTCCATCTTGATCCATATGATTGCTCCCTGTCTGCTCCCAGCTTTGTAACAGAGAGCAGGGACCCTGACAAGCGGACTGCTGGCTCCAAGGCGCTAGAAACTTCCCCGGAGCCTGGCAGGGATGCAGCTCCACCTGGCCCTGCCTACCCCCGCCCCCTCTTTCCACCCAAAGTCAGCTGCTTTTTTTTTTTTTTTTTTTTACTTTTTAAAAATTTTTTACTTTTGAGAGAGAGGCAGAGACCAAGCAGGAGAGGAAGAGAGAGAGGGGCACACAGAATCCGAAGCAGGCTCCAGGCTCTGGGCTTTCAGCACAGAGCTCGATGCGGGGCTCGAACTCATGAACCCTGGGATCGTGACCTGAGCCGAAGTTTAACGCCTAACAGACTGAGCCACCCAGGCTCCCCCAAGGCCAGCTGCCTTTGAGTCATCCTGTCCTGAGACAGGACGTGGCCCCTGTCGCCAAAAGTTAAAATTCAGCAAGCCAAGTGTTAGAGAAAGAATCACGCTTCCCCGTGTTCCTCAAACTTGAGTCCCTTTGCATCACCGTGCTGTTGTGACCATGTGCATGTTCTATTATTTCCTTAATTAAAGCCAACCCATTTAAAATGTGATGAATAAAAAAAATAAAATGTGATGAATATATGCATTTGATGTGTACAAGAACTTTTGTAACAGATTATATATATTAGCTAAGTTAATATATTCATTGCATTTAAAAAAAATTTTTTTTTCAACGTTTATTTATTTTTGGGACAGAGAGAGACAGAGCATGAACGGGGGAGGGGCAGAGAGAGAGGGAGACACAGAATCGGAAACAGGCTCCAGGCTCTGAGCCGTCAGCCCAGAGCCTGACGCGGGGCTCGAACTCACGGTCCGCGAGATCGTGACCTGGCTGAAGTCAGACGCTTAACCGACTGCGCCACCCAGGCGCCCCTATTCATTGCGTTTTAAACAGATAACTTGAGAGCATTATTATAAATGGAAAGCCAACATCACAAACGATAGATAAACAGTAGGTGCAAAATAGATACAATGTTTTAAAAACATTTGACAGTTGACTTTATACCCTTTGGGTTTTGTTTCCTGTAGGTTTCTGTCCTGTCGGTGCGTGTGTGTGTGTGTGTGTGTGTGTGTGTGTGTGTGTGGTAAAATACATGTAAAAAATGGGCAGTTCAAATGCAATCAAGTACAGATTTGCAAGCCTTTGGACCATTAGATAAATAAGAAAAAAGTTAAAAAATGAATTGACAGTTGCAAAATAAAAGCTTATGTGTGAACAACAAGAACAAAAATAAACAAGGTCTTAGACTCCAGCTGGATACATCTGCCAGTGGAAGCTACTCTGGGAAGCCAGGAGGCAGAACACAGACTCCTCTGGAGCATCACGGAAGACCTCCTGGAGGAAGTGACCTACGATCCCAATGGCTGTGTTTCTTGGGGGTTCTGCGGGAGGCTTTTTAGTCAGTAGAATCTTAAAAGATTTAATTGATTTTTTTTTATCCTAAATACTGAGTGCTGGCAATTGTCTCTGGCAGGTGTGTGTGTAAACCAACCTAGATATTCTAAGCTCCAATATTATGATAATGTCTAGTCTTCTTCGTAATTCTGCCCTTCCCATCACCATGGCAACCCACAAAACAAAAAAGGCAGGAGGACTGCCGTTTGATCTTATCTTGCCTGGGCCTTTGTCACATCCTTTGATATTCCCTGAGACCCAGCACCTTCGGGAGTGCAGCATTGTGTGTTGAATACCCTGGGTTACCTGGAATCAAAGAGATGCGGGGAAGTAACTAGAAATTGTGAAGCAATTAACTGGAAATCACAGGAAAGCCATTATGCAAACTGTGGCAGGTTTTATTTTCCAAAGATGGCATCCCCTGGCCCATGGACTCTGCTAGAACCTTGCCAGCCCCATGACCCTGGATGGGCATGGGTGGCTGTCCTGACCAACGGAGGATGGCGGAAATGGCGGTATATGACTTGAGGTCATAAAAATGCTTGGCACATCCACCTGTTTTCATTCTTGGAAATGAGCCACCAGGCTGGAAGGATGCCCGGGCGTCGTATGGAGAGGCCCAGGTGAGGCGGAACGGACGTCCCCAGCCCCCAGCCCTGGCTGGCGTCCCAGCAGGGAGATAGCCCACACTCGTCTGTCATGAAAGCCCTTGGTCTGCCTGCCCCAGTGGGTGCTGCACGTAATGGAGCAGAGTCGTCCGCACTGAACCCCCCCAAATTATATATTTGTGAGCAAAATAAATAAATCTCGTCTGAAGCCACTGAGTTTTGGAATGGTTTGTGACTTGGAAATGGAAACTCCAAACAGGGACATGTCTCGCCAGCGTTGTTGGCTTTGTGGATGGAGAAGAGGGTTTTTTACCTGTTGCCTGCACTTCGGTTCTGTTTTATTTTGTTTTATTTTATTTTATTTTATTCTATTTTATTTTATTTTATTTTTTTAATGTTTATTTATTTTTGAGAGAGAGAGACAGAGTGCGAGCAGGGGAGGGGCAGAGAGAGAGGGAGACACAGAATCCGAAGCAGGCTCCAGGCTCTGAGCTGTCAGCACAGAGCCCGACGCGGGGCTCGAAATCACAGACCGTGAGATCATGACCTGAGCCGAAGTCGGATGCTTAACCGACTCAGCCACCCAGGCACCCCTTCCAGTTCTGTTTTAAAATCAGACCTCCCTGGGGCGCCTGGGTGGCTCAGTTGGTTAAGCGTGCGACTTCCACTCAGGTCATGATCTTGCGGTCCGTGAGTTTGAGCCCCGCGTCGGGCTCTGGGCTGACGGCTCAGAGCCTGGAGCCTGTTTCCGACTCTGTGTCTCCCTCTCTCTCTGACCTGCCCCCATTCATGCTCTGTCTCTCTCTGTCTCAAAAATACATAAACGTTAAAAAAAAAAAATCAGACCACCTTGGGGCGCCTGGGTGGCTCAGTCAGTTGAGCGTCTGACTTCGGCTCATGACTTTGGCTCAGGTCATGACCTCCCCGTCCGTGAGTTCGAGCCACGCGTCGGGCTCTGTGCTGACAGCTGGGAGCCTGGAACCAGCTTTGGATTCTGTGTCTCCCTCTCTCTCTGTTTCTCTCCTGCTCACCCTCTGTCTCTCTCTCAAAAATAAATAAACATTAAAAAAATAAAATAAAGTCAGACTTCCTTATGATGCTCCACGACAGTTGTCCACAGTGATACCCAAGCAGTGGTTTGAAAAATGAGCTCAGATAAAGCCTGGGGAGTGGCATTGCGGGTGACAGGCACTGCTGGGAGGGAGGCACCAGGCACCAGCAATGAAGAAGGCACAGTGTTTCCGCAGTGTGACGGAGGGAGTAGAGGAAGGGGGAGGAGGATGGATGGGTCAGTAGGGCCACAGCCTGGACAGCCTGCCAGGGATGCTGACGACCAGAGAAACTGGTGACCTGCCCCCAGTCATACAGTAAAGTCGTGTGGGTCTGGATCCCAATTCTGGGTCCCCTGGCCCCCAGCACAGAGCAGTGTCATAACCAGGACCTTGAACTTCAAGTTCAAACGCCAGCCTCCTGCCCTGTGTCAGCATTCTCCTTTCAAAATAAGATGGGTGGGGCAGCGATCATGGCGTGTACCCCACGGGACTGTTTTACAGATTCAGTGAATGAGTTAACATAAAACATTTAGCACACAGTAGGTGCTCAATAAATGCAGCTCTTACAACTTTGGGGGTAGAGGGGGTAGGAGACGGTGGGTAGGGTGAGCACACTCAAGCTGATAAATTCAAACCTGTGCATTTTCTGATCTCGCCAAGATGTCTCTTCAGATTTTCCAGGCGTTTCTGAATTGAGAGGAGGTGAGCAATGGACTTTGAAGTAGGAAATGCAACCTCACGCTCACAAGAATCCGCCTACCCTGCAGGAAGGAGGCTGTGCTTGATTATTTAATTGAGGTCAGGCAGGCTACACCGGGCTGAGACTCCCCTCCAGACTCCTGGGGAAATCTGTGCTTTTAAGCCCCTCTCTCAAAGGCTCCTTAACGGACTTTCATTGTCTCCGGACTGGAATGAGGATTTTTCCTGCGTAAAATGGAGATGTGACTTGGAGGGCATACCCTGTGCCCAAGGGGAATGCTCCTTCAGTGACAGGAATCCCCTCGGGAATGGCAGGAGGGGTGAGGCGGTGCAGGGATGATTGAGTGACAAGGTGAGGACACGAATGGGTCAGTTAGTGAGTGAGTCAGCAATGCTGGTGAACTCCTGCTTTGCTGGACTTTTGCTCCAAACCCAGTTCTCCCACCATGACCTGACTAGCTTTGAACATTCCCAAAAGGGGAACCTGACTTGCAGGGGCTTGGGCACAGAGCAGGACGAGGTCTTGTTGCTGGTGAGGTGCTGTGCGCCCCGGGCTCGCCTTGCTGGGATTCTGGAGGAACTACAGGACACAGAGTGACACCTCCCTGTACACCCGAGGAAGGATGTGGGATGTGGCTGGCGCCCCTCACCGCCTGGGCCCGTCAGGTGGGCCCGGAGAGCGCGGTGTAAGGCTGCCTGAGCCCCTGTGTTAGCATTTCTGCTCTTTCCCTCTTATCTGTGTTCCGGGTCACTGGGCTCCCTCGCAACTCAGCAGCCTGATCGTGGGATCATTCGATCATGGAAATTCCCACCCCGCTCCCTGGCTTGAAACAGTTCAGTGGACTCCCTTTTCTCTTGGGATAAAGACAAAATGTCTTCAAAGGACTTCATGGCCCTTTGTGATCTGGCCCCTGCCTACCTCCTCTCAGCCTCAGGCTATGCCCAGCTTCCTCTTTGCTCCCTCAACTCCAACTGTACTGGCCTTTTTCCAAATTCTTGCCCTCGCCAATACACACATCCTGCCTCAGGACCTTTGCACATGTGTCTCCCTTTATGCCAAATGGTCTTTGGGTCAGTTAACTCCACTGTACCCTAGAGGTCTCAGTTCAAGCGTCATTTCCTCAAGGAAACCCCAAACGGGGTCTCTTTGCCTTGGTACCTGCTCTGATGGTTCCCGTAGTTCTCCGTTCTGAGCCTGGTAATGGTTGGTATTTTACATTCATTGGTGTCCTCCTTTGATTAACTGGTGTCGCCCACTGAGCCATGAGCTCCACAAAGGCAGGGAGGGTGTTTATTTCTGCTTATTCCTGTCTCTCCAGTACGTCCTGTGCCTCGCATACAGTAGGCAGTCAATATCTGTTGATATATGCACTGTACTTCTTATTCCTCCAGCTTTTGGATCTTGCCTGTTTGCCTGCAGGGCTCAGATTTGGCTGTGCTGGTCTTCCTTAGAAGCAGCCTTTTTTTTTTTTTTTTTTTTAATTAAATGTTTGTTTTTTTTTTTTTATGGAGAGAGCATGTGTGTGCATGGTGGGTGGGGAGGGGCACAGGTTGGGGAGAGAGAGAATCCCAAGCAGGCTCCATGCTCTGTGCAGAGCCCGACGTGGGGCTCAATCCCAGAACCCTGGGATCAAGAGTCAGACACTCAAGTGACTGAGCCACCCAGGCGCCCCGACAACACATGCTATTCTTAAGCTCTCCTAAGAGTCTGCGTGCTGGGGCTTGCCATCACTCGGTGGCTGTGTGACATGGGGCAGGGGACCAGCCCCTTCCCACGTGGGTTCCCTCATCTGTAAGACAGGTGGGACTCCACTCTAAGGCTGTTTATATTGGAGCAGCTGGAACATCGCCTGCACCACCTCTCTGCTGCCACTTCCTGCCCCTTGCTTCGTCTGGTTCCCAGGACCTCAGCCGGAGAGAGGAGCGCAGGGGGCTGGGAGAGCTGGGGGAGCATGCTGGAGGATCTCGGGGGGCTGCCTTTTCACCCCTTCTCCTTGGCTATCGATTGCTGTAACAGCTGCACTTTTGGCTTCTTAAAAAAAATAAAAGTCAGTCTTCCATGAGGTAACACCTTTCGTAGGCTGCCTGACCCAGGCCACAGGGGATGGGGGTGGGGGGCGGATCCCTGGGGCTGCAGGACCAGGACCTAGCCCCCCTGCTCCTTCAGCAGCCGCCGTGTCTGGGGCGTGAGTTGCTGATGGCTGCCTGGGACACCTCATTCCAGCTGCCCTCGGCCAGGAGCTCTTGCCAGCAATAAAGTAGCTGTGGAATGAACACTTGGAAGGAATTCATCCATTCAACAAACAGTGATTGAGTTCCTGCTCTGAAGGGAGCGGATTGGGTGTGAGACAGGTGCAGGCTTGGCTCCCGGATCGTCTCTGCTGTCCTGAGCACCTGTGGTGCTCCTGGTGTGTGCCTGGCATACATCCGGCACCCGATGAGTGGGTGTTGAATGATGGACTGCGTTTGGCTTTGATCGGTGAAGCCTGTTACTTCTCTGAACCTCAGTCCTTCGTCTCTGAAATGGGCGTAGGAATAGCCTGTCCCCAGGGCTATTGTGCAGAGCTGGGACTCCACGGGTCCTCTACAGGTGGCGGCTTTGACCGTGATGCGGATTTGAAATCCCTAGCAGAAAAGTACTTTTGTCTGGAATCGCATTATACCTTCACCTCCTCACTTCTGCGGCCAGGCATCCAAATGGTTTCTTCTCTTCCCTAATTAAATCTATTTGCTGCTCTCTTTCTTTTGTTACGTAATCTGAGATATTAGACTCTGGCTGTGACGGTTCAATTCTCTTCTAGTTATAAAAAAAGGGCTCGCTCTTTTTTCCATTAGCTCTGACGGAAATTAGCTGCCTACCTCTCCTAGCTCCGGGGGTAAAGCCTAGGCATCTAGTGCCAATGCTGAATACAGGCATTGGAAGGGAGTGGGCAAATGTCCCCCAGCTGGTGGAGACCAAGAATTGGGTCGTCCTGAGACTGAATCTGGTAATGAGCTGTGTGATCCGGGGCAGGCCACCTCACCATTCTGGTGTCAGTGTCCTCATCTGTAAAATGGGCCTCAGGATCCCCACTATGTGGCGTTAGGGTGTGGTTCTGGGCTGTGCTAAGATTATGGACGTTGAGGATGGATGCTGTCGATAGGACACCTTCTTCCCTCCCGCCTGTCACCAGCCGCGTCCCGTAATGTCACACACCTGGGGGAAACACGGCCCCCTCTCCGGGCCTTTCCGATGTGCCCCATGGGGTCTGCGGTCAGAATTGCCAGAAGACGAAAGGAGCACACGACACTGTTTTCCTAGATTCCCTTTCCCTATGGTGTTTGGATGGATAGATCTGGGTGGTGGTTTCTGGATCTGACTTAGACCCGCAGACTTTATTCCTTTCCCTTTGCCACGGCGTCTCCCCAGCGGGATGGGAGTGATGGTCCAGCCTTAGTGATGGTCCCAGAAGAGGAGCCAGACACATCTGGCTTCGAGGGCACATCTGAGAGATGGCTACACAACAGGGCTCGCAAGAGGACAGAAGGGAGACAGGGTGTGGCTGTGAAGCTGAGTGGTGGGAGAGAGAGGTCTGATAATCCCGCCCCCCGCATGTTAACTGCGAGGCCACAGGGATGTGGCCCCCTTTCTCCCCTCATCACGTCTTCATCCACACTGCTATGGGGGATTCCCTGGCCCCACGCTCCAGATCTTGAAAGAGAGGCAGGGCAGGAAGGGGATCTCAAGAGACACCAGGTGGAGCCCAGAGGAGTTTTGACGTCTCAGCTCCACGGCCCCTCACCTCCAACACCATGTCCTGTGGTCTGTGCAGAAGGAAGCTGATGGCTGGCTCTCGTGAGATCCCTGCATGGCCTCCTGAGTGAGTGCAGCCTACAAGTCCCCTCTGTCGGCCCAGTCCCCAGATTAGCCAGAGGGCAGAGGTGGGCAGGAATGGGCAGTGGGGACTGGGCAGAGGAGGAAACCTATCTTTCCAAAGTCTTTCCTCTGCCACTTGACAGGGCTGCGCGTTGGGGAGAGGCCGATGTCTTTAGAGAGGCTGTTGGTAGCCTCCCCTGGGCTCGAGCCCGAAGGAGCCTGCTTGCTCGAGGTCTCCGCTCTGTCTGCGGCTTACCTGGTGGGGGCTGGTGCCTTCTCTCGGGTTCAGAAGATGGGGTGTGCGCGTGTGCATGCATGTGAGTGTGCACCCACGTGTGAGTGCGCGCGCGCGCGTGTGTGTGTGCACATGTAAAGGAGGGAGAGAATGGTCCACAGAGAGGGAGTACACAGCATTAAGAGGGAAGGAAAGGAGGAGGAGAAAGACAGCAGAGAAAGGAGTTGAAGGAAAGGGAGAGCACAAACGGAGAAAGAACATCCCTTTCTTGGCTACGTTCTTTCCCTGCATCTTGCAGGGGGAGGGGGACTGCACAGCGGGGTGGGGGCGGCTGGCTCTGGACCGTCCGTGGGCCACATGTCTGCTCTTTCACCTTCTGCTGGAGGGGGTGCCGATGGGGGACCTGGTCACTGCTATTCTGTTCAGGAAGCAGGACGCTGCTGGCTCGCATGGAAAGAATCTTCCAGCCCACTGGGCCCAAAGCCCCCGGCCGGGCAGCCCACCAGCCCTGGTGATGACGCTGGCCAAAGAAGGGGAGCAGCCTCCTGCGTTGGTTCTCGGGGTGCAGAGCCAGGGGGAAGGGAGGCAGGGCTGAGTGGTAGGTTCGATTCTCATTAGCTGCTGTGTCCCTGCCCAGCCATCCTTTCCTGCGTCCACTCGGGAGAGGAAATGAAAATCTAATGATGTCGGAGTCTTGGTGGGGGAGGTGAACTTCCCGCAGCCTGTGCACGGGCTTGCAGGAGGCTGTGCAGCCGCAGGCATGGCCATTAACCAGCCTGGCAGCACCCAGGCCAGCTGCCGCAGAAGTAATGCAGCTACATTTGTTTCTAGCAGGGGTCGAGGGGCAGGAGGCAGCCTGGGACTGCGGGAGGAGCTGCGGTCAGGCCGAGCTAGAGTCGCATCCCAGCCGTACCGCTTTGCATCTTTGCACGCCCCGCGACTGCCCTGAGTCCTGGCTGCCTCATTTGTAACATGGAGCTGATCATACTCAAAGTGCATTTGCTGATGTTTATGGGATACTTACTATTTCAGATGCGTTAGGGCATTAATTCTAATTTATCTTCCTAACAAGACTGTCTGGGTTTCTATTTCTGCAGAGCTTCGTGGCAGGATCATTGTTTCTCCCACTTCTGGGACCCGGCTGGGCTCAGCCAGGCGCTTCTGCCCTGGGGTCTGCCATGTGGGTGTGGGTCAGGTGCAGCCGGCGGAATCAGTTCTGTCCCCGTGGGGCGGGCTCAGCTGGGCTGGATGTCCCCGGAGATTCTTCGCACACAGGACCCTAGTGCTCCTGGTCTCTCTCTCCATGGGCTCCCAGCCTCCAGGACCTTTTCCTCGGGAATGTGTAGTTGCTCCTATGACAAATTACCACACATTTGGCAGCTTGGATAAGACCCATTTATAAGGCTGCAGGGGTGCCTGAGTGGCTCAGTCGGTTAGGTGTCTGACTTTGGTTCAAGTTGGAGCCCTGCATGGGGCTCTGTGCTGACAGCTCAGAACCTGGAGCCTGCTTTGGATTCTGTCTCCCTCTCTTTCTCTCTGCCCTTCCCCGGCTCATGCTCTGTCTCTCTCTCCTTAAAAATAAATAGACATTAAAAAAAATGATAAGGGGGCAGCTTTGGAGGCCAGCAGTCCAGATAAGGGTGGCTGCATGGGTCCTTTTTGTTTGGAGTCTCACAAGGCCAAAATCAAGGTGTAGACGGGCCGTTCCTTTTAGAGCCTTTGAGAGTGAATCCACTTCAAGCGCATTTAGGTTGTTGGCTGAATTCAGTAACGTGTCCTTGTAGGACGGGGTCCTCGTTTCCGGCTGGGGGCTGGTCTTGGCTCCCATAGGCTGCCCGTGTTCCTCTCCATGTGGTCCATCCAGCAAAGGTGGGCCAAGTGCCTTATGTGCTCCAAATCTCCCTGACTTCTGTGTGTCTCTGCTTCTAGCCAGAGGAAGTTTCCTGCTTTCAGGGCTCATGCGATAGACTGGGCCAGCCCGGATGATCAGGACAGTCTCCTGAACTTGAGGTCCATAACCTTAACATACCTGTGTTCACAGGTTCTGGGGATTCTTCTCTGGACAACTTTGGGGACCGGTCTGTCCCCCAGAAAGAGGGGGATAGGTGTGTGACCCAAACCGAGGCAGATATAGCTGTTCCTTCAGAGAGGGACAGTCTGAGGGATAAGACAGCCCACTGAGGGGCACCTGGGTGGCTCGGTTGGTTGAGCATCCAACTTTGTCTCAGGTCATGATCTCACGGTTTATGGCTTTGAGCCCTGCGTCGGGCTGTGTGCTGACAGCTCAGAGCTCTCTGGACTGTAAGCTTTTCTGGACTGTAAACTTCAGGAGCATGGCCTGTGTCCTCTTTGGTCCCCTCTGTATCCTCAGGATTTGCTGAGCCTGGATCCAGGGCCGTCTCCCTCCTCTGGCCCTTGTGAGCCCCCTTCAGGGAAGCAGTCTCCCCAAGACTGACGGGGTGCCCACAGTACTGGCATTGCTTTGGATTCAAGTCCGCCATGTGGGCGTTCACGGCAGCCCCACTGGAGGAGGCATCCTGATTGGGTCCAAGCTGGTGACCTGTCCCTCCCTCTAGTCCTGGGAGACTGGTGTAGTTGTTGGAGGCTCAGGAGATCCCTTGATGCTCCTGAGACTGACGTACCAGGGACTGTGTCTGCTTAGTGGCTGACCACAATGACACCAGCTGGAACCAAATGCATATTACCCCACTGATAGATTGCATTTGCAAGATCTGCTTCTCCGCGGTCTGTTTGGTAGCGTGGCACTTCGGGGGCTTAAGGCACTGTTAGCTAAGTTTTGCAGACTGGCCTTGGCCAAATCACAACAAAACAGAGTTACTTTGGAAGCAGAGAATCGGGTTCAAATGTTGGCTCTTTCGTTTCCCAGCTCTGTGGCCTTGGACGGGTGATTTCACGGCTCTGAGCCTCACCTTGCCCATCTGTAAAATGGGACCAATAACAGGAGGAGGAACGGGGAGTGAGGTCAAGATAGTTATTCTCTGTGTTTCCCCCTTGCAGGGTCAATCGGGGTCCATCACATCTCTGGACTGAGGGTCACAGCCCCCGTCCAGACATGCCTCTGCTCTCTTCTCTTTCCCTATCCCTCTCTCTAGATTCTGGTAAAGGTTTCCTCCTCCTCGCCCCAGGATTATCTTCCAACAGACCAATTTCTTCTTCTCATCTTTCTCATCCTTGTGCCCTCCGTGCTGCTTAAGCTCCGGTTCCCCCCTACCTCCCTGACCCTCCTGGGGCTTCTCAGCATCTTTCTCTGCAGGGCCTGCGTTCTTGCCACTATGAGATAACCCTTCCTCTCAACCTACTTACTGAGGAATCAGCTGATAACAGATTCAAGCAGGGGTTCTCTCTCTGGGGTCCAAGCATCATGTAGGATTTTGCATCTGTCCACATTTTTCTAACAAGAGGGTCCCTAGCCTCCTCCACCTCACCCACCCCCCATCCTCAAATCATAAAAAGGTGAGGAAGCACTGGATATTAGGTATCTGTCACTTCTCCCAGGGTCCTTTGATTTTACAGATGGCTTTTGAATGGCCAAAAGAATGAATCTCTAATGGTGGAATTATGCATTCTTTAGTGGTTGGGAGCACACAGATAGCAAGGCGTGGGGTGGCCGGTAGCCTCCTCAGGTGGTCCTACCCAGACCAGGCTTGCCCGACAGTCACACTAATGCAGTTTAATGTACAGCTGCCAACTTTATTATCCCAAAGTGGGAAAGCAAAGTCTGAGAGATTCCAGTGGGATTCTAAAGAGACCAGGTTTGCTGTTCTCTAAAACTTTTCCAGGGGCATCTGGGTGGCTCAGTCGGTTAGGTGTCCGACTTTGGTTCAAGTTGGAGCCCTGCATGGGGCTCTGTGCTGACAGCTCAGAGCCTGGAGCCTGCTTTGGAGTCCGTGTCTCCCTTGCTCTCTACCCCTCCCCCGCTCATGCTCTGTCTCTCTCTGTCTCAAAAATAAACAAACATTAAAAAACATTTTTTTAATAAATAAAAAAAACTTTAAAAATAAAACTTCTCCAGAGCGAAGGAGAGAGACAATACTCATAAAAACCAACAGGCTAAATAAATTAAATGGACCAGACAACAGAGAACAAAATAAATCTCGCAACCAGGGAGTTTGGCTGGCTGATATGGGCTGGTGAATACTTAAGTGGGGGAGAAAGGGAGAGAAGAAAGGAAAAGGGAAGTTGCTCCCTCTTTTGCTGGGGCGATTAGATGGCTATCTTTAAGGATTGGGAAGCAGAGCGCACACGCCCTGGTTTCTTAGCGACATCAGGCGGCATCAGGTGGTCTGGCATGAGTAAGGGGGTAGGTCTTTTGGGGATGGAATCCTTCCTTTTTTTCCTTTCTTCCCCCCCCCCCTTTTTTTGTTCCCCTCCTCCCGCACTCTCTGCCTGTTTCTGTTTTTGTCTGTGGCAGCAAGCCCTGACAAAATGCTAGGTGTGGAAGGAGGCACTTTTACCAACATTGTCTCAGATTTGCACCTTGCCAGCTACCCGACCTTGGGCAGGTGACATAACCTCCTTGAGATTTAGTTTCTTTTGTTGGTGGAGGCGCTGTGGGGCTTGCATAAAATGATACATCTTTTTTTTTTTTAATTTTTTTTAACATTTATTATTGAGAGACAGAGAGAGACAGACCATTAGCAGGGGAGGGGCAGAGAAAGAGGGAGACACAGAATCTGAGGCAGGCTCCAGGCTCTGAGCTATCAGCACAGAGCCTGACACAGGGCTCGAACCCACAAACCGAGAGATCATGACCTGAGCCAAAGTCAGATGGACTTGGCTTAATAGACTGAGCCACCCAGGTGCCCCATAAAATGATACATCTAAAGCCATGAGATACTGTCTTGTCACCACAGTCCATTAATAAATGTTAGCTCTCCTCCTTTCTCCTCCTAACAAAATTAGCCAGCCCCTAATGCATCTAATTAATAAATGTGCATTTGAAAGATAGTGACACAATGAGCAATGAACTGTGTGTGTCTCTTGTTAAAAGGAGGGTACCTGGACACAAAGGGGTTGAAGTTGCCTGTTGATAAACGTTGTGTGGGGAGGTGGTGATTCTGGTTTTAAGGTGTGGAGTAGAGAGGGCAGTTTTTGAAATGCAAATGTGCCTTGTGTTGCCATGACAAAGATGCTGGGAGGAAACAGAAAATCACAGAACTCCAGAGGCAGAACAGGTTTTCAAACAAAATACCTCTATTTTCTCAGCCCAGATTGGGACAGAGGGTCAGAAGGGTGCAGGCGTTCTCATGGGGACAGCAGGACAGAACCATATTGTCTAGAGTTTGAGATGCTTTTCTCTAAGCCTTTTAAGAGGTCTGAACCCAAAATGCCTTTTGTGTGTCTTTAATGTTGATTTTAAGTCCAGAAAAGCTGTTATATACCTACCGTGCATCTTACAGGCAATGGTATCTTAACAATCAAGCAAATATGAGTTTGAAATCAAAGCTGCCTGAATCAAAGATTGGTGCAGAGTTCTCTTTTGTGCTAGAAAGAGGTAGACCAGTTGTCCGCTAAGAGTCCTCCTGGCACTGGATGGCCGCTTTTGTGCTAGAAAGAGGTAGACCAGTTGCCTGCTAAGAGTCCTCCTGGCACTGGATGGCCGAAGGTGTTGGTGCTCTCCTAGCCCTTAGCATCTATTTCTACCTGCTCCCCTCTTCCTGCGTTGGTATCCTGAGAGCCCTCTGGGCTAACAGCATGATCTGCCTGTGCATGGGAAAGGCTGCCAGTGTTCACACTCCTAGCTGCTTCCTTCTGCCCATGAGGGCTGGGAGAGGGGGAGAAATACTGCAGGTGCCTTGCCCCTTTGATGGGAAACTGAGGTACGTTCTGCACTCTCTTGCTAGGGTTGCCCAGTGGTACTGAGCTCTATTTTGCATACAGGGCATCTTTCTGGGTAATGCGTGCTTGGTTGTCTGCCTCTCTTTCCCTGTCTCGCGTTCCTGTTGATGCGCCTGCAATCCCTCCCAAAGAAACTGCTTTCACTAGTGTGAGAAATAAGTCCACTGACCCAATCAAAGGAGGGATGTGGAGACTCAGAGTGCAGTGAAGTGAGGCTTTAATCAAGTTCTTGCAAGAGCAGGTGTCTGATAGCCCCTCACTCTTGGGGCAGTTACAGCAGACAATTTATCTCCTAGCATTCAGGTCCCTCCCCTGGTTCCTCATTGGCTGAGCACTACAGAGGTAAGTCCCTCCCCTGGTTCATCATTGGCTGAGCACTACAGAGGTGAGTCCCTCCCCTGGTTCCTCATTGGCTGAACACTACAGAAGTCACAGCCTTACCCAGAAGTCCCCTGTGCCCATGTAAGGCAAAACATAGTCTCATTGGCATAAACGTACATTCCTTGAAGTGATAGAGACTACAGTTCTTTGCCTCATGCTCATTGCAAAGCCCGCGAAAATAAGCTCTCGACAAGGAAAGGGGAAGAACCAGGAAATGGAGTGTCTAAGGGTTTGGGATTCCATTTTGGGGATGGAGAGGTTTGTACATTTTCCAATAGGTTGTAAATCTATTGTTAACTAGACAGCACAGCTTGTATTTGATATTTCTGAAAATGAATCATCTCCCTTCTCACAACTAGATCACGTGTTAGTTAGTTGGTTAGTTGTATGTGAAAGGACCTTGTACATTGAGGAAGTGCCTGTAGCACGAGTCTCGTAATTGAGAGGCACCGTGACTTGGGGGAAGGACACAGACTTTAGGGTCAAACACAGCTTTATTCTGTCTCTCATTGGCTGTATCTCATCTGCATTCACTCGGTCAAGTAACTTAACCACTTTGAGATTCATTTCCTCATCTGCTGCATAGACATGCTCATCAGGGTACTAAGGATGTATTAGTTAGTGTACGAAGCTGTAACAAAGAAGCCCCCAAATGCAGCAATTTTAAGTGGATAGAAGTCTGTTTTCTCTCTCACACAAGGGTCAAGGTGCATGCTTCAAGGCTGACATCTCCATGAAGTCTTTCAGGGATTCAGGTTCCTTTTACTTTGTTGTTCTGCTAATAGAGGCATGGCCAAGTGGAAGGGGGACTGGCAACTCCTTTTAAGGAAGTGACGTCGAAACTCATCACCTCTGTTTATTTCCCACTGGCGAGAGTTAGTCACATGGTCTCACCCAGTTGCCAGGGAGGTTGGGAGATCTCATTTCTATCTGAGCTCCAAAGCTATGTGTCTTGCCAAAATTTGGAGATGAAGGAGGGATCGCAGGAAGCAGGTAGCAGTTTCTGCAGTAGGGGTGATTTCTACCTCATTGGGGTGTTGTGAGCTTCAGCGAGATCTTGTCTCCAAGAGCTGTCATGTGATAGAGCCTTAATGATTTAGTTATTATTTATCTTTATTGTTACGGTGGCAGACAGGAGGCTCTGGATCCTGAGGATGAGCTGAGAAGGGGGCATCTGTGCTAAAGCTGGGATCCTTTCAGGGACCCCTTGGCGAAGCCAGATGTTTTCACTTCCCTGTGCTGCTCCTGTGAGTTCTGTGAGCATCCCAGCCCTGGTCCCCGGGAGCCCACCTTCGTGAGTGAATCTATCCACGATTGGGCAGGGTGGTGGAGTAAGCTGGCAGAATTCAGCGTTGGCTGGGATGACCATGCCAAAGACATTAAATCCCAGCTCTCCTGTCTAGCCCACCACGTCAGTGAGATCCCACCGAGGGGTGTTCGTCCATGGGCTAGCTAAGTGAGGGAGAGAGGATGGGGATATGGTGAATAAACAAGGAGCCCGGGTATGAACTCTGACTCCTACTGTCTTTGATTTGAACCTGCTGGGTAGCGTTAAGCAAACCTTTGTGTCTCTCTCGCCCTCACTTTCCACGTCTGACTCTGGTCTTTTAGGAGTCTAAGGCAGACCAACCATTGAGTGGTTATTCACTTCCCCTGGCCTGGCTTTCTCCAGGTTTATTTGGGAGGAAAAAATTCATATTTGGGGTCGGTTTAGCTTGGGACTTAGGGACGAGATCTGCGTAGTCATTCATTCTAGTGGTGTTTATTGAGCACCTACTGTGTACCAGACTGTGCCCTTGGAGGCTCACAGTTCGAGGGATGTGGAGAAACAGACAGGCTTCCCATAGAGGCCCACTGATGTGGTTTTGGGGTGATGGGGTCCGGAGCGAGGGCCAAGAGACGTCTTTGGTGCCAAAAGGTGATTTTATTAAAGCACGGGGATCCCCGGGCAGAAGAGCTTCCATATCCTATGGAGTTGGGGGAGGTAAAGGCAAATGAGAGGCCTCCAGAAGGACTTGGATTTGCTAAAGAGGACTCCTAAGACACCCGAGGCCTTGCTGTTGTCAAGCTTAGGTTGTTTTCCCTGTAGTAAGGCCTGAACATGGGACGGTAGGGGTTTCTGGAGAAATGTTATACTCTGTATTTGCCTCAAGTATTTGTCAATGGGCTGCAGGTTATAAAGAAATTTAATTTTACCTGCCATTTCCTTCTTGCCTTTGTTCCCCACATCACTATGGAGGGGAAGGTGATATTGGGGGCTCCAGGAAACTGAGTCTATAGGTTTCTGGAGATTAGGCTATTAGTAAGATTGCTTTTTTCTTGTAATTTACTAAGACATTTGTAAACTGATGGTGACTCCTGTCCTGCATGGCTGTAATTGTTATCAGTTAACTGTTTGTTTTCTTATCTTTCCTTTGTTCCTGGGCAGCCTGGAGTGCCTGAAGAATGTCACACAGATCCCACCTAGTCCGGAGAGAGGGAGGGGTGGGTGTTGCCTTCAGCTCCCTTATCACCCTAAGTGTGGGAGGGTGGACTGCGGGTGTCAGGGCTGACCATGCCCAAAGACTTGAGGAGAAGCAGCAGTGGTTTGCATTAGTGACAGGAGTGGCTGATGTTTGCTGAGCCTTTACCAGGTGCCTCTGTGTGTAGGGAATTATAGGCAGTAACTCACAGGTCTTTCCGTGAGCCCTGAGAGGAAGGTTGTATTATTCACACCAGTGTGCAGACGAGAAAGCCACGGATCAGAGAAGTTAAGTAACTTGCATCAAATCACACAGCTAGTAAGAGGCACAATTGCGGGTGGCAGGGTGGCACCTGGGTGATAGTTCAGAGCCTGGAGACTGTTTCGGGTTCTGTGTCCCCCTCTCTCTCTGCTGCTCCCTGCTTGTACTCTCTCACTCTCAAAAATAAACATTAAAAAGAAATTTTACTAATAAGAAAAGGAGTCACAAATTGGGATTTGAAGCCAGGCCTCTTGTCAGCAAACTGCAGTCCCATAAGGCAAATCCTGGCCCATGGTTTGTTTTTGTAAATAAAGTTTTATTGAAACATAAATCTACATTCATTCATTTACATATTTTCACTTGTTCATTTACATGTTTTACATTCATTTACATATTTTCTGTGGCAGAGTTGGTCCTGCACGGAGAGGTTTGCTGAGCCCTGCCTTATTACATTGTCATTGAATTTCTGGTTATTCAGAAACAGTCTGGTTATTGCCCCTTCTTACACCAGGTAGGGAAACCAAGGCACAGAGAGGCAACGTTGCTTATCCAGGGTCACACAGCAGAGCTCTGGCCACAGTCTGGTCTGGAAGTTTTGCTGTAATAGTCCTCCCAGCAAGGGCTGCTCCTTCTGTTTAATTTTCACGTTTCACATAGCATGGGGAAGAGAAAAGGTACTTGTTACAGCTGCCTATGAGCAGATGTCAAAATATTTTCGGTAGCACCAGAAATGTGCATCGGGAAGGAAAACCTCAAGGACCGGAACTTTCAATATTTTTCCTTGTGGTGGCCACATATCGGGAGCTTTGGCAGCCTGCCCAAAGTGGTCCGTCCGCGGGAGGCTGTGGGGACGGGCTGGAAAAAGCTGGGAATGATAGCACCGGGCTCATGGGTGGCTGTAAGGGTTAACCAAGGAGATACATGCAAAGGGCCCAGACTGTGTCTGACAGCTAGTGGGGGTCCTCAAGGAATATTCTTAGTTCACAGCAGTATCCGATTCCTGTGGGCTGCTCTCCCTGGCTGAGTTCTGTCACCTGCAAGCTGGCTGTCCCTGCTTGTGTAGCCTCAGATCAGTAGTCAGGGTCTCCACCAGGTAAGGTTACAGGTGACCCCCTCTGTCACAGCTCGAGGTCCCCATTCATTATAATTGTTCCTCAACTTGCCTGCCTCGTGCCCTCAGGGCTGTAAGCTGCCCCCCCCTCAACCACTGCTCAGGCTGTGAGTCACTTAGCCCCAGGCAGCACAAGGTGATGTTAAGAGCCATTCAGAGCCTGAAGAGGATATGGGATGGAGGGGCCCACATGCCTTTCTTGTTGCTGTTAGTATTTTGTTACAATTACTTCTTTTTTTTTTAATTAATTTCATTTCATTTTATTTTTATTAAAAATTTTTTTTCAAGTTTATTTATTTATTTTGAGAGAGAGAAAGAGAGGAAGCAGGGGAGGGGCAGAGAGAATCCCAAGCAGGCTCCGCATTGTCAGCGCAGAGGCTCGAGTCTACATGAGACTGTGACCTGAGCCGAAGTCAAGAGTTGGACGCTTGATCAGCTGAGCTACCCAGGCGCCCCTACTGTTAACTTGTACTTGGTGCAAAGTGTGGTTGAAAATGCGGCAAGCTTGGGAAAGATTTTTTTACGCCCCGCCCCCTCCCCGCCCCCCCCCCCCCCCCAAGGTCAAGCACCACACCTTACATCATTATAGGAACTTTAAAGAAACAAACCGAGGTTCAATTCTGAAACTTGGTCCCCCGCAGAATGAAAGCCTTAGAGGAGATAAAAGGGTCGGCTCTTTTGAAGCAGGATTATTGCCTTACATCCTTGAAAGCGATCAAATTGTGGATCCTCACAGGAGAACGGGTGGTGGGGGAGGGAGGGCGCTCACTCCCAGCCCCTTCCAGATGGTGCCACTTACCAATTCACGTGTCCTTGTTCTGCAGGCACTGAGGGCCCCCGGGCGGATGGCGGTCACACTTTCAAGTGCTGAGGGGGAGCAAATTGTGAAAGCCCTATAACTGAGCTAGTGAGTGGACATCACTTCACACAACGCCTGGCACACGGCGGACACTTCTGGACCGTTTGCCGTTATCCCTCCCGTGGAATGAAAGCAGTTCCTGCCTGGGGTAAGTGCGTTAGGGGCCTGCAGTGCGTTGAACATCAGCCCTCCCCCTCCCCCTGCCCCCCCCCAAAAGGTTTGTCCACCCAGAACAAGTGAATGTGACCTTATTTGGAGAAAGGATCTTTGCGGGTGAAATGAAATCAAGATTTTGAGGTGAGATCATCCTGGATTACCCAGTTGTCCCCAAACCCAACGACCAGTGGATTTGAGAGGGGAGAAGATCCAGATGGAGGGGAAGGGATACCGAAGAGAACACCATGCAATGATGGGCACAGATTGGAGTGAGGACATCTACTCTCAGGCCAAGGAAGGTCAAAGATCGCGGCCGCCACCAGGCGCTAAGAGAGGAACATGAGTCAGGTTCTCCCTCCTAGCCTCAGAAGGAACCAGTCCTGGCCACGCCTAGATTCAGACATGTCGCCTCCAGAACTGTGAGACGATAAATTGCTGTTGTTCACAGCTGCCCGGTTGCCTGTAACTTGTTGCAGCAGCCGCAGGAAGCCAATATGGTACCCGACTTGGATGGTGTACTTTTCTTTTCAAATCAACCTGCTTCACAGTGTCACTCATGATCACACAGGGGGTCACTTTATAAAAAAACAAAAACAACCAAGAACCATGCCCATTAATTACCCTGCCTTTATGGATGAGGCGCCTGAAGCACAGAGAGGTTGAGTAAGATGTTTGAGGTTAACACAGCAGGCAAGGGGCAGAGCCAGGTTTTAACCCAGTCGTCTGGCTTCAACTTCAGGCTGTTAACCACTTGAGACTGCTACCTCTCACCCCTTGGAGCTCTCAGCAGGTGGGAGGGTTCACAAGGACATCTTGAATTCCTCCTTGCTCATGCTTTTCTTTTTCTTTTTTTTTTTTAATATGAAATTTATTGTCAAATTGGTTTCCATACAACACCCAGTGCTCATCCCAACAGGTGCCTTCCTCAATACCCATCACCCACTCTCCCCTCCCTCCCACCCCCCATCAATCCTCAGTTTGGTCTCAATTTTTAAGAGTCTCTTAGGCTTTGCCTCTCTCCCTCTCTAACCCCCCCTTTTTTCTCTTCCCCTCCCCTATAGACTTCTGTTAAGTTTCTCAGGATCCACATAAGAGTGAAAACATATCTGTCTTTCTCTGTATGGCTTATTTCACTTAACATCACACTCTCCAGTTCCATCCACGTTGCTACAAAAGGCCAGATTTCATTCTTTCTCATTGCCACGTAGTATTCCATTGTGTATATAAACCACAATTTCTTTATCCATGCGTCAGTTGATGGACATTTAGGCTTTTTCCACAGTTTGGCTATTGTTGAGAGTGCTGCTATAAACATTGGGGTACAAGTGCCCCTATGCATCAGCACTCCTGTATCCCTTGGGTAAATTCCTAGCAGTGCTACTGCTGGGTCATAGGGTAGGTCTATTTTTAATTTTTTGAGGAACCTCCACACTGTTTTCCAGAGCGGCTGCACCAGTTTGCATTCCTACCAACAGTGCAAGAGGGTTCCGGTTTCTCCACATCCTCTCCAGCATCTATAGTCTCCTGATTTGTTCATTTTAGCCACTCTGGTGTGAGGTGATATCTCAGTGTGGTTTTGATTTGTATTTCCCTGATGTGGAGTGACGTTGAGCATCTTTTCATGTGCCTGTTTGCCATGTGGAGGTCTTCTTTAGAGAAGTGTCTGTTCATGTTTTCTGCCCATTTCTTCACTGGATTACTTGTTTTTCGGGTGTGGAGTTTGGTGAGCTCTTTATAGATTTTGGGTACTAGCCCTTTGTCCGATATGTCATTTGCAAATATCTTTTCCCATTCCATTGGTTGGCTTTTAGTTTTGTTGATTGTTTCCTTTGCGGTGCAGGAGCTTTTTATCTTCATGAGGTCCCAATAGTTCATTTTTGCTTTTAATTCCCTTGCCCTTGCGCATGTGTCAAGTAAGAAATTGCTGCGGCTGAGGTCCGAGAGGTTTTTTCCTGCTTTCTCCTCTAGGGTTTTGACGGTTTCCTGTCTCACATTCAGGTCCTTTATCCATTTTGAGTTTATTTTTGTGAATGGTGTGAGAAAGTGGTCTAGTTTCAACCTTCTGCATGTTGCTGTCCAGTTCTCCCAGCAGCATTTGTTAAAGAGACTGTCTTTTTTCCATTGGATATTCTTTCCTGCTTTGTCAAAGATGAGTTGGCCATACTTTTGTGGGTCCAATTCTGGAAGCCCTATTCTATTCCATTGGTATATGTGTCTGTTTTTGTGCCAATACCATGCTGTCTTGATGATTACAGCTTGTAGTAGAGGCTAAAGTCTGAGATTGTGATGCCTCCCACTTTGGTCTTTTTCTTCAAAATTACTTTGGCTATTCGGGGCCTTTTGTGGTTCCATATGAATTTTAGGATTGCTTGTTTTAGTTTCGAAAAGAATGCTGGTGCAATTTTGATTGGGATTGCATCGAATGTGTAGATAGCTTTCTTGTGGAGGATCAAGGGCTCCACCCAAGCCCAGCTCTCTTTGCTCACTGCCACCCCTCCCTGGTCTCTGTCCCATTTTCTGATGCCCTCCTTCCCTGGGTGGGGGCCTTCGTCTCACACGGGAAGGTGGAGAGAAGCCTGATCACACCTCACATGTAAACCACTTCATCAGCACCTTGACCTTCACTTGCTACACCCTCTCCTCTCTTTCTCCGAATGTAGAGAAAGAGGGTAGTGCGTGAACTTGGGTGCTGGCATTGGGATGGAGGGCAAGGGCTGAGGGCAGGGCAAATCTAGGATGTGCAAGGCAGACCCTGGTTCAACTGGATTGGAAGGGGCTGGGAACATCAAGAATGACTTCTCAATGCTCGGTGTGGGTGACAGGGAAGATGATGGGAGAATCTCTCAGTCTGTGGGAGCTGTCGTAACAAAATACCACAGACTGGGGCAGGGGTGGTGGATGCTCAAACAACAGACATTTATCTCTCTCAGTTCTGGAGGCTGGGAGTCCAAGATCAAGGGGCAGGCAGACCTAGGGTCCGGTGAGAGTCTATTCCTATAGCTTGCAGATGGCCACCCTATTGCCGTGTGTTCGTATGACTTTTCCTCTGCCCCTGTTCGACTGTCCCCAAACGGGGACACGAGTCCCATCGTGAGGGCACACCCTCATGACTCAGTCCAACTCTGAGCGCCTCCCACATACCTCACCTTGGAATACCAAATACCATCGTGGCGGTTAGGGCTTTAACACAGGAGCTCTGGGGACAGGGTTGGGGGTATGCAGACATTCAGTCTGTAATAGACAGGAATGCGGTTTGGGAAGGGAAGGGTGGGTGGGATGTAGATTCAGTTCCTTCAGCTAAAAATAGGTGTTCGGGGTTGGATGAACTAGACCTGAGGTTGGCAAACTTTTTGTGTAAATAGATAGTAAGTTTTTCAGGCTTTGTGGCCCATGTGGTCTCTGGAACAGCCACTCAATCAACTGCTGTGGGGCGGGGGTGGGGGGATGATCCATCCACAAATCGATGAGGCTGTGTTCTTTTTCTTTTTTAATTTTAAAATTTTTAAATCTTTAGTTTTGAGAGTCAGAGCACGAGTTGGGGAAGGGCAGAGAGAGAGGGAGACACAGAATCCGAAGCAGGCTCCGGGCTCTGAGCTGTCAGCACAGAGCCCGACATGGGACTTGAACTCACGAGTGGTGAGATCATGACCTGAGCTAAAGTCGGACGCTTAACCTACTGAGCCACCCAGGGGCCCCTGCTGTGCTCTGATTTAATGCCGTTTACAAAAACAGGCAGCAGGGAAAACATCTCAAATGTCCAGCAGACAGACAGACACACAGATGAACAAAATGTGGTCTACCCACATGATGGGACAGTATTGAGCCATGAAAAAGAATGGGGTCCTGATGCCTGCTCTGATGTGGATGGACCCTGCGGTCTTCGTGCTAAGGGGAAACAGCCAGATGCAAAAGGGCACACAGTGCAGGGTTTCATATCAGTGGAACAGGCAATTCCATAGATAAGAAAGCAGGTCACTGGTTCCCATGGGTGGGAAGGCAGAGTGGGGAGTGAGAGCTTCACGGGCACACGTCTCCTTTTGGGCTGACGGAGATGTTTTGTAACTAGATAGAGGTGGCTGCACACCTAGTTTTGTTTTGTAACTAGATAGAGGTGGCTGCATGGGAATGTGGGGCACCTGGGTGGCTCAGTTGCTTGAGCGTCCGACTTCGGCTCAGGTCACAGTCTCACGGTTCGTGGGTTTGAGCCCCTTGTTGGGCTCTGTGCTGACAGCTTTGGATTCTGTGTCTCCCTCTCACTCTGCCCCTCCCCTGGCTCATCCTCTGTCTCTCTCTCTCTCTGAAAAATAAACATTAAAAAATTATTAAGAAAAAAAGAAAAGATGAACACTACTAAATTGTAACTGTACGATGAGTAACTTTGTATTATATGAACATCACCTCAATAAACAAAACCAGGGGGCGCCTGGGTGGCGCAGTCAGTTAAGCGTCCGACTTCAGCCAGGTCACGATCTCGCGGTCCGTGAGTTCGAGCCCCGCGTCAGGCTCTGGGCTGATGGCTCAGAGCCTGGAGCCTGTTTCCGATTCTGTGTCTCCCTCTCTCTCTGCCCCTCCCCCATTCATGCTCTGTCTCTCTCTGTCCCAAAAATAAATAAAGGTTGAAAAAAAAATAGAGATAATTAAAAAAAAATAAATAAACAAAACCAGAAACAACACACAGGCAGTGGACTGGCTGGGGCTCTGGGCTGTGGTCTGCTGGCTCCTAAACTAGGTTAATCTTTAAAGTGTCCTGCTGCTCATCTAAGATTCTTTTTTTTATACAATTTTTTAAATGTTTCTTTCTTTATTATTAAAAAATATATATATTTTTTGAGAGAGACAGAGACAGCATGAGCGGGGGAGGGGCAGAGAGAGAGAGAGAGAGAGAGAGAGAGAGAGAGAGAATCCCAAGCAGGCTCCATGCTGTCAGTGCAGAGCCCGATGTGGGACTTGAACTCATGAAATTGTGAGATCATGATCTGAGCTGAAGCAGAGAGACACTCAACCGACTAAGCCACCCAGGTGCTCCTGAGGTTCTTTGATTGAAGGATGGAGTGGGGACCAGGAAGGGGACATTGCAAGACATCTCCTCATTATTTCCTCCTTTTTCCATCCCTGTGGACTCCACCTTGGGGACTGTGCTACCATGAGATTACAACACCAACCACAGACCCAACTGGCAATTTAAAATATTCTAGTGGCTACATTAAAAAGGTGAAAAAAAAAAAAAAAACAAAAAACGGGTGAGATCAATTTTTTCTGTTACCGGTATTTATTCATTTTGGGTTTTTTTAGCCCCCAAATAAGGCATATGAACATATTTTGTTAACTTTACATTTTTTATTCCAGCCAAAATCTGATGGCCTTGATTTTTCTTTTTAAAAAAAAATTTTTTTTTAATGTGTATTTATTTTTGACAGAGAGAGAGACAGATTGTGAGCAGGGGAGGGGCCGAGAGAGACAGAGACACAGAATCCGAGGCAGGCTCCAGGCTCTGAGCTGTCAGCACAGAGCCTGATGTGTGGCTCGAACCCACGAACCACAAGATCATGACCTGAGCCAAAGTCGTACGCTCAACCAACTGAGCCACCCGGATGCCCCTCTTTTTTTCCAATTATTATTATTTATTACTTGATTTTTATTTAATTTATTTTTAAAATTTACATCCAAGTTAGTTATAATATAGTGAAACAATGATTTCAGGGGTAGATTCCTTAATGCCCCTTACCCATTTAGCCCAGCCCCCTTCCTACAACCCCTCCAGTAACCCTCTGTTTATCCTCCATATTTAAGAGTCTCTTCTGTTTTGTCCCCCTCCCTGTTTTTATATTATTTTTGTTTCCCTTCCCTTGTGTTCATCTGTTTTGTATCTTAAAGTCCTCATATGAGTGAAGTCTTATGATATTTGTCTTTCTCTGACAAATTTCACTTAGCATAATACCCTCTAGTTCCAGCCACATTGTTGCGAATGGCAAAATTTCAATCTTTTTGATTGCCGAGTAATACTCCATCGTATATATATACCACATCTTCTTTATCCATTCATCCATTGATGGACATTCGGGCTCTTCCCATATTTTGGGTATTGTTGAAAGTGCTGCTATAAACATTGGGGTGCATGTGCCCCTTCGAAACAGCACACCTGTGTCCCTTGAATAAATGCCTAGTAGTGTCATTGCTGGGTTGTAGGGTATTTCCATTTTTAATTTTTTGAGGAAACTCCATACTGTTTTCCAGAGTGGCTACACCAGTTTGCATCCCACTAACAGTGCGAAAGAGAGCCTCTTTCTCTGAATCCTTGCCAACAACTGTTGTGGCCTGAGTTGTTAATGTGAGCCATTCTGACAGGTGTAAGGTGATCTCATTGTGGTTTTTGATTTGTATTTCCCTGTTGATGAATGACGTTGAGCATTTTTCCATGGGTCGGTTGGCCATCTGGATGTCTTCTTTGGAGAAGTGTCTATTCATGTCTTTTGCCCATTTCTTCACTGGATTATTTGTTTTTTGGGTGTTGGATTTGAGAAGTTCTTTATTGGATGCTAACCCTTTATGTGATATGTCATTTGCAAATATCTTCTCCCATTCCATTGGTTGCCTTTTAGTTTTCAGGCGCCCCTCTTTTTATTTGAATAACTCCCCAAAATTTTCACTGAGGTAATCCTTCTATAGAAAATAAAACACATAGAAAAACAAAAATTGAGGAGTGTGTCAGTGTTTCAGTACTTTGAGTACATTGTATGTAACCCCACGCTCACTCTTACGTTGAGGAAACAGTTAAATCTTACTCTTCTTTGTATACGTGAGGCTTTGCTAAGGTGAGATAAATTAAAAAAAATTTTTTTTAATGTTTTATTTATTTTTGAGACAGAGAGAGACAGAGCATAAGCCGGGGAGGGGCAGAGAGAGAGCGAGACACAGAATCCAAAGCAGGCTCCAGGCTCTGAGCTGTCAGCACAGAGCCCGACATGGGGCTCGAACTCATGGACTGTGAGATCATGCCCTGAGTGGAAGTCGGACACTTAATCGACTGAGCCACCCAGTTGAGCCACCCAGTTAAATATATTTATTTATTTAATATATTAGTTAATATAGTTAATATAGTTAATATATTTATATTATATAACTATACTATATATAGTTATATATATATATTATATAACTATACTAATATAGTTAATATATATATTTATTTATTTAATATAAATAAATATATTTAATATATTTAAATATATTTAAATTTTTAAATATATTTTGCTTAATACAATATATGAAAATTGTCATTTTTTACAGGAAACCGGTGTAAAAGTGATTAATTTTGCATCCTTTTTGGGTATGAAATCTTTGATCTCTGTTGCATATTTTACCTCTCCAATTCAAACAAGCCCCGTTTCAAGTGCGTGAAAGCCTCACTGGGCTTGGGGCTACAGTAATGGACCACAGACAGGCTTAATGTTCTAGAGCCTTCTCTAATATGATCACTCATCCAGATCACACCCACTGCGTGATCGGGGAGTCTTGGCTTGAATGTATCCGGTGACACTTTCTGCCGTAAAAGGCAGTGGACCCGATGGTTGGAAAAAGTTGATTAAGAACATGCTCCCTTATGTAGAGTGGACCTTGTTCCTCTCTGTGGTCCTCGTCCTATCTCCCCGGCTGAACAAGTGCGCATCGTCTTCTTCTTGGGAGTCTCTCGGGCGCTTCAGGGTGGGGAGTGGCAGTCATTCCTCCCTGCCGGCATCAGTGGCTCAGCCCAGCAACCATTTATCCAGCTCCTGCCGTGCTGGGCTCACTGCCTGGAAGGTTACAACAGACAGAGATGTGCAGCGGCAACTTTCTCCTCTAAGACCCCAGGGAGCATCCCTGTGTCTTAAGAGTTTCGGAGAATCATCGTGCAGAGCCGAGCCCGTGACATGCCTGAGGAGGTGGCATCTCGGCAGTTCCACGGGATCGTCTTCGTGGCTCTCGTTGGTTTCCTCCTCCTTGGGGGGACAAATCTGGGGTCAAAGCTCCCTTGAATTGGGGAGATTGCTCAGAGGATAAAGATACTGATGTAATTAGTTTCAGGGACAAGAAGGAGGTAGGTCTTTTCAACTATGACCACACTAACGTCAGGGACAACAAGACGTTCATCATGCCCTCATGTTCTCTTCAGAGTCTCCCAACGTCCTTTGGGATAGGTGTTCGTTTCTACTTTGTAAGGACCACAGAATTGCAGCCGAGAGAGGGGAGGTGGCTTGCCCAAGGTCACACCTGCACAGGGCGGGGGCCAGGAGCTGAATACTCACCTGTCTGAATCCTAAACCCATATTTGCCTCCCATAGGTCTCCAAGTCACCCACAAGAGAGATTAAATTCTGCATTTCTGCCTGGCCTGGGCCCCCCCCCCCCCCCCCCACCTCCTACCACTGAGGAATTTTCTCATCTGTCAAAGGGACGTGAAAAGAAAGGAAGGAAGAAAGAAAGAGACTTGCATGGAAGTTCACTTCCGGGACAAAGCGAGGTGGTGGTGTGAAGGATGCTGGGTAAGCGGCGAACCCCACCGGGGATGATGTGGGTGTCACTGATGATTGTTGCTGGGCTACGTTCCATGAGACCACTAACGTTAGATCATATGCCATCTCCAAACATGGTAATTTTGATATGCTTCAGCCTTACTTCTTGCTGAGGTTTTTCCCAGCTCGCCATCCATCTGGCACAATATGTTAATCAAGTTTTCCAAACAGACGCTAGAATACGTCGTCGAACGTAAGGATTGATCTTTGCGTAGTGTGTTAAGAAAAACAAGACAAAAGAAACCACCCCAAACAGGAAGACTGGTGTTTGTCAAAGTGTAGAGTGTGTGGGCACCCATTCTGTGGGTGCCACAGATCATTCCAGGGGGTCATTGGACCCGACGTTAAATAACTGCACATCTTGTGGTGGAAAACTAATCTGTCTCCAGTTCTCTCCCATTCCCCTGCGGGCTCCCAGGCGAGAGTCTCAGCGTGGTGTCCTCGGTCTTTAACTCTTGCCGATCTCCCGTTTAAACCAGAAGGAGGAGGCCTTAGGCTTATCTCATTTTTATGGCTGATTACGGAAAGTCATGCCAGCTCTCTGTTGGTGGGGATAGATCTTATTGGAAAAGTTATTTATTTCGGTAAGCAAAGCAGTGTGGTTTAAATGAAAGTATTAAGTCAGTAATTATAGATATTGCCCCGAATGGTGAGGGCGATATGAACCTTGTGATGTTGGGAGACACGGTCCCAACTGAAGGTGTGCGTGTGAGTTGTGTGTGGGAATCACGCAGCCTGTAAGTTTGCTTTTCTAACCATAGAGGGAGTCCCTGTGATGCAGCTGTTTATGAACCAAGGTAAATCATTTTGAACAGCAAACAGCAGTGCACAATTAAAATCCCTCAGCAATTAAAGGGCAACTCTGTCACCTGTTATGAAACACCCACAGGAATTAATAAAGCAGCAAGGAGGTTATTTTAGAAAGGCGTCAAAACTATACCAACAGCCCCAAACCTAAGCGAATTTTCTCTCCTCTTTGGGGAGGCGGTGGCCAGCCAGATGACCTTCACTCGATTTTATTAAGTTTTGTTTATTTTTGAGAGAGAGAGCGTGAGTTGGGGAGAGGCAGAGAGAGAGGGAGACACAGAATCCGAAGCAGGCTCCAGGCTCTGAGCTGTCAGCCCAGAGCCCGATGTGGGGCTCAAACTCACTTGCTGTGAGATCATGACCTGAGCAGAAGTTGTACACTTCACCGACTGAGCCTCCCAGATGCCCCAACCTTCACTTGATTTTATACTAAGCTAGTGAGGCTAGCCTTGTCTTTGGCAGCCACATCTAATGAAGACAGTGTGCGGAGAAGAGATAGGTGTCTCAAATCCATTCTTAACTGGAGAATCGGAATTAAATTGGCCGTGCATAGGATGCTTGCTGAAATCTCATAATTGCAGGCAGAAGGGTGGGAAAGGCACTGAGAAATCGATACCATAAAGCCTTCTTGAAGAGCTGTGCCCCTTTCCAAAAGAGGGGGTCCTTCCATAAGACACAAGGCAGCTAGCCTAGACTTTGACGTAGCATCGATGAATGGAGGTGAAGACAAGGCAGCCGGATCGTTCTTGGGTGCAGAGACTAATAAGACGTGACAACTAAGTAAAGTATTTGAGCCTTGATTGGATTCTGGGTTAGTTAAGTAATTAATAGAGAAGAACATTACTGGGTGTATTGGGGAGATTTTCATATGGGCTGCATCTCAGGTACTAATATCGTATGACTTAAATCTCACGGGCGTGCCAACGATGTTACCGCACGGTGGTTGCATTGGAGAATGTATTTGTTCTTAGGAAATATATGCGGAAGTATGTGAGGATGAAATGTCACGATGCCACCAATTATTTTCAAATAGTTCAGCCAAAAAAAAAAGAGATAAGCAACGTGGCAAAGTGTTAATGACTGGTAAATCTAGATGAATCTATGTGTTTATGAGCCTCTTATTAAAACTTTTCTGTAGGGTGGCAGATTAAAGAGATGGGGAAGGTTTTCTGACCGCACTAATGGGCTGTGGGGAGATGGGGTCAGACACGTCACTCCGTGGTTTTCCTCGCCTCTGTGGAAATGAGAATTTGGCAGGTTAAGTGTATCAGTGGAACTCCTTAAAGGTTCTGGTTGCAGTGAATGGTTTCGGGTTAGCACACCTTCTGTGTGAAAAAGGCTCATAGCGAAAGGGATTCTCTTCTGGGCTTCAGAGGCATTAAGAGAGCACAGAAGCTCCCTTGGCGTTGGGATTTTCTTCTCTAGAAAGAAGATCATCTTGACCTTCTGGAACAAGATGGTTCTGCTCTCCCTGCCTCAGGTGTCTCAGGCTTATGACATCTTCTTGTACAAGGGCAGTGATTCTGAGTGTGTAAGCAGGGCTGGTGAATAAACAGCACACCTTGCTTTTGTTCCTACTCCTGAATCCATGCAAGACATCACTAGTCAATTTCAACACAGTGCTCCAGCCAGCCACTACTAATCAATCATGGAGAAGTAGTCCCTTGACATTCTGGACAATTTTGTTCCCCCTGAAAGTTTTCAAAGCAAAGTGAGTATAAATTCAAGTTGCTCTAAACCTGTTACCAACGGTGTCCTGGTCCTTGTGTGTCCTCACCCCTCTTCACAGCCTTCTCTTGACAACATAATAAAACAGGACATTATCTTGCCTAAAATCACGTTTTAACATTTTGTGGGATGCCAAGAAGCCGGCTTCCACGCCTGGGGACTCCACTGAGCTAACGCGTGACTCTTTTTCCGACACTGGAACTTCTCCTGGTTGATCCACTGGGACCCTTGGTGCCAACACTTAAAAAAAAAAAAGTTCATTGAAGCATATTTTACATATTGTATAATTCGTGCATTTCAAGGGTATAATTTAGTGATTTTTTAAAAAAAATTTTTAACGTTTATTCATCTTTGAGAGACAGAGAGAGACAGAGCATGAGTGGGGAAGGGGCAGAGAGAGGGAGACACAGAATCGGAAGCAGGCTCCAGGCTCTGAGCTGTCAGCACAGAGCCTGATGTGGGGCTCAAACCCACAAACTACAAGATCATGACCTGAGCCGAAGGTGGACGGTCAACCGACTGAGCACCCAGGCTCACCCTATAATTCAGTGATTTTTTAAAGTGAATTTACCAAGTTGTGGAGGCCCATCAACCGAGGTCTTCAGACTCAGACCGGGACTCACATCATTGGCTCCTCTGGTTCGTGGTCTTTGGGTTTGGTCTGGAACCATACCACTGGCTTTCTGGGCCTCCAGCTGGCAGGCGGCAGATCTTGGGACCTGTGGGCTCCAAAATCCCTCATAATAAATGTCTCTCTCTATTTACATATATCCATTGGTTCTGTTCCTCGGGGTACCCTGGCTAATACAGAGGTCACAGGGCGGGACTAGTCATTTCCCTTCCATCCCTGTGGGTGCACAGATGTGCTCTGGGGCTCCTTTGTGACCATCACATGGCTGGAGTCTGCAGAAGGGCCTGGGGCTGGCCTGTGCGGCTGCTGGTGTCCATAAAAGGCTTCTTTTGTCTTGTTTTTCTGTGGCTAATCCTGGCTGCAGAATGTGCTGGAGACGCCCCAGCAGATGGAGCGGAAGGAGATGGCAGTGGAGACAAATACCTGGAGAAATGCTCCGTGGAAGGGAATTGGGGTCCTTTTATCCACAGCACACACCACGGAATTACAGTATCTTGGAGCTGGAGGAAATGAGGGGCACACGGGGGAAGTCCCACAGATCCATCTGGAACGTTCATTCAGCCCCTCTTGTTTGCTGCGCCATATTGTTTTCTTGCTCTGGAGAGCGGTAACTCCTAGGGCCCAATTTTGATATCCGAGGCTGAGTCACCCCTATAGCATCCCTGAAGGATGACCTTCGTTCCTTAACTTGATCACCTCCAAGGACAGGGTGCTCACTGCCTCACGTGGGTCAGGGGAGCCGAGACAAATGTGCTCCTCTATAACTGTCGCCACATGTGGACATGATGCCTGCATTTTGATAGAACCACGAGGAAAAAAGGATGTGTCTTTTTTGCTCACCTTTTCTAAATGCCAGGTTCCTGTTACAGGTGAGCATATAGATGGCGGGATTTGGATCTATTTCCTCTGGCTGTGTTATTTTTTATTTCACTGGTAGTTTCCGGAAGAATTTTTTAATTTTGCTGCTGGTCTTGATAGTTTTCACTCCCCTCCTTCCTAGAACACTTTCTTCTCTTGGCTTCGGTGTCCATTCTCTCTCTTGGTTTTCTTCCTAGTCACTGACAGCTAATCTATAATTTCCTTTTTCTTCCTCTCCTCTGCCCCAGATGTGGAATCAGACATTTCTCCACTGATCCCTGGTTTCTCCTGGTGGAGAGCAGTCCTCGGAGTCCACAGCTAGGACGCTGGGTTTTTTTCTTAAATTTTTAAAAATTATTTATTTTTGATAAATAATAATACATTTTAATAATTTATTTTTGAGAGAGAAAGGACATGAGCAGGGGAGGGGCAGAGAAAGAGGGAGTCACAGAATCTGAAGCAGGCTCCAGGCTGTGAGCTGTCAGCACAGAGCCCTACGCGAGGCTCGAACTCAAAAACCATGAGATCATAACCTTAGCTGAAATCATTCGCTTACCTGACCCAGCCACCCAGGCGCTGCTAGGGGGCTGTTTTTGAAGATAAAATACGTTTTGAGATTATATGGAAACTTTGAATGTCATTTCGGGACTAGCGGGTTTTCACTTAACCCCTGCAATCTTACATCAGTGCCTTATTTCTTTCATACCCCAATTCCTGATTCCTGAGGAAACCAGCTTAATTACTCATTCGCTTTATATTATCACACACACAGAATGGTCTCAGGAAAACAGTAACAACACTACCGTGGATGATCTGATGCACGCAAACAGAATTTTTTTTCTCTCCCTCTCTCTTTTTTTTTTTTTTTTTTTTGTCCTTCAGGTATATCTTACTAGGGATGTTTGAAAATCACTATTCTTTAAAGTCACTCGAGGGGCGCCTGGGTGGCTCAGTTGGTTGAACATCCAGCTCCCGATTTCGGGTCACGTCATGTTCCCAGGGTTGTGGGATATGGAGCCCCACTTCAGGCTCTACACTGAGTGCTGAGTGTGGAGTCTGCTTAAGATTCTCTCTCTCTCTCTCTCTCTGTCTCTCTCTGCCCCTCTCCCCTGTTCACGCTCTCTCTCTCAAATAAAATAACAATGAAAAAATAGAGTCATTCGAATAGCTTTTTTCCCATGTGGCTACATCGCCGAGTCGACACACACGGTTCGGCCCCTTTCTTTCCTTTGCCTTTTCATTTTGAGGAATTAAAACAATTAATTGTAACATTGAAATTAATTCTCTGCATTTAAAAATGTGTTATTTAAAATAGTACAGTATTTGAAAGTCAAATTGAATCGATTTGTTCAGCGAAATCTAGTTTCTGTCTCTTCTCTCTTCAACTCTTTCCTCCCCCCTTGGTAGGTAGAGTCAATCTTGCTTTTGTTTTCTCTTCCCATTAAAAAACGTGTTCACTTTCCAGCTCTTTCTTAGGTAAATGGCAGCATAATAGACGCATTTTTCTCCACCTTGCTTTTTCCTTTAATAATACATCATGGCAATCAGTCTGTAGCGGAATGTTGAGATTCCCTGCCTTGCTTTTTTTTTTTTTAAGTTTATTTATTTTGAGAGAGAGAGGGAATCCCAATCAGACTCTACACTGTCAGCGCAGAGCCTGATGTGGGGCTCAAACTCACAAACTGTGAGATCATGACCTGAGCTGAAATCAAGAGTCGGACACTTAACCAACAAGCCACCCAGGCGCCCCCTCCGCCTTGCTTTGACGGCCGTGTAGTGGATGGGGTTGGGTGAATGTGCAATATTAATGTAACCAGGCTCCTTCTGATGCCCCCAAATAGGTGATTCCCAGTCTTGTGCTCTCATCAGTGATGCTGCAGTGAACAGCCTTGGGCACACTTCTTTTTGTCTTTCTGCCAGTGTAATTTTGGGGATAGATTTTTAGGAGTGGGATTTTGAGTCAACAGATAAATGCATATGGACTTTTGCTAGATATCACCAAATTCCCCTCCACAGGAGATGTGACCTTTTGCACATAACACCCGAGAGGGCTGTTCCCCCACAACCTACAACAGTGCCTTGTAAAACTTTGGGGATGTCCGCCAGCTGGTTAGGAGCCGAACCCCTGAGCTGGTCTTTGCTCCCACCCGACAATATGCTCTGTCTGCGGCAGCCAGGGAGCTCTCTTTGACAAAACATTTTTTTAACGTTTATTTATTTTGAGAGACAGAGACAGAGCATGCGCGGGGGAGGAGGAGGGGCAGAGAGAGAGGGAGACACAGAATCCGAAGGAGGCTCCAGGCTCTGAGCTGTCAGCACAGAGCCCGAAGTGGGGCTTGAACCCAAGAACTGTGAGATCATGACCTGAGCCGAAGTCGGACACTTAACGGACTGAGTCACCCAGGCGCCCCCAGGGAGCTCTCTTTATAAGGTTCATGATACCATGTTACTCCCTTGCCTTGACCCCCGATGGCTTCCAGTTTCAGTATCCAACCCTCTCATCCAGGCAGTAGAGTCCTACGTGGCCTAGTGTCTTTCTCCTCCTCTGACCTCGTTTTCCTTCGGCCATACTGGCCTTCTCTCTCTTCCAGCGAGCACCAAGGTCACTCCTTTCTTAGCGCCTTGGCATGCAGTTTGCTCCCCTTGGGGTCGACCTCCCACGTTTACATACCGTAGCTGCTCCCTGTTCATATACAAGTTCCCATCCTCAAAGAAGCCTTGCCTGACCCACTGTCCTAGGTATCCGTGCAGTCATTCTAAACCACCTCATCCTGGTTTTTTTTTTAAACTTTTTTTTTTCAACGTTTATTTATTTTTGAGACAGAGAGAGACAGAGCAAGAACGGGGGAGGGTCAGAGAGAGGGAGACACAGAATCGGAAACAGGCTCCAGGCTCTGAGCCGTCAGCACAGAGCCCGACGCGGGGCTCGAACTCACGGACCGCGCGAGATCATGACCTGAGCTGAAGTCGGCCGCTTAACCAACTGAGCCACCCAGGCGCCCCATCCTGGTTTTTTGTTTTGTTTTGTTTTTGTATCGATCGGTTGACTGATTGACTGATTATAAGCTCCTCGAGAGAAGACTCCCACCCTGACTTTTCATCTCGGGATCCCTGGTGCTTCGCACGTAGTAGGTGTTCCATACACGTTAGTTGGATGGATGAATGAATGAGCAGCAAGTTACCTTTGCCTGGGAAATGATCCTCATGCTTATTCCCAATGTCCCCCAGTAGAGGGCGCTACTTGAAGTCAGGCTGACCCGTTCTGCGTCTCTGCTGCGTAGTACCTCATCGCCTGGGTAAATCCAGGTTTTGTGCAGCCTCAGGCTTCTGCGGTTCGAGGGATGATGTCTTTGAGTGAAAGGACAGAATCCCAAATATCAAATTAGGTAGAAGCCTTTGGAAGAGACCCATCTGACAGCCCCTGAAGCTTGAGTCGGGTAACTTTCGGGGAAACCCGTCGGCAGAGCTCATTAAATGTCTGTTGAGTGAGTAAATGAGTCGAGGGTAGATTTTCAATGCCTGATTTTTGCCAGTTTCATTTTTCAGCGGGTAGACGTGCAGAGAGAGCCGTAGCAGGAGGACAGGGTGGCCTGCTTTACTTGATTCTTGCACATAATTAGGATATTTTTTATCTTTCCAATTTAAGGCTGCTTCAGCCTCAGGTTTGTACCCAACGGGGAAGAAAATAATCAGGTATTGTGGCCTTTCGCTGAGGCCACCGTGTGAGGCTGCTGTTATTTCGGCCTTTCTGCTTGCTCTTCTCCTCTCTTGTTAACGGTACCTCCATATCCTTTTGGAGAACCTTCCTCGGCCTCTTCGCCAGTGTGGTGTAGGTGGGGAAGAGCCAGGTTCCAGAGAAGGGGATGCACTCCAGGCATGTCAAGGTAGCGTATTTCCACCCGTAGCTCCAGGATTTTAATTAACACTCACTTCCGTACCCTGTGGGCTGTGTATGTGGCACTACTCTAAGCATTTTATAAACGCACGGCATCTCATTACTTGTTAATCACTACAAGCCTTTGAGGGAAGTACAGTTATTACCCTGATTTTACAGATGGAAAAATAGAGGCCCAGAGGGGCTGAGGCTGTTGTCCAAGGTACCCAAGCGGGTCAGGGATGGAGCAAGGATTTGAATGTAGGCAGTGTGGCTCTTGACCACTATGTGGCCTACATGGCGGTCCGTTCAGGCAAGAGGGAAGAGGGCTGAGCCAGTCCCAAGGATCTCGATGCCAAGCCTTCAAAGTATACGGGAGGATTTCTCTTTCCACGGGAGCTTCTGGTTTCACGTGGAAGCTGGAAGCTTCTGGGGCCATCATGTAGAGCCTGAGAAAGCTGGGTCACCCAGAGGAGGGACAGGCACCCTCTGGCGGAGAGAGACCCTGATGCTGCCACAGGTGCCTGTTCTCCCTGCGCGTGAAGCTCTACCACTGGGCCTCCCATGCACTTGGACCAAGACGCTCTCTTTATTGCTGAAGAGACTTTGAGATGGGTTTTCCATCTTGTGCCACTTAAAAAAAGTGCATCTTAGTTTCTGACCTCAACAACGTCCCGTAGAAGGACTTAGGAGGCTTTCCCCTTGGGATTCTGGAAAGGAATGATGCCCCCTGACTTTCAGGTACCGTCTTCCTGCAGGCAGCGTGGTATTTGGAGAGTAGGGATGGTCGCGGCAGATGGCACAGGGTTTGATTCCCAGCTGTGCAACCCTGGGCAAGTCACTTAAGCTCTCTGAATCCCGGAACAATGGCGCAGTCTGCCTCTATGGGTGGCCGGTGAGGCTTTCCCAAGATAATAGTGCAAGGGCTCGGGGAACAGGATGGGGCTCCATTCCTGGGAGTCCTCTTGTCCTCTCCAGCCTCTTGGGCTCTTTCTGCCCTTACCTGCTCCATTGATCTTCCAGAGAAACAGAACCAGTGTATTTGACATCATTTTCTTTTTTTTAATTTTAAGGAATTGGCTCACACAATGGTGGAGGTTGACAAATCCCAAATCGGAAGGGCAGGCCAGCAGGCTGGAGTCTCAGGTGGAGTTTCTGTGTTGCAGGCTCGAGGCAGAATTTCTTCTCTAGGATACCTCAGCTTTGGCTCTGAGGGCCTTCAACTGATTATATGAGGCCCACCAATACCATGGAGGGTAATCTTTACCTAACATCAACGTTAATCACACCTACACCGTATCTTCACAGATGCACCTAGACTAGTGTTTGACCAAAACATCCAGGCACCGGAGTGCCTGGGTGGCTCTGTCACTTAAGCGTGTGACTTGATTTTGGCCCAGGTCGTGATCCCAGGGTCATGGGATCGAGCCCCGAGTCGGGCTCTGTGCAGATGGTGCGGAGCCTGCTTGGGATTCTCTCTCCTCTCTGTCTGCCCCTCCCCTGCTCAAGGCTGCTCATGTGCACGCTCTCTGCCTGTTTATCTCTCTCTCAAAGTAAATAAATAGACATTAAAAAAAATCCAGGTACCATAACTTAGTCAAGCTGATGCACAAACTTAACCATCATAGTTGCTAGTACAGTTTCCACGGACCTCAATTTCCCCATATGTTAACTGGAGAACAGACCCTCCTTGATCTTCATGCTTGTCCTCTGTAAAATGGGAATAATGGACCAGGGAAGCCCTGAGGGGTGGGTGAGAGCCCAGGAGCAGGATGAACATGATTTCTGGACAGTGTCCTCGTTGCTATGGGATGGGAGATCCTGAAAGTTGAAGGCTTTTGTTCCCTGAATTCCTGAGTTATTTCAGGGGAGCACGTAACATCAGAGCGTGAAGGTGGCGGTTGGCATGTACCAGAGCTATTTATATGACTTTCCAGATCTTCTACGAAGACAGTTTCAGCTCCAGAAGGTAGAAGCCCCGCCCTCCCGTATAGCAGCAGCTCTGAGCGCGTAGACATGCATAGTTGATCTGTCATAATCCTATGGAGAGACCTCCTTCCTTGCTTGGATGCCCACGCTGGAGGCAGAGGGGAGGGAGCAGAGCAAGAGGAGGAGGAGGAGGAGGAGGAAGAAGAGGAGGGTAACAGATGATAACCTATTTTGTGGGAAAGGACACACACACACACACACACACACACACACACAGAGTCACATCCATTTGTGAAATGGAGAACAGGGTTTGCATCCTGGTTCTGACATCGCCTCGCGGTTCATGCTTGGGCAGGCAAGTCAAGGGGAGCTCCCTGACCCTCAGTCTCTTTATCTGTGAAAGGGGAGTCATGGTGAAAAATATCTAGCTTGCAGAGATGTGGTGAGGATGACTCCAGATAAAACATGTGCGGGGCCGTCTCATTTCCTGCTGCCTCTACATGGCTTGATGGATAATCAACAGATTGGCCTCCGGCTGGATTTGGTCATGCCTACCCTACTGTTGGCTCCCAGGTCCCACCCAGTGCTGCTGCTGGTCAAGTTCAGCTCTCAGCCACCCGGGCTCCTGGTGTTTGTGTTTATTTTTAGCAGGGAATGTTATGGTGAAGGAGGGGAAGAGCTATTAATGAACATATTATTCAATAATAGGAGATAATAAGTAGGTACCCTAATTGTATTATGAACCTGTCACTTGGAGTTCGTACCATGATTCAAGCTCAATGTCTGAAGTATTTTTAAGTGGGAGACCAGGTTTTCAAGTACAGGAAAAAAAAAAAAAAAGAACAATTACCTAAGAGTGGTAAAATTAGAGTCCCTTCATTCCTGGCCTTCGGAAGAGCTTTCTGATTATATACCTTCATGGTTCATCTGGGCCATCGAGGCCGGGGGAATGAGAGTTTGGGAATGGCCTGGTGATGGGAAGCTTCCACAGGATAATTCTCGATGCCTGGAAAAGGCCAGGTGGTGAGCACAAAGGTGCATTTACCTGTATCCCATCTGGTCCTTTCAGGGTCACCCAAACCCTGAGAGGCAAGTGTTCTTGTGCCCACTTTTCCGAGCGTGTTCACTGAGGCTCGGAGAGGTGACGTGACTTGTCTGAGGGGCGAGGGCCTGTGCAGGGAGTGGTCCCAAGCATACCTCCAGCCTGCCTGCGGGAGGACCAAATTAGGTGAGAACAGAGGCATCTGATCTACCTGTTGGGTGAAGGGCCAAGCCGTGGAAACTTACTGCCTCCTGCTGGTTCTACCTTAATGGCCCGAGGGCACGGCGTGATGTGTTTATATCTGGGCTGGAGTCCAGTCGCACATCAGTTCTGAGCTCCGATTCTACCTCATCTTGTCCTTCCTGGTCTCCCAGCCTGTTTCCACTGGTCCGGAATGACTGGATTTCCAAAGGGTGTCAGCATCTCTGAAGTCGGGCCTCAGCCTTGGTTCGTAGCTATGCATTCGTGCTTACAGTTACCTGCTATTTATGGCTAAAAGTCTGGCTCTCCAGTTAGGGTAGCGATGTACAATTTCATTTTATGGTAAATGCATTTAAGCCTTTTAAGAGTGTGTAGATTTAAGAGATATTTAAATAGATAGCAGACCTGGCGGCAGATACGCTAACAGCAATATGCAAAGGTTTATTGAGTGCTTACCGTGGGCCAGGCGTGATTCTAGGTGCTATTTATTAGCTCATTTAATCCTCAGGACCTTTGAGCTTGGTTTTATAATTAGCTGTACTCGCAGTTGAGTGTCGGGTGGCCCCAAGACTTCACTCTGTTGTCAAGGCTGTGTGATGAGTATGTGGTGGAGGCAGGATTTGAACCCAGACCCCGACTCCAGAGAGTCCATGCTCCTAAGTGGTTATGCGTGTGGCGTATGACCGAGCAATGTTTGGGGCACACTGACGGGGGTTGTGCCTGGGGTGGCCGACTTGACCGGTGTGCTTGAGACTTCCTCCGTTTTAAACCCGAAGGTCTCTATGTCTCTCTCATCCGTTTCACTTACGTCTTTAAGTCTGCTCCAGATTCTTTCGGGATTGCATCACGGGATCCGCCGGTGCTGTGAGCCAAGCATATATAACCAACCCAAACATGCCAGGTCTGTATGGATCGCGAGGAGTAAACATGCATATCTCCGAACCACATACATAACATCCAGAAACCCTTGCCTAAAAATAACAGAGTAAAGCGCCTGATTGCTGTGTATGTTACCAACAGTGACACTTGCCTTATTGGTATAAATAACAGAGTGAAAACATCCTATATCTCTATCTATAGCAGAGTAAAAAGTGCCATATCTGGATCTACAGAAATACTAAACCCTGGCACCCTGGCATATATCATGCAGAATAAATAGACCTCACTGGCACTTGGGAAATGACAGCGATGTTAATAATTATAATTCTAGTGATAGCTGTCCAGTTATCAGCATCCACTCTGTTCAGCAAAGAGCTCAGAGTTTTGTGTGCATTTTTATTTCTTTTAATGTTTATTTAATTTTGAGAGAGAGAGAGAGCAAGAGAGAGAGCAGGGGAGGGACAGAGAGAGGGAGACAGAGGATTCGAAGCAGGCTCTGTGCTGACACCAGAGAGCCCGATGTGGGGCTCGAACCCGCGAACCGTGAGATCATGACCTGACCTCAAGTCAGACGCTTAACTGACTGAACCACCCAGGCACCCCTCTTTAAAAACATTTTTTTAAGGTTTATTTATTTATTTTGAAAGCGAGAGACAGCATGAGCAGGGGAGGGGCAGAGACAGGGAGAGAGAGAGAGAGAGAGAGAGAGATTGAGCATCCCAAGCAGGCTCCACGCCGTCAGCACGGAGCCTGATTTAGGGCTGGAACCCATAACTGTGAGATCATGACCTGAGCCGAAACCACAAGACGGACACTTAGCTGACTGAGCCACCCAGGCACCCCTGTGTGCATTATCTTAATTAACCCACACAATTATTATTATTATTATTACCTCCATTGTATAGATGAGGAAACAGAGGCACGGAAAGGTTTTGAAAATCTCCACGCTGCCACAGGTAGGAAGCAGTGAAGCAGACTCACTCAGGCAGCCTTTCTCCAGGGCTGGTGCTCAAACCTCGGGAGAAGACATGGCCCACTGTGTAGATTCTGCAGGTCAAAATGTGCTCCGTGGCCCTGCCTCCTTCTGTTTCACGACTGTGGAATGTACCCGAGTGTGGCTATGCCGTCGCTCATACATCTAGTCTCCCACTGATGGACCCGCGGGTTGTTCCCATGTTTTCCTGTTACAAACAGTCCCGCAGGGTGCACACACGTCCCTGTGCCGGTTGCACACCGAGTGTTTGTCTAGGATGGTGTGGCCGGCGGAATCATGAAGATGCTCCCAGATTCCCGCCGTCTTGGTTCTTTGGACACGCATCCAGGTGTTGCTGGGAAGGGACAGCACAGATATCATTGGAGTCCCAAGTCAGTTAAGTTCAGATACGAAGATTGTGCGGGTGCCTAACCTGAGCGCATGCGCCCTTTAAAAGCAGCGGGTGTTCCCCAGCGGGGAGCAAAAGAGGAAGCCAGAAAATGGGAAGCGGGGAAGGAAGGGTCCGCCATGCTGGTATGAAGACGTAGGGTCTACGTGGGGAGGAAAGTGAGGCTTCTAGAAGCTGAGAGGCCCCACAGAGGACGGCCAGCAAGGATTTGGGGACCGCATTCTGCCAATACCAGGAGTAGGCATAGAAGAGGACGCTGAGTTCGGGATGAGAACGCAGTGGTGGGCAGTCGCCTTGACTTCAGTCTGAGCAGGGACTCCAGCCACACCAGCCTGGAGTTCTCACCAGTGTAAGGGCGAGCTGATACCTGGGTGTCGTCTTAAATTGGTAATCTGTTAGGCAGCGATGGAAAACGAGTACAGGTCGTTTCTTAAAAGCGAAGTCACAGGTTGCCTCCATCTGAACTCTTGACTCCTGGGACACCTGGGTGGCTCACTCAGTTTAGCCTCTGACTCTGGTTTCGGCTCATGAACCGAAGGTTTGTGAGTTCAGGCCTCACGTCCGGCTGTGTGCGGACGGTGCAGGGCCTGCTTAGGATTCTCTCTCTCCTCTCTCTGCCTCTCCCTCTCGCGAAAACAAATAAATAAGCTTAAAAAAAAATCATCTTGGTTCTTTCAACAAATACGTATTGCCCATCTGGGGCGGGCCCCCTGCAGGCTCTGGGGACACAGCAGGGAACAGGTAAGCCAGGAAGTCCCTGCCTTCTTGGTGCTGACATTCTGTGCAGGTGTGTGTTGGGGAAAGCAGACAAAAACAAAGGAATACATAAAACATGTGTATATCTGGTGATCTGTGGATGCTGTGGAAAAAGGAGCAAGGAGGAGGGACTGGGTGGGGGAGTGTGTGTATAAGTGTGTGGGAATTGAAATATGGCTCAGGATATGTGTGACCTGTGACTAAAGACTTAAAGGACGTGAGCCATGTAGGAAACTGGGAAAGACCATTCTAGGCAGAGGCAATAGCAAGTGCAAAGGCCCTGAGGCAGGGGCATTCCTGGTGATGTTGAGGAGATTTTAGGGCAGAGTGGGAGAGCAGTCGGAATTGAGGTCAGGAAGGTAATGACATCCAGATCTGCCGTGTTCCCCAAATGGTCGTATCAGTCACACTGCCCTCTGCCACGTTTGAGGGAACTTCACTTTCCACCCTCCACTCTTGCTAGTTCCTGGTAAGAGCAAATGCAACATGTTTTATCAACTGGATGGATGATAATGGTGCCTCCTCCTCCTACTTTGCATCTGTGGGTCCGTAGTGAGGTTGGGAATCTTTCCTGACCTCTATTAGTCATGACTACCCCCTTTCCTCCCTGGGGTCTACCCCCACCCAGTATGTGCATCTGTGTCTGTTACAAAGAAGGAAGCATGATGTTTCTGTGCATATCTCATAGGGCACGGGGCACAGAGAGGCTGTCCCCGGGCTGTCCAGTCCAGCACTTGTGGACCGCCCCCCTCCCGGCATCCATGCTCTGGCTGTAAATTCCCTTCTTCCCTCTCGCACTGAAGAAACGTGATCAGAATGCAGTGAGTGAGGCTGATGTTTCACAGGAATAACCTTGAATCTCTACTTGCACATATATTTGCAAGATTCGGCGCTTTATTATTAGCAACAGATTACTTGGTAATACACCTCCCGGCTGGTTGCAACATACCATCCCTTGGTTGAAAATCGCTGGCAGAGCATGGGCAGTGTGTGTGTGTGTGTGTGTGTGTGTGTGTGTGTGCGAATGAGTTAGAGCAGACTGGCATTGACTTCTCCCCCAGAGCCACGAGGTCACTCTTCCAATTTCCAGCTATTTCAAGCTGCCTCATTAGCCTGTATCAACACGCTGGGTGGTGTTGGAAGTCAAGTCTCTAAGAACCTAGTGTAGGTGTCCTCGGGGCCTTCCCTTTGCAATCAGCCGGGACCCTTCCCGGGAAGTCTTCCCCGAGAACTCTCCAAGAAGACCTTTGCCAGCTGCTGAGTACCTTGGGACCCCGGTTGTGGCCATGTGAAGACAGAGACAGAGGTCAGGGTTAACTCCCTACAAGCCAAAGGGCTCCAGGATGGCCAGCACGACACCGGGAGCTGGGAGAGAAGCCTGGAACAGATTCCTCCTCCCAGCCCTCAGAAGGACCAGACCCTGCCAACGCCCCGATCTTAGACTTCTGGACTCCAGATTGTGAGACAATACATTTCTGCTGTTCAAATCATCCAGCTGGTTGTGCTCTGTTATGATGGCCCCAGGAGACTGATACACAGAGGAATGCAAGTAGTTTGGAAGGGTGAAGTGCAGAGTTTGGGAGGGGGCATCTCATGGACGTAAAGAAAGAGGCAAGGGTCCTGCATGAGATTTAAAACGTCAACTAGGGATCACAGGAAGGGGAATTACGGAGTCAGGGCAAGTTGCAGTAGAAAGTCAAAGGCTTTAGGGTCAAACTTCCATTCCAATCCCAATTCTCCTGTGTGATCTTAGGCTGGTTACTTAACTTCTCTGAGCCTCTGAGCACCCATATTTCCTAAAAGCACTATGCAATAAATCGGTAATTTATTCCCAAGGCCCATTTTATAACATAAAATGCTGTAACTGATTGGGAACATAAAATACAGTGGAACTCCATTATATGTTTTTAGAGATGTTTGTTGAGAATGTAAAGAAAGGCACTTGCTATAAAGCTGCAAGGTGATTGTTTCCTTTGGGGCATCTTTTCTTCCCCGGCCAGGACTGCCTGAGGCATTAAAAACAGGAATCCGAAGCCAAATGGACTGACAACAGTGCCTTTTCCTGGTGACTCACCCCGCAGGCCAGCAAAGTCCTTCTGCGTTCTGTCTACCTTGTCCTTGGAACCACGCTCAAAGTTAGGGTCACCTATGTGGAACGGATCAATGTCATTTTGACATATGTGGATGTTTTTGAACGCCAGAAAAGTTTTTGAATGGCGAGTGCCGGGTGGCATGGTTTCCATGGTGATGTGAGAAGCCCATGCCAGTGCTGCAGGTGCTGGGAGGCGGGTTTTAAATACGCTGTTTGGCCTTTTCTATTCTTTTCTTTTTTCTCTCTCCTCTCCTCTCCTCTCCTCTCCTCTCCTCTCCTCTCCTCTCCTCTCCTCTCCTCTCCTCTCCTCTTCTCTCTTCTCTTCGTTTCCCCTTTCTTTTCTCTTTTTAACTCAGGAGACTTCTTTGCAGGGAGAATGGTCCCCAAAGTGTCATCATTCCAAGTGATGTGAGTTGAGAGTTCTCTTGTCCTCAGCAGCTTATGTAGAGAGCCCTATATGCGTGTCTCTGGGTCCCCTGTGTACACATATTATAAATGCAAGTGAGTGTATGTGTGTCCATGGGCCTCTGAGTATATGGGGTTGTGTGTTTGCACAGGTGTGCCCAGATGCTTGTCTCTGTGCAGGTGTTTATGTGTGTATGTGTCTGTGTGTGCAGAGGTCTATGTGGGTCTGTATGCATGGGTTTACTGCACGCAGTTATCTGTATGCATGTATTTGTGTGTGCATGTGTGTGTCAGGTATGTGTCTCTGTGTGTATGTATATGTGTACGTGTATATACGTGTTTGTATGTGTCTCTGTGTGTCTGTGTGTGTGCACCTGTGTGCACACTGTTATTCCTCACTCCCACACCCAAGGCGGACGTCCCTGGTCAATTTTATCCAGCCCCACGCCCCACGCTTTCTCCCGACGCTAGCATGAATCGGGGTCGACCACGAGAGGAAGCCGATGTGCCTTTGCAGGTCTCCGGTGACAAGATCAGGCTGCTCAGACTGACATCTCATCCTCTCAGAGCCCACCTCTTCATTTCCTGCGAGAAAACTTTCTGTCTCAGGCAATTCCCTGAGCTCTAAAAATGCTCATTCCTCGCTGGGCTTTTGAAGTTTTCTTCTCTGCTGACAGGGGAGTTGTTAAGCATGTGGTTTCTGCAATCAGCCTCCATGGGTTTAATTCCTGCTCTGCTACCTCTGAGTTGGGCAGCTCTGAGTAAATCGTTCAGCTCGGGACCTGCACCTTCCTTATCTCCAATTTGCAGATGCTTATAATGACATCTGCTTCACAGGGGGTGATATGAGGGCAAAGTGGGATCAGCCGAGTCAGGTCCCCAGCACAGAGTAAGGTGTGTGCTGAAGTGGCACTGACCCTTTGCTGTGTGCTGGCATTTCACAGGGCTGCCCTGCGGTCAGTCCTGGGGGAGGTCACCTTCACCTGTGTTCTGGAGCTATGCTTTAGGGGGCTCAGGGTGGGAGGAGGCTCAGGGTGGGAGGGGGCTCCCCCTGGAGTTGTGCCCCTGGTAAGTCTGTTTGCATGGACCTCCAGCCACGTGAGGGGACCAAACCTTGCCTTATCCGGGAGACTGCGTGCTCCTGAGGGCAGGGGTTGGACCCGAGTCACCACTGTTTGCCCGGCCCCTGGCCCAGTGCCTAGGACACCCTCCGGGTGCTCAGCCACTGTGCACAGAATGGACGGGGAGCAGGGAAGGGCTGAGACACCCCCGATCTTTCTCTTGCAGGGATGGGGCCCGCCTTGAGGGTCAGTGACCAGGCAAAAAATTAAAGGTCATAGGCAAGACTGATGTGCTAAAGTGGAAATAAAAGCCGAGCAGGGGGTGCCCGTTCAGTTGGTTGATTTCGGCTCAGGTCATGATCTTGCAGTTGGTGCGATCGAGCCCCAAGTCGGGTTCTGTGCTGACGGCATGGAGCCTGCTTGGGATTCTCTGTCTCTCACTGTCTCTCTGCCCCTCCCCCTCCTCTCAAAAATAAATAAACATAAAAAAAGTCGAACAGAAAACTTCCCTGCCCCCCTCTGTCTGTCCAGGAGAGCTCTGAACAGCCAAGCCCCTGACCAGGGGCCTCCTCCAGTGCTGGCCGTGGTCAGCCACACGAAGGCAGCTTCAGCACCGCTGATGTTTTGGGCTGAATGGTTCTCTGCTGCGGGGCTCAGCAGCACCCTGGCCTCTGCCCACCGGATGCCCGGAGCACCCCCCACACCAGCTGTGATGACCAGAAAAGGTCTCCAGACATTTCAGATTTTCCTTGGAAGACGGTATGACCCCAGTTCAGACCCACTGGGTCACAACTCCAGTGACTAGCTGTGCTCACAGGTCCCGCTGGGCCATAGCCACCTGTCAATAAGCCTGCCATTCTGCCTACCTACTAAACCAATGTAGGATTTTTGAGGCTTGGCATGGGGGTTGCAGAGATTCCTCTAATGCCCTGTCCAGAATCTTAGGCACGAACTTGGACCTTTGAGGACAAGGACAAAGGCTATGAGCTGTCAGCTAATGTAACGTGTCCTCTGTGTTATCAGGTGAGTAGAGACTGGGTTGCATGGGGTGGGGGGCGGCTGGGAAGTCTCTGGGATTTGGGAAACTGGAACCTGGTGAAGCCTCCCTCTTTGGGGGTTAGGCTGACACTCAGGGCATTGGCTTGTCGTGTGGACAACAACCTCTGTCTTCCCTTCTCCCCTCCCTTACCTGATTAATTCAGCTCTGCGGGCCCGCCTCGGATCAGAGGCTCCCAAAGGCTTCTCTGACACCCGTCTCTCAAGCTGGGCTAGGGTCCGTCGGTGGGTTCCCCCCCTTCCCCCGCCCCCATGCTTACTCCGTCACAGCCCTTTAACGCAGCACATTCTACTTGGCAACGTGGCACAGCCTCTGATGTCTTGTCCGCTTTTGTACCCCCAGTGTCTAGCAAGAGGCCCTGACACAGAGGTGGCCATCTCTTCACTCCCTGTGGTTTGCTCATCGCCTTCCAGGGGCTGAGTCCCCAGCCAGACACAATGACAATCAGACAGGACTGTATCTACCTGGGGAGGCAGACACACAGTTATATCACGCCCAGCCATGGAAAGGGCCACACAGGGTGTCAGTGTGTGACAGAACGGGGACATCGAGTCTGGTGGCCAGGTTTCAGCTGTGTGGCCTGTAGGGTGACCAATCATGTCGGTTCACCCAGAACTGAGGGATATCTTGGGACACACAGCATCAAGGTTAAAACGGGCAAAGTCCTGGGCAAATTGGGATGATGGTTACTCTAGTGCTGGCCCCTGCCTAGGAAGTTTACCATCTAGTATGCAGTTTAATCCTTAGAGGAAACCGAGGTCAGCACCAGAATCAAATCCCATTTGACAGGTGAGAACCAGGCCACAAAGGTGACTAAGGGGCAGGGCTGGGATCGGAACCCCAGAAACTAGGGGCTGGACTGACTTGCTGTATGGATTCCTAGGAACTAAACACAGACAGTGCCCATTGTAGGGGCTCCTTCTCATGCTGAGTTTATTTCCATCTATCTCCTGGACTCCGTAGAAGAACCTGAGGGTCTGGGTGGCCCCCAGGTCAGGGAATGGAACCACTGGCTCAAAGGATGTCAGGTTTTATTTTTGGATGCTCACTCAGCCGTCAGAAGCAGAACCTATGAATACCATGCCTGATTCACCATAGAGGAAACTGAGACCAGAGCGGTTAATTGACTTGCTCAGGTTCACACAATGAGTTGGCAGCAAAGTGTGGATAAATTCAGGACTTTCAGCTCTTTGATCCATTGTTTTGTTTGGGTTCTGGGTTAACACAGAGACTCTGGGATTGAAATCATGGTTCTGCTAGTTACCTGCTCTATGACCTTGGCTAAGCCGTTGCACTTTTCCAAGCCTTGATCTTTCCAGCTATAAAATGGGTGCAGTTCTCTGCTTCCTCTTAGGGTCTGAGATGCTCCATGTAAAGAAAGCTCTTGATAGCACATGGCAAAGCTCCCAGGACGCAGTAGCTGCTGCCTCGAAAACCCCCAAATACGTTTTCCTTTGTAGGGCCGGGTGCAGAGGCTGGAACCCAAGGGATCCATAATCTCACACCCTCATGGGCCAGGACCACCCTCCAGGTTCTAGGTTCCCAGAAGCTGCCCAACTTCCTGGGAACCACGCATCCCTCCTCCCTCCCGGGAGCCCAAATTCCAAGACATGCAGCTAAAATTGGCCCTCGAACAGCTTTTGCAGAGCACGTCGCAGCTTTTTTTGGGTCTAGAGAGCCGGTTTCCATGATGAAAGTGGCACAGAAGGAGAGACCCAGCTAAAAACAGCCTCCGCCCAGACTGGTGTTCGCAGGATGCTGCCTCCCCTGCCGCTCCGGGGTTTGGACGCTTCGCTTCCGCAGCAGCCGCCCCCCGCCCCCCGTCGCCACTAGGTGGCAGCATCGCCACGCGCGGCGGGGTCCGCGCTCCGGGGTCGCTGTTGCCGAGAGCCGCTTCTGAAGATGATGCCCATAAAATCCGCAGCGGTCGCAAAATTCCCCACTAAGTTATTCCCCTTTTATTTGGGGGGGACATTTATGTGCATTGCAGGAGCGCTACGCAGGTGTCTCTTCTCAGGGCTGTCGTGATGCCACTGAGCACCGTTCGAGATGTGCGTGAGCGCCCTGGTGTCCCTGCGGCCCACTCCGGCTCGGCAGGTTCGTTTCATGCCTTGGGTCCAACGTCACGGCAGAAGTTTGGAATTTTCCAGGAGAGGTGGCCTAGTCTGGGGCGGGCTGGGCTCCTGCTATAGGGGGTCAGTTGCTTCCCTCTGTGGGCGGGGAGGGAGTTTTGGCTCAGGAGCCGGCCTGCCTTGTTCTTGGGTAACCAAATCGTGTGGGGAGTGGGGCACTTGTGGGACCCACCTCCTGGAGCACAGCGAGGAGTAAACGAGTCACCAGGTGGACAGAACAGTGCCTGTCACATCTCAGGGGACTCCAATGTGAGCTACTTTTCAGATTTGCTCAGTGTCCCCAGGTTCCGGTATAGTGCTCCCCCCACCCCCAAATAGTAACCCAATAGGCCTCACTGCCCGTTTTGGGAGACAAGAGTGGGAGGTGGGGTTCTCCAAGGCCTCGCTTCTCAAAGCCTCGTCCTGGACCGGTGGCAGGAGCCCCTGGTGTGCGTGTTGGAATCGCAGTGGCTTGGCCCCCCGTTTGCCCCACCAAGCCAGTCTCTTCCTTAGCAGCATTGCCAGGGGTCCACGGGCACTCAAGTTGGAGGAGCGCTGCTCTGGGGCTCCTTCCGCCCCCAGTCCTGGGTCAGTTCTGTCTCCCAGATTCGCATCCTTCAGAACAGCAACCCTAGGGCTAACCCTGCACGTGAGCCTTTTCTCCTGCTTTTCCAGACTGTCTTCTCCAGGTGCCCTGCGCACTCAGGTACGACAGGGGTTCCAGCTGTGACGCACACTCTTCCCTGAGCTCCCAGACCCGGCTCCCCACCCGCCCGCAGGTGCCGCTGGCTTCCCTGCACCTGGCCTGGCCATGGCATCCATCACTCCAGTGACCCTGGGGCCAGGAACGGACTTTGTGAGTCCCCCCCACCCCCCCACCTCGGGGCCCCATGGATCCCACAGCCAGAGTCTCCCAGGAAGCAGGCCTCCTGTGCAACCTCTTACTCTGTCGTCCAGCTCTCTCGGGAACCACCCCCACATCCACCTGGCCCCTGCCCGGCTCCCGATGTCCCCAGACGAGCTCCTGCCACGTTAGTCTCCCCAGGCTGGCCTCTGAGCCTTCCGCTGCGCTGGCCATGCCTGGCACCAGCTTGCCACTCCTGTTTCAAGGTCTGCTCCCCTGTGCTCGGTGGGGAAGGCCTCCTATGGCCTGCGAATGACGACCTCCGATTTGCCCTTGTGCCTCCTCCTGGCTCCGGGTCAGGGGCCGCGTGCCACGTCCACACACAGCCCACAGCCTGTTTGTTTACGGATCGTCGGTGGAGGCCTCCACGTTATGGGGGCAGAGCGAGAGACCACAGGGTCCCCCAAAGCCTAAACTATTTACTGTCTGGCCCTTTCGTGCTCCAGCCTTTGACACCCCCGGAGCCCTTGCCCATTTGTGCCTTCACTGACCCTGTCCACCTCGGAAGGTCCGGCCCCAAAGCCGCTGCACTTGGCACTCCTCAGACAGCATTTATGGAGAGCCTGCCGTGTGCCTGGCGTGTCACGTGCTGGACGGTGTCCTCGCACTGAGGGAGCTCTCGGGACACCGAGCCAGGAAACAGCTCAAGGCCTCTTGTTTTATTATCGTGTTTTGATGGCCTGAGGCCGGGTGCCTGCCTGATACTGTAGCACTTGACCCAGTGAGGGTCACACAGTGAGGGTCACTCAGGGTCACACAGGGCGGGCCACACAGTGAGGGTCACACAGGGCTGGGCACACACTCTGGGTCCTTGTAGTCCATCTGAATAAACGAATGCATCTCTCTACTCCCCTGGGTCTGTTCCTGTGTCGTCACCCTGGGGTCTGGACTCCCATCTCCCCCATGATTCCAGCTGCTTCTGGAATCCTCTTTCAGGCCAGGTACTACTTGTCAGTATGTCTCAAACTCTGACGCGTAGCACAATCACCCAGGGATCCTGTCGGAATGTGGAGGCGGATCGCTGGGGCTGGGATGCGACCCGTGCCTCTGCATTTCCAACGTGCTCACTGCTGGTGCTCCTCCGACCGCCCACGCCTTGAGCAGCAAGGATTTCACCCTGGAATCGCTTGGGGGCTCATGTCCAGGCCCTAGCCCAGGCCAGCTGAATCATGCAGGGTGGGGGCGGGGGGGGGCGTTGAGGCGGCCGCAGCATCTTGGGCTACTTCAGGGTGCAGCCACCGCTGAGAACCGTGAAGCTGCTTTGCAATCTCCTCCCCTCACTTCCAGTATCACTACGGCCCACAGCAGCTGTCCTCAGTGTTCTCAGAGTAGCTGCATCGGCACCACCTGGGAACACGTGGAAATTCAGGGGCTCGTTTTCTACTCCAGAGCTCCCGAATCAGACACTCTGGGAGCTGGGCACTTTCCGGCACAGAACCACCAGGGTCCCGGAAATGCCTGACCTTGGCTCCACGCATCAGTTGCTAACTGCTCTTCCTGCTTCTGGCCACGCCCATCGAACTCATTCTTTATTCCCCAGGGACAGTATGGTTGCAGAAATGTCAATTTGTCTAGATGACTCCTTTGCTTAAAACATTCCAAGACTTTGGGGCGTCTGAGGGCTCAGTCGGTTAAGCGTCTGACTCTTGGTTTCAGCTCATGTCACAATCTCAGGGTTTCAGGAGTTCGAGCCCCACATTGGACTCTTTGCTGATGATGCAGAGCCTGCTTGGGATTCTCTCTCCCTCTCTTTCTGCCCTTCCCTTGCTTGTACTCTCTCTCTCTCAAAATAAATAAGTAAACATTAAAAAAAACACACAAACACCAAACATTCCAAGGCTCCCTGTTGCCCTCAAGCCTGCCACAGAACTTAAAGGCTCTTTGAAGTCTGAACTTTCCCGGCCCCCCTCCCACAACATTCTGTGCCCCCTGCCCCTAGCCCAGGAACGTGGAACCATAGGTGGTCCCCAAAGTCAGAATGCTTTTTCTCTCTTATATCTGGCTGTTAAATGTGCCTGATCTCAAAGGACAAAAGAAAAAAGGGAGTCCTTATTGCACAGGTGTTCTGTTCTGCTGACCAAGGCAGAGACTGATCTGAAAAGTTTTCTGAACTGCCCTGCGTTCACTAGAAAGTCCACTTCTGGAGAGCTTCCTATGACCTTGTTACTGGAAAGTGTTTTTGGGGAAAAACTCTGGCTCACATGGCCCTTCAAGCTGTTAGCAGATGTTTTGGGGGAACGTGCGTAGGGAAAAGCCATCCACACAATTTTATACCCTCTACCACCCATTAACTCCAGATGTTTGAAACCCTGTCTGTTCACTGGAATCACCCCAGAGCTTAGGAAAATGCCGACATCTGAGTCCTGTGCCCAAAGATTCTGTTTTTGTTGGTTTTGACGGAAAGCCTGGGCACTGTTTTTTTTCAAAATGTTTTTAATTTGAGAGAGAGAGAGAGAGAAGAGAGAGCAAGCAGGGGGAGAGAGAGAGAGAGAGAGAGAGAGAGAGAGAGAGAGAGAGAGAGAACCTTAAGCACACTCCACACTCAGTGCAGAGCCCAAAATGGGGCTCAATCCACAACCCTGGGATCATGCCCTGAGCCTAAATCAAGAGTTGGATGCTCAATTGACTGAGCCACCCAGGCATCCATGGCATTGGGGTTTTTATTTTATTTTATTTTTATTTTATTTTTTAATTTACATCCAAGTTAGTTAGCATATAATGCAACAATGATTTCAGGGGTAGATTCCTTAATGCCCTTACCTATTTAGCCCATCCCTCTGCCACAACCCCTTCAGTAACCCTCTGTTTGTTCTCCATATTTAAGAGTCTCTTCTCTTTTGTCCCCCTCCCTGTTTTTATATTATTTTTGCTTCCTTCCCTTGTGTTCATCTGTTCTGTGTCTTAAAGTCCTCATATGAGTGAAGTCATATATTTGTCTTTCTATGACTAATTTCGCTTAGCATAATACCCTCTGGTTCCATCCACGTAGTGGCAAATGGCAAGATTTTGTTCTTTTTGATTGCCAAGTAATACTCCATTGTATAGATATACCACATCTTCTTTATCCATTCATCCATCGATGGACATTTGGGCTCTTTCCATACTTTGGCTATTGTTGATAGTGCTGCTGTAAACATTGGGGTGCATGTGTCCCTTTGAAACAGCACACCTGTATCCCTTGAATAAATGCCTAGTAGTGCCATTGCTGGGTCATAGGGTAGTTCTATTTTTAGCGTTTTGAGGAACCTCCATACTGTTTTCCAGAGTGGCTGCACCAGTTTGCATTCCCACCAGCAGTGCAAAAGACATTCTTTGTCTCTGCATCCTTGCCAACATTTGTTGTTCCCTGAGTTGTTAATGTCAGCCATTCTGACAGGTGTGAGGTGGTATCTCATTGTGGTTTTGATTTGCATTTCCCGGATGATGAATGAAGTTGAGCATTTTTTCATGTGTCAGTTGGCCATCTGGATGTCTTCTTTGGAGAAGTGTCTATTCATGTCTTTTGCCCATTTCTTCACTGGATTATTTGTTTTTTGGGTGTTGAGTTTGATAAATTCTTTGTAGATTTTGGATACTAACCCTTTATCTGATATGTCGTTTGCAAATATCTTCTCCCATTCTGTCGGTTGCCTTTTAGTTTTGCTGATTGTTTCCTTTGCTGTGCAGAACTTTTTATTTTGATGAGGTCCCAACAGTTCATCTTTGCTTTTGTTTCCCTTGCCTCTGGAGACGTGTTGAGTAAGAAGTTGCTGCGGCCAAGGTCAAAGCGGTTTTTGCCTGCTTCTCCTCAAGGATTTTGATGGCTTCCTGTCTTACATTTAGGCCTTTCATCCATTTTGAGTTTATTTTTGTGTAAATCTCACTTGGTCATGGTGGATAATTTTTCTAATGTATTGTTGGATCTGGTTGGCTAATATCTTGTTGAGGATTTTTGTGTCCATGTTCATCAGGGAAATTGGTCTCTAGTTCTCCTTTTTAGTGGGATCTTTGTCTGGTTTTGGAATCAAGGTAATGCTTGCTTCATAGAAAGAGTCTTTCTATTTTTTGGAACAGCTTCAAGAAAATAGGTGTTAACTCTTCCATAAATGCTTAGTAGAATTCCCCTGGAAAGCCATTTGGCCCTGGACTCTTGTTTTTTGGGAGATTTGTGATTACTAATTTTATTTCTTTACTGGTTATGGATCTGTTCAAATTTCCTATTTCTTCCTGTTTCAGTTTTGGTAGTGTATATGTTTCTAGGAATTTGTCCATTTCTTCCAGATTGCCCATTTTATTGGCATATAGTGGCTCATAATATTCTCTTATTATCATTTTTATTTTTTCTTTGTTGGTTGTGATCTCTCCTCCTTTCTTGATTTTATTCATTTGGGTTATTTCCTTTTTCTTTTTGGTCGTACTGGCTAGTGGTTTGTCCATTTTGTTAATTCTTTCAAAGAACCAGCTTCTGGTTTTATTGATCTATTCTACTGATTTTTTGGTTTTGATGGCATTAATTTATGCTCTATTCTTTATTATTTCCTGTCTTCTGCTGGTTTGGTCTTCTGCTGGCTTTATCCAGCTCTTTAAGGTGTAAGGTTAGGTTGTGTATCTGAGTCCTTTCTTCCTTTTTTAGGAAGGCCTGGATTGCTATATAGTTTCCTCTTATGACCGCCTTTGCTGCGTCCCAGAGGTTTTGGATTGTGGTGTTATCATTTTCATTGGCTTCCATGTACTTTTTAATTTCCTCTTTAACTTCTTGGTTAGCCCATTCATTCTTTGGTAATATGTTCTTTAGTCTCCAAGTATTTGTTACCTTTCCATATTTTTTCTTGTGGTTGATTTTGTGTTTCTAGTGTTGTGGTCTGAAAATATGCCCGGTATGATCTTGATCTTTTTGTACTTGTTGAGGGATGATTTGTGTCCGAATATGTGATCTATTCTGGAGAATGTTCCATGTGCACTGGAGAAGAATGTATATTCTGCTGCTTTAGGATGAAATATTCTGAATATATGTGTTAAGTCCATCTGGTCCAGTGTGTCATTCAAAGCCATTGTTTCCTTGTTGATTTTCTGATTAGATGATCTTTCCATTGCTGTAAGTGGGGTGTTGGAAGTCCCCTACTGTTATGGTATTATTATCAATGAATTTCTTTATATTTGTGATTAATTGATTTATATATTTGGGTGCACTCACATTTGGAGCATAAATATTTACAATTGTTAGGTCTTCTTGGTGGGTAGACCCCTTAATTATGATATAATGCCCTTCTTCATCTCTTGTTACAGTCTTTAAAGTTTAGATTGCCTATATAAGTATGGATAGTCTGACTTTCTTTTGTTGACCACTAGCACGATAGACGGTTCTCCGTCCCCTTACTTTCTTTTTAAAAAATTTTTTTTAAATCTTCATTTATTTTTTTGAGACAGAGAGAGACAGAGCATGAATGGGGGAGGGTCAAAGAGAGAGGGAGACGCAGAATCCAAAACAGGCTCCAGGCTCTGAGCTGTCAGCACAGAGCCTGACGCAGGGCTTGAACTCACAGACTGTGAGATCATGACCTGAGCCAAAGTCAGAAGCTCAACCAACTGAGCCACCCAGGTGCCCCTACATCTCCTTACTTTCAATCTGAAAGTGTCTTTAGGTCTAAAGTGCGTCTGTTGTAAACAGCATATAGATGGGTCTTTTCTTGTCCATTCTGTTACCCTATGTCTTTTGATTGGAGCATTTAGTCCATTGATGTTTAGAGTGAGTACTGAAAGACATGAATTTATTGCCATTATGTTGCTTGTAGAGTTGGAGTTTCTGGTGGTGTTCTCTTGTTCTTGCTAGTCTTTGTTGCTTTTGGTATTTATGTATTTATGTATTTATATATTTATGTATTTATGTATGTATTTATTTATTTAATCTTTTCTCCTCTCTCAGAGAGTCCCCCTTAAATTTTCTTGCAGGGCTGGTTTAGTGGTCACGAACTCCTTTAATTTTTGTTTGTCTGGGAAACTTTTAATCTCTCCTTCTATTTTGAATGACAGCCTTGCTGGATAAAGAATTCTTGGCTGCATATTTTTCCAATTCAGCACATTGTATATATCTTGCCACTCCTTTCTGGCCTGCCAAGTTTCTGTGGATAGGTCTGTTGCAAACCTGATCTGTCTTCCCTTGTAGGTTTGGGACTTTTTTTTCCCCTTTCTGCTTTCATGATTCTCTCCTTGCCTGAGTATTTTGTGAATTTGACTATGATATGCCTTGTTGATGGTTGGCTTTTGTTGAATCTAACAGGTGTCCTCTGTGCTTCCTGGATTTTGAGGTCTGTGTCTTTCTCCAGGTTAGAAAAGTTTTCTGCTATGATTTGCTCACATAACCCTTCTACCCCTATTTCTCTTTCTTCCTCTTCTGGGACCCCTATGATTCTGATGTTGTTCCTTTTTAATGAGTCACAGATTTCCCTAATTCTTAAATTGTGCTCTTTTGCCTTAGTCTCCCTCTTTTTTTCTGCTTCAATATTCTCCATAATTTTGTTCTCTATATTGCTGTTCTACCTCATCCATCCTTGCCACTGTGGCATCTATTTGAGATTGCATCTCAGTTATAGCATTTTTTATTTCATTCTGACTAGCTTTTACTTCTTTTATCTCCACAAAAAGGGATTCTACTCTATTTTCAACTCCAGCTAGTATTCTTATTATCGTGACTCTAAATTCTGGTTCAGACATCTTGCTTGTATCTGTGTTAGTTAATTCCCCGCCTGTCGTTTCTTCCTGCTCTTTCTTTTGGTGTGAATTCTTTCATTTCATCATTTTGAAGGGAGAAAAGAAATTAATGAGGTAAAAAAATTGAAATTAAAAAAATTAAAAAATTAAAATTAAAAAATTAAAAACAACACACACACACACACACACACACAACACAAATCAAATAAATTATGGTAGATCCTAGGGATGTTTTGGTCTGGGTGTTGAAAGGGGCCTGATAGATTAGAGAAAAAAGGGGAAATAAGAGGAACTTGTTTGAAAATTTGAAAAAATGAATACAGTGAAATAGAATAAAATGAAACGATGGAAGTAAAATAGAATTTGAAAAAATTACACAAAAGTAAAAAAATTTAGAAAAAAATTAAAAATATTTTTAATAAAAATTGAAAATAAAAATAAAAATTTTTTCTGTATTCAAGAAAAAGAAAAGAAAAAGAGGAAAAAAAAGAAAATTAAATAGCTGGACCAGCAAACAGACTGAAATATGGTTGAAATTACATCATTTCCCCCTAGAAGTCAAACTATGAAGCGCTTTACAGTCTGTAAACTAAGCAGGCGGAGAGACTTGTGTTCCTGAAGAGCGAGGTTGGCCCAGTTAGGCGGGGTTTAGTGTAATTGCTTCGTTTTCCACTAGATGGCGCTGCTTAGCTTACGGGGGTGGATTGTTGTGGTGCTTGTAGGTGTGTAGGCGCATGCGCGGCAGTGTTGACCATGGCGTCACCCAGGTACTCGGTGTCGAGTGTCGGAGCTCTGTGCTCGCCCTGACCAGCAGTCGCGCACCGGTCCTTTGTCTCCGGCTTCCTGTGCTCCCACTTTTACGCTGAATGTTACCAAGCCTGCAGGTTGTCAGGCGGCACCTCCCTCCTGAGTTTTATCTCCGTCGCGGCTGTACTTCCCGACCCCTCACTTTGGAGGGACCGCGGCTGGGACTGCTCAGATCCTCTGCGGGAGGGTCTCCCAGAGCAATGGCCGGTGCCGGCCTCACCCGGGAACATTCGCGGGACTCTGCTGCTGCCATCGCCAGAGACTGCGGCTGGGCGCCAGCCCGCCCCAGAGAAGGTTCACGCGCTCGTGTAGCAGCAGAGTTTCAGGGATTGTGGAAAATCACAGCATGCATCTGGCCCCAGGCTTCACCTTTAACGACCTTGTTCCGGCGCCAGTGAATGTGGTTGTTCTCTGGGGTCTGCTAGGACCGGGCAGCCACACAGCCTCGACCAGATGTCCTCCCAGCAGGGAAACCACCTCTCCCCATGTGGCCCGAGGATAACCGGCCTTCACTCTGCTCCTGGGGATCCGACCTTCCCACCAGAGCCCCACCAGGTAACGAGCTGCAGAGTTTCAGGCTCTGCGATTGCCATTTATACAGTCTTAATGGAATTTAAACCCTCTCCTTTCTCCCTTTTTGGTTCAGTCCGTGCAGCTGTTTCCACTTTTCCACTTTCTTTCCAGCTGTTTTTTTTTTGGGGGGGGTGTGCTTTTCCCATATCTGCCCCCCCATCTCCATCCTCTAGCCGGCAAAAACAGCTCCCTACCGTCCATGGCTTCTCTCTCCCCCAGTTCACCTCTCCGTGCAGTGTACCTGCTGAGTTCTGTGGTTCAGGTTGTGCAGACTGTTGTGTGAATCCTCAGATCAGTGTTCTAGGTGTGCCGGATGGTTTAGTGTTGATCTGGCTATTTCATGGACGCCAGATGCAAAAAAAAATTCCATGCTGTTCCTCCATCTTGACTCCTCTGGCGCTGGGGTTTTTCAAAGAACCCTACCCCCACTCTGGATGATCCCAGGGAACAGCTGAGGTTGAGAACGTCTCAATTTGTCCAGAGACCTGTTCTTTGAGTCCAGAAAGCCTCTTTAGTAAAAGATGGAAGAATTGTTTCCTGTACCAAGAACTGGGTGTCTGGGTCAGCTGAGCCCCAGTCCAAATGCCAATCCCACACAAGGTTGTGGTTCCAGATCTTGGAGGCGTTCACTCAAGCCCACCCATAGGGGCTGGTGGTTGGATCCAGCAGGAACTGCATTCCACACACATTCATTCTTGGTCTTTAAGGACCCTCACCAGGTAGATATTATCTTGATATCTCAGACTAGTGACCCAGCGTTTGGAGAGCATTCTCTTTATTTATTTTTTAAATGTTTTTTTATTTTGAGAGAGAGAGAGAGAGAGAGAGAGAGAGCTTGCACATGAGCAGGGGAGGGGCAGAGAGAGAGGGAGACAGAGAATCCCAAGCAGTCTCCGTGCTGTCAGCACAGAGCCTGATGTGGGGTTTGAACTCACGAACTATGAGATCATTTATGACCTGAGCCAAAATCAAGAGCTGGATGCTTAACTGACTGAGCCACCCAGGCGCCCTTGGAGAGCCTTTTAAAAGCTACCTTTCATCAAGAACTTTAACCTGTGCTAAGTACTTTACGTTCAATTCTTTATTAAATTATCACATGAGATAGAAATATTCTCATGGATGAAGAAATAGAGGCTCAGAGAAGTAAAGTTACATGACTAAGGTCACACAGCTCTTAGAGACAAATGAACCTGGATTTGAGATCCCTTTTAAAAATAACCCCAAGGGGTGCCTGGGTGGCTCAGTCGGTTAAGCATCCGACTTCAGCTCAGGTCACGATCTTGCGGTCCGTGAGTTCGAGCCCCGAGTCAGGCTCTGGGCTGATGGCTCAGAGTCTGGAGCCTGCTTCCAATTCTATGTCTCTCTCTCTCTCTGCCCCTCCCCTGTTCATGCTCTGTCTCTCTCTGTCCCAAAAATAAAATAAACGTTTAAAAAAAAATTTAAAAAAATAAAAATAACCCCAAACTCTCCTTTGCCAGACCTCTCTAACCTTCATCTCCAAAACCAAGGAAACATTAAAAAAAAAAAACCCAACACTTGTTAAGTTGGATGCAAGGGATCTGCACCGTAGCATTGTGTTATCTGTATGCAAATTTCCCCTTATCAGTTTCAGCTATCGGGAGAGATACTAATCCTCATTTGAGCGCGCTCAAGTTGTGCGGGTAAAAATTACTTTATGTAATGAACTCTTAGATCAATTCTTATTGAAATGAGCTGGAATTAGATTTTTGCTGTTCCCATATGCAATGCCTTCAATTCGGTGATGAATTACCGGAGTCAGCAGCTCTGTGACATTTCAATGCCGCGCACGGTGTGTTACAGCTTTCTTGTTTGCTGGCCCTTTGCGGAGCCAAAGCAGACCTATGTAAGTGCATTTTTTTAATTTAGTAGGGCTGTTCGATAGAGGTTTTTCTTTCTTTCTTTTTTTTTCTTTATTCAGGGGAAATGTGCCATTTTAACGTTTAGATTCATTTGTTTTCAAAACCTCTCTTGGGTCACTGTGTGAATATTAATGATTATTTGCACACACAGATACATTATGTGTGTGACTTAGGGCAAGCTCCTCCCCTCCCCGGGCTTCCTGTTCCTCCCTCTCTGAGACGGAAGGATTACATCAGGTCGCTGTTTGCCAGAATTCTCTTCCTCTTAAGGTGCTAAAAAAAAAAATTGGAGAAATGTCGGGTGTGGCAAGGTCAGGACCTCTGCCTTCAGAATGCGAACTTGCTCCTTTATTTTTTTCTGTGTTCCTGCCCCAGCCCGCAGAGTAAGAACTCCTCCTAACACGCCTGGCCCTCTCACGAGGTGTGGGGAGCAGCTCTGACCCCAGGTCCTTCGGGTTCATGTGCCTGGAGAGCTGAGCAGGGCTCGCCAGGCTGTGGATTGTTTTCACGGGCTGTGGACCCTGCAGCCAAAGGCTGACTGGGCCACCTGAAGGCCTGTCCCTCTGTGCGGAAGGTGGACAAGCGCCTGTGGTCCGTCCTGCAGAGTTATGATTAGGTGCCTGTTCTCTCGAACTTGCATCTTCCCGGTTAAGTGAAGGGTTATCATTCTGTGCTGACCCTCTCTATCCTGAATCACTTCTTTTATGACTTAGAGACCATTTTGTCTGGTACTAATGTGGCTGCTCTAACTTTATTTGCTAGTATTTGCCTGATGCATTTTTCTCCATCCCTTCACCGTTCATCTTTCTGTGTGTGCGTGCGTGCGTGTGTGTGTGTGTGTGTGTGTGTGTGTGTTTTGTAAATAGCATATAGCTGGATTTTCCCACACTCCAGTCTGATAATCTCTTTAATTGGGATGGTTATTCTGTTTACGTTTGTTGTAAACATTTTAATATGTTTGAGCTAGTTTCTCTCATTTTGACTTTTTTGAATTTCATTTGTCTTTATCATCTATCCATCCATCCATCTTCCCTCCCTCTTCCCTCCCTGTTTCTCTTCCTTCCTTCCTTCCTTCCATCCATCTATCCATCCTGTCTTTCTTTTTCTTTCTTTCTTTCTTTCTTTCTTTCTTTCTTTCTTTTTCTTTCTTTCTTTCTTTCTTTCTTTCTTTCTTTCTTTCTTTCTTTTTCTTTCTTTCTTTCTTTCTTTCTTTCTTTCTTTCTTTCTTTCTTTTTCTTTCTTTCTTTCTTTCTTTCTTTCTTTTTCTTTCTTTCTTTCTTTCTTTCTTTTTCTTTCTTTCTTTCTTTCTTTCTTTCTTTTTCTTTCTTTCTTTCTTTTTCTTTCTTTCTTTCTTTCTTTCTTTTTCTTTCTTTCTTTCTTTCTTTCTTTCTTTCTTTCTTTTTCTTTCTTTCTTTCTTTCTTTCTTTCTTTCTTTCTTTCTTTCTTCCTTCCTTCCTTCCTTCCTTCCTTCCTTCCTTCCTTCCTATCGATCTATAAATCGAGTTATCTATCTATCTATCTATCTATCTGTGAGTCTATATATAATTTTTTCTTTTCTGGTTGGTAAAAATGAAAAAGTTTTTTCTTACTAACTTTTCTCTCTCTCCTGGGAATGAAAATTATAGCCTGTGTGTTTACTCTTTAAATGACGATCTTTGAAATTTTACTCTGCACCTGAAACTTGATAACCTTGGCTGAGTGTCTTGGCCGTCACCACCTCCCTGCCCTGCCTGAACATGCGAACACCATGGACGATTTTAACCCGAATCCCCTTCCCGCTAATCCACATGCCTGTGTTGCCAGGATTTTAGTCCTCTCTTCAGTAAGCCTGCTTATTAGGCAGGAATTTTTACTTTATGTACACGATGTCCGTCTGGATTCACCTGTACTCGTCTTTCTGCTCCACCTTGCATTCCTTCTTGTATCTCAGACCTTTCTGTGTGAGTCACTTTCCTTCCTCCTGAACAGTATCCTTTAGAAGGTCTTCCCTTTGGGCGACTGGTAGTTAAAGCTTTCAGCTTTCGTTGTCCTAAAAATGCCCTCATTTGGCCTTTGTTCTTGAGACATAGTTTTGTTAAATTTATGCTCCCACCGACGGAATGTCTGTGTCCCTTGAAAAGTTCTTACTCTGAAACCTAATCGCTAATGCCCTGGCGTTAGGAGGTGGGCCCTTGGGAGGCGGTTAGGGTGTGAGGGTGGAGCCCCTAGAAATGGGATTAGTGCCCCTATAATTAGTGCCCCTATAAATGGGGCCCCTGCCCTTTCTGCCACGTGGGGACGCAGGGGGAAGGTGGCCATCTGGGAACAAAGAAGCTGTATTTGTATTTCTGGGGTATTCTTCTGTTTCCACTGGAGATTAGCTGAAGAATTCCCTGCTAGTTCTTGTGAGACAGTCCTTGAGAATTACATACTGACTATACCAAGGTGCAGGGGCGGGGCGGGAAGATGCGCTCTCGCTGAGGCTCTGGGCGACCCCACAGCTGGACCCGTGGAAGAGGGGGAGGCTGTGGGGCCAGGAGCACCCTCTGCTCCTTTCGTGGGACATTCACGAGTGTGTTGTGCTGAAATGGCTTGGGGAGTCCTGTTTCCAGGAGGCCTCAGCACTTCATCAGAAGTCTGGATATACAGAGAGAGGGTTGTATTTTTTCTGAGCTCACCGTGCGCCTGGCACTGTTCTAGGTGCCGTGGGGAGGAAGGATGAACAGAGTCCCCTCCCTCCTGGAGCTGACGTCCTGGCGGAGGAGACAGACACTCTCAAGGAGGTACGTGAGTAACGGGATAATTTTAGATGGTTGTGGGCTCCACGAAGCTGAGGGAGGCATAGGGAGCGATGAAGGCGGTTATGTGGGGCGGGAGAGAAGGGCATCTCTGGTGGGGCTTGAGTTGGAGCCCGAAGTGGGGGGGCATCGTTCTGTGGGAAGCGGACGAAGTGCTCCCGGAAGACAGCGGTGAAGCAGGAGAAGGGGATACAAGCGGAGGCCCTGAGGTGGTCCCCCCTTATCTGCGATTTCTCTCTCTGTGATTTCCGCCGCCTGCAGTCACCCGTGGTCTGGAAGCAGATGGTCCTTGTCCTAACCATCGTCAGAAGGTCAGTGGTCACCTAACGCTATGTCAGAGTGGCTACGTCACCTGCTCTACCCCACCGCATCTCCTCATGGAAGCATTGTGTCCTCTCACATCGTCACAAGAAGCAGGGTGAGTACGGGACGATCAGATGCTTAAAAACTTTTTTTAATGTTTATTTATTTTTGAGAGAGAGACAGAGCATGAGCAGGGGGAGGGGCAGAGAGAGAGGGAGACACAGAATCTGAAGCAGGCTCCAGGCTCTGAGCTGTCAGCACAGAGCCCAATGGCTGGAACCCACAAACCATGAGATCATGACCTGAGCTGAAGTCGGTCGCTCAACCGACTGAGACCCCCAGGTGCTCCTGGGACAGTCAGATGTTTTGAAAGAGAGAGAGCACGTTCACATAACTTTTATTACGTTATAGAGTCACAATCATCTCACTTTATTATTAGTTGTTATTAATCTCTTACTGTGCCTGTTTACAAATTAAACTTCATCGTGGGAATGTATGTATAGGAAAAAAACATAATATGTACAGGGTTTGGTGCTATGTGTGGTTTCAGGCATCCGCGGGGAGTACCTCCTTGCGGATAAGGGGGGACCACTGTGCTTACAACCAAGCGACAGAAAGAAGACCTGCATGTTTGGCACTCTGTTCTTTATCTGCTGCTTCCTAACACATGACCACAATGTTGGCAGCTCAAAACCACAGGCACTTGGTATCTCGCTGAGGGCCAGCGGGTCAGAAATTTGATCAGGGCTCAGCTGGGTCCGCTGCTCAGGGTCGCACAAGGCTGCCGTTGGGGTGTCGGGCAGATGGCATTTTCATCTCAAGGCTCAACTGGGGAAGGCTCCTCTTCCAACCTCATTTAGGTTGTTGGCAGAATCTATTTCCTTATGGACGCACGACGTAGGGCCCTGGTCTTCTGTTGGCTGGTGGCTGGACACAGCTCTCAGGTTTTGGAGTCAGAAGTACCCAGACCCTCCTGCATCTGTTCGCCACATGGGCTTCCTCAACACGACCGTCCACCTCATCCAGCCAACCAGGAGGGTCTCTGCTCATGGAGGCCCCAGTCCTTTTTGAGGGCTTTCACCTCATTAAGTCAGGCCCACCCAGGATGATCTAGCTTTTGAGGAGCTCACAATCAACTGGTTTGGGACCTTAGTTACACCTGCAAAGTCTCTTTACTGTTGCTGTGTTCTATTGGCCAAGGCAAGTCCTTCCCATCCTCAAAGGGAGGAGACCGTACAGGATGTGAGCCTCAGGGTGCAGAGGTCATGGGGCCTATCTTCAACTTCTGCCGACCACCGGCACACTGAGTGGGAATGGCAGCCATATGGCAGATGCTGCTCGTCCCCTGCCCAATATCTAACTCCCCTTTCTTCTTTATCAAGAAAACCTGGCTTTGTTCCAGAAGCAAAGTGCCCATCTTCCCAGGCTCCCTTGAAGCTGCTCCTGGTGATGTGATAGGGCTCTGGCCAATGACCTGTAGCAAACTAAGGAAAAGTTATGTTTCCTGATAACAAGGGACAGACCCAACTGGCACGCGCCTTTTCTCCTTTGCTTCTTTCCTTTCTTCCTGCCTGGAACTTAGACACAAAACCTAGAGGTGGGGCAGCTGTCTTGTGACCATGAGGCTTCTTATTTAAAAAAAAATTTAATGTTTAACTTTTGAGAGAGAGTGAGTGAGCAAGCGAGCATGAGTGGGGGAGGGGCAGAGACAGCAGGAGACACAGGATCTGAAGCAGGTTCCAGGCTCTGAGCTGTCAGCACAGAGCCCGACGCAGGGCTCAAACCCTGTAACTGTGAGATCATGACCTGAGCCCAAGTTGGATGCTTAACTGACTGAACAACCCAGGTGCCCTGAGGCTTCTTATTTTCTGAGGCTGGCAGAGTAGGAGGATAGAAGGAGCCTGGGCCTCCAAGGGCATTTTGGAACTTCTCTGGACCACTCTTGGACTTCTTGATGCGTGAGAAAAGTCTCTCCCCATTTGGTAATGCAAAGGTACCTAAGTTTCTGTTACATGGACCCAAATACAATCCTAGTGTGCTGCCATTATCAGGCAAAAGTCAGGTCATAGAGGTCCTTGTTGGACACATCATGGAGTGTGGGTTTTATTCTAAGTTAAATGGCAAGATGTTGAATCAGACGGGTGCCTGGATTTCGATTCATATTTTGGGAGACTCTTCTGGCTACTTAGCAAAGAATGAATCTTGGGATGGGGCACGTGTACAAGATTGGAAGTGGAGGCTCGGGGAGGGTGAGTAAGTGGCCCAAGGTAACACAGCTGGAGAGGGACACGAATGCGAACCAGACCGTGTGTTTGTTTGACTTGACAACATCGGCTTTGGCTGTTGTCTTGGAGTTTGATCAAGGTCTCTTGTCTGCCTGCTGTTGCTGGAGGAGCCCCAAAGCTACCACTTTGCTTATCTCTGGAGTTTCATTCTCTGAAAAACCTCATGATTTTCAGTCTTAAAAGGGAAATTCATTCTGGGCCTGGAAATTTTTCCAGATCAATCTGGGTCAACCTAATTACAGCTAATAAAAGAAAGATGTGTGTGTGTGTGTGTGTGTGTGTGTGTGTGTGTGTGTGAGAGAGAGAGAGAGAGAGAGAGAGAGAGAGAGCTTTTCTTTCCATTATGATTTGCTTACAGTTCCTTTTAAGTCCCTGTTGACTGATACCGACACCACCTGATACTATTAGAGCTTGGAAATAAAAATAGTTTTGCCTTAGAATCAGAACTCCTATCAGCTCCAACTGATGCTAAATGTTAAAGAAGCTTGCAGTGAGACACCTTCCTTGGACATGATGCTGAATTTCATCCAGGGGGCTCCAAGGGAATCGTGCAGGACTTGACATGGTAAGGTGGCATAGTGGCCACGTATGTTGGACTTCAGCCCCTAGTCCCCACCGATTTATGGGGTGACCCTGGTAAGTCACTTCCCCTCTTGGGTCCTCAGTCTTCCCATCCTCTAAGTGGTGCTCTCAAGCCAGAGCGGAGGTTCCCAATTCGTGTTGCCCAGAGTCCAGGGGTTTTAGGGGTTGCTCCTGAGAAAAGGGTTGCTCCTCTTTGGATCAGCTGAGTCTGGAGCTGAAGGTCATTAGAGGACAAGGAAGAAGCTTCAGAAGTAGACACCTGCAGCCTTGTCCCCGAGAGAGCTCACTTTGGCTCCAGTGTTTTGCTCCAGGGGAAGAGGTGGGAAAGGAGAACAAAGCTCTGTAAGTCACAGAAAAAAGCATCTGCCCTAATTAGACCCATCATGGGTGAGCAGGTGGCCTCCCTCCAGCCCTCCTGGGGGCTGGAAGCTAGCCATCTGCTTGCTTCCTGGGAGCAAAGTCTCCTTTGCTCTCTTGAATCCATGGGCAAAGCTGACCTGGCGAGTCAGGAGGAGCTGGGGCAGCCCCTAGAGAAGAGGAACGAGGAAATGATGGAGAGATTCAGTAAGAGGGCTAGGAAGAAATGCTCTAGAGCTTGGAAACATTAAACCTGGAGAAGAGAAGCCCGGGGGTCTGGGGGTGGGGTAGATGTGTGGGACAATCCTCTGTAGGATACCAGTTGTGGAGAATTCTGAGGGTATCATTCACTTCCTTCATAACTTCAGTCTGATCACATCAACCTAACCTAACCAACCCAACACAACCCATCCCACCTCAACCTAACCCAGCCAACCCAATCCTATTTGTCCGTCCGTCCATCCATCCATCCATCCATCTACCTAGCCTACGTTTCTCCACTCATGCATTCACCTACCCACTAGCCTATCCATCCATGCAACTGACTCATTTGGTTGAACCCCTTCCTATTTCCCTCTCTGCCTTATTCATGTGTTATTTCAACCACTCCATCAATATTTGCTGAGCACCTACTATATATACCTGGGAGTGCAGCGGAGAATGAACAGCTTGGGTGGCTCACAGGCCAGTGTTGTAAACAGATATGCAAACAAGTCTGAGAAGTGATTGTAATACAGGGAGGAGCAAAGGGCTATTACAATTTGGAAGGGGGAGGAACTGTTTGGGGAAATGAATCAAGGAGTGCTCCAAGGAGGCAACAATATCCCAATTAGCTCCTGAAGGAGGAGCTTCAGTTTTATCAGCTGGACAACCAAGGAAAAGGTTTATTTTTGGGGTGTACAGCCAGTTTGAGGAGTTCAGGCCACGCTTGCCTTTTGCAGATAATATTAGCTTTACTTCCATTTCCTCCTCCTTCTGAGCTTCAGAAAAAGTCTGGATCATTCAACTCAAATTTCTGGGCTGTTCGAATTCAGGTTTAATTCAACAACTGATTATTTTTCAAAACACTGGAGGGAAAAAAAAACACATTCAAGGAAAAATCCTAGAAGCTCACAACAGGAAGTTATCTTAACCAACCTGTATGTGGCGTCTCTGGAAAGTGAGCATCCAACACACCAGCGAATAGCCATTCTTTGTGCTGAGAGGCCGGGTGTGTGTGTGCACGTGTGTGCGTGTGTGTGTGAGTTTGAGACGATTCTGCTTCCTTCGGACTGTTTCTTAGTGTTTGGTACTATCTCACCAAAGGTGTCCCTTTTGTGTTAGCAGGTCACATTGTCCCAGAGCTTGACTCTTTTTTAAAAAAATATTTGTTTTTGAGACAGGAGAGAGAGAGAGGAGGGAGGGAGGGAATGTGAGTGGGGGGAGAGGCAGAGAGAGGGAGAGAGAATCCCAAGCAGGCTCGTCAGCACAGAGCCTGACGCTGGGCTCAGACTCATAAACTGTGATATCATGACCTGAGCCGACATCAAGAGTTGGATGCTTAACTGACTGAGCCACCCAGACGCCCCGAGGTATTAGTTGAAACAGGAATAGGTGACAGACACTTACTTGGGCCTAAGCTCATCTCACAGGGACTGCAGGGAGGGTCAAATGCCCTAATGTGTGTGAACTGAAGCCTTGCTAATGCTGGAGCATAATAGAAGCGAAGACGTTTCAAAGCTCCTTTCCTCCAGTCTGCCTTTCCCCTCTCGTCTGCACCCCTTCCTGCCCTTTCCCTGCCCCTCCTCACACCAGCCTTGTAAACCTGGATTAAGCAGTGTTCTTTGCTTTCTGGAACCTTTGGAAGAAAACTGGTATAGATTACTCTTACAGAAATGGGCCTCGAGGACGAAAAAACTTTGGTTTGAATCCTGGCTATCGTCATTTACTAACCAGCTACTTAACTTTTGTAAGAAGCAGCTTCCTTTAAAAAGGAGATAATATTGGTGCCTGGGTGGCTCAGTCAGTTAAGCGGCCAACTTCGGCTCAGGTCATGATCTCGCGGTCTGTGAGTTCGAGCCCCGCATCGGGCTCTGGGCTGACAGCTCAGAGCCTGGAGCCTGTTTTGGATTCTGTGTCTCCCTCTCTCTGACCCTCCCCCGTTCATGCCCTGTCTCTCTCTGTCTCAAAAATAAATAAACGTTAAAAAAAAAATTTAAAAACAGGAGATAATATTTCCGATAATATTTCCCCCTGGCTTATTGAGACAACCTACATCATATGCTTATTCATACTGTGCCTGACATGAGTGTCTTTTTTTTTTTAATTTTTTTTCATTTTAATTTTTTTTTTCAACATTTATTTATTTTTGGGACAGAGAGAGACAGAGCATGAACGGGGGAGGGGCAGAGAGAGAGGGAGACACAGAATTGGAAACAGGCTCCAGGCTCTGAGCCATCAGCCCAGAGCCCGACGCGGGGCTCGAACTCACGGACCGCGAGATCGTGACCTGGCTGAAGTCGGACGCTTAACCGACTGTGCCACCCAGGCGCCCCACAAGTGTCTTTATCAGTTTTAAATTTCAGGACCTGGCATGTCGTAGGCACTTACTTAATGTTTGTTGATGACTGTATGATTGCTTACACAATATGCAGAACATCGTATTTTTAGATTAACGTAACTACCAACTTTAGCTTGCTAGCTTGCATATTGCTTATAGGACAGCTTTCCTTGGCTATGCAGTCAAACCCTCGGCTTGCTTTCCTCCAGTTCTGTGGATTCTAGGCTTTAAACCCTGGTATGAAATGCCTTGCCTGCACCGTGGACCAGCAGGTCCCACTTCCTGGCCATTGGTGTTCACGCTCCATCTGACCACCCGGCTGTGGACAGCTTGGCCATCCTCAAAACGAAAAGTGGTCTCTATATCCTGCTTAGTAAACAATGTTGAGGACACTCTCAAGTCTAAACTTCCTGCCCTGATCGGCTCTGTGAAAGCTTCTAGTTCCGTGGATCTTGACCAGAGGTGATCTGAACACCCTGCCCCTCCAGCAGGGGCCGTGTGTCAATGTCTGGAGACACTGTTGACCTTCACAACTGGGGTGTGTCTGTGCTGAATAAGTGAGTAAAGTATGAAAACTAGTAAGCGTTCAAAGCAGTCACTCTTAGGTCCTGCACTCTTTTGAGATAAATACTCTGGATGGACACGTAAACACCTACTTCTCCCCTTCCTCGGCATCTTGCCCACCTTCCAGGTGAGTTTTCTGCAGACCACCTTCAGAAACTTTTCTGAACTCTGAGATGACCGCGTTTCACGCCTGAGATGATTTCATGCCTCCGGAACCGGCGCAATCAGGAACATTTTCCGTCTTGCTTCAGAGCCGTGCGTGTTGCTTGGAAACGACTTCCTTCTCCTCCACCCTGGGACACATTTACGGCCACCAACCCAGGGTCTTCCTTTCTGGGAACGGAAGGGGTGCTTCCCATGTGCGTCTGCCGGCGTCCCACTCACACTCAAACCACGATCGTGCCCACCTGGGATTGTGCCGAGGTACCGTGAACACAAGGATCTGACTGGCCTTCTCCGCTGCTGTCTCTCTCATGGGTCACACGGGCCCTGGCCTGTCGTAGGTGCTCAATGCAGACCAGGTGAAAAAATGCTAAATGCCTGAGTTGTTCTAAAGCTTTGGCCTGGCAGACCAAGATTGCTTGAGAATTGCACAGAGTTGTGGAGAGAGTGTAGACTCTGGGTCATCATTTGTGGGGGCGAGTCCCAATGGTGCCTTATTATCCCTGGGCTCTTGGCGTGGTGACCTTTTAAGGGGCTTTGCTCATTTTTCTGATGGACCTAATTTATACCCATCTCCCAGGGCTTCTGTGGCAAGTAAAATAATTCGCACGTGGTAGGGTGTTTGATAAATGGCATCTGTTCATAGTAACAGGAGCCACCAGGCCTGGCTTGTTCCATGGGACCAGTCAGGTAACTGCACAGTCACTCCTATAGCTAGAGGCTTCTCTCCTGCTTTCCTGTAGGGTCCTGTTTTCCTTTCTTTCTTCTCCCTGCATTTCCCTCCCGCCCCCCCCCCCCCCCCCCCGGATTCTTTCCCCATCTGGGCCCCAGTCACGTAGGTCTGAACCTCAACACACAGAAGGAAGCTCAAGCCAGTTCATCATCCTCTTTGCTTCAGCACGTGGCACAGGAGCCCCGGGTGCCAGCGGCTCAGAGAGGTCAAGTAACCTGTGCCGGCTTCACACAGCGAGGCCGTGCCAAAGCTCCAACTTGAGCCAAGATCTCCTGACTTCCACGCCCTTGCTCCTCTTCCTGTACTGAGGCCAAGGGTTTACATTTGGTGCTTTAGTGGCCAAAGCACAAATGCTCTTAAAGTTGGACCTATTGAGACTCACACGGCCGCTTTCTGCAGCATTCATTGAAGTGGCTGCTCCGAGTGTTCGGGGCCTCGTGAGGACAGGACGTGCATGAGAAACGCTTACAGAACGGGCTTCTCAGAGCAGTGCTCCTTTGAAGAGCGGCACCGGCCCTGGCTCAGATGTCCTTGTGCTTCAAGGTCGGCCTCTCGAACGCAGGCTTTGATGGTGGAGCTGCTTTCCTCAGGAAAACAGCAGCTCCCGGGATGAGCCCCGCCCCAGGGCCTTCGGCTCCCCTTGGCCCCAACCTCAGTCCTTACTCTGCGAAGGGGCAGTGCTTTGTGCTCAGGGTCTGTCCTGAGACTGTGGCTTCCCCACGCCTCTGGAGAGGAAGAGGCTTGGGGGCCAGGCTCTCCAGGTCCACGGTCTTGCTCCACTGCCGGTAGCTGGGTGACCCCGGGCAAGTCATCCAACCTCTGCGCCTGTCAGATGGGGGCGCTCCTCCTGGGGCTGTGGCGAGGACCAAGTGAGTCAAAGACCAGCAGTGCTTACGGTAGTGTGCAGTATGTGATAAGTGCTCAGTAAGCATCATCTATTGTTAGTAAACACAGACGCTGAATCTCACCTTGGATTCACAGCTCAGCTCTGCTTCTCACGGCCTGGGTGACTTTGGGGGAGCTCCTTGACTGCTCAGAGTGGCAATATCCCAGCAGACAAGCGAACAGAATAATGCTTCCGGTAGCTTCCGGTTTGTGCATATCCATCTGTGGCACAAACCGTACTCTGGGGGCATTTACCCCGAAGCCCACGTAATCCTTCAGTGTGAGTTTTTGTACACCAGCTGGTGCAAGGACATCTTAACATCCGTGTGATGATGCCTTTTGGCAAACATTTCCTCTCCGGGAGGGTCTCCACCTTTGTGGGCCGCAATAGCCTTTGTGCCAAGGACGTTAATATTTTATTGCATTTTTGCAATTACTGTACAAAACCAAGCAGAAAGAAGTGCTGATCCTACTGGCGAAGGAGCACGGATCTTATAAACTAGATACAACTGAGCCAAAGAACGAAAAAAAGAGAGAGAGAGAGCGAAGATGAAATCACAGAAGCCACCAGCACAGCAGATCTTTAACGTTAGCTGGATGATCTTCGGGCTCAGCTTGCTGCCTGTCACTCACTCGTGAAAGAAAAGTATAAAATGCACGAACAAGTATGAAAATGCCAAAACTGTGTGGTCGAAGGCAGCCCCGGAAAAATGAGCTTTCATTGAAGGCTACATACAGAGATTTTCTTTCTCTTCCCCCAACAGGACCCTGCTGCTCAATTTCTGCAAACGTCTGCACTTATACATCACATATGTGAGCAGGGCCGGCGACGGCTCTTCAGGTACAGGGCCCCCCACATTGCGTGGCACCAATGGGTGCTCCCTAACGGATGGTGATCGTCACCACCGTCACCTTCATCATCCTGTGCTGGCCTCAGAAGATTCAGCGTCAGCTGAGTGTAGATGGAAAGCTTTAGAACGTCAGCCGTCACTTAGGTGATTCAGAAACTAATGATGATTTCCCTGACAAGTGTCCACTCAGCTTCTGCTGGGAGACCCCCAGTCTTGGGGAGCTCCTTGCCTGCCGTGCAACACACCCTCTTTGTTAGTTGTGGCTGAGTGTAGCTATTCAGTGTCAGTGTATGTCTCAGGGACCATTACCTACTAGTGGGCTTTATGTACTTTATGGAGCCACGCAGTGAGATCTCTTTTCACATAGAAGGGCACCCACACAGACTATCTACCCTTCAAAAACTCATCCATCCATTCATTCATTCGTTCCTTCATGCACAAATGTTTCCCGAGTGCCTACTTTGAGCTGGTCTCTTGCTTCAGTGTGGGAGGTGTTCCAGGGCCCATGGACGAGACAGACAGCTGCAGTTTGGCATTGTAAGTGTGGGGCCATTTCAATCTGGAAAGGGAGGGGAGCAGCATGGGAGCCCCAAAGAGGCTTCAAGCCCAGCTGGGGGTGGTGATGGCTACAGAAGGCTTCCTGGAGGAAGTGACACCTGAGATGAGTCTCAGAGGATGGGTGGGAGGTGGGGACGGAGAAGAGGAAGGCATTTCAGATGGAATGGAGAGAGTGTACAATAGATATAGAGCTCTGGATACAGATGCAGGTTCATTGTGTGTGTGTGTGTGTGTGTGTGTATGTGTGTGTGTGGTCTGTCTGGAGGGTGCCTGAGGATGGAACCAGTGAGGTTGAAAGGTCTAGGAGAACCTTCATGCCAAACTAGTTTGGACTTTATTTGGGGGCTGCGGAGCTCCCCTGGCAGTCCTTCTGGTGGCCCTGGCCCTGGGCTGAGGGGTCCCTGCTCTGGTCTGGCGCCCTCCCGGTGGGTGCGGTTGCTGTTGGCTTTCGGAGTGACGTAGTCTGTTGGCATTGGCTATTGCACGGCTCCTTTGCCTCTATGTCTCTTCCGGCCCCTTCCATGGTCCGGTGGCGTGAATTTAGCTCTGGAGCCGGACACACCAGGGGTAAGTCCCAGCTCTGCTGCTGCCAACTCCTGAACCTCAGCCCGGCTCCTTGACCCCCAGAAACCTCAGTCTTGCTTGCAAAGTGCAGAAAATGACAAAAGTAGTGAACATTTCTATGCGGTTTTGTGCGGCAAGCACCGTTCTAAGCGTTTTACAAAAACTACTCACTGAATCTTTATGACAACTCTGTGAGCTTGCTACTATTATTATTATTCCCATTTTATAGATGAGAAGACAGATGGATGGAGAGGCCCAAAGTCTTCCAGCTGGTAAGTGGCGGGGCTGAAAGTCCCCGGAACCTCTCTGCTAGAGTTGACGTGAAGATCAGAGGAGCTGACACAAGCAGAGTCCTTGACCTGCTGCCCGGCACAGCAGGTACTCAGTAAGCAACAACTGTCATAGGTACTAGGGCTCTGAGAAACATACAGAATGGCACCATCAAGGACAGAGGCAGTCCCCAGCGGTAAGCAAATTCCCTCCATCCAAGGGAGCCCATGGAAGGCCCACTTCAAGCTCATTCGCTCCAGACAACAGAAATGACAGGTCAGGTCTCTGGTGAAAGAGACTGGAACGGTCACTGATGAGAAGCCAGACTTGTTTCTTTCTTCCCCGATGGACGGACCAACTTCTGAGGGCTCTTCTTTCCGTGGGACTGGAGGGCTGAGCTCTCAGGCACGTTTCCCTCATTGGCTCTGGTCATGGAGGCGGGGTGGGGGGGGCACCTGATAAGCCATAGAGTTCCCCCTGCCCGGTCCCTCAGCTCCAACTCCAGCAAAGCACTGGGGTTTCCAACCTGTCGTTCTTGAATCCCTGAAGCCACATGTCACCCTGTCTTTTACAACACACATAAAGCACTGGCAAGTGGAACCAGCAACTGCATGAGCAAACAGGGATGTGGATGTGAGATTTGGTGTCACTGGCAGAGAAGGAAAGGGGGTGGTGGAGGCGAGGAGACTGCCCTAAGCTGGGGACAGCCGAGCAAAGTGTAACTCGTCTGTGCTTTGCAGCCTGCAGACCTGGGTTTGGATGCAGGCCTGGCCACTTCCTGGCCATGTGACCTCGAGCACGGCCATTGGGGTGCATCCTTCATAATTCCTGCCCAAATTCAAGCCCAGGATTGGGCACAGGGGGTGATGATCCCTTTTCAAAATAGATGCTGCATGGTGTGTGGGACGAGGGCTCAGCTTGGGGTCAGACCTGAATTCACATCCACGGGGCCCCACAGGAGCTGCATATGGGTGGCGACTGGCTCCTCTCTGGGAGTCTCTGCATCAGGCTGAAGACAGGGGATAACGAGTATTTGTCATGTAGGGACTAGAGGAGCTGCTCTGGGATCGGGCTGCCTGGATTCAAATCACCGCTCTGTTGGACTGGTTCTCAAAACCCTGGTGATTTCGTGTCCCCTTCCCCAGGGATGCATGTTTGTCGTCCACAGCCTGGGGGAGGTGCTACTGGTCTCTGGCTGGTGGAGACCAGGGACACTGCTACCCACCCTACCATGCAGAGGAAAGTCCCCACAGCGAAGAACAACCCCGCCCTAAAAGTCAAAGGGGCTGAGGCCGAGGAAGGTGCTCTGGTGTCTACCAGCTTGTGAAACTGCTTCACCGGGTCAAGACCGTTCCCTCAATGGGAAAAGGCAGGTGATAACAGGGCTCGATGTTAACAGTGGGGGTTGCTTTAAAAACAGAGGCCGTGTGGCTCCTGGTGCAGAATCGGGCTCCTGGAAAACCCTTAATACGCGTATGCTCAGATTTTTGTGGCAATGAGGGGCCATAGCATATGTCAAGTGCTTGGACACAGGAGGCCCACACGGAGTGGGGGGATGTGATGACGATGATGGTGATTATGTTCGATTTGCTCAGGATGCTGGCGGTGCCCCTGAGATCCTTCTTCAAGCCTGTACGTCATGGTGGATCCCCATCTCCCCACACCTCTGCCTCAAGGTGATTTTCAAAGCCATTGTCAAAAGGAAAAAAGCAACGGGCTTGTCCCTGGGGAAGTTGCTGATGGCTCTCGGGTCTGCTGGTGCCGAAAATCACAAAAGGCACCTGACTCCCCTGGGTTTTCTTCTGCACTAGTTTTCTGAAAGTCAACTCGAGCAGTTCTTGTACTTGGAAGTTATTTTCCTGGAAAGGCGGCCTGGGGGGGGGGGGTCTTCCTCCTCCCAGCTCATATTCTGCCTGGGTCTGTTAGGAGCTGTTATGAGCTGACGGTGATCCTCCCGCCCCCGCTCTGTCAGTGCTCAACTCCCAATGTGATGGTGTTTGGAGGTGGGGCCTCTGGGGTCAGACTAAGCTGGGGGTGGGGCTCTCACGATGGGATTGGCGCCCTTGTAAGAAGAGGACAGACCAGAGCTCTCCACCCTCGAGGAAGCAGAGAGAAGGCAGGGCTTGCGAGGCAGGAAGAACGCTCTCACCAAGAACCGAGTTTGTCCGCGCCTGGACCTTGCACTTTCCAGCCTTCAGAACCGTGAGGAATAAATGTCTGTTATTTAAGCCACGCGCTCCATGGTGTTTCGCTAGAGCAGCCCAGCTGAGACAGGGCACTCACAGTGAGGAGTTTGCCCTATCTCCCTCTTTCAAGGGGCCCCCGGAGCGGGGTTCTCCCCTCTCCCTCCACCCCATACTCCCTCTTCCCTGTGAGAAAAAGAGTGGCTTTTCCAGCTGGAGCTTGATGTCCATGGGCCATGCCAGCAACGGGAGCACTGTCCCCTACAGTTGGGGACGAGAAGCAAAGCAAGAAGCCGGCCCTCTGTCTCCTTCCTCTCTAGTGCTGACACCCTGTGGCCTGGGCCGTTATCCGGGATCACGTGGGCGGCCTCATCCGATCAGCTGAATGCCTCAGGAGCAGAAAGAGATTTTTTGGAGAAGAGAAAATTCTGCCTTAAGACTGTAACATGGAACTCCTGCCTGAGGGTCCAGCCTGCTGGCCTGTCCTGCAGAGTTTGGACTTGCCGGCTCCCAGAGCTGCCGGGACAATTCCTTGAGATCTGTGTGTGTGTCTCGTTTTCTCTGTCACTCTCTCTTTGTGTGTGTGTGTGTCTGCCTGCCTGTTTATCTATCAATCAATCAATCAATCAGTCATCTATCTACCTACCATCTCCTACTGGTTCTTGTCTGTTCGGGGTGCTATAACAAAACTAGCAAACCCTGGGTGACTTGCAAACAACAGAAATGTCTTCCTCACAGTTCTGGAGGCTGGAGGTCCAAGACTGGGGTGCTGGCAGACGTGGTGTTTGGTGAGAGCCTGCTCCCTGGCCATGCCCCGATCCATGGGCAAACCCATCCACCCGTGAACCCGTGGCTTCATCTGCCATCTCTGTTGGTGTTTCGGAACACTTCTGGGGCACAGATCCACTTGAGAAAATGATGCAGGACTCGGACCTTCTCTCCAGAAAACTGCACTTGGGTACGGAACTTCTCAGGCAGGCTTAGGGATCCAGAGACCCTTGACCTGGATGCTGACGGATCCCTGGGCTCTACCCACCCGGCCGCTCTCTGTGCTCCTAACCTACTCAGCATCTCGCCTTGGCTGCTCCTTGGAAGCCCCAAGCCCAAGTCTGAACCCAATGTTTCATTTTTCCCCCCTACGTGTTCTTCCCTTCGTGCTGTTTGCCAGGCAACGGCACCACCCAGGAGAGAAGCTTGGGGCCATCCTTACATTTTTCCCCTCCCCCTCTCCGCCCACATTCAAACTCTCACCCAGACCCGCCAGATCCACGCCCACCGCCACTGCCAATTTCAGGCCACGTGGCCATCCCCGCCCAGATGAGCGCGCCGGTCTCCTACTCCCGCCCCTGCTTCCAGCCCCGGTCAGGTCCACTCCGTTCCTCACTTGGAAGCCAGAGTTGAGCTTAAGAATGAAGATTTTATTATTTTATTTGGTATTCCCCCCGGCTTGAGAATCAAAGAACACACCTCTCTGTACAACTTTAAGGTGTAGAGTGCGCTGATCTGATACACGTCCACACCGTACAGCGATTACCACCCTTGCGTCAGCTGACACCTGTCGTGTTACATGATTACAGGTGACTGTGTAACACCTGCTTTCTGAAACATGTGTCTCCCCTGATGAAAACACCCTTCTGTGGCTCCACCTGCCCTAAGGACACTGCGAAGTCCGTCCTGGGTTAGGAGGCTCTGTAGCCGGCCCTGCTTCTGTTCCCCACCGCTCATTCGTTCCACTAACATTTGTTGAGCGCCCCTGCGTGCCAGGCTCCGTGCTGGGTGCCGGGGGACAGGGGAGAGGGGTTTTGTCCTCCAGGACCTTATGGCTCTCGTCCTGCCTTTTCCAGCTGTGCTGATGACGCCACTACCAGGCGCACTGGGCGGTATTTCCGTAGGGCTGATGACGTCACTACCCAAGTGCACCGCGCAGTGTTTCCATGGTGCTGATGATGTCACCACCCACCTGCATGACGCGGTCTTGCGCCTCTGCCTTTACATCTCGCCACCTGCAGCTCTCCACCCTTCTTCACACGCCAAGTGGGACATCTCCCCGGGGAGGTTTCTGTACCTTTGATCGCCATCATTCAACTCTGCCTAATGTGAGGGCAAGAACGGGAGTTTGTGGCAAGACTACAGGGTGGAAAAGCTTCAAGGACAGACAGCTGGGGCCGCTCTGGGGCATCTCAGCAAAGGGGTTTAAAGATGAGTCTCTCTCAACTGCCAACTGTTTGCTGCCTTTGTATCACTCTTCTCCATCACTTTGCTTGATATTCCCGGCCTGAGAGATTGATAGGTGAGATGAGTCAGGTGCCCACCCCTATGAGTGACGCTGGATGGACAGCCTCCAAAAGGCTGTGCAGACTTGAGGAGTGAGGATCCCCCAAAGGAAATGGGATTCTCTAATAGCAAGGTGCGGGGGGCGGGGTGGGGGGCGCTGGCTGAGCTAGGATGGCACGTCTCCCAGACCTTCCTGACCTCTCTGCTGCAGAACTAATTATTTCTCCTTTTGGTCTTTCCCTTGCACATGAAAAACAACAACAACAACAAACTAATCTCTTACACATAGTTTCACTGACCACATTGAAATTATAGTTCTTTATGTACTTTGCTTTTGCACTTGACTCTACATATCCTTGTGAACGGGATCCTGACTGGTGCCAGGCACGCAGTAGGTGCTCAGAAATGCTTGTGGCCTCTGGTGAACGAGCACTAAAATGAAAATTCAAAACCTGGCTGTTTCAAGGTCCACCTTTAAATATGGACTTCTCTTAAAGAGAGCAGAGTCTGGTTTTGACTTTGAGATGGCAGCTTTAAAACATTTTTTTTTTCAGGTCTTGAAACACCTCTAAGGAGAATCGGGGTTTAACAAAATCGATTTGCTGAATGGTTATAATGATCATAACTGGATATATAGTCCCTCTGGAAAAGATGAGGCCTGAAGACAGAAGAAGAAATTAGCCCTTGTTCATATCAGAGATTTAAGGGAAAATTTAAAAGAGATTTAGAGGAAAAAGGATCATTTTGTATAAAATATATAATAATGATGCATAAAAAGTGATAGAATATAAATGCAAAGAAGCCTGGGTTTATATTATGCTTGCAGGAAAAAGGGAAAAAAGGAAAACCCAAGATTAAGTCTGTAAATGGATGGAGCCCTGGCCTTGAAAATATCCCCTCCCCCACCAGCTCCCGACACCTACTATGTGCCAGCCTTGAAAACATCCTCTGTCTCTCCCAATAGCTCCTGACACCTACTGTGTGCTAGATGCTAAGTCAAGCACTTACACACACAATCACCTTTAATCCTGACAAATCCTGTTTTGCAAGTGAGGACACTTCAGCTCAGTGTATTTATGCCACTGGACCCAAGTTCATGGACTAGGAAGCAGGAGAGGTAGGATTTGAACCCCGGTCTTCCTGGTGTCAAAGCTGCTGTGTTCGCTCCCCTTTCAGCCTAAGGATTGGGCAGAGGTATCACTTCCCCAAAGGGAGCACAGGATGTTGACTCCATCAATAGTCCCAGCTGTTGGTCCGGGGCTCTAAATCCAGGGTCAGGACTGGCCCCAGGGTCCCAGGAGGGCTGAGCTGTTTTGCTGAGTTTGGGGGATCCACTGGAAGATTCTTGGTGGAATTTTCAGGTGAAATGCTTTAGCTCTGAGGACAAATCCTGGAGGAGAAAATCCCCTCCCAGTATGGAGATGATTTCTCTCTGCCCACCTGGGGTTGATGAGGGTGAGTCTGTGTATGCACCCAAGAGTGTATTTGCATGTGTAAACATGCAAACATCTCGTGCTTGCACAAGAGGGCGTGCATGTCTCTCTCTGAATATCTATGTGTCTCCATGTGTATACTTTCCTTTGTGTCTTGGTGTTGTACATTTCAGGATCATTTATGCCTCTGTGTGTGTGTGTGTGTGTGTGTGTGTGTGTGCGTGCACATGCTTCTCTGTTGCTGCACATGTCAGTAAGTGCATGCATGTGCTGCTGTTTGGCAAGCAGGTAGATCTCTGTTTACCTGTGTGATGCCTGTGTGTGCACTTGCCCATAACCCCCTGTGTGTATATATTGTGTGTGTGTGTGTGTGTGTAGAAAGACTTACGATAGGAGGAAATGTGTATATAGATACCTCTGACTTCCTGCCAACCTATTTAACAGGTTTTGGAGAGTGTCTATTTACCTCTTATTGGAACTGCTCTGCTCTGCAATTTCATTTTCCATTTGACCAAATGGGTTTTGTTTATCTTCCATAAATCTCGCTTTGGCAACTCCAGTGCTGCTGATTCCCACACATCTCTTATGCTTCTCAACACTGGAGCATCTTTTGTGAGGCTTAATATTCTGCCCCAGTCTTCGTGAGGTGCTAATTTCCTTCTGGGCCACAGTCTTGGTTCGCCTGGACATTGAGGAGTCTGGCTTCTGTGGCTGATGTCCAGGCCTGTCCCATTACCTCTCCTGAAATAGAGCTGACCTTGGGCAGTGGCAGATTTGGCATTACCTTGGGCAGCATGATAGGAGGCACATAGATGGGTTTTGAATTAAATGAAGCTATTTTCAGTTCTGGCTCTGGAACTTATCAGATGAGTGATTTTGGGCAAGTTCCTTTGGTTTCCTTTCTGCAGGGAAAACTCTTATAAGAAAGAGAATTATAAATTCTTAGTTGCGAGGATCAAAATAATATATCCAAAACACTGTTTACTTAGTAAATGTATCAGATAGGTATCGCTATTTGATAAACCATCTCAAAACTTAGCGGCTTAAAAACTACAGACGTTTGTTTTGTAGGATTCTGTATTCTGGCATCAGAGGGGGTGTCTGCTGGGCAGATCTCCTCCTCCCAGAGAGGGTCCCTCATGTGTCTGTGACCAGCTGAGCACCTGCTTGCTGGCTTTTTCTGGGGGTTGGCTTGCTGTTGGCTGAGGTGGTCTCCGGGTTCCCTTCCACAAGGTCTCAGCCTCTAGAGGGCTAGCCTGCGTGTGTCCTCTTGGTGAAGGCAAGGGGTCGAGAAAGACAGCTGACACCTGCAAAGCCTCTTAGCCTCAGCTCGGATCTGGAACAGTCAGATCCACTGCAATCTATTGGCAGATCAGATATAAGGCCAGGGAACGAGACTACCCCTTGTTGGGAGGGCTGCAATGTCACACTGGAAAGATGTGGAAGCAGGGAGGCCATGAACTGGGCACTCAATGCAATCCACCTGCTGCAACGGACACTCAGTGTTGAGCTGCTTGGAACCTAGGAGGCTTTTAATGAATGTTAATTACTGGCACTTAGGATAGCCTGTAGAAGTCCCAATGTGTATGTGGTCTAGTCTCAGCACAGGTTTGCATTAAAAGAAATTGCATGGGGGCACCTGGGTGGCTCAGTCGGTTGAGTGACCGACTTCGGCTCAGGTCATGATCTCACGGTTTGTGGGTTTGAGGCCCGTGTCGGGCTCTGTGCCGAAAGAGCCTGGATCCTGGATCCTGTTTCGGATTCTGTCTCTGTCTCTCTGCCCCTCCCCCACGCTTGCACGTGTTCTCTCCCTCTCTCTCTCTCTCTCTCTCCCTCTCTCAAAAATAAATATTTTAGAAATAAAAGAAACTGCATGAAGAGAATTTATGGAAGAAAATTTAATTGGGAGAAATAAAACTCTTCACTTGGTCTTAAAAATCTTCATGTGCACCGCTCGCAAGTCGCTGTCTCAAACTTTGCACTGGCGTGTGGGAACAGACCAAATCCTCGCTCCTTCTCTGCTCTTCATTTCTGGAACCCTGACACATGGTCCAGACAGCTTTCTCCTCTTTGCTCTTGTCTGTCTCCGTTCTTTCCCGTGTAGATCAACTCGGCCTTTTGAAGGTTTCTCTTCCACTCTGCCCTTTGAACACATGAATAAACTTTATCCATCCAAGAACCGACCCTGGAGGAAAGAACTCTCTCTATAAAAGGTCAGAAGCGGGGGAAGAGGAGAAGAGACAGGAGACTGCAAATACTTCTCATGTAATAGTATTTTTTATTTCTGCCACCGAGGTATGTTCTGTTTAAAACATCCTTTGGGGCGCCTGGGTGGCTCAGTCAGTTAAGTGTCCGACTTCGGCTCAGGTCATGATCTCACGGTTTGTGGGTCCGGGCCCTGAGTCCGGCTCTGTTGCTGACAGCTCGGAGCCTGCAGCCTGCTTCAGATTCTGTGTCTCCCTGTCTCTCTGCCCCTCCCCCACTCGCACTCTGTCTCCGTCTTTCAAAAATGAGTAAATGTTAAAAAAATTTTTTTTGTTTAACATCCTTATACCTCCCGCTCCAAGCTATTCCTTCAGCTCCTTCTCTCTTTCCAGCGTGACTATCTTTGTCCATAGAAGACTCTGCTGGCCAGTCAGTTTCTAGGCAGCCATCATCAGGCTCTGGGGGAAGTGCTCCCCAGGAAGGTCAAAGAGGAGGGTGGGTGATGCCTCCAGGTTGCGGGTGGCTTATGGGGGTCCATTTCCTCCTTCCAGACTCAAGAGTCTTCCTTCTCCATCGAGTGGGAGCCCGGAACTGTTGAACACAGGGCACATTACGGCCATAGCACGGAGTATGAGAGATTAACCCTGAGTCTCGCCCCATCGCTGTCCCACCTCCTCCTATGGCAGCCTCCCCACCCCCCCCACCCGCCTCCACCCCCTCCCGCCCCACAGGGGCTTCTCTGACCTTTGTCATCTGCTCCAGACTTTCACAGCCTTTTGATTTCCCTGTTTCCCGCTGTCCTGCTGCACCCCCACATTTGGCTCGGTTCTTCCCTTCTAGCTTGGTAGGTGTCGATATGAGCCCCGGTATCTCGCTTTTTCAGAACGACGAGAATAAAAGCCCACCTGGTGCTCACTTGCTCTGGGCCCTGGGCTGCACACTTTGCTTGCATTGTTAATCTTTATCTTCCTGCAGCCCGGGAAGGAGGCATCTTAGCCGGTCCCGTGCTACAGGCAGGGGGAGGTGAAGTCGCCTGCCCAAGGTCACTGAGCTAGTGCAGCTGGGATTCAAATCCCTGTGCCTGACTTTATTTATTTATTTATTTATTTAATTCATTCATTCATTCATTCATTCATTCAATATATGAAGTTTATTGTCAAATTGGTTTCCACACAACACCCAGTGCTCATCCCAAACCTGTGCCTGACATTAAAGTCCATGCTTGGGGAACTGTTAAACCGTGTCTGTGACCAAGAGTGACCAACTCATCCCAGTTTTCTGGCGGACTTTCCTGGTTTTTAAATGGAAGGCCCTGCAGCCTAAGAAATCACTCTATCTTGGGCAACGTCGGATGGTCTGTCATTCTACCCCAGCTGGAGACTTTTTGTCTCGGGCAGGCCTGGCCTGGCATCTAAGACTCGTCCTACTTCCCCGGTCCCGATCACAAGAGGGGGTTCCCATGTGCTGCTGTGTCTCCTGCTTCCTCTCCAATTGCCGACGCCCGTCTGACTTTGCTGCCTGTTTCCTGCCTGTGCCGTCAGCATCTGGTTTGCTCCACTTTTAGAAATGCGCACAGCACTGCAGGCTGCCTCCACTCAGATTCCCTGTCTGTCCCCCCCCCCCCCCCCCGAGTACAGGCTCCCTGGGGTCCCTAGTGATGAAACAAGGTGGGAGTCCTGTCTGGCTTGTGGAATCTTAGAACACTTGCTGTTTTCTGGATGCCCTCCCAGTAGCACCGGGGGGGTGGGCAGTGCCTTCTCATGTGACACCTTTTGTAAAGCCCTTGCACCACCCTCCAACTCAACCATCATGAGAGCCTTGGCTATTGACAGGAAAGAGGGGGAAAACAAATATCCAAGGGACACCTTCCCCCCCCCCCCCATCAAACTTGTTTGCCTTCAAGGATCTTGTCTTCTTTTTATATATTCCTGGATTCTTCTTTTATTTTAGAGAGAGGGAGAGAGTGAGCGCCACGAGTGTGAACAACTGGGGGCAGAAGGGCAGAGAGAGAAAGAGAGAGAGAGAATATTATGCAGGCTCCACTCAGAGTCCGATACGGGCTCAGTTCCTCAACCCTGGGATCGATCATGACCTGAGCCGAAATCAAGAGTTGGATGCTCAAGTGACTGAGCCACCCAGGCACCCTTATACGTTCCTAGATTCTTAAAATAGAACGGTCCTGTCAATTATATTCACAAACGTCCAGGTGAATCAAAGGACTAGGAGGCTCTTGGCACCACAGATCCTGCTCAGAACAGGGTTCTCTCCCACGTACAGCGTGGACAGCTGCCTAGTGAATATGGAGAATGCCAAGAAGGAGAAAGAGGGACGTCAGCTATCCCTGAGCACCAGTGCAAAAGCACAAAAGGGCAAATCCATCAGAAGCGCAAACCCAGAGAGGTCTGCCGTGGAGAGGCACTGGAATGCGCCCTGTTCCCAGTGAGCAAGCACCCCCTTTTCTGCCTCTGCTAGCTTGCCCTCCGTGGGACTTCACAGATACCCAGCAGAGCACGGGCGACATAGCCCAGCCTCCTGCACCAGCCACGGCAAAGACTCTTCTGTAACAAAACGTTCTTAACAAAGGCATCTGGGGGAACAACAGCTGGAACAAGCAAAACAGAAAATTACGCGGGCAGACTGCTCACAGCTGAATATTAACCAAAACCCTCGGTGTCCCACGTGGCTGGGCGCTGATGTGCATGTGTCCCACACAACAGGAGTCAAATCAATATTCACCGGGAGAAGCAAATTAGCAATGAGTAGTTCCATACTTGGCCAAGCGTGCCAAGCTCTCCAAGAAGGCAGAAATGAAAGATTTCCCCGGTCCTCTGTGCACGCATGGCCCAAAGAACACCTAACGGCTCCCCAAGGTTACCTCTCGAATAAAAAAGACCTTCGGCAATTGAGATACTGTGGGGATTTCCATTAGATAAAGTTAATGGGATCTTTAAAGTACTTTTCGGTCACGATTAGGTCCATGCTGGGAAAATAATGGAAAAGAAATCCGGCAAAAATCCTTTTCAAAATTAATGGGAAATAATATTGGGGATAAAAAAAAAATCCTCTACCGAGGAGCGCAATTTGATTTCTGGTAACGGCCATCGTGCTGGGTGGAGTTTCCATCATGCCAATTACCAGTATGGTTAATGTCAAGAGTGACCGGGAATGGCAGCTGACCGGACTCGAGACAGCTGTCTAGTCACAGAGCCCGGGGAGCCGTCTGGGGATCATGCTCGGTCTTCTCCAGCAGCTCAGCTCACTTCCTGGTCTCACTCGCTTGGCAGGTTCTGTGCGCTGAGGGCAAAGCGGGGATGGTGTGCACCTCCTCTCCCACAACGAGAACCAGAATGACGGTTTCCGGCTTCCGGGTGGGTGGCCAACAGGAGGCTGGCCATCCTGCTTGTTCCCCAACATGGCTGCCCACCAGACGTCCCTGGAAAATGTAAGAAACGGATTCTCTGAAGTCCCTTCAGACACACTGAATCAATGTCTGTGGGGCTGAGGGCCCAGCCATCAGTATATATATAAAAAAAAATTACTATGACAAAATAGTTGTTACCTGGGGTTTGAGTGTGTGTGTGTGTGTGTAAGTGTATTTCAATTTAACTGAACAACCCAGGTGACTCTGTAGCAGGAGCAGGTCTTTGGAAAAACAGGGCTAGTCTCTTTTACAAATAAGGAAACAAAGTCTCCAAGAGAAAGGGATTTGCTTAAAGCCACCCTACACAAAGCCGTAATTACAGGCTTGTATCTCAACTCAAAGTGAAGGCCTTCTCTAGGCCAGGCTACAGCTCATGAGGTGGTTCTGGGAACTTCTGTCATTCCCCACAAAGCCCCCAAGACATATCTATGGAGGAGGTGGCTAATGTGGCAGACCACAATGGTATTATCAACTCTGATAGCCATTCCTCCGGATCATTCCCCACAAGTCCCCAGATGCAGAGGTATGACCTCCTCGTCCCACTGAGTGGTCTCCATGGGCAACAGGACAAAGCATAGTTCTGCATTAGTGGATGGTTTAACACAGGGCATTGATCAAGCATTTACCGCATGGCAGACACCTTTCCGACCCCCTGACCCTCACATCAACATCCAAAGGATCAGGTATTGTGAATACCATTTCACAAACAAAGAGGCTCAATTTACAAAACTTACAAAATGGAAGACGAGAGAGGTAGAGGGCCCCGACCAAGGTCACACAGCTCAAAGTTTTATCGAATCATTACGTTGTTAACATTATTATTATATATCTCAAGTTAACAGAATATTATATATCAATTATATATCATGAAAACAAAAGGACCTATGAAAAAAACCGACCCGACACTATCAAAGATTCACACCCAGGTCCTGATGGCTTCTTTGCTTATATGGTGCCCTTTGTAACTGCCATCACGCTCAAAGAATTCCAGTGATTCTCATCTAGTTTAGAAGCCAACCCACTCTCTGGGTTATTTATTTATTTTTTTCAGGTGAAAGTAAGCTCCAGAGATATTATTTAATACTTGATAAAACTTGCAAATGTATCGAGCTGAGAAGAGAATACCGCCATGCAGTGAATTCTTTCCAGTGGATCTCAAAGAACTTTGAAATCAGAGAATCCTCAATTGCGAGCGAGGCCTTGGTGAGGTCGGCGTTAGTGTTAATGAAGTCTTTCATGCCCGCGACGTTTTCCCGAGTATGGGGGTCAAGTTCAGGCATTTGTAATCAGTTGATAAAAGACATGTGTGTGCAGCCACGTGGGAAATCTGGGAATACTATCAAATAATGATGTAGAGTATAATTAAGGTTGAGCTATTAAGCACTCATTAATTAAGCTGTCAGATTTTAATCAAGGAATTGATTGTTTCTGCATAGAGCACTGACGGTTCTGCACCCTTGCAGAGGTCTGGAACTCTGATTTGCAAAGATTAACAAATTAAAGGGCCACACGTCAGCTCCGAGAGGCAATGAGCTTTCCTGCTTCCCAGAGTGCAGACCCAACAACTTTGCGATTCCTACGGAAGCCAAGGAGGCAAGTGGGCTCTCTCGGGAAGGGCCAGATCTGAAGGCTGCACTTCAAATTCAGTCCTTGGTGGTCGTTATTCATATTCAAAAGCTGCTTCTTGGGTACCTACTACTCTGTGCTCGGAATGTGTGTCTCCCTTTACCCTCAAAGCACGCTGCTGTACAGAAGAGGGCACGGAGGCTTAGAGAAGGGGTGGGTCCTACAACTGAGGCCACACTCTCAGGGGCGGGGGAGTGGGGCGGACTTTCTGTTCCCCGGGGCTCAGTGCACTGTGCTCTCTTTGCTTCTGAGGCTCTCTCTTCCCATCGCACAGAGACCCCTTGCACCATGGAAAACACACCTGTTCTTGAAGTCACTCCAGTGAGGGTTTAAATCTGGCTTTCCGGCTTACTGGCTGTGACAGCTTGAGCAGGTTATGGTCATTCCAAGGTGCCTCAGCTTTCTCATCTGCTAAATGGGAGCAATGCCACCACGTTGCAGGGAATGAAATGCTAGAGTAGCCTTGTGCCGAGCACTTCCTGTCTGCTGGGCATGGTGCTAAGCACAGTACGTTCACTGAGGCATCTAGTCCTCACATAACCTCTAAGTCGGTGCTGTCCAACAGAACTTTCTGCAATGAGGAAAATATGCTATATGTCTGCTCTGTCCAATATGGTAGCCACTAGCCACACGTGGTCACTGGGCACTTAAGATGTGGCTCATGGATCTGAAGGACAGAACTTCAAACTTTCTTTAATTTTAGTGGATTAACATTTAATAACATCCATGTTTGGCTGGTGGCTGCTGTATTAGCACAGCTCTAACGACGGACTCTCCTGTCCTCATCTGCCCGACGAAGGCTCAGAGAAGCCATGTGACTTGCTCTGGTCCCACAGCCTGTAAGTCGTGGCGCTGGGATTTGAACACAGGCGAGGTGGCTCCTCACCGCCACATGGTACCAAATGAGAACTCTTCGGGAGGTCAGGGCTTCTAGAAGCAGGGGTCGAAGCACATGTTCGTGGCCCGGTGTCCACGTGCTGGCCCTTCACAAAGCCTGAGGGATCCAGCAGAGGCCAGGCCGTCTAACTGTGCTCTGCGCCTCCAACCTCGTCCTCCCTGCGTGAGTCATCTGTTTCCAGTCAGGAGAGAGAATGGATGTGGGCAGTGGGCCGGCTGCCAGGGTGGAGATGAACTGCACGGGCTGAGTTTGCCTCTTGGCTGTCATGATTCCAGGCTTTGGCTTTCGGTCAGCGGGGGAAGGGAGCTGGCGTCGAGTGCCAGGTGGATGATCTCACTGAAGGTCGTAAGGCAGGTGCCCCAGAGATGAGAAAACGGAAGTTCCAAGAGGCTCATGGCCATGGGGGGGGCGGGCAACGGAGGGGTCTGAAGGCAGGCACCTGGCTCTGTTACATTTCAAGCCTTCCCTTGCTCTCTTCTTTTTCGCTGAGCTTTTGATCTTGGCTGTCTTTCCCCCTCAGCCTAGGTGTAGTGCAGGGCGGGACAGGCCTTTGGGACCCATCTCTGCAGGCAGGAAAGCAACGGAGTAAATGGGGTTTTGTTGAGTTTGGCCGTGGTGGCTGCGAGAGGGGCAGGAGAGGGGAGGCCGGAGCTGAGGAGGAATGTGAGAGATAGGGAAGGACACCGAAGGAGGTCATTATTATAACAGTAACAATAATTATGCTGATTATCCGAGCCCTCTCCCTGGAATCCTGGGACTCCCCCATGTTGACGCCATGGCCTCCTCTGGAGCCGTCTTGCAGGGGCGGTATCTGTCATCGTCAGAGAAAGGATTATAAAACCTTGGCTGTCATATCTGGACCCAAAGGAAACAAACCCGCTAAGATTTAAGGAAATGTGCCTGCATTTTATACTTTGTTTCTTTTATGAAGCAGTAAGAATGCCAAGATTTACACATTTCGGGATTCCTAATTGAATCATAGAAGTGTGGAAAATGGGAGCTCTGGGAATCTTCAGAAAAGCGAGCGGGCAGTTTGTCAGCGTCAGTTTGCTACGACTGCTTCCTTCCTGGACAGCTTGGGGGCCACGCTGGTGACTGAGGAGTCTTCTGCACTGAGGCGTGTCTTTTCTGGCTTGTTGCCTTCTGGGCGCTGCTGTTCTCCTGCAGGGAAACTCTGAAGAAACAAAGGGAAGCAAAACAGGCTTTTGGCTCTTGGAAGGTAGTGCCTCCCTGCCTTCTGTCCCCGCCACATCTGACTTCCAGGGCTATGATTTTCTGAGATTTTGAGGGGGCGGGTAAGGAGTCAAAGTCTTGGGGCTTGAATCCTGGGTCTGCTATGTCCTAGCTGTGTGACCTTGTCCAAGTTCCCAAACCTCTCTGAGACTCACAATCTGATTCTGTAAAATGAAGAGCATTCTTTACGGGTTGTTACAAGTTAAGTTGTGTCCCTCCAAAAGATCTGTTGAGGTCCTAACCCCCGGTACTGGAGAATGTGGCCTTATTCAGAAATAAGGTCTTCGCAGATGGGATTTTAGTTCAGATGAGGTCATGCTGGGGTAGGGTGGTCCCTTAGTCCAGTGACTGGTGTCCTTATAAGAGGAGATGACACATAGAGGACACAAGGTGACATGGCCATGTGAAGACAGAAGCAGAGATTCGAGTGTTTTGAGCTTCTAGGGCTGCCAGAAGCTGGAAGAGGCAAGGAAGGATCCTGTCTTACAGGTTTCAGAGGGTGCCCGCCCCTGATAACACTGTAATTTCTGACTTCTGGCCTCTAGGATTATGGGGGACTAAATTTCTATTGTTTTAAGCTACCCAGTTTGGGATGCTTTGTTATGGCGGCCCTGAGAAACTAATACAAGGGTGGGTGATTTTAAGGAGTTTAAAGGATCTACGTCAGTGCCTGGCAAGAGTAGATGTTCCGAAAATGAATGTTTCTCTCCTTCTTTCATAGTGGTTGGAGTCCTGCAATGTCAAGAAAGTGAGGCAAGACAATGTGTAGTTTCATTGTTTTTTAAGTTTATTTATTTGAGGGGGGGAGGGAGGGAGGGAGACAGAGAAAGAGAGTGAGAGAGAGCATGCAGGGCAGGGGCAGAGAGAAAGAGAGAGAGAGAGAGAGAGAGAGAGAGAGAGAGAGAGAGAGAAACAGGTTCCAGTGCTCTCAGCACAGAGCCCAACACGGGGTTTGAATTCATGAATTCAATCATGACCTGAGCTGAAACCAAGAGTCAGATGCTTAACTGAGCCACCCATGTGCCCCAAGGCAATGTGTACTTTATTTATAAATTTTTAAAAAATGTTTATTTATTTTTGAGAGAGAGAGACAGAGTGCAAGTGGGGGAGGGGCAGAGAGAGAGAGGGAGACACAGAATCCAAAGCAGGCTCCAGGCTCCGAGCTGTCAGCACAGAGCTCGATGCGGGGCTCAAACCCATGAACCATGAGATCATGACCTGAGCTGAAGTCAGACATTTAACTGAATGAGCCACCCAGGCACCCCAGGCAATGTGTACTTTAAATCACATACTCTAGAGGCACACTGTCTTGACCTGTATCATAGCTCCAGCTTTGTGATTTGGGGCAAGCGGCTTGACCCTTCTTGTGTCAGTTCTGAAAAGGAGAAGAGCAGTCCCTGACATCCTGCCCTGGAAGGATGCGTCCTGTGCCGGTACTATGAGCAAAAGCATGGTGTTGCTAAGAGCTAGCTTGGCACTCACAGCTGGACCCTGGTGTGCTCTCGTGAGCATGACCTTCACAGAACATCGACACCAGAAAAGGCCCTCTGTGACTTGTAAAAACAGCACAGAATGGTGGCCACTGGGAGCTGGAGGGTGGGGGCCCTGGGGAGATGCAGTTTAAAGGTGCAAACTTTTTTTTTTAAATTTTTTTAAATTTAAATTTATATTTATTTATTTATTTATAATATGAAATTTATTGTCAAATTGGTTTCCATACATCACCCAGTGCTCATCCCAACAGGTGCCCTCCCCAACACCCATCACCCACCCTCCCCTCCTTCCCACCCCCCGTTAATCCTCAGTTTGTTCTCAGTTTTTAAGAGTCTCTTATGTTTTGGCTTCCTCCCTCTCTAACCTTTTTTTTTTTTTTTTCTTTCCTTCCCCTCCCCCATGATCTTCTGTTAAGTTTCTCAGGATCCACATAAGAGTGAAAACATACGGTATCTTTCTCTGTATGACTTATTTCACTTAACATAACACTCTCCAGTTCCATCCATGTTGCTACAAAGGGCCATATTTCATTCTTTCTCGTTGCCACATAGTTTTCCATTGTGTATATAAACCACAATTTCTTTATCCATTCGTCAGTTGATGGACATTTAGGCTCTTTCCACAATTTGGCTATTGTTGAAAGTGCTGCTATAAACATTGGGGTACAAGTGCCCCTAGGCATCAGCACTCCTGTATCCCTTGGGTCAATTCCTAGCAGTGCTATTGCTGGGTCATAGGGTAGATCTATTTTTAATTTTTTGAGGAACCTCCACACTGTTTTCCAGAGCGGCGGCACCAGTTTGCATTCCCACCAACAGTGCAAGAGGGCTCTGGATTCTCCACATCCTCGCCAGCATCTACAGTCTCCTGGTTTGTTCATTTTAGCCACTCTGATTGGTGTGAGAACTTTCAACTAGTATGTAAATAAGTTCTGGAGAGTAACACCCAGGATAGGGTTACAGTTAACAATACTGCATTGTAAACTTCAAAAGTTGAGACTAGATCTTCATTGTTCTCACCACAAAAAAGAAATGGTAATTATGGGATCCCGATGGAGGTGTTAGCTAAGCTGAGGTGGTCTTTGCCCTGCAGTAAATAAATGTATCAAACCAACAGGCACACCTTAAACTTACACAATGCTATCAATCACAGGTCGATAAGACAAATACATTAAAACAGAAAAGGGTCGTCTCTAACTGTGATGGCTCAAGACAAAAACAAGCTCGCTTTGCAATCTTGTCTAAACACAGCCGGAACAAAAGCGTTGTCCAAGCCACAAACAGGACCAAACGATTCCTTTTCCGGGCTACCACGAGTGACTGCTTTTCTATACCAATCCCAGCTTCAGGCTTGGTTTGCTTTTGCCACCTTCTAGAGGAGACGAATTACAATAATCATAAAATACTCCCACTTCCTGACGGTATCCAATCCAGAGCAAAGCCCGGCTTCGCTGAACTCTTCCCCAAATCGCTTAACACGAGCCCAAGTCCAACTGTGCCCCGCTCCCAACACCCCTTTACCGAGCTACTTCATGACTGCCCATGGGGTGTGCGCTCCCTTGTCGCACGGAGTCAGTAAGCCTACCCCTTCTCCACGGCAGGTGGTTTCGGGCCGTCTTTGGTTCTTGCTGGGATCAACGAGTTTTGATCCACTGGATCGAGTATCCGCTGGAATCGTGACTGCTGCGGTCTAGACGCTTGGGTCCATTCCCTCCTCTTTCGGTAATAGCACTCAATACTTTCACGTGGGCGCCACATCGCCTGCACTCTCGAGTCACGTGCTTTGGTTTCCAGCCCCAGGAGTAGACATGTGACTGAGACGTGTCCAATCAGCGAGTCCCATCCCCTGGCTGCAGTGATTGGTTCAGGGGGAGCATGTGACACCAGTTGGTCCAATCAGAGCACATCCTAGGAGTCGAGCGTGGGGGGTGGCCTGGAGGAGAGCCCCTCCATCTTCCAGAAGACGCTGGCGGGCAGTGGTCGGCACCTGCTGGGGGAGACACCGAACGCGGCCTGGGGCATGGAAGGTACCCCACGTTTTGGGCTTGGTCTCTTTCCCTATAAAATGGGGGAGCATGACGACGTTCTTTAAGAGCTAGTGCCACGTAGCGGTGGTTTCTTGGGTGTGCAAATGGGTGATTATCTTGCTTTGGAAAAGCAGCAAAACCAACCGGGAATGTTGTGTTTTGTTTTAAAACACCGTCAAGCGTACCTGGGAGTTGGTCAAGCGAGGGACCCTGTAAGAATGTCTTGAATGTGTGAATTCACTGACCTTTGTCTCCCTAAGGAGGGAGGCATAATAACAGCTTGTCACCAGCGTCCTTACTGCCCGGTGGGGGGCTGCCCTGTGACCAGGAGCGGCAGGGTAGGGGGCACATAGGAGCACCGAGCCCCAGGGCGGGTGAACCTGTCACCGTTGCTCTGTCCTTGCTGCCTGGCGATCCTCGAAGCCCAGCCCCACATTTCAGGCTTTCTGTTGGGTCTAAGAAGTCACCATGGTCCAGGAGAGGTCACTGACGTGGCCTCAGCCCCCAGGCATGGTCATCCAGAGGGGACAAATGCCTAACCTGTGAGAGTGGCCTGCCCCGGGGACCAGGGAGGGAGCCTGGATGGGTGGGAGGCAGGTGTCAGCTGGGGCGGGAAAGCAGAGTGGGCTATGGGGCCACTTGCTAACTCTTCAGGCTGGTGTGACAGACCTAATGTCGGTTTCTTCCTCTGCATAATGGGGACGAAGGAAGGGTCGCTGTGAGGCTTGTCTGTGACATACCTTTGGAGCACCCAGCATTGTGTTGGTGCATCAGGTGCTCAACCAGGGACAGTTCTGGTTCCGGCTGCAAATGGGTCCCTGTCCTTGTCATAAATGCCTGGTGATTAATGCTCATGTGGGTTGATACTGTGGGTGACCTATGGAGGGTTCCAGACATGCTCTTGCGTCTAGCTCAATTCCTCTGGCTAATTTGGAGAAGGTGTGGTGGATATTGCTTCTCTGCCTATTTTACCCCTGTCCTCCTGCCCTCCAACCTGTCTTGGGACTCTTGGACTCAACTGTCGAAAGGGCCTCGTAGGAGCTGGGGCAGGCTGGACTCTTGAGACTCCAGATGAGCCCGAGCACAACAGCAGGGGGAGGGCGGCTCATGGCCCTCAGGCATCCCACCTGATCCGGCCTCTGCCTTCCTCTCCAGTTGCATGGGTGCCCCCTCCCCCCGCCCATTATTCATGACACTCAAGCCACCCAGGCCTCTATGGCACCTGTGGAACTTTCCAAACATGCTCTCAGCCCTCTGACTTTGTAGTGCCTGTTCTCCCTGCCTGGAACATCCTGCCTTCGGCTCTTCTCAGGACTTCTTCCTTTTCATTCAGCTCTTGGCTCAAACGTCACCTCTTATGCAAGATTTCCACAACCTCTGTCTAGTTCCATTCTGCCTCCTGCCCTTCAGGGCTCTTAGAGCAAGTGTTTAGAGATGTGTTTGTTGAGTGTCTTCCTCTCCCAGCAGGCAGGGGCCTGCTTTCCACTGTGTCCCCAGCACTGAGCACACAGCCTGCCCTGCAGGGAACTTCCGTCTCTGTGTCTGTCCATGTATGTGTGCGTGTGTCTGACTACCTGTGTATCTGTCTGTCTTAAGGTGTGCAACCTGATGATTTGAAATACGTATCCATTGTGAAATGATCACTAAAATCAAGTTGATTCCCGTATTCAGCACCAAACATCGTTACGAGCGTGTGGGGGGTGGGGTGAGGACACTTAAAATCTACTCTCAGCAAATTTCAGGGGTTTAGTAGAGTATTATTACCTATAGTCATCATGCCATACGCCAGATCTCTAGAACTTGTTCATTTTGTAACTGGAAGATTGTACCTTTTGACCTACATCTTCCCATTTCCGCAGCCCCAGAGCTTGACAATCACCCATTCTACTCTCTGGTTCTGTGAGTTCAACTTTTTTAGGTTGTACGTATAAGTAAGATCATACCGCGTTTGGCTTACCTCACTTAGCAGAATGTCCTCCAGGTTGACCCGTGTTACTGCCAATGGCAGGATTTTCTTCCTTTTTATGGCTAAATAATATTCCACCGAAGTATACACATTTTCTTTATTGAACAGCTCAGGGCTGGCAACGTGTGGCCCGTGGGCTGGCTGGTTGTTTTTGTAAATAAAGATTTATTGGCACATAGCCACGCCAGTTTGTTTACAAATGGCTCATGGCTGCTTTCGTGCTTGACTGGCAGAGCTGGGTAGTTGGTAGTTGGGGCAGCTAGGCAGTTGCACCAGAAACCATACGGCTGGCAGAGCCTACAGTGTTTGGCCCTTTGCAGAAAATGTTTGGTGAGCCTGGGTAGGGAATGCGGTTCTGTTTCTGGGTGGGCTGTGCACAGGGTTTTGTGCACGCAGCACAAAGGATGAGGCTGTAACTGTTAATACGGCCCAGTGTGCGTCTCAAATTGGGGTCCTTATAGCAGGACACAGCAGTGCTGAGTCCGGATTAGAGGTTCCCAATCTAGAGTGATTTTGCCACCCAGGACATCTGGTAATGTTTGGAGACATTTCGGGTTGTCATGACTCAGGGAGGAGAGGCGCTATACTGGCGTCTGTTGGACAGAGCCCAGGGATACTGCTAAACCTCCTACAATGCACAGGACGGCCCCTACGACAAAGAATTATCTGGCCTCCGGTGTCAATAGTGCTGAGGCAGATACCCTGGACAGCGGGACAAGAGACACCTCTTGTGTTGTCACTTTTGCTCCATGGTAAAAGGTTGAAGACATCCTACTTCTATTATAACAAATGCAAATGTATTATGGAGGAGAAAGCAACGTTCGCATGACTTTTCAAACAAAAACCTGATATTTCCAAAAATGCCACTCTGGGAGTGGGCTGCTTTGGGCTCTGCTCCTGTGTCCCCACCTCCTGTTTCTGGGAGTGCTGGGAACGCTGCTTTCTTAGAGATGAATTCCAAATCCGTAACACTGCATAGGTGTCTTCCACATTCACTGCTTTGTTCCTCTCCCCAGTCCCTGTCCTTGGGAATATTCTTTGGTCCCTCTATATCACGCAATAGGAAGTCACATGTTTTCTGTGGGACAGGCAGCCAGCCAAGCATTTTATAGACGGTTTGTCTTTTATCCAAAGCACCAGGAGTGCCCCAAAACAGACATTCATTTTTCTGCCTTCGAACTCAAAAAGTCCTCCATGCTCCCTTTCTTGATCACATAAACTCCTACTCATCCCTCAAAACCCAGTTCTCACAAACCTTCCTCCGTCAAGTGGTTTAGAGCATGGGCCCTGAAACCCGCTGCCTAGATTTACATCCTCCTTGGCCTCTTACTTGCTGTGTGTTCTTGGGCAGATGGCTTTATTTCTCTGTGCAGTCAATTTCCCTTACAGTGGTGTTTTGAGAATTAAAGATAATATGTGTACGAACATACATGCTTGGAACAGTAGGTGGCACATAAGAGCTGCCTAATCAACGTTAGGCTTTCTTTGACCTCCTTCCCTATCAGCACTCCATCGCACCTCATAGACCCTGGGTCTCAGGGGCATTTTTGGATTTGTTCATAGGTGTTCATATGTGGTTGTGGAAAGAAAGAATGTGATGTGGAGGAGATATCCAGTAGCCATGTTTTGTAGGCGTGACTGCTAAGCCCTGAGCAAAAATCCCAGCCTTCAGCAAACTTCTGAGCCCCAAATAGGCTGAGTGGAGGCCACGGAGGACATCAGTTACAGAGTTGTCAAGAGATACGCATGGTCTGTTCTTGCGAGCCAGCACCAACACATCCGGTTAAACCTCTCATGCTAACTCTGCTTGGTTGTTTGGTGGTGTCCTGTGGGGTGGTGTTGAGAAGGCTTCTGAGACTGTCTGGGTGCAGAGAAGAAGGGTGACCTCATCGTTTATGGCCGTCTGCCATGGGTGACGCAGGAGAGGCGGCGTATGTGTGCAAGTTCTTCTCATCTCTGGACTGATGAGACTATGGGCAGAGGTCCTTTCAGGGCCGGGCAGCCAGGAGGTGGTGCATACTAGAGCTGGGCAAAGCTGTCTCATGTTTTTGCAAAGTACGCGTGGAGTGATCAGCGGCACCAGAAGTTGATGAACACCACGGGCGCACGAGGCAGTGTGGCACCAAGTGTGGGTTTGAGAGTCAAGCTGAGCTGGGCTGGTACTTCCAGGCCATTCGTGGTGCCGCCTTGGGCAGAATTGCTTCTCCTCTGTGACCCCCAGTGTCCTCATCTGACAGGAAGGGGGCGCTATTGAGAGGACTGGTTATGTGCAGGAGGAGGAAGCTGGAGGCTCCTTGCTGGTGTTTTCTCAGGAGGGTTGCCTTTCTCGGCTTCAGTTGGAAGCTGCAAGCGCATTGCTTGAACAGCAGCCAAGTCGGCATCATAAACCCCGAAAATCCTGTGACTGATTTCCAAGCAGCGGTAAAACTCAAGATCGCTCACAAGACTTCTCGCTCCACTTAAACATTTTCCCTGAGTTATTCTTTTCCTTTTGCAAATAGAGACAGAATAAAACGGATAGAGAGGGAAAAAAAGACGCCGCTTACCCGCACTCTGCAGATAAACATCCATGAGTAGTTGGGCTGCAGGCACGGTCTTAATTGAAGGACAGGGCGGGCTTGCGTTCACTGTCATCCCCAGACGGACCAGGTTCCGACGAGATGCTGACGCAGGCTTGTCTCTGTGTGGCCTTGTGTGCTACAAACAAATGCATTACCCAGGTCAGATCCTTGACTATGGAAGCTGAGCTTTCCATGACCAAATTGCTGCCTGTTTTGCTCGGGAGCCTTGGTCACCGTGTCCTTCCAAACACTGCTGTTTATTTTCGTTCTCTGATAGCTAACGAGACTCATTGACGGTGCCCACAACCTAGCCTCCCTCCACTTGGAAGGTGTGAGCAGGAGCTCAGACTCAGGGGGAGGAGGCAGTTCCGCAGTGAAATGGATGCTCAGGAGGGCAGTCCTGGGCAGCAAGGGGCCAGGTGTGCAGGCCCCGTTCTGCTGTGTGTCTTTAGACGAGTCACTTAGCGGTTCTGGTCACAGCGAACCAGAACCTTTCACCTCGGTTGATTGGATCAGGCGTTCTAAGGTGGTGCCTCGGGGTCTTGTTATAATGCAGACTCTGGGTGAGCGGGTCTGGGCTGGGGCCTGAGGCTCTGCATTTTTCTCCGAAAATGTCAGTGCTCTGGTTCTTCTTGCCACTTCAACTAGATGTGTTTAAAGATGCACGGAAGTGCTTTGCGAATGGAGTGTCTGTGCCGTTGTCAGGAGTTTAATACGGGAAATAGAGACGCGCAGTTTTCATCAGCTGCTCTGCCAGGCGGTGCCTACCCAGTGCCTTGCAGGTACTTGACAGTGCACTAGATTCAGGAGCAGTGATGTGGGTTGGAGCTCCCTAACTCCTCCCGCGTGGTGATGGGGCAGAGAGAGCAAAGGTGTCGGTCCCAGACAGGCTTCAGTCTGAATCCCCGCTCTGCTGTTTCATGGTTGTGTGATCATAAGTAAGTCAGCTCACCTGTCGTGGCCTCAGTTTCCTCATCTGCTCAATGGGAATGGCGTCACCATCACAGGGGTTGCAGAGAGGCGTGAAAAAGGCGATGGATGCGCTGCGCCTGGCTCAGCACCTGCCAGGTGGTAGACACTCCTTCTGCACTTGTCACGGGCACACACCTGCTTCCTCAGGTCAGGGCTAAAAGGGGAGGGGGTGATAATATCCCCAAGGCACCCTTCAGCTCTCGCAACCTTGGTCTGGGGTCATTGGATTTCTCTTGGGGGACTTGGAGGCCATTCCTGCCAGGTCAGCACAAAGGGCTTCAGGGAGTCAGAGTCCATGTCCGTTGGTACCGAGGCACATAGTGTGTCCTCACGTCCCTGCCAGCAGTCAGCAGGCTGCGCTCCCGCAAGGACCAGCAACGCTCACACTGAGGGCAACAGCGTTTGAGAGCGGATGACACAGATTTCTGTGTCGGACAGACCTGGGCTCAAGCCTCACCCAAGGAGCCTTGGTCTTCTCATCCGTAAAATGGGGTTCCTCCTGCCTGCCTTGCAGAATTAGGTGAGGATCAGCGAGAACAGTGATGATAAGCAGACAGCCCCCTCCTTATGTGCCAGACTGGGCTCGGTGCCTCGCGTGAAGCAGAGTCCTCAAAAGCCCCATGGCCCTGACCTCGTGCGGCTGCCCAACTGCATACAAGTAAGGAAACTGAGGCTCAGAGAGATTACGTGACACGCCTGCGGGTGTCGCGCTGGCAAGGGGCAGAGCCACGACTGTACTGTCTCCGTTTTCTCCAGAACTGATTGTGGGGGTGGGGCTGAGCTGGGGTGGGGCCCGTGCTGCTGCTTGACAGGAGGGCAAACACACACCAAGGCAGGTGTGTGTGTATCTGATGACTTTGCGTCTGAGATCCCGGGGCTCCTTTTGGCCCGGTTTCTCTAATACCTTTTTACTAGACATCATGGTTGTGTGATCGTAACTGAGGGCCATATCCCCTGGCCCTACTTGGCTTTGGCTTCCCGTCTGTCTGTGGGCGTGACGTCAGCATCAGAGGACAGCCCGAGAGGGTGAAGCCACATGGTGGGCGTGAAGTGCCTGAGCCGTCACATCAGGGTATTACCTCGACAGCTGAAGGATACGCTCAGCACCTGCCAGTGCCTCCTTATTCTTGCCTGGACCCCAGCCCTCCAAACTACACTTCTCTTCCTTACGTGTGTCTGAGAGATTTTCTGGGGCGTGGTTAGGAGCTCCGCAGTTGTAAGTTATATTACGGGAGCCGTAAGACCGAGGCCCTGGGTGTCTCTGGCCCTGACTGTATCCTGTGTTGGCAGGCGGAACAGCTTCCGGGGCCCTGTCGGTCTTTCTAGACAGGAAGAGAGAAAGGCCTGAGAAAGGTCCCGAGGGTTGTGGACATGGCAGTCAGGTCGATAGCCTGCTGCAGAAACCAGCCTGCTCTGCAGCCACGAGGTAGTGGCTGCAGCTTCCCAGTGCTGAGGAGGGCCTGCTTCCCAGAGCCCCGCTGCACACTGAAGCAAGTCAGGATGGATCAGGCTGTCAGGGACGGGCTTCTTCCCGCTAGCAGCGTGCGAGCCTCAGCTGCCCCAGGCTGGCCACCCTGTGTGCGCCTTTGCTCCAGCACCTGGCCTCTGACTCGCCCTCGGGAACTCCCCGGAGAGAGCAAACATCACTCGCCTCCAGGAGTTGGGGGGGTGCAGAGGCCAGTGTGTGGAGCAGCCAGGGTGCAGGGCAGAGAACAGCAGACCCGGAGACTGACTCCAAGTGGCTTAACCCTCTCTAGACTCAGCTTTCTCCTTGCGAAATGGGATCATAGACCTTGATTCTGAGAGGCAGGGCATGTAGAAGACTAGAGCTCGGCACGTCTGGACATGGACCTTGGCTGGGCCACTGCCTTCCTGGAAAAGTTACTCCATCTTTCTGGTCCTCAGATTGCCCTTCTGTGACAAGGGAGATGATGACGGCATCAGATCTCCTAGAGTTACCGTACAGATTAAGACAAAATAGTGTGTGCAAAGTGCTTGGCCTGTTACTTGGCAAACTGCGTGTTTGGCCTTGTTACTCTTGGACTCATTCTTTATTCCTTCCAGGTGGTTTGTGGGAGTTGGAGAAGCAAAAAGGCCACTAAGAACTGAATGGATGTTTCTAGAGTTGTTGGGAAAATTAGCTGAGGTGATGCATGTGAAAGACCCATCCCCACTGCTCAGGAAGCCCTCAGGGTCAGCAGAGGCGTGTCCCCCTTACCCACTGTCACCTGCTGACAGTCTAACCGTAACAGAGAGCTAACCCTTCTGTGGCTTGTACTATGTACCAGGCATTGTTCTAAGCACTTCATAAATGTTTATTCATTTAATTCCGTGGCATATGAGGTGTGTATCATTATTATCCCCATTTTATAGACGAGCAGACTGAGTCAGGAAGTGAAGGACCTGGAGAGGGTTATACCGATATTGAAGGGTAGAGCCAGGCATACAACCCTGCTCCACCAGAGACAGATTCCCAGGATATAGGCCGCACTCCTGACGTGGATTTCCACATCTCGCCTCCTTTGTACTGCCCACGAGACCATGCTGTCCATAAGACTGCAGCCCTAAGAGCCACCTGCTCTTAGGTGGCTCCAGTTCAGCTCAATCCCTGACTGAGTTCAGTGCCACTCAGCTCGACTCAAGCAGAACATGTGCCCCAGAGGATCTTAGGCCAGATGTGAGTGACTCCGTGAATGATCCAAAACCTGGAGGTCATCTTCACGCTCGTTCTGTTCCCATGGCTCTGATGGGAATCTTATGTCCCCCATTCACAGAGAATAACACCAAGATGTTACATGCGCAAAGCAGCGTAGAGTTTTGAAATCCTTTTATGTTTGAGCTTGTTTGTGACACATGTTTGCTAAGCCAGGCCAGCTTGGAAGCAGAGAAAAAGAGGTGATACAGAGAACACTTAATAATTCATACTATTAACGGGGCAGCTACTGTGTTCTACACACCATGCTAGGTGTTTAGCAAACATGATCTCATTTAACCTGGCAACTCGGGGAATGAGATTATTCTGGGTATTTTTATTTTATTTATTTATTTATTTATTTATTTTTGTACGCTCAGTTTTTTTTTTTTTAACGTTTATTTATTTTTGGGACAGAGAGAGACAGAGCATGAACGGGGGAGGGGCAGAGAGAGAGGGAGACACAGAATCGGAAACAGGCTTCAGGCTCTGAGCCATCAGCCCAGAGCCTGACGCGGGGCTCGAACTCCCGGACCGCGAGATCGTGACCTGGCTGAAGTCGGACGCTTAACCAACTGCGCCACCCAGGCGCCCCATATTCTGGGTATTTTTAAAGATGAGGAACTTGAGGTGTGGACAGGCTGAGTGACTTTTCCAAGTTACAAAGCTGGTCGGAGGCCGAGTGGTTTCCGAGGGCTGTGTCCTCCCAGAGCTCTGCCCTGCCTCCATGGGCAGGTCATTTAGGGAAACCAGAAAGAAATCGGGGTGCAGGGGAATAAGGGATGACAAGAGGTGTGTCCTTCCATTACCTGTGAACTGTAAGTTCTAGGCTGGATGGAAGCAGGTTTCCCGCCCCCGGACGGAATCAGGGCCGCTTTTTGGACCTGGCATGATTTCACGCCTTCCCCAAACGCGCGATTCTTGCTGAGCTGACACGATGCTCGCAATGCTGTGTTCACACTGCAGGTGTCTTAGGGTTTGGGTTGGAAGGAGACCACAGAGCAGCGCCCTCAAGCTCCTCGCCTTGGGCTGTGCGGACTGTGGCTACCAGAGGGGACCCCTCAGAGCCGGGTAGCCGAGAGACCAGAGCTGGGGCCTCCATGCAGCGTTCGCTGGGGTTAATGAAATCAAAAGCTTTAGAAGGAAGGAGAATTGAGATTTGCTTTTTAAAAATGAACATTAACTACACGATCGATCCTTTCTTCGTTTTTTGCTTCCTCTTTGTCTTTGGGGTCCCTGGGGTGTGCTTGCTGTGGGCTTCGTGTACAGTAAAAATCTTGGTAATTAAAATGCTAACTTAGACCAAAAAGGAGAGCTCACCGTGGAAAGGGGTAGAGAGTCTGTCTAGTGAGCCCAGAAATGGCACGCTGCTGGTTTGAGCTCCTCCTGCTTCAAAGGGAGGTGGCTTCTGCTGAGAATGAACGGCCGGCCGCTCCAAGGCCTATCCGTTTTTCTTTTCTTTTGTCTGGATCCCCGTTCGCATTTTTCCTTTGCTTTGAGACGTTAACTCTGGGAGGTGGCATGGCTCATTGGAACAGCCTCTTCAAACAGCCACTGAGAATCCCTTGCTCACCATTGTCCGAGCATGTGATCTTGACCGTGGTTCTTAACCTCGCTCAGCTTCAATTCCCTCATTCATTTTTTTTTTTAATTTTTTTTTTCAACGTTTATTTATTTTTGGGACAGAGAGAGACAGAGCATGAACGGGGGAGGGGCAGAGAGAGAGGGAGACACAGAATCGGAAGCAGGCTCCAGGCTCTGAGCCGTCAGCCCAGAGCCTGACGCGGGGCTCGAACGCATGGACCGCGAGATCGTGACCTGGCTGAAGTCGGACGCTTAACCGACTGCGCCACCCAGGCTCCCCTCATTCATTAAATCAGGATGGGGACACCCTACCTGCTGGATGTCGGGGCCTGCATCGCTCTGCAGTTGGTAACTTACTTTTCAACGTTTATTTATTTTTGGGACAGAGAGAGACAGAGCATGAACGGGGGAGGGGCAGAGAGAGAGGGAGACACAGAATCGGAAACAGGCTCCAGGCTCTGAGCCATCAGCTCAGAGCCCGACGCGGGGCTCGAACTCACGGACCGCGAGATCGTGACCTGGCTGAAATCGGACGCTTAACCGACTGCGCCACCCAGGCGCCCCGGTAACTTACTTTTAAGATGATTTTTGGGGTGGGCATCTTAATAGCCAGAGAACAACTTGATGGGGACAGAACAGACTTTTCCCCTTGGGGGACGTTAGCACGTCACCTCTCAGCTCGTAAATTATGAAATATCTTCTCCCCCCGCCGGGCCGTCAGACAGCCTGGCGGAGCCGCAGACCTCACAGGGCCCGAACAGGAGTCGGATTTGTCAATGAGCAGGACTGACGTGTGCACAGTGTAGCTGCCGCAGTCTTTCCTCTGCTGTGCTCCACGCTTTTCCCTGGAGCCACGCTCTGGCTCCAGGACGGCCTCCTGCTGTCCTGAGATGGTAGGGTTCCTTCAGCTCTTGGCTCATGGGTGATGCCTGGTTCTGTCTCTGGCCAAGCCAGCAATCTTCCCCTCGTTCCTGTTCCTGCACACAGCTATTCTGATCATGCACAGAAGGGAGGGAGAGGAGGCATGCGCTGCAGTGAGGCAGAGTGGGGTTTGCCCCCAGCTTCCAGACCCGCCTGTGAACTCTCAGCACCCACTTCCTCGGTGGCACGATAAGGCAGAGTAGTCCTGCCTTCCCCATAGCTTTGTCATAGGGAGTAAATGAAGTGCCTGTCAGACAAGCACTTAGCTGAAGGCATACATGTTAGGTGTTATTATGTCTGCCTTTTTTTTTTTTAATGAGAAACTCTTTGCACTGTTTCTTCGCCCATCTTGCTAAAATCTTCTGAGATAGAACACCAAGAGATCCCTAAAAGAATCCTCAGAGTCAGATGTTTCACTCTCCATTTGCCTCGACAGTCAAAGGACAAGCAGGACCTCACGCTGCCATCTTCCTCATCGAATGAGGAAGATTCAAGTAGGCCATTGCTTTCAGACAGAATGGCAGGTGTCATTAGTCTGAGAAGTCAGCAGAGGGTGGATGTCAAAACCTCCTTGGCTTGGTTTTTGAGACCTTCCATGATCTGGCCCTCACCTGCCTTTTGGCCTCCGTGCCCTCTGCTCCCCCTCAGGGGCACACAGGGTGACTGCGGTGTATGGGATCACACTTTCCCACGTGGCCAAGGTTGGGAGTTTAAAATGATTAGAGAATCAAGCGCTGGACTTCGAGGTTGATATTCCTTGGATATTCCTGGAATCAAGGTTGATTTCGTCTTCCAGCCCTCCTTGGAGACTGGAAATCAGCATGGCCTGGGGGGAAAGCTCTCTGGAGCAGGTCACTTGGCCTGGATTCTCCCTTCTGCTTGGTATGACCTCAGGCACCCTCACAGCAGAGGGATGAATGGTGGCCTCTCCAGTTCTTTCCATCCTTCTGGGATTCTAATGGAATTGCCTCTCCCTGTCCTGGTTCCAAGTTTCTGTTGTCCCTAAGCTTCTTACCATTGTCTTCACCTCCTGCTTATAAATGTTTAAAAATATTCACTTGATGCACAGTGGGATTATAGACTCTCTCATTTCCGAAATGAAAAGCAGCTCATGCATTATTCAAGAAAAATATTGTATTATTGAACAAAGGATGCATGCGTTCATCCCTTATTATGCATTCCAGTCTTTGCTATCTTATTAGTAGATGTGTTCTGTGAGCATTTCACTGATGGGGTTTGTAAACAAAGGCAGAGATCAAATGCTAGTGTGTTTCGATAGCAAGATTAAGAGATGATTGTGAAGCCGTCAGTTGGCATGCCTGGGAGGTCATCTGGTCTACCCAGTGCCTGGGCTCCTCCCTATTCTTACCCACTGGAAGTTCACCCTTGGCTTAAACTCTTCCAGTGATGGGAAGCTTACCGCTCTGATTTCCTCTTTGTGGAGTTTGGCAGGATGTTTCTCTCACATGGGCTGAAATCTCTCTTCCTGTGGCCCCTACTTAGTTTCCACACCAGACAGTTCTGTTCCCATTTCTCCATGACAGGTCTTACGTGAAGACGGCGATTGCCATCACCCACCCAGGTTCTTTGAAAGACTAAATACTCCCTGAGTCTTCAGCAACTGCCCATTGCACAAAACGAGAGCCACCTGGACCTACCAGATACTGAAAGAGCGTCTTCTTTATGTTCCAGGCACTTTGATAAAGTGTTTATAGCTTCTAGCAGGGATCAAAATTCACTCCACATCTCTCCAGCCCTGTCTCCCAGTGCTCTCCCCTCATCCTCATTCTTCAGCCTCCCTGGCTTTCTAGTCCTCCAGCACACCGAGCTCCTCCTTGCTCAGGGCCTTTGCACATGCCCTCTTCACTGCCTGGGAGGCATTCCCAAGGTCTTCACATCCGCTGCGCACTTCTCACCATGCAGCTGTCAACTGAAAGGACACCTACTCCGAGAAGCTTCCTTGGACTTCTGTCTAAACCAGAATCTCTGTCCTATTTCTACCCCAGCACTCTCCACCCTCTTATCCTGTTTTATTTTTCTGCAGCACCTTGCATTAAATCCATCTATTCAGCAAATCTTTACTGAACACCTACTATGTGCCTCCGATTGCTAGGAAGCTGAGCTACATTGAAGAATGTAACAATGATTCTTGCCTTCACAGAGCTTACGTTATCTCAGGAGAGACAGAAAATACACAGCAAACACGGATGAATGATCATTTCGTCATTTCAGAGATGTGATTTCCGCAAGGACAATTTTAATACATGAAATAATCTTTTTTTATTTGTTTATGTATTTATTGTTTGTCTCTCCTCCCTAGAAAGTAAGATCTGTGAGGGCAGACTTTGTCTCATTTCTGTCGGAACCCAGTATCTGGCACATTGTAGGCACTCAGTGGATTTTTGTGGCATGACTGTCGAATGCCTATCTGACAAGATAAGAGGCCACGGCAGAGATTTTTGTCCAAGGTATAACATAAAATCCATGCCATTGTTATCTGTACCCTCCATTTTTCCGTGTGAATTTTGTGGTTCTTTAGGTCTTGCCTCTCTCCTTCCTTTCCCATCTTTCCCATAGAACTGCAAGAAGAAAGGATTTATATCCACGTGCAGCTAGCACATCCCATGATGTGGCTTGACAGAGCAAAGGCTAGCATTCCCATTTTGCAGATGAAGAAACTGAGGCTCAGGCCATGCAGGTTTAGGGGCAGAGTGTGGACTTGAACCAGGGTCCTTTCCGCCAACAGGAAGACCAGTGGGAAGCCCACCCCCTTTGGCGTTCCCGCGCCATCCCCAGGCCAGAGCTTCTGTGAGTGGCACAGACGATGGGTTGTCCGTGAGGACTCTCAGGAGAGTGGACTCCTCACCCCCTCCTCCGAGTCGAGCACGGGGGTGGAATTTTCCCGAGAGCGAATGTGCTGCTTCACAGCTCCCTCTGAACCAGTGCGGTCAGGGGCAAATCCTGCTCTGCCTGATGGAGCCTCTTAAACAGATCCAAATAAGTAAGCAGGAAGCTTTGAATAATTGGCTTTTGCTTCTCAAAGCCAATTGTTATCAGAATGAATCCTCCCTTCTGCCTCTTTCATTACATTTAACTAAATTGTCTCTGGGTCTCGGCAAAAAGGTTAACTCTTTTACTTCCAGATGTTTTCAAGACGACACTACCTTCCCTTTGTACAGAATTTTAGGATTCACACGGTCCTTTCCTACAAACGACAAATGTGATTTCAGTCCAGGCATACGCACCGTCCTGTGGTGTGGGAAGGCACTTTAAAGGCCGGGCATCCACGGATGGATGCATACGTTTTTCAGCAACAGAAAGCTTCTTTCCAATGGACATAAAAATAAAGGGAATTTACTGATATAGAACAGAAATGTCCAAAGGAAGTACCAATTTTGGGTGCGGTGTGATTATTACTATGCCTTCATTTCTCTGTGATTTGTTTTTTTTTTTTAGTTATTTTGCAAGTCAGATTCACTCTCAAGCTGGTTTCTTTCATGGCTGCGATATGGATACAACAAGCAATGCTTCACGCTTTCTCATGCGCATCCTCAGGGCAGAAAGAGCACTACTGTTTCCACATTCCACGCAAGAGGCTGGAGATTCGGCTCCCTTGCACCTGCGAGGGTCACATGCCCGCCCTGAACTGGTGACCGTGGCTGGGGACTGACCGATACTGGTCGGCTTCAGCCAGTCAGAGCTCCCCCCCTGTTTCAGGGCGCGAAGTCGGTTTCGCCCAAAGCATATTGATGCTGTCAGGGGGAGGGGAGAGGCTACAGGTGACGGACAGGGAGCCGACACGTTTGTACTGCAGGTCCACGTTAGGGTAGGAAGAATTGAGGAGTGAGTGGTTTCTTTAAGGGCATTTTGGTTACTTGGTAGTGGAGCGGAGACTGAAGCTAGAGTCTCATCTTTGAATTCAGAGGTCAGTCCAAACACCAAATCCTCCTTCGTCCTTCGGCAATGCTGACTTTGTGGTCTTCCTCTTGTTCAGAGGCTGGACAGTAGCAGCGGAGTAGGACGTTAGGCATGCGGGACGGCTTCCTTCATGGCTTGCGGATACCAGAAACCCCACATAATTACCTTCTTTTGGGCTGTAACGTTGCTCATTTAGGCATCAGCCGATACTCACTGGGCTGGGAACACTGGCTGGCCTGGACCATCTGGAAACCTGTCTTTTAATCAAGCATCTTTTAGTTGCAAATAAGAGGAACTGATTCAAGCCAGGCTGACAAAAAAAAGGAGGGGCTTCACTCTAAGTATGGGATTCTCCATCTCATCCCCTGTCTTTCCATAACATACGATTACAACGTAATTGTGGACGCCAAAAAGTTTAGTAACAGTACACACATAGCTGTGGACAATCGATTGACCCTCAAGGCTCTTGCATCCTGTTCGGTAGCTCACGTTGGTCTTTCAGGGTGATACTCTGTTCCTGTTGTTACATCTGGGTTTAGGCGACTTCAGCTAAAACCTAACTCAATTTGCATATACTCCAGCTAGCTCGTTTAGGCTTAATTAGATGCATGTGTTCAAGAGCAGAGGGGAGCCTGAAGAGTTTCTCAGGAAATGAAGGTGAGGACGAATCGGAAATCTGGATGGCCAACTCCATTCACCTCCTTATCTGGCTCAGATGCTCTGTCGCTGAGGCCTCAACGGTGTGCCACTTTGTCCCAAGCTTGCGTTCTGCTTCTGGTCCCATGGGTCCAAGCCAGAGACTGCTCCGGGCTGCCAGGAGACTTGCTGGTTTTGTAAAGTTCCTTCCACTCACTCCCCTGCAACAGCTGGGAGAATGGAGAATTTCTTGGCTGTTCAAATATTCAAACAGTACAAGTCAGGGTGAGCTGTCTTCTCCATGTCCTTATGAAGACACTGGATGGCCCTTTTTGGAGGTGGGAAGAGAGTGGCCTTCTTGTATATGTGGATTAAATAATTGTGAATGATCCCTTCCCATTCATGGACTTCATAATTTTCTCCTTCTCCCCGAAAGATCCCAATGCTGAGATGACCCTATGAGGAAGCAGGTGCCTTCTCCCAAGGATGAATTAATTCCTCCTTTGCTTTCCCCATGAATTCTCTAGAGTCTTTGCTCTAATTGCACAGCCTCAGCATTAGTTAAGAGCTTGCTGGAAATGTAAACTCTCAAACCTCATCCCAGACCTTGAAGCAGAATCTGTATTTTAGTAATATTTTGTAGGTCGCTCACATGTGCATTGAACTTCGAGATGCGCTGCTGTAGAAAATGTCTCTATTATGTGCAGTCTTTCATTGCACTCGTTGTATTGCTTACCTGTGTCCAGGAGGTCATGTCTTACCTGTGACAGTCATGTCTATTCACAAGGGTATCCCCATCTCCTATGGAGGAGCTGGTATCTAGGGGATATTCAGTAGCTATTGGATGGATGGATGGATGGATGGATGGATGGATGGATGGGTAAAGCAAGTTTCACTGCCTGTCTGGGAGGTCACCTGCCCTAGTGGAAGAAGGAAACAGACAGATGGGCTAGCTCTGGGGGTGTGTTCTACCCTGTCTCCCAGAGTCCCTTTTGGGATGGAGCCCCAGTTGCCCACAGTGGTGACCTACTCACAGCACACCCTGTATTGATTCCTTTCCCTTCCCTGACTTATTTCCCTCTGGTGCTTCTTGGGGTCTCCTTACGAATGCATGGCGTTCAGACCCTTACCTTAGGATCTTCTCAGAGACCAAATCAAACACAGCATCCACTGCAGCCAACCTCTTCTCATCATCTGACATTATGGTAAGCACCTGTGTGCATGATCTCATTTAATCTTTGCAGCAGCCCTGGCAGGTAGGGACCACTAGTTCTCCATACGAAGAAAATGTAGCTCGGGCAGGCAGAGTGATGTGCTACAGCTCCCCAGCTGGTGATGGGTCGAGCCAAGGTTTGGACCTGTTGATGTTTGGTTTCACACCTCATGGTCTTTACAGACTCCCCTCCCAAGACTTTGTGTTTTATCACCTGAGATCACGAATGTGAAGATGCTTGGTGAAGGTTACCAGCTCAGTTGTCATTATCGTGTTTCTAGGATAAGCAGACTTTGTCAAAATCTTTCTTTCCAAGCGATTAGGACAAGTCAGCCAGGGCTTGAGTTACAAGGGGGTGTGATAAGGATACTTTGGAGGGTCCTCGTGTTAGGATTCCGAGGGACCACAGGAAAATGGGGAAGTGCTAAGTCTAGGGACAGGGGAGATCTTGTTGGTAGAATAGGATGCGGCTGGATAGTTCAAGGAGAAGATGTGGGAAAGCCGGAATGATCTGGGTCCCTCTGTGGACGCAGTCTGTGTATGGTGCTTGGGTGTTGAGGCACAGCTAAGGACCATGGTAGACAAGAGTGGAAGTAGGAAGCAGGATTTTGTGTCGTTCAGGACAGTCAGAGTTGGGTGCCTGGTATAAATAAATTCTCCATGGCAGAGTGGCAAACAGCTTTTCTCTCACATGTCAGCCCCCGGGCACTGAGAGTGGCTTCCTGGAGCCCTGTGCAGAGGGCAGTTCTGAGGCTGCTTCTCCCCTCAGAGTGAAAGAAAGGCACGATTGATTAGTGATGTCTGCCAGGGGCACAGGCGTGGAGTGTCGGTGCACGTGCCACATGGAGGGACAGACTGGATTCCAGCGTGAGTCAGAACTATTCCTCCGGTTAGGACTGAAGCAACATTTACATTTCAAGTAGGCTTCCACTTTTGAAAGGGACGGTTTCCCCTTGAAGAGAGTTTATCTTTAATTTGAACATATGTGGCTAAACTCAGGCAATATGCAGAATCAGAGCTTGATTGTAATTCCCGAGGACAAGGAAGAGGAAAATCAGTGCATAATTTACTGAGTAGGACTCATACAGAAGAGGAACCTGTACGCATTGATGCATTGAGTGCCTGCCTTCCTCCCTCCCCACCCCTCCCCTTCCCATACCTTCTTTCCTCCTCATGGTGCCTTCTGTTGGGTGGGCTTTGGTGATGCTGAGTCTTATCATAACCTTTTCTGAGTCTGTGATCTGCCCCTCCAGACACTCTGGCTTCTTTGTCTTGCCTAAGCAGCAGGGACAAGTCCTGACTGTTGGAATTTTATTTTCTTAACTTGCTGCCTTTAGGAGAGGGAGGCAAAGTTCCCCTGCACAGGTCACGGCGTATGGTGCATCTGCCTGTGAGGAATGCTGCACAGGAACTATAAATAATGCAGGCACTTGTGCCCTTGAGTTTGGAGTGCATGTAGAATCTGCTGCATCATGTAACTTACTAAAGCTCCGTGCAGACCTGCATGGTGGTGGAGGTGGGGGTTGGCCAGGCTCACACGTAGTTTAACCTGGGACTGGTGTCCTTGACTTCACAGTGCCCTTGGGAGCCAAGGTGAAGTCACACGGAATGGTCTTGTCATGAATTCACGTTGGGACAATTTCTGTTCATATTTAATTAATAATTGTCAGGGTAGATGGTTTCACAGTGTACTCTACACTGAGGCTCTGGAATAGGAAGTGGCTTTTCTAAAATGAGCCTTGCACTCAGCACATTCCTGGGGGAGAGGGGAGATACTGCTCTTCCGGTGCAAAAGGATCGTTCGGAAGTGCAGTTAGACGGAGTATTTTGCCACAGAAGAAGGATGGGAAGCGGACTTCTTTGGTTGGCAGTAGATGCGTGGTACTTAACTAAGCAGAGAAGATTGAGGCTGAGGCTGGGATCGGTGGGCTGAAATGCCAAGACTGATGCAAAGTGTCTGCCATGAGCAGAGCTGGGGAAGAACCGGGAGATGCCCGTATGTGCCAGCCCTTCTCCAAGAGGAAGTTGTCTCGAAAAACAGGGCACGTGGAACAGACACCAACTCTTCTGGAAGTGAAAAAGAATTGGACGAGGTCCATCCGGACCACCCGTCACTGGAGGGACAGTTTGGATTTAGACATTGGCAGTCTCCAGGAAGAGCTAGCCTCTCCATCCTCCACTGTTTCCTAAGAGCATGAGCCAAAAGTATTGTTTAAGACCTAATGCAAATGAGGTTTTCAGGCAGAGGAGAGACAGGAGAGAGGAAAGCAAATACCTCCTTTTGGCACTGGGCACTGACTAGCAGAACCGTGAAGGAGATGGCTTTGTGGAACCACCTCAAAAATAGCGTGTCATTTTCCTGGAATTTCCATGTCTTCTAAAGCAGCGCAGTGAAGAGAGTTCGCTCAGCTTTCACGCGGATTCAAATCCTGACTCCATCATCTGTTGCCTGAATAACCTTGGACAGGTCCCTTGAACTTTTGGAGTCTGATTTTCTTCGTGTGTAAATTAAGACTAACACCACAAGACCCGTTTAACTGATAAGATTTGGCCAAAAGTAGAATGTGACTACCTTCCACGTAGAATCGACAGGTGTGGACGCGACTAGGACGGTGTCCGGGCAGACTCACAAAGGGACGGACCACCCTGGTTTTGCCTCCTCTTTTGCTCCTACCCTGGAGGTCCTGGATCCCCTCTTAGAGGTCACACCTTCCAGAATGTCTCCAGAAGAGACGAAAAGAGCTTCCGATCTTGGGGGATTTGGTCATTTTATCAAGAGACTCTGCAGGAAACAGCAGTGTGGAGGTTTAAGCTTGTCTCGCGGGCGATGATTCAGCCTGGCTGTCTGGGTCAGCGCCTCCCCTTCTTTGTGAATGTCCTGCATGTGGAGTTTTGCCCCTTGCTTTTCTGTAGCGGGGAGAGGGAGACCAGGACCGCTTCCCACCCAGGTCTCTATGAAGCCCCAGAGTGAGGATCGCTGCCAGATGCTTTCCTGCCGTCTGGTTCTTTCTGGAGCCAAGTTCTGCCTCTCCTTTTTGAGGTTCTGGAATCACGCAACCCTTACAGCCCCAGGGAGAACGAGGTTTCTGTTAGAGCCAAAAAAGGCCCCAGACAGGAAGGACCTGGGGGGATGGCAGGGCGGTCCTTACCCAAGTAGCTCTACTAGCAGAAGGAAAGTCTGTGCAGAGGTCTGGGCCCATGACCTTCTCTGCCTCAAGGTGAGCCAGAAATCTCTAGCAGCCAGTGCATGGGTAAGTCAAGGTTACCTAGCTTGTGTTCTTACAACCCTCCATGCTGGTTAAATATAGTTGTGCTCCTGTGATAGGAATCCATGCCAATAGTAGGTTTATCTTCTCCTGCTTCACCTAAGACCCACCCACCATCCCTCCATCCTTGGCCCTAGCTGTGTAGACACTAGGTCTGTCAGGGTCCTAGGTCTACCAGGGTCTTTCCTCACTCTGGAATTTAAGCCGCAGTAATTCTGTTTTAGTTTTTGTTTCTTCCCTCCTAGCCTGGTTATTGAGACAGGATCAAGGCTGGCATCCAGCTCTTGCCTCCTGCTTCTCCTCTTGCAAGCCCAGAGGCCCGGCTGTCTGTGTCCAGAGTCAGGCACCTGCTGGGCTTCGGGGTTGGGTTTATTCCCCTGTCTCGCCCACGAAAGAGAAAGGCCCTGGTCGCCGGGCCTCTTTGAGAGCACTGAGACGTGGAGCTTGGGAGGCATCTCCCCACGGGCAATCAAGGCAGACGCTAAAGCCGATTTTTCTGTTTTCTGGCAGCAGCCGTTGCTTGCCTTCTCCCTCTGGGGAAATTAGCTTGCTGGCTCAGAGCGAGGGAAAATAAACAAGTCCAACCTGAAATATGCATTAGGGTTTGGCTATTTTTGGAGGTTTCCAAGATTGAAAATGGCTGACGGCTGACCAGTTCCCATCTGTCCCGAATTAAGTTTCAGCAGCTTTGCAGGGAGTGTGCGGGCGCCCATCAGAACCTTGAGCTGAGATTGGCAGTGACCTGTGGATCTGGTCGAAAGAACTGCGGCCCTAACTGGCTCATTTCTCTTAGTGACCAGCTCCGAGAGGAGGTGGACAAGGGATCTGGGTCAGGATGGGTCCATGGTTTTGAAATCAAGGGAGAGCAGGGGCTGGTTGCGTTTCCCCCGACTGATGGACTTGGAGCTTCGGACACGTTTTGGTCCTTCTGCATCAGGAGGAGGGGGAGGTTTCATTCATCTACCACCAGATTGTGAGTGTGCCACACACAGGGATTACCTCTGCTATGGACTGAATGTCTCTTCCCCCCGGCTCCCCAAAACTCATATGAGCCCTAACGTGACAGTTTGGGGAGGTGTGCCTTTGAGGGGTGATTAGGTCATGAGGGTGGAGCCCCCTGGTGGGGAGGAGAACTAACGCTTTCTTTTCCCCCCTCTGTGTGAGGACACGGTGAGAAGATGGCCATCTGCAGACCAGGAAGAGCCAGCCCCTCAACCAGACACCAGATGTGCTGGCACCTTGACCTTGGACTTCAGCCTCCAGAACCGTGAGAAATCAGTATTTATTGTTTCAGCCCCCAGTCTGTGGTGTTTTGTTACCACAGCCCAAGCTGACCAAGGCAGCATCTCTCTTATCCACAGCCCTCAGTAAAATGCCTGGTGCGTAGTAGGTGCTCAATAAGTGTGTGTTCAGTAAGTGGGGGTGAGGTCGGGGAGAGCAAATACTGAACGTTGCTGTGGACTTGCCGCTGCGCTTTTTACGCTGACTCACTCACAGACCCATTTTACAGATTCGGAAATAGAGATGAGAACACGTTTTATCCGTGTCTGCCCTTTGCCCTCGTCATTGACTATGCCTGTCCCCACCTTGGTACCTGTCGCTCTCTGCATGAGGGCTCTCTCTCAGCCTACGTGTAGGGCAGCCTGCAGCATCATGGAGTTGAAGCCCCAGGAGCAATGATTCCTGGGAGACTGGAGGATGAACACCCCTTCAGATGGGGCAGTTCAGGGGCACCATCTGTACCGTTTTGCAGAGCCACCTGCTGGCTACCAGAGAGGTGCCCACAGCGATGGGCACCGTGGGCATCCGTGGGCCCTGTCTTGGCTCCTTTCCTTCCCTGTCTTTCTTTCCCACACCCTTCCTCGGGCTCCTGGGCTCACCTCCTGAGTGCACTAGTTGCTTTGAGTGTCTGGTCTTTCTTGCTCCTGGGGGTGCCAGCCTGAGATTCTGGGGGTCCTGTGGGCCGGCCTGGGGCAGAGAACTGAGAGACCGGGAGGCCTGTCTCACTCCCCACCCTCTGTCTGGGTGGGGACTGGGTGTGCTTCTCACTCCCCACCCTCTGTCCTTTCTCCCATCCCTCCCCGTGGGGGAGCTGAGCAGCAGACGGAGTGCTGCTCACACACACAGATGGCCCTCAGGTGCCCCTTTCAACTCACCAGGGGCTGGCACGCTCAGCGGGGGACCAGTGCACTTGTCAGGGGGGTGGCACACTTACCAGGTTGTTGACACACTCACCAGGGAGCTGACACACTCGTGGGGGGGGCAGTGCACTCCTGGAGGGGCTGACACACTTGCTGGGAAGCTGACACGCTCAGGAGGCTGACAGGCTCACTGAGGAGGAGAGCAGCAGAGCCAGAAGTGACGTTGAGTGTGAATTGAGAGACGAGGGTCCAAGCCGCGGTCTGCCTCCCAGAGCCGTGTGGGTCCCGCAAGCTCCCTGTGCTCCCCGGGCCTCCCTTAGAAGGAGGTGACGCAACACCGTCACTGGGTGACGCCCAGGTGTCCTCTGACGGACGACTGGATAAACACAGTGTGGTAGGTCTGTACTTGGAATACTCAGCCATGAAGGAACCTGGTACTGACACGTGCTGTGATGTGCGTGAACCTTGAGAACACGATGCTGTGGGAGGACCCCAGACATGAAAGGTCACAGATTGTGTGATGCCGATTCAGTGAAATTTCCGGAGCAGCTAAATCCATGCAGACAGAAAGTAGATTAGTGATTTCCAGGAACTTGGGCAAAAGGGATTTGGGGGTACCTGCCTAACGGGACTGGGCTTTCCTTCTGAGGTGCCCAAAGTCTCTTAGAATCAGATAGAGGTGTTAGCTGCACGATTTTGTGGACTACTGAATGCCACTGAATCGCTCCCTTTAAAATGGTTCACGGTTAATTTGACATAGGTGGATTCTCCCTTAAAAAGAAGGGTGTGGGGCGCCTGGGTGGCGCAGTCGGTTAAGCGTCCGACTTCAGCCAGGTCACAATCTCGCGGTCCGGGAGTTCGAGCCCCGCATCAGGCTCTGGGCTGATGGCTCGGAGCCTGGAGCCTGTTTCCGATTCTGTGTCTCCCTCTCTCTCTGCCCCTCCCCCGTTCATGCTCTGTCTCTCTCTGTCCCAAAAATAAATAAACGTTGAAAAAAAAAGAAGGGTGTGACTGGGTAACCTAGTGGCGCTTGTTCCCTGGCTGCACATGTGGGCCACCTGGGAGCTTCCAGAATACTGATGTCGAGCCCCATGCCAGAGACTCTGATTCCATGGGTCATTTTTAAAAGTTCTCCCCAAGATCCTAACCTGCGGCAAGGTTCAGAATCACTGATCAGCGTCTGAGGTTCCTGCCACCTCTGTGTTTAGTGTGAATTTGAGTCAGTATACCCCCTCTCTCATACTATTTTATTTTATTTTATTTTATTTATTTATTTTTTCTCGTACTATTTTAAGTCTTTGCAAATTGTGGAGTAGAAGCCTTAGGAGTTGTTGTCGTCGTAAAGGTGTTAGAGGCACGTGCTTGTAGGAGAGGCAACTTTTGGGGTGGGGGTTGTGGAGGAGGAGAGGAGTTGCTGGAGCCCAGCCCCGTGCATCCAGCCTCTTTCAGTCACAGGAAAGTGTCCCTCCCAGCAGCACCTCACCCTTGGCAGAGTTAATATGTCAGATCACACATACAGTGTCAACCCTTTAAAGATATTCAGGCTGAAGTGGATGCAGTTTCATTCACACATTTACACGGAGGACCTACTGTGTGCCAGGCATTGTGCTTGGTGATGGAGAGGAGGAGGGGAGAGCGATTGAGAGGAATCAGAGCTCCGTTCAGGAGCTCCCTGTTGAGTTGTGCAAGATGGAAACGTCGTACAATAAAACAGTAACGTTCCTGATACTGTGATCCATTGGTTAACCTGGACTGATGATCTACTGCATGCCAGGCCCTTTAGTCAGACCACCTCATTACCCGATGGCTAAGTCACTGGCTCCAAGTGGTGGTTAATTTTGTGCATCGACCTGATGAGCTAAGGGATGCCTAAATAGCTGGTAAAACGGGACTTCTGGGTGTGTCTGTGAGGGTGTTTCTGGAAGAGATGAGCGTTGGAATCAGTAGACTAAAGAAGATGGCCTTCACCTTTGTGGGCAGGTGTCGCCCAATCTGTTGAGGGCGCACGTGGAACAAAAAGGCTGAGGAAGGGTAGGCTTGCTGTCTCTGCTGGAGCTCAGAGGGCCATCTTCTCCTGCCCTCACATGTCAGCAAGCCTGGTTCTCAGGACTTTGGGCTTGGACTGGGGTTTGTACCATCAGCTGCCCGGTTTCTCAGGCTTCAGGTTTGGGCTGGGCTATGCTTGTCACTACCCTGGGCCTCCAGCTTGGAGATTGCAGATCGTGGGACTTCTTAGCCTCCTTAATTGCAGGAGCCAATTCCTTATAATAACTCCTCCCTGCCTCTATCTGTCTTACTGGTTCTGTTTCTCCAGAGAAATCTGACAAAACAGGTTCCACGGCTGGGAAGTAGTAGAATCTTAGCTCCTGACCACCATGTTTTCCCGCTTGGGTTTCGCGGCTGACTCGGACCTTGCCGCTTAGAGACATAAGTGGCGCTAGGAGCACAGGAGTGTGGGCAGTTTGTTTCACATGAGGGAGACCTTCCTCCGTGTCCTGCCCACTGTGTAATCACTTGACACTTCGCTGCCTGACATAGTGGCCTCGGGCAGGTGGGAGGCAAGGCTTTGTGATTTTAAAAGCCTTGTAGGGTGGACAGAGGGAAGGCTTGCTGGAGTCACACTGCCTGAGGTTGAGTCTTGCATTGTGACCTTGGACGAACACCTCTGAGCCTGCCAGTTTCTTCACCTGTAAATGGAAATAAGGAGAGGACCCCCTCTCACATCATCACGGTGAAAATTAGAAGAGAGAATTCATGTAGGAGCTTGGCAGATTATAAACCTTCAAATGTCAGTTACCATTTGGAAGCTAAAAATGCCTTCACATTACGGTCTGAATGAGTTCTAGCTTTGAAAATAGCTCCAAATTCCATTTATGTTGAGAACCACATTCTGTTCCCCATGCCTGTGTGTGTGATGGCCCTTGGGAGTTGGGTGGTCATTAAGTGCTGTGTGGAACGAAGTCCTGTCCGTTCTGAAGGCCATTGCAGGAGGCTGGGTGACCCAAAGAAACTCCCTTCTGCTCTATGCCAGGAGATTTGGGGACTTGGAGGTCAAAAGCATGCAATGCTTCTACAAATCTAATAGAAATTCTTTCCGCCTCTTGAACGCAATGAAATTAGCCAGTGCTGATGTATTTCAGGAAATTCCTAGAATTCTCGGGTTATAGGAGAATATATTTGGACCGTTCTAACAATGCTTGAGTATTTTTTATGATAGTCCACTAAAATAGTCATCCCTGTTTAAATGGCCCAGAGATGGCAATTGTACTATGTTTTAAGTTAAAAAAAAAAAAAAAAAGATTAGGTAATACGTGTGCGTGGCATAACATTTAAAAGGGTACGTGGCCTGGCAATGCAGCCTCCCTGTTCAGAGTCAGCTGTCGATACTGGTTCCTTGTTTGTCCTTCCAGAGACAGCCCATATATTTATGCTCTATTCCTCTCCCACCGTCCCCTGCATCAATGGTGGCTTACTATAGTCACCATTCTGTTTCCCATCTCCCCTCCCCTCCCCTCTCCTGGTCAATTTTAACAATATGCGCCTTGGGGACTGTTCTATACTGTTAGAAAAGGCACATTCCATTTTAAGGATGTCTCATAATCTATCTTCCCAAGAATTTATTTATAGTTTTTAGGTTATCCTCACTATTTCCCTATTGTAAGCAATATTGCAAATAGCCTTTGTATTTCACACAAGTTCAAGTGTGATTGTAGGATAACTTTTCCCCAGCAGAATTTCTGGGTCACATAGTACATGCGTTTTTTAATTTTAAAAGTTTGTGCCACTGTTAGTGGGGATGTAAATCGGTGCAGCCACCATGGAAAACAGTGTGGAGGTTCCTCAAAAAATTAAAAATAAAACTACCATATGATCCAGCAATTTAAAGGAATGAAATCACTATCTTGGAGAGATACCTGCACCCCTATGTTCATGGCAGCATTATTCGCAATAGTTAAGACATGGAGACATCCTGAGTGTCCATCAGCGGATGAGTGGATAAAGAAAATGACACACACACAGAGTGGAGTATCATTTAGCCATAAAAAGAAGGGATTCCTGCCATTTGTGAGAACAGGGATGGATCTTGGGGGTATGATGTCAAGTGAAATAAGTCAGACGAAGATAAATGCTATATGATCCCACTTATATGGGGAATCTAAAAAAAAAGCCAAATTACAGAAACAGAGAGTAAAATGGTGGTTGCCAGGGGGTGGGGGAAGTGGGGAGATGATGGTCCAAACTGCAGGTTACAAGATGAACAAGTTTTGGGGATCCAGTGCACAGCATGGTGACTGTGGAGAACAGTATCGTATTACGTACTTGAAAGTTGCTAAGATCTGAATGTTCACACACACACACACACACACACACACACACACACACACACACGTGTAGTTAGATGATGGATGTGTTGGCTAACCTTTCTCTGGTGATCACTTCACAATATATATGTATATCAAATAAGAAAAGTTTAAGCCAAATTTCTCTTCATAGCGGCTTATCAATTACCACGTGTTTTGAACTTCTAATGGGCCAGAGTCAAAATGGCTGAAAACACAATGTCATTCATGTTGGGGGGAAATAGAGATGGGGATCTCTGTCCCCACAACCTCAGTGACATTGTGTTTTCAGCCATTATGATTTTGGCCCATTAGAAGTTCAAAACTCGCGATTACAGTTTTAATTTACATAGATCTTGTAATTCTTATGGATGAGCATATTTTCAGATGTTTGAGAGCTATTCGTATTTTATTTTTTCTAACAATTTTTTTAAACGTTTATTTCTGAGAGATAGAGAGAGACAGAGCACAACGTGAGGAGGGCAGAGAGAGAGGGAGACACAGAATCTGAAGCAGGCTCCAGGCTCTGAGCTGTCAGCACAGAGCCCAACACAGGGCTCGAACCCACAAACCGCGAGGTCATGACCTGAGCTGAAGTTGGACGCCCAACCGACTGAGCCAGCCAGGCTCCCCTATTTGTATTTTGTTTTTAAATGAAGGACATTTGGTCCATTTTCCTATTGAGCTGTTGACATTTTTTGAATTGATTTACAGGATTTCTTTCTATTTAGGAAATGACCTTTTCTTCTGGTTTGCATGAATATTTTCCCCAGTTTTGTCGTGTCTTTTTAAGCTTGGTGGTTTTTAAAGGTAGAAATTGCTTGTTTATTTGTTCAGATGTACCTTTCTTTTATATATGGATTCTGAATTTTAGTAGTCCTTAATGTGTTCTCTTCAAGATTTTACATATAAAAAAAACCTTCGTGTTTTCTTTTAGTATTTTAATGGTTCCATTACCTAATGTTTAAATCTTGGTTCCCTCTGGAATTTGTTTTTGGTGCAAGGTCTAAAGTGAGGGTCTGCCTTTCTGTCTTTCCAGATGCTTTCCCAGTTGTTAACCACTTAGGGAATAATCTTTCTTTCTCCCACTGATGTGAGTGCAACTACTATTATGTATCAACATCATGCCTATATTTTGGGCCTGTTTCTGGATTTTTTCATCTGAAATTCTCCACCCTCTGTCTTTGGAGTTCTCCAGTCTTTTTGTCCCAAGTCCTCCAAAATGTGAGAAAGGAAGTTTCTGTGTATTTTTGTCTGGATTCTGCTTTTGCAGTGGCTTCTATCTGGGACTGAACTCATGCTTGAGGTGGTGGCTGGCTAGAAAGGAGGCGTATGGATCAGGAAATCCCTCCCCTCCATTAGCGCAACCATATTCTCTCAGAATTCAGAGGTTCCAAATTGCTGCGTTGGAAAGACAGAATGAAAAATGGGTTGACCTCCTCTCTTGTGGAGAACCAGCTAATGATAATAATGACATCGATGATTATAAACTACCATCCGGTGGTGCCAGGCAAGCTAAATATGTTATTCCATTGATTTCCTCCCGCATCCGGTAGGTTTGCATTTTTATCTGCACATTACAGAAGAGGGAAGGCCAGGGGTGGGGGTGTCGAAAAGAATACGAAATAGAGGTGGGATTTGGACCCGGGTATAACTGATTCCGAATATAGGATCTTCTCCTGTGTGTAATGCAGGATCTCGGGCACAATATGGCCAGTGAAACCACACTTTGTTTACCTTTCCTTCCTTCATTAATTCATTCCAGGATCACTTTGGAGCACTTGGTCACTATTAACAGAAGTCAGAAAATCAGGGCAGGCAGATGGCATAAATGAATGAGGTTACCCAGGTGGGACAATAGGGGGCAGTGAGGACTGTGGCAAACAAGAGAACATATACATGTCCCTCAACCCAGACCATTGTTACTACGGAGGAACGTAAGCCTAGTGTCACCTAATCTTCTGATTCTTACAAGGAACCAGAAATCTAGTTTTTATGTGAAAGGTGTTAATTTTTAGATGTCAGCGAACTGTAAAAACAATCAATGTATGCTCTTTAAAACTTAATACTTAATTCTAAAAGTTTTCCTGTAGATAGTGCATTAAACAAACATTTATTCAATCAAATATGACTCAGCGATGGAAGGGAACAAATTATGGAGACACGCAGAAAACATGAATGATTCTTGGAAACAAAGTGCTGAGCAGAAGGCAGGCACATGGAAGGGCATGTGGAATATATCCACTTTCTTGAAATTCTAGAACTAGCAAAATTCAGCAGTAATGAGGGTTAGGATTGACTGGGAAGGGAGAGAGGACCCTTGCGGGGTGGCCGTGATATTCCATATCTTCATACGGATTTGGGTTATGCTGATCCATGATTTTGCCAAAACCTAGTGAACGTGTGCCTGGAATGTGTCCATTACACTGTATGTCAGTTGTACACCAAAACTCTAGAAACAACTATTGAGCTCTACTTAATGATAATCGTGCCCAGTATTTAGGAGGAAGTATACTGATGTCTGCAACTTACTTTGAAATGAACTAAGAATGGGACAGATTAATGGATGGAAGGGTAGATAAGGAGTCCATCAAATTTAGTAAAATGTTAGTGAATCAGTGTTGCATTTGAAAATTTCCATCACGGGGCACCTGGATGGCTTAGTCGGTTGAGCATCCAACTTCAGCTCAGGTCATGACCTCCCAGTTCCTGGGTTCGAGCCCCACATCGGGCTCTGTGCTGACAGCTCAGAGCTTGGAGGCTTCTTCAGATTCCGTGTCTCCCTTCCCCACTCACACTGTGTCTCTCTCTTTCTCTCTCAAAATTAAACATTAAAAAACACCCAGTTACACAGTGCAAATTTCCATCATAAGTTGGTGGGGAAAATGAGCAAAACAGACAGCATCGTGTGTAGGATAATGCACATACACACCTACTTTAATCACCTCTGGCTTTTGCACTGTACCCTTATGCTTCCCCACCAACCCGTGGCATCATGTCATCTGAGCAAGTTGATTACCAGGGGGTTGTTCCTGCAGCCACGCTCTTTGTTCTTCCATCCACCTTGCAGCAGGCTTGATAGATCGGGCACGGCTCACTGAGTGAAGGCATGAGAAAATCCATCACCTGATGACATCATTCACATTTCTCCACCATGACCTGTCCGAGACAGAAGCGAGCCTGGCCACCTTCTCATTAATCAACAGGAAAGAAGAAAACCATTTTGGCAACACAGCTTCTTAGCTCCCTTCTGCTAATCCATCTTGCCTCATTGGCATTCTTTCTCCACGTGGCATTTGAATTAAGAGGGGACAAAGATTATCCCAGAGCAGTCCCTTCACAGGGTTTAGGAGAGTGTTTGCAGGCTGAGTTGTGGTTCCGTGCACTGGTTGAGCAGGTGCAGCTTGTGGAGCAAGTGGCTGTGTCCATGTTGAAATCCCCCTGTGTGTCCTTGGCCACGGTCGGCATCATAGAAACTATGACCAAGGAGTCTCAGAGTCTTGGAGACACCATCAGAATTGTGGGGAGAAGGGAACAGGGGAGGGTGGTTTCTCTATATACTTTCTCTTAGAAGTGGCACCGTTTCAGGAATTTTATTTTATTTATAATTTTTTTAATGTTTATTTAGTTTTGAGAGAGGGAGAGAGGCAAAGAGGGAGGGAAAGGCAGAATCCTAAGCAGGCTCTCAGCTGTTTAGCATAGAGCCCAACGCGGGGCTCGAGCCCACAAACCGTGATCATGAGCTGAGCCAGAGTCGGACACTTAACCTACTGAGCCACTCAGGTGCCCTGATTTCAAGTATTTTAAAAGGCAATTTGTCATCCTAACAATTGTTAGGACTATGGTGCCTGCAGATTAGAAGAAGCCAGGGTCAGTCTTGTAAACATGTGATGCATCAAAGGTCAAACCTGTGGGCGTTTAGATTGTAGTCAAAAGAGAGCGCCTTTTTATGGGCTTTCCCCCTAAACTAGTTGAATTTTTCACTGGAATATTTGCTCCTTCTCCCTGAAGGAGAGTAATGCTTCCCTCTCTCAATGGTGTCATGCTTTTGACTTGCTTTGGCCAATGAAACATGAGCTGAAGTGACCTGAGTCGCGTCTTAAAAGAAGATTTGGGAGCCGTGTTCCTTTTTCCCCCATTGCCAAAGTCAAGCCCCAGATCATGGCTGCTCCAGCAGCCTAGGTCCTAGGGAGAAGACCCGGACCACAGCTGGCCCTGATGGACCTGCGACTTGAGTGAGAGACAAATATTTGTTACTGTCAAGTCACTGAGCTTTTGGGGTCATTTGTTCCTGCAGCATACCTAGCCTGTCCTAACTGATTGACTCTGAACCAGCAAAGGGGGCTTCTGCCCAAGTCCCATGGATGTGGTCCTCATGACATTAAGAGTTCTCTATAAAACTTCTGTGTAGTTTTTTGCTTTTTTTAAAAGAAAGTTCTTTTTTTTTTAATGTGCATTTTTGAGAGAGAGAGAGAGGAGAGAGGAGAGATTGGGAGACACAGAATCCAAAGCAGGCTCCAGGCTCTGAGCTGTCAGCACAGAGCCCGACTTGGGGCTCGAACTCATGACCTGTGAGATCATGACCTGAGCTGAAATCAGACACTTAATGGACTGAGCCACCCAGGTGCCCCAGTCTAGTTTGAAATAATGAAAACTGCGCAGTATAAAGCACCTTGGATAAAGATAAAGATAAGACAGTTTGGGTGTAATGACGTGTTGGGAGGGTGGTTGCTAAGCACAGAGCCCAAGTGGGTTGGTGAGGATGCAGTGGTTGTCAGAGACGAGGGAGCAGGTGGAGCCCCAGACCTGCTCTTCTCTAGCTGTGTGGCTTTGGCCCAAACCCTTGGCCTCTCCAGTCCTCTGTACCTACTAGGTAGGGTTGATGTGGATGAGGTCATACGGAAGAACTAGGTCAATTGCAAGGCTTACCATTGGGGTTCTTGTTGCTTTTTTCTCCTCTTCTTCCTCCCTCCCCCCTCCTCCTCCTCCTCTTACTGGCCTGAATAGCGTGGAGGAAGGGTGGGAGATGGTAAGTGGAGCATGAACAAGACACAGGGTATGCCTGCAGACTGAGAGGGCTCCAGCCGCCCCACGAAGGGCCTCGTGTTCTGAGTTCCTGGCAGACCCCTCTGAACGGCGACTTGGCCATTCACTAGCTGTTGTAACCTTATAGGTGGCACGGGCTGAAGGAAAGCTGGGTGAAGACAGGTCTCTTCTCAGTTTTATTTTAAATGCATAAAACAAAAGAATTAGAATTACATGGGGAACCAATGTTATCGCTGTCAAGACATTTGAAAATGCCAATTTGTGGGGCACCTGGGTGGCTCAGTTGGTTAAGCTTCCGACTTCAGCTCAGGTCATAATCTCCCGGTTTGTGAGTTCGAGCCCCACACTGGGTGAGCTCGAGCCCCGCTCCGGCCTCTGCACTCTCTCTCCCTCTCTCTCTGCCCTTTGCTCACTTGTGTTCTCTCTCTCTCTCTCTCTCAAAAACAAACAAACTCCAGTTTGTGATAGAATGAATACACACAGTTCCTTGACTGCTGCATTAAATGACTGGATGTATTGGCAGATCTAGTAACTGTCAATATTTCCGAGTTGTGCTGAGCACAAATAAGATTTTACAGTGTCTGCGACTATTGTGATGTGACGGGTAAATATCTGTGGTTTTCCTTGGTGACAAAGTCATGATAAAGTAAGTACTGTTATGCCCGGTTGTTTACATTCATTTGAAGGAAATGGAAACTTCCAGGTAGAGGTCCCTGAAAATCTTTTTCTAATTCAAGTTCCCATTCAAGTTCGTGAAGTCCTAGACTTATTCCCAAGACACCTTGAGGGTCTGTGGACCCCAGGTTAAGGACCCCTGCACCAGCTGCGTTTTCTCAAGGCATTCACAGCCTTTCTCTGAGCCTCACAGGCCTTCTGTGCGAGATAGTGTTCTCTGTTCTTGGTGTTTTTTTTTTTTTTTTAACTTTTCAATGTTTATTTATTTTTGAGAGAGAGCAAGAGAGCACAAGTGGGGGAGGGGCAGAGAGAGAAACACACATATGGAATCTGAAGCAGGCTCCAGGCTCTGAGCTGTCAGCACAGAGCCCGACACGGGGCTTGAACCCATGAACCTCGAGATCATGACCTGAGTCAAAGTTGGACGGTTAAGTGACTGAGCCACCCAGGCACCCCTTCGTGTTCTTTTTAAGTGTGGAATTTGTTTATCCTAAGGTGAGCAGCCCGTGTGGGGTCTTGATTCCCCGGATAATGGGTTTCAGGGGATAGTACCAAGGTAAGAAATGAGGACAACCAGCCGCTTCTCCTCTCTCCCCAAGTCCCTTGAAAGGACACACGCAAGGGAGAGAGAGGAAAAAGTGAGAACTTAATATAAAGCAACAGACCGAAAAACAAGAAAGGGTGACATCTACAAACCAGAATTATTTTTTTTTAAGTTTATTTATTTTGAGAGAGAGAGTGAGCAAGCACGTGCACAGTGGAGGGTCAAAGAGTGAGGGAGAGAGAGAATCCCAAGCAGGCTTTATGCCAGCAGCGCAGAGCCCCGTGCGAATTCTCAATAGTTGTAGACACTGTAAAATATTAGTTGTGCTTAGCACCACCCTGAAATATTGGTAGATACTAGATCTCCCAATGGATCTAGTCATTTAATGCTAAGGTGTGTATTCATTCTATCACAAGGAGTTGGGTGCTCAACCAAGCGACTGAACCACCTCACAAACCAGAGTTCTTCAAGAATTCCTGATAGATCAAAACTAGACCACATATTTGTGGAAGACCAGCCATTGGAAATCACAGCCTAGAACGTATTCAAAAGAATATCTGTCATTAGGGAGCACTTACTTTGTGCCAAGCTTTGGACTTACATTGTCTCTTTTAACCCTCATAATCATCCTGTGATGCAGCTTCTGGTGCTGTCCCCAATTTATGGATGAATAAACTGAACCTCAGTGGGTTCAAGTCCTTTGCCCCAAATCACACAACCAGGCAGCTTCAAAGTCTATAATGTTGTCTCCTGCACTCTCCTGGTAGTTAATTGCTTCATTTAATTCTTATGCAGGAAGAAGCTTTCTTTTTTTTTTTTTTTTTTTTAAGTCCTGCTGGAATCTGGAGGCTCAAGAACTGGGATGAAGACTGTTCTGGCACCACTCCTGGGTTGGGAAAAGCTTAAGCTGCTCCATTCCATTTTAAGGGCAACTCGGTCCTCATTAACCCTCTCCAGGTCAGCAATGCAGGCAGGAGCCGTCTGCCTCTTAGGGGGCCGCCAGGGGAACCCACGCTAATCCATTTGGGCATATCTGCACTTGAACACAGTTACCTCACTGTTTCTCTTCATCTCTCCTCTGAATACCATTTGCCCTAAAAATACTCTTTGACATTATGCACAAACATTGGAGAGACACTTACTTGGCCCTGACCTTTGTACGGTTCCTGCTAAAACAGATTCAGTGACACACAAATGGGGCTGAATTATTTATAGGCCTGAGGGGAAATCAAAGTTGCTTTTATTCCTATTGAAAATGTGGTAGAAGGCCAAAGAGTGCCAAATTAGCTTTGGCTCCTCCCAGAGGGTGTCCAGCTAAACTCAAGGATGCTTATTAAGGTTAGGGGTGTGCTCCACAAATGGGTCTTTGGAAAGCCCCATTCACCTGGGCTGTTTTTCCTTTTAAATGCCCCATTGGGGGACAGAGGTCTGCACCCTTCTTGACAGGAAGCTACCAGGATGAGAGTGGAGGTTTAAGGAGTGTCTGGGAGCTCAAAACACCCATGAGGTTGGCCATTTATGAGTGTATTGAGTAAGTCAGGTGACACTGATTGAGCACCTACTGGAGGCTAGGCACTGGAGACGGAGAGAGAAATTCATTAGCTCATTTGTGTAATGACTCAACAAATACTTATATGTGTCCTCCCTTGAGAGGTACTGTTTCCAGCACTTGGGAAGTGCTTAACAAGACTGACAAGGTCTGCACTTGTGAGCAAAACACTGTTCCTGTCCTCAGGGAACTCAGCATAATGAATGCCTCCTCCTTTTCCTCACCATCTTCGTCATCACCATCATCACCACTGTCATCATCCCCACCACCCTCATCCCCACCATCATCACATTCATCTTCATCTTCATCGTCATCATCATCATCATCATCATAATTTATTGAATACTTACTACTTGTCTGACACTATCCTAAGTTCTTTACATCTATCAATTCAACTAATCCCCATAAGCACTCAGTGACATAGGAATTATTAATGTCATCCCCTTTTCATAGTTAGGTGCGTGAGGGCAGGGCCTGAGGAGCACACTTTTTCCCTCTCTCTGTTCCTCCTTGATGCATTCAGTCCTAAGTGTGATGCCCCAAAGCATCTCAACCTCAGCCTTAGATGTCAGTCCCCTCAGCCTTCAGGAATGCCAGGTGTCACATGAAGATTATGATTTTCTACATGAGCTGTACGTGAAAAGCTTTAATGAGAACACAGAAGGCACTCAATTCATTGTTTTCAATTGTTTGTTTCTCTTATATGTGTAGGGTGGGGCAGAAATTTGCTCTGATGTCAAACTCTTGGGGGCTCTGTCCATTTGGGACCTGTAAACACAGCTGGACCCTGGCATCACCTGGGTCCAATGTGTGCATTTGAGCTGACACAAGAAATAGGATTCTAGAAGCATTGCTGCTGTGTCTCTTATGGTTACTTCTCATCTGCTTTTCCCAGAAGATTGGCAACAAAACCCTTAATGCTTTTTGGAATAGGGGCATCCTAGCAACATTACAGCCAGGTTCCAGTGGGAAGCAGAAGGAATAGTGTGTGTGTGTGTGTGTGTGTGTGTGTGTGTGTGTGTGTGTGTTGGGTGGTGGTGATGGCAATGCTAAAATAACATCAAGATAACAGACACCAAGCTGTGGGCAAGAAGCACTTTCCTGTTCTTTTCTGTGACTTCAGTGCCCAGCACAGTTTCTGGTATATTATAGGTGTTCTGGTATATATATATATTATATATATATTTTTTTTTTTTGAGAGAGAGAGAGAGAGAGAGAGAGGGGCAGAGAGAGAGAGAGAGAGAGAGAGAGAGAGAATCCCAAGCATGCTCCACATCGTTGGTCCAGAGCCCAGTGCAGGACTCGATCTCATGAACGTTGAGATGATGACCTGAGCTGAAATCAAGAGTTGGATGCTAAACCAACTGAACCACTCGGGCACCACCCCATATATCTATATATTTATATTTGAATGATTAGAACAGAGTGATGGTGAATCAGTATTTACTGAACTCTGAGTACGTACTAGGAATTGTGCAAAATGCTTCTTACTCCTTGGTAACTCTTTGAAGCATTGTTAGGAGCCCTATTTGACAGGTGTTGAAACAGAAATTCAGAGATTTCACAGGATGCACCCAAGGTCCACAGAGCTACTGACTGGGCTGGGCTTCCAAACTCGGCTCGGCCGACTCCAGAGCTCTGCTTTTTTACTGGCAGCCTACGATGCAGAAGAGATAAACCTGAAAATAGGAAGGGGGTATAGGAATGCGGCTGACAATCAAGGCAGTACTATAGATACTTTGGGGAAAGGCAAAGGTACGAGAGAAATGGTATCCCATTCAAATATTTCTGAGCATTTGGTAGAAAAAAAACCTAGAGTTCCATCCCAGCGTATATAAAATATAATTGCAGAGAGACTGAGGAGGTACATGCAAAATAAAAACCCATCTAAAAGCCCTTCTACGTGACTAGGAAGGTAAGAGGGAACTACAGAAAAGCGTAAGATGGATTATGTGTGACTTACGTTATTATGTTAAAATTTTTTTTTTTTATAAGCCCGCGCTATCTTGAAGCCAGGAGAGACACAGGAATCTATCTCCTCGCTTCCTTTTCTTCCTGCTTTGTTCTTTTTCTTTTGTGCACTCACTCTGCCTTCTGCTCCATCCCTTAGTCCTTCTCCTTCCCTCTTTTCCTTCCTGTCCTGTCTGAAAGGAAAAGATGAGCTCCCGGTGGGTGTCTGGGAGCTGGGTCTGCGCATCTGTCAAGAGACAGGGGAGCAGGAGGAAGGTGGGAGAGGAGGTTGGTTTACACTTTTTGCTGCAGCTTCATGACTACTCTTTGCCACCCTGCCTGTTTATTCCCACAGTGGAGGGCTTGGCGGCTACGGGTGGGGCACCTTCATGATGAATAGCACAGGTGCATCTGGTCTGAGTCTTTGGCACAACAGGACTCTAGCTCCCTCACCTGCCCTGTGCTCCCCTACAGCCGGAGTGGACATGACTTCTGCTACCTCACCCCTCGAGTGCTTGCAGCCTTGGGAACCTCTCAGCTTGGCTCCTGAGAATCACAGCAAACTCCTTCTTTTTACGACACACACAGGTTTTCTCAAACTTGTTTGTAGCCTTCGCCTGTGGGAAGCCCCACTCTTCTCCTTGAGCTTGGGCCTCTTGGGTTTTTTAAATGTGTGTTTATTTTGAGAGAGAGAGACAGGGGAGGGGCAGAGAGAGAGGGGGACACAGAATCCGAAGCAGGCTCCAGGCTCCGAGCTGTCAGCACAGAGCCCGGCGTGGGGCTCGAACCCACGAACCATGAGATCATGACCTGAGTCGAAGCTGGATACTCAACTGAGGTGCCCCTCTTGGATTTTTTTTTTAAAGTTTATTTACTTGTGTATATGTATAGAGAGAGTGCAAGCTAGGGAGGGACCAAGAAAGAGGGAGAGAGAGAATCCCGAGCAGTCTCCGCAGTGTTTGTGCAGAGGGTGCAGTCAGTGCAGATTAAGAGTCAGATGCTCAACTCACTGAGCCACCCAGGTGCCCTGGGCCTCTTGGATTTGATCAGAAAGTTTGACCAGGATGCTTTCCTCTCCTCTAAGAAAAGAAAAACAAAACTGTAATTCTACCAGAATGTATAACAGGCCCAGATTCCCCCAAGCAGGGAGAATTCCGTGTCAAAGTGCCGTCACAGAGTGAGCCCCAAGTGGGAACAACTGGGGAACTGGGGGGGGGGGCAAGTGTGTGGCTGGCCAGGTGTGAGGGAGGCGGGGGGGTGGTTCCTCAGCAACACTGGGCTCATGGATTTCCTGTGTGCACGCCCTTGAGTGTGCATTCGACGAGCAACGCCTGAATGTGTTCGGTGGGCCAGGCTGTGGGGATCTGAATGGGCGGTGGGGCCCAGGGCCTGCTCCTGTGGGGCCCAGGGTCTAGTGCAGAGCCTGCCTTGTGGACAGGCTGTCTGGGCCCGGGATGCGCGGAGCAACGCCGGGCAGGACACGGGGCTGGGACGTGTGGGGAGGCGCTTAGCCCAGGTGGGCTGGTACAGACCCCTCCTCTGGGTGAACTCAGCCCTCTATTCACCAGCTGCGGTCTTGGACTTGAACAAGCACTAACATGGTTTCTGACGGCTCAAGGCTGCATCCTTGGGATGACTCCAGTCCCCTTAAAGTGCTGCCTGGGAAAACCTCCCAAAGAATTTACTGTTTGTTCCAGCCAGCATCTGATGATAGCCCCCCACTGCCGCCCGTCTCCCGGCCTCTGTGGGAGGGTGGCAGGCTAACTTCCACGAGCACCAGGGAGCACACCCAGATGGGTCTCACACAGGACAATCCACCTTCCCTCTTCCTGTAAGCGTTCACGTCTCTGTCCGAGGTCCTGCCTTCCCCAGTCACCTCTGCACTAACAGGAGAGGACTCACTCTTTGTGCTCCTGGCTGTGGTTACCGAATAAAATCTGTTCTCACCGCTTCAGCCAGTGTCCACCGTGTTCATCTCTGACAGGGGGGAGCACGGTCAGGGAGGATGTGTGGAGGAAGGGAGGCCGAACTGGGGCCTGGGATAGAATATTCTAGGCAGACACTAGCTCGTGCACATGACACACGATGGAGCCCAAGGAACGGAAGACTTTGATGAGGGCGGAGGAGTGAGTCTTCGTTCGGGAGGGAAGAAGCCCGCTGAAGAAGTACACTTAGGGGCACCTCCTTTGTGGCATCCCGAGTGTGCTTGGAGCAGTGTGTTTCCCTAAGGGCTCATCAACGGGAGAAGTGGAATCTGTTTCTAGCAGGAGGGGAACCAGGATCGAGTCAGGAGGCATAGACTGATATACATTCGTTTCTCCTCTGCTGCTGTGTTTTCCCTTGCTCTCTGAGACTGCATCGCTTGATGTCTGGTCTCCTGTCTGCCTCTTGACTGGTTACATTGTACTCTTGTAGCGCCAGGGTGGTGGGCATCCTCGGGGTTGCGATGTCTTCCTTTATTATGTCATACCCCATCGTTTTGTCTCTTCCTGTGATTCAGCTCCAATGGAAGCTGGCATCTTCAACCCACGTTGTCTCCAGCTTTCCTGAAACATGATTCCCCATGAGTTCATTCTCCTCTCTGTTCACCATGCCACCTGCCACAGAGGGGCCCTGTGGATTCCTCTTGGCTTGTTTGCTGAATGAAGAGGACTTGTAAACCATGAACTCCTTTCTTTCTCTTCTTGGAGAATCTCTTGCTGTCAGGCTTCTCTGGGCATGCCCCATCCTTGGATGCCCCTTTTTTCTCTCTTTTTTTAAATGTTTAATTTTGAGAGAAAGAGCGAGAGAGCACAAGCAGAGGAGGGGCAGAGAGTGAGGGGTGGGGGACAGAGGATCCAACCAGGCTCTGTGCTGACAGCAGAGAGCCCAATGTGGGGCTTGAACTCAGGAACTGCGAGATCATGACCTGGGCTGAAGTCGGATGCTCGACTGACTGAACCACCCAGGCGCCCCAATCCTTGGATGCCCTTTACTACTAAACTTGACTAAGCTTCTGTTGAGTTTCTTTCTTACTGATATTTTCAGACACATATATTCCTAATTAAAAAAACCCGTTTATGAAGTATGAGCACGTGGAATTGGTAACTAGGCCTTGGAACTCTTTTTACACACACTGAAGCAATTTGGGGACTGGAACACATTTTTACAAGGTGGTCCCTCCCAGCGAAGTGTAATATTGGTGCCCACTCCTGGCAGGCGCTAGCAATTATATAAACAGAGAAAGAGAGCTGAACTCCAAAATTTGAAAACGGAGTGTCAGGAGATTATGTGGCCTGGGAGACAATTTTGTTGCATGAATAAGATAATTCTTTTCCTGGAAAGAGAGAAAAGGGATCTTGGAATTCATGCAAAATACCGCAAAGCTCTGGAAAACTCCTCAAAAATCACCTGTTCTATTAACACCACCAACAGAAAGCCTGAAACCTGGCTACCTGTAATATGTATATATATATATATATTTCCCCCCCCCCATCAAAGTTGAATTGCTTTTTTGCTTTGTTTCTGCAGGGAAAATCTAAGTCTAGTTTTATAAGAAAGTCGATGAAGAAGTTGGATTTACTTTACAGATCCCTTTCCCGAAATATATCTCTTTGCTAAGGCAACAACATGCCTACATGGAGATGCATAAAATCCGTTGCTCCAAAGTCAACATGATCAAATTTGTCTAAAGTAGTATCTTTCGATTGTCACGTCTTCTTCAAGCTGTTCTGGAGACCCAGTGTTGGTCCCGGGACGCTCTTCAAGGAGACGTCCCATTGTGAACATGGAACAAACATCTGGCTATGTTTGGAGAGCAGCTGCTAAAAATACCTCCATATGCCAAGGCCAGTCACCCATGATGGGAGCATGTCAGAGGTCTCTTCAATAACACCCCAGGTTGACGTGTGCACGTGACAACTCCCGAAATTCTACTAATGGTCCAAGAACTAAGAGCCCAGAGGAACCCGGGCGTCACCAAGTGGATGGGATGCAGCTTTACAGATGTGCTTGGTATCTGGTGACTTTTTTTTTTTTCCCCACTGTGCCGCCCATATGTCCTGCCTTAACGTTCAAATATAATTTAATTGTGTCTCATAATGTGGACTATGGGCTTCATGGAGTTTGGGGAATCATTTTCAGCTAGGATTCCACTGGCCAGTGAACTCTTTACTCCTCAGGTACTGTGCTTGGTACCTTGTACACGCCATCCCATTTAACTCCACCTCACCCCACACGGTTAGGTGTTTGGGTTACTTCGCTTTTACAGATGCGAAAATTGAGGCACCAAGGCTCTGTTCGCGCTGTGAGTCAGTGCTGCAGCTGCATTTGGGACACACCTCGTCTGATCTTCAGAGAGAATGTATTGGGTGTGGCTACCCAGTGTTCCCATAAATATCAATTAAGTCAAGTTGGCCGATGGCATTGTTCAGATCCTCTGTATCCTTGTAATTTCCTGTCTACTTATATTAATTATTGAGAGGACCTGTGACTGTAATTAGAGATTTGTCTATTTTTTCCTGTAATTCTATCAGCGTCGCTTTGTATCTTTTGAGCTCCATTTTCAGTGGTGAAAGCTTAGTATTGTTACATCCTTTTGATGAATGGACCCTTGCATCTTTAGGGAATGAACTTCTTCATCCCTGGTAATGTACTTTGCTCTGAAATCCACATTGTGTGGTATCCCAACTCTTTTTTGACCAGTGTTAGCATGATCTGTCTTTTCCCTTTTATAATTTGTAGGTTGCATTAAGTGAAGTTTGCTTTATTTTGTTTTATTTTTTTTAGATCCAGTAATCTGTGCCTTTTAACTGGGGTGTTTAGACTGTTTACATTAATGGGATTATTGGCATTCCACGTTTTGTCTGCCGTCTTGCCGTTTATTTTCTGCTGACCTCATCTAGGGTTTGTTGCCTTTTCTCGTTTTTCTGCCTAATTTGGGGTACACTTTGGTGCCCTTTATGATTTCCTTTTATTCCTTTTGTTGGCTTATTAGCTGTGACTCTGTCATTTCATGGTTATACTTGAGACTGGAGAACTGTAAGCCTGCAGGATCGAACACTCTGCTTTCCAGCCCAGCCTCCAGCATTTCCTGTGCTACACTCCTCACTGGGACCATGCCCAATGTGTGGGGGCCGGTTCCGCCCCACACCTGCTCATGTGCAGCCGTTAAAGTTTTGGTGTGTTTCCTTTCAATCCCATCAAAGCCCTTCTTTACAACGCTGATGTTGTTTTCAGTCACGTTGTCCTAATTTTTTTTTTTTTTTTGCCTAAAGTGACTTTTACTGCTGTGATACTTTGTCACCCATTCTCCCCTAGATTCTTCCCCATCCTTCATTTGTTCCTCTTTTGTGGTTACACAAACTTTTTGAACTTTACTTTTAAGTTTAAGACCTCTCTTATCTCCCATCATTTTGTGGTGATCACGGGGGACTCATCTTCTGTTTCCTTGGTTGATTTCTCTCACAGTTGATATTTTTTTAAAAAGTACCTTTCATCCTGCTCCCCCCCCTCTCCCCCTGCCTTTTTTGGAGGGGATAGGTTTCATGATCTTCATTTGCTTGCTGTTTCTAAATTTGAATACACCCAGAGCTGGGTCAGTCTGCAGCTCTGATTTCTTTAGTCATTTCAAGCTCTTATGCAGAAATCTGATTTATTGTTTTACTTTTTGGCTCTGTGGGCACATTCCCTACCATATTTTGTGCTCACCACCGAGCTGCTTTGTTCCCGGCCTCTCTGTGGTCACCCAGAGATGTTTGTCACTCCTGTTCACCTCTTTCACCTCCAGCCCAGCAGTGTCTGTGGCTAGGTCACAGGCAATTAAAATGGCCTGTCTGCTAAGTTTCACCTTGAAGTTCACCTTTCTGACCATCCGGTGGGCTCCACTGGGTCAACACAGGGCCAGTCCTGTGGCCTTGACCATACCCCTGGGTTTTGTCCCGATTAGAGATTATGTATTTATTTTTGGATAAACCTTTCATATCTGTGACATTTAATTTCAAGGAAATTGGTTTCCTGCTTGATGTCTGAGGAGGTATTTGTTGAGATTCAGCCTTACCAAAAATAATAATAATAATAATAATGGCCATGGCATCTGCCGGGTGTGTTGCCTACATTATCGCTAATTCCCCAGCAGCCCTGCATGGTAAATATTATCTCTGTTTTGCAGATCCATTTTATTCATACCCTGCCATGTTCCAGGAAGGTTTCTAGAAGGCTTTATAAGGATTCATAAAGTACAGCATCATAATGAAAGGTAAAGGTAGAGAAAATAGTTTTTAAAAACCAGTTGTGGAAATGGATTCTCATTGCATTGAAGAATCTTGCCTGCAGCCATAGACGTATTAGGTAGCAGAATTGTGGTTTGAACCTGGCTCTTGCAGGCTGCCGATAGCTCTGACGTTTGTGCTGAGCTGGCCGAGTCGGACTGAGTAACAAGAAGACACAGGCAAATGCCAGAGGTCAGACCTCCTGCGGGACGGTCTGAAGGTGGGTTTTGAGCCATGTGTATGCGGGGGGCTGGCCCTATGCCAGCACCGCTCACCACAGCTGGGATCAGGGTGGCGGCTTCTGAAAGTTACCGCACACTGGGCTGTGTCGCAGATGTGAGGGCCGCTCCGGCAACACGGGTCACTGGAACGGATAATCCCCGAGTTCCTTTACAAAAGCCAGGCAAAAATTGAGCATCTGCTGTGGCCGAGGCCTGCACCGCCACACTCCAGACATGAATAAGACAGGCATTGCCTCTGTCTTCAGGGAGCTCGTCCAGTGGGTGAGGCAGATGTTAAAGAAATAAATATATGCATAATCAACTAGTCACTAGTGCTACGAGGGGAAAGAGGTGGGTTCGTGAAACTAACATAGGGCTGATTTGGGGTGAGAACGGAGGTCAGAGGAGGGCTCTCTGAAGAAATACCTTGGGATTGGGCTTTTTAGTTGGCACCTGTTGTTTTTGCTTGGGCCTTCGCCCTTTCTTGGGTAACAGCTTTGTTCGGGGAAAATTGGGAACGGTTGTCCCTTACTCTCAGATGTGGGAGCGTGACTCGGATGTGGTCCACGAGAATGCTGTCATCCCCTGGCCATGGTGATGGTCCAGGCAGAGGCACATGGTCTGAGAGAAACCAGAAACCATTCTGCGTTCTTCCTCTAGAGCCAATGGTGAGAATGCTGCCTTTCCAGTGTGGTTCTGCCGTAACTGTCTGCGTCCACGGCTTCTGATAGTCCTCCAGGACCCACACATCCAAGAGACCAGGCAACACTGAGCACTGAGGGCATGCTTCGAAACCCGGAATCCAGCCTTACCTGGAGACTGACTTTTTAGTTGCAAGAACCAATGAGTTTCCCATTTTGGCGGGGTGTGTGGGGGGGCATCCTGTTTGTGATACTTTGTTGGTGGCCCTAGAAAACAAATACACTGGGTAATATCCTAGATTCCTCATTTCCCGGTGGGGTGACTCAGAGGCTAACTTGAGTTGGGCTTCTGTTCTTTGTATCTGAAAGGAGCCCACTACAGATGTGAAACAGTAGAGATTAGCCACGTGGATATGGGTGGGAAGCACGTTGCAGGCAGAGGGAACAGCTGTGTGTGTGGGATGAGATGAGAGAGACCTGGATGTCACCAAACTGAGGAGGCCAGCGTGACTAGAGTGAGTGGATGTGCAGGCAGTACTACTGTTGGGCTTGTGCACTGCACAATTCTGCCTGGGTGTGGGACAGAGGGCATCCGTGGAGGTGTGTGGGGTTGAACGGTGTCCCCTGGAACCTCAGAGTTGACCTTGTTTGGCAGCAGATCTTGCAGGTGCAGTTCAGGTGAAGTCCCAGTGGATTCGGGTGGGACTTAAGGGTGGTCACTGGTGTTCTGAGGACCAGAGGGCCACGCCACAGGTCCCAGGGTGGACTGGAGTGGTGTGGCCGCATGCCCAAGGATGCACAGAATTTCCAGCCACCACCAGACCCTGGGGGAGGTCAGGAGCCACTTCCCCCCCCCCCCCCCCCGGAGCCTCCAGAGGGAGCAGGGCCCTGCAGGCACCTTAATTTCTAGCCTCCAGAGCTGGGAGAGAATATCTGATGTTTTAAAACCATCCCGTTTGTGGGACTTAGTCGGGGGCCCTAGAAAACGAATATGTCTCAGGCTCCTCGTTCCCCAGTGGGGCTATTTGGGGGCGTGTCCTCTAGTCACCCTCAGGGCCTCCAACAGGACGGAGCTCCTGCTACCCAGAGGGTGGCCCGGCCATCGCTGCACCCTGTGCTGTCTCTTCTCCTTTCTCCTTCACTTTGCTTTCTGGGATCACCTCCCAGACAAACTGCTTCATGCCCAAATCCTTGTCTTAGGACAGATGCCGTCTAAGCCAGCTCTGGCCTGGTGGAGAGGGGCTTAGAGGGAGGCTGGTGAGGTTGGCAGGAGACCCATCACGAAGGGCCTCGCAGACAGATTAGTTTGGACGGAATCCTGAGTGTCGCAGGGAGCGGTGTCTGGCGTTCATTTTTTGAGGATCCCGTTGGCAGTTATTCGGGGAATGGCTCGTGTCGGGAGGTGAAACATTTGCCGAGGCCAATCACAGCAGCCCTTATCCTTTTCATAATTCACGATCTGAGGTCAAGGCGCCCACTGGGGATGGTGTGACCTGCACGGGAGGGGTGTGGCAGGATGCAGTTTTCTCCCCGTGAATCTTGGGGACCTCCTGTTAACGTGGTCGACTCCCTTAGTTAAGGCTCAGTTGCCGGGTAATTCTCTGTACGTCTCCTCACCGACAGACAATGAACAGCTGTCAAGCTTGTCTTCCTAAATGAGACAATCCCCCCTCCTCCCCCCAGTTAATGTAGCTCAGAGAGGAGTAAGCAGTAATTTCCCTGCTGTCGAGGGGGGCACAGGGAGTGGGGCGCGAGGCAGAGGTGACCTTTTGGACCTGCTTCCCGTTGTCCTTTGCAAAAGAATCCTAACTACAGCCCCTTTGGAATTCATGTATAATTTCCATCTGCGGTGAGATGGGTTATGCAGCACACTTTCCCCGGGGACTGTAACTTAATTGCAATCAGATGGGAAATGGTCTGGTCCAGAGTCTAAATCTGGGAGGGGACGGAAAGGTAACGAGGCTGTGGATGGCGTGCCCGGCACACGGTGGGCACTCTCTAAATCTGTCCATGTGTCCTTCTCTTCCTTCCCTTCTGTCCTTTCTTCTTCCTTTCTGCCCCCACCAACTGTATTTCTGATGCCTGAATCACCTCTACAGTATACCCATTAAATGGCATCCAGCCTCAGTTTGAATACTGACAGCGACAGGGAAGTCACTCCTTCTCATTCCATTCCTGTGCAGCTCTGACGATGAGAAAATGCAGTTTTTAGACGCTGAGGGGAAATTTATCTCTCTGTATTCCCCGCCTGCTGGATCTAATTGTGCTTCCCAGTAAAGCTGCAGAATAAATCTTGTTTCTCTCCCACAAGTGCTGCTCATACATATGGAGATAGTGCTTATATCCTTGACAAGTCTTTTTGAGGGGGGAGGAGAGGTCAAAGAATAAAGACCATTCCTCAGCCTTTCTGTCTGGTCTCCTACAAACAAGTTCCAGGAGGCTTTATCTTTTTTTCAAATGGCAGCCTTGACTCAAGATGTAAAACCTCACAGGGAGACCAGATACAGAATATAACCTCCTTTTTCCTGGGCAGTATACCTGTATTGATGCAACCCAAGATAACACAAGTCTTTAAATTTTTTTTATTTTTAGTTTTTTGGTAGCAGCCACATTATGCTGCTAGCTCATTTTTAGCTTCGCATTGATTAAGATTCTTAAATCAGGAGCTGAAAAGCCAAATACTGTCAGAGGCCAAGCAGGTAAAACAAATGAGCAAAAACATTCTGGGTGAGGCTTGTGGTGACCTGAAGAATTCAGGCCCTTTCATAATGGGCATCTGGTTGTTGCCATGCTGGACGTAGACTTAGTGTTAAAGATTAGGGACTTTCACCTAAGAATCCAGACTTAGAACTTCTTTAAAAAGAAGAAAAAATCCGAAGATATGACAACTTCGTGCTCATATTCCAACATGACTGGGGCTGAGTTGTGGCTGCCGGAGGCCCTTGGGCAATCCTGTAGAAGCCACCACGGGGGCGCTGGACCCTTGGCATGTAACTATGCTGACTTCATCTGTCAACTAGGTTGGGTCATACAGTGACCGGTCTTCTGTTGCACCAGGGCTCTGATGCTCTGGTTCCTGACATCATTTGTGGAGGCAATAACAACGGGAGGGGCCCCGTCTGAGGTGTTCTGGAATCTTTGCATCTTGCACTTTAGCGTGAGAAATCCTGCAAGCTCATTACTTTAGTATCTCTGGTGGCAAATGGAAGGGAAGACATGATAAACATTCTAAATACATGTTTTAGGGGAGAGATAAGGGTTAGGGCGGAACATAAAGCAGGAAAGGAGAAGGGAGTACGAGTGGGGTGGGGGCAGTACTTAGATATGGAGGTTGGGGAAGGCTCATGTGACCAGGTGACTTTGACTAGAAGCTTGAATGAAGGGAGCAGATAAGCCATAAGGATGGCGGGGAAAGAGAATGTTCAGGAAGCAGGTGCAGAGGCCCTGAGGTCAGAGTGCTGTTGGTGTGTTTGAGGTGCATTGAGAGGCCTGTGACTGTGGAGCACAGTGAGGGCCCAGCAGTGCTGGAGGATGAGGTGCAAGGAGAGGGTGGGGGTGGGGAGGCCGCATCACGTAGGGTTGGATGGGCCATGGTGATGACTCTGGACTGTCAGTGTGATGCCAATATTCAAGGAATATTCGTGAACTCCTTCTATGTGCCAGGCATTGTGAGAGGTGTTAGAGACACATCAGTGAACAAAATGGATATAACCCTTGCCCTCATAGGGCTTAAATTCTAGTATAGGGAGCGTGTGTGTGTGTGTGTGTCACATAAAATAAGGAGCATATGTAATGTGTGCACACAGAAAAAGCAGGGAAGGGAGACTAGCATGATTTTGGGCCAATGTTTCAGCCTCTCTGAACCTCAATTTACTTATTTTTCTTTTAAAGTTTTTTATTTATTTTGAGAGAGAGAGAGAGAAAGAGAGAGGGCACGCGCGCCCATGCGTGCACATGTTGGGGGGAGGGGCAGAGAGGGAAGGAGAGAGAGAGAATCCTAAGCAGGTTCTGTGTTGTCAGCGCAGAGCCCGACGTGGAGCTGGATGTCATGAACGCTGAGATCACAACTGAGCCGAAATCAAGAGTTGCCCGCTTAACCAGCTGAGCTGCCTGGGCGCCTCTGGCCAGTGTTGTTTCATTCCCACCCCCAACCCCCAAAGGCTTCCCCTCCCTTGTTACTTTGGAGTTAATCCCAGAATTATACCCTCTAATTTATAAAGCTTTCAGTATGGATCTCTAAAAGGTAAGGACAATTAAGAACAACCACAATACCACGATCACATCTAAGGAATTAATCATTCTTTAATATCGGCCAATATCCTGCCAGTGTCTAGGAACTAGAATGGCTTCCTGTTCCTTCACCCTCCTCCCGCATTCAGTCCGGGAGCCCTGTCATCTCGCCGACTCCTGACCCATCCTGAGTCCATCCGTTCTGCTGACTCCACGCAGTCCCCCAGCCAGCCCAGTCCAGGACCATCTCTGACCTCCGTCCGCTTCTCGACCCCACCTTCCCCTCCTCTTACTGCCCTCCGGCCACACTGGCCTCCCTGCTGGCCCCCAGACACGCCCAGTGCTCTGTGTCCTCGAGGCCTCACATTGGCCCTCACGTTCTCCCTGCTGCTGGAATTCTCTTCAGCCAGCTGTCTCCAGGGCCCAGTCCTCAAGTTTTTAAAAAAGATTTTATTTTGAAGGGGTGGACATGTGATCCAGTGTGAGGCTTGAACTCACAACCTCGAGATCAAGGGTCACACGCTCCACTGACGGAGGCAGCCAGGCGTCCCCAGCCTCCACTTACCCAGGTCTCTGGCCTATGTCGCTGTCTCAGGGAGACCCTCCTGAGCGGCTCATCAGAACCGTCCCTCCCGGGCTCCACCCCCGTCCCTGGCCCTGATCGCTCTCTGAGCTCAGGCCGTGTTTTTGTCTTGCCGTTGCCTTGTTTGGGGTCTTTCTTCCCCACCAGAGGAACGGCTGGGTGAGTCAGGGGCTTAGCCCCTTGCTGACTCTGGGTGCACAGTGTCTGACACAGCCCCTCTCACGTACTCAGTCCGCCGTGAATGTTTGGTAAGTGAGTGGATCCACTGGGTGGATTCTTGTGCCCCAGGTGGGGAGTGGCTGTGCAGACATGGCACCAAGCAGTCAAGCACCCCCTGGGCGCCGGGAAATCTAACCAAAGAATCAGCCGGTTCTGGAAAGCAGCCTTACTGTGTGTTGTAAGGACAGGCAGATGTGTTCTCTTGGGTTTGGAGGCCCCACCTCCCAGAGAGAGGCTGGAGAGCCTTGGAGCTTCTGGCCTCTGTCTGCTCCTCTCACTACCTCGCTCACCTCTTGTCTCATCTCGAACATGTCTCCAGCCCCCCAGTGGACACTGGGCTGATGAATTCTGGTCGCATCCCAGAAACAGCCCACCCCAGCGCCCACACCAGGACCACAGAGAGGAAGAGAAGGCCGCAGAGAGAACTCCCTTTTCCAAAGGCACATTAGCTGTGGCCACGACCCAGACAGCCCCCTCCCCACCCTGACCCGGCCCCATAGCCCAGGAGACTGCACAGAAGGGGTTCATGGTGTGGTGTGTTAGCACGTCTCCCCTTAGACGCAGGTTCAAGGGGAACACACAGGGGCCTCTGCCTTGAGCGGGCACCCAGAGGCTGCTGATGTAAGTGGTCCCCCGACCCCGTGGTGGGGAACACCAGACTGGAGCCAGTGCGGAGCTGGAGTCCCGTCTCTGTTAAACGCTGCCTTCCAGCAGACATGGGAGACTAACGATGCAGTTCTGTCGAGACCTTCCAGAAGTACTCAGCTACCTTGTTAACCGAAGCTCAACAAGACCGGGACTGCAGGTCAGGATACAAATAGCTCTGTGCAGGTTAAAGGTAAAACGGGCTTTGGCAGCAGGAATTTAATCCTCGAGGTTGGGGGGGGGGGGCGTGGTCAGAGACGTGATTATTTGTGTCCTGGTATCTGTGTGGGTCACTTGGAGCAGAACGCTGTGATGCACACCCAACATTGTGAGACAGTATTGATGTCATGCTGTATGAGTTTCCCAGGCTGCCGTAGCAAATGACCAGCAGTGGGGGGCTTGGAGCAACAGAAATGTATTCTGTCATAGCCCTGCAGGTTGGAAGTCTGAGGTAAGAGGTCGGTAGGGAGAATCTGTGCCACATCTTTCATGGAGTTTCTGCTGCCGCTGGAAATCCCTGGATTTTAGAGCATCACTCATTCCCATGTTGCCTCTGTCACCAGTGGCTTTATCCGTATGTGTCTGCATCTGTGTCAAAATTGCCCACTTCCTTTTATTTTTTTTAAAATACAATTTATTGTCAAGTTGGCTAACTTGCAGTGTATACAGTGTGCTCTTAGTTTGGGGGTAGATTCCTGTGATTCGTCGCTTACATACAACACCCAGTGCTCATCCCAACAAGTGCCCTTCTCAGTGCCCATCGCCCATTCCCCCCCCCCCCCCGCCCTCCTATGTTCCTTAAAAAAATTTTTTTAATGTTTATTTTTGAGAGAGACACAGCGTGAGCAGGGGAGGAATGGAGAGAGGGAGGCTCCGAAGCAGGCTCTAGGCTCTGAGCTGTCAGCACGGAGCCCGACGCGGGGCTTGAACTCACGAGCCGCGAGACTGAGACCTGAGCCAAAGTCTGATGGTGCCCTGAGCCCCCCAGGTGCCCCCAAATTCCCCTCTTCTTAAAAGAGCACCAGTGCTGGGTCAGGGCTCACCCTAATGATCTCATCTTAACCCGATTCCATCTACAAGAACCTTAGTTCCAGACTAGGTCCCGTCACAGGTTCTTGGGGGCTTTAACGTATCTTCTTGGGGACACGATTCAACCTGTAACACATGTGTGCCACACGCACCGCCTGAGCACCGATGGTATGCAGAAGAGTGTGAGCAGGGCCCCCTCACGGATTTTGCAGGCTGTACCTGAGACACGTGCACACGTTCATTCCGTTCAGAGGTGGGCAGAGCCCCCTGTCACGTCCACCCAGGGTGGCAGCCGCTGGAATCCATTCCGCCTTCTGGCTCTGGTCCCAAGATCTTGGAGTCTCAAATACAGAGACAGAGAATTCAATGTCAGTGTCGTAGGAAGTTGTGGTGGTTGCGTGACGGGCCCTCCCGTCCGGGGAATCAAGTTCGTGTTCGGGACGAAACCACAGAGACAGACAGGCTTTTCCAGAGACTCTGTGTTTCCAAATTCACTCCTTCCCGGGCTCTCTCCCACCGTTCTGTGTCCTTCCCCACAAAAGATCCTGTGACAAGACTGGCAGGAGGTGTGTGTGGTGAGGAAGATGAGGGAGCATCTGAACCCTCCACGTACGTGGCCTTGTGTGACCTAACCCTCGTCCTGTTCTGTTACTGTCTATTTACCGCTGAACGATTCATCCAACGTTGGTTCTGGAAGCATTTGAGCTTGTGCTCTAGGCCGGCTTGTAGATAGCTAAATGGGGGCTGAGGCTGCCTCCGTGAACACGACAGACCCTGTCCTTACCGAGCCTTCACTCTATGAAGGAGCAGACGGCGACCCACGGAATGAATGAGGCCCCACTATTGGCTTCCACAGGGTCTTTTTATCCTAGGAAGTCTGTTACTGCAGCAGGCCATGACCACGGGCCCCATGCAGTCCGGACCTGAGAGGGGAAGAGAGACATGTGAGTCCTGCACACGCACCGGGTGTGGGGACGGCTGTACCGCCCTGTCCCTGCCCCCCGCAGGTCTGTGCAAAGGACAGCCAGGAGGCAGGGGCTCTGCCTTCAAACCTACCTTTTCTTAAAGCGCCTAGTGGCAAATTGGGAGCAGGGACCCGAGGATGAATGTTGTCTCTGGTTGTTCTCTGGTCTCGCTGTCAGTATTCTGTCTTCATATCAGAAGTCGGCGTGATTAATAAAATCCCCACTGCAGGCAGGGAGGGGGATGCAGTGCTTCCAGAGCACCGACTTACATTCGTCGTCCCCTAACGGGGCGAGACCAGGGTGAGGTGAGTGAGTCACGTACCTGGGGTGCAGAATTTAAGGGGGGGTGCCCCAGAACACAGCAATCAAAATGAATACTGTTTTAATGTAACATTTTAACAAATCCAAAGTAATGCAGAAAAATCTCCGATGAACAAAATATGAAACTTAAAAAAAAGGTTTTTTAAATGTTTATTTATTTTGGGGGGGGCATAGCGTGAGTGGGGGACGGGCAGAGAGAGAGGAGAGAGAGAATCTCAGGCAGGCTCCTGGCTGTCAGCACAGAGCCCAGTGAGGGGCTCGAACTCATGAAGCTGTGGGATCATGACCCGAGCCGAGATCAAGAGTCGGACACTTAACCAGATGAGCCACCCAAGTGCCCCCAAATATTAAACTTTTAAGTGAGATTATAGGCAAAGCTCCTAGCTCTGGACCTTGCACGTAGTAGGTGCTCCAGAAATCAACACAAGAATGGGGAAGTAGTAATAATGCGAAGTATTCCCAGGGTTCTTTTAAGGACTCTACACGCATTTGCTCAGTGACTCTTGCCAACAACCCTGATGAGGTGGCTTTTATTGCCCCCATTTTATGGATGAGGAAGACACAGGCACATGGACACGAAAGGATTGTTCATATTCTTTTTTTTTTAAATTTTTTTCAACGTTTATTTATTTTTGGGACAGAGAGAGACAGAGCATGAACGGGGGAGGGGCAGAGAGAGAGGGAGACACAGAATCGGAAACAGGCTCCAGGCTCTGAGCCATCAGCCCAGAGCCTGACGCGGGGCTCGAACCCACGGACCGCGAGATCGTGACCTGGCTGAAGTCGGACGCTTAACCGACTGCGCCACCCAGGCGCCCCAGGATTGTTCATATTCTTGCAGTGAGGAAGGGCTGGAATGTATTTTTGGGAGGAGACCCAGTTCACCCCATGGAAGATGGATTTCACATGTATTTATTTCCCCCTGAAGTGGGATCGGAATGGAAACCCAGATAATCTGGTGCCAGCATGCATATGAGTCACCATTTACGCCAATGACTCTCACAGGAGAATAAAAGGGACCCCGAAGTTTCCACTGTTTCTGTGCGACTTCATTTTCTACTAATCTGAACAGAATAAGGCCGATGCGGACACTTCCCAATGCTGGTAAATAAGTAAAATTAAATAATAGAAGGCACTTCTCTGGGGCCCAATAGCTTCAGAATCCCCATTCAGAGTAGAAGAGAAGAAAAACCTGCTCCTCTTGGACGTGACATCATCTTAATTGATGGCACTATTGATTTGATTCACTGTATGTCCTATGGCAGCAGCCACCAGGGAGGACGATGTTACCGGTAGGAAGGAGTAGGGGACAAAGCAGGAGGGCACGATCAATTCAACCGCCCTCGGCTGTGCGTCCTGGGGAGAAGTGACTGTCTGTCTCCCAGGACAGAGCCCGGGGGGTGGCAGGTCCCGAGTGGCAGCCCCCTGGGGAGGCGGCCTAGAGCAGTGAGGCTAGGAGAAAGACTTGTCAGAGCCAGAGAGTCTCTGTGATAAATACCGGAGCATAATTTGGATTGAAAAATTCCATTACGGCCTCTTTGAAAGTAGAGTGATACGTGTGGCTTGCAGCGTAAATGTGATGCTCCTGTCTCCCTCTCTGAGCTCCTTGTGTGTTTCCTTCACAAGGACCGGCTGGTTATTATTTCACTTAATGCAGCTTCCTCTCCTGCTTGCTTGTCTCTTGTCCCTTTTACCTCCACGCCTGTAAAGCAGTGGCGTTCTGGAAGTCGCGTGTCTTCCCAGTGCCATCCCTGGTGACGGGTGGCTCCAGTCGGCTGCCTGGGAGCATTTATACCAGGGCAGTCGGCAGAGGCTATGGCTCAGGCTCCATCCCCTGGAACCATCCCAACCCCTGCTGTCTGTAAGAAGGTCTGGAATCCTTTTCTGGCTACGGGACTAGGCTCCTCCGGGATGGACTCCACATCTTTCTCCTGGGTGCCACATTATATCTGACTTGGGCCAGGTACACAGTCAGAGCTTGGTGAAAACCGAGGTCAAGTGGCTTGAAAAGGCCACTGGGGAGGGTTTGCACCGTGGAGATGGGCATAGTGATGGGTAGATGTCTTGTTTGGCTTTTACTCTGAAGAAATCATTTCAACTCCGTTCTGTGATGTTGATTCTGTCCCTACCTGTATCAGACCCCAGGGATCCCCGGTGGAAAAATCGCAGTGTCGTGCCTTCCAGAGGTCTGGACGTGGGGTTCAGGAGAGGGGCTTGTAGACAAGTGACCAGTACAGTGCAGAGAGCAGCCAGGGCGTTGTTCAGGGACACCCGTGACAAAGTGCTGACTTACAGTCTGTTCCCGCCCATTTGCCGATTGTAGCCATTGAGGGGTCAGGTCTGTGTTTTAAGCACAATTGGACACCAATCAGGCTCTGGAGGGCACAGCCACCTAGCCCAATCTTGCTGAGCATCTTGTGGGCATCTTGTCTGCACCTACTGGTCATGTAAGAACACTTACCCACAGGCATTGTTTAGAAGGAGAATTTATTAATTTTTTTTACACAAGAAATTTATTGTCAAATTGGTTTCCATACAACACCCAGCGCGCTCATCCCAACAAGTGCCCTCCTCAATACCCATCACCCACCCTCCTCTCCCTCCCACCTGCCATCAACCCTCAGTTTGTTCTCAGTTTTTAAGAGTCTTAGAAGGAGAATTTAAAGAATAGATATAGGGGCGCCTGGGTGGCTCAGTCAGTTAAGTGACCGACTTTGGCTCAGGTCATGATCTAGCGGTTCGTGGGTTCAAGCCCCGCATCGGGCTCTGTGCTGGCAGCTCAGAGCCTCTGGAGCCAGCTTCACATTCTGTGTCTGCCTCGCTCTCTGCCCTTGCCCGGCTCATGCTCTGTCTCTCTGTCTCTCTCTCAAAAATAAACATTAAAAAATTTTTAAAAAGTACAGAATAGATGTAAACATGGCATACCTCAGTAAAGTACTCAGTGAATTGAAATGCGATCTTCTCATGTGTTGGAGGAAGAAATGTCTTCTGTCCTCACACGCAGTACCTTCCAGTCGCAGGTTCTCTCTGCCCGCCTGCCCCCTTCCCTGTCTTCCCTAGTTCCCCTCCGTCGGCAGGGGCTAACACGTAGGGGTGTCTACCCAGCGCCGGGCCGGTTCTGAGTGACTTACGTGCACAGCTTACCTCTGGCAGTGATCCTGCAGGCCAGTGCGATTAGTAGCCCCACTGTACGGCCGAGAACAGGGAGGCGTGCAGAAGGAAACGACTGGCCATCGTCACGCGGCGGCAGGTGGCAGGGCTGGGGCGGGAAGACAGGCCCTCCGTCTCATGCCGCTGTCAGGTCACCTGCTATTTCCCGCCCCGGTTTCCTCCCACTGTCTGCCTGTTGCGCATGCCGTTCAAGCGTAGGGAGAGAAGTGAGCCACCGAGGCCTGCGCCCGGGGCTGCAGTGTGAACGGAGCGTTGGAGGGGTCGGCAGGCCCGGCAGGCTGTGAGGGCCCTTCCCTCAGAATTGGGAGAGGCACAGAGACCTCTCGTGTTTCCTCAGGGACAGCGGCAGCTGAGGAGAGATGTTGACCATTCCTGTCCCTAATGAGGGAGCCTCGGGGGCAGCAGCTAACAGCATCAGCTTTTATTATCTCCTAGGAGGGGCAGGGCCCGTCCTGTTCTCTCTCTGGGCGATGCAGCCTCTTTTTCTGGTAAAAGCAGAAGGTTGTCAAGAGTTCCAACAGCAGGAGCAGCAAACCTTTAGGTGAAGTCACTGCACGCAGGATCCCCGGTCGCTGCCACCCTGAAACACCCTTCGAGGGTTTCTAGTCTGGGTCCTGGGTGCTGGCAGGTCACAGGTCCCACCGGCCTTGGGTCCCGCCAGCCTTGCCCCCTCTCATCGACCTGCTGAATGGTAGGCGAGGAAGCCTTCTAGAATGCCAATGTCAGGAGCCTGGGTGGCTCAGTCTGTTAAGTGTCCGGGTTCGGGTCAGCTCATGATCTCATGGTTTGTGGGTTTGAGCCCCGAGTCAGGCTGTGCTGACCTCTCGGAGCCTGGAGCCTGCTTCGGGTTGTGTGTCTCCCTCTCTCTCTGCTCCTCCCCCACTCATGCTCTGTCTCTCTCTCAAAAATAAGTAAACAAACATTAAAAAATAAAAATAAATAAAAAATAAAAAGTAAAATGCAAGCCTGCATGTGCTGCCCCGTCAGTATGCAGGCCTCTCCAGGCCCCAGGACCAAGTCCAAACTCCCCGGCCGCAGCCACAGCCCTTCCCAAGCTGGCCTCTGCACCACTTTCCCTCCCTCCCCTGACCCTAGCCTCACGGAACTGCGCGCAGGTTAAACCGCGCAGTCGACTCTCCTGGTCTTTGCGTGGTCCATCCTCCGTGTGAACAGTCTACCTCCCCGCCTCACTCAATATTCCAGTCTTGGTGGGGACTCATGTCCCCTTCCTCTAGAAGGTTCCCTCACCTCTTAGCCTGAGCTCCCTGTTATGTGCTGTCAGAGCTCCCTGCATTATTTCCTCCCCACACTTGGCATGGTTAGTCACTCCATCTGTGTGTGTCACCACCTTCACACTTTTGCACTAGCAGCTGGTCACAGGGTAATTTGGGTGATACAGAGACAAAACCATACACATCCACATATCCACACAGACCTACACAAAGACATACACACAAACAACACAGACACACCTACACGTATGAGGTAGCAGGTCTTGTGCTTTCTTGAATGGGCAGGGGAGTATCCCAGGCATGACAGACAGAGAACAGAGAGTTTCTGAAGTCAAGGAAGACTTCCTGGGGTAGCAGAACCAAAAGCAGAGCATTGAGTGAAATTTGCCATCAAGTGATGTCTTACTTGAACAGTGCTCAAAGACTTGCTGTCCCTTGGCATCCATGAATGAATGCTGTATCCTTTAAAAAAATTTTTTATAATTAATTATTTAATTTTGAGGTGGGGAGGGGTAGAGAGAGAGGGAGACACAGAATTCTAAATAGCCTCCAGGCTCTGAGCCATCAGCACAGAGCCTGATGCAGGGCTAGAAACCCATGAACCTGAGCTGAAGTCGGACGCTTAACCGACTAAGGCACTCAGGCACCTCAGCACTGTATCCTTTTAATAAATGCTCCAGGTGTCTGTATTTGTGTTCACTCTTGCTTGGCTTGGTTTCTGTTTTGTGCAACCAAAGAGCCTTGGAAATCCCTCTAGCACCTGCCCCACCCAGCCACTCGTTTGGTGCAGGAGAGTGTCCATAGATCTATTAGAGGGAATTAGCCCCTGCTCCCCAAGAAAGAAGTGTGCTGTCCATCACTTAACATATTCTGGGAGGCCAACAACAGAAATAGCTTCTGGATGAATTAAGCAAAGAGGGTAACTGCTTATAGGATACAGGGGCTTATAGGATCAAACAAATGTTGGCATGGGCGGGGACCAATGATGCTTCAGAGGCCAGAGGGAAATGACCACGGCCACAGTCATGTGTAGGAGCACAAGATGCCCCTGGTGCCTCATGAAACCTGGCCCCCAAATTGCCTTTTTTTTTGATGTTTATTTTTGAGAGAGAGAGAGAGTGCGAGTGGCAGAGGCACAGAGTGAGAGAGGGAGACACAGAATCTGAAGTTGGCTCCAGGTTCCGAGCCGTCAGCAGAGAGCCCGATGCCGGGCTCGAGCTCACAGATTGTGAGATCATGACCTTAGCCGAAGTTGAATGCTTAACCGACTGGTCACCCAGGTGCCCCTGAATTGCCCTTTGCTTTTAGGGATGAGAATAGGATTGTGAGGCGGTGGTTCAGGAGCCTGCCCCTGGCTGCGCCAGCTGGATCTTCACCCCGCCTCGGCGTTGCGTTCGGGGAATGGACTGGAATTCACACACAGTGGGGAGTTCTTCCCAACAGCCTCTCGGTAAATCACAGGAACATGGGTGGGCTTAGAAAAAAAAGTCAGAGACAAGTGCCTGCTAAGATGCTGACTTTCCAGTGCCTTTCCCAGGAGTAGCAGTCACGTCCTGTGTCTCCTTGGCGTCTTCTGTGGTCTATTTCTGTCTCCTGCTTAGAAAAGGGAACTTGACTGCAGGTCAAGTCTCAGAGCACCCTCTACCAGGCAAAAAAAATCCTCTTTACAGCTAAATTTCTTTTCCTACCTTATACAAATCAACTCCTAAGATTTGGTCTCGGCCATTTCTCACCGGGGCTCAGTCCAGGACCTTGATCTCCTGCTGGGTCCTTAGTAAACAGGTCTCCACCACAAAGAAAGATCTCACTGTGAGGCAGCTTGCCATTCACCCCTCTCGTCCCTCTCTGGCTGCCACATCCCGCACGTGCATCTGTCAGGAGCCCGGGTCTAGTCCTGGCAGCATCCCCGCCAAGCTGGGAGAATTTGGGTGATTCACTTACCTGTCTGGGCCTCTGTGCACCCACTGGTAAAATAGTGTCTACCACATAGGGTAGTGGTTAGGATGAAATAAAAACAATGAGCTAATAAACTGTTTACTGAAACAGTAAACTGCAGAGACTCAATAAATGGTGATTATTATAATTATTGATAAATGCTTGTTTTGATCCCAAACTGACTGCTTGGGGTAGTAGAAAGAACACAGATTTTTCAGTCAGACAGACCTGAGTTAGATTCCGGGTTGTGCCATTTGTTAGCTGGGTGAGCCCCTTAACATCTTTGGACCTCAGCTTCTTCACCTATAAAGTGGGTAGGATGCTCTCTAGCTGCAGGACAGATGACTCTCCTCACTTGGTCTGGGGAAAGGCAGCTGCCGTAATGTGAGGACACACAGGCATCCTATCCAGAGCCCCGTTACAGAGGTGAGGAGGTGAGTTCTCTGGTCAGAAGTAAGTGAGGTCTCCAGCGAACAACCCCATGATTCATCTCGGAAGCACACGGTTCCCTGGTGGAGTCTCCAGATGGTTACAGCTCTGGCTTGCGTCTTGAGCTGAAATCTTACGAGACATTCTGAGCCTGAACCACCCTCCTACGCTGCTCCCAGAACCCTGACCCACAGAAACAGTGAGAGATAATATTTGTTATTTCAAGCTGCTAGGTTTTTGTTATGCAGCAATAGATAAGTAACACACCCCCTGGTTAACTTTTGCTTACTTCTCATTGCTTAGACCGAGTCACATGATCATTCTGTCCTCAAGGAATTCTGGGAAATGTAGTTTTAAACTAGGCAGTGGTCAGTTTGAACGAAGTGAGGGCTCTGTTTAACAAGGAAGAAGGGGAGAATGGATAACACATCAAGCAGTTTGTTTCCTGTGGCTTTATTATATTTCTTCTAGCACAGAGTGGCAAGGAGTTAAAAATGGGTTGTGGATGACATCTCCCTGTCCGCCCCCCTCCCTTTTTATTCTTTACTAATTTGGGCTACAGGCAACAATTCAGCCTCCATGAAATGGGTGTGTTACTGCTTCAGGTGAATTGTTTCAAATAAGTTTTGTGGACAAGAAAAGTATGTAGAAGTCCTATCTTCCCCTGTAAATAAGTCCGTCACAAAGACATCTGCATCATCCATCAACCATTTAATTTCTTAAGAGGATGCTAATTTAAGAACCTTTCTACCAGCCGATTGTGTGGCTATGCACAGATTTGGAAGGATTTATAGTCTCTTAATTTTTCAACTGGCACATTCTCCTCCATTCCTTTTCAAGAGGAAAAGACCAGGATGCTGTCGTAATATTTCATGTCACATACTTGAATATCTGCCACAAGAGCATTTTACTTTTTTTTCCCTAATTAAGCAGGGGAGTGCTATCTGGTTTTTATGTTCTCATAAAACGCATTAATCACACCAAACGCCTTTTTGTACCATTTTCCAGCTGGAAGGAAACTAACAGTCACGGAAGACCTACTGTGTGCCAGGTGCTTTGCATACATTAACTGCTTTATACACACACAGTAGGCCTTTGATGGGGTTTGCTATTGTTACATCTGCTTTGCGAATGAAATTTGTAGACTTTTTGGCCCAGGGAAGAGCTGAGGTTTGGATCCTGGAAATCCAGGACTCTAGTTTCAGTCTCTCCATGCTGCTGAATTGTTACTTACCCCTGCCCCCCACCATTTAAGAAGGACAAATTGACCCTTCATGACCAGCAGTTCACTTCCTCATATTTGTTGGTTCCTTGACCCAGTTAAAAGAAAAGGTGATGCCGAAACTTTCAGGCACTTACACAGTGCCTAACTGCATTTTAATGTTTGATGTGCTCAGAAACGTATGAAGAATTAGTCCCAATTCTGAGCTGATGATCACATTCTGTCATGTTTTGTGGCATGTGAACTGTGGCCTTTGGGACATTCTTGAACTTTTACCTCTAATTATCCCTGTGTGGTTGTGAATGATGCTGCTGTTCAAGGATCCTGTCAGGACTTCATTTTTTTTGTCATTAAAAAAAAAAAAAGATTTAGGAGAAGACAGATCTGGCTTTTCTGAAGACATTGGCAGAATGACTGATGGTGGGGTTCTGTTGCCTTATGATGGGTTTCAGTTGCATCCCATCAAGAAGCCAAGCTGTGCCCAGATTGAACTTGGGTGGCAGGGTTGTCTTTCACCAAGATTTTGTGTTTTCTGGTTTTTGTTTTTCTTTGGTTTATATTAAAATTTTTTTTTCAATGTTTACTTATTCTTCAGAGATAGAGACATAGTGCAAATGGGGGAGGGGCAGAGAGAGAGGGAGACACAGAATCCGAAGCAGGCTCCAGTCTCCGAGCTGTCAGCGCAGAGCCAGAGGCATGGCTCGAACCCGTGAACTGCGAGATCATGACCTGAGCTGAAGTTGGAGGCTTAATGACTGAGCCACCCAGGTGCCCCTGTTTTGTTTTTTTTTTCAATTAAAAATTGTTGGTGAGATTATTTTAGATACACATTCAGTTGTAAGAGAAAATACAGAGAGATTCCTGTATCTTCTACTCAGTTTCCTTCAATAGCAACATCCTGCAAAACTAGGACAATATCACGACCAGGATATTGGCACTGATTGAGTGAAGATACAGAATAGCTGTATCATCTCAAAGTTTTCTTCCGTTCTCCTTTTATGGCCATACCTAATTAAGGCATTTTGATCGCAAGAATGAAGTCAATGGGAGAGCTTAAGCAAAAATTTTAAAAAAAAGGAAAGAAAAATTTCTTGGAGGAAGTAGTTAATGTTGGCTGTTGTCTGCCATCATCTCCTGCTCCATCGCTTCCTCTTCAATCAGGTGATTCTGGTGTGACTGTCAATCAATCACAGACCTTGCCCCCCTTGCCACAGAGGCTGGTCAGGTGACCCAAGCCTGGCCAATCACAAGAAGCCAGTTCCTTGCTAACAGGGATTGCTGATGGGTGACTGTGTCTTCAATTCTGGCCTAAGGACGGTTCCCTGGGACTTTCTGATGTGGAGCTAGAGAAGGGGTTTGCCTCTGGGGTCCTGGACCTAAAATGATGGGAGGTTGCTGCTTGCAGCCTGTTTCTTACCGCAGGAAAAGCCGGTCTCTGGGAAAAGAGCATGAAGCCCACACACACATACAGATACTGGAAAGGTGACAGATAAGCGAGTGATGGAGATCATGACATTGTGGTTTCTCTGCACCCAGTCACGCCTACGGCCACTCCTCCTCTGTACTTACATATAAGTCAGTAATGTTCATATTTTAAGTTGGTTTGAATTCTACCACTTTCCACACAAAGAATGCCATGAGTGCGAGAGGATCCTAGGAAATCTCTTCCGTCCTAGCGCAGCAAGGCTTCTGGAGGGTCTGGAAATAGGAACTGAAGGCACGACGACCCAGCAGGATTCTCTTCCTGGTTGTGTCCTGCTTCTTCCTAGGTATCGGTCTTTTTCCTCTCTCAGCAGCCCGGCTTTAAGAAAAAATTCATGCTCATAGCTGGCAGAAGGTGACCACTACCTCACTGCCATGTGGCCCTCTCCTAGTCTAGATTCCATGTTCCAGGGGGAGAGAATCCGCCTGGCCCACCTAGAGCTTGACATCCAGTGCTGGTATGACAGTTACAGGCAAGGGATCAGGGCCAAGTGCTGCCAGTAGCCCTACCTTAGAGTGCTGTTGGGGATCATTATGAAATTTGCCTTTTAGGGATGCCTGCCCTCAGGGTGCAGACTTCTCCATGTTGGCCACACACATTAAAATCCCCAGGGGAATCTGAAAATATTTATTTTGAGCGCCATCTGCAGAGATCCTAATTTTATTGATCCAGCGTGGGGTCCAGGAATTGGTGTTTTAAAAACAATTTGCGAGGCGATGCCAATAGGAGGCCGGGGTAGGGAGTCACAGGGTTAGTAGAGTCGGCTTAAAGGGGATCCAACAAGAAACCTCGAGCTCACCTGGACCACCTGATCAGGCAGTTAGGAGCCAGGATGCACTCTCCTGGTTCAATTTGTCTTCTTTTCTCGGTTCACAAGAGGAACACAGACAACCACAAAGAAAGATGGCCAACTGGTACTCCCGTATCTTAGCAAACTCCTTTTCCACAGCTTATTTTAGCCGACTTGTGGGATTTACATAATTTTGGTGTTTCATGGATTACTGATGCTGGAATCAACGTTTTGGGTGACGTTTGTGTCCACCAGAATCTTTCCAGGGCTCATGGAGTGACCGCAGGGACAAATACCCCTGAAATGAAAACAGAGGTTATATTTTCAAGGTTGAGTCTCTCTTGTTGGTTCTGATAATGCCCCTGCTTGTTGTCATAGGATGTTGGTTGTTATGGTAATGGAGCACAGACTGAACAGGAAGGGATTGTGATAAGAGATTTTCAGGAGTTGACATGTACCTTGTCCAAATTCAGCTCCCTGGGTTGGGCATGATCCATCCATAGCGTGGGCCTGTGGTGTTTGCTTATTTGATGTTTTCTCTGGCAGAGGAAGGACTGGAATGATCTTGTTTTTGTTCCTCCACTCATTTATTGCTGCATAACAAATTACCCCAAATGTGGTGGTGTCACAGAACAATCACGTCACTGTGCTCACTTGGTGGGATGGCTCGTCTCTGCACCGTGATGTCTCAGGCCCTCAGCTGTGTGACTCACATGACTGGAATGGCTTGTTTGAGGCTGTGTGTCAGGAGTGACATGTGTCTGAGGCTACAGATGGAGCTGGAATGTCCATGGGGTGTCTTCACTCATGCATCTGGAACTTGGGTTGGGCTGAACCGCTTGAACCGCTGCGGCTGGCCACCACTGCCCTCTCTCCACAGCCTCACCACGTGGCTAGCTTGAGCATCATTACAACATGGCAGGGTGAGTACGGTTGGACTTGTTAGATGGCAGCTCCCTCCAGATCAATCATTCCAAAAAAGAGGATGTGGAAACTGCCAGTATCTTAAAGCTGAGGGTCAGAAACTGGGACAGTATCACTTCCATCATCTATTAGTCAAGCAGTCACAGAGCCCGCCCAAAGGCTGGGCAGAGCCCCGCCCCCGTCTCTGGAAGAGAAAAGTGTGAACCATTTGATAACCCTTTTTAACCTATCTTTAGCGCTTAGGAAAGGACTTTTATAAAACACTCATGTGGGGGCTCCTGGGTGGCCCAGTTGGTTGAGCGTTGTGATCTCATGGTTCGTGGGTTCAAGCCCTGCATTGGGCTCTGTGCTAACAGCTCAGAGCCTGGAGCCTGGTTTGGATTCTATGTCTGTCTGTCTGTCTGTCTGTCTGTCTCTCTCTCTCTCTCTGCCCCTCCTCTGCTTGTGCTCTGTGTCTCTCAAAAAATAAATAAATAAACATGAAAACAAAAAACCATTCATGTGTTTTTGTTGAATGAATGATTCATGAGGTCCTCAGCTGCCCCATATACTGTGAGTTAGATTGGTCTTTATCTTTGTTGTGTTACCTCAGTCCTCCAGGGGACCACCATCCCTGAGGGAGCAGGGAAGATACTATGCCGGAGTAGAAGGACATGCTTTGGGGTTATGTCCACCATGGGTCTGATACTCGTTTGTTGTATAACTTGGTGTAGATTACTTCACGACTTAGAGCTCCGCTTCCTTCAAAATGAAGTGTAGGTGATAATGCCTCCTTGTCAGTGTTGTGTGGACTAAATAAGATAATGTGTAGAGGGCACAAGTGTTTCGGACGGTCCAATGGGTTGAATACACAATAGCCACTGCTATTTGTACCCGCTGTTTAACATCAAGGCAAATTAGTTGGCTTCTCTGAGCCTTGGTTTCCTCATCTGCTAAATGGGTGTAGTGGTAGGGTTGGTATGAGGATGAGGTGGGGTGGAATTTGTCATGCTCTTAGCCACATCTGTGTGTACCCTCGATTCCTCTTCACTTCCTTACCTTGTTTTAAATGGTTACCCACCTAAAGTGACATTGGCTATCAAGAATATAAGATGGAAACTTCTCTTACAAGGGAGACAGTATCCGCCACGCTGGGTTGACTAGTGTATTAGGTATCGGTGGATGTATAACAAATGACCTCAAAATCTAGAAGCCTAAAATAATAAGCATTTACTTTTCCCATAGACTCTGTGGGGAGGAAATTTAGGAGCAGCTTAGCTGAGTGAGGTCTAGATGCCAGGACTGCAGTCATCCAAGGGCTTGACGGGGGCTAGGGGAGCCACTTCCAACATGGCCCACATAGCTCATGTTAGTCCTGGATGTTGGCACAAGACCTCACCTGCCACAAGCGCCTGTCCGTAGGGTTGTTTGAGTGCCCTCACAACATGGCGGCCGGATTCTTCAGAGTGAGTGATTCAGGAGGAAGCAAGGGGGAGCCAATACCCTTTTTATGACTCAGCCTCAGAAGTCATAGGCCATCATTTCTGTAAAATCCCATGGGTCACACCGGTCAGCCTATTCCATTCAGGAGTAGACTAGACAAGGGCATACATACCAGGAAGCAAGAATCATTGGAGGCCATCTTGGAGGCTGGAAAACATAATTAGATAAAATAATGTTCATTGCTTGTAGCTTGGCCTGGCACATAGTAGACACTCAGTTCGTTCCTTCACCCCTTAACTTTATTTAACTACAATTTCTACATTCAGATCTCTCAGACACAGTCAGAAAGAACTTCTGACATCACCATTTTCTCTGACGCTCGTAAATGTAGGAGCTCATAAATCTAGAAATGTACTCTATTGTGGATTCTGTTTTCTTTCTCCCCATGAATATCTTCTTAATTCACAGGACCACTTCCTGATTAACCTTTATTCTCTCACTGAATGGAAGGTAATGTCTTCCCTAGGAGGGCCTGGATTCGAAGAGCAGCTTAATTCTGAAAACCCATGAAAAGTAGCAACACAAAGACAAGGGTCATTTATGAGTACCCATAGGTCCCACGTTGATTAGAAAAACGTTGTAAAGTAATTGCGGGGCTGGAGGACAAGCCCTGAGACACAGTAGGCTGGTGATGAGGACGTTGCTGAAATCAACCTGACCACAGAGAACTTGATGGATTGAACCAAGCCTGGGAAAAAACAAGACGTCCAGTTTCCATTGACTGGAGCCTGAAGATACTGAAGGATGACCTCAAATTTAAATTTCACAGCAAAGGGTACTTTTAGGTTGATTTTGATGTGAGGGAAGGAGAGGGAGAAAAGAGGGAGGGAGATGAAAATATGGGGGAGAAGAGAACACCCAAAAAGCACATTGCTTAGTCATGCAGTGAACATCTATCTGGCATCTACATCTGGCATCTGGCATCTTGAGCTGGTGAGAAGTGATGCACAAGGTGATAAGACCTCATCTTATCATCTTGCTTTCAGGGAGCACATCTTGTAGGCAGGGAGATAGAGCTGTAGGCAGGTCAAGCAGGACCACCTTCCAGCTTGAGGATCAGGACAGATTTCCCGAAGGAAGCCATGTCGCCTAAGCTGAATTTTCAAGCTTAGCAGCAATGAACGGAACCAGGAAGGCAGCTCAGAGAGGGGGGTCAGCAAGTGCTAGACACAGAGTTGTGGACAGTAGGAGACATTGGGCAGATACAAAGAGGAAGCCAGTCTTCTCTCTCTCTCTCTCTCTCTCTGTCTCTGTCTCTGTCTCTGTCTCTCTCTCTCTCGGACCTCCAGTCTTGTGAGAAAGATGGGTGTGGAAACCACCAGGTTGTTAACCTTGTGCCCTGTGTTCGGTGCACCCACTTCTTTTATTAGAGCCATGTGTGTGCTATGCTGCCCCATGCACCTGTTAAACAGTAGCGTCCTTGTTGCTATTGACGTATTTGACACCAGCTGGTAATCGACAGGCCATTTGGAGATTGGCCAAGAGGCACGTGTCTACTGTGGATCACAATATGCAGTGTTGGGTTCCAATAAGTCCTTACAGATGGTAAGGTTTCGGGGCTCCTGGGTAGCTCAGTCGGTTAAGTATCCGACTTCAGCTCAGGTTATGATCTCAAGGTTTGTGGGTTGGAGCCCTGCTTCGGGCTCTGTGCTGACAATCAGAGCCTGGAGCCTGCTTCGGATTCTGTGTCTCCCTCTCTCTCTGCCCCTCCCCCATGCACACTCTGTCTCTCTCTCTCTGCCTCAAGAATACGTAACATTAAAAAAAAACTAAAAAAAAGTATGGTAAGGTTTCCCTCCTTCTTCTCTGTTTTCCTCCCTGTACCCCTTTATCCCTCCATCTCTCCCTGTATTCCTCATTCTCTCCTTCCTTCTCCCTCTCTTTCCCTCCTCTTGTTCTTTCCTTCCTTCTCATCCATCCAACAGAAGCATCTCTTCGCCTGTACTGGGCATTCTGAGTAAGAGACATGATCCAGAAATGAGACGAAAGTAGAGGTGTAAGGAGCGGGACAGGTGGAGGAGTGGGAGGGAGACACTTTCTCGTTTTTTAAGGTGTGAGGATGGGAGTTTCCTTTTCCTTCTAAATAAGAAATAGCTCTCTCCTTGCTGTAGACATCCATTACTGCTATAATTTTTTTAATGTTTACTTATTTTTGAGAGACAGAGTGCGAGTGAGGGAAGCTGTGACAGAGAGAGAGGGGGACACAGAATCTGAAGCAGGCTCGAGGCTCTGAGCTGTCAGCACAGAGCCCAATGCAGGGCTCGAACTCACAGACCGCGAGATCATGACCTGAGCTGAAGTTGGACGCTTAACCGGCTGAGCCACCCAGGTGCCCCCATTATTGCTATAAACGGATAACTTCTTTGACAGAGATTAGTCCTCACCTGGGTGCTCAGGTAGCCTCATGTTCTCTGGGTCCCTTTGGCTCTGGAGGGGAACCATTTTTTCCTTTAAAGAATCAGGTGGGGTGTTTGCCTTTTCTCTGCTGTCCAGAGGAACGTGAAGCAGGCTTTCTCATCTACTCCTGGCACCAAGAATATAACTGGGTTTTATTCCTGATAAGGATATTTTAAGACAGTCTAAAAACCAGTAATGAAAACTGTTTCCCTTTCTCCTAAGTTCTGCAGCTAAAACACTTTTTTTTTTTTTTCTGGCCAGCCAGACTGAATGCGATCGAGTTTAGAATTTTTTTTTTTCTGTCTGTGTCATAATCACAGTACTGTTTAAACAACACATTCTGTGTTTAATTGCAGCAAACACAGATTCAGAGGCTTCACACTCGGGCAGAGGTGAGACTAAATGAATCACCTTGTCTCGGGAGGAAATGCATTTAGTGTTCTGTGCTGAGTTTCAGAAACGGAGCCCCTGGGAACCAGGAGATGGCAAGAGGCGGGGACCTCCGAGCCCTGAGAAGTGTCCACATCAGCAACTTGTGTCCTTCTCCTTACCCAGGCCCCACTTTCCCAGAACACCTGTGGGAGCAGCTTGCAGAATAGGGGAGCCCTGGGCCAGGAGATTTCAGCCTCCTCTATGCTGGTTACAGTACGAGGGTCACAACCTCCTGCTAGACAGGAGACACAGGGAGATGTATTCGCTCATGAATGTACATGCAGCTGTGATATGCCAGGCACTGTGCTAGACCCAGGGATGCAGGGGAGGAAATAATCAAAACCAGGCAGCAGCTGAGTCTGAAAATTGCCTTTGCTCATGCCGTTCCCATGCCTGGAATGTCCATTCCACCCCAACCTAGTGAGTTTCTACCTGCCTTCAAAACTTCACTTGTATCACTTCCCCCCTGACAAATTCCCCCCCACCCCCGACGTTTATCCTTCGTGGACGATCGTTCTTCTTCCGTCCTTTTTCTTTGTTGGGTCATGGAACCTTGAACCTTTTCCCCCTCTCTGTCTCTCTGTCTCTGTCTCTCCCTCAGCCAGTGCTGTTCACACCCTATGCATTTGTTTATTTGTTTGCTAACATGTCAGTCTCCCTCACTAGGCTTCCATGGGCTTTTTGAGGACAAGGCTGGTCTCTTATTTATTTCTGTAACCCTATTTTTAAAACTTGGTTCCTGGGATGTAGCAGGCACTCAAAAATGTTTGTTAAAGGAATGAATAAAAGTGTAATTTTGGATATGTCCCATCCATTTCTGGGTTTTTATGTCCTCAACTGCCCCAAATAAAACTTGTCGTGATAATCCTGAGGCTCCTTTAAGGCCCAACATTCTTTGACTTTACAAAGTGGCAGTTTACTAGGCAGTGTTGCATCCTGGAGAATGTGTGCCATGGATCCATGAGGATAGGAGACGTTTTGTTTGGTGATGGAGAAAAATCACTCCAGCTTATCGATGCCTCCTGGTGCATGTCCAGTGTTGATCTTGTTTTAAAAAAATGTTTATTTATTTTGAGGGAGAGCATGAGTGGGGAAGGGGCAGAGAGGGAGAGAGAATCCCAAGCCGCACGGATCCCGACCCTGGGGCTCGATCCCATGAACTGTGAGATCATGACCTAGGCTGAAACCAAGAGCCAGATGCCTAACTGACTGAGCCACCCAGGTGCCCTGTCCAGTGTCCATCCTGAGACGCAGGGTTACATCTCTGGTGCTGACGCCAGTGGCACTGTGGGAGGCACTGTGATGCTTACCCATGCTGGGTTTTCCTCTCCTTCCCAGGCACATGGAAGGCCACCTTCCCAGATCCTTTGGACTTGGGTGGGGCCGTGCTACTTGTTGAGGTTGGAAATGATGCACGGAACTTCTGGGCTGGAGTTCTTTGGAGGCGGAGGCTGCGCCTCTCCCCCTTTCCCAGCTGTAGCAAATGAAGGGGCCTCATGTTCCAGGTGGTGCCTTTCCAGCTGGTGGGGCCTCCAGCGGCCTGGGTGCCTGAGTGACTTTGTGGAGCAGAGTGCCGTGATGACCCAGGGGAATGTGTAGCGTGACTGAGAAGTAAAATTCTTTTGTGTCAAACCACTACGGTCTGGGGCTTTTGTTACCATGGCAAAAGCTGGCCTGTGCTTACAGACAGAGGCATGAATTGCTTGTCGGCTCTGGGCTGGTGAGCAGGAAAGCTATCGACACCTTGATGGCCTGCTGCCTCTCTCTGCCAGCCGACCACGAAACTGAGAGGGAGCTTCTGACCTCTGGGAGGGAGGGAGCAAGCTGTTGTCTGGGACATTGCCCTTCGATCTGCCCCCTGTTAATAAGCTCACAGGCCATGGCCGTTCTAATTAGGCAACGGCTTTCTCTTTAAGTGTGTGTGGAGTTGCCTGCTTTTCCTTTCTGAACAAGGAGGGGCTGGCCATTTTGTTAACAAGTGAGTAAATCAGCTGGGTAGTAAACAAGGGTCCCAGAAAATAACACCCAGAATTGGAGTCTTCGGCCTGGATCTAAGCTGGCACCCCACAGTGGGAGTCCAAGCAGAACCCTTGCAGACCCCTGAGAATCACAAGTGGCGCGGGAGATTGGAGCCTCATGCCTCAGGGGTCACGGGAGCAAGGAAGGCAGCATGGTGGAGGGGGTCTGAGCTGGCGTTCACAGCCAAACGGCCCGTGTTCCAATCCCAGCTGCCCACCTTCTAGCTGTGTGACTTTAGGGAAGTTGTTTTAGCTCTCCGAGCAGAGTTGCCACAGGTGTGAGTGTGTTATAATTCACGTGCTTGGCCTGTTCAAGGGGTCATGTCTTTGCGGTGAGTGGGAGCCTACGGCCATGCATCGACCTTGCAGAGACATCACCCTTTCTCTTTATATCTCAATCTCATCTCTGTCACATATGCCTCGTAAAGGCTTCTCTGCATTCCCAGCCCTGATGGACATGTTCGTACTGATCTCCTCCCCAAGGAAATCAGCTGTCTGCTTCCAGAGCCAATGCTGTGGCAGGCGGGGGCTCGGAGGTTGCCCCAGGCCTCTGTATTAGTTACCTATTGCTGCAGAAACGATTGCCCCAAACTTACCAACGTCAAAACTGCCCTGAACGGTTATTTTCTCATCGTTTCTGAGAGTCAGAAATCTGCATGCAGCTGAGCCGGGTGCTTCTGGCTCAGGGTCTCCAAGAAGCTACAATCCAGGGGGCCTGCAGAAATCTCAGCCTCACCCACCTGGCTGTTGACCAGAGGCCGTTCTTTGCCACGCGGGTCTCTACAGAGGGCAGCTCTGACATGGCAGCTGGCTTCCAGGAGAGTGAGTAGGAGAGGACCCAAGACAGAAGTAGCAGTCTTTTGGTAAGCTGACCTCAGAAGTGGCATCTCCTCACTTCCGCTGTGTTCTCTTCATCAGAAGCAGGTCAGCAGTTCAGCACAGCCTCGAGAGGAGGGGTTTACACAAGGGTGTGAACCCCAGGAGGCAGGAATGGTTGGGGGTCGTTTTGGACTCACTTTCCCCAACCTGCACCTGGGGAGAGATACAGGTGCCCTCTCTCAGTTCCCCAGATCCACCTTCTTCCTTCGAGTTCTTCCCCTGGTCTGGGGCCTGGGAAGGGGGTGGATTCAAGGCTCTGTCAGAGCATTCATGTAGTCCCCCCTTCTCCCCACCATCCTGGCGGTCTCTGGCTCCTTGAAGGCAGGAAATCTCGCTCCGGTCGATTACGAATTCTCCCAAATCTATTATTAATGCCATCATTTCTACGCCCAGAGTCTGTCAGGGTCCTGCTTGGGATGCTCACAACCTAGGACCTCAAAACTCAGAAAACGATTCTCTCACATTCTCGTTTCTGACAGGAGATTCAAAAGCCAGTCTCGAAACTCAAAAGCCAAGAACTGATTCTTCTCACTGTGCTGTGTTTCGGCTGTAACCTCCTTTCCCCAAAGCAGCGAGCACTGAAAACCCTGGCCTCCTGGGCTGGCAGAAGGGTGGGCAGGAGTTTGGGGACGTGTTAGCAACATGTCTGTCAATGCGTGTGTGTGTTATTTTTCTAAACACAGGAAGCATTTCCTTGGCACATTGTCAAGTGCTAAATACATTCACTTTTTCCTTTTTGTCATCTTCGTTGGAAGTCAGGCAGATTCCGAAGGTGAGCAGACAGTGAGGTTAAGGGCTTGACTGAAACTCCAGCGTCTCATGCAGTTAACTAACTGGTCACTGGACCCGTGTGTCCCTGGATGGGGGACTTAGCTGACTGTAGGCAGCACAGTGGGCTGGCCTGGTGACACTGAACCCCATCTCCTCAAGGTGGTGACCAGCCCTAGGATGCACCTGTTATGGGCTCCTCTCTTTCCCGTCTCCTTATTCTCTGTATCCCATTCCTGTCCGCCATGCTCACTTCCTCCAATAAACCACTTGCCTGAAAGCTCTTGTCTTTGGATGGATTTTCCGGGGTAGAGTGGGAACCCTGGATAATGCAGCTTCTTCCCACGCACCATGGTCCTATGTGAAGCACTTTATGCCTAGTAAGTGTCTCAGTCCCTTCAGTTTGCACTAACAAAAAATCCCATTGACTGGGCTATTTATAAACAACAGAAATGGATCCCTCACAGTTCTGGAGGCTCAGAACCCACTTCCCAGTTCACAGACGGCATCTTCTTGCCATGTCCTCATGTGGTGGAAGGGGCAAGGGACCTCTCTCTGGGTCATTTCCATAAGAGCGCTGATCCTGTTCATTCATGAGGTCCCTTCACCACCTAATTGCCTCCCAAAGGCTGCACCTCCAGATAGCATCACATTGGAGATGAGGTTTCAGTTCATGAATTTGGGAGGAAGGACACAGGTGTTTACTGTATGGCAGTAATTCATTTAATACTCATGACACCCGATGCGGTAGGTTCTCTTCTGTCCATTTTAAAGACGTGGAAGCAGAGACTCAGAGTTGAAGTGACTTAGCCAAGGTCACACTGGCTGCAAGTGTCAGGATTGGCTTTCAGCCTGGGTCAGTCTCGCTCCATAAAGCATTGTTCTGAGCCTGCCCTCTGCCTGGAATCACATGTCCAGTGGGTTCTCTTTTGTGCTGTGGAGTGTCTTTCTCTGGGCTCTGGAGGACCCTCTTGCCAAGGGCGCTGTGGGTGATTGCTGCCTTTGTCCCATGCCTGTGGCCTGTGTCTGCTCTTGGGAACCGATGTTCTAAAATTGCAGATTCAGGACCATGGCCAAGGGCTGTGAGGCTCCCACCCTTCTGAATTCTAAGTACTTTGAAACTCATTTGAGATTCATTGGCTGCTGAAAAGGGGGGAAATGTGCTTGACTTGCTCTTTTATTTTTCTTTTCTTAAAGAGACTCCAAAGTTATTCTGGTAGCAGGCCCGAGGGCCCTGGACCAGCCCGTTCCCGTATGGACACAGGGCTGCTGACGTCTGTCCACTGAGGCTGGCTTTGTTTTGCCCTTGCAGAGACCAAGCAAGTCCCGTTTTTAAAAGCCTTTTTTGTCCTTCTGCAGCGTTGACATCTGGGATTCTAATATCATCCCAGCTAGACTTGGGATTCAGTCATTGGCATCTGCCTTGAGTGTGATGTAAAAGGTGCCAGGAAACCTCCCGCTTCCCAAATATCTCACCCCTGTGTGCTACAGGGACTAGAATTGCATCTTTGCTGGAGACAGAAACTGTAATGTATGCAACATCAAACAAGCTAGGCACTGTGGGTCTTGTATGAAATTTCTCGTTACATCCTCACATTCCCATTATACAGACAGGAACACAGAGGCCCAGAGGGTATACCTGGCTTACCTGAGACCCATGAGTGCAGGGGGCAGCCTTTGGACTAGAACCCTCAGCTTTCAGAGTCCCGCCACCTCCCTGTGCTGCCTCTGTGTTTAGTGATTCCTTCCTTTGGATTAAGCCTTGCTCTCTCCCTGGGAACTTATGAAGAAGATTTGATTAGTGAATCCTTAAGAGTTCTCTGATTAGGGAATGAGGGTCCTCAAACCAAGGCCAGTGGCTAGATCAACAGTCATACTTGGGGCAGGCTCAGTCAGCCCTTGCCAGCGCCTGGGTCCTGTTGTCCTGCAGATCTTTCAAAGCGTGCGAGACCACAGCAGCCACTTTCCAGGAAATGGTGATGCAATGCAGATAGTTGGTTTGAGCCTTGGGAGGGGTGAGGAGCATTCTGGAAAGGACTGTGCAATGCAGGCAGCCAATCCAAGCCCTGGGAGAGGGGAAGAGTGCTCTGGTCCCAGTGTCTACAGAGACGGAGACGCTCAGAGTGTGGTCTGCAGGCCAGCAGTCTACGAGCTTGCTAGAAACAGAATCTCCTGAGGGCCCCAGACCTGCTGCATCAGAATCTGCATTGTAACAAGGTGACTTGAATGCACAATGACGCATGAGAAGCTCTGAGCAGAGAGGCTAAACCAGCAAGCCTCCAACCAAGCTCTAGTCTGATGCCATGCATGTTCCCAGGAGCTTGCTCACGCCGCCCAACGACCCTGGGCTGAGTCTGCCAATGAATTATGTGCCACAGATGAAGAATACTGTGCCCCACCATTTTTACTCTGCTGTTTTGACCTTATGTACATTGTTAATGCACACGTCCATGGAAAGAGTCTTGAGACTTGTGAAATTTTCTGCAAGAGTGTTTCATGGAGCAAATTCCATTAAGTCATTTTAATCTAGGATTTAATTTTCTCTACAGCTCAACTAAACGGTTTCCATTTTTTCCCATTAAAACCTTTATTTGTAGTACAATTGTTTTCATGGGATCAATTATTTTCTGTTTAAAATTTACAACAAACATCTGATTCATCCATCTTTTCCCTTATACCGACTTTCTGCTGATTCTTCTGCTCTTTTAAGGTTTTCTGTTGGCTTGCTTGTTTGTTTCTTTTGTGGTCATTCTTTCTATCAAGTTCACATGTCCTGGATCAAGTTTTGTGGATTTAAATTTTGTCAGAAGTACTTGTTTTATTATTTTTTTCCCCCTCTGTTTGCGGCTTCAGCTTCTTATGAATTCTTGCGTGTGTCCTTTTAGCCCTGTTTTACTTGTCGCTGAGTATTTCTGCCAGTGATCTGTGGTAGAAATCATCACCAGAACGTAAGTGAGGGCAGGATTTCTGTACTTCTCTGCTTTCCTCCTCCTTTGCCTCTTCCTCCTCCTCCTTCCTCCCTTATCTTCAGGTCCTAACCAAGTGCCTGGTACATAGTAGTTGGTGTTCCATAAATATTTGTAGGCAGAACGAATAGTATTCACTCACAATCGAATCAAAGACTGATGATTTGCCTGTGCTTGTTGATAAGAAGCCTGTGAGCAGCACAAAGGGACAGAGATAGGTGGAGACCGTGGAAAGCAGAGGAGAAGGTGGAGAGAGGAGGCTCACACATGTGCACACACGCACGTGGTCACACACAATTATGCAGGTACACACACATGCACGGAAGCGTGCATATGCACTCAGAGACACGTGCTTATGCAAGCACAAGTCACACATACTCGGGTGTGCACAAACACATATGTGTGCACACAGACATGCATATGCACACAGACACATGTATCAGCTCATATTTGCACACACGTGCACAAATGCACGTATTTGTAGGCAGACACATGTATGCACAGCATACGCATATACACAAATGCACACCAACGTATACATACCTAGACACGTGCACATAGAGACACTCATGGACACGCACAGTCTGCCAGCGTAGGGACCGCTAAACTCTTCAATGCAAGGTAGAGCAAAATGTCTCTGGTGCGAGAACAGTGGACTAAAACTTGTAGGATCAAAACCTGCTAACACACTCCTCTTTGGGGTGCCCAGCGTGTCCATTTTACTAGTGGCGCTTCGTGAAACGCATATCGAGGTGACCTGAGTGTGGAAAACCGGTGGCTACCTTTGTGCGAAGTTATTCAAAAATTGTACGCGCGTCCTTTCTGCGGGTCAGAGCCTGTGAACATCCCGGGTTCCGGGAGATGAAGAGGGCTTGGCCCTTCTTCTCACAAGCTCGCAGTCTGCTGGGGGGAGGGGGATGCGGAAGTTGAGCAATTAAAATGCAGCCCGGTTAGTGCCGTGCAGAGAAACCCTCTGGGGGGTTGGGGTGGGGGGGCAGCGGGAACCGGAGCAGGGATCTCACGCAGGTGAGGGTGTGGAGGCGGAGCTGAGCCACCACACATTCGTCCCGGCTTCCTTTTGGTGTGTCGGGTACCTAATTATAAAATAATTCTTAACGAACGCCACAGGGGAGGGGGAGGCGGCTGAAAGGCAGGAGCGGGAGGATGTGCCGTTAGAAGGCCTGGTCGCCCGTTCCACTGGCATAAATGGAGGCAAGAGCCGCCCTGTCTTTCTGAACCTCAGTACCTCGGTTTACAAAACAGGAGTAAAAGCGTCTACTTCAGAGGTTTGCTGTGAAGGCGAAATGAGAAAATGCGTCCGAAGGACCTCTGGGAACCAAAACACCGCTCACAAGCCGGTGTTGCTATTCAGACGGGGCTGCAAGGGTGTGGGGTCTGTACTTGGACCAGCCAGTGTCTGCTGCAGTAACCCTGTGTGACACACGCCCCAGGCCTCCGTGGCTCGCCACCCCAAGGATTATCTTCCTCCCTCCTGGGTGTGTGGCTCGATGGGGCTTTGGCGGATCGTGGCTGGATTCGGCTGAGCTGCCTCCAGACTGGGGATTAGATCCGAGCCTTCTCTGCATGTGTCCTGTTCTCCTTGACCTGGAATTTTAACCTCCTGGTGCTGGCAGAAGTGTCAGAGGGCGAGCCAAGCACACAGACACTTTTAAAGCCTAACGGCCCTTCGGCCATAGTGGCCAAACCCAATTCAGTGCCTGGGAGAATAGATTCCACCTCCCTTAGCTGGGACAACTGCAAAGTCACACAACCGAGGGAGGGGGGGAGGGACACCGTGTCACCTCCTGCATCCCCCAGGCAGTACTAGTGACGGTTAGTTGCCCGAGGTTGACAGACGGGGTTCCCATTCCTGGCAGTTCTGTTCCCCTTCCTAGCCATGAGTCTCTGGGTGAGTCAGCCCCTCTGACCCTCAGTTTCCTCATCTGTAAGATGGACACAGTAAGAGTTCCCATCTCAGAGAATTTTGGTGAGGACTGTGGTTTATTATTACAGCCTTGTAATGGGTCCCTAGCTTTTTTTTTTTTTTTTTAGCTTATTTATTTTGAGAGAGACAGAGACAGTGTGAGTAGGGGAAGGACAGAGAGAGAGGGAGAAAGAGAGAGTATCCCAGGCAGTCAGTCTCCATGCCATCAGCACAGAACCCAACTCAGAGCTCGAACCCACGAACTGTGGGATCATGACCTGAGCTGAAACCAAGAGTTGGACGCTCAACCAACTGAGCCACCTGGGCACCCCACGGGTCCCCTAGCTTTTACCTTGCACCTCCCATAACCTCCCCTCTTCCTCTCTCCTCATGAGCTGGAGACATCCTTTCATACAGAAACCATCCAGAAGGAGACCTCATACACATTTAAGCAGGTTAGTGGTTGCCAGGGACCAGATGGGAGAGAAGAAATGGGGCGTGGTGGCTAATAAGTTTGAGGATTCTTTTTAGGATGACGAAAATGTCCTGAAATTGATGGTGATGGTGATGGTGGTTTCACACCTCAGCGAATATGCACTCTCTCTGCCAGGACTTCTTCCTCCACACGCTCACCCTCATTTTTGGTCCTTGCCTAAATACCATAAGGTCTCCTATTCGAACGTGACTCCTGACTGCCGCTCGCTGTCTCCTGCTGTACCTTCTCTAGTATTTGTAACAATCTGACGTGTTCTGTAATCCAGTTATACACTGTCTTTATCATCTGCCCCCTCCTCCTCCTCCCCTCCTCCTCCTTCTCCCCCTCCTCCTCCTCCCCTCCTCCTCCTCCTCCCCCTCCTCCTCCTCCTCCCCCTCCTCCTCCTCCCCCTCCTCCCCCTCCTCCTCCTCCCCCTCCTCCTCCTCCCCCTCCTCCCCCTCCTCCTCCTCCCCCTCTTCCCCCTCCCCCTCCCCCTCCTTCCCGCCCCCCCCCCCCCCCCGTGCACCAGGAGAATGTAAACTTCATGAAGGCATGGCTATTTTTCTATTTGCTTCCTGGCTGATCTCCAAATGGTGCCTGGTACATAGCACATCCCTTTTACCCCTTTGTCAAATGGGTGATGTCAACAGCATGATGCTTATTAAGTGCTCAGGAGCTGGCATGTATGAGGGGCAAATCAATGTTCGTTTCTATCATCACCATTTATTTCAAATAAGCTACTTAATTGCCAGATTTTCTGTATGAAGTGAGTCTGAGTTTGAGTCAAGTATCTTCCCCCTGGGAGTCCTTGCTTGCACACACGTGTGGGATGGGCTCCCGCAGTGTCTGTAGATGTGACTTTTCAGCCCCACATTCCTTCCTGCCGGGCATAGCGAGCCGTGACATTTATAAATCTCTGGGCTCTCAATCCCCCGCTGATCCTCAGAGAGGAGTAGCGATTTGTTGCTAAACTCATTGCCCCACTTTGACCAAAGGAATGAAGAGATACCCAGGCATCGATCCAGGGCTGTGACATTGCCTCCATTCTAAAGAGGAGGACAGCGAGGCTCAGTGGTGTGAACTGACTTGCCCACAGCACCCGGCTGGGGAGGGGCCAGACTGGGCTAGGAAGCATGCCTTTGGGATCCTGGTCCTCCCACTGCAAAGCCTGAGGTTTGGGGCAGATCTGTTTCCAAGGCCTTTTCCTTACATTGAGCTGAGGTTAGTAAATCCTTTGTGGAATTCGTCCACATTCTTCACTACCGGCTGTCCCTTCTCCATATCAGTCTTTTAAGGACAGTGTTCCGACAGAGCAATTCCCACAGAATTAGGCCCAGAAGCCCCTGTTAGCATGCAAATGTGCTGCTTTGGAGCGAAGGCTGGTTGTAATCCATGGTGCACAGCATGGAGAGCTAAGCCGGGGCCCCTGCAATCCGTCATCGTTAAATGGAACAGCGTGGCCGTGGACGGGTCGGTTGGGACAACGCGGGGCAGTGGTGCCCGGCTTCAATGAGGAAGAGTGTGGGTGTCCTCGACAGGCAAACCTGGTGTTTTAAAGGCTCCCCAAAGCCTCCCACAGTTACAAGAACCATCGAGAATAAGTATGTGGATGCCAAAGGACAACTGAAGGGAGCCTGTGTGTGCAACCCACCATTCATGGAGAGACCTGAAGGCAGGTGTCTTTGTCCATTAGGTGATTACATCTCACAGGACATGAACCAGTCAAGAAAGCTCTCGAGGCCGGATCAGACCCCGAACTGTTGAAGGTTCGTGTGCCTGCGAGTGGCTGGCCTGTTATCAAAGTGCAAGCCACCCGGAGTGGGCCGAGGGGCCACGTTTGAGCGGCCCACGGGCCTCGGACCCCCAGGACTGCTCGCCCGTAGACCCTGTCAGCTGTCGTTGGCACGAAGGGAGTTCATTTATCTTCAGATCAGTGCGGCAAAACACGCTGTGTGCCAGCAGTGGTCTGAGGCTACAGAGAGCCAGCTTGTTGACCCGCAGAAATTCACAGCCCCGCGGCCGCCCTACATGACACTTGGAGCTACTGAACGTGCAGAAATCAGACTTACATGTTGTGAGCCTCTGTGTGTGGAGAGAGCACTTCCTGAAGAATTAGAAGCACAACACCATTTTCGGTTACTTCTTTTTTTGTTGTTCCTGTTTTTTATCCCCTTTACCTTTTTTCTTTAAGCTCTATTGAGGTACTGTTCATGAGCCGCAGATTGTCCCCAATTCTAAGTGTATTTTTCAGGGGCTCTCAGTATATTTACCAAGCGGGGCGACCATCACCCCAGAAACAGGCTTTATGCCCCTTTGCTGTCTCTCCATTTCTTCCTCAGCCTGAGGCATCCACTCACCTATTTTCTGTCTCCATAAATTTTGCTTTTCTGGAAATTTCCTATTATGAAATTATACAACACAGGGTACTTTGTGTCCAGTTTCTTCCACTTAGCGTAGTATTTTCATGGTTCCTCCGTTAAACACACTCGGAAACAAGGTTTCTAGCATCAGTATAGACTTTAATTTTGTCCTTTCCCTTCACAATGGAAGCGTGGGTAACTGGCCCAGATCCTGTAAGTTGAAGGCTCGTCACTCTGGCATGCCTGCTCGTTTCAATCTCGATTGAGATTTGATCCCTTGTCTGTAATATTGGTGCTTCCACTTTTTTTGTTTTCAGTCACGTCTTACAATGAGTAAAATCTGGGGGCACCTGGGTGGCTCAGTCGGTTAAGTGCTCGACTTCGACTCAGGTCATGATCTCAAGGTTTGTGGGTTTGAGCCCTGCCTTAGGCTTGGTGCTGACAGCTCAGAGCCCGGAGCCTGCTTTGGATTCTGTGTCTCCCTCTCTCTCTGCTCCTCCCTTGCTTGTACTCTCTCTTTATCAAAAATAAATAAACATTAAAAAAAAAAGAATGAGCAGAATGTGGTGGAACAGCTAAGTAATCATCTCAACAAGGACAGTGATGGTCCCGGAGCTCTGGTCGGCAAGCCGAGATCACTTACCAGGTAACTTGTCGCCTGGCAGGTGGAAGTCAGATCTGACTCAGAGCTTGGAAGTGTGAGTGTGGAGACTGCCTGCACATGTCGTTGTCTCTCCATCTCCCCCCTCCTTCTTTTCTTAAAATAATTTTAAAATGTTTATTTAATCTAGAGAAAGAGACACAGACAGGCCACGAGCAGGGGAGGGACAGAGAGAGAGGGAGGCACAGAATCTGAAGCAGGCTCGAGGCTCCTAGCTGTCAGCACAGAGCCCAAGGTGGGGCTCGAACTCACGAGTTGTGAGATCGTGACCTGAGCTGAAGTTGGACGCTTAACAGACTGGGCCACCCAGGCGCCCCTTCCCCCTCCTTCTTCTGCCTTGTTCTGTTCAGGCCTTCAACAGATTGGATGAGGCCCACCCACGAAGGAGAGGGCATTCTGCTTTACTGAGTTCACTGATTCAGACGGTAATCTCACCCTGAAACACCTTCATGGACTCGCCCAGAAACTCCCGTTTAGTCTGCACACCCCACGGCCGGTTACATTGATTCACCAAATTCAGAGGAATCAGTGAGTGGGCAGACAAGGGAGGGAAAAGCACTTTGGGCAGAGGAAACAGCCTGAATAAAGGTCTGGAGGCAGGAGATGGCAAAGGGTGGGTGTGGGATTACAGGCAGGTCAGGGTGTCTGGAGAGTAAAGGGTGGGAGTCTGAGGAGGAGGTTGGAGCACATTATGAATGCGATCCGACCCCACTGAGAAATGTACTTTTACTGTGAGGGCAATAGGGAGCTATTGAAGGATGTTCCGTGCAGGTGTGATGTGAACAGGTCTGAGGTTTGCAAGGATGAGTTCCAAGTGGGGATCCTGGTGCCTGGGGTCGAGGGTGGCTACTGCAAGTAGCACATGTGGGTCTTACAATCCTTCAGAGCTGTGGCCAAGGTCTCCCCAGCAGACAGTCACAGTTTGGAGAGGGGGAGGGCTAAGGCTCGCCATGGATGTCTTCGGGTTTCTAGAATCCTAGGCCGATGACCCGACAGGGGTCTGAGATTGGTCTAGTCACACTGCCTGACCGAGCAGTCACTGACAACGAATTCTCATTTCCTTAGCCGGCAAAGCCTTCTTGGTGCCAAGAGGTGTGGTTGCTTTTATTAGAAGGGCATTTAAAAGCCCTCAGCTGGGAAGGCAGGTGTATGGAGACGTGACATTCCTTTCCTTGTAAAAGTTAGGACCTTTCTCCTCCTCACTTTATAGTTGACTCTGTTGATGACGGAAGGGAAAGGGATCAGTATCTTTGCCTTCTGGGATCTGTGGCCTTTGTGGGCCAGGACGCACTGTGTGGTCTCAGGCAGATTACTTAGCGTCTCCAAGCCTCAGTTGCTTAGTCTGCGAGATGGGAATGCAGACAGCACTGCCAGCTCCCTCATAGTGGTGCTGTGGGGATTACATGAGTGGATATTCATAGAGCATTTAGAATAGTGTCTTGAATGTAGGAAGCCTAGAAGTGTTTGTTCAATAAAAATAGATTTTGAACCACAGCTGGCTTATGTTATGGAGGGGGAGTTAAATACCCAGCTGAGGGACCTCGGACCATTTCCTCCAGCTTCATCCCCTGGGAGAGGTGGGCTCTAGGTGGGCTCTAAGGCCTCTCTGGGTCTTGTGGCTCAGGCTCTTTCCTCCCACTGTCCAGTGAAAGAGAGAAGGCTTGTTTATATGCCATGGAAACTGATGATGAAACAGACACAGGTAACACAGTTTGCCAGGAGGCTGGGATTTGAGCCAGCCCGAGAGGAGTGTTTCTCAGCTCTTCTTTGTCCCTGAGAAACATTTGTGGAGCTTCAAAAACGCCTGTGTCCAAGCCTTACCCCAGCACAATTGACACAGAGTCTCTGGGTGTGGGGTCAGGCACCAGTACTTGAAAAAGCCTCTCTAGAGGATTCTAATAGCAGCTGGAGTTGGATACCATTGGCTTGGATTAAAACCCAAGCACGTTGTCTTCTAGCCACAGATATGTTAGGACGGATGATGTGGGTCTGCAGTGCGATGGCTTAGGCGCCCCAGAGCTGAGTGTTCCTCTGATTGGCAGCCACACCCTGGGCCACGTTGCATACCGCAGTCCATCGTACCTTCTAAGGAAAAGCTGGATGTTACATTTCACAAACGAGGCTGTGACAGGGGAGAGGCACGTCTCAAGGGCCAGGGGTCAGTAAGTGGTGGGATCGGGTCCATCTCACCCAAAGCTTCTCATCACCTCTCACCACCTGGGTGGATGCAGCAGAGGGAGCCCCTTGGGGGTAATCATGCCCTTGACTCTTAGGCAGTTCAGGCCTCAATAAATGTTTCCTTCTGTACCTGTACCTCACCGGGGGTTGGGGACTAGGTTGCTCCTAGTGTGGGTTCATTTATTCCCTAGGTCAGCACAGAGTAAACCAGAGGTGCTCTGAGTTTGGTCTCTGGACCGCTAACATCAGTATCACCTGGGAATTTGTTAGAAATGCAAATTCTCAAGCCCCATCCAGGATTTGGTGACTCAGAAACTATGGGGGTGGGGCCCTGCAATCTGGGTTTAATAACCCCTCTGGGGGATACTAATACTTGTTAAAGTTTGAGGACGACTCTGCCGGACCAGTGTTTCACACCCTGGCTGCAAATGATAGTGATCCAGGTAGCTTCCGGACAGACTCATGCTAAACCAGTTGGAGTGGGGCCTGGGCACTGGTATTAAGGGAAACATCCTGAGTTAGTTTTAATGTGCAACAGTGTTGCTCAGTTTAGCCAAACAGCAATGGCAACAACAACAATGCATCCAGTTAAATTTGAATTTCAGATATACAACAGATACTTTTTTAGTACAGACTTGTGCTGTGGTATTTGGAACAATGCTACCTGCAACCATTGGTAAGAACCAGTGGACTTGGAATCTGGAGAGACCCAATATTTAGAAAGAGAGAGAATATAACAATAGCAAACGGATGACTCTTATGTGTACAGCTCAGTGAATTTGTACATATAAACAACAGTGTAACCACCATCCAGATCCTGAGCTGCTCAAAGTGTGGTCCGCAGACAAGCAGCATCACAATCGCTTGGGAACTTGTTAGAAATTCTGAATTTCAGGCTCTTCGCCAGACCTACTGAATTGGAATCTGCATTTTAACAAGGTCTCCAGGTGATTTGTGTGGATATTAAGTTTGAGAAGTTCTGATCTGGTCTCTTTAAAAAATTTTCTTTTTAATGCTTTTAAAAATTTATTTTTGAGAGATAGAGTCCAAGTTGGGGAGGGGCGGAGAGAGAGGGGAACAGAGGATCCGGAAAGGGCTCTGTGCTGACCGCAGAGAGCCTGATGCGGGGCTGCAAGTCACAAACCGCGAGATCATGACCTGAGCCAAAGTTGGACGCTTAACCAACTGAGCCACCCAGGCACCCCTGGTATCTTTTTAGAACTGCACTGCCCAGGAAGGTAGCTACTAGCCACGTGGAGCTATTTGAGTGAAAATTAATTAAAATGAAATAAATTTTAAAAGTTTAAAAGAACCCTTCACTCATGGAAGCCATATTTTAAGCACACAGTAAATACGTGGCTAGTGGCTACTGTCTTGCACAGTGCAGATACAGAACGTTTCCATCACTGCAGAAAGTTCTAGATGATGCTGATGTAGAAGAAGGCACCAAAAGTACGTTCTTTGGGGGCCGACAGGTGGGCATCAGGTTCTTGTTCAAAGACAAATGGGTCAGAGAAGCGAAGGTAGCAGACGCTCAGCAGAAATGCCTGACTCATCTGAACAAGGTGGAAGAAAAGCCCCCAGTCTCCTCTCAAGTTGGCACGTTTCCCAGGCGAGCATGTCACGGCTCTGCCGGCAGAAGTGCTGTGGCGACGCGGAGCGTAAGTGCATGTGACATGCACGTTATTACCCGACAAATTCATTAGCACGGATGCGATCACAGCGAATCCCTAATGCAGTGGCAGAGGCAGGACAATAAATTAGAGTGTTACGTAAACAGTGTGCACCCAGGGGGACGCCTCCCTCTGGCTCTCTCTCCTGTCTGCAGCTGGCAGGGGGGCAGGGAACGCCTCCGAGGCGTGGCCACTGAAATGTCACGGCGCCGTGTTATGAGGGGTCACTGCGGCAGAGAGCCTGACTGGGCCATGAAGACAGTTGGAAAAACCAAAAGGCCCTGGAGAATTTGGATCCCCAGCGTCTGGGTCGTAGCAAGAGGGGTTGTCAAGGGCAATTATCACCCCTTGCGTTTACTTGGGATTTACTGTTGCAAATGGTTTCTGCAGCTGTTTCTCTCATTTGTTTCCCTGGGAGATACATCAGAGGAAAAAACCTGAGAGCTGAAAGTGCTTAGAAAAATTCATTCCAGGGGCACGTGGGTGGCTCAGCCCGTTAAGCGTCCGACTCTTGATTTTGGCTCAGGTCATGATCTCGCGGTTCATGAATTCGAGCCCCTGCACTGTCAGTGCAGAGCCTGCTTGGGATTCTCTCTCTCTCCTCTCTCTGTCTTTCTCTGTCACTCAAAATAAATAAGTTAAAAAAAAAGATCATGTATGCTGAAATGATGAAATACCTATTTAAAAAAAAAAAAATTCATTTTGTTCTCTGGGTTCCAGTTCTGGATGATCTCTGGGCAGCTGTGATTCTTGGATGAAAGGCTAGCCTCTCTGAACCTTAGCTTCCTTATCTGTAAAATCCTTACCTCAGAGGGGTGGTGGGTTGGCGATACTCTGTGCTGGCACACAGCGGGTGCTGCGCGAGTGGTAGGTGAGTAATTTTAGCCTCCGTGTACTTTCTGAGAACCTACTACGTACCAGGCATGGGGGTAGTGCCATGCCGAGACGGACAAGACATGGGTCTTGTCATGTGCAGAAGGCTGCAGTTAATCATAGTGTTCAGAGATGAGGACAGGGATAAAGGTGTTTACTGGGTGCTCTGGAAACGCAGAAAGAAATATGCATTTCTCCCGGGGAAAGCTTTGGCGGAAGTGGCCATTTGAGCTGGGTTGTGGAGCAGGGTGTGTCAGGAGGGGTAGGGGAAGGACATCGCAGAGGGAGGATAGCATTTGAGATGGGGCGGAGGGGAGAAGGAGCATGCTGTCTGCTTTCCGAAAACTTCAGGAGGTCTGGTGGGTCAGGATGGGGGCGGGGCCCCAGGGGGACGAAGGAGACCAGAGAAGGAGGCAGGGGCTGTGAGTCCCGGCGAGGCTCCTGTGTTAGGCCGAGACGTGTGCCATCACCGCTTACTGATGGACTGTGTCAGTTCTACCAAAGCATAACCAATCACCCCACAGCTTAGCAGCTTAAAGTATCAGTGAAGCTTCATTATCTCACAGTTTCTGAGAGTCAGGAATTCGGTAAAAGTCGGTCGGGGGGTTCTGGCGCAGGGTGTCTCATGAGGCTGGCGTCTGAAGGCTTGGCTGGGGCCGGAAGAGCCACGCTGGTGCCCTCACGTGACGGGCAAGTTTGGTGCCAGCTAGGGGCTGGACAGCACAGTCTTCCCCACACGGGCCTCCTGTTAGGGCTGCTGGTGTGTTCTTGTCACATGTCATCTGACTCACCCCAGAGCAGGTGATCCAAGGCTGAGCAGGGTGGGAGCTGCACTGTCTCTTGTGCCCTAGCACCGTAAGTCACACCTGTCATTTCTGCCAGACCCTTTTGGTTACAGAGGCCAGCCTGTCCAGTACGGGAGGGGGCTACACAACCACGTGAGTGCCAGGAGATGAGAATCACTGGGAGTCTCGTGACCTCTCGGAGTCTGGTGACCTCCAGGGAATGAGGGATTATTACATCCTTGCTCCCTTTATACCAGCGAGGAGTCTGGGGCGTGAAGTTGAGCGACTTACCCCAGGGTCTCGCAGTTAGATGTGGGCAGCATTTGGTACCTTGCTGCCTTTGGATGAACTCCTTTTCCTTTCATTCAAATCCATTTCATCAGGGTTTCTGGAGATGTGGTTGGAACAGCAGAGAACTCCGAATTCTCTGTGGGATGGGGCAGGGCTAGGGAAATGAACACTCATGGAAGAAACCATCCAATTCTCCCACCCAGAACCTACCACGCAGGCAAATACAAAGTGTTAGGTTCAGAGGGAGGCTGGTCTGTTCGTTATTGTTAGTTTTTTTAAAATGTTAGTTTATTAATGTTGGTCTTCATGAAGTTCATGATTAAGCTAGAAGAATAATGGATCTAATTGTCTAGCTATAGATATATCATTGGATCCCAACTCAGAGTAAACCCCAGATTGGGGTTACTTATAAAGGCCCAGCTGGCCTCACGGAGCCCCACTGTGCACCCTTTGCTGGTCTCCTGCCTCATCTGCTCTGATCGAGATACTCTGCCTCTGTGCATCTCACATTCCCCTGGTCTGTTGCCTCTTCAGCATCTTTGCTGATCCCTCTGCCTGATGTGTTCTTGCCCAGATACCCCCACCTCCTCAGTGAAGCCTCCCCTGCCGATCTAGCTGGGCATAAACTGTGCGTATGTGTGTGTGTGTGTGTGTGTGTGTGTGTGTGTGTGTGTATTTTATTGTACTGTAGTTGACACACAATGTTACATTAGTATCAGGTGTACAACTTAGTGATTTGACAAGTTTATACATTATGCTGTGCTCAGCACAAGTGTGGCTACCTGCTGTCCCATTACATCACTTTTACAGTGTCACTGACTGTATTCCCCATGTTGTGCCTTTTCGTCCTATGATTTTTTCAGTCTAGAACTGGAAGCCTGTGTCTCCCTCTCCCCTTCATCCATTTTGCCCACCTCCCTACCTGTGTGCCATCTTGCAAACATCACTTTGTTCTCCGTATGTATAGGTCTCGTTCTGCTTTTTGTTGATTCATTTTTTTTAGAATCCATTTAGGGGTGGAGTCATGGGGTATTTGTCTTTCTCGGTTTGACTTACTTTACTTAGCATAATACCCTGTAGGTCCCTCCATGTTGTCTCAACTGGCATGATCTCATCCTTTTTTGTGGTTGTGTAGTATTCCACTGTATCTATCTACCTACCTATCTGTGCATCCATCCGTCCATCCACCCATCCATCTATCCTGTCTGTCATCTATCCATCCATCATCTATCTCACATTTTCTCATCTGTTCATCTATTGATGGACTTAAGGACTTCTTCCATATCTTGGTTGTCGTAAATGATGCTGTAATAATCGTATAGGGGTGCATGCACCTTTTCGAATTAGTGTTTTTATTTTCTTTGGGTAAAATACCCCTAGTGGAATTACTGGATCATAGGGTCGTTCTCTTTTTAATTTTTTTAAGGTCCTCCACTGCAATGCTTTCACAGTGGCTGCACCCATTTACCTTCCCACCAGTGGTCCTGAGGGTTGCTTTCCCCTCACCTGTGTTTTGGTCATGGCTCCAAGCTCCAGCTTCTGGAAGAATGCTGAACGTGGAGCCCGCCTTCAATAATTACTTGTTGAATGAACGAACAAATGAGCAATGAATACGAGTCAAGGCCTTTACGTTCGTCCTCTCATCTGATCAGGAAAGTAGGTATGACTTATTATTCTCCTTGTTTTATAGAAGGGAGTCTGAGTCTGGAGAGGTGCAGCGGTTGGCGTGGTCCATGGATGAGCTGAGATTGAAACCCAAGCCTCTTGTCTGTCTCCCAGGCCCTTGTGCTGTTTGCCCCTCACCACCCCCTGGCATCCCCTGGGACACTGGCCTTCTGCCTCTAGGCTTCAGGGATTCTGGAATGCCAACTTTAAATTCTGATTTTCCCCCAAACTGACCAAGTTGTCAGAGAGGGCACATCAGGAGGCCATGGGAAGTGCAGAAAGCTGTGAATTTTGCTTTTCCTCTTTTCATTCCGCAATGCTCAGTTTCTTTTTGAAGGCCCCGCTCCCCAGGCCATTAGTGATGACTTTCTCCTCCAATGTGTCACTGCGCACGTGCTTGTGGAAACCTTGTTGGCTAACTGTCAGCTCCAGCCGCCATGGGATGCTCCGGGAGAGGACTGGCTCCCTCGTTTCTGCTCAGGGTTGACAAAGCCGTTCCGTCTTCCAGGCAGTAGTTGTGACTAAAAATAGCTGGGCTGCTGTTTTCTCCACCTTTCACTTTTAAGGGCGACAGGATTGTATTCTAGAAAGAGTTTCGGAGGGAGGGGCAACGATACTCCTAATTCTGCCAGATATCTTAGGAGCCGTGTTCAATCATGAGCGTCCGTCAGGTTCTCAGACCTCTCCCTGTGACAGGACTGGACGAAACTTTTGTTGAGCAGTGTCAGGGAGGGAGGCAGGAATAAAAGACCACTAACACACTCACACACGTGCACACGCCTACAACCTGGGACTCACAGCTAAGCCGTGTGGGAGTCAGGACTGCTCCTACCTGATAGATGACTCCCCATGGAGAGAGTAAGAAGACAAGCAGTTAATGAAGAACTAATAATCACTTTTACCACTGGTCAAGACATTCACTCTCACCGTCTCATCTCATCTGGCAAGGCAGCTATTATTTAGTACTATCCCCATTTTACAGATGGTGACACTGAGTCCAGTGAGGTTAAATGATTAGTCTAGTCTGTGACTGAGCTGAAACTCACTTGGTGAGGGGAAGCCCCAGACTGTAAACCTCTCTGCTTCCTGTGTGAGCTTCAGCTTCATCACAGGCTCGTTCTCTTGCGTCTGCAACCTGGCTCTCAATCTGGGGAGCTTTTATACAATGCTGATGCCCAGACCCCACACTCTGGGGTTTTCATTTAATTGGCGTGCGTGGGGGCAAGGGTTATGGGTTGCACTGTGCAGTCAGTGTTGAAATCCATTGGGTTCAGTCGTTGCTGACTTGGAGAGGCCACCCCCGCCCCAGTAGGTGCAAAACCTCCATCAGCTGCGCCCTACTGAACCCTGAACGGGTGCCAGCTTTCATACTCGGCACTGAGCTGTAGCAGTGCTGGCGTGGAACTCACCTCACTCACTGTCTCCACCCCCCCCCGCCCCCCGCCAGGAGCCCTGCTGGCGGGGAGGGGGGGCACTTTGGGAATCGACTGGCCCTTGTGGCTCGGCATCACCCAGGAGTGAGTCTTGTTGGTGACGGAAAGAATGTTCTCTTCCTGCCTAAACGTTCACTTCATGCTTCCCCAAGTTAGGAGCACGGAGGGGGAAGGAGTTCGCCAGCAGACCAGACCGAGGAAGTGATGATGATGGGCTAGCAAGGAGAGAGCCAGGACCGTGGGTTCCGGGGCGGTCCCCGTCTGTCTGTCTGCATTTCACTGTGTCTCCAGTGCTTGGGACAGTGCTCAGTGCACAGTAGGCTCTGTGTCAGTGTTTGTTTAGTGGATGATGAACACACTCAAAAAAAAAAAACCACTTTATTGTTTTCTAAGAGCTTGTCATGATTGGCCTCTGGGATTTGCCTCTTTTTTTTTTTTTTTTACATTTTCTTATATTTTATTTATTGTGTCATATTTTCATTTTTAAAAAATTATTTCAGGGGCGCCTGGGTGGCGCAGTCGGTTAAGCGTCCGACTTCAGCCAGGTCACGATCTCGCGGTCCGTGAGTTCGAGCCCCGCGTCGGGCTCTGGGCTGATGGCTCAGAGCCTGGAGCCTGTTTCCGATTCTGTGTCTCCCTCTCTCTCTGCCCCTCCCCCGTTCATGCTCTGTCTCTCTCTGTCCCAAAAATAAATAAACGTTGAAAAAAAAAAAAAAGAAGAAAAAAAAAATTATTTCATTTTATTTTTTAAATTCACATCCAAGTTAGTTCGCACATGGTGCAACAGTGATTTCAGGAGTAGATTCCTTAGTGGCCCTTACACATTTAGTCCATCCTCCCTCCCGTAACCCTCAGTTTGTTCTCCGTATTTATGAGTCTCTTCTGTTTTGTCCCCCTCCCTGTTTTTATATTATTTTTGCTTCCCTTCCCTTGTGTTCATGTGTTCTGTGTCTTAAAGTCCTCATATGAGTGAAGTCTTATGATATTTGTCTTTCTCTGAAAAATGTCGCTTAGCATAATACCCTCCAGTTCCATCCACATAGTGGCAAATGGCAAGATTTTGTTCTTTTTGATTGCCAAGTAATACTCCATTGTATAGATATACTACGTCTTCTTTATCCATTCATCCATCGATGGACATTTGGGCTCTTTCCATACTTTGGCTGTTGTTGATAGTGCTGCTATAAACATTGGGGTGCATGTGCCCCTTCAAAACAGCATCCTTGTATCTCTTGGATAAATACCTAGTAGTGCCATTGCTGGGTTGTAGGGTAGTTCTATTTTTAGCTTTTTGAGGAACCTCCATACTGTTTTCCAGAGTGGCTGCACCAGTTTGCATTCCCACCAGCAGTGCAAAAGACATTCTCTGTCTCTGCATCCTCACCAACATCTATTGTTGCTTAAGTTGTTAATGTGCGCCATTCTGACAGGTGTAAGGTGATCTCCTTGTGGTTTTTGATTTGTATTTCCCTGATGATGAGCGATGTTGAGCATTTTTTCATGTGTCAGTTGGCCATCTGGATGTCTTCTTTGGAGAAGTGTCTATTCATGTCTTTTGCCCATTTCTTCACTGGATTATTTGTTTTTTGGGTGTTGAGTTTGATAACTTCTTTATAGATTTTGGATACTAACCCTTTATCTGATATGTTGTTTGCAAATATCTTCTCCCATTCTGTCGGTTGCCTTTTAGTTTTGCTGATTGTTTCCTTTGCTGTGCAGAACTTTTTATTTTGATGAGGTGCCAACAGTTCATTTTTGCTTTTGTTTCCCTTGCCTCTGGAGACGTGTTGAGTAAGAAGTTGCTGCGGCCAAGGTCAAAGAGGTTTTTTCCTGCTTTCTCCTCGAGGATTTTGATGGCTTCCTGTCTTACATTTAGGTCTTTCATCCATGTTGAGTTTATTTTTGTGTATGGTGTAAGAAAGTGGTCCAGGTTCATTTTTCTGCATGTTGTTGTCCAATTTTCCCAGCATCATTTGCTGAAGAGACTGCCTTTATTCCATTGGATATCCTTTCCTGCTTTGTCAAAGATTAGTTGGCCATATGTTTGTGGGTCCATTTCTGGGTTCTCTATTCTGTTCCACTGATCTGAGTGTCTGTTCTTGTGCCAGTACCATACTATCTTGATGATGACAGCTTTGTTATACAGCTTGAAGTCCAGGATTGTGATGCCTCCTGATTTGGTTTTCTTTTTCAAGATTGCTTTGGCTTTTCGGGGTCTTCTCTGCTTCCACAGAAATTTTAGGATTGTTTGTTCTAGTTCTGTGAAGAATGCTTGCGTTATTTTGATAGGTATTGCTTTGAATATGTAGATTGCTTTGGGTAGTATTGACATGTTAACAATATTTGTTCTTCCTATCCAGAAGCATGGAATATTTTTCCATTTTTTGTGTGTGTCTTCTTCAGTTTCTTTCATAAGCTTTCTATAGTTTTCAGTGTATAGATTTTTCACCTCTTTGGTTAGATTTATTCCTAGTTATTTTATGGTTTTTGGTGCATTTGTAAATGGGATCGATTCCTTGACTTCTCTTTCTGTTGCTTTGTTGTTGGTGTATAGGATTGCAACCAATTTCTGTGCTTTGATTTTCTATCCTGCTGATTTTCTATTCTTTGCTGAATTCATGAATCAGTTCTAGTAGTTTTTTGGTGGAATCTTTTGGGTTTTCCATATAGGGTATCATGTCATCTGTGAACAGTGAAAGTTTGACCTCCTCCTGGCTGATTTGGATGCCTTTTACTTCTTTGTGTTGTCTGATTGCTGAGGCTAAGACTTCCAATACTATGTTGAATAACAGTGGCGAGAGTGGACATCCCTGTCTTGTTCCTTACCTTAGGGGGAAAGCTCTCATTTTTTCCCCATTGAGGATGATATTAGCGTCAGGGCTTTCATATATAACTTTTATGATCTTGAGACATGATTCTTCTATCCCTACTTTCTTGAGGATTTTTATCAAGAAAAGATGCTGTATTTTGTCAAATGCTTTGTCTGCATCTATTGAGAGGATCATGTGGTTCTTGTCCTTTCTTGTATTGATGTGATGAATCACACTGATTGTTTTGCGGATATTGAACCAACCCTGCATCCCAGGTATAAATCCAACTTGGTCGTGGTGAATATTTTTTTTAATGTATTGCTGGATCCGGTTAGCTAATATCTTGTTGAGGATTTTTGCATCCATGTTCATCAAGGAAATTGGACTCTAGTTCTCCTTTTTAGTGGGGTCTTTGATTTTGGAATCAAGGTAATGCTGGCTTCATAGAAAGAGTTTTTTCTATTTTTTGGAAGAGCTTCAAGAGAATAGGTGTTAACTCTTCCTTAAATGTTTGGTAGAATACCCCTGGAAAGCCATCTGGCCCTGGACTCTTGTTTTTTGGGAGATTTTTTATTACTAATTTGACTTCTTTACTGGTTATGGATCTGTTCAAATTTTCTATTTCTTCCTGTTTCAGTTTTGGTAGTGTATATGTTTCTAGGAATTTTTCCATTTCTTCCAGATTACCCATTTTATTGGCATATAATTGCTCATAATATTCTTTTATTATTGTTTGTATTTCTGCTGTGTTGGTTGTGATCTCTTCTCTTTCATTCTTGATTTTATTTCTTTGGGTCATTTCCTTTTTCTTTTTGGTCATACTGGCTAGTGGTTTGTCCATTTTGTTAATTCTTTCAAAGAACCAGCCTCTGGTTTCATTGATCTGTTCTACAGTGTTTTTGGTTTTGATAGCCTTGATTTCTGCTTTGATCTTTATTACTTCCTGTCTTCTGCTTCTTTTGGGTTTTATTTGCTGTTCTTTTCCCACTTCTTTAAGGTGTAAGGTTAGGTTGTGTATCTGAGTCCTTTCTTCCTTTTTAGGAAGGCCTGGATTGCTATATAGTTTCCTCTTATGACCACCTTTGCTGCGTCCCAGAGGTTTTGGGCTGTGGTGTTATCATTTTCATTCACTTGCATGTACTTTTTAATTTCCTCTGTAACTTCTTGTTATCCCATTCACTCTTTAGTAGGATGTTCTTCAGTCTCCAAGTATTTGTTACCTTTCCAAGTTTTTTCTTGTGGTTGATTTTCATTTTCATAGCGTTGTGGTTTGAAAATATGCACAGTATGATCTCGATCTCTTTGTACTTGTTGAGGGCTGATTTGTGTCCCAGTATGTGATCTATTCTGGAGAACGTTCCATGTGCAGTGGAGAAGAATGTATATTCTGCTGCTTTAGGATGAAATGTTCTGAATAGATCTGTTAAGTCCACCTGGTCCAGTGTGTCATTCATAGCAATTGTTTCCTTGTTGATTTTATGTTTAGATCTTTCCATTGTTGTAAGTTGGGTGTTGGAAGTCCCCTACTATTATGGTATTATTATCAATGAATATCTTTATATTTGTGACTAATTGATTTATATATTTGGGTGCTCTCACATTTGGGGCATAAATTTTTACAATTGTTAGGTCTTCTTGGTGGATATATCCCTTAATTATGATATAATGCCCTTCTTCATCTTTTGTTAGAGTCTTTATTTTAAAGTCTAGATTGTCTGATATAAATATGGCTACTGTGGCTTTCTTTGTTGACCATTAGCATGATAAATGGTTCTCCATCCCCTTATTTTGAATCTGAAGGTGTCTTTAGGTTTAAAGTGGGTCTCTTATAAACAGCATATAGATGGATCTTGTTTTCTTATCCATTCTGTTACCATATGTCTTTTGATTGGAGCATTGAGTCCACTGAGGTTTAGAGTGACTACTTAAAGATAGGAATTTATTGACATTATGTTGCTTGTAGAGTCAGAGTTTCTGGTGGTGTTCTCTGGTCCTTTATAGTCTTTGTTGCTTTTGGTATTTATGTATGTATGTATGTATGTATGTATGTATGTATGTATGTATGTATGTGTCTGTCTATTCTCCCCTCAGAGAGTCCCCCTTAAAATTTCTTGCAGGGCTGGTTTAGTGGTCACGAACTCCTTTAATTTTTGTTTGTCTGGGAAACTTTTAATCTCTCCTTCTGTTTTGAATGACAGCCTTGCTGGATAAAGAATTCTTGGCTGCATATTTTTCCAGTTCGGCATATTGAATATATCTCGCCACTGTTTTCTGGCCTGCCAATTTCTGTGGATAGGTCTGCTGCAAAGTGCTCTGTCTTCCTTTGTAGATTAAGGACTTTTTTTTCCCCTTGCTGCTTTTTGATTCTTTCCTTGACTGAGTATTTTGTGAATTTGACTATGATGTGCCTTGTTGATGGCCGGTTTTTGTTGAATTTAATGGGAGTCCTCTGTGCTTCCTGGATTGTGATGTCTGTGTCTTTCCCCAGGTTAGGAAAGTTTTACACTATGATTTGCTCACATAACCCTTCTACTGCTTTTTCTCTCTCTTCATCTTCTGGGACCCCTGTGATTCTGATGTTGTTCCTTTCTATTGAGTCACTGATTTCTCTCCTTAAATTGTGCTCTTTTGCTTTAGTCTCCCTCTTTTTTCTGCTTCAGCATTCTCCATAAGTTTGTCCTCTATATCGCTGTTCTACCTCATCCATCCTTGCCGCCGTGGCATCCATTTGAGATTGCATCTCAGTTATAGCATTTTTTATTTCATCCTGACTAGCTTTTACTTCTTTTATCTCCACAAAAGGGATTCTAACCTATTTTCGACTCCAGCTAGTTTTCTTATTATTGTGATTCTAAATTCTGGTTCAGACATCCTGCTTGTATCTGTGTTGGTTCATTCCCTGGCTGTCATTTCTTCCTGCTCTTTCTTTTATGGTGAATTCCTCGTTTCATCATTTTGAAGGAAGAAAAGGAATTAATGAGATAAAAAATTACATTAAAAAATTAAAATAAAAAACGTAAAAGATTAAAAATAACACACACACACACACACACACACACACACACGCACAAATCAAATAAATGATGGTAGATCCTAGGGGTGTTTTGGTCTGGGTGTTGAAAGGGGCCTGAAAGATTGGAGAAAAAAGGGGGGGGGGAGAAATCATTTGAAAATTTGAAAATATGAATACAGTGAAATAGAATAAAATGAAATGATGGAAGTAAAATAGAATTTTAAAAATTTACAAAAAAGTAAAATACATAGTTGAAAAAATTAAATATTTTTAATAAAAATTGAAAATAAAGTAGATTTTTTCTCCTTCTGTATTCAAGAAAAAGAAAAGAAATGAAAAAGAGAAAAAAGAAAATTGAATAGCTGGACCAGCGAATAGACTGAAATACGATTGAAATTACTTTGGTTTCCCCTAGAAGTCAAACTATGAAGCACTGTATAGTCCGTAAATTAAGCAGGCGGAGAGACTTGTGTTCCTGAAGAACGAGGTTGGCCTGGTTGGGCGGGGCTTAGTGCAACGGCTCCGTTCTCCACTAGATGGCGCTGCCCAGCTTACCGGGTTGGAGTGTTGTGCCACTTGTAGGTGTGTATGCGCATGCGCAGGAATAGTGCTCATGGCGTCGCGCAACTACCCAGTGTAGCAGTGTAGCTTCTCTCCCCAGCCAGCAGTCACGCTCCCGTCCTTTGTCTCGGGCTTCCTCCGCTCCCGCTTTTACACTGTCCGTGACCAAGCCGTCAGGTTGCCGGGCGGCACCTCCCTCCTGAGTTTTATCTCCGTCGCGGCTGTTTCCTGACCCCTCACTTCGGAGGGACCGCGGCTTGGACCCGCTCAGATCCTCTGCGGGAGGGTCTCCCCGAGCAATGGCCAGGTGCCGGCCTCACCCGGGAACGTTCGCGGGACTCTGCTGCTGCTGTCGCCAGAGACTGCGGCTGGGCGCCAGCCCGCCCCAGAGAAGGTTCACGCGATGGTGTAGAGGCAGCGTTGGAGGGATCACGCAAAATCACAACACGCATCCCGCACCGGGCTTCGCCTTTCCCACCAGAGCAGCACCAGGTAACGAGCTGCGGAGTTTCAGACTCTGCGCTCCCCATTTACAGAGTCTTAATGGAATTTAAACCCTCTCCTTTCTCCTCCCTTCCTTTTTAGTTCAGTTCCTGCGGCTGTTTCCACTTTTCCACTTTCTCTCCAGGTGCTTTGGAGGGGGTGCTTTTTCCGAACTCGCCCGTCTCCGTCCTCTCTCTGCACAAGCAGAAACAACTCCTGCCCTCTGCAGCTTGTCTCTCCCCCAGTTTACCTCTCTGCGCCACGTACCTGCTGAGTTCTGTGGTTCAGGTTGTGCAGACTGTTGTGTTAATCCTCAAATCAGTGTTCTAGTGTGCAGGATGGTGTAGTGTTGATCTGGCTGTAGTTCATGGTTGTGAGATGCTGTTCTGCTGTCTTGGCTTCTCAAAGCGATTGCTTTGTCCGGGATTTGGCTCTTGATCCTGCTGGATATCAGGATGAGGATGATCCAGGACTGGAGTATGGCTATGGGGTTAGGGGGCTATGGCTGGGAGGTGTCAGAAAGAGTAGAAGTGTGTGACTGCGGGCCGGGAATACGATGTGCATGTAAGATGCAAGGAGGAGGGGGTTGCCTGGGTGGCTCAGTCGGTTAAGCATCTGACTCTTGACTTCATTTTAGGTCACGATCTCATGGTTTGTGCGGGGCCTGTTTGGGATTCTTGCTCACACACACTTTCTCTTTCAAAAATAAATAAACATTTAAAAAGATGCAAGGAGGAGGGAATCAGTGCACATACGCCCAGCTTTGCAGTGAGAGAGCCTTCCGGAGAAGAGAAGAGAAGAGAAGATTGTCCCAGAGGCTGCAAACTAGAGGTCCACACGGAAAATCTTGCCTGCAGCCATCTTGTTTGGACCACTGTTTTATTAATAATATTTTCGTTTTGTTACCGATACTTAAAATGGGGGAGGTTTCCTTTAGAAATCTAGATTTCTGACTTCTCTTCAAAATTTAGTTGCTCTGATAGCCTTTGGCCAGAATTCCCACCAGCAATAACCACTTGTTACTGAGTAGCCTCTGACTCCTTTAGACAGATGGGGTATGCCCCCCTCACCCCCTGTTTTGCCTTGATGTCCACTTGGAGGGCTTCAGCAATTTTTGTTACCAACCTGGTGTTGGGAGGTATTTGAGTTCAAGACTCCATGTGTTATTTCTTCTGTGTGGTTACCTTCGCTCCTTTGCCAGGTATGTAGTCTGGGCTCCTTTCCTCACTGGGCACTTGGACCTCAGCCGGCCTGTTTTTCAGCATCACACCCACTCCAGGCTGCATCTGACTCCTCTCACCTGCCCGTTGTGGCAGGTACTGCTGGGCATTTTGCCCAGCAAATATTCCCCCATCTTCATCGTCGTCGTTGGAAGAAGAGGCGATGTGTTCAGCCTCTGGAGAGGAGCCTCAACTGGTTCAAATTATTTGTAGAAATCTTTCATTTGCCTGGGATTGGTGTAGGAGTGGGCATGTGATTCAGTTTTGGCCAGTGAGATCTAAGGAGAAGTCGACTAGGAGATTCCAGCAAAGATTTTTCTCCTTCATTAAAGAAAGATTCCTTTCTTTTGGAAAGCTGTCATGTGGAGAGGTGATACTTGGAACTGAGGCAGCCATCTTGTGACCATGAGGCAAGGGCTCATTCTGATACTGAGAATAACAGAAGTCAGGGAGATTCAGGGGCCCTCCTGATTCACTGAAGTACTTAACCAATCTGTAGGCCTCCTTATTACGGGCTTTTTGTTTGGAAGCCCCAAATGCATGTATCGTTTAAGACAATGTGGGACTTTGAGGAGTATCAGTTAAAGCCAGAAATATTTCTCACCAGGTAGATTGTAAGCTGTATGAAAACAGGGCCATGTATGTTTGTCCACTGGTGTATAAGCTCAGTGTGGTGTCTAGCACATTGCTGGTACCCTAGAAATATTGGCGGAAGGGATGAATTAATCCATTTCAGACATTTCAAACTAACGAGACATGAAGAAGGCAGAAACATCCCCTTTATGTGCTCCGTATGTGTTCAGGTATGTAATCTATATGAATAAAATTCAGGTAGTCATTTCAGAGTAGTCATGTGAAGTGAGTAACGTACTTGACTTCATTTCACAGGTGAGAGTTTTGGGACTGAGTAACTGGAGAAATACCTTGCCTGTATTCCACGCTATGGCCACAGCTGGGGAGTAGTGGAGTCGGGGTGATTTGAGTCCGGAAGCCTTACTCTGTGGACTCTGGCCCATGTGCTAAGCTCCACTGCCTGCCATCCTCAAGGGAAGGCATAATGTCTGCAGCAAATGAGGTAGCTTCTACAGGTTTTGTCTTGCAAAATACAACAGATGACAGAACTATCCAGCAGGACTTGGTTCCCCTGAGCCCTGATTCACCAGATGCTATTTTTGGGCCATTTATGAGTAGAGCCACAAAACTTGGCATCACAGAACCTGACAGTTAGGAGGGAATTTTGGCTTCCATCCTTCTCAGCTGCCAGCCTAGGAACCCACGCTGTGGTAGCTAGAACGTGGACCGTGGAGACCAACCGGCTTGATTTCAAATTCCGGCTTTGCCACTCACAAGCCATGTGACCTTGGGCATTCAAAGTCAGCCCTTGGAGCCTTGGTTTCATCTCCTATAAAAGCAGGGTGGTCGGGGTGCCTGGGTGGCTCAGTCAGTTAAGCATCTGCCTCTTGGTTTCAGCTCAGGTCATGATCTCACAGTTTGTGAGTTCAGGCCCCATGTCGGGCTCTGGGCTAGCAGCACGGAGCCTGCTTGAGATTTCTCTCTCTTTTTGCTCCTCCATGGCTTGTTCTCTCTGTCAGTCTCTCTGTCTCTCAAAATAAATAAATAAACATAAAAATAAGGCAGAGTGGTCATAATGAGATAAAATGTGTGTCGTGCTTTGCACTATACCTAGCACATAGTAGGCACTTAACAAACATAAATTTCTGTGTGCCCCACCGTTCCGTCTCAGTTCTGAGGTCAAGTGTAAGCACATTTTCACATTTATAAAAGTGATTGCATTTTACATATAAGGCAGATGCAAAGGATGTGGAAAATTCTGTTGAAGATTTCATAACCCTTCTTTCTAGGTTCTCTGCCAGAGAAATAAGCCTCAGTTCACCCACTGTAAAAGAGAATGAACTAAAACCACCTTGCACCCAATGCACAGTAAAGCCGAGAAATTCTACGACTTAATTAAAAGCCGTAGAATGTCTTCCTATCTGCAAATGAATGACATTTAAATAGAGACTAGCATTCAGTGACTTCATTGCCTGCTTAGGTAACATGCCCCCCAAACAGCATGCCTTAGTAATTACTGCACGCTTTTCTTAAATACCCTGTTTACAGATTGTCTTGTACCCGGATAACATACGTAGGTAATTTTATATTTATGGGTAAGTGCTCTTTGCTGACAACTTGAACGTCTAAATCAGGCAACACAAAATCAGGTAATTGCAGAGAAACATTTGTCGTCTGGCATGTGCCATCTCCAGGTAAATAGCATAATTATGCGGTATCTGTTTGGAATCAATCAAAGGTGGGTGGCCTGATGTTTATCAGTTATATTTCCGTCATCCTCTCTTTTTTAAAAATCGAAATTCAAATTTACCTTAAGGAATGGCTTCTAGCTTTGACAGCTGTCATCAAATGTCCATGCCTTTGCTTTCAAAGCTTGATGTTCTTGGAGCCTGTGGGTACACATGAGCATGTTTCACCGAAGTAGGTAAAGACTACTTTAAAAAAGTGGTTTAAAAAAGACTATCCAGCACGATTTTGTGTCTGTCTCCTTCTGATAACAGATCTGGCCAATGAGATGGACATACGCCTCAGGTCTGACCAGTCACCGAGCTCTGGTCCTCAGGCATCATCAGTGATTGGTTCAGTGGGTGGGCATGTGACCTTAGCACAGCCAATGAGCATTCTTCCCTGGATTTGATGTATAGATACTGCAGGAGAGACACTCTTGTTTTTGGCTGGATGTATAAAGGGGGATGTAAGTTGTAGACACTGGCAGTTAGCTTTTCCCCCACTGTGTAGAGAAGACCTGTCTGTAGTGGAAGGTAATGAAACTAAGGAGAGAAGAGGGAAATGATAAATTGATCGGGGAAGGAGAGAGAGAGAGAGAGAAGGAGAGGGAGGGAAAAGAGAGATAATGGAGAGGGAGAGGTTTTGGCAGTGTTAAATCCAGGTCAGTCCTACTGCCTGGGGCCTCATCCCTGTAACTCTGCTTTTCATTCTTTCCAAAGTATCTTCTCCAAGCCACAGGAACCAATAAATTCTCTTTCCCTGAGGATGGTGTGAATTTAGTTTTGGCCCCATTTCCTGCAACAAAAGGAAGTCGTATCTTCGCCCACAAATTTCCCTGGCCAGTTTGACGGTGAGAGGACCCTCCCCCCACAGTGCTCCCTGGGGGTGATCTGCTCTGAGCCCAGTGATTCAGGGTTATTTTCTCAGGGTCCCTGGCCATCCCTAGGGATAGAGACTGGAGAACAGAAATGTGACCACTGGACCAATTTGGAGTAAGGCCATTTCTTTCCTTACAACTTTTGCTGCACTGTATCAAGGGCCTCACACGTTTTCCTGCCCTTTGATTCAGTAACTCCAATTCTTGGTTTTTATTCTGGAAACAATACAAAATGGAGTGAAGGTTTGTTTATAACAGTGCAGGGCAAGGCCCTATCGTGTGGCATACAGCATTTAGCTTGTCCTGTGAAGAATTTGAAATGATATTGTATATCGTATCAAATATGCTATATTTGTATATTTGTATATGATATATGTATATCATATTATATATGCCATAGTGTTGAATGAAAAAAGTAGGGTAGAGAAATTGCGAAAAATACTATGTACATTATGTAAAGAGCCCTAAGTCCAGACCTGGAAGGAAACCTGCTATTATTTGTTGGTGGCTGAGTGGCAGGATTGAAAGGCATAATGTTGTCTGGTTTCCTTAAATTTTTCGTCGCCACTCAAACTTCCTATAATGATCAGGTGTTACTTTTGTAATCAGAAAAAGGAAATAAAGCAAAGTACAACAAAGCAGAATGAACCCTGGCTTGGCCACGCTCTACCTTTTCCTCTTTGGTTCAGCAGACACGTGTGACTGCTTGCACTTTGGGTTGGAAATGGGATCTAGGAGAGCAAATATGCTCTGTGACCTTTCCGCAAGCTCCTTGACATTTCTCTTCCTGGGCCTTTCGCCTGTAAGTTGGGATATGAATTCCTGCGTGATTGCCATTCAGAAACCTAAGGAGTGTGAGATGGGCCGTCGATGAAATACTGAGCATGAAAGGACTGATTTCGGGAGCTACTTTGGTGGAAGTAACGTGTAAGCAGAAAGCTCCTTGGGCCGAGCAAGTGGGGACACATTTCCAGGATGCGTCTTGAGGATGATGTCAGAACATCCCCCCGGTATGCAGCATGCTGGTTGCACATACAGGGCATGAGCGGAGGACAGAGGCTTCAGATTCACAGACAGGGCGTGAGCGGAGGACAGAGGGTTCAGATGGGAGAGGATGGTGGGATCGTGGAGCGAGCCATTCCCAGCCTGGTCAGGTGCTCAGCCATTTGGTCTCCCGTTCATGCAGCAAACACTCACTAGAGTGTCTGCTCCCTACCAGGGATGTGGCCTGGCACCAGGTGGCACAGGAGTGAACCGGTCATCCCTCCTCGGGGCCGATGGAGGGACACAGCTCTGTAGGAAGCAATCGATCAGACCAGCGCTGCCTAACAGAAATATAAAATGGGCTACAAATGTAATTTTACATAATTATAGAATTACATAATTCTGTGTAACTTAAAATCTCCTTAGACACATGAAAAAAGAAAAAAGAAACAGACGAAATAAATTCCGTAACGTGTTTTATTCAGCTTGATAGATCCAAAATATTATCCTTTCCACATGGAATTGACATAAAAACATTATCTTTCATTTTTTTGTGTGTTTTTAAAATAGGCATTTTTTTTTTAGAGTAGTTTTGGGTTCATGGTATTGTTCAGGGGAAGATGGAGAAATTCCCCACATACGCCGCCCCCACGCAGGCATGGCCTCCTCCACTGTCAACATCCCCATCTGTGTGGGACATCTGTCATAATTGATGAATCTACTCGGACACATCATAGTCCTCCAAAGTCCGTAATTTAGGTTCATTCTTGGTATTGTACGTTCTGTGCTCACTGTCTGTTCTGTTGGACAAATGTATAAAAAATGACCTGTTTTCATCATTACGGTACCATACGGAGTAGTTTCACTGCCCTAAAAATCCTCTGTGCTCCACCTGTCTGTCCCTCTCTTAACCCCTGGCAACCGGTGATGTTTTTATTCTTCCCACAGTTTTGCCTTTTCTAGAAAGTCACATAGTTGGAATCATCAAGTATGTTACCTTTTCACACTGGCTTCTTTCACTTAGTGATGTGCATCTAGGCTTCTTCCATGTCCTTTTGGGGCCTTTCATTCTTATTGGTACTAAACCATCCAAAGCCCGTGTGCATTTTATACGTGAAGCTCATCTCAGTTTGGAAAAGCCACATTTCCAGGGCTTGTGAGCCACATGTGGCCAATGGCACTGCAGGGCTGGAGGGTCCTCAGTGTCTCCTCCGAGCGTTGGCTGCTGTGATGGCCATGCACTCAGAACTAAGAGCACAAGCCAAGTGCCACCGTGGAGTTGCCGAGGGTCGTGCAAGAGGGTCTTGGCCCCTGGGGACCTAGGTGGGAAGGTTGGCCGTGGCTCCTGCAGAATGGGAAGTGCTGAGTGTGCGGATAAGGAATTGTGGGGAGTGGCCAAACTGACCCTAAGAGGACTTGCTGCCTCACCAGACACGTTGATGAATTTCTGACAAAGGGAGGTTGCACAGGGAATCTCAGCTTCCACCTGACAGGCAGAATGCTCTGAACTAATGATTTGGGACTGATCCCTTCGCCGTATGAAATTGGAAAGGAGGGATTGTACTTGCTGATCTTTTGTAGACAGACTAAACTCTCCCCAAAGAGGTTCATGTTGTAATCCCTGAAGCCTGTGAATACGTCACCTTATATGGCAAAAAGGACCTCGTAGGTGTGATTAAGACAAGGGTCTTGAAATAGGAAGATGCTTCTGGGTGATCTGAGTGGCCCCGTGTGATCACAGGGGTCCTTGTAAGAGGAAGGCAGGAGGGTCAGAGTCAGAGAACGAGACGTGATGAGGGTGGCAGATGTGAGGGGGCGGGGAGGGAAGAAGGGAAGAAAAGAGAGAGGGGGACATTTGAAGATGCTACACTACAGCCCTGAAGACAGAGGAAGGGTCTACGAGCCCAGGAGTGCAGGCACCTGGACTTACAGGACAAAGCAGGGAAGCAGACCCCCCAGAGCCTCCAGAAGGATCGCGGTTCTGTCAGTACCTTGGCTTCAGTGCAGTGGGACTCACTTCCCATTTCTGACCACCAGAGCTGTAATACATTTGTGTTGCTCTGAGCCACCAAGCCTGTGGTCATCTGTTACAGCGTCTCCAGGACACTAATATGCTGAGCAAGCCTTTGAAAGATGGAGCGTGGGGGGGGGGGTCCTCGGGAAGCCTGGGAATTCATGGGAAGAAATGGCAAGCCTTTATTTGCTAATTCTACCTCCTTCTGAGGTGACCGAGGTGGGTTTTCTGAAAAAGAGAGCCTCCAGAATTGGAACAGATGAAAGAAAGTATGTCCAGTGGCTGGGGAGGGGTCTGGGTTTCCAGGTGGAGTGAGGGGGTGAATCTGGGGGGAATGCCATAGGTGGTGAAGACCAGTGACCCTGTCATGATGTCCCCGCTAAGGTGAAAACTGAAAGCAGTAGTAGCCTGTGTGGCCGGGCTTGTGGTCCCTGCAGAGGACACTCCTGGCCGTGCTCCTGGAAGCTTGTCTGGGCGTCAGCATCCAGGGATTCATTGAACTGGGTTCAATGGAGTCTTTTTTTAAACCTATTTTTGAAACATTTTAAAAAATGTTTACTTTTGAGAGAGAAAGAACACGATCAGGGGAAGGGAAGAGAAAGAGAGAGAGAGAGAGAGAATATGAATCTGAAGCAGGCTTTGTGCTGTCATCGCAAAGCCCTGTGTGGGGCTCGAACCCACGAACTGCGAGGTCATGACCCAAGCTGAAGTCAGACGCTCAACCCACTGAGCACCCCGGAGCCCCTCAACAGGAGTCTTAAAGCAGGAAGAGCAGTGCAGACTCCGAAACCCACATCTGTGGCGGGTCCCCGCCCCTCTTCCGCTTTCCAGGCACCAGGTAACGGGAGAATTTCCCACGGAAGAGAGAGGACAGAACCCCTAGCAACTTCACCTCTCCCTCCCTTGGCAAACGGGAGCTCAGAGCCTGATTCAGTTTGATTTGGAAGAAATAAATTTTTGTGACCGTTTTGCCCCTGAGGGTTGTGGAGCATTTTGAAACGGATTTTGACATTATTTTCTGCCTGCCAAGCTTCTGTCTTGATAACCTGACGCCAGGAGAGTTAGAAAGGGCATCCCTGTCCTCTGCTCACAGCTCTTGCCAGCAGCACTCGGAAAAGCGCTGAATTCATTGGAGGGACTCGGGGCGTCTGAACCAGCATTTAAAGAGGAAAAGGGATGTATTGTGGTGAGAAGATGGACTCCTCTGAAGGAGCTTTGAAGTCGGAGTCTAGCACCTCCCCCCAGCCTCTTGCACTTCCTGGTGTGTGGCCTTGGGCAAATCATACCACCTCTCTGAGCTTCTGTTTTGTTTTCTTGCACAGAATAGATGTAGTAAGCTCTACTGTGCTGCATCAGGTGCCCTGGGAAAGAGTCTGAGGTAGGGATTTGCGTGCAGGTTTACTGGAGAACATTCTAGAAGTCTGCACTTGGTGAGGAGTATGGGTGGTTGACGGGGCAGAGGGAGGAGCTCAACCGTTAGGCAGTTGCAGAAGCCACAACACCACCAGCTACCTGGAGCAGGGTTGCCCCGCAGGCTTGTCCCTCCAGGAGGCAGGACGGTGGGGTGCCATGGGGCCAGGCACCTGGGTGACGTCACCTCCCAGGGAGGAAACGTGTGACCTTGGGGAGGCCGGTCCCTTCCACCTGGGGAAGAACTTGGCCGAGAGCTGCCAGCCTGCAGTACTCGTGGGAGAGGGAAGAATGAGCGGCCTGGCCCCGAAGGAGAGAGATGTGGGGCACAGGACAGCATCCGCGGCAAGTACCAACCTCCAGTGGGAGGATCAGATGCACGGTATGTGGTTGGCATAGAGTGTGGCACATGCTAGGGTCTCAATAAATGGTGGCCGATGATACTGCTCTGATTATGATGATTATTCCCACATCAAGAGTGTTCATGAAGACGCTAATTGATAAAGGTGCGTTCCAAGCAGCCCTGAGGTCTGGGAGATTGAGAGGAAATGATAATCCTCAGAGAGTTCACTGGCCTTTGCAAAGCCTCTCATCACGGTGGAGCTGACTGACAGTAGATTTGCTTCTGGAAAAAGCCTGGAGTCTGCAAACAAAGGAAGCCTTGCTCTCTGGAAGGAGAAAGCCAGAAAGGAGCAGAGGATTCAACAAAGCCGTTTTGCATTTGAACAGCCCTGGTTTGTGCTTCTCTGGAGGCGAGAACCCTCTGCAACCCACCGGAAGGTGCTGTTTGGCTTTCCTTGTGGCACTTCAGCTCTGCGGCCTGGTCCTCGCTAGGTCTGTGCTGCCTGGGGCTTGACAGGTTGGTCCCAGCCTGAACTCTGTGAAGCCTGGAGCAGGAGCCTGTGCTCAACACTCTGAATTTACACAGGATGCCTTGAGGCCCCCACAGCAGCCTTGCTCCCTCAATCTTGACCCCTCGGGGGCAGCCTTGATCCTCCCTGGAAAAAGTGCTGGGTCAGCAGAAGACGCAAAGAAGTCTGCCAGAGCCACTAGGAGTTTGTCCTCAAAGCCACTGCCTTGTCGCCCCCCTCCCCCCCCCCCCCCCCCCCCGCCCCGGGGATGTGAGGGCTGGCTCTGAGCTCCATGAGGGTTCACCTTTGTCATTTTATTTTATTACTTTGTCATTTTATCCCCAGGATTATCATGGGGCTTGGCACATCAGAGCAGCTCAGTGAATGTTTATTACATGAACAAATGAACCAGTGAATGAGTGAGTGAGTGAGTGAATGAATGAATGAATGAATGAATAAATTCCTCCCCAGAAGGTACTAGAGGGCCCAAACTCACCCTCCTGATTTTGGGTCCTGGGAAGGTGAGCGTGTAGCCAAGCATGGAGCTAGGACTGCCCATGTATATTATCTCCCAGTGCTTTACTTGCCTGAACGCCCAGCCCTGTGGGGTTGTGTGTCTTCTGGGGTCTCCCTTCTGTGAGCGTCCTGTAGTAAAGGAGGGGCAGTCTGCAACATGCCAGAGGCCTTATGCATCCCTCTGCCCCGAGGCCCTCCCTCCTGCTCACTCCTCACTTACATAGCCCGGAATCATCCTGGGCCCAGCACAGATTTGCCTCCCCAGGGAGTCCTCCCCTCGGGCTGCCATAGACCCTTGGCCTCTCTTGACTTTCCAGCCCACACCCATCTGTGGGTTCTTTGAGGAGGGACTGACTTGATTGATTGCAAAGGTTCAGCACCCCCAGGGGACCCTAATGGAGCAGGTACCCTGTAAAAGGTTTTAATTTTTGTTTTTAGAAATGTATGAATGAGGTCAGAATGGTGTTAGAAAATCCTTAGCCTGGGAAGTGTTCTGGAAAGGCAGGGGTCATGGACATTCCCAGAGGTACAAGTTGTTCAGAACACCACCCTGGAGGGACTGGGGTCTGGGGAAGGCAGGTGGTCTGTGAATCACACTTTGAGGAATTCAGCACCAGTACTGCAAAAGCAATTTATAAAAAGGTCCTTTCTGGATCCTACTTTTTGAACTTAAAGAGTGAGTGGAAACTGTTTCTTAGGCAGATCAAATAGACCATCTTCCCAAACGTATTGCATTTGATACTAGATAGCAAGAAGCAGAGCGGATTCCTTCCCAGGAGAGTTGAGGCTGCTTATGATAAACTGTCTGTTGCTGGGGTGAGTGGGAGGGGGAGGTCACGGCAGAGAAAGGAGGGAAGACAGGAGGGAAGACGCAGCCAGCAGTTAGCAAGGGGAGACGAGAAGGGGAGAGAGGTCCGGGAGGTCCCAGAGTTGTGTAGTTTCTTCCAAACCTGGAGTGGGGTGGCATTTATGTGTGATAGCATAACTTTTTTTTTTTAAGTTTTATTTTCATTTGAGAGAGAGAGAAAGTAGGGGAGGGACAGAGAGACAGAGGGAGACAGAACCCAAGCAGGCCCTGCACTGCCAGCACAGAGCCCGATGTAGGGCTTGAACTCACAAACCACCAGATCATGATCGGAGCTGAAGTCGAGTGGGACCCTTAACTGACTGAGCCACCCAGGCGCCCCATGTGATTGCGTAATGGAGCAGTATCAATACTGTACTCACAGGCACGGCTGCAGAGACATAGCACGCACAGTTCACCCTGCCTCGTCTTGACCCATGACTGCTTCCCGTTTCTGTTATTTGCACTGGAATCTGCAGGGATGGGAGTTTCTGGGCAGTTTGTATGGTGGATAGCTCAAGGCTTGTGCAGCCCAGCTTCCGGCGTGCTTTAACCCTATGCATGTGCTTCGTGGAGCCTCTCGGTAAACCGTGAAGTCATGACCACTGTCCTCTCTCTCAGCCCTGCCTTTTGCCCAAAGAAGGAGAAACGAACTTTGTTCAGAACAGACGGCGGATGGCACAGCTCCCATGGCGGGCATCGCCGATGGACCCTGGCGTGAGCCTGGTAGCCTTCACCCCTGGTCCGGGCAGTCACTACGAAGCAAACGGAGATGAAAGCTGTCTGCCTTCTTCTGGACCGAGAGCAAGACCCTGTTGCCGGGCAGGGGAGTTCGCATCCTGCCCCTGTGCGGTTACCTGTCTGGCATTGAGTCCTCTCCCGTCGTGGCCAGAGGCTGCTGTTGTGGACTCTACCCACTAGATGCCAGTAGTGGTCCCCGTCACTCTTGTGTCGATCAGAAATCTCTCCAGACGTTGCCCAATGTCCCGGAAGGGTTAGTTAGGGAAATTTGCCCCTGCTTGGAGCTCTGCTCTGGAAAGAGTTCTCCCTGGCTGTGAACCCCCTGCCGTCTATGCTATGAACATGCTTCAGGGCTGGCGCCTTTCACGGCGCAGCGGCCAGGCTGACTGAAAGTGCTAACCAGCTGATGCCCATTCCTGATTTAGAACCCGTCATAAGCTTCCTGCTGCCCTCAGGACAACCTCTGGAGCTCCACCTCATCCTTGGGGGCCCCTTCTCTCTACAGCATCATCTTGGACCACTCTCTTCCCGCATCACTTGGGATGGCACAGGTCACAGGTGCTTCTTGGGGGACTGCAACAGCGAGGGCCACAGATGCTAGCCCGGGACCTGCCGCTGCTGAGGCCGGGGTCCCAGTCCCCGTGCATGCTGATGGCTTCCTCTGACATCGTGGGGTGCTCTGGGGCCCCCTGCTGGGCATCCTGGGCCTGCGCCCTGGGCAGGCAAATGTGCCAGAGAGTGAATATGCCCCAGTGATCCTCAGTGGGCGAAGGATGGGGGTTGGCGGGTAAGTGGCCCGTGCCCTTGCCCATCAGTGGGGTCATTCTGATGCATTTTTCAGTCTCCGGCGGATGGATCCCCAGGTGCCCATTGCAGGTCCTGCACGATTGCTCTCCCTGTTGGTTTCTCCCTGTCCCACCTCACTCTTCACTGCCTGGCCGAAGCTCCCTACCACCCCCAATAAAGAGTTTGCACCCAGGTCCTGTCTCGGGCTTGAGTTGTACATTCATGACTGAAGGGTGTCGAACGCGGAGCATAATGTGGACACGACCCAGCCCACCCCCGTGGCTTGCGAGCAGTGGCTTTTTAGGACCCCCAGCTGTCCTGAGAATGGCCTCACCCATCTCCCATGGGACTCTCAGGGCATGGAGCCCTGCCTGAGCCGCTTCCAAAAACGCTGAGGGGAGTCGTAGAAGGGAAGGCAGGCAGGTGTGGTGGGAAGGGAGAGGATGGAGTTGGGTGTTGGCTGTGAGCCCGGCCCTGGCTGTCTTCTGTGATTTGGGGCAAGTGACTTCTCTTGCCCCAATTTTCTACTCTCGAGGACCATTGCAGGGTTTGTCATCTGGACAGGGGCACAGGGGGTATGAGGGGGATGCTCTCAGTAACTATGCCAGAACCATGGGCATGCGCCAGGATGTGGGATCCTCTGCCTCATCTGCTAAGCAGGGATAATAACGCTTCCACTGGGGGACCCAGATTAAGACCTATGTGACTATGTTAATCTTTGCACACAGTACAAGACATGACACCATTATCACCTCATTCGACAGATGAATAAACTGACACCAAGGGGAGTTCACTGACTGGCTTAGGGTCCAGAACTTGCTCATGTGCAGGTACACGTTTGGTGCCCTTGACCATGATGTCACAATGGAGGGGTGGTGCTGCTGGCGTTGCTGGCCTGGTAGCGCCCCCCCCCCCCCATTCTCCAAGTTCTGCACCATGCTTAACATCATCTCGTGTGTCCTCACCACCACCCAGGGAGGCGAGACGTGACTGTTCTCCCCACCCGCAGACCCAACCTCCACACTTGCCTGCTTCAGTTTCTGAGATGCGCTCCCCCCACCCCCCGCACTCCCAGTGTGCTGGGGTTAGAGGCTCCCATAGGACCAGCCTGGGTGGGCTTGGAGCCCTCCTGGCTGTTCTCAGGACTCCTGGGAATCATGGAGGAGCCATCCCTCACTGAGCTCATGGATGGGCTGAGTTTACATCATGCTCAGCCATCAGCGTCCTTTAAATATGAACGTATAAATTGAGCCTCTTAGTTTCAAGGTGGTAAAACTATTTGTTTAAAATAGCTTCCGCTCAGCCCATCCTCACAGATAAACATAAATAAATCATACCACTTTTCCATGAATTATGCATTAAATACATATCTGTAAAGCTTCCCCGTCAATGGTAGGGCTTTGAACATATGGGCTTTTAATTGGACACTAAATCAATTTTCCTATCTCCATTGATGGAATTTAAAAAACACTCCTAGCTTTATTTCAAACGTCTGTCCTTGTTACATGATAAAAAAATAAAACCCTCCCCCCAAACCCCTGTCGTCTGGATCCTGCTGCTTATGCTTATTTGCCATAATTCAGATTTCAGCCCGGGTACCTGTGATAGAGAGATTAAAACGGTTCTCGGTGAGCAGAGCAGTCAGATAGCATCGTCTGAGAGGCAGAAAAGCTATCGGATTAGTGAGCAGTGTGCACGTGGGGTGTGAGCAGAGGAGCCGCGCTGGAGGGTTTCCGGATGGGGAGAGAAGGAAGAAGCACTCAGAGGTGGGGAGGGAGGGAGAGGGGCCTGCATGCTGGGGGAGGTGAAATTGTCCCCTCTCTGCCACCTTCTTCATCTCTGTCAGGTCATTTTATTGGTTCCTTTGTTCCGTGAGGCACTGACTCCGTTCCACAGGTGAGAAGACTCAGACTCCAGGAAGGTCATGGGGTTTTGTCCAAGGTCGTACCAAGTGGCAAAGCCAGGGTTGCGCCCACAGTGGTTCTGACTCCTGAGCGCTTGCTCTGTCTCGATTGAGGAGGCCTTGATGGTCCATTTTGTGAGATCCTGTTGGAGCCACATTCCCTGATAGATGCCAGTGTATCACTGCTGAATGAGTTGTAGGGGGTTGATGAGTAAGAATCTGCCATGTGCTATAGTTTCTCAGGAGTCTCTGGGATAAGATAGAAGACTTTATATCTTGTGAGGAAGTGAGCTCCATGTCAGTGGAGGAAATCAAGGACAGCCCCCTGGGATATTCTCAAGTGAACACGGAAGTCCCTATAAGTGCGTGAACAGTAGTAGTTTAGGCTCTGTGTATAACCATGAGGGAGAAGGAACTCTCTTTGGGTCCCTTCAATTCAGAGATCATCCCCCATCGTTTAGGACATGTGTCCCATGCACCTTTATCCTCGGGCAGTGACAGGAACGTGAAGAACTAGCTTGAGAGTTGACATGGTAAATAAAGGCTTGGCTGTGACTTCCAGCCATGTGACTGCAGGCAAGTTCCTGTGCATCTCCAAGACTCAATTTTTAAAATGGGGAGATAAAAGTACTTACCATCTTTTACGACACATACATTATGTGTATCCCCAAATTCATATGTTGAAGTCTGAACCTCCCAGGACCTCAGATTGTGACTGTGTAGAGATGGGGACTTTAAAGAGCTAATTAAGGTTGGGATGCCTGGGTGGCTCAGTCAGTTAAGCAGCTGACTTCGGCTCAGGTCATGATCTTGTGGTTTGTGGGTTCGAGCCCCGCATCGGGCTCTGTGCTGACAGCTCAGAGCCTGGAACCTGCTCCAAGTTCTGTGTCGCCCTCTCTTTCGGCCCCGCTCATGTGCTCGCTTGCTCCATCTCTCAAAAATAAACACTAACAAAATTTTAAAGAGCTAATTAAGGTTAAACAAGGTCAGATGGGTGGGCCCTCATCCAGTCTGGCTGGTGTCCTGTAAGAGGGGAAAATTTGGACACAGTAGGAACAAGGGAGGCACACATACAGAGAACAACTCTGTGAGTTCACAGCGAGGAGATGGCCATCTGCAAGCCAAGGAGACAGGCCTCAGGAGCACCTTGATCTTGGACTTCCTGTTTCTAGAGCTGTGAGAACAGAAATTTCTGTTGTTTAGGCCACCACAGGATGAGATTTGTGAAGGCAATCTCAGAAGACTGATAGGCCACCTCCAGGGGTTGTTATGGGAATTCAGTAGGTCTGGGTACATACGACCCTGTCCCCTCTCTGGGGAGGCCCAGAGAGGTAGAGAGAGTATTTGGAGGTCACACAGCTGGTGAGTGGCTTAGTTCTGACTCTGAGCCCGTCAGGCCCTGAGTCTTTGTGCTGTCCCCCTGTATGCATGCCTATTGCTTCACTGCTGCTTGCTCTGGCCTCCTAGTTGCTCCCAGGTAGCCTTGAGGACTCCTCTGCCCTAAAGGTGGAGGCTCCTGGAAGTGGCTGGCAGGCAGGTGCTCCCGGAGGGACTGGCCTAGAAGGGCCCCGATGCTTATTTCCTCATTATTTTGATTCTGAGTTCCTGCAAATTGAGGATTCACCAGCGTGAGGATTAGGCAGTTTTCTTGCCTCCTGTAATGTACGTTCCCTGAGCCGCTCCTTTCGAGACAGTTATGTGAGGTCTTCAGATTCCTTCCGCAGGTGGGCTGAGGAAGTCTGACAGCACAGCTTCCCATTCAGATGCGTCTTTCATCCCTGGCGTGGACTCCCCGAAACAGAAGGGGAACACAAGCAAAAAGAGGAGTTGCATCTTAGACCAGAGCTGGGGTCCTGCGGTGCAGATCTTCCGTGCAAAAAGCATGCATCCAGGCCGCCTTGATGTGCTCTTCCAAATCCTATTCTCCTAAATCCTCACCCTGACCCTCGGACATGGACACTGAGGAATCTCAGGCTCACAGTGGGGACATGAAATGTCCCAGGTGAACAGACCAAGAGGTAAATGGCTGCTTTCCTGGTTTGGCACTTACTAAGATGTAGCCTTATCTTGTATTTAACTGTTTTGGAGAGGCAGCAGAGTGTAGAGGTTAAAAGGACAAGCCTTTTGGGGCACCTGGGTGGCTCAGTCGGTTAAGCGTCCAGCTTCAGCTCAGGTCACGATCTCACGGTTCGTGGGTTCAAGCCCGGCGTCAGGCTCTGTGCTGACACCTCGGAGCCTGGTGCCTGCGTCTGATTCTCTGTCTCCCTCTCTCTCTGCCCCTCCCTGCTCATGCTGTCTCTCTCTCTCTCTCTCTCTCAAAAATAAATAACCATTAAAAAAAAAGTAAGAGGGGCGCCTGGGTGGCGCAGTGGGTTAAGCGTCCGACTTCAGCCAGGTCACGATCTCGCGGTCCGGGAGTTCGAGCCCCGCGTCGGGCTCTGGGCTGATGGCTCGGAGCCTGGAGCCTGTTTCCGATTCTGTGTCTCCCTCTCTCTCTGCCCCTCCCCCGTTCATGCTCTGTCTCTCTCTGTCCCAAAAATAAATAAACGTTGAAAAAAAAAAATTAAAAAAAAAAAAAAGTAAGAAAAAAAAAGGACAGGCCTTTTGAATTGGAGAGAAGTGGGTTTGAGTTCTGGCTCCTCCTCTTAACTATGTAACCTATGAGCTACATGAACTCTCTGAGCTGGTTTACTTTTCTGTAAAATGGGGATAAAAAGAGAACTTAACTCACAGAGTTCTTTGGGGGAGCATGCCGTATTTAAAGTCGGCAGAACAGTTCTGCACAGCGCGAACGCTTAGGGGAGCTTAGCCCGCCTCGTTTACGTGGGTACTGCCAATCTGTGTTGGCGCGGGCATGAAAAACGCTGAGTCGGACGCCCAGTCTCAGTTCTGTGGTCACAGATTCTAGCTGTGTGGCTGTGAGCATGACGCTCACATTGTCTGGTTCCCTTTTTATTTGAATTCTGTCCGGTAGGGTACTGATTTCGGCCCTACTTGCTCAGCAGGAGGTTGGAGGGGGCTCCGAGGGCACCGAGCGCCTGGGGCAGCTCCCAGCAGCCAGGAGAGGGTTCATACAAGTGTGTGGGATGACTGATGAATCACGTAACTTGACGTGAACATTTCTGAAACGTGTAAGGGAAGGAAGAGTAGAGGAATTGTAAGGAAGAAGAGGTCATCTCTTTGTGCGTCTGAGGGTGGGGGCTTAGAGTCAGACCTGGAGGCGGATGGTTTGGCTGGAATCCCCAAGCTGAGTCCTTGGATACGTTGCATAACCTCACTGGGACTTGATTTCCCCAATTCTAAGAGTAAGGCTGCTGTAATAAGACAGTAGCTGTGAGGTGCGTAGCACGGAGCCCGGAGCATCTGCTGGGCGCTGTGTTGTTACTTTCGCCACCGTCATGGGTGCCGCGCGCTGTGCTGGGGGTGTACTTTGGAAACTAGCGTTTACGAGGGAGTGATTTTTTATTCATATTTTATGGAATCCTGTAGCGACCCAAGAGGGAGAAGCTGTGAGTATGCTCTGTGTGTTTACAGATGAGGATGTAAGGCTCAGAGGGATGAAGTGACAGACCCGAAGATGGGCAAGTAGGAAGTGGGGGAGACTCACTCTGATCCTGGCTCTGACTCCAAAGACCTTGGGCCCTGTTCCTCACTGCAAGGACAGGAGCTGAGGAAAAGGAGGGGCAGAGAGGGGGGACCAGAACGGCCCACGCAAAGGCAGCTGCCGGGGCCAGTCTTGTGTCACAGTGGCAGAGACTTCAGTTGCTCTGAACAACTGCCAGATCTGTGATATTTTAAATGCTTTCCTTTTTTAAAAGAGTTTATCAAGACTTTAACAACTTCCTGACCTTGGGAAGCCTCCTACAAACTCTCGGGAGCACAGCCTGGGAGGGACATCTCTGGTCTTCAAGCCTCAGTTGGAATTACGGAGATAAGGCGGTCCTCGGTGTTGGCCCATCAAGCGATGATGTCTTCCTTTATTGACCACCTGCCCGGTTACTCACCTGGACCCCAGCATCCGCCTGGTCTGGCTGTCAGCTCTCTGCATGTCATTCCAGCTTGTGCAGTGTCCTTTTTGGTTACTGTGGTCTTTTCAACATCCCAATATAAAGAGTAGGTACAGGCCAACGGCCAGGTTGTGGTTTTATGGGCTTTTTCCTTGACAGCCTGTCCATGAGTGGATCCATTCAGGGCATTCTGACAGCACCATGAGCTGACTTCGGAGTCCCTTGAATCAAGCCAGTTGTTTTGAGTTTTTCTCTCATAACTTGTGTATCGAGATTTACAATGACTGAGGGCTGTGCCCATAAGGCACTATAACATTACGGTACAGTTTGCCGTGACAGTCTCTTTTAGATGCATGTTTGAAAGGCATGAAAAAACCCCCACATTTCCCCGTTTTCCTTCAGAAATGTATACAGAAAATGTTCCTGCATCAAAAAGTCTGAAAAAAAGGATTGAAAATCTCTGCATTCATTTCCAAGAGACTGCCCTGAGCCACGCTCAGAGTTCAAGTGCTGTGTCACCGCCTGCGTGCACTGGGCTCTCTAGGGGAGAGGGACTTCAGCAGCATCTATGCTGCAGCTTCCTTGTGCGGGGACCTGGGCGAGCGCTGTGAGGGTATTTATAATCCCCAATTCGCCGTGGGGAGATTGGATTTTGGAGAGGGAAAGTGACTTGCCCTAGGTCACGCAGCTGGAGATAAAGGAGGCATACTTGAACCCAGATGCAGAAGTAATGTTTCTCTGAGCTGAAAAGAACTGGCCGGGTGGCCAGCTGAGTGGGCACTGGGGTAAGGGCTCCGGCGTCCTAGTCGGTGGTGGCCTCTGGGGCGTAATATACAGAGATGCAGCTGGTTAGCTCTGAGTGGGGAGCTGAATTGAGCTCCCAGAGACAGTTCTGAACTGCACGGGCGGTCCCTGGCACCGGGTGCTGTCTAGGAGAGCTGCCCTGGTGTGGACGGACAGGGTACCACAAATCCTGTTCCTGGCCAGTGGTGATGGCTGTGGGGGAAGCCTCATCTGGTCCACTCTTGCACAGGGGCAAAGGCAACGTGCTCCCAGCGGCTCACCTCACATCCCCTGTGCGCAGTCCCTTACAGTTCCAGGAGCCAGGGTCTCCCCTGCTGGAGCAGTCCTCGCGTCCCTCTGGCTGACCTCCATTCGGCCAGGACGAGGGCTGGAGATGTGTGGTGTCCTGTTTCAATTGGGAACTGGTTCTAAAATCTGTGAGCGGGTAGTAGGGGAAAGGGAGAGATTCGTTGCTTTCCTGCATGGTATGTAAATCCTGAGTAGCTTGGGGTGCTGCCACAGGATGCTGGAGGAGAACACAAGTGTCCTCAGCACGTATGTTTGGGAGACAGAAGTATGGGAGCAGCTAAGGCTGTTCTGGGCTTAGACAGCTCCGTTGGAGGGTGATGTATACTGTCAGATGGTTGTTTTGTGTGTGTGTGTGTTTTGAGATAGAAGTGGGGAGGGCAGAGGGAGAGAGAGAGAATCTTAAGCAGGCTTTTTGAGGAGCCCAAAGCAGGGCTCGATTCCATGACCCTGGGATCATGACCTGAGCCGAAATCAAGAGTCGGATGCTCTTGAGTCGGTGTATGTATATATGTGTATGTGTGTGCTTATGTGTGTATATATATACATATGTATATGTATATATGTAATGGAATATTACTCAGCCATCAAAATGAATGAAATCTTGCCATTTGCAACTATGTGGATGGAACTAGAGGGTATTATGCTAAGTGAAATAAGTCAAAGAAAGACAAATACCATATGTCTTCACTCATGTGGAATTAGAGATACAAAACAGATGAACATAAGGGAAGGGAAGCAAAAATAAGATAAAAGCAGAGAGGGAGACAAACCATAGGAGACTCTTAAATACAGAGAACAAACTGAGGGTTGCTGGTGGGGTGTTGAGTGGAAGGATGGGCTAAATGGGCAAGGGGCATTAAGGAGGGCACTTCTGGGATGAGCACTGGGTGTTGTATGTAAGTGATGAATCGCTAAATTCTGTTCCTGAAATCATCATTTCACTATATATTAACCAACTTGGATTTAAAAAATAAATAACAACAATAACAAAAATAATTGGCTGCTCAACCAACTGAGCCACCCAGGTGCCCCTTGTCCGATGTTTTAAAAACAAGACAAGGATTTGAGCTGTACTCTTAGGGAGACGAGTATCAAATTGTTCCCACCTCTCTTGTTATTGACTTGATGTTTTTTATTGGATGTAAGTTTTTTGGTAACAGGATTTGGGGGCATGGGGAGACATTTTGAGACGATAAGTCAAAGTGGATCAGAGGTCTTTTCTGAAATCTTTGTAGAAATTTGCGTAGTGTGTGGTTAAGAGTTTAGCTTCTGGCATCAGAAGACCTGGTCTGGGATCCCTGCTTTTCCACTCACCAGCCGTGAATCCTTGGGCCAAATACTTAATTGCTTTTGGCCTCAGTGATCTCATCTCTAAAATGGGTATAATGGCACATAGCTTCTATGATAAATACAAGAAAGAAGAAAGACGTGTTAAATGCTTGGTTTAGCACCTAGCATATGGTAAAGTCGGCATTAGATGTCAGCTATTGTTTTTTTTTAAGTTTATTTATTTTGATGGTGGAGGGGAAGGGCAGATAGAAAGAGAGAGGGAGAGGGAGAGGAAGAGGAGGGGGAGAGTGAATCCCAAGCAGGCTCCACCCTGATAGCACAGACATGGGGCTTGATCCCACAAACAGTGAGATGATAACCTGAGCCGAAACCAAGGATCAGACACTGAACTGACTGAGCCTCCTGGGGCGCCCCCTAGCTGTTGTTATTTTTGGTACTTTCAAGAGCTCAGGTTTGGAGTCCAGACGGATCTGTGCTCCAGTAAAGCCTTGTCATTTGCTTGTCAGTGGAAAGGCAAGTTAATAGCCCACTCTGAACCTCAACCCCCCTGCTTATAAAATAATAACGATAAATTTGTAACTTGCAGGCCTCTTGTGAATTTAAATGAAAGGCAGAGCTCATCACATGCTCAGAAATCCGCTTGAAGCTTGGAAGCACTAAATACCTAGTTGGTACTGTTTCCCTTGGACCCTTGGTCTTGCTGGAGAAGGGGCACCGTCTGTGCCCCTGGTTTAGGAAGTTTTGAAGGCAAGTTCACAGGCAGAAGATAGGAAGGTGACTCGGTGCTCTGGGCACTGTCTGAAGAGCCCCAGAGACCTGGGCGGTCCGGGGTCCTTGTGGTAGCAGGGAAGACAGCGTCTGTGAAGCACAGAGCCTGGTCCCTTCGCGCACACACCTCAGTGGGGCCGTGGGAACTGGGGGGGAGGGTCATGGTCTGAGGCACAGAGCTGGTGTGCGGTGGGGGGGGGCAGCTGCCCACCTTCCTGGCATTTTCCAGACACTGCAGCCCAAGAGTCACCTTCCAAAGAGAGGAGGATCCCACCAGGGAGTGGACAGTCAGTCCTGTTGAGGAGAGCAAAGCATCATATAAATACAGACTGGGCTTTTAGGAGCTCCCTGCCAGCTGTGTGTGGATAAAGACACATGACGGAGCGAGGTTTATGGTGTCTTTAAGGGGCATGGACCCAACAGGCATGCTCCATTGCAGTTATTTATGAAATACCCTTGAGGATTTGGTCTTTACAGCTGAACATCTGAGCGACGCTCAGGGTGCTGGTAAGGTGCGTGTGTGTGCGTAAGTGTGCGTGCACAAACACAGTGATTTTCAATTCCTGCTCTCTGGAGCCTCTCTTCTCTTGGCAGGAGTCCTCAGGGGCCACTTGGCAGATGGCTGCTGGTCCTTCTCTGCAAAGAGCTGCCAGTCTCGAGGCAGCTCAGGTCTGACAGTGTCTCTCACAAGGGTCCTCCTGCCATCTCAGGGCAGTCGGATCTAGGAGGCTCCAGAGAAAAATTTAAAAAACGAGAAACAGACCCAGACTCACTGGAGGTTCTTCATCTGACATGCTTCCAGAAACCACCAAAGTGGCTTCTGCCACGACAGTAATAACAGCACTAATAATGTTTGCTGCACAGTGGAGCTCCCCCTGAATCACAGGGCCACCCCGATACAGGAGGTTCGATCACCTCAGGGCTGAGCATGTTGGAGTAGAGTGCCTTCATCGAGGAAGGTGTCTGCCCCGCACGGGTTTGGGGACACTGGAAGGGAAGACAGATTTAAATGAGTTGGTGGAAGAGGGCAGAGTGGCAACTTTAATAAACAAAACAAAATCTCATAGAATGGGGTGCTGAGGCCAGGGGTCTGAGATCCCTGGAGGGTGAATGGCTTTACAGCAGTAGTGATGGTGATTATTCACTCGTCTGTTCACTCAGAAAAGCACGTGTTGGAAACCTGCTTTGTGCCAGGTTCTGTCCTCAGCCCTGGGGTTGCAGGCGTGTCCTGACCTTCAGGGTCTAGCAGGGGAGGCAGTCAGTCACCAAATGATCTGACGGATGTAATTATGGAGAAGTTCATGGTGCTCTGACTGCACACAAGGGAGCCGAGTCTCGGTTGGGAGTTTAAGGGAAGCGATGTTTAAGGTGAGCGTTTACTAGAACCCTATCACCACCGTGTCTTTGTCCCCCTCCCGCTCCCCCTCCTTGCTGCTTTACAGATGAGGACACCCAGCATTGGAAATGTTCGTCTTACCACGAGGGTGCAGATAGTTAGCCACGAGGTAGGCAATGATGAATCCTTATTAAATCACATTTGCATTATTTGTTTACGTTTATGGCATAACATTTCAGAAAGTCTGTGGTGTTTCCCACTGGGATGTACCTTCTGGGGGGCAGGACTTCTGTTTTGCCCACTGATTGATTCAAAGACTCTGAGTGACACCCAGGTACATAGGAAGACTCACAAATGAATGAATGTTGAACGAATGGATGAGGAACCTCCCTCCCTGACTTGGTGTGTGCCAGTAGAGGCCAGGGGTGCTACTAAATGTCCTGCGTGTACAGGGGGCTCCCAATGACAAAGAATCATCTGGCTCAGGATGTCAGCGTTGCTGGGCTTGGGCAGCTCTCTAGAGAGATTCCTTGTTTTTCCTGACCCATGAGGAGGCTCTCTCCCATCAGGATTTCCTCTGTGTCTGCAGGAGACTTGGAGGGTGCTCGGGGAACAGTCCCTGCATCCTAGCTCGGGTGTTTCTGCCTCTCTGCTCCCAGAGAAGTCAGTGGTGCGGAGACAAGGGTGGATGATAACACGGACAGAGAAGGTTTCTGGAGGAAATCAAGGGCTCACTGGGGGCTTTTTCAGACTGACCCATTACTGATCCATTTCTTCCTCTTGTCTCTGCATAGAGGGGCAGATATAAGCCACATTTATTGGGATGGAGCTGGGTGAGATTTGACGTGCAAAGAATCGTATTTTGTGGGCAGCTCTTGGGGATAAGACTAGCTCAGAATTTACGCCAACTTGGAGACTTGGGTGAACTACTACGAGATAAAACTAGACAGTCTACGGCTGGTCATCGTGTGAGGTCTAGGGAGGTTATCTTTGTTTGGTGTTCTAGAATTCCGTCCCCACGTTTTGACGTGCTAATGATTTCTTAAACCAGTGTTAATTCATCTCTATGTGCCAGGTATTATGTTGGGGCTTTGTCACAGCAATCCTAATTAATCTGGATATCAGCTGATGACGCAGACACCGTCACTGCCTTCACTTTACAGATGAGGAGTCTGAGCCATAGGGTAGGAAAGCAGTTTCTCCAAGGTCAATGGATAATAACTTGCAGAGCTGAGATTTAAACCCCGTCCTGATTCACTCCAGTGACTAAACTTTACTGGCTGGCTAAGGGCCGGCCACATGTGGGCCTTGAATATTTTTGTTTGACTATTAATTTTTTTTTAAAAAAATTATTTTCGGGGTGCCTGGGTGGCTCAGTCGGTTGGGTGACCGACTTCAGCTCAGGTTATGATCTCGCGGTTTGTGAGTTCGAGCCCCGCGTCGGGCTCTGGGCTGATGGCTTGGAGCCTGGAGCCTGCTTCGGCTTCTGTGTCTCCTCCTCTCTCTGCCCCTCTCCTGCTCAACGCTCTGTGTCTCTCTCTCTCTCTCTCTCTCAGTAGTAAATAAACGTTAAAAAAATTAAAAAAAAAAAAAGAAATTATTTTCTAAAAGTTAAAAAATTGAAGATTTTGCAAAAATCTGGCCTCTTAACTCATCCTAAAAAAATACAAATATCTGCTAACGCTGCCTTTTCCCACCTGGCAATGCTTGGCCGACACTAAGCCGCCCTCTGCAGCGTGGTGCTGTCACTCATTTATGTAACCAGCTTGGCACCTGCAGGTCCTGGGATTTCAACCTTTGGTCAAAACCACAGTGGCACATAGATGCAGTTAGAGAAGAGGGAACAATGCCCGCATGTGTTATGAACTAATTCCCTCTGGATCCTCTGTCTGTGGGCAGCATGACCCAATCTGACCTTGAACTTGACCAACTCCTTGGGCTAAAAGGATGGGAGACTTCATTGCCCATCACGGTGACTTAGGATGTGTAGAGAAGGCAGGGGTCAGGACCTCCTTAGAAGCCAGTGAAAAGGCTCAGGCATTCTCTTCAAATCTTCCTTCAGTTTTTAAAAAGTCCTGAGTTTCAGAATTCTTCCCGGTATTTTTAAGCTGGATGTCAGATCTGGGGCAACCCTTTGACTATCACAGCCACAAGTCTGGTGCAAAGCCAGGTAAAGAGCCCCCTGTCCCCAGCCCATTGGCAGAATTCTGACTTAACAAGCCTTATTTATGTCTCTGTGTCCTACAGGTTACAATAGTATTGTCTTTCCTGTATATAGTGTGTAATTTGTGTTGAGTCACTGTGTGTGCCTTTTAGTCCTTGGGGAGCAGAAGGACAAAGGAACAAACCTTACACAAATATTACAGGACATACATCTCTACCCTTCTTGCACTTAACACGGCGTTTGGCTCACTCTCAGGGGAACGTTTTTACATACTGTCGTCAGGGATTCAATGTGGCTGCCAGTTAAAGGCCATAAACTCACAGCTGGATGACGATGATGGCGGTGACGATGACAATGAGATCGCACTCCCACCGAGAGCACCTGTTATATGTTGTGTTGGATGGTTTCTACGCATCATCTTTAAACCTCATAACAAACCTCAGCAGTTGGTCTTACTGTTTACACTTTGCAAGTGAGGAAACTGAGGCTCCGAGAGTTTACAGGCCTGGGGTCAGAAGCGCGCGCGTGCGAGAGAGAGTCATAGTTGTTATTCACATGTGGTTTTATTTGCTTCCAAAAGCTTCCAGCCTACCACATATGTAAATTCTCCGGCAATTTAAATTAAACTATCTGGGCTGCCCAAGAGTACAATTTGGAAGAGTTCTGTCTACCTCATTTCCTAATTATCCAGTGAAAATCTGAGTCCAGGAGACTTCACGCATTCATCATTGTATAAGGTTTGGGCAGCTTCATGAAGCGTAGGCTTAAGAACTCATTTGGAATGAACATGGTGAATTAGGGAGCTCGTGAGTGGTGGTAGGCCACTTCCCCCGTGGCCCCCCCCCGGGGTCACCCCTGACAACATGTGAGCCCCTCCCCTCCGACAGCACCTTAATTAGGTAAAGCCCAGAGAATGCTTTCTGAAAACTGCTAGATGGCTTAGTGGCAGCTCTGTATTAAGAAATGTTAACCTTTTATCCAGAGGAGCTCAATTAACACGAGTCAACCAGTGGTTAATAATAATAATAAAATGGAATGATCGCTGAATGAAAGGCTTTTATTTTCATTTCACAGAAATCCTTTGTTAAATGTGAAGAGGTTTTGCTTTATCTTTAGTTGAAGAGTGAGGAAATGCCCTGAGTGTATCTCTTAAGATGATAGGGAAGGGGAGTGGGGGAGGGCACTTTCTGAAATCTTTGCTCTGAGGCTCAGGGTGGAAACAGGTGCTAACTGGATCCTTCTTCCTCTCTGTTTCCTTCTCCTTGTCTGTTTCTGCATCACCACACGTTGCCCTCTCTCTCCAGGGCTTGGGGCATGACCACACACAAGGAGTCTTGGCTCCCGGATGCTCAATGGAACGTCAGAGGCTTGGAGTAGCAAGATCTAAAGAGACAGAACAAAAGAGTAAGGGGCTTTGCTCAGTCCCACATGAGTCAGGAGCAGAACTGAGATGGAGAGAGCTAGAGACCACGGGCAGGCAAGGTGCCCTCTGACCCAGGCCTGGGGGAAGCCAGGAGCTCCCATTGCCTGACCACCTACACTACGCTGGGTATTCGGTGTCTTAGACTTGCTTGACTAGACACACCCAACAACCCATGGTGCAAGGTGTTATTATCCATAATTTACAGATGAGAAAACCAAGACTCATTAATCGCCAGTGTCCCGGCTAAGGAAAAAGTAGAGCTGGATTCAAATTGAGGTCTTTTTCTCTGGCTTGGTTCCCTTATGCCTTTCACGGTATGCCTTCTGCTACTGGGTGTGCCCAGAATGATTCTGCTCTTCTACGGGGGGCCTGAGGGAGGAGGAAGAGAGTGCAAGAAGGAATTTAAGGGGCGGGCAGGATGGGAGAAGGAACAAGAGGCCCTGAGACGGAGCAGAAGGAGGCTGAGTGATTGATCTGTGGCCTCAAGTGTCAGCTCCTGAACTGCACCATGGGCAGGGGCCATGCTAAACGCTGTTAGGTATGGCTCCTCATTTAACTCAGCAAACCTGTGATGCTGGTATTGTTTTCTTGCCGGACACGAGCAGAATGAAGTTTGCCCAGATGGGACAGCCGTTAAGAAGTACGGCTGGAATCTGGACCCAGAAGACCCATCCCCCACACCCATAATCTCATTATTGCATGTCTCTGCTCTCTGCGAAAAGAAACCTGGTTCTTGCAATGGAAGTCTCCCCAGAACAGTTCTGGGCACAGTGGCCTCAAGACTCAGCAACAATGCACATCTTTATCAAACACCTACAAAGACAGCACACATTGCAGGTGAGGGTGTGGAGCAACCAGAACTCTGGCACATTTTTGGTGAGGACGTAATGTGGTGGAAGCACTTGGGAAGTCATTCTGGCAACTAAAAAAAATACATATGTATATTATACATATATATATGCAATATACATATATATAACATATATAATATATATAGTACACACACATATATGATATGTAACATACATATAAAACATATAATATACATATATAACATATAATATACATATATAATATATATAGTATACACACATATATGATATATACATGTAGTGTACATATATAATATATATAATATACAAATATGTACATATATATGTAGTATACATATATAACATACATATATAATACATATAATATACATATATATGTATTATGTATGTATGTATATGTAGAGAGAGAGAGCTCATGTGCGTAGGCATGAGCCAGGGGGAGGGGCAGAGGGATAGAGAGAGAGAGAGAGAGAGAATCTTTTTTTTTTTTTTTTTTTTTGAGAGAGAATCTTAAGCATACTCCACACTCAGCATGTTGTCTGACGTGGGGCTCGATCCCTGGGATTATGACCTGAGCCAAAATCAAGAGTCAGACGTTTAACCGATGGAGCCACCCAATTCTGGTAATTTTTAACATCACCACTAAACATACGTTTACCATATGACTCAACCATTCCATTCCTAGATGTCTGCCCCAAAAGAAAGAAAAACATGTTGTTCACAGAGAGACTTGTACAAGAATATTCACAACAGTTTTAGTCATAATATCCAAAATTTAAAACATCTGAAATATCCTTCAGTAGGAGGAGGTATAAATAAACTGTGGTACATCCATACCTTGGGATGCTACTTAGCAATAAAAGGCATAAAGTACTGATATATGGAAAAACATGAGTGAGTCTCAAAAACATCATGCTGAGCAACAGAAGCTTACAAAAAGAGTGCACATACATAGTTACAGTTTTGTGAGGTTCTAGAATGCAGAAGACCAACCAAGAAGAAAAAGATTCAGAGTTGTGGTTGGGGTAGGGGTGGACTGGAAAGGGGCACCAGAGAGCGTCCTGGGGGATAATAATGTTTCATTTTCTGATGGATGAATATGGTTGTGAAACCCAATGTGTGACTTTGCTAAGGACGCCATAGCAAAGCACCACAGACTGGGTGGAACTGATTGGTAATAGTGGAGGCTGGCAGTCTGAGGTCAAGGGGTCAGTAGCCTTCCTTTCCTCTGAGGCCTCTCTCCTGGGCTAGTAGGTGACCGTCTTCTCCCTGTGCCTTCACAAGGTCTCCCCTTGGCAGGTGTCTGTGTCTTAATTCTCCCTTTTTTTGAGGACACTGGTCATACTGAATCAGGGCTCATCCACATGACCTCATTTTAACTAAATCACCTCTTTAAAGGTCGTGTCTCCATGTACTGTCACGTCTGTGGTACTGGCGGCTAGGACGTTCAACATACGAATTTGGGGGAGACACAGTTGAGCCCATAGCCACCAGCAGGCGTACTCTTAAGATTTGTACACTGTGCTGGATGTAAATTTTCATCAGGAGAAAAAAAACTGAGAACAAGTATTGAAGTTAACAATGCGTATGCTGAAGTATTTAGAGGAAGTGTACTGATATTTGCAGTTTACTCTGAAATGCTTCGGAAGAGAAGATGGATTAATGGATGGATAGGTAACAGGATGGTCGTGTGATAAAGTAAACAGAATAACATTTTTTCCTTAACTCAGGGGTTCATTTTTTTAAGTTCATCTATTTTGAGAGAGACAGAGAGAGGGCACAAGTGGTGGAGGGGCAGAGAGAGGGGACAGAGGATCCGAAATGGGCTCCACACTGATAGCACAGGGCCCGACGTGGGGCTCGAACTCACGAACCCTGAGATCGTGACCTCAGCCGAAGTTGGATGTTCAACGGACTGAGCACCCCAAGCGCCCCAAGTATAATAACATTTTAATGGTAGACTCTAGGTAGTGAGTATAAAGGTTTTCACTTCAAAATTCTTTCAACTATGCTATGGTTGAAAACTTTTGTAATGAAATGGAAAAATATTTGTGAATCATCTAATGTGCATCAGGCACTGAGCAAGGTGATAAGAATTGAAAAATGAACAGTACAGATAGGATTTCTGTCTTAATCCATTTCAGGTGCTGTAACCATAGACTGGGGGGTTTATACACCAAATACGTCTCTCTCACAGAGTTGGCAGCTGGAAGTCCAAGATCAAGGGCCAGAAGATCCTGTGTCTGGTCAGAACCTGCTTCCTTTTTGCTGTGTCCTCACATCGCAGGAGGGGTGAGGGAGCTCTGTGGGATCTCTCTTATAAGGGCACTAATTCCATTCATGGGGGCTCCAGCCTCATGATGTCATCACTTCCCAAAGGCCCCACCTCCTAACACTAACACCTTGGGGGTTAGCATCTCAGCATGTGAATTTGGGGAAGACACAAACATTTAGTCCGTCATGTTCTCAGTCCTCATGATGCTTGAATTTTGGAGTAATTCATTAACGGCAGTGGTTTCCAGGGGTGCGTCCAGTGGTACGTTCATTTATGAGTCACTCGGACTTGGCCTGGCCTCCATGTATACCGTCTGCTTCATGTTTAGCTGCTCAGTGAACATGGGCCCGTTGGTTCTCTGCCTCCCCTTGGATGATGAATGTCACCGCAGCCTCCAGTTGTGCAAAGATAAATCACTCCGGGTCCAAGTGGTTAAACCACAGAAATAACAGCAATTTATATACACCCGAGAAGTCCCTTGTGAGAACTCCTTCACTATTTATGATGTGTAGTGATGAAAGTTCAAAGCAAAAATGGGAGTGGCAGCTTTATTTCATTACCATCTGCACATCATAAAAGAAACCCGAATGGAAGTGTTCATTGGAAAGCCAGTTTGGTAGGAAACCACCATGACACAGAATTTATCACGGAGAAAAATGGGCATCCGTACAAAGCTGCAGGAATATTTCCAACACTGGGAGAGCATTTCTGAAGTGAAACAAAGGGATTTTTCAGTATTCTCAGATGACTTTTAGGCTTATGGTCCAAATCCCAGGGAGCAAAATGTTGCACTGATTCAAGTCACAAGAATAGAAAATAAATAATCCTCCTGCCAGTGTTTATATTCAGGGTACTTGGGAAACCTGGACTGGGCTGGGAAAAAAGTCTTTGCATTATGAAGTGTGAGTTTATTGTGACATCGTGACCTCTGGTTTTGAATTCTCATTTTTACCAGGCGAACTTAGGGAAGTTACTTTGTCTCTTTAAGTCTCAGTTTCTTTACCTGTAAAATGGGGATAAAAGTACCCATTCAGAATGTTTTAAGAATTTGAAACAGGGCATGGAGGGTACTTAACACATCCTTATTCTTAGTCTGGCTTATCATTAGTGCTCAGAAAGTGGTAGTGATGATGACAATGATGATGGTGACAATGATGGTGACAATGACGATGATAATGGTGATGATAATGATGACAGTGATGATGATGGTGATGACGATGATGGTGACAATGACGACAGTGACAAGATGACAATGGTGATGATGGTGATGATGATGACAGTGACAACGATGATGGTGATGATCATGGTGACGATGATGGTGACAGTGGTGATGATGGTGATGATGATGATGTGACAATGATGATGGTGATGGTGATGATGAAGATGGTGATGATGGTGACAGTGATGATGAGAATGACAATGGTGACGATGATGATGGTAATCATGGTGATGATGATGGTGATGATGATGGGGACCATGGCAATGGTGATAATTACAGCCACAACAGTGGTGAAGAAGAGCAGGAGGACATGCAGGTGGAAATTGCCTAAAGCAAACAAGGAGGCAGCTGTGCTGTCTCTCGAGGAGTTAAGTGGCATGGAGTCAACCAAGCCACATTGGACAGGGGAACTATTTTAAAGGCTTGGGTTTAGGCTGAAGAACACCGACACAAGGAGACCATTTGATAGCTAAGGTGCATGTGATTTCTCCTCAGTCATCGTCAGCCTGATTTACCCACAGACCGCTTCCGTCAGCTGAGGCTGCATGCCATTGGTTGGGTCCAGAGGCTCAGCAACTTGTTTGAGTTTCTGGACTCTGGTGAAGGAATCCCAAGCGGAGTTCTGATATTTTGCGCTTACAGATGCTCCCAAAGTTTAATATTCTTTGGGTGTGTCTGCTTCTTTAGTTTTGAGAGCAACGGCCATCTATGTACTATCTATTAATGCAAATGTTAGTGATGAGTTATTTTAATGTAAATATTAATAATGATTAAAATCTTTATTCCCTTTTAACCTCCAGCACGTAGACAACTCTTTGGTGCCCGGTGGATGTTGGATCAAATTACAACTGTCTTTCTGATACTGAGTAGTATTTATAATATTATGTTCTCTTTGGAGCTGCAGATGTTAAAAACATTGGAAACTTTCATCCCTATACGAGGTGCTGGAGGGAAAATAAATAGGCCACTCTGTTAAAAAAAATTACGTGGAGCCCATCCTGTCATTTGCTCTATAGCAATGAATCTTTGTAAAGTCCTGGTGAAGTTGTTCCAGATGTGACCTAGTGACTGTGTTTGCCTTTTACCTTCCAAAGCTGTTCATTTGCTGCTCAAAAAGCCACCTTTTTATTCTAGGGGAAATATGGCCCAAAAGGGGAATTTTCACTAAGATTATAGATGCGATAACTTTATAGGTTTTCTCTCTTTCTTTCCAATTATAATAATTTCCATGGCAAGAAGAGGGGAATTGTTTAGGATGCTCTTGTGTCTAAGGGCCTTATCTTTGTCTCTTACATTCAAGATTTACAGCATCACCAATACCGAGGCAAGACCCTTGTGAGGGATTCCACCCAGTGCCCCATGAGTCATGAGGTCTTCCTGTCTGACTGGTGGGAACAGGCACTGTGTCTGGCCCTGTGTGAGTTCCAGGCACTCTTTTCTCTAATTTTTGGGGGCCATCTTTTTCCCAATCTGAGTTAGCTCCCTCACACCCAGGTGCTCAGGGCCTGAAGGGACCCTCTGCGTATCCCCCGGGCAGGTCTCTGCTCTCTGGTCGATCCTGCCAACTCTGGCTGTCTTGGATTTGTGAACTCACAGCTCCGTCTTTCAACAGAGAGAGTCCCTGAGGCTCTCCCTCTCTCAGCCGCGTCCTGGAAAGTCTCTCAGAGCAGGAAGAACCATAGGGCTGACCTTCTTTGTTTCTGGCCCCATAGGGATCCTCAGTCTGGATTGTCTGCTGTCACAGTCTTTAAAACCATTGTTTCTTATACCTTGTGTGGATTTAATGGTTCTTTCTGCCACAAGGGTGTATCTGATCTGTGTGATTCCATCTTGGCCAAAAGCAAACTCAGGAGTAATAGTAGATGAATCTTTCCCACGTTGTAAATCCTGGCACATTAAGGGGTCAGTAAATATTTGTTGATGAGGTTTTCAGTTTTATTTAGGTAAATTGCTTTGTAGATGTCTTCAGAAACCATCCCAGAAACAGTCTCTGAAGGAGGCTGGAAGGAAGCTTCAGGGTCAACTTGTCCTGTCCTCTGAGGAGCTCATCGACATAGCGTGATGCTAGGTTCTGCCTTCTCTGACAAGCTTCTTAAAAGCACGCCGAGGCATCTGGTATAGAACAGTTGCTTCCGTTCTTGCCTTCCCTGTCCTCATCTGTGGGATGGGGGAGAAGAGATGTGGAGGCAGCATGGCGTGAGCTATGATGTTAAAAACACCAGGCTCGAATGCTACTTCCACGACTTAGTAGCTGTGTGACCTTAGGCAACATACTTAGTCTCTCTGAATCTCTGTGAATTGGAAAGAAAACATGCCTCCTTGGAAGGGTGGTTGAGGGTTTGAAAGAGGCAATGTAACTGCCTTATGTTATGCCTGGAGCATGCAAGGTGCTCCACAGATAGCTTCTTTCTGGTATTATAATTAGATGAGGGGACCCTTGAGGATTCTGGGACTCAGGAAGCGGGCAGACTGCTTCTTTGTGCCCTCCTTGTAGCTACTGAACAGGGCGGAACAGAGCTTGTCTCTGTGAAAAAACCACCCAGTGAGCAGACCCTTCTTGGGAGGGCAGGAGTCTGGGCACAGCCCAGCAGCAGGTCGTGTTCAAAGCCAGGTGAAGGATGCTCCCTCGTCAGTAACCTTCATCACCTCATCAGCAGAGGCAGGCAGCTTTAATAAGCTCATCTGGATATGATTGCTCTGTTCCTGAGTCAGCAGTCCCCGGCCTTCCCGGGGCGGGAGAGACGTGGTGGGGCTGTGCCAGTGGCCTTCCTGGAACTTTCCTCCGGCTTCAGGAAAGTGAGCCCTTCCAGCAATAACCTGTGCCCTGGAGGACACCAGATTGATGCAGCCGTGAGACCATCACGGCAGCCGCCATTTACCGAGCTCTTCCTACGTGCATTTCCACATGCAGCTGCTGTGTGATTCCTTCAACAGCATTATCGAGCTGGTGCCCTTGTGGCTACCCTGGGATAAGTCAAATTATGTCCTCCCTTCACTTCAAAACCCTTCGTAACATTCTAAAAACTACCTGTTACACTTGGAATCAAATCGAAGTTCCTAACCGTGCCTTAAAAAAGTCCTGTGTGATCTGACCCTGCCCTGAACTAATTTTCTCCTCCCTCACTCCTGCTCTCAGTGCTTCAGCAACACTGTCCTCCCTGATTCGTGAACGCCCAGCTCTTTCCTGCCCAAGGGTCTCTGCCCCTGCTCTTACCCTCCTGCCTGGGGTATCCTATGTGATTTTTGTGAGTCCGACCTGGTCTCATCCTTTGTGTCTTACTCAGGAATTTAGTTGCTTAAAGAGGTCTTCTCTAAGCATCTAAAGCTGCTGGGGCATTTGACAGATGCCATGCTGGTAGGAACTGTTACGATTTCCATTTTATAGGTGGTAAAACTGAGGTTCACTTTTTTTTTAAAGTTTATTTATTTTTGAGTGAGTGAGAGAGAGAGAGAGAGAGAAAGGGAAAGGCAGAGAGAGAGGGGGAGAGAGCCTCCCGAGCAGGCTGTCGATGCAGAGCCCAATGCAGGCCTCGATCTCACTCACCGAGAGATGGCGACCTGAGCCGAAATTAGGAGTCGGACACTTTCCTGCCTGCCAGTGCACCTGCCATTTCTATTATAGACAGGAATGGAGCAGCTCAGGCCGTGGAGAGACCACAATTGCCAGCACTAAATGTGCCCACTGTCTAAAGCAGTTTGTGAAATAAAGTAGGCAGCATTTTCTCCCTCAGGGCCACTCCCGTTACGGTACTAAAAATAGATCTTGGCTCCAAGTACGGGCTCCCTGACTCCAAGACCTCCCTGTCTGTGGGGCCACCACTCTAGAAGCCCCATCCATTTCCACCCACTCAAGCCACACGCCTCTTCCTCCCCTTCTCCTCACTGCTGCCACCGCAGGTCAGGATAGGTCGGCGGTTGGCGCCATTGCTGCCAGACGTTGGGAGGACAGTGCGGCACGTCTCCCCCTGCTGAATCCCCTGGGGCTGCTGGGCTCTCGGTGAAGGTCAGAGGAAAGCACCCTGGGTTGGGATCAGAAAAACCCACATTTAGAGCTCATGGACTGTACTCACCAGGGGAAGGAACCGGGAACGTTAACTTTCTCTTTTTGGGCCTCACTGAGATCCCTCGTTTTAAACTAACTTGCATTATAGGTAGTCACAAGAAATAAAAGCAATAAATTTGAAGTTTTCCAGTATACACTGTACTGGGCATGCAGGCAAAGAATGGCTGTCAGAGGCTCACAGATTCTGTTTTTGCTGTTGATGTGGATTGACTTTGGGCCTTACTGACTTTCCTAGCACCTGGGTTAAGTTCCTCTGCAAAGCTGGGAGAGCAACAGAACTTTTGTTCTTAGGTTATTGTATGAATTACGTGAGCTAATGCATAGAAAGTCCTTTTAACTATGTCTGGGATAGAGCAGGCACTAAACAAATTTCTATTTATTTATTTATTTATTTGAGAGAGAGGGGGAGAGAGAGAGACAGGGTGAGCAGGGGAGAGGGGCAGAAGGAGAAAAGAGAGAGAGAGAAAATCTTAAACAGACTCCACACTCATCTCAGAGCCTGAGGTGGGGCTCAGTCCCACGTCCCTGGGATCATGACCTGAACTGAGATCAAGAGTCGGATGCTTAACCAACTGAGCCACCCAGGCGCCCCAACAAATATCATGGCCAATGCCAACATTTTGCAAAATGTCAAAAAATCGTGTTTTTGGTTGTTCACTCTGATTGTATTCCATCTTGCCATGATGCCAAGATCTGCCCACACTGCTGGGATGGAAGGAGATCTGAATGATGGAGACTCATTCTCCCTCACCAACCCTGGATCTTGGCCCTTAGTTACTGTCTTCATTTAGAGTGAATTGCTTCTCACTGGGCACTTTGTCTCCCCAGCAGATAGACCCCTAGCTGACAATCAGATAGGTCCCAGGAAATGCACAGCAGGGGGTTCCAATCCACAACATTAGTGGTCAAAGTAACTTGGTGGGGCCTGCCTGGGTGGCTCAGTCAGTTGAGCATCTGACTTTGGCTCAGGTCACCACCTCATGGTTTGTGGGTTCGGGCCCCACGTCGGGCTCTGTGTTGACAGCTCAGAGCCTGGAGCCTGCTCTAGATTCTGTGTCTCCCTCTCTCTCTGCCCCTCCCCTGATCGTGCTCTCTCAAAACAAATATTAAAAAAGAAAAGTAACTTGGAAAGACAGGGAGTGGTTTCTTTGACAAGACTGCCTTCACCCAAATTGAAATGTCACCAGTCATTCCATGTGCAGCCTTAAGAGAGGAACTGACTCTGGATTAGCTCTTCCTTCTGCAAAACAAAGTTAATGAAGCAACTGCTTTCAGTCATTGGAGAGTTAGCATCCTAAAACCATGCTGCCTGAGTGCAGGGATGAACTCAGGAAACAATGGTCCCATTTGATGTGGTGCTAAGCTGCGGTGCAGAGCAGGCTCCCAGAGAGCCTAGAAGTGCTGCCGAGCTGACGAAGAGACAACAGAGTTGGGAGCTGCGGGAGCAGCTGCGCACGGACAGATCATAGGAGAGGAAGCTGACTCACAGAGCACACTCCAGAAATCTGTGCAGGGATTCTTAGGACCATCCTTGTGGGGGGCTGAGCTGCGTATGTGCAGGGCAAAGCTGTGCAAGATTTACCAGGAGTCACGCCCTGGGCAGAGAGGAGAATAGAGTACTGAGGGTCACGGGGTCCTTGGAGATGCTGAGGTTCTGGCCTGTCCGGAGGGAAGAGACCTTGTGACATCTTGGCCACCCAGCTAAAGAACCAGAAAGTTTATTCTTCAGGAATAAGGAATATTCCCCAGAGTAATATTTATTTAGACGTGAGCCCACCAAACTAAAGCCTCGTCTGCCCAAGATCTGCAGAGAGCTCCACATTTGGAAGTTGGGTCCTTCTAAGTTAGAGGCTGGAGAAACAGCTTAGGCTTTTATAGATCCATGCCAATGGAGCGTAAAAGCAAGACCGTAGATGCTTAAGGTGATTAGTCAACAATTCTTCTTCCTTGTAGAACAAAAGTCAACAGACTCAGAGGAAGAGAAAGACTCTAGAGTCTCTAGACTTTTTCCTTTGATGTCCAGTATACACTGTAAAATTACTAGACCTGCAAAGAAACAGGAGAATGTGAACTGTAATCGAGACAAAATGTAGTCAGTACAAACCAGCACTGAGACTGCCTACATGGTGGATATTGTGACAGAGAATATAAAGCATCAATTTAAAGATGCTTCATGTCTTGAGGGAAACACAGTTCTCATGAGTGAACAAATATGGTCTATCAAAAGACAAGTGGAAATCATATAAAAGAATAAAATAGAAATTTTGAATTTAAAATACAGCCATTAAAATTAAAAATGTACTAGATGGATTTGGTAACAGATTGGAAACCCATTTATGATGAAAGTCTGTCAGGAAACTGGAAACAGTAGGGTAGGTATGTCATCTGTTTTCTAAAGGACATCTGTGAACAATATACGATTAATGTAATATTTAATGATGAGATAGTAAATTCTAATTTAGGAAGAAGAGAAGACTGACCACTTATATTAACTATTTTACTGGATGGAGGAATTAGTGTAATAAGACATCAAAAATAAAAATTAAACGTATAGAAATTTGAAAGGGATAAGTAAAACTTTTCTTTTTTTCCTTTTTTTTTCCCTTTCAGATGACATAATCGTTAAAGTAAAAAATCCTACAAAAAAGTTTTGGAATTAATAAGTGAGTTTAGTGAGGTCACAGAATTCAAGGCTAACATACAAAACCATTTGTATATCTATTTGCTAATAATAAGGAATTAGAAAATGAAATTTAAAATACTAGTTTATTATTTTTTAAAATTTTATTTATTTTGAGAGAAAAAGAGCAAGCATGAGCAGGGGAGGGGCAGAGAGAGAGAGAGAGAGAGAGAGAGAGAGAGAGAGAGAGAGAGTCCTAAGGAGGCTCCATGCTGATAGCACAGGGCTCAAGCTCACAAGCTATGCAATCACCACCTGAGCTGAAATCAAGAGTCGGATGCTCAAGTGACTGAGCCACCCAGGCGCCCTTAAAATACAAGTTTCAGTCTAGCATAACATTGTATGTTAGCTAACTGGAATTAAAATAAAAACTTAAAAGTATTAATATTTAAAAAAAAAAACTAAATTTTGCTCACAGCTATATGACCTTATGGATTTGTTTTTGATGTCTTTTATCATCACTTTGGCTAAATGGATAATTATTATTTCATAATAAAAAATACTAGTGGGGCGCCTGGGTGGCTCAGTCAGTTGAGCGTCTGACTTCGGCTCAGGTCATGATCTCGTGGTTTGTGAGTTCAAGTCTCGTGTCGGGCTCTTTGCTGACAGCATAGAGCCTGGAGCCTGTTTCGAATTCTGTGTCTCCCTCTCTCTCTGCTCCTCCCCGCTCATGCTCTGTCTCTCTCCTTCAAAAATAAATAAAAAACATTTAAAAAATTAAAAAAAATAGTAGTTTAGGTAACATCAACAATAAAATATTTAGGAATAAATTCAATGAAAGATATACAAAATTTCACTGGTAAAACTAATAAGCATTGTTTAGAGAAATAGAAGGAGGAGGAAGAGGAGGAGAGAGAGATCATGTCCACAGATTGGCATATTTAATATTATTATAACGGTTGACTTTCATGATGGCTTTCACCTCCCATTAAGCATGTCCTGTGTAAACCTCTTTCTTTAGTATGAACTGGACTTAGTGAGTTACTTCTAATGAGTAGAATATATCAAAGGTGAGAGGATGATATTTCCGAGATGAGGTTATGAAAGACCTTGCTTTCTATTTCCTTCTAACTCACTCCCTCTCTCTTGCTTACTCTTTTTAAAGTTTATTTATTTATTTTGAGAGGGAGGGTGGGGAGAGGGGCAGAGAGAGAGGGAGAGGGAATCCCAAGCAGGCTCTGCGCTGTCAACACACAGCCCGATGTGGAGCCCGAACCCACGAACCTCAAGATCAGGACCTGAGCTGAAATGAAGAGTTGGATGCTCAACCAACGGAGCAAGTCATGTGCCCGTCTCTTGCTTATTTTGATGACATCACCCACCATGTTGTGGGAAAGACCTACATGGCAAGGAGCTGAGGGTGGCCTCCAGCCAAAAGCCAGCAAGGATCTGGTTCTCAGCCCAACAACCAACAAGGACTAGAATCAGGCCAATAGCTACTAAGTGAGCTTGGGAATGGATCTAGGCAAACACAGAGGTCACTGCATCCTTGTAGGAGACCCTGAGCGGGAGGACCCTGTTAGATCATGGCCAGATTACTGACCCACACAAACTATCGGATTATGAATAGCGTTGTTTTAAATTTGGGATAATTTGTTGCAGAGCAGTATATACCTAATAAAATCATCATGTTTGTTCCCCCCAAACTTATCTATAGATTCAACATAATCTTAATGAAAACCCAAGCAGGCTTTTTTGAGTGCAAAAGACCGAGAATAGCCAAAACAATTTTGAAAAAAGAAGGGCAAAATTGGAGGAAATATACGACTTGATTTCAAGACTTATTATAAAATGACAGTAATCAAGTCAGCGCAGTATTGGTGTAAAGATAGAGTCCAAAAATAACCCTCATGTATATAAGCAATTTTAGACAAAGGCACCCACATAATTCACTTGGAGAGGGGGATGTTTTTTTAAGAAATGGAAAAGCAGGATATTTTGAACCTCAATCTATGCCTCACACTATACACAAAATTTCATGTAAAATGTACCAGTGGACCTGAATGTAAAAGCTAAAAATATAAAACTGTAAGAAGAAAACAGGAAAAAAATGCCATGACCTTGTGGTAGGCAAAGATTTCTTAAGACTGAACACAAAGAACACTATTAAAAAGAGAAAATATTGGCAGAGCATATATTTGATAAAGGATTTGTGTCCAGGATATAAAAAGAATCCTTACAAACCAATAAGAGGTCAAAAACCCAATTAAAAAATGGGCAAATGATTCGAAGAGACACTTCACTAAAGAAGATATACAAGTGGTCAATAAACATACGAAGAGGTGCCTGTCTTGTTGGATATAAGCAAATTAGAACCACAAGATGCTGACCTACCGGAATGTCAAACATTAAAAATACCACACTGGGGCGCCTGGGTGGCTCAGTCGGTTAAGCATCCGACTTTGACTCAGGTCATGATCTCATGGTTCACGGGTTTGAGCCCCGTGTCAGGCTCTGTGCTGACAGCGCAGAGCCTGGAGCCTGCTTCAGATTCTGTGTCTCCCTCTCTCTCTGTTTCTTCCCTGCTTGCACTCTGTCTCTGTCTCTCTCAAAAATAAATAAAGATTAAAAAAAATAAAAAAAATAGTGACCACACTAAGTGTTGGTGAGGGTGTGGAACAGCAGGAACCAATCATACGCTTCTGATGGGAATGTAAAATGGGTACAAGCAGTTTGGAAAAGGCTTGTCACTTAGTTTCACAGTTAAACATACACGGTCATAAGACTCAGCAATTTCATCCTTAGCTGTTTATACAGGGGAGATGAAAGTCCACAAACAAACCTGTACGTGAGCATGCATAGAAGCTTTATTTACAACAGGCAAAACTCCAAATACCTGTCAACAGGTGGTGGATGCAGAAACGAATTCTGGGGCAGCCCTCTACAGTGAAAAGAAACAGACTATATGAAGTGATCTCAAACTACATCCAGTGCAAACTACATGTACTGGATCTCAAGAGTATGCTGGGCAGAAGAAGCGTCACATTGAGAAGTAAATACCGTGTGATTCCATTTATTACAAGTTCTAGAGTGGGTCACACTAGTCTTTAGTGATGGAAGTAACATCAGTGGTTGCCTGGGGTGGAGGGTTGGGGAGTCACTTCAAAGGGGCACATGGCGACTTTCCGAGGTGGCGAAAATGTTCCCTGTCTTGATTAGGGCCATGGTGACTGATGCAGAAATAAAATTTAAATCAAAATCTCATGCCAACCCAGAAAACTTCTCCACAAAGGTAGAAGAGAAAGAACACAGTTTCATGGTTGAATAGCTACTAAACCAGAGTGCGATACCCATCACAGGCAATCCGCCAAGAGATTGCAAACAAACAAACAAACCACGTACCACCCATGACTTAGATGTTCTCAAGATAAATGATAACTTTGCTCACGTAAGAGGACCTGATATCACCATTTGTCACACACCGTCCATCCTAGATTCATCTGCTAATTGAGGTGGCCATCTGTGTGTGCTAATTGGCTTTATCCAAAGGAAGAATGAGCTTCTTATTTTGAGCACTTGGGACAGAAGGGAGTTGTGCAACTTGGAGGCAGGCTGCTACCCTCCCACAAGAAATGGGGAGCTAAAAAAGAAGGAAATGGGGAGCTAGAGGCACCGTCTCCCTTGATGATGTCTATTTCAAAGAGGTGGTTCCCATGTTCGTGAGAGAGAAATCAGTGGTTCCTAAAGCTGGCAAGAGACATATGTAGTCAAAAGAGGTATGCATGTTTCAGAGTCAGAGAAAGAACTCGAACCTACAAGCTTTCCAAAATAAATTTACACTCTAAGAAAAGGGACTGGGGAGAAGTCACTTCCCTTATTTCTAACACAGAGAATTAAGCCTCTCGTTTTTAATTTGTATTTGCCCTTACATGGCATAAGTGTATGTGTTTGTCCAAACTGTCAGACTGTACAGTTATTGCACATTTATCATGATGAGCACAGTAATGTAGAGAATTGCTGAATTGCTACATTATACATCTGAAACTAACATAACACTGTGTTTTAATTATGCTGGAATGAAAAATTAAAAAAATTAGAAAACCAGACTACACTTAAAATGTGTGCATGTTTGTATATGAAAGTTATACTTTTAACAAGGCGATTTAAATTATGCCACAAATTTGGGGCACGTGGATGGCTTAGTCACTTAATCGTCCGACTTTTTTTTTTTTAGTGTGTTTTTATTCTTGAGAGAGAGACAGACCATGAGCAGGGGAGGGGCAGAGGAAGAGGGAGACACAGAATCCAAAGCAGGATCTGAGCTGTCAGCACAGAGCCCGATGTGGGGCTCGAACTCCCAAACCATGAGATGGTGACCTGAGTTGAAGTCGGATGCTTAACCGACTGAGCCTCCCAGGTACCCCTGTGTCCAACTCTTGATTTTGTCTCAGGTCACCATCTCACGGTTTGTGAGTTCAAGCCCCCATGTCAGGCTCTGCACTGACAGCTGGAGCCTGCTTGGGATTCTCTCTCCTCCCTTTCTCTCTGCCCATCCCCCTCAAAAATAAATAAACAGACATTGGAAAAAATATGCCACACATCATCTGGGACCCTTGTATGCTTTTACCTAGAGCACTTTGAAAAGCCTTCTATGCTTTCCTTGAAATTATCACAGATTTCTTAGAGTTATTTTCACTGTCATAACAACGTAAGGAAAATTGTAGCTCTGTTTAACTCCTGTTAAAGAAATCCCATTTTTGTGGTAGTGGAGCCCAGTTCCTTTAAATAACAACAAAAAAAGAATAATTCAAAATGAATCTTAACGAATCTTAAAAACAATTTAATACCGACCATTTGATTAAGTGTAAACGGGGAGCCTCCTTTTTCTCCCCCTCCCCCAAATGTTATAGAGCATCTAGCCTAGTTTGTACTTTTGCTGGGAGCTACGCATATACTGGTGAATAGTCCAGATAGAGACTGTGTCCTAGGGGAGCTTACAGGCTAGCCAGGTAGCCAAGGTAACCAGATATTAAACACACAGTTGTTTGAATACTTATCTGGCTGTACTGCACTGAGTGCCAAGAAGAATGACAAGGTGCAATGGAAGTGTGTAAAGTAAGTGTGTGTGTGTGTGTGTGTGTGTGTGTGTGTGTGAGAGAGAGAGAGAGAGAGAGAGAGAGAGAGAGAGAGACACACACACACACAGAGACAGAGACCACTCTGGTAAGTTTGGAAATCTCCCCTGAGGACTGGGAGAAAGTTGCTCACCTTTCCAAGTTGTCATGCTCACCCTGTAACCTTGCTGTCTCTCCCTGTGAATCCAGACACCGTGTGGGTTTTTTTTTCTTTTTTTCTTTTTCCTGTTCCTTGAACATTTGAACCTGTTCTTGACATGGGCCTTTGCACGTTCTGTTCTGTCTGCAACACCCTCTACCTCTTTAAAAGGTGAGCTTTTCCCTGCCACTGGATCTCCTCAGAAATGCCCCAGAAGGGATTTCTCTTCCCGTCCTGTGCGGAGACCTCCCTCTGTCACTCTCTCCCCACACGCTGCTTCCTTGAGTCAGGTGATGTCCATGTTACCACACACAGACCACAGTTTGGGTAGCAGGGTCCTGAGGACTTTCTTCCCTTGGATAGAGGGGAGAGAAAGGCACAAGGTGGGCATTTTTGCCAGTGGTCATCACGGTTCCAGGGAATGACTTCGGGCTCTCATTCTGTGGGTTCTGTGGGGAAACGGCTCTGCCAGCCTCCCATCAAGAGAAAAGTCCTCTCTACCCTTGCGTCCAGTGCTGAGCCAGGCGCTTTTCTTAGACGATTCCATTTAATTCTTAGTCCATCTCTCCCTTGCCCTGGAGAAATCCAAAGGTCGGAGAGTTTCAGGGATTTGCTTGGGATCTCACAGCAAGGAAGTGACTGAGCATGGATATAATTCCTGGCTTGTCTGATGCTAGAACTTTCCTCTTTCTACCACAGGCCACAGTTTCTTTGGAAGGTGTATTTTAAAACTGCTTTTTCTCGTAAGAGTCAAACTGATGGACAGTCTTCTAGGATATATGGAAAATCGTGGAAAACATCTCCCTGAGATTTATCAAACACTGTCACATCTCTGTCTCCATTGTCAGGACAGTCTGTGAGGTGCACTTGGATGATGGGATCCAAATTCCCATTTAAAGCCCACCTGGTGAGAAGGTCACATAACCCTTCCAGTCTTGAATTCCTCACCTGCAAAATGGGACTGCTAATAGCCATTTCAAGATTTGCAAATACTAAATAACAGTGCAGGTCTGCTGTTAGGCACAGAGTGGGGCTCGGGTGGGTATTAGTTACCATTAACCTCACAGTTAATGGCTGTCATTACCGTTAATGGTTGGCATCAATTCTACGCTCATCCACAGAATCTCATAGCCAACATGCGGGGCTAGGAGGACCCTGGGGCACGGGTCCATGGAAGGTGGCATAGCATAGCCACAGACACCTGGATGTCAGTAGCCAAGTTGCAGGATGGCTCAGGTTTTATTTCCTTCTGGTTACCAGATGCCAACCTTTGGAAAGAGGCAGTCACACGAATGAACTGTGATGCTCTTATGTTACATGTGTCAGACTCCGATCATTTCTGGCCCAGCAGACACTACCACAGTCTGTCTGCCTGAACTCTTTGGCAAAAGGGTGATTTGTTCTCATCTTTCCCATCTGAATCAGAGGCACCCACGGATTAACCTGGCATTGTCTCAGAAGATGCAGGAGTGATTGATAAAGACGGTCACAACATAACCATCTCTATGACCCGACACTTCTCTTGTCTCTTTTCATTTGTCAAACAAATTAATCTGGCTGTGTCTTATAAACACAGCGGTGATGCTCACTCATAGAGCTCAGGCTGGAGAGGTTAGAGGAGAGGTCCATTCTCCTGGGGGAGGGGGGGCCTTGCCAAGTTTCATGCCATGACTGGCTACTCTATTCTTGTATTCTTTCCTGACTTAAAGGACGTTCATGGTCTTAGATCCCTTAAAATTTGGAAAGATGAGACAGTGGTGTCCGTTCCGGTGAAAACCATACAGGATAGTGAAAAGGAGTAAAAGCCTCTATGTTTCCCTTTTTAACTGCATGTCACGTCATACTAAGGCTACATTGCAAGGTAAAAAAAGAATTCTTATACTGTAGTATTGTTGAAAACTGAATATGCTTGTCCATATCTTAGTCTGCATAGAGGGCTTTAAAATTTTGTCCTTGTTTTTCTTTTCTTACTTAAAAATAGGGAAAAGTGATAATGCCACTGTGTCCATCAACCAAAAACACCCCACTTGTAATATTTTTATAAACAAGATTTAAATGTTTAATAATTTGCTGATGTTTAAAAATGTGAAATTTTTATACAAAAATATGGATTTCTGAATTGAAAAATGGGAAAAACCTGGCAAAACCTGGGTGTGCATTATTATGTGGTAATATTTGTCTGGAACTGAGCCAACTGCTCCCATTCACTAGCGTATGAAGTAGGATTTGCCATAGTCCCCACCAGTCCCTATTGTCCTTCTACACAGCCTGCTTCTCTGTTTGACTCTTGTAGGTAATGTGTTTCTAACTAATTTTCTCCTTTGGTCTTTCCCCTCTTCCCCTCCTTGATGGTGCCCCTGGTTTCTTAATTTTTCTGATCTTTCCCCCACTTCTTCCTCTCAACCTTTTGGCCAAGATGTCTGTGCTTAAGTTGCACCCAATTTCCCCCTGGAAGGAGAGGGTCTCTCCAGTTCAGCTTTGGGAAACACTCTAAGACAAAGCTTTCCTTTCGAGTTGGTCCCAGCCCTACACAAGTCTCTGTCTTCTCTGCCGTCCCCAACGCATGCCTTCTCATCTTTGTTTGAAGAAGTTCCCAGAATCCAACCCAATGGAAAGAATTTTATTTACTGGGAATGGAATGACTTTGGCGGGGTGAGTCTTCATCATGTTATAGGATAAACTTTGGAAGATATGAAAAATATTGCACAGTGGAAAAAATCATTCTTTTTTAAAATTTGTATTTATTTATTTTGAGAGAGAGAGCAAGCAGAGGAGGGTGGAGAGAGAGAGAATCCCAAGCAGGCCTCATGCTGTCAGAATGGCCCTGATGCAGGGAGCTCGATCTCATGAACTGTGAGATCTTGACCTGAGCCAAAATCAAGAGTCAGATGCCCCAACCGACTGAGCCACCCAGGTGCCCCGTGGGAAGAATCATTCTTAAACACAACACAACGTGTTGGCCACTCCAGTAATTTCCTCCAGTATATCTTCATTTTTTTCCTCTAAGAGTTGAGGACACAATTTTGCATCTTCATTATTTTGCTTGTCATTGCTGAATAAGTATTTCTCCATGAAATTAAAAATGCTCACAAACATAATTTTAATGACTGCATGACCATTCGTCATATTAATGTGCCCTCATTTGTTTAACCAGTGCCACGTCGCTGGACAGTTGGGTCGTTTCCTATTCTCTGTATTGTAAATAACATTGTACGCATAGCTGTGTTTCAGGAAATTTCCTTCTGTTTTCTAGAAGGTTAATTTCTGGATTGAAGAGTTGGACATTGTAAACTTTCTTGTTACCTTTGCCAAACTGAAGCTCACATTTCAGTATCTGTGGGCAATATCTTAGTTGTACAGATGTTGTGATATTTTGGTATAATCCCCAAAGGGTCTAGATGAGCAAGAATGAGAGATGAAGAGCAAGAAGAGAGAGATGCAGGCATTGGGATAATTGATGAAGGATGTTGGACCTTTCTTGAATGGAAAGTAGAGCCAGATTCTGAGGTCCACCACTGAAGTGCCTTCCATTCCTGGCTAAATGACTTCCTGAAATTGGCTTCTGGTCTACTCTATTGCACAGTGTTAGCCAAAGAAGGCATGTCAGATCAGTTTTGAAGTCATTCCATGTTTCTGCCTGGATCTCGACATAGAAATCCATCCTTCCTTCCTTCCTTCCTTCCTTCCTTCCTTCCTTCCTCCCTCCCTCCCTCCATCCCTTCCTTCTTTCCTTCCTTCCTTCCTTCCTTCCTCCCTCCCTCCCTCCCTCCCTCCCTCCCTCCCTCTCCTCCTTTCTTCCCTTCCTCCCTTCTATATCTGCTTTAGGTAATCTCCATGTGTTGAGTACCCACAAAGGGCCGGGCACTGAGCATGGCTCTCTGTGCCATTATTCATTCAGTCCTTTCCACAACAGTACTGCTGGGTGGCCATCTCCATCCCAATTTTATGTGCAGGGAAGTTGAGGCTTAGAGAGGTTTTCCATTGTGTGGAACGTGATACCCCCGCGGATGAGCCAGAGGACTGAACTCTGCTTTCAGCTCAAGCCTACGCTGGCCCACCAATAAAGCAGCTCATAGATCCAGCCTGAGCTGGGTTAACTGACGGAGGGCTGCCCCTCATCCTTTCTTTGAGTGATGTGTTACAAATGGGTCTGCTAGAGGGGATCCTGTCTGATCCTGAGAACACAGGCTTGTTGTCATCATTTCTACATCAGTACGCAGCATGTAGTAGGCACTTCTAAATATATGTGAAATAAATTCTGCTGGAGTACCTCAAAACCCCACTGCTCACACCCTTAGAAGCCTCTTGATTCATTGATTGACTGATTTGCATAAAGTCTAAAGCTTCTTGCTCAACAAGGTGCATGGCAGCTTCTGGAAATTTTTCACCTTTTTTGCATCCACTACCAGGAAGACCCAAAATGCTCAACACCCATAATTAGCGTGATCTTAGGAGCATGACATGACACACAAATCTCCGTTCTCATGTATGCCTTCCCCTTTCCTGAAAATAAGAGATTCTGGAGGGGATTGGCATTTGCAAACACAGACAAAATCCTATTTAGGGAGCGTGCACCAGTCAGTGATGGCTGAAACGATTTACAAAGTGCTCTTAATTTTCCTCCCAGATTTCTCTGCTTAGGAAGGACAAACTCTCAACAGGAGAGATGGCGAAGCTAATGGAGTCAGTAGATCACACCTGTGCCTGCTGAACAGTCCTTGCAGTGAAGCCAGGTTTAGATGAGGCTTTGTCACGTCCCTGGGAGTCACCTTGGAAAGTTTCCTCATCTTTCTGAGCCTCAGTTTCCTCATATTTAAAATGGGGACAAAATTCATATCTTGAATTACTGTAATGAAGATTTGAGATAATGAATGCAATTAATTTAGCAGGGAGTCTCTTGTTAAATATTGATAACACTATCATTATTTCTATCATCTATCTGTCTGCCATCTGTCTGTGTATCTACCATCATTCATCTATTTATCTGTCTATCTATCATTTATCATCTGTCTGTGCATCTTTTTCACAACATTCTTTTGGGTGGCTTGTCTTCCATCATTTTCTCTCCACTTAGCGGAGTCTTCTGCAGAGGGACAGCCGCTATCTGTCTGTAGGTGTTAAAGCCAGGTCTTCCTTCCCTAGCTTCTTTCCTCCTGCTGGCACATTCTTATGTGTAATGTAGGGAAATGACCAATAAGTCGATAATATAATGTCATGAGCTGATGGTGTTATGGAACAAAGATCAAGCCAAAGGGATAAAGGAGGCTGAGGGTGATATTTTATTATTTTATTTTATATTTTATTTAAATCCAAGTTACTTAACATATATTGTAATACTGATTTCAGGAATAGAACTTAGTGATTCACCACTTACGTGTAACACCCAGTGCTCATCCCAACAAGTGCCCTCCTTAATGCCCATCGCCCATGTAGCCCATCCCCCCTACCCAACACCCCACCAGCAACCCTCAGCTTGTTCTCTGTATTAAGAGTCTCTTATGGTTTGTCTCTGAGGGTGATGTTTTAGATCAAATGATCAGGGAAGGCTTCTTAGATGAAGTGGCATTTGAGCAAATGCTTGCATCAAGGGAGGGAGCAAACTATGTGGGTATTCACTGCGAGTGTGTCCTGGGTTGCACAGAGGCCCTGAGGCAGAAGTAGAATGGGTGGCTTCCAGAAATATCCAAGAGGCAAGAGTAGTTGAAGTAGAGTAATAAGAGATGATGTCAGCAAGGAAGGCCGGGGCCAGATCCCCTGGGGTGTTGTAGGGCGTGGGAAAGACTTGGTCCACCTGTGCGCAGGGGCCACTGAGGGCTTTGGGAGGGAGGAGGAGGAGGGATGGGGTTTGACTGGCTGCTCGAGTGGGTGGAGGGAGCAGAGTGGCTCCTCCAGAGATGCTGGCAAAAGATGAGGGGCTTGTGCCACGGTGTTGTGATGGTGATGGTAAGGAGTGATCAGGTTGGGCGTGTGGTTTTGGGTGAGTGAGTGAGTGAGTGTGTGAGTGTGTGTGTGTGTGTGTGTGTGTGTGTGTGTGTGTGAGTGTGAGTGTGAGAGAGAGAGAGAGAGAGAGAGAGAGAGAGAGAGAGAGAGAGAGAGAATATGCGTGAGTAATGTGGCTGGGTTTGAGATCATGTCACAGGAGAAGGTAGGAACAGTTCAGCCAGAGCCAAAGCCAGTCTAGGGAGACTTGATATTCACAAACCCAGAAAAATACAGAGACCCATCAGACTACATCTGCCCCAAAATGTAATATAAATTCAGCAAATGGATAAGGTAATGCTACTCTTGTTTCCGTTCTATGGGAGAACAATTACAGCCAGACACCTTGGAGAAAGCGATCCAGTCTCCGAGTTCTAAAATGGCTCTAAAGTCTTTGCTCAGTCATGGTGAGGGATAATTAAGACTAATGAAATGAATCTAGGGGTGTGCATCTGAGACTGAGCAGAGAGAATCTGACAGGGATTACAGATGCTGTGGCTTCTTTGAAGGTAGTTGTTGAGTGACCCTCCTTCATTTGTATTCATGGAGATAAGGAGCCATTTCTGTGAGGCTGGCAAACATTTCAGAGAAGCCATCCATCCACATGTTACGTTTTAGAATTCTCCGTTATATTTTAAGAGTTCCAGGATTTTACATACCGGTTACAAATGACTAAGCATGAGATGTTACATGTCTTAGATCCTTATTCTGAGGAGTGAATTTAAGACTGGAGAAGCTAGATGGGAGGGACAGGAGGGAGAGAAGAAACCTATTTATGTACCCAAGGTATAAATATTTACCAAGCACTTATGCACCAGACCCCGTTGTGTGCCGGATTGTGTTCAAGGTACTGAGGAAACGTGAACAAAGCAGACAGGGTCTCTCCTCTCACACACGTGCATTCTCGTTGGGAGAAAACACAGGAAAAATAAGAGTTGGTGACAGGTGCATGCAAGAATAAAAATAGGGAATGAATCACTCATGGGAGGGAGCTGGGTGGTCAGGGAGATCCTTCCAGAGGTTGTGACTTCCAACCTGCGATTCAGTGACAAGAAGAAAGCAGGCAGCTACAGAGCGCAGGGGAGACTTTGATGGGAAGGTAACAGGGAGCGTGGGTCCTGTTCGGGCAAAGGGATCCGAGTGCACAAGCCAGGAAGCCATGGCTGATGGAGAGTGTGGACAGGATGGTGGTGGGTTTGGAAGGGGAAAGGGTTGGGATTTTATCACAAATGTAAAGAGAGGCCAGAGGCCCTCTCATTGGAAAGAACAAGATATGTTTTGTTTTCCAAAGCTCTCTTTGGTATTTTGCAGAGGGTAGACTATAGCGGGGGGGGGGGGGGGGGGGGGGGGCGGAAGAATAGGCTGTAGAGGGGTGGGAAGGCCAGTGAGGAGGCTCCTGCAGCCGTCTGGCCAAGAGGTGATGGGTAGGAGGGATGGAGAAAAGTGAGCAGTCAGTCACTGGTTTGAAGGTAGGGTTGCCATGGAAACAACCTAAGTGTCCGTCCACAGATGAATGGGTAAGAAGATGTGATCTAGACACACGCGCACACACACACGCGCGCGCGCACACACACACACACACACATTTATGTGAATGTTATTCAGCCATTAGAAAGAAGGAAATCCTGCCATTTGCAGCAACACAGATGGACCTTGAGGGCATTGTATCAACTTAGCGAGGTAAGTCAGACAGCGAAAGACAAATACTGTATGATGTCACTTATATGTGGAATTTAAAAAGCCGAATCTAAAAGCTGAGCTGGTAAAAGCAGAAAGTAGAAAGCTGGTTCCCAGGGTTGGGGGAGGGTGCAGGGGGTGGGTGTGGGAAGAGGAGAGGTGTTGTATAAGGGGGACCAGCTTGCAACTAGTAAATAAATAAATGGTGGAAATCTAATGAGCATAGTGATGACAGTCAACAATCCTGTACTCTAACAACCAAACTTGCCAAGAGATTAGATCTTAATTATTCCCACCACAAAAAGAAATGATAGGTGCTGTGATAGAGGTTTAGCTAAGGCTGCAGTAGCGACCCTCCTAATGACCATTGCTGTGTATCAAATGAACATGTGGTATGTCTTAAACTGACACAATGTATGTCAAATACATTTTAGTAAAAAAAAGGTGGAGTTGCCATGTTTTGCTGATGAAAAAGGAATGAGGATAGTTTGTAAGTTTCTGGCTTGAGTGGCTCAGAGATGGGGGTGCATGTACAGTGGCGGGGTGGGGGGGACTTCTGGGCCCAGAGCACAGCGAGAGGGGTGGTTCCAGCCCCCTGGTCTGACTTCGGCTGTCTCAAAACTGAGGTGCCAAGAAGACATTCAAATGGGGAAATTGAAAGCAAACGATGATTCAGAGTTACAGAGACAAAGGGAGCAGAGAAGAAGGAGGAAACAAGGCAGAAATGCTAAATTCCTTCAGATTTTTTCCTTGTGACGCCTGGGTCCCTTTGACCCTTGTCTTCACACTGCAGGACACACAGCATAGGGATTTAAGCTGTCCCTTCAAATGCGCTATCCTTACCCTAAAAAAACAAAACAAAACACTTTAGTTCTTTCCTGGTTAACTCAAAACACGTGGCTTCGGCACCCTACAACCCTGGGTTCACATCCAAGGATTGCCACTTAGTAGATGTGGGATATGGGGCAAATAACATAACCTATCTAAGCCTCAGTTTCCTTGTCTGTAGAATGGGAGCAATAAGAAGACATATCTCATAGGGTAATCGAGATGGCAGTACCAGCCTTTATGAAGCATCTCTTGTATTCTATGTGTCATCGCATTCAATCCTAGGAGGGAGGGGCCGTTTTTGTTCCCATTCTTCAAGAGGAAACTGAGGCTCAGAGACGATACGTGACTGATCCAAGACTCCACATCCAGAAACGAGGAGAGATAAAGGGACTTTTCCAAGTTTACGTCAGAAGTCAGTGCCTGAGCTGATCTTCAAAATGGGGCAGTCCCTCCCTGTTAGCACAGCACTTGACACAGAGTAAGGGCTCAAAACACAAGAGTCGCTTGTTTTTCATCATTTGTGTTTTTATTCCCAAGCCAGATGGAAAACCCATTTACTGGTTTGCTTCCCCATGAGGCTCAGTAATTGCTTGAGGTCAGGCGCTGTGACTCATTCACGGCTGTGTCACCCGTGCCCCCCCGCAGGGGTTGGCACTCAGCAGCTGTGTGATGGTAGCTCTTGCTCAAACGAAGAACCCGCACGGCAGGACAGCCGGGCGCAGTCCCCTCATCCGGTGACTCGGACGCCCTCCGTGTTTGAGAGAACGCTCCCTCCTTTCCCAGGTGGGGTGAGCCATACCGGTCTACCGCAGGTGAGGTAGACAGTGGAATAAATATTCCAGCAGGTTCCTCCACCCCTGAGCTTCACCCTCGGTGAAGAGAGTGTCTCCTCAAAACGGGAATGAAAGCAATAAGCTGCCTGTGGCCTGAGCCAAGTGCCCACACAAGTGCTAAACATAGCACAAGGGAGGGAAAGACTCTGTGAGGTAGAACAGGAAACTTCTAACTCATTCTGCTTCCAGCATGCGAGACAGTGAGTGTGTCGTGGGCAGGACAGTTAAATTGAAATATGGCCCGTAAGAGTTGTTCTAATGGGAAAGTCAAGAAACCCAACGGCAGACTTTTTGGGGAGGTAGGCGGAATGAGATCCTTGAGGCGAGGTCTGATGGTCTTGGCTGTGTCCTTTTCAGAGCTGGGTGCTGGCCTAAAAAAAATCCAGATCCCCAAGCTCTAGAGAGGTGGTTATTTAATAATCAGAGGAATAGAGGTGGTTTATAATAGCTTTGCAATCAGCTTCTGCATCCTAGACTACATATCACTTCGTGTGAAAAGGTGCAGCGTGCACCTCTCCTGGAATGTGCGTCTGTGTGGATCACGCCAGTTGTGGGGGGTCTAGGGGCAGGGAGGGCGGAGCTGTGGCCTTTCCACTTTTCCACATCTGCTGAGACCCTTCAAGCACTTCAGAGAGGAAGCAAACTGTCCCACAGCAGAGTGGAGAGCTTATAAATGCCAGGAGGCCGGCAATGATCTAACAAGAACTCCCAGCACTTGGGGATGTGGGAGCACAGAGCCATCAGGGAGGGGTGCACAGCTCAGAGATGCACCTGCTCCTTGGAATGGAAGGGCTAAATGTCCCTGAGGCCACTTGGGGGCACACGCAGCCACCTGGCACTTGCTACGCTCATCCGTTGCTATGAATCTCAGACTCCTACGTCAGCCTCTTGTCTCTCCTCCTACACCCTACAGAGCCCCTACCAGGCTCGATGTGGGAGAGCGAGAAGAGGAACAACTCTGTGGTGCCTTGCGGGACCCCAGATCCATTTGGCCTGGATTCTAAACTGCCTCTGTTCCTGCCTCTCTTCTCTCTCCTGACTCATACCACCACACGGCTGACTTAAAATCGTCGTTCTGATATTGTAGAACTTTATTGTACCCGGGGACTTTAGAATTCGGTTTAGGTTCCCATCCAGCACTTGAACTTGGGGGCTTGAGGTGAGTGTTCATCTTTTGCTGGACTACCTCTAAGAAAGCATTCTTAGCCAGCATGATTTTGATAACCCCTGGGACATTTGATGACAGAATCTGGAGACGTATTTTGGTTGACATGACTCAGGAGGACAGTTACTGGTGCCCAGTGGGCGGAGCCCAGGGATGCCGCTAACCATCCTACAGTGCACAGGGAAGCCCATACAAAGCATTATCTGGCCCCAAAGTCAATAGTGCTGAGTCTGGGAGGCACTCCTTGTGGATAGAGCTCACCGCTGATCACCGCCACCAGGAGCTGCCTCCTTTACTTTCAGATATTTCTAGTTGCTAAGAGAAGGGTAGGTGTATACGAGGCAGGTGGCTCTGATACAAATTTATAAGGAGAAAGTCAAGATCACACAATTCTGGGTATTGGCAATAGGATCTAAGAAATTTCTACCAGTGATGCAAGAAGGTTGGAACAAGATTGCCCGAAGCTATTTGCAAGGCAAGTATCCAAATTACACAGAATCTCTGGGAACACAGTTGGTTCTAAGAATTGGAAGTCAATGTCTAAAATCAGAAATGCAGTGGACATTAGAATAAAAAAAGCAGACACAGAAAAGATACAGCTTTTCCTGGAGGGTGCACAGTAAAAGGAATATACAATGAAATAACGCATATATCTTTGAAAACCAGGGCTTGGAGGTGGGGGTAATGAGCAGGAGATGTCCAGTGGAAAGTAGTTGTACAGTAGCCATAATTACTGATTTATTACATGTTAAATGTCCCTGATGTTTTCCCCTTCTCTCTCTCAAGCACTGCCTTTATTGTTGTGTTTTGGTGAGTGTAAAATTTATTAGGAGCAAATGATATTTCCTCCATTCTTGGAGGGGAGGCAGTTTTCAGCAGGACAGAATAAACATACTGAGGGGTCATTAGCATGACACCAATAACTACATTATGCTCAGAGAATGTCAGTGTTAGCAAGAGAAGGTGTGTTTTGAAAAATAGTAGTCTACAAATGGTGTGTGTGTGTGTCTATATATATTTAAATATATTTAAATATATTTTATTGTCAAATTGGTTTCCATACAGCACCCAGCACTCATCCCAACAAATGCCCTCCTCCATGCCCATCATCCAGCTCCCCTCTCCCCCACCTCCATCAATCCTTAGTTTGTTCTCAGTATCCAAGAGTCTCTTATGCTTCGCCTCCATCTTTCTCTGTAACTTTTTCCCCCTTCCTCTCCCCCATGGTCTTCTGTTAAGTTTCTCAAGATCCACATATGAGTGAAAACATACGGTATCTTTCTCTGACTTATTTCACTTATACCCTCTAGTTCTATCCACGTTGCTGCAAATGGCCATATTTCATTCTTTCTCATTGCCAAGTAGTATTCCATTGTATATATAAACCACATCTTCTTTATCCATTTGTCAGTTGATGGACATTTAGGCTCTTTCCATAGTTTGGCTATTGTTGAAAGTGCTGCTATAAATATTGGGGTACATGTGCCCCTATGCATTAGCACTCCTGTATCCCTTGGGTAAATACCTAGCAGTGCTATTGCTGGGTCATAGGGTAGTTCTGTTTTAAATTTTTGGGGGAACCTCCACAATATTCTTTGGCTATTACTTCTTCTTCAATATTACTTTGTTTCTTCGGGGTCTTTTGTGGTTCCATACAAATTTTAGGATTGTTTGTTCTAGCTTTGAGAGGAATGATGGTGCAATTTTGATTGGGATTGCCTTGAATGTGTAGATTGCTTTGGGTAGTATTGACATTTTACCAGTGTTTATTCTTCCAATCCATGAACATGGAATGTTTTTCCATTTGTGTCTTCTTCAGTTTCCTTCATAAGCTTTCTATAGTTTTCAGCATACAGATCTTTTATATCTTTGGTTAGGTTTATTCCTAGGTATTTTATGGTTCTTGGTTGCAATTGTGAATGGGATCAGTTTCTTTATTTCTCTTTTTGTTGCTTCATTATTGGTGGATAAAAATGCACCTGATTTCTATACATTGATTTTATACCCTGTGACTTTGCTGAATTCACGTATCAGTTCTAGCAGACTTTTGGTGGAGGCTGTCGGGTTTTCCATGTAGAGTATCATGTTGTCTGCAAAAAGTGAAAGTTTAACTTCATCTTTGCCAATTTTGATGCCTTTTGCATTTCCTTTTGTTGTCTGATTGCTGATGCTAGGACTTCCAACACTATGTTAAACAACAGCAGTGAGAGTGGACATCCCTGTCATGTTCCTGATCTCAGGGGGGGAAAGCTCTCAGTGTTTCCTCATTGAGGATGATATTAGCTGTGGACTTTTCATATATGGCTTTCATGATGTTTGGGTGTGTTCCTTCTATCCCGACTTTCTTGAGGGTTTTTATTAAGAGAGGATGCCGTATTTTGTCAAATGTTTTTTCTGCATCTATCAACAGAATCGTAAGGTTCTTTTCTTTTCTTTTATTAATGTGATATATCACATTGATTGATTTGCAAATATTGAACCAGCCCTGAAGCCCAGGGATGAATCCCACTTGATCATGGTGAATAATTCTTTTTATATGCTGTTGAATTTGATTTGGTAGTATCTTGTTGATAATTTTTACATCCATGTTCGTCAGGGATATTGGCCTGTAATTACCTTTTTTTTGTGGGGTCTCTGTCTGGCTTGGGAATCAAGGGAATGCTGGCTTCATAGAATGAGTCCTGAAGTTTTCCTTCTGTTTCTGTTTTTTTTTTTTTTTTTTTGGAACAGCTTGAGAAGGATAGGTATTAACTCTGCTTTAAATGTCTGGTAGAATTACCCTGGGAAGCCATCTGGTCCAGGACTCTTATTTGTTGGGAGATTTTTGATAAAAGATTCAATTTCCTCACTAGTTATGGGTCTGTTCAAATTTTCTTTTCTTCCCGTTTGAGTTTTGGTAGTGTGTGGGTGTCTAGGGATTTGTCCATTTCTTCCATGTTGTCCAGTTAGCATATAATTTTTTTTAATAGTATTCTCTGATAATTGCTTGTATTTCTGAGGGATTGGTTGTAGTAAATACATTTTCATTCGTGATTTTATCTATTTGGGTCTTCTCTCTTTTTGAGAAGCCTGACTAGAGGTTTATCAATTTTGTTTATGTTTTTAAAAAACAACTCTTGGTTTCATTGATCTATTCTACTGTTGCTTTTTTTTATTCTATATTTTTTATTTCTGCTCTGATCTTTATTATTTCTCTTCTTCTGCTGAGTTTGGGGTGTCTTTGCTGTTCTGCTTCTAGTTCCTTTAGGTATGCTGTTAGATTTTGTATTTAGGATTTTTCTTGTTTCTTGAGGTAGGCCTGGATTGCAATGTATTTTCCTCCCAGGACTGCCTTTGCTGCATCCCAAAGGGTTTGCATTGTTGTATTCTCATTTTCATTTGTTTCCATATATTTTTAAATTTGTTGTCTAACTGCCTGGTTGACCCATTCGTTCTTTGATAGGATGTTCTTTAACCTCCAGGCTTTTGGAGGTTTTCTAGACTTTTTCCTGTGGTTGATTTCAAGTTTCATAGCACTGTGAGCTGAGAGTGTGCATGGTATGATCTCAGTTCTTTTATATTTATTGCGGGCTGTTATGTGACCCAGTATGTGATCTATCTTGGGGAATGTTCCATGTGCACTCAAGAAGAAAGTATATTCTGCTGCTTTGGGATGTAGAATTCTAAATATACCTGTCAAGCCCCTCTGGTCCATTGTATCATTCAGGGCCATTGTTTCTTTATTGAGTCTCTGTCTAGATGATCTGTCCTTTGCTATAAGTGGAGTATCAAAGTCCCCTGCAATTACCACACTCTTATCAATAAGACTGCTTATGTTTGTGATTAATTGTTTTTTATATTTGGGTGCTTTGAATTTGGTGCATAGACATTTATAACTGTTAGCTCTTCCTGATGTATAGACCCTTCATAATCTCTTGTTGCAGCCTTTAATTTAAAGTCTAGTTTGTCTGATATAAGTATGGCTACTCCAGCTTTCTTTTGACTTCCAGTAGCATGATAGATAGTTCTCCATCCCCTCACTTTCAATCTGAAGGTGTCCTCAGGTCTAAAATGAGCCTCTTGTAGACAGCAAATAGATGGTTCTTGTTTTTTCATCCACTCTGATACCCTATCTCTTTTGATTGGAGCATTTAGTCCATTTACATCTAGTGTTATTACTGAAAGGTATGGGTTTAGAGTCATTGTGTTGTCTATAGGTTTCATGCTTGTAGTGATGTCTCTGGTCCTTTGTTTAATCCTTGCAACATTTCACTCACAGAATCCCCCATAGGATCTCTTGTAGGGCTGGTTTAGTGGTGATGATTTCCTTCAGTTTTTGTTTGGGGAAACCTTTATCTCTCCTTCTATTCTGAATGACAGGCTTACTGGATAAAGGATTCTTGGCTGCATATTTTTCCTGTTCATCACATTGAAGATTTTCTGCCATTCCTTTCTGGCCTGCCAGGTTTCAGTAGATAGGTCTGCTACTACCTTATGTGTCTACCTTTGTGTGTTAAGGCCAGTTTATCCCTAGCTGCTTTCAGGATTCTCTCTTTATCCTTGTATTTTACCAGGTTCACTATGATATGTCATGCAGAAGATTGATTCAAGTTAGGTCTGAAGGAAGTTCTCTGTGCCTCTTGGATTTCAGTGCCTGTTTCCTTCCCCAAATTGGGGAAGTTCTCAGCTATGATTTGTTCAAGTACACCTTCAGCCCCTTTCTGTCTCTCTTCTTCTTCTGGAACTCCTATGATATGGATATTGTTCCATTTCATTAAATCACTTAGTTCTCTAATTCTCCCCTCATGTTCCAGAATTATTTTATCTCTTTTTCTCAGCTTCCTCTTTTTCCATAATTTTATCTTCTAACTTGCTTATTCTCCTCTCTGCCTCTTCAATCCTCACTGTGACCACCTCTATTTTATTTTGCACCTCATTTATAGCATTTTAAATTAATCAGGACTATTTTTTAGTCCCTTGATCTTGGCAGCAATAGATTCTCTGCTGTTTTCTATGCTTTTTCTAAGCTCAGTGATTAATTGTATGGCTCTTATTCTAAATTCTTGTTCAGTTATGTTGCTTAAATCTGTTTTGATCAACTCTTTAGCTCTCACTTCTTCCTGGAATTTCTTTTGAGGAGAAATCTTCTGTTTCATCACTTTGGCTAGTTTTCTGTCCCTTATGAGTTTTAAAAACTTGTTATGTGCTCTGCACCTGTGAGCACTACTATATTAAAGGGGGTTCATACACTGTCCAGGGTCTGGCCCTTCAGGAGGTGTTTTTTTGGAGAGTGTTACTTGCTGTCTGTTGTTGTGACTTTGGTTATTTTATTTCCCTACTGTAGTGAGGTTTTGGACCCTCCACCAGGTGTGCTTTGATTTGTTCCTTGAAGCAGCCCTATCTATGGTCTCTCAGGTTGTCCCGTTTCTCGCTGGTAGGCTCAGTCTCTTTTCCTCCCAGACTCTTGGGGTTCAAAGTCCTTTGGCTTCAGCCCTTCTTTGTTTGAGAGATGCAGGAAGTATGGATCCCCCTACTTCTCCACTAGGTTGGCTCTTCCCAAATGATATTTTTTTAAGAGGTGGTTGTTTATAGACCAGTGACCTACAAACTTTTGTGATTGGACACCCCATTAGAATTTTTTTGAACCTTCTTCCACAATAGTAAAGGTTATTTATTAATTGCAAACATGTAATGCTGTATTCATATAGTATATATCTTATAAAAATGATACATAAAAAGAAATTTAAAAGCAAATAACGTATTTTCTTTATGAACCCCAGTAAATTGTCCCACCCAACCACTAGTGTGGATGCCCACATCTGAGTTAAAACAGATAACCCGGGCTGTATTTGTCACATGACAGCCACTTTGCTCAGACTTTATATATAGAAGAGCTCATTGAACCCTCATAACAACGCTAAGAGGTAGGAACCATTTTTATTCCTACTTCACAGATAAAGAAATGGAGGCACAGAGAGGTTAAGTAAGTTTCCCAGCATCACACAGCAAGTACGTGGGAGATCAAAGATTGAAACCTCATCAGACTGGCTCCACAATGTCAGTTCTAACCATGGTGCTGACTGCTCTCACCTGAGGCCAATGAAAGGCTTGAAGCCTCTCCCTACCACAAAGGAAGGAATCAGGCATGATATTCAGAAGCTGAAGGCTTTAAGGGCTTTCTTCATGACAGAGCAAGACCCTGGCAGAGGAATGGTAAGAACCAGGAGATTGAGGGTGAGGAGAGCAGAGAAGGGCAGAGGCAGAGAGGACGTAGACCCTCCAAAGGTGACTCTGGTTACATTGAAAGGTTTTTTTTTTTAATTTTTAGAGAGAGAGAGACTGTGTGAGCAGGGGTGAGGGGCAGAGGTAGAGAGAGAGAGATTGCACATGAGCAGGCATGGGCAGGAGAGAGGGGCAGAAGGAGAGAGAGAGAGAGAGAGAGAGTGAGAGTGAGAGTGAGTGTGTGAATCCCAAGCAGGCTCTATGCTTAGCCTGGAGCCTGATATGGAGTTCAATCCCATGACTCTGGGATCATGACCTGGGCCAAAATCAAGTTGGATGCTTAACTGACTGAGCCACCCAAGCACCCCTGAAAGGCGTTTCAAAGGGAAAGGCAAGGGACATCTTTGAACTATCTGCTGTGCTTCCCAGGGCAACAAGACTGTGAATTTGACTTTTTTTCTCCCCGGTAACAACCTGCACCTGCAGCCTGTTGATGCCAGGCAAGAAGGAAGCATCGCACAGTAGAGACTTTCTTGTTTTCTCACCACATTGATATCCTGACTTGTTGTTTTTCTCACATGGTTTTGGGGTCCTCCACCACCTGCCTGCTGCCACTGAGAACTCCATAGACCAGTGGCTCACACTAGTGTGTGGGCCAGGGGTGGGGAGGGAGGGACCAGACTTGTAATTTGTGTACGCGTCTTTATGGATCCTTTGGGGGGTCTTGCGTGACTGTGCAGCTAGAGTCATAGCAGATGGGATCCTGGGTCCCAAGTGGTACAATCCACGCCTGAATGAGGAATATGGAAAAGAGAACAAACTTGGCTGAGACCTCGTTATGCAGCCAGCTGGGGGCAGAGCCAAGACTAGGCCCAGGTCCTTGGCCTGCCTGCCTCTCTGTGTGCAAACAGACCAGGTTTGAAAAGCATCTTCTAGGTACAACATTTTACAAGGGTGAGCTTGGCTCAGGGCCAGTGGGAAGGTAAATATTTGGTTTTTCTTAAGCTGTTAAACTACAATATGAATGGACTGAAGGTCTCCGTTATAGGCCGAATTGAGTCCCATAAAAATGCACATGCTGAGGTTCTAATGCCCATGACTTCAGCCGATATTTAGAGATAGGGCCTCTAAAGAGGTAAGTAAGTTAAAATGAGGTCCTCATCCAAGGTGACCTCTGTCCTTACAAGAAGAGGAGATCTGGACACAGAGGGGGCACCAGGATGCACAGAGAGGGAAATGATTTGAGGATACAGTGAGAAGGAGGCCAAGTGCAAGCCAAGGAGAGAGACCTCCCCAGAAACCATCCCTGCTGGCACCGGGGTCTCAGACTTCCAACATCCAGGACGGTGAGGAATAAATGTCTGCTCTTGAGGTTGCCCCGTCTGTGGTGTTTTGTTTTGGCAGCCCTAGCCAACCAATCCAGTCCCTCTAACTTCTCATGGTAAGAACAGCAGTAGCTAATGTCTGTCTTCAAATGGATTTCCCCTTTAATCTCCATAAAAACCCTATGATACAGATGTGACTACTAGCTTCTACACATGAGGAAGAAGCTGAAGACAACAGGAGTTAGGACAGAGCGAGGCCTGTTGGCCTTGTCATTACCAGGTTGCTGCAGTAATACCCAGGTAGGAGTGGTCAGGGATGTTCAGGGCAGGGAGACCATGCTGGGTGTCACTTCCTGTTTACAGGAAGTGGTGGACAGCAGTGGAGGCAAGCCAGAAGTCTGGGCCATCAGTCCCATCCCTGCCAGCTGCCTCCTTTTGGATCTTTAGTCAACTCAGGAAATACTTTTGGTTCCTACTATGTGCCACCCCTTGAGTTCCTACTGTGTGCACTGAGCACATTCAACATGGCTGGCGTTGCTATCATGGAGCTTAGTCTAGGAGCATTGCCGGCCACACTCTCTGCACTCTCCGAGTTCTTCATGCTTTTCTTTCTCCAAGTTAGAGAAAAGAAAATGAGACAGCAGTCCTGCTTCTTAGAGTGTTTTCCTTTCTTTCCATCTTTTGACAGCCATACTTCGTGTCTGACAGGAGAAGTGATTCTTCTTGACAGTGATAAATTTATGAGTTTTGACTGTTTGTGAAGTTCCCTAATTAATTCTTTATAGACTTCTATTGGCAACTGAATTTGTGTTTTGAGTTAAAAATGGGAGTTCAGATGAATTATCGTTGAACATTCTGCTCCCTTTGGAGAGCTCACACCCCGTGCTGTGTGCTGTTTATCTCTCTACTTTCTGGCGGCACCATTTGTCTTGCAGGGACACCCGGCAGGTGGTTACCATGGCATGAGCCGAGAGTGCCGGCATTCACCCCGTCACTCCTGAACTGCTGGGCTATCTCCCGAGCAACCTGGAGAGGGCCCCCAAACCACTGATACCCCTACTAGGGGCTGCTTTAACAATTTTTTGTGGTCGACCTGAAATTTCTCTCTGATAAGGAGGCTGATATGGCAACACAAATCTAGGAAAAGAGTGGCAGTGAATCTCTGTCCAGAAAGAGAGGGAGAGAGGGAGAGAGAGACAGAGAGACAGAGACAGAAAGACAGAGAAGGGGACAGATTGAGAGACAGAGAGGCAGAGGAGACAGCTACACACACACACACACACACACACACCAGAGTGAGAAATAAGGAGAAAGAGAAGAATGTGACTGAAATAGAAACAGAAAGATACAGAGATGAAAGGAGATAGGAGAAATAAATAACAATGATGATGATTATGATGATGGTGGTGATGATGATGTTGATGATGTTGATGATGGTGATAAGAACACCTAACATTTTCTGAGTGCTCTGTCTGTCCCAGGCACCATATTAGGTGTCTAGCTGAGTTACCTGATTTATTCTTCATGACGACCCCATAAGGTAAATTCTGTTATTTTCCTTACTTTTGAAGTGAGAAAATGAGGTCAGAGAGACTAAATAAATCATCCAGGTTTGCACAGCTCTTGAAGTGGGGAGCCAGTCTGCACGTCCAGGCAGATGGATCCAGAGGCTATCCTTTTAATTGCTGTGGTCGATGGAGGATTCGAGAGATGTAGAGACACTGAGAGAATTTACAACACACACACACACACACACACACACACACACACACACACACACACACTGAGAGAGGGAGGGAGAAGGAGGGAGGAAGAGAGTGGTTAGAAGCAAGAGACAAAATGAGACACAGAGATCCCAAGGAAGAGACAGAGAGATACATATGCAGAAATGGACTGCGGTAATTGACCTGTATGGACAAGGAGAAACAGACGGAGGCAGAGAGAGAGACCGTTCATAAGGAGAACACCGTCCCTTCATGTCAGATGAAGATGTCTGGGAATAGCATGTGTTGTGTGATTATCAAATGCCAGACACCAATAGGCACTTTTTTCTTCTTTTTATTCCATTCGCATTATCCTTCACGTTCCGGACATGCTGAAATGCACCACACAGCTTTCAGGGTGCACAATTGGTCTTTGGAGGTTCAGGTGTCTGAATCCAGAGCTCTGACCCCATAGCATGCAATTTCCCCAGTGGTTCTGAGTGTGCAGGGGGAGGCCTGGGAGAGGCAGCACGATGTTTTGCAGGGGTATGATGGGTGATGGAGGCCAGGGAGGAATGGAGGAAAGGTGGAGGTCATCAGAGCTCTTCTCCACCTTGCAGAGGCCACTGTGGCTGTGCATTTGTTCTTGGGCCTCCCTGGTGGCTGGTAACCAGAGAGCTCTGTGGGGACACTGACTGCCTGGGAACCAGGACCTGGCAGGTTTACACGAGGCATCTCATCTCTGCCTCACAACAGACCTGTGCACTGGGATATCATCCTTATTGTAGAAATAAGGGAACTGAGGCTCAGAGGGGGTAAATAAACTAAGTTCACATAGCTTTTAGGTGGCAGAAGTGGGACTGGAGCCCAGGCAGCCGAGATCAAGAGCTCTTGGCCGTGAGCCGCCATAGAAGCCAAAGAACGAGATCAGTGCTGAGGGTGTGCTTCTGGAGGGGAAGCCTCCCTGGCCCTGTTTACAGGGACACTCCGAAGGGCATGGGCATCCATCATGTGAACAGGTCAAATGTCTGGAGGTTATAGTATGGAAAATAAATCTGAATTAATTGGAATGCAAACATTAGGAAATTTCTAATTCCCTACCAGGTGATGGTGGTGATGATGATGATGATACCTATCAGTGCTGAACCCGCCACAAGTATTATACACCATCGCCACATACACTTGGTATACACTTGACAGCAAATAAAATAGGCTAGGTATGGCCAGCCAGTTTCTAGTTGAATTCTGTGATGCTGAATCCACAGTGCTGGGCTCAGAGAAGGACAAGAATCTGTCTTCCACGGGTACCTGACATTGATTGGAGGCATAATCAATCAAAAGGCCCCTGGTCAGCAGGGGATTTGGCAATGCAAGACTGTCCTTGTCGTCACCAGGCAGAGTGGGGCCAACACTAAGCTTAATTATTAACAGATAACATACTAGGGGGGAAGATAAACAGAAAGTGGGTGTTGGGGAGTAGGACAGACCTGCTTTTCAACTTGTTGGACTCTGCTACTTATTAGCTGTGTGATCTCTGGCAAATGACTAAATGTCTCTGAAATGCAATTTGGTTTCAAATCTTATGCTTTTAGCATCATGTGAGACACAGAAGCTACCTGAAACATGGTCCTTGCTCCTGTGCTAACAGGCAGTTACCTACCTGGCCATGGAGGGGAGGACCACACCAAGACCACACCCCAAATTTGGGAAAATTGGTGAGGGAATGGCATTCTGGATGAGACAGACCTTGAGCTGCGATTACCATCACCATTGACACTGACAGCATTAACCACCACCTCTTGAATATTACTTATGGGCTGACCTGACACCCGTGAACCACATCATTTACCTTCATCTCTTGGAGCCACCCTGAGTTATTTGTCTCATGTTACACAAGTCGGGACCCTGAACTCCAGGACGGAAGGTACCTTGTTCAAAATCACGGAGCTGGAAAGCAGCCTAGAGAAAAGTTCAGATTCACCTGACTGTGAAGTTCACATAGACTTAGAATGGATGCTTATTTGTTGCTTTACTCTCTGGCTGAATTTCCACGCTGTTTGTATGCCGTTTCGCATTGAAATTGAATTGCACTTTACGGTTGGCTTCTGCTATAATCTTGGGGATAATTCATCTTCATCAGAGATAGCTCTTCAATCAGCACCACTTTTTCCAACTTCAGTTTATGTTACTTGTGGTCACAATGTCCCCTAAGCCTCTCTGCCAAGTCGTTAATGGTGGATAAACACAGAAGCTGAAGTGCACCCACGATCTTGCTGCTACATTTTCCTTTGGTGGAGTGATGATTTCCATTGCGGTGGGAGTACAGGTCCCTGAGTTCTCACAAGAGCATGTCTGTCCATCGAAGCCATGTTTAACTGACACCAGCACACTGCTGCTACTCCATGGAAGAATGTTGCTGATTCCGGTAACAAAGACATCAGTAGACAGGTCCCTCTGCATTCGTTAAAAGGTCTTTAGTTTTCAAAAAATGTTTATTTATTTATTACTTTTAAAAAATGCTTAGTTTTAAGAGGGAGAAAGAAAGAGTGCAAGTGGGGGAGGGGAGGGAGGGAGAGAGAGAGAGAGAGAGAGAATGAGAATATGAAACTGATGCAGGGCTCAAACCCACAGACCATGAGATCATGACCTGAGTGGAAGTTGGACGCTTAACTGACCGAGCCACCCAGATGCCCCCAATGTTTATTTATTTTTGAGAGAGAGTGCAAGTGGGGGAAGGGCAGAGAAAGAGAGAGAGTGGCGGGGAGAGAGAGAGAGGAACAGAGGATCTGAAGTGGGCTCTGTGCTGACAGCAGAGACCCAGTGCATGGCTCGAATTCATGAACTGCGAGAGTATTTCAATATTCCCTGTTTCTCCTCAGTCATGTGCTGGATCCTAACTTCTACCAGTTCACAAGAACCAATTATTACATTTTCAGGGATTTTATGAATCAGTTGGTACACCATTGTTAACTTCACATCAGCCACTTGCGAGTATCCACACGAGGGGAGACGGAAAATGCTACAAGGTAGAGCATTTCCTTTCTTGGAGAGATGACCTTTCTGGAGCACCCCTTCCACCCCAGCCTTGGACTACATGGGCATTAATTGTCCAAAGTCAGGGTTAAGAATATGAACTTTTTTTATTAAAAAAATTTTTTTTAATGTTTTATTTATTTTTGAGAGAAGAGAGACAGAGAGACAGAGTGTGAGTCGGGTAGAGACAGAGGGAGAGGGAGACACAGAATCTGAAGCAGGCTCCAGGCTCTGAGCTGTCAGCACAGAGCCCAGCGTGGGGCCCAAACCCATGAACCGTGAGATCATGACCGGAGCTGAAGTCGGACGTCCAACCGACTGAGCCACCCAGGTGCCCCAAGAATATGAACTTTGAATCAGACTCTGGTTTTGATGTCTAGCTGTGCTCCTTCCCCGAGCCAAGTTTCTTAGCCTGTCGGAACCTCAGCTTCCTCCCCTGTAAGATGAGGACGGTCACTCTACACCAAGTGGAGTTTGTCATGAGGACTGAGTGAGCCAGTCCATGGTGCTTGGCCCACAGAAAGCGCTCCACGTGTTAGCCATTTCCCACGTTTCTTTGTCATCCCCATCTATTTGTTTACTATTTTCTGGGGCCTTGGTGCCCTGCACCTGTTACTTGGTAACCGTAAATACTGAAGCTGGAAATGAATGAATGAATAAAGAAGGGAAGAAAGAGAGTACAAGCATGGGAAATACGCCCATTTGGCTTACCGGTATGTCCCCAGCCTCTAGAACTGTGTCTGACACATAGGTGGTGCTTAGTGAATATTTTTTTTAACGACTTAACTAGATGCATAAGCACTAAATCGTCTTTTGGATACTTTGTTATGTTCTTCTTAATGTCAGGAAGACATCCTTCCCTTGTGTAAATTCTATTCATTATTCAATTTCCTGCCTTTTAAATAACACAAAGCAGGTCATTTCCTATCTTTGCATAACAATATTGTACATATTTGAAATAAGATAATCGCTTCATGTTTTTATATCTCTGGGATGAGATTTCCAAAGAGTCAGTGCAGGAGTGGGGGAAGGAAATGTCTGTCTTTTAGGGTCAGACTTAGTAATGGCATCCTCATGGCCCCATAGATCTGGACTTCAGTGGAACATCTCCAGATACACAGATCTGGTATTTCCTCCCTCCATAATCTTCCCCAGGACCTGCTCACGGGGCCAGGTGGATGGACCTGCAGAGACTTCTGAGCTCAGCCACCCTCCATACCCAGATCTAGACATACAACCGTCCCATCCTCTGTGTCCCAGCATGAAGAGCTAAGGCACGTTTTGTGACAAAGGCCCAATGGAGAGATTTCCCAGAAGTTGATTATAAACCAGAAAACGTGAGAATAAGATAATAAGTTGGCACTCTTGGGGCAGGGGGGTGTCAGCTCTGAGCCTGTGATACACCAGGACCTTTCCCCTCACTGACTAGACCCTCAAGGGTCCTTAGAAACTTGAAAAGGCCAAGACAAAGCTGGCTCATAATGATGGGGGAAACTTAATATCCTTATCAGGTCTCCGGAGACCCACGTGATGTCTTCAAAGAGAACATTTCCAGCCAGGCTCCAGGGGGTTCAGAAGACCATCTCCACTCCCTCTCTCTCTGCCCCTCCCCCGTTCATGCTCTGTCTCTCTCTGTCCCAAAAATAAATAAACGTTGAAAAAAAAAAATTAAAAAAAAAAAAAAAGGGGGCGCCTGGGTGGCGCAGTCGGTTAAGCGTCCGACTTCAGCCAGGTCACGATCTCGCGGTCCGTGAGTTCGAGCCCCGCGTCAGGCTCTGGGCTGATGGAGCCTGCTTCCGATTCTGTGTCTCCCTCTCTCTCTGCCCCTCCCCCGTTCATGCTCTGTCTCTCTCTGTCCCAAAAATAAATAAACGTTGAAAAAAAAAATTAAAAAAAAAAAAAAGAAGACCATCTCCACACAAGCGCAACGTGGGGGGAACCGGGGGTCGTTCTCAACAGACTCGTATCTTCTTTCGGTCGGTCATGGGGCATCCCACCTTTCCTGATTATTTCCATCTTGCCGGGGCCAGAAGAGGCATCTGGCTTTTGAAGATCCCATTTAAGTAATAAAAAAAAGACAAAAAAAGCAAATTTTTACAGACCAGGAAGCAGTGTAGGACCCCACCGGGCAAGGTTATAAAGTGTTACAAGTGAGAAGGGTATTGAAGATTCTGAGGGAAGTCCTACAACCGTGAGGATGGAACCAAAGAGCCAAGTGTCTACACAGACCCCTGGGTCTTCACCCTGCGATCCTTGACGTGCTCTCTCAGTCCCTAGGACAGAGGACAGTACTCACCGGGGGCCTCCGGCTGGCTAGGAACCCCCAGTCTTGTCTTCTTGTCTAGTTACGGGGCTTCTGTGAGGTCAGTGTTCCTGCCTCCATTGTACAGATTAGGAAACAGAGGCACAGAGAGTTTAAACAACTTTTCAGGAACACCCAGCTGGTACGTGGCAGACCCAGACACTGAACAGAAACGTGTCTGCCTGACTCTGAAGTCCTCTCCCTGGTGGCTTCTCTGTACTTCATCCATCAGCCACGTTCCAGAGAATTCTCTGACTCCTTCAAGACCTGGTTGCAGAATCTATAGGAAAAAAAGAACTATGTACCGTTTGCATTCAGAGCTTTAAACTCCAGTGAAGCCTCGCGGGGACTGGCTGATTTTTCCTTCTGTGCAGTGGGGGGTGGGATGGTCACTGGAGGGGAACGGAGAAACAAATGTTGGTGGCTGTTGTGCCGGACGAAGCGTATCTGTCACCTTTTGTGGGAAATGGCCACGCCTGGCATGAAGCCTCATGCGCTCTAGGAGTGTTTTCCAGGGAAGCCCCCTCCGCTTCCGGAATGCCACCTGGAAGCCGCTTGGGGCGTGTTTCCATCCAGTGTTTAGAGATGGCAGAAGAACAACTGAACACTCACTTGACCTGGCGGCACACCGGGGCTCCCCAGGCGGGAGAGAAACTTCCGGAAAAGGGCAGGGTGAAAGCCTCCATCCCCTGCTGGACGGGGAGCTGGGATGCTCCCCGAGAAGAGAGACGGGGTGCCTCTGCTTGCTCAGGAGCAGAGCGAGCCCATGCTCAACGCTCGTGAAGTTAGGAAGGGTAGAAAGCCCAGTGGAATTCCACGAGGGCTGAACGCCTAACACGTCACGCCGTGAGGGGGCTCCTGGCTGCAGTGGCTGGTCAAAGCGAGTCTGCTGGCACCTGTCTGGAGGGGAGCCATGTGCAGACCATGCAGCCCCACACCCCCTGTCCTGCGCTAAGATGTATTCTTGAGTTGTTTGCTGGGAACAGTCGGCCTGAGGAGGGAGGATTTTTTTCCCCTCTGAAAAATGAACTTGTAGGCAGTTAGGCTGCAGAGCTAATGTCAGCCTGGACTGATTTTCCACACATTGAATCTGGAGTTTGCTGTGGAAACCAAGCCTGAACGTGGGCTCGTGCGTGGACGTCCCACTTCACGGGCGGAGTGGTCTGTGCCTCGGTGAATTCTTCCAGTGCCTTTAATGCCTGCAGATCGAGTGGGACTCACATACTTACAGGTGTTCTGCCTCGCTCCCAGATGGACTGGAGGCCACCACGTGACGTGCTGGAAACTCCTTGCCCCAGCTTACAAAAACCAGTTGTCAGTTCCGTGAGTCAGGCCTTAAACCATGGGTGGTCTTGCACGGGCGTGGCAAGAGTTGTGACATCACCATAGGAATTGGCAAGTGACACGAATTCAGGCTTTTTAATACTCGTTGCACAGCTGGTTTACTAGCACACACCCCACTGCAGATTATTAGTGAGTGAATTATGGGGTCATGTTTAAGAATATGAGCTTTCAGGGGAGCCTGGGTGGCTCGGTCAGTTAAGCGACCCACTCTTAATTTCAGCTCAGGTCACGATCTCATGGTTTGTGAGACTGAGCCCTGAGTCAGGCTCTGTGCTGACAGCGTGGAGCCTGCTTGGGATTCTCTCCTCTCCCTCTCTCTCTGCCCCTCCCTTGCTTGTGCTCTTCCCTCTCTCCCTCTCTCCCTCTCCCTTTCTCTCTCTCTCTCTCTCTCTCTCTCTCTCTCTCTCTCTCTCTCAGAATAAACTTTAAAAAGGAGAATATGAGCTTTGGAATCAAACACTGTGGGTTTGATACTTAGCCTTGGGGACAGTAAGAAAATGGGTGTTGAGGATTTGAAGATTTGGGGCTCACATGTGGTGCTGTCTTTTAATAACCACGTGACCTCAGGCAAATTGTTTCACCCTTCCAAGCCTCAGTGTCTTCATCGGCACTTGAGACCTCATGGGCTGTCACGAGGTCAGAATGAATTAACTGCTCAGAGCTGCGTCTCAGTGCCGGGCATGGCTCCTAGGTCTTGAAGAAGACACGAGGAATGCGTGGAACTCACAAGATGGCTGATGTGTTGAGAAGGATTCATAGGTCCTACGCAAAGGCATCAGGAACAGCGCTAGATTGATTAGCAGTGTCTGTCATTGTCAGTGTCTGTCATGTCTGTCATCAGGGTGTGGGGAGGATGAAAAAGCAGGGAACAATGTCCCAGGCAGCAGGAACAGTGTGTATGTAGATCAGTGTAAAAAACTAACATTGAGTGGACACTTGTGATATGCCAGGCACTCTTCCAAGTGATTTATAGTATATAAGGTTACCCTGGTTTATCCTCATAAGAATCCAATAAAACAGTGGTTCTCGGGGCGCCTGGGTGGCTTGGTCGGTTGAGCGTCCGACTTCGACTCAGGTCATGATCTCACGGCCCGTGAGTTCGAGCCCCGCGTCGGGCTCTGTGCTGACCGCTCAGAGCCTGCAGCCTGTTTCAGATTCTGTGTCTCCCTCTCTCTCTGCCTCTCCCCCGTTCATGCTCTGTCTCTCTCTGTCTCAAAAATAAATGTTGAAAAAAAAAAATAAAAAAAACCAAAACAAAACAGTGGTTCTCAAACGGGTAATTTCACCATCCCACCCACTAATCCCCAGGGGATATTTAGCAATGTCTGGAGACTTCTTTTCTTTTTTTAAAAAAATGTTTATTTTTGAGAGAGAGCGAGCCTGTGTCTGTGTGAGTGGGGCAGGGGCAGAGAGAGAGAGAGAGAGGGAAATAGAGTGTCTGAAGTGGGCTTTGTGCTGTCAGCACAGAGCCCAGTGTGAGGCTCAAACCTACAAACTGTGAGATCCTGACTTGACCCAAAGTCCGACGCTCAACCAGCTGAGCCACCGGGTGCCCCTGGAGACCTTTTAGGCTATCATGACCAGGGTTGATGGATGGGTGCTTGCTATGGCGTCTCGTGGGCGGGGGCCAGGGATGCCGCTGAGCACCCTACAACACGCACAGGGCAGCCCACGCAGTGAAGAATTATCTGGCTTGAAGTGCCTGTCGTGCCAAGGCTGAGAATCACTTCAGTGAAGTATGAAATACTGTCATCCCCATTACACTGATGGGAAAAGTGAGGCAGAGAGAAGCTAAGGCATGTTCTCTAGGCTCTTGAGGTAGGAAGCTGCTGATGCTGGGTTCAGACCTGAAGCTCAGGCTCCTCCTCTCCATGGCCACACAGCCTCTTGAGTTTAGTAAGAAAGGAGGTGGTGAGGAGGGGGAGGAAGAGAGGAGGTCCAGGGCAGTTTCTGGGAAGTAAAAGGCAGGTTGCAGCTATGGTGAGTTGTTATTATCAGCTTGTGCTTTGCTGTGCCTACAGCAGCCCTCCCCTCCCCTCCCCTCCCCTCCCCTCCAGGCCACTTCTTTGAGCCCCTGCTGAGAGAGTTCGGTTCTCTGTCACATTTCCTCTGGCATCGGGGTTCCCCTTCCAGATGCTGGCTGCCAACCTCCGTCACCAGCCGAGGGCCGGTAGTGTGATTTGTTGTGACATCTGCTGTTGCCTACTTTTCTGCTGCCACTTCATGGGAACAAAACACCACCGCTACAGTCCCCCTGGCACTCCTGGGCCGGGTGGCTGGCGAGTGGCGGAGCCACTGAGCCACCTGAAGTCTCTAGGGGCGGGAGGTGGGAGGCAGCCTCGCCTGGGGTCGCCACTGAGCTCTGAGGCTTTGCTCTACCCTGTCCTCCCAAGTGAGTAGCAGGCAGTTTTTAAAACGAATGGAGGGGGAAGCGTGGTATGGGAGCTGTGTGATCGTGAGCGAGCTGCTGTGCCTCTCTGAGCCCCACTCCTCACCGTGCAGTGCGGTCGATAATGCCTGATGTGGGTCGGTGGGTGTCGTTGTGAGCATTGCAACCGTATTAGATGTGGACATAAACACAGATGTTGCCAAGACGTGAGCGGGCACATAGTCTCCTTGGTTATGAATGAAACCGATGCCATTGTCTTCACGACAGCTGCTGAATCGAGAAGGGCCCAGAGATCCGGCCCAGCTTCAGGGAAGAGCACCCGATTGATTAGTGATATCTGTCATGGGTGTAAGCATGGGGAGGGGAGGCAGGTGTCCCTGCTAGGCCCACCACAAGTAAACAGCTAGTAGAAACCAAATGACCACCACTGTTGGTTATCTGTGTCCCTGTGAAGTAGAGGTGAGGGATACTTTGTTTAAGGCCGGCTAGGAATCAGGGCGGAGAAGAGGTTGATTTCCCGCACGGTGGCCATTCCTAGTGGTGAAGTGGCTAAGCTTCCACGTGCTCTGACCCTGGTGCTCGGAAGCTGTGTGATACTATACTTCTCTCCCTCATGGATAATCCTTTCCATGCAGGTTGGCACGGATGCGGTGGCTGGCTAGTGACAGATGCCTGGGGTCTCCCCCAGTGGAGGCGAAGGCTGCTGAGTGGCTGGCTGGGGTGCTGATCAAAGCAAACCTCTTCTTTAAAAAAAAAATTTGTAATGTTTATTTTTGAGAGAGAGAGTGTGAGCAGGGGGTGGGGCAGAGAGAGAGAGAGAGAGAGGGAGACACAGAATCCAAAGCAGGCTCCAGGCTCTGAGCTGTCAGCACAGAGCCTGACGTGGGGCTTGAACTCACGGGCCGTGAGATCATGACCTGAGCCGAAGTCGGATGCTTAACTGACTGAACCACACAGGCACCCCAGAACCTCTTCATTTGAATGTGAGTAGGGGAGGAGGAGAATGTGAGTAGGAGAGAGAGCAGGGGAGGGGCAGAGAGAAAGGGAGAGAGAGAATCCCAAGCAGGTTCCATACTGTTGGTGCAAAGCCCAGTGTGGGCCTTGAACCCATAAACTGTGAGATTATGACCTGAGCCGAGATCAAGTCAGACACTTAACAGACTGAGGCACCCAGGCACCCCAAAGCGAACCTCTTCTATTAACAGGTAGTTTATGGGGAAGGGTGTTGATATTGAGGGGAAAAAGTGAAAAATACCATAGTGGGTGAACACAGAACCACTGTTGGGGTAAGGGTATCGTGTTTCGGTTGGGGACTGACCCCTCTCCCACTCCAGGCGTGGACTCCAGGCGTGGACTCCTGACTCAGGTCTGGCCCGTCAAAACATTACCTCCCTGGGCCCTGGGATACATTTAGGGATGGCCGCAGGATCAAAGTCAAATTGAGAATTAGGTCCAGGAATTTTTCTGGAACCACTGGAAAGAACAGTTTCCTTTTCTCTGTCAGCCCGGCTAAACAAACTGGCACTATCTTAACTTGGAGTGGCTGAAGCCCATTTTTCATCTGTACAAGGGGGGATCTGCCTGAAAATAAGCTGAAGGAGAACAGAGTGGAAATGAGGGATGGCTGGAAGCGGATTCTTGACAACATTTGAGCATCTGGATCCAGCCATGCCTGCAGCTAATGATAGCTGGACTTTTGTGCTCCGTCAATTTATATGATGAGTATTTTCATCCCTGAAAACAGAGAGTTCTGAAGCTTTCTAAGTAATACAATATCCATGGTCAAAGTAGCATTTCCTCAAAAGCCAAGTGGACTTTCCTCCGTTTGCTGGGAGAGAGAAGGTAGACGCTCAAGAAAGAAATAAGACAAAATAGTTCTAGTATGTTAACAATGCAGATAACTTCCATAAACCTAATACCTATGACTAAAGCCTGGGCCAAGAGATCTTCACAGTTTTTGCTGATCTGAACAATGAAGGTCTCAAGCAAGAAAGGTTGGCTTTCATTCAAGCCCAGGACGGACCGCTCACTACTGAGTGACACATCCCACTCTGTTTCCCGGCTAAGGAAAGCAAGCATCGGGGAATCAATGAATCATGTCCGACAGACAACAGCTGGGGACGTTTGAGTCCAGCTCTGACTGGCTCCAAGACCCGTGCTTTTAACTTTGCTCTGCACGGCCTCTTGGCAAAGCTGCTAATATGAGAGACTTCCTGTGGGCTCTCCCATGAGCCGGGCACAGGGCCGCCCCCCCCCCCCCACGCGCTTTGTTGTTCTGAGCGAAGTAGCACTCGAGGCCGTGGAGACGGACAACAGGCAAGATTAAGAAAAGAAAAACCTGGAGGCAGGAAGCACAAAGTCTGCTTGGCCAGAGGAATGGAGATCCCTATGCAGCTTGTATTAAAATCGTTGATCAAACGCATATTAGCAGCCGCGGGGATATGCGGCCATAACAGCCGTCTATGGGTGCACGGCTTCCTCTCCCGCCCCCAGCGGGAACCACAAGGAAGTCCGTGAAGGGTATTACTGCACGTCGAGGCGCAGGCTGGCTGGGAGCCTTCACTGCTCTTCACTCTAGAAAGAGCCTGTCTCAGCGTCCGGCCAGGACAGCTTCTTGACAGTTAATGTGTCACTCAGTAGTGGGCAGTTTGTTCTGGGCTTGAATGAAAGCCAACCTTTCTTGCTTGAGACCTTCATTAAGCTCAAAGCACTAGTCGTAAGCTGCATGGGGTGGGTGGGTGGGGAGGGTGTTTTAAATCAACAATGTCCTAAGGATTTTAAAGTGTTTTGGGGGCGCCTCGGTGGCGCAGTCGGTTAGGCGTCCGACTTCAGCCAGGTCATGATCTCGCGGTCCGTGAGTTCGAGCCCCGCGTCAGGCTCTGGGCTGATGGCTCAGAGCCTGGAGCCTGTTTCCGATTCTGTGTCTCCTTCTCTCTCTGCCCCTCCCCCGTTCATGCTCTGTCTCTCTCTGTCCCAAAAATGAATAAACGTTGAAAAAAAAATTTTTAAAGTGTTTTAAAAATTAGAAAACGTCTGATCCAATTCCTCCCTTCTTCTATTTCTTGTTCTCACCTGTGTGCGGTCTAGCTTCAGAAAAGACAGCGGTTGCTAGTAACTGATGAGGAGTCCTTGCAGGCACTGGAAATCGTTGGATCATCTTTCCTCCTTATTGCCCCGCCTCTCAGGGTCTTTGCTAGGACGTCCCTCTCTTCCCCTTCCTTTGCATTTTTACCCAGTTCGCTTCTAGTCCTTCAGATTCCAGGCTCATTTCCCAGATGAGCTCTCCCATTACACATTTTCTCAGTTCCTGCTGTTTCTCCCAAGTAGATGTATCCCTTTGTAATTATATAATCACAATTCTGTAATTTTTCTTTATAGCGCAGTCTGTGTACGTATGTGGGTGTGCTTAATTATGTAATTTTTTACGATCGCCTGTGTGGCGATGGACCAGTGTCCAGCCCCTTCTTTGGAAGCTAAGCTCCATGCGAATGAGTGTTGTTTCATTTTCGCTCACTATGATATTCCCAGGGCTTATCAAAGAGCCTGGCATGCAGTAAGTCCTCAGTAAATATTTTACAACAGGCCTATGCAATAGGCAGACGTTACTGGTCAGATAGTACAGAGGAGGAAATGCAGGCAGGCACAGAAGTTTGAATAACCTGCCAGAACTTGAATCACCAGCTGTGTTTCACGCAAGCTGTGCCCTTAAACCACCTTGCCATTCTGATGCCTTCCAGAATTGACCTCCTGTTCGGTAGGGTTCAAAGAGCAAGGTGACCAGTGGTGGGTCTGGAGACCTCTTCCAACTGATCTGAAAGTGTAATGATCTTTCTTGGATGTAATGATCTTCCTGGTGTCAGAAATCTTTTTTAAAAGAATAGCACTCCTAGGAATTTATCCAAAGGAGACAGGAGTGCTGATTCATAGGGCACATGTACCCCAATGTTTATAGCAGCGCTTTCAACAACACCCAAATTCTGGAAGGAGCCTAAATGTCTACCAACTGACGAATGGATAAAGTAGATGTGGTTTATATATAGAATGGAATACTACTTGGCAATGAGAAAGAATGAAATCTGGCCATTTGTAGCAACATGGATGGAACTGGAGGGTATTATGCTAAGTGGAACAAATCAGGCAGAGAAAGACAGATACCGTATGTTTTCAATCATATGTGGATCTTGAGAAACTTAACAGAAGACCATGAGGGAGGGGAAGGGGAAAAAATAGTTACAAACAGAGAGGGAGGAGGCAAACCATGAGACTCTTAAATACAAAGAACAAACCGAGGGTTGATGAGGGGTGGGGGGAGAGGGGAAATTAGTGATGGGCATTGAGCAGGGCACTTGTTGGGATGAGCACTGGCTGTTGTATGTAAGTGACGAACCACAGGAATCTACCTCCAAAACCAAGCACACTTTACACACTGTATGTTAGCCAACTTGGCATGAATTATGTTACAAAAAAAAAAAAAAGGATTCTAAGTCCAAATTCTTTAGATTGGTAGCAAGACCCTTGATAATCCCGTCCAGTGTTTCTCAAACTGGCAACTCAGTAGAATCACCTGGAAAGATTTAAAAAACAAACAAACCTGTACTGAGGTCTGTGTTCCATCATCAAAAGATTGTGATTTAATTGGTTTAAGGTGGGGACTGGACATCAGCACTTTCTTTTTATGTTTCCCAAATGATTCTACTGTGCACCTGGTTGAGAGTCACTGATGAAGCCGTGACCAACTTCAAGGGCCGCCGTCCTGGGGCATCCATGCTTCTGTTTTCACTCCAGCCTCCTCCTCCTCCAGTCCTAGGGAGAAGCTGTGTTTGCTTTTTCTCCTTCCATGGCTGCGGGTCCACCCTTCTGGTTCTTCACTGACACCCTGTACATATTAGCTTCATGGTTCTTCTCACGCTGTACTCAAAGCCCTCATGTTACTGTCCTGATTTAACTTTCTTGGGGCCACCTACGTGGCAAATGATCCAGCTGAGGTCATGGACTGGGTCGTATCCAACATAATACCCAAAGTATCTAGTCTATTAACAGATGTTTGACACGTGAGAAAAAAGAAGAGTGAATTAATAAATAGATGTGGGTTGATTTCATACATTTTATATTTCTTGTGCTTTCCCATTTGAAACACATTTTCCAGAAGTCAAGGAAGCCAATATCTGAGGCTGTTGAGATAAAAGATTTTAGCAGAACAGCTCTAACTTGTTCATTCAAATAAACCGCAGCGCTAAAATCAGCATCTGTTTTTGGAAAGACTGTTAGGGCTCTCTGATCATTCAGAAGGTATCTTGCCTGGAGACGGAGTCTAGCCCTGTGGTTCTCAAACTGGCTGCCTGCTGGAATCGGCTGCAGTGGGAGTGGATACCGCCTCCCAGCAGTGTCCACATGCCCTGCGTGCCCCCTGCGCGCCCCCTGCGCACCACGAGCCCGGGCAGCCCGTGGATTTCATGAGTTAGCAGAGGAGTTCCTCGCGGCACACACCATGAGCTCTGACCATACTTTCCTCTCCTTTTCTTACTTAGCACACATCACCCTACAGACATATTCTAGTAACTGAAATTGACTTTCTTTTCAAAAAGGGAAAAGAAAACCCCCACTGTGGAGGACCATATTTTCTGAGTTTTTCTAGCCGATTCTTTCTCGTCTCCATAAGGTAAACACATTCATCACGCCCTTTATTTTTTAAAAAAAAATTTTTTTTTCAACGTTTATTTATTTTTGGGACAGAGAGAGACAGAGCATGAACGGGGGAGGGGCAGAGAGAGAGGGAGACACAGAATTGGAAACAGGCTCCAGGCTCCGAGCCATCAGCCCAGAGCCTGACGCGGGGCTCGAACTCACGGACCGTGAGATCGTGACCTGGCTGAAGTCGGACGCCTAACCGACTGCGCCACCCAGGCGCCCCTTTCACGCCCTTTCTTAAAGAGCAAGAAAGGGAAGAATAAGTTTTTTTTTTTTGTTTAAATGGACTTTTTCAATTGCAGCCTGGCATGAATGTTTTGTTGCTATTGTTTTGAAGATAAAACAAAAAAAGTTGAGTGTGGAAATATATTATTGATTCCTGCCTGTTTTTCAGGAGCATGCACTATTGATTAAAGCCCTCCACAGCCCTAACCTTTGCTCCTTCATCCCGAGGGAGCAAATTTGTAGAGCGGCCAAGAACTGAAACTCTGGCATGGAGATTTTTGGTACTCAGTGAGCCGGCTAGACTGGAGACGCTCAGAAAATTCCTGTCAATAGTCTGAGAGGCCTCAGTGGGGGAGATGTGAGGGGTGCAGACTGAGCTGACAGAAAGTTCTGGACGCTAACAAAGCACACTCCCGCCCAAGGAGGGCCATGTCTTGCTCTGCAGGCACTCGGCCTTATGGGTCTGCCAGTGTGGTGTGATGCATCACTCCACTTGCTCTGCGGGCGACAGACACCTGGCTCCATGTGACCCTGGCAAAGTCAGCCGGGGCTTTCTTGGCTTATGTAACTAGGGGTAGCTGGGGAGAGCTAGTTGCCTTAGGCACAGCTGGATCCAGGACTTTGAAGACCTCAGCACTCTTCATTTCCCCCTTTTCTCTGTGTGTTGATTTCGCTTTGTCCTGCGGCATTCAGGCTCCTCCTGGCAGTGAGTTTTGCTTCACAAGGCTTCTGGATTCCGTAGCTCTGTCTCCTTTCTTGTGAACATACCTCTCACCTAAGTCGCCCTGTTTGTCACGGCTCACTGATGATACTGGCGTTTTAACTGGTGGCCCTGGAACCAATCTCTCTCCCTCGGGAGGTGATATAGAAAGAACAGGGTCAGGTTCAAGTTCCAGCGGGGCCACTAACAAGCTCTGAACCACTAGGAGACTGCCTACCCTCTCTGAGCTTCAGTTTTCCTGTTTGCCCACTTCCCACGGAGGGTCAGGTGGGAACACATATTTGCAGGTAGCTTGGTGATGAACCCCAGATAGCTTCCTTTCCCCTCCTGGTAACTAACCTGGATGTTAGAAAAGAGACTGTCCTTTGGTGACCCAACTATGAAATCAACGTACGGTGGGTCAGGGCAGAGATAGACAGCAAAGAAAGACTCCAGTGTCTAGGCTGGACAAAGACTTAGCTGAGGTTGTTAATAACTAAAGACAATGTGTCAGTAAAATGCACTGGTCAGAAATAAAAACGTAAAATGGGGCACCTGGGTGGCTTAGTCGATTAAGCATCTGACTTCAGCTCAGGTCATGATCTCGTGGTTCGTGTGTTCGAGCCCTGTGACAGGCTCTGTGCCTGAGCCTGGAACCTGCTTCCGATCCTCTGTCTCCCCCCCTCTCTCTGCCCCTCCCCTGGTCGTGCTTTTTCTCTCGCAAAAGTTAAGTATTAAAAAAATTTTTAAAAAGGAAAAAATGTAAAAATAAAAAAGTGTCAGCAAGGTGATCGGTAATGGGTAGACAGTGTTCTCACCAGTGGGTATTGAGTATTTGGGCCCTGTGGGAAGGCTCTCATAGTGTGAAATGGATGCAGTCATTTTAAAGGAGCCTGGTGCCATGACGCTTGGGCAATAATCCAGTGGACCCCATGTTTGCCTTTGACCTTCTGTTAATACTCAGTCCTGGTCAGGCTGAAACAAAACAGGCATCTTCATGCATGGCTGGTATGCATGCATGTGCAATGTGTATCAAGAGACTTAACAATGTTCTTAACTTGTGATGCAAAATTTCACTGCTGAGGAACTGATCATCAATGGGGATGAAGTTTTCCATAGAATATTCATCACAGAGCCATTTATAATAGCAAAAAGTTGAGATGCTCTCATGGTCTGACCCTAGGAGAATGGGTAAATACATTATGGGACAGTCTGAAGATCAAATAGTGTAATTTTGGAAAATACCAAATGACATGTGGACATACTGATGAACTATGCTATGTCAAGAAAATTTGCATAGTTTTAGTTCCCCAAAACCCAAGTAACAATACTGTCAAGCAAATACAAGTAGCATATAGTACAGCTTTATAACGTGACCCAGAACTTAAGCGGTGATTTCCACTGTGGATATTTAAACTGTTTGGTTCCAAAAGCGACCCTCATCTATTGCCAGATGCCAGTGTGTTGGTGTCAGTGTGTTGGTGTAAAAATGGAAGGAAACAGTAACTTGCACTTTTCTCTATTTGCCATAATTTCCATAAGGAATATGTGTTACTTTTACAATGGAAATGTATAATTTTCACTTGTGTGACTGTAAGGCTTTCTGTAACAACCCTCTCAAGGTTCATGGTTATTTATGAGTCTCAGACTCATGTGCTCTGGCTAGAATTCAGTGCCCTCCATCGATAGCACCTAGTAGCTCTCTTCCTCCCCGCCATCCTTCAAAAATTCCAAGGATCAGCTAGGCTTACCGCCATTTGATCTTTCAACATATACTCTTAGTACACACACTTTGTGCTGTTAGCTCAGCCCAGAAACCATTGTCCTTTTGCTGAGAACTTCCCTCAAACTCACCAGTTGGCGTCTCCAGCCATGGTGTTTGAGATCCCTTGGAGAAGCTCATCGTATAAAGGGTGGACAGTTGGCTCAGTCTGGGCCAGTCAGATTCAGTCTGCTGGGAAGATGGAGTTGAGTGGAGGGGCAGTCATCTTCCACCTTGTAGAAGAAGAACCAAAGGAAGCTTGTCTGTTGTGAAATAACCAAGCAGGGAGGAGAGACAGAGGGTGCCGGAATGGCATTTGAGTCCATGATTCCAATGAATCCCTTACTTCCTGGTGCACGGCCATCCTGGGTACTGTATTCTTATATTCAATTTGGAAGCCTGTCTGTTTGGTTTAAGTTGGCTTGAGTTGGGTACTATTGCACAAAGTTAAAGAGACCTAGCCTTTATGAATTCCATGCTTATATTTTTCTAAGAAAGGTATATTTCTTTTTTTTTTTCTTAAGATTTTACTTTATTTTGAAAGAGAGAGGGAGAGAATCTCAAGCAGGCTCCATGCTCAATGTGGAGCCTGATGCGGGGCTCAGTCTCTCGACCCTGAGATCATGACCTGAGCTGAAATCAAGAGTCAGACGCGTAACCAACTGAACCACCCAGGTGGCCCAAAAGGTGTAATTCCGAGAAAGGTTATTCCTTTTCTTTGAGCCAGTCCAAATCCCACTCTTCCTGTAGCCCCCCTCCTCTGGGGAGTCTTCCCTGTTAACCCTGTTCACACTCATCTTCCAGTTGCCCATAATTGCCTCCATCTGTCTACATATCCACCTACTTCATTGTGTTTTGGCATCTGCTGTTTCATAACTGTGCATTTTGTAGGCATCCTGGGAGCTGAAAATTTGTCTTTTTCATTTCCTTTGAATACCACAATACTGACCACGCTGCCAGGCAGAAATTAATTTCCTGAATGGGAATACAACTTCGGGGCAATTGCTGGGAAAGTGGCTAGGGAAGACTTCAGCCTTTGTTGACAACCCCACATAAGTCCCCTCTTCCTTTCCGAACACATATTCTGAAAGTGGTCCCTGGTCGGTGCTTGCTCACACAGGTTGATTCAGCAAGCACAGGTGGGTACTGGTGCGGTGCAGGGGAAACGGATTTGAAGAGTGAGTCAGATATCTCCATTTCCTATCTTTGTGATCATTTAGCCTCACTGAGGTTCAAATGTTTTTTAAAATCTAAGAGAGAGCTGGTAATAACCCTCTCTTTACTTTTTTTTTTTTGGAGAATTAAATGAAATCATGTGTGTATTGTCAAATAGCATGGTGCATAAGAATGCAGGTTCTGGAGTCAGAATATCTGGGTTGAAATCCTTTCCCCACCACTTGCAAGCTGTGAGATATTAGCTAAGCAGCATAACCTCTGTGTGGCAGACCGAGGCAGTGATGGCCCTAGGCTTCTCTCTCTCTCTCTCTCTCTCTCTCTCTCTCTCTCTCTCTCTCCAGTTCGGGAATCCCTTCTGCTGGGTCTCTGGGATAAGCCATGGAACTTGCTTTGGCTAATGGGTCCACAGCAAATGTGACACAAGCAGAGACTTAGGAAGTCCCTGTCCCCCTTTGCTGCTCTGGGACACTGATACCACGTGAGGGAGCTCAGGCCAGATGGCTGGATGGTGCAATAGGGTTGGGTGCCTTGTCTGCTGGCCAACAGCCTTCCAGCTCCACTCACATAAAAAATGAGTGACGGGCGCTTGTGTGGCTCAGTGGGTCAAGCGTGTGACTCCTGCTTTAGGCTCAGGTCTTGGTCTCATGGTTCATGAGTTTGAGCCCTGCACCGCGGAGTCTTCTTGGGACCCTCTCTCTCCCTCTCTCTGCCCTGCCTCCGAGCATGCTTACACATGCGCTCTCTCTCTCTCTCTCTCAAAATAAATAAATAAACATTAAAAATATGAGCCTGATCTAGATCATCCAGTCATCATCCAAGCAAAGTTGCAGGAGAGAGTCCAGCTAAGATCAGCTGAGCTGGCTTAGATCAGAATCATGAGGTAAATGCTTGAGTTTTAAGCCATCATGGTTTGGGGATGTTTCTGAGCAGCAAAAAGATAACTGATGTGCTCTCCATGCCCCATTTTTCCTCATCTCAATAAACAGTAGTACTTGCTATATCAAGTTGCATGAGAATTGAATGAGTTAGTATGTGCACCACACTCACAACATGCCCAAACCACACGGTGCATAAAACGCGTTATTTATCATTGCGTGAAAGTGCACACCGCTCGAGATGCCAAGCATCTACCCAGCACATGTTCCTTCCCTTTCCTCTTAAAATGTGTTCATCGCTGAACTAAAGTTCAAGTTAAACCTCAAGCTGATTTTCTTCAACTCTTTTTAGTCAGAGAGGAAACGATGGGTTTTCCCCTAGTGCTGTTTAAGCCAACTTGGTCTGAAAGTGTCCGTCATCTTCTACAGGACCCTCAGATTGAGCTCTTGCAGAGACTCTGGTATGATAAGTGCCCACCCAGCTCTTTCTTCGCCCTGCTCGAGTGATTTGTGTGCAACCACCTTGGGCATCTGGGCAGCAGGCCTCTGAGAGGAGTGGACGGGATGTGTCAATTCTCCATTCTGTTCCTCTGCTAAGTCATGCTGGGAGAGCACTCACAATGAGCAAGGAGGACTTTTTTTTTTGTAACAAAAGGTAAGGCAAGATACCTATCTTAAAATCAAAGGGAGTCGACAGGCAGGAAGCAGAATTTTCTTTGTCTGGACATGTCTTGGTATAGGCAGAGGGAAAGAATGACCGCTGGAAGGTCCTGACGGAGGCACAGCTAACAGGCACGGACGGATTTACAACACCTTCTGTTTATTTGGTGGCTGTAAAATCCTTCCGCTCCTGAAATTTAGAGTTGTTGTTTTCAATTTGCCAAGAGGTTCTTTTCTCCAATGAGGGATGAAGTCTGCCTGGAAAAAAGGACTATTCATAAACCAGAGCGACGTCAATAAGGGAATGGAGTCTTGTCTCACTGACCTATGAAAGACAGCCTCTGGTCATACTCAGTTGGACAACTGTTAAGTGTTGTCTTCCAAGTCTGCCAAACCTACACTTGAGGGCTGGCTCTGCCCTTCACTAGTTTAATGACCTTGGGTTAGTTGTTTGATGACTCTAAGCCGTGGTCTCCACATTTGCAGAGGTTGAAAAGGCAGTAGCTCTAATTGAGATGTTGTGCAGATTAAGATAATAAATTATGCGTGGTTAGCTCAGCTCCTGGGAAACAGTTAGTGCTCAATAATGACACCTAATAATACTGTTGTATCAAATAATTATTGCATTGTGTACCAGCACTGACACTGAGGGATATAAAAAAAAAAATAAGTTACAACCTTTGTCTAAGAGCAGAGATTTAGCAAACTTTTTCAGTAATGGCTAGAGAGCAAATATTTTAGGCTTTGTGGGCCAGATGATTTCTGTTACAAATGCTCAACTCTGCTGTTGTAGCAGAATAGCAGCCGTAGACAGCAGACACACAGGCATGGCTGTGTCCCAGTAAAATGTTATTTATAAAGATAAATCGTGGGGGGCACCTGGGTGGCTCAGTCGGTTAAGCGTTTGACTTTGGCTCAGGTGATTATCTCATGGTTCGTGACTTTGTGCCCCGCATCGGGCTCTGCATGGCCAGCACAGAGCCTGCTTCAGATCCTGTCTCCCTCTCTCTCGGCCCCTCCCCAACTCTTATGTGCGTGCTCGTGCTCAAAAATAAACATTTAAAAAACATTCTTAAAATAAATGGTGGGCTGGATTTAGCCCACAGGCTATAGTTTGCCCACCCCTGTCCTAGAGAACAGCACAGTTAGGAGTGTCTTTGACTACATGTAACAGGAAACCCCACCAACGTGAAGGCTTGAGATGGACAGCTACCGATGTTGGCTCAATGATCCAGAGGTATCCACCAGAAGTTTTATGATTCTCTGTGTATTTCCTCCGTGCTTGTTAGCCACATCACATCCACATTCAAGACAGGATGGAGAGAAGGGCAAGAGCCCCTTTTATTAGGAGAGCAAAGACTTTCCCAAGATTTCCTTGCTGATTCTGCGATGTCAGACTGGCTGGCCCATGTTGCAGTGCAGGCTGAGGAGGTAAATTTTTGTCACCTCTGTCATTTATAGTAAAGGTGGGCAGTGGGGAGAGGGAGGTGAGAGTGGTGTTAGGTAAGCCAATGAAAGTGTCTGTTACATCACTGGGTAATGTCACTCATCCAGAAAGAGACACACACAGAATTACAATACAGCATGCTTAATAATTTCTCTCTCTCTCACACACACACACACACACACACACACACACACACAAATGAAAGATATAATGGGAACTGAAAGGGGAGAACCTGATTCCTTGTTAGTTTAGCATGTCATAATTAGGTATTCATTAAGAAGGCTGTTTGAACAAGGAAATGCTGCAGGTTTCTAAATGGAGACTAAAACATTTGATAAGCAAAATGAATTATAGCAAGACTGAGCATTATCGTGTTAGATCAATGACGTATGGTTCAAAATACCCACTCCCTCCCACCTCCATGGGAAAAATATGCTGGATCCATCAACGTTGAGTCTGGCTGCGCAGTTTGCCTGGAATCATGAAGCGTAATGCACACTTGACCATAAGCTTGGTCACCCGACTCAGCCAATGAGGTGGTAGCAGGTGGATGTCATGAAATAAGCAGAGAGGCTTGAAATGAGTTTTAGGGGTCAGGCTTGTCCTCTTGCACCTTTGCCATCACCATGAGACAAGCTTCCTCTTGGTAGCTCTTGGCCCTTTAACTGGGGCTCAGAATGAATGTGTCTGCAGTAGACCTAAGTCAAGCCCATCTGAACCTAGGCTTGAAGCAGAGATGCTCAGCCGAGCTTAATAAACTCTCACCCTACCTACAGATACTTGAGGGAGAGTGAATAATTGTGGTCTTAAAGCACCGAGTTTTTGCGGTGTTTGTTACACAGCACCACCTGATACACCTGTGGAAAAGTACATGAATTCCAAACCCACTAATTCAGAAGCTGTGTTAGTGTGTACTGCTTATCCATTCACCATATGTTTTGGTTGGCACATGACATTCTAGACCCTCTGCTAAATTTTAGACACATCTAGTAGTGTCTGCTAGATACGAAGACAGATGAGACATGGTACGTTTTAACAGTGTGGTGTGTTTGAAGACACAAGACGAAATGGAGATCTCTGAGAAAGGGGGGGGGGGATTATTACTTCTGTGGAGAAGAGGAAAAGGAACCAGCCAGTAGGGAAAGCTTCCTGGAGGAAAGGGGCATCTGAATTGCCGTTTAAATTTTTTAGAATACTTTCTATTGATTTTTGAGAGACAGCGCTAGAGCACAAGCAGGGGTGGGGCAGAGAGAGAGAATGGGAGACATAGAATCCGAAGCAGGCTCCAGGCTCTGAGCTGTCAGCACAGAGCCTGACGCGGGGCTTGAACCCACGAACTGCAAGATCATGACCTGAGCTGAAGTCGGAGGCTTAACCGACTGAGCCACCCAGGCTCCCCTGAATTTCCATTTAAAAGCCAAGTAGAAGATCTCAAGGTGGATGAGATGTGGGGAGACAGGGGGAGGGGGACTTTTCAAGCAGAGGGATCAGCGTTATGCATAGTCCAGGGGCAACAAGGAGCACCCCAAATGTGGGGGAGCCATTAGCAGTTTGGTATTTCCAGAAGGTCAGGGGTGAGGGACCAGGATCAAGAATCTCTTGATTCTTCCAAGGAGTTTTTGCTCACCTATAAGGATAATGGAGAGAATGTACATAATTTAACTTATTCAAATTCGTAATAATTACAGTAGCTACAGCAACATTTACGCAGTGCTTCCCAAGATGCTGTATACCGGGCTGTGCACATGTATTTCTCCCAACAACTCTAAGTGGGTAGGTGTCATTGTTATTCCCATTTAAAAGGTGAGAAACTGAGGCTTTGGAGAGGTCAAGTGGCTTGTCTGAAGTCACAGGGTGACCGCAGGAGTGGGTGTTTGACCAAAGCTGCTCAACCCAGATTCTTCCTCCGTAACCACTGCTGTTAGTGCTTTTCTGTGAACCAAAGCTGGGAGGTGGCCAGGTCCCTCAGGGAATTATTACCAAGCACACTGGAACTCGTGTTCCTCACATCTACAGTTTCAGCACGCTGTATTGACTGTTGTTACATGAAAGTCACTGTGCTAGTCGATGGGTTCAAGTCTGAATAAGACTTGACCCCCGCCCTCAAGAACTTTGAGTGACGGGAAAACAAGGCAGAGCACCAACAATTCTTGTCTGTGCACGAAGGTCACTTCCTTGAGGCTGTGGCTTCTGAACATGGCTCTGGGTCAAAGCTCCTCGAGCAGGGAAGGGTTGTGGGGGTTTTGTTTGGTTATTTATTTACTTATTTAAAGTTTATTTATTTACTTTTGAGAGAGAGAGAGAGAATAGGGGAGGGGCAGAGAGGAATCCCAAGCACGCTCCACGCTGTCAGCACAGAGCCCGGCGTGGGACTCGATCTCATGACCCTGAGGTCATGACCTGAGCTGAAATTAAGACTCAGATGCTGGAGCCCCTGGGTGGCTCCGCCTTGGGCTCAGGTCATGATCTCGCGGTTTGTGAGTTCGAGTCGGGCTCGGTGCTCACAGCTCAGAGCCTGGAGCCTGCTTCAGATTCTGTGTCTCCCTCTTTCTCTGCTCCTCCCCCACTCACACTCTGTCTCTCTCTCAAAAATAAAAACATTCAAATTAAAAAAAAAAAATAACAAGAGTCAGACGCTTCACCAAGCGAACCACTTAGGTTTTGTTTAACATAGAGCTTTCGGTGTCACCCCAGATCAACTGGACCAGAATCTCTTGGAAACTCTTTCTCTCCTTCTCTCTCTCTCCCTCCTACTCTGTCTTTCCTCTTCTCAGATGATTCTGTAGTCTCTGTGGAGGTGAGGTTCCACATGGCACAGGTAACCCTGTTGGTTTTCCTCTGCCTCCCCCAACATGGTGTGCGTTGGGCCAGAGTCCCCTCTAGCCAATGGTCAGGGATAGCCAGGCAGCCGCTTCCTCCCAGGTGAGTGGTGGCTAGAAGCTGATTATAATTCCAAAGGCACATCTGTACCTCCTGAATTCTAACAACTGCCAACCTTTCCCCTCTCTCCCTGGACCAATGCTTTGAAAGTGCCCACTTGCCTCAAGCCATGTCAAACCCACAGCATAATATCCAGCGTGGCATTCCTCCCGGACTCGCTTGTGGCTCCTCCTGCCGTATCTGGTCAACAGCGTTCACCAGAGAAGGGATAATGGCAGAAGCCTCATCTAGGGTGCAGTCAGCAAGCAGAGCTGTATCTAAATTGCGGTCTGCCACATCTTGTTGGACAAGGGAGGGACCAGCTCCTTCTGGATACAGATGGGGTACACTCACTCTGCTGTGCTGGTGGACCGTCCTGGAGAGTGGGATACAAGATTACCCAAGCACACGCTTTTCTGTTCCCGACTGTTGTGGATTTGAAAGTATATTCTTTTTTAATACTAAAATATTTCTGGGACGAATAGCTTAGCAACCAATCGGTATTTTCTAAGATGGTCCTAAATGACGCAAGCCAGTGCATGAAAATACCGACTCCGCATTTTCTTAAAAACAATCTTAGATCACTGTCATTTCAGAAAAAGTCTTGCCCAAAAAGTTGAAATGGAGGAGATTTTCCTATCATTGTACCAGTTTAGCGAATGCAGGAACCGCAGTGGGCTGAATGGTGCCCCCCTCCCCCAAATCTGTCCAGGTCCTAATGCCTCGAACCTGTGGATTTGACCTTATTGGGGAAAAGAGGTTTTGTCAATGTAACTGAGTTAGGCTTATCTTGGATTATCTGGTGGTCCCTAAATCCAATGACTAGTGTCCTCATAAGTGTGAGGCAGAGGGAGGAGGGACACTGACAGTCACCAGAAACTGGAAAGGCAAAGGACGGATCTTTCCCCCCAGTGCCTGGAAGCGTGACCCTGCCCAAGCGTGCTTTTGGACGTCTGACCTCTAGAACTGCCAGAGAATGAATTTTCTGTTGTTTCAAGTCACCCAGTTTGTGGCAGTTTATTACAGGAGCCATGGGAAACCGATACAGAAACTGAACGTATCCTAGGTACAGACCAGAAAGGGCTGAAACAGTATGTGGGAAACCTTGGGAGGGGCTTGGGGATCCGACGGAGGTCCCCAGTAATGGTAGATGAAAACCAGACTGAGAGGGCATTGGAGTCCTCAGTGGAGGGACAGACGCCCATGTTGGGCACAGACCAAAGGCTGTGATAGACTTCTCCCGCACAGCCACCAGCCTCAGAGCTCTTGCTGCCTACTCAGCTAGGATCAAGTGAGGCAGCCGTGTTGCCTAGATATTTACATCCACATTTAGGCCTGATTTCTGCCGACTTGGTGAAAAAAAATCTCTGAAAGAACACACACACCTGTATTCAAGTCGTATGTTCACGGGAGGATGGTTTTAGCTCGGGTTCCAGTGTGTGAGCCTGTGTTCAGTGAAGTGTCACAAAATTTTGCTGAATGTCTCTTCTTTTCCAGTCCCTGCGCTGAGCCCTGGAGCTACGGAGTTGATTAAGACGTGGTTTCCCCCTTAAGGTGTGCATCGCAGTGCAGCGATGGAGGGGACCACTCAGTGCAATACGGTACGTTTGAGGCGTATTTGTGCATATACGGGATGCAGTAACTACGTCTGTGGTTCTGTGTGTGTGCGCCTGTGCACGCGTGTACCTGTTAGTGCATGGCACGCACTTGCCCGTGTGGACGTATGCACGCTTGGTGTGCAGCTCCACGTGCATTTGCTTTTGTTCACACGAGGGTGTCTGTATCCACGTGCCATCACACGGGCATTTGCCAAGATGAATGTGTGATCTGACTTGGGGAAAGTTTTTGTAGTTTCTTCACAAAGACTAATTGCTTTCCTCTTTGTTCCCATTGTCAAAGTTGGTCCCAACCAAGGGCTGAGCACACTGACACCAGCCCACCTTTAGTTAATAGTTCATGCATAGAATGTCACATGCCCTTCTTCCCCTCCCCCTTCCCTCCCCATACCCCCTCCCATCCTCCCCCTCCCCTCTCCTCCCTTCGCCTCCCTCTCCACCTCCTCCCTCCCTCCCCCCGTCTCCCTCCCCCTCCTGTCCCCTCCCTCTCCACCCCCCTTCCCTCCCCCTTCCCTTCCTTCCCTCCCTCCCCCTTCCCTTCCTTCCCTCCCTCCCCCTCCCCTCCCCTCCTCCCTCCCCCTCTCCCACCCTCCTTTCCCTCCCCTCCTCCCTCTCCCTCCCTCCCCTTCACCCCCTCCCTTCCCCCTCCCTCTCCTTTCCCTTCCCATCCCCTCCCCACCTCCCTTCCTTCCTCCCACCTCCCCTTTCCCTCCTTCTTCCCTCCTCCCTCCCTTTCTCTCGCCCTTCCCTCCCTCCCTTTCCTCCCCTCCCTCTCTTCTCTCCCCTCCTTCCCTAACTTCCTTCAGCTAATCCCCAATTAGGAGAGGATGGATATCCTGCTGTTGAATCCAGGGAAGTTTGGTCCTTTGAGGACCCAACCCTGAGCCTATAAATTATATTGTGGGTTGGCTGTGTGTGGAGCAGGATTTTAAAGCACCCAAGGCCAGCCAAGGGCATCCAACTGAGGACCCTAAGCTCACTTGTGGGTCTTTATAAATGGCAAAGCCACTAAAAGAACTTGCTGTTTGACATTTGGAAGTCAAGAAAACATAGTGGAGGAGAGAGAAAGCAATGAGGAGCAGATCCTTGCCAGGAAACATCACCAGAGAGAAGTGTTGTGCTCTAGTCTTGGCTCAGCTTTGCGTTGCTGTGTGACCCTGAGCCGGCCGTGTCCCTCTCTGCGCTTTAGAGGGGCTGGGCTAACTGATCCAGCTAAGCGTTAGAAATAACAGAAAGTACTGGTTAAAAAGAAAACTGCCTGGGCCCCACTCCACAAGCGCTTGCTGAATCGGAATCTCTAGGGATGAGGTCCAAGAAGCTGTATTTTTAATATGCTCTGCACATGATTCCTTTGCCCTCTGGAGTTTGGAAACAAATGGACAAGTCAGCCTCTCAAGTCCTTTTCAGATACTCAGACTATTATTCCGGGAGAGAAAATACTGGCAGTGCGCAGATGGGATTTTCGCAAGGAAAAGAAATGAAAACCTTCTATCTTGCAAGAAATAGAGAAACAAAAAAAAAAAAAACCGTTGGTGGAAGAATCACATCAGGCCAGCGGGAGAGAGCCTGGGGTGGGTGTCCGACCCAGAATGTTAAAGCCACGCTGGCTGGGTTCCAGGACCAACGACACTGTGCCAGCCTCTCCTCAGCGATCTGTCTCCCCAGCCCCCAGATGAGGGGAGCATTGTGCTCCTTGAAGCGTTTTGCAGCTATAAATGAGAAGCTCTGTAGTTGAATAAACAGCGCTATTGTCCCGATTGGTGAACGCACTCAAGTCTCATCTTCCAACTGTCGGTTTGCAGACTGGGTCACACAGGTGAGTCGGTCCACCTGCATCATTAAACAGTAGTAATAATAACAATGGCTTCAGATTTATTGAACGTTTATCACACCACATGCTCTGCCCAGCTTTATACAGGAATTAGCCCACTTACCCCTTCCAACAATCCTTTGAGATAGGTGCTATTGTTACCCACATTTCAAAGGTACGAAAACTGAGGCCCACAGAGGCTAAGTAACTTGCCCAAGGAAACACAGCGTAGGGTCTCTGTCAGCCTCTAAAAGCCTATGTGCAAATCAAAAAAGGCACCCCCTTTTGAACTGGAACAAAATCCCCTTTTGGGGCCTTATAACTAATATAAATAGCTCAGATTAGCACCTCTATGTGAAGAAGCAGCATTCCCTAAATCCATACGGAGCCAACCACAAGCCAGCCTGCATAGTTTAGCGACTGCAGGGCAATCTGGAGTCAGCCCTCAGTCACCTCTTCATCTGTATGCACATGCACAGTGCACAACATGAACAACTGCACTGACTAGATCTAATACCACTACTATCTGGTGAAGCTGGGGCTTGACCCTAAGTTGTCTGACTCAGAGCCTATGCCTTCGACCATAACAAATTTCAGTTCTTGGCAACATGTAAAAATAATATTCACTTTTCTTTTCTCTTTTTTACAACAGGGAGACAGATGAGAGCTTTTCAGTGCACCTCAGGTGGGCATGCATCGAAGAGAGAAGAGATCAGATGGGGGTACTCCCTGCTTAGTCACTACATGGATAATCACTCAGCAGTATGCTGGCACTCAGAGAATTCTGGTCATTGTAGTTTAAAATAATTTTTTTTTCTCAAATCAGATATTTTTAAGGCATACCCACCTGGCCTGTTGATTTAAAGTAGGATATAAGAGAAATTCTGAGGCTGAACTATGCATCACTGAGAGGCATGATAATTCTGCAAAGGAGGCTCAAGATGGTCCTTCCCCACGTCCATCTGATCAGAATTCTGCTTTGGCACATCCAGCATTTCAAAATGAATGTTATAAAGAGAAGCTTTTATTAAGAACTCTCAAACTCAGTGGTGAAGAAACAAACAGTCCCATTAAGAAATGGGCAGAAGACAGTAAGAGCCATTTCACCAGAGAAGAGATCCAGATGGCAGATATACCCATGAAAAGATGCTCACCGTCATTAACTAGGAGGGAAATGCAAATTAAAACCATAATGAGATTTCACTACAACGCCATCAGCATGGCCAAAGTAAAAAACAGTGACAACACCAAATGCTGGCAGGGATGCAGAGAAGGTGGACGGTCCCCATGTTGCTGGTGGGAATGTCACAGGGTACAGCCACTCTGGAAAACAGTTTGGCAGTTTCTTAGAAACTAAATACACCTGCATATAATCCTACAACTGCCCTGTGGGCAGTTATTTCAGAGAAATGAAAACCATACAACAGCCTGCAAGAGAATGTGCATAGAAGCTTTATTTACGGGCGCCTGGGCGGTTCAGTCGGTTAGGTGTCCAGCTTTGGTGCAGGTCATGATCTCACCGTTTGTGAGTTTGAGCCCTGCATTGGGCTCCGCATCTGGGCTGACAGAGCTCTCTTTCTGTCTCTCAAAAAAGTTTTATTTCGATGAGTCGCAAACTGGAAAGAACCCAGTGTCCTCCCGTGAGTGAATTACTAAGCAGATTTTGGTACATCCGTACCACAGAATAGTATTCAGCAATAAAAAGGAGGAACCTATTGATACAAATAACACACTGAATAGATTTCAAGGGAATTATCCTGAGTTTAAAAAGTCAGCCTCAAAAGACTATATATGGTATGGTTACATTTATAGAAGATTCTTGAAATAACAAAATCATAGAGGACAGACCAGGGGAGCCGGGGATGGGGATCGTGTGGGGAGGGGTGGGTGTGGCTAGGAAGAAGGGGCCAGGGAGCCTCGCGATGGAACAGCCCCGTGTTTCCATTCCAATGGCCGTCAGACGGATCCACACGTATGAGAAACGTATAGAAACACACGCGCATGCACACACACGAGTGCATATAAAACTCACGAAATCTGAATAAGCTCCAGGGGTTCTATCAATGTCCAGTTCTTTGTTGTGCTAGATGTTCTTACTGGGAAAAAAAGGACGAAGGACGAACATCACTGAACTTCCTCCCTCCTCCCCATTTCCTATGAATCTATAATTCAAGATACGTAGTTAAAAAATATAATTGGGAAATATTTGCACAGTATTAGGCTACAGGAGCTCTACAGTTCAGTATATAATTTTTTTTAACGTTTACTTATTAGTGAGCGAGAAACAGACAGAGCATGAGCGGGGGAGGGGCAGAGAGAGAGAGAGAGAGACACAGAATCGGAAGCAGCTCCAGGCTCCGAGCTGTCAGCACAGAGACTGACGCGGGGCTTGAACTCACAGACTGGGAGATCATGACTTGAGCCAAAGTCGGACGTTTAACCGACTGAGCCACCCAGGCGCCCCTCTATAGTACAATATATAAACCATGCTGGCGATAAGAATACATAGTACAGTGAGAAGTAAAATCAAGAAAAGATACTTTGACCACAACTGTATTCAACTCAGGTTTTCATACACTAAAAACAAATATGATCCATAATCAAATGTGGGAAGGGCGGTCTCAATTTGTCACGAATGTCTCCTTCTTTAGAAATAAGACCTGTGGTAGAGAAATCCTCACACATATGCATGAAGAAGCATGTGTGAGGAGGCTGATAGCTACATTATTTATAATAGAACACAGGACAACCTAAATGTTCATCACATCTTGTGGAGATCCACTTCAAGGAATAGTACGCAGCACTTAATAAGAACAAAGAAGATTTTTATGTGCCAGCATGGACAGGTACCAAGGATGTCCTTGGGGGAAACAGAGGCATGAGATTTTTATTTTATTATTAAATTTTTAAAAAATGTTTCTTAAATTTTATTTAAAAAAAAATTTTTTTTTTCAACGTTTATTTATTTTTGGGACAGAGAGAGACAGAGCATGAACAGGGGAGGGGCAGAGAGAGAGGGAGGCACAGAATCGGAAACAGACTCCAGGCTCTGAGCCATCAGCCCAGAGCCTGACGCGGGGCTCGAACTCCCGGACCGTGAGATCGTGACCTGGCTGAAGTCGGACGCTTAACCGACTGCGCCACCCAGGCGCCCCTTAAATTTTATTTTTGAGAGAGAAAGAGACAAAGCATGAGCAGGGGAGGGGCAGAGAGAGAGGGAAACGATCCAAAGTAGGCTCCAGGCTCTGAGCTGTCAGCACAGAGCCTGACATGGGGCTTGAACCCATGAAACATGAGATCGTGACCTGAGCTGAAGCTGGACACTTAACCGACTGAGCCTGAGGCATGATATTTTTGAGTAAACAAAAATAATTTGCAGAATGATAAATTCTGTATGTAATATATATAATTATATACAACTTCATTATATATTATGTATGTGTTATATATAATTATATATGTATAAATATATAATACACACATGTGTCATTGTTTTTTATGAGAAGAGGAGGAAACACGCACGACCGTGTACATGTTTGTGTAAAGGAAGAGAAAGGTTGTCCAGAAAGATGTACCTCAAGCTGATAGTAAATGTTCAAAGATTAGGGCAGACATGTGCCAAGTACAAGCCATGCACTTTATAAACATCACGTCTTTCGCTTGCAACAACTCCAGGAAGCAAGCACTGCTCCTGTGGAACCCCATTTTCCAATATGGCGGCATGGAGGTGGGAAGTAGCTTACTCAGAGCCAGACATCTGAGCTGGGACTAGTCCCTGAGCCACTGCACATATCTGTCCACCATGCTGATCTTGGACTCTCTTGGTGGTCAGTCCAGGGTGTGCGGGAAATTGACTTACTGCCGGAGACCACAGCCTCCGGCAAAGTGGAGCTAGCTGGGACGACAGAGGTTGAGTGGGGGTCCAGGTCCCCACCCCTCTGAGGCCTTGTTTCCAGGATGCACCTAGGCCAAAGCTGCAGTGTGACAGGCTACTGTCTGCTCAGTGAAAACAAATGACAGGACAGAGTTGCCATTGTCAACAGCCATGTTGTGGCTAGGACACTGCCGCTAATCCCTGTCTGTGGAAGTCTGGAAAGAGTTGGCCGCAAAAGGAAAGCCCCACGCATCTCGTCTCTAAAGCGTGGCCCTCCTGCCGGAAGTAACGTGGCTCAGGGTGGGGACAGGAGACGCTGGGGGAGGGCTAAAAGGAGGGCTTTCCATTCAGTGCTGCAGTGGAGGTGGCCTCCGTGCAACCTGGGAATTTGATGAGAACGGGCGGGTGGGGGAGGGGACAGAATGAACGGATGCTGTCTGGGTGCCCTGTACATCAGCCCTCAGGGCGATTACCCCGCTCATCCCGTTCCGCAGCTGAGGGCCAGAACATCAGGCCAGAAGACTTGCTTTCTACATTTTTAAAAGAACTTTTACTCCTTCTTTAAAAAAAGATTCCCCACTTCCCCTCCCCGTCTGCCCCGGACAATCACCATGCTACTCTCTGCTTCTGGGAGTCTATGTTAGAAACAGAAATGGAATCACCCAGCATTTGTCTTTCTGTCCTTGGCTTGTGTCCCTCAGCATAATGCCTTCTGGTGTCATCTGGTTGTTGCAAACAGCAGGATTTCCTGCTTTTTTCAAGGCTGGATATTCCTTAATTCTCATTCTCTCTCTCTCTCTCTCGCTCTCCCTCATTTCAGCTCCAACGCCACCTCACGTGGAAGCAGCCTTCCCCGACCTCCGCACACCAGGTTATCTTTCTATGGGAAAGGCCCTCTTCCCACCGTGAACTTCACCTTTGTAGCACTTCCTCTCCCCTAAATAGTCACCGGAGCGCTAGTTGTGCAGGGAGCGTTGTGATCTCTTCCTCTCCCTCTGGAGTGGGAGCTCCACAAAGGTAGAGGCCCGATTTGCACCGTTCATTACGGAATCTCCACTGGCCCACACAGAGCCCCACACAGAACCCCACACAAAACAGTTGTCCAATTAACACGGATACACGGATCCCGCGTTAAACATAAGGTCAAGGTTTCATGGTATTATGATGACAACGAATATAATGAAATAATCGGTGATTTGGGATCTTGTTTCACTCAGTCACTCCACTTTTCTTTATCTTATTTATTCCCTACAACACTCTAGGCTTTTCCAAGCACTGGAGTACCTCGTTGGTGACAAAACAGACACCATCCTTGACTTTAAAGGCAGAGCTCACCATCTAGGATGGAGGGACCCCACGGGGGCGGGGGGAGGGGCGGTTCGGAAGCTGAAACCTTGTAGGAATGTTGCTCAGGGTGAGCACTGTGGGTCCCCGAGTTGGCGCTGTGCACAAGGTCCACTTGTAACCTTTCCACAGTCCCTCAGAGGCTCTCAGGAAAGCCCATGTATATTCCGCCTGTCTGTCCTGGTCCTTGATTATCGGGGTATTTCACTGCATTCTCAACGTCCACTTCAAGGGAGCCTGTTTGACACCATGGAAGAATACTCAGGTTTTGATCCAACCTCCCCTTCTTAGAGCTATATGAGCTGCTGAGAAGACACTCAGATGCTCTGAGCCTTACTGTCTTCATCAGCAGGAACAGGTTGACATGCGTATCACAGGGTTATTGTGATGATTAATAAGGCAAAGCAGATTATGTGCCAGCCTTGTGGCTGAGCCCATGGATACGACCCCACAGAAGAGAGGCTAACTTCTCCATCCTTTTCTCATGATGTCTTTCCATTGGGAGCGCCTATGCATTTTCAAGCCTCAGGGAGGACCCTGGGCATGGTGTTATCCACAGGGCAGACACGGAAACTCAACTCTAATGAAGCTTCTGGGAGTTCTGATAGCATTCACTCCTTGATCAGCCCCTGCCTGGGTTTTGAGAAACAGACAAACCCATGCATTCATTCGGCTATGATTTCAACACCCTCTCCCTCCCTCTGGAAGCTGACTTTTCCTTAAGACAAAGAATCACTTTGCCATTTGAATGTCTAAAACTGGTGTTTATCTCCCTCCTTCCAACCCTCTCTTCCTTGGTTCCTTCCTTCCTTTGTTCCTTCCTTCCTTTTCTCTTTCTTGTTACTTTCCTTGTCTGAGCTGATTGCCAATATTCTGTCAGCATCACCACCACCACCTTCTGCCTTTTCATTAGATACATTTTTCAGGGAGTCCTAGGACATTATATAATAGTCTTTGCAAAAGGCCGGTGCATTTTTATGTTCTCCCCTTTCATTCCCAAGTGTTTATAAGGAGAGAACAAACTGCAGCCAGGAACAAAAATTCCAGAGAATTGGACAATATGCCTTTCCCAGACCCATGTACAGAACTGGCCACTGGGCATCTCCCCTGGGGGGTCTGGCAGGTACTTCAAATACAAGGAAGCCCCCAGATGGGCCTCCACACACCTGCTCCACCGTATCCTTCCCGTCTGAGGGCAGTCGCCCCTTCCCAAGTGTTTGGGTTCATCTATGATTTTGCTTTCGTTCACACCCCACATAACGGTTCATGAGTTCACCCTGTTGGGCTCTGCTTCCAAAGCACAGTCAGAATCCACGCCTTTTCTCCACTTCCACTGCTCGTACCATGTTCTCACCCGCCAGCATCCCTCACCTGGATTCCTCAAAAGCCTCCCCAAAGGCTTCCTGGCAGCCTTCCCTCCACAGTCTGTACTCAGCACAACGGCTCGAGCAAACCGTTCAAAACCTAAGTCAGATCACATTTTTCTTAAGATATTTCCTTGGCTTAAAACCTTGCAATGTTGCCCTGATTCACTCAGTGCGAAAACCTAATTTCTTACAACATCTGGCGTCCCATTATCTCTCTGACCCATTTCTGTCGTCGTAATAATAGTAATACCTAAAGTTTATCATGTGCTTATTATGTGCCAGGTCCTCAGGTGTTATAGGTATTATTCAATCCCATAATAATTCTGCGATGCAAAAGGACTGTGGTTATCCCTGTTTTACAGGTAAGGAAACAGAGTCACAGAGTGGATGGCTGGCTTGCTTGCAACCTACTTCTTGGAAATGATGGGCCAGGAGTCACCCTCAGACCCCCCCAGTAATTTGAGCACTCACTAGGGGGTCTTGCCCATGGCAATGATCACTGTGGCATCGGGGGGAATATGTTTGGAACTCTAGCTTTGCCACTCATCGTGTGACCTTAGGCACGTCACTTCACCTTTCTGCATCCTTGTCCCATAAAATAGGATTTAAAAGAGGGTTGGTATTATCACGATGATAAATGAGAACACTGGAAAAATGCTTGTCATGTGTTAAGGACTCCATCAATACAAGATCTCTTTGGCTCCTCTCTCTTCCTCCCAAGAAATGTGGAATGGTACACTCGTCCAAGAGACAAGACACTAAAAAGAACATCGTTCTGATACCAGCTGCCAGGGTGCACGGAGATTTCTAGACTTCCAGAAACACGAAGCACTCCAGAACTGCAAGTGGCAGCCGGAGGCTTCTCGCCTCTTTGACAGAAGGACACTTGGGGCTTCCTGTCTGCGCGCCATAACGCACATTTTCTAGGGGGCATATCAATTATGCATTCTTGCCTCCATTAATATTTCAGGTTTCATAAGCATAAATAAAACATACATTAATTAGAAGTTTGCAATCAGACCATCCTTTCCCGATCTTCTCCCGCCACCAGCCTTGTTTCCAAAGCCAAGAAGGTGTATGGTCCATGGTCATAAATCATCTCATGCCATCCTTTCAGGGCAAGGGCGAGCTCCCCTGCTGGGTCAGAACAATTGGTTCGAAGAAGCTTGCTGTTCAGTCACCAAGCACCGACAGCGACTGAATTCTATTGTTTTTCCCTTTTAGAAGAAATTAAAATTATTCATGAGGTGCCGCTTAGCTGAACACTTGGATCCTTCTCCCCCACAGCAGGGACAGGTTTCCTGGCCAGAACTTGCTGCCGAAGAATTTAACATTGGTTAAAAGCGAACATCTCCTCCAAGGGGGACATTAATACACTTAATGTTCTGGGAGTCTTGGCATCTCTCGCTGAGAGGTTGCCAAATAAATCACATTAGGTAGGTACTTTTGCTCTTGATGGGATTAACAGGTGGCCCAAGGACATCACGCAGATGTATTCACTTGGAGCAGGTGCAAGCTGGTGTGCACTATTCAGATCTCCAAAGCATGGAATGACCAGCACCTTCAGTAGGTCCTTGGACATGTGCAAGCCAGCAGGTGCTACAGAACTTGGGTATTGTTCTCACTTGTACCAACGAGGGTCTGGGCACCTATAATGGTTTTCTCCCAATGTGTGAACTGGCAGAGGAAAGGAAGGAGGGTGATTCTTGGATTGCTCTCGGAGCTCCCCGAGCTAAGGGTGGCTAACTCCAATGCCTGCAGCCACACAATGGGAGGGAGCAAAACAGGCTGAATGAAGAGTCTGAGAACGAGAGACTAAGGCAGAGCAGCCAGGACACATGGATCATACACAATGGAGCTCGACTTTGAACGCAGACCTGTCTGGCTCCCAAGTTCTCAAAATCTCTTCTGTGCACAACTTGGATCATGAAATAAAGCAGGACAGGCTTCAGAAATCCACAAATGCCAGGGAGTTCTGTCATAAATCATTTCCTGTGCCCAGCTCTCAATGGACAGATGAAAGGTCATCCTCTCCATTCTAGAAGAGAAAGAACTTATGTGACTGTGACTGCAGAATTCATCGCATGTTCCTCTGTTTCTGTCTCTTGTTCCTCTGAAGCACTGTGCTCAGGGAATTCCAACAAAGCCCACTCGTCCACCTGCCATGTTCTCTCCCTGATGGCATTCTGTCTTTCTGATGCTTGGCTTTCTTCCTTCTCTGTGCACAGACCTCAGCTTCAGTCCCTCTTGCACTGAGTGGATGTTGGATCGAGCCCACAAGTCCCTTGCAAATTTTAGAACTCTGGATCTGACCACAGAAGCATGAGAGTCCTCTGGGCACCCATCACTGAAGGCAGAATGTTTGGACCATGACCCCTGCGCCCAGCACTGTGGTTGAATGTGACCCATGTGAATCCTTCATCAGTTCATGAATCACTGCATTTTACCTGCCATGCGACCCTCATTTCTGCCATCTGACATGCCACTGCTCAGTGACCCATGCCAGTCGGTAAGGATCTGGTGAAAATTATTTACAAAATGGGTGCTTTTGTAAATTGCCAATAGCTGTGAAATTTGGTGCAAGCTTTTAGGGGGAAAATAAAGTTGGAAATGAAATCAAGAATTCGTAAGACTGTCGCGTGCCGTTTTCCTTGGCAGTTCTGGGAATCCATCCTGAGGGGAATCCTTCTTATATCCTTATGCCGTTTATTGAGCACCTTCTCTGTGCCAAGCCATAGTTTACATAAACATCTCATTTATATCCTCAACACTGCCAGGGGGCAGATATAAATATCACAGTCACTGAAAGCCACGGAAACTACCATTCAGAGAGGTTGAGTTACTTGCCGGAGTCCTTCGGCTGCTGGGTAAGAAAGGATCCAGTTTTCAGCCCAAAGCACTTTTCCTTTAGACAAATTGCCCATGCATTTGGCCACACTCCATAGCAATGCTATTTTGGAAGCTCCATTTAATAAGTTAAAATGAGTTTTATGGGCAGCTGAGTAATTATCTGACTTGAACTCAATTAAAAATTGAGTCCATTCTGCCTGAGTCTGAGGGATTCTTTTGATTGATGCTGGACAAATGGATTTCTCCTTTTAACCAGAACTCCGAGGTGCAGATGGCCAGGCTGGCTTCTGTACAGTGTGTCCACAAAGAGGTTCGCGTGACAGACCCACGCGCCCACTGGTCCACGTGAGTACGTAGTGTGCATGTACACCAAGCAGGGAAAAGATGCCTGACTCCTGCAACCAGGCATCTGATTTGCATTCTCAGTAGCCAAGTGGTTTCATTGAAACATACTTCTTTTCAAAAGGTCAGTGAGGCTCGAAGTGCATGGGCTCCGGAATCCCCAAAGCTTGTACACATGCCTGGCCGCTTGGCAGCTGTGTGAACTTGGGCAGGTCACTTCCCATCTCAGCAGCATTTGTTTTCATAGGTGACTGACGGAACGGGTGGTCGGGGACTTCAGTCGCAGGCAGCAGGAGCCAAGCGCAGGAGTCACAGGGAAGGACCAGAGAAGACCAGAGGCAGGTGCAGGGGCATCAGTTCCCCCAGATGCCCAGAATTGGTGGTCATCACCCCTAGCAGCACTCGACAGCCTGCACGGGCCCCAGCGCCGGCCCTGGACGTCTGGGCACGGCGTTAGCCCGGTGCCCTTTATATGCCCGAGAAACAGGAAGACACGGCCACCAAGCCACTAGCGGTTTTCAAAACGATTTCAAAACGTCCCCCGTGTTTTTGGTGCCCGTTGCTCCGATTCCACTGTAGAGAAGATGCAGCCGATTTGCAGAGCCTGGCAGTCACTGAGACCTGAGAGAGCGGGCATTTGGCATTTTCACCTTCTAAAGTAGGGGCGGGCTCTGCTTCAAAAGGCGGGGAAGATATGGATGGCAGAAAGAGCTTCGGGTGCTATATAGGCGGCAGGAGACGGGCAAACACCTACTCCACGTGGGAATAATCACACCCATCCAGTTGCTTCCATCATTCACTCACTCATTGCATGAGCGTTTATTGGTCACCTATTATGCGCTAAGCACGGGGAAGCCGCCAAAAAGGGCTTACTGGGAAGGCTTACGTCGCTGCTCAGAACAGCAGCATCGCTGTTTTCGAGCACAAGTTTTGTGCCAGGCACAGCACTAGGCACTTGACTCGTCTCCCTCTGCAAGTTCATGAGCCATTACTGCCCAAAGATCACGGCATGGCACCACCGTGCAATGATTCGCAATAGCAGGTGGTCAGTAAAAGTGAATTCTCTTTCTCCCCGGCTGGACAGGTTTGACGTGTGATCCCGGGAGATTAAGTTTTCTTGCTTTTCTTTTAGACATCAGTGAGCTCACGGATCAAAACATGGAAACCTGGTGATTGTGTCTGAGTGCGTGATGTCAGCCGCTCCAGCTCAATCACGGGTGACAGCCACCAAGCAGGTGACAAAGGGAATGAAGGGCACCAGCAGCGTCGACCCGCAGCTTGGAAAGGCTTGCCACTTGCAGACCCAGATCACCTGTCGCCAGACCCCCTCCCTGTGCTGAGTTAAGCTGATACACTTACAGGCATGTTTCCATTCGGGAAGTGATAGACGGAGCAGGCTTTCGGGCTGTCACATCCGGCATCCCGGCTCGTTGCTGTCTCGGGACCTGGGCTCTGGGCATGCTTCTTCCTAAATTTATAACCATCCTGAGACTTGGTCACTTACTTCTACGATCGTCACAAAAGTGATACCCAGTCCTGTGGCTGATCAAAGTGAAATGCGGGAAGGCCAGCAAAGCGCCTGGCTTACGAGGGTGGTGCTAATCGGCAGCTGCCACTGCTGCTGCTGTTGTTACTATCATTGTTATGCCTGTCCCCAGCTCTGCCGCGTATGGCATGGGTTTAGCCAAGCCGCTTGCCCCATCGGTGCCTCGGTTTCCTCACATTACGCCTAGATGCGTCTCTGGGTCCATCGCATAGAAACACTCCAAGGACGAGTAGGGAAGCAAGACCAGTCAACACTGAGAAAGCCAGCCTCGGGCAACGTGGGTCACAAGTTTTCGGAGCCCCCTTTGCTCATCTGTAAAACAGGGCTCTCTGCCTGCCTCTCAGGTTACCATGAAGCCAAGTTAAGGGAAAGCATGAGAAAGTTCCAGAAATCCCAAGTCTGTGGACTTTCTTAGACTGCCGTTTCCTAGAGCAGAAACGAACCCCTCTGTCACTGTGCAGGCAGCCCAGCACTGGGCTCTCTGATCTTCTGAGTCCAGCCGCGGGCTGCTGAACCCCATCCCCAACGCCGCCTCTGCTCGGCCGTCTCCCTGAACCCCGGGACCATCTGTCCCGAACATACCGTGTGTGTCTTACCTTTGCACGTGTTTTTCCTTCCCTAGAAAGCCTTTGCTGGGCGCACCCGGCTTGTGTCTTCCCCTCAGCCCAGCACCTAGCTTTCTGTGCCCACACGTCCCGCTAATTTCTGGACTGCTGGTGTCGGTCCACCACTTGAGGGCAAGGTCCTTGCCCGTCCGCCCCGGTAAGGAGCCAGACAGACACGAGTCAGCATCTCGGATGGGTTGAGCTCTGACCCTGGGTTCAGACCTCACCTTGTTCCCTTATCACCTGGGTGACATCAGGCAGGTTAGTCAAGCAACCTGAACCTCACCTCAAGGGTGTCTGATTGGCCCAGGCTCAGGGCTCCTTCCATTTGTTGAGCATTTGAAAAGCCCGGGGATCTTTCGGAATACCCAGATTCTGGTTCAGGAGGTCAGGGGTGGGGCCCGAGAGTCTGCATTTCTCACAAGCTCTGTCTGGTCACGCTGATGCCATAGGTCTGTGGACCACACCGAGCAGCGTGGGCGCAAAGGACGCTGACTAGAGCACTGGGCCATTAGGGGGAGTTCAGTTTGAGGGAGCAAGCTGACAAGTGAAGAGAGGCTGATATAAGGACCAATGGACACTATGCCCCGAAAGCCTCAAATCCACAAAGCTTGGCTAATCAAAGCACTCCTCGTATTAGCTGTCATTGGCCAGTTTGGGACGAGGGTCCAGTGGTGCAAGCAGAAAAAAACAGCCCATGCTCTGTGTCAGGCTGATTAATTACCACTTCATGGCTAATGAAAAAAACAAAACAAAACAAAACAAACCCTAAATGCTGCCATTATTCTAAGCTTGTTTTACTGTTCTATTTAAAAAAATTTTAAAGCTTATTTTTGAGAGACAGAGCGCGAGGGGGGAGGGGGGACAGAGCGAGAGAGAGAGGGAGACACAGAATCTGAGGCCAGTTCCAGGCTCCGAGCTGTCCGCATAGAGCCTGACGTGGGGCTTGAACTCACAAACCGCGAGATCATGACCTGAGTCGAAGTTGGACGCTTAACCGACTGAGCCATCCAGGCACCCCCGTTGTTCTTTTTTAAACACCGACATCATCGATATGATGGAAATTATGATATTTAGCACAGCAGGCTGTTTTGGGGGAAGCACTCCGTACATGGTAGGTACTCACTAGGGAACGCGATTCCCATCTCACAGGGTGCCTCGTGTCCCCCACAGTAGTGGCTGAACAATGGCCCCCAAAGATACCAGGTTCTAATCCCTGCAACCTGTAAATGTGACCTAATTTGGGAAAGAAGGATCTTTGTGGCTGTGATTGAGCTCAGGACCTTGTGACAGGGAGACTGCCCAGTGAGTCCTAAAGGCAATCGTAAGTGTCCTTACATGAGAGATGCAAAGGGAAAGAACACACACAGGACAGGAGGGGGCACTGTGACCGAGTAGGCAGACAAACTGGCAGGTGCTGACCTTGAAAACTGGAAGGACTCGGCCACACGCCGAGGGGTTACAGCAGACACTAGAACCTGGAAGAGGCAGGGAGGATCCTCCCTGGGAGCCTCCCGAGGGACCATGGCCCTGCTGACACCTTAATTTCAGCCCCGTGACAGTGACTTTGGACTGCTGGTCTCCAGACCTGTTAGAGAATGCTTTTCTGTTGCTTTAAGCCACCAAGTTTGCGGTATATTTGTTACAGCAGCCGCAGAAGACAAATGCATCCACTTCTATTGTAGCAGATCTATCTTCCTGTGCACTGCATTGCACCAAGGCAATGCATTCGCAGTGAGAATGCAAATTCGTGGTCTCCTAGGAACGCATGCATCGGAGGAGAGAATGATGCTCAGCCCAAACAGGGAACTTTCTAAGTGAGCATTTCAGACCTTTGACAGCTTGAGGTTTGGCCATAAAGCCCAGCTTGAGACATTCGTGGCATTATCTGGAGGAACTGGCATTCCCTGGGAAGGTTCCTGGGATCTTTTTCAGGTAAAACCATCATCTGTGTGTGTGTTAGTGCCTGAGCTGGGCTGGAGAGGCAGAGGCATCACCAAGAGGAGGCCACCTTGTTTATGGAATTCAGCTTCATGGAGCAAATACGCGGAGCGAGTTACGGATGAAACTGAAGGGTCACGGTGGACATATCATCGCTAACAAATGGTGCAAGGTTCAGTTACTGGGTGTGGGGCAGTGTGCCAAGAAGCTATACGGTCGCTTAGAACATCACAAGCTTAATGCTCTCCGGTAAGTTCATTTCTCAGTTAGGAACCTTAGGCTCGGTAAATGTGCCCAAGGTCACAGAGCTGGAAGGGGCAGAGCTGAGACTTATAGCCAGGTCTCTTGGATTTCAGTTGGCTTTCTCAAAGCTGGCCGAAGACAGGGGAAAATCTTCTAGATGTGCCTGCCTGGGGTGGGGGGACGCATTTCTGTGTCCTTCCCCCCATCTTGTTTCTGTTTGCTACATAGAAGCCTGGTTCTAGAGCTAAGAGTTTCCAGTGTTTTTTTTTTTTTTTTCTTTTTCATGTGGACTCATACCAACACCGAGGTCTAATTTTTTCTGGAAGTCCTTTTCGGCTACTTTTATTATCCTTGAACTGAAGGAAAGCATGCGTGTGCCTGTGTGTGCACACATGTGCAGGCACATTTGGTCTCATCAGCTCCCTCATCTAGGGCTGTGCTAAACGACCGTCTCTTGGAAAAGAACAACATTGCTGCTTGTTGTCAAGCTGATTAATTGCTGGTGCGGCTAGAATGGAAAACAGACCACATTTCTGTCTCAACCTTGTTACATCCCACATTTTCTGGGATTCTTTTTCCCCTTCTTAATCTAGCTTCAACATCTTAACGGCCTTGTGGAATCTTCATAGAATCCTGTTGGACTTTCCAGTGTGACTCTCTCTGAGAGAATGGGGGAAAAGTTACATTTCTCTGGCTTCTCACAAATTCTCGGAGGTTGTGCACAGTTCCTCAAATTATGGGCCATTTCTAAGGTGGTTGGATGTTATCATAGTGTCCTCAACCCTGCGTCCAATTCTGGCAGCTTCCAGCACAATATCAGTTGTTGGTCACCGTTCACTGCATTTTACATGCGTTGACTCATTTTAAACTACACAACTCTGTGAAAGAGGCACGATTATTAACTCTTGAAGATGGTACAGCCGGGGTTCAGAGAAGTTAAGAAGCTTTCCCGAGGCCACACAGCTATTAATTGTAGGATTTGGATTCAGGTGTCCTGGCTAAGAGTCCACGCTCTTGACCATGCTACAAAGGTCCTATATTTACTCTAAAGCCATTCTGTTGTATCCTAAAGCAGCTAACATGAGCGAGTCTTTATTATGTGCCCAGTAAATTGCATGATGCTTTATATACATTTTGGTTTCCAAGTCTGGCTGATTATCACAACTGCCTGGGAACTTAAAAAAATTTCAGAGTCTCTGTACTCCATCTCTAACCTCCTCAACAGCTGTTAGGAGAAGTGAGAACAGGAATCTGTATTTTGAGTTCTAGCTTAGCCTGCCTGCCAGATGGGTCCTGGGCAACTTAGGAGGGGGAATGAGATAGCCTTCCCTCCTTCTTTTCTGAGGAAGAATGATCATGGTCCCTCAAAAGCCCTCAGTTGGCTCAACCTCAAGAGGCCATGCCCAGTGGGGCATAAACAACAAGGACTGCAAGCTGTGCCCCTGGCCCCTCGCACCACCCCACCCCTCCACCACAATGCTCCAGCCACACTTGCCTTCTCTCTGCCTCAGGGCCTTTGCACTGGCTGATCTTCTTGGACCACACGAGCTATTCCCCTAGCTGGCTCCTGCCCCTTTGGGTTTCAGCTTAAATACTGCATCCTCAGAGAAGCTTCCTTGGCCACTCTGCCTACATACATCCTCCCCGTTTCTTTCTTCTCCCTTCGAGGAGTTGGCAAATATTCTGTAAAGAGCCAGACAGTACATATTTTAGGCTTTTTGGGCCACCTAAAGTTCATGTTGCATTTTATTATTTTTGCTTACAACACTTTAAAAATGTAAAAAATTGGGGCATCTGGGTGGCTTGGTTTGTTAAGCATCCGACTCAATCTAGGCTCAACCTCAGTTTCAGGGTCATGAGTTTAAGCTCCATGCTGGGCATGGATCCCACCTTAAACAAACAAAATAAAATATAAAAAATCATTTTTAGATTACGGTTTGCTGACCCTCCCTTTTTAAATTCGAGATAGAGAGAGAGAGAGAGCGAGAGAGCGAGCATGAAAATATTAAGTAGGCTGCACACTCAGCATGGAGCCCAATGTGGCCTTGATCCCAGGACCCTGGGATCATGACCTGAGCCAAAATCAAGAGTCAGATGTTCAACCATCTGAGCCACCCAGGCACTCCTATTTGGTGACCCTTAATTCAGCACCCAGTTCATATTCTATCCATTACTACCCTTCTCAGATTGGTTCCCTGAGAGCTCACTGCTGTATATTTGCTGCCTGTCTTCTCCGCTAGACAGTGGGCTCCACGAGGGCAGACTTTGTCTCAGGATCACCAGTGAGCATCAGGCCTTAGTCCAGTGTCCGCCCGTTGCAGATACTTAACAGGTACTGATTAAATAGTTTTTCATTTCATTTTCAATCTGCTGCCTTTTCTCCGAACACTGCCAGGAAGCTTCAGGCCAGGCTGGCTTGGAGTGACCAGAAGTCTCTATGATGTTTCTCCTACCCCCTTTCATTGCATGCTAAGGGACTTAGGATACTTGTGTTGAACAAATAGGTTCCCGGTCTCTGGGCTCAGAGGAGGCTGCCCACCTCCATGAATAAAGGTCGAAGTGGGAAAAGGTGAGCACAGACACCTGCCCCACCTGACATATCAATTTAGATGCCAACAGCCGGCCCGCAAGTAACTTCCAGGTTCCGCTTAACTAAAAACCAGGCAGTTAATTCACCGGCTTCCCAGCTGGCCTTGCCACAGTGGCCACCACTAGACGTCAGACACCAACCCCACCAAATATGGCAAAATGCAAGCCTGCTAACCTGGCCACTACCTGATCTTATTTGCAATGATGATGATGATGATGATGATGATGATGGTGGTGGTGGTGGTGAAGAAGAAGAAAGAAGAAGAAAGAAGAAAGAAGAAAGAAGAAAGAAGAAGAAGAAGAAGAAGAAGAAGAAGAAGAAAAAGAAGAAGACGACAGTAATGATGATGATGTTTTTTTTTTTCTCTTTGGAAGTGAAAATAGCTTTAGTTTTTATTACCCAGATAATTGGTGGGAATTTTAGAAACTTTAATCCGGGAAAGACTAAAAAGACAAAAAAGTTGCCCAAATTCCCATCAGCCCTGTGTAACCTGTTAGCTGCTTTCAATATTTTTTTTAATGCTTATTTTTTGAGAGAGAGAGAGAGAGTGGGGGTAGGGGCTGAGAGAGAGGGAGACACAGAATCTGAAGCAGGCTCCAGGCTTTGAGTTGTACACACAGAGCCCGATGCAGGGCTTGAACCCACAAACCATGAGATCAGGACCTGAGTCAAAGTCGGACGCTTAACCAACTGAGCCACCCAGGCACCCTGGGTTTCAGTATTTTACTTTCAATATTTTAAAGAGCACATTCAACATTCAATGATGGTGATTTTAATGGAGAAGTAAAGGAGAACCAAAATAGGGGAAATATGCCCTCTGTCAAAGTGACAAATAAAAGCTCAGGGCTCTCAGCCTAAATGTAAGCACTAATCCCAGGGAACCCGTCCAAGAAGGAAAGGAGTATGTGCCAATTCCCTGGACCTTACTCTCTGGATTCTTTGGCCAGAAACCATCGAACCCAATATCTGTACCTCCAACAAATGTGTTCCCTCTTGCCATGGCCATGCAAGGCCACGTGCTGTTTACGTACAGTGTGAGCACTAATCATTTTCTTATCGGGGAAAACAGCTTCCAGAAGTACTCTGGGCCACCAGAAGCTGGAACCGGAGATAAAACAGTGGAAGTGACTGCTGTCCGTTTGACTCAGATGAAGCCTCTATGTACCGCGTTGTTGCAAAACTTCAACGGGAAAGGTCAGAAATGACAGGCATTGAGGCCCGTCCCGGGACTCCTCTGCCCGATGGGAGTTCGTCTCTGCACACTCGTTGGCTCCTCCCCGAACAAGGAAGGTTTGCAACTAGTCTTGAAGATACTTCAGGAGACAGGCGCCTTTATCCAGGGAGGTCACATGGTATTACACCCTGAATAACTGATATTTGCTGAGATATCGGGCATCAGGTGCTTGGAGAGCATCCTGCGTTTCCCACGCCCGACAACACCCTGTGAGTGGCAGTGATCTCATTCTGCACACAGAACAGAAGCGAACGCCGAGGCCAAGAGCAGGCGGGTGACGTGTCCGGGTCCCCAGCCAGCAAGCCGGGTCTGAGCTGCCCTCGGAGCTGCCGTACGGCCACTTCTAGCTACACCCTTGGTACAGCCTTCCTGCACTCGTGTTATGTGACCGGATTCCATCGTGACAGGGCCCTTCCGGCTGCCGTGTGTGTGCACGTGTGTGCGTGGCGGGGCCGGAGCAAGGAGACCAGCTGCAGTTTCCGGAGGAGCAGCCACGGGGCCCTGGGTCAGCGCGTGAACACTGGCTGCCACGAGCACGGGTTCTCTAAGACGGCTACGGAGAGAGAGAGAAGCTGTAGGGACCGAATACTCCTTAACCGTCATGCCGCTCCTCAGTGTCACCGTGCAGATGATACAAGAGCAGGTGGACACCCCGATCACGCTAGCCACGCACAGGCCGAGTCTCCGGCCCTGGCTTGAACCCACTGGAGCAGCTCTGTTTTCCCGGGACTTTGCCTCTAACCATGTCCCCACCTGTTAGACTGAGGCAATAACGTCAAGGGGCCTCCACCAGGGCGTCTCAGTGCGGACCGAGGGCGATGGTGCACGCGCGTAGGGGGGCACTTGTGTATGGCAGGTACAAACCGGAGGCTAGTCCTCAGTCCTTAGCGCCCTGGAGGCCTGTGGTCTGGTCCTGGGGTGGAGTCCTTCCTGGGGGGTCACTGCAGCCCCACGCAAGGGTTTGTCTAGCCCCGTGGCCAGAAATCAGAGACTGAGGAATCGATGAAAAGGTAGCCACGGCCATAACTGCTTGACCACTGGGTCAGGGCACTCGGGCCCTTGGTGCCTCAGTCTGCTCACCTATGAAATGGGGGAATAATGGTTTCCCCGCCGGGCTGCCGAGAGGATGAAAGGAGGTGACGCGTGTACCGGGCACAGAGCCGTCCCTCGGTCACGCCTGCTTCTCTCCTTCTTCCAAGTTACTGTTCTTGGTTGCCTGTTACCTGCATCGAGATTTGCCCTCAGGCCTCACGCCTGCTCCAGGCTCTAGGAAATGAGGCTCGCATCTGCTGACATATGGAGCTGCGGCCAGTTCTGGGGCTGGGCATGTGACATCTTTGCAGATCGCCTGATTCTGACATTTACCATCCTCTCCTTGTCCTGGGCTGGCTCCTGTGCGGACAGACAGCTTCAGTCTTTGTTCTGAGTAGGGGCTGTGCACTCTGCAGCCTGTTTGTGGGGCGTAAGTCAGAGGCAGGACTGGATTTTTTTTTTCAACGTTTATTTATTTTTGGGACAGAGAGAGACAGAGCATGAACGGGGGAGGGGCAGAGAGAGAGGGAGACACAGAATCAGAAACAGGCTCCAGGCTCCGAGCCATCAGCCCAGAGCCTGACGCAGGGCTCGAACTCACGGACCGCGAGATCGTGACCTGGCTGAAGTCGGACGCTTAACCGACTGCGCCACCCAGGCGCCCCTGGATTTTTTTTTTTAAGTCACAGGAGTATTGGTAGTGAGTCCCCTCCTTCTCTCATCTGCATGTTGTATCTAGTCTCCCCAGTCCATGCTGGTCCTTCCGTTCCCTGCCCCATATGGCTGCCAGAGACCCCGGGGGGACACTTAACAATGCCCAATCACATCCTGAAGCTGTTCACAATCTTGCAATGGCTTCCAGTGGGTCTCAGGATAAAGACAAAGTCCTTCCCGGGACTCACGGGGTTGTCTCGAAACCTCCTCTTTCTCCCTCTCCCTGCTCAAGCCCCACTGGCCTGCCCTTGGCAAGCTGGTTTTGCATCCTTTCTTCCACCCCAGGACCTTTCCGTGTCTAGTCTCTCTTTTGGTGGAGGGGCACTGGGGCATTTAGGGTTAGAGAGAGAAGTACAGTTGACAACGTACAGGTAGGACATTCAGAGGCCCGATGCCCTAAAAATACCACCTGCCGCCATATGCAATTTCAACTAAAATGATAGTAGACCACACCATGTAAAATTTTATTTTCTAAAATAACCCACGTTTATATTCTGCTGAAATAAATCAGTTCTCTTTTTAACCTTGCTGTCACTCTCTCCTTTATGAATTTCTTATTTGTTCTCTTTTGCTTTCTGTCTCTCTGGGCCCCTGCTTTTCTCAGACCCTGAAACTCGTACTTAATTTGCCAGTTGGGAGTTCCAGCCGCTGGAGTCAAGCGTGGGCTTTTTAGAAGAAGGAAGGGGGAGTTAAAAGAGAGCAGAGCGAGGAGTATTTAAAGGAGACAATGGGTCTCTGGAACATCACCATCATCATCTTCATTCTTTAATTTTTTTTTTCAATGTTTATTTATTTTTGGGACAGAGAGAGACAGAGCACGAATGGGGGAGGGGCAGAGAGAGAGGGAGACACAGAATCGGAAACAGGCTCCAGGCTCTGAGCCATCAGCCCAGAGCCCGACGCGGGGCTCGAACTCCCGGACCGCGAGATCGTGACCTGGCTGAAGTCGGACGCTTAACCGACTGCGCCACCCAGGCGCCCCCATCATCTTCATTCTTAAAATGCTAATGACAACAGTGGTAACAGTCACCCACGCACGGGCCATGTGCACTGAATCCTTCCCAGAACTCCTTGAGGAAGTACTACTATCCTCATTTTATAGGTAAGGAAAGCTAAGGCTCAGAGAGGTCTCATTGCCAGCTCTGTGTCCAAATTTCTTCTAATAAAGACACCAGTCTTGGAAGTAGAAGGCGTCTTACTAGGTGTGACCTCACCTTCACTGCATCACGTCTACACAGACTCTATTTCCAAATAAGGGCACATTCACAGGTGCTAGGGGTTAAGACTCCAACATATCTTTTTTGGGGATACAATTCAACCCACAACAAGGGGCAGTGGAAGGTTACATTCACCCCGAGCCACGAGGAGCCACCAAACCACTCAGGTAGAGCAGTGGCCACCACGGCTGGGGCCATGGGAGGCACTTCCATGTGGAAATTCCAGGGGCTCAGTGGGTGGGGGTGATTGTGAATAGTTTGGGGGGCAGATGGAGGTGTGAAAGACTGGCATCACAGCCATGGGGCTCCCTGTCCATACCTCCTTTGAAAAGAACCTGCTTCCCAGGGGTGTGGTCATCTGACAGCCTCCAGGGTGTCTTTGGGTTCACCAGGGTGTCCACGCTGATGCTGTGTCCTCCCGGCCCATGCTCAGCCAGTCACTAAGTAGGGCAGGGGCACCAGTGCCAGCCCATCCAAGTACAGGATCCTTCCAATAGGCCACACGTGCTTAGCAGCTCTTCCCTGGCCTGGCTGAGCCTTCCTCAGGGCCACACGGCAGGCTGGGGGGGTCTCACTACCTTCTCCTCCTTCTCTGCTCTCCTGCCCATCACTCCCTTCCTTCTCTCTCTCACAGGTGTGAGACCCGCAACAGGTCTCCCCATCTGCTCCTGCCCCTTTCCTATTCTCCTTCGTGGGCATTTACCCCAATACATCTCATTCCATCCTGACATCCGCTTCTCAGAGAACCCCAATGGGCACAAGCAAAAGAGAACAGAGACCTGCATATCCAGCCCCCCTGGGGCCCCAACACTCTGAAGACCCCAAACTGGAGGCTCCGTGCTCCCCAGATTCACACGGATATTTCCATCGGGTTTGGAGGATGTATTGAAGGTGTCGTGGAGGTTAACCGGTTGATGGGATTCTCCCCAGCCATCCCCTCCCGCTGCCTTGCTTCTATCCACTCTGGAGCCCAGAAAAGCCCAAGAGTCTTTTCCTGGTCTCTTTGCATTGAGGATTGCTTTTCTTTCTTTCTTTTAATGTTTATTTATTTTTGAAAGAGAGAGAGAGAGTGTGTGAGTTAGAGAGAGGCAGACACAGAATCAGAAGCAGGGTCCAGCTCCAAGCTGTCAGCACAGAGCCCAACGCGGGGCTCGAACCCATGAACCATGAGATCACGACCTGAGCCAAAGTCGGAGGCTTACCCGACGGAGCCCCCCAGGCGCCCTAAGCACTGCTTTTCTGATAAAAGAGGAGCATAAGTTGAAGCCAGCATTTCCCTTTCTTCCCGCAGGGATTGTCTGCCTTCAAAAGGGATAGGATGCTTAGGTCCTGGGCAGCTGCTGCGAATGTGCGGTAACCATCACCAAGGAAAGACTCACAGAACCACAGAGAACCCGGTGCCGGCACAATCAAGCCACTGAATGAACACTACCAGCTGCTTCCCGCTGGACGTGCTGTGCCCTAAGGAAACGAGACCCTCGTGGGTGGAAGCCATCAGATTTGGAGGACGTAGACCACTGCCATACCGTGGCTGTGTCGCTCGCAGGTGAAAACACACCTCAACGAACTGGACTCGGATTTGAAATATGTGCTTTGTGGATTTGGGGCAGGCAGACTTTCACGGGCAGATCGCTGTGCCCTGGCATGCCGCCGAGAAGTGGACCTGGGCTGGGGACACCTGGCCCTGCCATCCTCTGTCGTCATAGGGGACGAAGGGCTCGGTCGTCCCTTCCCTAGTTCATCTGATGAGCAGGGAGACGAGAGAAGGCAGCGGGGTGTGATGGCGGGACTGCGAACCAGAGGCATCCAGGTGCGCATGGATGGGACCCCCGGGGGGAGTGGCCCGGGGAGATCTCCCCTAGGGAAGACACAGAGACACACAGGGTCAAGCCGCTCGCCCGTGTATCCTCAAGGAGTTAATCTCTTAATATGAACAAAAACTCTCCAGTGCACTTTCCACATCCCCCCCAAAGCCCGCATCTCCACCAGCTGAAAATGAATCACCCCCCACACTCAGAGTGCAATGGGGTGTCAAGTTCTTTGCTTAATACCAGCAGTAGTAATACTCGAGCACCAAAAAAGCCCAAGTAATTATATGTCTGTTTCCTCCGTTGTTATTATTTGCGTGTAACCAAGGCACCTGCCACGTTAATTGTGCCCTTTTTATAAACATCTTCTCCAGCCAACCGACCAAAGATGCACTTTGGGGATGGAGGGGAAGGATTCGTTTTACATCAGGTCTTCAGATTTTTCTGGAGTTCAGTGATGTGCTCATTCAGATGCCAAGCCTTCACCCCGACTATGAGGGAAGACGAGTTGCCGAACTTAAGAAAAAAGAGAACGTAAAGAATCCTCAGAGTAGGAGAATCTAGAAGGGAGTCAACCAAACCTCCCTGCCTGGTGTTCAGAGTCCTAACATCACAATGAGGATGAGGTTTCCAGAAGAAGAATAGAAAAAAAAAAAAAAAAAAGAAACATGCCCATTATAGCTGTATCATCTAGGCATCGTGAAATAGTCCTTAACAGCTATCTTTTTTCCTATTTATATACAGAAGCATAACATACGGTGAAGGGCACGCATCTTAACTATACAGTTTGATTACCTTTTTCAGATTTTTATTGTGGTAAAACGTATCCAACCTAAGACCTGCCATTCTAACCATTTTTACATGCAAAAGTCAGGGGCATTCTGCTGCTGTTTCCAAAAATCTTCATCCTCCCAAACAGAAACTCCATAAGTGTTAGGCACAATTAGTTTTTACACACACACACACACACACACACACACACACACACACACACACACGTAGCCCAAACCCAGATGGGGACACAGCGTTTCCAGCTTCCCCAGGCACTCGTCCGTTCCTCCCAGTGAAAACCCCACTGTTCTGACATCTGTCACCATGGATTAGTTTTGCCTGAAAATGTGTATAAATGGAATCAAACAGTATGTACTTTTTCTGTGTCTGACTTCGGTCACCCAGTAGTGCCCATGAGGTTTGTACATTCCTTCCCCTTGGCCGCCATGTTGGTTTGCTGGGGCTGCCGTAGCAAAGTGGCCCAGACTGGGCAGCTTAAATCCTAGGGATTCATCTCACAGTTCTGGAGGCTGGAAGCCAAAGAACATGGTGTCGGCAGGGCCAGTTTCTGCAGACTCTCCCCTTGGATGGTGGGCTTCTCCCTCCATCTTTGTGGGGTCTTCCCTCTGTATGCATCTATGTGTTAATCCCTTCTCCTTCTCCTCGTCTCCACCTTCTCCTCCTTTTTTTATTGTTGATTTATTTATTTTCAGAAGGAGAGAGAGTGTGTGAGTGGGGAGGGGCAGAGAGAGAGGGAGAGGGAGAGAAAGAATCTGAAACAGGCTCCACACTCAGCACAGAGCCCGACGTGGAGCTCAAACCCACGAACTGCAAGATCATGACCTGAACCGAAACCAAGAGCTGGACACCCAACCAACTGTGCCACCCAGGCACCCCAATTCATTCTTCTTACAAGGAGTTCAGTTACACTGGATTAGGGTCCACCCCAGTGACCTAATTTAACCAAATGACCTCTTTAAAAACCCTCTCTGCAATCACAGTCATGTCCTGAGGTGCTGGGAGTTAGGACCTCCCCATGTGAATTTGTGTAGTGGGGGGACACAATTCCGCCCCAAACGGCTACGTACCTCAGTCATAAAGGGGCACATGCTTAGTGTTCGCAAATATTTCAAGTTTTCCAAAGCAACTGCACCAATTTAAAGTCCTACCAGCAGCTTCTGAGAGATCTAGGACTTCTGTATCCTGGGCAACACTCAATGCTGTCAATCTTCACTTTGGTCACTCTGGTGGGAAAGTGGCAGCCTCATCCTGTGGTTTCCCCAAGCACCTCTTGAATGGTAACTTGGCGTCTGACTTCATGTACTATCAGGACATATTTTGTGGTCACGCCTTGGAAGCTGTGCAGCTCACAAAGATGCCAGTGCCATGCGTTCCTTCACAGGGCTGCAGAGCGCTTGTGGGTGTTCTAAATTTACAGCTTTATGAATTTATGAAATTTCTCAAAACTCCTCAATCAGTGTGTGTTACTTTCCTAAGTTGGGCGGGGGGAAGTCTTATTTAAAAATGGAAGGTGGAGGGGCGCCTGGATGGCTCAGCCGGTTAAGGGTCCAACTCTTGATTTCGGCTCAGGTCATTACCTCAAGGTTCATGAGATCAAGCCCCGCATCAGGCTCTGTGCTGACAGTGCGGAGCCTGCTTGGGATTCTCTTTCTCCCTCTCTCTCTGCCCCTCGTCCACTCATGGTCTCTCTCTTTCTCCCCCTCCCCTTGGCCCCTTGCCCCCCTCTCTCAAAATCAATAAACATTGAAAAAAAAGAAGGTGGAAACATCAGGAAACACGTCTGCTTGGACAGTCGCGGCAGGAGCTCTGGAGAGGGGAGTAGGGGTGCAGCAGTGAGTATACTTTTTAATGTTTCCTCTTTCGTGGAGCTCAGTCATCAAAAAGCATCAGGCTTTTGGGGGAAGCACATGCCGTTGGGGAAGCTTCTGGAAGAAGACAGAGCCTGATTATTGGAGACGTGCACGCACACACACGTGTCTATGTGCATAATGGTTTGGTATACACACTTTGTTTTTGTCAAATGATGTGAACCAGATGCTGTGCTGAGAATCTTCTTAGCGATCTTCATAACATTTTAATGAACTTGGTGGTGACACCTTATCAACCACAAGAATAGTTACCATCATCGTTCGTACTTATCGATATTCAGAGAGGTTAAGGGTCTCACCCAAGGCCACACAGCTTGTAGTGGGCCGACTGAAGAGTCTGAACTCAGATCCACCTGACCCTTCATTTGCTGATACTCTACTGCCTCCATGATGAGTCTGGGCCCTTCACGTGCTTTCCCTGCAGCGTCTCTGATGCTCATGATGGTGGATGGTGTGGGGTAGGTGTTATTAAGGCCCATTTTAAGGACAAAGAAGCACTGACCCGAAGTCATGTGACCAGGTGACCATGCCAGGATTCAGACTACACGATTGCTGTTATTCTTCATATTCTTTCAAATCTCTATCTGGCTCGGGCCCAACAAAAGCCGGCTTTGCACTACCCTTGAGGGACAGGTCCCTCCAGCAGGAAGTGTCCCTTGTACTGAGCTGAAATTGGCTTCCTTGCGACTCCAACAATTGCTTCCAGTTCACGGCCCAGAACTTAGTACTTAATTACATCGTGTCTTCTATTGTGTACTAATCATCTCTCGTGGTTCCTCCCTTCTCCGCGGCTCGCTTGCCAACTCCTCCAGGGCAGAGACCGAGTCTCGTAGGCCGCACACCTTCCAGAGTAAGAGCTTATTAAATAAATACTTGTTGGTGGAAAGTCCCACCAGAATTCTCCCCTGGGGCCTCATCCCAGGTGTGTGGGAGACAGCGTAGCCAGGTCACAAGGGATTTGCAATTTAAATATGCACGGAGTTTGTGGATAATTTGCATACTCCCTCAACAGACTGTGTGTGCAGTCAACACTCGGTAATTCTGCATTTAAAATGATCCTGCTCCCCCGAAGACTGTCATTTCTTCACAGCTCTCGTCTTAACTTTCCTCAACCCTGTGTTCCTATCAAATCAGGAACTGGGGAGTTTACACCCTGCATGGAAAGCGAAGACAGCCTAGGTGGCAGCAGAAAGGGTCAGGGTGAAGTCGCCTGGTTGAAATCACGTTCGTCCTTTCAAGGCTAATTGCCACCCGTGTTTGCCAGTGTCCTCAGACGCAATTACTCCTATGTTACTTTGTTCACACGACCTGAGGTGCCCTTATGCTGTGTATCCTGGCTAGAAATTAGCATGCTTTCTGTTGCAAGTGATGGAAACCCTCCTGAAAGCAGTTTCAGGAAAGAAAGGGAATTTGAAGTCATTGGCTTCTGTCAGTGAACCATCTTGGGACTTCAGGCATGGCTGGATCTAGAGGCTAAAAGCAAGGTCATCCAGATTCCCTTGTCCCCACTCTACTGCCAGCCCCAGTGTGGAAAGAGCTCCAATTGCCCAACAGAAGAAGACGAAATCTCAAGACGGAGCCTCGTTGGTCTGACACAGGTCGGATGACCACCCCTAAACCAAGGACCATGGATGAAGAAAAACTGACCGGCTAGATGTTGAATGAGCTCCCCCTATACCCAAATCATGTGGCCCGAGAGTGGGGGAGAGGGAGTTGCCCAAAGAGCAGTCTATGGGCTTCCGTTAGAGAAAACACAGACATACCCCCACACACCCACCTACGTAGCAGGTCCTGTATAGGTCTATCTTTCTTGCTGGCCTGGGGGCTCCTGGAGGGCAGGAGGAAGGCAGGAGACACCTGACACTGAACGTGTAAAGGGGTAGGAAAAAGAAACCTTCCAGTCAGCAGAGAGCCCTTCCTTTCCCAACTGCGCACTGACAGGTATTGGGATGCTAATGGACAAACAGACACGGTTCCTGCCGCCACGGGGCTTACAGTCTTGCTGGTGAGGAATACACACAACGGACTTTAACGGACAGCGACGTGCGTCGTGCCGGACTCATGAACAAAGATTCTTGTTTGCAGCCTAGAACACCGAGACGATGGGAGGGCAAGGACTGTAACGCCTTCTGTCCTCCTCATAAAGCTCTTTCATACACTTTTGCAGCGGCCTCTAGGACAGTAGATGCAATGTGGGGATGTTCCCCCTTTGTAGGTAAGGAGACTCTGAAAGGGAAGTTTAGGTGCCGCGGGCTGGTAGGCAGCAACACCACACACCTTCCTGGTGATGACCCTATTTCCATCGATCTTCCCAGCAGCCCAGTGAAATGTGATCTCATTTTAGACAAGAGGAAACAGCGGCTCAGGGATGCATGAGCTGGCTGGGCACCAGGCGGGACAGCAGAGACACCCCGGTAAGTGACTTTAGGGTCGCACAAACCCTGAGGCTAGGTCAGGACTCACCGCCCGAGCTCACGGCTCCAAGTCTGGGGCTTGCTCCTCGGCCCCACTGGGTGCCCCCTGCCCTCAAGCTGTGCCCCTCATCGGGGGCCACCCTGGTAGGTCATTAAAGATTCTTGCAGCTCAGCCAGTTGCTGTTGGTGGCCTCGCCCAGAACCCACGTGTCCTTTCTGCCTACCTTGCCAGAGCCTTGCAGGCTTGCCCCAGAAATGCCAACTTCCTTTTCCCCGGGAGGCATTTCTGTCCCCTGCACCGCTCATTGCTAACCCTGTCCCAGAAGCTGGGTGGAGAGAGCAGCAGTGGCATGCGGCCAGCCCCACCGGGGCTCGACTGGGTGAGTGTGGCGGCCGAGATCTGGCCTGTTGTGTGCATGTGGCGAGCAAGGGCCTGCTTCCTATTCTGCCGGTGTGTTGTGAGGGTGTCAAGAAAGATGCCAACGTTTTTCGTGTCTGAACACCTAGAAGCTGCTGCTCACTAAGATGAGGAGACACTGGCCGAGGCAGATTTTGTCTAGTGTCAACGGTTTGCTTTTTGTACCTGGTACGTTAAAGGTGCTTGTTGGGCGCCCACGAGGGGGACGTTTGGAGGCACCTGGGTCTGGAAAGGCGATGGGGCTGGAGCTGGGTTGCCCTGGAGCATTCCAGCCTTAGACTGGGGACTTAGCAAGGACTAGGGAGGCCTGGTTAGCAGGTGCTGATAACCAAGGATGGGGCCACGGAGGCCAGGTAAGAAGAGGTTTCCAGAAGGGAGCAATCCGTTGCCTCAAATGCTGTTGCTAAGTTGGGTTCCGTGGGACCCAGGATCTACCTTGGTTTTGGCATGTCACGTGCCGCTGTGACCTTGGCCGGTGTGGTTTCTTGGGGAACAGAGGAAGAAAGCAGGAGAGAATGAGAAGATCACAAGCAGAGACCATTCGTTTGACGTGTTTGCAATAAAAAGGAGCAGAGCGGTGGGCTGGCGGCCGGACAGACCAGGGATGATTCTTCTCCAGAAAAGACACAGCAGCACATGTGCTCTGATGGGAATGACAGAGCCGAAAGGACACTTTTTGTAGGACACGAGGGGAAAAGTAGGCACGACTGCAAGAATAGTGGCCCCGCCCAGGCTGGAGGGGGTGGATTCAGTGGACGAGCAGGGTGTTTGGCCTTTGCGTCCAAGCCCGTGCTCTCTCTGCCCTGCCAGGCGGCCTCTCCTCGACTTCTCTCCCCGGAACCTCTCCAGACTTCCTGCCGGATGCTCAGGTTGGAGAGAACAAAGCCTAGGACGGAGCGCTTGCTATTTCTGCTGGCGATAACCATGAATTAGAGGGAAGACAGAGACAGGAGGTGACAGGAGACTTCGTCTGAGCTACCGAATTTAGGTGTGTGTGCTGTGAGCACAACTTGTGAAATCACCTTGCCGGAGATGTTCTCAAGACTGGAGGCAGTTTCAAAAGGAACTTGAGGCACAGTGAACAAACACTACTAAAATAGAAGCGGCAAAACGATCTGAGACATTTGCAAACGACGTGGCTTTTACCATCATCTCTCCAACTTAAGAACGGTTGACACTTAATAGGTTCCTTTCAACGTTACTCATGCAGCAGATGTCAAGTGAGGTCTGAGGGAGGCCCTGGCGGCAGAGAGAAGAGAGGCCCCTTGTCCTCAGGGAGGTGCAAGTCCGGTGCGGCAGCCCATGTTAAGTGTTCAGAGAGAGTCAGAGATGCACAGGGCTGGGTAACCCAGGTAAGGTGGAAGGAAGCAAGGCTCAGGCAAGGGGAAGAGTAGACTCTATGCTGGGAAGCATAAGGACAAGTGTGCTCCTGACACAGGGAACAGCATGTGCAAAACCTCTGTGGTGTGAGGCACCAGGGCCCATTCAGGAAACGCCAAGGAATTCCAGATGCCTGGAGTGGGGGCTTTATCTTGTGCACCACAAGGATCCACTGCAAGACTTTAATTGGGGAATAATCTGGGGGAGGGGCATGTTTACAATTCAGAACCTAGAAGCAGCATAAAAGCAGTGGTCAGGCTCCAAGCCACTCCTCCATGAATGGACAGGCTAGGCTGTGTATCCTATGGCAGAGCTGAGTTAAAGAACGATCCAGGGCTTAGGGATATGGGGACAGGTGTGGAAGGGGGAGGAAGGGTTTTCTCTCTCATGACCCCGTACAAAGCCAAGGTCTTGTGCACAACTATAAAAGCCATTCTTCAAACTAAGATTTAAAGTGAGGAAATAGGTTTTTTAAGAACAGGTCTCTAGTCCCAGGGGCATCCATTAAGCATGCACTACGGACACAGCAAATACCTACACAGGGCTGATCTGGCCAGGCCCTGGGAGTGCATGCGGGTAGGTGAGCATTACACGATAGAATCACTGGAGAGCCTGGGTGGCTCAGTCGGTTAGGCATCCGACTTCGGCTCAGGTCATGATCTCACGGTTTATGGGTTTGAGCCCCGTGTCGGGCTCTGTGCTGACAGCTCAGAGCCTGGATCCTGCTTTGGATACTGTGTCTCCCCCTCTCTCTGCCCCTCCCATGCCCATTTTCTGTCTCTCAATAATCAATGTTTAAAAATTTTTTAAAAATAAACAGTAGAATCATAGAGTGAGAACACTGTGCTCTTTTCAGGGGTCTTGCAAACCTTTCAAATGCTTCAGTGAGAAGTGCTCAGTCTGGGGCTAAGGGATCTTTGACACCTCTCTTTCTATCACTACCTGTCGGACACATACACAGTGCTACACAGAGTGGGAGTCCATTCGTATGAAATGTCCAGAGAAGTCCAAGCTAAGGAAGTAGATCAGTGATGGCCTGCAGCTGGGGGGTGGCAAAGGGTAGGGACCGAAATGGTCAAGATGTTTCTTCCTGGGTGATGGAGAAGCTTCCAAAGTGGACCGCAGTGATGGTCGCATAGCCCCATAGATATGCTGGAAACCATCATGCCGTTGGAACAAGTTAATCTTACGGTATGTAAATCACAGCTCAATAAAACCGCTTAAGAACTGACAGAGTGTGTGTGTGAAGGGCTGGAGGTTTGGAGATAGGGGGCCATGACAGTAGGCTGGTTTTCAAACTGTGCTCCTCACAGCTGCCCATGTTGAAGAAGAACATACCAGAATGTGGCCAATCAGGGCGGGCTCAGTGCCACTCTGATCTATCCTTATTTGTTGTATTAGCAGTTCACTCAGACACACAGAAATTGCTAGAAAAGAACAAAGCTCCCACCAGAGCCAAGGCGGGTTTGTCCTGCCCAATGCCGGTGGTGGCGTAAACCATCGCACGGGGCCATTTAAAGTCTGGGTCTCATGGTTTATTTATGAAGGTGACTCATGCCTTATTTATGATAAAAAGAAGGTCAATGTGTAAACATCTCTGAACAAAACTTCCATGGGCACAGGGCAAGTGAGCATATAGAAGGGTCTATTTGCATGTACATCTGTCACTTGGGCAGTGTCAGGAAGGTGACACAAAGGACCCCATGATCCATCTATAGATTGAGGAGTGTCCTATTTGGATGCCAGTAGACAATTTCATTGGAGGACAAGGTCCCTAAGCTAAAAACTCCCCAAGAACCACCAGGCTAGAAGATACACCACTATCAGAGTTTGGTTTGGGTTTTCTATACTTTCTGTAAACCAAAGTAATTGCCATTTGTGACTTCCTTTACGGATAAGCAGAAGAGGACCCTGAAACACAGAGGGCTGAGCGAATGACAGGGCAGGCCAGCCTCTTCGTGGAAATCCCGTCTGCATGAGGCCAGCCCCCAGTGCAGATGGAGGGAGGGGATTCTGGGGGAGCTCATCCCAGCTGTGAGTCCAGCCATGTCTGCACGTGGGGCCAGGGTCACTCCCTGCTGCTTGCTGTCACTCAATCGTGGCCTCTTAATGGGGCCTACAGGAGAAAATTCTGCTAAAACCACAGCAATCCTTCCACACTGCTGCTCAGGTCCCTCCGGTGACTTCCCCTGGTTAAGACTAAACCCCAAGGAGGGGCTCCTGGCTGGCTCAGTCGGTTAAGCATCTGACTTTGATTCAGCTCAGGTCATGATCTCATGGTTTTGAGAGTTTGAGCCCCATGTCAGACTCTGTGCTGACAGCACGGAGTCTGCTTGGTATTTTCTCTCCTCTCTCTCTGCCCCTCCCCCACCCACTCTCTCTCAAAATAAACAAACTTAAAAAAGACTAGGGGCACCTGGGCAGCTCAGTCAGCTAAGCTTCTGACTTTGGCTCAGGTCATGATCTCACAGTTCATAAGTTCAAGTCCTGCGTCAGGCTCTGTGCTGACAGCTCAGAGCCTAGAGTCTCCTTGGGATTCTGTGTCTCCCTCTTTCTCTACTTGTCCTCTGCTCATACTCTCTCTCTCAAAAATAAACATTAAAAAATTTTTTTAAAAGACTAAAATTCAGGGAAAAAATAGCGCACAGTAAGGTTCTATATGATCTCAACCCATGTTGACCACACAGGGTAACTGAGCACATACAACTTGGACAGTCAAAATTCAAATACCGTGAAGTTGAAGTATTTGGAGAGAAGATGAAAAAAAAATGTGAAGTAGCTCATCACTACTTTTAGACATTGTTACTGTTGAAATAAAAATATTTTGACTATATTGGCTAAAATGACATATATGAAGATTAATTAATTTCACCTTTCAAACATGGCGTGACTGGAAAATTTTAAATGACATTTGTGAACATACTCTGTTCCTATTAGGCAGTGCTGATCCAGCCTCTGCTTGTTTCCTAAGAGTTACTGTCTGGCCTCCCATTTTACCTTGAACAAGGCAGACGCACTCCGGGCTTCACCACCTGCCCTCTGCTAACCCTGGAGAACGCTTCACTTACAGAGCGTGACACATGGCTCCCTCCTTTGCCTCATCCTGGTCTCTGTTCACATGTGATCTCATGAGAGAAGCCTTCCCTGACTATACTTTCTAGAAAAGAAGCCTGGTTCCACTCAATTACCTTTTTCTTTTTCGGTTTTATTATCATCTTCATAGTACTTATCATTGATGTTACGCCACATACCTGTTTCTCTGTTTATTTCTGGCTCTCCTGCCAGAACATAAATTTTAAACGGAAGGGGCTGTGTTTTATTCACCACTGGATCTTCCAGTGCCTGGCACAGGTGGGTGATCTGCCTGCTCATGCCGAGCTCTATCTCAGAGGGAGTAATAAGGGGGAATAAGCAGATTTCTTCACTGCATTATGGTGAGTGTTATAAGGAAGAGGTACAGCTTACTGAGTATGTAGGGGAGGATGTTGTTTGTCTAGCTTCCATCCATTCACCCTCTTCTTTAGTAACAGAACCCCCAAGTTCCCCAGGTATCCATGCTTCCCTGAGAGCCAAGGGACTCAAGGAAAGGAGACCCCATCCTCACATGGGCCTGATTCTCCTTGCCAGTGATTTGTTCAGGAGTGGACATGAGACCCGAGACCACCACATGTGGTGGGATTCATAGGAAGGCAGGGCCATGGAAAAGGCTAGAAGGTCAGGCACTCAATGGGGATAGGAGGGCGTCCTGAGGGGACTCTGGGAAAATTGTATTCTTTCCTAAAAGAAGAGGTGGTGGTGATCTCTCTTTGCTTCTTTTATTTTTAAAGGTTTACTTATTTTTGAGAGAGAGCGAGCGAGCGCACACACACAAGCAGGGGAGGGCAGAGAGGGAGACAGAGGATCTGAAGCAGGCTCCCCGCTGACAGCAGAGAGCCCAATATGTGGCTTGAACTCACGAGCTGCGAGATCATGACTTGAGCTGCAGTCAGGTGCCCCTCTCTTTTGCTTCTAAGCACTGTCATGTCTGGATGTGATGCCTGGAGCTGCTGCAGCTATGCTGACAGCCCAAGGATGAAGCCAGCACCAAAGATCAGTTGAATGGAGGGAGAAGCATCTGGGTCTCTGAGAATGGCACCAAGCTGATGAAATGGCCCACCATGAGGCCTGTATGACTTTTGGATTCCCCAGGAGAGACCACAAATGTCTAAATTCTTCCGTAATTTTGAGTGGAGATCTTGGTAATGTGCAGCTAAAAGCTGCCTCAACCTGACAGGTGACCTAGTTTTATGGGGTGTTGCTGAAGGTCTGTATTTTCCATCATGTTCTCCAAGAGGTGGACTCCAAAGTGGAGATTTTCATGCAGGAAATTTATCAGTGGATACCCTTGAGATCAGCACCTGTTGGGGAGGCGGTGAGGGAAATGGAATCCGTCAAAGGAGGTGAACTATAATGTAGTAGCGACAAGGTCTCAGCTGATCCCACAGAAAGTTCTGGAGCTGGGATGGCCCCAAGAGTGACAGGTCCTTGAGACAAAGGGATTGGGTTGCTGTACAGCCATGGAAACAATTGGTAGATGTGGTTTGGGCGCAAAAAGGTGGAGTGACTTCGGGTGGGGCAGCTCTCTTTGGTTGAAGGCATTTCCTGGAGAGAGATATATGTGAGTTGTCAGCCACTGACATCGTAGCTGGAGGTGAATCCAGGCTGTTTAGCACAGCACGATGACAACCCACCGGAAGAAGTGACACCCAAGCCAGGATCCAAAGAGATGAGTAAGAGATCCCAGTGGAGGGTTGGGAAAATGGGGACCATCCAAAGAATAAGTAATAGTATTTGCAAACCCCGGAGACAGCACAGAGCATGGTGGACTCCTTGGAACGGAGAGGTGATCCTTTCCTCCCCACCCCATCAGCTCTGGCTGGGTTTTTGGTCACTCGAACCCAATGAGTCCTGGTGGGTACATGCAGGCTCTAGACGGCAGAGCCAAGATCTGAAATCTGTTCTCTGTGACTGGAGAGTCCATGAACTTCCTCAACATGTCGTACTGTCTCTCCCGGTAAACAACATGTCCCTGTATGTGAGTCGCTGAGTCCCTTGAAGCGTCTCTAGGCAAGATCTTTGTGTGGCCACACTTTGAAAATCAGGTTATCTGGGTCATTGCCAATGTACTGAATCCTACATTTTTTGGTTCCACAGGTTCACAAAGCAGCTTTTATTCCGTCTTTTCTACATTTAATTTCTGTTTGTGGGCCTCTCCTTGTCCCACCCCTGTGTGGTGGGATTCATAGGAAGGCAGGGCCATGGAAAAGGCTAGAAGGTCAGGCACTCAATCACAGCCAGAGTTCCATAAACGAATCCCAAGGATGGAAAGAGATTATTTCATTCACAGTAAATCAGTCACTTGCAGGCAGGGCTTTTTGTCACCTCTGAAGGCCAAATGTGTTTTTGGAGTGAGTTCATCAAGTAAAAGTAGCATCTGGAGACCAATCAACATTATGTCGAGGGAAGCAAACACCATGGCTCCCAGTGCCCTGTCTCTGCAGAGAATGTGTCACTAAGAGCTATAGAATTTCCGGTAGGCTCATTAGCTGAGCACTTCCCCTCAAAGTAGCCACACTCCCAGGTCAAAAGAAATCAGGTTATAACCTGAGAAAGAAAATGCTCATCTCTTTGATGTAAACCATGATCCAATATCTCCCCACCTCTAGACTTCGGTACACGCTCCTCTGTCTGGAAGGCCAATCTGTCTCCTATGCTTAGAAAACTCCTAGTCATCCTTCAAGACCCAGCTCATGAAACAGTCCTGATTGCTCCCAAGAGAAAGTTGTCCCCTCCTTGGAGCCTCCTCATTAATTTGCACGGACTATCTCTAGAGCATGTTCCTTGGTACACGAGACAATGTATTATCCTTCTTAGTCCCCTCTAGACTACAAGCTCCTTTGGGGGAGGGACAGGGGTCATTTGTCTCTACAATGTCAAGGTTGCCAGACCCATGATATGTCCTCAGTGAGGGTTCAACGAATAAATAAAAGCCCTGCACGAGTACGTGACAGAGGAAGCCGGTGCGACAATACACGGTGAGCGTGCGTTGCCTGAACGGTGAGTCCGCGAGTGAGTGGTCGTGCGTGTAAATGAGAGCCTGTGTGGAACTGAGTGGGTGAAGGAGGAGTCGGGGGATGAAGGAAAGTCTCTGAGTGAGCAGCAGACTTGGAAGTCAGTCTTTGTATCTGACCTTGGCAATGGGGTAAACTATGGGTCTTCTCATAAAGCACATATAATCACATCTAAACACACACACGCATACAGGCATAGTCATGTATGTGATTTTAGACAGTTAATGGTGTGCGTCAAACCCACTACGTGGCACACAGACCCTAACTTGGAGAGCGCACATCCGTTTTAGCTTCCTAGGGATTCTGAGGATGCATCACAGAACCTAACACATACTACAGGGCAACACACATTTCTGCCAAATTGGATTGAACTGAAATGACCTAACTCGAGAAGCAGGGCATAAACAGCTGGCTTTCCCAGCCTCGTATTCCTCAGGAATCTCTGAACTACACACAGTGTGGCCCCAGGAACCGGCTGTCTACCGACAGAATAATCTTTCCAGACACTTCCCATCTTTAGCCCTGGCCAGGACATGTGGGTCTTTGCTTCAAAAGCCTCTTCGGGGAAAACACAAGAGTGTAAAATATGATTCACATCTGGAGGAGCAAACAGAGCTCCGTGTTGGAACATCTCCTAATTAATGGTGATGCCAAGCCCTTGGCCTTGGTTCCCCGGTGCCATATGCTATGCAAATAACACCCAAGCCTCTACTCCGAGCAGGACTCACTGAGCCCCAATCAAGAGAGGGCAGCCCAGATCAGAGAAGAAATTAACAGCCGAGGTGGAACGGAATTAGAATCCAATTTATCCTGAACCTGGCCCTTAATGAAGAGGGTTTAATTTCATTAATACAGTTTAGAGAGTCTTTCTGTTCAGAAGGATTTAGATGGGGGCAGGATGAGTGCCTGTCAAGCCACTAGGGAGGCAGAGTGGCAAAGATTGAAAATGACAGTAATGTGCAGTCTGGTAAGGGTGTGGGAAACAGCCATTTCACGTGCTGTTGGAAGGAGTGTGCAATCAGCAGATATTCTGAAGAGCTATTTATCTTTTAAAATGGAAAAAAGGAGATATTTATTCTTTGACATAGGCGTTGCGGTATTGAGATGTTTTCCTACAAATGTTCTCATACCTGCACACAGTGAAGATGGTCTTTGTTTATAATAGCACAGACTGGAAACAACCCAAGTGTCCAACAAGAGGGGGTTGGCCAAACAGCCCATCCTCACAATGGAAAGGCGACGGCATTCGGGAAGAGAACAGCCTATATGCCACGATGAAGAGTGATATCCGTGATGTATTTCTTTCAGTGGGCAAAAAACAAGGTGCTGCACAATGCTTTGGGTATACTTTTAGTTATGAAAACGGGGATATGTGTAGGCTTGAAGTGTCTCGGGAAGGCTCAATACAACACGCTTTTCATAATAATTAATTCCAGAGAGAACAGGGGGAGGGGGTCAGAATTAATTATTAATTAGGATTAATGGAATTGATGCCCCATTTTCATTGTATATGCTATGTCCTGTTTGAATTTTTGCTGTGTGCATGTATTACTTTCATCAATTAAAATGCTGGGGTTTGGGGAGCGCCTGGGTAACTCAGTTGGTTGAGCGTCCGACTTCGGCTTAGGTCATGATCTCGCAGTTCGTGAATTCGAGTCACACATCAGGCTCACTGCTGTGACCCTGTCAGGGCAGAGCCCGCTTCAGATCCTCTGTACCCCTCCCCCACTTGCGCTTTCCCCAAAATAAAATTTAAAGATGCTGGTTTTTTTTGAACAAGGAATTCATTTTAAAAACAAGCACTGATTTCTTTTATTCATTTGTTCCTTCACTCACTTCAGCACTTACTGAACACTCACTGGGAGCTGAGATTTGATCATCCAGCCTTCAAAAAAAAAAAAAAAGTGGCCCAATATTCATCCACAGAGAGAATTGAGTAGAATTACATGCCTTTTATAGTGCTCCCTGGGCACAGCCAGATGGCAGGCCTGGTGGCTCCCCAGTTTTGTTTCGGGGAGAATGAAGGAGGAGAAAGGTGGTGAGGTTCTCTGAGCATCTTTTGTCGTCCAGGCACTGCACTGGGCCCTCCGTTTACCACCTCACCCACCCCACTCTTGTCATCACTGAACTCCTAGCACCTAAGGCGGGGCTTGTGTCTGAAAGCAATCGGATAACTGGACTTACAAAGAAATGAATTAGATGCACCATCCCTCTGGGGAGAGAGAACAAGTGGCTTGTGGGAGGACAGACTCCTGGCTAAGCCTGAGGCTCAGAATCCCCAATGAGCTGCTGAGGGCAGGTTGAGACAGTTGGCTTTTATGGTGCTGCCTCTGGAGAAGACTGTGTAGTCATTACTCAGGGATCATGCCTGGTTCTGATCGAGGAAACGATAGGCAGCGTGTCTCTAGGAGGCCTATTTAATATTTTAATAGTATATATTTTAATTTATTTTATATTTTTTCCTTTTTAAAAAAATTAAATCCAAGTTAGTTAACATATAGCGTAATAATGATTTCAGGAGGAGAATCTAGGGATTCACCACTTACATACAACACCCAGTGCTCATCCCAGCAAGTGTCCTCCTTAATGCCCATCACCCACTTCGCCCATCCTCTTACCCAACACCCCACCAGCAATCCTCCGTTTGTTCTCTGTATTTAAGAGTCTCGAAACTAGAACAAGCAATCCTAAAATTCACGTGGAACCACAAAAGGCCCTGAATAGCCAAAGTAATTTTGAAGAAGAAGACCAAAGCAGGAGGCATCACAATCCCAGACTTTAGCCTCTACTACAAAGCTGTAATCATCAAGACAGCATGGTATTGGCACAAAAACAGACACATAGACCAATGGAATAGAATAGAAACCCCAGAACTAGACCCACAAAAGTATGGCCAACTAATCTTTGACAAAGCAGGAAAGAATATCCAATGGAAAAAAGTCTCTTTAACAAATGGTGCTGGGAGAACTGGACAGCAACATGCAGAAGGTTCAAACTAGACCACTTTCTCACACCATTCACAAAAATAAACTCAAAATGGATAAAGGACCTGAATGTGAGACAGGAAACCATCAAAACCCTAGAGGAGAAAGCAGGAAAAGACCTCTCTGACCTCAACCGTAGCAATCTCTTACTCGACACATCCCCAAAGGCAAGGGGATTAAAAGAGTCTCTTATGGTTTGTCTCCCTCTCTGCTTTTACCTTATTTTTGCTTCCCTTCCCTTATGTTCATGTGTTTCGTTTCTTAATTTCACATATGAGTGAAATCATATATTTGTCTTTCTCTGATGGACTTATTTCGCTTAGCATAATACACTGTAGCTCCATCCACGTTGTTGCAAATGGCAAGATTTCATTCTTTCTGATCAAGTAATACTCCATTATGTATGTACGTAGATACACACACACACACACACACACACACACACACACATCACATCTTCTTTATCCATTCATCAGTCAATGGGCACTTGGGCTCTTTCCATACCTTGGCTAGCGTCAGTAGTGCTAACAGCATGTATTTTAAACATATACCTCTGGCACACGAGTCAGTTTCTCTCCACTCTTCTCGTAATGCTTTGAAACCTGAGGGGTTTGTCTACTTCCTGGAACAGTTGCCTGTGTGGGAAAAAAAAGTCTTGCTTCTTCCACCAAATGTTTACTAGGCACTTTTATTAAGAATGTAGTTCAAGAAATCGCAACAGACCCTTTCTCTCTTTAAAGAATACTCTATCTCCCCTCTGGTCTTAGTGCTAGCTCAGTGTGCCTATGCTTGTTGTTTGTAGACACAGGGAATCATGGAAGATGCTGAGGTTCTCTTTTTGCATCAGCTGCTAGGAAGCTCAGAACCCAGCTGTGTTGTCTGTTTCTAGCAGTTTGGCTGGATGGCTCTTATCTCCATCTTTTCTACTACTTTACATGGCCTTTTCCTTAAACTTATTTTATCTTGTGTTAAATGAACCCTATGAAGACATTTTGGGACAAGGCAGGTGTATTAGTTTCCAAGGGCCTGCTCTAACAAATACCACTAACTAGGTGGCTTTAAACAATACACGTTTATTCTTTCCCAGTTCCAGAAGCCAGGAGTCCAACATCAAGACATCGTCAGGGATGGTTCATTCTGGACATTCTGAGGGAGAATCTGTTTCATGCTTCTCTCCTGGCTTCTGGTGGTTGCCAGTAAATCTGAGTGTTCATTGGCTCGTAGGCTCATTTCCCCCACCTGCAAACGGGGAGAGTGGACAGGATGTCCTGGAATCTTCTGGTTCTAAAGTTCAGGGGCTTCCACAACAAGGGAAGGCTGGCTGAGCATCGTTAGACTTCTGGAATATGGTTCTGAAGGCAGAGTGGCAAGGACTCTCTGGGCCACATTCTGGATGGGGGCTGGGGCATGGTATCCTGGTTGCCAAGGAATGTGGGTCAAGGTAAGCAGAGTGAGGGGAGAGACAGCACAAAGAGTGTAAAGGACAATATCTTCCACAGTGTTCCCAAGGGCATGCTGTGCCAGATGGAGATCCAGAGCAGCACAGAGTACAAAATCCAGGGGCAATTGGGACCTCATGAAGATAAAAAGCTTCTGCACCGCAAAGGAAACAATCAACAAAACTAAAAGGCAACTGATGGAATGGGAAAAGATATTTGCAAATGACATGTCGGATGAATGGCTAGTACCCAAAATCTATAAGAACTCACGAAACTCCACACCCGAAAAACAAATAATCCAGTGAAGAAATGGGCAGAAGACATGAACAGACAATTTCCAAAGAAGACATCCAGATGGCCAACAGACACATGAAAAGATGCTCAATGTCACTCCTCATCAGGGAAATACAAATCAAAACCACAATGAGATACCACCTTACACCTGTCAGAATGGCTCACATTAACAACTCAGGCAACAACAGATGTTGGCGAGGATGCGGAGAAAGAGGATCTCTTTTGCATTGTTGGTGAGAATGCAAACTGGTGCAGCCGCTCTGGAAAACAGTGTGGAGGTCCTTAAAACATTAAAAATAGATATACCCTATGACCCAGCAATATCACTGCTAGGAATTTACCCAAGGGATACAGGAGGGCTGATGCATAGGGTCACATGTACCCCAAGGTTTATAGCGGCCCTTTCAACAGTAGCCAAATTATGGAAAGAGCCTAAATGTCCATCAACTGACGAATGAATAAAGAAGATGTGGTTTATATATACAATGGAATACTACTTGGCAATGAGAAGGAATGAAACCATGCCATTTGCAGCAATGTGGATGGAACTGGAGGGTATTATGCTAAGTGAAATAAATCAGTCAGAGAAAGACAGATATCATATGCTGTCACTCATATGTGGAACTTGAGAAACTTAACAGAAGACCATGGGGGGAGGGAAAGGGAAAAATAGTTATAAACAGAGGGAGGGAGGCAAAGCATAAGAGACTTTTAAATACAGAGAACAAACTGAGGGTGGTTGGGGGGGGGCATAGGGGAGAGGGGAAAGTGGGTGATGGGCATTGAGGAGGGCAGTTGGGATGAACACTGGGTGTTGTATGTAAGCCAATTTGACAATAAATTATATTTTTTAAAAATCCAAGGGCCGGGGTGGAGTCTGCCATGTTCCCAACTGTGTGTCTCTTGCCTAGAGCATGTATCAGCTGGCTGACTGGCTGGGGAAGTCGCACAGACCTGGCTCAAATCCTGGCTCTGCCTCTTGGGCAAATGACATTTTCAGCCTTGGGAGACACGTCTGTAACATGGGTACCACAACAGCCGCCTTGTAGGACTGCTTAAGCCCCACATCCGGAATCTGGTGGTTGAGAGTCTCAGTGTGAGTTCAAATGCCATCTCTCTTTCTTTTTAAAAAAAAATTTTTTTTAACATTTACTTTTGAGAGATGTGAAAGACAGAGCACGAGTGGGGGAGGGGCAGAGAGAGAGGGAGACACAGAATCCGAAGCAGGCTCCAGGCTCTGAGCTGTCACCACAGAGCCCGACGTGGGGCTCAAACCCATGAACCGTGAGATCATGACCTGAGCCAAAGTTGGACACTTAACCGACTCAGCCACCAGGGTGTCCCTCAAATGCCATCTCTTGTACTTATCAGTTGTCAGACTTTACACAAGACCCCTAGACTCTCTGTGCCTTGGTTTCCTGGAGATGATGCCACGCCACTGAGGACAAAGGGAGATGTGAGCATGATGTGCTCAGCCAGGGTCTGGCGCTCGCTAAGTGCTCAGGGTTTCTCTTCTGTTCTTTGACTTGCCCCGCGTGCAGGGCTGCAAGGTGTGGGTGCAGGAGAGGCTTCCCCGATGGTGCCACGCTTAGCTGAAGCACTGGGAGACTTGTCCTCCCCTGGTCCCCAGACCCCAGCAGACTCAGGATCCCCCCCACTTGCAGCCAGTAACTCTCTTGCTGGGTCGGGAGGCCGGGCAACACCCTTTTAGTAAAAACTGAGAAAAGAAAGGTTTTTTCTTAGACGGGCTCGCTTGCTGAAGAACCCTCAGAAACCCATTAACTCCAGTATTACTGAACATCTGAATGCAATTTGCAAGCTATAATAACATCTCTCTAGTTAGCAAATGTTTATGCCTCTCTATAATTTTCTTTTCCGTATGAAAATAGACCTGTCATGCTAACGTGGTCGGCCAGCTGCCTCTATAATATCGTTAATAAGCAGGAAGGATCATCCGTTCTGCAGGCTGACGGGCTTGCTATGCGTTTCTGTTCCAGAGTGGGCTTAAGAAAGGGTGGGCCTGGAGCTCTGGGGGCTACTGCCCAGGGGTCGCTCAATAGGTAGAAAATGGGGGACCCTGGAAAAAAGGAACTAGGAGCCCGACATCTACTCCCAACTGGCAGGGAAGAGCGGGATTAACGTTTTTAAAGCCCCTACTTTGGGCTAAACATGAGACTAGGCTTTTGTGTATTTCAGTGGCACTCCAAATTGGGTATGGGTGTCCGAGTCCCCCACTGGCCTTCCTGCACATACGGATTCCTGGGCCTCACCCCAGACGTGCTGGATTAGGGACCCTGTGGGTAGTTCCCGGACATCTGCATTTTAAAGATGCTTCTTGGACCACCTGGTGGTTTTTATGCAGTCCAGAGTACAAAGGGCTGAATTCTTACAGCAGAGAGGAAAATAAAATTATCTTTCAGGGTAAAGGTTCCTTTTATACCACAGGTATGGATCACATAAGCTTCCCCTGAACGTTCACTTCCCACCAAATAACTGGATAATTTAGATCCCCAAACCAGTCTCCTAACGGATTTCTCTGATGCGTCAGTTCTGCAAAACTGAGCGGTTACTGAGTGCACTGGTGTTGGGGCTGGAGTATAAAAAAGACTGTGTCCCCGCCCCTGTGGAGTTTGCCCTGTGCTGGGAGAGCCGGGCGTGAGAACAGAAAATTACAAAATCTAACCCGTGCGGTGAATGCCCACGGTGGGACAATGACCTAATCTCCGGGGCCTCAGAAGGCCACCGAGGCAAGTGACAGCTAAGCTGACAGGAAGGACAAGCAGAAGTTTACCAAGGGAAGGACGTGTATGCCAGGAGGGAGGGGCACCACGTGACTGGGTCCCAGGGCTGGAGGGAGCTTGGAACGTCAGAGAGGTGGCAAACTTTCTGCATGGCTGGCAGGTGGAGTGAGAGACAGAAAATACAGAAAAATGAGCTTGGGCTGGGGAGGGAGGATGGGTGGGACACTGGGGAGCCATCAGAGGGCCCCAGGGAGGGTTCAACATGGCCACGCGCATGCATTACAGAGATGTGTGAGGCGTGACTGGAGGGGGGCAGGCCCCACCTCTGGGAAAGCAGATGGGAGGCTGTTGCCATTGTCCAGGTGAAAGATGAAGGGGACCCGGGTCACAGTGTTGGCAGGGGAGTGGAGACCAGGGGACAGGCTCAGGCCACATTAAAGGAACAAAAGTCCCTGTGTTGGAGAGTGGACACTGAACAATAAGGGAAATAATTAGGAAGCAGAGTAATCAACTGACCCCCTCCCCAAGGCAATGACGATGACCTCTATTACTTTTGAGTTCTGATTTCTTTTCTCATTTAACATGGTGTCCCACGCACTTCCCACACCACGATCAACTTTCCACAAACGTTCTTGAGATCGGCTGTGTGGTGTTCCCTTGTCCGGACACAAAGCAGTTTTAAAAAACCCACTGAGGCATAGTTTACACACAAAGAAGCGCATGTATGTAACGCGCACAGTAGGATGGGTGTGGAAGGATGCACGCACCTGTGATTCCATCACCACCATCAAGGTCATCACGGACATACCCACCACCTTCCAGAGCTGCCTCCTGTCCCTTTGTGTTGGTGGTGAGAACATTTAACACGAGATCTACCCTGTTACAGATTTCTAAGTGCCCAGCACAGTGATGGCGAGTGTGGGTACCATGCTGTGTGGGAGATCTCTGGAACATTCGTCTGGCATAACTGAAACTTTATACTCAGTGACTAACACCTCCATCACCATTATTCTCTCTGCTCCTATGAGTCTATTTGAGGTTCCTGAGGTAAGTGGTGTCATGCAATGTTTGTCCCTCTGTGTCTGGCTTATTTCACTTAGAATAATGTCCTCCAGGTTCAACCATGTTGTTACAAATGGCAGGATTTCTTTCTTTTTAAAGGCTAAATAGTATTCCGCTGTGTGTGTATGTATATCTCTTTCTAGATCTACATACACCATTTTCTTTACCATCCATCTGTTGATATTAGAATTATTTCCGTAAACCACCATAATTTATTTAAATAACCCTTGTTGCTAGACATTGAAGTTGTTCACGTATTGTTTTTTAGTGTTATAAAAAATGCTACAGTTAATTATATTTTGACTTAAATCTTTCCCCATATTTTATTATTTTTTAAAGTTTACTTACTTATTTTGAGGGGGAGGGGTGGGGGGGGGAGAGAGAGAGAGAGAGAGAGAGACAGAGAGAGAGAGAGAATGAATATATCCCAAGCAGGCTCTGCACTGTCAGTGCAGAGACCAAGGCGGGGCTGGAACTCATGAACTGTGAGATCGTGACCTGAGCTGAAACTAACAGTCGGACGCTTCACCGACTGAGCCATTCAGGTGTTCCTTTTTCCATATTTCAGACTGTTTTTGAGAATCATGACTTGATACTATTAGAGGTTTGTTTTTTAAGAGAAGGGAGCCTGAGGCGGGAGCGGGGGTGCAGGGCTCAGTCCTGGTTTTATTGATGGACAGACCCCGTCTCCTCTCCATCCAGCTTCCCCATCTGTGGGGTGGGCTTTAAATGCAGGACCCCTGAGCACCTTCCATCACTATCATTCTCTGGGTCTGTTCAGACTGAGTGTAGGACAGTGGTGCACCCTGATCCTCACCTGGGGCTGTTGGGAGGCCATTCCAGCCGGTCCTCCTCTGGCTGGCTGTTCCCATACTGGCCCGGACAAAGCACCGAACGGAGATGAGCCTGTCTAGACTCAAAGTAGCAGAGGGGTTGAGAACATCCTCTACAGTCAGTTAGACATGGATCTTAATCCATTTACTAGCTAGGTAATCTGGGTCAGGCTATTTATCTTTTGTGTGCCTCAGTTTCCTCATCTATAAAATGGCCGTAATGATAGGACTTAGTTTACCAAGGACCAATGAGAAAGAGCATGTAAAGTAACTGATCTCAGGCAACCAGTGACTATTAGCTCCTATCACCAACTTCCTGATCTCTATGCCGTCAGGGGTAAGCAGCGAAGCCAATAAAGTGATCTATTTACGTGCACAGACTGGGGTTTGAGTATGGGCTCTACCATTGCTAGCTCTGGGACCTGGGGCAAACTTCTGGAGCCTCAGTTTCCTCATATGTCAAAGGGGGATGATAACATTCCCATATTAAAGAAGGGCTGTGAGTTGTGAAATCAGTTAACATCTGTGAACTGGTCAGAGAGTGCCTACCACACAGAGAGCACCTGAGTCATGTTAGTGATAGAGAACACAACCCCCCTGCCACCCCGTTCCAGCTGATGTGAGTGTGGCTGGGGTAGTGACTGCTCTTCCTTGGGTGCCCACTGCCTGTCAGGATGCTCACACGCGGTGTTCAGAACTCCCACGACAATGGGTCAAGGCAGGAATTAGGATTCATGCCACTTCAGATTGGGGAGACAGGTTCAAGGTGACTGCCTCAACATACCCAAGTTCAGAGGGAGGAGCTCCAACTATACACTGTGTCTTCCCCGTGACACCACATGCCCTGCCCCTGAGGATTTCTGACCACGGACCATGGAGAGAGGGGGAGGGCAGCCAGAAAAATGGTGTCCTTGAAGCCACGATGAAAAACGATCACTTTTCACTCTCCAAAGAGCTGGGATTCTAATTAAATCACCAGTTTCCTTTGCCCAAGGTGGGTCCAGGCTTAATAAAGGACCCTCTCCGCCGGAGGATCAATCTGGGGCTTGGAATGAAGCTGCTCTATCTTTTTGAGTCGGTGCCAATGGGCTGATTTGCTGTCACGGACCTCCTGATGAACGAGCCGGTTTACTCAATGGCTCAATAAGCTTGCCAGGACCCGGGGAAGGGAGAAATGACAAAATGGTCCCTACCTTCTATAAAGTACAACTTGAGCTCCTTAGCATGGCCAAGTAGACACAGGGAAAGATGAGAAGGGACAGGAAAGGAGGCGCATGGTGACACTGCTTGAGCTTGTTTGAGTCCTTCCCACCCGCCACCCCCCCCCCCCAGCCCCGTCTACTGAAAAATCCCAGAAGAAGGTATCAACATGGTAGGCAGCACCAGAAGAGTTTCACGGAGAGAGGACTGGGTAGGAGAAGTGTTTTGTAATTCGTGACAAGACAGAAGCCTCCCTTGCCCACCTGCCTCTGTCCCAGCACCAGGTGTTCTGACAAACCGAGGCTCAAAATTCAGCGGAGGCCCGAATAAAGATTCACATGAGCAGATGCCATGCAAACAGCACAGCTTTGGAGTGAGGCAGGCGGGTTAGATCCCCGCTCCATCACTTACCGGCTGTATGGCTTTGGACAAGCGCTCATTTCCATTTTCTTCTTTATAAACTGCAGATATTCATACCAAACCTTCTGGGGTGTTCCGACAGTTACACTGGTTCACACAAACAACATTCCCGGCACGCAGCAGGTGCCTAATAAATGTTAACAGATACCCAGGGATGTGCGGGGTCCCCGGGTCTCATTTTTAATGTGGGAATGGGACCAGAGATTCTATAAAAACCTGGCTGCTTCAGTCCCTACACATTTCAAGACTCCATAGCCTCCTCTGCCAAAGAGTTTATGAAATATTTGTAAAAAAAAGAAAGAAAAAGGACAGTCTATTTCCCTTCTGCAGCTGCAGGGAACGTTTTTGTCCATCAGCCTTCCAAAGGCAACAACGAATGTGCCTGTGTCGAAAGGGAGCTCCCCTAGCTGGCTGTCACCTTCCTTTGGGTCCCAGCTCACATATCACTTCCTCCAAGTGTGGCCCCTGGGCCAGCAGCAGCAGCATCTGTTATAAATGCTGACTCCCTGCCCTAGTGTGGACCTCAGGATGGAATCTGCGTGTTTGCAAGGTCCCTGCTGAAGCACACGTGTGTTGGAGAAACGTCTCCCCAACCCCAGAGGGGGCCAAACCCCCCATTACACCCTCTGAAGGATCCTGTGCATTCCTTTGTGACATCCACCTTGTGTAAACGATCAGCTACCTGGTGTGATTTTTGCTCCTTGTCTGCCTTTCCTTACTGGGCAGCTGACACCCCCGAATCAAGCCCCATGTTTGTCTTCTTCAGCTTTGTATGATCAGATGGCTGTGTTCCTAAGGACACAAAAGGAGTCACATAATCATTTTGGATGGATGGATGGATGGATAGATGGAAGGAAGGAAGGAAGGAAGGAAGGAAGGGAAGGAAAGAACAGTCCAGCTTCTTTCTCAGCCCCAACACACGCACCTTGGGAACCCAGAGAGTCTGTTACTGAGAAACAAACCAGAGGAGGGGAACCGTTCCCTCCCGGTATAAAAATGGATTGCCAATTTTCATCAAAGAAGGGTCACGTTGTGATAGTACCATTGGCATGGGGAGAAAGGAGTGGATAGATTTCACGAGATTTTGTGCATATCACAGGCGCTGAGGGTCTCGCCTGTCAAAGTGCAAACAGAAACATGTGCGCCCCCTGAAAACTTCACATTGTGTGTGTGAGGATTTGTATGAAGTAGCAATCCTCAATAATTATTGTACTCCGCAGCCATAAAAAGGAACGGAGTTCTGATACCTGTGTAGGGGAGGCAAACTCCTTTCTTTGGCTCGTCTGATAATGAAATTGACAAAAGACAGATGAAAAGGAAAAAAAACCAAACACCATAATTTCCTACATTCAGGGGCTCACAGAAACACAAGACTCCAGGAAGTGACCACAGCCTTCAGCTTTTATACCTTTTAGACAAAGAAACAATACATTCATGAGGAATTGACCAGATAAAGAAGTTTGAGCTTGGAGTAATAAACTAGTAAAGGAGTAACAAGCTTTGTTCATACAGCCTTCTTGGCTTTGAACTCTCCATACCTCTGGGGTATGTCTCTCTAGTATCTGGTGCAAGGAGGGAACCTTTCACATGGGAGATTATCTCCTGCTTCAGAGGGACAAAGAGGGTCAGAGTGTGTCCTTCTCACACTGGCTGCCTTAAGGAACTTTAAGATAATCAATATGCCGAAGCGGCATATTTTGGGGGCAGCCTGCCCTGAACCCCGTCACCTGCTATGGACATGAATGAACTTTCAGAACATGCCAGTAAATCTGAGAAGCCAGACAAAAAAGGCCATGTACTGGATGATTCCGTTCACACGAAATGTCCCCAGTAGGCAGATCCATAGAGACCGCAAGCAGATGGTCAGGGTCTGGTGGAAGAGAAATAGGGGAATGCCAGTCGATCAGGGGTTTCCTTTCGGGGGTGGGGGGGGAAGCAATGTTTTTTTTTTTTTAATTTTTAATGTTTATTTATTTTTGAGAGAGAGACAGAGCGTAAGTGCGAGAGGGCCATAGAGAGAGGGAGGGAGACACAGAATCTGAAGGAGGCTCCAGGATCTGAGCTATCAGCACAGAGCCCGACACGGGGCTTGAACTCATGAACCGCAAGATCATGTCCTGAGTCAAAGTTGGACGCTGAACCAACTGAGCCACCCAGGCACCCTGTAATGTTTTGAATCTAGATAGAGGGGATGGGTGTATTGAATGGCACCGAATTGCATACTTCAAACTGGTTGATCTCACGTTTTGTGAAGTTCACCTCAATTAAAAACAAAAATCACATGACGAGCTTTTAAAATGCCAGGTGACCAGCCCTCTACCTTACCCCACTGATTCTGACTCTTTTGATCTGAAAAGAGGCCCAGACCTTGGTTATTTTACAAAGTTCCCCAAGAGGTTACAATGAGTTTAAAGAAATACATTGTCGCGAAGAGGGTGTGACCTTGGTGTCCAGCCTACCGGGTCCGGGTTCTGTCCCCACCTCCTAATTGCTACTTCCCTGAACTTGCTTCCTCGTCTGTGAAAACGCCAGCTAAAATATTTACCACTGTTGTTTCAAATCACATTAGATCATGTTAGTAAAGCACAGGGGATGGGCATCTATTAGGCACACAAGAAATTATTGCTATAATTGTTGACAGTAGATGTCCAACTTGAACGGAAAGGTTCGAAGAGCCATTCAACAGAAAGTGATGGATCTTTTACTATTATTCCAGGACACTGGGCTTCCTCAGGGGCTGGGAAGGGCAAGCAAAAGAGGAATAAGGATACAAAGTTACCTAGAAAATTCTATTCTCTGCTATCAGTGGGTTTGTATAACCAGGCGTTTCAGGGAGAAAAAAAGCAGCCTTTCATCGCATAAAGGCCCTTGGAGCTTTCTTTTGTGTCTTTGGGAAAATGAAAAAAAATAGTGAGCAGAGAGGACCTAAGACTTCTTGGCACCGAGGTGGGTTTTGTTTCAAGGCAATTTTAATTCCATTTTTAACATCTGCTTTCTTTCCTCTGCTTTAGGTTGGATGAATTCAGGGGCAAATCGATCTCTCCTTCCATTCGCTCCAAGGGCTCAGGACTCTTTTCCAAGTAGTGCACAAGCTGCCTGATTTGAGATTCCTCTTCATGGAAGGACAGCAGGGGCTCTCTGGGGAGGGCAGAGCTAAGACCTAAGGAATCTAGACCGAAGGAATCAATAGCTACAGAATGCTTTATTTTTTATTTGTTTGGTTGAATCCTAGATCTGGTCTGTTTGTTGATTCTCTTCCTCCATTGAAAAGAGATTTATTAATAATAGCGGTCGATAGTATTTGTTAAGCACATACAATGAGTCAGAGATCATGCTGAATGCTTTACATACAGCATCTCATTTACATCTCAAAACCATCTATTAGTCTGGTGTTTTAAAGATAAAGAAACTGAGGAGCTAAGCAACTTGTCCAAAAGCCACAGAGCAAATGCATTTTAGATTGGGTTTGAACCTAAGTATCTCACCCCAGACCCCAGGTTGGTAACAATCACGCAAAGTGCCTTTTCATCACAAGGATCTTTTTGTCTAACACTCTAGTTTGACAAAAGACGCAACAACTTTCCAAAGAGGGGATGTGACTTTCCTGAGCCAGAGACACAGACTGACCCAGGGCCAAAGCTAGAAGCCAGCTCTCCAGTCTCACCTGCAAGATGGTATCATCTTGCAGGCAGGTTCCAAAATGATGTGCCTTTTTGTGCAGTTACTATCTTCTGGAAGTTTCCTAGGATACTCCAGACAGTAATGAGCCCCCTGCCTTCTCTGACTCATTCTGTCTATGCTTTAATATGTAGACCTCAGGTCCACAGCGTCATAGTTGGGATTCTGGTTCATTTTTCTAGGATTCTTTCTCTATTACAGGCAGCCTCTGCATTTATGGAGCACTGACTACATTCAGGGCTCCACAAACTATGGGATCTATTTTCCCAGATTTTCTCTCCTGTAATGCCTTCTCTGAGTTCCTCAAGCACAGAGTATTATTTAGGGCAGTGATAGCCGCTAAAACAAATAGATCCAAAGTATATGTTAGCTGAAACTCAGGAGAAGTTTATTTTTTTTTCTCACACAGCAGCTCAAGGAGATTCCAAATCCGTGGAGAGGTTCTATTCCAGGCTGTCACTCAGGGCCAGTGGAAGCTCTGACTTTTTCAACAGGATGTTGCAAGGTCATTCCTCACAATGAAGTTCAGCCGGGGGACAGGGAACGGCTGGAGAATTACACACGACAATTTGGGGGATGTGCCTGGAGAAGACACGTATCACTCACCCCTGCTCAGAACCCAGTCTTACAGGCACAGTGGCCTTTGAGGGAGGCTGGGAGATGTAGTCTGTGTATCCAGAAAGAAGAGAAAATGGATTTTGGTTAACAGAACCCTGTCTCTACCACCGAGAGCTAACTTCTTTCTTCTCTTTTGAACCCTAACTCCCTTCCCTGCATAGTGATCGTCCTCCTCTTAGAACATCTTCCATCTCTAGGGGCCTGAGGAGGTGGTCAGAACAGGAGCTCCCACTTCCTGGCAGAATGAGGCGCCTGTCCTAGCTTCTATCATCTTATGGGCATTTCATTCTCTGGCAACCAATGGAGCCAAGATTCCGGTTGGGGGTGCTGGTGGGGAGAGACTCTCAAACACTTGTGGTCCAGCTCTAACTGCGAGGTGGAGACTATCAAGCGTCTTAGAGTGCCAGGGGCTTGGCGCTTTGGAGCAAGATTTGGGTATCCCTTGTTCCTAACCGCTCACCACATCCTGGATCTTCATCATCAGACCACTGTGGAGGAGGAAAATTTTTCCTATACCCTTCAAGATTGTTTTGGCTGGTCTAAGAATTGAACTGGCACGAGACAGAGTAACAGGAGAAAATCAAACTGAATTATCTAAGAATAGGAGGTCTATGGGATGTCAGGCGATTGAGGCTTATATGGCATCCAGAGTTGAGGAGAAGGGGTAGGGGTCTGGGACGTCAGAGGGGGAGGAAGACAACTCACAGGAAGAGGTGAATGTTCGGTAAACCAATGCATGCTGGATCACTCGGGAGCAATGGGGCAAAGAGAGGAACCCCAGACTTTGCCAGCTTCCTCCCTGTCTACCGCACCACGATCACCTTATACTGTGGTTGTCGGCGGGGACTGCTTCCTTCCCACAGCAGGTCCTCTAAATTCTTTTAGACAGTTAGGGGGAAGGTCAAAGGCTCTTCCAGAGCCTTCTGTTTCTGAAAAAAAATCAGCCTAAAGTAATCCACGTGCCAAAGAGACACATTTTCAGGAGGCAAAGTTTGCTCCCCTACAGGGTTTAACTTTCAAGAGCAAAACCCAGCATCACGGAGCATCAGCCCTGAGTACAAAGCAGCAGCAATCTGCCGCAGCAGCTGCGGCTGGGCCCCTTCTCCCTCCCAGACGTGCCCCCCACCTCAGCTCCTGGGGAAGGGGCGCCCGAGTGTAACACAATGCTTCAGGCACAGAAACAGTATTAATTCAAATGCAGAAGAGGGGTGCTAGCTAAGCACCCAGAGACCGGGCATTAAAACACATTTGGAAATGAGCTCAGACTGAAGACTTCGAACCCAACAGAGTTCCCGAGCCTCTGCCAAGCCTCATCAATTGAACAGCTGTGCATGCATTGTGCACAGCTCTCTTTTGTTCTTCCAACTGCCCAGATCAATTGTTTGAGAGTCCTCTGCCATGACAAGTAATCCCCCCCACCCCCAACATGTAGGACCCAATCTGTTGATGTGTAAAGTTTCGATAACACGCTTCCTCTAAAGCCACTCTGACCTTAAAAGTAATCACGGGATGAAAAAAGGCCTCTGGAAAAGATGTCATCAGACATTTGCTTAAAATGAGAATAAGTACTCATGAAAAATTTCAAATACTAATAGATTTTTTTTTTTTGATTCCTGGGCTTGGAACACATTTTAAAATATGATTTAAATTGCTTAAATTTCAAGTCTACTTTCATTCAACAAATAAACGATGATATTTAGTCCCTCTTTACGTCCTCTGCTGTCTAGAACTCGTGTGTCACTGTTGGCTCTGGAGGTCGGGGGTCCATTCGGTCTGGGTTCTTATTTCAAACCATTTACAGCAATTTGGGATTCTTCTGGCACAGGACTTCCACAGCCCGCAGTTTGTGACTGTGTTTTGAGATTATTTTTGTTTTTCAAGTAAGACATGCCCTCGCAGAAAGGAAGCGTTGAACTTGATAGTCTTTACATACTAGTCCCTCACCTAACCAGTACTCCAGTATTACCACGGTAACATTACCACGGTACCAAGGGACTGCAAATGTCATTCTTTGTGGTATTTTAAGTAAAATGTGAATTTTATAAACCTAATCAAGGTTTGAAAAGTTAGCCTGTAGGAAAGGAAGGAAGGAAGGAAGGAAAGAAGGGAGGAAGGGAGGGAGGGAGGGAAAGAGGGAGGGAGGAAGGAAGGAAGGAAGGAAGGATGGAAGGAAGGAAGGAAAGAAGGAAGGGAGGGAGGGAGGGAGGAAGGGAAGAAGGGAGGGAGGAAGGGACAGAAGAAGGAAGGGAGGGAGGGAGGGAGGGAGGGAGGGAGGGAGGGAGGAAGGAAGGAAGGAAGGAAGGAAAGAAGGGAGGAAGGGAGGGAGGGAGGGAGGGAAAGAGGGAGGGAGGAAGGAAGGAAGGGAGGAAGGAAGGAAGGAAGGAAAGAAGGAAGGGAGGGAGGGAGGGAGGGAGGAAGGAAGGAAGGGAGGGAAGGAGGGAGGGAGGGAGGGAGGGAGGAAGGAAGGAAGGGAGGAAGGAAGGATGGAAGGAAGGAAGGAAAGAAGGAAGGGAGGGAGGGAGGGAGGAAGGGACAGAAGAAGGAAGGGAAGGAGGAAGGAAGGAAGGGAGGGAGGGAGGAAGGAAAGAAGGAAGGGAGGGAGGGAGGGAGGAAGGGACAGAAGAAGGAAGGGAAGGAGGAAGGAAGAAAGGGAGGGAGGGAGGAAGGAAAGAAGGAAGGAAGGAAAGGAGGAAGGAAGGGAAGGAGGGAGGAAGGAAGGAAGGAAGGGAGGAAGGAAGGAAGGAAGGATGGAAGGAAGGAAGGAAAGAAGGAAGGGAGGGAGGAAGGGAGGAAGGGATGGAAGAAGGAAGGAAGGAAGGAAGGAAGGAAGGAAGGAAGGAAGGGAAGGAGGGAGGAAGGAAGGAAGGAAGGAAAGAAGGAAGGGAGGGAGGAAGGGAGGAAGGGATGGAAGAAGGAAGGAAAGAAGGAAGGAAGGGAGGGAGGGAGGGAGGAAGGGACAGAAGAAGGAAGGGAGGGAGGAAGGGAGGGAGGAAGGAAGGAAGGGAGGGAGGGAGGAAGGAAAGAAGGAAGGAAGGAAAGAAGGGAGGAAGGAAAGGAGGAAGGAAGGAAGGGAGGGAGAAGGGAGGGAGGAAGGAAGGAAAGAAGGAAGGAAAGAAGGAAGGGAGGGAGGGAGGGAGGAAGGAAGGAAGGAGGAAGGGAGGTAGGGAGGAAGAAAAAGGTGAAAAAAGAGATCTGTGTCCTTCTGTCCCCGTGTTCCACGGTGGCATGAGTGGTGAAATTTTACAATTGTAATTTTGGTGTTGAATAAAGCTTGGCCATAACTTTTCTGTCTCAGCTTATGGCATCCAATTCCACAGCACGAGGGACATCCTAGGGCCTCCAAATCCTGACAAATGTTCTTTGTGTTAATGGAGGCTACCCCAGGGTACTAATGGTGGGTGGAAGGTTCTGGCTGCTGCAGTTTCCAGAAGCAAGGCTGCAGCCCCAAGGGCAGGGGACTACACCCCCATCGTTTACAAAAGTCGCCCAATTGGGGTTTTCAGGATAAGCAGAGCACACAGGGCAGGGCAGGTGCAAACCTCAGCCTCAGCCTTCCAGCAGACACGACATCCAGGGGCCCATTAAACCGCCAGTGCACTGTAACCAGAGCTTTAAACACTGCGTCGATACCGGGAGTGCATCGCGAGGGCCTGGGGTTCCGCCTTCCTACTTTTCCTTCAAGGTTCAGCTCAGGCCAAGCCAGCAGTGTGAATCCCACCAGTTATCCTCTGCCCTTGTCGGGTCATTCCGTTCACATCTACCCAGAGCCCAGAGATGGACTCTACTCAGGATGAAACACGTCACAATAAAACCAAACTTGATGCAACCCTGCCTAGAAAAGTTCTGCCTCGGAGTGGTTTTCTGTCTACTCATCTATCTTGATTAAAACATTTTCTCAAAAGTTGAAACAGAGCCTGAGCTCAGGTTTCGTGGCTACAAAGAGCCTACCCTGTTCCCCCATCCGGGCACCTCGCGACGCTCTTTCCTTGGAGCGCACGTTGTTATAGGACACTTCACTTCCGCTCTCATATCCTCCGCTACCTACAAACTTCTGCGAAGACCCTGAAATTACCAACAGTAACAGATCTCAGCTACTCCCAGGATTCCCACTACACAGATGAGGACGTCCCGTAGCCTCAGGCCTAGTCAGACATCACAAGACTTCCTTTAGAGATGGCTCGGGGCGGGGGAGGGGTAGAGCCTGGTAGCTTGGAGCACAGGCTGTGGAGTGATGCCTGACTGAAAGCCCTGTCTCATTACTGGCCAGCTGTGTGGTCTTGAGCATGCTGCCTAACCTCTCTGAGCCTCAGTGTCATCACTAATGAAACAGGGATAATGGCAGCATTTCCCTTTGCAGCCTGAGAATCAAAGGAGACAACACATTAATGTCTGGAGGTTAACCCAGTATCTCGCTCACGGCAGGTACTCACCCCCAAAACGTCAGCTATTACCGTCACAGGTAAATGGATCGGGCGATTAGGATATCTCTACTCTTGGACCAGGAACCTGAAGATGTCACTTACCTCCACCTTGAAAAATCCAGGGAGGTGTTGAATGGCCAAGACCCCAATTTATTCAAGCTATGATGTCAAATGGTTGGCCCTAAACAGCAGTCCTGATACATGTTAACACCCAGAGACAGTCAACAAACAGGAAGGAGAATAGTAGAATCCTTGCTTGGAGGGGACCATCAAGGTCACGCCTTCCTTCTTCCTGTCCTCTCTTCCACGAGCCCTGTGGTTCACCTCATTCTAATGATGGAAACGTTAATTTAAGTGAGTACATTTCATACCATGAGAACTAAGATTTCCCCCAGTGCCACGAATGGTAGATATTATCGTCTTCCTATTGCCAAGTTGGAAACTGAGGCACAGAGAGGGTAAGAACCTTTCCCTAGGTCACACAGCTCTTGAGCAGCACATGTGAGACCAAGCCCCAGGCCTCTCTGCCTGCGCATATTTCACTACATCTCACTGCCTTCAGAAGAGTAAAACATTATTTGCTGAGCTGAATAAAGAGCCTTCTCTCCCTTTGGAAATGGAGGTACGATAGTCAGGGTCTGGATTTTGGTAGAATGCCATTTTAAATGTCCTCTTATGATCCCACTGAACACCTCTCTCCTCCTCTCTCCACTTTCCCAAAGGCCAGGGGAGCAGTTCATAAAGCAGCGTTTTCCTGTATGACACTTTCCTCAATGCAGGGGTCAACATCTTTGGTCCCTGGGAAATAGCCTGCTAACGAGAGTCTCCGTCTGAATCCCGGTGGATAATAAATAGCCCTTTGTCCTTTCTCTGCAGCTCCCGCCTCCTCGGTTTGAGTCAGAAGGCAGCGGCCCCTGATAAGAGTCTTCTGGAACCTGCCCGGAGTTCCCTCCTCCTTTCGGTAGGGGGTGGGAATGCCAGGAGAAGCTGGTGTAAACATCAGGGTCCAGAGGATTTCCCTCCCAGCTCTGCTGCTTCCGGCCTGTGTGAACACGGGAGAATCACGGTGGTCCTCTGAGGCTCACCTGTCACTGTGCCCGGCGGGCAGGCACTCAGCAGTGAGTCTATACAATCCCCGTCCTGTGTCCAAACCCCCTTTGCAGGAGACAGCAGAGTCAGGAAGGAGAGGCAACAGAGGCCCCCAGGGGAGCTGGTAAATTGCAGCCGAGTCGTCTCCCGGCTCCCGGTGGAAGCAACACTGTGCCATGAGAACGTGCAACAGGGAGGCTGGTGGGGTCTGCAGGAGGGAGCGTTCCCGACCGTGAAGTGAGGACCTGAGGATAACAGTTAGCCAAGACGGCGCAGAAAGCATTTCAAGCTGAGAAGATGGCATTTTCAGAGGCCATTCCTTGTAGGGTGCTCTGTGCAAAACTGAAATGTCACGGAGAGCCCAGCACGGCTTTGGGGTCAGCATAAGCTACGTCCCTCCACCCAGGCAGGGTCTCTCTTTCTTCTGTGTCGGAGCAGGTGTGGGTCTGCCTGATGCTCTGTCTCCGTGATGGGACAGTCCCACTGGGAGGCCATATATATACACACACGTTTAGGTAAATTAAAGTTCTTTTGTTTACCTGTTATTTCCCACATCATGCAAAAATGGATAGATGCTTTTCGACCGCCTGGTGTTGGAAGGTGTGTTCGGAGTGGATTTGACAAAATATAGGACAAGGGGCATGCAGAGAATTCCTCAAAGGAGGCACGGAGGACGCAGAGGTGCATCTCAAAGAGGGAGCCAGTCAGCCATCATATAAACAGACTGAAATACAACCGGAAGCCAGCACGTCTGCTGAGTGGGGGAAAAATGCCGTGTGTGGTTTCTAATGTGAGCCCCTGACTGTAGGTCAGGGACAGGCGTCGACACTGCACGGGTTGATCTGTGATTCAGCTACTTCTCACTGGGGCGTCTCTACCTCCCAGGCTCCAAGATGTGGAGCAGAAAGTATCAGTTTATTTCACGATCATGTGCACCAGAAAAGGTAGCTAGTTACGACCAGAAAAGGTAGCTGGTTACCAACGTGTCAAACCCCAAATGTATTAATTCATGGATTCCACAAACATCTGAGTATTTATTATGGGCCCATCCCTGTGCTGGTAGTGAAGAATAAAGAAAAAAGAAGGCTGCTGTCCCCACCTTTAAAGAGAACACAGTTTGATTCAGATATAAAGGCATTTACCCTTCTGGAGGTCGAGCTGATATTGGACTCAAAGCCCTAAATTACATTGAAAGACTATCTCCTGGGGCTAGTCCCTACCCTAAATTCCATCTTGTGGGACTGAAGGCCCCCAGGCAAACAAAGAAGCTGCCATCAGGCACGCCAGGCCCACGGCTTAGAGATTACCCCTCCGAAGCCAATGACACATACCGGATCTCTCTTTGAATTCTGGACTACTCACCATGTGACTAACTGCAAATTCTTTAGCTTCTCTGAGCCTTTGGATTTCCTTATCTGTGAACTAGAAATGAACAGAACCATCATACATGTCTGCTGTGGTGATTACACGGGAGAGCGGATGCTCTGGATGCTTCAAAAATGGTACCCGTGATGATGGTGATGGCCACCATGAAGGAGCAATGCTGAAGGAGTTGGTGATGTGGCTCCAAAGGCCTTCCCCGAAGAGAAGATCATGGGTAGAAGCCACATTCTCACCACTACGCCCTCATCCTTCTTATGCAACATCATAAACACCCTTCTCATCCTTCCTGGAGCCCCCGCACCAGTGGGCTATTCAGGAAGCTTCCCTCTTTATCTTCTCTTCACACAGCGGTTACAGAAACCATTTGCTTACCATGGTCCCCTCCCTGTATTTCAATGACAACTCATCCAACAAAGCCGTCTCAGAGAAATGGTCTTGTACTTCCTCACAGGAATACTGCTCTCTTTTGCCAGCCTGGGTTATCGCGGTCCATTGTTTGGCCTACACAAAGGAAGTCTTAATGGGAGACGCTCCTGGCAGAGGGTTTTATGCCTGAATGGTGTCCTTCTGTTGTTTTAAATGGGTCTGAGGAGCAGTTTCAAAGCTCCTTATTCACGGACCTGAACAGGCTCTAAGAGAGTCTCTGTCTTAGCTGTTTCCAGAGTCTTCTCTCCAATGACAGGGAAGTCCTATCAACTCCCAACATCCCCTTCCGTGTGCTCAGAGGAGGCCCAGAGACCTGCCCAGGGAGCACAGCTCGAGGCTCAGACACGAACTGTCCACACACAATGCCCTTATTAAAGTGCCAATGCCATGCACAGAAAGCACTCCGCAAGCTCTTGGGGGGCCTCCAGAGAGAGAAGGAGAAGCAGGTAGCAGAATGGCAAAGACAAGACACGACTAGCTTTGTTCAGATGGGGCTGGCTTCCTCCCCAAGTTCTGTCAGTAACCCACTGGCTGACATGGCCAATCACCTCAACTCTTTGAGACCCTTTCCTCATCTGTCAAATATGAGTGTCTCATAGCACAGTGGATTATTGTATTCGGTCCTGCATCAAATCTATAATGAGGTAGGTGTTATTGTTAGCCTCATTAAAAAAATTTTTTTAATGTTTATTTATTTTTGAGAGAGTGAGAGAGACTGTGGATGGGGGGAGGGGCAGAGAGAGAGGGAAATACAGAATTTGTAACAGGCTCCAGGCTCTGAGCTGTCAGCACAGAGCCTGATGTGGGGCTCGAACTCACGAACCCTGAGATCATGACCTGAGCCGAAGTCGGACGCTCAACCGACTGAGCCACCCATGTATCTCTTATTAGTCTCATTTTATAGATAAGGACACGGAGGCTGGAAAGTCAGGTGGCTCACCCAAAATCACAGGCGGTCAGTGGTGGAATCAAAACTTGAACCCCGAACTGTGGGACTCGATCAGTCCCTGTGATTTGTCACATCGCCTGCCTTTCCTCATAAACTGTAACCCCTGTCCGTGCTGCAGCAGAGAATCCATGCCAGCTCAAACTGTCACCTGGAAGCTGCCACCCAAATCTCATTTTAGGCTCTAAGCCTGCAGGGATTTGATCCAAGGGCAACAGGGACACCAGAATCTGGTCGAAGAAAGACTGTGTAATTAACCCACATATCTACACAGAAGTTCCTCAAACTGACCTGTGCTTCTGTATCGATCAGGGTAATTAAGGTTAGCTGTTGCACCAAATAAGCCCTGAGGTCTCAGTGGCGTTTACACAATAAAATTTTATTACACAGAACAAGAAGCGTCAAGACCCAAAGCCCCCATGGTTACTACGGCAGGAGAAGAGAGAGTGTTGGGGCCCCACTGGGGCTGAGATGTCCTTCAAAAGAGGTAAGGGGCACACAGGAACACCATGGTAAGTCACTCGAAGCCTCTAGCCCAAGTGGGCAGCTCAGTCAAGAGGAATATGGCTCTGCAGGGGGGCAATTTCTGATCGATCGTCTCCTCTCAGAGTGAGCTGCCTCTTTAGCTCAGTGTTGGGGGTGGGAGGTAAGAGGAGCTTGGACCAAGAGGCTCAAGGAAACCGGTAGGATATGCGTAGAGTGGAATAGTCCCCAAAAAGCAATTCACAGGAGAGAAAAGTGTGTTCAGAAAAGAGGGAGGTGATAGCCGAGGTGGGAAACAGACTCGGGTGCAATAGAGATGCCCTCTGCCTGCTCTTTTCAGGGCTTCTCTGCCATCTTCCTTGCTCCAGTGCACCTGCCCAGGGTGGCACCTGATGCCTTGTGTCATACAAATAGCCTGGGCTTTGGGGTCAGACTAGAGCACAGTCTGAATTCCAGCTCCACCATGGTATCAGCTTTGAGATTTTATTTTATTATTTAAAAAAAATTTTTTTAATATTTATTTTTGAGAGAGAGACAGAGTGTGAGCTGGGGAAGAGGCAGAGAGAGGGAGACACAGAATCAGAAGCAGGCTCCAGGCTCTGAGCTGCCAGCACAGAGCCTGATGTAGGGCTCGGACTCAACAACCGCGAGGATCATGACCTGAGCCGAAATCGGACACTTAACCGACTGATCCACCCAGGCGCCCCAGCTTTCAGATTTTAAATACGTGTTTTAACTACTCTGAGCTCAGTTCCTTCATCTGGGAAATGAGAATGTTAACATTATCTGTGATCAGCCGGGCTCTTTGGGTTGTGATAGAAACCCGATTCAAACCCAACCGAACAAAAATAAGAGGAAATTTATTGGCACATTTAGTGTAAAAGTACAGCAGAGGCTTCAGATGAAGTTAGATCTGTCTATCTCTGCCTGTGTGTCTTTCTATATCTTGTTCACGTGCATGCAGACACACAGACACACAGACACATTCCTTGGTCCCTTGTTGGATTCCTTTTGAGGCAGGCTCTTCCTATGCAGCAGCAAGGATGTCTCCCTCAAACCCTGATTGGCTCAATGGCAACCACATGCCCAGCCCTGACCAATCACTGAGGTCCAGGTTGGAAGATTCTGAGTCAGGTGCTCCGCCTTGTGGTCCAGCCACTGTCAGTGCCCCAAATGGGAAGATGGATGGTTCCCAAGTTGATGATGATGCTGAGCAAACAAAAAACAGTGGTGTTCTTTGATGCTAGCTCATTGTGCTGCTGAGGAATTCAATGAAGCACTTGGCCCTGGTGCCCAGCACAGTACCTGGTATATGGTAGGTGCTTAATAACATCTGGTCTCTCCTGTCATGATCCGTTGTTATGTCTGTCAAAAGTTCCTTCTCCTATGTCCCACTACCTTATTCTCCCAAGGCCCTGTTATTCCCGTGTTTGAGGACCCCAGCACCAGGCTGGCTTCATGGGCATGTCACCTGTGTGGCCACTTAAGACCCTGTGTTCAAGAGAGCCCCACACGTGGCTTAATGCTCTCTTGTAGCCATCTGGAAATTCTCAACTTCTTTTATCTTTAATTTTTTTAATGTTTATTTTTGAGACAGAGACTGAGCACAAGTGGGGCTGGGGCACAGAAAGAGGGAGACACAAAATCCAAAGCAGGGTCCAGGCTCCGAGCTGTCAGCACAGAGCCTGACGCAGGGCTCAGACTCACGGACTGTGAGATCACGACCTGAGCCGAAGTCCGACGCTCAACCGACTGAGCCACCCAGGCGCCCCCAGCAATTCGTGACTTTTGAACAAAGAGTCTTGTATTTTCATTTTGCACTGGGCCCTACAAATGACTCAGCTGGCCCTGCCCAGCATCCTATAACCAAGGCTGCCCCTGTGGGCCTGAGGTTCATCACGTTTAATGACTGTTATTCCCAAAGAGAAGTGTCCCCAGTCTCGGACCTTTTTAACTGAGGCTGGATAAACTGGTGAGGCACACCCACAGATCACTGACCATCTTCTTTCTCTAACTTCTAACCTAAGTGAGGCCTCTTCTGCTTTATGCGCTCAAGGAGTATGCTCTTTCCTTTGAGGACCCTGATCACAGTGATTCTTCTGTGTGTGAAAAGCTGTCTCCCTCACATAAGCATGAGTCTCGTGAGTAGAGGGACTGTGTCTTTTTTCATTTTTGTTTTTAAAGAATGTCCTCCTTGCCAGAGAGTTGTAAAGAGTGCAGAGTTTTCCACAGACCCTTCACCTAGCTTCTACTAATAACATCTTACGTAACCATGGTACCTTCCTCACAACTAAAAAATGAACATCGGTACAACACTACCAACTAAACTACAGACTTCATTTACGGTTTGCTGGCTTTTCACGGGTGTCTTATTTCTGTCCAGGGTCCAGCCCAGAATCTCCTATGCAGGGAACGACCATGTTTCCTTCATCTCCTCTGATCTGTGATGGTTTCTCAGTCTTCCCTGGTCCTTCTTGACCTTGACACTTCTGGAGAGGGTACTTGTTTTTGCTCGCCACTCTATGCTCTGTGACCGGCACACGGTAAGGGCTTAGTGAGAGTCTGTGGGATGACCGTAAGGGTCTCAAACTCTGAAGAGGAAGGAAGCAGCTCACGAGTGGTAGGTTTGTGGAGAACGTGAGGGTGCCCTTAACCACGTCCCGAGATAAGTGCCCTTTTGGACTGGCTCCCACATGCTCTCTAGGCGGTGGTTAGCAGAATGAGGAACCGAATTTGGAAACAGGAAGAGAGGTGGGAACTTTTATCAGGAACTAATTGCACAGACCTTTCCTCATGAGTTGTTAGAAGGGGAAGAACCTGGGTGTCCTTCACAGCCCTCCTGGAAAAGGAGGCTCCTGCTGCACTGGCCCCCTAACCACCTGCGGCTGATTGCATGGCATGTGCCAGAACTCATACGTCGTTCTTAAAGGACCCACGCAAGGCTGACAGCATCCTCAAAGACTTGGGGAAATGACAAGGCCAAGGTGGGCGTTTGAGTCTTTCTCCCCAAGTCCATCCGCGAGTTTCTCCCTTCCACAAGCAAAACTGGGAGGAGGGTTGAGAAATCCTCCTGCAGGTCCCCTTGGGGAACTTGGGCTTCCTCTTTCGAGATAAAAGTCCAGGGGGAAGAGGGACATAACATGCTTGTGTTGGCTGGGCTCACGTTGTCAGGGGGATGGTAATACTTTCTGAATTCTTCCCCAAATTTTTACACGGCTGATGCAGTAATTTCATGTACAGGAATTTATCATAAGGAAATCATCACACATGAAAACAAACTGAGCATATATAACGGTGTTCAAGAAACCATTATTTGTAATAATGGGACTGGAAATGTCCCATAGGCTAAAATGGCAATACTAAAGAGTATTATGGGCTATCCCCTATGACAGAGTACTATGTAGCTGTTGGAAATAATGTTTTAAATCCTTTTTATGAGGTAGACAGTGCTTACCACTCTCTGCAACTTATGAGCTATGTAAAAAAAGATACGGATCCCAATAAAACAGAACGACAACAGCCACATTCAATGCTACAGTAATACATGGAGGGACTGTGGTTGATGTTTTATTTTATCCCTTAGATTTGCCTCGACCTTCCGAGTGTTCTCCAGTAAATGTACATTGCCTTTTGTAATTTAAAAAAAGAACAAATAAAACCACACATATTTTGGGATTGAAGGAGCCTCCTTAGGTGGAAAAGACAAATTATCATTTTGAATCTTTAAGCAGGGGAAGTATTGACTACAACATCTGCAACAAGGGGACTGATTCCACAAAAGAAGCTTCCCTTTAAAAGCAAGGCTCAGGGGCGCCTGGGTGGCGCAGTCGGTTAAGCGTCCGACTTCAGCCAGGTCACGATCTCGCGGTCCGCGAGTTCGAGCCCCGCGTCGGGCTCTGGGCTGATGGCTCAGAGCCTGGAGCCTGTTTCCGATTCTGTGTCTCCCTCTCTCTCTGCCCCTCCCCCGTTCATGCTCCGTCTCTCTCTGTCCCAAAAATAAATAAACGTTGAAAAAAAAATTAAAAAAAAAAATAAAAGCAAGGCTCAGAAGCTCTGACGAGAAAGGCCGGGGACACGGAGGTAGGTGGGGGTCGATCTGCCCTTTGCTCCTGAGTAACAAAGGAGCCTTGCCTGGCTTAGCTCTGGTTTCCTCACATCTGTGGACCCAACTACCTATTCAACACTGTGTCCAGCACTCCTTTGTGCCCGATAGTGCCCTAAGCCCTTGAATTTAAATGGGGAATCATCGGGAAGTCCTAAGAACATATGCAACAAAGACTGCTTTTGTTCCTAATAAGAAAGTGACTTGTGAATTCCCTAGCAAGCGACCCAACCAGCTGTATGATCCTATTTTCACTCCCTTCATTCAGTCCATCAACATTCTCCAAGCACACACAGTACTGGGCACAAAGATAGTGTTCTCAGATGTAAGAGTACATGAAGCTCCCCTGATGGCTGCTAAAAATCCCTACTTCTAGGGGCGAGGTCCGGGGGTTCTGATTCAATAGGTGTGGGTGGTCTGGGAAGCCATGTTTTCAGCAATGACCCCAGGTGAGAGATGCGGGCAGCCTTACAGACACCCCTGGGAAACTTGACGCTGGGCAGGCTGAAAAACCCAAAAATAATAACAACAGTGGTTCCCCTCCAGGAGATTGTAGTCTGGAGGGGCTTATACACAATTGTTCATTAAAGTTTATTTCTTTATTTTGAGAGAGACAGAGGGAGGGAGAGAGAGAATGACTGGGGAAGGGGCAGAGAGAGAGAGGGAGAGAGAGAATCCCAAGCAGGCTCTGTGCTCCAACACTGAGCGCCTCACTTGGGGCTAAATCTCGCAACTTTTGAGATCATGACCTGAGCTGAAATCAAGAGTTGGACACTCAACTGACTGTGCCAGTCAGGGACCCCAACAGTTGTTAATTTATTAGAAAATTTTTACTAGCATGAAAATACCCCTAACATCAAAACTAGAAAATCAGAGCTACCTTTGAATTAAGACTTCTGACGAACCAGGAATTGTATGAAACACTTTATCTCATTTAATCTTTGTAGCTGCTCTAAGATTCAGGATGGTAACTCCCATTTGAAAAATAAGGAATGCCCAAAAGACTCCACCAAAAAACTGCTAGAACTGATACATGAATTCAGCAAAGTTGCCGGATATGAAATCAACCTACAGAAATCGGTTGCATTTCTACACACCAATAATGAAGCAGCAGAAAGAGAAATCAAGGAATTTTTCCCATTTATAGTTGCACCAAAAACTATAAGATAACTAGGAATAAACCTAACCAAAGAGGCAACAGATCTGTACTATGAAAACTAGAGAAAACCTATGAGAAGAAATTGAGGAAGACACAAAGAAATGGAAAAAAACACTCCATGCTCCTGGATAGGAAGAACAAATATTGTTAAAATGTCTATACTATGCAAAGCAATCTACGCATTTAATGCAATCCCTATTAAAATACCACCAGCATTTTTCACAGAGCTAGAACAAACAATTCTAAAGTTTGTATGGCATCAGAAAAGACCCCAAATAGCCAAAGCAATCTTGAAAAAGAAAAGCAAAGCAGGAGGCATCACAATCCCGGACTTCAAGTGGTATTACAAAGTTGTGATCATCAAGACAGTATGGTACTGGCACAAGAACAGACACTCAGATCAATGGAACAGAATAGAGAACCCAGAAACGTATGCCCAACTAATCTATGACAAAGAAGGAAAGAATATTCAATGGAAAAAAGACAGTCTCTACAGCAAGTGGTGCTGGGAAAACTGGACAGCGACATGCAGAAGAATGAACCTGGACCACTTTCTTACACCACACACAAAAATAAACTGAAAATAGAAGACCTAAATGTGAGACAGGAAATGATCAAAATCCTACAGGAGAACACAGGCAGCAACCTCTTTGATCTCAGCTGGAGCAACTTCTTACTAGACACGACTTTGGAGGCCAGGGAGACAAAAACAAAAATGAACTATTGGGACTTCACTGAGATAAAAACCTCTTTCACAGTGAAGAAAACAATCAACAAAATTAAAAGGAAGCCTACAGAATGGTGGAAGGTATTTGTAAACAACATTATCTGATAAAGGGTTACTATCCAAAATCTATGAAGAACTTACCAAACTCAATGGCCAAAAAACAAATAATGTAGTTAAGAAATGGGCAGAAGAGACAGAGACATTTCTCCAGAAAAGACATCCAGACGGCTAACAGACCCATGAAAAGATGCTCAACATCACTCATCATTGATGTGGGAAACAAAGGCAGAAAGAAATAGCAGATAAAATTTAATTTCCTTATAACCTGCAGCCCACTGACAGATACTTGAGGCAGGCAGACTAGAACTATCTCCAGGAACTCCCTATGCCTTCATGCTAATGCTTTGCTGGTGGTGGTGGTGGTGGTGGGCACTCTTAGCTTGACAATACCTAGGCCTCTAGTCTCTTATGAGACTTCTTTAGCGTATGAAAATCTCACTGGAAACTTCCCCTGGACTTTACCTCCCCAACTCCCAAATATATATATAACCAGTGTCTCCACAGGGTCTAGGAAAGCTCTTCCTGCCCACAGATTCTGTTCCTGAACTTTCATAAAATCACCTTTTTGCACCAAAGACATCTCCGCCTTCAAGAATTCTTTCTTGGCCATCAGCTCTGGATGAACTCCACTATCACCCCAAAAGCCTCATCAATCATCAGGAAATACAAATAAAAACTACAATGAGATACCACCTGTCTCACACCTGTCAGAATGGCTAACATCAACAACACAAGAAACAACAGGTGTTGTGAAGAATGTGGAGAAAGGGGAACCTTCTCACACTTTTGGTGGGAATGCAAACTGGTGCAGTCACTCTGGAAAACAGGATGGAGGTTCCTCAAAAAGTTAAAAATGGAACTATCCCATGACCCAGCAATTTCACTACTAGGTATTTATCCAAAGGATAAAAAAATACAGATTTGAAGGGGCACATGCACCCCCGTTTATAACAGCATTATCAACAATAGCCAAACTATGGAGAGGGCCCAAATGTCCATCGACTGACAAATGGATAAGGATGTGTCTGTCTGTCTGTCTCTCTCTCTCACACACACACACACTGTACTATTACTCAGCCATCAAAAGAATGAAATCTTGCCATTTGCAATGACATGGGTGGAACTAGAGAGTATCATGCTAAATGAAAGAAGAGAAAGACAAATGCCACATGAGTTCACTCATGTGAAATTTAAGAAACAAAACAGGGGGCGCCTGGGTGGCGCAGTCGGTTGGGCGTCCGACTTCAGCCAGGTCACGATCTCGCGGTCCGGGAGTTCGAGCCCCGCGTCGGGCTCTGGGCTGATGGCTCGGAGCCTGGGGCCTGTTTCCGATTCTGTGTCTCCCTCTCTCTCTCTGCCCCTCCCCCGTTCATGCTCTGTCTCTCTCTGTCCCAAAAATAAATAAACGTAGAAAAAAAAAATTTAAAAAGAAACAAAACAGATGCACACAGGGGAAGAGATGGAAACATAAGATAAAAACAGAGAGGGAGGCAAACCATAAGAGACTCTTAAGCACAGAGAACAAACTAAGGGTTGTTGGAGGGGAGGTGGGTTGGGGAGATGGGCTAGGTGGGTGATAGGCATTAAGGAGGGCACTTGTGATGAGCACTGGGTATTATAGGTAACTGATGAATCCCTAATGTCTACTCCTGAAAACAATATGATACTATGTATTAATGAACTTGAATTTAAATAAAATCTTGGAAGGAAAAAAATAAAAAAAATAAAAAATGTGGAATGAATGAATTTACTCTTGGTACACAGTTTATGAATGGTGGATCCCAGATACGAGCTCAAGGTTCCTAACAACAAAGCTGTGTTCTTAGTCTAGTGGCCAGTGCTACGAATACACCGTGGTGAAGAGTGGTTTGAATTAAGCACCCTGGGGGCTTGGGGAGCCTGAGGGTGCTGGGGAGGGTTTAGGGTGCTGTGTCAAGTGCCCAAGCTGAGCGTTGAAGATGGGTTGGAGTCATGTGGGCAAAGAAGGGAGAGGTCAGGTTTGAGGCAAAGTCTGTGCTGGCCCATGTTTGGGAAGCTACTAGGACCTGGAGACACTTGTGCACCCATGAACTTTGGGCACATGCAACATGCAGGCTGTAGAAGGTGTGGCAAGATCACAAGGTACTGTTATGTCCTCTCTGGGGATTGGAATCTTGTACTACAGGCACTGGGGAGCAACGAAGTGGAAATCATCAACTTTAGGTTTTTGAAGGATCACTGTGTTGGGAAAAAAGACACAGAACTAGCATTGTTTACAGGTAATGTGATTATCTAACCCAGGAAAGCCACCTGAAAACGTCTAGGAACAATAGGAAAGGACAATAAAATGGCTGCATGCGCAAATAAATACACAAAAATCAATACCTTTCTTATATGTTTGTAATAAGCTGTTAGAAAATACGATGGAAAACAACCCCATTCCCCCATAGCAGCCAAAGTAATTTGCAAAAATAATTTGTTCTTAAACCCTCAAGGAATAAACTTAACTCTATGAAGAAAATTACAAAACTTTACTGAGGAACATTAACAAATACCTTGGCTTCATGTAGAAACACATCGTCCTCTTAAAAGGCAAGTCTCGGTATTATAAATAGGTTCTCTTTTAATCAATTTCCTGGTTTAATGCAATTACAATATACATCCCGGTAGGATGGTTTTTGGCAAATCTGACAAAATAACTCTAAAATGCATTTGGACAAACGAATGGGTGAAAAGAGCCAAGAAAAAAAAAACTAAAGAAAGTAGTAAGGTGAGATTATAATATGTTTAATATCTGTGAGTGCTGGCATGGGGAAGAATAAATTTAAAAGCGTGGCACTGTTGCAAAAAAGTTAACATATAGTGTCGCACTGTTTTCAGGAGTAGACGTTAGTGATTCATCACTGACATATAATACCCAGGGCTCATCACAAGTGCCCTCCTTAATGCCCATTATCCACCTAGCCCATCCCCCCAACCCACCTCCCCTCTAGCAACCCTCAGTTTGTTCTCTATACTTAAGAGTCTCTTAAGGTTTGCCTCCGTTTTAAATCTTATTTTATTTTTCCATCCCTTTCCCTGTGTGCATCCGTTTTCTTTAATTCCACATATGAGTGAAATCATATGCACTCATATGAAATGCCTGTTCATGTCTTCTGCCCATTTCTTAATTGCATTATTTGTTGCATTAAGATGTTGTTTCAAATTGGGGTGGAACAGAAGGATTATTCAATCTATAGTGGTTGAATAATTGGGTAACTATTTGGGAAAAAAATAGACGGCTCTCTACCTTAGAATATACCTAATAAAATCCCTGGCAGCTAACCTCACCATTTTTGTTTAGTTTATAACTTGCTTGCTCCAGCCATCTGAGTTTGGTGCAGCTCTATCCTGCTTAATAAATTCTGTTGTGTGAATGGGTAAATTATGCATCTGCCTCCTTCTGGTCCATAAACTCAATGAGGGCAAGACGGCTTGACCTTGCAATTCCTGAGCCCCGTAAACCACGTTTTAAATATAACTCTCAACAAATATTAATTGAGTGTGAAAATCGCAATCACATCGACAGCTGTTTCTCTTTCCCCCAACTTATTTTAGGCTTTGGTGTTCTATCATCTTAGCTATCGTTCTTTTATCTCCTGGATGCAGTTAATTAGATCATGGATGGGAGGGGCACTGTGAGGAGAAATTCATTTCAGTATCTGAGACACATTCATTCGGTTCTTCATTCAACAAATGGATATCAAGCACTTACTACTTGCTAAGCAGGGCTCCAGAGGCCAAGGAGTCTACACTGTAATGGTCTGGGTTTGGGAAACTTTCTGTGTATTTTCCTGGCTCTTTTTCTGTTTTCTGACTCCAGACAATAATTAGTATTCCCGAGTCATTTCTATGACATTTCTTCTCTTTGGGTCCTGAGAAAGAAGAAAATCATTGGTGAAGTTCTTCATGCTACAATATATACCTGAAATGGCATCTTCTGGAAATTGCCTTGATGGGTATGCAGAAGCTTTCCTGCTTCAGCTGGTGAGATGATACTATACTTATCAAGGCTTCAAAGCCACACAGGAGTTGCTGGCCTGGGGAAAGAGAGATTGGTTTCTACTTTCTCTTGTTTCACCAGCAGATCTTTTAATTGGTTCCCACCTGATGAAGCTGGGTCACACCCATGCTCAGTCAGCAGGGTCTTGCCTCTCTGCGTCATGCCGAAAGACGCCTTGATGCCTTCACTGCTACTGGTTCTATAGCTCAGGGTCTCTGATCAAATCACAGTGACTATCAGAACACATACTCTCGTGGGCGTCTCCTGTGGCAAACCGGGGCTTGCACTGGATTCACAATAAGACGTGGTTGTTACATCTGAATTCTTCGTGTGTCTACACTACAATCACCTCTACTGCTTTCACCACCTCCAGGGACTAAACAAGGAACCTGGGCTCAGTCTTGGAGGTTTTCTTGATCCCCAGCATCATCACCTCCACCATCACGACTACTTGCCATGGGCTGAGCATTGCACATACATTACGTCCTTTTATATATTAGGTCCTCACAACACAGCCTTAAGGAATGGACTATTCTTGAAGCTGTTAGCTTCACTTAGCGGATTTTAATTTTTGACCCATTTTGTATGTATATAATACATCCAGAGCAACGTCATTTCCTTTGATTTCTATAGGGGAAATCTATTTTATTACCCCTATTTTCTGTTTTTTTAATGTTTATTCTTGAGAGAGAGAGACAGAGCATGAGTGGGGGAGGGGCAGAGAGAGAGGGAGACACAGAATGTGAAGCAGGCTCTAGGCTCCAAGCTGTCAGCATAGAGCCTGATGAGGGGCTCGACCTCACAGACTTGGAGATCATGACCTAAGCCAAAGTTGGATGCTTAACTGACTGAGGCCTCCAGGCACCCCTACTCCTACTTTCATAAGGGTCAGTTCTGCATATAAATACCGGTGAAAAATGTTTTAGCACCATTGTGTTTGCTGCTACGTTTGTGTGAATATTTAACCCCATCATTCTTACCTGGTAAATATTCAACAATTTTGATTTCTGGGAAAATTTTATGTACTTTTAAATACGGACCTTTAATTTGAATTATTCCCAAAGAATCAATTTATGTTTATTTATTTTGAGAGAGAGAGAGACAGAGAGAGAGACAGAGAGAGAAAAGGAGGGGAAGAGAGAGAGGGAGAGAGAGAATCCCAAGAAGGCTCTACGCTCAGCACAGAGCCCATGAGAACCGTGAGATCATGACCTGAGCCGAAATCAACAGTCACATGCTCAACTGACTGAGCCACCCAGGTGCCCCATATATGGCATTTTCTTAGAGGAATTCTATTAAATCAGTTTACATCATAATTTTTCTAGACATTGTGATTCTTTTTTCCCCTAAATTTCATTTTCCTTCATCCCCACCCCTGTCCTCCCTGACTTCATCCCACTGGTTTGGATTGAGCAAGGTGGGTGTGCAGGTTGGGGGTGGGGGACAGCTGCCTGCATAAGGATCAGAGGCTGGGTGGGATAAGAGGGGCATCTACACGATGATGGCAGGAGATCGGTGACACACAGCGAGGCTGATCAAGTATGTAAATGTATCAAGCATAATATAAGCCAGTTTTCTTTCTGTAGGATAAGGGACAAAAAGGGAGAAAACCAGTATGAACCCTATGTGGTATTAGGTTGCAACAGAAGATAGTGTTGTAACTCATGGTCTTCAATATAGATAGATAAATGTATATATGTATACACTATTTTGTAATATGTTTATCAAGAAAAATTTATTTTCCTAGTTCTGCCTGGCAATAATAATACTCCAATAGTAATAAGCACATCTCATGCCCAGATACTGATTTCTCAATGCCATTTGGTTAATATCCAAAATATAACGCATGGAGAAGGATACATCTTCATTTCTGTGGTATTCCTGGCAAAGACTCACAAATCAAACCTAATAACAAGGAAATATCTGACAAACTCAAACTGAGGGAAAGTTTACAAAATAATTGCTTTGTAATCCTCAAGAGTATCAGGGTCACAGAGTCAAAGACAGACTATGGAATTGTTCTAGACTGAAAGAGACATCGTAACTAAATAAATCGTAAATAAATGTAGCACACGATCTTGAAGTTGATCCTTTTATGGTAAAGGACAGGATTAAGAGAGTCGGCAAAACTAGAATGGCATCCATTGATTAGATGGCAAAAATGCATCAGTGTTAATTCCTGATTTTGATGGCTATACTGTATTTAAGAGAATATCATGGTCTTGGGAGATGATAAAATATTTGGGAATTATGGGGTGTTATGTTGTGAAGCATTTACAAATGGTCCAAAAAAGTCTTATTAGACTATTCTTACAGTGTTTCTCTGTATTTAAAATGAGTTTGAAATACAGAGTCCGAAATTTGTAATTTTAATTGTTAAATATAAAATATTTCACATAAACCAAGAGAGGTACAGAAAATTATTTTACAGAGAGATAAAAAAGGAACGAAAAGCATGGTAAAGTGAAATATATACTGGGGAACACAAACATTATGATCAAGTTTCCTGGGTTCTATTCTGCCACCTGCCTTTATTAGCTGCATGATCTATCTGGGCAAGTTTCCTAAAACCCCTCTGCCTCAGTTTCATAACTGTAAAATGAGGTAACATTAATATCAATCTTCCCGTCTTATTTGAGAATTGAGTCAAATAAATCATGCAAAGCGTTTGTCATATTGGCTGATACACAGACAGCTCTGATTAGTGTTCCCCATTTTAAAAGCATCGTTACTAATTTGTTTTTAACCAAATCAAATTTTCTCAGGTACAAATTTTGCAAGTCTACATTTTGTCAAGAATAGTTGAACCCTGGGGCACCTGCATGGGTCTGCAGGTTCAATGTCTGACTCTTGATCTCAGCTCAGATCTTGAACTCAGGGTCATAAGTTTGAGCCCCACATCAGGCTCCACAGGAGTATTTGAGTCTTACAACAATTCTTTGTCAACGACAGATTTTACCAGTCAGGACAATTTCAACTGTGACCCGTTGTACTTTCTTTTAACCATCCTACTAATACCAAGTCTATTTTTCCCTTCTCAGGTCATTTGTTCCTTTGCAGACTGCAGTGTTATTAAAAAGCTGTGATTCTGCCGTTTTTCTGCTGTCACAAATTTCCCCATGTGCAGATGTAACACTTGTCAGTTTTAGTTGGCATCACACATTTCTGTGAGTCGTAAGTATTATGAGTTAGATACAAGGCTGATGGTGTTTTTATTCAACTCTTGGAAAACATTCATCTGAAAACCAGGTGCGTAGCCATGGATGAACTCAAGAGCCAGGAGACGCACAAAGCTTGTCCTGTATCCTATCACTCATCTGGGATGTGGAGGACTGAACAAGGGAACTTGAAGACTCTTGTGATCTGAGATTCCAGGGAAATGTGACAGATAGATAGCAAGTCCTCAGGGAGAAGTGGGTGATTACTGCAGAAAGAGCCCTGGCTTTGGAATCCAATCACCTTGGTCTTAAGATCCTAGCTCCATGGTGCCTAAGCAGCATGACACTGGGTAAGCTTTGACCTTCAAAGCTCTAGTCCCCAGAGCTGTAAAATGGGGGCACTGCTGTTCACTTCCGGAATTTTGAGACTGGGGGAGATAATATTTGGAATGCATTACTCCTAGCGCATAGACACTAGACACTCAACGACTGAACAAGAAAGTGTTCTTAGCCCATCAGGGTGATGGGATTGAGTGACCAGAGGTTGCTGACTAAAAGGAGGCTTAGCCCTGCACTGTCCAAGACAAGTTTCTGTGGGGATGGAACGTTCTATGTCAATACTGCCCAATATTATTCCCATTAGACACATGAGACTATTGTTAAACATTTGAAACATGGCTGGTATGAATGATAAACTGAACTTTTAATTTAATATAAACTAATTTAAATGTATATAACCACATACGAGTTGGCTACAGCACAGTCATAGACGTATATACTTTCAAACTTCTCTCCAACACGCTTACATAAATACCCCAAAATTTATTCATGCTGAACCACGTAGAGTCTGATGGAAGGAACCAAAAGTGCCAGTCAGACTCCAAATTCCAGGATTCAAATTATTTCACGAAATACCTACAATTCTACTCCTCTGTTTTCTGTACACGGTGATATTTTGTGACCTGCTTGCCAGACTTGCCACAAGCTTCCAGTGGATGGCAAAAATAAACCTAGGAGTGGATGGACACTTCCTAGGTTATTGGGGTAGAAATCACATTTGCCCAGCTCGTGTGAGGCCTGTGTCTTTCTACAACCTCAGACCAGTCCCTTCTCCATTCCTGGCTTCAAGCGCGATGCACTGACTGATGGATAGAGTCAGTCATTCATCCATCAGACACTCACTGACAGGACACTGTGTTTCAGGCATAGCACTAGGCATTGAGACCAGTCAGAAAGCCAAAGGAGACTGCTCTGCCATCGTGAAACTTACAGTCTCCTGGGGACTTGGCTTTACCAAGTGCCTTTAATGCCTTACTTCCATGCATAACTCATGTTGTAATTAATATCAAGGGTAGCAAATCTTCCCAAAACTTAGTGGCTTCACATCTGGCTTGGTGGGGGCAGTTGGGTGTCTGTGACAAAAATTGCGGTCAGATGGTGACTGGAGTAAAGGTCACTCCTTTACCAGTCCAGTGGTCCAGAAGGACTCAAAGGGATGGAGTCCCAACATGTGTGGCTGGACAGACACTGGTGTCATCTTTAGAAAACACAGCCTGCCACAGTTCCTCATTCCAGCCACAGCTATACAGGAGAGCTTTGTGTGACCTCAGAGTTGCCTTGCAAGGAAGACCTTCCATCTCAAGCATGCACCACAGTGTTTTTCTGCTTTCTGTTCCAGAATCTTCTCCAATGCTGCAGGGAACTGTTTGGCCCATGTGCAAGCACAGCCTGTGATCGTGGGGAGTTGGCACTCCTTAGGGGCACCCTCAACCACTACAGAACGGGAGTCAGTGGCTACATCCCCACCAACCTTTCTTTCTGGGAAACGCTCTCTGGAGCCTTCAGAACGTCCTGTTGGAACGGTCTATTTGAAAAGCTTTGTCATTTTCTAGCCAGGTGACGTTCTTTGTGCCACTTTATCTCTTTTAAGCCTCAGGGTCCTCATCTGTAAAACGGGGATAATGAAATTATCTACCTTTTAGGATTGCCAGCAGATCAGATGGGATGTTCATGCAAAGCCCTGGGCACATAACAGTTCAACAGGGGGTTGCTGCTGTGATATTGATGATCCCTGGATTCTGGAAAGATCCCCAGAATCTCAGCTGCAGCTTCTAAATACGTGTTGGGTGAGAGTCACCGTGCTTGACCACTAGGAGGAAGCAGACCCTCTTTCATGGCCCCCAGACTGATGACCTCAGAGCTCAAAGAAGTGACAAGAGGATGTCTGGCTCAGAGGAACGACCACTATATCGGATTGGAAACTCAAGAGAGGCAGCACGCCCCTCTGCTGCTTGCTGAGAAGGAAAAAACATTTCTATAAAGATAAGAGAGCGGGGATTTCGTATCTACTCTGATGGGCTCTCATGGTTTTACAAATACCTTCTCTTACGGTAAGCAGTAGTTTATCACAATGCCTGGATTTGACAAACTGTAAGAAGCAGGTTTATCAGATGATGCCTTTTGCATGAACATTTAATATTCCTGCTATAGGAATGACACGTGTGTTTCAAGCATTTTTCTCATTTGAGCAGATTCTAAACCACATATTTTTTTTTTATTTTTTTATTTAAAAAAAAATTTTTTTTAATGTTTATTTATTTTTGAGACAGAGAGAGACAGAGCATGAACGGGGGAGGGGCAGAGAGAGAGGGAGACACAGAATCGGAAGCAGGCTCCAGGCTCTGAGCCATTAGCCCAGAGCCCGACACGGGGCTCGAACTCACGGACCGCGAGATCGTGACCTGAGCTGAAGTCAGACGCTTAACCGACTGAGCCACCCAGGCGCCCCTAAACCACATATTTTAAAAAGCCTTGCAAGTGATCAAACTGAAGAGGGGGTGGGGGTCGCAACCACATCCCAGGCATTCCCCAAGAGCTCTGTGGCCCTGGCTACATCCCATGGCAGCTAAGTCACCTGGCTAAGCAACATACCAAAATGGGCTTTGGAAATAGAAAGGTCTGGCTCAAATCTTGGATTTACCATATTGTAGCTGTGTGACCTTGGGCAACATATCCAGCCCTCTTTAAAAAACAAAACAAAACTTTTTTTTTTTTTTAACACTTATTCGTTATTTTGAGAGAGAGAGAGAGCACAAGTAGGGAGGGGCAGAGAGAGAGGGAGACCCAGAATCCGAAGCAGGCTCCAGGCTCTGAGCTGTCAGCAACGAGCCCGACGCAGAACACAAACTCATGAACTGTGAGATCATGACCTGAACTGGTCAGACGCTTAACCAACTGAGCCACCCAGGCGCCCCTAACCAGCCCTCTTTGAAACTCACATGTGTCAGCTGGCAAATAGAGAATGAGAACACCAACCCCATAAGACTGCCTTCTGGATGCACCCAAATCATGTGGGAAAATGCAACAGCATTTGACACGAAGAGGGCGCTCCATTAACGTCCATACATTTCAATTCTCTTTCCCTTCAACTCCCCCTCCCGCCCGCCTCATCTTAAAAATGGGACAGTTTCTGGGGCACCCAGGTGGCTCCATCGGTTAAGCATCCAACTCTTGGGTTTAGCTCAGGTCGTGATCTCACGGTTTGTGAGATCAAACCCCGAGTCAGGCTCCACACTGTCAGTGAGGAGCCTGCTTGGGATTCATTCTCTTTCCCTCTCTCTGTGCCCCTCCCCTGCTCACTCTTTCTCTCAAAATAAATAAATAGACTTAAAAATTTTTTTTAAAAAGTGGGGCAGTTTCTACGTTTCCCTTTCAACCCAACATAATTCTGGCTAGTTCCGGGGGACTAAGTGTTAGGATATAGATGGGTCGGGCAGGTGGCATGAAGCCACCTAGGAAGCAAGACGAGGGACAGGTGTTAGGTGCGTGCAGGGGTGAAGGTGAAAGAAGGCAGCATAGGATCAAAGATACACAGCGACGCGACTGTTGTTTCAAGGGGCAAACTGGATGCTTCAGCTGAGGAATTTCGGACCTAGAGAAATCAGGTGCAATGGGGAGTTCAGTGCGCGGGTCATGATAGTATTATTGTTACCTTTTTATTACGGGCCTGGTGCCTACTTGAGAGGAGGCGTGTGCTACATAAAGGCAGGGCCTGGGGTCCGCATTACTCATCGGTTAAGGGCCGCAAAGGAGACCGGTCTCCGTGAGAGTTAGACAATCACCTAAGAGCAAGCTGGATGGATTCTTTCGTGCCTGGTCGCGGCCCTGCTTCAAGCCCATTACGTGCACTGAGTCATTCCTGACAATTGCCTTCTAACACAAGGACCAGTATCAGATGGGGTACGGGAAGCTAAGAGGCCCAAAGTCACAGAGCTTCCAAAAGGCAGAGCGGAGAATCAGGTCTCCTGGTTCCAGGCAGCCTGCTTTTAACCACTGCTTCTGTGAGCATGGGACCCGTCCTTTAGATCCACAGTGGGGTCAGGCTCAAAACAGGTCTGCTCGGGTCCCCAGGGGTGTTCCGAGGTCAGCCTCGGGAAGGGTGCTACTGGCCACGTGGGCCTCCGCTCTGGCTGGGCCACGTGGGTCGTGTCCAGCTCTGAAGCAGTGAGCCTCCCACTCACGCAGGCCTAAGGGGCCAACACGCTGAAAATCTGAGACTGTGCGTACCTTGCCCCGACTGTTCCGTGGTGGGGGAAGCTTCCCCTTGGTCATGGTAGTTAGTAACAGGTAGTAGTAGTTAGTATTAGGTGGTTAGTGTTAGGGGGTCACCTCTAACAAAACCCGAGCTACAGACAGACTCTGCATGTGAATCCAGTTCCAGAGACAAGGATGCTACCATGAGGCGATCAGCAGCGCCCATGTCTGGAAGATGATACAATTCCTGATGAAACTCTAAATTCTCATCTGTGATCAAAGAACAGGGAGAATGATCTTTCTAGAAAGCCCCACACACAGCCTTTCTGAGTAAGATTTTACAGGATTTCAGGGAAAAAAATCAAACGGAAAAAAAGTAACACTAATCTGAGTCCTAAGAAGTGGGTTTGAGTTCCAGTTGCATTATTTTCCTTTTATAAGTTTATTTTGACAGAGAGAGAGAGAGAGAGAGAGAGAGAGAGCGAGCACACAAGCAGAGGAGGGGCAGAGAGAGAGGGAGACAGAAAGAATCCCAAGCAGGCTCTGTGCTGCCAGAGCAGAGCCTGATGTGGGGCTGGAACCCACGCACCGTGAGATCATCACCTGAGCCGAAAGAGTGTCGGACGCTTAAGTGACGGAGCCACCCAGGGTCACCCTGGAACCAGGCAGACCCCCTCGGGGGCTGACGTCAGCAGAGAGGAGCCAAGTGGGTCATCCCACCAACCCCCGGATTCTAGCAGAGATGAACTATTCCCATCTATTTCACCTGTTTCACGTTAAGACACTTTGATAAAGTGTCTCTGCTCCTTAGCACAGACTGAAAAACCACCATCCGATGTCAACACGCATAGTAAACGCACACAAATCATTGGGGGATTTGTTAAAATGCAGATTTTGATTCAGTCAGTGTATTCGTTTCCTTGGGGGCTGCTGTAACAAATTACCACACACTGGGTGGCTTGAAACAGCAGAAGTTTACTCTCTCACAGTTCCGGAGGCCAGAACTCTGAGATCAAGATGCTGGGAGGGGGCTGGCTGCTCCTGGAGGCTCTATGGGAGAATCTGTTCCCTGCTCCTCTCCCAGCTTTTCTGGTGGCTGCTGGCAAGCCTGGAAGTGTTTTGGCTTATAGTCACATTATTCCAGCTTTCCCCCTTGTATATCTTTGTGTCCCCTCTTCTTCTAAGGACACTGGGGTATATGATTTCGTCTTGAGATCTTCATGGAATGTCTAGAGTTGTGGCCTGAGACTCTGAATTTCTAACAAGCTCCCAAGAATGACACTGTGGGTCTACAGACCACACTTTTAGAAGCAAAGCTCTACAAGGCCACACTATTAATGAAAAAAATTTTTTTAAATGTTTATTTTTGAGAGAGAGACAGAGCACAAGCAGGGGAGGGACAGAGAGAGAGAGGGAGACACAGAATCCAAAGCCGGCTCCAGGCTCCGAGCTGTCAGCCCGGGGCCCAACATGAGGCTCAAACCCACAAACCATGAGATCATGACCTGAGCCGAGGTCAGACGCTTAACCTACTGAGCCACCCAGGCACACCCCTGCCCCTCTACCCACTTTTTAAAGATAATTTTCTGCGTTACGAATTCTTAAAGCATTTCAGGTGGGTTATTTACCACGTGGATATGCACACAGACCCACTATAGGTTACAAGTTTTGTTAGCCAAAATTCTAGACCTTTTGAAGAGTGCAGAATGAAGGCACAGGGTGAGAACAGCAGAAGCATGACCTGGACAGGGATTTCCCTGGTCCCAGGCCCCTTAAAGTGACACTTGGCTGCTGATCACAAGGTCTGGGCAAGTAGGTCCTTGCCAAAATATGAAAGCAAGCATAGTCGTGTTTATGCTCTTGCTTTTTTATTCTTGGGGCTCAATAAATCTCTCGATCTGCCAGAGTCACTCATACTAATAATGTGCGTGCTTCTATTTGTGGGGATGTTTGTGAATATCCAAGTCTCCTTGTTTAACTAAAGTCCCATCAGCAAGGCCACATTTTCATCTAAGAGAGAAGCCAGGGTCACTGGCCTGCTGTCTCTACACTTCATCCAGCTGCCCGAGTTTGAATCCCAGCTTGGGCGCTTATTAACTGGGTCATGTTGGGGAACTTTATTGCCTTCTCTGCTTCAGTTTTCTCATAGGAAAAATATAGAAAATACTAGTACTTATTTCATAGAGCTGCTTTCAAGGTGTAAGGGCTAATGTCCAGTAAGCATTTGAATAATAGCGCCTAGCAGGTAGTAAACATTCCCCACATGTGGCCATTGTTATTATTATTTTTACTATTATTACTATTTCCTTGTGGTTCACTCTGTAGTTCTGATTTAATGCCACCTTCTTATCTGGGTGTTTTTAAATAGAGAGTGTGGTCCAGAGACCACGATAACAAAATCCATTTCCCTGTGCCTTTTAATATTTCATTTTTTATCTGTTGATTGCATTTATCACTTGGCTCATCCCCAGAAGGGTATGAGGACAAGAAGGAACTCTCTGATCTGTCACACGGACTATTTAGGGCCATCTCGTGATTGTTTTACGATCTTATGCCTTTGCATGTGTGAGTCGCCTGTGGACGTTTCATCCCAAGCAATGCCACACAGATGATGGTACCGCCCCAAGCCTGTGTGTGGACAGTGAGAAATAGAAGAAAATGTGACCACGGATCCCTCGAGAACTGTTATGGGGGAGGGGCTGTGACAGCCTTTAGATTGTCTTCAGGGGATCACGTCCTAAGTGACAATCAGGAAACAGCCATATTGGAATAAGAAGTCCCCAGAAGGCGTTCCTGCATCCCAGCCCAAATCTCTCCATCCCTCCATGGCACAGGCCACTTTCAGATCACAAAGTGTTCTATTATGAAGAATTCCTCCTTCCCAGTATAGAGCTTTGGGGGATAAAGGGATGGTCCCTCCACTAAACTTTAAATCTTGATGAAGAGAAATATGATTTCCATAATAATAACATCTCTAATTTATGCAGCACAAATTGTCTTTCAGGGACAATACCCGACATCTTGTGTGTGGATTCACATTACTGCTCATTACAACCCTGTGAATTGGGCATCATTTGTGCTCGTTCTGCAATGAAATAAATGAATTGTAGAAGATACATAATTTCCTCAAGATCACACAATTTATATATGGAGAAACTTATTTTTTTTAATTTATTTTTTATTTTTTAAAAATAATCTCTACTCCTGACATGGGGCTTGAACTCACCACCCCAAACAAGATCAGGAGTCTCATGCTCTACTAACTGAACCAGCCAGGTGCCCCGGAAGGAGCCTATGTTTGCACCTATGCTGCCTGACTCAGAAACTTCTAAGTTGTAATACGTGATGTGATATATAAATCCAAAATGCAATGTATGATATAAAATGTAATATATTCGGGATCCAGTGTTTGTTTCAATCAGATACTTTGTATGATTGTGAATGTTTCCCAATGGTTCTCATGCACATTTGTTTTTCTAATTGTATTTTAAATGTACCATATTTATGTACATATATATGTATATATATGTATAATTACATGTTCTTTTAAAAAATGTTTGCTAGAGAGAGAGAGAGAAAGAGTGAGCAAGCACGAGCATGCACATGTGAGCAGGGGAGGGTCAGAGAGAGAGGGAGAGAGAGAATCCCAAGCAGGCTTCACGCTGTCAGCACAGAGCCCAATGCTGGGCTCAATCTCAATGCTGAGTCTGAGCCAAAATCAAGAGTCAGATGTTTAACCGACGGAGCCACCCAGGCGCCCCTATAATTACATATTCTTTTTCAAGCAACTAACACAAGGCCAGCTTGACAGGAGATGATGATAAATGATGAGCTTTTCATAAAATTCCAGGCAAATGAGTCTGAGTTCACCTGTGGATTCCAGAAATAATCTAAACAGGCTATTGAGTTTCACAGTCTGCTCAAAGTGAGTCTCACACTGCATGATGGATGCTTTTATATATTTGTTGCATATGAGAAATCAGTGGCTAACTGGTAAAGAAAATTATCTGTCACTTTCCAGAAAGAACAGATGTCAGTAAGCAAACGGTACTGCGGTACACATTGGAGCAAGTGAAACTTATTAGACATGTTTTGGACAGTTGCCTTCTCCTGGAGTCAGAGGTTTCTATTCAAACCATTTTGTTTTATTAGTTCGCTATCAGGCAGACAAGAAGGAAAAGAAGGAAGGAAAGAGAAACATGGTTACAAACATTTATGGAGTTTTTATTACATGCCAGACACGGTTCTGAGTGCTTTCTAGATGATCAAGCATTTACTTCTCACAAAAGATCCACTAAGGACCATCCTAATCCTGGTTTTAGAGATGAGAAAACTGAGGCAGAGGGGGTGTGCTGGGTATATTCTCTGCTTGTCCCTCTGGGTTCCTTCTCCACCTTTCCCCACCCTGCTCTATGAACTGCTTCCTCCAGGTCCCCTGGTCCGCTGGCTTCCCATCAGGTTTGGCCAATACGAGGCATCAGCTAGAGACTGGGGTGCGGGAGGGAAGAGTAATGGAGATAAGTCTTCCCCCGTTTCCATCCCTGGTGGGCTGTGGGTTGACAGTGACTGAATCCCTCCACTGAAGACCAGAGTTCACATCAGCCGGCCCTTTCCTACGGCCCTTGCTGAACTCTGGTAAATGATCCCTCCTTCCTCACCTGAGGACAGCACGACTTTCTGCAGTTGCTATCCCAGGGCATTCTCAACACCCCTAACTCGGGTTTTCTAATCCTTCCCACACCTTTGCACGCACTTCCACCGGGAGACTCTTTACCATGGCCGCCTTTTTCTAGCCATGGCCTCACTAGTTAAGGTGAGCTTCTGGAACCTTCCCAAAGTAACCAAGGTAGTCAGTATAACAGGGAACTCTGGAGAATGAGTAGATTTGGAAGTGAGAGGAAAGCTGAGTTAGGTTTTGGACATGCTGAATTTGAAGTACTCCCTGAACAACCTAGGAGAGGATCCACGAGACAGCTGAAATCAAGATCCCGAGCCCTGAGAAGGGCACTGGTCTGAGGACACAGACGGAAATGGAAGGGAAGACATGGGGTTGTTTGAGAGTTCCCAGCGAACACATTCAGAAGAAGAGTAGAGAGGACAGAGCCGAGTCCTGAGAAAAACCAAGGTCAAGGGCCAGGGATGAGCCAGAGAGGTGTGTGTTTGTGGCGGGGGGGGGGGGGGGGGGGGGGGGGGGGGGGGGGGGGGGGGGGGGGGGGCGGCTGGAGAGGGTAATAAGATAAGAAGCACCTTCAGGTCCTAGAAATTGTGGGATGAGTAGATATCAAAGGAGAAGGAGTAGATAACAGAGTCAAATCTCCCCGAGAGGTCAAATAGAGAAGGAATTGAGAAGTTTCCATGACATTTGAAAAGAACTGTGGTAAAATACACATACCATAAAATTGACCATTTCAAGTGCTTTAAAGTATACAGTTCATCATGATGTCATGCGACTAGCATCACTATCTAGTTGCTCATGTATCTGAGTCATTATTCAGCTCTTTTATCAACACCTCATGGTCTCAGCACAGTGAAAGATTTCTGAGTCAATGGTGTGGTCTGGAGAGTCCAGAAACAGACTCGCACTTACGTGGTCGTAGACGCGAAAACATTTCATCGGGGAAAGAAAAGAAAACCTTGGCCTCTTCTTTGCACTATACAAAAAAAATTATAATAAGTTCGGGATGGATCATGGACCTAAGCATAGAAGGCAAAACTATAAAGCTTTAGAAAAAAAGATGGGTGGAAAGCCATACAACCTGGGAGTGGTTAAAAATTTAAGTAAGACACACATACATACACACACACACACACACACACGCAAAGAAGAAGAAGAAGGAAAAAAGAAAAAGAAATGACAAATTAACTTCATGAAAATTAAATACTTTGGCTCCTCAAAAATTGCGAAGAACAATTTTACAAGACACACATCTGACAAGTGACTTGCCTGAGAATATTTAAGGATCTCCCGCAAGTCCCTAATAAAGAGATAAACAATCCAACAGAAAACGGACAAAGCCTTGAACGTCCTCTCACAAGCAAAGACACAAATTTTAAATACGCACATGAAAATGTGCTCAACACCATTAGTCATCAGGCGAAAGTAAAGCCATGTTGACGTATCGCCACACCTTCACCTGAATAGCGGAAACTAAACAAGACCGACAGCACCAAGAGTTGGTAAGGACGTGGAGCAGCCAGAACACCTACCCGTTGCCCGGAGATGCGTGAGACGGTACGTGTGCTTTGGAGAGAATTGGCAATTTCTACCCAACAATGTAGCATTCCATTGCTAGGTATAAACCCAAAAGAAAGAAAAACCTAAGTCCACGAACGAACTTGCACAAGAATTCTGACAGCAGCTTCATCACAGCCAAAATCTGGAAATAACCAAAGCAGGCATTAACAGGAAAATTCATAAATAATGGGTAGCGTGCTTACACAAAGGCTAATAACTCAGCAATAAATAGGAATGAACCATTTATCTATGAACAACATAGATAAATCACTTCGATATGCTGGTGAATGAAGCCAGACACAAAACAGCACATATTGTAGGATTCCACTTATAGAATGTTTTAAAATAAGTAAAAGTTGGGGCGCCTGGGTGGCTCAGTCTGTCAAGCATCCGACTCTTGGTTTCAGGTCAGGTTATGATCGAGCCCGAGTTCGAGCCCCATGTTGGGTTCTGTGCTGACAGTGCAGAGCCTGCTTGGGATATTCTCCTTCCCTCTCTCTCTCCTCTGCTTGCTCTCTCTCAAAAAATAAATAAACTTAAAAAAATAAAAAATAAGTAAGTAAAACGTGTCTAGGGTGAGAAACACCAGAAGTGATCGCTTTTTATGGAGAATTGACTAGAAACTGGGGCATGAGGGAACTTTCCGGTGTGATGGAAACACTGTACACGTTGATAGGATTGTAGGTTGCACAGGCACACACTTTTTCCAAAAATCATGAATTGTACATTTACAATCTATGCATTTCATCCTATGTAAATCTTACCAGAAAAGGAATTAAAAACAACATTTGAACTCTAGTTAATTGGTTTGCTTTTTATAGTGACATGAGTTAGCAAGTCTGAAACTACTTTTCTGTGTATCCTGGACTTGAGAAAAAGAGTAAATATTTTGAAGATAATGCAATCTAGGTTTCTTACTGTTAGAAAAGAAAGCTGCAAACATGGGGGTAGGGAACCAGAATGTGCCCTGTGCTGTGGGATTAGAATTAGGGGTATCACCATAGATTCGCGGTTTTTAAGATAGGTGTGTGTGTCATGGGGTGGGGGTAGACATATATATATATATATATATATATATATATATATATATATATATATATATCCTAGTTCTATATGCTGAGAAGGTCTGGGAGAAATGAAAGAATAATAGTAATGCACACTTCCAGACCCACCCTCCCCTTTTTTTTTGTACTTAAATTTCACTTAGTTAACATACAGTGTAATAGTAGTTTCGGATGTACAATATAGCGATTCAACACTACCCAGACTCACATTTGGTTTCCAAATAACGTTCTCCTCTGAAAGGTACCCGGTTCCTTGGAGAAAAGGCCAAATCCAGGGCTGGAAAGCTATTGTGCCAGAAGACAAGTAAGGGCTTGAGAATGATGTGTCTATGTCAAAAGGACATAGTACCAAATGAAAGAGTTCTTGCTGGCCCCGTCTGGTACCATTTGAGCAAGGAAATAAATAAGGATAATAGATTACAACTCATTGAATAAAATGAGAATCCATGAGTCCAGAATGATACAAATGATAGATGAATAAATAAGTAAATGGAGGAGAAAGAAAAGCTATGTCTTATGACAGAATTTTCAACTAACAAATACTGAAGGATAGACGGATCGCAAAACCATCAATTTAATGTTAAACCCCAGGTGAATGTTTCATAAAGGATATATACAGAGTTTCAAAGCATCTATGCACAGATTATTAATTTTAAAGGGAATACAGTGGATATAGTGGAGAAGCCTGATAGACACCACAGTAACCTTCGAGGAACACACTACAATATAACCAGTCGGAACTCTTCGAAGGAATCAAGGTCAAGGAAGACCAAGACTGAGGAACATTCCACATGAAAGACCAAAGAGACACAACCACTAAATCAGTATGTGATCTTGGGCTGGAGGGTGGGGTGGAGTGGCGTGGGGGCTATAGGCGACCTCACTGGGGAAACTGACAATATTTGGGTAGAGACTGGATTTTTCATGATATTATCACATCAGGGTCACACTTCTCAAATTCGGTAATTGTACTGTGTTTATGCAAAAGAAAATTCTTGATCTGAAGAGATACATCACGATGAATGACAAAGGGGTATGCTGTTTCTGGGTCTCAACTGCCTCAGAAAGAGTACCTATGTAGAGGGACAAGGCACAGTGTTAAGAATATGGTTAAAGGGTATTGGAGTTTTTCTTAGACTTCTCTTGCAGCTTTTCTGTAAGTCTGACATCCGATCAAAATCAAAAGTTGAGGAAATGAAAGAGAGAGCATGGCCCAGGAGGTGATTCCTAAAGCACTTGGCCTCAGGCCGGGCCCTTGAGCTCCATAAGGTCTTGGCTAACAAGCAGAGGCTGAGCCTGGGTCGGTAGACGCTGACAGGCAGAAATTGATGACTGTAAGCGTGTAAATCAGAGAGCTGGCCCAGACCATAAAATTGGAAGTTAAAGAAACGCGTGTTGAGCTGTAGGCAATTTAATTCCTTTGCATATATTATTCTGAAGGTTACTTTATAATTACAAGCATAACTAATACAAAGTTACATACTTAGTTATTCAGGTTTGGGAGGGGAAGGAAAAAGGTTAGCAGCTGGAGATAGCACTTCCATATGCCTGGGTTCACACCTGCCACCAGGCGTCCACTTCTCTGTCTTCCCAACAACCCTCCCAGGTAGATGTCATCATATGCGTCTAATAGAGGAGTGTGCGTTTGCAAACTGGCTTTGAGCGCCAAGGGCGGAGAGAGAAGCAGGTCACTCCAGATGGGCAGGTGGCAGGGTTAATAAGGGGACTTAGGAGGTTTGTCCTGGGCTCTGCAAGATGAATGGATGTCCGCACCTGCTGCTCAGAATCTTCAAAGTTTATACAGAGGGCGCCTGGGTGGGTCAGTTGGTTGAGCATCTGACATCGGCTCAGGTCATAATCTTGTGGTTTGAGCTCCGCATCGGGCTCTGTGCTGATGGCTCAGAGCCTGGAGCCTGCTTCGGATCCTGTGTCTTCCTCTCTCTCTGCACCTCCCCTGATCAGGCTCTGTCTCTATTTCTCTCTCTCTCAAAAATAAATAAACATTAAAATAAAAAAAAAGTTTATACAGAGGCCCTAACTGGGTTCAGTCACATCTACCTCCCAGATGGTCTCAACGACTTTACTCTCTCAAGGCTGCATCATTGAGAATGGCTTCCCCTGTGGGACCAGGAGGTAGAACACACCTTCCAGGGATGGGAGGGGTGAGGAGTGTGATGCTGTCCAGAGGCAGCACCATCAACCAGCTGTCCCACCTTCTCCATGACCTCCTCCAATGAGGAGAAAATTGATGCCTTTGCAAGTCTGTCTTGCCCCAGGTCACATAGCTAGCAAGTATTTCAGGAAGGAAGTGGGACGGGGGCTGCAAAGAGAATGGAAACACTAATGGCTTTCTACCTCATCACCTCCTCTGGAAGGGAGGCTCCAAGGGGTTAGAGATCTTCATCTGTTTTGTTCAGAGATCTATGTCCAAACCAAGAACAAACATCACCCCAAGAAATGCTCAACAAGTGTGAAGTCATATTTATATATCAGTGGGATGATCCAATCAAGGTGGAGGAGAGAAAGGGGATGCCAGGGTCACATAGAGTTCCACAGTGACTGAATTTGGGCAGAAAGGACAGCAGGAGAGCAGAGCATGCTCAAGACCCTAAACAACAAACTATGGCAAATGTGTGTTTTGTTGATGTCTAGCCTGCCAAAGGAAACAGACAACAAGCCATGACTTTACAATGCTGGGGAGAATGTTCAATGTCCCTGTGTTACATTATACAATTCTTCCCTGCAAGAAAATCTTCCTCCACAAAAATCTCATAACCCCCCATAAAAATCTCATTTCCCTAAGAATCTTCCGGAAACTTCAGCCCCCCAAAATAGATTCCTTCCTAAATATGCATTTTCCTACAATGTGTTGGGATTGTACAAGAGGCCTCATCGAAACCCCACATCGATATTATGAAGTCTCTATTATAAAACACTCTTGATGATATGGAATCTGAGGGACACAACATTGAAATAGCTTTCTAAACATTACATAGTGAAGGGTAACTTCTAGGAATTGAACCCAGTTTGTCTGAGTCCATGGTTTTCTACTGTATCTTTGTGTATTTCATTAATTATTTTAAAAAATGTTTATTTATTGACAGAGGGAGAGAGAGCGAGCAGGAGCAGGGGAGGGGCAGAGAGAGAGGGACAAAGAAAATCCCAAGCAGGAACTGCATTGCCGAGTCCCACGTGGGGCTCGAACCCACGAACCATGAGATCATGACCTGAGCCAAAACCAAGAGTTGGACACTTAACAGAATGAACCACCCAGGTGCCCCTCACTGCTTATTTGTTGATGACATTTGCCAGGCTCCCTAGACCAGACAGCCCCAGCTGGGAGAGAAAACCACTTGCTTCAGATACTTTGGGCCAGTCTGCTTTTCGAGGAGAAAACCCAGAGAGTCTGTCTGCATTTCCCCTGCCAATGTACCAAGACAGGGCAAGACAGATCCAGCAAGTTTTAATGTCACAGCAGTGATGACATTTTTTTGTTTGTTTGTTTCAGTAGGATGAGCTTTCTGTTTCCAGAGAAAACTTTCCAAATAACAACATTTCATCCTTTAAAATGTGCCTTCTCTCAACAGAGGAATGGATGTACGACCTGTAGTACATTCATTCACAAAAAAAATGAACTCTCTACATGCAAAAGTATGAGCAAGTCTCAAAAATATTATGTTGAGGGGCGCCTGGGTGGCTCAGTCGGTTAAGCGTCCAACGTCGGCTCAGGTCATGATCTCGCGGTCCGTGAGTTCGAGCCCCATGTGGGGCTCTGTGCTGACTGCTCAGAGCCTGGAGCCTGTTTCAGATTCTGTGTCTCCCTCTCTCTCTGACCCTCCCCCGTTCATGCTCTCTCTCTGTCTCAAAAATAAATAAATGTTAAAAAAACTAAAAAAAATATTATGTTGAGCAAAGGAAGAAGACACAAAAGCTTGGATACAGTGTGATTCCATTTATATGAGGTTCAAAGACATGCAAAATGGGTCTATGGTGGTGGAAGGCAATATAGTGATTGGTAATGACTGGAAGACAGCAGGAATAAACGTTCTGGTGGATAGAAGTATGCAATATCTTGATCTGGGTCATGGTTTCACAGGGGACTGTGTAGGATGAAATTAATTGAGCTGGGCACTTAAGAATTGTGTGGTTTGTAGGTCAATTATACCTTCGTTTTAAAATATGACTTCCATGAGAACATGGTCTTGTGGGGAAGGGTGAACATCCAGAAAAAACATGGTTTGGGAGCACCTGAGTGGCTCAGTTGGTTAAGTGTCCAACTTGGGCTTGGTCATGATCTTGAGGTTTGTGGGTTTGAGCCCTGCATTATCAGTATGGAGCCTGTTTAGGATTCTCTCTCCCTCTCTCTCTGCCCCTCCACCACTTGCACATGTGGGTTCTCTCTCTCTTTCAAAATAAATAAATAAACTTTAAAAAACATGGGGTGGACAGTTGCTCATTATAAGAGACATGAGATGAGAGGGTGGTTGGAGGAACAACCAGTAAGGTCTCTGATAGAGGTGAATGCGGGGGAGGGGCGGTCTCTGCAGGCCACTAGGGCACTGCCAGGAACCCAGATTCCTTGCACCAGATCTGGGCAGCTGTCCACACCCTCCACTTGGTCCCTGGCCAGGCTGCCCTCAGAACTAGAGATGGGTGGGAGAGTTTTCCCTTGTCCCTGCCCCTCCAAGTTGCTGTGGAAGGAGAGGGCTTGCAGCACAGAGCTCTGCAGGGAGCCTGCCAGGCTAAAATCCGTCTTGTGTCCAGCTGGCCAGGCCCCTGGGAATCCATGGAGCTGCCCCGAGGGGAAGCTGAGGAAGAGTCAGCTTTGGTCAAATGCCCGCACCCAACACCCACACCTGCTATCTTCTCTCCCTCTTCTATCATTTGGTCACCGATGCTGTTTTGGATGGGGTTTGGCCAACATTCTTCTTCCACCTGGTGGGGCCATTATGTGGGATTTCATCAAAGAGCATTTTTCACAGAGCATTTCGAGCAAAATCAAGGCTGTGCTTGTGACCTTGCAAGGGAGTGGGGAAGGCGCAGGGGAAGCGGGGAGGAAGGGCAGAAGAAGGGCTTAGCGGTGGATGGAGCAAGGGGGTGATGGGCCGTGAGGGGAGGCAGGGTGGTCATAGGAGGGAAGGAAGGGGTACAGGGGAGAGAAGACAGAGCTTAGACTACTCTGCTCTTCCCCCTGCCCACTTCTCTCTCTAACCCTGGCATCCTCACATCCATGGGCAAAGAATGTGGTGCCCACAGACCATGGAATGGGAATCGGCCACAAGAAAGGACGTCCACCATTTGCCCCAACATGGAGGGGCTCGAAGGCATTATGCTGAGATAAGCAGATGGAGAACGACAAATATTGTGGGATCCCACCTATACGTGGAGTTAATTTTCTTTTTTAATGCTTGGGGTGCCTGGGTGGCTCAGTTGGTTAAGTCTCTAACTTTGACTCAGGTCATGATCTCACAGCTCGTGAATTCTAGCCCTGTGTCAGACTCTGTGCTGAAGCTCAGAGCCTAGAGCCTGCTTCAGATTCTGTGTCTACCTCTCTCTGCCCTCCCCTCTGCCCCCATTCAGGCTCTGTCTCACCCTTAAAAATAAACATTAAAAAAATTATACGTGGATGGGAATGCAAGCTGGTACAATCACTCTGGAAAACAGTATGGAGACTCCTCAAAAAACTAAAAATAGAACTACCCTACAACCCAGCAATTGGACTACTAGACATTTATTCAAGGGATACAGGTGTGCTGTTTCGAAGGGACACATGAACCCCCATGTTTATAGCAGCACTATCAACAATAGCCAAAGTATGGAAAGAGCCCAAATGTCCATCGATGGATGAATGGATAAAGAAGATGTGGTATATCTATACAATGGAGTATTACTTAGCAATCAAAAAGAATGAAGTCTTGCCATTTGCCACTAAGTGAACGGAAATGGAGGGTATTATGCTAAGTGAAATTAGTCAGAGAAAGACAAAAATCATATGACTTCACTCACATGAGGACTTCAAGAGACAAAACAGATGAACATAATGGAAGGTAAACAAAAATAATACAAAAAAAAGGGAGAGAGACAAAACAGAAGAGACTCATAAATATGGAGAACAAACTGAGGGTTACGGGAGGGGGTTGTGGGAGGGGGGATGGGCTAAATGGGTAAGGGGCACTAAGGAATCTACTCCTGAAATCATGGTTGCACTATACACTAACTAATTTGGATGTAAATTTAAAAAAATAAAAAATAAAACAAGTTAATAAAAAAAACTATATGTGGAATTAAGAAACAGAGAGTAGAGCGGTGGTCACCAGGGCTGGCGGGGGTGAGGGGGTGTGGGGGAACTGCTTATACAGCACTGTGATGCTCTTTGAATTTTCAACCATATTCATTAAGGGTTCCAGACCGGAATCCTTTTCAGCCTCTTTGGAGGAGACAATAAGAAAAAGACGCAAACCTTAGGTTACCTCATCTTTACAGCTCCCTGGAGCTAAGCAATAAATGGCCCAATTTTGTTGAACTTAAGATCTTCTCTACCATATAACGCCGAGCACCTCCCTGTGTCCCCAAGTGTGCATCGATTACCTACTATATACACAGCCCTGACATGTTACACCATGCGGAAGTACAAAAGAAATAAAAGGAAGAATAAAGACACATAAATACACCGTGTATCAGTCGTGACAATAAACACAAGTAGATCTATTTCTCTGTTATAAGGCAAAACCTCCTTATAAAGGCAGTCTTTAAAATTCACGTTATGTTGCTTGGGTCTTAAATGACAAACGAAAGCAGCAAATAAAAGAGAAACCAGCAAGTGAACCTCAGGAAAAAAAAAATTAAAAAGAAAAAGGAAACCAGAGTTGGCCATATTGCATACCAGACAGGTTAAGCAATGTATCTAACATAAGGAAAAAGCATTTGAGTTTTGCAATTAGACCTCAGTTTCTATCTTAACCTTGACTGATCATCAACCACCTTGTTAAAAAAGTTAGAATTGAATAATACCTACATTTCAGGATGCTTAACTGACTGAGCCACCCAGGCGCCCCCCTACATTTCAGGATGATTGTGGTAATTAAAATGAATGATAAGGCATATGGCTACAACTCAGTAAGTTTCCTGACTCGTGGTGGCTACTTTAATAGAGGCTGATAGTTCCTGTTTCTTTTACTGCTATCTTAAAACAGATTTCTGCTCTACAACAGAAACGTAGTAGATCATTGGTAGTTTGAAGATCTAAGTCCTGAAATATGTACGAATACTTAAATTCACATAAAGCAACAATTGGATGAGCGGATCTTATTGTCGGAGATCTCCCCGATTGCTCACGAACAGACCAAACCTCAAAAGGTAAGAACTCACATGCTATTGAGCTCCTGAAACTAACCGCCTAGACCAGGGGCTGAAGAATCAAGTCCATACAGAGATCAAGTGGGAAATGAAAATGAGCAAAACCATCTGGGTGTAAGATGCATGCTTTCGACACACACATACTGCATTTATGTATTAAACATGTAGGGAAGATTTCAATTCCACAATTCTAACTTCCTTGAAACGCATAGTCTTGCCAGTCTATATTTTATAGAGATGGGTATAATAGATATCTTGCTTTTTCCTTAATTATCTCAAAAGGAAAAGAACCCAAATGCAATTATAAATGTCAAGGTACACTTGGATTTAGGCTCAGAGAGGCAATGGCAGGGGGTAAGCTCAAGTCGGTAAGACAATGTCAGCTCCAACAGGGGCTTGCCAAGTGGGCCTACCGCCTTCCAAAGACACAGGAGATCTCGGTTTTTATAGGGGAAGAGCCCAGTATTTAAATACAACTGTTTTTTTTTAATTTAATTTAATTTTTTTTTTACACATGATGTAGGCTGACATTCTGTGGGCCGAACAAAACACATTTATGGATGTCTGGCCAGCAGAAGCCCCTAATCAAAATTACCTGGCCATGGGAACACCTCATAAAAATCACAGTTATTAATTTACTTCCTACTGCATTCAAAGCACTTGTGCCACCCACCAGAGGAGACCTCAGCTTGAGAACAGTGGAGGGCAGCATTTGCAACTACGGGTTTTAGTTAGAATCCCACATCCTTCTTCTGAATCCCGGCTGTGCCACATTTGAGCTGTGTTCCATCGGGCAATATTCCTGTCATCTGTCAGTAACATGGGGATTATTCTTAATTTTCTGGGGTGTCCTGAGGATTGAATGACATAATGCATTGATCGTTCATGGTGAACATGTATTTGTTCGTAGCCTGACACAAATAAAGGCTCACTCATGATAATTAACAGAACAGCAATAAGGTCCTGGCATTTTGTCCTGCATGTCTATGATCTCCTTCCCTGGCCAGCTTCCTGCCAGCTCTGGCTGGGGCTCCTTTTTTTGTTTTTTTGTTTTTGGATAATGTCTGCTCATCCAGCTATCACCCAAATTAACACAGCTGATGTAGATACAGATGCCTCTTCTCTGGACATTTCAGCCGTCATGTTGAATTATGTGGCTTAAGCCTCACCGTGCCACTGCACCTTGTAACACAGTGTTACATCGGATGCCGCGAATCACCCAGTCCTGCTAGACCCAATTTATGTCCAACAGCAGAGCTGTATTTTCTTGTGTCACGTCATGTTATATGCATCCTAACTGACTGATGGAGGTGATGGCCACGAGATCCCCTAAATTCAGAGTCCTGGACCGCACTGCCACATTAAAGAGCCTTTTCCCTCCTAGCCGTGTGCGTCCGCCCTCAGCTTCCCTGGAAGACTCCACCCTGTGCTGACTGGAAAGCTCACTTTCTAGCATCCCCTGATTCAGGCTAAGTGCCATTTCTACATGGAGACTCCTCCAAATGCTTGTCTGATCTGTGTATCCATCTTTGATAAAGAATTGATGCTGGCTGTATATACCCTGACATCTTGAATCCTCTTTTCTGCCCTTGTGTATTTTTTCCTGTATTCTTATCTAATTTCAAGGACTTCCGGAACTCTTATTTTTGTGACATCTCTCACATTTGGGATAAGGGTCATTTATGTACAGCATGATGTAAAGAAAAGTCTAAAATCCCTGGGGTCAGATGGCCATGCATTTGAGGTCCACTCACCTGTCAGCTGTTTGACTTTTCCCTTTTTAATTTTTTTTTTTTAATTTTTTTTTCAACGTTTTTTAATTTATTTTTTGGGACAGAGAGAGACAGAGCATGAACGGGGGAGGGGCAGAGAGACAGGGAGACACAGAATCGGAAACAGGCTCCAGGCTCTGAGCCATCAGCCCAGAGCCTGACTCGGGGCTCGAACTCACGGACCGCGAGATCGTGACCTGGTTGAAGTCGGACGCTTAACCGACTGCGCCACCCAGGTGCCCCTCCCTTTTTAATTTTTGTTATGTGTTATTTATTTTTGACAGGAAGAGACACAGAGCACGAGCAGGGGAGGGGCAGAGAGAGAGGGAGATGCAGAATTTGAAGCAGGCTCCAGGCTCCGAGCTGTTAGCACAGAGCCTGACTCGGGGCTTGAACTCACAGACTGCAGGATCATGACTTGAGCCGAAGTCGGACCGACCGAGCCACCCAGGCACCCTGACTTTTCCCCCTTGAGCTAAGACTCATCCTCTGTTACGTGAGTTTGTTCATGTCACTGGATTCATACATTTCTAAAGACTGAGGAATTAGTGACATTGACCATCACCATTTCTGGCACAAAATCAGCACTCAACAGAGGTTTCCTCATTCATTATATCAGAAAAAATAATGCTTATTTTAATGTTTTTTTTATTTGAGAGGAGAGAGAGAGAGAGAGAGAGAGAGAGAGAGAGAGAGAGAGAGAACGAGCACAGGAGCAGGGGAGAGGCAGAGAGAGAGGGAGAGAGAGAATCCTAAGCAGGCTCTGCACCATCAATGCAGAGCCCAATGTGGGGCTTGATCTCACAAACAGCAAGATCATGACCCGAGCTGAAATCAAGAGCCGGACGCTTAACAGACTGAGCCACTCAGGTGCCCCCCCCCCCCCAAAATAATGCTTATTATTAACATGTCACAAGATCTTAACTCCTGGGAGAAAGGACTGTGGCTTAATCATTTCTGAGCCCGTGGGGCTGTCTAACGCATAAAGAAAAGAGATGGAGAGATGGAGAGATGGAGAGATGGAGAGATGGAGAGATGGAGAGATGGACGTGTGGAGAGGAGGCACTGCTAAGCACTTCCGCTAGGGAGTCTAGTTACCTGGAGGTCATCAGAATCACCTGGAGGGCTTGTCCAGACACAGACTGTGGGCCCCACAGTTTCTGGTTCAGGTGGTTTTGGTGGGACTAATAATTTGCTTTTCTAACATGTTTCCAGATGTCTTGCTGAGAACCACACTTTGAGAGCCATTAGCTTTTTTATTTACACTCCTCTCTACCTTACTGGTCCTCAACCAAGGATCAATTGTGCATCTCCCAGGGGACATGTGGCAACACGTGGAGACATTTTTGGACGTCATGATGGGACTAGGGGGAGGTGCTACTGGCCTCTAGTGGTGGAGGTCAGAGATGCTGTTGCACATCGTATAGTGCACAGGGCACCCCCTCCAACAGAGAATCGTGTGGCCTGAAATGTCACTGGTGTCCAGAATGAGAAGCCCCGCTCTTCCTCCCCATCCCAGGGAGTACTCGGAAGGATGACCGTCCACCTGGGAGTCAGCAGGCTTCCAGCTGATCCTTCCACCTCCCCTCTCAGAAACAACTTCAGGGTTGTTGAAGGCTTCTCCACTCTGCGGCCAGAGCCATGTGATCACACTGGCCTGCCCAGAGCCCTTCTGTGGCTCCTGTGGCTGCTCACTGCCTCTTTGACCAAGTCTGAGACCCTCCCTGCACTCATGGGACCTCCTCTCCTGCACTCACCTCACCGACTCTACCCATCAGCCACTCAGATGTGTTCTCAGATTCCCAACATTGTGAAGCTCTCTCTTGACCTGGACCTTAGCCCATGTGCTCACTGCTCTAGAACGTCTTTCCTCCTCTCTTCACACATTAGTCTTCTAGGCTGCCATAACAAAGTACCTGAACAGGAGGCTTAAGCAACCGAAATTTATTTTCTCATAATTATGGAGACTTCAGCCTCCATATCAAGATCAAGGTGTTGCGTGGGGAGTAAGTTTAAGAATTTCCCGAGCTTGCACCAATGAGTTAACAAGGCTTAGGGTGGAAAGTTGCCACGGGGCGAAAGCACCCCCAGCACAGAACAAAGCATAACGTGGAAAGCCACATCCACAGGATGAAAGCATCTGAGAACAGGCAGAGGTGGAAAGCAGGGAAAAGATGCCCAGAGCTAATTAGCAAGAAAAATGCCTTATTAACCCTGAGGGAGCATGCTCTATCTGTCTTATCCCCTAGAAAAGTTAAGGTAAACAGACACAGTGCCTGGTGCTTGGTGCCAGTACTTTGATTTGTAATGACCCAAACCCCTAACATCACATACCTTCGAAACCCCCTTATCTCACACACTTGAGATAATGATCACTGTTTTATTGTCTCTTTCTGCACGACCATCATGTTTGTAAGCCTTCCGATCCAAATAAATAAGGAGCAGGATCCTTACTCAGGGCTCTTGACTCCTCCCACACATTAGCCTCTCTCGTATTCGATTCTGCATCCACTCTCTTGCTGGACAAGAGAGAACTCCAGGCTCAAAGTCTGCAACAGTGTTGGTCTGAGATCAATCTTGACTCCAAGACCAAAGTGTTAGGCAGGGCTGGTTTCTTCTGAGGCCTCTCTACTGGGCTTGGAGATGGCTGTTTTCTCACTGTGTCCTCACATGTTGTTTCCCCCGCGTGTTTCCTATTTTCTTCTTCTTATAAAGACACCAGTCATTAGATTAGAAACCACCCTAATAACCTCATTTTTAACTTAACTGCCTCTTTAAAGACCCCAAAACAGTCTCATCTGAGGTACTTGGAATTAGGACTCCTACATACAAATTGGGGGCACACAATTCAGCCCATGACAGTGGACAACCAAAATTTTCCCTTGGCTTCAATTTCCTCATCTTCCAAAGAGGAAAGAGGATGCATGGAAAGCCCTTGCAACAAACAGAAGTTTGATGAATAAAAAAAGTCCTTCTTGGTACCAACTCAGTGGCCCCAACTCATGTAGCTTCTTTTCGAGGGGGCCGGAAGTGGGGGTGGAAGGAGGGACAAGGGCCTCGTGCAACATCACAGCCTGAAGTCTCACTCCTCAGAGCGTGGTCACTGAACCATCAGCCTCTGGGAGCCTGTTGGAAATGCAGCATCTTGGACCCCACCCCAGACCTACTAAGTCAGAAGCTGCATTTTAACAAGGTCTTTTGATGATCTGTGCGCACATCACAACTGAGAGCATGGGGTTAGACGAAATATGGAGTCATTCGATTGCCACCTACGACCGACATGCCTCTCCAGCCCCAACAGCATCTCCAGAGCTAGAAGCTCCCTCAGCCCCCCTTTACCATGCTTCTCAAGTCATTATGCTTTGTCCTGGTGTCATTTTCTCCAGCAGACAAGAGAGGGAAACATTTTCTCAGAAAGAAAAGACTCAGTTCTGACTTTTAACCTTGGTGATTTGTAGCCCGTCAGTGGAGAGGGGTGAAGGTCACCTTCCCGATCTTCACGTGGTTCAGGCTTCCTCGCCCACTCTTCGGAAGGTCACCAAGCCCAGGTTTGAATTCATGCAGCAGAGAAGCAAAACCATTGCGATGGGTCATTAACATGCATCAAGCGGACAGTGTGGGTAGGAAATCATGGTCCAGAAAGTCAAACTGCTCTCAGATCAGATTAGGAGAGATACTCCATTAATTCTGGCCTTTACCATCTTCCCGAAAAGTGCTGCCCAGAAGAGCAACCCATGCTATCAGTTCTTGGAGCTCACCTGACATGCTCCTGGCTTTGGCATCCGCCCCGACAATCTGAGGCTGCCAGCTCCAAACACGCCAAGCACATCCCGCTATGGACCAAATGCTTTCCGCTGCGGCCATGCGTTTGGAACTGGGAGAGCTTCTGGCCCCAGTTTTAAAAAGACTGCCTCATTTTTCAGCCTGGCTTTGGTCCCACGGCTCCTCAGGGCTGCTGTGCTCTCTGTAACACAGCTAACTCCCCAGAGTCCATTAGCATTTCAGCCCACTACCTTCTGCTCCCCAGACTTAGCCGTCTGCAGTCGGACCTAGCTGTGGCTTCCAGCAGCCACAGACGGAATGGTTTAGGAGACACTAAAACCATTTCATGTTCCTGTCCTCCCTGTCCATGGGGTTCTTATCAGCCTGGATGAACGGCTGAACAATTTCCTAGGCTCTTCGGTCTTTGCTCAGACACCTGGGAATCCCTCTGCCGTGTCCTATGCAACGCCTCATTTATGGCAACTCACAACACACTCACTATTAAACAGCCATCCCCAAATGTCAGCCAGGCCTTTGCCTGTTATCTGCTTCCCAGGGTTTCGTGCTGCACATCACTTCAGGCACCACAAAATCAGCCCCGACCCAGAGGACACAGCCCTTTGGTTTCCACGTGGTTCCTTGGAGATGCCAGCATCAATGGGAGGTGCTCTAAGTTTTCACAGGAGCGACTTGAACCATGTTCACTTAAGTTTTTTAAAGGTGAATAGTTTTTACTGAATTTGTCCCCTCAGCCCTTCCGAAACGCTTTGAAGTCTAATCAATGGCCATCGTGTAATGGCAAAGATGACTTTGCCGAGGTCAACTGCTGTAGCGTGGGGCTTCCAGTGAAAATGTTCCGGTACCCCTCACTTTTGTAAATTAAATCTTTATTTTTAAAAAGTATTTTTAATTTTTACAGAGAGAGAGGAAGCACAAACAGGGGAGAGGAGAAGAGAGGGGGAGAGAGAGAGAGAGAGAAAGAGGGAGAGAGGGAGGCAGGGAGTGGGGGGAAGAGAGGATGAACTCAAGCAGGCTCCATGATCAGCACGGAGCCATAGTCAGGGCTTCATCCCATGACTCTGGTATCTTGACCTGAGCCAAAATCAAGAGTCGAAAGCTCAGCTGACGGAGCCACCCAGGTGCCCCTGTAAATTAAACTTTTAATTCGGAGATAATATAAATTCACATGAAGTTGTAAAAATTCAATTCCAGCATACCCTTTATCCAGTTTCCCCCAGAGTAACATCACAGAACAATGTGCACAGTATTACAACCAGGATGTTGAGACTGATACAACCAACATACAGAACATCTCTGTCACCACAGGCATCCTTTATGATGTCCTTTTTTAAAAGTTTATTTATTTTGAGAGACAGTGAGAAAGAGAGAGAGCGAGCAAGCGAGCAGGGGATGAGCAGAGAGAGAAGGAGACAGAGAATCCCAAGCAGGCCCCATGCTGTCAACACAGAGCCCGATGCGGGGCTCAAACTCACATTGTGAAATCATGGACCTGAGCCTAAACCAAGAGTGGGACACTTAACTGACTGAGCCACCCAGGTGCCCCAATGCCCTTTGAAATTAGAATTTTTTTAAATGTTTTTTTTAAATGTTTTTATTTATTTTCGAGACAGAGATCAACAGAGCATGAGCAGGGGAGGGGCAGAGAGAGAGGGAGAAAGAATCTGAAGCAGGCTCCAGGCTCTGAGCTGTCAGCACAAAGCCCGATGCAAGGCTCGAACTCACAGACCGTGAGATCACGACCTGAGCAGAAGTCGGACGCTTAACGGACTGAGCCACCCAGGCGCCCCCCCGCCATGCCCTTTTATAGATACAACAGTTCGCTCTTCCCCCCTGAATGCTAATCTGTTACGATCTCCATTTCTATAACTTCATCGTTTCAAGGATGTTACAGAAATGGAATCATACAGAACCTAACCTTTTGAGATGGATTTTTTTTTCCCACTCAAAATAATTATCTAGAGATTTGTTCCTTTTCGTTGCTGGGCAGTATTTAATGGTATACATGCACCAGTCTGTCTAGCCACCCACTGAAGGACACCTGGGCTTTTGGGTATAATAAACGAGACTTTATGTACACATCTGTGGACAGATTTTGTGGGAACACATGTCTGCCTTTCTCTGGGATAAGTGCCCAGGTGTGCGATTGTTCAGTTATATGGTAGTTGTAGGTTTAATTTTTTAAGAAACCGCCAAACAGTTTTCCAGAGTCACTCTACACTCCTGCCAGCAATATGTGACAGAGTCCAGTTTCTCTGCATATTCCCCAGCATTTGGTGTTATCATTACTTCTTAATTTAGCCGTTCTGACAGATGCAGAGCAGTATCTCGTTGGTTTTAACTTGTATTTCCCTGCTGGCTACTGACGCTAAACATCTTTTCCTGTGTTTATTCTCATCTGTATATCCTGTGCAGTGTAACATCTCTTTATAGCTTTTTCCCATTTTCTATTTCCTTTTTTTCCTGTTGAGGTTTGAAAGTTCTTTGCATATCTAGATGCTAGTCCTTTTTCAGATGTAGGGTTTGTAAATATTCTCTCCCTATCGGTAGCTTATCCTTATACCCACTTAACAGGAACTTTCATAGAGAAAAGGTTCTTAATTTTGATAAAGTACAATTTATCAATGCTTCCTTTTATGGATGTTTTTGGAATTATGTCTAAGAACTCCGCCTGATCTCAAAGGTGGTCTTTTATTATTTTTTTTTAATGGTTTTACATTTAAGACTGTAATTCATTTGGATTTTTTTTTTGTATAAAGTATAAGACTTAAGTTCAGGTTCCTTTATTTATTTATTTTTTTATCCTGGAATGTCCAATTTCTCCAGCATCTTTTATTGAAAAGGTTATCTTTCTCTCTCTCAAATCGCTTTTACACCTTCTGTCAAAATAAGCTAGGTGTATCTGTCAGAATCTATTTCTGAGTTCTCTGTTCTGTTCCACTGGCCTATGTGTTCATCCCTCCATCAATTATCAGCGATTCTTAATTCTCATATTATTATAGGCTACAGCTATAAGTATTATAAAATTATATATTATAATTATTATAGGCTGTAGCTACATAATAGATCTTGAAATCAGGCTGATTTCTCCCCCAGTTTTTCTCTTTTTTGAAATGGTTTCATCCATTCTAGTTTCTTCGCTTTTACATATAAATTTTAGAATAATTTTATCCCCTATAACCTTGCTGAACTCACTAGTTCTAGAGGTTTTTCTGGGTTTTTTTTTTTGGTGGGGGGGGAGAGTTTTATAAATTTCTTTTTTCTACAAGCAATCATGTCATCTGCAAATAGGGACAACTTATTTTTTTCTTGCCTTATTATATTTGCTGCAATTTGGAGCAATATGTTGACCAAGGGGGGCGAGAATAGATATTCTTACCTTGTTCCCAATCTTGAAAGATATTCAGGATGTTCTAAAGAATTATGAAAGTTTGTTTGTAAGCCCTATTTTTCTGAGAGTTTTTCTTTTTAAATCAAAATTAAGTGTTGAATCTTGTCAAATACTTTTCCATTGCCGGTTGATATGATCATGTGGTTTATTCTTTAGCCTGTTAATATGGCAGGTCATATTGACTGACTTTCAAATATTATATCCCTGAAATAAACCCCACATGGTCAGGTGTATAATTCTTTCTATATATTGTTGAATTCTGTTGGTTAATATTCTGTGAAAGATTTGTGTGTCTATATTCATGAAGGATATTGGTCTGTACTTTTCTTGTTTTGTACTGTCTTTGTCTGGTTTCGGTATTACTGTGTCAGGGTAAGACAAGCTTCTTAAAATGAACTGGTAAATTTTCACCGCTCTTCCATTTTTCTGGAAGAGACTGTGTGAATTTCATGTTGTTTCTTCTTTAAATGTGTATTAGAATTCTTGAGGGAAAATACCAGGGCCTGGAGGTGTCTTTTTTAGAAGTTTTATATTACCAATTCAATTTCCTTAATAGCTATTGGGCTATTGACATGATGTATTTCATATTGAGTGAGTTGAGGTAATTTGTGTTTTCCAAAGAAGTGATCCATTTCATCTAAGTTGTCAAATTTATGTGTATAGAGTTGTTTATAGCACTCCCTTATCCTTCGAATGGCTGTGGGGTCTGTGAGGATAGCCTCTGTTTTGTTCCTGATGATGATAATTTGTGCCTTCTCTCTCTCTCCTTTTTGCTTTGTCAGTTTTACTAGATATCGATTTATCTTTTCAAAGAAATAGCTCTTTGTTTCATTACTGTTTCTTTTTTTTATTTTTTTTATTAAAAAAAAATTTTTTTTTTCAACGTTTATTTATTTTTGGGACAGAGAGAGACAGAGCATGAACGGGGGAGGGGCAGAGAGAGAGGGAGACACAGAATTGGAAACAGGCTCCAGGCTCCGAGCCATCAGCCCAGAGCCTGACGCGGGGCTCGAACTCACAGACCGCGAGATCGTGACCTGGCTGAAGTCGGACGCTTAACCGACTGTGCCACCCAGGCGCCCCTCATTACTGTTTCTATTATTTTCCTGTTTTCAATTTCATTGATTTCTGCCGTTATATTATTTCCTTCCTTATACTTGCTTTCAGTTTACTTTGTTCTTCTTTTTCTAGCTTTTTGAGGTTGGAGCTTAAATTATTGATCTTAAGAGTATGCATACCGTGTTGTAAATTTCCCTCTTAGCATTGCTTTGCTTGTGGACCACAAATTTTGATAAGTGGTATTATCACCAACATGTAGTTCAATATATTTTTTTTAAACTTCCCTTGACACTTTCTCTTTACCCCATGGATTATGGAGACATGTGTTGTTTCGTTTCCAAGTGTTGGGAGATTTTCCTGTTATCTTTCTGTTATGGATATCTACTTGGATTCCACTGTGGTTGGAGAATATACTCTGCACGATTTTAATCCTTTTCAGTTACTTGAGGATTGTTTTATGGCCCAGGACATGGCTGCCTTGGAACACGTCCCATGGGTACTTGAAAGGAATTTGTATCCTGGTGTCAGTTGGCACGCTGTATAAATGTTGATTAGATCTTGTTAACTGATGATGTTGTGTTCTTGCTAATTTTCTGTCTAACGGTTCTATCAATTATAGAGGGAGAGGTGTTAAAGTCTCAACTAGAATTATGGGCTTGTCTACTTCTCCTTTCATTTCTATCAATTTTTTGTTTCACATATTTTACATTTCTGTTTCTTAGTGCTCATTTAGGGTTGCTCTGTCTTCTTGTTTGAGCAACACTTATCTTGATCTAATGTCCATATCTGTTCCTGGCATTTTTTTTTCATCTGTGCTATGACGTCTACTTTATCTGATATTGAGGTTCCTCCTTTCCTTTTAGTAATGCTTACATATCTTTTCCAACCATTTACTTTAAATCTGCCCATACTGTTATATTTAAAATGAGTTTCTTGTAGACACCATATATTTGGGTTATATTTTTAAATCCACTCTGCCAACCTATGTCTTTTAATTGGTGTATTTAGATTATTTGCATTTAATGTAATTATTGATTTGTTGGGGTGCTAGTCTGCTTTTTCCCCTCTGCTTTTTCTTCCTGCTTTTAATTTCTGTTTTCTTTTTCCCTTCCTGTAAGTTACCTGCACATTAGGATTCTGTCTTGATGTGTCTATAGTAATAAAAAAAATAATGTTTTTTTTTTTCTTTGAGAGAGACAGAGACAGGACAGAGAGACAGAGAGGCAAGGAGATACAGGATCTGAAGGAGGCTCCAGGCTCTGAGCTGTCAGCAGAGAGCCTGATGTGCTCAAACCCATGAATTACGAGATCACGATCTGAGCCGAAGTCGGGCACCCGACTGACTGAGCCCCCCAGGTGCCCCTACAGTTATTTTTTAGCGTAGTTCTTTGTACAGCTTTTCTGGTTGTTATATTTCATGATCCATACAAAACTTACCACAGTCCCCTGCCGTCAGCATTTTACCAGTTCCTGAAAAGCACAGAAGTCTTGCCTACCTTTATGTACCTTTGCCATTCCCATTTATGATGTCATTACCTTTTGGTTGGGGGTTTTTTAGTCTGTGCCTATCGACACTTCCAGGTTGCCAGCTTCTTCACGTCTGATCTGAGAACAGGAGACACACAGGAAACCCAGAGGACTCAGCTTTGTATCATTCCTCGGGCTCCGGGGTCCACTGCCTGCTTGACTTGTCCTCTCCATCTTTCAGAATCTTCTTATCCTTGTTTTATATGTAACTTCTAGAGTTTTTATTTGCACTCAATAAGAGGGACAGGGCAGAGTAGAGCCTACGCCATCTTTCCAGGAACACACATCTACCCTCACTATTTTTGTGCTACCATATTTCATCAACTCTAAGATGATTTTCTTCACATATTTTTATAACAACCTTATTGCGACCCTATTCACACACTATGAAATTCATCATTTTAAGTGTACAATTAGTGGTTTTTTTGGCACATTTAGAGACTTGTGCAAGTATCAGCACTACGTAATTTTAGGACATTTTCATCACCCCAAAAAGAAACCTTATACCCCTTAGCAAGTTATTCCCCATGTCCCTGTCTCTCCCATCCATCCCTTCCCCACCACGGGCGACTGGCTTCTTTCACCCCTAATATTTTCAACGTTCATTAACATAGCAGGTACCAGTACATCATTCCTTTTTATAGCTGAATAATATTCCTTTGTATGAAGAACACATTTGTTTATCCATTCATCGGTTGATGTATGTATAGGTTATTTCTGCTTTGGGGCTATTGCGAACAACACTGCTCTGAATATTCATGTACACGTTTTTGTGGAGATAGAAGTTTTCATTTTTCTTGGGTAAATACTCCGCAGTGGAATTGCCAGGTCGTAGACTGACTCTGTGTTTAACATCTTGAGGAACTGTCAGACTGTTTCCAAGGCAGCTACACCATTTCGCATTCTTATCAGGAAGGTCTGAGGGTTACATCATACATTTTTTAACATCTCTGAAGTTGGGATGTATCTTTTAATCGATGACACTGTAAAACGAGAATTGGAAACATCTTTTTTCTTTCCCAGTGGCAAATAAAACGACCCGTTTTGCAATCTGGAGCATCTGAGATTTTTGATGGTATGTGGTAATTGTCCATCACCGTATAAACACGACCAGTCTGGATAACGTAAAAATACAGGCAACATAAACTGAGCGGTGGGTGAGGGAGCAGGTTGATGGGTGGAATTTAGAGTTTGTCCTTGGTTGACATAACAAGCAAAGAAGATACGTAAGGAATATTTGCAATAAAGGAATTAATAAACGTGATATATTTGACAAGAGGGGAGAGGTGAAGTTAAGTGAAGCAAATCCTCATCTATCACAGCAAGGATTCAATCGATCATGTATCAAACCCCTTGATCCATAAATAGCAGAACCATCACGTTCCTTAGAAACATGGAATGAACTATCATAAGAAACAATGACAGGTGACAAGGCTGGTTGGTGTCTCTGTCACTATGTGTCCTGGGAGTGGGAAGGACGTAGGGTTGGTGATGTGTGGGGGGTTACTCCTTTATAAGCCTTTTTGTTCTGTGTGGTGTTTAGCCACGTATGTGGCTTTAATAAAAATGTCTAAAACCCATACTAAAATGAATTTTAAAATACGCTGTATCAAACTAATCTCCTTGTGGACACTTTGACGGCATGAGGAAATATGATATGGATGTCGAGTCAGATGACACAAAGGACGGGAGTCACGCCCAGTGACGGTTGATTCAAACCGTCCACTTCACAGATGCTGTTTATCCAATGTGGGCTCCATTATATCTGTTACTTATGCTGTTTCCCCTAAACCCAAGGAGAGCGTGAGCTCAAGAAGAGAAAAACAGAGAAGCATATTTTCAGTTTAATCACGTGCTAATGACTCCCAAGTTTCCAGGCAGAGGGAGGTGAACATCGGGATTCTGATTCTGTTTCCAACATTACCCAGGTGTATGACTAAACTAAGCTATTTAATCTCTCTGTGACTCAGTTTTCTCGTCCCTACAATTGGCAGAACACTCGACTTAGCCCACAAGTCTGTTACGAAAATCAAACAAGACCGAGGATGTAAAAATTCCTTGAAAAATCTGGAGTGTGGGTAAGTGCTCCTTGTTAAGGCTTTTTGCACGCTAGCGAAACAGACGCTACAATTACGACACGGGGCTCCCTACGCTATCCCGGAAATTATTCCTCTTTGGCGATATGCAAGCCACTGAGCTCTCAGTGTTGCTTCACTCCTCTGCCATCAAAGTATTAAATATGAAGATTCAAAACATTCACAAATCTTTTCTGTAGGAGTCATGATGTAAGCGGTGTAGGGCTTACATGCCAGTTGTAAATAAAGCGTGAATCTAAGGTCTTGTGCAGTGTTTCGTGGACCGGAAAACACTCCTTGGGCATCTGTGAAGTATTTTAGTGTGGCAAGTGACCGAGGGCTTCTGTGTGTGTACGTATTTTAGGATACTCCATCTGGTTCCCTCGTCCCAACCCAAACGGACGTGGACCATCGCAAGCAATCCACCATCGCCCACAGTAAGACTGAAAGCACTTTCTAGATGATGATCATTTGTTTGGATTTTGGAAACATATGTCACGTATCAGAACAGAGTAAGCTCGCCCTCCGTGCCTGCCATGAACTCTAAGGGCTTTGGCGTAAATGTTTGTTGATGTGTGTGGCGTGCATATGGTGGGCCTAGACACTCAGCTATTTACTGGGCATGGACCCTCATCTTACACAGATTTAAGGCATGGTACTCCTCCCCTCCCCACCTTACAAATGAGGAAGCAGGATTAGAAAGACGGGCCTGGGGCACCTGGGTGGCTTAGTTGGTTAAATGTCCGACTCTTCATCTTGGCTCAGGTCACGATCTCACGGGTCATGAGTTTGAGCCCCATGTCAGGCTCTGTGCTGACAGTGCACAGCCTGATTTGAATTCTCTCTCTCCTTCTCTCTCTCTCTGTCCCTACCCCACTTGTGCTCTCTTTCTTTCTCAAAATAAAATAAATGCATGCTTATTTAAAAAAAAAAAAAAAGAGGGAGAGAGAGATTGCCCAAACTTCTCAGAGTCATTGGACTAGAAGGAAGAAGCCAGAACTCACATGCTACTTTGGAAGTCTGAGCCCTCAATCCCGGGGATGTATACCTCTTATGTGTATGCCAGGAGCTGATTACAACACACGATGGGAGAGGGCTTCTGGTATCTGTCAGGCATCTACATACACCCTCAATCTTTGCAGTAACCCTGAGGGATTCATTTTATTATCACCGTTATTTATTTTTTTTCCACCAACGAGAAAATCAAGACGCAAGGAGATGAAGAAGAGAAGAGGAAGGTAGAACTGAATCAGGGTCAGAATTAGTGGCCATGCAGCCAATGGGGGTGGGGAAGGAAGAGGTGGAACAGCCTGTTGGTGGGTGGAAGCTAAGAGGCAGGTAAGGGGTGCCAAAGATCCTGGTTCGATACTCTGCTCATTATGATGCGTCCTGGCCTGGAAGTTATCATGAGCCAAGTTACTTACAGGGGAAGCTGGAGCTGCATAGGGGGCAGCTAAGCCAGAAGGGAGCAAAGCTGGTGCCTTTTTGCCACCATGCGGGAAGGTGAGTCAACACAGAGGTAAGGAAGTCAATACGGAGGGCATCGGAGCCAAGAGCAGTGTGAGATACTGCTCCTGGTACCACTTCAGCACCTGGATCCAGCCATGCTTGGGGTCGCCACTGGGCTTGCTATTATGTCGGCCAATGGCATTCTCCCTTGTGCTTAGTTTGAAATGAGTTTCCATGGGTCTGTAAGTTCCAAGAGTCCTAAGAGCAGACACCTACAACTCTTCACGACACAGATATCCAACGGTTCTCTCTGTAGGATCCCGGTGATGTCTGGGACGCTAGGGGGGACAGGAGGGGTTTCGCCAAGGTCACACTGGTAAACACAGAGGCTGAAAGATGGAAACTCCTGATCTCTGCCCTCCCCCCACCCTTGGTGAGGATGAAACAAGTAGGACTTCAAGGTAATTGATCAGGAGGGTTGATCTTTTTAGTTTTATTTGGGGCTCTTCATATCATGTTCCATAACTAGAGTCTCCCGGGAAACTGGAAAGTTGCTCCTTTTGGCAGTACCTGTTGGAATTCTTTCGGATGATGAAAGGATGAGGACTTGTGTAGGCATTTTCGTGTTGTTTATCTCAGTTATATCTCAAAGTGACCCTCAGAGGTGACATTCCTCATCTCTGCTACGTGGATTAAAACACTTAAGAGTCTAAACTCAGCCATCTGGCTCCATATCCCACATCTGTAACAGCTTCACTAGGGGGCTTTCTGTCTAGAAATAGTTTCACTATGGAGCCTTCTGTGTATACAGTGACATGGGGCCAAAGGTTCTATGCTTGATGAGCTCACACGCATTCTGTATGACTTGTAGCAGAAAGCAGACGGCCCCCGAGAGGAGACCCTGCATGTCACATACCAGCTGGGATTTGGACAAGTGACATCACTTCTCCGAACGTCTCAGTTTTCCTCTCCATAAATTTGGGACACAGCAAGTACCTCTGGGAGTGGTGTGAGAATTCTTGATTACATACACGTGTGACTATGGTAATTCTCACAACAAAATAAAGGAACCATGTGAAGTGATGGCTATGTAAATTAGCTTGGTTGTGGCAATCATTTCCCAATGTGTATGTGCACCAAATCATCATGTTGTACATCTTACATAGATATGATTTTTATTTGTCAATTATACCTCAGTTAAAGCTCGGGGGGTGGTGGCAAGGAACAGCATGTCAGCAGAAGAAGGTGGAGGGAATAGAGGAAGCAGGAGACATATTGGTAGAGAACAGGTGTCCCAGGGTCAAGGGTATTGCTGGCCAGGCTCGATCCCTATAAGCTGGATGATTATGAGTAAATCACACGGCCTCCTTAGACTTCATTTTCCTGCTGTGCAATACAGGGTTAACAACGGTTGCTTCCTTTTGGGATGGTTATGTAATGAGTAAAGCAATGCATATAAACTGCAAAGCTTGGACCACATAATAAGGCATCAATAAATATTAGGTGTTGTTGCTGCTACCAGACCTCAGCACTGGATGCCAAGGGGCTAGTTCTCAACCTTCGGTTGCCTGCATATTAAGGTCACCTGGGGAGCTTTTAAAATTTTTGATTCCCAGCCATATAAGGCCAACTAAATAACAATCTTTGGGGATGAAAACCAGAGATCAATATTTTATAAAGCTCCCCAGGTGACTCTGAGGTGTTGCCAAGATGTACCTGGTGCCATGGAATCAAAGATGATTTGAGGGAAGCCCGCCCTGCCTCTGGGGAGCTCACAGTCTTTGTGGGAGGCCCAGCATGTAACGAGATGGACAGAGATGATGATTCTATATTCCAGGCATGGGCAAGGCACTGGGGAAAACTGCCAAATGACTGGTCAGTCCTAAGCTGTCTTTGAACCTAAGAGGCGTAGGAAGTAAGGAAAAAAAGGAACCTCGTACTATTTTTCTTGTTTCATTTTCAAAAGAAAGTAATTGTCCGTGACTCACATCCTGGCAAAAGGTGATTTTTGCGTTAAGTCACCAGGTCACTGCAACCCAGCCTGACACCAGCTCCTGACAGTTATAAAGAGGTCCCGGGTGTCTGTTAACCTCTCCGGGCCTCAGCTTACTCCTTCTGAGATGGGAGAGGAACTGTAATGCTCTTTATAGGGCCTGCCAGATGTTTTCGTGAAAAGAGAAGTCATCGTCACCCGCCTCAGAGAGGTGTTCTAGTATGAGATGTGGAGACAGGGACACTCTTTGCCATCCCCTCGGGGTGTCTGAGATCAGAACCATCCTCTGCAATAGGTGATGCCTTCCTACCTACATGCCCAGACTCCTCTGATCCTTTTTAGTGACAGACTCTTGATAAGTCAACGCCCACACAATTCAGAGTTCACACCAAGGACAAAGAAACCTGATAAAGACTGGTTTGGTGTCGTGGGGTGAATTGTGTCCCTCCGCCCACCCCTGGGTTCCCCACAAGAGATAGGTTGAAGTCAACTCTAAATACCTGTGAATGTGACGATATTTGAAAATAGGGTCTTTGCAGATACAGTCAGGCCGAGTTCTTACTGGATTATGGGGAGCTCTACAGCCAATGACTGGTGTCCTGATTGGGGCTACAAGTACTCAGAAACCAAGGGAGGAGGCACAGATGGGAATGGTACAGCTACAGCCCAAGGCACGCCAGGGACCATGAACAACCACAGGAGCTAGGATAGACAAGGAAGGACCCTCCCCTAGAGCCTTCAGTGACGCCATGATTCTGGACTTCTGTTCTCCAAAACTGTGAGCCCACACACCTCTGTCATTCAAAGCCACTCAGTCTGTGGTCAGGTGTTCCTGCAGCCCCTTGGAAACGAATACAGCTGGTGACCTATCCTTTTTCAAATAGGTATCGGAACCATTTAGAGCCACTAACTCTGATTCGAGAGCAGCGGAGCAGAAATATCAATGTCCACTTGGGATTGAGGTTGAGTGGGTTGACTCTCGTTAGCCAGGATCTCAGGGGCCTAAAGCTTCCTCAGTACCTTCAAAGGGTTCATGGCCTTTATTTTGCTCAACGCAAAGGTGGAGCCTGGCTCTGGGAAAATTTGTTAACATCAAATTGGATTTTTAAAGACCTTTCCTTTTTTTTTTTTAATTTTTAATGTTTATTTATTTTTGAAGAAAAGAGAGACAGAGCATGAGCAGGGTAGGAGCAGAGAGAGAAAGAGAGAGAGAGACAGACAGAATCAGAAGTAGACTCCAGGCTGTGAGCTGTCAGTACAGAGCCTGAAGTGGGGCTCAAACCCACGGACTGCGAGATCATGACCTGAGACAAAGTAAGACGCCTAACCGACTGAGCCACCCAGGAGCCCCCAAAGATCTTTACTTTTAAAAGTGAAGATTTCAGTTGAATCTGGCCACGGTGCACCACAGGACCCTCCCCACATTCAGAGTAAAGAAGGAGACTAATCTGGGTCAAAGAACCTTCTATTCTTCAGTTTCTTGAAAGCAGACCATACTTGGCTTCAAGCCAGACTCATCCAGCATTACAATATTATCTCCAGTTTCTTCCCAATCCTGCCCCCTTCTGTAATCACAACACACGCAGAGTCCCTCATAAAACAGATGGCTGGTTCCACTTGTCCGGGACCTCCTAAATTGTCATGCAGACAGATTTCTCTCACTCGTGGTCCACAGTCTAAGTCCTGCTATTCTATTTGCATTTGGCATGCCCTCATTTGTTCATTCAGACATATTTATGGTGTGTTTTCTCTGCCTAGAATGGAGGGAGATGCTAGGGATAGATCGAACAGAGCAGACAAGCTCTCAGTTCTCCTGCAGCTCAGGGCTTGTGTTATCAGGAGTCCTACAATAGAGAGCCTGTAGATAACAAAGAGGGGCAGGTTAGATCCCTGTCAAGAGAGCTTTAGCACAGTAGATAAGAAGAAAAGCGGCAGTGGGAAAACGTATTTTAAAGTGCTCAGCTGGGAAAGCAGAGAGAAAAGGAAGAATCAATTATGGAAATAAAGGATTAGTTCTTGAGAAGCGCAGAGACGCTTGTTAGAACACAAAGATAAGGGAGAGCGAGTTGGGTGTTTCTGGTCCTTTCATTTAGGTCATTTCCCATTACGCCTCAATACTAAGCCCCTGACTGGTCGGTGGGATTACGGCTCGAAAAAGCTGACTTCCATAGAGAGCGACGTAGGAGAGCAAGGTGGTCAGGAAAGACCCAATCTGGGCCTCACCGCCCGCCAGTCCTGTGATTTCAACAATTTCCCTCACTTCTGTGTACCTTGTTCTCATCTGTATGTATTTTCCCAGAAGGACCTTCTTTAAAAAAGGAGATAATTTGCCACACACAGCCTTTGGGAAGGACTCAAGGAGATCATGCCCACAAAACGCACCTCAAGTGGTTGGCAAACAGTGTTAGATATTCTTTTCATGCGTTGTATGGGAAATATTTACCACAGATAGCATTCCCATTGAGCGGCTCTGTTTGCCATGCTCGGAATCACAAGCTCGATTTGTTTTCCCTGCAGATGCCAAGTACTTCCTTCTAATTCTCTCCTTACCTGACATCCGGAACTCGAGGTGGGCAGGTCCTCTGCAGGACTCGCCAGGCTCCTTCCGGCTTCATTTACCCGACAACCTCTTCCTGGGGCCGGGGACAGAGCTCCGAACTAAATAGTCTCCACCATCTTGTGGCTTAGACTCTAGGGAAAGAGAACAAGAAAATGCACATAAAGTAAGGGCAGGTGGCATTAGATGCTATGAAAGATATACAAAGCAAAAGTGACTGATAATTGTTAGACGCTGCCCCAGCTATCAGAGGCTGTGGAGGCTAGGGATACAGCCCCTGATGAACACAGAGACGGCATTATAAGCCGGACTGATGCTGTAACATGGAGCAAGCTTTGGATGATCACAGCTCTGACAGTGTATAAATGAGCACGGAACATGCTGGGTCAACTAGCAAACACAAACACATGCAAAAGGCGAGGACTTTGCTAAGAACTCCTGTAATTCTGCCCTCTAATCCCCAGTTACATTTGCCACCTTTGTTGTGACCCTCAGAGGTAGGTCTGCAAGAAGGAGAAAGAAGGAAGGAAGGGCAGGAGGAGGAGGAGAAGGAGGAGGAGGAGGAGGAAGGAGAGGAGGAGGAAGAGAGGGAGGAAGAGGAGGAAGGAGGAAGAGGAGGAAGAGGAGGAAGGAGAGGAGGAGGGGGGAAGGAGGTGGCAGTAAGAATGGATATACACAAATGAAATTGACCTTGGTCTTTCTAAAAGGTCAACATAGGATTTTGATTTCTTCTCTATGCAGGAAATGGAGATGAAGTTTGCCCCAAATCATTTGAGAATATTGCTTCCTCATTTAATAGGAAATTCCTGCAGAAGTATCCTCATTGAAATACATTCAGTTAAGTATATTCGAGAAGATAAGCATGCAGGTCCCGAAGGAGGAGGAAACTCAAGGCTTGGGGGTGGAGGGAGCCCCTCAAAGTCCCGTGAAGGTTCTCCAGTGGCCCGTGTCTGCCTTTGCTCTCCAGAAGCTCTGCTCTACCAATGACTTTCCTCTGTCAGCGGGTGGAGCGATCAAGGGGCTTTGGCAGGACAGCAGGCACTAGGGTGGTCAGTCTTGGTAGGCATTTGACCATCTCTGAGTAAAGGGCCCCCAGTGATGCTCTGCCCTGACATCCTTTCTCCCACCACCAGGTATTGGCAAATATAACATGCTCCTCCCCTGGGAAACAGTGTGCTGTCGGAAGAATCTGCTCGGTCACCTCCTCTGGCAATTAGCAGTGGTGTGGCCTGGGACAGGGAATGTAGCCTCTCTGGTGGTATTTCGTCTTCGGCACAATCAGGGTCCGAACACAGAGATTAAACCCCAGCATGAGTGTCAATTATCCGGCACATAGTAAGTGCTCAATAAATGGTCTCCAGGGTCTTCATTACTGACCTCGGTTAATGAACGTCCAGTCTGAACCTGTGGGTCCTGAAAGCAGAGAGGGATTCACAGCTTGGCTGAAGGTGGGGAGATAATCGAAGTGGGAAGAAGAGAAATGCAAGAGTGTGAGATTAGTCCCTCTGTCTCGCCGGCCGCCTGTCTCAATCTGGTAAGCCACGGTAGCCTGCGCTCCCCGGTTCTCCCAGATGAAGGGAAGACTGGAATAAGTGGAATGAACCCCGCCTTGCTTCTCTGTTATTTGATGCTCACAGGCGCCATAGGAAGTACCTTCAAGTTCAGTTACAACAGTGACCTTCGGAGCAGTACTTTTCAGCTTGCTGGGGGATTTTCACAAATATCATTTCATTGGATTGTCACGAATGATCGCATTTTCCCGATGGGTAGCTGAGGTCCAGGACCACAAGTGGACTTATGCCAGATATCAGAGAGATGAAAAGCCAGACCTGCATCCAGTTCTCAATACTGAGGTTAAAGTCAAGATCTCGAATGGATTCTTCTCCACGGCGCCTACAGTGTGCCCAGCGCTCAGCAGGCACGGACCTCTGCTAAAACTGAATGAATCTCCCTGGGACTGGGACAAACTCCAGAGAGCCACCAAATGGCACTGTGAGACACATCTTTGTGGCTCAGAGGCCAAGGGAGGGAGAGCTGATGCTCACCTGGGCTTGCCCACTCTTCCCTCAGTGCACTTTCCATACGTGATGCCCCGGCCATGTTCTGTGGCTCCTCTCTATGCCTTTGGCTTTGATTAATCGTACCTTCCATGATTCATATTGCCCATCTGCTTTCTAAATGGGTTATTCCTGGGTGGTAACCTCAGGAGGGAGGTTGGTGGGTCTCCGAAGTGTCTTAGGTATGATGTTGTAGAGCCACAACTAAATGAGGCATGGCCTCCCGACAGCACAAGACAGACACAGGAAGTCTGTTGTGTGTTCCCCACAGCCACTCTGTTCCACAGAACTTTCTGTGCGGAGAGAAATGTCCCACAATATCCAGTACAGCAGCTACTAGCTACATGTGGCCACTGAACACTCTAAATGTGTGGAACTCAATTTTCAATTTCATTGTATCTGAGTTATTTTAGACTTATATCTAAATAGACGCCTGTGTCTGGTGGCTGCCATATTGGACAGTGCAGCTCTCGAGTGATCCAAAGCCTGATTTTGCAGAACGGTATCCAAATCCCAGTTCTGCCCATCACTGCCCACGTGACCTCGGACATGCCAGTTAAGCTCTCTGAGCTTTGTTTTTCTCATCTATTAAGTAGGCTAAGTAATTTTTTTTTTTCCTGCAGCTCTCATGATAATTTAAGAATCTACTGTATACTAAAGGTCCTGATCGGTGCCAGGCACATAGAATGGAAGCCGTTCAGTGGGAGCCATTAAAACTACAAAAGCAATTCCAGGTATGAGGAGATCCAGAGCACATAAGAAACTTGAGTGGTAAATTTGCTGTGTTGTCAGCTCTCGTGGCCTGAAGAAGGAATCCAGGACCAAGTTACCTGGGATTTATCCATCTGACATGATTCAAACTCCGACGGAGATTATGGAGTGAGGCCGTGAAGATGGCTTATAGTAGAGATTTTCATCTGCATAGAACACAGATTAGAGTCTGGGCATATGCTGGGGCCACTAATGCACCTTAGGAATCTTCTGAGGAGTCATCAGCTTTGCTCTGGCTTTGTGGTCCCCAACCAGGCTTTGTGCCAGGTCCTATGGCTCCCTGACTGCAGCTTGCTGGTCTGGGTCTCCGTGTCCGTCCTCTGCCTGCAGTGTTATCTTGTACCCTGAACAGCACCACCTTAACTGTCTTACCAATCTCCTCTCCTCTTGGACCTTATTAAAGAGTCAGTTTAAACACTCCCTCTTTTGCAAGTCTTCGTCTATTTCTTTTCTGGGTCCCCTCGAGCAAGCTTTTGTTAGAGAGCACCTGCTGATGTCTGCATACCCAACCTCCTGTTAGAGGACCCTATCTTTCAATATCTAGAGAGTCTCTGAACCTAGTACAGAACCTGGTACATAACTGGATTAAGTCAATATCTAACAAGACAACGATGACAACAAAGATGATGATGATGGTGGTGATGATGATGGTGACAATGGTGGAGGCAAGCCCACGCCTAGTGGTTGCCATGTTCCAGGCACTGTTCTAAGCGCTTTACACAGCATTCATTTACACCTCCACCTCTAGGTAGATGCTACTACCTTCTACTTTTGTCTCCATTTTACATATAGGTAGAACGGAGATCAGGGAGTTTAAATAACCTTAAGGCTGACCGAGCCTGGAGGTGGATCCTTACACTTCCAGAGCGCTGAAGGCTCTGCTCTCTCAGGAGATCCGTCCCTGTAGACCCCAGAATGCAGACAAATGTCGCTCTGACTCCTGTTGATTCAGGACCTGGAGGACCAAGACCTCTGCATTTAAGCGTCAACTGTCAAGCCTTAGAAATAGCCCTGCATGACTCCTTAGGGTGGGAGCACGTCCCCACGTCCCTTCCCAATTCCCAGGCACTTATCAGGCAGACAGCTGCGGTGGAATGATTTACAGCCGCTCGGCGTTTTCCAGCAGGAAGCTGAAAAATGTCCCTGCTGCGGAATGCCAACTGCAGAGTCTCTCACATAAAGCAGCCACTGGTGACTTTCTGCAGACCTGCCTGCCTTTGCCCCCGACCCCACACATACTTTTTAATGAAGGCCTCACTCAGCTGGCCCTGTGGCAGTCCTGCCTTGACTTGGCTGTAAGCAGCAGGGAGGGAGACACTGAAACCACGGGGGTGCGGAGTAAAATGTATACATTGGTGGGTTTTCCAAGTCATGAAATCTCCCCATGTCTCCACTGAGCTTCACGTATTTTTTCCCTTCACATTCTCCTTCTTTTCTATAACAAACGGGCTCACTTAACAAGTACTTACTGAGCCCCTTTCATGTGCCAGATGCTGGGGACAGTGGGTTGGAAAAAATACCCAGCTTCTGCCCCCTGGTCTAGTAGGAGGCGCTCTGCTGTGCAGCATGATATATGTTATGGCAGAATCAGGGGTGCTATGGGACACAAGGCAGTTGGGGGGGGGGCTCTCACTTTGTCTGAGCAAATCTGGGAAGGCTTCACAAAGGAGGGAGCATACAGATTGTGGGTCTGTGGCTGGCAACAGTGAGAAGGCCGGGAGGGAGGCCCAGGCAGAGGTAACAGACTTGGGAAAGGTTTTGGGGGCATGAAAGGGTGCTGTGACATTAGTTTTATGTTTCAACCTGGCTAGGCTGTGGTACCCAGTTACCCAATCAAACACCAACCTACGTGATGCTCCGAAGGGTGGGCTGTAGATGCAGTTAAAACCTATAACCAGCTGAATTTAGGTAAAGGAGAGTATTGGCCTCTTTCAATCAGTGGAAAGCACTTAGAAGCCAAACCCAGTTTTCCTGCAGAAGGAGAAATTCTGCGTCAAGATTCTCTCAACCTCTGCCTGAGCCTCCAGCTTGATGGGCCGCCCTTTGGATTTCAGATTTAGCAGCCCCCAATTCCTTGAGGCGAGTCTCTTTGCTATGAATATGTGTGCATCTCTCTCTCTGTCTCTGCTCTCAGTTCTGTTTCTCTGCAGAGCCCTGGTTAACAGTGATGCCGCATGTGGGAGGATTACTTCCTGTTTCTGAGTGGTTGGGGTGCAGGGGATATGCTAAGAGTGGGAGAAGAGGGGCTCGTGGACGAGCAGGGAGATGTACCTTTCTTCATGAGGACAGTGGGGAGCCACGGAATAAGTGGGCGAGTGACTGCTTCAGGTGTGTGTCTCAGAAAGGTCACCTGGCAGCCAAGTGGATGATGGCCCTGTCACCCGCCACCCCTCCCTGCATCCCTGGTCACGCGATCATTGCAATAATGCTTGTCCTCTTTAAGGGTATCACCACAACAGGAGGAATTATGAGCGGGGTCCTCAATCAGGCCGACCAAGGTTGGGTCCCTGCTCTGCCGCTCACGAGCTGGTGACTCGGATGAGGCTCCGATGCTCTCCAGGCTTTGGTCCCTTCTTCCACACACCCACACACAAGGGGACAACAGTCCCCACCTTCAGGGACAAGGTCTGTGTGCTCCGAGAGCTGAAACACCTCAGACTGTGGCATCCCCGGGCTCCCTCACCCCTTCAGGCTGAGTGGTTTCTGCTTTCTCAATCCTCTAGCCCTGGGGTACTTCATCCTATCTCTGAACTTGACCCCCATCCTTGTAAATAGGCCACTTACTAAACTCTCAATTACCTCTTTGGTGTTTGTTCATCACACACCAAGAATCCAAGGCATGGTATTCATGGTCAGCTATTGTTACCATAGGTTCTTACATTTATTATGACAAAACAGAAATACAAAGAGGCCATGTGACTTGCTGAAGGTCATAAAGGAGCTTGTGTTTAGGAGCCCTATGTTTACTGCTTCACACACACAGCAAACGTGAGCCCTCATTATTGGTCTCCTCTCCACCGACAGGTGAGAAAACTGAGGCACAGATAGGTGAAGGCACTTTCCTGAGTTTGGACAGCTAGAGAAGGGAGAAGCCTGGATTCAAATCCAGAACTTTGGGACTTGCTCCATCCTGTGGGGATGTCACCTTGTTTCTCTGTCCAGCCCTGAGACACAGCTAGTATTCCACCGGTGCTGTCTGTGTTCTTGTGTCAGCAGTCAAGACATCTCTGTTTTCGATCACAGGCACCCCCACCTTCTGAGTAGACAGAATCAGACTGCGGGTTCATCTGTCTACAGAAGCTCGGATGGATGGGGAACGTGCATGGGGTCAGGACGGGCCAATCTCAGCCAAATGTATAATCTGTCCCTGGAAGATCCCCCCTCCCTCCCCCGGAATCAAATCAGAACACGGTCTCCAGATCTGCCAGAACATCTTTGCCGTCTGCCCTCAATCATTCTGGATCCTGGGGAGGATTTGTCAGGCAGTCAGACGTGTCAGCTCCCTGGGATGGGGGCTCACAGGGTCTGCCCCCAGCCCCTGGCTGACAGCCTCAGGGACTGGGTTTCTCACGCGAATAGCTGGGGTCAGTACTGTGCTGTCATCAATGATGGTCCAAGGCTGGCAGCTAGTTAACCATCATGCCTTTCCAAAGCCGGCCGGACCGGAATCGTGGGGACTCTGTAGTGTCTTTTAGCTTAGGGCATGAGATTTCGCCTTCACAATTAAATGGCTCCCAGTCTACATGCTGATTTGAAATTTCTTTGCATCTGAGTTGTTGGTATTTGTTGCGCTATAGCCTCATAGAGTTTGTTTTAATTTTTTTTAAGTTTTTATTTATTTTGAGAGAGAGAGACAGAGAGAGACAGAGAGAGAGAGAGACAGAGGCAGAGACAGAGACTGATCATGCAGGGGAAGGGCAGACAGGGAGGGAGGGAGAGAGAATCCCAAGCAGGCTCTGTACTGTCAGTGGAGCCCGACTTGGGGCTCAAACTCACAAACCGTGAGATCATGACCTACAATGGCGTCAAGAGTTGGACACTCAACTGATTGAGCCACCCAGGTGCCCTGGCCTCACAAGAGTTTAATGTCAGAGTAATAGGGCTCTGACGTTCAGAAATTCCTCTAATTACATTGCAATTTCTTTTCTTCCGTTATATCTAAGAGAAAAATAATTTAATGTTGCATTTCAAAAAGTCAGGAGACTACAATCCCTTTTTTATAATTCTCTTTCTATCTGTTGCCCTCCTGCCTATTCCTACATAAGCTTAGAAAGATGTCTGGTGTGACCTTCCCAAGTGTTAACCATGCCTATTTCTGGATCGTGGGATTTGGCGAGAGTTTGGCATTTCTTCTCTGGACTTCTCTAAATTGTTTAAATGTTTTTCAACAGTCCTATGTCGTTTCTACAAAGACAGTCCTAATGCTCTTAAGACAGAGAGAGTAAGAAGAGTTCAAGTCCAAACTTCCATAACACAGATGAAGGAACAGAGGCTCAGAGTGGACAAGAGATTTACTTTAGGTCACATGGTAATTTGTTGAAGCAAGACTAGAACAAATATGTAGATCTCGGTCTGGGCTTTCTCCAGTGTTCGTTCATTCACTCATCAAACCTTTCATGAATACATACTTAGACAGAAGATGAATCCAATGCAGTCCCCGCTCTCAAGTAGACAGAAGGTTGAATCAAGGTTTACAGTGTAAATGCTGAAGTTATGGAGGAAGCCACAGGGAGGGTGACAGGAGGGACCTAGGCCAGGCAAGAGAGGAAAGGGGGGGGTGCTCCAGGAAAGCTCCCTAGGGTAGAAGTTAGAAGTCAGCTTGCTGTTAGATGAGTGAGGAGGCAGGGAGGGGTTCAAGGCTGGAGAACAGCCTGAGCACATCTACGGAGGCAAAAGGGAACACGAGCCACTTATTTGATAAGGAACAGTCATCGCGTGGGCACGTTAGAGTGGTGCTCCCTGGAATCTGCGTGGAAACCACACGAGGACAAGGACCTTGTCTTTCTTATCCACTGCAGTGCCCCAGCTCCTATGAGAGATGCTCAATAGCTATCTGTTACATAAATAGCTTAGTAAAAACGGTACCCCTCCCTGAAGCCTTCTCCAGCTCCCTCCTCGCCCAATCTTCTTCAACTAATTAACATTTTATCACCCTTTCGCGCCCAGAATTCACATCATTTCCTCAGGGAAGTCCTCTCCAACTTCCTCATCTAGGTTAGAACTTTCTAGTATCATTTGCCACTACATTACATTATAGCCCTTGTCACAGTGCAATCTTATGTGTATTTCGGAAAGGCTTGGTTACTACCTGTCTCTTCCAATAGACTCTAAGCCCCATGGGAGGAAGAGACTGAATCTTTCACTCATCACTGTATCTCTAGCATCCATCATGGTGTTGCACACAGCAGGGGCAGAATAAGTATCTTTTGTAAGAATGAACAAATAAATGAATGAGTTTTGGATTCACCGAGGATCTTCCTGGAGAGTTCCCTTCAGTTCTTAGCATACATTTGAATGATAATTTGATTCCTGTTTCTTAAATTTCCCTGTAACCGAAGCTCCACGAGGACAGTAGTCATGTCTGCTTTGATCTGTTGTAATCCAACACTTGTCATGTTTTATATCATATTATAATTACTTTACTTTTGTCTGTGCTACACCTCATCTCCACTACGTCTGAGACCCAAGGGAGCAGGTATTCTACCCTCCCCCCGTATGACAATGAGTCAAAACTCTGCAACCAGAGCTCGGATTGGTTTCCCAAGCTTCAGCTCAGTGATCCTGTCTCTCTGTTGGACAGAGCTGGCTGGAGCCCCAAAGGCAATTTACCATGGGCGTCATTCTTAAATTTGGACTCACCGTCCCTTCAATCTTCACAGAGCTCACTCATTGAACCAATGAGGACACGTGCGTTCCTCTAGGACCCAGGATCTCCTTTGCTGTGTCACAAATGATGCACAAGAAGGCATGACCTTACCCCTGCCATTGTATTATCACGGTGACAGAGGACAAAGGCTCCAGGCAGCATGGAGAGGCAAAAAGAACATGGGTAGGGGATCTGGACTCAAGCTACAACTGTTCAATACTATTAACAAGAAAAAAAGAGGAGCAACAAGAAAAGGGATTATTAAGCAGTATATGTGATGTTAAGACCATTTTATATATGCTTTTATTCCATTTACAATAAATCTGAAGAGTGGGCATTACCATACCATTTTAATAACCAGGAAATGGAGATTCAGAGAGAATAAACCCCATACTCAAGGTCACCCTGCTGTTAGGTAGCAGAGCAGAGATTAGAACCCAGATCTCTCTGACCTCAAAGTAGGGCTCTTTCTTTGTCCATCAGCTTGCCTTCTACCCTAAGCCTGCTGTGTGGTCTTGAAGAAGCTGCCTAACCTCTCTGATCCTTCGCTTCCCCACCTGTGATGGAGAGGATTACCACACCTACCTCCAATAGCCGCCCTGAGGATCCAATGGTAAGACCATGCATATTTAAGGCAATATAGACATGTCAGTGATTCCTGTGCTCAAAATCCGCCAACAGGTAGATCAGAAAGCACAGATTCTTTTGTTGGTGTGTTTAAGACAGAAGAGAGGTCTTATTATTCCTGAAAGAGTTATCACAGCTGGAGAAGCATCAGTGTAATTCCCGCAATAAAACGGAATGTATGGCGGGTGGCGGGGGGATGCGGTGGGGGATCGAAGGTAACACAGCTCTCTCCCTTCCAACCCAGGCTGCCTTTACTTTGTACCAAGATGCAATTTCAGATTAGATTGGTTATTTCTTCATCTCAGGTATGAGTGTTTATAGCCCAGCTGTTGGGAACCAGAGCAGAGTGGTTAAATACTTAAATACTGCTCTGCACCCTGGCCCTCCGCCAGCCGCCCAACAGACAGCTCAGCCCGCCGTGCTCATCTCTTGGGAGCACTGTTTCCCCCCTAAACTGTGGCCCTGGGTTGCTTCCTGCCACCCCCCCCCCCACAACAGGGGCTGGTTTCCATGAAAACGTGTCGTCAACTCTCTGTACCGCGACCCGCTGAAGTCAATCAGAGTCACGGGGTTGGTGGTTGGCGTGAAATCCTACTTGGCCCCTGATGGTGGCACTTCTGCGACAACTCCAGCCCCCTATCTTGACTCAGTTTACCTGTTTGCTGAGATTTGCTTCTGAATGGGTTTCCTCCCACATTGAGCCCGGGGGTTGTAAATGCTCATGATGATCAGAAACCCAGTCTCTTTGCAGCAGAGGAAGACAAGAGAGCAAATAATAAAGCCTGAGGGAACAGAGGGGCAAGAAGCCACATCACTGCCCTCAAAGAGTCAACAGTTTATAACGAGACAGAAGTGTGAATGAATAAAAACAACAGCCATCACTTCTAGAGTGCTTGGTGTGTGCCAGGCACCCCTCTAAGTGTGTTAAAGAATACAGCACATTTAAGTCTCACAATTCCAAGAGGAAGGTACTATTACTGTCCCCACCTTACAGACGAAGAAACTGAGGCTAGCTAAAATCGTGGTAGCAGTGGCAGGATCAGGAGGTTGGACATCAAGAGTCTGTGTACTATATTATAGATTCTGTGATTACTATAGCCTTAAGGGTAGGCTCACGAAAGGAGGAGTTTTAAAGATTGCGTATGGACAAAGGTGTTCCGGGCAGATGCAACCACACGTGCAAAGGCCCTGAGGTACCAGAGAGCTTGCACATACAGGAAACAAGAAACAGCTCACTGCGCTGGGAGCATAACAAGGCATGGGGGAGACAGAAGACGCAGAAGGGCAGAAGACATGTCATTGGGAAGCCGGGTTCTCGTTGGGCTGAAAGAGCCCCAAATGTCAAGTTAGAGTCTTGGACTTCGACCGAGTAAGACAGGGACCTACTGGCATTTAAGAAGGGGAGTGACGTGGACAGCTTGGAGTCAGGAAAGATCTGTCAGGCAGTAAGTAGTGTCAAGAAAGGGCCTGAGGGGGAGACCAGGAGACAGGAAAGGTGGGAGGGGCTGTTCTAGGACAGTGACTGGATGGAAGGAGCCACCACCTCCTTCTGTTTCCTGATTTTGGAGAGATTTGGGGGCCCCTAAGGATCCCTGCACCCCAAGTGAGCCCAACACCAGAAGGGCTGTGTCTTGGCATTAGCATGCCTATAAGTAATCAATACCTGCTTATTAACTGCTTTGTTAACTCGCCCAAGGAATGAGAGTTGGCCCATGATACCTTAGAGAAGCCTTCCAAGTCTAACGATTCAAGTCCATTTTCTGGACACCTGCAAAGGGTAGGGAGCCATTCCTAGGCTGGAAGAAACCTGGAGGGCTTCTGGGTTTGTTTGTCTGCCTTGGGGAAACGACTCATTCTCCACTGGGAGTAAGCTGCATGGTGCCTGCCTGCCCACCTCCCCTCAGCTGTGAGGGTGACCCGGACTTGTGACACAACTTCACTTCCCCAACCGTGATTGGCCCAGGGGTGGCTCCATCAAGAGTTCTTCTGTGCAATCTGACACATGGGTGTCAGAGCAGGACCCTGCCAGTATGGTAGCCAGCATTCCAGACATCCCTAAGGAATGAATCTAAAAATGAAGCATCAGTGAGGGAAACAGAACCAGAGGTGGAGAATGACAGATTCCTGAGCCTATTGATACGGGTGAGTCTGAAGTCAATCTGATCTATTTGCAACTTACACACCTCTTCTCTGGAGCCCCAGGCTGGAGTATGAGTTGGGCTAAGGGTTGGAGGCAAGGCAGAGCAACCACATGAGAATCGTGTAACTTGAAAGTAAGGGTCGGGAGGTTCCCCAGCAAAACCAAGCTCTTACTGTAAGAAGAAAGAAATGGTTTCCGGGCTGGCAGAAAAACAATAGATGTACTCTACCGACTTCTGCAATACAAATGGTAAAATGAGATCAGTGTTTCAGACTCATTAGTCCCTGGGCTGGGTTACGTGGATGAGAATTCCTACAGGGTGAGTGCCCGTGCCCTAGGATGTAGGGTGGTAGGTAGGTGGCTCTCTTCATTTCAACCCGTTTTTAACCCTGCCTCCTTGTCACTCTGCCACCAAAAGCCACTGGGTCAGCGACAACACCAAGTTTTGTTTCTCTAAGCCCCAAGGCCTCTGCTTCTGCCATCTCCTGACTTTGCCCTCGCATTAGCATTCGCGGACTCAAACTGTCACAGAGTCTCGGGTAATTAGAGGCGATAAACAAATGCTAATTAGCACTGGGGCTGTACCCACAGGATGCCAGGGGCAAAGACCCAAGCCTGGTGTTTGTGTTTCCAGGGTCCCTTCAATGCCCACCTCTAAGAGCGCTTTCCGAAGCTTCTTTATGAAAGAAGGAGCTAGAGACAGTCCGGCATTTGGGGAAAAGGCTCTCCGTCTCCGTCTTCCTGCTGCCTAATCTGTAGGCAACTTACCTTAGTCTCCCTGAGCCTCCACTTCCCCATCCGTAAAATGGGAATAGTAACCATCGACCTTAACGTGATTTTATTGCGTGAACCAAACACTGTGTGCAACATGGGCAACGCTTGGCATGTGTCATTCGGCAAGTGAGTTTCTGTAGGTATACAGTAAAACACAAGGGGGGAATCATGGGAGTTACACGTGGAAATTTAGGTGTAGAGCTCTCTCTGCTCTGTCTGTCCCCACCACCACTCTCTGGCTTGTCGCATTCACGGTTCGCGTGTGGACCACCGCATTGCCCTCCCGCCTGGCTGCAATTCCTTCTGTATCTTGTCTCGCCAGATCATTCCATGTTAGTGTCCCAGGACGGCCGTCACAAAGTGCCACAAAACTGGCAGCTGAAAACACATAAATGTATTGTCTCGTGGCTCTGGAGGCTAGACGTGTGAACTCAGGCTGTTGGTAGGACTGGTTCCTTCTGGAGGCTCTGAGGAGATTCCATAGCCTGCTTCTCTCTGGCACCTGCTGGCAAAGCCTGGCCGATGCCCAGCCTTCCTTGGCTTGTGGATACATCCCTCCCACCTCTGGCCTTCTCCTTGCCCTTCTGAGTCTTTCACTGTCTGTCTAATCTCCTTCTAGCCTTTGCCCTTATAAGGACGCCTATCATTGCATTTGGGGCCCACCCAGGTAATCCAGGGTGATCTCAGCTCGAGATCCTGACATTAATTACATCCGCAAAGGCCCTTTTTCCAAAATAGGTCAGAGTCACAGTTTCTTGGGGTTACAGTGTGGATGTAGCTTTTTCTTGGTGGGGGGTGGCCAACTGTCCAACTACTACACATCTCAAACCCCACACCCCGTTTCCAGGTCAATCTGCCCCAACGTCACCGGTACTCCTGGCACCACAATGCTCCCTGCCCAAATGGTCCACAAAGCCTTTTCATTTTCAACCTAAAAGACTGCGTTAATCGGCCACCTGTGCCCCCCCCCACCCACCCGGAGCAGACCCCAAGCCTCTCTTCCCCTCATATGCCCTCAACGGGAGGTGCTGAGCTATCCACCTCCTCCTCCATCACTTCCTCTTCCTGCCTCTTGGAACGTCCTTCCATCCATATTCCCATCCTAGACTCTGCAGTAGTTTCCTGCTGCTGCAAAGTAACCGCCAGGGTAGGGGCTTAACACAACGTGCACTTGTTACCCCACGGTCTCTGCACATGGAAGGACTGGGGACAGCAGAGTTAGGCCCTCACAAAACCAGAGCAGCGTGTCCACGGGGCTGTGTCCTCAGATGGAGGTCTGACCGGGGAAGAACCCACCACCAAACTCATGCAGGTGTCGGTGGAATTCACTTCCTTGCACTGGAGGACCGAGTGCCCGTGTTTTGCTGGCTGCTGGCTGGAGGCCACCCTACTTCTAGGACATAGCATGGATCCTGCCCCCACTCAAAAGGAGAGGGTTGCACAGGACGTGGCAACCAGCAGGCTGGAATCTTGGGGCCACCTTGAAATCTGCCTGCCACAGACTCTATTTTTTTTAACATTTATTTATTTTTGAGAGACAGTACAAGCAGGGGAGGGGCAGAGAGAGAGAGAGGGAGACACAGAATTGGGAGCAGGCTCCAGGCTCTGAGCTGCCAGCACAGAGCCCAATGCAGGGCTTGAACCCATGAGCCATGAGATCATGGCCTGAGCTGAAGTTGGATGCTTAAGTGACCGAGCCACCCAGGCTCCTGTGCCTGCCACAGACTCTTACTTGGGCTTCAAAGGGGAGTATCCCTCTCTTCCTCCCTGACAAAGCCACTGCCGTTCCTATCCAGCTGAATAATCTCTCCCTCCTCCTAATTCCTGGTGGCTTTGTTTCTACCCCTCTTACAGCACTGATGGATTTATTTAAGAGGCAGCAACACAGCAGCATACAGGAGCAAAGGATAAGGGCTCAGGAGTTAGAGAGCCCTGGATGCAACCTGGCTCCTTTACTTAGCGTGAGCCTGAGCTACTCAGCTTTCAACATTCAATTAGACACATGCAGAAGAATCTCTTCCTGGGTTATAATGATCAAAGGTGCTAATTTCCCTACGGCTGCTCATGGCCTGTGGTTCACAGCAAGGATGAGGGATATTTTGTAGGAGTCAGGACAGGCAAGATTATATTGCAGTAACAAACAGCCCCTCGCCTGGAAAAACCCACTGGCTGGAAACAAATGTTTCTTTTTTTTCACCAGCTGCATGCCCACTGAAAGTTGGCAGGGGAGTTCTGTGCATTTTAGTCTCTTGGGGTCCGAGAGATCAGGGGGCTCACCAAGCCAATCACTCTGGAATGATCCAGAAGTGAAATGGGGCACTCAGACTCACAACACATGAGCCAGAAGGAGTCACATGATCCCACCAGGGGGCCAGGAAATAAAATGCCTCCCATGTACCTGAAGGAAGGAGACCCACAAGCAGGTAGTCATGATGTGATTTCTGTGAACTTAAAAGCTCCTTCTACCCTAAGGAAGAATATGTTCTCATCACCTTTTATCCATAAAAGCATGGATCACAGTAAGAACAAAATGTCAGGAAGCCTAACTTTAAGAAGAGAACAGTTTCAATGCACAGAAAAGAAGCCATCATCGTCTCTGTAATATAATTTGAGAAGACAGACGTTTCCATCTACCCTTAAATATTTCCCTTCTTCATGTGTTACCATGTCTCATATTTCTGCCATTAGCTTGATCCATTAGGGGCTTTCGAGATGCATCTGCACAACCCAAGGCATTGGACTGCCCGAGCAGGGTAAGATATTTGCGAATACACCATTTATTCATTTAGGTTGTTACTAGGGCTGCTGTGCAACTTGCTGAACTCAGGGCCAGGCAACATGCTCAGTGCTGGGTCTGTGTCTCATATGGACCCAATCCTCCCTTTTCACGTAGCAGGCAGGGTCTGGAGAATGGGACAAAAGACTGATGCGTCCTGAAGGAGGAAATAATAATGCCACCCAAGAAATTGCTTTCTGGGCGCTTGGCTGAGCAAACACGGATTTGTAAGATTTCATCCTTAGAGAAGGACGGGGACTAGAATTTCCTTCAATAGTAGGCAGATCTTAAAGGATTTTCCCTGCTTCTTTGTAGAATGGGCCCCTGCAGGGGATACAAGTACATTCTCAGGACTCAAATCACATGGGGTAAGAGGACAGAGAAAATGACAACAATCAAGGTTTTCCAGAAGCTGCTTCTCTACAAATCCTGCCTGTCACTCATTAGCTTAACTTCCCTGGGTCCCAGAATCTTCTATCAAAACTGTGGGCTCCTGAGTTCTCCCCAGGGGTTTGACCCTGGTCCTTTCTCTTCTCAGAATAAGAAGAGAGCTATAGGAGTTTGGAGACACTGAACAGATTCCCTGCTAAAAACTACGAAACTTAAAAAAATTTTTTTTTAATGTTTATTTTTGAGAGAGAGAGAGAGAGAGAGAGAGAGAGAGAGAGAGAATGTGCGAGTGGGAGAGGGCCAGGGAGAGGGGGAGACACAGAATCCCAAGCAGACTCCAGGCCCCAAGCTGTCAGCACAGAGCCTGACATGGGGCTCAAACCACAAACCGCGAGATCATGACCTGAGCAGAAGTCGGATGCTTAACTGAGTGAGCCACCCAGGCGCCCCCAAAACTAAGAAACTTTTGAATGAATGGATAATTTTTAAAAAATTCATTTTTGAGACGATTTTCAAAAAAGTTAAAGTTATTTTCAGAGCCAACTAATAGCACTGATTTGGACTGGGAACATGAGAGGCAAAGTCTCGGAGAATGTAAGCTATTAAACTCTATTAAAGACCCCGCGTGCATTTTTTTATGCAGACAAATAATTCCAACAGTTGGGTGTCGATGTGCGAACAGGGCTGGGCTCCCAGCACTTCGGGGGGTGAAAGAAAAGCCCCCGCAAACCGCGGAAAGCGCATCCTGCTCGCCTTGAGTGACACGCAGATGACGTGCGCTTGATGGTTTGGGACTTGGCAGCAAGGAGCAGTGGAAATAATTCTCTGGAAATGAAGAGAATCAGCAAAACATGAGGCAAAAAATAGACAAACGAACCAAGAGAGCAAAATGGAACGAGAGAAGAGACGGTCGGGAACGGGCCGCTTTCCTCTGCCTCACGCGGCTTTGGTGGCTTGCGGTAAATGAGTTTCTAACGATGTTTTTAAAGAACGGGTCTTATTTGGTGGGGCTGATGCAGCGCCTGTGGTTTCTGGGGCTGTGTCCTGGGGAACCTGATGAGAGCAGGAGGAAGAAACTTGGGCCCCGGTTGCCATTCCTTATGTCCTCCTGGGATGGACCCCAGCCAAACACCTGTCCCCACTCCCTACAGTGGAGAGTCAACCAGCCCCTCCTTCCAAGTGCCAGCAACACTGACCTTGGAGGATCACAGACATTCAGTGACAATGCTGTGCTAATAAAAGCTCCTTTGAGTGCCCATGGGGTGCTGGGCGAGGTATTTTTTGAATGAATGAATGAATGAATGGATGGATGGATGGATGGATGGAGAAATGAATGAGTGAGTGGAGCACAAGGTGCTCCGTGGTCCCATAGACAGAGCACTCTCCCCTTGGGAGGGAGGAGGGAAGACGGAAGGCTTCCTGGAGGAGGTGATGCAGGAGAACTCAGGAAAAGAAGACACACAGGAGAGTTTGAGGCAGAAGAGGAGACGTGAACGAATTCGTGAAGGACTGTTAAAAAGCACATCCCACTCCAGGAATCTCTCAACAATTGGATTTGGGTGGAAGGTGTTGGGAGAGGAAAAGTAATTTCCCCCTACTCTTGCAGACTCTTGGCTGAAACCCCCCCTGTGATAAAAGATTAACAACAGACAAAGAAGCAGGAACTTAATAATATGCGTATCTCCTGTAGACAAGGGATCTACCCAGGAAAACCGAGTAACTCTCTGGATTGGCCCAAGCCATGAGCTTACACACCATCTCCAGCTAAAGACAAAAGAGATGTTGGGGGGCGGGGGGGGGTGAGGAGGCCAGTTAGGGAGGCTGTCAGGAAAAGCACAAGGGTGAAGGGTGTTATGCAGATTTAGGTCTCTGTTTTCTTTTATGAAGAGAGTTTCTCCACTTCCTGGTACCAAGAGGAAGACCCCCCCCCAACCCCCCACAAATAGAGGTTTCCCCTATAAAGGTAAAGTTCTCTTACAAAAGGGTAACTTCTCCTTGGGTCTTCAGAGCTTCTCCTGTGTCTGCTGTTTCTTAAAAATAATCAGCCTAAAGGGGAACCTGGGTGGGTCAGTCGGTTAAGCATCTGACTTCAGCTCAAGTTACCATCTCACAGTTCATCAGTTCAAGCCCCACGTCGGGCTGTGCGCTAACAGCTCAGAGCCTGGAGCCTATTTCAGATTCTGTGTCTCCCTCTCTCTCTGCCCCTCCTCTGTTTGTGCTTTCTCTCTCTCTCTCTCTCTCAAAAATGAATAAATAAACATTTAAAAACAGTATCAGCCTAAAATAATCCTTATATCAACGTGGCATACTTTGGGGGTGGCACATTGTGACCCCCCCCCCCTCCTTCAAGGATTTTAGAGGCAGGTGTTGGAAGCTGACAAGATGGCCCTTCCCGAGACATGCTGTGTGCCTGGGGACATATGGCAATAGCTAAAGATGGCTTTGGGTTATCACAACTGAAGCGGGGAGGCGGTGCCACCAGCGTCCAGGGGGATACAGGTCAGGGATGCCTCTAAGCTTCCTGCTGTGCAAAGGACGGCCAACCCCCAAAGCCGGTAGTGCAGCGACTGAGAACCCCTGCAGGATGCCAATCTTGTGGAGAATCACATCTCATGCTTCAAATCTTTTCGTCCTTATCACAGCCCCACGAGTCATGGATTTACGCCCGAATCTCAGACACAGAAAACGAGGCTCTGAGAAATTCAGTCACCTGCCTGGAGTCACAGGGTAAGAGGCAGAGTGTGGATTTGCACTCAGGCAGCCACACTCCAGCTCCCTGCTGATAACGAGCAGGATAGAGAAACCCATGGCCCTGCTGTGACGGTCTTTGGATGCATGTTACAGAGTCTGGGCACAGAGCTGGTGTCTGCGACACCCAAATATGTTTCATGTACAGATGGGGCACCTTCTCACTCCCTCAAGTACTTTGCCCCTAAGAAGTGAGTAGATTCAAATGAGTTCTCCATCTGTAAGCACAGAGAGCAGAAGATTTTTCTTTCTTTCTTTTTTTAAAAAATATTTATTTATTTTTTAGAGAGATAGTACGTGAGCAGGGTAAGGGCAGAGAGAGAAGGAGACACAGAATCCAAAGCAGGCTCCAGGCTCTGAGCTGTCAGCACAGAGCCCGACGCGGGGCTGAAACCTACCAACAGTGAGGTCATGACCTGAGCTGAAGTCAGACTTCAGGGGCCAGGGGCCCCCAAAGCAGGGGATTTTTCAATACGCTCATCATGTTACCCCCCACCTCCCTACCCAAGCCAGGCAAGCACTAGCCTATCACTAAATACAACGGGAAGAGCAACTTAAGCGACTTAAGATATAATTAATGGAAGTCTCCCCCTGTGGCTTCAGTCCTTCCCTCCCGTGTGATAGGAAAAGCGAGTCCTCGTGTGTTCTGTTATTACGACACTTCCCTGAAACGCTAATCATGTACAGGGTGATCTCTCTGCAGGTCACGCGGAGGTGCGGGGTTCCAGCCCGTGCCTGTCTGTCTGCCAGCTCTACTTATCCTCCCAAGGGAGTCACGCGGGCCGGCTCCCCCGAGCAGCGTGGGCCACCGCAGCTTGGAAAAGAGGATGCTGCCTCCGGCCTCACGGCAGCAGAGAGCAGCTCAGAGTATTTGCAGGCGGCCATCCAAAAATAGGAGTTCAGGACAGGGATCGGTCCTGCAGCCTTTCCCTGGAGGCCGGCCTCGGCACAGGACCTTCTCGGGCTAATCTCCCTAGTCTCCGCCACAGTCTGGAGAGGCGGGAATCAACCCTCCCGTTGTACAGATGAGGGGACCGATGCTCCAAGGACCCGAACTGTAAACGTGCAGCTCGCATGCGGGGTCAGGCACTTGACTCACGCGGGGTGTAAAGAGTTAACAACCTGGTCATTCATTTAAAGGCTTCAGAACACAGCGACTCCCGGCTCTGTACCTGGACTTGGCACGGTGCCTTTGCTCAGTAAAGATGAAACCAGTCACATAAAGCAAACAGATCACAGACAAATGACCCCTATAGGGAGGCCCCTGACTCTGATTTCATTCCTTGTTCTGTAAATACGTAACTCTAATGGGGTGATAGACGGCGGTGGGGTTTCTCTATTCATGACTCACTGAGAAGAACAAGGGCTCTGACACAGCAAGGTTTCAGTTTGAATCCTGGCTCCGCCCCTCCCAGGCTGTGTGACATAGGGCTAGTGCATTCACCTCTCTGAGCCTGTTGTGTTGCCTATAAAATGGAGATCACCTCCACTTTATGGAGCCACTATGAGATAAACCAAGAGAAGAGGAAATTCTTTTATTGAACTTTTAGCACACACGAGATGTGATTTAATTCCCCAACCATGTTTTTCTCAATGCTCTTACTCATTTCAACACTAAATTCTATTTTCCCTTTGAAAATTGAAGAAAGGCTCAGAGAGGTTAAGTCACTTGCCTAGAGACACACAGCTGGGATTTGAATGCAGAGCAAACTCCACATTTGCCTCTTTCTGATATGCCTGGATGCTTTCGAGGAGAGCTTGAGAATCTGGAATTTTGATTCCAAATGTAGAGGTTTTGGGGTAAGAAGGGGTCGAGGAAATGTTTCAAATGGATGGGAAGTAGAGGAGAAAAATATCTGTCTTTTAAAAGTCAGAGTTTAAAAGGTCAGAGTTGGAGGGAAGCTGATTTGCCTCTAGGTCTGTTGTATCTGAGGCTTTACTCTCTGGAAGCCATGAGTACAGGACATCAAATCCCTTCTCTGATGGGAAAGGATCATAGAACAACAAAAAGAGACAGATGGGATGAGAACAGAAGTATGTTATTGCCTGGAATGAAACACTGATATGCAGTCTAGAGGAAAAACAGGCTGAGGGGTTAAACGGCTGATCTATAGAAACTTGCACCCATAATATGTAAAAAGCTCTTCCAAATCAATAATAAGAAAACCACCTGATTTTTAAACCGGCAAGAGATTTAAACAGACATATCTGGAAAGATGACATGCAGATTGCCAGTAAGCACCTGAAAAGACTCAACACTGTCAGCCATCAGGGAAAGGCAAATCAAAGCCACGAGGAGATGCCCCTTCACACCCGTGAAGATGGCTAAAATAAGAAAAGAGACGATACCAGTGTTGGAGAGGATGTGGAGAAATGCCAACACCCAGCCGTTGCTGGTGGGAATGTAAAATGATGCAGCCACTTTAAAAAATAGTGTGAGAGCTTCTCAAAGTATTAAATGCAGCATATATGATCTGGCAATTCCACTCCCAGACGAATTAAAAACACATCTGTACAAAAGCGTGCACGTGGATACTTACAGAAGCATTTTCATTATAACCAAAGCGTGGAAACAACTCAAATGTCCACCAACTGATGAATGGATAAACAAAGCATGGTCCACTCACACTGTGGAATATTATGCAGGCACTAAAAGGAATGAAATAGTGCTCCGTGCTACAGTACGGATGAAGCTCAGATCATTTTCCTAAGCGAAAGAATTTGGGCACAAAAGACCACACGTTGTTTAATTTAATTTACACGAATTTTTCAGAAGAGGAAGATTTATTGGGACAAAAGGTAGATGAGTAGTTACCTAAGAGATAGGGTGAGGGAGGGGGAAACGGAGAGCGACTGCCTGCCAATGGGCATCAGATTGCTTTTATGGGGTGATGGGAATATTCTAAAATTAGAATATGGTAATGGTTGCATACTTCTGTAACTAGGCTAAACATCACTGAAGTGTAACCTGATAATGGATGGATGGTACAGGATGAAAATTATAGCTAAAGCTGTTGAAAGAGGTCTGGGCCACTGCTACAGCCAATGAGGGTCACCACTGGACCCCAAGCAGTCTGACACCCTCTCTCTTGTCCACCGCACAGCACAGCCTTACTCCAGCATGAGGCTAAGTTCTAAACTCGCTGGGTCACAGAAGCTTTTTCTCATGGGGCCCAGGAACCCAACTTGGAAAAGGCCAGGAATGAAGAGCCCCCGGCTTTGTTGCTGATGGAGTGCTTCCAGAATGGCATCTGTCACCAGCCGGCCCAGAGGCCAGAGGGGACCCGCCCGATAACATCTCCAGTGTGATTAAGTCAGCAGTGTCCAACGTGCCTGCTAGATTTGTATCAGGGCTCCCCCCCCGGCCCCCACCGTCTGGCTGGCCGTTCATCCAGGACTTTGCAGGGCTGGGCAGTCAAGTAATTCATTGCTATATCAATAAAACTGAGGTTTGGCCATCTTCTGATGAATTATGTTGTTTAAACGAACTTAACAGCTGCATTAAAGAAAGAAAACAGGGGGAATCAATAAAGGCGAATCTCCTCCATCGGAGAGCCAGCATTTCCTGTGGCCTGGAGGTCAGCGTGGACATGAGCACTTAGCACACAGCAGAGAGGCTGTTTGTCACCAGCAAGTCCTTACGTAGGGTATGTGCGGGCTCGTAAAACAAGACGAGCTGAATCCTGGGACCCGGAAGCTGTAGAATGTGGTTGCGACCGAGCCCAGGCTCTGGAATTACTGAGACCCTAGTGCAAATACCAGCTGCTCTATTTTCTAGCCATGGGTTTGGGCAAGCCACCTAATTCGGGCCTCAGTTTCTCTTATCTGCAGAATAGGGATAATAGCAGGACCATATCTTAGTGCTGTTATAAAGATGACATTAGATAAAAATGGAGTAACACTGTAGTTCTCGCCAAACAGGTGCTCAGCAAATGTTTGCGATGCATCATGTAACATTGTTCTCTTAAGATGTTTCCAGAAGCAGAGCCTCGTCTTTTCCATCCTCCTCCATGACAGGTGACATAGTTGCCTTTTAGATTTAACTTCTTAAACATTCGTGAACGTGCTATAGCAGAATATCACATGCTCAGTGGCTCAAACAACAGACATTTCTCCCTTCCTGTTCTGCAGGCTGGAAGGCCAAGATCAAGGTGCAGGCAGGGTCTGGTTTCTGGTTTCTCTCCCTGGTTTGCAGACGGTGCCTTTTCACCACGTCCTCGTGCCAGAGAAAGGAAGCTGTGTGTCTCTGCCTCTTCTAATAAGGGCATGATTCGAACCCAGGGGCCCACTTCCTGATACATCATACTGGGGATGAGGATTACAACATAGGAACTTAGGGACACACAACATCCAGTCCACGATGATCCGTATACAGATGTTAACACCTGATCCTAATTCTCTCATACTGTCCTTCTCCAGGGACATCCCACCCTCTTCCCACCCTTAACCCCTGGCAACCTCAGACCTGGCTCCCTCCCTACAGCTTTGTCTTCTGGAGAATGCCACATCAACAGGATTGCACAGAATGGAACATTCTGAAACTGGCTCATTGCATATCATTTTACTCTTAAAAAAATTTTTTTTAATGTTTATTTATTTTTGAGAGACAGAGAGAACACGAGCAGGGGAGGGGCAGATAGAGAGGGAGACACAGAATCCGAAGCAGGTTCCAGGCTCCAAACTGTCAGCACAGAGCCCAACGTGGGGCTCAAACCCACAAGCCGTGAGATCATGACCTGAGCCGAAGTCAGATGCTCAACCGACTGAGCCACCCAGGTGCCCCATCATTCCACTCTTTACTAGTGAGTCATATCCCACTATGTGTGGATACGCCACCCAGTTTTATCTGTTCCTTCAGTGGAGAACATTTGGGCTGTCTGGGTTTGGGATGTGATGAACGGAGTTACTATAAATGTTCACGGACAGGCTTTTGTACATAAACTTTCATTTCTCTAGAATGAGTAACCCAGCAGTGAGAACTCTGGGCCATATACTAAGTATATGTTTCTGTTCACTTAAAACTACCACTCTGTTTTCCAAACAACATTTTCATTGGCCCTAGCAAAGTGTTCTGGTTTTCAATTTTTTTTAAGACATTTTAAATTTTATTTATTGTTTTAACTTATTTTAATGTTTATTTATTTTTGAGAGAGAGACAGAGGACAAGCAGGGAAGGGGCAGAGAGAGAGAGGGAGACACAGAATCTGAAATAGGGTCCAGGCTCTGAGCTGTCAGCAAAGAGCCTGATGCAGGGCTCCAACCCACGAGCTGTGAGATTGTGACCTGAGCCCAAGTCGGATGGTTAAGTGACTGAGCCACCCAGGCACCCCTGTTTTTAGTAGGCTCCACACCTAACATGGGCCTTGAACTCGTGATCCCAAGATCAAGGGTTGCACGCTCTACCGAGGGAGCCAGCCAGGTGCCCTAACTGGTTTGTCTGAAGCCAGTGTTTGATATTGCCACAACTGTCTCCTTCTGCCATCTCTGTATATTTAGTGGAACCTCCTTGTAGTTTTAGGTTGAATTTCCCTCCTGGCTAATGGTCTTGAATATCAATTTCCTGTGCTTATTTGACGTGCCTGCCCTCTTCACACAAAGCGTCTGTTCATATCTTTTGCCCATTTTGTAACATAACAAAATGTTTGAGAGCAGCTGGGTTTGAGAGCTCTTTTTACGTCGTGGATACGGGTCCTTCATCGATTACACGGTCTGCAAGCTCTCATGGTCTGTCCGTCTTTTTGTTCTCTTCATGGCCTCTTTCACAAACAATGGACTGAAATTTTGATGAAGGCCAGTTTACCAATTTGTCTACGGGAACATGCTTTTAGCATTGTGTCCCTCTCCTCCCCCATTTGCCTCTAGAAGTTTCACAGTTTTGCTTTTTACACCTAGATCTATCATCCCCTGTAGGCTAATTTTCACATAAAAGTGTGAGGGGCAGGTCAAGGAGTACTTTTGTGTGTGAACATGTCCACCTGTTCCAACACCACTGTTTGAAAAGAAGACCCTTCTCCATGAAATGTCTCTGACCCCTTGCCAAAAATCGACTGGACACATTTATCTGGGTCTATTTCTGAGCTCTCTCTTCTTGTTCATCGATCTATGTATGTCACTCCCATAGTGTGTTATTACTGTAACTTCTCCTGGTAAATTTTAAAACGGGGTGGATGACTCCTCTAACTTTAGTGTTTTCAAATTATTTTGGCTCTTCTAGGTTCTTTTACTTTCCACATAAATTTTAGATTGGGGTCGAGACATTATTTTTTTGAAAGTTATTCTCCTCTCCTCTCCTCTCCTCCCCTCTCCATTCCTCTCCTCTCCTTCCCACCCCACTCCCCTCATCTACTCCCCTCTCCATTCCTCTCCTCTCCTCCCCTCCCCTCTTTTTTTTATACATCCACGTCCATGCAGGTTTTCTGTCAGTCTCATCTGGATGAGTTTGGCAGATTGCGCTTTTTAAGGAAACTGGTCCATTTCCTCTAAGTGCTCGAATTTATACATATGGGTTTTTGTGGGGTTCTCATATTAGCCATTTAATAGCTGTGGGGTCTGTAGTGTTATCTCCTCATTCATTCCTAACATTGGTAATTCGTGCCTTTTCACATTTCTCTTTTCCAGACTTGGAGGTTTATCCAGTGTATTGATTTTGTTTTTCAAAGACCCAGTATCTTGGTTTCATTGATCCCCCCCCCCCAACTCTTCTTCTGTTCTCAAGTGCATTGATTGTTACTTTCTCTTAATCATTTCCTGGTTGCAAGCAAATGTAGTAACACTGTTCTATTTGCTTTGGGATATTTTGCTCATTACTCTCAAGTTTCTTAAAATGAAGGCTTAGACCACTGATTTAAGACCTTCCTTTTTTTTCATGTTTATTTACTTTGAGAGCGAGTGAGCGCACGTGAGCAGGGGAGGGGCAGAGAGAGGGAACCCAACGCAGGGCTCGAAGGCATGAACTGTGAGATCATGACCTGAGCTGAAACCAAGACTCGGTCGCTTAACCAACTATGCCACCCAGGTGCCCCAACCTTTCTTCTTTTTCAATGTGAGCATTTAATGCTATTAAGTTCCCTCCACATACTACTCTGCCTCCATTGCACCGATTGTTATGTGCTGCATTTTATTTTTGTTTGGTTCCAAATAGTTTCTAATTTTCCTTGAGATTTCCTTTGAACCTTTTTTTTTTTTTAGCATCCCATTTTTGCTTATAAATGGCGGTTCTAAGTGTATCGATTGTATAATTTTGTTTTTGTAGTGGTTGCTCTAAAAATACTTAACTTCACAGTGTATTTAAGAGTCAGTTTTTACCAGGTCAGGTGGAATATGGAAATAGTACCACCATTCAGGTCTCTTTCCTCTCCCCCTTCACAACATCAGGTGTGGCTTAAGTATCACATCTGCATAAAATATAAATCACTATAAATCCCACCAGACAATGGTATTTTCCTGGGTTTCAGTAACTCTATTTTAAAGAATTCAAAAGGAGAAGAGTAGCTTATATTTTACCCAGATATTTACCATTTCTGTGGTTCCTTTCTTTCTTAAATTTTTAAAAAATGTTTCCTTACATTTGAGAGAGAGAGAGAGAGAGAGAGAGACAGAGAGAGAGAGAGAGATGGTGCGGGAGGGGCAGAGAGAGCGGGAGACACAGAATCCGAAGCAAGCTCCAGGCTCTGAACTGTCAGCACAGAGCCCATTGTGCGGCTTGAACTCACGAACCCCGGGAGATCGTGACCTGAACCGAAGTCTGACACTTAACTGACTGAGCCACCCAGGCGCCCCTGTGGTTCCTCTTTCATTATCAATGTTGTAAATTTTTTTTCTGGTGTCATTCCTTAACCTAAAGAATTTCCTTTGCAATTTTTTTTTTTTAAAGAAGATCTTGTGACAACAAATTCTCTTATTTTTCCCTCACGTAAGGGTGTCTATATTTCACCTTCATCCTTGAAGGATATTTTCCCTATATATCGAATTCTGAATTGACAGTCCTTTTTGTATGTGTTAAGAATAATGTTCTACATCCTTCTGGCCTTTGTAGTTTTTAATGAGAAATCCAACCACTCAACTTGTTGCCTTGTAAATAATACACATTTCCCCCTTCTTTCCAGATTGTTTCTTGATTAAAAAATGCGTTTAATTGAAGTACTGTTGACACACAATGTTACATTGGTTTCAACTGTATCACACAGTTGATTTTACATTTATAGGTTTTGCCGTGCTCACCACAAGCATCGCGGCACACAACACTGTTACAGTATCATTAACTCTGCTCCCTATGCTGTATCTTTATTCTCTGGACTCTTTCCATAACTGGAAATCATATCTCCTACTCCCCTTCATCCATTTTGCCCACCCTTGTTTTGAATTTTCTGAAGTTTATGATATATCCCGGCAAGACATCTTGGGGGTCATCCTGTTTGAAGTTAACCAATCTTTTGCAGGCTTATGTGGTTTGGAGGGGGGAGGAGTCTTCAGCAACTATTATCAGAAATATTTTTTCCACTCCACACTTTATTCTGTTCACAGTGTGAATGGCATACATTGAAGTATTACCTGTGCGAGGGTGTTTTCAAAAATCTTGTCTCTGTGGTTCAGACTGGAGAATTTCCACTGATGTGTCTGGAGGTTCAGGGACTCTTTCTTTCATTATTTCCATTCTGCTCTTCATTCTTCCAGGAAGCTTTTTAACTTTCCGCTCTATTTTCAAGTCTAAAATTTCCATTTGGCTCTCCTTTCTAGCTTCTGTTTCTTTGCTGAGACTTTTAATATTTTCACTCATTTCAAGAGTGAGTGCCTCCTGGAGCAGCTTTGTCACCGTCACTTTAATGTCCTTCCGACAGCCATGTCATCTTGGTGTTGACATTTGTTGGATGGTCTTTTTCCATCCAAGCTGAATTTTTCTCAGTTCCTCAAAGACTGGGTAATTTTGTATTGTATCCTCATTTTATATTATGAGACTAAATGTGGTTTAAATCTTATCAAAAATGTTTTGGGGGCGCCCGGGTAGCTCAGTCGGTTAAGCGTCTGACTTCGGCTCATGTCATGATCTTGTGGTTCGTAGGTTCAAGCCCTGCATCGGGCTCTGTGCTAACAGCTCAGAGCCTGCAGCCTGCTTCAGATTCTGTGTCTCCCCCTTTCTCTGCCCCTTCCCCACTCACACTCTGTCTCTCTCTGCCTCTCAAAACTGAATAAACATTAAAAACAAAAAAAGAATGTTGATATTTTTGTCTTAGTGGACAAGTGACTGTTGGCTCGAGGCCACAGGTTGCTGGTGCCCTTGTATGGGTTATAGGTTCAATGTCACCCCCACTTTCAAAGCGTATGCAGTGCTATTTGGAGGAGCGCTTGCACAAGCCACCCACAGTCATTCCGGGATCTAGCCAATGGTCTGTTTCACTGTAAAGAACCAGGTCCACACGCACACGGCTCATGGATGAGCCCAGGAGTTCAGACAACATCATGGAGGCATTTTCCCAAGCTCCTACCCCTCTGCCCAGTACCTTTTGCTTCCTTGGTGCTCTGTCTTTTGGGCCTCCATCCAGAGTTGGCTTTGTTGTCCTTTGTCTGCTGAATGCTCCCATGGATGTGTGAGAATAATGGGAAGCAGCAAGCTTTTCCCTGGCCTTCTTGGGACCACAGCCTCCGCCCATCAGAGGCTCCCTGCTGCTTCTGCCAGGAGACCCTCTTCGCGTTCCTGGAGCCTGACGTACAGGACTTGTCCTGGCACTCTCTGTCTTAGCTGAGGCCTGCATCCTGGTTTGGGGGCTACTTTGAGTCCAGGCTGGGGGACGCCAGAGGAAACGATGCCAAACGTACTGGGGATCCAGTGGCACAACCGATGACAGTCTTCCCTCCAATCCACCTGCTACTTTTTACTTTTCCGAGTCCTCAAAAGCTGATCCACACCGTAGGCCCAGATTTTGCAGCTCTCTCTCTTCTTGAGAGAGGCAGAAAGTTGCATACTCACCCTATGTTAGCCAGAATTGGAAACTTTTGGCTGTGTTTTTCAAGCATGGCAATATCCTTAGAGACTAGAAATAGTTACGGGCTTTTTCATCAGAGTGAGTGTAACTCAACTTTGAAACCTGGCTCTTAACCTTAAAGGTCTGTCCCAATAACTTGTGAAATTAATTGTAGAGAGAGATCTGATGGTCACCAGAGGGCAGGGGGTGGGGGAAACAGGTGAAGTGGATTAAGGAGGGCTCTTGTCATGATGAGCACAGAGGGATGTATGGGACTGTTGAATCACTATGTTGTTCACCCGAAATTAATAGTGTTGTATTCGTTAAGTACGTATATGTTAACTAACTGGAATTAAAGCCTTTAAAAATTTTTCTTTAAATAATTAAAAAAAATAATTACACCTTTTCGTGAAGGCTTACATAAGTGAAATGAATTCCCTGAAAGTACACGGCGGGTAAATGGCATAAGCAGAATCTGAACCCGGTTCGGGCTAGCCCAAAGACCCGCTGTTCTTCTAGGAGCACACATTGCTATCACAGCATTGGCTTATTACCTGCAAGCACGAAGCTTATGCCTTCCTTTCTCAGATAATGGTGATTGATGGCAGCTCTTAAAGGCTACAATTGGATTATCAAGTCCCAACACAATTTTGTTCAATAAAGCAATAAAAACCTAAGACAATTCATTGCTTTCTGAGCCTTTGCTCTTCCGCAGAGATTTGTGGGGGGAAACGGCCACCTTCTCTGGCTTTACGCCTTATCCCCTGAAAACGCAGCTACCCTAGAATCCCGACCCTTCACTCCAATTTTGCAGATAACCATTTTGGAAAAGAGACAGAGCTGAGGCTCCTCATGTCAAATGCAGGCAACGTACTCAAGGAAAAACAATTCATTCCATACTTGTGAAAATGAGGGACATGTAGCTAGCAGCTGAGACCCAGGGAGTGATTCGATAATTACCACATGCTCTATCTCTGGGAGACATCTGCCCAATCATTCTGGGTCTGATAAATATTGGCCAGTTTTAGGAGAACAGGTGTTAAATCACCGAGGCATCTTGCTGACCCACTGGAACAGCTCAGTGAATTGATACCTTTTCATCTGATGTCAACAAAGTCCTATTGTGTTCAGACTATAGAGAAAGGGGGTGGCCACAACACTAAGGAGAAATGACGGAAAGCTCTAACATTCTCACAGAAGAGAATGGGGCTCTGAAAACTCTGCCAATAAGTTTTGAAATCACAAATACAAGAGGTAGATCTCTAACATAGAACTCAGGAGACTGTATCAGTTAGGAGTCTTTTAGTCGGAGTCAAAAACCAAATTAGGTTAAGGAGAGCAACGGAAGGTATTGGCTGAAAACAATGTCTCTTCACATTCTAGGAATGGGTCTAGCTTCAGGCATGGTTTGATCAAGGCACTCAACAACTTTAGGAATCTCTCTACATACTTTCCTCTATGCTGGCTTTATTCTCAAGATGACTACCACAAACAATGGCAAGGACAGTCACCAGCAGCTCCTGACTTTCATCCTAGCTCTTTGGCAATCCTACCAGAAAGACAGCATATCCATTTCAATAATTTCAGAAAAAGCTTTAGAGCAGATTCTCATGGACTGTTCTTTAACCCACCTGGGTTATATGCCTACTTTCAATCATCACTGCAGTCATGAAGTTGCCTTTCTCCCATTGGCTAAGCCTGAATTCTCTGGTCATTTCTGTAGCTCCCTGAGAGGGACCAGCTCAGCATGAATCACAAGGACAAAGAGGGGAGAAGGGGTGGCATCCAAAGGAAAAGTGAGGTCTTGTGGCCAAATGAATGGAGAAGGCAATAGGTGCTAGGTAGGAATATAAAATGGAAGGAAGGAAGGAAAGAAAAGGAAGGGAGGAATGAAAAACAGGGAGGGAAGGAAGGCAGGCAGGCAGGCAAGTAGGAAGGACGGGAGGGAGGGAGGAAGAAAAGCCAGGTCTGCTACAATGTTGCTGCCACTTCCCACTTCTCTGTGACCTTCAGCAGATCTATTTCCTTACTGACCCTCCAGCTCTTGGTGCTCAAATGAGGGATGCGTTCAAGTGTTTAAGACCTTTTCCAGTTCTAAGTATTCTTTGGTTACATGTCACGTACACTCAGATGCTCCTCAAATCCCAGGTCGCAGACAGTATGGGAGCTTGAAGGAGCACCCCAAAGGAGGCGGACCCCAAAGGAGGCGGTTTTGGGGAAAAAAAGTTACAAGAACTGACTTTCTCACAGAATCTGTTTGAAGAATGTGGAGTCCGGAGCTGAGTCCTCAGGCTTGAATCCCAGAAGGCTGAGCAACCGTGGCAAGGGTTTAAGACTCAGTGCAGGTACTGAGGGTGCCATAACAACAGCCAGCTCAGAGAGTTGTGACGAAGGACACGGAAGGCCAGGATCCTAAGACGGCCCCGTGGGTCCCAGGCCTGGACACCTGTGCTCTTTATCATCCCCACCCCCGAATGAGGAGGAACCTGTGACTTGCTTCTATCCAACAGAGCTCAGCAAAGGTGACGAACTCAACATTTAGGAAGAAACCTAAAATGCAAGTGGTCCCACGGGTCTAGCCAAGTGGAGTGAGAGATTCCCCTAGCTCTTCTTATGGGAATTAAGCTGCCCAGTGAGGAAGGGAGGGGACAGTGATGGGGACAAGAGAAGAGCCTGCTTTGGATTCTGTGTCTCCCTCTCTCTGCCCCTCCCCTGCTTGTGTGTGCACTGTCTCTCAAAAATAAATAAATAAACATTAGGAAAAAATTTAAAAAGAAAGAAGATGAATTCTGCCAAACAACCAGAGGGGAACCGGACATGGGTTTTTTTTTTCCCCCAGTCAAGACTCCAAATAGGAAGGCACCCAACCAATACCGTGAGGGCAGCCTTACAAAACCCCAAGTAAGAGAACCAGCTAAGCCATGCCCGGAACCCCAATCCAAGGAAAACAGGAGACAATACATGCTTGTTTTAAGCTGCTAAATCTGTGGTAATTTGTTATGTCACAATGGAAAAGGAATACAAGGGATAAATGAGATAATGCATGTAAAATGCATAAGCTTAGACGATGCATGGCTAAGTGTCCAATATGAGCTATTCTTAAGATTATAATGAAAGAGTTGGGCATTGTACAGGCAAGACAATATAAGGCTATAAATCTCCCTGCGTCCTTCCGAGACAGGCTTCTGGGCTGGAGGGAGCCCGCCCTGGGGCCACGCTTCCCTACAATGAATACAGCCAAGTGATGGCCAAGCTGATGAGCCATTATTTGAAATACAATTTATTATCATCCAATTTCAGCAGAGACTGGTTTAGTATAGTGGGAACTGGTCCAGAACATTAGTGTCAGAGAGGCACTGAAAGTACCCAATAATGAAATGAGATCAGGTAAGGAGGGACAGGTGCTCCAAAAACCTCAGTCTAAAAATTCTACAATTGAGTTCATCCAGGCTTTACAGATGAAGAGGACAGAGAATCACATTCACTGAGCACCTGCCAGATGGTCTCAAACACAGTTAGTCTATAGGGAAGAACTCATCCTCTCTCCTTTATGGCTGAAGAGCTCAAGTTGAAGGTGAGCTCAGGGAAGTTAAATGGCATGCCCAGGGTCACTCGGGTCTCACGAACACTTCTTGATGACCCGAACGACTGGAAGAGGCCTGGGAGACGACTCTACGGAGATCTCTGTGGAGAATCCACCATCATGGGATTGTAATGTGCATACAGGAAAGGAATGTGGCCCACAAAGGGGGAAATAAGAATGGATGAAAAGGAACCGAAGACAAACAACCCTGAATCGAAAACTTTGACACTTGGCTCAACTTGTACCAAATAGGTTTCTGAGAAAAAAAAAAAAACTTTACAGGAAACAACAGGGAGGTATATCCGTTCCTGAACCCCCAAGAAGAAGAAAGGAAATAAAAACCAGATACTGACCTCGTTTTTAAGTTTACTGCGGTAAGAACACTTAAGATGAGATTCACTCCCTTAAAATTTTTAAAAATATTTATTTTTTTTGAGAGAGAATGCACGTGCGTGTGTAAGCAAGGGGGAGGGGAGAGAGAGAGAGAGAGAGAGAGAGAGAGAGAATGAGAATGAGAATCTCAAGCAGGCTCCATGCTGTCAGCACAGAGCCTGATGTGGGGCTCAAATTCATGAACTGAGATCATGACCTGAGTGGAAATTGAGAGTCGGATACTTCATCAACTGAGCCACCAGGTGCTCCCATTCTCTTAAATTTGTAATGTACGATACAGTATGTATTATGTATCGTGTATGATTATGTAATACATAGTACATATTACGATACAGTATGTATTATGTATCATGTATGAGTATGTAATACATAGTACGTATTACGTATGGATTATGCATAGATACAGTGTCGTACAGCCGACCTCCAGACCTCACTCATCTTGCATAACTGAAAGTTTACACCCACTGATTAGCAGCTCCTCATTTCCTCCCCTCCCTAGGCCCTGGCAACTGCCATTCTGTTCTTGGCTTCTATGAGTCTGGCTCATTTACATCTTCATGTAAGTGGGATCATGCGCTCATCCTGTGACTGGGTTAATGCCCTCAGCATCGTGCCCTCAGTGTTCACCCATGTTGTCACACATGAAGGGGCTGCCTTCTTCCTTAAGGTGGGATAATATTCCGTTGCACATATATACCACATTTTCTTCATCCATTCATTGGTAGGTGGACATTTAGGTGTTTCCATATTTTTGGCTATTATGGATGCTGCTGCAAGTGAACACGCCAAGTGTGCTGATACTTCTTCGAGATCCTGGTTTCAATTCTTTTGTATAAATACCCAGAAAGGGGATCTCTGGAGCACACAGGAGTTCTATTTTGTAATTTTTTTTGAGGGACCTCTGTACCGTTTCCCACTGTGGCCACATCATTTTGCATTCTTACCAACAGTCCACGAGGGTCCTCATTTCTCTGTATCCTTTTTTTTTTTAATAATAGCCATCTTAATAGGTGTGAGAGGACACCTCCTTGTGGTTTTGATTTGCCTTTGCCTGTTGATAACTGACATTATACACCTTTACATGCACTTGTTGGCCATTTGTATAATTTGTTTGGAGAAATGTCTATTCAAGTCCTTTACCCATTCTTTAGTCAGGTTATTAAAAAGGCAAAGGCAATAAAGGCAAAAATTAAAAAAAAAATAGACCAGTGGGACTACACCAAGCTAAAAAACAACAACAAACAAAACAAAACAACCAAAAAAAAAAAAAAAACCCTTTTGCACAGCCAAGGGAATCATCTAGTCTAAAGGCAACATATGGAACAGGAGAAGATATCGGCGAACCATGTATCTGATAAACAGTTAATTTTCCAAAAGATACCTTCCATTTTTAGAGGGGGTATTCATCATTTCCTTTGTGGTAGCCTCTACATCAATTTTTTTTCTTCCAAATTTTTAAATTGATCACTGAAAATTGAAATGCCAGAGCCTGTCAGGATCTTTATTTTTTTTTCTTAAATTCTGTATTAGAATGTTTCTACCCTAGGTTGTTTCAAGCGGGATTTGGGGGCAGATATGAAAGAAAACATACAATATTTCAGATAGAATACATTATAACTAATTAAGAAGATGCAGATATATATAAAAAAAAAACCCACCAAAGAAACAAGAAAGTGAGGGAGAGCCCAGGGCAAGATTTGTTACATAAAATCCATGTGAAGAATCCCAGATGCTCACTGGTGGTTGGCCACAGATTTATTTCTATACCTCCCAGCATCAAGCTGTAAGAGGCAATGACAATTAATTATGAGTTACGCATCTAAGCACAGAAGCAAACACAGTGCAATGAGCATTTATTGAGCACAGACTAAATCCCAGGCCTGTGCACACATTATCTCATCCAGTCCTTACAACTAACCTGTAAGGTAAGTACTACCCTCTACATTTAAAAAAAAAAAAAAATCTTAATGCTTATTTATTTTTGAGAAAAAACAGAGCACGAGCAGGGCAGAGAGAGGGAGACACAGAATCTAAGCAGGCTCCAGGCTCTGAGCTGTCAGCACAGAGCCCGACAAAGGGCTCGAACCCACAGACTGCGAGATCATGACCTGAGCGGAAGTCCGACGCTTAACTGCCTGAGCCCCCCCAGGCGCCCCTACCCTCTACGTTTGGAGAAGCCCGAGAGAGAGGCGCAAGTTGATAGAGCTAAGCAGTGGTAAGGAGGAAACGGCATACCCAGGTCTAATCTCTCCAAGACCTGCCCCCTTCCCATCGCCCTGTGCCAGACGTCCCCACCAGCAACTGCTCTGGAGAAGTACCACCTTCCCTTGTGCTGGAAAGGGAACACAAGTTCTCCGAGGCTTCTCAGAGGACTGGCCCTGCATGAGGTAACGAGCATGCTGTCAACAGCAGCCTCAGAGCAAACAGAGAAACACGTTTAAAGATAATTATTTCTCACCTGGTCCCTAAAGGCAAGTGGGCGGCATTGCACCAAGGTAAAGTTTGGCAAGAAGGCACCCTTAACGGGGGGGGCATGCGATACATGACAGGTCATTACTATTTTGTTCTTTAAACGTGCTGGGGTGAAACGCTCCAACAGAGAAACTCCTGGTCCACCGCACAGTCATGGGGGCCCCGGCGAGCAGACTCCACGTTCTGCGTCTGGTATCTGACTAACGACGTCCTGAGAGGTCAGTTCTGCTTCAGTGGACACCTGCAGGCAGGTAATGAGCTGCAGCCTAGGCTGAAGTAATTACCCAGGTTAGAGATGGAGGCTGAGCTGGGCCCATTTCGGCCGGACACAGAGCTGCCGGGAGCAAGAGCGAGACAGGCCTTGGTGAAGGGAACGAGGGGTAATGAGATGTGTTAGGGAGGCTGTGAATTTCAATCAAGCGCAGGCTTAATTAGAATTGAAACAGCTAAAACAGTAAAAAAAAAAAAAAAAAAAAAATCTTCCATGTACTCCCCTAAGTGCCAGCAACGTACATCTTGGCCTGGTGCTAGACCCCAGTGCTTTCCCATCATTTAATTACGCAATACGTACCATGCACGAGGACCTGCCTCTATGGGTACAGAGTGAGCCTTGCCCTCGGGGGAGCCCCCTTCTGGAATGCCCGGGCTCCGTCCCTCCACTGGGCAGCGGGGCAGAGAGGGAGACAATCTCAGGAAGAGAGAATGGAAATACGCTTTGCCCAGTGGATGGAGGTTTAGGCGTCTAGCTTTTGTGAGTGTCACGCACTTGACAACCATGAGCCTATACACCCCAAATCCTGGGGATGAGGGACCACAGCCTTCCCATAGTGTTGGTGGGTAACAAAGGCTGGAATCGGAATCTAGTTCACTGTGGCTGGAATGCCTGATTCATTTCCCGGCATCTCACTGCTCTTGACCAATCAGAGGTCTGGGTTGGGGTCCGGCAGGTGCATTCAACAGCCTCCCTTAGGCTGTCAGCTTCTCCTGGGTAAATCTCAAATGAGATAAAACCCCAAACCTTGTTATACGAATGGGATGGGCTGTTCACATACCAGTGGTTATTCTGCCTATTAAACCCCCAGTGAGGAGCAGAAATTAAGCCAGCAACCTGGCCGCCAAAATGTAACAGAGGATCCCGAATTCACGTGGTAGATACTGTTCACACTTTAGACTCTGAAGTCTGCGCTGGAGGCATCATCTCACACTGTGCACCCAACTAAAGAAGGGGGTGAGGAGGGGCGTGGGGAAAGAGGTGAAGAGGGGCCGCTGACAGCCCCACGGGGAAGGACTCCAAAAACCCTGAAGAGCAGACCAAGTTTAAAAAGCCCATCAGGGGCGCCTGGGTGGCGCAGTCGGTTAAGCGTCCGACTTCAGCCAGGTCACGATCTCACGGTCTGTGAGTTCGAGCCCCGCGTCAGGCTCTGGGCTGATGGCTCAGAGCCTGGAGCCTGTTTCTGATTCTGTGTCTCCCTCTCTCTCTGCCCCTCCCCCGTTCATGCTCTGTCTCTCTCTGTCCCAAAAATAAATAAACGTTAAAAAAAAATTAAAAAAAAAAAAGCCCATCATTCCCAAGTGCCAGCCCACTCAGCCTTGGACATTTCCAAACCCTCACAGTATCATCAAACTTAAAGTTCCCAGAGAGGTCATGTGCTGAATATTAGTAAGTCAGGGTTACCTGGGCCTAGCATTACTTATACTGAGGTTCAATATTAGTTAAATAGGATCAGTATGGGGAAAAATCTTGATGATTTTTCCTGGAATTCCCCCTCCCTCCCCACCGCTACTCAGTGACATTCTGGGAGATAACTGATGCTACCTCCAGGAAGATGGCCATGCATTAACAGAATTGATTTTACTTCCATCCCTTTGGGCACTTCTGTTGCCACAATTAATTGCTTTAAAATATCTGTATTATTTCCATGCACCCTTCAGACAGGTGCTTGGGCCCATCAGTATGGGAAACATTGACTCATTAGACATCCTCAGAGCAGACAGCTGAAAGTAAGATTGGGTGCTGTGAACTTTGGGGGCAAAGGAGAGCTCACCTGGCAGGACCCTTTTGTTGTGCGGGTTCCCATGGTGACGACAGCTGAGGCCGGGAGGAGACTGGGTGATATCAGTAAGAGATGCCTTTGGAGAGAGATTACTGTCTGCTAAGCATGGTGCATTCACCTTTATTTTTTTTTTAATGTTTGTTTATTTTCAAGAGTTGCATGAGTGGAGGAGGGGCAGAGACATGGAGACAGAAACCCAAGTAGGGGCCACACTGTCAGTGTAGAGCCTGACGTGGGGCTCGATCCCATGAACCGTGAGATCACGACCTGAGCTGAAATCAAGAGCAGGACGCTCAACTGACTGAGCCACCCAGAGGCCCTGTCCATTCACCTTTAATCCTCAGAAAGACCCCATGGTCCACTTTTTACAGATGAGGAAACTGAGGCACAGGAAGTCAGGTAACGTGTACGAAGTCTTGCATCTAGAGGAGGACACAAGCCGGGATGCGATGCCAAGTGGTCTGGCTCCAGAGTAGACAGTGACCCATCACTATGTGCTGCCTGGAGAAGGGGGTGAAGCAGGCAGAGGTTGCCGTGTGAACGCGCCTCCTCGTTTCTGACTCCCGCAGCGGGAGAGACACGCAGGGACCCTGTCCCCCCTCCTCCGGAGCCAGCACCGTCTCTCCTAGTTCTCTTGCAACCACAAAGGGACCGCCATTGCCCAGAGGAAGGTGCCAAGCACACCCACCATCTCGAGTGAGAAAGAAAATCCGGATTCTCGATTCCTCAACTGTGTTGAAGACGGGAAATGACCAAGCTAAAAATCAGTGGGTCACCCAGGAGGACAGCTGAGGGGTGAAGAAAGAAGAAAGAACAGGCGTTTGAGCTCTATGACACACATGGGCAGGCATTCCACAAGTAACTAGACGGAGGGGATCGCATGCATCGTCTTCTTCTGCGACACAGAGCCTCATTATCCAAGATCTGCTCAAAGACAGCGCCGTACCTACGACCCAGCTGCTCCGCATCTAGACGTTTACCCAGAAGAAATCACAGCTTATGTCCCAACAAAGGCTTGTACGTGAACGTCCACAGCAGCTTGATATGGAGCAGCCCAAGCCAGCAACCCAAACGTCTACCAACAGGTGAAGGGGTGAACACGTCGCGCTGTATCTGTTTTCTGTACGACGGGATGTGTTGGAGCAGAAGGAGCAAAGTGCTGACACTTGGCAGCAACCTGGATGAATCCCAAAAATAATTACATCAAGTGAAAGAAGCCAGACCCCAAAGAGCCCGTGCTGTATGGCCCTACTGATCGAAAATCCCAGAAGACGCAAACTAGCCTCTAAAGGCAGAAAGCAGGGACGCCGGGGTGGTTCAGTCTGTTGAGCGTCCGACTCACGACTCGGGTCATGATCTCATGGTTTGTGGAATTGAGCCCCACCGTGGGCTCTGGGTGCCGACAGTGCGGAGCCTGCTTGGGAGTCTCTCTCTCCCTCTCCCTCTGCCCCTCCCCCACCTCAAAATAAATAAAATAAACATTTAAAGGCCAAAGCAGACCGGTGTCTTCCTGGGGGCCTGAGGGAGGGGAGGTGGGGGGGGGGCTGTAAAGGGACAGGAGGGAACATTTAGGGGGACTCCTACTCTTACTATGTAGATTGTGGCCATGGTTTTCCAGATGTATTCACTTGTCACAACTTTTCAAGTTGCACACTTGAAACAGTGCTTTATCTTACGTCTGTGACATCTCAATAAAAAGACAAGGGAGCGCGATGGGCCAACCAGTGGAGGCAGCTGCTTGCGTAAGACAAGGGGCAGGAGACCCAGCGGTGCAGTGCGGAGCTCAGAGGAAAGAGAACAAATAGAAAAAGTCACCGAACAGAGCTAGAAGACCAGGCAGGACGAGCTGAACTGAGCCCGTGGCCGTGGGGAACCAGGCAAGGAGGCAGAAACCGAGGGACAGAGTACGGGTGTGGGCTGTGGGCAGATCAGGAGTATGCCTTTGGCGTCTAAAGTTTCCATGAAACTCTTCATAGGCAGTGGGTGCCCAGCCAGGAGGCCAGAAGGTCTGGCCACTGGGACAAAAAGCTTCCTCAAAGGGCTTTGTTTTTCCTTTTCAAAGCAGACCTGCCGTGTCCTTGAAGTGGGCAGGCGCTGACCACCCAAGGTCACCTGAGAAGGCGGAATACCCACGCTATGCTGATAATGCAACCACATGCCTTTCTTGCAGGTACTCCCACGGCTTTCAGAGGACCTTGCATTCAGAGACCTTTCCAGAACCTCCTGCTCCTCCCTGCCTCGTGGGCTATTTAATGAATGCTGCTTTCTTCCCAGGGTAAAGTCGGCTTCACAAAGCAATGGGGGGACCGCCACCTACTCACCAGGAGCGCAGGAGACCCAGGGAGCTGGCTGAGGGTGTTCAACGCCCCTGGTGACTTCCCGCCCCCCAGCCCTGCTGTCTCTCCACACAAAGAAACTCTCCAGGCAGCTTTCGGTCAAAAGCCACAGTTTCAAGAATGGGTCTCAGGAAACAAAAACAAACAGATCTGACAAAGGTGGGATGGACCTGGAACTCTCACTCAGTCATCACCAGGGGATGGCGGGACTGGGTTGCTGACCTGCGCTCACTCCAAAAATGCAAATCATTTGTCTGTTGCCCACCCCCCAAAAGAGTTTGCGTTTCTCTCCTGGGTTCTTAGAGGCAGAAAAGATTTTTCTGCACAAGCTAGCCAACGACCAGCGAGTGCAAGGCAAGGAATTACGGAATGCCCTGGAACACTGGTGGACCTTCCCTTCTGGAGATGGGAGGGGCAGGACGGAGTCGCAGGGTGAGGGGCGGCCAGGCCCCAAGTCATCAAGGGGCTGGTGTGCTCACCTTCATCCTGAAAGCTTGGGAGTGATGTTTTTGGTTTTGTGATTTGGAAGGTGCATCACGGCGGACTTGTGTAAAATAAAGCCCGTCAAGAGACAGGAAGACCGTAAAACTCCAGAGTCTGGTCGAAGGTCAGAGGGATAACTAGGAATGCAGAAAGGGCCAGCCTGAGTATGGGACTATGCTGGCTGGCTCAGAGGCCACCCCTCCAACCAGCCAACCTTCACGGCTCTGCTCAGTGCCTGCAACTTCTATTACTTTGTAGGTCTCCCTTGTGACCTCCAGAGGTCCTAGCTCCTTGGGTATTCTGCTGCTGGCAGTGACCTCTTCCTGATTAGCCTAAACCAGGACCTCCTGCAACGTTTCTCTGGCTGGACTCCAAGCAGTTCACCTCTCTGACATCATACTGTGGCCTAGGTCCTCTCAACACGAATACAAGCACACTAGCCTTTTGGTTCCTTAAAGTGCCACGCTCATTTCTGCCTCAGGGCCTTTGCACGTGCTGTCCAAACTACCCATCTCTGCCAGAATGAACGTCCACCTCACCCTGCTTCTGCAAATGTTGCCTTATCCTTAGAGCTCAACATTTATCTTTAAAGCAGACTTTTCCTGTTAACCCCTACCACTTCCCCACCCTTCACCCCAGCTAAATTAGACTCTCCCTTTGTTTTTCCTAAGAGTGCTATTCACAATCTGAAATGATAGAACCCGTTCTATGTTTAACCACAGTGCTGTGTGCTACACTTTACAGGGCAGGGAGTATATCTGTTTTGTTCAACCCTGTATCCCTAGCATTTATTCTGACGCTGGGCTCAGAGCTGATGCCTGACAAACATCTGAACATTCAGGCCCATCTTGCAGCCTTGAGTCTTCTCCTTTTTCTGATGCACCATCAGTTATAGGAAGTATCCTCAAGTGGTTTCTATACGTTAGAACAGCCCTGAGAAAGAAACCCTATTTGGTGGACCTTTGGCATCCCTAAGACCTGGGTTCAAATCCCAGCTCTACCTCTGAGTGACTGGGAACATTACCTAATCTCTTGAGACTCACGATTCTCCTGAGGGGGGGAAAAAAAAGTAGATCTTGACTTTATTCACACGGTTTCTCCAGAGTTCAAATAAAAATATACATCCGCCCCTACGGCAATGCACAACGTCCGCTAAGCACTTGGGAAACACAGGTCCCCTTCGTCAGTACAAGCCATACAAGGACAGGAATGGCTTCTATTTATTAGAATTAAACACCTGTGATACTGACAAGAACTTGAAGCTTTTTTTTCTGAAAATACAAGAATATTTGAATTCACTTCCACCTTAAAAATTGAAAGCATTGAAGGGTCTGTTGAGGTTTGCCTCCTTCTGTTTTTATCTTCCCCTGTTGTGTTTCTTAAATCCCACATAGGAGTGAAATCATATGGTATTTTTCTCTCTCTGACTTACTTTGCTTAGCATAATAGCCTCCAGTTCCATCCACGTTGTTGCAAATGGCAGGATTTCATTCTTTTTGATTGCCGAGTAATACTCCACTGTGTGTGTGTGTGTGTGTGTGTGTGTGTGTGTGTGTGTACCACATCTTCTTTACCCATTCATCCATCGATGGGCATTTGGGTTCTTTCCATACTTTGGCTATCGTTAACAGCGCTGCCATAAACATTGGGGTGCACGTGCCCCTTTGAATCAGCATTTTTGTATCCTTTGGATAAATACCTAGGAGAGCAATTGCACAGAGAACAAACAGGGTTGGGGGAGGAGAGGCGGGTGGGGGATGCGCGTCAAGGAGGGCACTTTTCGAGATGAGCACCGGGTGTCCTGTGTAAGAGATGAATCACTGAGTTCTACTCCTGAAACCCAGACTACACTGTATGTTAATTAACTTGAATTTAAATTAAAAAAACAAAAACAACCAAAAAAAGCAGTTTTCTCATTCCCGCAAAAAGCACGTTAGCCACATACAGAAAGCTTAGGTCCCTTCAACTGTTTATAAAACACGTGTCTGGGGCGCCTGGGTGGCTCAGTCAGTTAAGCGTCTGACTTCGGCTCAGGTCATGATCTCGCGGTCCGTGAGTTTGAGCCCCGCATCAGGCTCTGTGCTGACAGCTCAGAGCCTGAAGCCTGTTTCAGATTCTGTGTCTCCCTCTCTCTGACCCTCCCCCGTTCATGCTCTGTCTCTCTCTGTCTCAAAAATAAATAAAAACAAAAAACCACGTGTCTGTATCACATGTCTACATTCACGTGAAGCACACACGTTCATAGAATTGTATATATTTGTAACTTCAACATCTGGCTTTGACATCCGACTCTGCCTGCTCACCAGCTCAGGGACCTCGGGACTCAGCCTCTCCTCAAATGTACCATGCAGATGATTACTGACCTCACAGCGGTCAGTTTTTGTATCAAGCACTGAAGCATGTCCCACACGCAGCAAAGGTCTGTACGTATTGCAGTGACAACCACTAATGTACTTTGGGACGCGCCTGGTATGCAGTAAACAGACTCACGTGAGCCGTGACCAATCCGCTCTTGCTCAAGTCTGTTGGAGGGGACCCGGGAGCAGCGAGAAATGGCAGGGCGAGGGGTCTCCGGGCAGCTGGGGGCAATGCTGCCGGCTGGTTCACCAAACCGTGATGGCTCAGCCACGCAGGCGCTGAGGCGGTGCTGTTGCTTTAAGGGAGGATGTCTGGTATGCTTTTCCTCTAAAACCCACAAACGGGGGAGAATGCCAGGGCTTGGGAGAAACCCAGGACTCACACGCACGTTTCACTTGACGTGTTCTAACCTCACAAGTGTGAGCCCACATCTCCTCTGGGGTGCCCTCGCACGGATATGTTAAGACCGTCTAGGGGCACCCGGGGGGCTCAGTCCGTTAAGCGTCCGACTCTTGGTTTTGGCTCAGGTTATGAGTTCATGGTTCATGAGTTCGAGCCTCACATTGGGCTCTGCACTGACAGGGCGGAGCCTGCTTGGGATTCTCTCCCTCTCTCTCTGCCCCTTCCCCTGCTCTCTCTCAAAATAAATAAATAAACTTTACATATGATTAAATATAATTTAAGTAAACTATACATATGTATATATATATAGGCACACACACATATGTATATAATAAAGACTGTCTAATCAGCAGTGTTTTTTTTTTTTTTAAGCATCTGGAAATATTTAAGGCTTTTAAGCTAGAGCAGAGATGGGAGCGAAGGGTAGAAAAGAACTCTTATTTTCCCTCTGAGATCTTAGAGCAGAGCCTCCTCCTGAGAAATAAAATGGGGACAATTTGGTGGCCAGTGTCAGGGGCAGGGCACCTCCATCTGGTTGAAATTGTTTTCTAGCTTGTAACTTGTAAATTAGCACATGCTTAGACTGCCCGGGAGGTAATTCTCTTTAATGGCTGGTTTCCTTCAGCATCTCAGAGCGGATCGTCCAAGAGAAAAATCAGAGGGGCCAAAAGAACACTGCTGTTTGCTCCGTTCTGACTTCTCAGGCTGGAGAGGCTGTGCGGTGAGAAAGAGCTAGGGCCACGGGAGCTAGTTTTCAGTCTGGCAGGGAGGAAGCTGCAGCCTAAAGAGGCCACCAGGCCGCAGGGCAGATAAGGCAGCCAGAGCCAGTCAGAGCCGGAATTTGAACCCAGGACACTGTGGTCTCTGGGTCCAGGGCTATTTTCTTGAAGTTACAAATAAAGGAGTCTTTATTTACTGACTCTCCCTGTGCCAGGGAATCACCGTCCAACAGCACTGTATTTATCGTGGTGCACACGTTACCTGGCCCATGAGCCCTGAAGGCTGAGTCAGCTCACGGTGGACTCTGGGAAAGCTTTCCTTCCACAGAGAAGAGGCACAGGAGACATTCACAATCTCTTTTTTAACCCTGGGTGGCACTGCTTGTGTGTGATGCCTGGAACTGTTGCAGCCATCTTGAGGCTGTGAGGTAAGAGTACATCCTGTCTGCTGATGGCGTATCAGAGAGAGAGAATGTGAGCCCTTGTCATTGTGTTTCTTGACTTCTCGATCCTGGAACCATCCAGAAGACCCCATGCCCTTGGATGATGGAACATGGACTAGACTTCCCCTGTGTGACTGCCAGTGGGATAACTTTGAAAGAAAAATTACAGAAGTGACACATGCATTGTAATCTCTCCACAGTCATACAGGGGAGGTCTGGCCCATATTCCACAAGGACAGTGCCATCCAGGGGTGGAAACCAATATCTTTCTGTGTGTCCTTTTTCCCCAGAATATCCCCAGCTGACTTAGCCTCGTGGCTTATTGGCCAGGTTTAATGCACATGCCCGGATTACAGCATGAATCACTAGACAAAAAAGAATGGAGTCTCCATGACTATCTCAGGTCAGTGCTTCTGAGTCCTGGCTTCCCATTAGTACCACACTGATGTCTGGACTTCACCACAAGTGGGTTCTCCCTGAGGACACAGTTCTCTCTCCTTGCCCCATATCATGGGGTCTCACTTCTGGACCACCCCCCTCATTTTGGAGGTCCAGACAATTCCTCACATTAGAGACCTGACTGTGTGTTACCCAGCACGGCACATACAGTCACTTGTCCCTCAACAACTTCCCACTGAGCATCTGGAATGGGGCAGAAAATGCTCAGATCAACACAGATGCTATTTTCATAAGACAGAGGGGCCCATGAGCTCAAGGAACTTTATATTTCAGTGAAGGGAGACGAGAGAATCAAGAGATGCCCATGATAATTTCAGAGGGCAATAAATGCCGTGAGCAAAATAAAACAGAAGCATGTCATGGACGGAGACTAGAGCTGGAGTGCCAATTTATACAGTCAAGGAAGGTCACTTGGAGACAGGGACACCAGAACGACCAGGGGGCAAAATATCATTCTTGGAAAAGGGGGAACAGCATTCCTGATGAAGCATGAGCCCAACGTGTCTGGGGGATGCACATGAGACCCCGGGGCCAGGAATGAATGAGTGATGGGAGCACGGCAGGAGATGAAGTCAGAGACAGGCAGGAGCCTAGTCCCTGAGAAGTTATAGTGGGCTGAGTGGTGGCCCCCCAAAATATATGCCCAGCCAGAACCTGTGAATGCGACCTTATCTGAAACAAGGATCTTTTCAGATATAATTAGTTAATAATCTTGAAGTGATATTATCCTGGATTAAGGTGGGTCTTAAATCCAGTGAAAGTACCCTTATGAGAGAAAACAAGAGGAGAAGACACACAGATGAGGGGCACCTGGCTGGCTCAGTCGGAAGAGCATGTGACTTCTTTTCTTTAATGTTTATTTACTTATGAGATAGAGAGAGAGAGAGAGAGCGAGCAGGGGAGGAACAGAGAGAGAGGGAGACACAGAATCCGACGCAGGTTCCAGGCTCCGACCTGTCAGGCTCGAACCCACAAACTGTGAAATCATGACCTGAGCCCAAGTCAGACGCTTAACTCACTGAGCCACCCAGGCACCCCAAGAGTGTGTGACTCTTGATCTCTGGTTGTGAGTTTGAGCCCCATGTTGGGTGTAGAGATTACCTTAAAAAAAAAGAGAGAGATACACACATGAAAGGGGGATATGAAGACTCAGGAGGAAATTACAGGGATGCATCTAGAAGCCAAGGAATGCCAAGGACTGGCGACAGCCACCAGGAGCCAGGAAAAGACTGTCCCTCAGAGTCTCCAGAAGGAATCAGCCCTGTAGACACCTCGACTTTGGACTCCCGGCTTCCAGGGATGTGTGTCACGTTCCATCACCAAACATGCGGTACCTTGTTACGGCAGCCACAGGAAACTGATGCTCACGGGTGACCGGAGAGCCCGCCATTGTGCTGCTCTGAACTCGTGCTACATGCTGGCACCCTATCCGGCTCCTGACGGGCCAGGCCAGACTCCCCCGAGCCTGTCCCCTCCCTGGAGACATCTGCCTCTCCGTTCCGCACATCCTAGGAACGTTCAAGAGACCATCATCGCTTGAATGCCCGCGCTTGGAAAGACGACATCTGTGCGTGTTTGGAAATTCAGCCCGACTGTGGAGTGCGCCTTGGCAGCCATCCTCACGCTAGGCTGAAATTATCTTTCTGGTATCATCGAAATCCAACAGCAGCATTAATTGTGCTGGGTCCAGCTCTAATGGCTTCAAATAATTATTAGCGGTTGCTCATTATCTCTTTTGGAAATCCTAAATACGCACTTATTTTTTAAGACGTTGGCTCGTGGGGATGGGGAAAGGACAAAGACGTGCGTTCTCAGGGCTGATGTGAATCGGGGTGTCGTCAGGAAGACTGACATTTGGGGCCCGGGGGATGCCAACGGGAAGTACCGAAGGCTGGGATATCAAGCCTCAGCTTTCGGACGCGACGCCCAAAGTAAGACACAGGGAACGAGGAGGGAATGGTCTCCTTGTGTTCTCTGAGCCATCCGACTTTCTTTTGGGGTGGTGTATCCCCCATTTGTCTCTTGCCCATCATCTCCTACCTTAAAGTGTTTGAGCAAACTTGGGCCTCTGACTTTGGCTCAGGTCATGATCTGTCTGTGGGTTTGAGCCCCGCACGGGCTCTGTGCTGTCAGCTCAGAGCCTGGAGCCTGCTTCAGGTTCTGTGTCTCCCTCTCTTTCTACCCTTCCCCTGCTCACACTCTCTTTCTCTTAAAAGTAAATAACTATTTAAAGAAAAAAAAATGTTTGCACGAACTGGTCTCACACATGCACCTACGGTCAGCTGCGTGGATGGCAGGGGCTGGCCTAGAAGTCTAGAACAACCTCACTCACGTGCCGGGTGGTTGGTGGGCTCGTGGCTGGGGTGGTCAGTGATTGGGTCACGTCACCTGCCATTCAGCAAGCTAGCGGGGCACCTGAGTGAGTTTCCCAGAAGAAGCGTGGAAACATCCGAGGCCTCTTGAGACCTCAGTGGCGAACTGGTACTCACTGTTAACCTCTGTGGCACACTATTTGCTAAAGCAAATCCTGAGGCCAGCCACACCCAAGGGGTGGAGAGAGGGATGCTGCTTCTTAAAGCCAGAAATGGCAAAGTCACATGGCCATGTTATGGGTGCAGCGAGGGGTAAAGACTTGGGACAATTTTGGAATCAATCCAGCACACACACACATCACAGATAAGGAAGGCGAGGCTCAGGGAGACCCAAGGCTCCGGATTTCCGACCCGGGCAGTCTGCACCCAGAGCTCAAGCCTGGAATGTGATGTCACCCAATGAGCGTCACCGCGCTTCCCCTATTACCTGCCCCCGTGGATGGGATCATCTTTGCCCGACTGGTAGAAAGCACGGAAAGAAAGCCACTAATTTATCTGCCCTGAATCACTCGGAGTCTGCAAGAGGCTTCAGTCTTGGGGAGGAGGGAGAGAATCGCTTTTGGACTTTAAAGAAAGGGATCAAAATCAATCTGGAGGGCAGAAACAGACACTGTGGGTTCTGCTTGTCCAGACTCAAGTCCTGCGCCAACTTCCAAGACCCTGACTTTCCTTTGGGAAGAACCCCTAGCACGCATTCCATCTCTTGTCCACACCCAGGGATTTAATAATGCCGGTCAGAGCCACTGAGAGTCAGCCCTGGGACTCTGGACGTCTTGGGGACCAGAAGGTCCCTTTCAGGTGCTGAGTGGCTACAGTAAGAGGCTACAATTCTTGGTGGCATCTTATCACCTCATAGGCAGAGCACATTTTCCAGTGGGGCAGACACAGAGGAAAGCAAGGATAAGAGACGGAGGGAGATAATACCTGAGCAGCTGGATCCATCCATGCCTGAAGCTGCATATTACTGAGTTAGTTATATCAGCCAATACAGTTCTCTCTCTCCCTGTCTCCCCCTCTATCAGTTTTTCTTTTTTCCTCTCTCTCAGCTTATGCAAGTTTAAGCTGTTTCCGTCCACTGAAGCCAGCAACCCTACCCAACACAGAAATTCAGCCATAACAGTCAATCTGTTCCTAATGACTCTTAGACAAAACTCCTTCTTTCTTGCCCAAATAAAACGGTCTTGCAGATCAATGAAGGCAAAGAGTCTGTGCTGACTGCGAGGGGCACAACATAAGGAAGCTGCAACCTGCAAGGAGCTGTGTCTGCCCAGCTGAAAGTACTTCTTGCACACACACACCCACCTGCACACGCTGATCACACGCATACACTCTTTCCCTTGGAAACTGGGGTAAGATCAACTGGAACTTGCGGAAGTCTGGGGCCCTTTCTGGGTTTGCCATCAATTATTTAGGAGGGAAGGGTGGGTAGGGTCTTGAGGTCACCTGTGACTTCAGGATCCTGATTCTCTCCAGCCTCCTGAGCTCCAGCCTTCATTGAACAGTGTGAGATTCACGCCCTCCCAAAGTACACACACACACACACACACACACACACACAGAGCACCTGCCAATGTCATCGGTTAAACAAATAAAGACAACTGCATAAACAGCTTTAAATTGAGTCACACGGATCCCTTTACCTTCGTCCACCTCTCCCTAGAGAGCCCCTGCCAGCCCAGAGCCTCACACCGTCCTGGGGACTCCTCTCGTTTTGTTCTCTTTCCCCCTTCATCTCCCGAGATATTATACCTCCCTCATTCTTCCACACAAGGAGAGCCTCCCTCCCTCCCCAAACCACACCAATATCCCCAAAGCTCATCTTCTACACCAAACAGCTCTCTGATGTATGATTTCAGACACTAAAAGAAATTCATGGCCAGATATGAAGATAATATTTTCCCTTTATATCTTCGTGGAGAAATATCAGATAGGAAATGCTCCAACATATTACAAGTGGGTGGTTAGGTTACAAGTGGATTTTATTTTCTTCTTTAAATTTTTTAAATGCTTATGTATTCTTTTTGAGAGAGAGAAAGACAGGGCATGAGCAGGGAAGGGACGGAGAGAGAGGGAGACACAGAACTGGAAGCAGGCTCCAGGCTCTGAGCTGTTGGGACCTTAGCTGAAGTCGGATGCTTAGCTGACTGAGCCACCCAGGCACCCCTATTTTCTTCATTAACAAACTGTATTTCTAACTACTTTCAGTGGGTGATGAATTACATTGTTGTATAAGTGTTCCAGAAAAGAAAACAAGGAAGAATAAAACTTTATTTGTAGCCCACACAATGTTATTAACTGGTTATTCTTAGACGCATAGAATGTGGACTTCTCTGACAATACGTGGGCTCAGGGAGTAACATTGGAGACATCTGATTCAAGCTTTACTTTCTAGAATGACTTCAAGGGCACCTTTTCCTGCGAAACACTGATACCGCTCAGAGAGGTTAAAAACAATTTCTCCAAGGTCACACAACCAGAAAGAAACAGAGCCAACATTCAGACTCACAGGTCTGACTCTGGAGATGATGGTCTTTTAACTGTTGCACATCTCTACCTGGAGAGCCTGAAACCGGAGATTCAAGGACCCCAGCTAGTGGGGAGGAGCATATCCGAAGAAGCTGGAAGAATCTGTGGTTTCTCACAGGGCTCTCTGACATCAATGGCGAGTGTCCAGGCACAGGAACGTGCTGCTGGAGGTTGGACAACCTTCATGCCTCACCCCCAGGCAGCAAGCATATCTGAGAAGATATGCCCAGCTCTCCTGATCACCACCAGGGGCATTTTAGCTATGTGAAACAGTGCTGGGAAAGAGCCCTAGAACAATTATTCCTATAAAACGCTGTGCTTGAAACATGGTCTTTTAAAAATGAATGTGATCAGGCCCGATTTGGCTATAGTCATTTGGGATACTGACTCATCACTCTTTTATTAGAACCAGAAGATGGTCGCCATGGTTTTCTGCTTGGGAGTTGATGATCAACCTCCCCACCCAACACACACACCATTCTGGAGCAAGAAATACGTAAGCTATGGATAATGTGTGTCCACCCATGTGCACACTTGTGATTCTGTGTCTGGTCCAAGGGGCAGGGAAACAGACCCCACCCTGGGAAGACAGGGTCTCTTTCCCCAATTCTCCCTCCAAGTTTGGGGCTCCATTTTATCTAGAAGGCAATAAAATAAGCATCAAAGTCCAAAGTGATAAGGCCTTGACGGTAACCAGGCAAAAGACAGTAGTGCTGTATAGGGCAGTGGCTATGCACTTGACTCAGACTGTGGGGCTCCTTTGAGTATTCCATTTCTCAAACATTTATTATATACCTACTGTGCACCAGGCACTGTTATATGGGCTGGGTCTACACCAGTCACAAAGACAGGCTTTCATGGCTACACCAGTCACTAAGACAGTCACTAAGACAGGCTTTCACGATGTGCCAGGCCACGTTGAGGGAGAGAATCAACTTATAAGCAAGAACCTAGCAGATAGTCATGAGTGACAAGGGACAGAAAATCAGGGTGGGGTCACGGAGGGGCTGGGGGCTGCTTTCACTGTGGCAGGGGACGGGTCAGGGAAGATTCCTCTGCGGAAGTGACGTTCAAGACAGAACCCGAGGGAAGAGAATCAACCAGCGTGGGAATTTCGGGGAGATGAATGCCATTTACCACTTGTGACCTTGGGAAATCTCCTAAGCCCCGTAGGGCTCAGTGTGCTCATTTATGAAATGGGGGCAATAAAGACTGAACGCTGTGACTCATCTGCAGCCTCAGCACCCTGAGTGAGGCTGAACCATAGGAAATTAGTGACGCTTGTTTCTGGCCTACGTGACGGCAGGTCACATAGTCCAGCTATATCTCTGTTTAATTAATGACAGCTATTAGTATTCATGATTACTGTGTATTGAGCACTGGCTATGTGCCAGGCACAGTCTTGTTTACTTTTTCTTAACATGGCTTCTAATCTCTACAATTTAACAAAGTACACATCATGAGCTGTGTTTTCTAGAACAGGGAATGGCGAGTCAAAAGGCGGGTAATATGCCCAGGGCCACAGGGCCAGTAATGGGGACTGTCTGCCCCCGAACTGATGGTGTCTCACCACCACACTCCCAATGCCCATGGGGGTCCCAGCACAGCGGCCCCTGCCCACAAGGGGCCCGTGTGAGATTTGTTGAACAAATGGAAGCTGGTGCTTCTTCCCTACATCCGTGATGACCAAGAATGCCTTTAATAACCCTGAATGGTCAACTCACCTTCGACAGAGCAGGAAAGAATAGTCAACGGTAAAAAAAAGACAGTCTCTTCCAATGGTGTTGGGGAAACTGGATGGCGACATGCAGAAGAATGAAACTGGGCCACTTCCTTACACCACACACAAAAAAGAAATGCAAAACGGATGAAAGACCTAAATGTGAGACAGGAAACCATAAAAATCCTAGAGAAGAAAACAGACAGCAACCTCTTCGACCTCATCCAGACCAACTTTGTATGAACATAACTACTGGGACCTCATCAAGATAAAAAGCTTCTGCACGGTGAAGGAAACAATCAACAAAACTAAAAGACAACCAACAGAATGGGAGAAGATATTTGCAAGTGACCTATCAGTTAGTATCCAAAATCTATAAAGAACTTTTCAAACTCAACACCCCAGAAAACAGACAACCTATTAAGAAATGGGCAGAAAACATGAATAGACAGACATTTTTGCAAAGAAGACATTCAGATGGCTAACAGACACATCAAAAGATACCCAACATCACTCACCATCAGGGAAATAGAAGTCAAAACCCCAAGGAGATACCACCTCACACCTGTCAGAGTGGTTAAAATCAATGACACAGGAAACAAGAGTTGTTGGGGAGGATGAGGAGAAAGGAGAACCCTCTTCCACTACTGGTGGGAGTGCAAAGTGGTACAGCCACTCTAGAAAACAGTAGGGAGGTTCCTCAAAAAGTTAAAGATAGAACTACCCTATGACCCAGCAATTAAATACCAGGTATTCAGGCAAAGAAAACAAGAATACTGATTTGGACAGTACATGCACCTCGATGTTCATAGCAGCCCTATCAACAACAGCTAAACTATGGTGAGAGCCCAAATGTCCACTGACTGATGAATGGATAAAGATGTGGGGTGTGTGTGTGTGTGTGTGTGTGTGTATATATATACCTGTATATGTAGTGGGATATTACTCAGCCATCAAAAAGAATTAAATCGTGACATTTGCAGTGATGTGGATGGAGCTAGAATGTATTATGCTAAGCGAAATAAGTCCATCGGACAAAGACAAATGACCATATGGTTTCACTCATATGTGGAATTTAAGAAACAAAACAGATGAACATACGGGAAGGGGGGGGTAGAGGCAAGAGGGAAACAAACCACAGAGACCCTTAACGACAGAGAACGAACTGCGGGTTGATGCAGGGAGGTGGGTGAGGGGATGCGCTAGGCAGGTGACAGGCATTAAGGAGGGCGCTTGTCATGATGAACACTCGGTGTTATACGTAAGTGATTAATCACTGAATGTTACTCCTATAACCGATAACCAATACTGCACTGTATGTTAACTAAAATTTAAAAACAAAGCTCAAAAGACTTCCCCAGACATTGTTTCCAAAGTGTCATTTTTAAAATGCTCAGGAATTTCCTGCAAGTGCTGTGTCACATCTGGGCTGGGCTGGTATTTGTCACTAATCCCAGCTAGAAACCCCTAAATGAGCCCTAACCCTGAATGCACATGGAAACCATCTGGGAGGCTTTAAACGGGATGCCCGGGTCCCAACCCTGGGGATTCGGATTTGATGGGGCCAAGACAGGTAGTTTTTAAAGGCCCCCGCCCCCAAGAAGATATCATGATGTGGCTAACTTTGAGAAACAGTGTCTTAGATACAAAATGACCAGGAAGCATCTGGCTAGGTCAGCAGGGGATCAAGGCACTGGGCCACGTGGGAGGTGGTTAGACCATTTAATAAATAGGACATTTATCTACAACAGCCAAATTATGGAAATGGCCCGACTGTCCACTGACTGATGAACGGATAAAGAAGGTGTGGTACATATATGACAATGGAATATTACTCAGCCATCACAAAGAACGAAATCTTGCCATTTGCAATGACATGGAGGGAGCTGGAGGGCATAATGCTAAGTGAAATAACTTAGAGAAAGACAAACACCATATGATTTCACTCCGGCGTGGAATTTAAGAAACAAATGAGCCAAGGAAAAAAAGAGAGACAAACCAAGAAGCAGACTCCTCACTAAAGAGTACACACTGCGGGTCACCAGAGGGAAGTTAGGCGGCGGGGTGAGTAAAACAGGTGATGGGGATGATGAAGGGGTGAGTACATACTGAATCATGATATCGTGCACCTGAAACTAATATTACGCTGTATGTGAACTACCTGGTGTTTAAATAAAAACTTTGAAAAAAAAACAAGACTTTTACTGCCAAGCTAAAGCAGCTTGGGACTCGTACTCCAGAATACCACTCCTTAGTTTCTTCTCTGCACTCTGCCCTAAGAGAAAGCTGGAGAAGGAGAGAACAGTATATCCCCTGACTGAAACATGTGGATCTCAGCTCTGCTTGTTACCTGCTGTGTGACCGTGAACAAGTTACTAAGCCTCTCAGACTTCCACTTTCTTATGAGTGTAATATGAATAGTGAAGCATGCCCCATGAAGATACTAGTCTCTCTCTATACATACATGTATATGAACATGTAGATGCATGTTATAGTTAGCACAGTAATATATGCATATCTCTCACATATGTATTATAACTATTTTATGTAAACATGAACTATATTTATATGTTATAAACATAATGGATATTACCGTATATATTTAGCCATGTGCCTGCCTGACACCTAGCAAGAACTCAAATAATGACAGGTATTATTTTTTCAAAGACACAGCGGGGGTTCCGAGGTAGCCACCCGCCCGGCTGCTGCAGTGGGCACTTCTGTGTGATATGACATAGACCATCCTCACTGCCGTCCTGAAGCTGGCTTTCACGTCCATTTTACAAATCAGGAAACTGAGGCTCAGACTGGTTCCCTGGCCGTTAAGATCACACATTTCCCAACAGTAAAGCTGGAAATTGGATGAGGCATGACTTTTTACTCCACCACTGAGCCTTTCAAAGATTCAGGTTAAAATACAAAAAAAAAACCTGGAATTACTCCGAGCCTGACCAGGGTTGGGTAACTGTTCAACCTGATCCCCTTCTCTGGCAGGGCTGTGCCTCCGGATCAAGGGCATTTTCATTGCCTTGATGGCCCCCATTTCTGATGCAGGAAGGTAAGGTTCATGCTTTTTGAGGTTCCAACAATGAAAGATAAAGCTGGAGGATGTCCCTCATTAAAACTCTCTCTCCTGTGCGTACTCCAGGACATCTGAGCTGTTATGAATTCATTTAGATACAGAGCTAAGTCCAGGGGAGACAAAGAGGAAAGGCACACAATTAAGGGAAATCTCTGAGATTCATGTGCCTCAAAATCACCTGTGAGAACCTTCCATACGCTTTTTAATTCTGCATTCAGTGAGGTCTTAGTAATTCTGGCTCAGTATATATAGATGGGGCCCACAAGTCTGGGTTTTTTTTTTGTGTGTGTGTGTGTTTATTTTTGAGAGAGACAGAGCGTGAGTGGGGGAGGGGCAGAGAGAGAGGGAGACACAGAATCCGAAGCAGGCTCCAGGCTCTGAGCTGTCAGCACAGAGCCTGACTCAGGGCTCAAACCCATGAACTGCAAGATCCCGACCTGAGCCAAAGTCGGTGGCCGACCAAATGAGCCCCCCAGGAGCCCCCCATAAGTCTATTTTTAAGGGGCACCCTGGGTCTGCTGCCCGTGTTAACAAACGCTGCCTGAAGAAAAACAGCAGACCTCCTTCTAAACGGTGTGCACCTTGCACTGTTTCCACAGACACTTTAACGAGCATCTATTATGTGCCAGGGGTGACATCGAATGTGCGGGATACAGATGGTAAGGCAACGGAACCCACGCCCTTCCAGGTTCCTGTCGTTCAGTGCATGGTTATGGCCACGTCCTGCTCATTGACCTCGGTTAAGTTACTTCTTCCCTTCAGAACCCTCCCTTTTTCAGCTTTATTGAGATGCAATTGACACACAGGAATTGTATGCATTTAAGATGTTCCACTCGATGTTTTGGCAGCTGTCTACCTAGTGGAGCAGGGCGATCTAGTCAATGAAGGTAGGCATCAACTCCCTCACCCTACACGGTTACCTACTTTCCTTCCCTCCTTCCTTTTTTGTAGTGAGAACACTTAGGATCTGCCCTCTTAGCAAATTTCCAGTATGCAATATGCTATTGTTAACTGTAATCAGACTGGTTGGCAAACTGGTCCCGGAGCATGCAGGGAGGGCAGGGACACAGTGAAGAGAGAGGCAGGCCGCTCCAGACTGGAGGACAGCAGAGTTAATAAGCAAGCCGACTTAGCTGCAAGGCTTGAAGACCAGGGGAATCTCTGCACCTGCTGCCGGAATCCTGACTTTACAGAAAGGCCCTAATGGGGCTCAGCCACGATAGTCTCCACCACACCTCACTCTCCAGGCTGCTTCCTTGCACCGGCTCCCACCCTGGGGCAGTGAGCAGGCGCACATTCCCCCCAGCGCCCGAGGCCAGCTCGCGGGTCACCGGGGTCATGTCCCCTGGATGACCTCTTGCATCGCTTCCCCGGGAGCCCACCTTTCCGCGCTCAGATCCGGCTTCGAAGGGCTGGGACCTCAGTTGCCGGGGGCCTATGCTCTCTTAGCTTTGCAGAGGGCCACCGAGGACTCCAGCTTCTCCTCCCGCTCGCCCACCTCGCGTGTCAACCCGGAGCCGCCAGGCCTGGGCCAACCCTGCCCTCCAGCCTGCTCTCTCACCGGGCTGCAGCCTGCTAGGGCCCCTGGGGCCGCGAGCCCACGGGAGATGCCGGCCCACCTGTCCCGGCGCCTGCCTCCCTCTCCCCCCCCCCCCCCCCGCCCCCCCCCCTCCCCCCCCCGGCGGTTCCAGAAGCGCGCAGAAGCCGACCGGCGGCCTTTCCCCGCGTCCGGTGCTCGCTGGGTCCGCCGGCACCGAGGGTCGGCCTCCCTCCCCAGATAGAGGTCACGGCCGCCTCAGGATTTCCCAGGACCGGTTCCCCGTCTCCTGGCCGCCCGGCCACCGGGCTCGCAAACCAGCCCCGGACGCAGGGCCGCGAGGGCAAGAGCGCAGCGGGTCGCTGAGCGCGCGCAGGTGCAGGTGGCACGTTAACAAGCGAGGGGACTTACCTGGGAGGCTCGGCCGGGGACACCGCCAGGGAAGCCGGTCTCCGCACCCGCCGTCAGGATCCTGAGTTCGTGGAGGAGCCTTCACGGGGCTCGGCCACGTCCACAGGGCGGACGGTCTCCGCCAGGGTCTGCACCACACCTCGCCCTCTCCTTGCAACGACGCCGCGGTGGGAACCACAGGTGCAGCTCGAGTTCCGGAAAGGAGCGGGGTGAGGAGCCTCCCCATCGCGGGGTCAGCCAGGGTCACGCCCTCTCCGTGACCTCCGCCAACAAATCGCTGTGCTGCAGCGCGGGGTCTCCAGAACTCCTTCCTCTTGCGTAATTGAAGCTCTGTGCCTTCCACCGACGACTCCCGGTTCTGGCCCCTGGAAGCCGCGGGTCTGCTCTCCGTTTCCGTGAGTCCGGTGAGAGCCTACAGCACTCACCGTTCTGTGTCCGATTTCGTTTTGCAAAATAGTTTACGGATCCGTCCATGTTGTTGCAAACGGCAAAAAGTGCTGCTTTTTATTTATTGTCTTAAGTTTATTTAGTTTGGAGAGAGAGAGGAGCATGCGGGAGGAGTGTGGGGGCAGAGACGGAGGGAGAGAATCCCAAGCAGGCTCCCGGCTGCCAGCAGAGAGCCAGTGACAGGGATGGAACTCACGAACCGTGAGATGGTGATTGGAGCGGAAATCAAGAGGCTGAGGCCTAACGGACTGAACCACCCAGGCACCCCCTTCAATCATGTATTTCATTATGCGTGTCTTGATTCATCTGTTGATAGACATTTGGGTGGTTTGCATATCTGGGCTCTTGTGAACGTGGGCCTGTGGACACCTCTTTGAGACCCAGAGTTCGTTTCCTTTGGATAAATACCAAGAAGCGTAATTGCTGGATCCTATGGTAGTTCTCGTTTTAATTTTTTTGAGGAGTCTCCGTACTGTTTTCCATACGGGCTGCACCAGTTTGCACACCCACCAACAGTGCACGGGGTTCCCTTTTTCTCCACATCCTCGCCGACACCAGCTGTCTCTTGTGTTTTTTGATGACATCCTTACTGACAGGAATGAGGTGATAACCCCTTGCTTGGATTTGCCTTTCCCTGATGATGAGTGATGGTGGGCACCTGTTCATCTTACCTTTTGGCCACGTGTCTGTACTTGGCATTTTGTATGTTGGGAAATGTCTAGTCAGTTCCTTTGCCTCGCTTTTAATTGGGTTATTTCTTTATTTGTTTTGCTATTATGCTGTTTGAGTTCCTTCTGTATTTTGGAGATCAACCCCTTATCAGACAGCCCCGCGGGCAGCAGGTGGAGAGGCCGGGGCCCCAGATGTACAGTCTGACCCTTCCAGGGCTGGGCTGTATGGGGTGAGCTGTGAGGAGGGGTCATGGGGCATGCTTGTGCCTGGGACGTTTAAAACCACCGGTCTTGGGGTGCCTGGGTGGCGCAGTCGGTTAAGCGTCCGACTTCAGCCAGGTCATGATCTCGCGGTCCGTGAGTTCGAGCCCCGCGTCAGGCTCTGGGCTGATGGCTCAGTGCCTGGAGCCTGTTTCTGATTCTGTGTCTCCCTCTCTCTGCCCCTCCCCCGTTCATGCTCTGTCTCTCTCTGTCCCAAAAATAAATAAACGTTGAAAAAAAAAATTAAAAAAAAAAAAAAAAACACCGGTCTGTTCCCTGCGACCCTGGGGGACTACGAAATGCGGGGCCACCAGCTTCAAGAGGCATGTGGCTGGGGAGCCAGTGCCTCAGGGAGCAGCCTGAAACGGAGCGCTAGATGTGTGTTCTAAACCCTTCCATTCTCAGCGACCAGTTGAGAGCAGGGGACCCCTCCCCCAGTTGTATGGCTGTGCCAGGGGTGGGGGTAGAGTATGTCACAGGTTTTTCTACCCATTTGGATGTATTTTCTGAGTCGTCCAGTGTGCAGGAGTCTCGCTAGAAGTTTCTGGACATTTCCAAGGGACCAGACCCCGGCCGGGGCTGCGTATCGGGTACATCCATGGGTGGAGGGCGAGCCCAGAGTCTCCTATTCCGGCTCGGGAGTGCCACCCCCTTTAGAAGTATGTTGACTGCCCCCTGCTGCACGGTGCACAAGGGGAACTGGCCTCGCAGGGGCAGGTGAGGGAGACTCGGCCTTGCCCAGAGCCACGTGAGCTGGAGTGAATGAGAGACCAGAGCGAGTGAGCACACGCAAAATACGTTCCATTGCTCAGGACAGTGGCAGACATGGCCAGGAAGCTAAACTTAACCATGAGGTGGAGAATTACAGGGGAGAGCGAGCCACCTGCCAGGCCCCATCTCCTCATCTGCAAAGTGGGTCAACAACATCACCTGCGTTGTGGTTTCAGCCTAAGGGTTGTACTAAACAACAGTCACAAGGGCTGAATTCACTGCCTGGCCCCGGACAGATCGTCAGTGACAGGCAGGGCCCCGCCCTGTCCGCGGAGGGCTAGTGTCCACAATACACCATAGGCTTTAGACCGAATAGAGTTGTTATCTGGCCTTGGGGCCTATCCTGTCTGCATTGCCAGATCTCACCTGCAGGAGGGCACCTTTCAAAAACCCCAGTTTGGGTGACTTAATCAATAGACTCCTTTTCCTTTCCCTGAACCCCTTTTCCCACGTTGGAAATGGCCAGATGGGCAGAGATGGAGATTATATATCATTTCCAGTCGATAGAAGTCAGTAGTGCTACTTACTCAGTGGGACTGTTTTGCATTCATAGCAATTATCATTACCACTTTCGCATAATCACCATCACCATCTAAGAGTTTTCCAGCATGCTCCCTGACCAGAAATCCTCTGCACAGCCAGGTGCATGCCCTGTGGGCCAGGTGGTGAATTGAGAGTAGCTGTGCATTCCAGCCACACTTCTGCCACAGGGCCTTTGCACATGGTCTTCTCCATATCCAGCGTGGTCTGGTCCACCCATCTTTATCCAGTTGACTCTGCTCAGCCTTTACTTCATCAGAGATGTCTTTCCTGTTCTCCTAGTCCAGGTCGGGTTTCTTTGCTGTTCTCCATTCCATAACAACCTTCTGCAAATACATGTCAATGAGTGACATTGTTGGCTTCTTCTCCATTAGACTGGAATCCATGGGAGCAGGGACAGTGACTCCTTCCACTCACCATAGGGTTCCTGAATCATGCGTGGCATTTGATTCATAGAAGATGTTCAATAAATATCAGTGAAAAGAAGGTAGAGAAGATTGAAGGGAGGAGGAAGGGAGGCAGGTTAATGACCAACTAAAATGGAAGCTCTGGGCATTTGGCAGGAAGACCCGCCTTCTTGTTCTTTGGTCAGGAATCATTCTCGAGTTATTTGCGTCCTGAGATCGCTGACTTAGAATGAGTCAAAATGATACAATCCGTTATCTTTGGCTGGCCTGAGTCGCACTCAGAAATTGGGTACCAGGTGAACGGAGAACAGTTTCATCAGTAATCAGATCTCTTTGGTGGGCTATGTCTGAGATGGGGTGGTTTGCTCTGACCCTCTGCTTCTGAGCCATCAGCCCATTATTACAGAACTTACCATACTGTGTAGTAATTGTTGATTGTCAGTCTCCCCGACTGGACACTTGGAGCCCACAGACCTTCACTAAGGGGGCCCTGGGCTCCATATTGAACGTCTCAATGCAGTAAATGAATGGGATGCAGATGTCTCTGTCCAGTGTCCTATGCAACATGATAGGAGGACCCTCAGAGAAAGAGCCCCCGACAAAGAGTTCAGAACTGTTAAGTAAACAAAGGAATGGCACTCCCTGTAAGCCCCCTTTTGTAAAAAAAAAAAAAAAAAATTTAACATTTATTTATTTTTGAGAGAGCATGAGCAGGGGAGGGGCAGAGAGAAAGGGAGACACAGAATCCAAACCAGGGTCCAGGCTGTGAGCTGTCAGCACAGAGCCGGATGTGGGGCTCGAACTCATGAACTGTGAGGTCATGACCTAAGCCCAAGTCGGACGCTTCACTGACTGAGCCACCCGGGAGGAACCCCCCCTCCATCAGCCCGCTTTGTGAAGAAGCTGAGAGTTCATCTGAGCAATCCCAATTCATTTAACTAGTGCAGAAGAGATGAACAGAGCACAGAGGGCTGGTAATGCGCACGTTCAGTTAAGCTACAAGTCGCTGAGTGAGGGAGAAGGAAAAGAGAGAGACGTATGTGACACTGAGGGCACCCGTGCAGCAGGCTGGCGCAGTGAACAGGGTGTTGGTTCTGGAGTCAGGATGGCTTGGGTTCAAGTGCTGCAATTTCTTAGCTCCGCAACCCTGGACAAGTTACTAAGCCGCTTGGTTTTCTCCCAAAACAGGGGGAAATATGGCTATTCCATGGAGCCGTTGCAAAGAATAGTAACTAAATGGTCCATGAGCAAAAAGAACCAAGGATTAGACCGGACAGCATGTGGAAAATGCCTCGCATCCTGGAGATTCTGCGCCTGGGGGAGGACTCTTGGAGAAGATGACATTCACTTTGAGATCTAGAGGGGGAATAACAGCCAGTGGAGAAAGCAGGAGAGGTACAAGATTAAATTCAGGTTATGTGATGACCTGATGCGTAAAGAGTGTTTGTGTGTTCAGGAATTTGAAGTAGAGGGGTGGCCGGGTGGCTCCGTCGGTTAAGCGTCCAACTTGGCTTGGGCCAGGATCTGGTGGTTCGTGGGTTTGAGCCCCGTGTTGGTCTCTGTGCTGATAGTTCGCAGAGCCTGGAGCCTGTTTTGGATTCTGGGTCACCCTCTCTCTCTGACCCTTCCCCACTTGCACTCTGTCTCTCTGTCTCAAAAATATTAAAAAAAAAAAAAAAAAAAAAAAGGAAAAAAATCTGAAGTGTGCCTGGAGCACAGTGAGGAAAAGGGCTATCTGACTCAGATGGAGGTTCAAGGTCATTTGAGGAGGTTGCATTGCATTCCAAGGGGTAAGTAGGGAACAGACTCCAGAAGAGAGCTGGGGTACTTGGGTGGCTCAGTCGGGTAAGCATCCGACTCTTGATTACAGCTCAGGTCATGGTCTCACGGTTCGGGAGTTTGAGCCCTCCATGGGGTTCTGTGCTGACAGCGCGGAGCCTGCTGGGCTCTGTCTCCCTTTCTCTAAGTCTCTCCCCAGCTTGTGCACACTCTCTCTTTCTCTCAAATAAATTAAAAAAAAAAAAGACTCAAGGAGGGGAAGAGTGGAAGCAGAGAGAACTTGCTGTGATGTCATTGAAATGGAGTGATGTGACCAGAGGGAGGAGGACAGGACTGGCTGGGTGGTGGGTGTGGGCGAGGCTGAGAGCGAACAGCGTGCTCTCTGCTGTGAGCGTGGATGACGGAGGGACCGGCCTCTGCAACGGGGAAGGCTGCCGGATGAGGGAGCTTTGGCGTGAGCTCAGGAGTTGAGTTCGGGGAGTGTCGAGTCTAAGATTCCTGTTGGAAATCTAAGTATTTGGAGATGTCAGGGAGGCACATGAAAATTGCAAGCCTGAAACTCTCAAGGGAGGTCTGGACTAGAAAGAAATCCGAGCTGGAGGGTGGTCAGCCCACAGCTCGTACTGAATGCCGTGAGAGTGTGTGGGGATATGGAATACACAGAGAGGAGACAGACCTTAATGCTCTGTAATTACACACGCCGTAACATTGAACTTGGGGACATGGCTATGTGCATTCTGCCTCTGCCCTTTACAACTGTTGTGACTTTGGGCAAGTTATCGCGCCTCCTGAACCCCACTTCCCTTATCTATGAAATAGAATGTGAAGGTTTCCAGGAGGGTGAGAAATGATAGGCCAGTGCCCCTGGGTGCACCCTCCGGGCACCATTAAGGATAGCAGGCTTGTTGGGTCCCCTTGTACTTCCAGACCCTTCCCCGACCTCCCAGCCCGTGCCCCCATCAGGAGACACCACAATGGTCTCCTGATATCATTCCAACCCACCCCCCCAGCAGCAAAGGCAGACCACTGATCTCTCTGTGGGGTTCCTGTGATTTCAGATATCTGTCCAATTTTCCTTTCTCTGAGTAATTTCTGGCTCATCTGAGCCATCTCCAGACTTCTCATGTGGAAAAAGAAGAGACTTTTGGGATGAGCCACTTTCTAAGCTGCATGCTAATAAGTAGTGTTCTTATTGTTATTATATTTGCTTTCAAATCAGCAAGAATTCTGATTAGATTGTGTAGCTGGGGGACAATATTAGCCAATGGTGTGAAGAAAATAAAGGCTATTCTTAGAAAATCTCTCTTGATTAGACCCTGATGCTTATTGGATAGTGGATGGTGTCAGTAGTTGAGCCGGAGAAGTGCTGGTGGGGAAGCCGTAGGCGGCAGGTGGGGGTGCACGCGTGTGTGCGGAGAGGGGCGCGGGCTTCCTTGTGCAAGGCCGCCTCCCTCACCAGCAGGTGCTTCCAGCCCGGGACCCCCACCCGCTGCCTCTGAAGTATCTGGCGTGAGGCCGAGGGAAAGACGATGAAGGGCTCAGCTCGGGTCCACACAGGGTGGGTTCCAATGTGGTCTCTTCCAGTTCCTGTGACCTTGAGTGGGATACCAATCACCCAAGGTTTCCACGTCCTCCTCTAGAACACGGGAGACAGGATGCCCCCTGCCTCGTGGCTTTGTTGTGAGGGTTCAAGTGGGACAATCATGGGAAAGACTTAAGGACTTTAGTTGGAACATGGTCACTGCTCTACAGATGTCGTTTTTGTTGTTTTTGTTTTTTTGTTTTTGTTTTTGTTTTTTTTTTACCATCTTATGATTTTGGGCAGGTGGTAATACCTTCTCTCCCTGTCTACCCTTTGCCCAACGCGCCCAAAAGGAAGCTCCAAGGTGTTAAGGACTGATCTGGAGACCCAGAGAAGATCCACAGGGCCAGTGTCCGACTCAGGTTTGAGTTTGGGACTTCCCTAATCACGGCCACCGTCTTTTCTTCTAAACCCATAACCTGAATGCATGCTGGCAAACCAGTGACAGTGTCACTGGGGTGACGTAGAGCTGATGGGTGATGGTGTCCTGGGTGTGTCTGACCTGCCTGAAGACAGGCCTGCCCTGCTCGACGTGCACATTCACATGTGCGGCCAATACCCACCGAGCTCCCAGGAGGGCCACCTGCTGGGCCAGACGCGGGGCGGGGCGGGGGGGAGGTGGGGGGGAGTCAAAGTTGGGGAGTAAAAGGCAGCTTGAATCTCCGTCCTCCTGGACCTTACGATTTGTGGAAGGGGCTTGTATGATGCACATAATCACCAGACAAGGGTACAATTACAAAGCAGATAATTTCTACACTGGGAACATGCAGGGTCTCTATTTTAACATGTGTGCGGACACACACGCACTGTGTCCCTGACTCCCTGCCCTAATCTGAGGGCTCAGAGAAGGCTCTCCCAAACAATGTTATTATGTAATAATAATTACTAATGCTTTCATAGCATTACTATGTGCGAGACTGAGTTTTCTTGTTCTGCGTTACACATTATTCTCGCAGCAGCCATATTATATGTTGCTGCTGTTAGGCCCATTTTAAGAGGTGGGGACACTGAGACGCAGAAAGGTTAAGTGGATTACTTGCCCAAGGTCCCACGGCTAGCGAATGGCAGGGCCGGACCAGGCAGTGGGCTCCAGAGTGCATGTCCTTAGCCTTGCTGAGGTCTGGGGGATATGGGGCGATCAAGCAAGCAGAGAGAGGAAGTAGGGGGGTGCTCCGGGCTGAGGACGCCACACACGGATCCCCTTTGCAGCAGGGGCCACAGTTTCCGGCACTGGATGCAGCTGGAGCTCGGGGAGCCAGGACAGCAGTGCAGCAAGAGGGGTCCCCCAAGGGTCTCCGAGGAGAGAGGCACCAGGGGGACCGTGAAGGCCGCCAGGTGGGGTTAGAGGTTTTGGTCGTTGACCTGAGAACTGTGGGTGTCCGTGAAGGGTTTGCCGACAGGAGCAAGGTTTGCATTTTCTAAAGTTCCCTCTGGCTGCTTTGTGAGGACCAGGGTGAAGGGGTAAATTAAGAAGGGGGAGCCCAGCGTTAATGAGAATCTCGTCCTCGTCTGGGACCAGATGACAGGGGCCCAGACGGCAGGGTGATGGCGGAGCCAGAGGGAAGCTGGCAGATGAAACACGCTGAAGGTGCGGGACAGACGGGATTTGTGGTTAACCGGTGCTGTGCGTGAGGGCGAAGCACCAGTCAGTATTTCCTCACTGGGTCGAGGGCATGGCGAGCTGGTCTCCAAAGCCAGTGCTGGTCCACAGAGAAAGGAAGAGGGATGCGATTGTCAACGGTTTGTGATCTAAAGACTCAAGAGGTTCTAGTTAAATGGTATGAGTATAGATCGTTGGAATCGGGCCCCAAATACAAACTGTCCAAGAACATGACGGGGCTGTTAGTTCTCATCAGAGCACATAGAGGCAGGACCTTGGGCTCTGAGTCAGTGGGGCACGGGTGAGTCATCTGTGTGACACAGCCACCGGAAGATCTCCTATCATCTCTGGGTGCCTCCTCTGGGAAAGGGACACATACCCTTGTCTCTCTTGAGATTATCAGAAGACACAGTATGATGCCCAGTCCTACATATTATGCATTCAAGGAACTGACCCACTCTGGCCTGTTGGACCGGCATCTAGGACACTGATGGAAATATAACACATTTATTATTGTTTTAGTTTTTTAAAAGTTTATTTATTTTGAGAGAGTGAGAGCACACAAGTGGGAGAAGGGCAGAGAGAGAGAGAGAGAGAGAGAGAGAGAGAGAGAGAGAGAATGAGAATGAATATCCCAAACAGGCTCCACACCATCAGCACAGAGAGCGATACAGGGCTCGAGCTCACCAGCTGTGAGATCATGACCTGAGCTGAAACCAAGGGTCGGATGCTCAACCGACAGAGCCACCCAGGTGCCCCTCCAAGTGTTTATTCTGCATCAAGCAAGCATTCGCTAGGCTCTTCACAAACAACCTTTAATTTTCCTGACCTTACCATGTGTCATCCCTGTTGACCAGGGATGGCCACAGCTCAGATATTTAAGTGACTGCTGCTTGGAGGTGGTACAGCTCACAAGAGGCCAGGAGAAGTTTTAATTTGGGGCAGCCTGACTCAAATGATACGCTTTGTCTACTCTACTGGGTAAAATGGAAGTATGGTTAGCCTTGAAAATACAGAGTTGGTATTTGTTTTTTGATACATGATGCAGACTCCCCATCTGTAAACTGGGGATGCTAAGAGTACCTACCTCGTGGGGTTATCATAGGAATCAATGACGTAATGTACATAAGGCACTCAGCCTCATGTCTGACACAGAGTCCTTCAGAAATGTTAGTTTTCATTCCCATTATTATTACTGGTGGTGGTGTTGTTGGAAGGGAATTGAACTTCTTTCAGACAAGTCCAGAAAAGAAGATGAAGGCAAATGGGTAGAAGATGTGGAGAAGTTCATTTGTCTCTGTGGGGCAAGGTGGGGGGGTCCTTCAAAAGTAGAGCTGACCCACTGTGCAAGGAACAGCCTCAGAAAGGGGTGAGCTTCCCATCACAGGAGCTGCCCAAACCTCGGCTAGACAGCCACTCAAGGAAATGCCAGACGGCAGATCTGCTCCTCAAATTGAGTTGTACAAACCCCAGTGGCCCTTTAAACTGAAAATCTGATATTATCCCCCCCCCGACTCTAAATTGACAACTTTTATTGTGACGTGGAGTAAATCTAGGACACCAGTTCCCAAAATAGCCTCAGAGTAAGGCGGGAGGAGGGATTGGGCTTGTGCACGTCACCGTCACTTTGACTCCCTCCTCTTGTCTGTCCCAAGGCCATATGGGAGCTGGGAACCAAGGGGACAGTCCGTGACTTCTCCCACTGTCTCAACTTGGTTGGGCGCAACTCACTCCATCTGGTCCTGGGAGACCTGGCTCGGTGACGGCCCCTGAGGGATGGGCACTCTAACTTTGACTGAGGCATCTGCCCCAGGGACATTGGCCTGCCCTCCCTAAGGTCCTGATTCTGAATGTCAAGAAGCTGTCATCCTAAGAGGATGCCAGGCTTCTGCTCTTAGGAACTTAGGGCTAATTGAGACTTCTCAAGGATTAATTGATACTAAGCCAAGTGAGGGCTTCTGAAAGATAGGGATTATATTTTGTCTTCATATGCATCACCATTTAGTCCAGGACCTTGCACATAATAGATGCTCAATGAATATATATGAATGAATAGATCAGGTAATGAGAAAATACTTGAGTGTTGGAATCCATTCACTTGGCAAATATGGATCTATTCAATGCAAGTGTTAGTGTGTGGCTACAGGTTCAGGCAATATCTATAGGCAAGGAAGAGTCCCAAAACTCCAAGGGGTACAATTGTATTTCTGTTTCCATGTGCAGGGCTTGGTTGGATGTAACACCCACTCCATGCAGCGAAGACAAGAAACAAAAAGAGTTGACCTACCCTGAGTAAAGTGAGGTCACACGTACTTGGCCGTCTCCTGTGCTTCACTCTGTCTTGATAGTGGGCTAGCATATGGCCATAAATTCTTTGATACTCTTCATTTCAAAAAGCAAAGTTTTGGGGCACCTGGGTGGCTCAGGCTGTTAAGCACCAACTTCGGCTTAGGTCATGATCTCACGGTTCACTTCATGAGTTCAAGCTTCGCATTGGGCTCTGTGCTGACGGCTCAGAACCTGGAGCCTGCTTTGGATTCTGTGTCTCCCTCTCTCTCTCTGTCCCTCCCCCACTCACGCTCTCTCTCAAAAATAAACTTGAAAAAATTAAAAAAAAACCCAAAAGCGAAGTTTGATTCCCTCTTCTTGAGTATGGGCTGGATTTAATGACTTCCTACTCTTGCATAGACTTTGATGAAAGAGCGGGGGAGGTGGGATCCAGTTCTGAGACAGTGTCCAGGAAGGCATGACAGTCATCTTGCTCATCACCAGCTCTCCCTGGACAAGCAGATTTCATGTCATGAGCATGCTCCAGCAGCCTCTGCAGAGGCCGTGTGGCAAAGAGGTGGAGCTTCCAGCAGGCATGTGAGTGAGCCTGGAAGGGGATCCTCCAGCCCCAGTTGAGCCTTCGGATGACTGAAGCCCTTGTTACCCTCCTGACTGCAGCCTCGTGAAAGACTCCGAGTTAAAACACCCAGCCGAGCTGCTTTCAAATTCCTGACCCGCTTTGAGGTATTGTGTGCCATTGCTTGAAGCTGCTAAGTTTGGGGGGTGGTTGGTTTTGCAGTTGTAGATACCAATGCAGCTGTCATCCCCGTTCTTGGTCCACATTCTGTATTAGCCAAAGTCCAATCAGGTTAGAAGCACAGGAGATGGATTTGTTACTGGGACCTGACCTCATGCGCTTGTGGGGGCTGATTAAACAGCGTCTGTGGGGTTTTGTTCCTCAGGGCTAATGCCGAAGTCTGCAGGGAAGACGGCGAGGAAGGTGCAGACTGGTGTCATGGGGAGGAAAGGGGAAGAGCACTGGGGAGCCTGTAGCATGAGCCTGGTATCCACACTGAGAGACTGGAGCCCCTGGTGGTTCTCACCACCTGCAGCCACGACGAAGTGAGCGATGTCCTGCTGGAGAAACTGGCACCTTTGCCATGGAGCCCCCAGAGTCAGAGGAGTTAGGGGGGTTCCTTGAGGGTGGTGGAGGAGTTGTGGGTCGACATGTGACCCACCCCAAGGAGGGGAGTGGCAGATGAGCAGCCCATGTGAGCCACCCTGACCTTGCAAGCATAAATGCCATGACTGCTTTCCCCCTCCATATGTCCCTCCATTTCTCTCCTGGCCCAGCCGGTCCAGAGAGTCCACCCAGTGCAAAACCAACCCACTCTTTCAAGTGGGCTCAGCCACACCCATGGATCATAATCTCATTGACTTCCAGATTAGCTCAAACTTTTGTCCTGTGACTCATCTAGGTCACTGTCTTTTTTGTTGAACCACTTTATTGAAGTATGGTTGGCATATAAAGAGCCTTACATATTTAATACGTACAACTCAATGAGTCTGGGGATAAGTATGCACGCATGTGACCATCACCACCATCAGGGCATAGACATACCCATGGCTTTCCAAAGTTTCTTCCTGCTCCCTCCTCCTCCTCCTGCTGCTGCTTCTCATCATTACAAGAACACTTCACATAAGATCTGTCCTTTTACAAAATTTTAAGCATATAATGCAGTGTATTTAGCTAGAGGCTCCCTGCAGTACAGTAGATCTCCACAATGTTTTTATCTTGCATAAATTAAACTTCCTATTCTTTGATTAGTATCTCCCCACTTTTCCCTCCCAAGCTCCCGCCACCCCCCATGCCACCATTTTACTCTCTGCTTCTATGAGTTTGATTATTTCAGAGTCCACGTATAAGTGAGGTCACACAGTGCTTGTCTTTGTGTCTCTGGCTCATTTCACTCCATATGACGTCCTCCAGGCCCATCCATGTTGTCAGAGATGGTAAGATTTCCTCCTTTTTGAAGGCTGAGTAATACTCGATCGTGTGTGTATATGCCATATTTTCTCTACCTATTCTCCCACAGACAGACCTGTTGTATCTGTGTCTAGGGTGATGTGCGTTATGCCACACAGAAGCTTGGCGTGTAGGTGTCTCTACAAGACAGTGATTTCATTTCCCTTGGATCTATACCCAGAAGGGGGATCGCTGGATCAGGGGTAGCTCTGTTTTTAGTGTTTTGAGGATCCTTCATACTGTATCCCATAGTGGCTGCACCAATTCACCTTCCCACCAACAGGGTGGCGGAGACCCCTTTGCTCCGCATGCCCACCAACATTTACCTTTTGTTTTGTAATAATGGCTGTCCTGACAGGTGTGTGTGGGGGGTGGTATCTCCTCGTAGTTTTGATTTGCATCTTCCTGAAGATTAGCGATGTTGGGCATCTTTTCACATGTCTGCCGAGTCATGCTGGCCATCTTCTTTAAGGGGAGCCTCACAGCAGTAAACCTATAAAGGGGTAAGTGACATGCTACTCTGGAAAAATACACAAAAGGTCAGAGGAGCTCAGAAGATGGTGCCGCTACCTTTGCGGGGTGCCGAGAAAGGGTTTGTAGAGGTGATGTGCGAGCGAGGATATCTGTGTTTGCCAGGTGGTTGCGGGTTATTTATGAAGAGGAAACAGTATCTTTGGGGGGACCATTTGGAAGGTTCCAGAGGTTCCTTTTGGCTGTAGGTGCCTGTGTGTGCAAGGAAGTAGTGGGAGACGGGGTCAGAGTGCCTGCGTCTGCAAGAACAGACCAGGAGCATCTTTGCAGACACGTCACAGAGATGGGTCTTCACATTCTAGACAGTGGGGAGCTATTAGCAGTGCCTCCGTTGGGGATGGTGTGGTCAGAGTTGCACGGTAGAGCAATTCCTGCAGCAGGTGCACAAAGAATGAAATGTGGGTCTGTATCAGAGGCAGGGAGACCCGTCACTATAGACTATCACAATCCATCACAAGGGAGAAGGTCAGAGACGGAAGGCAGGCAGTGGGGGTGGAGGGCAGGAGGCGTGTGGGATGCACAGGACAGGAAAATTAACTAAAATGGGAGAGTGACGAGAGAGAGGAGAAGAAGGGAGGGTCAGGACTTTGGCCTGGTGACTGGGGGGTGATGTTGCCCCACTCTGACACCGGAGACCCTAAAGGAGAAGCAGGTGCTGGCCGCAGGGGGCATGGATGTGTTTCATTTTGAATGTGTTGAGTTTGGGGTGCCTTTGAGGTATTGAAGACACAGCCAAAAATGTATTTCTGTGTTATTTTTTTAGGATTATATATGGTTTGTTTGTTTATTTTATAGTTTTTATTCTCAAGATAGTGAACATTCAGTGTTGTCTTGGCTTCGAGAGTAGAACCCAGTGATTCACCTCTATTTACCTTATCTTTGGTGAACGGAGGTGAACTTTAAGGTTCTGAGCTTTATCCCTTTCGGCCAAACATCAAAAATGCCCAAAGCCAGTTTAACACCTTCCCATGTTTAAGGCAATATCACTGCTCACGCTTTTTTCTCTCAATTACTCTCCCCTGCATCTCATGATGGGAAGGACGGGGGAAGGTGTGGAAAAGGCTTTGCGGGTTGTGGATTTGGGATGCCCTGGATTCTCAAGCGTCACGTGCTTGTTGGCTATGTTGCAACAGGCTCATGGCACCACATCCCCTACTCTGATGATGTGTGAACAATTTCAAGTCTGTCAAACATGCTGCGGTTCCGTGAGCCAGGCTGGACCCAGACCTCTTTGTATTACTCTGAGCACCATAGGGAGGCCACAGAGAATCACCTTCTTGAGCAACAGTTGTTTTTAATTGTTCAAATTTACATCCAAGTTAGTTAGCACATGGTGCAACAGTGATTTCAGGAGTCGATTTCTTAGTGGCCCTTACCATTTAGCCCATCCCCCCTCCCACAACCCCTCCAGCAACCCTCTGTTTGTTCTCCATGTTTAAGAGTCTCCTGTGTCCTGTTCCGCTCCCTGTTTTTATATTATTTTTGCTTCCCTTCCCTTGTGTTCATCTGTGTCTTAAAGTCCTCATATGAGTGAAGTCATATATTTGTCTTTCTCTGATTAATTTCACTGAGCATAATACCCTCTGGTTCCATTGACATAGTTGCAAGTGGCAAGATCTTGTTCTTTTTGATTGCCGAGTAATACTCCATTATATAGATATACCACATCATCTTTATCCATTCGTCCATCGATGGATATTTGGGGTCTTGCCATACTTTGGCTATTGTTGATAGTGCTGCTATAAACATTGGGGTGCATGTGCCCCTTCGAAACAGCATCCTTGTATCCCTAGTAATGCAATGGCTGGGTCGTAGGGTAGTTCTATTTTTAACTTTTTGAGGAACCTCTATACTGTTTTCCAGAGTATAGAAAGCTGCACCAGCTTGCATTCCCACCAACAATGCAAAAGAGATCCTCTTTCTCTGCAGCCTCACCAACATCTGTTGTTGCCTGAGTTGTTAATGTGAGCCATGCTGATAGGTGTGAGGTGATACCTCATTGTGGTTTTGATTTCTATTTCCCTGATGCTGAGTGATGTTGAGCATTTTTTTCATGTGCCTTCTGGATGTCTTCTTTGGAAAAGTATTCATGCCTTCTGCCCATTTCTTCACTGGCTTATTTGTTTTTGGGGTGTTGCATTTGATAAGTTCTTTATAGATTTTGTATACTAATCCTTTATCTTATATGTCATTTGCAAGTATCTTCTCCCATTGTGTCAGTTGCCTTTTAGTTTTTGCTGACTATTTCCTTCGCCGTGCAGAAGTTTTTATTTTGATGAGGTCCCAGTAGTTCATTTTTGCTTTTGTTTCCCTTGCCTCTGGAGATGTGTTGAGTAAGAAGTTGCTGCAGCCAAGATCAAAGAGGTTTTTGCCTGCCTTCTTCTCGAGGATTTTGATGGCTTTCTGTCTTACATTGAGGTCTTTCATCCATGTTGAGTTTATTTTTGTGTCTGGTGTAAGAATGTGGTCCAGGTTCATTCTTCTGCATGTCGCTGTCCAGTGTTCCCGGCACCACTTGCTGAAGAGACTGTCTTCATTCCATTGGATAGTCTTTCCTGCTTTGTCAAAGATGAGTTGGCCATACGTTTGTGGGTCCATTTCTGTGTTCTCTATTCTGTTCCATTGATCTGAGTGTCTGTTCTTGGGCCAGTACAATACTGTCTTGATAATTACAGCTTTGTAATACAGCTTGAAGTCCGGGATTGTGATGCCTCCTGCTTTGGTTTTCTTTTTCAAGATTGCTTTGGCTATTCGGGGTCTTTTCTGGTTCCATACAAATCTTAGGATTGTTTGTTAGAGCTTTTTGAAGAATGCTGGTGTTATTTTGATAAGTATTACATTGAATATGTAGATTGCTTTGGGTACTATTGACATTTTAACAATATTCTTCCTCTCCAGGAGCATGGAATATTTTCCCTTTTTTGTGTGTGTCTTCAATTTCTTTCATAAGCTTTCTATAGTTGTCAGTGTATAGATTTTTCACCTCTTTGGTTAGATTTATTCCCAGGTATTTTATGGTTTTTGGTGCAGTTGTAAGTGGGATCGATTCCTTGATTTCTCTTTCTGTTGCTTCATTGTTGGTGTATAGGAGTGCAACCGATATCTGTGCATTGATTTTCTATCCTGCCACTTTGTGGGATTCGTGGATCAGTTCCAACGGTTTTTTGGTGGAATCTTTTGGGTTTTCCATTTAGAGAGAGTATCATATCATCTGCGAAGAGTGAAAGTTTAACCTCCTCGTGGCTGATTTGGATGCCTTTTATTTCTTTGTGGTGTCTGATTGCTGAGGCTAAGACTTCTAATGCTATGTTGAATAACAGTGGCGAGAATGGACATCCTTGTCTTGTTCCTGACCTTAGAGGGAAAGCTCTCAGGTTTTCCCTACTGAGGATGATATTAGCATTTCTCTGCACAACGGCCGGCTGCTGGCCACACCTGGGAACGTTCGAGGGACTCTGCTGCTGCCGTCACCAGAGACTGCGGCTGGGCGCCAGCCCGTCCCAGAGAAGGTTCATGCGATCGTGTAGCAGCAGCATTGGAGGGATCATGGAAGATCACAACACACATCCGGCACCAGGCTTCGCCCTTCCCACCAGAGCACCGCCAGGTATGGAGGCGAGGAGTTTCAGATTTTGTGCTCCCCATTTATAGAGTCTTAATAGAATTTAAACTCTCTCCTTTCTCCTTTCTCCCTTTTTAGTTCAGTGTCTGTGGCTGTTTCCACTTTTCTTCTTTCTCTCCAGCTGCTTTGGGGGGGGGGGGCTGCTTTTCCCGAATTCTCTCCCTGTCTCCGTTCTCTCTCTGCACAAGCAGAAACAACTCCTGCCCTCTGCAACTTGTCTCTCCCCCAGTTTACCTTTCTGCACCACGTACCTGCTGAGTTCAGTGGCTCAGGTTGTGCAGACTGTTGTGTTAATCCTCAAACCAGTTTTCTAGGTGTGCAGGATGGTTTAGTGTTGATCTGGCTGTATTTCACGGACACGAGATGCAAAAAAAACAAAACTTCCATGCTGTTCTGTCATCTTGGCTCCTCCCACACAGTTTTTGTTTTGTTTTTGAGAGAGAGAGAGAGAGAGAGACAGAGACAGAGACAGAGACAGAGACAGAGACAGAGAGAGATAGCGAGCAGGGGAGGGGCAGAGAGAGAGGGAGACCCAGAATCTGAAGCAGGCTCCAGGCTCTGAACTGTCAGCACAGAGCCCAAGGCCGGGCTTAAACTCACGCACCTTGAGATCATGACCTGAGCTAAGTCAGATGCTTAACTGACCGAGCCACGACTCTAATTTTCCAGGTGGGAAGTCTGCTCTGCTCGGTGAAAGGGAAGACGGAGTGGGATCAGGGAGCGGATTCTTAGGGGCTGGCCTGCTCTTCCTTCTCTGGCTGCACATCCCCATACTGGGCTCTTGTTCTGGGCTCTTGGGGCATTAGAGGCCCCAAGCAATCAAAGGTAACAGCGGCGGTGAGCACATCGGATCCCATCGTTTCTGGGGCTCCTGCCTCTGACGTGGTGACTAGGATTTCTCATCTGCTCTGGAAGAAATGTGAGAGGAGGAAGCCCTCCCCCTTCGAAGGGCTGCCCGCAGTCCCCTGAGTTAAGAAAAACAAGACTGCTGCTTCTTCCTTGGGCAGGAGCAGAGGCAGAAGAGACAGAAAGGGGAGGCTTCCGAAACACAAAACACGCTGGTATGTCAGCGAGGGTTGGGAACTGGGAGAGACGTGGGCTCTTCTTCCAGGCAAAATAAAGAAGTTCAAATGGAAAGTCAAAGCATGGTCTGTTCCCGGTGTCTGTCAGCATGCAAGCTGGACGGAAGTTCTTGCCGAACCAGAGCGTGTAAGCGTTTGCATCTACCTCCCTAGAAATTTTAGCCCCTTGGAGCTTTCAAAACAGAAATGTGGATCTCTTTTCTATCTGCCGTCTTAGGACAGTAGTGAGGGCTTTGCACAGTCAGCCCTGGAACTTTCAGCACCCCGGAGAGCTCAGGAACAAAGCCCGTTTTTTCTACCTGCTTCCTTAGGGGGGGAAAGGCTTGATCTGTGACCTCTGATTCACAGAACCATTGTCACCTCCAGTCAGAGATACTCTGTGTCTCCGGTAAAGCTGGCCAGATGGCATATGGACTTCCAGCCACTTCAAAAGGAAGTTGTTTCTCCTCGGACGTGCCCTGAGCACAACTTTTAAGTTCTGGAACTGAGAAAAGTACAAGGGGGAGTGATCTTTTGTATTGTATGGTTAGAAATGTTTCTGCGCATGCCAGTGAGGAGAGCAGGTTAGAGCCGAAGATGCTATTGTACAGATAGGCATGAGAAGAGCAGGCAAAAAAGCGGAGGAGTAAAGGGATTGGCCAGAGGTCAAGCAGCTAGGATGTGGCCAAGAACCTAGACCTCCTGGCTGCTCTTTCTGCTACTTGTTTATTGAAAACTACTTACCGAGCATCTACAGTGCATAAGGCATTAGGCACCCAGGCAGTTCCTGTCTGCTCTCTATCAGAATCGATGTAATAGCACACAAGTAGAGATGAGGGGTAGTTGGGTGGCTTAGTCGGTTGAGCCTCGACTTGGGCTCAGGTCACGATCTCAGGGTCCGTGAGTTCGAGCCCCACGTCGGGCTCTGTGCTGACAGCTCAGAGCCTGGAGCCTGCTTCAGATCCATGTCTCCCTCTCTCTCTGTCCCTCCCCTGATCGTGCTCTGTCTGCCTCTCTCTCTCTCAAAAAGAAATCAACTTTAAGAAAAAAAAGTCGACACGAAAGATCACAGCGTGTGGAGTCCAGCTGACAGGTGCTCACCACTGACCCTAGTGTCACAGCCACCTGGGTCACCCCAACTCTCTGAGCCTTGGCTTCCAAATATGTCAAATGGGGTTTATAATCTCAGCTACAAAGAAGTGCTCTGAAGATTCTAAAAGGGTTTTGTTTTGCTTTTTTTTTTTTTTTTTTACAAAGTTGGGTTAGTTTAATGGCCCCAAACAAATTTCATCAGACCTCTTGGAAAAGAAGACAAGTGACCCCCAAACTGCATTTCTAGCAGAAGACTCCAGGGTCTCCCAAGAGAAATCTTTTCTATCCCAGAATTCTAGCCACCTTGACTGATAAGTGGGAGCTTTTCCTCTCACAGGACTGCCTGGTAATCAGGTTTGCTCGGCTGTCTGGCCATCTGACTTCAGCCAGCAGAATCTTGGGGCGTAAAGGCAAGAGCAGAGCCGTTCTGGACAGCCGCGTCACTGGCAGGAGCTAACGTCCCAAGTATAAATCGCCTTCTAATTAGGAAATAATTATGTCCCCAAATGGGGCTACATGGATGTGAAGGCATCTCGCAAATTGCCGATTAGTTTCATAGCAGCGATGGTGTTTAGTGCCACTTCAGTTTGTGGAAAATGTGTTGGAAATGGCCCATCTTCAGCCACTCGGACAAAAAAGAAGAGAAAAGGTCACGGATGAGGAAAAGCTCAGAAGACAGGAATGAAGGAGGACAGGGAAACACTTGGCGTTTTTCTCGCAGTGAGCTGTCCTGTCAGAGTCTGGGGCGTGGCGTAACGGGGGGGGGGGGGCGGAATTTTCATTTTCTTCCGGCCATAACGGAAAGTGGTGTAGGTGCCAGAGCAGGTGAGGGGTACGATCTAACGCCTGTCTTTAAAAGATTACCTGCATCTTCTGGAGAACGGCGACCCCAGGAGGCAAGAGTGGAAGCAGGTGGAGGGTTGGAGAGATACCCCAGTTACATACGTGGGAGGTGGCCGACTGCCGTGATGGTGCTAGAAGAGATGAGAGGCGGTGGCTCCTGAGGGGAGTTTTTAAAAAAAATGTTCATTGATTTTAAGTGAGAGCTCACATCCAAGGGGGGGGGAGGGGCATAGAGAGAAGAAGAGAGAGAATCCCAAGTAGGCTCTGTGCTGGCAGCACAGAGCCCGATGCAGGGCTCGAACCCACGAACCGTGAGATCATGACCCGAGCTGATACCAAGAGTAGGATGCTTAACTGTTGACTGAGCCACCCGGGTGCCCCACTCCTGAGTGGATTTTAAAGACTATGCAGACTGGGCTGGCCAATGCATTGGATGTGATGGGGGAGAGACGGGTGAAGGACGATCAGTGGGTTTCTGGCCTGAGAACTCAGGTCAGTGGCAGTGCTGCTTCCTGAGATGGGGACCCTGGGGAGCATCAGGTTTCTATTGGGGGAGGGTGGTCTAGAGTACTTTTCAAAACATTTTAAAATGTGAATGTCTGGGGCACCTGGGTGGCTCAGTCGGTTAAGCGTCCAACTTCAGCTCAGGTCATGATCTTGCGATCTCGCGGTCCGTGAGTTCGAGCCCTGCGTCGGGCTCTGGGCTGATGGCTCAGAGCCTGGAGCCTGCTTCCGATTCTGTGTCTCCCTCTCTCTCTGCTCCTCCCCCGTTCATGCTCTGTCTCTCTCTCTCTGTCTCAAAAATAAATACACGTTAAAAAAATTTTTAAAAAAATGTGAATGTCTGTGACATCTCTAGGTGGAGAGATAAACTATAGGTGTGGATATATGAGTTCAGAGTGTACAGAGGAGGTTGGACCGCACATACGAAACTGGGGGTAATCCGTGGCATTTGAAGTCAAAGGATTAGATGAGATAACGGTAGATGAAGCAGACAGTGAGGGAAACCAAGAACAGATTCCAGGGCACTCCATCTGTCTGCCCACCCAGCCCTCCGCCCACCTGTCAGCCACCCACTCTTCAACTAGCCATCCCTCTATCCATCCAATAGTGTTTAATAAATGCCCTGTTTGGGGCAGATGCTGGGCTGAGTGCTGAGATTCAAAGGTGAATAATTTTATTAGCCCCCACCCTGAAGAAGCTCCCGGATAAGGAGGGAGAGCACACATAAACAATATAGCGAAGCCTGGTAAGTTATTTGGTAGAGGTGTGTACACGGGGCTGGATCATGGAGAAGTCACCTGTTAACTCTGCTGCTGGGGAGAGTTGAGAAAGACTAACAGGTTTCATTGAAGATACACCTCAGAGGAGGTGGGACCGGTATCCCAGGAATAAGGAAGAGCATGCGGGAAGGCAGGGAAGCAGAAGAGCTTATGGGGTGTCTTCGGAGGAGCACAAAGACCTTTGATCCTAGGAAGGGCCGTGGCAGGGACGGAGGCTGTGTGTGCTGGGCTACGGAATCCAGGCTTTTCCTGTAAGCCACTGTCTTTTTTTAATATTTTTTAAATGTTTATTTATTTATTTTGAGAGAGCAAGCAGGGGAGGGGCCGAGAGAGAGGGAGGGAGAATCACAAGCAGGCTCTGTGCTGCCAGTGCAGAGCCTGATGTGAGGATTGAACCCACAAACTGTGGGATCGTGACCTGAATCGAAATCAAGAGTCAGATGTATAGCCAGCTGAGCCACCCAGGCGCCCCATGGGCCACTGCTTTAAGCTCAGGGTTTTAAAAGGGGCAGTGGAGCGGACATGACTGGATTTGGGTGTTAGAAATGATGCTTGATCTGGGAAAAAGAGTGATCAAATAAAAATCCAACCTGGATTTAATAAGGAGAGGTTCTATTGAGGAAACTTACTTTAAGGGGGAGACAGGGACTATTATAGTGGGATAGGCCTCAAGAGTTTTTCTGCTACAGGGAGGAGGAAACAAAACCAGAAAGAAGGGAGTCAGGAAGTTATGTGCATTGGCGGCAGAGGGGTAGGGGGTGGGGCCGCGTGATTGGATGGATCAGAGGGTGTGAGGTCAGCCTAGTCCCGGGGGAGGGTGTGTGTTGACTCAGGCTGATGGTGTTCAGGGACCTGGGAGGAGGAGAGAAGCTTAACCAATGTTCACTTGACAGGCATTTTGTTCTGATCAATTAGGGGGGACAAGAGGTTTGGCTAATCATTTATGAGCAAACACAGGGATCTTGGAGGGTCTGTGTCTGGTCGTGGCATAGGGAGCCAGGGAGGGGGTGTCCGGGGGTCATATCTAAGTCCTATTGAAAAGGGTGGTTCTTTACAGTAGGCTGTTTCCTGGAATTCATAAAGGAGAGAAGGTCTTTAACTGCCCCCTTTTTCCCAGAATCATGAGTCACGGAAGCTTGGTGAAGTTCAACATTATCAGAGTCGAGGCCGCGAGCGCGGGAAACTGCACAGGAAGAGGAGAACCAGGTAAGGGACGGCGGCAAAGCTTGCTGCTAAAACCCGAAAGCCGGTCCCTGGATTCTTCCGATTCTCTGCTTCCTTCTGGACTCCTCCTTTGCACAGAGTGGGAAATCAAGTTCTCTGCCCCTTGTGCAAATACCGAGCCTGCTCGAAACATGCCCGATGGCCAGCGCAGCAGCAAAAAAGACCACAAAGACCACAACAGCATTTCTCATTTTCATATCAATCGGCAGAAATTATCTTTATTAGAAAAATGAAATTTTCCTGTATTTACATTTTTACACCGTAGGACTGGGCACTTTTGTTGCCTCGGGAGTTATGTACACATATCAGTTTGCACACACAGTTTCAAACCCCATTCCTTAAAACAGTTGAGAACACGTTGAACAAAAAGAAAAGACGTACTACAAGAAGACAACCATAGTATATACTTCCTCTATCATAGAAAGGTGTTAAGCAAACGTGTAATTTTGTAGCTATGCTTGGAAATATTTAATACAGTTATCAGCACTTCCTCATGCGGTTGATTAAAACATGACAGGTATAAACTGCTGGGATTGGTAAGTGAGTGTCTGTTCCCAAATGAGGACCATTGAGTGGAGCACACAGCTTGCTTTGGGCCCCACCATACAAGAGATCAAGCCAGTTCTGATGTGGGTTTTTTTTGGACTGGGTTTGGGTGTCGCTGTGAATGGGAAACGCTCTGCATATGGAGTGTTCAATCCTGCCCATGTTGGGTGAGGGATGGACTCAGACATGGGTCTTCAAAGCTGCTTCCCAGTCCTTCCTTGTGGGTAAATGACCAGCCTGTGTGTTACGCAACAGGTCGTCATGTGTCTGGAAGGTGAATAGTTGACCCTCTTTTTCTGTCTGAGAAGGCCACTGTTGGTGACTCTGATGGTCTATTTCTTATTCCAACCACCCGTGAAACTCACCTCATCCTTTCGGAATATTCAGCTTGAAATATATATACTATACATAAACACATATGCACAAACATCCTTTTGTGATCAACAGCAAATTCTACCGACTAAGTGATTTGGCAAGTGTATGCTTTTCAATTTGTTTTAGCAGGGGAAGGAACCGAGACTAAGACTCCTAGCTTAAGAACAACTGATAAAGAAATCTTTGAGGAACCTCAGGCTTGGAAGGCCTCTGAGCCCCATCTAGCCGTGTAATTAGTTGTTACCAAGTAGTTTCCTGAATTTTATAAGAAAATGTTATTCTTGGCCTTATCTCCGATTTGGGAAAAAAAAATACGCACTTGGCATCCTTTCCCAGTGAAAAATGTGGGGGAACGTGAAAGTTAAAGTGCCATTTTCATCTCTGTAAATCCACCAGAATTTTCAAAGATGATCGTCTGAATTTGACCCCAAATACTCCGAATCTTCAGTTTCTAAACTGGAACATTTCCTTAGCGGCCAGGGCTTCAGAGCTATGTCCACAAACCTAATAAACCTAGAGTTTTTTTTTTAATAAAATAGTTTTAAAAAGTCAATACCGCTCATTTATTTGAATTAGCTTAACTGAGAATAGAAATAATTCGATAGGTCTTAGATGTAATGCAATGTAAAAACCTCAGTTGAATTCAAAAGGCTATGATTATTTTTCATGGAAAAACTGACAATGTTTTTATATTTCTGGACCTTCACTATTTGCTCAGATATCAATAGTCTTTGATTTGAGCCCTTTAAAAGCTTGAAACAGCAAAATGTCAGATCAATGAGAAGCATTTAAAATGCCAAAGACAAACTTATGTTTGCTGGAGAACAATTAACCTTATTAATTTAAAAGGCAGCTGTGGTATTGGCTACGTGTTACGTTAATATTCTTTAGAAGGCTCGTCTTAAATCCTTCCCAAAGGTGTGAGAGAATTAACTGGAGGAGGTTATGACCCAGGGCTACTGCTAATGAGGAATGTTCCAGAATCGCGAAAATGCAAACTTAGTGTTTCATGGACCTGGTCCCTAAGAGGGGTTTATATGAGTGATAATCTCAGTTTTGTCCTGTTTGTCTCTGCACACTGCGGACACCTTATTTGAGGAAGTTGATCTGAGAAACGATTCTACTGGAGACAGTTTGGTTCTGGCTCCCTGGAGAGCTGTATGCTTTGAAATACAGCCCCAGAGAAGAACCCCTACCAGCCAGACGGTTCTTTGGAGTGTTCCAGTTTCTGCACAGCTCATCATCCCCTGGAGAATGTTGTCATGCCCTTGTAGACCCAATGACAGGATCTCAAAAGAGCTATTAAATCATAATAACTTTTCTGTCTTAAGAGACTTTTGACTGCCAGCTTGGAAGATTGTAAACAGCTAGAGAACTTCTCAGGGACGAGGACACGGGCGCTCAGTTAGATGCACTGGCCCTCCAGAAGGACTGAATCACAGAACCTCCCAGAAGAACATTCCTTCAGATCTCAGCTCAGTTTCTTCATCTATAAAATGACCTTAATGTGTCCCCAATTCATGGTAAACATCAACGCCCGCTGTTCTGTGGCTCAGAACACAGGAGCCGCGCAAGAAAGGAACACATGGGCTCAGGGTCTTGGCCTCCCCGATGCGTTATGCACGCTGTCATCTTGGACTCCCAGAGAGCCCGATGGAAACATTCCAGATCGACACCCTTTAAGGAGGCAAACGGAACACTCTGTGGTTCAGTAGTTACCTTGGTGCCAGTGATGACCCTGCAGAGACGGTCCCTTGCAAGTAACAGGACCTTTCTGAAAATGGGCCATAATGTTTAGGGGAGCTTGAATGGGGGCACCCCAGGGCGGCCTATGTGCCCGCACACACGTGGGAGAATACGATTTGCCCATGTTGAATGGAATGAACCCTGATGTCTACTGAGAAAAAGAAGAGAGGTGTGGAAAGGGATAGTTGAAAGTAGGCACGTGCCAAGGAGAGATAGTAACTCCCCAGGAACCAAAAAAAGTGAATGCCGAGTGCAAGCGTATGGGGAGAGATGCAAAACTGCATTCGAGTCTCAAAAGGGACCTGAACAGAGGTGAGATCCCCAGGAGTTCTCAATACACCCCAAACCAGACAACGGGGGGTAGGACACTAACAAACCTCCTCCCCACAGAGGCTGAAACTCCAGAGAGAGCCCCGGGGACCTCAAAACAGCACATCTCTCTTTCCGACTCACATTCTGACCTCCCTGGCAGAGATCAGGCACTTCGAGAATACACCCAACGTTAGGGGTTTATTAGCAAATTCCTGTTGCTGATGAGGCTGAGACCAACCTGAGCCTCAGTTTCCTTATCTGTAAAATGGGAGCAATCACACGTCTATCCTATGGTTATTTTGAGGATCTCGTTCTAGGATATGCCTAGGATAGTCTACACTCTGTGTGGAGACATTTTGGTACTTCCAAACTCAGGTGCTGACTGACCCAAGGCACGTAGCTGGGACAAGGAGAGACTCCAGCATCCTGGCAATGCACAGAACAGGAGGGACAGAGAGAAAAGAAGCTCTGCCCCCTCCCCCCCCCCCCCACCCCCCCGATTCCTGAAACACATCCTGATTCTTCTCACCATCTGTTTGCCCCATTTTCTCTCCAGGGAACCTGATGAGCTCTCTTCTGTCAGCCACACAGTAGGCACTTGGGACTCAACAAGGAATTCTCCCCACTCCCTTCCCTGATACATTTATACCCTGAACTATCAAAAGTATTCTTCGTAAGTCAAAAATAAAACCAACCAAACAAAAAAACCTTTCAGGAAATAGTTTTTTTATATCACGGTCTGTTTTCTAATCCTTTGGCGATTTCTTTCAACCTTTTCTTGAAGCACACATCATAAAGTGGGGCTGGAAGGAGGCAGGATTTGGCAAGAGCTGGAGAACCCCATGGACCCAGATCTGAGTCTCCTGCACACAAACGTGAAGGGTAAGTCTGGTCACCTGTTTAGATGCTCTTGGCTTTCCCAGGCTCTGTCTTGGAAGGTTAAATCATCAAGGGTATCTCCGGGAGACTGTATTTTCCAGAGTTACTTACAGGTCTAAGGAAGGAGGGGTCTGTTTGTTTGATCCTGGGAAAAGTTAGATTTTTATTTCCTGGCAAGAACTTGATTTATCATTTCCAGTTTTTACACTCAGTCTCTGCTTGCGTTTCATGGGTCCTCAGTTATCTTTTGTCCTAGGGAGCTGAATTTCTAGACCGTAAGCTGCTCATGGGAAGAGACTATATATTTTCTATCACCCTTGCATCTCCCAAACCCAAATTGGTCTTAAAAGGAGAGTAGATCCTTAGGCAAGTGCTATCAGCTGGTCAGTGTCCTTTGTTCATCCTTGGCTCATGAGAAACAACTGTTACCTCCGTGATCACTGCCAGCTTTCATCTTTGGTTTGAGGTTTTAAACTCTATTCCTTGTTGACTTTCCAGGGAACAGGTCCCTGAGAAAAGGTTTCTCTTCCCCAGGAATCTGAGGCAGGGAGTGTTGGGGAGCTTAAGGGAAAACCGAATTCAAAGAGGGATGTATGGGTCTGTATAAGGCAAGAGGCAAAGAAAGCGGGGTCAGTTCTGTGAGGTTCTCTGGCTCTTATCCCAGAGGTGCCCGGAGAACACTTGTGAGAGAAGCCTAGAACTGAGTCACCTGGTCCAGGGAACCAGGTGGAGAATTACGTGGACCATACATGTGGGTCTTGGTTTCCAGACCTGGCTCTGATACTGTCTATCTGACCATCTTATACAGATGGTGCCTTTTTGGACCTTCATTATCTCTTGATTTTCTCACCTCCCTTCCCCCCAAATCTTGGTGTGGTCCTATAAATTCTGTTTTTCTAAGACCCTTCTGGGCAGGCATCTTTAGCTGATGCCGGATCAAGAGTACTTCCGGGCACACACGTGGAGATGGGGAAGACGATGGGGATGATGCCCTTTGACGGGTTTGCAGAAATCACACACACGTCCGTATCGGCACTGTCTTCAGAAGTAAGTGTGAGTGTGCTGTGCCCTAACCCCACATACCGTTTTTGAACAGAATCCAAGGACACCAACCCCCCAGATTCCACTTGGGCCCTGCCATCCTCTCTAGAACTGAGTTGTTGTTGTTTTTTAAAAGTGCCCTCTCTTCCTACATATCCTTGCACCAATAACCAGAATGGGTTTTCCGCGGGTCCATAACCATCATCGTCACATAATTGTTAACATAAACTTTACACTATATACAATGTTATTTGGATAATACACTTACGTGTGAATTGTAGAAATCAAGCATGTGTATGATATGTACATGTGTACCCGAGCATTGGTATTCACAGGATAAGTGCATTTTACCACGTCTGATGTCTATCGAGTGGGAAGCTGACCTCATCGGATAGGACTAGATGTGAACACAGCATGATGTGAGGGGGATGAATGGAAAAGCACAACTGAATTTTGGTATAGACCCCACCAAACCTCTCATTCAGCACTTGCAACCCTGTTGGCCAAAAGAATATGAGGCATCCGGAAGGCCTAATTTTGTCTCAGGTGGAAATAAACACTGCTTTTGCATTGAAGACCGCCTTTACGTGGAACCCTGGACTCCCATGAAATACCGACTAATGAGTTTTGTTGCCACACGTGCCATTTTTTTTTTACCCCTAGAACTCTGAGTTCTGCCCACGTTCGTCCCGGTCAAACGCAAACAGCCTGTTTCAGAAACAACTCCAATCCCCTTTGCAAGGATTCCTGAACAACAGCTCTGCACAAAGAAACAGTACAGGGATGTGCCTGAAGTTAACAAATATATTCAGCTCTTCTGAAAGATATTTTGGTTTCTCAAATGAGTATTTATTTAGGTCTTATGCCATAAGGGATTTCAGTGCAAGGTATTTATTTATACGGCAACCGATTATTAGAGCTGCACTTCTTAGGTTGAAAGGACATAAATTTTTAATCACCATTTAATTAACACCAACTTTGTTTTTTTGTTTTTGTTTTTTTTTTCCCTTTTTCATTAGCAATTCTATTTGCCAAGAATTCAGGGCATTTGTCATTTCCTGAGAAGGACGCAGAATATTAAACACACATCACTGGCAGACATATCAAATAGAATAAACAATGTGGGGCTGTATGACTGCTATGGATCTGTTGACTAATTAACAGCCTTGGCTAGAGTCCCATTAAAGTGAAACTATTTCATTTGTAAACAAGGTGTAATTTTCTTGTTCCTTCCTTGAAAATAAGTGTGAGTCGATTTGACTGATTTTTGCTGCGATGATCGGTTTCATCAGAACAGCAGAGGGTGAAAAGTTCTTAGGCTCTCTGCAACAGGGAAGAGAAACCTAGTCTAATCCACGAGACACCCAGTCACGTGGCTGGCTGTAATGACAAAGTGAGATGTGCAGAGGACAGAAGAGTGGGGAGATCATAATCCCGCACCTCTCAAGGAAGCCTCACTGGCAGAAACACAGACGCATGAGGAACCTGTCTTCTCAGTGAAGCCAGAAGTGGCCTAAGACTGTAAGGACAGTGAGGACTATTTTTGAGAAACTCAAAGGTTTCCAGGGTAGAATTCATGCCCTAGAAGGCCCTCTTCTTACACAGACTGTTTTAAGCTGGGCCTGTGTATACTATTACCGATCAACAGAAACGTATGTATCTGCATTCAGAAGTAAGAGCCAGATCCCTCTCAAGTAGAGAAGGCCAGTTAGGGTGGCCAAAGTACCCTTATGGATGCCAGCTGTGACTTGAGTCAGGTGAAACTCAGGCACAAATTTGGGTTCAGAGATTCTGGCTCTTTGAGGTCTAAGATCTCAAGCTGGAATGTCAGCGGAACCGTCTGTGATGGGTCCAGAGTCAAGGGCTTCCTATTTATGCCTTGATAGGCTTCTGCAAAGAACAGAACTGACTTGATTACTTTGGAATCGCTCCGCGTCATTATCTTTCTCTTGGCAATTGCCCATCTGATTCGATGGTCAATTTTCTGATGTTTGCAATCATCACCGTTGAGAGTCAACGAATTTGGAAAAGAGGGAAATTATACATTCATTATATATAGCATTCCAATCCTCATTGTTTATTTTGTTTAAAAAAACCACTTTGGGTATTAAAGGAAGCACGTGTTTTTTTTTTTCAGTATGTTACTGTTGGTTCTTCCAAAAGCCCCATCTTTAGTTTCTTTACCTAGATAAACATGGGGTTAACAGCAGAAATTATGCTGTTGTTAGCAGGAGGGTTTTTGATCTATGGGACGTTATGAGTGTAAGTCACCTTCTCCCTGGAGGTCTTTGTCACAGTTGGCAGCCCCCTTGGGTTTTGAGGACACGGGAAAGAAGACAGAAAGTGTTGATGACACAACACTGCCGTGTGTGCTGGGGAGACTTTGTAATTCATTTCGTGTCATGACACGCCAGTCTTGTGAGGGAAGGAGGTGATCCTGGCTGGGGGGAATGTAGGTCTGGAAAGCAATGGGAGGGCAGAGGCAGAAAGTTCTAAAAGACAATACAGTCAGGGCTGTGCCTAAGACCGGAAATGGATATGGGGCTCTTGCAGTCTAGGCTTCTCCACTGTTGGCTCTTGGGCAGCAGAAGCATACCATCTGAGAAAGAAAATACAATGTTTGAATACGTTTGTTCTCAGTGCCTAGCCAGCCTCTTGGGCCTCTCAACTGCAAAGGTGAAGAGAGGACTTTTGGCCCCTCTGCCTCCCCACCGATGACCCTGAGACTTACTGCGACCACTTCTCATTACTGCTGGGTGCACTGGCCCAACGATGGAGCTATTCAATGAATCCTGAAGCTCTGAAAGAATCGTTCCTGGCCCCGCCCCCTGGCAGGAAAACCCTGCCTACAAGACAGAACGTGCCATGTGTAAAAGAAACAGGGTAGCTACCCCTCGGTCTCCTTCTCTGAGAACCCAAAGCAAAATGCGGGAGGAAACCAGGAGACTGTCAGGTTCATCTTAGCTTAGGGTTTCCACAGTATCTTGTCAAGCAGACTCAGCTACTCTACAGAACCTGAGGCCTAGTCATCCCAGAAATCTCAGGGGCGATAATGAATGTAAAATAACCTAAATCAGAACTATATAAAATGTGCAACTAACATTGTTTGTGGGGGTTATAATATTTAGTTTTTAAACTAGGAAATTCTGATAGTGTCAGAACATAACAACTACCTTTTTGAGGGGGGGCACTTGGTGTGAGCGAGGCACTGTGCCAAGAGCTTCTGATGCTGAAGCTTCCCCTTCTCCCCGCACTGTTTTTTAAAGGCGTATCATATCACACACGCACAGATCTGAGTAAAGCAAGAAACGGACAACGGGGGTGGCTTGGAAATGACAAATGCTCTGGGAAGTTTGTCATAGATCTCTGTTGGTGCTGGTGAAGCACTGGGCCTCCAATCGAGCGAGTATTTCAGAAGAGAGTAATCGTGTTTGCCACTAAAGTTTATCCACGATTTTGGAGGATGCTCAGGGTCGATGCATGAGGGTCTCTCATGTTTTGAAGGCTTTTGATCTGAGGAGGTTGGGGTGGGAATGAGTGTCCAACTGAATTTCATGAGGTTAAGGACAATTAACCTAAAAGCGTGCCAGCCTTCAGTGGACAGACGGCATCGTACTTTTTACAGATCACGGTACACACGTGGCTGCTGGCATATGCCACGATGTTGAAAACCCTGGGAACAGTGACACACACTTGGACTCCACCATAGCTGTTCGGGGACTGAACGAGTGATGGTCACTCTAGGAGGTAAGGGGTAACAGATACTATACAACCCTGAGTCGTCACCAGAAGGGGGGGAAACACAGACTTACGTACATAGGAATCTTCGGGATAAACTACAACAGCCTCTGTGTCCAGAGACAGAAGATCCACAGATTAGGTGTCGGAGACATACACGTATCGGTTTGTGCAGCTCTGAACAAGACCATCGAAGCCAAGGGTGAGAGAGTGTCTGTGAAACACACAAGTTGACATCCAGAGAGATTCTCGTCGTCCTCCGCCTGAGGGCCCTCCTGGCCTTTTCCTCCAGATGAGTCTTGGAAACAGACTCTAGTGAAGGTAGCATGGTTACTATGAACATGGGAATTTGCGATTCTTTGTGTGTGTGGTGGTGGTGGTGGGGGGAGCCTGGGGTTGGTGCTGGGGTCGGGCCAGGGCAGTGACGGGAGGCATGACACTAAAGCTGAGACGGGTACAAAGCCAAACTTCCTCATCTCTTGCACGTCCATCTCGCTGCGGTGCAGACGTGTTCGTAACTGCTGTGTCTGTGTCGGGTTTACATGCGTACCATATTGCTTATTCTGGATGAGGGAGACCGTTAGGCATTTCTGATGAGGAAATTACATGGTGGACTGGTCCTCGTGGACTTTGGAATATAGAAAATCATAACATCACCACTGGCCTCCGACGCATCGTTATTGCCAACATCCCTAGAGGGCGTGTCCCGGAGACCTGCCCTATTATTTATTATTTATTTGCTTTTTTTTTTTTTTTTTTTTTTGGTTAAGGACTCACCTATCTGGTATCTGCTATGCTCAGCACACGCCTCACAAGATTCCTTGAGGGGAAGACTATGTATGGCGTGGAGCCAGGTGCAAAAGAACCAACAAAAAAAATACCTTCCTAAATCCCCTTCTCTTTGCAGGCACCATCGGACATCCGACATTTACCCTCCAGAACGTTGGCCGTTACGTATGTTTCCCTATAGATAAAACATTAATGGAAGGTTCTAAACATCAGATTCGATACTAGGCATTTTCTTGTACACACGTCTACTGCTGCAGGAATTCAAAACCCTGGGGGTAGAGTACATATTGTTCTTATTTGCAGCATAAGGCCTAACATGCTCTGAGATATACACGTCGTCGTGGCCTCTACTGTCCCTGGAACAGTACGACGCTGTGGACCTCAAGGACGATCGAAGGTAGCTGTCATTCACGGCCTGGGATGGCAGCGAGTGTTTGTAAGGGTCCGAGGGGCATCTCCCAATGACTAAGCGTCGCTCGTCCCCATGGCAGCGGAGGAAAGGGTTCTCGGAGGTGTGGTCCGGCAAGAGAGACTTGCTCCGTTTGCTGTCCTGCAGACCCTGGGGTAAGAGGGAGCTTTTGTTCCCCAAGAGTTTGCTTGAGGGCACGCTACAGAGACTCCCATACAGGTTTCCCTCCAGAAGCCGTTCCCGGTCCTTGAGGCTTATGCTCCTGGAGGGCCTGCTAAGGTCTGTCTCCCGAGGTTTGTCGAGAATGTTGTCGTAGGAGTGCTGACGGCTGATCCTGAGTTTGTTCTTCTGGAACTGGAGGGTGCTGTTCTGTGCCCAGTCCTGCTGGTAGACCTCCTCCTGGGCGGCCGGGCTCCCTGTCTCCTGGAGCATCTGGTCTTCGTCGATGTCGTACAGGTTCCCCATCCGCAGGCAGGCGTCGCACTTGAATGGGGACCTCACGGTGAAGTGGCCTGAGTAGGTGGGCAGGTTGGAAAGGCAGCTCCTGCAGTGGGTGGAGTTCTGTCGGTACCGCTCGCTGCCCTCGCTGTGAGGGGGACTCTTGTCTTTCAGGGTGAAGTGCTTGGAGTAGAACTTATACTTGTCATTGTTGGGGGGTCCGTCTTCATTGTGCAGGGGGTTCCTGGTGGCTGGCAGCGCGGGGTCCCCCTTGCGGAAGTTCTCGTCGTGGTCTGGGTAGGCGTCTGTAAACTCCACGTTCTCGGGAAGGGCCATGTTCTCAACGAACTGGGGAGGGTCTAAGTGGAAACTGGGCTCCTTCTCACCATCGATGGTGTAGATCTTGTCCCTGGGGGAGCTCGCTTTGGTTTTCAGGTAGGAGCGCTCGACCTCACTGCAGTCCTTGGGGTATTTGGAGGCTGCTGACCTTTTGAAGTTGTCCTTGGTCTTGTGGTTCTTGTTGTTGTCAGGCTCTCTGTGGCACGTGGCCCGACTCGAAGTTTCCGAGATGTCCGAATGGGCCACCTCTTCTGGAAGGTATCTAGGACTCTTTAGGGAGTGGGTCCTGTTCTCCACTGCTCCCTCGTCCCTCTGGGAGACAGGGTTCTGGCTCAGGGAGTCTTGGCGCAGTGATTCCATGGATTTCTTCCAAAGCTGCCGGGGCCTGGAGTTGGCTTTGGATTCTGTGCTCACGGCCACCTCCACCGTGTTGGGGTTGGACTCATTGAGCGTGAGAGGGTGCTGTCCCTGGAACACATAGTTATTGAGGCTGTCCTTGTGCCTATTGGCCACGAATGTTTGCAGTTCGTTCATGTTGTCCCCAAAAATGGTGTCTTTCCCCTGAAAGGACCTGTTGTCTGAATAGACCAAATTTCCCTTATCTGAAACCATGTCCATGATGAGGGAACCTCTTTGGATGAAGTCTCCAGCCCTTTTGGGGGAATCCATTCTTGAGGAGTTCATGTTGGACATGTCGGAGATGTTTTTGGCTGACCGAAGGAGTTTTAACATGTTGCTCTGGGATCCGGTCAGGTTGAAATCTGGAGACTTCTTCTTCTCTTCGATGTGCACTCCATGAATGCAGCTGTAAATGCCCTGTGGGAAAGAACAAGAGACATCATCAGTGGCAGCAGGGACAGAAAAACACTGCACACCCAGGCTTTACCTGCGAAGGTGAGATGTGTCCTTCTGGGAGGAGCCTTGGAGAGATGGCGAAATCCAATCTGAATCCTGGTACTGTTTCTTAAATGTACCAGACCAGTGGCAAAGTGCCCGGCTTCTCTGGTCTCCCTGGCTCAAGATGATCTGACACTTTTGCCTGTGACACTCATATACAGAGTTTGAGAGAAGGTATCGACTAACGGTCACGTAACCATACAGGTCTCAGTGCCTCCACGGTGGAACCTGGGGTACTGGATTGATATGTGGGTTGCTAACTCATCTTTCCCCATGGTTTCTCAGGATCATCTTTGGAGTGTGGATACCAGGGTCAGTTATTAAACTGGCACGGGGCCCCTGGGTTGCTCAGTCGGTTGGGTGTCTGACTTCGCCTCAGGTCATGATATCACGGTTCGTGGGTTCGAGCCCCACGTTAGACTCTGTGGTGATGGCTCAGAGCCTGGAGCCTGCTTCGGATTCTGTGTGTCCTTCTCTCTCTGCTCCTTTCCTACTCTCTCACTCACACACACACACACACACACACACACACACACACACACACACTCACTCACTCTCTCTCTCTCTCTCTCTCTCAAAAATGAATTAAAAAGCATTAAAAAATAGAATAAACTGGCATAAAAGGACCACCCATTATTAATTCTTCAGGGGAGCTGCCCCAGCAACACACTGAAGCTGTCAGTCAAGGCATGAGACCCAAGCAGGTCAACCAGAAAACCCTTTGTGGTCACTCTAAGGGTGGACATCAAATCCATGGGTGATCAATCACACATTTTGGGGAAGGATAGATACAGAAGCTGGAATAAAAGGAGCAGACACGGGGAAGTAGTCTTGTCACCATGTGGGGATGTTAGCCTGAGAGTGAAGCCATCATAGGAGGGAGCACGGTATAGGGGATGGAGAGACAGGACATGGTTGGAACCCCTGGGGCTGCCACTTGGGACTTTTTGCTTATGCCGGTTAATATATTCCGTGTGTGTGTGTGTGTGTGTGTGTGTGTGTGTGTGTGTGAAAGAGAGAGAGACAGAGTGTTTCTGTGCATCTCTGTGCCGTGTGTGGTTCCTGCTTACCTACTGCCAGGAGGCAGGGTCTCCAGTGTGCGCTCCTGTGGCTGCTGGGTGATGGGATCACCCAAATGCACTGTGCAGTTCACAGCACGGTGCTTCTGAACCTGGCCTGTGAACCCACACCTCCCACCCAACTCAGTAACATGGGAATCTTACACCCTGACCCAGCGAGATTCGGCTTGTGTGGGTGAAAACTGGTGTATCTCCTGTATGTTTGGATCAACCCAGATCTGTGCCTTGATTTCATTTTGTCAGTATTACAAAAAAATAGGAGTTAATTTTTGTCGTTTTCTACAGGCGCCTAGCTGGCTCAGTCGGTAGAGTACGTGACTCTTGGTATCAGGGTCGTGAGTTCAAGCCCCACATTGGGTATGGAGCCTACTTAAAAAAATTTTTTTTTCTAAATCTGTAATTTTGTTCTAATGAGCTCCCCCCACACTGCTAGAGATTTTAAGAACTTCTGTCCTCCCCTTCCCTGACAGAGCAATATGTTAAAACCAGCTGAGATGGGCTGGCTGGCTGTTTGAGGGGGGCCCACAGAGGTGGTCAGGGGGCTGAGTTATGTTTCAGGAGCAGGAGGATGGCTGCTGACTGCTTTCGCTCTTCCCCAGTTTGCCCTAGGACTCACAGGATACTGGGAAGGCACTTCCAGCTGCTGGGGTGCAGGGGGAAGCCTCAGAAAGGAGGCCACGTGACGGACCCAGCCCATACCCCAGGCTTGGGTGCTAGTGTTCTCCCACTCAGTTGACCCACCTTCTTGATGGGCTGCTGAGGAGGAGGGGGTGCATATCAGAGACACATGGAAAGAGCCGGAGCCTGGAACCCACTGGAAGTGAGTCCCAGCTCCACCTGTTAGTAGCTCTGTGACCTTGGATAAGCTTCTGCAGCCTAAAAAAAATGTGTTTTAATATTTATTTTTGAGGGGTGGGGAGGGACACAGGGAGAGAGGGAGACAAGAGAATCCCAAGCAGAGCCCGACGCGGGGCTTGAACCCATGAGCTGTGAGATCATGACCTGAGCCAAAGGCGAAGGGTCAACTGACCGGGTGCCCACCTTTTCTGTCACTGTTTACTCCCTCACACACTAGCACGAGACCCCACTGCACACTTTCCCACGGCTGCAAGAAGACGCATGCTACCCTTTACTACCGAAGGTTCGTTCTCCTCGGACAGCAGCCCAAACCCTCCCTCGGCCCCGCCATGGCTCTCCTCAAGGGCCCCTGACCCCTCAGAACACTCCTGATGGGGCATGCACCCTACTGCCCTCTGTGGTTCCCTGGAGTCTGGGCTTGACCCCTGATCTTCCAAGGCCTACACTTTGTGTCTCCCCAACAAATTCACATAATGAGATCCTGACTCTAAAAGTTGATGGTGTTAAGAGGTGGGGCCTTTGGGAGGGGGTTAGGTCATAATGGTGGGGCGCTGGCCAGGCAGATGACTGCCCTCGTAAGAGAGGCCCCACATTGCCCACAGCCCTTCCACGTCATGAGGACACAAGGAGAAGCCTTATGACCCAGAAAGGGACTCTCACTTGACCATGCTGCACCCTGATTTCACACTCCCAGCCTCTAGAACCATAAGAAGTAGGTGTCTGTTGTTCACAAGCCACCCAGTGTGTGGTGTTTGGTGATAGCGGCCCTGGCAGACTGAGGCAGTATCTACTTCTGCTCTCTTGGTCCTGACTGTGGGGGAGCCAGAAGCCCGTCACTGTCCCCAGGATCCCCTCCAAGGAGCCCATGGGACAGGCTGCCACAGTCTCAATCCCGTGGTCTCTGTCTTTGCTATGTCTCCAATTCCTCATGGCCGAAAACCGAGGTGGGTTCTTTTTGCTGGTGACAGTGACTATTTACTTCTAGGGGAGAGGGAGAACATTTTGGAGAGAAAAATTAAGAGCCTCCTGCAGACTACAGGGCACACTTATTTTTTAACCTGGAAAAGCCAAAGGCCCCAGCTGTGGGAGAAACTGGGTTCTCATGTGAAGTGAACAACTTCTTCAAGCTCTGGTCTGCCCCCTTGGCAGGCCAGGAGTGCCCATATGTCCAGTCTGTATTTTGCTGCACTATTCAGGAGCTTCCTGAGGGACATCGAGCCCATGGGGATAGCTGCATGTGTCTGCTGCATGGCAACAGCTGGGTCCACAGGCTGGATGTTGAAGGTGCTACCAGAACTGGTGAGTGGAGACCCCTGGCTGCTGTGCAGGAAAACACCTGCCTCGGGTGCAGGCACATTTCAGAGCATCCTAGATCCACGTCCCTACATTCAGAAATGGGCGGAAGCATGCGACCCAGCCTGGTGCACAAGACAGTCTTCCTCTTTCCTGCCTTGTTCTGGCATGATAGGTGAAGCAGGAGACATAACGTGAGGCCGAAAGGGTCCTGTTCTGCCCTTCACGGCCTCAGTTTCTCCATATCCATAGGATGGGTGTGGTCATGTCACACACACACACACAGGTGCTGTCAGGATTAGAGATGACAGGGAGACGTCAGTCACCTGGCCCTTATTCACATGCTGGGCATGATTCGTTGTGGGGTTGTGATCTTGGCTTGGTAGGCAAGTGGCTTCTTGGCTTGGGGATTCCCCACTGCACGTTTGTTAAAGAAAATGTTTACATGCCTACAACGAGGGCGCTTCTGTTTCTGTGTGTATGGCCTGCTCGGTGTAAAGAATATACATGTAAGCTGGCATGTGTGTGAACGTGCCCATAAAACGAATTTAAGAGATGTGTGTTAGCCCTTGATCAGAAAGGAGGAACATTTTTCTTGAGCAATCTGAAAGCCCTGCTATGCGTGAAATTGGGTGCTGAGCTCATTCTGAGTTCCCTAACAAATGAGAGAGGCAGGAAAAGTATATTAAATATGAAATCCTTCTCTTCACACATATTAGGGCTGCACTTATTTAAAACATAGTATCTGGGGAGAAGGAGGGTCAGTGCTCAAGGAGCATTCCCCGCAGCCTTTGAGGACACAGGAATGCTGGTGGATGGGAGTCCCCAAGGGGCACAAAAGTCCTTGCAGTGCTCCTGTGAGGCACGGGGTCCTCTCTCCCCCAGGGAGGGGAGACTGAAGTTCAGATTCCAGCCTGTAAAGCTGATGATGCCTACTCCTGTGAGCCCCACTGCCCCCCAATCCTGCTCAAGATGCTTGCAAGGGAAGCGGGGGATTTAGTTCATGCCTCATAATGACAGTCCTCTCAACTGGCTGCCTTAATGGTATCTCAGAGGAAACGCTCTTCCAGATCCAAGCAGGATTTACAAGGAAATGCAACAGTGTGCATTTGCTCATGATAATCCCAGAGTCATTTGGGTATGGAAAGCCTTTAGTAATTGGTGGAGAGAATTAGCTTAAAGTTGGCATAATACCTAGCTAGATGCGTGCACATTGTTATTTTTAAGCAGTCTGTGTTTAGATGCCATCAAGTTAATTAGGAAATATGTATTTGCACAGAATGCAAGTTAAGAGTGCCACTGAACAGAAAAAAATAAATCTTCCTCACTAAGCTAATATGTGCCTTCTGAATCTCCAAAGTTCTTAAAATCACCAAATGCTAAGAAAACACAAATTCCTTTAAAAATGATTATTTAGTTTTCCCAATAACCATTAGCATGTAAAACCAGGTGTTTGTACCCAAGTGTTTTTCACCATGTTTCATGTCTTAATTCATTAAATTCTTTCAGAGTGAAAACATTCCCAGGTGAGTAAATGGGAGAAATAGGTAGATAAATAAATGGACCGGATGGATGGATGGATAGGTAAATGGGTGTAGGGATGGATGTACAGATGGATGAATGAAATGGGTAGATGGATAGATAAAACAGGTGGATGGATAGACGAGATGAATAGATGTATGGGTGAAATGGATGAGTGGATGGATGGATGGATGGATGGATGGGTGAATGGATAGATGGACGGATGAATGGATGAAATGAATGGATGTACGGGTGAAACGGATGGATGGATGGATGAACTAGGCAGATGGAGGGAGGAATGACTGATGGGCTGTGAGGTAAATAGATGTTATATTCTGTTAGAAGATGAGTGAATGATATGTACATATGATGTAAGTGATAAGATCATGTCAGTTGCATGCACATATGTGTCATGTAGTATGATCTGTATCAAATCTCTTGTGTTGCTTGTATTTGATGTTTGCTGCTTGTGTAGGAACCTGTGCTCTGGCTGGTACCACACCACCTTGGCTCAAGTCCCGGCTCCACCAAGGCTGGGCAGCCGTGGATGATCCTCTAACCTCATTCCCCATCTGTAATCTGGGATGAAGAACAGTTACACGCCTCACAGAAATGGCTTGTAGGTGAAATGAGATGAAGAGGATGAAGTCCATACAGGGTGCTTGGCACCTATCTGTGCTGCACAAATACCGGCATTTTCCATGATCGTTGCTATTACTGATGACCCATATGTGCTTTTTGATGGTAATATACACATGCCACATTGCGTAACAGGAGAGGGGTTTTCCTTGCATTGTGGGTGAGTTCGTTATAGCGTGTGTGTTTGCGGCTGTAGTTCATGCTGGGTTGGATGTGTATTTTGTTTTCTGTTTGACATGTGTGCCTTTCCTCGTGGCCCTTCTTGTCTTTGTTTCGTTGGAGGCTCTGTTGTAATGCAGACGCTCTTTGTGTTTTGTTAGATGTGTGGATGCAGAGCATGGCATGGGATGTACATTTGGTTTTGGCATATGTGTCCCGCTGGGATGTGTGCATAAACTGTAACATCCTGCACAGGAAGGGTAGTCGTGTCGTAAAGCACATCGGCTGCTAACGGTGGATGCCACAGACTGCTTCGTTTGGCCTACATGGTATTTTGGTGTTGTATAAAAATAAAAGGAATTAGTTACTAATATTTAAAGAGTGGAAAGGCTTCACATAAAATCAGATGACTACATTCTCTCTGACAACCTACAAGACCTGATAATATTGCCCTTGAGTTCCCATAAGACCATACTCAGCAGGACCTGAGGACTGCCCCCTCCGGGTGTGGTAGGCATTCTCAAGTGTTCCCTCACCTTGAACCCCAAGGACATTTGCTGCTTTTATCTCACTGGTGCTATTTTTCTCATGCCCAGCCTGCATTACCCATTTTCCTTCCTTCTCTGGCTTCCGCGGTCACCTGGGTTTGCTACCCCTGAGTTAGGAACACACAGAATCTGGATGCCTTTACGACAAGCCCACCAGGGGTTGGTGAGCGAGGGCAGGATGTGCAGACCGCCCCCCACCCAGGAGTCCAGAGTCCTCGATTCTCTGGGAGCCCCGCGCTCTTCTGGACCTGCCGCTGCATTGAGAATGAGCCGCTCGAGGTACTGACCCTGCTGATGGAGAACAGCAGCCCCGGCCGGTCGGAGCACACGCCCGTGAAACAGAAGCGCAGCTTCCAGTAGAAGAGGTGTTCCCAGATGAAGGTGATAAGGCTGAGGGCCATGGCAGCCGCCAGCATGTAGAACACGCCCGCCATGTTGTCGATGTCCAGCTGACTGCTCATCACCTCGTTCTTCTCATTGTGGCAGATCCCAGTGAGCCACAGTGTCTCCAGCTCCTCCATCTCGCCTGGACAGAGGACAAGAGCCACAGGCAGTGAGGAGCATGGCATGCACTCTGGTTCTGGACACACGCGGGTGACCCACAGCTGGACATGCAACCTGCAGGCAAGTTCCTGAGCACACCATGTCTGCGTGCACTCACTCGATGGGCGAAGCCAATAACGGTAACAATACCTACCTGGTCTCGTGAGGAGGGTGAAGTGAGATAATGGATAGTTACGTTCAGTCCGGGTCATGTTTTTGTTTTTGTTTTAATGTCATTGCGTTCTGCCCTTCCTGCTTTTCTCTACCTGTGTCTCTGATACCCACCCAAGCCTGGAATAGGGCCCTACCATGGAAAGGCTCATGTTCCGGGTACGACTTCATCACTTCCTAGCTCCTTCAGAACTACATCTCTTCTGTCTATAAAATGGATATAATAATAGTGCATACTTCCTAGACTTCTGGGGAGGACCAAATGAGCTGATGGGTGCAAATTTTCTAAAGGTAGTGCCCGGCTTATGGTAAGTGTTCATAAATAGTAGTGTTCACAGGATGGAAACGCCCAGCACCATGCCTGGCACACGGCAGTCCTCGAATATATGTTGCTTCTTTCATTTTCCTTTAGAACATCTGGGGCTATTCCAGGAAGTCACCCACCACCAGTGCACTTGGGGCAAAAAGCACGAATGGAAAAGAGGCTTCTCGATCAGCTCTGAATGGCTCCTTGCAAACTAAACACCTCGCCACTTGAGCAGGCAGCTAGAGAAGCAGGTGGAGTTTTCAATGGAAAAGAAAAAGTAGGCGTGCGTAGCATTATTTCATCTTTTATGTGCGTTTCATCCAATTGCCATTTAGGAGGAAATTCTCTGATCTAAACGTCTAGCAATTAAACTGTCTAGCAGTTCACGAAACTATGGCACTTACGCTACGATTCAGACTTTAAAAATTATCCTTCAAGGACAGTGAAAATCACAGAAGACGTATATAATGTTAAACGGAAAGTATGATTTTGGGGCATGTGTGTGTTATCGAAGATAGAATATGAAACAGGCAGAGAAAAGTAAATACTGCAAATGTTTCTTTGATTCCCTATTGAAGAGGTTAGCACAATTAATGCTTTCAAGTTGCTTTCTTTCTCACTCTTGAATGATTTGGCTGAACAGAGCTATCTAGGTGGATAATGATTTTTTTCTGGACCTTTTGAAGATGTTACTGAGTTTTCTTCTGATCTGGATTATAGTCGTTGAGAAGTCGGCGAGTAATCTAACTGTTGCTACCTTCTATCCACTCTGTGCTTTTTCTCTGACTGTTTTTGAGACTTTCATTTTGTCTTCGGTGTGGAATTGAAATGTGGATTTGCTTTAGGATTTTTTCTGCTCTGTGACCCAGTGGCGTTGTTTGACGTGTGACTTATAACTTTAATTCTGGAAAAATCTCACCCATCCTGACTTTGAATATCGACTCTCCCTCTCCCCCCCATTTTTAAAAACTTAATAGAATGTACTTTTTAGAGTAATTTTAGAGTTACAGAAAAATTGAGAAGTACAGTGGGTACAGCAAGTTCCCATACACTCCTTCTCTCCTCCTCCCCCCCCACCCTGCCTCAGTTTCCTCTATTAACATCTGGCACTGGGGTGGTAATTTTTTTTTAACAATTCATGAACAGGTATTGATACATTATTATTAATTAAATTCCACACTTCACATTACAGTTCACGCTTTGTGTTGTATGGTTTTGTGGGTTTTGCCCAATGCTTAATGCCATGTTATCTGCCATTACAGTATCGTATAGAATAGTTTCACTGCCCTAAAATTCCCGTGTGCCCCCGATTCACCTCTCCTCATGCCCCATCCCAACTCCTGACAAGCACTGATCTTTTAATGGTCTCTATAGTGTTGCCCTTTCCAGAACATCCCATAGTTGGAACCATAATGTACACAGTAGCCTTTTCAGACAGGTTTCTTTCACAGTAACAACATGCATATTTTTTATTTATATTTTTTTAATTAAAAAAAATTTTTAACGTTTATTTTTGAGAGAAAGAGAGCATGAGGGGGAGAGGGACCAAGAGAGAGGGAGACACAGAATTGGAAGCAGGCTCCAGGTTCTGAGCTGTCAGCACAGAGCCCGACATGGGGCTCGAACTCATGAACCATGAGATCATGACCTGAGCTGAAGTCGGACACTCAAACGACTGAGCCACCCAGGTGCCCCAACATGCATCTTTTTTAAATGTGGGCAGTCATCTGATTTATAAAAAGATGCAACAAAATTTAAAATGATACAAAATATCAATTTCAAAATGTCAAAAAGTGAGTGTATTTAACCATACTCAGCCCATAACAGAGCAAATGGGTAAGTGGAATAATTCAAGCTGGAGCATATTGCTATACGAACTGGCAGCAGTAAAAGTTGATAAATGAAGGCAGAGGAACTCTATTCAGAATTAGAACCGAGGGGCTTCGTCATCATCTGGGGTCTGTTCCATGTCGTACTTATGGCTAGAAATGCATATGATGGAAACTTCAGAGATCTTTTGGATCCTTCCTTTAAGCTCCTGGTCAGCAGCGGCTACAGTGCAGGGCTTGTGCTGAGAACAATATGCATTTAAGTTCCTCCACATCCTTCCATGGCTTGACAGCTTGCTTTTATTTGTGAATAATAAGCCATTGCATAGATGCACAGTTTGCTCATTCTCCTACTGAAGGATATTTCGGCTGCTTCCAAGTTGGGGCAATTAGGAATAATGCCGCCATAAATATCTGTGTGCAGGTTTTGTGTGGACGTATGTTTCCAGCTCATTTGGGTAAAGACCTAGGAGCACAATGGTAGGATTGTGTGGTAAGAAGATGTTTAGCCTCGTGGGCAACTGCCAAGCCCTCTTCCGAAGTGGCCGTGCCATTTCGTGTACCCTGTTGAGCTCCCGTCACTCCACATCCTCACCAGCATTTATCAGTGTTGTCAGTGTTTCGGGTTTTAGCCGTTCTAATAAGGTGCGTAGTGGCATCACATTGCTCTGAGCTGCAAGCCCCTAAGGACACGCGACAATTCTCTTTTCTTCTGATTGTGTTTTAAGTATTCTAAACCTTCTCATTCTGTTCTCTAGGTTATTCACTTTGCTTTAGTATTTTCCATTCCTTTATCACTCTGTCCTGTGGTTAGATGCTTCCCGCAGATCTATTTTCCAGCTCACTTATTCTTTCATTAGTAGTATTTAGCGTTATGCTCTCATTTAATCTATTCTAGTTCTTATATTCACCTGGCCATTTAAAAATTCTGCCCGTTCGTTTTTATCATAATGTCTCATTCTTCTGTTATGACTTAAAAAAAAATTTCTATATTTAATAATTTCAAACCCACCATCTTTCAGATTATTCTCTGCCTTGCCTCCTCCCCCCCAGTCCTTGTTGGGATTCACATATGTGTGGTTGCTGTGTGTGCTGACCTCATGGTGGATTTCTTCCTTGTGCTGTTTGTAACTTCTGAGTCTGAGCTAATACTCAGCAGAGGCTGTTTTCCCCCCTAAAGCATGGGGCCCCCAAGCACACTGGGCTATAGGAATGTTCCTACAGTGGGGTTGAGTTAGCTTCTTCTGTGGTTCCCAAGGTACTCCCAAGGTACCAGTTTCTGTATGGAAAAAAAAAATGTGACTGCCTTTGCCACGCCATTTAGTGTACATTTGGACCTCCATACTCATTTAGGTTTTTAAAAACTATTTATTTTGGGGGGCGGAGAGCACAAGCGGGGAAGGGGCAGAGAGAGGAGAACAGAGGATCCGAAGCAGACTCTGCAGTGACTGACAGCAGTGAGCCCACCGCGGGGCTCTAACCCACAAATCGTGAGATCATGACCTGAGCCGAAGTTGGACGCTTCACGCACTGACCCACCCAGGTGCCCAGATATTCATTTAGGTTTTAATTTCTCACTCAAGAGCTTCAACGCGATGGCAAGGCGACTTTTACTTCCTTCACTTTTACGGACAGCTTTTTCTAGTCTTTTCACAGATGCGCTGATTCACTGGAGAGGTCAGATTTATGCATCCACATACCTTGGATGTTAAAGCCACAGCCTCCACCCCTGCTGCCTAGGTCCCCTGAGGCCGCTGCACCTCAGCAGGAAAAGTGCCGTGAGAATACCCCATCCCCCTTGGTTTCCTTTCCCTTTGCCCTTTACTGTGCTTTGTGCAAGCGCGCATGTGCATATGCATGCGTGCCTACGTATGTGCAGATGTGCAAGCGCGGGCGTATGCGTGAGCACCCTGGAAGGGTGCGCATGCGCAGTTGTATGCGTGCGCATGCGCCTACTTCTAATCCTGCGCTGTGATGTGTTTGTAGCCCCAAGGGGGCTGCTGCTGATTTAGTCTCCGTTGTACCGCAACCATAGAGGCACGTATACCTTTTGGTATCAGGGCTACAAAAGCATTGCATTTTTGAGGGGAGACAACAGAAAACCTATCCCTTTGTAAGTTCATCACCTACAAGGAAGGGTGCTGGCTCACCAGTGGTGCAGGCTAAGTTATGGGAAGGGACATGTCAGTTTCAATTCCTTTCCTTCTGACAGCCTCCAGAGGTTTGCACATGATCACATTTGTCCCGGGATCCTGTGTATCATCATCTCATTGTCTAAGCCGACACCCCCACCTGCTCATCCAAACCCTTCTACGTTTTGGCTTCCTCTTCTCAAAAACACCAGTGCCGTCCCTTCGAAACTACTGCGTGCTGTTGACTCTCCTCTCCCTTTGGAGTTTGCGAGGACACAAAAGTGAGTCTTCTCACCATGTTTCCGTCCATGTTTTGTATGCCCAGAACAGGGTCAGTCTGGGTAAGGAAGAAACATCATTAGATTCCTTTCACGATGTAAATACAAAGACTGCCTTCTCACCAAACATCTCTCTCTGAATAAGTCACCTCGGTAAACCGGACCCGTGTCGCTAAAGGAGGGCAGACGCACATTTCTCAATCCCAATTACAGCCTGTTCCAATCATTTTGCAGTTACTCATTTCCTGCCTTGTGGCCGCCTACTAGTTCACTGAACTGTAGTTCAAATACTTTCTTATTTCGTTTTTAATTTACTCAAGTATATTGTAATCTCCTTGGGGGAGATCAGGGACCGTGTTTCATGATTTTGATATTTTTCATGGCCTGCAGCACACAGCAAGCACTGAATCCCTATTTTCTGTTTCTATTTCTTTCCTTGCATCCCGGGGCTTAAATTAGGCAGCACTGCAAACATGTTCAGATCTGCCGGGTGAGTTTTTCTGCCATATAAATAGAGGAAACACAGATCAAAAGGGAGCTTGCCGTGGGCTTGGGAGTAAGAGGCTGAGAAGTATGCATGTCCTCAGCTTGGGTGAAGCGGCGAGGGTCATTTTTCGAAGGAACAGCTCTAAGATGTCTTTCCACCGTCCGTTTCTTCCATTACAAAGAGGCCGCGATCTTTGTCAATGTGGTCTTGTCAGCTGGAGCTGGTAAGTGGGACAATTAAATCTGTTTCCTGAAGCAGACTCATTCTTGCTGGGAAGACAAAAGCTAAGTGCTCTCCTGGGAGCACAGAGAGCCTGGGCCACTGTGGGTTTGCAGCCAGGCTCCAGTGTCGTCCTCCTCGGACCTGAGAGGACAGGTCCCTGCATGAAGCTGCAACCCCCTCCCCCCCGGGTCCGCATATATACATCTAGGGGCAGGAGGCTCACGAGCACCTGAGAACACCTCTCCATCCACGCATGTCACACCTCTATCTGTCTTCAGGGGGCACAGTGTTGTCTGCCACAGGTAATCCCTGCCAACCTCTGAGTTCTGTGCCGCCCCGAGGAAGGCTGTAAGGCCCATACACAGAGCAGGCCTCCCAGCTCTCTCCTTTCTCAGTGTTGCCATGAAAAGGCAGAGTGGTGGGGCTTTAAGAGGCAGGGGCCAGAAAGATGTAAAATCTAAAAGGGAACAGGTGAGAATAATTGAGACAGACTCAGGCATATGCCTGAGACTTGCTTCCATTAGCTGCTTGGATGATGCTGTGAGGCTGCTGAGTATGTATCCAGCCGCTCACTCAAAAGGTACACGCTCGTTTCTAGTTTGCAAAAAGGAAGCAATGCACATTCAAATAGACACCTTCCCCAAAAGCACAAGAAAGAACATTGCACGTAGAAAACACTAGGATGAGCCTCACGAGGGAGGGCCCTTACCTGACAGGTTTGAGGAGCAAGTCCAGGCATGCTATCGGGTGAAGACTGCCCGCACTGGACTACCTTCAGCACTTAGGACCCATTCGACCTTGGTCCCGGTACTCTGCTTGCCTACCCATCCACTCATCCATTCCTTAACCTATCTTCCTATTCTCATATTTAACAAAGTTACATGAATTCCCTTCCATTTCAGGCACTAGGCCAGGATTTCCCAAAATTAACCCATGCAACCCTCATGTCAACGCAATGTGTTTGGAGCCATCACCACACCCATTTTACAGACGCTCAGAAAGGAATCTGCGCACTCTCTCTAGCGCCTACAAGCAGCACGTGACAGCATCTCCTACGAGTCGTGCTGGAATTCAATGAGGTCACGTGCACACCCATTGCTCAGGAATCGTTGGAGATACTGTTAGTTCCTGCATGAAGCCAAGGCAGCTGGGGGTGTTGGTGGATCTCATTCCCCCCGCCCTCTGCCTTGCCAATTCGTGGAGTCTGTGATCCCCGGAGGGCACGTCCAGAGAGAAGGCTTCGCCCTCCAAGAGGAATCTGTTATGTCCAAAGTAAGAGAAATCAGTTCCTTATCTGTCCTCAGACTCCTCTGCACTTCCAGAGGGACTGAAGTAGCTTTTCAGATTAGATTTCATTCTGCTCCATAAGACCGTCTGAGAGCTGAGGGGATTGCTTCGGGAAGAGATTTTATAGCATGTGGTGTGCCTAGCCTTCAGACTTCCTGAGCATTTCTCCCCCGAGGTCGCTTGTAAAAAGTTCATTTTGGACCTGTACCCTTTAGGCTTTGTCCGGGGCCTGAAAATATGCTGCAGTACATCTTGTGATACCAGCCCACACACAGACCCTCGCTGGCACATAGCCACATACTGCTTTTTCTTGGTGTCGGGCCAAAGCACCTGCCCCTAGGCAATGATGCTATGGAAGGATGTAGCGTGTGGTTTGAGGAAGCTGAGTGTGATGCCCTCTTTCATTTCTAGTCAAGGAAGCTGATGCTCTTTGGTTCTCCGAAGGCTTCATTTGGTCTTGCCTTACTCCCTCATTCATTTGCTCACTCATTCATTCACTGAGAAAAGAACATTTTTCAAGCATTTAGATGGGGTGCCTGGGTGGCTTGGTTGGTTAAGCGTCTGACTTCGGCTCAGGTCATGATCTCACGGTCCGTGAGTTCGAGCCCCACGTCGGGCTCTGTGCTGACAGCTCAGAGCCTGAAGCCTGTTTCAGATTCTGTGTCTCCCTCTCTCTGACCCTTCCCTGCTCATGCTCTGTCTCTCCGTCTCAAAAATAAATAAAACATTAAAAAAATTAAAAAAACATTTAGCACGTGTTTGGCAGCATCCCTGTATTTTCATGTAGAGTCAAATCCTACAGTCTTCACGTGCCGCTAACTCTGAGTCCTTTGGGAGGGAGCATCCTGCAAACCAGTAATTCTGGCAAGATGAGATGCCTGTGCATGAGGCTGGAGGCAGGAGAAACGTCGGGCATCTGGACATCAGAGAGAGGTGCAGAATTTGCAGGGAGGAAGAAGTGATCGAAGGGGGCCCAATCACAAAGGACCTGGCTTTTGTGTTGAGGAGCTAGGGTGTCCAGGGGGTTGGGGGGGGGGGGAAGACACTGGATGAGACCAGCTGTATGCTTGCTGCATCCAAGATTCTTCAGTGGCCGTCTCCCCACACATAATGTAAGGCAGGCTGTTACAGGTGGGTGGGGTGGCAGATTTGAGTGATGGGGCTATAGTGCAGAGGTCTCCAGTAAATTCCATCCCGGTGACAGAATCACTGTTGGAGTCCTATCCCGGTCTCGGGGGCAGGCAAGCCATGTGGATGAAACTCTCCTGCTCTCAGGATATATGGTAACTACAGAGAACTCTATCCACAGGAAATCACTGGTAAGGATCCATTGTGAATTGTCATCCCTGTCACCAGGGCCCATGACAGTTTACTCTGGATGTACCAGCTGTGTGGTATCATGCTGAAAACTGGCCAGTGGGTACCTCTTCAGTGCAGCTCAGAGGTCTCCACTTGCAGGAAGTCTTCCCTGAATGCACAAGGACATGGGTACGAGATCACGGTTTCTCCTTCTACAACATCCTGGGTCTTTCATCACCAGAGAATCTGTCGCACTCCAGTATAGTTGCCACTTGCTTCTAAGTCTTCTCCATCGGGATGTGACTTTATTCCCCCATTTGGGGACTTTATTCAGGGTGGGCATCCTGCCATATTCTTCTTATATCCCCAGTCCCTGGCACAGGGCTCAGCACATAGAGGATCCATACAACTGTGTTGACTGTAGATGACACAAGGCTTCTTTCCTTGATCAGCTTCTGATACGCTGTCTGGAGCATCAGCATAAGACAAAGAGAGGAAGCAATCTGTGAAGTCCCAAGCAGAGGGGTCAGGAATAATTTCTGAAGCCCAGAAATCAAGGCCAACTCTCAGGGCAAGCGAGTTCCGATCAAAGATCCTAGCATAGATTTTGGTGGTTCCCCACAGGGAACCAACTTCCATCTATAGCCGAAAGACGTCAGGATGATGTCGCTGCTGATCCCATTAGGGTTTTGCTGTGAACGCCAAGAGGGGAGCTGACCCCGTTTCAATCCTGTTTTCATGTCTTGCCCAGGGACTGGGCACTTCATGTTTCTCAGAAGCCCGAATGGAATTGGAAATGGCAAAGGAACAATTTTCTTTGTCGAAATCTAGGGCACCGTCAATGACAGGCTCATGCTCTCGACGATAACAGATTCGGTCACTGTGAGCTCTGAACTGTGGTCCCCAGAGTGAGGACAGTTTGGGGTCTGCAGGGTTGACACCACATGTTCTCTTTGTCCAGTTGCCCTGGAAGAAAACTGCTGTCAGGTCTGGGATGGAGTCTGTGGGCCTGGAACAGAGTGAGGTCAGCTAGATCGTTCGATTGCTGACCTTGGTGCCTTACCTTTGTTAATTTTACACTCTTGACTCAAAGCCAGGTGACCTTGGATCTGGAAATAGCATTCCAGAGCCTAGGACCTCTGTATCCATGACCTATGAGGGTCAATGAACAATTTGCGGGAGAGAAAAAATAAAAAAACCTTCGGTGGTGGTGATAGTACAAGAATCTGGACACAAATAGACTAAATCTGGAAGATGCATCTCCCTTATTTAAGTGTCAGAATATTCCATTTCTGTATAATGCTGAGAAGTCACAAAAGCAAAATAAAAATAGGGCCAAGCTTAAAAGTATCCAGTCAGATGCAGAGACAGGCTGTCTTTGGCATCAGTGTTTTACTACCACCTTCCAGCTGAGGTCTCGGCTCTGTGGACAGAGCCTGGAGCACCGCATGAGGCAGTGCTGCTGGTCGCCATCTGGCTGAGATTTCACAGGCCACACGATCAACGGTGCACTGTGGACTTGGGGACTTGCATGCACACAGGTCCCCAGCCTGTGTGGTCCTGAAGAAGGGGGAGGAAGAAGAGTGTAGAGATTGTGCAGCCCCATCAAACATCAGACAACATACATGGTCGCAATTCTCGAACAGATGGTGGGGGTGGGGAGAAATAATTCTCTAGAGTAAAACTGCAGAAAAATGGCAAGATGTCCAGGAAATCCTGTGCGGGCCAAGCACCTGTGGAGTCTGCTTAATGCATGTGCCTCACACATGTATGGATGGCCAAGGTGCCATGGCTTAGCAGGCATATGCACTTGTGAGCATAAATGAATTCACAGTAACTTTTTGACAACTGCTCATTTCCCCCATCAATAGTCCTGAAAATCCTATGACTCATCTTGTACGAGTATGGGGGCTTTTTAATACCACAAAGGGGTCCTTGTGTCTTAAAAGGCCATAGACATAAGGGGCCGGCGCTGGGGGGGGGGGGGAGGTATAGAAAAGGACAGCAATAATCCCACATGCCAGGTTGAGGAAGATCTTTGAGCAAGTAAAATGGTATTGCAACTTTCTGGTTTCCTTTTTATCGAAGGGTGATCAAAAGGCTACCCGAGACTGTGGAGTCCTTAAGCAAAGGGGATCCCATCCATTGTCCATTGTACCCACATTCCTCATCCTCAAGGACAGGGCAAGGACTTAAAGGGCACTCAAGACTTGGTTGTGGCATGGAGGAGAAAAAGGAGGAGAGGTAGGAAGGAAAGCGGAAGGGAGAGGAAGGAGAGAAGAAGAGAAGGAAGAAGGAGAATGGAGAAGAACAGAAAGGGGTATAGACCTTTCTAGGAAGTCCCCTGTATCTGCTGTCACTGCTGTCCATAACCAGAGTGGAAGGAAGACCAGTCTGTTGATGGACAGGGTGGGCTACAACTTAAGAGAGCTCTGAGACGGCTTTGATGACAGCCCTCTTCCTCCATTAGGAGCAGTGGTGTTCCTCTGGCCTCCTCTTTCTTCTCCCAAGTCTGAAGTACCAGATGGGGGTGAGACTGTTGCCAGAGAAGAGTGGGAGAGTGAACAGAGATGGTTAGATTAGATGTCAACTCAGGAAAGTGTGTGGGGCAGACACCACAGTCCTCTTGCTCCATTCTACACGAGAAGGAAGGAAGATGGAGAAGGAATTGGGGGTCTCTAAACTATGAGCTATGATCGTACAAGAACATCCAACCAGTGCCATAATGCACACACCTAGGGATCAGTTATACAAGCCCACTCTGCCTCTCTCCTAGAAGGGAGAAACAGGGCACTCAGAAGTTTCCAGAACCACATGGTCTGCTGATGGGAACGTAAACGGGTTGTACTTTCCCTGCAAATTGTTTGGAAGTGTCTACTGGAACAGAGTATATGCACACTCTGTGACCCAGCAATTTCATCTGTAGGTATATTCCCAATTAAGTGCCTACCTGCACCAAAAATATGTACACGAATGTTCAAAGCAGACAAAATTGCAAAATAACACAAATGCCCATCGACAGCAAATGTATAAATAAATTCCAGTATGTTCATATAACAGAACGCCATGCAGTCCTAAATAAACGATACGCTTTAGTTATATGCATTTCTATAGATTAATGTCCTAAAAGAAAGGTCAAAAGGAGGCAAAACCTGTCCGTGTTCATGAGGGGCAGAGTGGTGGTCACTGTGGGGTGAATACTGGCTGCAAGGGATTTTCTAGGGTGCTGGTCATGTTCTAGATTCTCATCTGAGTGGCAGTTACACAGCTGTATAAAAATTAATTGGACATGGAGATTTGTGCTATATAACGAACATATGTTCTAATTTACAGAGGGAAAAAATGGGCAGCAAATGGCAAAGTAGAGGTGTAAAGCATTCTTCCATTTTGGGGGTCAAGAGAGAAAATAGTAAGCAGAAGAAAAAAGACTTTCTAAACCAGAAAGAAAAAAAACCCTCATTTTTTTTTTAGAAACATTAATTTTTTTTTTTTTTACAAAGAATAAGTTCTTAAAGGATAAAGAGGAATGAGTTAAATTAAATTCTTCCATATTGTTGGAATTATTTTAAAAGAACATTTTGGACTCTAATGATTGAAGCCAGAAGCCACCAATCTTTCTATAAAGGTCTAATTAGTAAATATTCTCAGCTTTGTGGGCCATCTGGTGTCCATTGTAACTACTCAGCTCTGCCCCTGCAGGACAAGAACATCCTCAGACACACATGGTGAATCAAAAGGATGTGTCTGTGTGCCAATAAAACTTTACTGACAAAAACAGGGAACAGGCCAATGCGGGCCATAGTTAGCAGAATCCTGATTTAAGCAATTTAAAAAAATGGGAAAAATTTTTTTTAAAAAGTATATATATGAACAAGAATAAATCCCAATTTAAGGAGACGCTTATCACTGTTATGACCTATGATAACTTGCTGAGTACTTACCATTTGATGGGTACCATACCTAGAAGTTCTTATACATTATACGATTCAACTTGGTGAGGTCGGTGCCATTATAATCCCTAATATAAAGAGGAATGTGGCCCTTACAAAGGATAAATAACTCTCCCTAGACCATGGAGCTAGAAGACATCAGTTGTTATATTTGAACCCAAAGCCTTTGGTCTTCACTAGACCCCGTGTTGCCACATTTATGACTTTTTTTGTGTGTGAAATATTACAAGTAGAGTCTTAATAAATTACTTAGATATACAAACTGTCCATAAAAATCTTTATGTAAAAATAGTTAAATGTTCCAAAAAGAGGAAAAGACAACTCACTTTTTTTTTTTCCATTTTCACTACTATTCAAAGGAACTCAAATTAAGGCAACTCTAAGATAGCACATGCTCCTTCTAAAACAGCACAAAGAGCCATAATGCTCGAAGCTGCTTGACTGTTTTAAAACTGGTACATTGGTGCATTATTAATAGTACTTTTAGATGGAAACAAACTTTTGGGGTATTAATAGGATACTATAGATCAAGACTTCTAGACATGTGTATAGCCATTAACCCTTTGAATTCTACCTCCAAGGGTCTGTTACAAATAGACAATTAAAAAAAAATAGGCATGGGGCCCCTGGGTGACTCAGTCAATTAAGCATTCAACTTTTGGTTTTGGCTCAGGTCCTGATCTCCTGGTTTGTGAGTCTGAGCCCTGTGTTGGGCTCTGTGCTGACAGTGAAAAGCCTGCTTGGGATTCTCTCTGCCCTTCCCCTGCTCACACGTGTGCTCTGTCTCTCAAAATAAACATTTTTTAAAAAGGGAAAATAATGTAATTATGGTTTCATAATGTTTATGACATTTTATACACAATTGGAAAGAACCGTGATGACTAGACGATGTAATGACCTGAAAAAAAAAGTTTAAAATACAATATAAATGAACACAGTGGAATATAAAAGCGTATATGACCAATGCTTATATATTTACAGCAGTGTTTCTGCATGAAAAAGGACCAGGAGGTATAGCTAAACTGAAAATAATTCTGTTGAGGTAGTAGGCTGGGAAATTTTGTATGGACATTAGATTGCCTTTCCAAATACGGGTTTTACAAAACGTAGACGGAAAGGGATTCGGGGCCACTGTTTATGCATCCTGTAATTCCCACATTGGGTTCTGTGACATCAGGGTTTGACTTACCAGCAAGCTATTCATTATGTCTTATTTCAACTCTGACGGTTCTCTTGACATTCGACTTTCCCTGGTTTGAGCGATTCACTGCTTGTCAGGCACGAATTTGGCACTGCTGACCTTGTTCTAATCCTGGCATCAGATTGATAATAAACACTGCAGCTCTGAACCTCAAGGGACCTATTGGGAAATTCACTGCTAACTTAGGCATATGAAACCCCTCCAGCACAGAGGGAAAGTCAATGGCCCTTCAGGATATTTATGGATTTTATCTGTTTCTTAAGTAAGTGCTGCTCCATTATTATTCCAAATATGTCTCTAGTTAAAATTAGGAGGGAGATAAACAAGTCTAATTTTTATGGTACCATCTGGTCACAGGCCAATGAAGAAGCACTTAAACCCTTTATGGCTAATGTAGGCTTAGGACTGACACATTTCTTCCTTTCAGAACATTTCATTTCTGAATGCATGGTTTGCCGTGCGGTTACGTTTTACATCCTAGGAGGGTCAAAGTGACTTGGTTGCTGGGGCGTCCAAATGGCCATCGATCACCACGCCCTACGGGTGGATGGCATCAAAGCTGCCATTCTGTGTATTAGTGACGTCTGTGTGCCTGTCACAGTCATCCACGCACAGGATGTCCCTGTGTTCCGTACTGTGGTCACTGTGTGGGCTGACGCTTACACGTTCTACAGCACTTACTTCTTGCGTTTTCACCATCTCCAAGGTCTCTGGATATGGAAACCCAGCTAAGAGCCTTGAGAGACGAGGTTGGAGAGAACTCACGGTGAAGACCCAATTTCATGGACCCCACACGAGTGATCTGTTGGCCCCTGGCCTCTGTATCCAGTACTGACCAATCAGAGATGCGTGCTACTAAGGGCTAAATACTGTTATTCTAAGGAGTGGTTCTTAAATCTTACTGCGTTTTAGATATCCCAGAGAGGATGTGAAAAAATGCCCCATGGGGTAAGAATCAGGGATCTATATTTTCCACACATTCTCCAAGAGAGTCTGACGGACACAGTGTGCCACGAAAGCACTTTGTAAGGAAAGTAACTATTAAGAGCAATAGAGCAGGAGCCTCTAATCATTTTTATATTCCACCACCTGGAGCTCAGAAGCTGCTCAGTTATTGTTTGTGAATGAGTGTCTAGAGGCAGACTGAATGAATGAATGAACAACTGGGTTAATAAATCAGGGGGCTTTGTCAATGGCACCCGGTCTTGCTAACTTGATTATAAAGTTCATGATTTATAGAGTAGCCTAGCTCAGCCCAAACTGTGATTTCTGCCTTTGAAGTCTCAATTTGATTAAAACACGTTTAGCAAGGAACAATAACCTTCTGAAATGCCGGGGATTATGCAGCTCCGAGGAGCTTCTGTGGGGAACAAGCAATTCCGGCAACCAGGACGGGTCTTTGTGAACCTGGAGAGGCCTCTCTGCAAGCCTGTATCGGGGCCAAACATCTGACTCCTCTTAATTACACTCTGTCCTTGCTCCATTCCTTCTCGTCTCTGGCTTCTGGGTCCTGAGTTTTCCCCAAACTGCCAGGGTTGAATGATCTCAAAAATTAGGCTGAGCCTGTCCCCATGGTGCCGGGGCCTGGGGCATGGACAAGTCTCCTTCTCCGTGGAAAAATGGGAAAAAAAAGCCTAGGTCGCTTGCTCGCCTACCCTCAACCTCTGTTGCCAAGTTATTCTGCCCAGTGTCATCTGCAGGGAACCGATGCTGTGCCTTCAGTGAAAGAGGAATGAACGCTGAATATGGATTCTGGCCAATCTGCATTTAAGTCACAGCTGTGACCCTTTCCAGATGGGAAACCTGCTGTAGAGATGTCGACGACAGTTGGGAGTAGACAAAAGGAGAAGCAGTACTGCAACATGGTTAAAGCCAAGGCCCTGTGGCCCGTTTGCCTACATTCCGATCCCAGATCTGCCACTTAGGAGCTTGTACATATTCCTTGACCTGCCCGTGACTCAGTTTCCTCATCTGCAAACAGGCGTTAATGATCATAACTCATGCCATTTAGCCATTGTGAGGACTGGGTAAAATTAATACCTAGACAGACTGAGATTATTCTGTGACCCATAGGGCTCCCTCCCTAAGTGTCATCTCTTACTATAAACATCTATAACACCAGTGATCATGGTGGCTGTTGACCCACGGAAGCATTTAGAGAAGTGGAAACTGTCTCTTCCCCTGAAACGGGGCTCTCAGATCCTCGGCACCTCCTCTCCTCCAAATCCTCCCTGCTCACCCACCCCAGCCTTATTCTGGCATTTATCTCTTTAAACCGGTTGAAGCTGCTGGTTGCACTAGGGTGTTGCTGAGTCATCTGAGGACACGGGGACCTGTGTCACGGAGAACTGCGGGCAGGGAGGCCAGCGGGAGACAGATTAGAGGGCTCCGAGGCAGGAGTGAGTCAGCCCGTGGTCCGCGCCTCACTCCTGCGTGGAGCCGGTCGAGATGGGGCGGCCGTGGGCTCTCAGACTTTTCCAGTTTCCACCGCACCGAGGCTAATTGCTCAGCGGAACAAATCCAGCTCGCTCTGGAGATGCCCGGGCTGAGTCCTGCCTCCCTCTGGCCTGCTCTCCGTGGCTCCTCTGTCTCCTCCTCCCTCCCCTTCCTTCCTGTCTCCTTCCTGTTTGACTCTTTTCTTTATAATTCCTCCCTGCTCTGATTTCTGGCTTCCCTTCCTTCCTCTTTTCCCACCCTCACCTCCCCCTTCCCTTAGGAGAACTGGAAAACCTCCAGTCTTAAGTCTTCTCTGCCCTCTCGTCTTTCTCCAGACAGCCTAAGACCAGGAGCCATCACACTTTTTCTATGAAGGGCCAGACAGTAAATATTTGGAGCTTGGCAGTCTGTGCGGACCCTTCTAATCTCACATCAATCTGGATGAGTCTTTAAAACGATTGCTGGTGGGGGCACCTGAGTGGCTCAGTCGGTGAAGCGTCCGACTTCAGCTCAGGTCATGATCTCACGGTTCGTGAGTTAGAGCCCTGCATTAGGCTCTGTGCTGACAGCCCAGAGCCTGGAGCCTCCTTCAGATTCTGTCTCCCACAAATGCTCTTGTGGCATCTCGACTCTGCCGCTGCAGGGTGAAAGCAGCCACGGGCAGTATCTGAGTGAATGGAGATGGCTGTGTTCCAATAAAACTTTATTTTTAAAAACAGGCAGCGGCTGGATTACACGCCACGGCCATAGTTGGCCAAACCCGGGGGAAGATACTATTTCTCCTGTTTACTTCCTTGATGCAGAGACCACAAACTCGTTAACAACTGATGATCCATTTAGGTGCTAAAAGCTAAGAAATACATAATTTTGCCAGTTATGTCCATCCCAGAAATTCGAGTTAAAAAGACGAGTGCACGACAGATATCTGACTACAAGAGCACACAGATTCAGCAAGGCAAGAATTTGTCTCCATCTTATAGTGAACGAGGGGGTCAGAGGCTTGGGGAGATTTTCAGACTGGACAGTGATTGAGTGATTACTTTTTGCGACTCCCTCCCTAGAGAGGCACCCAATGTCCTTCCTAAAGAAAATGGCATCCCCTTCACCAGAAGAGATATTTGATGAAGTCAGCCCTGTAAAAGTGTGCCTGTAGTGTTTTCTTTAAAACAATGTTTATTTTGAGAGAGTGTGAGTGGGGGAGGGACAGAGAGAGAGAGAGAGGGAGAGACATCCTAAGCAGGCTCTGCATTGTCAGCGCAGAGCCCAACACGGGGCTTGATCTCACAAACTGTAAGATCATGACCTGAACCGAAACCAAGGCTCAGACAGTCAACAGACTGAACCACCCAGGTGCCCCCGCCTGTAGCGCTGGCAAATCTACGTGTTCGTATGCACCAGTGAGTTCTGTGTCAGCAGCAAGCTCAGTCGTGGGTCCTAAGGGAGACAAAGGGGCAGCAAGAATGGACACGATAGCGTCTGCCCTCCAGGGACTGAGAACGCAGTGCCCCTTAGTGGCACAAGGAAGTGGGGAGGTCTGCAGTGAGCAGGCATGTAATACGTGCCAAGCACGAGATTAGTTTGTGTTTGCTTTCACGTAAGCCCCGAACAGCTCCAATAGAGAGGTAAGGAAACTGGAACGCCGAGAAATTAATTTGCCCAAGATCACACAGCGAGGGAGTTGGGGAACCTTCCACCTTTCCCTTTCACGCGTGATGCTCTGCCAAAGGCCACAAGAACGCCGTGAGCGTGGCGCTAAAGGGGGTCACGGTTTATGAACGCTATCTAGGGGAGAGCTGTGGTCTTTAAGGAGACCTTAAAGGAGGACACATGGGCTGAAGGGTCAGACACCCAATCAGCAAACGGGTTCAGGAGCAGATTGGAAGAAGGAACTCCATTTTTAAAGGGGGTTTCATGCAAGAGTCCGTGCTTATCTGAAAAAACTTCGGTAGAATTGAGACACTGCAGAAAGTTGAATGAGGAAAATGTTTAGGGGTCCCTCAGTGATCTCCTCAACCAGCACTGCCCACACATTCCTAAGTCAGCCTAAGAAGACAGGCCAGGCCACCCAAGCTGTGGGGGTGTCCAGCTCTCCCCAAGACTCGGACGTGAGTGCAAAGATATTAAGCTGGGAAGTTGGACTAGGGCGGGGAGGAGGATATTAATGACCCATCCAGTGGCTCAGAGCAATTTATGAGAATCCTAATTAGATACACAAAGAGCTTCTGCAATCACAAAACCACTCTCTACTCTGGCTGGCAGCATGGGGTCCCTTCCCACCCAAACCCACCCTGCCTGCTTCACTGAAAGAGAGGCCAACAGATAAAAGAATTGGGAGCACTGATGGACCCACTCAGAAGAAGGGAGTGGGCTTCCCCACCAACTCCCTCCAGCACTCCCCAGTCCAAGGTCTGTGAGCACTGTTCTCCTGGAGTGGTGCTTTCCAAAGCTTTAGAGAGTCTATTGTAGCAAGACGTCTTACTGACACAAGAGCAGAGTGTGCGGACCCTTCTAATCTCACATCAATCTGGATGAGTCTTTAAAACGATTGCTGGTGGGGGCACCTGAGTGGCTCAGTCGGTGAAGCGTCCGACTTCAGCTCAGGTCATGATCTCACGGTTCGTGAGTTAGAGCCCTGCATTAGGCTCTGTGCTGACAGCCCAGAGCCTGGAGCCTCCTTCAGATTCTGTCTCCCTCTCTCTCTGCCCCTCCTCACTCATGCTTGGTCTCCCTCTCTCTCTCTCAAAGATAAATGAACATTAAAAAACAATTTAAAACGACTGCTTGCAAAGTTGCAGTTACAAAGGGGCAAAGGGCCCCCAACGTACCTGTCCAAGTGAAACGATATTTATGGTATCTTTCAAATATGTCACATATGATATCTGTCATATGTGTTCAGATAGGATATAACTGGGGTCACTAGTTTTAAACTGGGAGAGTCCCAACAAAATGGGTTGAGTTAATCACCCTATTAATGCAATATTAACACAGGGGCTGTATGTGTCATACCTCTCAAATATTTCATATGATATCCATCATACAGATGTAGATATGATATAAGTGCAGTGGAATATAGCATATAGCTTATAAAGATGTACGATATACATACATATATTTGGTTTCATTTGTTCGGTGAACTCGGACAAGATACCAGGGACAAGTAATGTATTTCTGGGTTTAAAAATAAACCAACAACCATGAAAACTGAGCAAAGTACAAAGAGGAAGATTAAATGTGTCTCTGTGCTAGAGCACATTATTTATAGCTAAGGTGATCTGGCCACTAGCAACCGAGGATTTGCCCCTGGAGCATGGCCCCTGAGCAAGACGATCAGAACCGGAGTTACACGAACCATAAAAAAATCCATACAGGGTGTTGTCCATAGACCAGCAGCAGCTTGTTAGAAATGCAGAATCTGACCCGTGCGCTTGCTTCCCCCATCCCCTGACTGACCCACCGAACCAGAATCTGCACTTTAACAAGATCCCCAGGTGATTCCTGTTTACGTCAAAGTCTGACAGCTCTGCCTTGGCTCTCTTAACCCAACAGAGCCTCATTTTCCTGCTCTGCAAAATGGGGACAAGATCTGCCCCAGAGTAATGTGTGAAGGGCTGCTGAGAATATTTGTGAGGTACTTGGCCCTGTGCTGGGCCACTGACAACAGGCTCCAACAACTGTTTTCCTTCCTTTTCCCAACATCACTGGCTGCTGAACAGTATTATCATACAGTCTTGTTCTCCTCAATATCTGCTTGCTGGCCTCTATACGCCCACAGGGCTTTAACCTCTATGATCTTCCATCCATCTCTTCAAATCCCAGGATCACATTTTTAAAAAGTACAAAATCCGTAAGATTGATGGGACCTAACATCTCTCATTCAACCTCTCCTGTGAAGCCAGAAATGCCGTTTTTTAGGTCCCAGACTTACTCTTTATTTCTCACTCAAGTGTCACCTTTTAGGTGTCAGGGAGATACCAGATACTCAACAGATATTTGCCACTTGCTGGATGAATTAATGAATGAGGCTCTATGAACTCAGGCCGTTCTATTTTTTGTCTAAATCTTACTATACCTATTCTTTATGACTTACTCTGCCTTTTCATTCTTCCATTAAAAACCTCAAGTGTATCCCATATTTCCTCTGGACTCCTCTCTCACCTATCCAAGATACCTAAGAATATATAGCCACATATATGTATATGTTACCTCATATTTATGAATTATTATAATAAGCTTGCATCTTGAGATTAGATATCTTAAGTTTGTACATTGCCAACCAACTGGACTGTAAGTTCCCTGAAGGAGAGAAGAAAAAGACCATGACATTCCCCTCTAGGAAAGTGTGTTTCCCAGTAAATGTTGGATACTGATGATCAATGCTGAAAAGTACTCATGAGTGTTGTTACTAAAGTACTGAGAAGCAAAGATCCCCGTGGGGCACCCCACTATTTCAGAAAGGATACAGCAATTAGACAGGAAAAGGAAGGTGAGCTCTTATTGGGATTCTGTGTACCTCTTAAGGGAAATCAGCAGTCCATCTCCTAGGGAAATGCCTGGCAGGCTTCACGTAAGAGGCTCCCCCAATAACTAAATGCTCCACTCAAAGGTTGTATTTACACAGCTCATTAGGAGAATTTTTTATACTTTTGACACACATTAGACTCGTAATCGTCCACCAAAGCTACTCTATAACAAGAGATAAACACTCCATTCTAGAGGATGAATAATAATTAGGTACTGCTTAGCACTGTGCTCTTTACAGGTCTAATTTTAGAGCATAATTAATCCTGCTGAAGCTGCATAAGATAAGTGAAATATTTATGCAGTTGTGTTAATTCATGTATTTACTCCTAGAGAGACATTCAGAATTGGACGTGCCTTTGCGAGAAGATTATCTTAAGACACCCCCTGGAGCAACGTCATTTTCTCTCTAATGTCTTTGCTTCCAGATGGCCTCTAGAGATGAAGCCAAGAAGACACATGTCCCAATCCTGACAGTCTGACCGGGAAAGCAATGATTGAGGACAGAAAATATGTGTAAGAATCTAGATGCTCTGCTACTACCAGAAACACACTTTTGACCTATCTGGATGCCTGTATTTTGTATTTTTTATTTGCCACAAAGAGCGCATTTTATGTTCAGCACCATAAAGGTTGTTTCCATGATACTATTAACCACCAATACAATACTAAATAGGCTGTACTGAATATTAGAGTTGTGGATGGACAACAATGAGGAGGAGGTGGAGACTGGTAATGATGAGGATGGTGGTGACGATGATCATGCTGGTGATAAAATGGTGATGATGATGATGATGGTGGTGATGGTGATAAGGGACAGCGATGATGCTGATGGGGATGGTCGTGATGATGATGGTGGTGATGATGGTGATGGGGATGGTGGTGATAAGGACAGTGATGATGGTGATGGGGATGGTGGAGATGGTGGTGATGATGATGGTGGTGATAAGGACAGTGATGATGGGGATGGTGGTGATGATGGTGATGGGGATGGTGGTGATGATGGTGATGGGGATGGTGGTGATGGGGATGGTGGTGATAAGGACAGTGATGATGGTGATGGGGATGGCGGTGATGATGGTGATGGGAATGGTGGTGATGGGGATGGTGGTGATAAGTACAGTGATGATGGTGATGGGGATGGTGGTGATGATGATGGTGGTGATAAGGACAGTGATGATGGTGTTGGTGATGATGATATAATGATAATGATGGTGATGACGATAATGGCGATGGTCCTGATAATGATGATGGAGACGATGATGGTAATAGCTAGCATTTATTGAACCACTTCTATTTCCAGGTGCTGGGCCTAGCTAAGCTCTTTACAGGTCTCCTTTCATTTCATCCACATGCCAGCCTTATCAAGGAAATATTTCTGCAAGCATTCATTTACAGATGAGTAAGCTGAGGCTAAGGAAGATCACCCCCTTCATAGAAGTATTTGTCAGTGGGGCAAAAGATTTCAGTTCAGAGGTATACTAGATTACTTCTTCCTGAAGGGTCTATAAATCTCATGGATACAATTATCCAACTTTGATAGACATCGTTGGGAATTAAATGAAACAGGAGTGTGACATCATTGATCCCCTTCCAGATTAAGGCCCCTGACGTAGAAGCTCTACCACTTTCCATTTCCCCCTCTGTGAAATGGGCATAAGCAACACTGAACGTCATAAAGTTATCATGGATATTAAAGAACACGGGTAATGTATGCAGTCTGGCACCTGGCTCCCAACTCTCCACCCCTCTCTGTGTCCACACCCCTGGTCATATAACTCCAAACTTCTCCCATAAAAGGCAGAGTGTACCTCTGATCCCTTTACTTTGGGCTTGGCAATCTGACTTGCTTTAGACAGAAGGGTGTTAGCAGATGTGAACATGGCCAACCAGAGACTTGAACAGCACGTGTCCAGTTAGATGTCCTTCTCTGTGCCTGTGACATAGCCGAGAAAAGAGCTTCTGCCAGGCAGCCTGCTGCCCTTTTGGCCTGAGACCCAGAATAAACACACGCAGAGCAGAGACCACACATCTGGTCCACGGACGCACAGCGGGGGCCAGAGCCACCAAGGCCACCACAGCCTGACACAGAGCCCCTCCACTGAACCTGTACTCCCACAGGCAAAACAAATGCTTACCGGAATATGCCTCTAAGATTTCACAGCCAGAGCTGACCGACACAGCCACAAATCACGATTACACAACAGAGAACACAGATCGTGATCAGAAGAAGGTGCAAATGCCCCACAGGGAATTCACAGGATCAGACGTTCTTATTTGGGAGTTAAATATAAAACACATTTAGATGTTTGATGGTACTTTGAGAGCCAAGGGCTTAATTCCGGGAGCAGAGAAGAGGGTGCATTGAATGATGCACCTTGTTCAGATCCACACCACGCTGTGTACTAACCTCTGCCCATTTCAATATTCTATCTGACTGCAGTGTTGACGGATCTGCCTCTCCCAGCTGCAGAGGCACAGCATCCTGTGTAACCATCTCTGAATAGGGCCTCCAGCTGTCCTTGAGTACAGCTTCTGCCCAGGGCCCGAACTTCTGTACCCCGCTCACACCCACTCAAGTCTTTAGGCGTCACTGGCCATGAGGCTCACTTTGCTTTTCCCGTCTCAGTGTTGGCAATTCAAAGGGACACCCACATGCCATTGGAGCCAGGACGTGGCGTGGCGTGGAACTCTCATGTGCTGAGGTCACCGACCAGGGAGTACGGAAGGCCAGACTGAAGGAAATGTTGGCTGGAGACACAGTCGGCCCAATTACCTACACCGATCCGTACGTGCCAAAGTCCCATTAGACTGTGAGACCCATGGGGGTGGGATCTATCTTTTGGTCTGTTGAGCAAGAGGCAGACTTTATTCCTTTCTACAGACTGCTTCTCCTTCACCCCTCCACGGGATAATAACAGGAGCTGTTTGTGTTAGAACAACATAACCCCACCCCTCAGGCACTCCTGATGGGCCCAGGAAAAAGAGGTTGATTCAAAATGCATCAGGAATCCTTCCTCTGCAATTTGAAATTTAGAATTTAGAGAACAGAGCTTAGGACTGGAGCCGAGTTCATGCAGAGTCATGGTTTCTCTGGCCCAGCACTACTAACATTTGGAGTCAGGTGATTCTGTGTTTTGAGATGTGGAGGGCTGTCCTGGATGCCGTAAGATGTATGCCAGTACCCTGGCCTCTACCCACTAGAATCCAGGAGCAAACAGCCTCCCAATCATGACAAAGATGTTTCCAGACATAGCCCAATACCCGCTGGGGGCCCAAACTGTCCCCAGTGAGACCTGGTGCTCTAAGACAGATCTACGAATTCCTGCTATTAAGATTCCAGGATCGCTCTGGTTCCTGTTTTCTTTTCTCTAAACCTATTTGCTCAACCCTTCCCTCAATTCACTGAGATAGACACTTCTGCATCCTTAAAATAAATCCCCTTTGACAATTTCATTGTCTAAAACTGGTTTCTGTTGCAAGCAACCTAAAAAACGTGGTGTCACGTGAAAGGCCCCTGACCAAGAGTGAGCGAGCTCACCCTACCAAGGTCTACTGGAAAGCCAATCAGAAAACAGAGCACAAGGGTGTCACATCCCCCGAAAGTTAGGGGTCACCCAAGGTCTTACCATCACCCACAAACTGGAGCAGGGCCAGGTCAATCTGCCTCTTCCAAGGGGAGCCCTTCTGGAGAGCAATTCCGTAGCCAGTGGTGGCGAAGATGTACCCGCTCCCGATGGTCACCAGCTTGCAGCCTTCATCCCTCCCAGCCTTGTAATTCAAGACCGCAGCATCGTAGATGAAAGCGTCCAGTTTCCTGCAATGATAAAAAACCAGGGGGTCATGGGGATGGCGGGGTACCATTTCGGGGCCCAGCTCCTGGGGCCCGAGGCAGCACCTCACACTGTCTTTCACACCACACGGGGTGACTCACGGCCACTTCGTCCCCTCGTCATAAAAGGATCTATTTTTAATGAGGAGATAAAAGCCAGAAGCTTTTCTCTCCAAGTTACAAGAGGCAGCTAAATAAAGACATAAAGAATCCTTATGCCTAAGTGAGTAAACAGTTGAGTTTGCTGGTTTGTTAAGCACTTAGCACTCCCAACAGTGGAGAACAGCGGCCTATTTAGAAAGGTTTGCATCAGACCAAAATAAACCATTAAGGTGCAGGAGAATTTGGTGGAGGGTGCAGGAAGGGAGAGCGAGTACATAGGAATGATGTCTTTTCCTCCCAGAGGACACATGTTTACTGTCTATGTATATTACAGAAATTATTACATGATAATTTTTAGAAACCTCAATAATATAGAAAGTATCAAAAATACAATTAAAATTTAAATTGCCCATAATTCCATAATTCAGAAGCAGAGGTTAAGACACTGGTGAACAGCCTTACAAATTTCTCAGGCAGGTATACACATGTATGCTTGCACACACACCCACACCTTTAAAAAAAGTCTTTTTAATTTTTAAAAATGTTTTATTATTTATTTTTGAGAGAGAGAGAGAGAGAGAGAGAGAGAGAGAGAGAGCGAGCAAGCGTGAGTCGGGGAGGGGCAGAGAGAGAGGGAGACACAGATTCCTAAACAGGCTCCAGGCTCTGAGCTGTCAGCATCAGGGCCTGACACGGCACCTGAACTCACGAACTGCGAGATCATGACCTGAGCCAAAGTCAGAGGCTTAACGAACTAAGCCACGCAGGCGCCCCCATACCCACGTGTTTTAAAACAGGGGTTGGCAAACTTCTTCTGTAAAGACAAGATAATCGATTAAGCTTTGTGGGCCACACAATCTCTATCACAACCTCTCAACTCTGTTGCTGTAGCATGTTTTGGGCTGGTCCCCCCCACCCCCAACAAATTCCTATGTTGAAGCCCTAACCCCCGGCATGTCAGAATCTGACCTCGTTTGGACATAAGGTCATTGCAGATGTGATTCGTTAGCCTAAGGTCACATGGGGGAAGTGTGGGCCCCCAAACCACTATAAAAAAAAGGGGGAAATTTGACCACAGACACACAGGCAAGGAGACCACCACCATGGGGAGGCTGGAGTTCACACTGCCACAAGCCAAGAAGCTACCAGAAGCTGAGAGAGAGGCCCCAGAACAGATACTACCCTTGTGCCCTCAGAGCCAGCACAGCCCTGCGGACCCCTTGGGCTCAGATTCCAGCCCCACAACAGTGAGACCGAAAAATTCCTATTGTGTAAGCCCCTCAGTTTCTAGTACTTTGTTCTTGCAGACCTAGGAAGTGAGTACACAACACAAAAGCGGCCCTAAATAATGCAGAAGTGAATGAACTCAGCTCTGTTCCAATAAAAGGTTATTTATAAACACAGATTGGCCCGTGGGCCATAGTATGTCCTTGTTTCAACCTGCAAATTATCATTATTCCATACAAACTACTTCCCAAGTTGCCTTCTTTGCTTGTTGCCATGTCAATAACATAGCACATTTTTTTTCCCTTTGTGGATGTATTTATTTTTATTAAGATCGAATAAAGTGCCACATAAATTTGTACCCATTCTACATCCTGGAAATCACCACACAGATTAAGGCATCAAACGTTATCATCTCAGAAGTCCTGCATGACCCTTCCCAGCCCACGCCCCCAAAAGGCAAGCATCAAATCGTCCCTCGATACCGTGGCTGTACCTCTTTCATTAACCAGGTCACTGTCAGTGGGTATGAGTACTGTTCGCAACTTTTAAAAACATTTAACAAGGCTGAAGTGGTCGCCCTTGTACGTGGGGATGGATGGCTCAAAACTAGGTAGGGATGGGATGGGATGTCCTCAAGTAGATAGAAAAGCTAAATCGGAGATTACACGACGTCCTGGTACTTTCTCAACTTTACTGCCTTTCTTTATTTAACAAGAACACATAAAACAGTGAAGCAAAGAAAAATAAAAGTGGCAGGGAAAGGAGGTAAACTGTTGCATTCTTTCAGAGACAGCTGCTGAAGGCCTGCCGATGGGAATAAAACTATTTGGAAGGTTTACAGCGGCATGCTTCATTTTAATTTTTCGTTTCTGTAATGGTTAGAGGTGGGGCAAGACTGCAAGGCTCATCTCAGCAACACAAAGACTCTACAGTCTTTCTCCCAAGGCTGCAGAACTGAGGGTTTGGGATTATAGTCAGAGAGTATTAAAAGGGGATGAGAACATCCAAGTGGAAGGGGAAGGAAACTAAGCATTGTTAATGGTGATGGTAAACCAGAGCTGATGAACCAAGAGGAAACAGCCTTCTGGACAGCCAGCAATGCAGAGAGCTGTGGAAATATGAGATGGAGAGTCAAAAACAATTTGTACACGAAGGCGGGGGAGCATGTGACAGGAGCAGTGGATGGGCAGGTAGAGGGGCTTGGGATTCTCTAGTAGACTCGGAGACGGTGGGACTTCAGGAAACTCACTTCCTTCTTTTGGATTGCCAGTTCCTCATCTGTGAGGTGGTCACTGGGGTGCTGCTGAGATACTCCTCTAGCTGTGGCATTCTGATTCCACAAGCCAAGAGTCATCTTCTGTGACTATCAGTAGGGAAACTGAGGCTCTTGATGACATGTGTATCCTGAGGACTTGGGGCCACGGATGGTATCTGTCTTCTTCATGAAACTTACATGCTTGCAACGTCAATACCTTAACATATTAAGGTTGCCATGGAGATGCTGGGAACGTGGGTTTTGCTGAGACTTCCTAAGCCTCATCCCACTCTCTAAATTCTCAAAAAGACATAAAATAAAAAACAAAAATACACACACACACGCATACAGGGGCATTCAAATGTTAAGACCATCTGTATGTGTGAGGTGAAATCTCTCCCTATCCTGGTAAGCCACCACACATTGAAGCGTTTCTGGGATAGAAATCCCAGTGCGGTTTTAACCGGTTTTTACTGGAAATCCCAGTGTGGTTTTAACTGCACCTGGCAACCATCAAGAGCTATCCAACAGCAGCTTAAATCACCATTTTATGGACAGGCACAGATTTTTGCAAATCATTACCATTATCTCATGACAAAATATTCTTCAGCTGAGCACAAAACGACCAGATGAGCAGAGCAGAAAGAAAAAAGGAAGTTTTCTCAGGAAACAAAGTTTGCAAAAGTAGGATGCTGTTAAGGCAGAGGGAGGACAATCGCAAAAGACCTGAGTGAATGAAGCAGTTCCACACACTGGCGTGTCTGGTGTGGGCTGGTGGCCAGGAAGGGCCACAGAGAGGCCTGGCGCGGGTCTCAGGCCCGCATCAGAACCAAAAGGAGGACAGTGCAGGAAGGAAACTGCAGGGCCCTGTGATGTTGGTTTTCTCTCCCTCATCAGTGGTTCTAGAGAGCTGAGGTCTAAATGCAATGGTCACAGACACCTGCATGTTTACAAACATCCTGGGGTTTGCACAGCAATCCCCCCCACACCCCCCATAGATAGCTGGTCCTCACAGCACTTTGCAAAAGAGGAGGGAGATACAATTGGTATTGTTCTTTTCCTATGTGGTCTATGAGCAGAGCGGGTCCCATGGGGCTAAGGCAAATGGAAGCCCGTCTATATTACCAAGTCTCTGTGACAGTGCTGCCCAGTAGAGCTTCTGAAACAAACGCTCCACGTCTACTCTGTCTGATGTGGCTATCACGCATTTGAAGTGCGGTTCGTGCAAGTGGGGAACTGAGTTTTTAGTTTTATTTCCTCGCATTAATTTAGATTCTGTCGTTAAGTGGTCACTCACGGCTGGTTGCTCCTTAAGTGGACGGCATAGCTCCAGGTGGGCAGGGGAGGGCTGTGGGGAGCAGGTTCCCTCCTTGCTCTGACCCAAAGAGGTATACCTACGGGGCGCCTGGGTGGCGCAGTCGGTTAAGCGTCCGACTTCAGCCAGGTCACGATCTTGCGGTCTGTGAGTTCGAGCCCCACGTCGGGCTCTGGGCTGATGGCTCAGAGCCTGGAGCCTGCTTCCCATTCTGTGTCTCCCTCTCTCTCTACCCCTCCCCCATTCATGCTCTGTCTCTCTCTGTCCCAAAAATAAATAAACGTTGAAAAAAAAATTTAAAAAAAAGAGGTATACCTGCTCTCTTTTCAATTGAGAGAAAAATGTTCCTATTTTTTAAAAGAAGAAATTGAGACGTGCTGACATCCTCAAGAGTGGGCTCTGTGCTCAAAGACTCTGAGCCAGGGGCCTGTGTTTCCGAGCCCCAGTCTTCTCTCTGCAAAGCGGGACGGACAATCTCTGCCCTTGGGGGGCTTTGGGAACAAGGTGAGGTTACGTGAGTAAAATGTGTGCACCGTGTCTGGCACAAAACAAATGCTCGAAACACACCGATGCGTTCAATCGAATTCAGATTTTATGGCATTTTCCACGACATTCTGTGCACTGCCTGTGACCAATCCAGTCCCGGGTACTTGACACGCATCGTCTCATCCCACTGAGTCCTGCTAACTGGGCACGGGTGGATGTGTGGCTGCCATCCCCATCGCCAGGTGAGGAAACGGAGGCAGCGGAGGGCCACGTGACTCACACCGTCTGGTGTCACCACAGTGTCTGGCCTTCCACACAGTCTGACGCCAGAGGCCACAGACACAACCACTGTGGCCACGACGTTCTGTGACACTTGCAGGGTAGACCAAGGCAAGTCTGTATTTTGCTCATGAAATTCAGACCGGCGGGCACAGCTGTGAGTCAAGCCCGGCGCTACGAGAGAAGCCGGGATCGGAGCCTGGCTGCAACAGCCTCGATGGGTCAGCTTCACGTGTCTCTTTCCCAACAGATGCACAGCCACGGAGGGTCCAGAGTCTCCCCCGCAGAAACCTTCCCTCGCCCCCAGCACACCCCACCCCTGCCTTCAGGACACGTGTAGGCATAGAGGCCACGGCTCCCATTGGTGCAGGGTCCGGAAGAGAAAAGCCACCTGAAACGGAAGCACCTGGGGGCCCGGAGCTGAGATTTCGGGAGACAGCCAGCTTTCAGGCTGCAGCATGGTAGCTGACAGCCCCTGGGTATGAAGCAGCACGAAATAAAGCTGACCCGGCAGGAAAGAGGCCCCAGAGCTCGCAGGGGTCCCCGGGACGCTGGGGGGCTCACAGGTAAGGAAGCCAGTCATGCTTCGCTGCTCCGTGCTTTCCGCTCCTGCTTTTCAAGAGGAAACCGTCTTCGTCCCGCCTTCCCAGCTCCTGCCCATGTCCCATGGCTGTCACAGGCTGGAAGCTTCTCCCACGGGCCGGGAGAGGCCTAAAGGAGGGGATCTGAGAATAGCCATGGGGCAAAGCCCCTACCTCATCCACCTCTCTGCCTGCCCTCCCCACAGAAGGGCCATCTCTTCTCCAAACATTTGTGACAAGTGAACGGCCACCTTGGCTCCCCAACCTGAGGCGCAGAACGGAACTGGAGCCCAAAATGAATGCAGTGCTGTGCTGTGTGTGCTGTGTGCATGTTTGCTGTGCTGGCCCACCCCCCGCCATGCATCGTAGAGGCGGTGTGGGTGCCCTCGCTCGCTCCCTGTCACTGGCAGTCCTCAAGGAAAGCAAATGATTAAAACCGACAGCCATTCGGGATGGGGGTGGGGGGAGCAGTAACACCTCCGTCTGCCGATGTGCCAACAAGCAAAGTAAGGAGGATGTCACACGTGCCCCATGCTACTTTAACCGAGCACTTTCCTGCCAGAGTTTTCGACGGCTCTGAAGAGGCTGCTATAGCTTTCTCGAGTGTGTCGATCTGACGCTGTCACCGGGGTCGGTGTCCCTTCTGCCAGTGTGGTGGCCTCAGAGTTCACTCCTTGCCCCAAGACTGCCTGTCGGCCAATCTGATGCCCCCAACACGAGGGAAGGCCACGGCCGGAGGCAAGGCCTGGCCCTTTGGGGAAAGGGACTTGTATGGCGAGGCAGCTTGACATTTCCTAATCAAAAGTTTCCGGTTTTAGCTCATCATCTCCTTCTGCATGTTTTCAGATGCTCTCTGGGGGTCTCAGTACATTTAAAGGCTAATTATATCGTTAGAGTTAATTATTCATCCATTAACATTCAAGAAGCCTTTAACGAGACACTGACTTGTTCTGATGAATTAATGAATCTGGAGTGTGGACGGGTGTGTGTGTGCCTGCGCACGTGTGTTTTGGAGTCTAGTCTAAAGTGTTATGAAAATTAAACACCTCTTGGATGATAACTGGATGTACTTTGGAGGTCACGTGCGAGCCTAGCCGAGAAGGGAAATGCAGCGGCCAGAAATTCAGGCCAATCAGGGCGCTGGGACGCCTGGGGGGTGGGGCTCGGGTGACTCGGCAGGCTCCGCCAGTGAGGCCTCCGCAGGGGACCTCTGTGAGCTTGAGTTTTCCCACGTGGAAGAAGGGGAAATGACACCTCTTTCCCGGGGTGGCTGTTGGATGGACAAAGACAGATGTGAACATGTTCTGTAAATTCAGGCGCAAGTTCAGGGGCTGGCGTGGGCGTGATGACGTCAGTGTGCGCGCAGGCGAAGGCGGTATGGATCCTCAGCAAGCACCCAGACACAAGGCTGTTGGGGGGTTGAGGGTGTTCATGGGCCCAAGAAGTGGTACCACTGAGGCATGACAACCCTTGGAACTACCTGCTTGGGGAAGAGACCCTCAGCACGCACAGGCTGTACCTGCCGTCGGGCACGGGATGGTCTAAAACTGGCTTTAGGAAAGTGGCTTAGAATCACATCTGGACTCCTAGTTTGTGAATAGAAGCTGTAAAATTAGAGTTATATGGACACGGATGCATTTTCACTGGGGAAGCATTTTTTTTTTTTTTTCAGAGCAAACTCCATTAAGCTAATCTAATTCCTAGATCTATGTCTCCTACAGCCTAGTTATTGTTTCCAACTTTTCTGGAAACCGTTTTCACTGGGATCAATTCTTTTGTGTTTAAATTTTATAAGGATTTGACTCACTGATCAGTGTTTGGACCACAACAAACTTGACTAATTTATAGCTGCTGCCATTTTGAGTTCCTTGTATGGTTATTATTTCCACTAAAGTTCAATTCTCCTGAGTCAAAATTGTGCAGAGACCCAAACTTGCTGGGGAAAGTTTGAGTCATCCATGGATTTTTAGTCAATAACAAATTTCACCCTGTGTGCTTTTAACTGTTGTCAGTTTAATTTGTATGGATTATGTCTATTGGTGATGATAGTGGCCGGGAACTGGGTTTAAAAAAGGCCAATAGTTAATATTTATTTTTTAGCTGAGAAAATTCTTAGCGATTTTGTGAGACAGAGACAGAGAAAGGCAGAGAAGGAGGGAGAGAGAAGGAGGTAGAGATAAGGATGGAAGCGGGCACCAAGGAAAACAGGAAGAGAAAGAGAAAGAACGAGAAAGAGGGAATCAGAAAAAGAGATGGTGAAGGGGAGAAAGTAAGTCACAGACAAGGAGAGAATAAGAAACGGGGAGATGGGAGAGAGAGAATAAGAGACACAGAAGAGGGGGTGTACCCTTTGCCTACTGATGAATAACCTCAAAAGTAAGAAACAGTTGGGAAAAAAATACAGCAAATCCTTGCTTTGTTTCTGTTCAATTCAACAATGGACCCAACTAGCCATGTCCAAGGAGTTGACAGGTCATGTAACGCTGTCTTTTTCTTTTACTATTTTCCAACAAGGCAACCGAGGCCCTAAGATCTCTGCCTAAGGCCTCCCACAGTCCAGGATTCCAGACCAGTCCATGACTTGCCCAAGCAATGCGCCTTCAGAACACCGTTGTGGGGCTTCCTCACATGGGATGTGGGGTAAGAGGAACAAGACCGTGGCACGTAGAGTGAGTCTGTGTGTTTCTCTAAGCCTTGACTTCCCCACCTGACCAGAAGGAAAACAATCTCCCTCACATGGCTGTATACTGTTGGATGAAGTAACGACTATAAACATGTTCTGGTGAGTTCTAAGGTGCTAGGCAAATGCTATGCTTCTTCACCTCACAACTCACATTCTGACATTGGAAAAATACAGATTCCTTCTGGAATATAAAGCTTTTATACAGAGTCCCTTCGACTACTCTCTTCAAGGGTTGGGATCATGCTAATCATTTCACTACGAATTCCGTGGCACATGGCCTGTTATAAAGAATGCTCAGGGGCACCTGGGTGGCTCAGTTGAGTGAGCACCCAACTTCGGCTCAGGTCGTGATCTCACGGTTTGTTAGTTCGAGTCCTGCGTCGGGCTCTGTGCTGACAGCTCAGAGCCTGGAGCCTGCTTTGGATTCTGTGTCTCCTTCTCTTTCTGCCTCTCTCCCCGCCCTCAAAAATAAGTAAACATTTAAAAAAAGAGCGCTCAAAAATTTTTTCTTTGTTAGACTTTTCTCGAATGTCTGCCGTGTGCCAGACACTACGTTATTTGCCTACATATCTCATTTAACCCTACCTACCCTGTTTTCCTAAGCCGAGGAGCCAAAATTAGCATCATTTTATGCATAGGAAGACTGGGGTGTATGGGGTTGACTGACTTGTCCCAGGCCCCACAGCTGGACGTTGGCAGAGTGGGGATTCCAATCCAGGACACTCAGCTTGGAGGCATCACATTATACTGCTGCTAGTGACAATGACACTGCTGAGCCTGTCACACCAAAACTGAAAGACGGGCAATCGCAAGGACCGAAAGCCATATGAAAATGAAGGAAAGAATAGAAAAAAAAAATCAACAATTCATAAAATGCTGTTATGCATCAGATACAGTGCCGTGTACTTTCCCTAGAGTCAATTCACTTAATTTCAGGGGATGGGACTGTACAGATGTGGAGAAAGCTCAGAGAGGTTATTTATTTGCCAGAAGTCACAGAGGTGGTCGTTATCACAGCCAGGGTATGCATCTAGTTATTTCTTACTCCCAGGCAGATATTCTGCACCAAGAGTCCACCCAGAAAATAAGCCAATCAGTCACCCGAATAACACTGAGCTTTTTCAAGAAGGTATATATATTTTGACTCAGATATTCTCCTTCTTGAGATTATCCCTAGAGAACTACAAAGGACTCATCCAGATTTTTTTTTCAGATTTTAAAATTTTCTTTTTTCTTTCTTTCTTTCTTTTTCTCTTTCTTTCTTTCTTTCTTTCTTTCTTTCTTTCTTTCTTTCTTTTTCTTTCTCTTTTTTATTAAATAGAACTTATTGTCAAATTGGTTTCCTTATAACACCTAGTGCTCATCCCAACAGGTGCCCTCCTCAGTGCCCATCACCCACTTTCCCCTCTCCCCCATCCCTCCATCAACCCTCAGTTTGTTCTCTGTATTTAAGAGTCTCTTATGGTTTGCCTCCTTCCCTCTCTGTAACTTTTTTTTCCCCTCCCCCCCCCCACCATGGTCTTCTGTTAAGTTTCTCAGGATCCACATAAGAGTGAAAACATATGGGACCTGTCTTTCTCTGCCTGACTTATTTCACTTAGCATAATACTCTCCAGTTCCATCCACATTGCTACAAATGGCCAGATTTCATTCTTTCTCATTGCCAAGTAGTATTCCATTGTATATATAAACCACATCTTCTTTATCCATTTGTCAGTTGACAGACATTTAGGCTCTTTCCATAATTTGGCTATTGTTGAAACTGCGCTATAAACATTGGGATACATGTGCCCCTATTCATCAGACAGTCTCTTCAACATATGGTGCTGGGAGAACTAGACAGCAACATGCAGAAGAATGAAACTAGATCACTTTCTTACACCATACACAAAAATAAACTCAAAATGGATGAGGGACCTGAATGCGAGACAGAAAACCATCAAAACCCTAGAGGAGAAAACAGGAGAAACCTCTTTGACCTCAGTTGCAACAATTTCTTACTTGACTCATCTCCAAAGGCAAGAGAATTAAAAGCAAAAATGAACTACTGGGACCTCAACAAGATAAAAAGCTTCTGAACTGCAAAGGAAACAATCAATAAAACTAAAAGGCAACCGACAGAATGGGAAAAGATATTTGCAAATGACATATCGGATAAAGGGCTAGTATCCAAAATCTATAAAGAACTCATCAAACTCCACACCCGAAAAACAAATAATCCAGTAAAGAAATGGGCAGAAGACATGAATAGACACTTCTCCAAAGAAGACATCCAGATGGCCAACAGATACATGCAACAATGCTCAACGTCACTCCTCATCAGGGAAATACAATGTAAACAAAACTAAAAGGCAACTGATAGAATGGATAACAATATTTGAAAATGGCATATAAGATAAAGGGTTAGTATCCAAAATCTATAAAGAACTCACTAAACTCAATACCTGAAAAACAAATAATCCAGTGAAGAAATGGGCAGAAGACATGAATAGACACTTTCCCAAAGACATCCAGATGGCCAACAGACATACGAAAAGATGCTCAATGTCGCTCCTCATCAGGGAAACACCAATCAAAACCACACTCAGATACCACCTCACACCAGTCAGACGGGCTAAAATGAACAAATCGGGAGACTCTAGATGCTGGAGAGGATGTGGAGAAACAGGAACCCTCTTGTACTGTTGGTGGGAATGCAAACTGGTGCAGCCGTTCTGGAAAACACTGTGGAGGTTCCTCAGAAAATCATCTGGATTTTTAATGGAGCAATATGACTGCTAGCCCACAAAGAGAAAGGGTTAAACAGACCGTGATGTGGATACCACCCAATTCTGTCCAGTAGTCAAAGAGAATGAAGGCAAAAGACACCTACAGATATGGAAGGTTCTCCAAAACGTATTATTAGTTGGACACCAAACTGTGATATGGCTTGATAGCATCCCACAGAATGAACTGATAATGATGTGTGGACATATAAATACATACCAATGAATCTACCAAAGGTCGAGGAGAAATGGCCTGGAATATCAGACAGACAGCGGTGCCTATCTGGTGGTGTGTGTGGGGTGGTGATGGTGGTGGCGGTGGTGGCTTGGGGTTGGGACATGGTCAAAGGGATGCTCCTTTTTCTGTGGTTTTGAGTTTTTACAGTGAGAATTTACATTTCAATGAGAAGCAATGCAGCACAGCAGTTAAGGGCACAGGTGCTAGAGCCAGTCCGAATCCCAGCTCTGGAGCTTACCAGCCCTCGCCTGGCCAAGAGCATTGACCTCCCTGGTCTAGCGCCCCTGCCTTATAACAAAGGCGTCCATCTCTCCCAGAACTGTCCACCTGTTGGGACAAGCCAAGAGTTAGCATGTACGGGTAGGAAGAGATGCTGGGCTGAGTGTGAAGGCTGGCTGTGACCCTCACTCAACCTCTGGACAAGCTGCCTCTCCCCCTCAGCCTTGGTTTGCTCTTCTGTAAAATGGACAGAAGGCCTACTTGGCAGAGTTGGAACAGAATGAAATGAGATCACACAGTCGAAGCCTCCATGTGAGTTGGGCAGGCAGTAAGAAGAGGCGGTCCCTCAGGAGAAGGAATCTTCCAGAAACCCCCTGCCTCTTCACAGTCTCCAGGAGGAACTTCTAACCACGTGTATCCTAATGTAAGAAATATATCCTTTGCAGGGGGGTTGTTTTGTCTGTGAGTCCATTCCCCCCATCTCAATGGAAGGAGAAATAGTGCCCCCTTTTTAAAGCAGCGTTAAGATTTTCAAAGGAAAAAAAAAAGACATTTTAAAGTATGAACAAAATTAATTCTGGGTTTTGTGTAATAGTGGGCAATTTAGCAGGCTAATTGTACAGTGTTATGGGAATGTTCATATTTATATTCTAAGTCATGGCTCGAAGCACGGGCTCTGGAGCAAGTGTGACCCAGACAAGCTGTTTATTCTCTCTACGCCTATTCCTTCCATTGTATATGGGAAAACATGAGAGTCGTTGGCTTGGGGTGGCTGTGAGGTTTAAATAATGCAGGCACAACACTCAGAGCAGTTCCCAGCACATGGGTGAGCGCCCAATAAATGTTATGGGCTAGGTAGAAATACCTCGCTTAGATTCCCCCAAACCATTCAGGTAGCTTAATGCAATAGAGTAAGGTTTAAAAATATGGATAAAGAATGGGGCGCCTGGGTGGCGCAGTCGGTTAAGCGTCCGACTTCAGCCAGGTCACGATCTCGCGGTCCGGGAGTTCGAGCCCCGCGTCGGGCTCTGGGCTGATGGCTCGGAGCCTGGAGCCTGTTTCCGATGCTGTGTCTCCCTCTCTCTCTGCCCCTCCCCCGTTCATGCTCTGTCTCTCTCTGTCGCAAAAATAAATAAACGTTGAAAAAAAAATTTTTAAAAAAATATGGATAAAGAAATCCGATTGAGTTATGGGAAGTCAGAGGTGGGATAGTGGCTAAAGCTTCAGGGAAAGTCAGGAAGCAGATATTCAGGCCCTAAACTCTCCACAGTTGCCGACAGAGGATCACAAGTCGAGCTCTGAGTTATGTAGTAGCCCGGGCCAAAAGAAAATCCCAGAGACGGTGCTGTGCACAAGGTAGAAGCGTGCCTTAAGGTGAAGGAAAACGACACTGTGCGTGACGGAGACGTCTGAGAGGTGGTGCAGGGCAGCAATGTGAACAAACTGATCTATGATGATGGTACCAGCAAGCTTCCTAAAATAGCTGTTTCTTTAGGGGGCTCCCATGCCAGCCACAGGGTGATGGAAATGCAGAGCAGTGAGTTACATTAATTTATATTCCTCTAACTCGGCGAAATACCATCCAGTCGTTAAATGTGAAAACAGTCCAACACCACGGTACAGGTCGGAGAAAAGCAAAGCGCAGATGTGCACGCACGGCGACTTGAGGCGTGTCAGCCGCACAACGCGAGGACAGACACCGGGAGGAAACGGAGCGTTGTGTTCAGAAGAAACTTTTCTCTGATTATTACGAGTAAGACTTTTGTTGCAGAACAGTTGTGACACACACAAAGATGGAAAGCAGATCAGACTCCCGGGCAATAAGCAGTATCTCTGATGCGTTTTGATGTATTTTCATTTTTGGCTTCTTTTTACCTCTCCCTCTCCCTCTCTCCTCATTGCTGAGTTTACAGAATTAGGATCCCACCTCTAAAGCCCCCCCCCATTCTTTCCTATTTTTAACATTTTATGGGTGGCCTTGAAAATCCATTAATATAGTTTTAATTGAGTTTAACAAGAAATAATTGCAACCACTAAAACCCCCCCCCCCCAAAAAAAAACAAAACAAAAAAGTGCCTGTGCCTCCCTGAGTTTTTATTTTGGAAAAAAAAAAATCCTAACTCTGTGATGTGGTAGCAATTATTTTTAAGCTTTATTTGCAGTGTGGGGGTGGATCTCAGAAACCAGGTCACTGTCGATCTGACTTTTCTCTGGAGATGAGGCTATCCCATTTAGGAGAACGGCTCGTGGAGCCCTGTTGTCTATGCCTGCTTTCAAACTCAGGAGCTGGAAATGAACCCTCTGAGTTTGATCCTGCCTGACTGATAAAATATAGCTAATATTTTAGCTACGTACGCCACTCAGATAGCATCCTGGAAAGAACGTGTCCCACACAGCAGCTAATCATCGATGACAATCCTTACGCCTTCCCAGGCTACCTTTGCCTTGGCAACTTCAACATCTCCCAACCAGTTTCTTGTGGGGATAGAAAGGAGGATGCTGTGATCTTATCAACTCTCAGGTAGTCAGTTGATAGATATGTAATATAAAATATCTGTATCTTATATGCAGTATTTTAAATATGCCTAGATACACACACACATATGTATCAGAGATAAAACTGTGGGCTCCAAGTCTTTTGAGCTGTAACCTCTTACACCCAGCTGCCTCACTGGCACGCCGCTGGGGAGAGGCAACCCCAGATACCACACTTAGTAACTCTACAAGGTAGTGACTTGGTTAAATAGCCTGTTGAGTAATTTAGTTAACCTCAGTTCTTCATCCCTTAAAGGAGACACCCAGCTCGGCAGCATGCTGTCAGGATTAAACGGGATTATTATGCATGTGAAACGTTTGGGGCTGCGTCTCACCAACTGCTGGGTCTCAACAGATGCAGAGGGGAGGTGGATGCCCAATGATGGGGTCCCAGAGACACTTCCAATGAAGCCTGCACAAAACCTCCTCCATGCCTCGTCTCCTCCGGGGCACGCCTTCTGAAATGCCCTTCCTCTTCAGACGGGACACCATCTCCCAACATTCAAAGAACCTCTCAGAAGCCACGGACTACCTCTACCTGAGTCACCAGAAGTGCTAATAAAACCATGGATTCCTGAGCCCCAGAGGCTTGGGGACCCTGTGCTCCAGAACAGGGGCTCAATGCTCCCCTTCACCGCGAAGGCAGTGCCGCGAAGCTACGTAAGTAGCTGCCTGATTTTATTTTTACCGACACATCCCTGAGCACGACGTGAGGCCTGCAGTAAATGTTTATTGGTCCAAAGGCAACCCTCCCTTCCCATCCTTCTCTCCAAATACTCAATGTAAGGGAAGCTGAAAGATGCCTGCCTGTTTCCCAACACTCTTGGGTGGGACAGGAAATCAGATAGATAGGGGACGGCGTGGCCAAGGGCTAAAGAAGGATGCTTCCAAAGGAAATTAGGACTTTTCATAAACGTATATACAAATAACTGTACACGAACATCAGTGAAGATAAATAGAAACCATCCCACTGTGTCTTGAAAATTAGGCTCTGAGGAGTCCTGGGGATGTTGACGGTTTAATTTAAATCTGCCGTAAAATGCTGGGCTTGCAAGTTTGCCCATTTGCTAGAACCGCTTGGAGAACATGAGCTTCTCATGACGGAGCATTTGTAAATCTAAATCTGCCTCTGCTCATTTCAGCTCCCTCTTCTAGAGCGGATGTCTTCAAACCTGGATGAGCGCAGGTCAGAGTTACCGAAGAGCTTGCTCTGGCATGCCGATTCCCAGGCTGCCGCCCCCCGACATTCTGATTCTGTCGGCTCAGTGGGGCTCAGGAACCCGCATTTTTTTTTAATTTTTTTTCAACGTTTATTTATTTTTGGGAGAGAGACAGAGCATGAACGGGGGAGGGGCAGAGAGAGAGGGAGACACAGAATCGGAAACAGGCTCCAGGCTCTGAGCCATCAGCCCAGAGCCCGACGCGGGGCTCGAACTCCCGGACCGCGAGATCGTGACCTGGCTGAAGTCGGACGCTTAACCGACTGCGCCACCCAGGCGCCCCAGGAACCCACATTTTTATTAGCACCTCTACTGACTCAGACTCAGGCCACCCTTGGAGGAATACTGGTCTAGAAACCCGGGGTCACAAACCGCTCACCCACCTCTGATTCAGGAGAGCCCCTACCTGTCACAACAGACCCAATCCTGAAAAACCCTACCTCTGTCCATGTTTGCACGTCAAATCTTGTTTCCTCGTTGATTTGCCTGCTGATTTCTGGAATGGTTTATCTCGACTTAAAGTTTCAGTAAACAATGAAACTTAACTTAGTGTCAGGTTTCCCTCTACCTCTGGTCTTAAGGCAATTAGGGATCCCAGAGATAAGCTACGTGGTTACATTGACTGGTCTACTTTTTATATGTTGTCTCAATAGAATGTGTTTAAGGAATCCCTTTAGAACAGTAGTTCTCAAAGTTCAGCATGTATCGAAATCACCTGGAGAAGAAGGATGCTTGTTAAAATGCAGACTCACAGGGGCGCCTGGGTGGCTCAGCTAGTTGAACATCTCACCTCGGCTCAGGTCATGATCTCGGAGGTCCATGAGTTTGAGCCCCATGTCAGGCTCTGTGCTCACGGCTCGGAGCCTGGAGCCTGCCTCAGATTCGGTATCTCCCTCTCTCTCTCTGCCCCTCCCCTGCCTGCGTTCTTTCTCTCTCTCAAAAATAAATAAAACATTAAAAAAATTTAATTTTAAAACGTTCTCAAGTTTAACAATTCAGGGGTGCATAGGACACCTCTCTCTACCTTCCAGAAGATTGGAATCTTCTGGAGATGCTGCAGTGAAGGAGGGGAATGGCTGGGTGCTGGGTATGTGAGGAGTTCATTTTGTTACTGTTATTCCTTCAACCATACAGCCTCATGATATTTACTCTTGTGAAATTATTGCCTAAGGCACATCATGTTTTAAAATAACCTATTTCCTAGTGGCAAGTTTTAAAAGGAGACGAGATGTGAGAGGTAAGGAAAAGATAAGAAGCAAGGTGAGGCAGACACTTGACTTTGATGAAGTCTTGGAGGAGGAGCAGATGAGACCCCCATGGAGTTGCTGGGATCCTGGTACCATTCTGTGGTGGCAGGTTCCCACATTTTGCTTCTCATAATCATGTTGAGGGGTTGAAGTCACATCATATCAGGTCGTGCCCCTTCCCTGCTCTATCTTTCTAAAATAAAAAAAAAATGCAACTGGGATAGAAGAAAATTCAAGAAAGGAATCTCTCTTTTCGGAGTAGAGAAGGACTTCTGAATTACAACTCATAACCCAGAAGACTTAAAAAAAAAAAACTGATAAATTTGACTACAAAAAAAAAAAAAATCGGCATGGAAAAAAAAAATACCATCTGGAAGCTCCAAAGACCAGAAAGCTGGGAACACCATTTGTAACTACACCACAAATAAAGGGCTTATTTCTGCACTACAAAAATTAATAAGAAAAAGACCAAGAGACCAATCGAGAAAATAATGAACGTTTTCAAAAAAGGAGCTACAGAAGGCTTTTAATTATGCATAGATTGATCTGGAGGGACACAGGATGGTCAGGAGATGTGGTTGCTGTTGGGGATACTTGGCAGAGGAGAAACAGTGTGGGGGGAAGGTTCTTCACTGTTCATCTTTTTATACAATACTTTTTGATTTGGAATTATGTAATGTATTCTCGATTCAAATTTTAATTTAATTAATTTAAATAATTAACCAAGCAGTTCTTTAAAAAAGATCCATACAGGGGCGCCTGGGTGGCTCAGTCAGTTAAGCGTCCAACTTTGGCTCAGGTCATGATCTCATAGTTCATGAGTCCGAGCCCCGTGTTGGGCTCTGTGCCGAGAGCTCAGAGCCTGGAGCCTGCTTCGGATTCTATGTGTCCCTCTCTGTACCCCTCCCCTGCTTGTGCGCTCCCTCTCTCTCTCTCTCTCTCTCTCTCTCTCTCTCCATAAATAAATAAATAAATAAATAAATAAATAAATAAATAATTTTAAAAAAAGACTCATACTCCTCCAACTCTGGTTTCTGAGCTTGCTGTAATAGCACAAATTATCTCTCACATGGAAAACTGAGTCTAGAGTAAAGCTGCCAGCTGCCCAGGTTTGCTGGGATGGATGTCGTAATTATTATATGGCTTCCAGAAAACAATGTGTACGATTTATGGCTAGGAACCGTTTCCATTCCTCGACTCCTTTTTGTTCATATTGTTTTAAAAAAAAAAATGGGAAATCAAGAAAACAACCCATTTGCTGCACTGGGTGACAGATGGATAGAGACGGGCCCAGCTCGACTCTGCTCGCTCTTTCTAACCACTGTCATCCACATTTGCGTTCATGGTCCGTCCAAACCGACAGTGTATGTTGAAGAAAAGACCATGGCAGAAACAAACATACAAAACCCATATCTGGGGCTCAACTGGAAAGTCATCAGAATTTTCTGGTATCTACCGAGATCAAACACACATGCATTTTACAGCTCGGCGATTCCTGTCTTAAGTATGTATCAGGGGCGGTGTACTCCCTTGTGCAGCGAGGGCATGTGTGAGAATGCCCCTAGAAGCATTACCCCAAACATCCCCGAATGGGACGCCACCCCAACGTTCACGACTAGCAGACGAGGATGACTCTGTGGCATGTCCCCGCAGTGGACTTCCACACCGCCACGGCAATGACAGACCTGCAGTGACACGTGGCGGTCTCGCAAACAGACTGCTGGGCTGAAAGAAGGCGAGTGGAAAAGAAGACGTCCGGTGTGATCTTACTGAGATGCTAGAATAACAGCCTCCTTAGAAGCGAGGCTGGTGGCGGGGGGAAAAGGGCGTGGCAGGGTTTCTAGGGATTGGCTACGGATGGTCAGTTTGGACAAAGCCGTCAAGCACTGTCCTTAATGTGTGTATCTTCTCTGCATTTGTGTCCGGCCTCGATGAGATGTTTTAAAAATCACTCTGAGCTAGAATGCGCAGCACGTGAACGAGTCTGGGGTAAGCCATGGGCTCGACTTCTCAAGACGTGTGGTCCCAGCCCCTGCTGAGATACCAAAGAGATTCCAAAGAGACTGAAGGGACAAAATGCGACCGGCCAAAGCTCCTGGAAATCGTGCGGAGGTTGGGCTTGAGGGTTTAGACGGGGCCCCTAAGGAAGAGGCTGTGGACGAAACTACGGGATGATGCACAACAGTCATGTCTCACACCCCCCAAGACGCATTTTGCACATCCCCAGCATTTTGAAGAGGCCACAGAAGAGAATTTAACCTTTACACCAACTAAGAGCACTGGCAGTCGGGTCGTATCTGTGCAAAATGCTTTCCGGCACATCTTCCCTCAATCCTTCACAAAACCCCTACGAATTAGGTCCCGTTAGGATTTCCATCTTACATATGAGGCTGGGAACAACTCAGCGTCTGTCCCAAGCCACACACAGTATCAACGGGGGGAGGAGAGGCACACTCCAGCTTCACCTCCCGAGACCCTAGCCTCTGCGGTCTTTTCTCAGCAGGTCCTCCCTCCGACCAGGCTGCACTCTGCAGTGCCAACAGGTGGACGGGGACATCGGCTGCACCTTTAGAGACACTGTTCTTCTCTCCAGCTTTCCTTTCTGCTTCGTCAGTGCTACACTATCAGCTTTTACATACAGCCACTCGCCAAAAACTCCTACCCCAAATCAGATAAAAGTCTGCAGCACTCTGTTTTCAGCACTTTCAAGAGGCTAACAGACCCTTTAGATCTTTCTCTCTGGCTGAAATATCCCACAGGGTTGCACCAACTTCTTTATCAGTTGAAGAAACCCCTCTGGTTCTCTGCATTTTCAAGCGTCCTGGATTTGTGTTTCCTTAACACGACTCAGAAGGAAACCTGTGGTGCTCATGAGATTAACAAAAAGAGCCCTCACGTGGGGTTCATCTGAACCACAGCCACTTTCCAGAAAACACAGCTGCGAAGGCAGGTAAGCACCAAGGCACGCAGAGTCATTTTCTGTGAGGTTTATGGGCTGGCAGGCCTGCAGAGAAGAAAACAAATCCCCATCATCCTTACCCAGTTTTCAAGCTGACCAAGGCATCTTCCACTCCCTTCTGATTGAATTTGGTCATGTACTGATGCATGTAGGGGTAGTTATTACGAATGTTTCTCTCGGTACTGCCGTTAGGCACCGTGCCAAATCGGAAAGGTGGGGAATAGTCGTGAGGTCTCTGAAACTGGAGAGACAGACAGACAGACAGACAGGACAGAGACAAAGAAAGAAGGAGGAGAAGTCAGCCACCATTGTGTCTTGTGTCGGGAGTTAAACATATGCACGCCCTAGCACAGGACAGCTGAAAAACCATTCATTTCTGTTTCCTTTTTTATTTAATCCCACCTGCCACTGGCCCGTGAGCTCTGAGAGGTCAGAAACAGTGTCTGTCTCGTTCCCAACTGTCCCCCCAGTGGCGAGCACAGGGCCTGGCTGCGTGTGCGACGGGCATTTGTTGGATTAACTTTTTTGGACCCATTATAGACTGGCCTTGCCGTGGGCACACGGGCCGTGCTCAGGAAACACTCAATGTGCCGAAATGAAGGTGTTACTTTAACTCGGTTCATTTTATCTACCTTCTCATGAAATTTCTCTGTTTTCCCCACCAATCACTCCCTTGTCTGAACCTCATTCGCAATTACCATGACCGCCCCTGGGCAATGATGAACAACACAATGTATCACGCCAGGATACGCCTCCTTGGCCTAAGGATTCTCTTCGGCTGGTTATTTTTACAAACAGCAGACACAGGACAAGGTCTGAAGAGTAAAAGCCCTTTTGTAAGAGACACACTGATATTGGTAGGGGTGTCTGCCTCTCAGCACCTAGAGAAGGAAGATGGCTCATCTCTAGAAACTCTTATTGTTGAAGGCACCAACTTAAGTCTATAGAACAGCCCTCATCCTTGTTTACTGTGCTTTTCCTGACAAGCTCCCCTAACAGGACTCCTCACCCCCGCCCCCTGTGTCTCTCTTTTGTCCTTAGCTGGTGACCGTGGTCAAGTTGGTGGCTTGGGCCATCTCAAAGAGTTACTTGGCTTTCCTGGGCATGTCCCACGTCCACAGAATGTATCCATGCTATTAAACTTTTGTTTGTTTTTCTCCTGTTCATCTGTCTTTTGTTATAGAGGTGTCTCAGCCAAGAACCTACAAGGGTAGAGGGAAAATTATGTTTCCTCCGCTACAGTAACTGTGTTTGCCATTTACTCATTCCCCACTCGCTCATTCATGCATGGCCCACTTATTGGGGACCTAATATATTCCAGGCATAATGGCAGCCTCCACGAACGTTTCTTGAGCTGGAACCATTAGCTTCTTGGGGATGCCCATATCTTGAATGGCTCTCAAGCCTCCATTAAGGTTGGCTGTCCATGCTCCACTTGTCTTTCCTGATTGACTGATATTGTGTTCATAAGTGCAGTGCCTGGGACAGCCCAGCGAGATTAGGAGTCAAGAGTACTAGGTCTGAGTCCCAGAAACAGAATTAAAATCTAGAGTCAGCAGAGGGCAATAGGTACAAGTGTGAGCTCAGGTTCAAAAGTTAAAAAATCAGGTTCTATCATTTATGAACTATGAGACCTTAGATAAGTCACTTTATACTGCCTCCATTTATTTTCCAGATCAGTACCCCTCTTGTAGGGGTTAGTGGGGCATTCTAAAATTGTTAAAATTTGTCAAGTAATTAAAATAGTGTCTGCAACAGAATGAGCACTCAAAAATAGTTATTATTACTTTTCAATTTTATTATCAGCATGGACAAAAAAAAAAAAAGTAACCTGGGCTTCATTTTTCCATGAAATAGGAAATTCTGGAACTATACAGTAATGATAATGACTGGCACTTTTTGAGGACTTGCTTAGGGCCAGCATTGTGCCAAGGACTTTACAGATGCTGGAGCATTTAATCTGCACAACGAATCTGCCAGGTAACAAATCTTAGAGGCTCCATTTTACAGATGGGGAAACTGAGGCTGAGGGAGGTTACATGACCTATTTAGGAGCACACTGCTTGCAAGCAGCAGCCCAGAATTCCATCGCACCTATGCCTGACCTCAGGTTAAAGTCTGAACTCTGTCCTTCCACAAAGTCCATCGCTAGTAACCACTCCTCTTTTAGAGGGAGGACCGTGCAACCCACAGAAGGGAAGGATGCCCAGCAAACCCAAGGCGGGACCAGGGCTAGGATTCAGAGGCATCTGAGACTTCTAGGTCAGCATGTCTTACACGCAGCTAAGAACTGCTGGAGAAGGCATCCAAGTTCACCTGAGCCAGACCAACCACAACCATCATTCTTCCTTCCAGACTCACACTTCATTTCACCGTTAATTAAAATTTCCACTTGAAAATCGTGTCCCCTGAATTAGGCAAGCCGCTGTGTAATAAGCAGCCACCACTGCATTTGGGGGGAAGTGGCCATACATTGGCCAAATGAGATCTTCCTGCTGGGTGCCTTGCATTGGTAGAGAGTGTGTGTGTGTGTGTGTGTGTGTGTGTGTGTGTGTGTGTCTGTGTGTGTGTCTGTGTGTGTGCACATGAACAACAAAATGCTCTTTGCACTCCCTCTGGCGGGCAGTGCCTCAATTCATCACCAAAAGAGGAAGAGGCACCAGCCCCACTCGTGGGCACGGCAGCCGCCTGCTCTGGGGACACAGGTAAGTACTCTGTATAAATCTAGGTGCTGTGTCAGCTGCTTCCGATCTCCAGAGGCATGGGAGATGGTCCACTTGACCAGATGTCATCCCCTTCACTCCCTGTCTGCAGCAGAGGGGCCACGTAGCTCTTTACAGGTTTGCTTTGGTCCCTACCTTGGGTTTGCACAGTGACAGAGGCAGAAGTTCAGCCTCAGTGGTGAACTTCCACACTTCTCAGGCCTTAACTGTACCATCACCCCCACAAAATTCAGCCCAGCACCGAGATCCAAAAACCTTTCCCACTAGAGTAAAGGCTGTCAAACTTAAAAAAAAATTTTTTATGTTCATTATGCTTATTTACTTTTGAGAGAGAGAGAGAGAGAGAGAGGACGAACAAGCAGGGGAGGGGCAGAGAGAGGGAGACACAGAATCCAAAGAAGACTCCAGGCTCTGAGCTGTCAGCACAGAGCCTGACGTGGGGCTCAAACCCACGAACGGTGAGATCATGACCTGCGCTGAAGTTGGATGCTTAACTGAGCCACCCAGGTGCCCCAAGGCTGTCAAACTTTTTACAGCATGACTCTCAAAACACACTCTATGGACTAGGACATTCTTCACATATACCCTGTCCACACACACACACACACACACGTGCCACTTCCCTACACTCTCTCTACATGTGATCTATTCTGATGTCACTGAGATGTTCTATTTCTTTAATGGCCACAACCCTTACATTAATTTCAGGGCTCACTAAAAAGCTAGGACCTACAGTGTGAAAAACAGACCGTAGGCACACGACAAGTGTGGGTCATCTCTTAAATCCCAGGGCCTCCCACTGAGGACATCATCCGTGTAGTTTTCAGAAATGATTTCTTGTGCAACTTTCTCCCAGAGAGTTCTGTGTCCAAAGAGAACAAAACAGATGTGGGCTGTAGCAGAGGAAAGGGTGGTACAGAGATGTCCATGGTCAGCAAGACCACAGAGCAATGTAATCACGATGCCGGGGGTGGAGGGAGTCAGTGGAACTCCCTGGGGCTTCTCTCTCTGAAGACTATACTCCCTGGTCAAGTTCATTGCCTTCACTTGGTCTTAGGCTTAGACAGTTCAGCTCCTCATCTGCCCCTTAGAAATTGAGTCATTTGGGGCAGCTGCCTAAGTTCTCCAAGCCTCAGTTTTTCTATGTGTAAACTGGGGACCGATTTTGCAATTAATCATTTGGTCCTTCAAAGAATACGTGGCTTGATACACATTGCCTCATCACCTGCTGTCACCCAAAGTGACTTTAGCCAAATAATGGAGCCAGTTTCCTTCTAATCTGGAGAACAAAGGATTAGGAGGGTTATATTCTAAACTTTTCTCCCATCCAGTATGTGAACAAGTCTGGAAGTCATCCAAGGGGGCAAGACACGGCAAGCCCTTCAGGACAGAGCAAGTACAGATGCAGATCTGGGGAATAAAATGCTTAGGGTAAATGTGGCAATGGACCAGGACATTTCTTTATTCCTCTTACACATCCAAACTACACATTTATTAAAAATAACTAGGGGCGCCTGGGTGGCTCAGTTGGTTGAGCGTCTGACTTTTGCTCAGGTCATGTTCTTGCAGTTTGTGGGTTCGAGCTCCACGTCAGGTTCTGTGATGACAGCTGGGAGCCTGGAGCCTGCTTCCGATTCTCCATCTCCCCCACCCCCGCCCCATCTCTGCCCCTCCCACTTCCCCACCCTGCACTGAGCTCTCGATCTCTCTCAAAAATAAATAAAGACTAAAAAAAATTGAAAATATATCTGTCTTCTGTGACTACAGATAAGGGTCACTGGCACGTGGAGCTGTATTTCGAGTACGGTCTGCTCCTGCTGGTGATGCCCCACGAGCTTCTGGAGGTCAGCATCAACCGACTGCGGCCCTTAGAAGGGAGGAGAGGCTCAGAGGCCTCTGTGCAGCCGATGCCCACCCAGCAGCAGAACCGCAGCACTCTGGGACAGCACAACTCCACGGGGACACATTCGTGGGCTCCGCTACCGAGGCAGGCTCCTGAATTCCCCCCATTGTCACAAGAGGCCAGCTGGTGCAGCGACGCTCCCAGCCCCCAGAGGTGCGGAACAGCTCATGAGGCAGCGAGGCTGAGGAGGAGGAGGAGGAGGAGGAGGCTGGAAGGAGGAAGTAGCAGTTCTAACAGGACAACCTACCAAATGCCGGGCACGGTGTGAGGATTATTGCTAATACTCATATTGACCTTGCCAGAAAGGTATTAATACCCGCCCCCACTCCTATTAGGTAATTAAGCCTTGGGGATACTGACATACCGAAGGCCATACAACCATTTTATGGCAAGGTCGAGGGTTGGAACGCAGGTTCATTTGACCCCAAACCTGGCGTTGCTTTCGCCACTACATTCACCTTGGAGCTCCCCCACCCTTTTTGGGAAGCTTCCCCATCAACATTTCAACTTTTCTTTAGTATTCCCTCGGGGAACATCCACCTATGAACCTGCCTATTTAAACCGAAGCCCGAGCTCATCTGAGTGCGCCACGGGCTTCAACGGTGCTTTTCCCAGCAAGCACTGAGACTGAAAAATGCTTTAAAAGCATCATAAACCTGAGTTGTTACACAGGTAATCATGATTTAAAAAAAAAAAAAAGGAAAAAAAAAACCTGAGTGTGTACAGTATTAAAATAAATTGATTCCATATAGATTTTTTTATTCTGTAAACTTTCTCGGTGTATCTGCTATTACTCTTCTGGGAGCATTTAGCTTATTTACTCCAAGAATTTTGCTGTTTATCTAATTGTAGCAAACATTTAATTAAACGAACTATCTGCGTGCCACTAACGCTCTGAGCTTGGGAGCTGAGCTGTGTCCCATGAGGATGTGGTATCTGTTACGAGGTGTCTCAAAGCCAGGGAAGGTCAGTCAAATTATTAGTGGTTCTAATTAGTTTTCCCACAAGCGGCCATGTTATTTAGACCCAAAACTACGTAGCAAGGGATTTTTTTTCTCACCCTTGCCTTTGAAAAGAGCAACAAAAAGCAAAATAGGCTGCAAACTACTTTCTTGAAAAATCCTGGTTCCCGATGCTTCTGCTGTACCTCAACCTGCCTCTTCGAGGAACCGTATTTTCGTTCCCCTGATGTGACGGGAGGCACGTACCGGTGCCGGTGGCCGTGGGGGATTCTATGGACTACAAGGCACATTCACGACTGCTGTCTGCCTCTCTCGCTACAATCTCTTCTCCTAAACGTCAGGGAGGAATGAGGAGGCATGGCCAGGTTCCGTGACTGTGAAAGCATGGAGTAAATCGCACCTCTGAGTTTGCCCTGCCCAGAAGCAAAGGAACGGCTGGGGTTTTGTGCTCCCACACTGGTTAGCTGTTGTTTAGAGGTAACCGAAGGGATTGGGGGAACTTAACCTTTCCAGAAGTTTACCGTTCTAGTGCCCCAAGGTGATGCTCCTGTGAAGATCCCCCTTATGAGCCTTTGTCAGCAAAAGTGGGATGGGTACACGGAGCTGGAAGACGGATCCCAGGAGACCCAGGTGAGATGCCTACAGTGTCCTACACAGCATGCATTTGTCACCCAACAAACATATCCTGAGCACCTGCTAAGTGCCAGAGAACTCTCTCCTAAGCATTCCCCTGATAGCCCCTCCAGCCATGTCAACGTTAATCTCACAGGTTTTAGCTCCTTGATAATACTTGTTCCTGCCTAGAATTTTGTTCCCCATTTACATTCATGCGTGTGTTGTTTATTTCTCTCTACTAGAACTGAAGTATCGTGGGAGTATGGTCGCAAGCTGCCAAGTTCGCCACAGTGGCTGGGAACACCCCTCCCAAGAGGTGACATTTTCCCTAAAAGACCTGAAAGTCAAGGAGGAGCCAGCCATGAATGATGGGGAAGAACATTCAAGGCAGAGGGCAGAGCAAGTGCAAGGGCACTGTGGTGGAAACCTGCTTGCGGTACTGAGGCCACAGGGAGGGGGGCTGTGCGAGCAAGAGGGAGGGAACACTTGAGGGGTGCACCAGATAATAGAGGGCTCTGTCGCCATGGTAGAGTGGCATTTACTCCAGCCACAGTGGGAAGCGTTCAGAGAGAGGCCAACCACTCACCCCTGCCACTCATCATCTTTCTGATGACAGGCCTTCTCTCTACCTCTTTCAACCACAGCATATGTCACAGATAAGCTGTTAGGGCCTTTCATGGTTGATTTTCTATTCAGCGGTTTGTTGACGAATGCCAAAAGAATACATGTAGACTTAAGTCAGCAAGACATGCTGGTGAGATTTTATGAAGAGAGACAATTATCCACGTACGCGAGACAGAAAATCTTTGCGAGGCAGCAATCCCCACACTGCTGAGCTTAGCAAGTCAGGATTTGCTTCCTGAACCTAACATTTCAACGGAAGGCTGCACCCGGTTTACCTCTTTTCTTCCTCTGGGTGCCTTTCTGAACAGCCACTCACACCCCGCCTCCCTTGTGACATTCTAGCAGAGAATGGAGACAGCAGGTGTGATATTGGAGGCACGGCCCCGCCCCGAGAGGGAGGGCTGGAGAGGTGTCTGAGTAAAAAGGAGCCGGTGGCGAATGAAAAGCCTCTCTGCTCCTTTTGTGCCCTTGAGGAAATTTCAGGTGAGTCGGGAATGCAGACGGTGGGGCTGGCCGGCTACACGGGTACAAAGGCGCTGTTAGTTTGTCTCTGGGCAGGCCTTAGAGACGACTTTCTTTCGTGTCAGAGATGAGAAATCCAGGCGTGGGGCACATTAGAGACTCAACCAATGCCAGAGAACGGGGACGTCGCTACAGGCTCAGAGCACCCCACTTCCACCCCGCCCAAGTTTCTCCTTGTCCAGGCTCGTGGGTCTCCTCCAACACCACGCACTCTCTTACGGGGAGAACTCCAGCCTGAGCTGGAACACAGTGCCACCGTCATCGTTCTCTAAATATGACAGATGACCGTTTGGGGAAACGGTGCTTCCAAATTAGACCCGGATCTTTTAGATCTGGGAGGGCTAAGCCTCAGGTTCTGTTTCTAAAATTTTTAGAAAGATGCCAATTCAAGTTAAAAGAAAAAAAAAAAAACCCAACCCTCTGGCTTTGTGCTTTAGAGTTGATGGGTTTGGATGGGCCCTTCTGAGAAGAGAGCATTTAAGATCAGCCCCTTGGGCAGTGAGGGAAGTAAGGTGACCTTACCTTTTTGTCACTGAGGCCGGTCACTTGGTCCACAAACTCCTCCTGGATCATGAAAGCGGCCAGGTTGGCCGTGTAGCTGGCCAGGAAGATGACGGCAAAGAAGGCCCACACGGACACCATGATCTTGCTGGTGGTACCTTTGGGGTTCTGGACGGGCACGGAGTTGTTGAACACCAGGCCCCAGAGGAGCCATATAGCTTTTCCAATCGTGAAAGAAGGCCCATGGGGTGCTGCGAATAACAGGAAGGACATTCTCAGAACTTTCTCGAAAGGGCAATGCGGCGGCTGCCAGCAATCTTGCCGGGTGCCGGAAGATGGGACCGTCTCACGGTGGTACTTCATTGTCCCAGAACCACAGCCACCACACTCCCTGCATCTTTAAAAATGAGCATTTCCCCCACATTTCTATCTAGCTGGATTTTTTTTTTTTTGCCACATTTCTTAAAAGAAGGCGAAATAAATAATAAAAAAAAAAAAAAAAACAAGGGAGAAAGGAAAAGAAAATGGCTCTGCAAAATGTGGTTTTAAATTTGGATTCGATTTCCATCTGGGGGAGCCAATCTCCTTAATCAGCCTAGCGAGGCTTGCAGAAATGCATGTGTGGGGTCGCTTCAGTTCTCACAGGCCGTGCTACCGGTAAGAACCATGCGGTCCAGTGGGACTGACGTGTGGCAGTCTAATCCAATTGTCCCTCGCAACTGCTCCTGTTCAAACTCAGACGTAAAGTGTGCACAATATAGGAATTAAACCCAACTTTTCAGTTGTCTGCAATTGGAGACATCAAGGAACCCGAATAACAGCTGAATTCTCCCACCACTTCACAGATGAAAGACATTTGGTTGCAGGTCACGGAAAATGAACTCTGATATCACAGCACTTTTTCTTGCTCGGTGTATCCCCGCAACAGCTACGTGTCCCTTTTAAGATTCTTAAATGTTCTTTGTAGCAATCTTCACTAAAGAGGCAGAACAACATGGCACAATATATTGGGGTGGGGGTGGGATCTACGGGCTGTAAAATGCAAGCCTTTCGGCTTTCATGTCTGTTTTGCACAAGGGGGAAAAAATCAATTTATGCCCTCATTTCATGGGAAAAAGGACTTCCTTTAACAGAAGGTTAATTTTTATGTCATTTAAGTAAATGAAGATAGGAAAAAATGATCTACTCAGACTTCGGTTGGCAACAGCAGCAGAGTGGGCAATAAATAAAGTAGCAGAAGTGAATCATTGACGGGTGGTATGAAGTTCTGGGCAGGGAGCCTGGGAGAAGCAAGCTTTCTGCACAATGAAGGCCAAACCCAGGCTGCAGCAATATTTATAATAACCCTATACAGCACATCAAAGGGAAGGCAATTAATTTTGTTATTCTCAATCTCAAGCGCTTCTGTTTCTCTTTGCCTAGTTTTATAATCTTCTGGACTTATTCCCAAGATGCCAAGAACTCTTATGAAAAAAAAAATAATAATTAGAGTCAATCCAGTTAACTTCATGAACTACTTAATTTTATTAGGGAATGAGGCTGACCAGAAGTGATGGCTATTTGGGAATCAGAAATAGGCAGCTGCAGGGGTTCTGTCCAAGACTTTTGTGAACTCCTGATTCATGAATACTATTACGGAGCCGGACATAAAACCTTCCCCATAACGTGCCGGGAAATGTAACAGAAAGCCATTTTGCACAAAGAAACCTGTAGCTGTCATGTCTGGAGTTTCCACAAGCAGATGAGCAGGAAACAAAAAGCCTCGAGGTGACAGAAGGGCTGGGGAGTGTGCTTGCTCAATTCCTTGCTTTACAATAGTCTTCCAAGTGTGAGCTTTGGCCAGAGAAGGAGTTGTTGCATGTGATGGCCTCTGGATTGTTTTTCGTCTTGAAAGATATATACCTGATTTATCCACTAATCTCCAGCCAAGTCCAAACCACTGTAATCCTTTCTCTCAGAAAACCAGCACCTTCCTTCCACCCCTGCCTGCCCTTCTCATTATCCCAAGAGAGCAGCCCCCGTGATCCTCCTATGCTGTACATGCTTCGTCCCGCCTTTCCCGCCATCTTGTATCACTGTCCACCGCTCTCACTCACGTCTTTTCTGTTTCATCCAGACTGATTCACCGTCAAGGTCTTTCTTTGTATTTGCTGTTCCATCTGCACAAAATGCTTGTCCCTCCATTTTTCACATGACTTCTCACTCCTTCGGGTCCTCAGCTCCAATGTCCTGTCTTCCGGAAGTTCTTCCCTGCTAGGCCATCTTATCTAAAGCAGTGCCCCCACCCGTCACCTCATTTTGTCTTTTACTCCCCTTCTCTTGACAATGATTACCATCTGTGATTATTAATGTTACGTGTTCATGTGTTATCTTCACAAGTAAATTCTCAGCTCCCCGGCAGGGGGAGGGGGGAAATCAGGAAGTCTCCACCCAGATTATCATGTTGTCCCTCTGTGCTAGCACAGTGCCTGGGACATGGTACCTCCTCAATAAATACTCGTCAGAGAAATGCGTGAATTCACAAACAGCATAAACTTTGATTCTACGAATGTAACTACAGACTCCACTCTGGTGCGATCACTCCCAGAAAACCCTCCCAGACCCCACTCTGTTGGAACCTCTGTACTGGTTACTTACGTTGCCCTTTTAGTGGAGGCTGGTGATTCTCCCATTTAAAACACAATTTATGATTACTTATGGCATTTTCACTATGTTAGCTTGACTGGAGATGGTTCATGTAGTTACCACCACTCTTCAGTGGTTAAGAAGTGGGAGGATTTTGGGGCGCCTGGGTGGCGCAGTCGGTTGAGCGTCCGACTTCAGCCAGGTCACGATCTCGCGGTCCGTGAGTTCGAGCCCCGCGTCAGGCTCTGGGCTGATGGCTCGGAGCCTGGAGCCTGTTTCTGATTCTGTGTCTCCCTCTCTCTCTGCCCCTCCCCGGTTCATGCTCTGTCTCTCTCTGTCCCAAAAATAAATAAATGTTGAAAAAAAAAAATTTAAAAAAAAAAAAAAAAAAAGAAGTGGGAGGATTTCAAGAAAACTAAGTTCCTAGCAGATTCCCATGACCTGCTGACTGTTTCCAATAGTGAATCTTCCGGATAAGAATATGTGGCAAGTTGAAGCACCCTGATTTTGAATGGCTGTATGCCTACTGTCTTCCACCAACCTAAGTCATTTTTCAGGAAAGGGATTTGGTCCAAGCAGCCTTCCAGAGGCCATCCACTTAGAACGTGCTGTGCACTGAGGAAGAGTCACTCAGAGTGATGTAATGTGTTTATGTCTCTAACATGAATATTGGTTTGCACAGGGGCCTCTTAATAAGTTATAGCCAATGAATGTCTCCCAGTGCGATTTTCTATCTACTGATGGCAGCTTTATCAAGTACAATGCACTAAGGTCAGGCACTATCAAGAGGAAAATGTAATTCTTTGGGGGAAAATACCACTTTATAACTATTTTTACCATCAAATGAATTCAAGTGTGATTCAGTAGTCTGGAGAATGTTCTTAGACTAGTATCTATAAAAGCCATTTCCTCTGCCTGGACTGAAGTCGAGACTCAAAACAACCTGAACATTTCTTCTGACATAGATTTTAAATGTTAATTGCCAGAAAAACTTCCTCAAATCTGCTTTCTCAACAAATCGCCAGTGGTTTCCACCTAACGGCGACAGACTGCCACACGATTAAAAATGTTCCGTTTTGTTTGATCCCTTCTTTAGTTGAAGCAAATAACCTGCAAAGTGTACAGGGTTACCAGTGGCATCGGTGACCTGGCACCGTTCATGGAACCCAAGAGCAAGTCCACACAGGAGGATGTGCTCTCCACCTGAAATCTTTGTCGAAAGTCAATGAAACAGGGTTAGTGTGAGGGAGGTCTCACCTTTCCCTTTGGCTAAGCTCCTGTTGTATCCAACGGGACTGAAGTACTCGAAGACGAAAACAGCTATGGCGGACACGATAAGCAGCATCACAAACATCATCACCCACACGGAGGCGCTGAACGGTTCTGCGGATGAACAGGCCAGAGGAGTGGAACACGGTCAGTTTGCGGATCCTCACAATCAGGGCCACGGGAAGCCCAGAGGTCTGTTGGCAGGCTCACCCCTCCCTCATGAGCATCTGATCATTCAAAAGAAGCTATGAATCCCTGTCGGTTCATACGTCTCCACCATTCTTCATGCTACAGAACATTTGAGGCATTTTACAAGACTGTACATAACAGGGTAAAAATAGAGAAGAGCATAGGACACCGTCCAAATCGGGTCAAGGAAAGTAAAAACAAACGGGAAAAAGAATGCAAATAGAGAGTCCGTCGGGTCCAATAGGATTATAGCACCATCCTGGGGACCAATGCTATGGGGAAGCAAGACCCGGCCTGAAGAGTCAATTCTAAGGCTTCTGCTGACTAGCATGGGTTTTATTCTTATTTTCACTTGGATTCTTACATGCTGGAGGGACGATGTGTGGGGAATTCCAGAAGGAAAGGGCACACTACGACCTGGTAGAAAAGGATTGTAAAATCAGGGGGCTGACAGCAATCAATATTGGAAGGTCAACGTCTGCCACCACTGCTCGGACTACCACACTCTCCTCTCTGCCGTCTGCTCCAGACAGATGAGATCTCTACAATTTTAAAATCTTGTTGATGCTGTAAATGGGCTTGAATGCATTTGAAAAGTCAACTGAGGATATCATATTCGCATGGTAATTGGGTGAAAAAAGCATTGCTCAAAGAAGAGAGACAATGAAGGAGTATTTGGAGAGATGGTAATTTCCCCTAAAAGTAGTTTACATCAGCTCATTTTCATATGGATGTCTCAGAAGGGCAGGCCAAGTCACAAGGTTCTAAATCTTAGAATGCTCTAGAAAGTTAAGAGATTTTATGTAAAATAAATTAACGCTTATATTCAGTCTGATTGAGGATATGAAAATGGGCTGAATGGAGCCACTGTATTCACACAGGTCACAGATTTGCTAGAAAATCAACACAGACAAAAATTTTGGAAAATGAACATATCTCCACCTGAATGCATCATTGGGAAGAAACTGCCCTTGGGTACCAATAAAGTTATAATCCTTTTCATCACAAGCAAACATTTTCTGAGGGTAAAATATAAGAAGCCCAATAACACCCTGAATAGTAGGCATTTTATTATTTTTAAATTGTTTTTCTGACGAAGCTGGTAATAATCATAAAGAACTAGGCTGGTAGCAAGCCACCCTATCATTAAAGCCTGTGACTACCTAACACAGCTAGGGGTCATCATAAATTCCAGTTTAATGAGCTTACTATATAACAAGAAACTAATACGTCCGAAGCTTTAACTACATTGGATAATTTAAAAACTGGCAGGAATGCTTTGCAATGCAGTTTCCATGGTGCAGATATGTTAAAAAGGATCAGGTACCAGCACAGGCCACTTAGGTTAAATAACACATGGTGAGTTGGAAGAAATCAATGAGGTTGCAACCATGATATATCTTAGTTGAAATTAGCTTGGGTAATAACTATATTATATCCCTGAAATCATTGCAATTCGGTATTGAGGTGTGCCCAAAAGGGAGAAGAAATAAAGACATAATTAGGAGATTAAACATACTCAATATTCAAGAAGAGAAATGGTGAACTAATTCTCCAAGCTGGGTATGTTAATGGCATGGTGCGTCTGACGGGAGGAGGGTCACCATGATGAGTAAAAGAGCACAATCACGGAAAGCACTTGATGGTGTGTGATATTTGCTGTGCACACACACACAGTACATCCAGTGGAAGCGCTATTTGATTCCGCGGGTAAAGCCAGAACCAGCAGTGGCAGTGGCGGTAGCGGTGTGCTGTTCGTGGTCCTGAAAAAGGTGTCCTGGTTTCAAACATGCGCGTTTATTCATCGGATAACTTCACTGCCAGTGCAGGTGGCAGTAACATGATACAACATATTAGGGGCCATCCTTACTGAATACTTCACGCACATGGCTTCATTTGGCAGTTGATGCATCCTAATGCTGACACTAACTGTTCCAAAAATAAGGTGGAGGCCTGATCAAGCAACTGATCCCAGACGTTTCCCCACTTGGAAGGGACACCTGCCCCTTGGCTCGTGAGCATGGCAGAGAGATAAAAGGATCCTGCTATAGTGTTCTGGTTTTAAAAAAGTTTTTTTTTAATGCTTATTAAAAAAAATTTTTTTTAAATGTTTGTTTATTTTTGAGACGGACAGAGACAGAGCATGGGCGGGGAGGGGCAGATAGCGAGGGAGACACAGAAGCAGAAGCAGGCTCCAGGCTCTGAGCTGTCAGCACAGAGCCCGACGTGGGGCTTGAACCCACAAACCGCGAGGTCATGACCTGAGCTGAAGTAGGCTGCTTAACCGACTGAGCCACCTAGGCGCCCCCAGTGTTCTGGTTTTGATAAGTTAGGTGCCTATGAAGTGCCCTTAAGGATTGCTGTTAACACACCACCGCCACCACCACCACCACAACATACAAAAGCACTGGAATAATGGTGAAGCACCATCTATAGTGTCTAAGGAATGACCCAGAAACATTTGGGATAGCTCCGGATTATATCCTCGACTGGCTTAAAACAGATTCAACATTTGTCCGTGAAGGGGCTTCCATCTAGGAGGCTCCAGATCAGCATTTCTTTGGCTCAAACAATCCAACCTGCTTGGGAAGTCTTTGGAAGTAAATGAATGGAAATACTGCACCAGACGCCACCTCTGTCCTTGAAGAGTGGCTGGTTACGTTTGCACACAAAGCCTGGGAGGCTTTACCTGCAAGCGTTTCCGACGTGAGTTAATGGAGTTAGCGGAGAGAGGACAGGAAGTAATGAAGAGCAGTGCAATCAGATTTTGAATGTTTGGGCTCTTCCAGAAGACTGAGCCAGTGAATGGAAAAATGTAGCTTAGCATGGCTCATTATGACTTTCAAAACCTGCAGATAATGGCCGTAAATAAGGGGGTGCACAGTGAATCGAACAGGGATGTAATTTAGTGACTAGAAAACATATTAAGCCTACAGTGTAAAAACTGCTTTGAAAATAGTTTCCTCTGGCTGCAATTTATTTTACTTTATTTTTAAAGATACAGGAGGAAGAATAAGGGGTGGGGCAGGTAAGGAGGCTTGGCTAAACTTAGCAAAAATGCTTGACTTTTAATGGAAATGTTCAACTAATGCAGGTAAGATAAAAATCTAGGGGAAACTGGGTTGAAGCCAGATTTGATATCAGCAACCCATTTTTTTTTTTTATGAGACAAGCCAGTTGTTGGCATTTTTTTCTTCTCTGATTGAATTGGAAAAAACGTTCTCTCACTATGGAGGTATGTCAACAACTTGTGAAAGGAAACACACGTCTTTCCATTCTTTCCATGAACTCACTTCCTCCAACCTTTTCTTAACCCCCAGGGCCAAAGAGCTCCGTTACAGAGTCTGCCAGGTAATGGGAGATGGTGATAAGCAGTGGCTTGTGCATGAGGGTCTCCCGATCAGCGTTAAGATTCTGCCCGTGTCGTCTCTATCGGGCGGCTGCATTTCTCCTGGTGTAGCGAAGCTCTGTTGTTAAGATATGGGTCCATTATCCATATCAGACAAAGGCACAAAAGGAACATAATGAGGTGTGTGTGTGTCAAGGTCCATGTTACTCCAACAAAGGTTAGGAGAATGGAAGCAAGGAGTGCAAGATCAAATCCAGGGAGTGGTAAGGATTTCAACAGCTTAAATGGATTATCAGAAACGAAAATGGCAAATCCATAGGTCTCTGTGAGTGACGCGGCACCCAAAATCCTGTTAGCCAATGTTCCACTGAAGGGAATGAAACACAGACGGTTTCACCGGATGCGCCATGACATATAAAAGAAGATGGTGGACAAGTAAGACTATGGGCTTGGAGCCAGTATCCACAGACTGGCTCTCGTCTGCAAGTTTTAGCTCTCTACCAGACAAGGGTGTGTGTGTGTGTGTGTGTGTGCCTATCTGGAAAAATGTAACAAATTTCAGTGACTTTAATTAGTTCCCTCTGTCATGCAGTTTGCTTTTGGGGTCAATGTTCAATTTCACCTTCCCAAATCTGGGACAAACCCACTGATGGGGGTGCCAAGGAAAAGGGAATTTAAATCCCGCCATCTTCAAGATAGCTACTGTCAAAAACCACTGATGGTAACCAAACACCCCACACAATACCATCCTTTAAAGAAGAAAAAATAACACTTGGGTATGTCTCATGCAGTTTCTACACCTGTAGCCAGGCTACTTATTGCATAAATACTGACACTGCTAAGGAAAACAAGAGAGAAAATAGAGATCTACCTAGCTCTAAAACAAACCAAAACAAAAACACAAACACAAATGACAAAAAAGCAAAACAAAACAAAACAAAACTTATGTCAAAACATACATTTATGGAATAGTTAAGAGTAAGGAATTTCCTCCCTTCCGAACCATTCAGCTTGAAGGACAGTCACATTTAAAATACGATTCCATTAATTTTCAATCAGTGTATGCTCTTCCGGCTACTTCTATTTTGTTTATCAGAGTGCTGGTATAAATCACGGCACGTTCATCATTATTTCACCTTTACAGCCAGTAAATAAATGGCTGTCACATCAGCGAGGGGTGGAAGATGGGAACGAGGATACCATATAAAGGCTTATGGGCTGATTTAAATGAACTACGGACAGAAGATTTATTTTTTAAATGTTTTCAAGGCTCTAAGACATATATCTACTAATCTACATTCCACACAATCAAGATCAGTATCTGAATACATGCTTATATTTTCAGCCAATAGTTCCAAGGTAGACATAAATGAAAGATGTTAATGGGGTGACAGGGGGGATGTGAATTGGGATCATTCAAATATGACACACTTTGGGGGCGCCTGGGTGGCTCAGCTGGTTGAGACTCTGACTTCAGCTCAGGTCATGATCTCACAGATCGTGGCTTCGCACCCCACGTCAGGCTCTGGGCTAACAGCTCAGAGCCTGGAGCCCTGCTTCAGGTTCTCTGTCTCCCTTTCTCTGTCCCTCCCACATTCACGCTCTTTCTCTGTCTCTCCTTCTCAAAAATAAACCTAAGAAAAAGAAACACACCAAATACGACACACTCTGGAACGCACTGATGTTGTTAAATGGAAGTGAGCAAGGTCCTCCTTGGTTCCATCCTTTGAGCCAACAAGACAAATACCTATAATTCCTCATAGGTAAATGGCAGCGACCATGGCATTCACATACCTAGAAAAGCAGAAGGTGAGACTGTGCCGTTGCTTCTTGAAACCATGACGCTGATCCCCGTCTCCACGAAGGGCACAGAGAAGTCCACCACCTCAGAACGCTCCTCATTGATGGTGAGCGAGCCGACCGCCATGACCGCCCGTTGATAGACCACCTGCACACGAGGCAAAGGAGCACAGCGCCTTTATTCCTCCTTCCCACCGCCCCTGAGCACTGTGGGCCCCAGTCTGGATGACAGCCCTAGGGGGAGGAAGACCACTTACTTCACCGATCATTCCGTTCCATACGTTGTTAACTTTCTTGCCGTGCTTCCCGTTGGTCACCAGGTAGAGGTCATAGGTGAACTTCACGGTGCGGGAGAGCTTCTTCAGGATATCGATGCAGAACCCCTTGCAGCACTTTTTAACATTCATCCCCTCGTTAGTTGAATTGCTGTAGGAAAACACCGCGAGACCGTAGAATATTAGCGCCGGAAGATTTGTTGGCAGTCATTACCTATACGCTTCCACTATTTCCATGTGGGAAACAGAGGCTCAAAAATGAGGACGTGGCTTTTCCAAGGACATGCAGTAGTTTACAACAGCACAGGTAGAAGGTGTTCTTTTTTTTTTTTATTTTTTCAATGTTTATTTATTTTTGGGACAGAGAGAGACAGAGCATGAACGGGGGAGGGGCAGAGAGAGAGGGACACACAGAATCGGAAACAGGCTCCAGGCTCTGAGCCATCAGCCCAGAGCCCGACGCGGGGCTCGAACTCCCGGACCGTGAGATCGTGACCTGGCTGAAGTCGGACGCTTAACCGACTGTGCCACCCAGGCGCCCCAAGGTAGAAGGTGTTCTTAAGGATGAGCGTAACCATGACAATGGCTAACTTTTATTGAGTGATTATTATTTGTACCATGTACCATGCTTTCTACTAATTGTTGGATTACCCTTCGTGACATTTCTCTTAGGTAGTATTTGTCTCCCCCATTACACTGATAAGAGTTACTGCCTCTTATTCTTTTTTTAAATTTTTTAACGCTTAATTTTGAGAGAGATAGAAAGGGGGAGGGAGGGAGAGAGCGAGAGACAGAGAGACAGAGAAACATAGCGTGAGCAGGGAAAGGACAGAGAGGCATAGAGGGAGACACAGAATCCGAAGCAGGCTCCAGGCTCTGAGCTCTTAGCACAGAGCCTGACACGGGGCTCACACTCACGCCCTGTGAGATCATGACCTGAGCTGAAGTCAGACACTTAACTGACTTATTCTTAAGTTTATAACACATACAACCTCTTTTGACCAGAGTTCAGTAACATGATCTAAGCCACACTATAAACGCTTACAGGAAAAGAGAAGAAGGAAGGGAGACATAAAACTCTCAGTGGGAGAAGAGTTTTGCTTTATCCTACCACTGCAGATAGAGGTTTGCAACCAAAGAGAAGAAATAACGGTTGCCTTACATAGGAAGGGCACTTTCCTTACTGAGGAAAACTTGGCTGGAATCAGAAGACTTGGGGTCCACCTTGTGCCTGAGTCCACGGACTTAATGTGTCTTGATAGAGTCATCTGTCAAATGAGGGCTCGTTCATTTCATTTTCCCTCCCTCCCTACATAGCAGGAGTGTAAAAGGTGACATACTGAATAGCAGTGTCCTTGATCAGGAAAAAGCCCTGTTAAAATACACAGGGTGCTGGTTTCTTAAAAGCTATCATCAACTACCAAGGTGACATATGTTGCTTTGCACCAGCCACCTTGCTTTATTAACCTGGCCGAGTCATATTCAAAGGACACCCATACAAATCAGAAATGCCTTAAAAAAGGAAGGAAACAGGGTTTTCCCAGTTAGACAGCTCGTGTAGGACGATGAACAGCTCTCTGGGCAATACACTTGGGCTACCTTGTGATGGGGCATCCCATTGGCTCAGCTCTCTGACTTATGCATGTCATGAGATACGTGCTCTGTCTGAATATTCTGTTGCTGGCTCATCTACACAACAGAGTGTTACCTAAGCACCACAGTGATGTTTGTGGAAATCCAACATCACAATAGGAAATCACTTCCATTTCCATATCATAGAAAAAAAAGTAGGTTACACAGTGATGTACACAGAACAGTCCTGGCTATATAAAAACAGATGAGCTTATAAACCATATCTGGATGGAAAAACAATGAAATATGAAGCAAAGCTATTTTTGAATGGCGAGAAATAACTTTTTCTCTTTTTCATATTTTTAGTCCTCCCCCCCAACAACAACTGCAGTGAGTATATACTACATATATAATCAGATATACACATACATCAAGCACCATTGATGTATATCTTTGTCCATGAACATGGGTTCTTTTGACAATGTGACTTTGAGTAATGGAAGCGGGTTGCAAAATGCCATAAACATGATAGAAATGTGTCCTAGGTACATTAAATCAATGGCATGTCCAAATAACGATTTCCTGCTGGGTATTGATCTGTGGCTCTTTGAAAAACATGGTCAGATCCAATTCTCTCTTTTTCTTCCTGGCCACCATGGGCCATGCATCAATGCTTCTTCTCTCCCTCTTCCCACCTGTGTCTCCTTCTCTCTCTTCCCCCTCTCTTCGTCTATCATAGGGTCTTCCTTCCCCTGGTCAGGATTCCTGGGAGAGTCTGGACAGGAGTTATGAATGCCCCAGGCTTAAGATTCAGGGTCACAGGCATACGGTGGTATTCTTTGGCATTGCTGGGAACCTCGGCCAGTTAATGAGTTAATTATCTCCCCTACGTCTCCTAATACTAGGTATATTTATAGATACCCATGGTCATTAATGCATTTTCACCCAACAAGCACCCACTGAGTACCTACTGTGTATAAGACATGGAATTAAACCCTAAGGACACAGGGTGAAAAAGACACATGCAGCGAATGCAACAGATGAATTTATCATGGGAATTCTGGAAACACAGACCCGCTTGTAAGTAGAAATTTTCAATTGGTTCCCATCACAGCCCTTGTATACGTGCGTGGGGGGTGGGGGGCGGCGTGACTTAACTACACAGCCATCTAAGAAATGTGCCCAATGCATCTTTCCCCGCTCCCCACCCTCATCCAAAAGAAAGGATGACGCATAGAAGCCAATGTGGGGAAAGGGATCCAATAAGTGACCCAGCTCTCCAGTTCTGCAGTTTCCCAGTGTGGCGAGTGGACAGGATCACGGCCATGCAAGTCAGACGGAGCCATTTTTCAGGTCCTAGGTCTGCCCCTAACAACCAGGAAGATGCAGATAAGTCTCCTCACTCGTAAGCCTCAGTTTACTTGCAAAGTGAAAAGGTGAGGGCTTACCTTGCGGGATAGTTGGGAAGATGAAAACAAATATGCAAAGCGCCTCTCAGGTAAGTGCTTAAGAATACATATCCTCTCTTCTTACCAACAATTTGACAGTTTGGGGGATTCACTGGCAGTATGGCCGTTTTTCCCCAAAATATCAAGCCAGCTAATTTTTCCTCAATTCTCTCTTTATGCCCTAACACCCAACTAACAGATGAAAAGAAACGCTTGGTTTCTCAGCTCATTTCCTGTCACCTATGTTTTTAGAAGATTGATTTGTGTCCTCAAGACCCCACCATTTGCCAGAAGTGAGAGACAAACACTTTACCCTGGGAGATTATCACCCAGAAAAAATAGAATCATGTTACCTCACAGAATCCTTCTTAGAACAAACCGGCCTGCCTCAGAGATATTACCTTTAGGAAAGGCAATTGATCTGCTATGTGTTAATGTTGGGACGAACGGGCCCCAGTAATTGTCTATGGCTTTCAGACACTTCGATTTCACCTCAATGTTCAGTAAACTTGTCCTGTCGCCAAGCGGGAAAAGGGAAGCCGCAAGCTGCCACCTCCCACAGGAACCAAAAAGGTGAATTTGAACCTGTTAATCTGTTTATATTGTCCAGTAAAAAAAAAAGTCAGTTCTACTAAAGAGAGTAATTTATTGGGGGGTTCATTTTCTCCATACGAATGTGGCTCAGGACTCGGTGACCTACCGTCGTCAACTCCAAGGCTTCTGATTTTAAAGATTTGAAGCTCCTGTTATTGACTGTGGATCCCAAGAGGCCCTACTGGATTGGCCCTACTGAGACAAAGCAGGCATTGCTGTCATAAAGGGGGTGGTGCCCTACTGAGGTTACAGTCTTGGCCTCACACCCAACACTCTGCCTTCTCCATCGGACCACGTTGTACTCCAGGAGCACCTGTCCAAATCAAAACCTCCTGGGACGACGTTCCCACATTTACCCCTTCCATCTCTGCCCCGACCCCCTGCCAGCTCGTCACTCTCTAGCCCTGCCCTGGGCTTCCTTCTGTTGCCTAAACTTGCCAATCTCTCTCCTCCCTCGGGGACTTTGCAGCTGCTGTTCCCTGTACCTGGAAGGCTCCTCCCCGCCGGCCCCCCAGCTTTTCACACGTTCGTCATCCTTTTCTGGGTCATCTTGCATCTCACCTCAAGTTACTCTCTTGTGACACCGCCTTATTTATATCCTTCACCAGGCGTATCCTAACACGGATCTGTCCTTCCTTTCCGGGCTGAGTTGTTTTTGAGCTGTGTACACACTATACTGTAAGATCCCATCCTCTGTCGTCCCAGCTCAGCACAGCTCTATGCCTCACACACGAACTGTGCTTCAAGAATATTTATTTATTGACTAATCTATTCAGAATTTTAACTCCAAAGAAGCTTCTCGTTGATAAAAAAAATTTTTTTCCCTCCAAACCAGAATCTGCCTTCATAATGCATTTAACAATCATATTAAAAAAAAATCTTTGTCCCAAGTGCTGAGCCCTGGGGATTTGCACCCTGTGTAATGAAGGCTTCGGTCAGAATCTGCAGAGTGGGACAAAAAGTATCCAGGTGCTCATCTGTTCAATCATTATCAACATTACTGTGTCATGTTTTGTGGGTCCCTGGTTGTACAAAGACTAAGAACCCATGTTTCCTGTATTTAGGCAGCTTACCCTCCAGGGAGAAAAACAAACTATAAGCCATAAAATCGGGTGATAAAGAGATCGAGTGGTAGGGACTCCATGTTTGAGTTCCTTCAAATTCATGTGTTGAAACTCTCAACTCCAATGTGATGGGGTCAGGAGGTGGGGCCTTTGGGAGGTCATTAGGTCAGAGGGTGAGGGCCTCATGAATGGGATTAGCGTCCTTGGAAACAGACACAGGAGAACTTGCTTCTCTTCTGTCCGTTCTCCACCATGTGATGCTACCGTGAGAGGATGGCCGTCTCAAACCAGAGGGCCCTGGTTGGACACCTTGATCGTGGACTCCAGCCTCCAGAATTATGAGAGGTGTCTGTGTTTAAGCCATGCAATCTGTGGTGACTTGTCACAGTGCCCTGAACAGACCAAGGTACAGAGACACTCCAGGTTTCTTTGGAAGGAGGGAGAACAAACCCAACTTGGGGAGGGAGTGGTTAAGACTTAAAAGACACAGGAGAATTATCCAGATGAAAGGACACACTCAGAAAATACTCACAGATATATTCCAATGGTAGGCTTTTTCCTTTTGGTGAAATCCCCCACAAGGGCCGTGTCTGTATTTGCACCAGAAAACTATAACCAGGGCCTTAGACCTGGTCATAAAGCTTTATGCTTCTCCAAAGGGCCTACATATTAGGGAGAAACTTAACCAGAAGCGCTCATAAAAATGGTCAGTTCTTCCTTTGATTGTTAATAAATGAGGAAACGGCCCAGAGGTGATGTGGGCTTGCTGTCGGTGAGCTGGGACACTTCCAGAAGGTCAGTTCCACGCTGATCACATCATAAGGTCATATGTGAGGGGTACAGCTGTATCATGACCTCCACACAGAGAGAAGTTTTCAAAGTTTTTGAAAAGTTTGTGTCTGGGATATATACAAGAGATGGAAGGAAGCAGATGTGCAGGGCTGGAGGAGGGAGCAGCCAGAAAAATTAAAACATAATTTTTGGGGGGCGCCTGGGTGGCTGAGTCGGTTAAGCTTCCCACTTCGGCTCAGGTCATGATCTTGTGGCTCATGGGTTCAAGCCCCACCTCGGGCTCTGTGCTGACAGCTCGGAGCCTGGAGCCTGCTTTGGCTTCTGTGTCTCCCTCTCTCTGCCCCTCCTCTGCTCGCACTCTGTCTCTGTCTCTCTCTCAAAAATAAATAAACATGAAAATTTTTTTTAAGGAAAGACCAAAGGGGAGGATCAGTTTGGCAGAGAGGTTAAGGACTGGCAGTGAAGCAGGTGGACGGCGTCTGGGTTCTAGGTCCTCCATTTACCAGCTGGATGGCCCTGAACATGTTTCTTAATCTGCCCATAACTCAGTTTAAATCTCTAAGACAGGTAATACCACCTACCTGCAATTGCCGTTGCCGGAAGTAAGTGAATGCAGAACAGCTGGCATAAGTCCAGCTATTTACTGAAGTCTTTAAAAAATCTAGTATCACAGGTTATGATGTACTATTATAATAAGCTATTGTGTATTAAATTTTACTACTATATTACAGATACCACTGTTGTCGATGATACAGGCTGTGTTAAAGGACTGAGCACATCCAACCGACAGCATCCCCGGACTCACTTGATCTTGACGAACTTCCGACACGGCACAGTGTTCCTCACGCACGTCTCGGTCAGCGGGTCGATGTCTTCCACGATGACAAAGGGGGCCTCCTCCAGGGTGACGATGCTCAGATGATTGTCGTCCGGCTCGCAGTCTGAGAAGGACTTGTACCTCGGCCACACGGCGTGCCTGAGGCTCAGGCTCTGGTTCTCCCACTTGCCCACCTGCATCAGGAAGGCAAAGGCACACCTGTGATTTCTTGCAGCACCTTCTAGAAAGGCAAGCCCTTCCCCATAAGAGGTCTGGGACAAGAACCCTACCCATCCTGAGGGCTTTTCTGCTATATACTTCAACATACACTTTGGTGTAGATGCTAAGAAAAACAGACATAAAGGAGAAGAAGAATCCTGGACGGCCCCCAGGCCCGCCTCTCCCAGGCTAATTAATATGGCGGTGGTACCCAAGCACTGAGATTGCTAGATCTCCCCAGGAGATTCCAAGGTTCTGGCAGATTTCGGGACCACTGGCGGCGGGAGAATAGCATGGACCTTTAGCATCAGAGAAATCTAGGCTTGGATTCCCACCTCTGCCATGTACCAGCTGCACAACCCTAGTTAAGCTCTGAGTCACTGTGAACCTCTGTGTGTCACCTATAAATAGCACAACTCCACCTACTGTACAAGGATGTTGTGGCAATTAAACAAGACCGTCTGTGACGAGCAGGCAGCGCAGAGCCCGGCACGTAGTAGGGACTCCACACTTTTTCTTTGAAGTACAGGAGAGAGACAAGGACAGGGAGAAACTTTTAGAAGGTGCCAAGAGAAAGGGTGAGGAGACAGGGAGATGATGCGGGAGAGCTAGAAGGAAGGAGGACGGACAGGAAAGTCAACGCAAGGAGGGTGAGCAGGAGAGGAAACGAAGGGCTTCATTTCAACCTCAGATATTGTTCTACTTAAGTTGCAAATTAAGGTGAACTGCTATTAATTCGGCCTGGAGAGGAGACTTTCAGCGCTTAGCACCAAGACCCGTCAAAACAGCACCGACCTGTTCCCTCTCTAAGCGGCAGCCGGCATGTTAGTGAAATCAAACTGAAGCCTGTATGTTTTGAACCTTAATTTTATTTGACAGCTTATTGGCATTATTCAGACATGCACCGGGAAGAAGCTGCTCCCGTAATCACGCTTTTTCCTTCTTCCTCTCGCTCCCACACGCAATTGCTTGACACCGCGGGTCACAGCTTCGTTTGTAATATCAACCTCAAGGAAACACCTTGTCTGAGATGCTAAGTGCCAAGTCCAGGCTTGTCTGCATTGACGTGACCTGCTCACCTCCCCTCCTGTAACCTGAGTGTCGCCCGAAACGAACTGCAGGCCCATAAAGAGAATTCAAACACGTCGGACGCCGAAAGGGGTGACGGCGTGGAAGGAGATAAGGCAGACGGAGTGCCCTCAGATCGCCTCATCATTTGGACTGGAAAATGTTTGCTGCTTAGAGCACAATGTTCCATGCGGCCAATGGCAAAACTGTCCAGCTTCGGTGATACCTTCTGTTTTATGACAGTAGCATAAGCAGTAAGGTAATCTGGGCAAGCACACTTGCTCATCTGCCTGTGCCGCTATGTGTAACGCAGGCTGGGGAGAATGTTGAGCCCATCACGTTCTTCATTCACTCAACACAGATTTATTGAGCACTGACTATGTCCTGGCACCAGCCAGGAAACAATGATGGATAAACCTATCCATTGGCTGTAGGGCAAAGACGGAACTAATACCAATACATAAGCAAATAGGAGATCTCCAAGCTTTTTCTTTTGGGACAACTTCCATCAATCCCTTTTCTTTCCACTTCTCTTGGAAAACGCAAACCTTCAAGAGCAGCTGACTAGTTTAGTTGGTAAGAGAATGGCTTACTGCAGTCAAACAGAACTAAGTGTTGATCCCGGCTTCACCCATGAGCTGGCTCGCCTTAGGAAAGTCACTTAACCTCTCTGAGCTTTATCTGCAAAATGCAGATGGCACCAGGTTATGCCTTTCAGGACTGTGGGGAGCTCTGGATGAGCCAAAATGAACGCGAAGCACTGAGCACAGAACTCAGCATGTAACGTACATGGTGGCTGCCATCACTTTTTTATTGTTGTAGTTAGCGTTCAAGACTTGGCTCAAATATCACCTAATCGGGAAGGGCATTCCTGCTCTCCCCAGTAACACAGAACTTTGCACCTCTCCATGGCAGCTCTTTCATGCCGTCTCATAAGGGTGTCACTTTTGAGCACTCCTGTGTAGGCAGGAAATGTATCAATATTGCCAGTTACTCTGATCCCCACAAATCCTACAGGTTAAGGATTATTATTCCAACTTCACAGTTCAGAGAACTGAAGCACAGAGACGTTGTGTAACCTGCCCAAACTCAAGCAGCTGGGAAGTGAGGGAACCAGAACCCTACCATAGGGCTGTGTGAATACAAACGTGCTTCTATTAAGTGGTCCGTGGTAACTGTAGTATAGCTCCAAGACCCTTCCTTCCCAGCAGAGACAGCCCCGGATGTCCCAAGAAACATAAATTAACACAAAGACTGTTTAGCCAGCAGAATCTTTGGTGATGTCATTGACCACATCTTGTCCCCTACACCGTGGAGTCAGGCAAAGGTCCCCGCCCAAGGCTGACTGCTGGGGAGAGAGGTGGCGAAGGTTTCCTGGAGTGCAGTAACTCCCCAGATCTCCCTAAGTTGGTCTCTCCCTTCCCATGTCTATGTAAGCACCCACCGGTCAGCCAAGGAGGGTGGAAGCAGGTGGTGGTTGGAAAAACTTGATCAGGGCTGAAGCTGCGGTTTCCATGCTGCCCTACATCTTGAGAGCCCCCTCCTCCTCTGAGTCTGACAGGCTGCTCTGGTAGGCTCCCCAGGTCCCCAAATCCAGGCCCCAGGATTCTATATACCACATAGGAGAAAACAGAGTGCCTTCACTTTACCCTCCCATATGCATTTTCACAAGGGATTTGAACGGAGTCAGTCCAGTGTTTGTAGATAGGATTAACAGAGATTTCTTCACTCCATAAGTATTTATGGAGTGGCCCTTCAGGTATCAAGCACTACACTAGACACCAAGGAGAATGTCAGGCATGCAGTGAAGTTTCTACTTGCATGGAATTTTTATGCTAATTGGGAAGACAGACATGAGTCAAATAATCACACAAAAACATACACCATACGAACTGGGAGGAAGAAAGAAAAATTGGGTCTAAGAGAGCAAATGGGGGGGGGGTGAAGAAATCCCAAAGGGGTTCCCTGAGGAGGTGGCACTGAAACCAAGATTGGAAGTCCAAGATGAGTGGTGGGGGGCTGGTTTGGGGGAGCGAAGGAAGGAAGGGAAAGCACTCCACACACGCAGGGGCCAGATGATGCAAAGCCCTGCAGGTCCCCGTGAGGAGCTGAGATTTACCTCAAGAGTTCATCCAGTCTGTTCGCCAGGAGGGAAAAGATGAATGGAAGTCACTGGGGATATATGTCCCTCTGAAACCTGGATGAAGGTGGGAGTTCTATGACCCCTCAATTCATCCTTGTTTTCCTTTCTTTTTTTAGAATGTTTATTTATTTTTGAAAGACAGAGTGCAAGTAGGGGAGGGGCAGAGAGAGCGAGAGGGAGACACAGAATCCAAAGCAGGTTCCAAACTGTCAGCCCAGAGCCCGATGCGGGGCTCGAACCCACAAACCGTGAGATCATGAGCTGAGCCGAAGTTGGGAGCTTAACCGACTGAGCCACCCAAGTGCCCCCATCCTTGTTTTCTGTTTCTTGACGGGAAATTTTAAACTTATGCAAAAGTGGACTAGGGTAATGAATCACCATCTTCCCATTCTCTAGTGGCAATAATTACTAACTCATGGCCAATCTTGTTTCATTTATACTGCCACCCACTTCCCCTGTATTACACTGAAGGAACTCCCAGACGTGGTAACATTTCATTCACAAGTCCTTAATTCGATTTAAATATCCAATTTCTGTTTGCGTAATAATATTATACCTCAATAAGCTACGTGTTTCTCTGATGAGATGACAATTTCCCAGGCTAGGAGGGATTTTAAAATACACACTGATGGATTTTGAGGATCGCAGCTTCTAAACTCAGGGCCTGGCGAAAGGAGGGAGTTAATGGACAGCTGCTGATCGAATCAATGAGCACCTGACCTGAATTCTTAAAAATGTCCGTGAGTCGGAAACCACTAGTAGACCGATCAGTGTGTGCACGTTCGCCTCAGCTATGGAATCTTGCACCCTCAGCAAAACACTGAGGTACCGAAACCTATATTCTCCCCTTCACTCACGCTTCACATCGACTTCAGTCCCCCACACGCAGAGCCACTGAGAGAGGCTGCCAAAAAGCCTCTGTGTATTACATTTTCCAGACACATCCAAGACCATCATGCCAATGCCAATTTAAAAGGGACTCTGGCCGCTCTCAAGTGTTCGACAGGACGTCAACAGTCAAAGGAATAAACCCTGAATTGAGAGGAACCTTCACTCACATCACCTATGCTTGCCTCAGTGTCCACAGGCACTAAATGGGCACAGAATATGAATTCCGCACGTGCCCTTCTCTAACAGTCGTATCCCAAACCGGAAGGACCCCGTGTACCCTGAGGACAGTAGTGATCCAGCACTCTCCCGGCTCCCGTCTTTGTGCTGAGGGTGACTGTCCTGCTATTCTCTAAACTGGACCTTTTTCTTGCTCCAGGGTCGTGCACACCCCACGTGGCAGAGTCCATAACTTTAGGTCAGCAGTCCTGCCTGACCTGGAGGAGTCCGTACATTTCCTGGCCGCGACAGTCCCCCTGGTGTAAGTTCTCAAGGCATCAGAGCAACTGAAGTGATACAGTCACCGTGGAAGCCATGGTCCTGTCTTTGGAGCCCAAAGGGAAAATGAAGTTCCATGAGGCCTTGCCAAACTTCCAGTTAGATCTACACACGATCGGGACAGGAAGCCACACTTGTGCATGTCTGTGTTGGATACACCCACGTGGACGCGCACATACCGACCCATCAGCTTCCCAGGGATCAGCCTCATCCCCACAGGGACCGTTCATTTCTCTCCCTCACATGGCACAGAGGGAGAGGAGACAGAATAATTAATACCATGAGCCTTGGGGTCAGAGAGACAGGCTCAAATCCCTGTGGCCCCATGCAAGCCACAGCATCTTTCTGAACTTCAGTTCCATCAACCACCAAATGAAAATATTTCAATTTCATTATGGTGCCTTGAAGATTAGCAGCGAGATGATGGTGGCAAACGTCTCTGGATCCACAGCAAGTTCTCCCTATGTGGCTCTGTTATCGTTAATCCAACCTTTCTTAAGCCTTTCTTTGGGAAAACAGTGAGCCTCTGCAGCAGAAGCGCCGGCTGAGGAGGCAGAGACCCGACTTCCCTTGACAACACGCCCTTGACCTTTGATCTCATTGGGTCTCAGTCTCTTCCCCTGTGACAGAGATGGGGAGTGAGGGTGGACCCAATGATCTCTAAGGTCTTTCGGATCTAAAGCTCCATGCAAAGCACGGGAGAAGTTGCCCTCCAGCTCCCTCCTTATCGGGATCAGGGTGACAGAGAATTAGAAAGGGGTGAATGAAGGCTGTGTAGCTTGCAACTTGATGTTTAATTATGGAGAATTCTAAACAGTGGCCCTGTCCCTGCAGAGGCCCAGGTGACATGCCCAACTCTGAAGAAGACAGGATGGCTCGGAGAACCAAGCTGGAAGGCGGAGAAGAAAGAACGAGGTCACCAGAGCCTTCTTGGTTGGGAGTTGTCTGCTGCACAGAAGCCAGCGGTGCCCAAATCTGAAGCTTCGCTCAAAGCTGGCTCTTGCTGGTTCTCTGCAGAGGGGTGTGGGTTCAAACCCTGACGTGGCCAAGCCCCAGCTGTGGGAACTTGGACGATGATGATACAGCCAATCATTAACATTCATTGGGGGGTTTGATAAAGCCAATCATTAACATTTATTGGGGGTTTTACTGTGTGTTTCTAAGCACAGTGCTGAGAATTTTCCATGCGTTATCTGACTCAGTTCTCAGAACAACTCCAGAAGGTGAGGAAGGATGATTGTCCTCATTGCTCTGTAGGTAAACTGAAGCTCAAAGAGACCTGTTTTGTGCAGGTCACAACGTAAATGGCAAAGCAAGAACTGAAACTCTGTCGGTAAAACCCAGCGTGCTGCTTAATCTCTAGGAAATTTGGTTTCTCCCTTTATTTTTATTTTTTTGAGAGAGAGAGGGCACGAGTGAGATGAAGAGAGACAGAGAGAGAGAGAGAGAGAGAGAGAGAGAGAGAGAGAGAGAGAAGCGGGGTCACCTGAAGCGAGGCTCATGTTTTACCTGAAGTGGGGCTCTAGCTCACCTGAGCTTTCTTTATATTTTAAAGGTAATTAATAGTGCCCTCCTTACAGACTGGCTGTGAGGATCACACAAGATGATAAAAATAAGACTTCCCGTTTCCACCAGTCTGGGGAGCTATACATATTAATTCGCGTAATTCTATAAATAGACACATGAACAAGATGCTACTACTGTTATCTCTGGGTCATCGATGACGGGACCGAGGCACGGGCACAGGGCTTAAGCAGCTTGTCCAGTATCTACGGCCTGAGAGTGAGATAATCAGGATCTGAACCCAGGACTCACTTTTAAATCAGGGAAGAAATGCAACTAGAAGTTTTTGCTGGAGAAAAAAAAATAAAGAAAGAAAGAAAGAAAGAAAGAAAGAGAGAGAGGGAGAGAGAGAGAGAGAGAGAGAGAGAGAGAGAGAGAGAGAGAGAAAAGAAAAATTTGATAGTGGAGAAACCCAATAAACACCTCCTCAGCCAGATGATTAAGATAAGTATCAACAGGGGTGGGCCAGTTTGGTAGTAGGTCCCCTCGATACGACATGAAGGCAGTGCTGCCCCACCTCTGTGGTCTCTTCTTCCCAAGACACGTAACTCAGTCCGATGATAAGAAAAATATCAGAAAAATCCCAGTGTAAGGACATCCTTAAAAATAGCTGACCGACACTCCTCAAAACTGTGGAGGTCATCAAAAAACAAGGAAAGGCCGAGAAACCGCCACAGCCAAGAGGAGCCTGGGGAGACCTTGTAATTAAATATCATGGGGTGCCCCGGATGAGGTGAGGGGATGGAACAGGAAAAAAAGAAACATTAGATAAAAACTAGGGAGGGGCACCTGGGTGGCTCAGTCCATTAAGTGTCTGCCTTTGGCTCAGGGCATGATCTTGCAGTTTCTGAGTTTGAGCCCTTCGTCGGGCTCTGTGCTGACGGCTCAGAGCCTGGAGCCTGTTACAGATTCTGTGTCCCCTCTCTCTCTGCCCCTCCCCTGCTCATGAGTGCGCGCACGCTCTCTCTCTCAAAAATAAACTTAAAAAAAAAGAATAGGCACATGGCCCTTACTTGGCAAATCAGTACACTTGGTGCCTGAGCCACAGTGATTGGCTCATGAATGTGCATGTGACCTAAGCTGAGCCAATGGGAGTTTTCCCTGGGACTTGTACTGGGATGATTAGCATAGGGTGGTGTGACAGAAGAACCTATCAGAGACTACAGAACTAAGAAATAAAGAAGACAGCAATAAAGTCTGGATGGCATTGCTTGAGCTCTTATAATAAGAAAAGTTGACATTCACTGGGCACTTAGTATGTATTAGGCACTATTCTTAGCACTATTTTAATTCTTATAAACACTCTATATACAACAAATAGGCACAGGCAGGCAATTTTTTTAATCTCTATCATGAATTTTTTTTATAATTAAAAACAGTCCCAAACTCACCCAAATAGACTGTGTGGGAGGAGAAAAAGAATCTTTACCTTCAAAATAAACTGAATTTTGGTGATAAACCTTTGAGTGTTTTTCTGCAAATATACTAAGGTTTTGAGGACAAAGAAAAATAATTGACCTCTGATGGAGAAAAGTGATTCTGTTAAAAGAACCATAAAGAGGGGAAATTAACTTTGTAATGATTTTTTTTATCCATTTTTATTAATAAAATTTAAATACAGTGCCTTTAGAAAGCTAATCTCTCTTCAGCTCTTGGAAAATGTTTTGTGAAAGGGCACCGATTACTTATCAAAATGTTCAGCTGCTATTTTCTCAGGGCAGAGACAATTTCATCTCCAGAAACTGTCATAAGTTAGCATTCACCCCTTCGTGTCTGGGTAAATTTGGAGAGATGTCACAGAGGCCACAAGTGGCTGGAAGAAATTAGGTGATGAAAAGATGTTTGTGGCTCTCCTTTCAAAGTGATATGTTTGATCTTACTTGATCTGTTCATGAAATGCTTACAAGAGACAATTAAAATCTCCTCATAACTGGTTTTCTGGGCTCCCAAGCCACCCCCTAAGAACATATCAAAATGCCAAAATCACACATCTACCTTTACTCAAATCCTTCCATGACTCATACTGCTTACACAATCAAATGCAGACTCCCCTTAACATTGATGGACCCTACAACAATCAATCAATCTCACCAATTTCCCTGCTCTCTCCTTTCTGTCCTTTTCCTCTCTCTCAGACACCCTAGACATACCCTCATGCTGGACATTTGCATGTACACCTCCAAACACAGATACACTCGCACCTACACATACTCATATATGTACACATATTCGGATATATATCAGTCTACCTAAACATCTACACATAAACCCAAAGACAAACCCACACCTATACATACACACACTCACACCTACCCAAATTCCCAATGCAGGCATATATACACTCATATCTACCCATACATGCACGACGACCCATATACACATACCCTGCACACACACGCACACCTCTACGCACTCGCAACAACGCGTACACTTTTCCCTTCTCGTAAACACTCCCCGATCGACACCTACTTTCCTGCCTTTGCCTGCACTGTTTCTTCTACCTGAAATCCCTCCCCTTGTCACCTCCACAGATTGAAATCCTGCCCATGCTTTCCAGCTCTTGCATGGAGCCTAATCCTCCAGCTGGAATGCCTTTCTGCATTTCCTGTGCCTTTGGAACATCCCCTCCCGCTCTTGAATGCTCTCACTTCTTCATGCGTGGCTCGGTAGGTGCATCTGGTGCTTTACTGCTGTATACTCTTCCAGGCACCGCAGGAGGCTCTGGGACCACAACAGTGAACAGGGCAGGCCCAGCCCCCATCCCCAGAGTTGCCAATCTGGCTGGAGAAGAGGAGTCAAAGCTCAATGGCAACAAAGGGAGATAGTGGTCACGCTGGGAGTGAGCACAGGATGCTACCGAAGACACAGCTTCCTGCTCTGGAAGGGAACCAAAAAATGCTTCCAACAGGAAGTGACTTCCAACTCTGAGCCAGACCAGCAGGGCCGGTAGGTGGCTTGTTAAGGGGTTCCGTCTTTATCCTCAGGGCGAGTGAAGTGTGTGGAGGGGTGGGGGCAGGGATTCTTGAATACTTTTAATCAGGGGAGGGATAAAATTGGTCTGACGTATTAGAACACTTCTTCCCAACGCAGTGCAGAGGAATGGTTTGGGGCTCAAAGTTTCTGGATGCAGATGGGCTGGGAGGCAGCTGCATTGACCTGGGACACAGGACCCCCTGGTGAGGCCGGAATGAACTTGAGATCTGCAGGGGGAACAACCAACACAACTTAGAGACTGACTGAATGGCTGGGGGCGGGAGCTGAGACCGAGGTTGTCTTGACTGGTAATTCTGTTGAAACAGTCCGTCCTGGCCCAGCTTCTACAACCACACAACCCACTTCGGCCGCAGCACAGGGCTCACCCACCAGCCAGTTCAATAAATATTTGCTGAATGGAACTCGATTCAGACTGTAGCATACTGTCCTTTTTCACTTAGAATTCAAAGTTAAAAGAGGAGAGTAGCCTGTTTACCCAGCTCCTCTCCTTGGAGACAAGACAATAGGGATTGCTAAATTAAAAATCAGAGAGGAAATTTATTAAAACCGACAATGAGGGGCGCCTGGATGGCGCAGTCGGTTAAGCGTCCGACTTCAGCCAGGTCACGATCTCGCGGTCTGGGAGTTCGAGCCCCGCGTCAGGCTCTGGGCTGATGGCTCAGAGCCTGGAGCCTGTTTCCGATTCTGTGTCTCCCTCTCTCTCTGCCCCTCTCCCGTTCATGCTCTGTCTCTCTCTGTCCCAAAATTAAATAAACGTTGAAAAAAAAAAAGAGAAAACCTTTTTAAAAAAAAAAAAAAAAAAAAAAAAAAAAAAAAAAAAAAACCGACAATGGAAGCAGAGTTCACACTGCCTCTGCTCCAGGTTGACCGGCGCTGCTTAGCTCATTTCATAACCAAAGGGCAAACAGGCCTTAAAACAAACACTTGGCGTGTGCGAAACATCGCAACACGTTTCACTCCAGATAATAAGCAGTGATTTACTCCCAAGCTGGAGAAAATATGAGTAATTAACTCTTCAGGAAGATGAATTTAAGGAGAAAAACAAAACAAACAGGAGGCCAATTTCTCTCCACCTGAAATATAAAGTCTTCCAAAGGACATGAGATAAATGGCCGTGAAGGGAATTTAAAATGATTTAATGTCCATACTTAGCATAAACAGCATCATCGATTAGCATCACTTCTTGCCTCAGCATGCAAATCTAACACAAAACAAGCTGATGGCAGCTTTACACACGAGTAATTTTGTGTCGTGGGCTGATGCTTGGAAGCAAAAGCGGATCTGAATTCGATTGATCAGGAAGCCACAATGAGGGTGTCTGAGTCACGACCGTGGCCTGATAGGAAGTTGAAATGTGTTCTACCTAGTGTACGTCGCACTTGAGCCCAGTGGTTTTTGTTTTCAACCAAGACCCAATCTAAAGCTCATCCCAGATGGTTACAGTCTGCTGAAACCAGAGGTCACACTGACCCCAGCTTTCTCCTGCCCCATATACACGAACAAGCTTCTACACAGAAATTGCTCAAGGGGCGCCTGGGTGGCCCAGTGGGTTAGGCGTCCGACTTCGGCTCAGGTCATGATCTCCCGGTTTGTGAGTTTGAGCCCCATGATGGGCTCTGTGCTGACAGCTCAGAGCCCGGAGCCTGCTTCAGACCCTCTGTCTCCCCCTCTCTCTGCCCTTCCCCTACTCATGCTCTCTCTCTCTCTCTCAAAAATAAACAAACATTAAAAATAAAATAAAATTTAAAAAAAAGAAAGAAACCACTCAAGAGCAGTGTGGGTCACTTTGTCTTGGAGGCCATGGGGCCTCAGATGGCTGCTGGCAGAGGGAAATAGAGAGCTGCTTTTCGCATAATGAGGCCCAGGGTCTGCTTCTTTTAAATGCAAGTATTCAAGGGTGGGGGGACCATGAGCCTTGGGTGTGAACAAGACCTTCTTGGGGGCCGATTAAGAATGCGGCCTCCTAGATCTCTGGAAGGCTTGCATCAGTAGGTCTGGGAGGAGGCCTGGGAATCTGCCTTTTCAGCCGGGATCCTAGGTCACTCGGCTGGGGGTGCTGTGAGGACCGTATGTTGGGAAGCACCTAAAAGGATCAGACCTCCGGCTACCAGCAGGATTAAAAACAGAAGTAAGTAAAAGACGGGATCTTTTTTCTCAGGTTACTTACGTAACCAGTGGCAATTGCCAGCAGATCTAAAATGAGTTTAATCAGCTATTAGAGCCTTAATTAAATTCCTCTCAGTTGAAATTTCAGAATTGCCTAATTGTTACACAGCTCACATTGGAGGAGTTGTTTTTTTTTTTTTTTTTTTCTCCCAGAATAACCGCTCTCAGGATCATCTAATAACTTTACGGATAACAGCGTCAACTGTCTGAAAATCCAGCACTGATCTGGTCATTCACGGAGACACGCTTTGATGGCTGCTACCTCCAACAACAACCCGCGTATCTGCTCCCCTTCTCTTGAGATTCGGGAGAAGAGCGCAATGTTGGTTCAGTCTCACATTTAAAAGTGAAAGTCTCTGGAACAATGAGCTGCCATGTTCTTGCGAAGTTCATTTATAATCTTCAGGCCTCCAGAGTCCCTCTGTTCCCAGGTCCCCAGGGATGGATAAAAGTTCTATTTCTTTGGTTTACTTTTAATTTTTTTTGCGGGCTCTTAGAAGTGATGGGTCCTGGTAATTAGCTCAACAGTTAATAGTGTTTTCTTTCTCTTCTTTGGCTCCACATTGGAATGGTACAACATTAGAAACTTGAAAAATCAGCAGAACATTAAAAAGAGCTCTCTCATAATTAGTAATTAACTTTTTGCACATGCTCTCGGGATGTATTGGTCGGTCCTGCTCCCCGCTGCAGTGATGACGATTAGGTAATTAATAACTATAATAACCACTGTCTTTAGGTGCTGTCATCACCTGACATGTCTTTTGTCATCTCAGCCTGAGATGAGAAACCCAGAACAGGGCGCTGTGCTGAGGGAACATTCCATGGATTAGTCTGAAAGATCCTGCCGCAGAAAGAGTCATGTCCTGGGGAGATGGGACTCCGGAGGCATGGGAGGAGGGGAAAGAACAGCTAGAGGTGGTGGCCTCGTAGGTCTCTTTCACATACGCCCGCTTTGTTTCCTCAGTTTACCTGTGAGCTGATGCTTCTGAGGGCTTTGGATTCCTCCACGGGAAAGGCTCTTACCACAGGACTGCAGTCAGCCCTTGACGTTGAATTCTACTGCTACTAACACCCATCCAAAAGGCGATTAGAATAATAATAGATCAGAGGGGAAAAAAATCAACCTCTCAAATGTGAACTGAGTGACAATTAGGTAATTTGGGGATTTCAACCAAGAGGAATGTAATTAAGGCTCTAACAGCTGATTAGACTTCTTCGCCTCTGTGGTAATCTCCAACCATTACATAAGGGGCCGTGGAAGGGAGGGTTCCACTGTCCCTTTGTATCACGGTGTGCTTGAGATGGTGACGGTCAAGACCGAGCGACTCTGTTTTACATTGCTGCACGTGTGGCTATCATAACTCGAACATGAACTTGGCTGAGCTCTTCAAAAGGCTGTTGCCTTGGACAAGAAAACCAGAGTGGATGCAGGTCTGCAGAAAGAGCCCAGGCAGAGATGTGAAAGGAAATGAGACAATCACAGGGTTTGGAATGGAGTGGGAGGGATCGGGTGGGGGGGAGAGGCACATAACACAGAATGAGAACCTGACCCATGGTCGGACCTCTATAACACTAATAGCGGTAACCGCGGTCATTTTTAACCCCTTCGCCAAGACAGTTTTGAAATTCGCTCAAGATTTCCCTTTTGACCTTCCAGTGTACTTTTTTCCGGGCAACTTTGAAAGATCAGTGTGGCTTCTGCTTGTAAGTGAAATGAAATGCCACTTGTGATCTGGCAGAGTAAAGAGCTCTCTGTTGATTGCTTACCGGAATGGTATTTAGCATTGTCGGCAAACGTTAGGGTGAAGTCTGGGCTGATACCTGGGGGGACCCCTCGTTGGTCGGGATTATCAAGTCATTCTTCATTCTTATCAGCCTGCAGATTCGGACAGGACTGGGCATGACTATGGATGGGACTCTTCCTTTTTACTCTTGGGCAACTTCTTCTTCTTCTTTTTAATGAAAACCTTGACAAGTGGCAAAAATTTGGGACCGAGCGTGTAACAGTTTATAAAAGGAGATAAGTTCCAGGTAATTAAATTGCAGACCAGAGAAGCAAGAGACTTCAATGCATCAACCTGTCTGGAGGGATGGAACAGGCCAGAAGCTGATGGTTTTCCTCACTCAGCATTATGTAAAAAAGCCAATTCCAGTTGGACCTCTGCCCTGAACGAAGTTAACCTCATTGACGGCGTCTGCAGAGTTTTAAAATGCGGTTAAAAGACCTGAGGGTATCGATTCACTGCAAGGCATTTCAGCCCCTTGCCTGAGAGGCTCCTGGGTCGTCAAAGTGGGGCGTTTGGAGCTTGGTGTCAGGTCTCTGCTGGGCATTTGTTCTTCAGTATCTGGGGCAAAATAATAAACTTAAACCTTTGAGCTGCACGGTTTCCTTCTTCCAGACAAAAAGGGTGAGCCAGGGGTTGGTGCGTGAGGCCCTGCTGGTTATCATGAGGACACTAACCAAAGCCCCTGTGAGTGGCTGAAATCCATTGCTCTGATGAAATGCACTGATCACACTTCCAATTCTCCTTAGGTAAGACGGTATTTTGACAATCATTTTTCTTTGCTCAGCTCTGCCCCCAAACTACATAGCTCCAGGCTTGTCTGAGCCCTAAAGTATTCCAGTGAGAGGATCCTTTGAAATACTAAAGCCAACAGAAGATTTAACGGGGAGGAAACGTAATAAGCTTATCCACAGCTTTGCCCACTATTAAACTCATGATTAGTAGGAGGCAGTGGGGGAGAGAAGGATCCCCTTAGGATGGGCTAGATGAGACTCACTATTGCAGAACACTGAGCCTAAGCAACCCTCCACTGTCAATCCAATTTCACCCAAACCGATTATTCTCATCTTGGACGCTAATGAGCAATTCCAGAGCCCTGGAGTTACTCAGATGAAATTCGGATCTTGGTGACCAACCAGGCAGCTACTTGGCATTTTCCATTGAATTATACTGGCAAACTCGTATTTTAAAAGACTCTTGGAGTCAGAAGACCCAAGTTCAAGTTCAACTACATGGCCTACAAGCTGTGTCACCTAACTTAAAGCTTTCCAGATCTGCACAAATTGTTTCCAATGATTCTTTTTTTTTTTTTTTAATTTTATTTAGGAGAGAGAAAGAGAGAGAGAGCATGTGCAAGCAGGGGAGAGGGACAGAAGTGGGGGAGAGAGAATCTTAAGTAGGCTCCACGCTCAATATGGAGCCCAATGCAGGGCTCAATCCCACAACCTTGGGATCAGGACCTGAGCTGAAATCAAGAGTCGGATGCTCAACCAACTGAGTTACCCAGGCGCCCCTGTTTCCAATGATTCTGAGCATTAACAACTGATCGGCAAAGCCAGTCTCTAGGCTTTAAGCCACTCAGGGTTGGATTACATGGATGCATAGATAAATTCATTCAATAAATGTTTACTGCATGCCTACTATGTGCCATAAACTGATCTAACACTGGTGATACAGTAGTAAGTAGAGTCAACACTGGGGGTCAGCAAACTTCAGCCAAAGGGCCAAAAGTACTTGTACAGCCCATGACCCAAGAATGGATTTTACATTTTTATTTATATATTTTTTAAGTTTATTTATTTTGAGAGAGAGAGAGAGAGAGAGAATGAAAATGAGTGGTGGGGGGGCAGAGAGCTAGGGAGAGAGAGACAATCCTAAGCGGTGTCCACAATGTCAGCATAGAGCCCGACACTGGGCTTAAACTCACAAACCTCGAGATCATGACCTGAGCCAAAATCAAGAGTTGGGCGCTTGATGAACTGAGCCCTCAAGCATCCCGATGGATTTTACATTTTTATTTTATTTTTAACTTTTTTTTTTTTTTTGAGAAACAGAGAGAGACAGAGCGTGTGTGGTGGAGGGGCAGAGAGAGAGGGAGACACAGAATCCGAAGCAGGCTCCAGGCTCTGAACTGTCAGCACAGAGCCCTATGTGGGGCTCGAACCCACGAACTGTGAGATCATGACCTGAGCCGAAGTCGGATGCTCAACTGACTGAGCCACCCAGGTGCCCCTGGATTTTACGTTTTTAAATGGTTGAAAAGCATCAAAAGAATATCCTGTCACATGGGAAAATTATATGAGATTTGAGTTTGTGTCCATAAATAAAGTTTGATTGGAACACAGCCATGCTCATTTCCTTGTCTGTTGTTTACGGTTGTGTTCACGCTAAAACGGCAGAACTGAATACTTGCCATATAGACAAGTGGCCCACAAAGCTTACAGTATTTACTAGCTGCCTTTTATGTAATGTGTTTGCCAACCCCTGATCTAAGATCCTGTCTATACGGGACCCACCGACTAACCAGAAAAATGAAATTAAAGCTCCAAAGAATTAGTTGTAAAATAAAATAGAGAATGATAAGTACCAGAGGCAGAAAGGTGGAATAAATTGGAGTGGGCATCACAGGTGGGGGAGCAGATCTGCCGGGAGAGGTGAGAAATTACAGGGGTAGAATCAGGGGGGAGCTGCCGAGGAGGCACAGGGGTTGGAAAACCACACTGGGGAGATGTGACTTCTAGATTGAATGAATTGTGTAGACAAATGCACCAAAGTTGAGCTCAAGGGACATGTTTGTTGAAGGAAGTTCAACAAACTGGATGAAGGAAGTTGCCCGTATTGGATAAAACACACACAATATACAAAGGGGAAGAGCGAGAGGGATAGATAAAAGGAAACATCGGGACAGGATCACAGAAGCCCTTGGGTGTTGGGCTGAAATACGCACACATCAGAATTTGGTTGCATAGGAGTTCAAACTGGCAATTCGCCTTGGGGTCCCTGAATGATTTATTCAACACCTGGGGAGACTCTGGTGATTTCACCCATGTCTGGCTGGTATTTGTCATCTCCTACCTCTTTTGGGATTGCCCTATTTTCCAATAATTGTGTCATTTCCTTCATAAACACATTCATACTCGTCAGAACACATGGACACAGTTAGAGGTGGGTTTTTAAACTTCTCTCCATCGCCCTCCTCCAGGGCACGTTAGCCACCCTTTCTCATGGGGGAAAATTCACTTAGAATTGCTTGACTTTGATGATTTTAAATTTAGAAAATCCACAGCGCTCTCATCTATTCTCATCTCTCTTCCCCAATATCCCCCTGGCCATGGGTCCCTGGGACACGCTGTCTTCCCCCAGTTGGTCTGCTCGTCACTCACACCCTCACCCCCACCCTGTTCCAGCCTAGACCTCTTTGTCCGTCACATCACTCGATGTTGTGCCATATGCCCACAAGTATCCCAGCCCGCTTTGTCCTCCGGTCACACCCTCCTGGCACCAAACCCAGGTCATCAATCCAACCACTACCTTACCAGTAAGCCAGTGAGTACAGGCAGAGACATCACACAACCACATAGATCAATACCATCCCAATGCAAGGACTCCCTCTCTGGCCAGAAATCCTTCTCCCTTTTCCTCTCTCCAATTCCCTGGAAACTATTTCAAACCTTAACACGTGCCCATGAGACCGAAGCTCCACCACCCTCATGCCGGCGCCCAGATGATGGATCTGTCTCTTATTTCATAGAGTCTTAGGGACAACCCACATAGCCCGCAGACTTACCTGCCCCTGCACACATGTCTTCCTTCTTCTCTCCTCCAGGAATGCAAGAGGCCTCCCTCTCTCCTCTAGCCTAACACCATCATCTGTGCTCTGGACACAGTCCTCTTCTGCAACCAAGACCACTAGTGGCTTTCTCATTCACCAAACCCAGCAGGTGCATCACATGTGACTCTGAGAGCCCCTCCCATCTTTCATGAGTCTCCCTGCTCTGTGCTGTCACAACCCTACCCTTTCCAGGTTATTTCTCACTTTTTGGACTTTTCCAGCTCTGCCAAAATGCAAGTTCCTCTTTCTCTGCACAGTTTACGTGCCCTGCCCCCTCTCCTGGCCTCAGACCTCCACACTCATGTGTCTCCTACTGCCCACTCTTCAAGTATTACCTCTATGTTGACCACCCTCAGATCTGTCTTAGACCAGCTACTCTCACCTGCCTTAGGAAACCTCAAACTCAATAGACTTAGAGTAAAAGTCACCATGGTACCTTGAGTAAAAAAATAAAACGCACAACTTCTCTCCCATGGGTCAAATATGAGTTCTTGAAACCCCAACCCAGGAAATACTCCTTAATTCATCCGTCTCCCTGCACCCCCATATACATATTAAATCAATCACCCATCTTTGAAAGTTCTAATGTTTGAATATTTTTCCTTGTCCATTTCTTTCCTAACTCAAGATCACCACTCAGCCCTGGCCTGCACTGCTCACAAGTTTCTGCCACAGCCTCCACACTGGTCTCCCTGCTCCAGACAGTGCCTCTCAGCCTGTCCCCCAAGCCAGCACTCTAAATATCTCTGCACATGTAATTGTTCCATTCTCTCCCTTAGAGCCCATTTTTTTAAAGTTTATTTATTTATTTTGAGAGGAAAAGAGAGAGAGAGAGGCTGAGAGAGACTGAGAGAGAGAGAGAGAGAGAGAGAGAGAGAGAGAGAGAGAGAGAGGCTGAGAGAGGCTGAGAGAGAGAGAGAGAGAGAGAGAGAGAGAGAGAATCCCAAGCAGGCTCCATGCTATCAGCACAGAGCTTGACGTGGGGCTCAGACTCATGAACCATGAGATCATGACCTGAGCTGAAATCAAGAGTCTGACGCTCAATTGACAGAGCCACCCAGGTGCCCCTCACCCTTAGAGGCTTTTGATGGCTTCTCACTACACTGGGAATCAAGGGGAAATTCCTGACCACAGTCTTAACGACCCAGCCTGTTCCCAGGTCTCTGCAGCTGTCTGCATCCACGCCAACCTCATTTCTGACAACCAAATCCCTGTTCTTCCCCCACTCCCTACATAGGGGCTCTAGAATCCCACAGGAGTAACCACAGCCTCTGAGTACATCACCTGCCTGCCCCAGAAGACCCACTGAGGGTGGGGACTGTGTTCTGTGCTTTAGTGTCCCTTTTACCCAGCCCAGAGCCTCTTACAGAATAGACACATAAATGGTTAGTACATAAGCAACTGAGTAAATAAATGTACCAATGTGACCTCCATAACCCTGACCTCCCTGCAATCAATTATCAACTTCTTTTGGGCTCTGCTGGTAAAATGTACTGAGAATAATGTGGGTTCTAGAGTTGGCTGAACCTGAATACCAGGAAGTTTACTTCCTGGGCCTTAGTTTCCCCCTCTGTAAAGTGGGCATAATACAAGTAATCCTATCCTCTAATTATTGCAAGAATTAAATAAAATAATGCCTGCAAAGCCCTTATTATCCTGTTAGCCTCATGGTCACGGCTCAACCAGTGTCAACTGTTTTATTACATACAGGGCTCTTAATTCATTCATACGAACCTCCCAGCCTGGCCCATCACAGGTATTCAGTCAAGGTTAGGGCCATCCCATCTACGACGGGCACGTCTTCTTGAGGTTGAAGTTAACCCCTGAATGTAACTCCAGAACAGAAAAGAGCAAGGCATTAATTTGATCAAAACTCTAGGCTGAAGGCTTATGCACCAAGATGACACTTAGGAAATGCGTTTGCTTTCTTCCCCGCGAGGGGAGACAGATATGATCGTCCCTCACTGCTCTCTTTTTTAGATGGAACTGATATTATCTATTAATAAAATTCTGTGCACAGAGAAGAAGGTCCTGCCAAGAACAGCTTGGTGTTATTTTAGCTCTATCCATAAATCCAAAGGCCTGACAATTACTTTTAATTCCATTTGCTAGTTTGAGGAGCTGCGCAATTAATCCATACCATTAATTTCATAACTATAAATACAACCCCAGCTTCTATGGAGCCTTATGCCAAAAAGCGCAACCTTCTGAATGTACTTGTGAGCTCCACTGGCTAAGAAGCTGTATTGGGGGATAAAAGAGGAAAGAAACAGAAAAGGGAAATTTCAGATAATAGACACACTTGGAAGGGCGTCCTGGCTAAACGCTCCATGTCATTACAGGGATAATAATATAAAACCCTGAGTTTACAGAGGCCTTTATGGGCTACCAGTTGGTGTTTATGATCTCATTTCATTTGACGCTCATGGTAGATGGTCACATAAAGGTGAGGAAGATGTTTTTTACCATGTTTTCAGAGGGGTAGCACTAACGTTCATTCAAGGAATGGGGACCAGAAAGTTCAACACATATGTGAAAGGGCTGGAGGCGGTTCTGTGACCGCCAGACCAGGACCCGTGGGAGTGTGTGTTCCCGAGTTATCTCCTCGTGTGGGAGGCAAAGACAAAACAAGGGGATGGTGATGCTTGAATACATTCATCTTCAAAGTCTGAGCCCAGCTCCTTTGAGAAAACAGAATGCCAGCAACAGGCTTCTAGAAACTCACTCAAAATGCAAATAATAATAATAATAACAATGATAATAATAATAATAATAATAAATCCTGATAATTGCCATTTAAAAATCCATATTGCGGGTGTGCCCAGGTGGCTCATTCCATTAAGCGTTTGACTCTTGATTTCGGCTCAGGTCGTAATCTCACGGTTCATGGGTTTGAGCCCTGCATCAAGCTCTGGGCTGACAGCTCGGAGCCTGGACAGCCTGCTTAGGATTCTTGGTCTCCCTCTTTCTCTGCCTCTCCCCAGCTTGTGCTCACTCGCTCGCTCTCTCTCTCAAAAATAAATAAATAAGCATTAAAAAAATCCATATTCCACTTTGCACTTGTCATGTCCTCAACTCTTTCTGTTATATGCCAGGCCCCATACCAGATGTTTGACATGCATTATTTATAATGTCCACAAGTTATAAAGTGCCTGGGCGATCATGTTCCAATAGATTAATTTCTCTGGTCCTATATTTCCTCATCTATAAAATAAAATTATAATATTTACCATTTAGTGTTCTGGTGAACATAAAATGTGGTAACGTGCTAATATGTTTGGCTCAGAGCTGATGTCTCTGTCAATGCTCAGAGGCTGTTAGGCATTTTGTTTTCACTGTTTGGAACTGTATAGGAAAAACAAACTTCATGCTTTTCTCACTCAAATCCTCTGTCTCCTGTAACACTAGGTGATGTCACCTGCGTTGTAGAATTTGGCTGAGAAAAATAATAGAACTTAGTGGTCAGAATCAGAATTAGACAAATGGAGGTTCAAATCCAGTTCACATTCTTGGAACTTAACTTGTCCCCTATATTCTTTAGTTTTCTCATTTATCAAATGGGGACAGGGGCGCACAGATGGCTCAGTTGGTTACGTGTCTGACTCTTGATTCAGCTCTGGTCATGATCTCGCGGTTCGTGAGTTTGAGCCCTGCATCCTCCCCTGCGCTGACAGCACAGAGCCGGTCTGGGTTTCTCTCTCCTTCTCTCTGCCCTTCCCCTGTGCTTGCGCTCTCTAAATAAACAAACAAAATGGGGCTAATAATAGTACCAATCTCCTAGAATTTTTGTTTGAATTAAGAGAATCTAAAAGCTCTTTCTGGAACACAGAATGCACAGGAATCATTTAATAAATGGTAGCTTTAATATCCTCACAGAAAGTCCATGGGGTGGATGTTACTGTTAGTTCCATTTGACTAATGTAGACACTGATTATCTGAGAAATACAAAGAATGACAACTTTTTAGGGTTGGTTTGGGTCTCAGAACTAAGTGTTACCCACGGCCAAACTCAATCCTATAACGTTGACTGAACCCCCTTTCCTAAATGTCTCAGCTGCTAACCAATGCCATGCTCTAATTCCTGCTTTGGCAGAAGGAAAAAAATAGCCTCAGCCCATTTCTGCTGGCCATGGCGCTAACCTTTCTTTGTCTGCATGGACCCCTCCCCTATCTTTTGACAGTGATTTGGGATTTGGGGCTTTGTTTCCAACTTCTGTCCAGATTGATTTATAGTATGACTCGACGAGTGTTCCATATTTTTGAAGCCTCATCCATTTTCAAAGACATGACAATTTCTGAAGGCAAAGCCTCGGGTGCCATTTTGGTAATGAAGCTCAAATCTCACGGTGATGGTTCAAGTTACCAACTCAAATGTTACTTGGGGAGACAGATATGTTCCGTCCTTGCCAAGAAACCCAGCACAAGTCTCTGATTCTGCCTGAATCTTGGTGTCCTCACCTGTCAAAAGGAGTCAAATGGTCCCGCTCTCCTTACAAAAATGGTGCTTGCCAGGATCTGATATCCACGTCTGATTCTTGCCCTCCTTATATATGCCTGTCCTATTTTCTTCAAACACAGTTTAATCACAGAAAGAAAAAACCATACCATCAGCTATGATCTGCTGGTGCACATGGATGCCAGCACTGTGGGAAGTAATGTGAAGAATCCAAATTCTTCCAACTCAGACGGCCCGCTTCAACGTGAAAATGAAACACAACATAAGAGAGAGGCCATTGGTTTCTTCACGTCACTCTGAAACTCCCTTCAAGGGAATAAGAGTTGATGATCTCGTCTTTTTTCAGTTTCAGATTTTTCCCCCTCATACGCATTTCCAATGGAGTCTTTATTTGCACATTGAGAGCAACCAAGATGGTTCAGCCCCAGCCTCTTTCCTTCTCAAACAGGTCCATTCAGTCTGTCTAATTTGCAGAATTATAATTCAAATGGAAGGAAAATAGACTCCGAGAACTCTCTAGATATGATTGCAGTGAGTTTTAAAACACATTTTCAGAAGACAGTGGCTGTAGATAACGAACCGTATGGTGGAGTAATGGGAAATGAACAAGCAGCACACTGCGGGAGTCGGGGGCAATTTACATCTTCAGGTTTGCAGAGGGATGCTGACTGCCTGCGCACAAAGATGCAAGAGACTGATTATGTGGCAGATTTGCATGTGGCTCAGTGGGACGCTCTGAGCGAAGCTCAGGAAGACGCCTGGTCCAGCAGGGAACCTTGTACCTGTAATAGCTTTTCCTGCAAACACTGGGAGCATGTCAACCATGCAGGGATGGGGGTCTCCCAGGGTAGCTTGTCATAATTAAACCAAGGCCAACCTTCACCACCGATACACAAAGAACCTCCTTCTCTACCATATGGTGTCATCAGAGTAAAATGGACTTTAGCGTCTGACAGACATGAGCCGGAATCTAGAAGTTGCCACTTACTTGCTCTCTAACCTTGAGCAAGCCACCATATCTCACAGAGCCTCTGTTTCTTTATACATAAACTAGAGGGGGTGATGATGGTACTCATGTTGAATGTCTGCTAAAAGAACAATCAGGGACACCTGGGTGGCTCAGTCGGTTGGGCGTCCGACTTCGGCTCGGGTCATGATCTCACAGTTTGTGGGTTCAAGTCCCATGTCCGGCTCTGTGCTGACAGCTCAGCGCCTAGAGCCTGCTTTGGATTCTGTGTCTCCATCTTGCTCTCTGCCCCTCCCTAGCTTGCGCTCCATCTCTCTCTCTCTCTCTCTCTCTCAAAAATAAATAAAAATTAAAAAAAAACTAAAAAAAAAAAAAAGAATCAAAGTCACCAATACAAAGCCTCTAGGCTCTAGCCAGAACACAGGAAGTATTTTTTTTTAATCATTAATATTTTATACAACGTGGGGAATTATCTCCAGGTGCAGATAGCCAATTTCTTTGTCTTCAGAGTCTGAAAGCACCGTAAGTCTTCCAGAGCTTAGAGCTCGCCACGGGGAATATCCTATCCCTCTCTATCTCTGCCTCTCCCTCTGGCCCACCCAGGCTCCAACAGCGAGACAAACAGCCTAAGTGGGGAGCGAAGCTTCTGCTGCCAACAGCACAGATGAGAAAGCCACACTCCGCACCTACAGAAGGCAGCCCATCACAGCCACTTGTAGCCAGAAGCAGATTGCTGGGGTAGAGCACTTCACTGTTCTGTCTCTTTGCTAACAGACAAATGTCATCCCTGTCTGCACCAACAGCGTGTGCACGGGGAAATAAGAGAGACCGACAGAGACAGCGCGGAGAGAGACAGGAGCAGGTCCAGACAACATACCGCTGAGGTCTGGTAGTTGTAGGTGGACTTGGAAGCAGTCTACCTGCTGCCCACCACATGAACTGTGACATGAGAAAAATGGGAGGGGCCTCAAATGTTTGTGATTCAGTTCAGAAAGTGGGTCACATGACCCACATCCCTTGGATAACTCACCCCCGATCTTTAGGACTCAGGACACATGTTAGCTCTTTCAGGAAGCCTTTGTCTATCATTTTCCTAATAGCCGGGCTTGGTAGATGTCTTGCAGTGCCCAAGGCTTGCCTCTACTATTAGCATTCAACTTACTATGAGTATGTTGCAACTGCAAGTTCATTTCTCTGTGTCTCCCTCTAGACCGTGAGCTTTGCGAGGGCAAGGACATTGTGTGATTCATCTCTCCTTCACCCATACCTACCACACACTTGGCACAGCTAGGTAATCTGTAAATACCTGGCAAACAGATCAGTAAGGGTGAGTGGGTGGGCTCAAGAATGACGCCCCACATGGATGGATGAAAGACAGCTGGCCAAAGGGTTGACAGCCAATGGGCAGACGGAGGGTTTATTACATGACTGAACACTGGATGACTGGAGAGATGGACGTGTGGATAAATGGATGGATGAACAGTTCAATTGCATCAGACACTTGTAGTTAGTAGTCACTTTACCCCAAAGAGTAGTCACTTACCCCAATGTAAAGGCTAGGTATCGTCCTTTCTCCCCTCCACTCAACTTCCAAGGCAGATACTAGCCACAAGAATCTTTTGGCCCTTTCTAAAATTTCACCCTAGAAACTGTACAAAATGGTGGAATGAGCACCAGACGTGGAGGCTCAGAAGACCCAAATTTGAATCTTTTCTCACTATTGATGAAAAATGTCACTGAGTATCTTCAAGTATTCCCTACTCCAAAATCAGAGAATGCCACCCACTTCACAGGGTTATCATGCAGCTAAAATTAAATTGTGAATACGAAAGCTGATATTGTAAGGTCTGGCATAGAACAGGTGCTCAGCAACGCTTATGATTATGTGCGTTATATTCAGAGGGTCGCTGGAGTCAGTCTCCTAGTCTATTCATGTTCAGATTTGGAAATATGCTTTAGAAATATCATATCTGTTCCCCAAATGAGAGCTCACTTGGAACACTAATATACTAGACAGATAAAGCATTACCATCTCTAGTTAAAGCCAGATCCTGTCTCATTAGCTCCTCTCCATTCAGAGACCACCGTGGTACTCTGAAAGAATCTGGCAGCCCAGGGAACAGAGAAAATAAAGCTCTGTCCTGTGTGATGCATGGGAGTCTCATCCTACGTTGTGCAGTGTCGAGCTGGAACCATGCTGTTCTCCTTCTCCCTCTCTCCCTCTCTCCCTCTCTTCCCCCTTCTGTCAGAGGAGCCCAGGGCCTTGCCTTCGTCTATGCATAGATGAGTTGATGACCCTGTCAGAGAATAAAAATGGTTTTCATCTGTCTCTTCAGGAGTTGCTAGAAATATTTCTGACTGAGAAGCTCTCTGAATAATTCACTCATTTGAGATCATTTAAATAATCTATTCACTCATTTTCATAATTGATGGCAATGGCACGCTATCAAGGGTACAGCTTTTGTCTTACATTTATACCATCTGTCAGCTTACTCATGCCCCCCTCGCCCTCAGATAGCTTCCTTATCAAGTTGGGTTTAGGAGTTCTGTAGACACAGATACTCTACATGACATCATGGTCGACTCTGGCTCTCTTGAGAGAGCTCCTGCTTGGGTTCCGACTCTGCCTTTCTCACCGACCCCTTGGGCAGGTCATTTATCCCGTGTGGCTTCCAGTTTATCTCCTGTGACATGGAACCCCAATTATAACCGAAGCTGGTATTTATTGACCATCTACTGTGTGCCAGTCGGTGTTCTAAGTACTGGATCAACATATATTTAAATTTTCTCAACAACCTATGATGGAGGTACTATTACCAGATCCCTTTCAGATATGGTAAAATGCAGAGAACGTTGTGGTATTTAAATGAGATAATGCACTGAAAACATTTAACTGCATCACGTGACAGGAGCTCAACGAATGGCATCTGCCACAATCATGACCCTCACATCAACCAACATCAGCACAACCTCTATCATCATTAACAATCATCCTTATTAACTTTCCCATCAATGCATGCTCCCGCAGAGATATCTTGTCTGTGAATTGTTTGTTTGTTTGTTTTTAATTTCTGAAACTAAGAAAACTTTTAGCAGAATGTTGCCTTGCAGGAGAGAGTACTGGTTTAAACGCTGTTCATTTTGGAGTTGGTTAGAAAAAAGAGAGAGAAACAAGGTAAGACAGAAGGATACACACACACACACACACACACACACACACACACACACACACACACAAGGAGACGGTATCACTTATTTCAGTTTGAGGTGTTAATTTGCTAGAGACCTACTATATTTTCCCCACTGTGACCTAACATATTGTACTGTGTAGCTATTTAAAATAGCCATGCTGCACGACTCTAGGGAAGTCAGATGATCATTTTAAATCTTTTGTGATGCCTTACCTTTCCCTCTCGAGGGCTCACATCATTTGAAAAACTTAATGATCATTACGTAAGGAAAACAAGTTAAATTTCACACTTCAACTCTGCTAAGGGAGCAATACCACCAAACCCATTTTATAGAGGGGCCTTCGTCTTTAGATGCAGACGGCGGAGGAAAAAGGCAAGAGTGGGGAGGAAGCGAAAGGGGGTGGGGGAGGGAGAGAAGAAAGACGAACAATGTCATTTACGGGCACGACAGATTGCTCTGGAAGTACTCAATCCAGAAATGCCGAAGCACACACCCACGCCTAAAAATTAAAAAAAAAAAAAAATCTGATGCTTCTGCTCTGTCATGAATCTCTCAGCAAATCATCCAGTGAATTCCATGTGCTTCCAATCCCCTTCTGAGGTGCCTCTCAGGTGGCACTACCACTGTCCCTGTTCATGCCTATACTCCCTCTAACCCGAGCGACTTAAACAGCCCCTGAGAAATTTCCCCAAAGATCCATGCCAATCACCATTTTTAAAGCAGCAGCAGAGTGCATGTGTAAGCGAGCTGGGTATGGGGTCGGTACCCTGGTTTTGCACCTTCCCAGCTCTGTGAGCCTGAGATAATTGTCGCATTTGTTTGGGCCTCACTGTCTAATTTATAAGAGAAGGTAACATGGATACACAGGATACACAGTCCTCGTATCAGGATGAGATGAGTTTATATATTTGAATGCTTAGCGCCTTACGCGGTGCTTCAACAATACTAAACAAATGTTAGCTATTATTATTATCATCATTATTCTGTTTTCTCTTCTTCTTCACTGAATAAAGTGCCGTAGCCCAGAATTCACAATCCAGCACGGTCCCTCTTTCCCATAATTTCCCTTGCAACAATCCGTATTCATTTTCTATTGTGTAAGCAACTGCCCCAAATTCAACTGCCTGAAATGGCACCCCTTTTTACGGCACCTCACAGTTCCGTAGGCCCAAAGTCCAGCAGGGCTCAGCTGGGTTCTCTGCTTGGGGTCACACAAGGCCAAAATCAAGGTGTCAGCCAGCCCGGGGTCATGGCTGGGGGATCTGGGAAGAACCAGCTTCCAAACTCGTTCAGCTTGGTAGCCGACAGCCTTGAGTCCCTGCTGGCTGTTGGCCAGGGATGAAACTCAGCTCCAGGTGGCCCTCCACATGCCCTGTCATGTGGCCCCTCAGTCCTCAAGCCTAGCAGTTAAATCCTCCCCACGCTCGAATCTGTCTGGCCTCCCCTTCTGCTAGCTGCTGCAGAAAAATCGCTACTTTTAAAGGGTTCGCAAGATGACCTTTAGGTCCACCCTGATAATCTTCCTCTTGATTTACTCAAAGTCAGCTGACAACCCCTTTGGCTCCCTCACCTAAGCATCGTGGAAGGTCTATCTCATCATATCCACACACCCTCCGAGGGGAGAGGATTAGGGGGAGGGGGCGGTGAGGGGCACTGGGGGCCATTTTTAGAATTCTGCCAACACACGAGCTATGTTTCAAACACACTGAACTCCTTGATTCCGGGCTTCACCTTACGATGTTCCTTGCACCTGGGATGGCTTTCCCGCACATACTCACAAGTCCGGATCATGCCTGTTCTGTGACACCTTGTTCAAGTGGGAAGTCCTCTGACCGAGATGCCTTTGATCCTTCTGCCTACAACGTAACGTGTATCTTCTCTAAATACGGTAGGGTTTTATCAGAACATCTTTTGTGGCACGTATCACACTATCTTGCATTTATGAGCCTCTCTGAGTGCCCTGTTAGACTCTTTAGTATATCGAAGGCTGGTCTACATGTTTCTGCAACCCTCAACAATGACTTGCACACGGTAGGCGCTCAGGAAATGTTGTCTGATAGAATACGTGTGTGGATAAATAAGGGTTATAGACCCCCAATCCAACCGTGTCTGCTTATGGGAGACAGATTTAGCAGAAAAATAAATCATTCAGTAACAATACAAATGGAGGACACACCAGAGGCAGGAAGTGATCTACACCCATAAACAACATTTCACTGGGCATCGATCGGTACGGTCTCATTCACCAGAGATGACTCGAGGGACAACAAGACACCAATTTCCTTGCTTCCTTTTCCCTCATTACCATTCCTCTTAAACATTGCTACTATGCATTATATTCCAGAGGAAGAAAGAGGCACAGAGACTAAGATGCAAAAAGTCCTGACAACCAGGACGACATGGACGAAACCATTTCTTCACTGTCATAAAGAGTAAATCTATGCCCTAAAGCAGCACTCTACATCCTTAACGGGCATGAGAATCCTGAGAAGAGCTGATAAAAAAGCAGAACCAGAAATGATCATTCCACAGGTTTGAGGTAGGGATAAGACCTTTACCTCGTTCCCATGGCGACTGTGATACAAGTTGCCCCAAGAACTACACTTGAATGGCCAACACTAAAAGATGTTCCACATGGGGTGAAATTCTTGAAAACCAATTTTTCCTTCCATTCTCAAAACCATTCTACAGGTATTTTAAAAAGATTTTAATGTTTATTTTATTTATTTTGAGAGAGAGAGAGAGAGAGCGAGCGAGTGCAAGCAGGGGAGGGGCAGAGGGAGACAGAGAATCAGCACAGAGTGTGATATGGGGCTCGAACTCATAATCCAGGAGGTCATGACCTGAGCTGAAATCAAGAGTCAGATACTTGACCAACTGAGCCACCCAGGAACCCTTCCATTTTACTAATATTGACTGAGTCTTGGCTATTGAGCACCAGACATAGAATGGTCAAAGGGCAAGTGAAAACTTGAAAACCAACTTCATTCTCTCAGTGCTAGTCACAGCCAGAGCACATGGCTTCATCAATTGGGCTGCCATTGTTTTCTAAGTGAAGCGGGCACATGGTGGAAGTCAAAACGTGCTTGTGACGGCTCGTGGAATGTGCAAATGGTGCACTTCAGCAACGCACACAATTGCTCTATTGATTGTCACTTACTGGTGGCCTCTCGATTATAATTTTCCTCCATGACTTCCGTCACATGATCATTGGGATATGTGTCTGCAGAGGCCAAACACAATGCTTGCATAAATACTCCAATCTTTCAGCAGAACGAGTTTTTTCAGAGATTCTTGATATCAGACAAAAACACACACTAGAAATCTTCTGCACATTCTCAAGAGTTCCTGAGACTCACGGGGTCATTCTGGGCTAAGCAAGGTGGGAAAGTGGGGAGGAGTAATAAAATACAGTGATCTAGAAGGGAGAGGGCTGGAGCATTCCATAATTGGAAATGACATCATGTCACAAGTGCATGTGACAGGCAATTGTTTGGCCATCACCACCGTTGATGAAAGCCTCCCTAAGTCTGAGGACACACTGACATGCTACATCATGTCTTGAGTGGCTCAGTCAGTTGAGCGTTGACTCTTGATTTTGGCTCAGGTCATGATCTCAGGGTGTTGGGATCGAGTCCCATGTTGGGCTTGGTGCTAAGCATGCTCTCTCTCTCAAATACACAAAAACAAAAAAGAAATTAAAAGGAAAAGACTACCCTGTACCAAGAACTAGGGTGAGAATCTTACATGCATGATCCCATTTAGTTTTTTCAACAGCTCATCTCAAGGAGGCATTCTTAGCTCTGCCTCCCAAACAGAAATTCAGGTTAGTGACCTGTTTCAGGTCCCACCACCCTCTGCCAGGTACTACATGATGGAAGCTGGAGGCCTGGGAGCTCTCCACCTGGGGGTATTCTGCAAGCAAGTCTAGAGATCGGGAGGTCTGAGCTGCAGTGCGCAATCTGGGAGTCATCCTATGCGGAAGGCAGCTGGTGCCGAGGACACCAATGAGAACGCAAGCAGTCTGGAGAGAAGGAAGGGAAGGAGCGTGCTTCAGAGCACCAGAGTGGGACTCTGGGTTTGGGAAGATGCGATATGTGCCTCTCATGTCTTCTGGAGCATTACTATCATCCTTAATTAGTGCTTCTCTGGAAAACAAGAGGGTTCTTTTACTTCAACAGGTATGGGTTTTGTCCTATTCCTGCTTGAGGTCAAAAATTCCAAACTGCCTTCAAAATCTTTCTTGGAATCTCTCTCTCTCCCTTTCTGTCTCTCTTTCTAAATCTATCTCCATTGTAAAGCTAGTCTGTACATATGTGTATATTTGTGTGTGCACATATACATATATACATTAAAATTAAAACAAAAATTTTAAATGTTTATTCTTGAGAGAGAGAGACAGACACAGAGACAGAGAGACAGAGAATGAGCAGGGAGGGGCAGAGAGAGAGGGAGACAGAATCCTGAAGCAGGCTCCAGGCTCTGAGCTGTCAGCACAGAGCCCAATGCGGGGCTAGAACCCATGAACCATGAGACCGTGACCTGAGCTGAAGTCAGATGCTTAACTGACTAAACCACCCAGGCACTCCCATGTATATGTTCATTTTAAAGCTAGTATAACCCAAAATGGTAAATACAATTATTCCCAAAGCATTGCTTTCAAGTAGTTAAGAAGAAAATGATTCCACTTGGAGAAATGCAGTCTACACTCAAGCCCAGCTCCAAAGCCCCTAACTTCTTGAAAACTACCCCAACTGGCCAAGTCAAGTTCACCCTTCTCACCCCGGTGAAGGCTTGGTTATGAGCTACCTGAGGAGGGGGATGGTTTCTTACTCATCCTTGGAATGGCCCCGGTGCCTGATGGAATGCTGGCCACAGAGTTGGCCCGTAGTGGGCACTGGGGTGTCAATTGCCTTGTATCTATGGCACTGTTTTCAAATATCTCTGGGAAGCCTTGGACCCACCAAGTTCCAAGGAAGAGCAAAACCACTGCAGAAAAGGAGAGGCAAGGAGCATGGAAGTCCTGACTGGCAAGAAGAAAGCCTGCTTAGCACCGAGTTCTAGGTCTGCTGAACACAGGTGGGCACTGTGCACGGCACTAGAATAATGCCCTCCAGCCACGCACAAAGGCCCCGCAGAGAGCAAATGCCCCTCCAACGGCTTGTCACGATTTCCAAGACACCCTCCTTACATGTGGCTGCTCCCGTGATGCCACTGGGTGACCTCAGAGACAAAAAGAAGACGCCTCCGAGCCCCAGAATAACAGCTCCCTCCTTCGGCAGCCTGTCCCCTCTGACGACCTGCTGTACTGTGTCTCCTGCTGGGGGGCAGGTTTAAGGATGACATGACTGGTACTTAGCTGCTACACTGGCTTCCTCTTTCTTCAAGACAGAAGCACAAGGAGTTTTTTCTGAAGCACTGGATCCCCTGAGTGCCGAGAGAACAGACCAACCACAGGAAGCAGTTGTACAGTCTAAGCTCCATTCGGCAGTAATTCCCCGAGCTGCCTTTTTGAGAAATTGTTATATTTCAACAGGAATTGGAAGGAGAACACACAAAATATTAAAAGGGCACTTTCTGCGTCTGGAAACAGCACATCAAGGGCAGCTTTCTTTTATGCAATGTTATCACCTGGGCTGCAGTGGCCTCCCTGTACACAGGCTCTCTGGCAAATGAGCCGGATCCACGGGCAGCACTGAAAATTCACAGGGGTGAGCCAAGTCGGACCCAGGACAGGTGAGATCCAAGCAAGGAGATGGATTTCACAGCTCCACAAGGGATCCTCAGGTTGTGTAACTTCAAACTGTTGAAAAAGAACCCCAAAACACAACACCATAAGGCAGAAAGGCCCACGTTCCCTACCTCCTATTAAGAATAAGAAGAAGGCAATTTTCATGTTGGCTTTGCATTTGTAAGAGGAAAGAAAACCCAGAACTTGAAGGATAGATATAAGGAGTGGGTCCAGGAAAACATTACAGGTTGAAAAAAAAAAATAAAAAGGCATGTCCTATGTCCCAGATGCACTGAGCCCAGCTCAATGATGGAGATGTGGGCCACAGGGTATACCAGGTGCCAGTTAACTAGAATTCAATTCTTTCCTAAAACCTCACAAAAGTACACAGACTCCCACCCCACCCTCTTCCACATGCAGACTAGAATCTAAGTTCCATGAGTACAGAAGTTGTTTTTTTCTCTGTCTTGTTCACTGATAAATTCCAAGTATCAAGAATAGTGCCTGGCACGTAGTAGGCACTAAATAAGTATTTGTGGAAGGAAGGAAGGAAGGAAGGAAGGAAGGAAGGAAGGAAGGAAGGAAGAAAGGAGGGAAGGAGGGAGGGAGGGGGGAGATTTGGTGCTTGGGTGTACCTCCTACAGGAGAAATAGAGCAGGTGTTCAATAAACAATGGCTATTGTTGATATAATTAGTATTTGTTTCCGGGGGTTAAATACAAAAACTTAGGCAACACTGGTAGTTAGTTGTGCTGGGAATCTCAATATGAAGGGTTTCAAAAATTGTTGTTAATTAAGGTACAACAACATGCAAGGAAATAAACAGATCCTGGGTAAAAGTCTGATGCACTTTGACAAATGTCAAGATAGAGAACAATGCCGTAACTTGAGAAAGCTCCCTATGCCCCTCCTCCACAAAAGCAACCACCATTCCTGTTTCTAACCCCATAGACTGGTTTTGCCTCTTATTGAACTTTACATAGATGGGATTATATAGTATATTTCTCTGTGTCTGCCTTCTTTTGTTCAACATAATGCTTAGCAATTCATGCATGTTGTAAGTATTACCAGTTCATTCCTTATTAATGAGCAGCATTCCATTTTGTGAATATACCATAATTTATTTATCCATTCTTGTTGCTGCACATTGGCATTCCTTCTGATGTTCTATTATGAAGAAATCAAGTTGCAATGAACATTCTTATACAAATATTACTTTGGGGGTATATGCTTATATTTATTTACAGTAAATACCTAGGAGTGGAATTACTAGGTTGTAAGGTTTGCATATGTTTAGTTTTGTAAGAAACTGGCAAACACTTTTCCACACTGATTGCAATTTTGCATTGTGATCAGCCATATTTAAGAGATTCAGTTGCTCCATATCCTTGTCAACACTTGGTATTGTCAGTCTTTCGTTTTAGCCATTCAGCGGGTGTGAAGTGAAATATCATTCTGGTCTTAGTTTGCATGGCTCTGATGATCGACAATGTTAAGCATGTTTTCATTTACTTACTGACCATTTGAGTAATATCTTTTGTGAAGTGTCTAACTTAATTTCACACTTCTGTGTTTTTTTTTATTATTGATTCATAGGAGTTCTTTGTGTGTATATGTGTGTGTGTGTGTGTGTGTGTGTGTATGTATATGAATAAAACCATAGTTAATATTCCTTTCCCAGTCTGTGGCTTGTCTTTTCATTTTCTAACCGTGTTGGTACATGAGCAAAATTTAAAAATTTTTCAATTTTGGTGGAGTCCAGTTTATTATTTTTACTATAGGCTTAATGCCTTTTGCATTCTACTTTCTCAGATCACAGCAATACCCTCCTAAATTTTCTTCTGGGAACTTGACAGTTTTAACTTACATTTAAGTTGGAAATTTATGTTAAGTAATTTTTATGTATGATGTGAACTATGGGTTAAGGTATTTTTTTTCTATATGGATATCTGGTTGATCTAGCAACATTTATTAAAAGGACTTTCTTTTCCCTCACTGTCATAATTATTCATCACAAATCACTTGAATGTATGTTTATAGATCTATTTTCATCACTTTATCACTATGCAAAATGTTACTTATAGGGCTTTCATAGATAACCTTTAACAGATTGAGAAATCTCCCTCTTTACCATGAATGGGTATATTAGATTTCATCAAATGCTTTTTTGGCATCTGTTGAGAAGACCATGCAATTTATTCCTTTATTATATTAACATGGTAAGTTAGACTGATTTTTTTGAACATTAAACCAGTTCATAAGATAAACATCCTTTATCCATGATATATTATTCTTTTTTAATATATTTCTGGGTTCTGATTACTACTATATTGAAACATTACATAGAGTGGTGTCATTTCTTTTTAAAATGTCTCATGGAATTCACAGTGAAGCCATCTAGGTCAGGAGTTTTCTTGTTTTTGAAATGGGAAAGATTTTAGTTATGAGTTCAATTTCTTAGCAAGTTTAGAGCTTAGAAACTTAGGGAATTCAGACAGTCTATTTCTTTTTATGTCAGTTTTGGAAATTGGTGGGTGTTTGTTTTTTTTTTTTCCAAAAAAACTTTGCCCATTTTATCTACATTGTGGAATTTGTTGGCATACATTATTCCCAATTTTTTGATCGTTTTAATGTCTACAGGATCTATAATGTCTGTGTTAATATTCCCTCTTACATTTTTAGTACTGATTATTAGTATTTGTGTTTTCTATCTTTTGTGTGATCACTCTTGCTAGAAATTACGAGTTTCATTAACCTTTTCAAAGAACTAGCTTTTGGCTTTGTTGATTTTTCTCTATATTTGTATTTGACTTTGATTTTTACTCTTATATTTATTGTTTTCTTCCTTCTACTTCATTTGGGTTCCCTTTGCTCTTTTCCTAGCTTCTTAATGTAGAAGCTTCAATCACTGACTTTACACTTCCCTTATTTTTTCTATTTATAAGCTGTCACAGCTATAAATTTCCCCCTTAGCACATCTTCAATTTTATTCTTCAAATTTTGACATGCTGTGTTTTTCAAGGTCATTTCATTCAAAATATTTTCTTATGTCTTTTTTCTTTGACCCGTGGGCTATTCACAGGCCGGACCTAATTTCCAAACATCTGGTGATCCTGTAGATATACTTTTATTATTAACTTTTGTTTTAACACTGTGTGGTCAAAGAAAGCATTCTGCATTATTTCAATCCTTTTAGATATATCGAGACTTGTTTTATGCTTGAGAACACAGTCTACTTTGGTGAGTTCCCTAAGTGCACTTGAAGAAAAGTTTCTTTTGTAGCTGTGGGGTGTAGCAGGCAAAATCTTCCAAAGCTTTCTCTTCATCTTCCCTTCTAGGAATGCATCATTGATCGTCCAGAGTCAATGCATCTGTTTGCACAGAACTTTTTTCTGATGCTAGTTAATTATAGGACGGTTCCTCACCACATCCTGCATCTTCCTACCCCTAGGATCTCTCAAGCCCATCTGATGTGCAAAGTGAAAAGAAATCTCAAGCTGCTGAAGCAATTTAGAAGCCATGCCTTGCTTGTCAAAAAAGACAAGATAAAGACACAGGCTTCCTTTTGATCTCTTTTATTCTGCTCTTTATGTGATAGTATGGCCACTGACTTGGAACTTGGTGGGAGAGTGGGAAAGTGGGACAGATACTGTCATCGTTCTCATGGCGTCATCTGTAAATCCTATGACATCTCCCCTCTCTGACTCAGGACACGGCATTGGGTAAGACGTGTGATGATTTTTTTCCCCTGCAGTGGTGTTTTTCATTTTTTAATAGTTAATATACATGTTCTATAAAATGTGCTTTACAAGAAATATAATCAACCTGTGATTTGTAGAAGTGACATGCTTAAGTTTCGGAAATGGGTTGATTTAAAGTAAAAGACTACAGAGATGAAAATACAGGGGTTCCTCCATATGGCAAAATGTGTAATTATGGTACATAATATGGGGTTTAGGCAGACTCGTGTGATCACTGCTCTGTAGCAAACGTGTACTATTGTACCAACATGAACCAAACTTTAGTCTTTACATTATTTATCCTAAGTCCTTCAAGGATCCTTCCTAATGAGATGTGAGAAGCTGACACACAGAACAGCACACGATCACCACAGTTTACCCAGGAAAAGCATTCCGCCTGCACCTTATGATATTTGGTCTGCCTTGTTCCAGGAAACATCTGGTCCTGGTCGTGGGATGGGATCTGGAGCTGCTCAGCAGAAAACATGTGAGGAAAAGGAGTAAGCCGAGCCCCTCTGTGGCCCCTGCTTTCGTCCTTCCCCTATACGCGGCATGCCGAAGGATGCTCACCTTTTCCCATTCTCTGTCCTTGTTCAGCACAATCACCACCAGCCTGGGGTGCACCTGATAGCCTTCCTCAGTGAAGGACAAGTCTTTGCCATCCCATGTCACGTTGACCATAAATCTAGAGAGAGGAAGAGAGAAAGACATGTTTTTAGAGAAGAATTCAAGAGGTCAGATGAGCGGATGCCACCATCAACGTAACACTCAGAAAGTGAAGACTTATGTGGCCATCACCATGCACGACAGGTGGCCTCTATCCAAGGAAGTATTAGTACCCGCGTGGGCACTGCTAATTGGCCAGGCACTCATTTCCACGAACCTGTAATCACTCTCAGAATCCCCAATCCTGTTTAGGCATTAGTAATTGTACTTAGCACATGGGATGGACCCTTCCATCCTGCCATGCCCATAGACTTCTGTTCAAATGATAGTACAGGAGGGTCTTAAAGCATGTTCTATTATGTTTTAATAAGCTTCCCTAAAGGAAGCTGCTTGCTCATAAACCACATGGTATACAGCTTCCAAGAAATAGTATCCCATCTGTTCATTACTCATTCTACTAATACTTATTAGATATTTGCTACAGGCCAGGATGCAGCCACTTGGATGAAGGTAAGTAAGGAAACAGATAGGATCCCTCTCCCCATGAAGCTTATAGTCTAAAGGACAGGACAGGTATTAATTAATTACAGATCTATGACAAGTGATATAGTAGAGAGGTGAGTGTGCCATGTGGAAGTGAAACAGGGGTCAGGCAAGGCTATAAGGAGTCAGTATTAACTAGGTTAAAAAAAAAAAAGGACATAAGCATATTCCAGGCAAAGGGCAGCAGCACGTGCAAAGGCCCTGTACTGGTACAGATGAGGGATTGACTGCAAACCAGCGAGACCAAAGCAGAGAGAGAGAGACAGAAGAATGTGGGATGTGGTATGGCTGAGAAGATGAATTGGTGAGATATAGCAAGACTTTTCAGGCCATGTTAAAGACTCTTGTTTTTGTTTTAAAACAGTAGGAAGATACTGAAGGTTTTAATCAAGGAGGTGGTACAATCGGACTTTTCTTGTATAATATGACTTGAATGTTGTGTACAGAATGAGTTGGAAGGGACATAGGGGGTTGGTTACACTGTGCTTATTATCCAGGTCAGAGAGGATGTTGGCCTGGGAACTGCTGTGGCCCCAAAAGAAAGGGAGGAGAAGGAGAAATACCAGCTGCCACAAATAGGACCAAGTGGAGAATATTTAGCAGGTGTTTAGTGATGTGGAGGTTGGGGGAGAGAGAGGCATCAAGGACAACGCCTCGCCTCACCATCCGCCTTATATAACATCCGTATGGTCAACCCTTAGCCTAGGTGTTTTCATTGCACAACATCTGTCTTCCTTATGATACTCTTATCTTCAGCACCCCTCAAAGCCACCTTGCCTGTAGGCAAGGTGGATGCAGACAGGGAGGGAGGGAGGCAGAGGTCAACTCCCATGATTCGGGTGGGAGGGTCCCCGGGATTCCATTTCTCCTTGCAGCTTAAGAAAAAGGTGAAGCTGTCAGACTTGCATGGGAACATACCACCTGGCAGATACTCAGTTAATGCAGTATGGTGGGTTGAAATATTCAGAGATCCCAGACAGACAGGCTATCTCAAGGCCATGGCATTTTCTTGCTTCACACTCCCTTAACACCAAAAGCAGTTGAAGAAGTAAAATATTAAGGAGGAGAAATAGACTATGAAAAAAATTCTAAAACCAGGGACTGTCCTAACTGGTCACATGTCTGCCCCTGGGCAGCCTCAGTGGAGACTGTGTTGTGTGGAGGGAGAATCAGGTCTCCAAGGACAAGGTGAAGAAACTGGGGAAAAGGCAAAAAAGCAAATATTGTGTATCCATTCAATGAACTATTTGCTTTTTCTTTTTCTAAATCGTGTTTTGATGACAAGTTAAGGGGGAAGAGAAAATGCTCACTATTTAATGTTAAACAGAAGAGAATAAAAATAGGGTTTGTCTATGCACAGAGGGATTACAGGTACCTTTTATTTGTGTGTGTGTGTGTCTTTTTGTTCTCCAAGTTTCTTGCAAATAGTGTTTGTTAAAAAACAGAAAAATAAAGCACTGCGATTCTAGAAGGAGCAAAGAGTAATCACTCTATTTGGTGTGCATGCGAGGTATCTGTGATAATTTCCTCATAGGTATTTTGTTGATTCAACAACTATTTACTGAATGTCTATTATATGTCAGACCCTACGGGGAGTCTTCTAGATACAGGAATAAAAACCGCAGTGGCTGTCCGCCCTCCTACAGGTATCTTTACCACTCAGTGACACAGGCACATACACAATGACAGCACGTAGAACACCACTCATGCACAAATGCACAGTGAGTGGGAGATGTAAGAATGCCAAGGAAGGCCCCTCACTCAACCTAAGGGATACAGGTGGCACTTCCTGGGGAATCTAGGAGAGTAAAAGGGTTAAGAAGAGGTGGGAGAAAAGAGTTCTGAGCCAAAGAATCACCCTGAGTAAAGAAGAGTCAGCAAAGGCAGTGACACATGCTAGGGAAAGCAGGGAATAGCTTAGTAAGCTGAGGGGCAGTGGGATTTGTCTGAAGAGAATCCCTGAAGCCAGATCGTAAACGACTTTGAATACCACCCTAAAGGGTTTGGATGTTGTTCAGAAGACCATGGAGATCCATGAAATGTTTTAAGTAAAGCAGTCATGCAGTCGGATTTCCTGCCAAGAGAAGAAGTAAAAATGCTTCCCCGCATTGAAGGACAACTCCAACATTTTTGTTTATGTCTAAAAACCTCTCACTAACTAGGGGGACCTAAATTACTCTATTTTTCCAATTTGACTTTTGCTTTTGTTCCCCATGATTAATTTTAGCCGTGGCCCATTGTAGCATTGGAGTTCATATTTGGTGGTTGAGTATGTTGACAGATCATCACCACAAGTGTCATCCATCCGTGTATACATCCATCCATCCATCGTCTGTCCATCAATCCATCCATCCATCCATTCATCCATCCATCAGTCCATCCATCCTTGTATCCATCCATCCATCCATCCATCCATCCATCCATCCATCATTCTGTCAATCTGCCCATCCATGCATCTATCCATCCATCCCTCAATCCATTCATCTATCTGTCCGTCCATCAGTCCATCCATCCTTATATCATCTGTCCATCCGTCCATCCATTATTCTGTAAATCTACCCATCCATGCATCTATCCATCCATCCATTTACCCATTCATCTGTCTGTCCATCCATCCATCTGTCAATACACCCATCCATGCATCTATCCATCTATCAATCCATTCATCCTTTCATCCATCCATCCTTTTATCGTCCATCTGTCCATCCATCCATCATTCTGTCAATCCACCCATCCATGAATCTATCCATCCATCCATCCATCCGTCCATCTATCAGTCCATCCATCCTTGTATCATCTGTCCGTCCATCCATCCATCCATCCATCCATCCATCCATCCATCCATCCGTCAATCCACCCATCCATGCATCTATCCATCCTTCCATCCATGCATCTGTCAGTCCATCCATCCTTGTATCCATCCATCCATCCATCATTCTGTCAATCCACCTACCCATGCATATATCCATCCATCCATCCATCCACCCACCTACCCACCCGCGTATCTATCTATCCATCCATCTATCCACCCACGCACCCACCCATTCATCCATCTGTCCGTCTATCCATCTGTCTATCCATCCATCCATCCATCCATCCATCCATCCATCCATCCATCCATGTATTGATCCATTCACCCACCCACCCATCCAACCTATAGACATCTTTAAGTACCTACTATGTGTCATGACCTGTGCCAAGAGATGTGATAGGAAAAATGATACAAAAGTAAACAAATACATTCCTGCAATAAATAATTGGAATAAAGACAGTAAGTATGAAATTAGAGATTTGTATTAAGTAGGCTGGTGAAGAGCGTAAGGAATAGAATGGCTCTGCTCTGATGGCAGAGTTGGAATCAGGAAACAAAGTGGAAACGTTTGGATTGTGTCAGGAAGGGATAATAAGGGCTGGCTAGGTGAATGGCCAGGGGAAAGGGGTGGTGATGCGCTGCATGGAGGAAGCCATAAAGCCAACAGCATAGAACCATGACACAGGATGGAACACTGTTCATGGAATTTCAATATAAATATTGCAGACAAAGACCACCAGTGAGTAAGAGCTAGTATGAAATCAGTTGCCAAGTCACTCTGTATTTGCTACCGAAAACTTAGGGTTAGGCCAGCCAATTCACTAAGGTCTTTTATTTATTATCACTGTTGTTGTTGTTGAATCAAATTAGCTACCAAGCCAGGTTTCAATTTTTCCATCCCTTTGGGATGGAAAGAGCTCAGGATGGATCTATCTAATGGCCCAAATGTGGATGAACTGAAAATTTCAGTCAATTATCAAGAGGTTTAGAAATATCCAGTTTGTTATCTTTTTGGAAAAGGCAGACCAGAGAGCAAATGCTTTGGCTCTGACATAGACATGAGGCCGGGGAGGGCCACTCACAGCATTACATATCATGACTGAACACCACAGTTGCTGTTTTATCCACGGAGCTGGCATGTACCACGGAGTATCCATATCTTCTTTTGATTTGCCAGCTGAGTTTACTTAAGCCTCCCTCCTCTTTGATTCCCCATCATTATTTCTTCCACCCATTCCTCTTCTCCCCTCTTGTAGTGAGATCAGAGGGAATGAGCAGGGTGATTATTTAGATGTGATGGCTCTTCTTCAGGTTATATGGAAACAACTATACGGATGCTCTCACACTCCCTAATTTTCTGTGTTCCTTTAAGATTTAATATTCTGGACCAATGAGTCTGTATACTCAATGTTAATATAGGTTCTTTAGTTTTTCCTTTTTTTAAATTTTATTAACAGTCTTCAATCCCTTGTGTGTGTCTGGTTGGGGTGGGGGGAACCTCTACCAAAATTTTTTGTTAAACGGTAATTTCATTATGAAGTCAGCAGGATGCAAACACCTATTACCTTCAATTCCCCCATCCAATTTCTAGGAAGGAGAATCCATATTTTCTCAGGCTTTCTTCCCATTTAAACCAGCTCCAGAGCAAAATCCTTTACCTAGGGAAATGCCATTACACACCCCACTGCTTGGTCCCCATTAACACCTGCTGGGTACTTGTATTAAACAGCAAAATCTTATCATTGTTTTGTTTATCTCTCTAAAATGGATTATACACTTTCGGTGATCAGATAAAATATTAGAAATTCTGGCAGCTGCTAAGCTTCAAATTACATCTTCAACATTTCCATCAGGAGCAATAAATACAGGAAAGCATGCTGGCAAAATTGAGCAGGGTGGAGGCTCCAGGGGTCTCCCGAGGGTCCACTTGTGTGTTATTATCAACGACTGATGGTAAAGCCAACTAGTTGGGGTTTTCATTGTCAGTGACATACACAACATTAAACTAGAAAAAATGTAAATTATGTGACATACATAAGAACAAGTTTCCTTTAGTATCTACTTAGGTGTATGAAGCTAAAGTCCAGATCATCACTTGTCTACTGCTTGCATTGTGTGCCCTATGAATGGGTGATATGAAGAGATCAGAAATAACGATGAAAAACAGAGAGGGCCATTTTTCCTGTATTATGACTGCAAAGAAACTAGGCCTGAATTTCAAGTTCTCTCCAGACCTGAACTGTTTACTGTAACAGCCACCAAGTACAGGTGGCTATTGAGCACCTGAAATAGTCTGAATAGAGGTGAGCCCTAAGGACATAATACACAGAAGGTTTGGAGAATCTGTATTAAAAAAATCATGTAAAATATCTCATGAATAACCTTACGTTGATTTCATATCGAAATATTTTTAGACAGCTTGGGTGAAATAAAACAGATTCTTAAAATTAATTTCATCTGCTTCTTTTTCCTTGTTTAATGTGCTGCTAGAAAACATAAGATTCCATGAGGCTTACATTCTACCAGACAGCTGCTCTAGACTGTCTTTGGTCTTGGGGTATTTTTTAACCAATAGATGGTGAGCATCATGAAGGCCTTTAGTATCGCATTTCCAGGGCCAAACAGAGTGCCTGGTACAAAGCCGATGCTGAATAAATATGTGGACGAATTGCTATTTCTCTGTTGTGGAAAACAGAACAGGAATCCAAGCCTGGCTTTGTGTTCCCGGCTGTGTCACTTTCGGCAGTGTATTTAAAATTCTCAGAGCCTTCATTTCTTTCTTTGTAAAAAATGGATCAGGTTACACTGCACGAACTAGCCAAGACAGCTGCATGTGGTTTGAGCTAACAGTTACCTAACTCCCGGGTTTAGGGGTAGCATTAGGGATGGTGCCCTTAAGATACTGTTCCGGGTTTACTATGCCTGGTTTAGAGCTATCACCTAATAAATAGTAGCTAATATTTACAGACATTTCCTATGCATTTTTTTTACTAGTTTTCCACCCCGTCACATTTTCTAACACCCCCACTCCAAATGCAATGGTCTTTTTAAGGCCATGCTTATGGTGGCCACTCAATGCACTTACTTCCAGGGTCCCTCTGTTCTCCCGTCAAAAGCTACCCATACACAGGCTGCAGAAGCTCCTTGCACTATCGCTTAAAATGTCTCATTCCCTCTGATTTCTATTTTCTCTTTTTTGCCTGTACAGTCCTAAGTCTCCTTTAACTTCCCAAATCTGATTATTTGAAATGTTCCCTAGACATATTTATTATTCACTATTTGCCTTCAGACTCTAATTCTCTTACTGTCTCACAAATGCCACCATAACCCATTTAGTGTTTCTCAATTTTTGGTTAATTTTCCATCTGCTTTGCCATTTCCCACATTCCCCTGGGGCTTTAGTTCCTCCCCCCCCCCCTCCACCCCCAATCACACTCTGCCTTCAATGCCTCCTCGAACTGCTTTGGGTATCACCCTTCTCCGTCTGCCATGTAATTTACATGTTTCTGAAAACAGAGTCTCTGTTTTCTTCAACCTCCTCAAGACACTCGATTCTTGAAAACGTTTTTTGCTCTTGGCAGCATTCTCCTGGCGGCCGGAAATCCCTTCAACTCTGATGCGTGTCTGAGCGCCCCCTCATCTTCTATTAACTACTCCCTGATGGCCACCAAACTCTTCCTTCTTTACGCCCCACGCATAGCGCTTTCACCCCGCACGCCAGCCCTTCCCAGCATGCAGCGTGCCCTGCTTCTCTCCAGCAAGCCTCCAGTTGTCCTGGTGCTCAATTTCACAGGCTCATCGGTGCCCTCCCATTTCCCCTCAACAATTACCAAAAGGCATGACCTCAGGGCTACGACTTAAATGTCAGGACAGAAATGTAATCACTCCAACACACAGATTTCCATATTCTAGGCCGGCAGCATCCCAAACGGGCTCAGAAACGACAGCATAAAGAAGGAAAAAAAAAAAAACTACTGGGTTAAAAAAAAAAAAAAAGAGGTAAGTATTTAGTATATGTGCTGCCCAAGCGAGCACAGGAAGTATTTACTCTTTAAACTCAAATTCTCTTGTGGCTGATTACAAAATAATAATGTCAGTTGCCTTGGCTGAGCAATTATATATACATATATACATATACATATATGTATATATGTACACATATATTTATATATTTAATGTGCATTTATTTACAGAGAGAGAATAGGTAGGGAAGAGGGGCAGAGGGAGAGGGAAAGAATCCCAAGCAGGCTCCACACTCAGTATTGGAGCCCCACGTGGTGCTTGATCCCACAAACCATGAGATCACGACCTGAGCCGAAACCACAAGTTGGACGCTTAACCGATGGGAGCCACCCAGGCGCCCAGCAATACTATAGTTTCAAAAATTGCCACAGGAGAGGGTAAGCTCCATCAAGGCAGGGAATCTTTGTCTGGCTTCATCACCATGCTTCTAAAACACCGACAACAGTGTGTGTTCCAGTACAAGCTTAAAAATATTTGTGGAATAAACGAGCAGACATAGGCCTCCGGCACCTTGTTCGGTCAGTGCTTATTTTCCATGCGACAGCCTCACAGAGACGAGTCTGTGAGGCAACTGCTGAGTTTGCAACTGCTCGGCCGGGGCTACGAGGTCTTGCTGTTGCTTCCAAACCCAGGAAAGCATCCTACATTCTCAGAGCTTCTGTTTCCCCTTCCGTAGAAATCGGGTTGTAACAGCCACGCCACTGTGTAACTGCGGGGATGAACTGTGATGGACCATAACGAGGTCAGTGAGGGGTGTGCAATGGCAGCCAGCATCTCGGTTTCACAGAAGTATCTTTTCTCCTCCGAACATTTGAGATTAAGGGGCTTTAATCTTTTAGATGCCGGAGGACTGTTTTGGCTACTAATCCCAGTCCCTCAAGGGAGGTGATGTGCTGCCTCAGTCCCTCACCCCAGGGAAAGAGAGGCGCTCGTCTGATTGCTCGGAGCCCGTGGGACCCCTGGACCAGGCTATCATGCACAAAGGGCTGCCATCCTCCCCTTCATGCCTCCTGGACTTCCTGTCTCCATTTGGTGAGCACATCTGAGCTGACGGTGGTTTTGGGGGACAATGCCCCACATGCTGCCTTTTGTAACGCAACCTCCAAGTCTAAGACTTGTAGTACGTAAGTCAGGCAGAAGCTTTCTCTGTGAATATGACCGTCCCCCTGGCTCCATCGCCAGACAGCAGAGCCGAACCACTTGGCCAAGGCTTACGTGGGGAGCAGGACATGTCCAGTAGGCTCTAAGAGACATGCCCTAATTGTACTTTGTCAGGAGTCGTCAGAAGCTTGAGTGTCCACGAATAACGTGGTTCTCAGGATCTCACATGTGTTCTTGTTCCTTATATGAGTGGTTCTCTCAGGAGCCTGATGGGGGATCTGGAAGTTTTAGAAATGCTGGATCGTATTTTATAACACCACCCACGGAGCACCAAACGTATCACCATTAACTTCTAGTGACTCTGCATCACCTAACCATTTGGAACTGGCTGGCACCGGGGCTCATGGAGCCATTTCACCTAATGAGCTTCTATTCCAAGAGACCCCACAAAACCAGGTAAGGTGGCAAGCAGTTTCCAGGAGCTCACTCGATCACCTGTGTCTATGCAGCACAGGTCTTCAGGATCTCGAACAGGCAGATGTGCATGGCAGGTGCCTCCTCAGCACCCCTGACCCCACTCCCACCAACACAATATGCAAAATGACTTGATGTGAATCAATTCAACGTGCGATTTCATCCAAGAATGTCTGGATAGCCCCATCCGGAAACATGAGCCCCACAGGTGCAGGCCATTTGTTGCCCATTCTCTGCTGCACCCCATTCTAGAATGGGCAATGGTTCCCGGCATAAAGGAGATGCTAATCACCCACTTACTGAGGGAAAGAAAGGTCTCATCATATTTTCTCGCCTTCTGACAATGACCCTCCTCTATCTATCTGTCTAGTGGGTGCCCACGCGTGCTCAGTGGATCCCGAGGGATCCAATGAGGTAACCCAAAGGCACAGGAGGAAGTTCGGGGGGAGGGGGAGGCCAGTGGGTTTCTAGGACACCCACCTCTGCTCGAATCACAAACACACTGCACTTCCTGAGAAATTATTATTGGAAAAAAAAATCCTACTGCTTCTATCAGTCAATTAAACTAACAAACCAGAAAACAATTAAGAACCTGTCCCTCCGTGCCACTGCATACAAAGGCCCCGACCTTCAAATCAGGAGGCCAACGATCTTGTCCCATCTCCTTGGACATGTGAGTAATAACAACCGCTTTTTAAAAAAAGGGACAAAAACATATTTAGCACCTAATACGTGTTAAATGTTGTACCAGATAATTTCCATATGCCTGAAATTTTACCCAAACAACTAAGTGTGGATTTTCTCCTTTCATGGAGAAAGTACAGAGGCTTGGAGAATTTTACGATGGTGCCACAGGCCTCACAGGGTGTCAGACACTTCTGGTTGTTCTTCAGTATCCTCTCTCCTCTCCCGCCTTAGTCATCAATACCCCCATTTTTAGCTGTGCACATAGCCTTCTATAATAAAGTATACATTTTCCAGCCTTCCCTGTAGCCAGGCATGCCCATGGCTATGTTCTGGCCAAAAGCAGGGGAGAAGGCATAATATTTATAACAGGTAACGTATCATATAAAGGAGGGGATGAACCCTTCTTTACTCCTTCCTCCTTCCTGATGGCTGGGATACAGACATGATGGCAGGAGCACTTGCTGCCAGTTTGGACTGTGAGGTGGAAGCCACCGGCTAAGGATGATAAAGCCAGAGGCAGAGGAGGCCGGGTCCCTGACATCATGGAACATCATGATGAAGCCTTGGACAACGCTTGGATTTTGTTTACAGGAGGGACAAATTCAATGCTTCTCATGTTTAAGTGACTTTTAGGTTTTGGGCTTTCTGTTGCTTGAAAACAAAATTAATCCTGGCTGGTTTCAGTGCTATAGGCACTATGTGAACCAAAGTAGAGTCCACAGACTTTGAATTAAATGGTACCAGTTCCCGATTAGCCTCTCTGCACCTCAGTTAACCTTCTCTGAAAAAAAGTGGGCATGGTCCTACAAATTCCTCCGTTTCCTTCCTAGCTCAGCACTTCTTGATCCTCGCTCCTGGCTCCCCCTCCCAGCACACAACATATTTGGTCCTACCCCCATCTCTTACTATCTCTGTCTGTCTCTCTCTCTCTCTCTCTCTCTCTCTCTCTGCTCCCTCTCGCTCTCCCTCTCACTCTCTTCCTCTCGAGGAAGAGAAGGAGAGCGAGAGGGAGAGCAAGATCCCTCTCACTCAAAGTGTCTTCCCTCCCCACTAACTTCAACCCAAACCCAATATTTTTTTTGGTGGGGCGGGGGTGTGCACAAAGCTGAGTATCAAGCTCCATTTCTCCCATGTGGCCTTTCCTGATAATCTTTCCTTTTCTTAGCTCATTTTAATCCACACCTCACATTATAAGCCCTTAGCAATCCATAGTCCCTGACTGTTCCCTAAGAATTTCACATTCACACATTTGCTCTCAACAGAAGCAAAGATAAGGACTTGGCTTCAGTCGTTCATGTTTGTCTAGCATCATGCTATCGGGCACAGCGTGCTCAACAATTGACTTGATTCAAAAAGCAGCACATTAATCTTCAAGCCAGGACCATGTTTCTCCCCCTTAACACCAAACCCAAGACAGGGGTGACAAGAAGCCAGGCCACATGTCTTTGTCCACACAATATTCGGTGGCTATAGTTCCTTCTCGTCCCCTCCGTCATGCTTCTTGGCCACCCTTCAAGGCCATCTCTAACAATGCCTCCCCCACAAAGATTTCCCCGACACCTCCAAATCAGATACAACCTCTCTCAGTGATAAACACCGATTGTTCACATGGTGTGAACCTTAGAGCACCAGCCACCCCCATTATTTATGTGTAGTCCCAACCACGTGGAGGGAATTTTTTAAAGACACCTCTTTCGGAAAACCCTTGGGATGGTTAGCTTTATGTGACTAGGCTATAGGATGCCCAGATAGTGGGTAAAACACTATTTCTGGCTGCCTCAGTGAGAACGTCTCCAGGAAGAGATTAGCATTTTTGTCGGTAGAGTATGTAAAGACGATGGTTCTCACCAACGTGCGTGGGCTCATCCAATCCACTGAGGGTCTGAATGGAACAAAAAGGCAGAGGAAGGGGAATCTGCCCTCTCTCCTCGAGCTTGGAGAGCATTTTCTCATGCCTTCTTTGTTCATCTATGCTTCTGCCTGGAACCACGCCACTGGCTTTCTGGGGCCTCCAATTTACAGCACATTGGGGGGACCTCTTGGCTCCACAATCCTGTGAGCCAGTCCCTCGTAATAAATCTCTGACTTTCCAGCCTCTTGGTTTTGCCTCTCTGGAGGACCCCAGCTAATACAACCCTACACTACCATCTGCTGGAAAAATAAAAGATGAGTCTTTGATGAAGGTAACATGGAGGGAGATTCCTGGCCTGATGTCATTCATGACCGACGTGACTTTACCTACTCTGCTGGGCTATAACCTTCCTGAAGACAAGAAGTCATAACCCAGGACTCTGAACTCGGGAAACACTGTAGACACAAGAGGAGATGTAGCGTAAATGAGTTTAGGTCGAGTTTTAAATCCACCATTTATGGCACTGTCCCCATGAGCAAGCCACCCAAGTCCTCGGGGGTCCAGCTCAGTCGCGTGTCAGATGGATAACACCACTGTCTGAGGCTGCTCAGGCTGCCCTAACAAACTACCACAGGCTCTGTGGCTGAAATAATGAGAATCTGTGTCTCACAGTTCTGGAGGCTGGAAGTCCACGATGGAGCCCTGGCAGATCCCACATCTGGTAAGAGCCTGCTTCCTGGTTTACAGATGGCCATCTTCTTGTCATGTCCTCACGTGGCAGCTCGAGAGAGCATGCTCTGGTCTCTCTTCCTCTTCTTAGAAGCCATCCCATCATGAGAGCCCCATCCTCACGACCTCATGGGACTCTAATCAGCTCCCAAAGACCCCACCTCCAAATAACCTCACGTTGGGGGGTTGGAGTCTCAACATATGAATTGTTGGAGGACACAAACATTCAATGGACAGGAACCACCCAGCGTAGCTGAGAACTTCATGGCAGTACTCGTCAGAGTTTGATGAGGGCTTATCATTAATACATTTTTCAACTGACTTCCATAACTAAATGTGAACAATTCTCCCAGTTTTCCCAGCACTAAGGGCTTTCCTGGGGCATGGAACACTCAGTATTAAACCCTCCAAAGCACATCTAACTGAAATGCTTCAAATCCATTTCTTAGCAAACACATCCACTCAAACAAATATTAGGTGAGTACCGGGTATATGCCAGCAACATGCAGGCGATCAGACGGTAAATAAAAAACTTGGGATCCTTTCTTCAAAGTCACTTGAGTTTAGGGAGAAATACTTATTATCAGGATGTAATTACAACAATATAAATAACGGTAATATATTTGCAGCTGAAGCCCCTGATACTGTAGGAATATTAGCAGGAAGTCCTAACCTTTCAGAATACTGCTTAGACTCCCATTATCCCATTTCTACTTGTTTGTTTTGTTTTCAGGGAAAACACCAAGTTGAGTTCTCAGGAGGAAGCACAGAGTCTCATGCTTTCTAGGACAGGGCAGGTAAAATCCACGAGTGAAATGGGCCAGGTGCAAGATTACCTATGGACAGCAGGGAAAATCCTAGCGAGAGGCATTTGAGTTCATTTAAAAAGAATACTTTAAATGAAATAAGCCACATCTGCAGACCCTTCATTTGAACTTTGTTCTAATTTCAAACTTAAGAATATTCATGTTCCTGGGGCGCCTGGGTGGCTCAGTCGGTTAAGCGTCCAACTTCGGCTCAGGTCATGATCTCACGGTCCGTGAGTTCGAGCCCCGCGTTGGGCTCTCTGCTGACAGCTCAGAGCCTGGAGCCTGTTTCGGATTCTGTGTCTCCCTCTCTCTCTGGCCCTCCCCTGTTCATGCTCTGTCTCTGTCTCAAAAATAAATAAACATTTTAAAAAAAAAAGTATATTCATGTTCCTTCCCCTAGCAAAACCCAGGCTTCCTTCTATGCTGGTACGGTTCACAGGATCGCATCCCTCCTGCGGTGGCTTACTGACATGCAGTGAGTCCTCTCCTTTGACAAAGTCCTCCTTTCTATATACCTGAACGTTTATTCTTCCTTTGGACACAGAAAACAGATCTGGTGGGAGAAAGGGTGTGGCTTCCCAAACTAGAGCCACCAGATTCTCCTTCTAAGGAATTTGAAACCTGATATGTGACTGGGTGCCTGGGTGGCTCAGTCCCTTAAGCGTCCAACTTTGGCTCAGGTCAAGATCTCACGGCTCATGGTTTTGAGCCCTGTGTCAGGCTTTATGCAGACAGAGCCCAGGAATGGTCCCATCTGGCACAAGGTAACAGTAACTTTCCTCCATCGATGACTATGCCTCACCTTCTGACCTTTCCAAACCTGGGCTGCTCAACTTCAACGTTAAAGTCCCATTATTCCTTCTTTGTTACCTCCTTTTGTTTAAATTAAGTCGTTCAGAGTTTATTTCCCTCGCTTACCACCTGAATACTTTCAACAGTACTCACTTTGCTCCTGGCTGACGGGTATAACTTCTTACCTGGTCTCCAGATTCCCTATATATCATCCCCCACACTCACATCAAGTCCACCTGCCACATAAATGTTCCGAAACCTCACTTCCGATTATGTAAAATTCTGTTCAAAAGCTTAAAGTGGGTCCCTATTGTCCAGAAATAAAATCCACACTCCTTGGCCAAATTTAACTTCCAACCTTGCTTCCTAAAACTATTCCTCACATATCCTGCATTGGAGCAAACCCAAACAACTCACCATGTCCTCGTGATTTCCCACTCTCTGGCTTTTGCTCCTATACACTGGGAAAGCAGTCAGAGCTGTTGATTCTGGCTACTACTCATCTCCTTGGAACTTCCCCTACCTGGCCAACAGGAGGACCAAGGTGATGGGTTTCAGGGGTGGGTACATGACTCAGGCTCATCCCATCAGGGTCCTTCTCTGGGACCAGTTGCAGGTAGAGGGGATAAACGGTGTCTCTTAAGGAGAAATGGTCACAAAAGTATGTGAATCCCACACCTATTTCAGATAATGCTTTTCCGCATCTCATGGTGGGAAATGAACCATCTCAGGCAGAAACATAAAAGAGAGAGAGAGAGAGAGAGGGATCCGAAGACGTCATTTGAATCTGAATCTAGATATGCCGGATGACAAACACACCTCATCCACTGTAGGTGAATGGCCCGAGAAATCTTTCTGTTGTTATTTTTGTTTTTTGTGGGGTTTTTTTTTGGGGGGGGGTTGCTAAAGTCAATGAGAGTTGGTTTTCTATCACTTAAAATCACAAAAGTCCCAACTGATACACAAAGATTTTTATCCCCTCAGTAGTCCCAGGTTCAGACCCTCTAAAGGTGAGTTCACCTCTTCCCCAGAGGCTCACTGAGCTTCCAGCCTCCATTCCAGCCTCGGAACTGCCATGGCTTCCTCTGCACCCCCCTCTCTACCCTGTGATTCGAGTTTTTCACACACACACCATGTCCTTTGCTGGAGGCTAAACTCCTGGGGAACAGAGACACCGCGTCTGAACTATCTCCACACGCCCCCCACCCTGGGCACAGCGTCCAGCATATGGCAGGGGATCGGTGACCATTCGCTGAATGAACAGGAGCAGATTTTCATCTGGCCAGTGCTGGAGTCCTCGGCAGCGTGGAGAATGCCCTGTTGTGCTGGACGGCACCTCAGAACCATCAGGACAGAGTTAAATATGTCCTGGCCTAAATAGCAGTCTAAATGCCACCCGGTCTCGTAATGAAACTTGACAGCTCTGTGTAAATTCAGCAATAATAATGTCTCACATCCTGCCACGGATTTCTGGTGTGGAAATGTGTCCCCCAGAAGACTCTGCTTTGCAATCCCAGCCAGTGCCCTGATATCCTATCTTCGCCCAAAATTGCTAAGCCACTTCCTTTGGTGGGGAAGAAAATGATGTATTTTCCTGCCAAGGAGCAAAGAAGAAATGTTAGATCAAGGAGGATTTGGCGACTTTGTGTGTGTGTGTAAATTATAGAAAGAATATAGCTTGTTTCTCCTTCTTGTAGAGCTCTTCTATTTGTTTTCCAAATACTTAAGGGTTAATTTTCGAAATACAGGGTAATAATTGTGGGGAGAATAGAATGAAGGGGGGGGGAGAAGGACAAAGAGGAGTAAAAGGACCCGAGAAGGAAGAGAAGTTACGGAGAAGGAAAAGCCAGGGAAAGGGAGAGAAAGACAGACACGGCAGTGTAGGGGGGAAGCGTGGAAAAAGGAGGAGCTATGTCTTCTAACACTCAAAAAACAAAACAAAATGGAGTGTGAAGCCGAGCAGGGCCCTTCAGGAAAGCTGGAAAGTGCTATGTGGGAGGAGATCCTCGCGTCAGTGGCACGAGAGGGTGAGAGAGTGGCAGGATGGAGTGAGGCCAGAGCTGGCTGAGGACAAGCAGGAAGGGGAGCGGCAAGAGGAGGTCCCACGCTGTGGTTTGGCCCCAAGCCCTCCCTGGTGACATTGGAAAAGTAGGTCAGTTTCAGAACTGGCTGGGGGATGAATGGTCAGCCAGGAACAAGTGACAAGAAGCAAGAACGCTGAGTGAGACGCTGACTTCGGCACGGGACCTGGGAATAAGGTGCTTCCCTAGTGAAAAAGGAAGAAGAAAATTCAACCCTAGACGATACTGTCCAACTGACGTCTCCCCAAGGATGGAAATGTCATATATCTGTGATGTCTGGGATGGTGGCCACTCGTCACCTGTGGGTCTTGCACACTTGACATGTGAACGGTATGACTGAGGAAATGACTTTTAAATCTTACTTCATTCTAAAGAATTTAGATCTAAATAGCCACATAGGGCTAGTGGCCGCCATATTGGACAGCTTAAATCTAGGAAAAGGAGCTATGTAGATCACATTCAAGAAGGAACCAATTGCCAAGTGGAACCAAAAGGTTGTTTTCCCAAATGACATCAGTGTATATGAGATGGTACAAGACAGGTGCATTTAGATGGCGCATGGGTTACCTTTAGTTTTAGAATTAAATTTGCTTTATTTAGTGCATATTTAAAAATGGAACTAGCATTATCAAACCCATTATTTTATAGACTTCATTATCTACGAAGAAACTGTGGTGAAATTTTCTATCTCCAAAAAAGGGAATCAATGTAAATTAAAAGTACTATGTGAAAAATATTACAGAGGACTTACAGAGATGATAAAAAGTACTGAACATATTTCATATAAGTGGAATCATAGATATGTGGTCTTTTGTGTCTGGCTTCTTTCACTTAGCATCATGTCCTCAAGGTTCATCCACGTAGGAGCATGTATGAGTGTTCCATTCCTTCAGGGCTAAATAATATTCCATTGCATGGGTGGATATACATTAAGCTTATCCATTCATCAATCGACAGACATTTGGGTTGTTTACATCATTAGGTTATTGTGAATAGTGCTGCTATAAACATATGTGTACAAATTTTTGCTTGAATGCCTGTTTTTAATTCTTTGGGGTATATAACTTTTGGGGTAATGAAAAAGATAGCAAAACTAGGTATCTCTTGAAATGAATACCTGGAACTAGATAGCTGTGATGGTTGAACCACATTAGGAATGTACTTACCGCCAATGAATTGTACAGTTTGAAATGGTGAAAATGGAAAGTTTCATTTTATATGTATTTTCCCACAGTGAAAAAAAATTTTTTTTAAAGCAATGAAAGCAGTATGTAGATGGCTGAAAAGAGACTGAGCCAATTTGAGTTGATAGAATAGTTGTCTAAATTGGGATATGAGGTTTATCAGAGATCCAAGTTTTTTAGAGTCAACATTCTACCCAAGAGTCATTTCTACAATATCTCTGACAGAAAGGTGAGCCTGGACACCAAAAGCACAAGCAACAGAAGCAAAAATAAACAAGTGGGACCACATGAAACTAAAATGCTTCTGTACAAAAAAAGGAAAAAAAAAGAAATCAACAAAATGAAGAGGCAGCCTACAGAATGGGAGAAAAGTCTTTGCAAGCCATATAGCAGGTAAGGGATTAATACCCAGAGCATGAGAAACTCACACAACTCAGGAGCAAAAATATTAATAATCCAACTTAAAAATGGGAAAAGAAGTAGAATTTGTTCATTTTTTTCCAGAAGACATACAAATGGCTAACAGGCTCATGGAAAGATCCCAACAACCCTTGTCATCAGGGAAATATGAATCCAAACCGTGATGAGATATCCCCTCACACCTGTCAGAATGGCTGCTACCAAAAAGACAAGAAGTAAGTGTTGTCAAGGATGTGGGGACAAGGGAACCCTGGCGCACGGCTGGTGGAAATGTAATTGGTACAACTATCCCACTTCTGGGGACAGATCGGAAGGAAATAAAGAGAGACTCTCAGAGAGATCCCACAGCCCCAGGTTCCCTGCAGCATTATTTATAACAGCCAAGACATGGAAATGTCAGTGCCCATCTACAGATGAATGGATAAAGAAGATGTCACACACACACACACACACAAATATTATTGAGCCACAAGAAAGAATAAAATCCTTCCGTCTGTGACAACATAGATACGCTTTGAGGGCATCATGCTAAGTGAAGTAAGTCAGACAAATTCAAATGCCATATGATCTCACCTACATATGGAATCTAGAAAACCAAACCAACCAACCCTATAAAGACAGAGAACAGATTGGTAGTTAGCGGAGGCAGGGGGTAGAGGGTAAGAGGTAGCAGAATGGGTGAAGGGATCAAAGGTACAGAGTTCCAGTTATAAAGCCAGTAAGTCCTGGGGACTTACTTACGCTGTAGCATGGTGACGAGTTAACACCACCATATTCCATGTTGGAAAGTTGCTAAGAGAACAAATCTCCAAAGTTCTCACCACAAGGAGAAAAAAAAATTGTAACTATGTAACAGATTAACTAAACTGACTGTGGTGATCATTTCCCAATATATAGATAAATATCAAATCATTCCATTGTACACCTGATTCTAATATAATGGAATATGTTAATTATCCCTCAAGTAAAAATAAATACTCCTCTCCGGGGGCAGCTGTCAGTATCTAAGGAGCGGTAGGAGCTATGCTATTCGGCAAAAGTGGATGAGGGAGATTCTGAGGCAGAGAAATTAACGGGCCCACATGGTCTCCACATAAAAGGGTCTTGGGTGCCCGGGTGGCTCAGTCAGTTAAGCATCCTACTTCGGATCATTACCTGAGCCACGGTTCATGAGTTTGAGCCCACATCGCGCTCTGTGATGTCAGCACAGAGCCTGTTCTGGATTGTCTGTCCTCCTCTCTCTCTGCTCTTCCCCCCTTCCTCTCTCTCTCTCAAAAACAAACACGAAAAGAGGGGGTCTTAAGGTTATTTATCTAAACCGAGGAGCAATCTCGCTCCACACGCTGCAGAACCCCTTCCTGACAGACAGAGGTCCACCCGTTGAGATGTTCCCAGGGTCCGAGGGATATCCGCCCACTTGCGACGACAGTCCCTCTCACTGACAGCTCACAGTGTTTAGCAAAGACCTCCTGTCGCTGGGCCAGGATGATTTCCTTGGAAACTCACCCTACTGGCTCCAGTTCTCTGTTATCAGCAAAGGACACGTACTCCACTCCTGTTTCCAGATGACAAACCCTTGACCCTCCGAAGACGACTCTCGTGTCATCCCTCAGAGGCTCTTCTGTGGGGCCCTTCAACCCTTCCTTGGACAGATGTATATTAGACATGGAGTGCTGCCTCCCGTTCGAAAAACAAACTTGTCGGTTCTTCTCCCTTTTGTCAAGACAGGCTCCGAAATTTTCAGAACATTTTCAGAATGAGATCTTATCCCAGGGACCTTTTGGTAGAGATTTATTAGGCATTCATTATAAGAAATTACACCATCTTGCATTTCTGGTCAAAGAAGTAATTGAAATGAGCTGCTTTATATTTTCACCTCTAGCGAGGTGAAATTAATAAATTAATAAATGATGGAGAGTTGAGGGTCCAACATGTGCCGGGCACAGTGCTGAATGCTTAACGTGAGTTACTCCATGTTAACAGCCCCGTAGCTAAGCAGCTAACATAACCGAGAGAGTGTTCACGTGTTTTGGAAATTGGGGCTTGTAGCCAGGAAAGCAGCTCTGTCCTATGCTTCATTTACACTTCACTCATAAAAACACCCTTTGGTAAGAGCTATTTGATGTACAAGGTCCCTTTTTTTTAGCTTTTGGCTTTAAACTAAGAGGTCACGTTTTGCATTCTCTGACTCAATCTTCAAAGGCTCTCAGCCTGCTTAAAATGTAGAAGGCAGATCACATTGATGAGGGCTTGAAGTTGGGGAAAACATTTTTTTCCTCCGTCCCTTCTTTGGGAGGGATACTGCATTTCATCCACAAGGGTGCTTTCTACCTGTTGCTAATTTTCAAAAGAAAAAGGGAAAGAAAGGAAGAAAGAAAAAATACAAAAAGCCATTAGGTGAGGGCATTAAAATCGAGTGTGAGAAAACCATTAGGAACAGAGAGGCTCTTGAGAAGCTGTGACTTAAAGAGAAATAGAAAATCACTCCTGGTCACAAAGATGATGCACTTCCAATATTAACATGAAATCAGAGAGTAATTCCTTCTAGTTGGAGTGGACCTCCCAAGCCATCATTAAAAACCGGCAAATCTTAGTATCTCTCTCCTTGACAGGAACACCTAGAAAGACAATAAAACTTCCAGAACTGCCAGTTTCCACCACGCTGGCGGCTGAACCCGGCAGCTGCAGTCGCAAGAAAGGCCCACCCAACCAGCCCGGCAGGGGCACCATTTGGCAAACGGACCGCCCTGCCACCATACTGCTTTCTATTTCAGACAACAAAATTGTCCAACACGGTCTAATAGAGTTAACTCAACCAGCTGTGTGGCTGACAGGTCCGCACCTGTTTTCAATGTCAGATCCGGCTCCTGAACAGCACAGTCTATTCCGGGCTCGTCTCACCATGCTAAAACACAGTAGAAAATTTCCCGGGGTACGCGTTCAGGAGCAAGCTCAGTGCCGATGATGGGCTGTGGCACAGAACTTAGGCTTATCAGAGATGTGCAAATGGCCTCAGACTAAAAGGAGCTGGAGCCTAAAGGGCTTTCAGACCCAAAGCGGAGGGAGCCGTCAGGAACTGAACTTGCCGTTAATGCCACGTTAGCTCCCTCACCTGGATGTGAGGGTGGCGCTCAGACCAGGCCCCGGCGATGAAGATACCCAACTGGAAGCTAGCGCTTCGCCCCGCGAAGGCAGCTAAGCAGCACCTCGGCCAACAGCGACATTTCCCACATGCAGGGAGGTGCATATGTTTCCATTTATTTGCATCCTATTGAGTATGCAGAATTCTTAATAAGGCAGGAGGAAGCAGCAGCAGCTGACAGCAAAAACAAGTCAGGAAAATAGGAATCCGCTGGTTAAGAAACACACCAAAACAGGGAAGGCTGGCACTGAGTCGCGATCCTTAATAAGAGCAGCCCCTTCCTCAGGAAGAACGGCAGGAAGCTGATCCAAGTAGAAAATACGCAGGAATAAGTTTTTCTATGATGGCAGCTTTAGAATCTGATTATTTATTGAGGCAATTTCTCCAATGACTTGTTTCTATTTGCCTGTACGGAAAGAGCATAAGAGCAACCTGTTCCTGAGACTTTGACCTCTTTTTTTTTTTTTTAATGCTGATTTATTTTTGAGAGAGAGGAAGACACAGTGCAAGCAGGGGAGGGGCAGAGAGAGAGGGAGACACGGAATCTGAAGTAGGTTTCAGGCTCTGAGCTGTCAGCACAGAGCCTGACACGGGGCTTGGATCCACAAAACGTGAGATCATGACCCGAGGTGAAGTCGGACGCACAACTGACTGAGCCACCCAGGCGCCCCACTTTTTATTTTTTTTTACACCAAGAGTAAGAGAAGAAATTCACAACCAGGAATATGGTCGATGCAATGAACGGGTGGGATTCCTATAAAGCAAAGAGCGGGGCATGAATAGAAGCAACATAGGTGGTGATAACAGTACTGTTGTGTAATTAAACTGCTGAAGTCTGAACTGTCCCCGCAACGTTCCGGTTATGTCAACTGGGATAAGTTGTCCCTTTACCTCTCTGAGCCTCAACTTCCTCATCTGTTAAACGGACAGAGCAGCATCTACTTCATGGTGGTGGGATGGGGAGGGAGTTGGTTAATTAGTAGCAAGAACCTAGCACGGTATGCCAGGCACACTCAAGGCTCTCCATAAACGCCAATGGTTGTACGAGTGGGAATTCTGTTAGTTCTTGTTATTAATTGACATCTTTACTCCCCCCCCCTCCCACCCATATTGTTGAGAGAGGAGGGACCACATCAGGCTTCCACTGCTTTGCAACCTGTATCTTGTGGATTCGGAGGCAGAGAGTTCGGTCACTCTCTTTGTGTGGTCTAGATGACATCATATTGCCCCTGTGAACTTCATCACCTCCACCTGTTACGTGGGAATATACGCCACGTGACTTACAGAATTGTTGAGGATAAAAGGATCTTTGTATTTGAATCTAACAAGCTCTGAGTAATACTATTGTGACAGTTATTTGACTATGTCTCTGGAGAAGGGGGGCTGGGCAAAATGATGGTCCCGTTAATCATGGATCCTCCCACACGGCGCCAAGCTTCAGGACGTGACTCCTTGGGAAAAGCAAAAAGGAAAGTGACTTTAAGGTACCACCCAACCTTTCAAGGGGCCCAAGAGGTGGAGGGTGGGAGCTTTACCAACACCAGGAACGTGCAGCCATTTATTAATCTGGGTCTTCTTGTTCTTTGCTTAGTTTTAGCACCTCCTATGGGGAACACAGGTCCTGGAGGAAGCCACCTAATGTCTAAAAGACCCAACTTTAAGAGCCACGGGGGCAATGTGCCTCCTGCTCTGTGGATTAACAGTGACACCTCATGCCCCAGGGGGAAGCTGGGAGCTGGCCCGAGACGTGGCTTTGACTAGGGGTTGGCTCAAGTCAACAAGCATCATTCACCCCAGCTCTCCTTCTGCCATCTTCTCTGTTCCCAACTCTTCAAGGAAGATTCCTGCCTGCCCCCAGCACATCTCCTATGGAAGATCTCCAGATACCTCCTCCTGCTGTCACAGTACAGGGATGGGGTGGGTCAGGGGATGTCTGAAAGGAATTCGCATCTGGAGGATGACGTTCTTGATGTGAGGAGACAACTGGAATTACTCTGACAGCCTCTGCTCTGTGGTCTTTCGTGACGGTCACTCAACAGTCCCTTGGGTAGAGGCAGTGTGGCATCATGGTCAGAAAGACCTGAAACTGAGTCTACCCTCATAACATTTATGGTTTTCATTTCCTTATATACCCTAAAGGCTTTCCCATCTCAGAGACTTTGCACGCTCTGTTCCCTTTGCCTGGAGGGACTGTTTCGGCCTTTTCTCACGTCTGGTTCCTCTTTCACCTTTCAGTTGTGATGTCCCCTCCAGAGAGATGCATTTTCTTCACCCGCTCAAGTGAAGCCTTCCTCCCATCCTTGGAGTTTTCCATCTCAGGGCCCTGTATCCTTCCTTCTCACTGACATAACGAAGTGCCATTATTTTATTTATTCGATCCCCTTCTCATCTTTGTCTAAATTCCCTAGGAGACCGTAATCTCATGAAGGTAGGGACCATACTCTGGTTTTCCCTCCAGTGTCCCCTGCAAGGCTTGGCAATGAACACAAGATAAGTTCTTCAAACACATGGACGAATGCAATTATGGCTCTCGCTCGCTCGTCATATGACCTTGAAAAAGCCCCTTTCTTTTCCTGAACCTCTGTTTTCTTGTGTATAACATGAGGAGATCATCAGCTTATAGACAGAGCACTGGATACTATTAGTCTAGAGCAACAATTGTACAGATACTCATCTTTTGCATTTTGACCTTTTTTGAAATAAAGATCATTTTATAATGGCTTGGGTCTTAAGACTCTATAAAATACAGTAATATCTCAGGCAGGGACCAAGGTCTTGGACTTAAAAGAAGTCCTCTGGAAAGCCACGGCGATGTAGCTCCACGTACGTGTTTGTCATTTACGGAGCAAGTAAACAAAAAACGTTGACGCACTCTACTCCCCAATTTCCCCATCACCTCCCCCTCATTTCCTCTCTGAGGACTGCCTCCTCCCCACTTTCTTAGTTAATGAGACTACTTTCCAAAATTTTAAAAAATCCATTTTTCCTTCAAAAGCCCCAGGGAGTCCACATAATGAAACACACTTAATTAAGCCACGCAGAACAATCCTGCCACCTAGGAGGTATTTTTCATTCCATTTCCTTCAGTCTTTCGGAGAATCATATTCGTATCCAAGAACTAACGTTCAGAGGCTCACATAGCACGGGCAGGGCAAGGAGCTAAGTGCTGTTCATGCCTTACTGAATTCTTACAAACTCCCCACTGTGAGAGGGGACCAGCATCATCTCTCCCTTTTATAGATGACAAAATGAGGTCCAGATGTAGTTAGTTACTTGCTCAAGTTCTCACAGCTAACATGTGGCAGAAAAAGCTAGAATCTGATTCCAGAGACTGTGGATTTATAGGCTGGAATCCTCCAAAGGCTACAAATATATACCGAGCACAAATTATGTCCATCAAGGAGTCTTCTGTCTGGAATTACAGAGCCATAGTTGTCTTGTGTAAAATAATCTTTTAAAAGTATTTATACTATCCCACTGTTGGTTAAATTCAGCTTTACCAAAGGCAACCACATTAATTTAAAGGGTATAATCCATGAATTAGTTAGCATAATGCTACAGATTAGCTGCCAAACATGCATATCCATCAAAATTCTTTTGGTTGCAAGCAGCAGGAAACAAACTTAAACAACTTAAACCACTAAGGGAGTCTGGTTGTTAATATCTGAAAAGATCAGTGATAGGGCAGACTTCAGGTACAGTATGATCATGGCTTTGGTCTGTTCTCCATGCTATGCTTCTCTTAGTTCTGTCTCAGGTGTGAGTCACCTCTAACTGCAGCCTGATTTCTTTCATGGTAGAAAACTGGCAACAGAAATTCCAGGCCTCACAATCTGCACATTTCCTATACATCAAATGGCTACGATCTACGACCCATGAGACCAACTCAGACCCGTGTCTACTCATCAAGCAATCAGCATGGTGAGACGGATGGATGGATTTTTGTTGTTGTTGCTGTTGGCTGTGGCCAAGGGCCTGCCCAGCACACGCTGCACAACGGAAGAAGGGAGGATTGCAATCTGGAGAAGCCAAGTGCCTTACACTCCACACCAAGCTCAGGGGTCCCCGCAGAAGCCTACCCCACTCCCCTGCTAACACTTTCCAACACCTTCCCATAGCACTGGAAACAAAGCTCAACACCTTCACCGTGGCCTCTAAGACCCCCGTCTACCTCTCCAAAGGCATGTTCCACTGACTGACCCATCCTGCTTCTGCTGTTCCGACCTGACTGCTGTGCCTCAAGCCATGTAAGCAACTTCCCAGCTCCAGTCCTTTGCCCGCACTGGCCCCCCATCCAGAACATTCTGGCCCCAGATCTTCATATCACTTTCTTATTCGCTTCATTTGGATACGGGCCTAAATGTCACCTCCCCAACCACTGTATCTGAAACAACACCCTTTCATTCTCTGTCCCCTTATTCTGCCCTATTTCTCTTCCTATCCCATGTCAATACCAACCTGACATTATACGTTTGATCATATATTCTCAGTCTTCCCACCAGCCTGGGAACTTCAGGAGGGGAACCTTTGTCTGTTGTGCTTGTGGCTGCCCGTGTCCCATACCTAGCACAGGGTTGAATATATGAACAAATGCATGTGGGAATTAAAGGAGGAAGAGTGGGAGGGAGGCAGAAGGGAAGGAGGGGAGGAGAGAAGGAGGGAGGATGGAGGGAAAGAGGGAGAGAAGGAGGGAAGAGGGAGGGAGGGAGGAAGGGAGGGAGGAAGCAAGGGAAGGAGGGAGGAAAAGAGGGAGGGAGGGAGGAAGGGCCAAAGGGAAAAGGGAAGGAGGAAGGAAGGGAAGCAGGAAACGCAGACAGTCAGGGGATGAAACGTGTAACAGATACCAGGGACTCCTTTTGTTCTACTTGTTTTATTTTGTTTTGTTTTGTTTTCACCTAGTCGGCTGAAGACAAACACTTTCTCCTACTTCTGTGTTTGGAGCTCAGAGTCTATTTAAGAAAGGCTCTGTTTTGAAAGCTTAAGGTTTATTAAACTCAAGATCTGTAAAGGGTTCAGAGGCAGGCATGATGACTTCCTCCCCCATCTCCTACACAGAGTGGAAGATGTTTGCCAAGGCTTCGGCCTCCCTGCATATGTGTGAAGAGAACACTTTAAAAACCAAGGCAAAGGCGCCTGGGGGGCTCAGTCGGTTAAGCATCTGACTCTCGATCTCAGCTCAGGTCACGATCTCACAGTTTGTGAGTTTGAGCCCCGTGTCAGGTTCTACGCTGACAGTGTGGAGCCTGCTTGGGATTCCCTCTCATCTCCCTGGCTCTCTGTCCCTCCCCTGATTTCTCTCTCTCTCAAAAATAAATAAATAAACTTTTAAAAAAGATGTTAACAATCAAGGCAGACAACTCCACTGGGACCTGCCCTACAACCAGCATCAAGATTAAATATTGCTTCCCTCTTCCTTTTTACCTTCTATTTCTTTCCTTCTGCCTGGTCAGAATTACTGAGACTCCCTTGCTGATGTTTTTGCTCAATTCTTTGCATCCAGCTAATATTTACTGGCGCTCCTCAGAGATGCACGAAGTCTGAAGGGACGCGTTCTAGAACTCATTTAAAGGGAGCTGATGACTCTGCAACTGAGCTTTCGACTATTCTCATAAACAGTCTCCCAGGAAAGGTCAACTTCTACCCTTTGTTCTCTCCGCTCTTCATTCTTGGCAACATGCCAACGCTGATCTCTGTGCTAATGACAATAATAATAATTGATGTTGACGGTAAAACTATTAACGTTTTCAGGGAGGTTTTGGGATTTATAAAATGAAACCCCATGCATTGCATTTCTGTGACAAGTCAACTTACAAGGCATGCCAATGACTCCTGCCCCAAATGGGGAGATCTCTGTACACGCTTTGGGGCACTGGGAAACTTCCTAGGGCCTCATGAAAACACACCTGGAGAGTCCTCTTTCCTGGGGCTGCCAGAGGGTCAGAGGAGCAGGTGTTGAAATCAGAGAGGCCATCGTGGTCCTGGTTGTGCCACTAAATGACCCTGGGAAAGTCCTTTTTCTCCCTGGGATTTTTCTTTCTCATGCAAAAAGAGGAAAAATGATACCACGGGTCTCATGGAGCTGTTGTGAGAACAGAATAAGATAATACAGGTCAACATCCTTAACACAGCATCAAGACCAGAGCAACTGCTGTGTTAGCAACTATCACCACTCACCCACTGACACACATTTAAGTGTCTACATCATGCTAGGTAGTGGCGTATACAGTAACGATGACCAGGTCCCTGGAGATGTTCTTCTTTATCTCCACCAGCACCACCACATTATTATTATTCATCACAAAGGACCTAGAAGGAAAGAGGATACAGGTGCAGTGGAAGCAACCCATCTAGCTCTGGGAGAAAGAAAATCTGGGTTTCCCATGTTTCTGCCATTAACGAGTCTCTCATCAGTGAAAAATGAACCCTGTGTCTTCCAGGCCTCAATTTCCTCACCTGTAAAAAGGAAAGCGATGCAATGGACAATCTCGATGTTACAAAACCAGCTGAAAATAATTTGTAACAACTAATAACATACTTGGCGAATTTGGGCCATAAACAAGGAAAAATCAGATCAGAACCACATACTTGACAAGGTGTAGGTGATCAAGGGACCTTTCCAGCAGTGACCGGTAACACACAGCATGGGCTCCATCAGACTCCCTTGTTTGCCGTTTATTGGACAGGTTCTAGGATATTGCAAAAGGCTAGATCCCTGCCCCACCACCACTGAGAACAAATCTTTCTTCCCAGCTTTAGAAGAACATCCATGACTTAATCCACTCTGATGGGTGGGAACTCCCCGTGGGTAGTTCAGGAAGTACTTGTCTTTGGGAAAAGTCAAATTCCCACCTGTAAGTTGAACAGAAAAGTAGGTTTAGGACCCAGGGCCACAGAGAATGACCACTTAGCCCCTGATGACTATGTCCTAGACACCCCCAGCTGAAACTTTTAAAACACTGTGTTTGTTTGTTTGTTTTTGAGAAAACGTGAGTGAAAGATTAGGGGCTCCTCTCCAATATTACGGGGTGTCTCATCGCAGAGAATCACAGACTAGCAGATTTTTTTACATGACTTCTCTAGAATGTCTGTCCAATAATGTATAAGGCATACAGAACGACAGAGACCTATGTTGTCCACAGACTTACTTGTTTGGACCCAGGTGGAAAGATCCCTGGAGGTGAGGTACCAAAACTTCCTGTTACCACTCATTCTGTTATCTACCACTCTTAAGGCTCATCAAGTTCTTATTTGGGTGATGATTATGAATGATGATGATTATGATAAAATAGTAAAATACAAGATGCATAAAGAGGCCATTGATGTAATACAAGTAAGTAGCCCAGGAGGGGATGAAAATAAACTGGGCAGGCCTTCTTGATAACACCCAGTTGACCATCTCCAGGTAGGAGGAAGGTTCCTATACAAGATGGCAGCCTTGGAGGCTCCTGAACTTACCTCCTCTCATGCACACCAAATCTAGAATTACACATGCAGCAATTACCTCCGAAAGAAATCCAGAAACTAGATCAGTGACTCCTATATATCAAGTGAACAATACCCACATCAAAGTGGGTAGGAAAGGCCGAGATACTCTTGCCATAAACCCTACCACCTGCATAGCAACATACAGCTGGGACTCCCGACTCCCAGCTTCCTCCTGAGGAGTGAAGGGTTTGGACCCAACACCTAGAGCTCCAACCTTTAAAACTTCCAGATAGGCATGTGGAATTACCATCATCAGTGTTTCATATTTTTTAAGATTTGCTGAAAATATAATTTTTTGTGACACCTTTCAATTTTTAAATGTTGGGATTTATTCAAGTTTTGAAAACAATAAAAACATTCTGAGTCAAAAAAAAAAAAAGGAAAATACAACTTCAGGTCAATTTGCAACCTCAGAAAGTAGTGTAACGGGGTTTCGACCCAAACAAAGCTTGATTGGAATTCTAGCTTCATTTTATGTTAGCTGTGTGCCTTTTGTCCAGTTATATAATTTCTCTGGTCCTCAGTTTCACCAACTAAAATATGAGTTATTATGATTTATAATTGGCCTGCTGATATTAAGTCTATTCAGCATCCATTGTCTTCTTCCTTGTTCTTAACAGAATTCACATTTGTTAAAACATCATGTTTGCCATAAAGCTTCATGGACCTTGGGGGGAACTTCCCCCATCTCCAATTCTTAGAGTAAGTCTAGATTGGTTTAATGTATTCCTATTTGCCTTTTCAGTGACTGGACTGGGAATCCAGAATTAAGCCGGTGAGTACATGGCATTTTCAAAATGGCTGTTATTGGCCCAAATATGGACACATGACCTAATTTGGCCATGAACAAAGAAGTCATCCGAGGTGTGGCTGACAGCAAACTTAAGGTCCCAAAGAAAGAGGTTTGATAACAAAGACTACAATTACCAAAGAGCAGAGTCAAGAGATCATAGGGAAAAGAACAAGAGCCTTGATCATACTGCTTCTGAAGTCCACCCTACCTATGAAATTCCAATCAAATAATTCACTCACATACTGAATTTAGTTGACAGTTGCAGCAAAAATATCCTAGATGCACATCTAAGGATTATAGATAATTTATTTAAAGTGACTAGCACAGAAAAGACACTTAATACATGGCAGGGCACTTTAAAATTTCCATTACATCACATTTTAAAATATATATGTTTCTATAAGGTAACTTATGAAACTTGAGGTTACACACACACACACACACACACACACACACACACACACACTGATGCATTAATTAACTTGCTAAAACTTCCTTTTACTAATAGTGATGGAAATATAAAGGAAATGAGTCCACATCTCAGGAGAGTTGTTCTTCCTCACACAGGAAACTGAGTAGTGTGTGTATTTATTCCTTGTGTTTGGACAGGACTTAACCAAACGAAGCAAATCTCCGGAACTGGTGGTGGGGATTTGGACAAGAGTACACCAGACATGAGCAGATCAGCCAGTTCAGTCCCCAAACTGTGAAGCCTGGATAAAAACATGGCTGGCCTCCCCCCATGCCCATGCCAAACCTAGCTGGCAAACTAGCCTAACAGGGGCTCCTCCAGCCCTGGGATCCATGACAGGCGGTCAGGCACCAGGAGGCTGCATGGGGGCTCAGTCACACTGCAGGCAGGCAGCATCTATGTGGGGTCAAGAGAAGGGGACCAAGACAGAGAGAACAGGTGGAAATTCCCACCCATACTGGCTGTCCAGCACGAGGAGGGCTTCTGTCCTATATACAAGGAGGTGCACAGACAGACACTCTTCCGGGAGAGCCAACAAAAGACAGCCTGTAAATAAACTGGCCCTTCACATGTGCCCTTTACACTGTGGCACAGGTGCCCCCCTTGCGGCATAAAGGGTTTTTAACTTATTGTTTTGTATTGCATCAGATGTCTTCCAGATCATGTTAAGAATGAAGCAAAAGCAGGGGTGCCTGGGTGGCTCAGTCAGTTAAGCGTCCGACTTCAGCTCACGTCATGAGCTCACAGTTCGTGGCTTCCAGCCCCGTGTTGGGTTCTGTGCTGACAGCTTGGAGCCTGGAGCCTGCTTCAGATTCTGTGTCTTCCTCTCTCTCTCTCTGTCCCTCCCCTACTCATGTTCTGTCTCTCTCTCTCTCTCAAAAATAAATATTAAAAAAAATCTTTTTTAAATGAAGCAAAAGCAGAGGTTTTGCCCCCTTCTTGAAGTATCACTTTCTCATCTCTCCAGATGCAAAGCTTGGCTTGCCATCTGTGTCCTGACTCCAGCCGAGTATGGTATTGGCTTCTTCTGACTCCAAGAATTGGCTGCTCGGATGATTTGCCTGGCACTTCATCGTGTGACTGGTCTTACTTTCTCCATGTATTGATTAAAACTGCTGGTATGATTATCTAACTCTCCTAGGGTGCACTCAACCTGGGCATAGTAGCAATGGCCATAGATTATAGAACTCCGCAGGGCCCACAGTGCCTGCCATGATGTCTAGCATACAGCAGACACCATAAAGACACCCACCAGTCTCCATAAGAAGCAGGGCACAGACAGTCTCCATGGGAAAAAGAGGCGGCTGAAGTTCCCAGCCCAACTCTTTCTCCCCAAGATTCTCCTTTCCCTTGGGGCTTATTTGCCAAGGAATGCTGAAGTTCCTCAAGGTTTCAGCCCGGTTCGTCTTCTGATTCTTCCTTACCCACCCCTAGAGATGTCACCCAATCTTAGGGTTTCAACCGCGACCAATAAGCTTTGAAATGTGTGTTGCATATTTCGGTGTCAACTGAGACCCTCTTCTTCAATTGCCTACGTGAGATTTCCACTCGGGTGTCCAGCGTGTGTTCCATGAACACGCTCGAAATTAGATGCTCTTCCTGACCCCCTCCTCTCTACACCTGATGCTTCCCCAGTTTTGTGAAAGGCACCACCATCTACTCAGCTGTATAAGTGCCAAATTCTTGATTAATATCTTTTATCACTTTATGTTCATCTGTGAAGCCTTGTTCATTTTACTGCACAACGCACATTAAGCTCACTCACTCCTCTCTGAATACACGGCCATTACTCTCACACAAGTCTCTGCCTGCTCTCCCCTGGACTATGCCACAGTCTCCTAACTGATCCCTGTGCTTACACATTAAGATCCTCTGCCCCCAAAATACTGTTTGTCAGCAGGCACCAGAGTAATGAGGAGGGTGCTTTTTCTTTGCTTTATCTTCTCACAGAAGAGAGTCGCAGCAAATTATCAGTATACGTCACCAAATTAACAAGTTTCAAAATGAAAACTGTCTCAGCGTCCAACCCTGGGGGAAACAGATCGATCCATATTCTTGTTAGGCATGCGGGTCCCCAAATCCAAAGACTCGCATCGGGCAAATCTGAACAATATTTGTGCTGCATGTATGACCCCGAAACCACCTTTCCCTCAAGGTAAAGGCATGGCCAATTTCTGGTCCTTTCAAGTTGCCAGCATCCAGTTCCCACCATTTGTCAAGCTATTCATTGGATGCCAGTTGGAAATGATTGACTTGCATTGCAGGGTTGGCATACGGTACTTTTGACTTCCAGCCAAAAAAGACACGGCTGTGTTCCAGGAGAGATGCCACGAGCAGAGATGATGCTGAAGAGAGGCTGTTGACTTAGCTGTCAGGCTGAACACCCAGGGGGTAGAGACCACCTCTCATGGGTCTGTCAGGACACAGGCGGGGTCAGCTCAAGCTGTGCACCCGGTCCTGGGAAGGAGGACAATTAACAGATCAGGTGCCAACTATAGCCTAGATGCTTGGCTGAGTGTATTACACGCATGTAAGTGTCACCACAGTCCCCTAGGGCTGGAATGATCTCTGTTTGCAGTCAAGAAGTGGAGGCTCAAAGAATCAAGTAACTTGCCCAAGATAACCATGGCACTTTCCGAACTCACGTTCCACAAAGTCACAAAGCCTGGTGGAATGCACTTTGCATTCTCAATCTGGCACTTGCACCTGGATTCTCTCGAATCTCATTTCTACATATCTCTTGCTGATTTGCTTTGAGGCTCAGCCTTTCTTCCTCATCACGGAGTCCAGAGCCCCAATCAGATTTGCAGCACAAGCCCACAGGACGGCCGGGTCTCGTGGGTGCCTGGTGCCATTGCCAGAAATGTTTGTCGAGCATACAGTAATCCCACAGATAAATATTTGCAAAGAGTTATCACATTCACCCAGGGAAGTTTTAACTCCGGTCAAGCTCAGAGACTTAACGGAGTAGGCTCTTTTATTGGCAATAAAAAAAGAAACCAACAGAGTTAATTCTGACTTCTTAAAAACAAACTAACAAACAAAAAAAACAAAAAGGCAGCCCAGCTTAGTGCAGTCTGTTAATGGGTCATTAAGCCAGGAACTTTTCCTGTGGTTATTTTAGAAATGAAGACTGAAAAAGTATCAAGGAGGGGGGGCTGGGTGGCTCAGTCGGTTAAGTGTCCAACTTCGGCTCAGGTCATGATCTTGCAGTTTGTACATTCGAGCCCCGCGTTGGGCTCTGTGCTGACAGCTCAGAGCATGGAGCCTGCTTCAGATTCTGTGTCTCCTTCTCTCTCTCTCCCTCTTTCAAAAATAATTAAACATTTAAAAATTTTTAAAAAGATAAAAGTACCAAAGTAACTTGGAAATGAATTAAGCTCACACATATAGATCTTCCTTCCATTTCGTTTTCTGTCAGGGTCATAATTTACAACATTATTGCTTCTTTTCGTTTAAATTTTTTGTTTGCTTGTTTGTTTATTTTGACAAAGAGAGAGAGCACAAGCTGGGAAGGGGCTGAGCGAAGCAGAGAAAACCAGGCTCCATACCATCTGTACAGAGCCCCGTGTGGGGCTCAAACTCACGAACCATGAGACCATGACCTGAGCCAAGATCAAGAGTCCGATGCTTAACTGACTGAGCCACTGAGACGCCCCAATGTCGTTGCTTCTTAAAGCAGAAGCCTGATAAATCACGAAGTTAATTTAAAACACGTAAGTGCTCAAGCCAGATATCGTCAATTAAAGTCAAATAACTTCTCTTCAATAGGAATCCATTAACTCTCCTGGGAGAAGATGTTCTTTCCCCACTCATCTGGGCTAAAGATCTACTTGAACACTTCTGACCTCCACGACACTTGTCCACATCCTGCTTCCTTAACTAAAATGGAAGCCACGGGATGTACAGTCATAATTCAGTCATTAAAAAGCAAGGTAGAAATCTATTCCTCACTTCCCTGCCTGTAAATAGCTTGCAGTCTAATAAGTATAATTATAGAAACAATAATGACAATCATCACCACAATAATAATAACAACAGTAATTTTTGAAATGCCTCCTACCAGCCAGGCTTGTGTTTCAACATATATGCTTTCACTTAATTTTGGTACAATAAGATGACTACCCCCCTACACACACACACACACACACACACACACACACACACACGTGTGTGTGTGCATTTTAGAAAAAATTATGGGTTTATCATGGTTAGTAACTTAAACTTGGTAAGCAGTACGTGGCTAATTCCAAACCTGGCCATATGGACTTTTCTCTGTACCGAACTGCCTTCTTCCCACTGGCCATGCTCCTCCCAGGGTAAGCCTTTAGCAAGAGAGTTTAGGTCTAAAAAGAATCCACTTTTTGGGGTGCCTGGGTGGCTCAGTCAGTTAAGCGTCCGACTTTGGCTCAGGTCATGATCTCACGGTTCCTGAGTTCAAGCCCCGCATTGGGCTCTGTTGTAACAGTTCAGAGCCTGGAGCCTGCTTTGGATTCTGTGTTCCCCTCTCTCACTCTGCCCCTTCCCCCCACCAAAAATAAAATAAACATTAAAAAAATTAAAAAAAAAAAGCAAAGCTACCAGAAAGATGTTTGGGAAATGTCAGCAAACATTGAGCCATCTCAACCCCAATCTACTTCTCCTTAGGTGTTATGATTCCCCAGAAGGACATCCCTTTCCTCCTGTACCTCCAACCTAGTGAGACGAGCCTCCGCTATGAGATATTGCACTGCCCCTTAGGCCTCAAAGACAAGTCACAAATGGCAACACTGAACACTGCCTGACCCAATATTTATATGGGGGCTTTCTCTGTCTCGCCATCCAGGGATAATTGGTGTCTAGCATACAGAGGGACTAAATGCCCCGTGGGGAATGAATCAGTGGCAATCCTGTGGACTGTGGCATACAGACCCATCTGTTCCACTACCTGTTCTGTATCTACAAGTTATATTATAATAGTAATGACGTATAGATTGCAGTCCATATGTCAGGCTCTGGGCTAAGAGGCAAATACTTCTCTTGTCCCCATGTTATGTCTCAGGAGGCAGCCTTGGAGGAATTAAGGGACTTGTCCAAAGCCTTCGATCTAGAAGAGTTCTAATCTGGGATTCAAACCCAGGCTTTGGTGCCAGACTTTTCACCCTGAGGCCACACTGCCTCCCAGAGGGCCCTATCCACCAGAGGCCTGGACGGACTCTTGGGACAGGACTGGACAGAACACCCTCGGTTCCACACCAGCAGAACAGGTAATGTTCTACCTTCACAGCTCCAGGAATTACCAGTGACGTGCTCTGTGCTTGGTGAAGGGACAGATGTTTAATAACTTTGCAGTAGCAAGGAGGAGGTTACATAACATGGCTGAGCTATTTTTGAACTTTATAAAATGCTGACTGCTCTTTTCAAAGTGCCTTCTGTAAAACCAGGAATATTAAACATAAAGAACATTTCCCCCTTTCCCCCACCTTTTTTCCCCCTGAAATCCCAGGGACAGAAACAGGTCCACGGCAAGATCATTAACATGTCATCCTGAGCAAGCAGTCTTTTCTACCAGGTCCCACGTAACAAGAAGTCATGGTTACAGTGTCCTAATAACGCAAGCTCTGGGTAGGAGATTACAAGTCACATCCCTGAAGACCACACAGGGACATGTGTAACTGGTTCCAAGATGGCACACTCAACCAAAGAGGGACCCCAGATCCCCACATCAATGTAGCACGACAGCCATCCATGTGAGTTTATCCGAACTTCTTCCAAGTTATTGCATCCTCCTGACTACGTGGTGGGAATAATGACACCTACTTGGTGACTGGATGCTTTGCGGAACCCTGAACTGGAGAGTCCTGGGATTCCAACTCGACTACAGACACTGAGGATCCCTTACGTTACCAACCTAAATGTCCATCCGAGGGGGATGGTTAAACAAACAATGCAATAGTTACATGCACAACAGAACGCAAGACAGCACCTAAGATGAATATGCTAGAAGGACACGGGTCCTCAGAGATGCATCTTGAACCACAAGGTTGACGTAAAGGAAACTGGAACATATCAAACACCACTCATGTGCATTAGAAAGAACTGTGCCTTGGGTCTGAGGTTGCAGAGACGTCTGTACTAAAAGTAAAAACATGCACACAGATCTGGATTCCCACCAAGTTCATGGCAGTGTTTTTCCCTCCCAGGGAGAGAAAAGGAAGAAAGTGGGACTCGGGAGAGGTATATCAGGACTGCTACGTGGTCGGTAATGTGTATTTCTTTTAAAAATTTGAAACCAATGTGACATATTGGGGTGGGTGTTTCATCAGACTCTGTACTAGCTTTTTGTTCTTCCCTCATATTTTTAAAAAAGCCCTTGTTACCTGAGTCTGTCGCAATGCAAACCTCCTTCTTCAGCACACTGTACGTTCTTTGAGGACGGAAGTTATGTCTTCATTCCTGTGTGTATTTTGGGGGCTAGCATGGGTTCCACTGGAAGGAAGGAATGACTGATAGAGGAGAAGAGAATGGTGTCCTTAATGCGTTTCTGAAAAACTGCCATTTGGGGGCTTTCTCCAGCTCCCAGCCCTTCCCTTGCCTGGCAAACTGCTCCTCTGGCCTGGATGAGTTTAAGAAACACCGTGACAGTGGGCAAGTATAGTAAGAAGCCACTGCTTGCACTGCATTCCAGCCTCACACACATGGCGAGCATCGCCAGCGGTCCACGGAAGGAGAGAGGTTTCATTAAACACCAGGCAGTGGATGACGGCTTACCACACTTGATCCATGACTACTCTGGGGCTGAAGCACCATCTACAAAAATTGCTGCATTCAAAACATAACTCCTAGAAACAGCATGACAGCATTTCACAGCAGTGGGTTTTTTTTTTTTTTTTTTTAGGAACAGAATTCAGGATGGTCACTCGAAGGAGCTCTGTATGTCTTGACAATTATCCTTCTCCAATTCCTTTTCCTGTATACATTATATTTCAATTGCCCTAAAATTGAGTTATGTTTTCATCAAAATTATACACTGCTGAATATTCCAGCTGCAGGGCATTTTTGATGGGAAGTGAGTACTCATTAGCCCAGCCCTCGTGTTTGCGCTGGCAGAAATCCTGCCTCTGTAAGAGGCTTCCAGGCCTCATACTCATTTCCCGGAGTTCCCTCCTGATCTTTAGGCAATTCTTCCAAACGCTCAAAGCGGTAATGGAGAAACAGGATGGCTAAAGAGAGAATCAGAGGGGAAGGGGAAATTCTGAAGGACCACAATTTCTTAATTCAAGAGTTTATTTTCCATGTGTATACCAATTTTATTTTTTTTTTAATTTTTTTAATGTTTTTATTTTTTTGAGACAGAGAGAGACAGAGCATGAGCAGGGGAGGGACAGAGAGAGAGAGGGAGACACAGAGTCTGAAGCAGGCTCCAGGCTCTGAGCTGTCAGCACAGAGCCCAACACGGGGCTCGAACTCACAGACTGTGAGATCATGCCCTGAACCGAAGTCGGATGCTTAACCGACTGAGCCACCCAGGCGCCCCTGTGTATACCAATTTTAAAGATGTATAATCTTTCCACACGTGCACACCTCTGGACTCAGAGATAATCCCTGCACTGTAGCAGATTCAAGGTCCTAAAATCTCCCAGAGTCACTTTGGAGTGACGTGTTACTCTGCTGGTAATAAACCTACCTAGTCTGCCTACTGTCATTTCTAATGACCAAAAACAACGTCACTGGTCATTCTGACAGGTAGTCAGTAATCACTGGGGGCCAGGCACGGCGCTAAGCAGTACTTTTCACGCATCGCCTCATTTCATACTCAGGACAATCCATGGAACATTGGTTCTCAGTGCATGGTCCCCAGACCAGCACTATCAGCAGCACCGAGGAACCTGCTACAATTGCAAATTCTGTCCCCCCACCTCCCGTGGCCCCCGGAGCTACTGAATTACAGACTGAGTGTGGAGCCCAGAAATCTGTGGTTTAACAAGCCCTCCTGGTGATTCGGATGCACGCTCAAATTTGACGAGCACCCCCTAGAAAGCAATGCTACCATCACCACTTGGCAATGAACAACTGAGGCGTGGAAAGGTAAAATGGTTATCTGAGGCAAACAGAAAGTGGGCCAGACAAGATTTGAACCCTGATAAATCGAGGCCTGGAGTCCAGGCCCTTAACCACAGAACTACACCACGCATTACGTACAGAAGGAGAGTGGATTAAATCACCAGACGTCAGGCAAAAGCATGCAATATGGGTGCAGGGGTGATCATTCTAAATGTCAACAGCCAAGCCATAATGATGGGTCACAAGGAACAATGACACTCCTGAGAAACACCGAACTTAAACGTCCACCAAGATGCGAGTGGTTGAATACATTAGGATACATCCATGTGATGGAATACAATGAGGCTTCGAAAGCAGTATCTGCCAAGATTTCCAATGACCTACAAAAATAGGACACAAGAAGGGAAGAAATTCAGACACAGACTCAAACAGAGGATGGAACACCCAGCGTGGGCAGTTTTCCCAAACTGTGACATGTTGGTGGGGATGTGGGAAGCCTGGTGACTTCACAAACTGCTTGCGTGGATATAAATTGGTAGAGTTACTTTGTGGGACAAACTGGCAACAGACACTTCAATTTTTAAATGCGTGTGCTCTGTGACCCCAGAGTTCTACTCCTGAGAATCCGCCCTGGAGAAACCCTGACACATGTGCACAGAGACATGTGGGAGGGCGATCCCTGTGGTTTAGTTTGTGATGGAAAAAGAAAAATCAGAAACAACCTGAATTTCTATCATTATGGAGACTGTATAAACAAACCATGGTGTATCTCTATTGAGAGAGGTAATGTGCACAGGTTTGAAAGAATACACACACACACCCATATGTATGTATATCGACACCCACATATGTATCTGCATATATTCATACATATGTATGTGTGTATATATATACATCTTTGTACATATATTCATATATGTGTATATATCTATATATAAAAATACATGCATATGTACACACACATGCACGCTGGAGATACAGTTATAGATAGAAAATGGATAGATCGAGAGATACGTAGATAGATATGGAGACAGGTCTCGTATGTAGGTTTCCAAGGTGTATCATTGAGTAAAAACAGAAGGTTGCAGAGAACGAAGCATGATGGAACTTAAAAATGAAAGATGAGCCGGGGGGTGAGGGGAGGAGAGACTAAGATCATGGAACAAAGCAAGTCCCGTAAGCGCACGCACAACACTCCCTACCGTCAGCGCACATTTCCAGCAGCAAGTACGTATGTGTTGCTCTGAGTATTTCAACAACCAAAGAAGCAAACAAACAACAAAACACTGGTCCCATTCTGGGACACAAGCAAAGACGGCCCTCTTACTGGTGCAGGGTGTGTGGTGGGGCCTCCGGCTTCTCCGTCTGCCCGTAGCAGCTGGCCTTGGCCTCAGGGATATAGGAGAACTTCTCCAACATGGAATATGCGGCAGTGGTTAGGATTCCCAGGCCGTCCCTCACTCGTGCCTCCAGGCTGTAGTCCCAGTCGTCGTAGGAGACTGAAATGAGTCCTGATGGAAACTCTTTGGGGATGAGCTCCGTGTTCCCAGAAACCAAGCTGGGGACAATCCAGAAGAAATCATATCCAGTGAGGCCCAGGGAGCGGGCCTCACTCAGGATGAGAACGGCCTCATCTTTGGAACAGTAGAGCAGGATGACGGAAGAGTGGATCTTCTTCAACTGGACTTGCGTCTTTGCATCCTCGAAGGAAGTATCCAGGGTGATCACGTTCTGCATGTCCCAGCCCACAAAGCTGTTGTCCACTGTGGTCTTGATGAAGCTGATAAAGTCCCTGTAGCCAGGGAAGATGGTGGTCACCAAGGAGAAGACATGCCAGTCGTAATCCTGCATGATCTTCAGCATGACCGTGGCTTGCTGCTGGATGGACGCTCCAAATTGGAAGAAGGTTGACGTCGGATCCTGCCAACAGGTTTAAAAAAAAAAAAAAGAAAGAAAGAAAGAAAGAAAGAAAAAGAAAAAGCAAAACAGAGGATGAGGCAGAAGGTGGATTATATATAACCATCTGTCTTTATAGGCTTTAAAAATGCCTTCTTAGAAGGGAGGGAAAACATATCACACACGTATTCATCCCCAAACATTCTTGAGCACCTACTATATGCCACACTTGGGAACAGATGCCGGGAATACACAGAGGACAGAGACCCTGAACTGGGGAGCCCACAGTCTGGTGCCTGAAGGACATCTGTTATTTGTTCCAGCTCATTTTCCTCTAGTTCATTCCACAACCTGCCCCCCACCCCCACCTTTGGGCCCATGTGGCTTCAACACAATGAACTCTATCTGGCCCCAGGCTCTGGACTGTAAAATGAATTCAGGGGAGACAACATCAGGACACAGAGACACAGTCCTGATGACATACTTGGAGCACCTGGAGTCTGCTATGCCTAAAGACTTTCACTCTAGACCTGTTGGCTGTGTGAACCAACAAGTCCCCAAGTTCACCTGAGCCACTTTGAGTAGGATTTCTGTCATGTGGACTCTAGACTCCTATGTAATATAAAGTATAATAAATGCTAGGTGGACATCTATCTGGATGTCTATGTGAATCAGCAAGTATCTGCTGAACACTTACCTAACTATGCAGCAACACCATTTTAGAACTTGGGGAAACAATGATATATAAGACAGACAAAGACAGGGTCTCTGCCTTTGTACATGTGGCGGGAATTTGAGGAAGAACAATTTCTAGGGACTAGAGGCTGAGAGAGGCACAAGGAGATGCCGAAGGAGTATCGGGGTGAAGAAGAGGGGAAATGAGTGGGCATTAGAGTCAGCAGAGACCTGCAGATACACCTTGGCTATTCTAAGAGCTGGAGATAAATCATTATGGCTCATGACGTAGGAGGGAGATGAGATGATGGTGAAAAGGCTTGGCAGAAATCCCATCATGTGTGGCTTCAGGGATATGTTCAGAGGCTGAGACCTTATTCAAGCATAAGAGGGAGCTGCTGGATGCTCTTACTCTGGAAAGTGACATGGCCATTTGTGTTGGGTTAAAGGGCCCCTTAATAGACCTAGCATCTCCCCAAGTCATGATCTGATCATGAGAACATACTTCCATTTAGAAAAGGCAGGCGATGCCTATGGTTATGTCATTTACAAACCACCTTCATGCCTCTTAACTCGTTAAATCCCCCATGAGATCCTAGGAAGGTGGTGTTACTGGCAGGGGGAAATGAGGCTCAAAATGAACTCAGGTTCTGGTTCCACGGCCAGCCCCCTTTCCAAAACACAGCCACGACTTTCTTGGGATCATTGAAGATCTACAGATAGCAGATGCTGAAACCATGCTGTTGACTGGCTGGCCTGGCACAAAGATGCCAGCTAAACAGAAGGTATGCCTGTGTGTCACAGCAAAACACAATTTGACAAGTGCTGAGATAGATTCCTCCCCCTCCCCCACCCCAGGGAACTAAAAGGATTCTCAAGGGGTCCTTATTATACTGCAGCCATGTTTTCATTTTCCATTCTGTAGTTACCATACGCATTAACCTCAAAACTATGAATACAGGGGTTCCAGTGCGTGTGTGTGTGTGTGTGTGTGTGTGCATGTGTGAGTGTATTAAGAGTGGATGATTCCATTCGTCTTTCCAAACAATACCTTGTAGCTGTGCATGGCACTCCTTTAAGAAGTCTGCAGAGTTTTCCCCCTGGGTGCCCACAGAATAGAAAGTTTTATCTGAACGGGCCAAAAGCTACATAGTTCTTCGAAATACTTCCCTTTTCTAAAATGCATGAGTTTGGGGGATAATTCAAGTGCAATGTGGCCTGAAGGCAGAGAGAAAAAACACAGGAATAAATGCCTCTGGGCTCCTTCTAACAGTACAGTTTTATGAATTTTACCTCATTAAATCAATTAAAGTGGGTAACAGATTTAAAGACTTTGGATAATTATCTTTTTCCCTACAGTAGCTTTTGGAGAAATCCAATGTTCGTGGATTGATTAAACGTCTTAAATCTTGCTTCGACAAGACTGAATGGCTCAAGGGCAGAGATTCTGCTGTGTCCTCATCTCTCTGTCCCCAGCACCCAGTGGAAGACTTGGCACATGACCCATCAGTAAATGGAGGATGAAGGAATGCATGAGTAGATGACAGTGTGAATGGAGTCTAAGAGGAATGTCCTTGGTTTAAACATAATGCCAGACGGGAGAAGTCCACGTCGGAGCTTTTGCATTTTTTTACTCTTCAATGTCACGCCCAGAAATTAAAATCTTTCAACACCACCAACCTACTACTCCTCCATCCAATGTCTGAAATTAGTGGAGGGTGACCTTCATTGATCAGAAGAGGAATCGAGAAGTCCTACAAGGCTCAACAGCTGTCCAGGGAACCTCATTAAATATCAAAGACAGCGACAACATAAAGAACCAAAAGAAGACACAGAAGTGAAGTCCCAAGGCAGTTATAGCCACCAAACTTAGCACTGCCAAGTGTTTCCTGGGAGGGGACTGGGAAGTCCCAAACTTAATTACAAAGGGTATGTAATAATTCCCATGGAACCAAGATGCTCCAAGGACGCTGGTCAGCAGGGTTACACTATGACTGCACAAGGCAGTGAGATCAGCACCTTCCTGTGAGCACACGAGGAATGGAGAAAGATCTCAGGAGGGCATATGCTAAGAGCATGGCTGAAACCCAGTAAAAAGGATCTCTGAGACGATCCGTATGTACACACACACTTCCTAGGGATAACCGGTACTGGTGGAGAGGTGGAGATCCAACCTGCTAGATGGGGTGCCAGTGGTGCTGGGGTTGCACCAGCACCCCTGCTCCATGCGCTGTGGGCAAATGCAGCCTCATCTGGCTCTCCATGTAGAGAGGAGGGTATGGCTGCCTTGTGAACTTCATGAAAGAGAGAGATTATAGGACAGCAGTCTATTAGCCGGGAGCTTGTCTGGCATAGCCGTCTGTGTAAAAATACGTGAGGGCTCCTTTGCCTGTGGCGTCCCCGGTCCCTGGTCCTGTGGTGCTTTAGTCCAAGCTGAATCTCTCCTGTTACCCTCTTCTGATCCCCATTAACGTCTTCACCCCAGTACGGAAAACAGTCTAACTTCCGGGGTCACGCTGTTCCGGCACCAATTCTAATTGTAACCTTGGGAAAAATCACTTCACCTTTCCAAGCCTCAGTTTCCACATCTGTATAATGGGTGTGGCAATGCCAATAATTATACCACTTAACGTGCCAGAACGACTTAGCCTATGAGAGTCACGTGGCTCAACACTTTCAATGCAGTATCTCATTTAATCCTAGCCCCAACCACCTTCCTAAACTGGTAATGGTATTATGCCCATCGTACAAATGAAGAAAGACTCAGAAGTAGAGGGAGTCCTGCAGGGTCATACAGGCACTGAATCGGGCTTGCCTGCTTTGGGTGCAAGCTTTTCACCCCTGCACCACGCTGTTGGTGACAACAGCACTTCCCCATTGAGCTGCAAGGATTAAATGACCTCCTTGTATAAAAGCTTCCAGCGCAATAGCCATCACATGTCAAGTGCTCAACAAATAGATGTCACTATTATTCTCCCCGTGGGTCAGGACTCTTGGTATTTCACATCAGGGGCTTATGCTACCCACTTCCCACTCTGGACTTGGACATCCCAACAATTCACCGCATTCATGACTGCCTGATTGAAATGCCTAAACGCTGCTTTAATCGTGCCACTTGTCTCCTCTATGGTCATCAATGGCTCCCCTAGACCCTTCATCACATTAAGTACAGACCCTCCAGCCTACCCCTTTATGCACAACAGTCAAACTCTATAGCTGAAATAGTATGGGCCCCCGGGTTTGATGGACTTGAATTCAAGTCTCAGCTCTGCGTTAACCAACCGTGTGACCGTGGGTAGATTCTGAAACTTTCTGCAATCCGAGTTTCTTTGCCTATAAAGTGGGTATAATAAGCACCGTCCCAGGGTGGGGCTGGGGGCTGCCATGAAGAATGAAAAAGGGCTGAACTGGCAGGCTGACAGACTCATCTATGGCTGCCCGCAATAGGCTGGGGACTCCTCTCCATCGTCCTCAGTGCTCTAGACAACATGGACTGTGCCAGAGACCTAAGGGGACCGGATCCTATTTCAGAAACTGGTGTGTCCGGATCTACTGACATGCTCGCTTCACATTGCCCCTCCCCTCCGCAAACCAGCCCACTCATTCTGAGCCCAAGGAGGCTGCATGAAGAGAAGGAACTGTCTTTCCTCACGGTGATGAATCATGCTTTGGAGAGAAACCATCACTCATGTCCTTCATAGACCTCCCACAGTTACCCTACACCACTATGGTTTCCACTGGCATCTGAAACTCCGGAACACGTTATGGACCAAAGGCACTCTATACCTTTTGGAGGAACGTAAGCGAGAAGTTATTTGCCAGATAGAACTGCACAGCGAGACACTGAAGAGGCTCACGTTCGGCTCTGGATTTTTCAAAGGTATTTTTATGGATTGGCAGGAGGTGATGGAGGAATTTGGCCACACTCCCAGGGCCTGGCATCTGATATGCCAAATGCTGCCCTCTTTTTCAAGGCCCTGAACGTTCTTCCCGCTGCCTACCTGAACGGCAGAGGCTGTCTCTCCTGTTCCTACCACCTCCTGCCATCACTCAGCCTGTCCTTTTCGGATTCTACAGATCCGTCTCTGACCACCTCTGGCACCGGCTTCCTCGGCAGTGTGCAGCGGGGGGAGAGGAACAGATTTCAGACACCCACTTTGGTTCTGAAGCGAAAGCAGTTCTCTCCCCGGGCTCACTGCTCTGCTGAAGACAGAACAAACTGTTTTAAACACAGAGCGAGGGAGGCAGGGGGTGTGGTAGATGAGAGTTCCTGATCTAATGTTCTAGAATGTTCCAGAGCTTGCTGAGTGCTCAGGGGAAGACCTGACTACCGTGGGTATCAAGGCATGATGTTTAATAGGAGTCTAACACCAACTTTCATTTCAGTTACCCACTCACAAAGGCTGTTCGATTCTAACAACCCAAGGGATGAGGTATTGTAAGTGGCTATAACCCTCACGGATGGCGTTTCTCATTAAGACACAGGAAGAGAGGTTAAGTGACTTCCCTCAAATCCACATGGTGCCATGCTGACAACAGCTTTGTTACTGCAAGATGTCATTCAAAGTTCCCTTACACACACCAGTGGCTCTCACTCCTGGCTGCATAGGAAAATCACCTAAGAGTTACAAAAAAACAAACAAACAAAAAACCACTGCTTCTGCCCCATGCCAGTCCAAATGAAACTGAATTTCTGTGGTCTGAGTATATGAACCCCAATGGTTTGTTTTCCTTGGTCTCATCTCAATGGCAGCATGAGTAGTATCCAAGTTAGTATCGTCAAAGCCTAGAACAATGTTTGACACATAGCAGGGGCTCAATATATATTTGGAGAGGAAATAAATGAGCAGGAAGTTCATTCCTAGGAGGCATGAGAGAACTGGTCACCTGTTGTCAACGGTGCACACATTTCCATAGCTTATTTTCCTTTGGGTACCAGAACAAACAAAATATAATGATGTAGGTGATCCAGCAAACATTCAGAGGGACACCTTGGGGATTTTCTTTCTCTTGGTAGAGGACTGTCCTGGTGAGCCTTGATGTGTTTTCTGCCACTCTTACTGTGTATGGGCTGAGCTTTTAAATATATTTTATTTCTGTAAAGGCACCAGACGTGATAAGCCTGAGGATTCAGAAGAGTAGCACTCTCACATACATATAAGCTCTGTCCCACTGGAGGATCTCTATCCCATCATCAGCCATTCTCCTCTTCCTCTTCCTCTTCCTCTTCCATCACCACCACCACCGTCTATCATCACCATCATCATCATAATCCACCATCACCACCATCATCATCCATCATCACATCATCTATCCATCTCCCTCTCCTCCTTACCCGAATTACCATCATCATGGCCAACATCACAGCTAACCTTTACTGGGCATATGCAATATGTAGGACAACGTAGCATGTAGTAAAACGTCTTAATATTATCCCTGTATTACAGATTTTTAAAACTCAGGTTGAGAGAAAAGTAACTTGCGTAAACTCATACAGCTGGTACATGGCAGGGCCAGGATTCAAGACCAGGCAGTCTGAATGGAGAATTTGGATGCTTAGCTACTAGGACACCCTGATTTCAGGTGTGCAGAATAGGAAACAGAAGAGTGGGGGGGGGGTGTAAATAACCACCACTTAATCATTTTTGAGGCATCCAACTAGAAAAGAAAATGCCCCAGAAATGGAAAACCATTGCCAATGATCTCACATCGACTGGCAATCAGTTGGTGCAGAAGACTGGGGCTAAGAGAGGAAACCATACCCGGGTACCATTTCCCAAAACACATCAGCTTCATGATTCACAAACACAAAATTTCATTCCAAGCAACCTCTACCTATTGAACTGTTTCGTGATTTGTGTTTTATCCCTCATTTTTTTCCTTTCAGGATAGGAGGGATCTCTTCCCACATTTAGTACAACAGGTAACCACCATTCAAGCTAGAGGCATCCATTATTTCTTTATCACCCCACAGGTTTATTTCGTTTTCCTCTCCCTATTACACGTGCTCATGTTCCAGTCCCACGGTGGTTCTCTCTCAAACAACAGCAAGAACCTCCTGTGTGGAGTCCCTATCCCAGTCCTGTCCCTCTCCCACCCACCTTCCACACTGCTGCTCTAGTTACTTTTTATAAAGTTCAAACTGGAGCATGATGTCCTCCTGCTTAAATTTTTTTCAGCAGCTCTCACAACCTTCAGGATAAAATAAAAACACACACAGCCCCATCACAGTTTGGACTCAAGGTCTGGGGCTTAGCATCCATCTGAGTACCCCAAGTAAGGTCGGGTACCCTATAAGCACGTGACAAGACGAATCGCTGAGTGAGCTAATGAAGATAACGAATGCGTGCTCGGAAGGAAAACCAAAGGAAATCTTCCTCCCTCTGGCTATCATTTCCCAAAAGCACATTCGCCCCATCACCCACCAACACAGAACTCCTCCATCAGCAACCTGTGCTCATCGCACCATTTCATCATTTCCATTCTGTCCCCCATTTTGCTTCTCCCAGAAGCCAATCCACCATGATTCTTCTAAAATGACCCAACACCACCGTTCTCTGTTCTCTCCTTCTCTCTTCAAATGAGAAGTTGAATCTCAAGTGTCTGGTGACTGGTGGGTTCCCAACTAGGGTGGCTGCTGGGCTCTGGGTTGAAGACCAGGACAGACACTCCAATCTTAACTCAGAGACTGTGCACTAGGCTCTCACACTGGGCTGCAGGAAATGAGGAACACATAAGATAAATTCTAAGATGAGCTCTATGGTTGGGGATGGAGGAAGGAATGGACCCTCCTAGAATGACCAAGTCTTCAACCTCTTCCTAGCCTGGGCTTCCAGTATAGCACCTACTGGCTGCAGGTGAGAATTCAGCCTTACTTTACAAGAACTGAATAAAATTAACTATGGCTTCTCAGGCACGCAAGCCACATCTCAAAGCTAGTGCTCTTCCACCCCCACCAGCCCCACACCTAAAGATGCCAACTGACTTGGTCCGGGATAGGGTCTGGGATAGGGTCTGGGATTTTTTAATTCCCTGGGCGAATGTAATGTGCAGGCAGGGTTGAAGACGCTAATCTCAGTCTGGTATCCAACCTTGTAGCTGTGCTCCCTTGGGGAATTTCTCAGGCCTTCAGATCTCCGGGCTCCGGGCCACCCCCACTGGATCAGAATCTTTGTCTAAAACATGTATTTTCTCCAGAATATGCTTATGTTGAGCAAGACTTTGTACCTCTGAGTCCACTTCCTCTATCTTCTAGCGGAGGAAACAGGCTTTAAAATCTTAATGACTTGCTTCAAGTTTCACATAAATCAGTGGGATCTCAGCAACAGACCCAGGGTCTCTCACCTCCTAATTCAGAGCCATCTTTACTGTGTCATGATGCCCTCAAGGGGGAAATGTTTTCTACACAGAGAAACCACAAGGAACAGGGGGTGTGTAGGAGGAACAGGGGCTTTGCGGACAGCCTGAGCAGGATCAGCTTTTTTTTAAAATTTTTTTTTAACATTTATTCATTTTTGAGAGACAGAGAGAGCCAGAGCATGAGTGGGGGAGGGGCAGAGAGAGAGGGAGACACAGAATCCGAAGCAGGCTCCAGGCTCTGAGCCGTCAGCACAGAGCCCGACGCGGGGCTCGAACTCATGAACTGCGAGATCATGACCTGAGCTGAAGTCGGACGCCCAACCAACTGAGCCACCCAGGCACCCCAGGAACAGCTTCTTAATGCGAGAAAGTTCCTCCACCCAAGCCTCTGTTTCCCCATCCAAGAAATGGAAAATGACGGTAACGGTCACCACCCCAAAGGGCTGCTGCACATATTTTGTGAGGTGATGTACATAAAGCCCTTGGCACACAGGAAGGGCTTGGTCAGGCTGAGTTGGCCATGACTGTGGTGAAGATGCCGGCCTTGACCATCAAGCCACGACTCCCACATCCATCATGGAGTCCTTAGCACTCCCACTTGTGAATTTCCAGCATCTCTGCCTTTACACGTCACTCCTCAGCCCTGACTGGTGGGTGGTTGCCTAGTTACTGGGAGGCACACATCTTGCCCGGCTCCTCAGACTAGAATTTTTAAGGGCAGGGCACAATGTCCTTCCGAGTCCCTCTTAACACCCTCAGGGCACTGGGCCGCTACTTTGGGGATAAAACTGGAAGCATCATTCTGCATCTGCAAGGTTGCCCGTGGGTAGAAAGAGAGAGACCAGTGCTTTATGCATTTGAGCAACCCACTGCTCCAGAAACATTCATCTATTGATTGCTTTTCATCCATTCAACGGATTGAACAAACTCCAGCTATGTGCCAGGCGTTGTTCCAGGCGAGTGAATCTAGGGAAAGAGGCTACCAAAAGTGAAGGTCCCTGCATTCTCAAGGGAACAGACAGAAGAGAAAGAATGACATCGACACACAGAATAACTTCAAGGAACTCAGATGATGTAACAGTTCAGGAGTGGAGAGGAACACCACTTTAGATCTGCCGGTCCGCCGCGCTGCAGCCGATCAAAAGAATGTGAAGCAGGAGTCAGCCAGGCAAAGCTGAGGGCCAGGGCGGGGTAAGGAAAGCCATCTGAGAAGAAGGAGCAGCATGTGGTAGGAAGGGGGTTGGCAAGTTCAGGGAACAGAAGGAAGATCAAAACAGCTATAGTTTAATGAGCGAGGCAGAGAGAGAGAAAGGTGAGAGATGAATGAGGGCAGAAGGCAGAGACCATATCACACAGCACATGTCCTGAAGATCATGGTAAGGGGTCTGATTTAATTCCCAGGTCAGTCTCACTCCAAACAATTCATCTACTAAATGCACCAAGGAGGTGCATTCTGGCAGCGAAGCTGGGAGACGACCTGGGGGTGTGGGGGTTTCATGTGAGGCAGCCCAATTCTTTCCTTTGTAATTCTGAGCTGTGCCAAGAGAGGAGCCTACATGGATGGTACAGTGAGGCACAGAACTGTTTGCACATAACGATCTACTGTTGAGTCAACTGGTACCCTAACATCCAATGGTGTGCCTAGAACTCCCATGTCTGCCTGGGCATTCCAGACCCAGTCCCAGTCCGTCATCCAGACCCAGGCTCCTCCTCTAGCAAGTGATGCGATGCCAGAGGAGAGAATACACAGAGAATACACAAACGCATGGGGAGATGCATTCCTTGAGTCCCACTGCAACTAGTTGGGGACAGCCCAACACCCTCTACATGCTTCAGAACCACACGATGATTGCTGCTCTGGGACCCTGCCCTGCTTTCTAGATCGTTAGCAGCCTGGCCAAGAAGAGACACCTGCTGAGACCGAGGCTCTTATTTCTGTGCAAGGACACAGCCAAAGCCCAAACTGGCTTCACCCGGTGCTCTGTCAACCTGCGGGTGAGTGTCTGACTCAAGGCTCCTAAACCGGGTCATTCGTGATGACGGATTGTCTGAGGCTGGGTCCAGCCACTCTCACATAGAAAGCCACAGGGAGATTCTACCTGACCAGAGACCAATGAGCACTGAGTCAGGTCTCCGAGCTGCCGATAAACCCAAGTATGGGGCATCTCTTTTTCTTTTTTTCCCAGTCCCAACCGTGACTGAACTACCGGCCTTGCTCTATGCACCAGAAGCCCTTTCTTTCAGGTTTGTTTTCTTAGAGAAGCACAAGCCTCTCTGAGACACGTGACGGGCACCTGTTATTCCAACCACCGAGCATCCCCTTTCTTCCCTTCCCAGTTAATAGTGAATTTCCACAGAGAGCCGTCAGCCAAACCCACTGGCTCATCCAAACCCCACAGTGTCAGCCATCAGTTCAGGGGGAGGAATGTGTCCTAACAGGTCCAATCAGAGTGACTCTTGGGATTTCTGGAAAAAGTGACTGGGCAAAGACGTTTCTCTTATTGTTACACTTGGACCTGGAAGGATGCTCAGCCAGGATTTCTGGCAGCCATTGGCCACCATGCACCATCTTGAGCGCCAAAGGTGAAGCAGAAAGATAGTTACCAAGTCCTGATACGCTTGGTGAGCATCTTGTTCCGGTCACACCGGAAGCCATCGCACCCTCGTTGCCATTGCATGTCCCAATTAATCACCTCATTTTGCTTAAGCCCGTTTGAATGAGCTTTTCTGTCACTGGCAAACAATGATTGCTGACATCACGTTGGCTAGGAAAAAAGGTGGGAGAGTAACGGCGTTCGTTCTGAGCTTGGATTACAAAACTACGCTGTCCCTCCGCTTGTCACCCTTCCTGTCTCTGACCTGCGCTTTTTCCCCAGGATCAGCTGCCTCTCCCCACACAGCTCCCTCCTCCCTGCGTGAGCCCTTCATCCTTCCTTTGTTTCTGTTTTTCCTTTAATATGTCACCGAGACTGGCTCCCGCTCGGGGACTCTGACAGCCACCGCTGCCATGACCCAGACGAAAGACAGGACAAGTTGCCACCAACAATAATCGCTTGTCGCTATGCTGTTGCAGCAAGGAGAACACACAAACAGGTCCTGTTTGTTAAGCTTTCGTCTCTGGCTGTCACACTCAGAGGGCCACTGCCGGACTGAAGGAGGCAGCTTTGTTTGTGGAAAAAGGAGAATTTCAGGCTTTCCCATAACCCTTGTGAGGGGCGGGCCCTGGCCATAAACATCAGAGTAGTAATGTCTTCAAAATGCCCCTGGTTCTCTAACAAATGTCTACAAAGAGCTCTGAGAGCTGAACCTCGGGAGGTAATTACCTCTCCCTTTGGGGGTCTGTCTGTAGGCGTGACTGAAGGCACAGAGGGCTCAGCCTTGGCCCCTTCCTCTTACTCACGTCAGAGGCCTGGGCAAGATATGGGGTACCTGCGAGGCTCCATTTTCTCGCTCGTGAAGTGAAGGAAATTTGTTCCCTCCTTGAAGGAGCTTGTTGTGATTGAGATAATGCATGTGTGGCTCTCGCACATCAAGAGCTTGACTCACGAGAGCTCGGATTACGGGGGTTGTTGTCCTCGCGAAAGAATCAACCGGGCTGGCGACAAGGAAACCCACAGCACTACCACCCGCCAGTGCGGCATTAATGCAAACGCGAAGAGCCCTCCTGTGGCTCCTCCCCACGTGTTTCCTAAATGTCCCAGTAAGGACACACGACTCCGCAGCCGCTCTGACTGTGTGCCGGGCACCGAGCTGACAGCAGGTGGACAAGCCGTCCGGGGCTCACGCTGAGAGCCTAGCACCCCCAAGCCCCGCAGGGCTGGGCAAACCAGGATGGCTCGCCAAGCTAAGCAGAGAGCTTTGCAGCCGTTTAATCTGCAAAGTGACCTTTCGGGAGAAGTGCTTCGGCTCCCATTTTACAGTTGAGGAAGTTGAGGCTTATCGAGAGGTCCTTACTTATTTTAATGAGCCCAGGAATCCCTGGGGGATCTTGCTCCACGGCAGATTCAGACTCAGCACACGGTGGCAATGAAGATGCCGGTCCATGGACCGAGCTTGGAGGAGTGGTGCTACAGGGTTCTTTCCATCCAGCCTCCCCGGGTGAGACAGCCACGTGTCACAGCCTGTCAGTCCCTGTATCTCACCTGACAAAGGGCTTTGGGGCGGTGGGGGCCCGTGAGTCAGAACCTACCGTGGGGAAGCCAAGGAAGAGGGGCTTCCCCAGGGTGAACCGTCCCCACTCCCGGGAGAGAGCTGGAGCCACCCAGGAACCAGGGGAGTGGTGGCTGCCACCCAGATGGTGTCCGTGCCCGTGTGCCGTGCGACAAAGGACTGCACGGGGCACGGCCACCCTCTCTCCTGCTCTCTGGCCCGGCTGCAGGCTGGAGCCAGTCGCCGAGTCTCTCCGCACCTCCACGTTTTCATCTGTAAAATGGACCTAGTGGGACTCTGGTTACCTGGAGGGGTGCTGGGTACCCAGGACTTGGCGACAGGCAAGAGCCCCGTGCACCACGGAGTGCAGACAAAAGAGCCAGCTCACCCACCGCACGTGGAGCGGCCGCCTCCTCTTTTGTCCTCTCCCCCCACCCCTCTCCACCCCCACGGCGCTCGCGGAACACGCTGTCCAGGCCTCTACCGTCGATCTCGTCAGCAGGTATTCCGAGTGTCTATTTAAGTATCTGTCTCCATGCAACTAGATTCATGCTAATTCATCTCCGCAGCAACAGCACCCGGCCCGGCTCCGCGTATCTGGTGGAGCTCGGAGCGCGTTAGCGGAAGGTATGAGTAAGCGGAGGCATGAATGAATGAATGACAGAGTGAAGGAAGGAGTAGGAGAAGCAGCGGCTGAGTTAGGGGCGCGGATGGAGCCGGGGACGTGTGGCCGCCTGCGTGTGGCGCGAACGCGGGCGTAAGTCGAAGGAGCCGGAGGCGGATCTCAGGAATCCTCTCCTGCCCGAGCTCTGACAATCTGAACGCGGGAAACAAATGCACAACTTCGGGGGAGGCTGGGCTCGTATCCCTCGGTGTCTCCACTCCTGCCACTTGCTGTCCAGAGCTCGGGACTCCAGCAGGTTCAGACAGAACGGTGGCCCCGCCCCTCCACACCCAGGGAACAGATCCGACGTCCACACTGCTCAGGGCTCTCGTGAGCACAGGGCATCTCGCTCCCCTCCCCAGTCCACACCTCACTTCCAAGCCCCTCTCGCTACCTCTCCTCGGCAGAGGAAGCCAGACGCGAAACGCGTGACGCCATGTGCGCGACACGACCGGAACAGGCGAACCGCAGAGGCGGGACGCGCAGCCTGCCCGGGGCCGGGACGGAGACAGAAATGAGAAACGTGGCTGACGGGCCCTGGGTTTCCTTTGGGGGCGATGAAAAAGTTCCGGAAATTGGACGGCAGTTGCATCACACGGGCCGTGTACTTAATGCCACCGAGTTGTACGCTTTAACAGGATTGCACGGTAAACCTTACGTTATATGGGTTTTACTGTAATAAAAAAAAAAAATCCATGAAGCAAGCAAGCAGAGCCTGAAGCTGAAGCTAGAGAGGCTTCTCCCAGGTTCCTCCCTGGAGTGAAGGGGGACCTTTGGACCTCATGGACCTCCCTGGAGTGAAGGGGAGCCCTTGGACCTCATGGTGGCCTGAGGCGCTGGACCAGGTGGAAGGAAGAAGCTCCTAGGGGCGGGGGGTCCTTTCAGAGAGCACACTGCCACCCACCTCTCTGTTCCCCAGAGACCCAAAGTCCCCGAGCAGCCTTGCGTTCATCAGTCACCCCCGACCCTGCGGAGCCTACAACTTAGTGGGCTATGACAACAACCTTCTCTGGACGGGGCCACCGAGCAGGCATGGCCCTTCCCGTTCTTTCACACGCTGTAACAGGGGGGCTGTAACTGCTTTGCAAGAGAGCGCAGACCCCGCAGTCGCGGGAAGGGAGTCGGTGTGGTGGCAGGCACACTGATCTGGCGATGAGACAGAGCTGAGTTCAAACCTCTGCTCTCCCACATAGCAGCTCTGTGGCCTTGAGAAACTGACTCAACAGCGTTAAGCCTCCGTTTCCTCCGCCGAGAGACAGGAAAAGCAACCGCCACCTACCCGCCTCGTGGATGAGATGAGCCCTGTGCACAGCCCGTCAGCATCGTGCCTGACCCACACTGGCTGCTGTCTCCAGATTGTTGATTGCAGAGCCCTCGCCTTCCCCACGGCGTCTCATTTAACCATTGGTACAAACACATGCAGGAGACAGTGTTCACGTCCGAGGGCATTAATTTGGATTTTGTTCGATCCCAAAGCATTCGCTCCCCACCACCGAGCGATGGCACCCCTCCTCTTTATGAATTTTAACCTGCTTGCTAGGTTAAACGGGGCGGGTGGTGGGGTGGGAGGGGAGCCTGTTACATATATTCAAATACCGCCCCAAGATCATCCTTCACTGTCTTCTTCCTCTAAAAGGGATGTTTCCAGATAGCAGAAGGAGCCCCAGACCAACACCAAGAGATTTAGCCACCTCTCATCGGCCCCATTCCACTAGGACATAACATTCTGCGTGCTAATCGCTTCCCCCACAAAGCTAACAGCACGTGGAGCTTCCCGTAACATACACAGACCCAGGAATTTTAAGAGCATCAAGCTTGCTCATCTCTCATACTCTTGAAGACCAGGAGACCAAACATGGATGCCACTGGCCCCTCGAACAGGACGACACTCCATTCTCACGCGTCCGCTTGCACTCTGTGCGCAGACGCACGCATCCAAAGGCTACGCCCGTTTGTTTCCCCCAACGAGTAGGAAGCAGGACCCGCTGGAAACTCAGAAAAAGAGGATGGACTCATTGTGACCTGAGTTCACCATCACATTGAACCCCGCGCTCAAAAGGCATTAGGAAATGGTAAACAGGGAGTGGGAAGAGAGAGGTTTTAACAGAAAAATTGACGGTTTGAGTGTTTTCCTAAGAACTGGCATAAAAGGGAAAATTGAATGTCAATTCAATGTGGATTCAAAGTGACGCGCAGCCTCTGGAAAGGGTTCCAAATGACTGTTTGAAAGGAAGAAAACACAATCGATGACGGCCCATTTGTGTTCCTGCTCAGCCCCGGGGGCTCCAGTTCCGGCCACACTCAGGGCTGGCGTTGGGCCAGGACCCGGTCGGCTGCGGAGCTCTGCAGGCTCAGGCTGGTTCGTCGTCTCCAGAGTCGCTGGGCATGGCAGGGACCCCTTCTTCAGAGTCTCTGAGGCAGGGAGCACCCCAACACATCACCCTCAGGCATTCGGTATTTGCTGCAACCCTGTGGCAACCATGAGAAACCCGTGGATGGCTGTCTTTCTTCCCACTTTATACATGAGAAAATCGAGACCAGAGATAGGGGAGGGAAGCTCGCTGGCCTTCTAGACTCACTCGGTGACAAAGCCACAGAGCTCGGCCCATCCTCAGGGGGCCCACAGTCTAGAAGGGCTGACAGCCAAGACCCGGGAATGAACAGGGAACCAGGGGTGGATCCAGAAAGAGGGAGTCCACCTGACCGAGCGAGAGGGGGCATAAGGGTCCAGAGCAGGTGACCCCTTCGCTGTTTCCAAATGGAAGGCAACTGGGCACAGGCCAGAGAGGCCCATAGAGAGTGTCCATGCAAAGGGGACAGTGTGCAAACTGCAGAAGTATAAAGCATATGGCGTGCACAGAGAACAGCAAGCAGCTTGGGGCCAAAGAAACGTAAGCAAAAATGCCTGGACTAGGGGAAGCATGAGGCTGGGGGGCAAGGGGGGAGGTGGGCCGAAGGGGAGGCCCGTGCTTCTGGCTCAGATGTAGAGCACCATAGGATCTGGTTTCAAACACTTAACACCTTCACGTTCCATATAACTCCTATGGCTTCCTTACCATGTTTACTGTTTCCTGTCTGGTTGTCCCTGGTAGAATATAAGCTCTATGAGGTCAGGAATATCTTGTCTGATCATTTGCTCGTTGATGTATCCAAGGTATTTGTAGTCGAGTCTGTCATATAAGGGAACTTCGTAGACAATATTTTGGCACTGAGTTGAAGATGCTCAAATCCTTGCTGGAAGGAGATGGGGGGGGGGAGTCAGCTAAGGAGAAAGTGGGGGAAGGAGAGACAAAGAAGAAAAAGAAGGAGAGAAGAAGAAAACAAGGAAGGAGGGAGGTGAGAGAAGTATGGAGGCAGGGGTGGGGGAGGAGAGACACAGAAAGGGAGCAGAAAAAGAAGATAAGGAGCTAAGGTTTTCTGGGGTTGATGAGAAGAATCCTTACAGAATTTTAAGCAGAGATGTGACGGGACCAGATTTCTGTTGTCTGAAAGGACCGCTCTGGCTTGAGTACAAAATAACAGAGACAGAAAGAGCATGCGGAGAGGCCACCGAAGCAATCTCAGGGCAGGGAGAGACACCTGAACTTGGGTAGTGGTGATGGGGACAAAGCAGAGGAGAAAGAGTCCAGGGGTCTGATGCAGGTGGCATCCAGTGCCTTCGGCAACCAACTGAGGGGACTGGCAGGGGGTTCTGGGGTGTGGAGGAGAGGGGGATTCAAGGGGGCCAGCTGGGTGAATGGCAATGTCACTTAGAAATGTGGAGAACAGGTGACACACCTTGCTCCCTACCTCATGGTTGCACCCCTGCCACCTGGCACCATGCCAGGCAAAGAGTGGTAGCTCGGTGAGGGAGTGAGCCAGGGGGCCAAGAGGGTCCGAGGCTGGGGTGGGGGGGGGGTCCCTGGGTGGCTCAGTCGGTTAAGTGTCTGACTCTTGATTTCAGCTCAGGTCATGATCTCATGGTTCATGAGTTTGAGAGAGGGTGACAGGTGTCTCGAGGGTCCGGGAGCACAGAGACGCTGCACGGGGCAGGGAGAGCCTCACTGGAGCGTGAGTGGAGGGGACAGAAGCCAGGCCTCAGAGTGACCCACAGGAGGGAAGGAGACCATAGAAGAAACCCCCACACCTCCTAACTGAACCGTGCACCATGCTTCTTGTCAAACACGAAGATATTCTGAGACAGAAGAAGCCCTCTCGATCATGGGGTTCAAACGGGGGCCAGGCGGCTGTCCCACCCCTTGTTCTCTCTTCCCGTTCGCCAGGTCCTCCACACCCTTCCTGTTGTGCTGGGCAAAGCAACGTACGCAAGGAAACACAGACAAAGTCCGAAAGTAGCTTCCTCCATGCAGAAGGACGCCGAATGATTCTCTTTAATTCCGAAATGTACGCTCGCAATACACCTTCGATGCTGAAGGAGCGGCCTTCCTTAGCTCTTCGCTCTGGACATCCCTCTTTCTTCACAGGGCAAACAGACAACCTAGCTGGGATCTGCTCCCAAGAGCACGAGGAAGGTCTGCAGAGGGGGACCACCTCTCAGACGTCCTCGGGGGCAGAGGCGGCGGCTTGTTCCAGCTCGCACACACCACATCACCTTTCTGGGGCTGTCTCCTTGATGGCTGCCAGCACCTCCTCGTCTGAACAGGACAGACAGACAGAACACCGAGGGGCCGTCCGGCAATCGGCTCATTCACAGCTCGCAAAGGCGTCTCCTTTCCTGAAACTCACGTGAGACTGAGTTTGGACGGTTCTGATATTAGAGCCCAACTGTCTTCGTTTTGCTCATCCCTGGCCAGGCGAAGCTTTCAGCCCACGAATCAGAAAAGCAGAGATACCACAGGGACGAAAAAAGAGTTGGGGTTTTAATGAGCCTTCTGCCTCTAAGGGACACTACCTTCCCGACACTCCGATGCGGGAGTGTGGGGAGGGATGTGGTTTCCCTCACCTGGGATCATGAGATCCTTATCCCGCAGGCTGTCTGGTCGGGATGGGGGAAGGATTTGGTGTTGATCCTATGGACACTCAAATCCCTACAGCCTACTGCCTGAATCAGGAGAGAGTTTCACCCTCCTGGCCCCATGAGTTTACCTCCACTCTGGCACTGACCACTCACTGTCAAAATGCTCTACAGTGTGGCCTGTAGGTGCCAGCAGGGTCCAAGTCCTGTCACCTTGTAGGCTCGTCCCAGACCACATGCTGCCTTGCTTTCTCCTCTCGCACTACAGTGATGACCCCTCATCCCCTCGTGCTCGTGCTGTTCCATTTCCCTTGGAAAGCTCCCTCTGTAAGCAGAGAGGGTCAGGGGTTTCCGGAGAAAGAAAGAGGAGACACAGTTTTCTTAGCATAAGAGAAGTCGTTTTAGACCTCCAGACATTTTGTGATTGATGCCTGACTGGCACTACTTGCCTGAGCACATTTCTTGCGGAACTTCCTGGGATATGTTACAATTGCAGAAAAATGGACCTCAGGAATTAATGGTTTTAAGGGAACAGAAAAATGTAAAAACAAACAGGACTACCAAGCCAGGAAATGCCCTAACCATATCAGAGACAATAAATCAGTGATAAAACTCGCGATGCTGTTTCAAAAGTAAAGATTGACCCAACACACATTTTGCAGTCATTTTTTTTTTGCAGGATTTAACCCTCTTTGGGCAAACAATGGACCAAACGGAGCCAGAGAACTGATGATACCAATTCTTGCTGGCCCCCAGGACTTTGATCCACCAGGACCCCAGGATTTCGACCCTCCAGATCCCTGGGACTTTGATGCATCAGGACCTGGACTCTGTCAACTTACTGGATGACTTGTGCCCCAATTCTAGACTTCCCTTGCCAAGCCCGTCATGAACGTGCATGCATCTTTAGCTTAAAACTTGCCCAATTTTGTTGTTTGTGGGGGAGGGCACCGTTTGGGGAAAAATCCCCAGTAGACTCCCTATTTGTTGCACGCAAACCACTTCCTGATCCCAGGGTCTGGCTTGGTTGTGTCTTTTGGCCCCACTTCTGCCAAGAGACGAACCCACTTTCAGGTGGCACCTTCTCATTTTCACTCAGCCTTTATTTCATTGCCAAATTCTCACTTGTTAAGAGATGCTCTTCCAGACCTCCTTGGTTAGGTCAACGTCCTCCCTCCTAAGGCTCTTTCTTGTATTTCATAGCACGTCATGTGGCTGTTAATTGACATTTATTTATAGGCTGTTTTGAGTGAGTGCATGAGACTGAGTGTGTGAGTGTGTGTGTGTGTGTGTGCGCGTGCGTCTGTCCCCCACTGGAACTTACACTGACTGCAGACAGGCAGGCACCACGTGTGATGTTTTATTTTATCTGTTCTACTTTGTCTTACTAATCACTGTATCCCCAGCACACAGAGGGGTCTGATTCAATTTTTGCTTTTGTTTTGGTTGACTGGTTTGTTTTGAATGAGGCAAGGAGTCTTGCCCGGGGTGGGTCAACGTGAATTAGGTTCTCAAGTCACACAGCACCAAGGAAGACACTTAACTCAGGTTCCCTCCCCACCTCCAACTTCCCTATGCCAGGAAGCCTAGCAGGCTGCATGGCCTTTGGGCAGAAAGTTCCGGCACCTTATGCATCATGCTCACGAATCTCGGGCAGCCACTGGGTGTTGGTTCCTACCACCGTTTCCACGTCGTTCCTGAAACTTGTTGCACCATCCTCAGAAGGTTTTCTGGCTCAAAGTGGTGGTTAAGATGCAAAATTATTCCCGGGGCTGGAACCAGCCCCTCTGAGCTGCTGGCCAGAACACCAAGGTTTGTACCAGGCCAGTTAAAGGCAACAGGCAGACCTTCTTCACGTGTAGCTGATCCTGGAGTATGGAGCTTGAACAGAATCCATTGTCGTCTGTCTTTTGTTTTTGTTTCTGTTGTTGTATGCTTGTTTTCGTCTAAACGTTTAAAACTTCTACTTTCGCCAAAAAGCAACATGACGCCCGTGTTGAAAGCAAAGAGGAATAAAATCTCAGATTCTCAAGGGTTCTGTACAAATGCCATTTTATAAGGCATGTACGTGTCTTGGGAAAGTCACTTTATCTCACTGATCCTCAGAGCCTCAGTTTCTTCATGGGAATGACACATAGCAACAGCTTCACCAACTTCAAAGATCACTCAACTGTGTCTTTAGCTAATTAATTCCATTATTTGTTCATCTCTGTGCCAGGCACTGTGCCAAAGGGTGGGGATCCGTGGTGGGGAAAAAAAAAAAAAGAAAGAAAGAAACCAGCCATGGAATCTGTATCCACAGAGCTTATGGTCTCAAAGGGAGAGACAACCATTAATCAAATAGTCACATGAATGTAAAATCAGTACTGACATTCATAATTTGAAGGAAAGCTTTAGGGTGCTTGAAGAACCCACACTGAAGGAAACTGAACTGTCTAGATGGTCAGTGATACCCCCGAGGAAGGGAGGCTGGAGTAGGAGTGATGTAGGCACAGAGGAGAAGAAAGAGCATCGTGTGCAAAGGTCCTGCGGTGGGAGGCAAGTGTGAGGGTCTGAAAGGAAGCCACTGGGGCAGCAGTGGGAGAGATCCATTCTCCACTTTTAAAACATATATTGATTCCTTTCTGCACAGAGTACAGGCTATTTGCTTTCTCTCACTTCTCAGTTGCCCACGATCTTTTCACAGCTCTGTTTCATCTCTTTCGAGAATTCCCTGGCGGCTAATCGGAGAAAAGGTGCTAATTACCTTATTAGCACTCTGCTTCTCTGTGATTGCAAAGCGCTCTTAACTTTCTCCACCGTGGGAGTATCACTGGCTTGTCACTCTGGCCCTGCGTGCTCCCTGCCCCGCACCTATTCTCAGCTAGGAGTGTCGGAACTACCTGGCTCCAGACCCTCGTGGTTCTCGTGGGAAAGATACATCAAAGGCTCTGCCCCGGGTCCGCCCACAAATGGTGGATCCAGACCGGCCCTGAAAAGCCAGGGCTGCTGGGGCCACACGGCACAGCCACCGCCTGCCTCACAGGCCATCCAAGGAGGAACAAGGTTTTTCACTTCTAAAAGCACTCCTCAGCATTTGGATCCAATAATACTGCGATTTCCTTCAAGGAACCTTCTTTTTCACGCCTCCTATCGGGAACAAAACTGCAATCCACAGTTGTCCTCTGCTTATACCGAGCAACCAGAGCAGCAAAAATGAAGCAAATACAGACCCTGAGAGGCAGTTGATATGGGACAGGACATTACTAGAACGATGCAAGTGCATCGTGCCCAAACATGGAGCCAGAAATCCCAGCCACTGGAAAGGCAGCAAGGGTTGAGGCAATTCCAAGTCTTCTTTAACTGGGCAGGTTGACAACAGCGAGGTGACCAACGACAACTCAGAAGGTCTGGGTGGCTCACAGAGGTATTTCTTGGACCTCTCTTAACCTTGCCTGAGAACCATTCTAGAGCCCCAGGCAGGAGAACATCGCCTGAACCTCTTCCCGGAGGTTTCTATCAACCACATTCTTAGGGTTCCAGCGCGTGACACAGGTCACCCTCATGAGAGGCACTTGCCAGTGAGATGACGGTCCTCCCCAAAGGGCACGTTGGCTTGCTTTTGACATTTATGGTGTGTGCCTCTTGAGTCTTTTCTCTCGCTTGCACTGGAAGCATAGTAGGGTCCCAGCTCTGCGATCTCCAAGCTGGGTGACTGGGAGCAACTTGCTTCACCTCTCTGTGCCTTGGTTTCCTCTTGTGTAAATGGAGATAACAACTATACATTCTGCATCGGAGACTAGGAGGATCAAAGGTGGCGATGATGCAAAAGCACCTGGCATGCAACGAATTCCAAATACATTTAGTTGTTACCATACCTGCCATCTTATGTCATCCAGTCTACCCTGAACTTCCTACCAAGTCCATCTGCCTTAAACACTGACTTGCCCCGGGACTCTAGCTTCCCCTTGCTGAACTGGGCAGTGTTGGGTCTCTAAAGCCACCTTTGTTGCCACACCACATTGCAAGGTGCCAAATGTATTACTGACTACTCCTCACACCTATCGGTGGCCACGTGCACGAACACACACACACACATACACACGCACACACAGGCATATATATGCATTAGTGCACATAAGTTCAGCATGCCCCTCCATATTTTTACCCGTGGTCTCCGAGGGACCTATTCCCATAGATTTTATCTGGTATGAGAGCCTGCGGTGTGTCACAGAAATATTTATTTTGTTTTTTAATAAAATATTTTAATGTTTATCTTTGAGAGAGAGTGACAGAACATCAGTGGGGGAGGGGCAGAGAGAGAGGGAGAGACAGAATCCCAAGCAGGCTCTGTGTTGACACCAGAGAGCCCGACATGGGGCTCGAACTCACAAACTGTGAGTTCATGACCTGAGCTGAAATCAGTCGCCCAACCAACTGAGCCACCAAGGCACCCCAGGAATCTTTATTTTAAAAGCAGATTCTCAGTCACCTGGTCCTCAAATTGGCCCTACGACAGACCCAGGGGATGGAAACCTTCTTGCCAAAATGAACTATCAAGAATTACAGGGAGGTGAGGAAAGAGTATTTACTACACCTTGGGCATCGTTGCATATCTTAACTTTCACACCAGACTGTGAGCTACTTGAGGGGCGAGATTAGAACTTGAAGAGCTTTCTACGTCTCCCTCCCCCCCCCGAGCCCCATCTATCAGGTGCTCAGGAAATATCCCAAGGATTTATTTGGGCGGCTGCTCTACCCCAGCAGACTACAGAGTCCCCAGGCATGGTGCTGCTCACAACTGTCCTGGCTGTGTGGGCATATGGGAGGTGTTCAACACAACCTGCCGAACGAATTAACGAGTGGATGAATACAGAGGAACTGGTATGGAAAGGGCACCAAAAGAGACGAATGAGCACTAATTTATGTTGGTACAAATGTTCAGTTATGCCCCTCAGCACACATTTGTACAGCCATAGAGCCTTTCTGCAGGCTCAGGAGTACCTGTTTCCATTCCAATATTTGGTCCTGAGCGTCATGAGGATGAGTAGCGGTCCAGGCCACAGAAATAGGCTGGATTTGCATTTATCTGCTGCAACGCCCTGAAATCTGCCTCGCAAGACTCAACAGCCCTCTCGAAAAGAGCTCCTTCAACCCTCTAGTTGCTAAAAAGACTAACTTCATCGGCCCGCCCCCGACCCACGCACCAACTCTCCTCTCTGAACCAAGGAGGAAATTAACCTGACATCTGTCCCCTAGTTCAATTCCTCCTGCAAGCGTTCCCCAGGAAAAGCTCATAATAGGCTGGCGGGTCACACCTGATTTTGAAAAACAAGTTAGGCACTCCGGGGTTTGGAATCCCTTCAATCTATTTGCAGAGCAAGCCTTGTTAGTATTTAAATATGCAACCCGAGCTCCTGGTGTGTGATATCTGAACTCCTCACCTGTGATGATGGATTCCAGAGTCCCTGCTCCCATTTGTTATTCAGGATTCCGGGTGAGCAAACCAAAGGGCCCAAGGAATCTGCAGGGAATTGGTGATGGTGTTCTTGTGGTTGACTTCTCTGATTAATTAAAAACGTAGCACACAGCAGCAAACCTAGGAATCCATTAAAGGCAATATCCAGTAATGCCCACAACCTAAGCAAGAGCTGGTGTGGCTTCCCGGTTGGGACCTAACTACACTGGCTCAGGTAGGGGACAATAGTGAAGAACATGAGTTTTGCATGGTGCCCTGCACACAGGAGGGGCTCAATAAATAATGTCACACAGTAAGTAATCCACAAACAGCAGTCGAATGAATATTGAATGAAATTCATCACAGCCACTGACTTTATAACAGCCCAGGAAAAAGTTACATAAAAAAGTAAGATAAAATAATAAAGATTACAGCAGAAATAAATGAAACAGAAACTAAAACAACACAAGCAAAAACAAAACAAAAAACAATAGGACAGATCAATGAAACCAGGAGCTGGGACTTTGAAAAGATCAACAAAATTGATAAAGCTTTAGCCAGACTCCACGAAAAAAATAAAAAAGGTCTCAAATTAACAGTATCAGAAATGAAAAAGAAATACAAGGGATTATAAGAGAACATTATGAAAAATTATATGCCAATAAATTGGACAAACTAGAAGAAATGGATACATTTCTAGAAATACATAACCTTAGAAAACTGAATCAGAAAGAAATAGAAAATTTTAGCAGATCAATTACTAATGATGAAATTGAATCAGTAACCAAAAAACTCCCAACAAACAAAAGTGCAGGACCAGATGGTTTCACAGATGAATTCTACCGAACATTTAAAGAAAAGTTAATGCCTATTCTTCTCAAACTATTCCAAAAAATAGAAGAGGAAGGAACACTTTCAAATTCATTCTATGAGGCCAACACTGCCCTGATACCAAAACCAGATAAAGACACTGCAAAGAGAGAGAGAGAGAGAGAGAGAGAGAGAGAATTACAGGCCAATATCTCTGATGAGCATAGATGTGAAAATTCTCAACAAAATATTAGCAAACTGAATCCAACAATCCATTTAAAAAATGATTCACTATGATCAAGTGGAATTTATTCCCGAGATGCAAGGGTAGTTCTATATTTGCAAATCAAACAACATGATACATCACAACAAGAGAAAGGATAAAAACCATATGATCATTTCAATAGATGCAGAAAAAGCATTTGACAAAGTACCACATCCATTCATGATAAAAACTCTCAACAAAGTAGGCTTAGACAGAATATACCTCAACATGATAAAAGCCGTATGTTAAGAAGCTACAACTAACATCATACTCAGTGAGGCAAAACAGAACTTTTCTCCCAAGGTCAGGAACGAGACAGGGATGTCCACTCTCACCATTTTATTCAACATAGTACTGGAAGTCCTAGCCACAGCAGTCAGACAACAAAAGAAATAGAAGGAATTCACAATGATTACAGAAAGAGTAAAACTTTCACTATTTGCCGATGACATGATACGATATATAGAAAACCCTAAAGACTCCACCAAAAAAATTGCTAGAACTGATAAATGAATTCAGTAAGATCACAAGATACAAAATCAATATACAGAAATCCATTTCATTTCTATACAATAATGAATTACCAAAAGGGAAGTTAAGAAAACAATCCCATATACAATTGCAGCAAAAAAATAATAAAATGCCTAGGAATAAACTTAACCAGGGAGGTGAAAGACCTATACTCTGAAAACTAGAAAACACTCATGAAAGAAACTGAAGATGACAAAAACAAATAGATATTCTTTGCTCATGGATTGGGAGAACAAATATTGTTAAAATGCCCATACTACTCAAAGCAATCTATAGATTTAATGCAATCCTTATCAAAATACCAACAACACATTTCACAGAACTGGAACAAATAATCCTAAAATCTGTGTGGGATCACAAAAGACCCTGAATAGCCAAAGAAATCTTGAAAAAGAACAAAACTGGAGGTATCACAATCCCAGATTTCAAGCTGTCTTACAAAGCTGTAATAATCAATACAGTATGGTACTGGCACAAAAATAGACACATAGATCAACAAAACAGAATACAGAACTCTGAAATAAAGTCACATGGCGACCTAATCTTTCACAAAGACGGTAAGAATATGCAATGGGAAAAAGACAGTCTCTTCAACAAATGGTGTTGGAGAAACAGGACAGCCGCTTGGAAAAGAATGAAACTGGACCACTTTCTTACACCATACGCAAAAATAAATTTCAAATGCATTAAAGACCTAAATGTGAGACATGAAACCATAGAAATCCTGGAAGAAAGCACAGGCAGTAATTTCTCTGACATCGGCCGTAGCAACAAAGGGAAACAAAAGCAAAAATTATTGGGACTTCATCAAAATTAAAATGTTCTGCACAGCAAAGGAAACAGCCAAGAAAACAAAAAGACGACCTATTGAATGGGAGAATATATATGCAAATAACATATCTGATAAGGTGTTAGCATCCAAAATACATGAAGAAATTACACAACTAAACACCAAAACAAACAAACAAACAAACAAACAAACAAACAAACGTCCTAAGTAACTCACTTAAAAATGGGCTGAAGATGGGGTGCCTGGGTGGCTCAGTCGGTTAAGCGTCCGACTTCAGCTCCGGTCATGATCGGCTAGGTCATGATCTCGTGATTGGTGAGTTCATGCCCTGCATGGGGCTCCGTGCTGCCCACTCAGAGCCTGGAGCCTGCATTGGATTCTGTGTCTCCCCTCTCTCTGCCCCTCCCATGCTCATGCTCTGTCTCTTTTTGTCTCTCAATAATAAATAAATGTTAAATTTTTTTTTTAATGGGCAGAAGACAAAAATAGAGATTTCTCAAAAGAAGACATGGAGACAGAACCACAGACACGTGAAAATATACTCAACATCACTCATCATCATGGAAATGTAAATGAAAACCACAATGAGGTACCATCGTCACACCTGTCAGAATGGCTAACAACAACACAAGAAACAAGAGGTGTTGACGAGGACGTGGAAAAAAAGGAACCCTCGTGGATTGTTGGTGGCAATACAAATTGGTGCAGCCACTGTGGAAAACAGTATGGACATTCCTCAAGAAATTAAAAGAATTACCATGTAATTATCATAGAATCTAGTATGGTAATAGAATTAGCACATAATCCAGTAATCCGACTACTGGATATTTACCCAAAGAATATGAAAACACTAATTCAAAAAGATACATGCACCCGTATGTTTATGGCAGCATCATTTACAATAGCCAAATTACAGAAGCAACCCAAGTGTCCATCCACAGATGAAGATGTGAGATATATATGCAATGGAATATTCCTCAGCCATAAAAAAGAATGAAACCTTGCCATCTGCAACAACATGGATGGATCCAGAAAGTATAATGCTAAGCTAAGTCAGTCAGTCAGAGAAAGACAAATACCATATGATTTCACTCATATGTGGAATTTAAGAAACAAAACAAAGAAAAAGGGGGGTGGGGGATGGGTAAAACAGGTGATGGGGATTAAGGGTACACTTAGGGTGAGGAGCATGGAGTCAGGTATAAACTGCTGAATTGCTACAGGATACACCTGAAATAAACTTTAAAATAAATAAGTAAGTAAATATAAGTAGACAGCTCAGACAGGTGACGGGAACATCTTCGTTGCTATCAACCTGTCTCTCACTTTTTAACACAGGACCTGGACCCAACTTGCAACTTTCTTGGTCTCAATTTCCTGACTTACATACTAGAGATAATAACATCTACCATAGGAGTAAGTCATTGTTTCCATTTACATGAGATAATGAATGTAAAATACGCAGCACTACAGTGCCCGGGGTGTAATGAACACCCCACAGATGTGAGAGTTTGTTCAATGTACTCACTTATTTGGTGGCCCCTTCATTAAGTCTCGATTAGGTACCAGCAGCCACTTTCTCACTGATGCTGTCACCCATTTGCAAGACATCCTGAGCCTGAATCACCAGCTGCCATTCAGATGTGCGTAAGGAGCCATAATCCAGTAAGAGGCTCACCGTCCAGACCGGGACTCATCTAATAGTATGGGGATCCCTGGTGGAGAGCAGCAGTCAAGAGCTTTCTACACTCAACATTACGGGTGAACCTCAAAAACATTCCACTGTGTAAAAGAAGCCTGCCACACAAAGAATGCATACTACATAACTCATTTATCACAGAAGAGGACAAAAATTTTATATAAAGTTCAAGAACGGTCAAAATTAATATATGGTGATTGAATTCAGAGTAGTAGTTGTCTTGGGTTTCATGGGAAGGGAGCAAAAGAGAACTTTCTGGGGCACTGGGAATGCTCTGTGTCTTGATCTGGGTGCTGACGCTACAGCTGTATACCCATGCACAAATTCAACGAGCCGTGTGCTTCAGATCTGTGTTACACTACATGTAAATTATACCTCCAGAAAGTCTCACTGAGAAAATAAGTAAAAGGATTGTAAGCAATTACCACAGGTTTCCTAACTCTCATGCTCTGTATATTTATTAAAGCCATGCTACTCACTAAGTTGTCCATTCCGCCGACATTTATGGTGTACCTACTATGTGCCAGGCACTGTTCCAGGCACTGGAACCCAGCAATGATGGGCAGGCCAGATCTAGTGCTATGTCCTGATAAAGACAGGTACTGCAATCCAGGAGCTGGGAGAACTCAGTCTGGTGGGAAGACAGACACAGGCGATGCCATTCTGTGTGGCAGGTGCTGTGATGGGACGTGTGGACTTCTTTGGTGCTACCGATGAACAGGAGAAACGGGTCCTGTGGCCTGACCGCAACTCTGGAGACACATCACAGCCTGAGAGTTGACAGAGCTCCCAGGTGGGTCTCGGGAGGAGGCGGGAGTGTCCTCAATGGCCCGAGAGCGAAAGCACAGTTTGAATCAAATGGCGGAGGATGGACACTCAGGGGTCCACACGGAGTTTGATACCAACATGAAGTCTCAGGACAAGCGAGGCTCTGGAACCAACGGTCCAGTCTCAGCTCTACCACTCGATAAACACGTAACCGCACAATTACGCGGCCTTGGATTCCGCTTCCCAAAAATGTGACTGATGCTAATAGTTAACTCACAGGGATCCACTGAGGATGTAGGGAGATCAACCACGGTGTATTCGTTTCCTCTTGCTGCTCTAACAAACTACCATGACTTTGGTGGCTTAAACAGTACAAGTTTGTTACCTTACAGTTCTGGAGGTCAAGAGTCCCTAAAGGGTCTCTGTGAGCTACGATCAAAGAGTTGCATTCCTTTCTGGAGGCTCTTGGGGAGAATCCACCCCCTTGCCTTCCAGCCTCTAGAGGCACCTGCATTCCTCAGCTCCTGGCTTCTTCCTGACCTATCTGTCCTCATCTCTCTCTCTGCCCACAGCCTGGAAAGGTTCTCCGCTTTTAAAGACCCATGTGATTAAATCAGGCCCACCTGGAAAATCCAGGCTAATCTCTCCATTTCAAGGTCCTTAACCTTAGTCACAACTGCGAAGTCTCTTTGCCATGTAAAGCAACAAATTCACAGAATCTGGAGATGAGGACACGAACAGCTTGGGGACCATTATGGTGCCTACCACACACCATATTCGCTTAGCACAACGCCCGGCTTGGAAAATGTGCTGGAGAATGGTTAGTTGCTATGATATTACTCTCGTTATTATGACACCAGATTCAAAGAAGGAGGAGAAAGAAATGCCAGAGCCCCAGGGGCCAGTAAGCATGCAAATCTGAACCAAACTAGCTGTCAACCCTGGGAGTGCTCAGGTCTTCAGAAACGGCTCCAAAAGGTGGGCAAATGTGGAATTTCCATTTGGACAAAGTTTTTGCTGAAGTAAGACTTTCTCATGCAGTACCATCTAGTGCGTGCTCATGTGCTAGCAGAACAAACACTGAGGGTGCTTCAGCATTTCCATACCAACAGCAAGAACAAATTCCTCTCCTCACTCCCTGTGCCGGATCAACCAGCTGGTCTGGTCTGACTCACAGATGATGATGGCCTGGTGGTGGGTGACAAGAGCCATGTGAGCCATTTGCAAAGAACCCCCAGCAACTGGGGGGGGTGGTGGAACGAAGCATGCGTCCCCCCAAATTGCCTCAACCTCCTTAAAAGTTGGGCAGCTAGGAAGCCAAGAAATTGAGTACAAGCCTGTTGGGCTGGGCTACAAAGTAGAGGGTCTTTGGATAGCTAGTAAACTCTATTTCCCGCATTATAACCAGACGTTTTCATAGATTTGGACACCGTTTAACTGTCTCCCCCCAACACACACACACGTACTTGATGAGACCACCAGCTCCATGAGAGCAAGGACCTCACCAGGAATCAGCAGCCAATCTCCCTGTGTGCCTGGTTCAGTGTCAGGCACACGGCTGGGACCCACTAAAAGGTGTTGAACTAAAGAATGAATGGATGGGTGGGTGGAGAATGACTGATGGAAAGATGAGCAAACCAGGATCACACCCAAGGGTGATACTTAGATTCTAAAGCTGGGGTTGACAATCTGGCCCACAGGCCAAATCCACCATCCAGCCTATTTTGTATGGCCCCCAAAACACAGCCACACCCATTCTGTAATACATTGTCAGTACTTGTTTTCTGCTACAACAGCAAAGCATGTGGTCTCTTTGTCTGCCAAGCCTAAAATATTTACTGTCTGGCCCTTTACAGAAAACATGTGTAGACCCCTGCTTTAGAATACATTATTGTAGCTCAACAGAATAACTTTGGGACATTTTAAATATGTAGTCACATAGGGCCAGGGTCTGTATTTTAACTAGTTTTGTGCTAAAAGGGTAGTGAGCTGCTTTCACAAGGACAGGGTTCTAAATGCTTATATTGAACCACAATCACCCGAAAGGCTTGTTGAAACGCAGGTCGACAGGCCCTGCCCCCAGAGTTTCGGATTCAGTAGGACTCGTATGGGCCCAAGAATGTGTACTTTTTGGTCCTATCCCCAAGTGATGCTGATGTTGCCGGTCTGGGGACCACACTTGAGAACCACTGCAAGCGGGTGACCCAGGATCCATTACTGTTCAAGCATCACTCCTGTTCCACACTGTCAGCAGTACAGCCTGGGTTGAGGAGGGGTGAAATCTGGGGTAAATTCTTCCTGCAACTCTGTGGCAACAAAGAGCATAAACTGAGTCCATCAGGAGGTAGAGGTAGCAACCTGGCAGAGAGGTACTTGGTGACTGTGGCTGAACTACTTTCATCCAGTGTTTCAGCGCCTACAAGGCTGATCTTCAGCCATCATTTCATTTGAGTCCCAGAATAACCCTGTGGGGAGGCATTATTATTACAGGCTCCTCATCCCCATTTTGCAGGAGAGAAGAATGAGCCTCAACAAGGTTGTGGGGAGAGATGGAGAGACAAGACCATCTCCCCTCGATGCCACCCATCTGATCAGTGACACTATTTCTCGGCCTGTCTCGCTTCGTTCTTTCTTCGCGACTCACCACCACTTCTTCTCTATTGGCTGTTTTGCCCTTGGCCTCACACACCCCGCCCAAGCCCCCCTTCCTAAAAATACACTCGGTAGTGCTGCCTTTTCTTGTAAGGTAACAAGAAAAACATAATGCCAGCCACATATGTAATTTTACATTATTTTGCACAAACAGGTGGAATCAATTTTAATCATGTGTCTTATTCAACCCAGTATATCCAAAATATTATCATTTCAATGTGCAATCACCATAAAAATGATTAAGGAGGTATTTTATGTTCTCTCTTTTTCCTAGCAAATGTGAAATCCAATGTGAATTTTCTATTTACAGAACATCTCAGCTCAGGCTAGCCACGTTTCCACTGTTCACGAGCCGCAAGTGGTCAGTGGCCATCACATTAAAAAGCTTTAGTCTATGTTCAAGATGATCTCCTGGTGGACATGTTCCACGAACCCTTTTCAGATCTGGTGTTGGTGAATCTTTTTTCTGACTGTTACCCCTTTTTTTTCTCCTTGCCCATTTTCCTCTATTGTTTTCTGTGACACTTATTCTCCTTGTCCTTCTCCTATATCCCTGACCATTCCTTCTTGCAGGCACCTCTTCCTTTACCCACCTCTGAAAGAGCTGATGGTTCCCCAAGTTGATGGTTCTATTTTCCACCCATTGTTCCTCTCAGTTCACATTAACCTGGAATTTTTATTCATTCTTTGTGGTTTCAAATATTTGCCGATGGATCTCAAATCTGTATCACTAGACCTGACCATTTCACTTGGTTTCTATATCCAAATAACTGGGCTTTCGTGGTACTCTATTAGCCAATTGAACTCAACAGGCTCTAAAACTGACCTTATAATCCACTACTCCAACTTGTTTAGTGAATGATATATCAATCCATGGGCCATCCAGACCAGAAACCCTCAAGGTGTGGTTCTTAGCAGGGAGTGATTATGCCCCCTACCCCCACATGGGGACATTTGGTGACATCCAGAGGCATATTTAGTTTCCATAGCTTCGGAGGAGGCAGTGCCACTGGTACTAATGGGTGAAGACCAGGGATGCTGCTAAACACCCTGTAATGCTCAAGAAACTCCGTATGACACGAATTATCTGGTGAAATTGGGTCCTCATCTTACGCCATATGCAAAAATCAACTCAAAATGGATTAAAGGCTTAAATGTAAGACCTGAAACTGTAAAATTCCTAGAAGAAAACATAAGGGGAAAAGCTTCATGACATTAGTCTTGGCAGTGATTTCTCGGATATGACACCAAAGCACAGGCAACAAAAACAAAAATAGACATGCAGGGCTACATCAACCCAAACAGCTTCTGCACAGCAAAGGAAAAAAAAATCAGCAGAGCGAAAAGGTGATCTCCGGAATGGGAGAAAATATTTGCATAACATGTATCTAATAAAGAGTCAATTTCCAAAGTATATAAGAAAGTCCTACAAGTCAGTAACAAAAACCCAAATAACCTGATTTTAGACTGGGCAAAGAACCTGAATAGACATTTCTCGAAAGAAGACATTTCTCCAAAGGCCAACAGGTATATAAAAAGATGTTCAGCATCACTATTCATCATGGAAATGCAAATCAAAGCCACAGTGAGATTTACCTCACACTTGTTAACATGACTAGTACTGAAAAAAAAACCAAAAGATAGCAAGTGTTAACGAGGATGAGGAGAAAAGGGAGCGCTTGCTCTGGCACACTGTTGATGGAAACATAAATTGGTGCTGCCGCTGTGGAAAACGCTAGGGTTGTTTTGCAAAGAAATCAGAAAGAGAACTACTGTCTGATCCAGCAACCCCACTTCTGGGAAGCTCAACAAAGCTATTGAAATCAGGGTCTAAAAGAGAGATTTGCAAGCCCATGATCACTGCAGCATCATTCGCAGTAGCAAAGATACGAAAACCATCTAAATATCCACTAATAGATGCATACATAAAGAAAACGTGGGGGGCGCCTGGGTGGCGCAGTCGGTTAAGCGTCCGACTTCAGCCAGGTCACGATCTCGCGGTCCGTGAGTTCGAGCCCCGCGTCAGGCTCTGGGCTGATGGCTCAGAGCCTGGAGCCAGTTTCCGATTCTGTGTCTCCCTCTCTCTCTGCCCCTCCCCCGTTCATGCTCTGGCTCTCTCTGTCCCAAAAATAAATAAACGTTGAAAAAAAAATTAAAAAAAAAAAGAAAACGTGGGATATATACACAGTGGAATATTATTCAGCCTTTAAAATAAAGAAATTCTGCCATTTGCCACAACATGGAAGAACCTGGATTTTGCTGAATGAAATAAGCTGGACACAGAAGAGCAAGTACTACGTGATAGCACTTAAATGAAGAATCTAAAATAGTCAAACTCATAAATGCAGAGAGTAGAATGGTGGTTGCCAGGGCCTGGTGACGGTGGGAGACGGGGAGTTGCTGTTCAACAGGTATATTCTGTTATGCAAGATGAATAAATTCTGGTGATCTGTTGGATAACACCATGTCTATAGTCAACAATATTATGTAGCACACTAACTTAACACTCATGTTAAGTGTTCTTACCATAATAATAGTAATTTCAAAAGACCACCCAGCCTAAAATGTCAAGACTTCCACTGGTGAGAAACACTGCTTTAAAGCCTTGTCACTCAAAGAGTAGCCTAGGGACAAACTCCACATCAGAGCCTAGTGGATATGCCTATTCGTGGGCTCCACCCCAGACATACTGGACTGGTATCTCTGAAGTGGGGCCCAGAACCAGTGTTTTAATGAGATCTCCAGGTGATTCTTAGGCATTACTCAAGTTTGAGAGTCATTCCTTTAGGTGAGACAACCTGATGTCAAAGACATCTATTGAGGTTTTGTTCTGTGCCCGGCATCAGGAAAGTGATACAGATAAAGAAGCCCAAATTCAAAATCTGACGGAGAACATGACGTCAACCTTCGGGATTCAACCTCCTGGGCCTCCAGGTGAATAATTTAACTCTTTCTTTCTTATCATTATCCCGGAAGAAATTAACATGGAAGTTTTGTGGTCCAAGGTAACTGGTATTTGATGCACACGGTGCTTCTTGGTCATAGAGCTCAGGGCTGACTTCTTCAAGTGTGAAGCCAAAAAGAGAACAGATGCTTGGTGCATTGCTCATTAAAGAGACTGGGGTAGAGACCAATGAAGGAAAATCCCCAACCCTTTCCACCCCATTAAACTCAGTTCATATTTTCAAACATGAAGGGAGGTGCTCTTGAGGAATAGGATAAAGGTGTAAGCTGGATACATGAAGGAAAATGGACCTTGAGGATTGTTTAGACTCACTCAGCTGCCAGAGAGCCCTAAAAGGAATTAACTTAGAGGGAAAACATATCTGGAATCTACTTCTGGTTCTGCCTTGACTGTGTGAATTAAAAAAAAAATCGATCTAGGACAAGAAATATTTATTAAGCATCTTGATGAGCCAAGCACAAAGCGAGGCACTGGGGACATAATCACCAAACCACGCATAGTCCCCAGCCTTAGGGAGGTTACAGGCTGGTGAACTCTCAACTGAAGAAATGTTGGATGTATCAAATATGGTTCCTTCCCCTGAGAAACTCAGACCAGTTAGTGAGGAAGACAAATAGATCTTATAATTGCAGAACGATGTGGTAAATGCTAAAGTACATTCAGGATGCTGATGACAACAGAGAGATGGAAAGTTCATTCGCTCTAGGTGATAAAGAAAAGGCTTTCTCGAGAAGGCAAGGAGTGGTGCAGGTAGACATTTAAGAGAGGCAAAGAGGAAGGGAGGGAAGGGGACAAGTTAGTATTTCAGGGTCCTGTGAAGAGAGGATGAGGACATGGACAAAGGCCATGTGGCAGGAATAGGGAGGAACTGTCAGTATCCAGTGGAGTGAATTACAGGTGGCCACGTATTTTTACCAGCCTCCCTACTGAGGTGGTTGGTTTCTCTTTCCTCCTCTTAAAACTCGCCCTCTGACTGTGGGACCAATAGAAGGGGATCTGAAATAAAGTATTTTACTGGGTAGGAGAATAAAGATGACATAAGAAAGAATCAGAGAACTTGGAGATGGATCAACAGAAATTACTCAATCTGAAAAGGGGGTTTTTAAAAATTAAGAGTGATGCCTAACACTTTTGATTAAAGTGCCTGAAAGAGAGAGAATGGGGTAGAAAACAATACTGAAGAATAATGGCTAGAAATTTCCCAAATTTGTTGGAAGACATAAATTTACAACTGCAAACATCTCAGGGAGCCCCAAAAAGAATTTGTGTGAAGGAAACCATGCTAGGCACATCAAAGTCAAACTAATGAAAATCAAGGGCGCCCGGCTGGCTCAGTTGGTTGAGTGTCTGACTCTTGATTTCAGCTCAGATCGTGATCCCAGGGTTGTGGGATCCAGCCCTGCATTGGAGGTAGCCCCACGTCCATGGTGACATTGGAGCCTGCTTAGGATGCTCTCTCTTTCTCTCTCTGCCCCTGTCCCCAACTCATGTGCAGACTCTCTCTCTCTCTCTCTCTCTCTTTCTCAAAATTAAAAAAATACTAACAAACTAATGAAAATCCAAAGAAAAAAGAAAATCTTGAAACTAGCAAGAGAAAAAGGACACGTGATACCAAGACAGCAACAGTTCAAAGCTTCCACAGACTTAACACCAGAAACTATGGGGTCCAGGAGACAGTGGAATAACATCTTTCAAGTGCTGACAGAAAACCAAATTCTGTATCTGGTGGAAATGCCCATCAAGAATGAAAACAAATGAAAGGCTTCTCAGATAAAAGAAAACGAGGAGTATTCATTGTCAGCAGACCAGCACTCCAAGAAATGCTAAAGGAAGTTCTTCATGCTGAAGGGAAACGATTACAGAGGGAAACCCAGATTCTTCCAGGAACAAATGAACAGCATTAAAAATGCTAAATATCTGAGTGTTAAAGACTATTTGCCCTCGATTTTAAGAAATACATATGCATAGGAACGTTTAAGGCAAAAATTCTTAAATTGTCTCCTGGGGTTTTAATGAATGTGGATGCAATACACATCACACTATCGTCTGAAGGATGGGGAAGGGTGGTAATGGGTTTATACAGTGAAAGGTTTTGACTTTTCACAGTTCACATGAAGTGGTGCAATATTAACTCTACACAGCCTGTGAAAAGCTAAGGATGTTTATTGGAATCCCCGGTGCAATCACTTTAAAAAATGCAAGATGTGTAGCCAACACTAATAAATAAGTTAAAATGGAATTCTCAAATGTCCTACAATTTTTTTTTCTTTAAAGGCAGGCATTGTAGATAGAACAGCCCCCAAAGATACCCACACCCTAATCCCTAGATCTCATAAATACGCGGTTACACGGAAAAAAGACTGCAGGGGCGCCTGGGTGGCTCAGTCGGTTGAGCGTCCGACTTCGGCTCAGATCATGATCTCACGGCTTGTGAGTTCGAGCCCTGCATCAGGCTCTGTGTTGACACCACAGAGCCTGGAGCCTGCTTCAGATTCTGTGTCTCCCTCACTCTCTGCCCTTCCCCTGCTCATTGTCTCTCTCAAGAATAAATAAACATTAAAAAAAAATTTTTTAAAAAGACTGCAGATGTATCTAAGGACCTTAAAAACTGGAGATTATCCTGTTGTGCCTTATCTAATCACACATGTCCTTAAAAGCAGAGAATTTTCTCCATCTAGAAGCAGAGATATAGCAGAGAAGCTAGAGCCTTTCAAAGATTCAGTTTGTGAAAGGAACACAACTCACCATTGCTGGAGGGGCCACATGGAAAGCCTGAGACGGAGGTGGGAAGCCTCCAGGGACCAGTCCCCAGCCCCCAGCCCGCAAATAAGTGCCAACGTCAGACCAGCAACCTTTTGCGGTAATTTGTTACAGCAGCGATAGAAAATACCACAGCAGGACAGGGAGAAGGGAGGAAGGAAAACAAGTCATGAAAATGGTATATATAATCCAAACACATCAATAGTCACATTAAATGGCAGTGGATTACAAAGGCAGATATGATCATAATGGATCATAATGGATCAAAAACTCCTTGCTCTCTCCAAGGTGCACTTTAAATATAGAGACACACACAGATGGAAAGTAAGTTAATGGGACAAGATATGCCGCACAACCAGCAAATGCTAGAAGGCTGAAGCCTCTGTATCAGATGAAACAGACTTCAAGACAAAGAGTACAACCAGAGGGATGTTGCATAACGATAAAAGGGTCGATTCATCAGGAAGATATCACAATCACAAGTGTGTGTGCGCTTAATAACAGAATCCCAGAATGTAGGACAATATTAAAGGGAGAAGTAGACGACTCCACAGTTTCTCTTCAATGTCAATCACAGATATTTGCAATGACTTACTATTGTTTATAAATCAACTCAGTTTTTAAAATATAATTAAAAAAATTTTTTTACTGTTTATTTTTGAGACAGAGACACACACACAGAGTGTGATCACGAGAAGGGCAGAGAGAGAGAGAGAGAGAGAGAGAGAGAGAGAGAGAGAGAGAGAGAAGGAGACACAGAATCCAAAGCAGGCTCCAAGCTCTGAGCCGTAGGCACAGAGCCTGACACAGGGCTCGAACTCACCAACTGTGAGATCATGACCTGAGCCGAAGTTGGATGCTTAAGTGAGCCATCCAGGCACCCCGAATTAAGGTATTTTAATGTAAATTTGATAACCTTGTATAAACGGGAGACTGCATCACTTAGGTAGGTAATCGCCACAAAAACAAAAAAGGACACAAACTGTTAGGTCTGAGTGTTAATGCATGATCCATGCCTGCTCTGTGAGTTCATGTTCTTCCATTTCGGGCCACACCACCCATAACCACCTCATTCACTGGATGTATCCCACATTCTGGGAAACACATATGTGACCCAACTCCCTCACACAAGCAGAGAGCGGGAACGAACTGGTCTCGTGTCACACAACAAGTTACTGCCGGACCCCCATCTCCAGATACTTTACCAAGTGCTCCTTCCTCTGACCTGTTCAATATCCTATTAGTAAGGGAACCCGAAGACTCCCACTTGAAGTTGGTATTTAGAGGCCAACAGAAAACCCCAAGATCGAGGATCCAGAACCAACTCAGAGTCAGGTACATGTAGCGCATATGCTTCTAATTTATTTGTATATTAGAAATGACATCTTAAAAAGCTTTCCAGCTCAGGAAAGACTGCCCATTCTGGGGCTAGCCAATTCCTGGAGATGACCAAGGGCTCAGTGGGAGCACACCTGTGACCTTTAGTCCAGCTTTATCTCCTCTACCTGGCCAGGCGCCCTAGGACACAACATTCCTCTGCCTTAATCACCCAAGGACCAGGTGCCAGGCAACTAAGGACCACTCCCACAGTTTAGAGGCCACCAAAATTATTCAAATTAGCCAATCCTAAACTGTCTACCCCGTCCTGTCACGCCTGTCTCCCAGAAACCCCAGTAAAAGCTCCAGCCTGAATTAACTACTTCTGTTTCTTGATCAAAACCTGGGCTTCCTCCTACATGGTGAGCCGTGTCTCTCTGTAAGTAACAAGAAAATTTACTTTCAACGGCATTGGCCTCTCCACATTGTCGCCTGGTCCCCTTTATAAATTAAGACCCGAGCACGGAGCAGCGTGCGGGTGGCAGTCAGTATCCAAGAATGCTCAGAGTCAGGTCTGCGCTGTCTTCCTAACACGACTGATGTCATCAGTGGAGTTACAGAACACCAGCAGTGACCACTCCAGTTCCAGAAAGGGACTCTCCGGTGGGCAGACCCCACAGGAACCTCGCAAATGATGCACGTCCTCCAAACCTGTTGGGCTGGCATGACTTGTGAACTGATCCCTGGGCGGGGGATGGGGGGCACGGACCACTATTCATCAGGCGAGGAATGAGATCTCAGGGCCCAGGTCTTAGTGGGCAAAGTCCGCCGCACGAGTGGAACACGGAAGAGTTCATCCTGCTGATGCTCGGCTCCCTGCTGTAAGTGAACTTTCTCTGAGGCCTGATAGGGAGAGCTTAAAACAAGCTTACTTCTGTTTCCAGCAACAAAGAGGGAAGTTAATTCCCGAATTAACTCCCAATCAATTCCCGAATTGATCGATCACGTGATTAATTTCTAATTTGTGACCCGGCCCTCACTCGAGGTGAAGCTGGCGGCCAAGGTGCCAGTCTCAGAAAGCAAAGCAGACCTGGGTTCGGGTCCTGGTCGGTCAGTTGCTAATTTGTGTGGTTTGGGGAGGTTGGCCCAATCTGTCAATCTCAAATTTCCTAAACTCCAAAAGTGAGGATGGGAAATTAGGGTAAAAACTAACTGCATTCATTGCATGCCACCTGTCAGATACGAGGTGAAGCCTCTCACGTGTACTGGGGTGCCTAGGCAGAGCAAAGGGGAGCGGTGGGCACACAGGTGCTCAGGGCACAGTATGGCGCCCCCGCCCGGGCTGAGCGTCGAGGGCCGAACTCAAGCACGTGTCCAGGCAAACCGGCCTCTGAATCTCAACTAGTATGTGTGGAAACGTGCCCCGTCCCCTCCCTGCCCCCACTGCACGTGCACGCACACACACACAACGCACACACACGCACACATACACACAGAGCTGGTTGGCTTTCCCTGGTGGAGCAGACCACGGTGACTCTACGCCTCTTTCAGCCTCAGTCCCCACTCCAAGCAAAGTGAAAACCCTTTCCGTTTCCGAAAGGCCGGGTGTCCTCGATGAGGCTGACCCTGGAGCCTGACCACCCGTGCTGAGCCTCTTCCCGCAGGCAGCACGAGACCGCCGGACGCTCCATCTCTACGATGGTATGATGCCACGGCCTAAGCCGAGCACCAGCCCCTCACTTCTCAAAGCGCTCACGGAGAAGCTGTGTGCTGCAGGGAGCCGAGGTGCAGAGGCCAGGCTTGACCTCCTCCTGGCTGTGTGAACTTGGGCAGGTCACCGACCTCACTTAGCCTCAGCTTGTAAAAGGTGAGTACTGACTCCTAGCCTGGCTGGGGTTTTGTAGGGATGAATGGAGTAGGTAACGTGCTCCCTAAGTGCCCTCCTCCCCTCCTCCTCTCCTTCCCCCCACTCCTCCCCCTCCTCCTCTCCCCTCTCCTCCTCTTCCACTTCTCCCTCCCCCTCCTCATCCCCCCATTCCTCTTTCTCCTCTTTTCCCCCTCCTTCCCTCTCCTCCATCGCTCCTCTTCTCTTCCCCCCCCCCACTCCTTTCCCTCCCTCTCCTCCTCCTCCTCCTCCTCCCTCTCCTTCTCCTCCTTCCTCCCTCTCCTCCTCCCCCACTCCTCCTTCTTCTCTTCCTCTTTCCCCCTCCTTCCCTCTCCTCCACCTCCTCCTCTTCTCCATAAAGGAAGGGTCTACTCTCAGTGATAACATCACAGTTCTCCCACTCTGTGACCTGGGTCAAGTTCACCATGAAGACAATATGTCAGTAGGAACATTGCTCCAGAAGGCTTTCTATCACTTTTCTCTTTGAAGGAGAGCGAGCCAGGAATCAACAGGTGGCGTCTCTCACCAGATGAAAGTTGCTCCGTATTCTGAGCTGAGACTCCACAGGCACCAGAGCGATGCCTTCGTCTCTGCTCTGATGACAACATGTGTCTGTGGATCTTCGTCTCGAGTGGCAGGTTCCTCAGCAACACAGAGGGACAGCAGTAGATGGATGTGACAGTAAATTCTGCTATGTGCCCACAGACACTCCTAAGACATTAAAAAGTTGTGCCCACATTTCCTCCTCCCGCAGCAAAACCTGTGCAGAAACCCCGATGTCAGCTTGCAGAGCACACACGTGGCACCTGGCTTCTCCGGGCCACCCGAGTGCCTCCCTCTGGTCCCGCGAAGCACAGCTCAAGCTGACCTCTCTGGCTGTGGCACACAAAGGAGCCCAAGACCGCAATGGACTTGTTCTAACTGTTTGGGAGGAACACCAGCTCTGGAGTCTGAGGAAAAGGATTCGAGCTTTTGTTCTACGACGTGCTGGCAAGGACACGGAGGGCTGCCTTATTTCCGCCATCCGTAAAACGGGAAGAACCAGAGAGCAGCCCACGTGGTTATTCTGAAAACCAAGGGAGACCCCTCCCTTGGGCCACTCTCCCTCTTGCTGATTATACTCTAACCACAACAGACCTCGACAGTTTCCAGGCTGTGATCAGCTGGTTCCCGGCTCAGCAGCTCTGCACTGGCTGTTCCCTCTGCCTGGAATGCTTTTCCCCCAGCTCTTCCCATAGCTAGCAGCCCCTTTTCATCCTTAGGGTTTTAGCTGAGGTGTCGCCTGCTCTGAGAGGCCCTCCTTTTCTAGAACAGGGCCTCTGCCCATCAGTCTTGACCACAGCTCTGCTTTTTTATTCCCCATAAGACTTTTCCAAACCTGTAATTCACTTCCTCACCTGCATATCGATGTCTCCCTCCACTAGAATAAACTAGAACCTAGTCTTTTCAACTATAGCCTCATCATCTAGCACTGTGCCGGCCACTGAAGCATTTCATGAAATCTTCACTGAGTTACTGAGTGTACTAGAAAGCACTTGGGACCCGTAAAACCCTATATACGTGTAGGGGACACACACCTTCGTACCCGATGGAGACTGAAATCACAGACTCGTGCTGGTGATCCTGGAAACCCAGAGACCACTTCACCCAGTGGTCCCTCCGCCCACGCAGACTCAGAGGAGGGAAAGAGGCAGACACAGCTGCAGACTGAAAAGATACCAGTCCTGGTGACTGCCCTGCTCCCAGGAGGAAATGCACAAATTAGCATTAGGATAAAAACGGAAATGCCATCCGGTTGTCTGATATCAACTTCCTGACTCCCTGGATTCTCTACACTCTGAAGGCAGCACGGCCACGCTGTTCAGCATTTCCAGCGATGAAGAGAAGAAACTGGGTTGGTAGATTTTTACCCATCTGCACGGCTTCGTGACAGCCCAATTAAGTCGTTTACAGGAACATTTACATAAACTCAGGTCACTATACTCTTTTTAAACTTGCCATGATGAGAAATGGCAAACACGGGAAAGAGAAAGAATATTGTAATGAACTCCCACATACCTGATGAGGGAGCGTGTTCCTCTAACACTCCTGGCTACCCAAGAATAAAGGAAGGGGGCTAAGTGCTTGCCACGCCAATGTGGGAAACTAAGGCAAATGACAAATTAAATCCCCTTAATGCCTGCAGCCCATTGACAAGTCCTTTAAACCGGCAGAGTGACCTCCCTCTAGGAGCCCAGGTGCCTCGGTGATGACACTTGGCTGGGAGCAAAAGAGAATCTTGGCTTAAAATTATCCCAACCTTGAGGAGCCTCTAAAGTCTACTTCCTTTACCTCAACTGCCCCAAGTTATATGCTGGCAATCAAACTCCAAGCTTATGCCTCCCCCCCACCCCACATACACGAGGGGTTTCATGACTGAGGTTTTACTAAACGGTAATAAATGACGTTTTCCTAGCGACAGCTAGCCCCTCAAGGTCCTAGAAACCGTGCTTCCAAAATACCTTAGAGACCTACTCTACCCCTGACCGGCTCCCAACCTGAGGGTATATAATGAGTTACCTGGCTCTACCCCAGGGCAGCTTCTTCCTGCCGATGGGTCCTGTCCCCATGCTTTAATAAATTCACCGTTTTGCACTAAAGACGTCTTCAAGAATTCTTTCTTGGTCGTCGGCTCCAGACCTCCCCACCATCACCCCAAAACTTCATCAATACCCATCACCTAGTTTCAGTAATTTTCAGTTTCTGACAATCTTGCTTTTTGTCCATATTCTTACCAGTGACTACATTTCCCTGGATTATTCTAAAGAGAACTGGCCCCCCTCCTCCCCAGACACCAGGTCAGTACATGCGTCAATATTTTAGTATCTCTAAAAGCCAAGGACTGTCCTTTTCAGATATCCACAATACCATCATCACACTAGACAAAGCTTTTAAATCCTTAATGTTATCAAGTGTCCCTTCTATATTCACACTTCTTGCATATAAGTTTTAATTTTACTTCTTTTAATTAGAAACAAACGGGATCCACATATTATGATTAGATAATATGACTCTTATCTCTTTGAATATATAGGTTCCCCTTCCGATTTTTTATTTCATTGGTTGAGAAAACCAGGTTTTTTTTCTCAGTTTCTCACCGTCTGGATTTTGCTGATGGCATTCCCGTGGTGATGTTAAAAAGAAAACCACAGGTCCCAACTGGAGTCATTGAGGCCAAATCACGAAACTGGGGCTCAAAGCCTAATCTTATTTCAGTTACAACCACCCCCAGAAATGTAGTCTTCACTGGTCAGTCTGGCATTTTCTGAGAAGCACCAGTGAGGTATTGTCACAGGGGCCCTCTCCAAGCCTCCAAAGGAAGATGAGGTCATCTGCAGGGTAAGAACCCCCGCTCCGCCCCCTAAGGGTAGGTGACCTTGCCTGCAACAATCCTTTCTTTCTTTTGGCTAATAACTTCCTTGCCCCACCCTCCTTTCCATAAAAACCTTCCATTTTCTACAACTCCTGAGCTCCCCTCTGCTTGCTGGATGGGATGCTCCTGGGTTCATCAATCACTGAATATAGATCTTTGAATTTACTCAGCTGAATTTGTGTTCTTTAACAGACTTATGTTCCCTCCCGTGTTTGTTAGAAATTGGTAGTTTAAACTAAAGGTTTGCTCAGATCCAGATTTCATTCATTTTTCCAAGACTATGTCATAAATGATATGCATACTTTCCTTAGGAGATGAAAATTTGTAGTTGGCTCTTTCTACAACATGAACAAGCACTGATGATGATTGCCTGGATCCGTTAATTCATTGGAGTTTGCAATGCAGTATTATGCCAATTCTACGACCTCTTTTCATTAGCTAGGAACAATACCAATTACTACCTTTGGAACAATGACAAAACGAGAAGAAAATCCCTCTCCTCAACCATTTGGTTAGCCTGAAAGATAGTTTAAGAGAGGAAGGATAAACGCTAATGCTTTCCCTTTATATAGGTTTTAAAAGCAAAGAGTTGGTTTCTTAGCATCCTCCAAAGGTTCGCTGTGAGGTATCTTTTAAAATATTTTAGGGGCGCCTGGGTGGCGCAGTTAAGCGTCCGACTTCAGCCAGGTCACGATCTCGCGGTCCGTGAGTTCGAGCCCCGCGTCAGGCTCTGGGCTGATGGCTCAGAGCCTGGAGCCTGTTTCCGATTCTGTGTCTCCCTCTCTCTCTGCCCCTCCCCCGTTCATGCTCTGTCTCTCTCTGTCCCAAAAATAAATAAACGTTGAAAAAAAAATTTAAAATATTTTATTATAGGGGCACCTGAGTAGCTCAGTCGGTTGAGCATGACTCTTGCTTTCATTTCGGCTGAGGTCATGGTCACATGGTTTGTGAGATCCAGCCTAGCACTGGGCTCTGTGCTGACAGCCAGGAGCCTGCTTGGGATTCCCTCCTTCCCTCTCTTTCTGCCCCTCCCTCACCTCAAAATAAATAAATAAACATAAAAAAGATAAAATATTCTATTTGTAAACTCATGAATGTCTTATTATAAACTCATGGATTTTGTGTGTTTCAGTCCCTTGCAGTTTACTGACACCCACATTGTCCCATCCCTGGCTGACCGGGCTTCACTTAGCTTCCAGCTCCTGAGACCCATCATTTTGGGTAACCGCTGTGTTCCCTGCTATGGGTATCTGCTCTAAGAAGGATCAGCCCCTCACCTTGAAACAGCCACTTTCCTCACTAGAAAATGTTCTCTCAGTGGAAAGTCGTATTTAAAACCCCCAAACTGAATGCTAAGGGTGTTTATTGTCATGTGGCTGATCACTGCTTGAGTAAATATATTTTAAGTTAAAATGCATCACATAGGACTGCTGACACTTCTTATTCAAGTTCAGGGGCTCAACCTCACAGGTCTCTTCTTTCATGACAAAATGTTCATTCTTAATGTTGAAGGCGGAGCAAAATATATGACCCCAAAATATGCCCCTTTGGCTGATGGATGACATTGGGATGGTTAGCTTCAAGACAACAGCAGACACGGAGAAGCTCTGAACCCTAAGTAAATAGTAAAAGCTACCCTTTTGTAAGAGGCATTTACATTTATAAGAAAGTCTCTGTTTGCAGGGGTGTCTCCCTCTGGGTACCTGGAAGAGGAGTAACAAAATCTCTAGAGAAAACAAGGACCGAGATCTGCATAGCAACCTCACCCTGTTTATGGTGCTTGTCCTGACACCCTCCCTCACTGCCTCCTCATCCCCACCCCCCACATCTCTCTTTGGTCTTTAACTGAAGATGGTGTGTAGGCTGGCGGCTTGGACCATTCTGGGGAGTTATTTGGTTTTCCTGGGCATGTCCCCTGTCTACAGGAGGTATACGTGTTTGTTTAATTCCTGTTTGTTCAATTCCTGTTAATCTCTCTTTTATTACAGGAGGGTCTGAGCCAAGAAGCTGGAAGGATAGAGGAAATATATATACGTATTCCCTTCTATGTACAGAGGACTTTGTAGTTCTCAAGTGTTTCCTAATACATTCACTGGGTATTCTAGTCTGCATTCTTTTTTTTAGCCTAAAGCCTTTGTATGGGATTCAACCATGATCCTTTGTTGTCCTTGTTGCTCTTTTAAAAGGGAAATTCGATACTTTCAGGAGGGACAGGTGGGCCATGGTAGCTTCTTGACCTCATGGCTCTAGAGCTCCCTGTTTTTATCATGGCGTGATTAAAAATATGGCCTCTAATTTCTTTGAGAGCTTCCTCTCTGTTCCTGTCATCTTTTTTCTTTTTAATGTTTATTTATTTTTGAAGGAGAGAGACAGAACATGAGCAGGGGAGGGGCAGAGAGAGAGGGGGAGACACAGAATCCGAAGCAGGCTCCAGGCTCTGTGCTGTCGACACAGAGCCCAGCATGGGGCTCAAACTCACAAGCTGTGAGATCATGACCTGAGTGAAGGCAGTCGCCCAACCAACTGAGCCACCCAGGCACCCCATCCTGTCATCTCTTTTCATCTGGACGTTTTCTATGGCTTGTCCATACTGCCTCTGTCCTGCCTGCTCTGGTCCCTACCCCCAGCTCTTTCTCCTCAGTGCAGGAGACAACACTCAAGCCCATCACTTCAGAGAGTTTGTAGGCCTGCGCCCTCTAGACTGTTCGGGTACCTGCAGCCCCCTTGCCCTCATTCTCAATTAGACCCTGCAAGACACTCTCCCCCATCCTCACCCCCTCACCACCCCTCCCCACCCCCCGCAATTTCTGCTGTCATTCTAGAATGGTCTGCCTAGCTTTCCAGGAGGACCTGACAGCGATTTGGGACTTCTCAAAAGCTCAGCGTCACCGTCACCGTAAGCAACTGTCTTACCTCGCCTTTCTCGCATACCCTTTCTAACGCCACACCTTTCCTAACAGATGGGGTTTATCCACACACTCATTTGGGGCGCCGGCGGGGACATCCTATCTCGTAACTTTTTTGCAGATATTACCCTTGAGTGTTGTTTGTCCGTCTTATTACTTTTGTTGCTCTTTTTACAGAAAGTGGTTTCAACAATGTTCAAAAGCTAAGCCGCTACTCCATTCCAGATGTCCCCAGTAAGCCTATTCTTAATGGGACACTCTTCCGACTACAAATACACATGTACCAGTATCCTTTTCTCACATATACACACATGTGCACACACGCGCATGCACGCTTCAAAGTAACAACTCTGTGAGGCTGTTCCAGAAATGAAACTAGGGACCAAAGCTGCCAGATTCAGGAACCTTCTGACTGTGCCCCTCAGTCGATCTCCTAAGGAGATCAATTCCCTGGCCATTGGTAAGAATAAACCAAATGATGTTATTACAACACCCAGCTATGGGGCCAAATAATCTATATGCTCATTTCTATTTGGTTCTCCATACAGAATGGGAAGAAATTTCAACTTATCCTTCTGGTTCCTATCTGCCTTCAGCACTGGGAAGTCATGTTTTATTACTAAGTGCTGTAAAAGGAAAATACACTGGAATGAGGCTGTTACCTGGCCAAAGCCTTATGCAATCACAGTCATCTTGCTCCTGGCAAATGGAGCATTCTTAACCATTTGGCTGGGATAACAACTTTGAAAGAAAATAGAAGCAACTATCTTCATTTGGAAACAGAAACCATCAACATCCGCACCCCTTCTGCCTGGGTACTAAGATATGCTGATAAGAAAGGAAATCCCCCAAAGGAATATTCTACACCCAATAAAAAGGGATTCCACAGCCAAGAAAAAAGTGTTGGTGGAAAGGGTATAATAACAGGGGGCATGCTACGGTATCAGGTGACTACAAGCAGGTCACAACAATAATTCAATAATCTGATGAGCATCAGAATCACCCACATGAGCTCTTTTGAAGGCATATACCTGAGTTCCGCTCACTCCAGCCCCACTGAATCAGGACCTCTGAATATGGTGCCTGTATTTTAAACCAGCATATCTGGTGTTAATAATGCAGGTGTCCTGTGGACCCCACTTTGAGACACTGTAATAAGGACTTGACTTTTCACTGGGCATATAATTTGATACTGGGATAGCCATTTGTTATTGCAGAGGACATCTAGTGCCTGCAACCAGGTTAGCAATTATAGGAAAACAGCCAAAACTTATCCCCGAATCCTCTAAAATGATCCTGGGTGACAGACCAATAAAGATGACCCACAGATGTGCTTACCTCTTCCTTTTTTTTTTTTTATGGAGTTGCATATCAAAGTCTACTCATTTCCATCTGTAATTCGGAAACTACCAGAAGTGGGGAAAACAGATAGAATAATGGGGTTTTCTTTGTATACCTTCAGGCACAAACGTGGAATTCTACCTCTTCACTAACAATAGTATCTGTCTGATAATAGCTACTTTTGAGGGCATATGAAGGTAAACAAATATGCCCACACATATTTTAAATGTGGCCTATTAAAAATACCTACTCACCTCTGTCTTGAGCTAAGTTAAGAAAATAAAACCAACAGCCCCAAAGAGAAGCAAATTGTTAGACAAGTTGTATACACTGGGCTTAAATAAAAGCAAAGCAAAACAAAACAAAAAAACAGACAAGTTCTCATTCACATGAGATCTGTTTATTCTGCCCAGCCCAATTCAGAAGTCATGGTCTTATACAGTCCTAGAAGGACCTAGATGAACTCACACCCAGATTGGGTATATATTCACCCATTCCGGGAGGGGAAATTTCCCAAGCATGGAGACAATATAATGAACATCAAGACGCTGTGCTACAAAAGTTGATGTGTTTCCAGACTGGGGGTAGGGGGTTGGCTCTATCCACTCTTAAATCTGAAAAGTATGAGGCTAATATTTTAATGACCAGCACTGTGATAAATGGTTTACCTGAGTCATCTCTAATCCTCCAGGAGCCGTTCTGCAGACAAGACATCTGAGTCTTGTACAAAATAAAGTGAAGATTCAAACCCTGGTTTCTCTGCTTCCAAAGTCCTTGTGGCTTTTCCACTACACCAACCTACCACCCAACAGAGGCAATGGAAGAATGCTGGGCCCAAAGAAAAATATGAGCCTAAGTCACAACCTACATCAGGGCAGGAATCAACAGTGCAAGAAAGGAGGTGCCAAGATGTTCTAGGATTGTGTCTCTCCTGGCCAATGAAAGGAAGAGGCCCATTGTTCTAAATACTCCTGTGTAGGTGTGATAGAGCTCACAGAGACACATTTTTAGTCAAATTTTAGTACATGAGGACAGTGGACAAATTATCATGGAATACCGCTCAATTAATTCTTTACAAGCTGAACACATCACTGAAACCACTTCCCAAACCAAGATACAGACGGAAACTGCCTCTGAGTCTATCCTACCCAAAGGCTCTCTGTGACTCTCGAGTCGTATCTCTCTCTCTCTCTCTCTCATGCACACACACACACACACACACACACACACATACACACTCACAGACGCAATCACACACACACACACACTTTTAACAAGGACAAAGAATATGTCAAGAGCAACTTCAGTTTACCTTCAGCTTGGCAACAGCCCTCTAAAGAAGCCAATATTACCTTCCTCACGACCAAGAGGGAGTTTAGGTGGAAGATGCCAAATAATTTGCCGGGACGATGCAGCTAAAAAGAAGCCAAGGCAGAATTTGACCTCAAGTCAGACTAACCCCCAGCCCATGGTCTTTCCACAACACCACAGAGGCTCTAGCACTCCCACTTTTAGTGTAACGTAGCTTAAGACCCCCCAGAACCAAATGTTGTCGACCAGAAAGGCAAGGAGGAAGAAGGGTACCATCAACATACCTGTCTAGCCGGTAGTTTTCATCCTATAACCAGCCCCTATTTTTGCTAAGTCAACGTTGAAAACTTTGTATGTTGGTCCATTTTCCTACCTTAATAAGGAGGTGAAATCTTAAGGTGTGATGGTGACTCCAGCACGGCTTGGGTACCCTTACTCTGAACGTCACCAATCTTTGGCCAGGGACCAAAAATAAGGTTGTGGTAAAAATGAACACTGACACAAGATTCTGTCTAGATACAGAGAATCTGTATCTATGCTTATATTCTTTCAACCCGCCTTTCTCATAAAGGTCAAGTGTAGGAGAAATTTTGCCTAACAGAGCTTATAATGTACGTGTTAGATAATACTATTTTCTTGTTTTAACAAATAACCTGATATTTATAAGATGCCAATGTCCTCATTAAAAGGAAACCAGAAAAGGCAAGGGCCTGGCATTTCTTAACGAGGCTCTATGCTCAGCATATCACAGGAGTTATCAGATTTAATGTTCCCAACAATCCAATAATACCACGTACTATTAACTCCTATTAACTATTTCCTAAACTGCAAACAGTTTAGGAAAGACAAGAAATGACATCTCCAGGGTGGAAAAAACAACCGAACCTTGGTCATTGGACCTCAAAATCTAGCTCTGCATGATTAAACGGCCCAACTGGTAACATAAATGCTGAAATTTCAAGCTGCAATCATGGTTTTCAGGAAGAAGTCCTCTCAGTTACTCAGACAGCTTATAGAAAGAGCGGACAGAAGTGGAGGCGGGGATTTACATGCCTAGAATCTCCTGGAGCTTATGTTCCCATGTGAAGATAGACCAGGGAAGAGATATTCTATTTGCTCAGCAGAAAAAGGGCCCTTGGCCAGTTAACTACAAAGTGTTTGTGTCTTATTTCTTTGTGCCATCAAAGGTAAGAAACAGGTCAATATACTTCTCAGTCCCCAACGTGTAGGAGGAGGTATCTGTGGCGAAAATAAACTGTTCTGCTTAGCTCCTTCAACCCGAGGCAAAGCTCAGGACCAACTAACTCATTTATTGTGAATAATGTCCTGGGTATTTGCTGATGGGGCAGGTTATAAATCGTTGTTGATTTCACACAGAAGTTTGCTTTGCATCAAGCAAGGCTGATAAATCAGGCCAAAGAGGAATCAAAGCAGCCATACAAAATGCAGTTCATGGGGAAATGGTGACACTGGACAAATCTGAGACAGAGAGGCACCGTTCCACTAAGCAACTGAACAGGACGCAACAGGAAGTACAATGCTCCCATGGTCCACACTGGGGCCCCAATTTATCTCCTGTCTTTTTAAAAAAATTTTTTTTAATGTTTTATTTATTTTTGAGAGAGACAGAGACAGAGTATGAGCAGGGGAGGGGCAGAGAGAGAGGGAGACACAGAAGCAGAGGCAGGCTCCAGGCTCTGAGCTGTCGGCACAGAGTCCGACTCGGGGCTCAAACCCATGAACCGTGAGATCATGACCTGAGCCAAAGTGGGACGCTCAACTGACGGAGCCACCCAGGTGCCCCTCCTTCCATCTTGTTTCCAGTATCACTTCTTCATGCCATAGATAATGGTAATATACTCTCATGTTGTTAAAAAATACTGTTTTCTCTAAGAGCTGAGACTCTTCTATTTCAAATTGCTCCCATGCCTGGGATGCGTCTCTGTCCTATACTTCAGGTAATGGAACTGTGACACAACCGGGTAACTGGGTAACTTCCCCAAAGGCACTGAACAAGTCTGCCACAGGGAGAACTAAGGGCATAACCTAAAACCTACCCCATTGCCAACCCCCTCCCCCACTGGCAAAGACCCTGGGCTCCAGATCAACAGAGGCAAGAGACCTCACGGTACATTGTGACTCAGTAAGATGGCCTGCGGAAGGAAGAGAATATAGTCCCTGTGCTTGTTATCACCCCAGATGGCAGAAACGTCATGGCAATTGGCTGGTGCTCTATTGCACTACCATTTCTACTCACTTGCAAAGATTAGTAGTTTGATATCTTACAGGAATTGCAGGTGGACTTATTCTTGAACATTCTGGAGCAAGCGAAGGGAAAAAAACCCGTTCCACGGATATCATCCTGCATCCCATAACCTGATCTCTTTGGCGAAAATGTCCAGGAGTAAGGATTATGCTGTGAAACGCCTCCTTTCCCACTTAAGAAAAAAAATTTCTAGATCTTCAACTACGAGGTTCATTTTCCCAATTTCAAAGGCAAACTGCTGAAGAGGACCTCACAGCTGTCAGAATACAAAACCCGTTGGTTGGCTCTTGGAGAGTTTCTTTCAGTTATTTGAAGAGGTCATTTGGGTTACTCGTCTCATACTGCCTGTGCCCGTACCTCGGGTCTCCTTCTCTCCAAGGCAGTAAAACAACATGTCATTGTTCGGGGGACCGTGGAGCCCTCCACATCCCAGGTGAGAGGTGGAATGAAAGGTTCTCAGCAAGGGGATCCAATCAGTTAGGAGGAAAACATTCTCTTAACTAAGTTTTGCCCTAAGCATCCACTTCCCCAAGATGCTAACCTTTGTGTGTCAATGGAAAGGGGAGACTGGAGAGTTGATTCACTTTTCTAAATGCAGGTGTGAGATGAAGGGAACTATTGATTTCTATCAACATAGACAAAGAGCAAATAGAAGTGAAGACTATGGACACAGACAGACTGGAATACAAATGGGAACCACCAGGTGTAACACTGAGAGTTTCTGGACTCAGTTTCATTTCAGAAACCAGGGAGCTTAAATCACCACAACATGAAAAAATAGTAAGCAAAATTCTAGGCTCAATAGCTCCATGTCATTGGATTTCCTTTATCCTGAATGTGTTTCCCATTATCTGCGGTTGCTATGGTAATGAAGGTGTTCTTGGCCAGGATCTTGATGACAATAAGTAAGCAAACAAACAACCTGGTTTCAGCTAGTTATAACGGTTAAGAAGCAAATGAATCAAGCTGATGGCATATAGGGTGACAAGGGAGGGGGTCACTCTTAGAGACAGATCTGGCAGTACAGATGCCCAAAAGGTCCAGGGATGGGCTTCAGGGAGCTAAGAAATCCCTTGAGATTGGGGAAAATGAAAATTGATATGTGTACATGCACATTCCTCTGAAGAGAGTCCCAGGTTTTCATTAAATTCTTTAAGAGGTCTCTGCTCCCCACCCGCCCCCACTGCCCTCCAATAAAAGGACAGGTAGGGATAACTGCAAGAAAGAATCATGAGAGAAGGCCACTCCAAGGACCTGGATGACAGGAAGAAACCAGGCAGGGTTGGGGAAAATCTAAGGGAAAGTAAGGCTAAGCTGATGACACAGTTGATAAAGAGATGGTCAAGAGAAATTTGGGAACCAACACGAGATGAGAGATTTTTAAACAGGTTCATGGAGGAGACAGAGGAGGAAACAGGATTCTAAAAAGACTTTCTAGGGGTGCCTGGGTGGCTCAGTCGGTTAAGCATCTGACTCTTGACATCATCTCAGGTCATGATCTCACAGTTTGCGGGATGAAGCCTCCCACTGGGCTCTGTGTTGACAGTGCAGAACCTGCTTGGCATTCTCTCTCTCTCTCTCTCTCTCTCTCTCTCTCTCTCTCTGGCCTTCCCCTGATTTCACGCCTGATCACTCTCACTCTCTCCTCTCTCTCAAAATAAACATTTTTTAAAAATTCTGAAAAGACTTTGAGGTGTTCATCCCTCAGGAGTTTCAACAAGGACAAAAAAAATTGTTGTTGCTATTTGGGCTAAGATATGATGAGGGAGTCCCACTTTTTCCAGCTACACTGGCCAGATTCAAGAAGGAAGGCTTGGACACATGTGAACAAATAGAGGAAAGGTTCAAACCAGTGTGACCTGTGGCCAGAATGAAGCCTCTTTAAATAGATAACTGTACCCAAGGTCCTGGTCATCTAGTTAAACACCTACTATGTCCTTGTCTCCCTGACACACCCCAACATAATGAATACTGTGCTTAAAATGTTGAGGATTCTTGGGGCACCAGGGTGGCTCAGCTGGTTAAGTGCCTGACTCTCAATTTTCGCTCAGGTCATGATCTCACAGTTTGTGAGTGTGAGCCCTGTATTGGGATCCACGCTGACAGTGCAGAGCCTGCTTGGGATTCTCTCTTTGTTCCTCTCTGCCCCTCCCCCACTCACACACACTCTTGCTCTCTCTCTCTCAAAATAAATAAACTTTAAAAAAAGATTTGGTGGGGGGGCGGTGCGCCTGGGTGGCTCAGTCAGTTAAGCGTCTGACTTAGGCTCAGGTCATGATCTCACAGTCTGTGAGTTCAAGCCCCACATCGGGCCCTGTGCTGACAGCTTGGAGCCTGGAGCCTGCTTCAGATTCTATGTCTCCCTCTCTCTCTGCCCCTCCCCTGCTCATGCTCTGTCTCTCTCACTCTCAATAATGAATAAATATTTTTAAAAAATTAAAAAATTAAATAAAAAATTAAAAAAGTTTTTTTTAATGTTAATGATTCTTGCACTCCACATTCCCTCCTGTTCTTGCTTTTCTTTGAGTGGTTCTCCTAACCCTATAACCTCAGAATGCTTTTTCAATGCAAGGGGTAAGTGGTCCCTAGAATGCTAACTGGCGCCTGTGGTCGGAAAATAAATTAATGCTTACAGGGTCCATGTGGCACCTTCAGTGCAACTAATACACAGTGGGGGAGGGGCTTGGAGGGACGTAGAGAAATAAATGACACAAGGATGGCCAGAAGTTCACTGAACAGGAGTGAGAAAGGAGGCAAAATAAGAGACTAAGGACCAAAGGGGATGGGAGGGTCAAAGAGAGAGCAAGGAGTAAGAGGGAAGAGAGAAGGAAGGAAGAGAACAGAAGGAAAGAGAAAGACAAAGAAGGGTTGGGAGGGAAAGAAAGTGAAGGAGCAACCAATGTGGAAATAAAAGAATAAAAGCATGGAAGACAAGGACGGCAGAAAGGGGAGAAGCAAGACAAGCAAGAAAACCCAGAGCTGGGCACGGTGGAAGGTCATCGGCAACCACTACATCCACCTGTGTCATGATATGCATCTTCCTGCCTTGAAGGTTCAGCTGTAGATGGAAGAAACCCGAGTCTCTTCCATAACATTGCACTGGGTGAGACCACTCCGGCCATCACTGCCATGATGCATGTTCCCCACACTCCCCCAAACAGCCATTCGCTCTGACTTGGGCGTGCATGGAAACTGAGTTCAACTAAATGCACACTGACCTCCACAGGACCTGCTCCTGCCATCACTACAGTCATTAAGGGAGAAAATTAATTGCCTGAGGCCAGAGTACGGAAATCCAACTAGACATCTCCTCCTAAGTGATCTGTCCCCAAGTGGACACTGGTGGACACATCTGTAAGTAATATTCCAAATTCACTTCCCTACATAGAATTTCCCTCTTTGGGATTTATAATAGTTGTGGTGGGGGTTGTTGAATATCTGTCTCCCCCAATGCACTATAAACTCCATCAATGGGAAGAATCCATGGCTAATTTTTAATCCCCTAGCATTTGGTGCCTACTAACTACTCATTAAGTAATTCTGAAGAATGAGTAAATGAATAGGGGTGGAGATCCCAACCCAAAAAAAGAACACTTCTCATTTTTTCTGGTCTGATTCCTCTAACAAGTTTGGTTTTTTTTAATCTTAAAATTAAGGGTACCTGGGTACCTCAGCTGTTTAAGCATCTGACTTGGGCTCAAGCCATGATCTCATGGTTTACAGGTTGGAGCCCCACATCAGGCTCTGCAATGACAGTGTGAAGTCTGCTTGGGATTCTCTCTCTCCCTCCCTCTGCCCCTCCCTCACTGGCATGTGCTCTCTCTCACTCCCTCAAAAATAAATAAATAAAACTTTTAAAAAAATCTTAAAATTATTTCTCACAATAGTTAATGGCCATAAAGTTGTAAACAAAAGGGGCCGATCTTTATACAATTCCTAAAGCTATGCTCTTCCGTTCTTTTAGGCAAACCGTAATTTTTTTTATCACCACCACCCCCAAATTTATCATCCTGACAACACAGAAAGAACAACTTGATTAAACATGGAAAACTTTCTCCAAAATCGAAACACTGATTGTTGAGTCAGACTTGAAACAGTATATTTGTCCTGAACCGGCCTCTAGACTTTCTAACACTGGAGCAAACCAATAATCACCAGCGTTGGAGATGCTATAATTAAAGTCGGTTTTTACAATGGGGAGAAGGCCAAATCTAAAATCTCTCGCTGTTTGACACTCCCCCACTCATGTTGTTCCGCTCCGAAGGGTAGAGTAATGATGTGATGGATGGTTTCACCCAAACTCCACCCCAGGGCATCTCTGCCTCTCTGTGGGCTTCCCTCTGTGCCTCTTTGTTGGTAGTGCTGGGTTCTTTCTCTCTGTCTTTCACTCTCTTTTTCTTCTTTCAGTCACATTCAGTATATAAATATATTCTCCTCTAGCAAATCCAGACATTGAGAGACAGAGCCAAAGTCCCCTTGACCACCATCCATAATCCCAGGTCAACCCCCACAGCCACCACCACTGTGTTACCTATTTGTTGTATATCCATCCAAACCTCTGCCTGTGCATTTATGTTCCTATATTTATACGGAGAGTTATGTCATCCTGTTTCATAACTTTTTACGTAAATAATAGGATATACTTTTTGTCCTATAACTTGCTGCGTTTACCCAGAACAGTGTCTTAGAGACCTCTGTACATCAGCCTAAGACTCTACTTCATTCTACCGAGTGTGTTTTCCCATGGTGCAGGTGTGTCATAGACTAGCCACAGCCCTACAGTTAATATCTAGTCCACGCCTAGTTGTTGTTGCCATTGGCACACACAACAACATGATGAACCTTGAAAACACTGTGCAAAGTGAAAGACGCCAGACGCCATGTTGTAGGTAGGATTCCATTTACAGGAAATGCCTAGAACAGGTCAATGTATACAGAGAGAACACAGATCAGTAGTTGCGAGGGGCTGGGGGAGGGAGGGAATGTGGCGTGACCATTTGATGGGCATGGGATTTCCATGTGGGGTGATGAAAAGGTTCTTGCACGACACGGTGAGTGTACTTACTGCCACTGAATTGTCCACTTCAAAAATGGTTATGATAGTAAATAAAACAAGTATAGACCTGCTGGCTCACAGAGTATATGCTCTTTTCATTTTAATAAAGACTGGTAAATTGCCTTGCAAAATCTTCCTCCTTTTCTCTGGTGTTTGTATTACTGTATGTCCCTTTCTTCCTGTGTATCTTTCTCAATTTACTCCAATATCTGTCTCTCCCTCTCCCCTTCCCTGTGCCTCTCTCTCCCTCTCTCCCTGCAGCCCCAGTGTTCTGTTCAAATACCTCCTCTGACCTTCCTCTCTGACTCTATGAATGGTTCTGACCAAAATCAGATAGTCACAAATGCTCCCTCCATCCCCACCCCTAAATTCAGATGATATATTGGTTCACATTACACACATGGCATTCCCCTTCCGGTGGCTCACAGCTGACTCCCTGGACAGCTAGTTGAACAACATAAACATGCTAAGTGTGGGGATGTGTGGAAACATTATCCCTGTAGTCAGGTCAGAATCAGGGGGAGCACTGCATCAGTAGAAGAACCAAAGTTAAGTCATGGTCCCAGTGTACCACAACTCCTATTACACGGGAAGGACTTCCCTAAGAACAGCACAAAACTGCGCACTTAAGGCCATTTTCCAGGTACCTGCTGGCCTAGAAAGGGCGTTTCGATGTCCAAGATGTCCCAGATATGTTAGGGAGGTAGTATACAGTGCAGTGGTTAAGAACCCACGTTCTGGTATTAGACTGCCTGGGTTCAAATCCTGACTCAACCACATAACCAATGAAGTGACTCTATGTATATTAACTTATGTCCCTGAGCAGTATTTGGTGATCTTTGCAATGAAGGATTGGTTAAAAAGTAAGCAAGAATGTATGCAAACCATGGAGCACAGGCCTTGTCACATGGAGTATTAGTTACCATTTGCTGCTAGAACAAATTACCATAAGCATAGTGGCATCAACCAACACATACTTATCCTACAATTCTGGAAGTCTTCAGTTATAAATGAACTCCACTGGGCTAAAATCAAAGTGTCCTCAGGGCTGTGTCCCCCTGGATGCTCTAGGGGAGAATTCACTTCCTCGATTTTTGTTTTCCAGCTTCTAGGATTTGCCACATTCTTTGGGTCCTACCCTACGACCTCCAGCAATCTCACTACTCTGACCTCTGCTTCTTCTGCCTCTGTTATCATGTCTCCTCCTCTGCCCCTGACCCATCTGCCTCCTTCTTTCACTTATAAGGACCCTTGTTATCACATGGGGTCCACCCAAATAATCTAGGCTTATCTTGCAATCTCAAGATTTTTAATTTAATCGCATCTTTGAACTCCCTTTTGCCATGTGAAGTAACATATCCACAGATTCTGAGGACTAGGATATGGACATCTTTGGGAACCCATTATGGCGCCTACCACCTATGGGGAGACTCATGTATCACCTGCTGCTTCTTCTGTGTTCCTCCTACTACTACAGAGAAAGAGAATTCCTTGTCCTCCTAAAAGGGAAATGAGAAGCAGTTATCGTTCAGCTATCAAGAAACAATATCCTTCTCTCTTGACACTTCTCTCAAATTACTAAATAGGACATCTTTCTTTTCACCCATGGGCCACCTGTTGAAGTACTAACCACTGAGTTATGTTCTAAAGCATTATTTCATGGCCCTGAAGTACCAGAAGGTACTTTGGCATAAAATACCCAAGGAAACAGATGAGGGAAGAAGTGTTCTGGGTAACTCAGCCTAGCTGAACTGCACTGATTTCATTGTCAAGGAAGAAAAAGGTAAAGATTCTTCTCCTTTATCCTTCATCCTTCTTTTGGTTTAAAAAAATAATTTTTTTTTACATTTATTTATTTCTGAGAGACAGAGCGTGAGCAGGGGAGGGGGAGAGAGAGAGGGAGACACAGAATCTGAAGCAGGCTCCAGGCTCCCAGCTGTCAGCACAGAGCCCAACGTGGGGCTCAAACTCACTAACCGTGAGATCATGACCTGAGCTGAAGTTGGACGCTCAACCAACTGAGCCACCCAGGCGACCCAAGAATACCAACTCTTTTTTTTTCTTTGAGAGAAAGAGAGACAGAGCATGAGCGGGGGAGGGGCAGAGAGAGAGGGAGACACAGAATCCAAAGCAGGCTTCAGGCTCTGACCTGTCAGCACAGAGCCCGATGCAGGGCTTAAACTCACAGACCACGAGATCATGACCTGAGCCGAAGTTGGACGCTCAACTGACTGAGCCACACAGGCACCCCTCTTCTTTTGTTTTAGATAGCATCTCATGAGCATCTTTCTCCTCTTTCTCTCTCTTTTTTTTTTCTCTTTTCCTTCCCCAATGTCTTCACTCACTCCCTTCTCTCTCACTGTCCAAAACCTGTTGCAATACTGGGTATCTTCCACACATAAACGCCAGACTCCTGCTGGCCCCAGGAAGTTTGTCTCCTTCCCCACTGTAACTGTGATCTGTAGACAAAGGCTCGGGATAAATGAGAAGAAACCCATTTAACTAGTATGATAAACAGGAAAAGGAATAAAGGTGCTGTCATGTTGAAAACAGCCATGCACCGGGGTCCAGCCCACCTTAGCCTTGAACCCAAATTGACGTGGACAAGTTACTTTTCCTTTCTTGGCCTCAAGTTCCTTGTGTGTAAACATCACGAGTTGAACAGTACAATCTCGCTGGTCTCTTTCAGCCATGAAACTCTACGATTCTATGGAAAAAAGGTCTATCCAATCAAGCACAGAAGAGCAGAGATGGCATCAACTTGGGAATCAGATGGTCCTCGGTGTGAATCATGACCCCAGTGCTTACCAGCTGACCATATCCATCAATCAGGATTCTCCTGGCTGCAAATGACAGAAAACTCAGACCATCTTAAACAATAAAGAACATCATCAGCTCATGTGACTACCACGCTATCATGTGAGCATCAGTTCATATGACTGAATGACCAGTGACAAAGATAGCTTCAGAATTATTTTGAGTTGGTGGACCAATGATGCCATGAAGATTTTGTTTTTTTCCAACTCTTTGTTCTGCATATCTTATGCTAAAACCATGCCTATGGACACAAGATAGGAACAAGCCACCATTCCAGAAGCCATATGCAAGCTCCCCCATGTCCTGGATAAGAAGAGGGTCTCTTCAGAAGCTTCTCAGAATTCCTCTGACCAAATCTTCTCCAATCCCTTGTTCTAACTGTGCCCCAGGCTAAGCAATGAACCAATCGCTGTGGCCAGTAAATGGGAATTGTACCGACTGGTTGAAGCCTGAGTCACATGCTTCCTTGTCCAAAAGACATGAACTGTGTGGGGTGAGGGTGGACATCCAAAGGGAAATTTGGCAGTTACCAGAAGACAGAAGAATCAGTTCTGGAGAGACAAACACAATGTCCACCACAATGGACTTTGAGAATACATTAAACTGCTATGAGATGCAGTTTACTCATCTATAAACTAGGATGATACCTACCTTTAATTAGAATTAGATACAACTATGCTTATTAATCAATTGTCTTGGCATATGGTTTACCCCAGATGTACTTTTCAAATTAAAGGTAGCTACTAATATTATCATTATCGATGCCATTATCACTATATATCATTATCAATATATATCATATTATAAAACACTAATATATCTTCCTTTGGGTCCTACCAAGTAAGCCTTGAGAAATCTCTCAGATGGGTTCACACATCAGACTGGAGCTTTCAAATGGCATAAAACAATCAGATAAAGAACGTTATAGGATGCAGAGGCATCCCCTGGTGCTTCATAATTAACATGGTGTAAATGTTGAATTACAGCCCTTAATGGGCCTGAGCCCTGGGGAATGCAGTGGAAATCAATTTTGGGAGGCATACAATAATCCACATCCATGCCCCACAAGTATACCTTCAACCAAAGGGTAGAAGGACTCAAGAGATGAAAAAGTTACTTCAGTCAGTAGAATAACTTTCTTCCAGGGAGATCCGATTATAAAAGGAATAGCTACAATGGAGAAACAATGAGCACTTCATCTCTGGAGGCTGAATGACCAGCTTCAAGGTGTAGGAAAGGGACCCTGGTGGATCGGGTGGGTGCTGGAGGGATCAATGCAGATGTCTCCATGGTGCCTTCCTCCTGTGAGCCCACAACTCCATGAGAGAAACTGCACACACCCACATCAGGCAGGCAACATAACCTAGCAGAGAAGGGTAGATCACTACCAGATCAGAAAGAACCAAAGATTGCCACCTTATCCCCACAGACAGCGGGGATATTCAACGCCAGCTACCTGTGGCCACACGAGGCTACAAGCTTAATGTTGCCTGATCTGTCAGTATTTTAAGAGAATCCAAAAATCAGGATTGTGTAAGAAGTATTCCTATTTTAAAACTGGGCACCTTGGGGCGCCTGGGTGGTGCAGTCGGTTAAGCGTTCGACTTCAGCCAGGTCACGATCTCGCGGTCCGTGAGTTTGAGCCCCGTGTCAGGCTCTGGGCGGATGGCTCGGAGCCTGGAGCCTGTTTCTGATTCTGTGTCTCCCTCTCTCTCTCTGCCCCTCCCCCGTTCATGCTCTGTCTCTCTCTGTCCCAAAAATAAATAAAAACGTTGAAAAAAAAGATTTAAAACTGGGCACCTCAATCACATTTATGATCTCGTGTAGGTCAAAGAAAACCATTGGTGAACCAGAATCATCCAATGGGCCCCCCATTTTGTGGCCTAAGAGAGGTAATTTCCTCATATGACACCATGAGGTCTTTTATTCATGTCAAAATTCATCAGCACTTTACAAAGCGTAATAAACTTTTAAGCTTAACTGCTAAAAGTGTCTCGCATATTGCTACAGAATGAGTATGTAGCTGCAGAGACTAACACTTATAGACATTAAGCCCCAACTTAGCTCTTGACGCATATTTAAAAAGAAATAGGGGCACCTGGGTGGCTCAGTGGGTAGAGCGTCTGACTTGAGCTCAGGTCATGATCTCATGGTTCCTGAGTTCAAGCCCTGCATAGGGCTCTGTGCTGATAGCTCAGAGCCTGGAGCCTGCTTCCAATTCTGTGTCTCGCCCTCTCTCTGCCTCTCCCCTGCTCGTGCTCTATCTGTGTGTGTGTGTGTGTGTGTGTGTGTGTGTGTGTGTGTGTCTCAAAAATCAATAAACATTAAAATTTTTTAAATAAAATAAAAAGAAATGAAATTTACGGCAGTCAATGTAAAATTAGAACCACATTTCTTGGGAGGCCTCCATTTGTCTTTCTATACGGGGAATCTAGACTCCCTAATGCTCTATCCACTTGGATTCATGCAGTCCAGATGGAGGGCAGAAACAGAAACCTTGGATTCCAAATCCAATGGCAGAGGCATGTAGCGGTCAAGAGTGGAGAGGAAGAAAGAGAAAAGCCCGTGTTGAGGATGTTGAAGGTGGTAAGTATCCCAGAGGCATTTCAGATAGCAAATCCATTACAAAGGAAAAGGAAAAGGAAAAGACACGATTAGCTAGGAGGAATTAAAGAATGAAGTCAGTAGATTCAGGAAAAACTGTACAGACCTGCTAAAACATTCATTAAAAAGATAACAAAAATGAACAGGTTTGACCACGGAATGGTTTGCATTATTTTGGCTCCAGGAGATAGGAAAACCAAGAACACAGTGGGAGCGTACCAAGTGGGTCTCAGTTCTTGGACAAGATTGAAGTTGTGCAGGCTTGCACTTCTGGTTGCCTTGGCAATGAGACTCCTACTTTATACTAATGACATTAGAATGAGTAAAACCCCATGCAAATGAAGTACACTGTAATTAGAGGCTTCACCGCATGTAATCTAGATAACACCATGTCAAAGGAAAGTTTAGAAAATAGTTTGGCTGGGCCTGTGCAGCAGAGAAGGAGGTCATAAAAGCAAGGAAATTGAGTTAGGAAAAAAAGGGGGAAATGCTTGCGACAGACTGAGTTTTACTGACTTGTTGGCTCTCCCATTGATTTCGGTCATATAGTCATACGCCCGCAACACCTTATCTGCTCTGTTTGCCTATGTCTCTCCTGGGAAGTAACCAAGGAATGGGGGAAGATGGTGATTTACTGTCTTAGCTCCCTGTATGCGCTGCCTGCTTGTATCCATAAAAGAGAATCAAAAGGAACCTGGAGAATTTACGTGGAGTGGCTTACAAACACGTACGAGGATGGTTATGGAATGTAATGCTTTCTTACGACGGCTGTAACAAACTACCACAAACTCAATGGCTTAAAACAACACACATTCATTCTCCTATGGTGCTAGCCATCAGAAGTCCTAAATCAGCAGCAATGAGTTAGAATCATGCTATCAGTACTCTCTCCAGAGGCTCTGGAGAAAAATTTGTTCCCTTGTCTTTTCCAGCTCCTAGAACTGGAGTCCTTATATTCTTCAGCTTGTGGCCCCTTCCTTCCTTCATCTTCAAAGCAAGAAATGTACGATTTTGTTTCAGCCATCAAATGCCTTCAGCCATCAAACGCTGTTCCTGTGGTGGAATCTCCCTTCGCCTTCTCTTGTAAGAATATTTCCGATTATATTATCCTGCATAGTCCAGGATAAGCTCCCATCTCAAGACCCTTAAATCAAACACATCTGCAAAATCCCTTTTTGCCCCATAAGGTAACACACTCATAATATGCACACAGCCCAGGGATTATGACATGGACATTTTAGGGAGTTATTACCCAGCCACACCGTGGGGCAAGAGAGAGCAGAAGTGGAGAGGAGAGGTGATTATAAGAACTGTTCCTTAAAGTGCATTGCAAATTAGATCCCCATTAATGTTATTGGAAAGACACAAGGAAAGATGGGAATTTCTTTTTAATAACTGTTAACTAGGTTTCTCTGGATTTGATGCAGTTCTGATACTGGACCACAATGAGCACCAGCATATATGTAGGTTACACACACTAATCCATTAAAATAATCATTTGAGGGGCACCTGGGTGGCTCAGTCAGTTAAGCGTTCGACTCTTGATTTCAGCTCAGGTCATGATCTCATGGTCATGGGACTGAACCCCGCATAAGACTCCACAATGAGCGTGGATTGGGATTCTCTCTATCCCTCTCTCTCTGCCCCTCCTGCATGCTCTCTCTCTCTTTCAAAATAAATAAACACTTAGAAAACATTTTTAGTTTAAAAAACACTATGCAGGCCAAATGAAGCTCCTGTAACCTGTGGCTTGACACTTGATAAACTCCATTATAAATTGTTAAGTATTTTTGACTTTTCAACCTGGGCATACAAAGAGTTTCACCCAGTGGCAAGATACAGCCATATATGCATCGGCTGTGTTTGTTTTTAATGCAACCATGTGCATGCACACATAAGCACATGTGCACATGCACACACACGTACACACACACACACTCATACATAAACCTATGACTGTGTGACTTAATTACTTTTGAAACCATAAATTCTTTAAAAAAATTTTTTTAAACATTTATTTATTCTTGCGACACAGGGAGAGACAGGATGTGAGCAGGGGAGGGGCAGAGAGAGAAGGAGACACAGAATCTGAAACAGGCTCCAGGCTCTGAGCTGTCAGCACAGAGCCCGACAGGGGCTCAAACTCACGGACCGTGAGATCATGACCTGAGCTGAAGTCAAACATTTAGCCACCTGAGCCACCCAGGAGTCCCTAAACCATACATTCTTAAACGACAGCTTTTACCCTCATCTTACAGCTGTGGCCAGCACTGACCAATCACTGGTTGCCTACATGAAGATCTATACAGGCCCAGGGGTTGTTGTAACATTACCCAACTTCATGTGAGAGAAATGAGCCCCCCAAATGCAGTGTGAACCACCTTAGAGGTTAATCTAGGTAAAAGACCTGGCCAGTGAGGCCACTGGTCTTGAATGGAACCATCTCAGTCATAGAAGCTTCAACAGATTTCAACACAGTTTTTAAAAAAGTGACTCCAGCGTCCACACCAACAAATAAAACCTGTGAACCATGAAAACAATTTTGTTGGATCGTGAAAAGAGATCTGTGCAAGACAGAACAGGGCAATGAGCTAGAGTGCGATCAGAGGATGAAGTCGAGAAAGGTGTGCCACTCCTGAGGAGGTGACACGCCGTGGAAGAAACCAACCATGTAAAACATAGGGGGCTAAATGTTCTTGGCAGAGGGAATTAGAAATGCAAAGGCCCAGTGGTAGGAATGAGCTTGGAGACTGACATGGCGAAAAGAAGGCTATGGCACCTGGAGCGAGATGGGAGAGGAAGTAAATGGGAGTAACAAGAAGCTGAAGCCACTGGCAGAGGCCAAGTCAGAACCTGGGAGCACCTTCAACCGGAAGGTCTCAAGCAGGAAGTGACTTTGTCTTACTTACGTTTTGGAAAGCTCACTCTGGCAAGTCATTCTATTTCTTTGAGTCTCTGTTACACCCTAAGACACAGCTAATACGCTTACTTTACAAGGCTCTTCACACAGATAAATTGGATCTTGGGCAAGAAGGCACCTGGGGCATACGAGGCACACTGAAAATGAGCTGAACCTCAACAAAGTGAGGGGATAAAGCACTGACTCCCCGGAGAGGAGGTAGGGGCTGCAGGTAATAGAGGAAAATGGGTTTCCTGATCCCTCACAGTACCAGCTCCTAAGAGAGACTGTGATTCCATAGCCATGCCTCCCCCCACGCTTGATGGGACGGCTCATGCCTATGCTACAGCTGTGCCCCAACTAGCATCCTATGGTGGCTTCCAACAGGAAAACTAATTTAGTCGTATCACGCTGAGAAATCCATCTTCTAATACCAACCTAACAAGTTAGCACACAAAGAATGGACTGCTGGTGACCACAGGGGTTAGCAAGACAGACTCCAGAAGACGTGTGCAACCACTCTCCCCCCCCCCTCCCGCCCACTGCTGCCCTGCGGAGCCCAAGGAAGTGTGTGGATTGTTTCTAACAGTAACGACCCACATACGATGTAACAGTCAGGCAGTATGTACTCAAAATCACAACACAACCCATAAGTTCATTTTGTAGGACACATCATATAGGTACAGAAACCCATAGATGAGGAGATCTGTGCAGAGATGTTCAGGAAATTTTGTCTGTGACGGCAAGAGATTGGGGACAATCTAGACGGCCATCGGAAGGGGATTAGTGGCATCAGTTAGGGTATGTCCTCATCGTGGATGCACATTCTCTGCAGCTGATTAGAAAGCACAACTGATTCACCTGCACTGACAAAGAATAATTAGAGGGGCGCCTGGGTGGCGCAGTCGGTTAAGCGGCCGACTTCAGCCAGGTCACGATCTCGCCGTCCGGGAGTTCGAGCCCCGCGTCGGGCTCTGGGCTGATGGCTCAGAGCCTGGAGCCTGTTTCCGATTCTGTGTCTCCCTCTCTCTCTGCCCCTCCCCCGTTCATGCTCTGTCTCTCTCTGTCCCAAAAATAAATAAACGTTGAAAAAAAAATTAAAAAAAAAAAAGAATAATTAGAGAAACACAGCACCACATGAGGAAGGCAAGATCTGGAACAGTGTCTAAAGAGGGCTACCATTTGTGAAAAGGGAGTGAATAGTATGTTCACCTACTGAGTGAGAGCTTTTCCTGCTGCCAGGCACTGGGGTTACAGCAGTGGGCAAAATGAGACCTGAGTACATGGAGTTGACAATCTGATGGAGAGAGACAGACAATCCACATGAGAATCCATCACATATCAGGTGGTGATACAGTACAGATGCCAAATTTCTGCTTGAATTCAACTAAACCACAGGGACTTTCCAGCCTGTGACTGCCCTGCCCGATAAATAGTTTCATAAGGTCTAAACTGACACATATACAGACTGAATGATGGAAAACAAACAGCACACCCCCCTCCCCCTCCCCCAGGTAGGGAGACCAAAGGAGAAAAAATGCTTCTCTGCACGCGGTACGCTGATTAATTATCACACGCATGCACCGCCTATTCAAAACAAGTAAATATCTTAAAATACATAATCATAGGAGAATAGAGTTGGCGCACAGAGAGAGGGGAGAAGGTAGATATGGACGGAGTGACGATTCAGAGCTAAGAAGGGCTGGAATTTTTTAAATGCAAAAGTCAGCACATACAGTGACATAGTGCAGAAGGGTACGCTCAGCTCGAAACCAAAAGTAGCTTTTTCTTTGTGATTCAACTCAGTCCCCAAGGACAGCATAAACCCTAGACACAGATCAGGAGAGACCAGTGGTAAGTGGGGAGAGACCTGGGCAGGACGGGATGCGGTGGGCTCTGTGGCTCAGCTCACCAGTGCACCTGCCCCAGATGACCCTCGTCACGGGGCTGATTTACACCGGACTTGCTGATACAAAAAGGGTCTGCAAAAGGCCACATCCCATCGTCACCCTCCACATCTTCACATGAGCAAAACCTGCTGACGGATCTTTCCTGCAGGAAATGAAAACCAACACGTTTTTCCAGCCCAGAACAGAGAAGCGTCCAGGCAGCAAGGTCTCGTGGCCAGAGGCAAACTCGGCAGGGAGACAATCTTGTGGCAGAGAGATGAGCGAGAGGGAGAAACAAGACGGGATGACAGCCAGACAGACACAAAGACTGGACGTGAGGTTCCTGAAGATGCGGCCTAGCATGGAGCGGCCACTTCTCCAGGGCAAGACACAAACCCAGTCCGCCCTGTTCTATGAGTGAGCGGCGAGGGACACGAAATGTGTAACTTTGAACCTGGTCCACATTCCTGCTCTCTACTTCCTAGCTTTGTGCCCTGGGGCACACTGACGAACATCACTGATCCAGTCTAAAAGGCAGCTAAAAACAAGCCCTATCTGGGGCACCTTGGTGGCTCAGTCAGTTGGGCGTCCGACTTTGCCTCAGGTCATGATCTCACAGTTCGTGGGTTTGAGCCCCGCGTCAGCTCTGTGCTGACAGCTCAGAGCCTGGAGCCTGCTTCGGATTCTGGGTCTCCCTTTCTCTCTGCCCCTCCCCCACTCACTCTCTATCTCTCTCAAAAATAAATAAACATTAGAAAAAATTAAAAAAAAAAACAAGGCCTATCTGATGAGTGTCCTCATCTCAATTGCCTAGTTATTCATTTCAGCATGTGTGTCTAGCTTTTTATAGTACTCTGTATGCTTCTGCAAAATAGACTCCACCTAGGCAAATACCCACATCCTTATTTTTCTGAGCCCGGAACTCTCAAGGTAGGCACATATTGTAGAAACAAGATAGTATTTAGCCTTGAAAGAATTAGCGATTGTATCTACCTGAAAATTATTGTAAAAATGTAATGAGATGATGCATAGGAAGTGTGAAACACAGCTCCTAGCATCTAGTAGACTCTTGATAAAGGCATTAGTCCCTATCTGTGAATACCATGGGCAGGCAGCTTTAACAAGTGATAGCTAAATTAAAGAACAAAACCTGAACCCAAGGCACCCTTCCCTTGCCCATCTAGGGCTCTTCCCCTGGTCCCCAGGGATACCCTTTTGTTCTACATTGTGCTAGGCTCTTGGCCAGGACTGCCATTTTGCACAAACCCAAGGGGAAGCATTTGGATTGTATTCCACGAGCACTGTCTCCCACTGGCATCTGGGGTTGTGCAACATGGCAGCCCTCGCTTGTCCAAGTTTCAGGTTCACTGGGTTCTCACCACAACATCCGCTTCCATGGAACCCCACCTGGACTCTTCAAGGCCTTCCATCAATGCCACCTTCCCTCCGTAGCAACCATCACTCCACAAGCAACTGGGCAGATACACACCTACCTCTCCCCCTATTTTTCTGATTTGTGAATCAATTAGTAATTATCAGGAATATCTGTGCCTTTACTGAGAAGATGGCTCTTATCGTTAATTGCAGAAAAATGCTAAACTAAAATTTTGAATGCTGAGATGATCTACCCAGGGCCAATGCCAAATAGAGCTCTAGGCTGGGGGGTGAGAGTCGTCTTAAAAATGTTGCAGGCTGCACCCCCCACCTTTTTTTAAGAGGAAAAATTGAAGCCCAGGGAGGAAAATGTATTTGACCAAATCCACTGAGCTCACAGCAGCTCTCCTCACTATTCCTCATCACCAGTTCACCCTTCTGGACTCAGATGCTGAGGGACTTTGGATTCACCCGGGCCTCAACCTAAAAGCCTTTTCAAGTAAAAAGCTGACATCAGTATCCAACCCTTCTTGGAGTGTGGAGACATCCTGTTTCCCTTTGGGACTCACCCCTCCCCATTTATGTTGGTGAGAGCATCAATCAAGGCTCCTGACCTCCTCAGGTCAAGGTGGGACCCACATCAACCCATCAGACTCATTCCCCCAAGAATTCACATCTCAAGGGGGAAAACACAAGTTCGGGGCTGATTCACCCTGAATGCTGAGCGCAAAAGTAACTGCCCATCAGATCCTGCCTCCTTAGTCCCCAGAGCAGCCCTCCTTCCTGTTCTCATAGAGGTATGTTTTTTCAGAGCATCCCTGACACCGGCCAATGAATCATTTTTCAATCCGACCTAGCCAAGCGCTTTAAATCAGAGATCACAATTGCGAAAGGTGGAGAGGCAGGGAAAGGAAACACATAAAACCCTTTCAGCAGTCTACAGGGGCGGCCACAAGGGGTGCACAGAGTTATGGCCCCCAAAGATGTCTAAACCCTTATCCCTGTTACCTTGCATGGCAAAAGACCCGAGGACAGAAACCTGGGGCATACCACCAGAGACCTGCCTTCAGGTGACTTACGTCAAGTCAGTGGCAACGACTAGCTCACCCAAACAAGGAAAAAAAAAAAAAAAAAGACTTGCTGCTGATTTGGAAAGCAATTCCAATGTCTGAATATCCTTAAATTTGGAAAATCAGTTTGCCTTTCTGCACACTTTGCATTAGATCGATTTGCATGCATTTAACAGTGCTGTGTGAGTGTGCTCCTAAACCCTTCACCTGCTCAATCATCCATTCACTGCATGACTTTGGCAAACATTTACTGAGCATGTACTACTTACCAGGCTCTGGCAATCACAGGGGACAGGGAGGCCGAAACACTCAGTCAGCCCCAGCTCGCAGGGAGCTTAGGGTTAGGGTCCGCATGGGAAATGGGCACCCAAGCAGACCCCCTCTGCCGTGTTCATAGGGCAGATAAACGTCCAGCAGAATGCCTGGCATGTGACACGTGTTCAATATATGACAGCTACTGTTTATTTTCCTTTGGAAATCATTGCTGTCATCGTTACTATGAGATTGTGAGGATTAGGTCATGCATGTAAAGCATCCATCACAGTCTGGTGCAAGGCATTTCAGAGAGGAAAGCTAAGATAGTATTTCTAAGAAGAATCTGCGGGCACACTTCGATGTAAAGCCAAGACACATTTATAATTAGCAGCATTATTTGCAAGTAAGACAACTTATCTACCCAAGGCAAAAAACAAAACAAAACACTGTTTGCTCTCAGGTGGATTAAACCCGCCCCGGCCATGCCCCAATTCCTGATTCTGCTCATTTGCTTGGCAAATGCTTTCCTCTGAGACTGCGGCCAGATCAATTTGAGCCTAGCTTCAGGACTCTGGGTGTCAGAAGTGGCTGCTGGATTTGCCTCATACTGACTTCCATGCCAAATTAGAAACCACCCCGAAGAAATGAAAAGTCTCTGTAGCTCCGTGCTCAGGGTCTGAAACCACAAAATTGTACTTTTTCCCCATGGGTGGCTGCTTTAGAACATTTAGTCTCTGATTTTCAAGGAAAATTTTTTTCACAGATGCCACTCTGGGCCAGAAACGTGGGGGAAACGTTCAGTCTAGGAGATGTTGCTATAAAACAGCGATCTGCGTTTTTCCATGTTGGAGATGGTTCATCAATAAAGAGGGAGAAGAATGAAGTGGGCTCACATCACCCAGACTGCTGAGCTCAGTGATGCTGGAGTTACAAAAGTGGTCCAGCTGCTGGCTGGTCGAGGCCCCCCTCCTCTGCAAGTCCCTGAGGATACACACAAACTGTCCCTACAATTACACTTCACCTTCCTTCCAGGTACTGACTTCCTTATTCCTTTTCCTTTGCCACCATCCAGCCAGGGGTCGTGGCAATACATGAGGACCCCCATGGAAACGGGCCCCAATGAAGCAGGGGGGCCTCCAGGATCCTACAAGAAGGAGAAGGCTTTCTCTGTGCTACAAGAAAAAGAAAAAAAAAAAGACAGCCCTGAGTTGGGATTGGAGATGCTGGGTACCAGACCTGGCTCCACCATGAACCCAATCTCTCTGGCCCCCAGCTTCCCTGTCTGTAAGAAATGGGGAAAAGAGGGAATAACCCCTGTCTGCCACCTTTAATGAACTATTTCAAGTGAAATACTGGACATAAACATTCAAAGCCCATCTCAGCCTTCACTGCACATGAGCATCAGGTAGGGTACATTTTAAAAATTCAGATGCCTGAGCCTCACTTCGGAACCATGACATCAGAGAGCGTTCTAGGGTGGCTAATGTGCATGTGGGGTCGGGGGCCAGCAGGCAAGGAAAAGAGGAGAGACTGGAGAAGTGGTGGGTCCTTCTCAAGGAGTGCTGCTAAGTGTGGCTCGTGGGCCTGTTCGTTATGGGTCCCTGACGAGATGATGCAGAAACCGAGGGTTTAGTGTGAAGAAACTCTCACAAAGAAATGTAGCACTGCTTCCATGTCGAACTGTAGGATCATTTTGGTAGTAATTCATGTTTATTGCACATTATAAATGTTTCAGACAATGAAGAATTAGTAATTTAAAAAATAAAAGCAGGGGCACCTGGGTGGCTCAGTTGGTTAAGCGTCCAAGTTCAGCTCAGGTCATGATCCCACGGTTCGTGAGTTCGAGCCCCGCGTCAGGCTCTGAGCTGATTCTGTGTCTCCCTCCCTCTCTGCCCCTCCCCTGCTCACGCTCTATCTGTCTCTCTCTCAAAAATAAATTTTAAAAAACGTTAAAAAAAATAATAATAAAAAGTAGGGGCACCTGCGTGACTCAGTCGGTTAAGCATCTGAGTTTGGCTCAGGTCACGATCTCGCGGTTTGTGGGTTCGAGCCCTGCATCGAGCTCGCTCCTGTCAAGCCTGTCAGCACAGAGCCCACTTTGGATCCTCTGTGCCACTCCCTGCTTGTGCTCTCCCAAAAATAAGTAAGTATTTTTTAAAAATAATAATAATAATAATAATTTTTTAAAATAACATTGGAAACAATTTAGAAGCACTGCTGTAGCACTGGGTGACCAGCTGTGAAGTCAAGTGAACCCCTACCAAGACCCAGGCTCTGTCCTTCATTCGCTGCATGCATGCACATGCTCACTGAAGCTCTTTGGGTCTACTTTCCTCATCTGGAAAATGAGAATCTGCATACCTCCTCTCTGCTCTTTTTCCAACAAGTCCAGGGGTCATTTATGTAGAAAACACCTTTAACAGTGCCAATACATGAGGACCAATAAATCTAAAACAGAAGTCCTGCATGTCACTTTAGTACAAGGGGGAAGTTGAATGCATGGGTACACAGTAGGTGCTCCATCAGTGCAAGGTTAGAGTCTTTTCCTCACTGAGTTTCTGCACAACCAAGGGGAATGTGGCCTCTGGAGCCAAGAGATCAAACGTGCTTACTAGCTCTAGGATACAAGGCGGGTTAATTAAGTGTTCCGATCCTCAGCTGCAAAATGAGGGTAAGTAATCACGGTGTAACCCGTGATGTTACAAGGATGAAATAAAATTAAGCGCGTATAAAGCACCATGCATAGTGCTTGGCCCCTGTTAAGTGTTGAGCAAACAGCAATGTTGTTCTCTAATAATACTCATCAGTGTCATCCTTCCTTCTCTCCTGCCAGGTAGGGCGGGAATCCTGGCTGCGGCAGCCCCAGCACACAGGAGCGTGGACGGGGAGTCTGGACACGTCACTGAGCTGCTGTGGGTCTCAGTCAGGGCCCCTGCACTTCCACAGCCTCTGAGTGGTACCATCCCATGGGCTTCTCTCTCTCACCTCTCAGTATGTGCCAAACAGCTCACCCAACAGCTTCAGACTCATTAACATCTCATCGGTCGCAATGAGCTGCGATCCAGCAGGCGGGGCTCCGAGAGCAGGCCTTCCAGGGCGCAGGTGGCTGCCAGAATCCCCACAGAAGCATACCCATGGCCTTTGGGGACCAGCCACTCAGGGCGTGGGACAGGTAAGCCCAGAATTTAGGTCCTTTAAGAAACCCGAGGCAGCCACTGGAAGTAGGCGTTGAATGAGGGACTGAACGATACATGTACTGAGCACAGTCCCACTCCACACATATTTATGGAGCACCTACTATATTCCGGGTGTTGTGCTAGGTACTGGTGTGTACCCCTGAAGGGCACAGATGGAGTTTACAGTCCCGTGGGGGAGATCGATCAAAAACCAAGGGAACAAACTCATCGAAACGGTCAGCATTTATTGACCACCTATCGTGTGTCAGACTCTGCCCTCCTGGATGACCCTATGAGGTCACGTGTATCATCATCCCCATTTTAGAGAAGAGGAAAATGGAGCCCAGGAAGTTGGCCCAATATCCCAGCCACTGATAAGTGGTGAAGCCAGGAGTCTAATCTCGGCGATCTGCTGCAGAATGAACCACCACCAGACACCAAGATGGTAGGTTCCAACTAGGCTCATCTCATGCCACAATGTAAACAAACAAAATGATGACCTTGGGTTGTTCAGGCATATTCCGGCTGCATTCCAAAGCTAGACACTGAGGCACTTCTGAACTGGGAGTAATTCGGCCAACCAAGGCAGTGGTTCTATAAACACCACCAGAAGCCCAGTAGAAAACACTGGATAGATATCACATGGCCTATTTGCTATTTTGTCTAGGACTTGTGGTTTTTCATAATGCCTCTTCAGCGTCTGTATTATGGTGACAAGTTTACAGATGAGGAAACGAAGGACAAGATTTGTTTGGTGGTCTGGCAAAATTTTAAAACCAGTAAGGGGACACACCAAGATTTAAACACCAACACAAACTCATTTTCTACTGTTACCACGAACAGTTGAGTGCTGAAAAGTCCTCCATAACCAGTGATGAAAGAAATAGGCAGGACAGAATTAACACAAGCAGAAAGCCTTCTCATATTTCCTCTTGCGCTGGCTCAAGGGCCTCTCGTGGAAGGAAAGCTGTCAGTGTAGACTGATCTAAATGGGCATTGGTGTCCTGCTAGTTGAACCTACAGACAGAAATAATATCAAGTCCATGCGTTTCCATACGCATTCTGAAGAGGTCTTTGATATACGGCCCTGGGAGGTAGGCTCTGGAGCCATTTTGCATACAAAGAAAATGAGATCCCAAAACGGTGAGAATCGTGATGACCAATATACATTAAGCAAGTGCCTTACGCCAGGCACTTTACGCGTTATGGCATTTAATCCTCTCATATGAAGCTGTCACAGTGCCCACTGTTTAGAAGAGCAGGTTGGGGCTCAGAGAGGTGAAATGACTCACCCAAGGTCATCTGGGTGGTCAGCAAGGCCTGAACTCTAACCCAAAGATACGCTCTTAACCAGCGAGGCCTCCTGCCTCTTCCCAGGACAGACAAGGGCTCAACCTGCGTCCATCAGACTCCCCGTGGACACCGGCCAGTTCATTTGGATTTGTGGCTCATAGAGACTCTTGTGAAGACTTTACTGATGCCATACATGGTCCTGAGCAAAGATGTGTTTCAGTCTCAGCCAACCTATGTCCCTGCCACCTCTTTCCTGTCTCCTACTGCCTGTCGGAAACCACACGATGGACCACGGGGGCCTGGCTTTCAGACACTTTCATGCTGCTGTCCCATTGAAGCCACAGAGTTAGAGTGGCATCTAGATGAGAGGCGTCGACAATGCTGGGAAGGCCCACAGTTGAGCACCACCCCCTACTCCCCACTCACTGAAGAGGTAGGCACAATAGCTTTCCCACTGCTTGGCATTATTTTATGTCAAGTGAGAGTCATTGAGTGGCATGGAGACCACTTGTCGTCACAGAATGGCTCTTTGGTTCATTGGTTGTTCATTTTTTGAGGAAACAAAGAGAGCTCTGAATTCAAACACAGCCTCCAACAAATTAACCCAAGAGTGAATGAGAAGGAGGTGATAGCTGAAGTGGGGGAAGAGTCTGAGAGACCAAAGAATTTGGCTGGGAGAAGGGTCAGGGAAGAGGAAGAGGAAGAGAAAGGGAGGGGTGAGGAGGAGAGAGGGGAAGGGAGAAGGGTGGGAAGAGATGGAGGGAGACCATGGAGGAGAAAATAAAGAGACGTGGCAGAGATCGGGGGGCTGACAAGGAATAGAAATGATCACCGGTGCAGCTGAATCATGAAATTTCCACGTTTATTGGAAACGTGGCTCTGGGGTTTAACAAAAGGTGTAATGTCTCAACTTGCCAGATTGGGGAAACAGCAGGACTTCTGGAATCTGGTGAAGGAGGCCAGAGTGCCTTCCCATTTGACTCCAGGAAAGGGACAGTTTGCCCCAGAGGTGACAATGAAAACGCAAGGGTAGCATATCAGGCAGGGTCCACCCAAGGGTACTGACAACAGCCACCACCCCGCTGCCTCGGGTGGCTGCGACAGGCAGGCCAGGGGGTGCAAATGCTCCCCGGTGGACACACAGCCTTTTTTACAAGGAATCTTGCTGCAGACCCAAGAGACTCCCAGACCAGGGCTTTGGACAGGATTGCAATGACGTTATGTATCCCAGGCAGTGGAAGTTTCCTCCAAAGGAAACAGGAAAGCAAGAGGCTTCAGCAAGTCAGGCAGCCTCTCCGACTCACAACGCTGTCTCACTCCACACCATTGCTGCTCCCAGCCCTGCCTCCTTCCTGGTCATAACAGCTCTGTACAGTCACATAGAAAGCAGACACAAAGGCAGAAGGATGCGGAGAAGGTGTCCAGAACCCCCCACCCAGTGGCGACCACTAGGACACAACCCAGTGGGTTGAGAGCAGGGTTCAAATCGTGACTTAGGTTCTCACTAACTGGATGGTTTGGGGGAAAGGTATTTCACCTTCGGGGGCCTCTCTTTCCTCATCAGTTTGACGGGAAGTAACAAAATACGAAACAATAAAATGCCGGAGGCACTGTTTGGCCCGTATAGGAAGCTACTGCTGTTATTTATTAGTGTTACTATATGCACCTGTTCTTTCCTGTCTTGCACCTTCTCCCAGTTAATCTGTTTTCAAAGGGCTGCGGCCCAGTGAAGTCCCCTCTGATGGCTCTGTCCAGAATCAAAAACCCATGCACCAAGATCCTAACCTTCCCTTCAGCCCATTCCCTGCTCTGTTTCTGCATAGTATTTACCGGTTGACATATTATACATTGTCCGTACTTATGTCTCTCTCACCTTCCCCCCACCACCAGACAGGAGCCCCCGAAAAGAGACTTTTGCCTATCTTACGTATCTGCAGCACTCGGAGCTGAAAGAGAGAGAGAGAGAATATATGAATTGCTTATAGCTCCCCCCAACCACGGCATCTGCACGAAGGTTTGCAGGACCTTACAAAGCAGCTGTCCATATTACAGATGAGGAAACCAAGACCCAGGGAGGAGATCTTGTCCAAGATCTCACAGCAAAGTTTAGCAGTTCGGCCGGCAAGAACACCCCGATACCAATGGTGGAATGTGGCGCATTTCCCCTCGGTGCTGCCTCGTCTCAGAAACGACTTCCGTTATCGAAGCAGCCCGGCTCCCAGTCCTGGGTCTGCAGCAACTAGCTATGTGAGGTTGGCGTGTCCCTCAGTGATTCCATCTGGCCATCTGCAAAATGGAACAATAAATCATGCTCTTACCATCAACTGGTGCTACGCTGAGCATCGGTAGGACATTTTGGAAAGTTTCTTGGCTTCCGTGGTGAGAAGGGAACCTAGTGACACAAGAGGAGCCCTTGCTGGTGCACTACAGGGAGTGAAGTCAGCGTGCTCCCAGCGGGGGCTGGCCCAGTGCCTCGGTGACTTCCCATTCAGGGACTCCCCCGCCACTTGTCACAAGCAAGGGGATGCTGTCTCAGTAAAGGACAGGACCGAAGATGATGCTGCTGCTCCCACGAACCAAGCACTCTCTCTGCTTGGCTGTGTTCCTGCCCTTCCACTTCCCAGGCATTCCACAGACACCGTGTACCTTACCCTCTGTGCATCCCCCCTGCCTTGGCCTGGACAAATCTCTCCGGGAAGCATAGCCTTTCACATCCACGCGGCTTCCCCCAGGGAAGAGCTCTACTTGTTACAAGATGCCCTAAAGGGCGTGGCTCACACGCCTCTGGTTTTCTGGCAAGTTGCTGGAAATGCCATCATTATCCTGGTGGCTGACTCTTTCTCTATATGGCCCCAGGCCATAACTGTGCCAAGCACTCCACACGGCACACAGTACCGCTCACTCCTACAACAACTCCATGAGGCAGGCACTGTTGTTACACCCATTTCAAAGATGTGGGAACAGAGGCACAGAGTGTTTAATTAAATTCCCCCAAATTCCACAGTCAGTAAGTGGCAGGGATGATTTAAAGCCAGGCGTCCAGCATAGCCAGAAAAGAGTAGGACGGTGATAGCTATCTGTCCAAACTATGTGTGTGCTCCCGTTTACATGAATAGTATGGCCTTGTCCCTGGAGGCAGTTGCCTAGCCCAGAACTACATTTCCCAGCGCCCCGTGCACCTGGGTGTGGCCATGTGACTCATTCTTACCAATAGGAAGTGAGCCAGAGTCTAAAAAGGTAAGAAGATCTCTCTTCTCCTTCCTTGCTCCATCGGCTGGTGTGGGACATTCTGAGGTACTGAAGGATGGCTGGGCCACAAGACGATAGGGACTGCCTTCCTAAATCCCCACATGATGATAAGCTTCCTGCTGGCCTGCACTGCACCATTGGATGAGCAAGAAATAACTTTGATTGTTAAGTCAGAGGTCAACCAACTTTTTCCAATAACAGGCCAGAGAGCAACTACGTGCAGCTGTATGGTTCATAAAGTCTCTGTCACAATGACCCAACTCTGCCATCATACCACGACGAAAGCTTCTTCAGGCAATCTATAAACAAACACGTGCAGCTGTGTTCCAATAAAACTTTATTTACAAAAAAAAAAAAAAAAAAAAGACAATGGGCCAGACTCGGCCCACAGGCTGGAGTCTGGGAAACTCTGTGTTAACCCGCAGAATTGGGGAGGGGGGGAGCAGTGGTCTTTGGGGCTGTTAATCAAGTAATATGGGGCAGGGGAGAGGAATGATCACAGTCCTCAGTTCCCTGGTCACCCATGACCATACACACGTCCCCATCCTTCCTCCCCAAAGCTCGAGCAGGCCATGAATCCAGGCCATTGGCTTCACTGCCTGTGGAAAACCAGAAGGGGGAGTCCCCAAAGGGGACCCTCCATTTCCCAGCCAATTCACACAGCTTCCCAAAGACTGAACTCATGTAGATTCAAATGAAAAAGGGCATTTTTAAAAAAGAGGACAGAAACGCTGAATAAAACACTAAATAGGAAAACCCAACGCAGCACTTAAAAGTTAATGTCCCAACATTTATTTGGGGATGAAGCACATGTCTCACTTCATCTGTGGTTAAAAAGTTCCCTGCCTTACTCGTGCGGTGGCTTTTTGGTTGTCTGCACAACGCAGCCGATGAGAGTAGAAACTGCACGCGGCGATGGGAAGGGAGCGCAGGAAAGGTGCCGCACCTGACTGCCCGCAGGCGGGAAGGAATCCTTCCAGAGCCTCTCCGACTCATCTGCACGTTCTTGCGAGACTTTTCCTTTTAATCATTAAATGCCGTACAACGGCGTTTCTCTTGTCACTCAGCTTTCCTGCCAGTTCTGGCAGAAAATATAATAGACACGTGCTGAGTTTCCCCACCTCTGCTCCAGACGGCGATGCGATTGCTTAGCGACGTCTTGACAACCAGGAGGTGGCCTGTCAGATGCGGTGGCCGCGGCTCTCTGCAGCCAGGTGCTCCGTGGGCAGGGGGATGCGAAATCCCGAGGGTATTCGTTTTGGTCCCCTGCCCACACTTTCTCCTGCAGATCCATGCATCCCGGGAAGGTCCCAAACAAGGACCAGGGCATTTTCAGACAGAAAGGTGTTTCTTTTAAAGCTTTTTTTTTTAAGTTTATTTATTTGAGAGAGAGAGAGAGAGAGAGAGAGAGAGAGAGAGAGAGAGAGAGAGAGAGAAAGTGGGAGAGGGGCAGAGAGAGAGAGGGAGAGACAGAGAATCCCAAGCAGGCTCTGCACTGTCAGTGCAGAGCCCGACTCGGAGCTCAAACTCATGAACCGTGAGACTGTGACCTGAGCCAAAACCAAGGGACCGATGCTCAAGTGACTGAGCCACCCAGGTGCCTCCAGACAGAAAGGTTTTATCTCAGGTTCTTTCCGCGTGCATTCTGTCTTTTTCTTTTGCACGTTTATAGTGATGTGTTACAAAGGGGCCTATCTTCCTTCCTTGTCTCTTTTCTAGCCATCTCCCCCCGCTGTTTGTCTGCCGAATCTCTGCTTTTGGGCCGGTAGGCATTACCTAGAAATGTAAGTGCAGCGTGATCATCTATTCACTCAGCAAATAGTCACTGACATCTACAATCTCGGAGACTGTTTCAGGCTCCGGAGATACAGCAGTGAGCAAATCACAGTCACTACCAATGTGCCTACATTCTAGTGGGGAAAACAAAACATTTATAATGTGTCACCCAAAAACTTAAAAAGTAAAGCCTCTACGGTTTAACGTTTCCAAAACGGTTCAGGGGGTGGGATCTGCCACCCTGGCTTCTGGCACTAAAATATGCTAATGTTCATGGGGCCAGGGAGAAATCTGAATTTGGGAGAACGGTGCGGGGGGCCTCAGAAGTGGAGATTGAAAGGCCTGGGCTGGAGTCCTTCTGCCACTGAGTTCACATCATTTCCCGGTTTCCACAGGCTTCTTTTCGCTCCCAAAATGGAATCTAACTCCTCGACATGGACTTCAAGACCCCACATGATCTGCTTCTGCTACTTCTCCACTCATACCTTTTATTCCCTCTCTCTGATCCACTGGCTTCTTTCCTGTTCCACACATACAGAGCCTATTCCCACCTCAGGGCCTTTGCACCTGCTGGGCCCTCCACATGACTGCTCTTCCTCAGACACCCACGGGGCTGCCACATTCACTTCCAGTGTCAGCATTTTTAAGAGGTCTTTCCTATCTAAATGGACAGTTGATATGCTATTGTCTTGCCCTTCTGCTATGGACTGAACGTTTGTGTCCCCCCAAAATCCATGTTGAAATCCTAACCCTCCATGTGATGGTATTTGGACCTGGGGCCTTTGGGAGGCGATTAGGTCATGAGGGTGGCACCTGTGAATGGGATCAGTGCCTTTACGAAAAGACAGAAGAGCTTTCTCTCTCTCTCCCCCGCCCCGTCCCTCTCCCTCTCTGCCCTCCACCATGGGAGGGCACAGCAAGGAGACAGCCATCTGCAAGTGAGGAGACAGGTCCTCACCCAGAAGTAAATCTGTTGGCACCTTGACCTTGGACTCCCCAGCCTCCAGAACTGAGAGAAGTAAGTGGTTGTTGTTTAAGCCACCCAGACTATGGTAACTTGTGGCAGCAGCCAGAAAGGGCTAAGACACCAGCTTTCAGCTTTTCCACCCAGCCCACATCACTCCCTGACACGTTATCTGCACTCGCTGGCCTCTGTGGCCTGTCCTCCTTCTCTAGAACATCAGCTTGTGAAGGCTGATCTGGGGATGACGAATACCACTCAGCAGCTGGAACTCAACATGCCCACTCTCCTCACCTCCTGCCAGCTTTCCATGTGGCTGTCCGAAGGTGCTTCGAGAAGGTACCTCTGATGCTTACCACTACCACCGCCCCCCCGCTCCCTGCCACGGCTGTGAAATCTTCACCGGCTTCTCTCTCCTCTTGGCATAACGATGTAACTTCCCAAGGTGGCCTGCAAGTGACTGGGCCTCCCTACCTTCACCCTCACCCTTCAAGCGGCAGACTCTTCTGCGGCACGTTTTTCAGACTTGATATTCGCTCCGGTCCCTCCTGCCACAGGGCCTTTGCCCAGGCTACTCCCACCACCTGGGACACTCATCCAGTCACCACCTCCTCGTCCTCATATGCCAGCTTCTGTCCACGTCCTCAGGCAAACTCAGACCTCCCTGACAGGTCAAAGCCCCTATCACCTACTCTCACAGTGCCTGTGGTTTCACAGGACTTAGTATGGGAATTGTATTTTTATTTAGGTGACAGTTTTTCTCGTGTCTGCCCCCCTCTCCTGGACTGTAAGCGCCACGTTAACAGAGAGACTACTGCTTTTACTCCTGTTGTACACTCAGAGCCCAGCACATAGTAGGCTTTGCAGAAATGCATGAACAAATAGCTAAAGGAACATGATTTTCTTTTTTTTTTAATTTTTTTTCAACGTTTATTTATTTTTGGGACAGAGAGAGACAGAGCATGAACGGGGGAGGGTCAGAGAGAGAGGGAGACACAGAATCGGAAACAGGCTCCAGGCTCTGAGCCATCAGCCCAGAGCCCGACGCGGGGCTCGAACTCGCGGTCCGCGAGATCGTGACCTGGCTGAAGTCGGACGCTTAACCGACTGCGCCACCCAGGCGCCCCGGAACATGATTTTCAAACAAGCTACTTAATGCTTAACAAGCCCCAAACAGTAATAGCAGTATGTCGGCGGTGGGGGGGGGGGGGGGGACATTGATGAGATAAAACTTAAAAGTCAGGACGATGCTTCGTAAAATGCAATGGGTAGGGTTGCACGAATTAACTGGTTACTTAAAGAGGCGGGCCCAAGCATCTCTACACCTCCCCTCTGACCCACTGAATCTGAAGGCTTCCAGAAGACACCTGAGCCCAAATACCACTTGTGCTCAGTTTCCTTAGCAGACTTTTGCTCTGTTAGAAGTCAGTATATCAGAGGCTCTCCTCACCAACCCAGCAAGTTGGGCATTCACCACGTGTTCTAAGTGCTTTGTACAATGAACGCATTTAGCCCTTGCAGGCTATCAAAATCCTCGTTGTACAGAATGGGAAACTGAGGCATGAAGCAGCGAGAGCACTTTCCAACATACACGTAACTAGAAAGTGGTGGATTCGGGGTTTGAACCCAGGCCTTCAAACGCTAGTCCCTGCAACCATCATGAGGTAGGGTGGAACCCACACGCAAGTGACAAACAAGAAAACTGAGGCCCAGGCAGGGTTAGTCACACGTTCTACCTGACTCCCAACCAGAACTCAGAATATGAGACCAGTGTCCAATGCCCTAGCCAATGGGGACCCCCAACCTATCACCATGCTATCCTGCCCAGCACACCAAGATCCCAGGACCCTCCCAATACCCCATCAAGGCTGCACCTATGGGTGTGTTCACCTGCACTCCTGGGTATACGTTTGCATCTGTGCTGGGCCATTTCTGTGACCTGCCCAGGTTCCTGTCCCTGGTGTCCCCACCTGTCATGTCAACCTTGGACTGTAATTCAACTCCATCAACATTCACCAAGATTCTAGCGCACGTAACTGGGCAGAGAGGGAGGGTTACAGTCAGGCCTGTGTTCAAATAATTCATTCCTTCACTCCTTCATTCATTCATTCAGTTGTGGAAGCCTGGCCAAATGATGGGGCTTCCTGATACACTCAGGGTACCAAGGAGAACCCAAGAGACAGGGACGCTGCCATCAGCAACTCAGAGCCACTAAGACCCTAATCACATGAACAGACAAGAGAACTGACTTGCAGTGATGGAAATCAGCAAGGTGATGTGGCAGGAGGAAACTGAGTGGAAGGTTGGAGAGATCTTTAAAACAGGGCTGGGATCGGTCCCGGACAAGTTCTAGGCCTTTGTGCAAGTCTCTTAACCCTGCGAGCCACGGTTCCCAAATCCATGAGTGGGGACGGTAACATCTCTGCATACGTATAATGGTCAGAAATGAAAGCTACACTTTTGTTAAGCCAGGTACTAGGCATTCAGGTGTGAACAGGACTCTGTCTGCAGCCCAGAAGGGGAGACAGACCACAGGAAGACGTGTGCCACCAGCATTAAGGGGACACCACAATCAGTCCCCTCTGGAGCCCTGCCCCCTGCTCCTCCCAATGCAGCCTTCTATGCCCAGTCCAGGCCTGTTCACCCCCCACCAGAACCGGCGAGCTCTCCAGCCCCAGCCAGCCTGGCAGCCAACCGGAAGAAAGGCACCCACCTCCTCCCACCTCGCTGGGTCACCGAACAAAGAGGAGACAGAGGCAGATGGGTGCACTTTCGGCCCCTTCCTTGGTTTTTCTCTCTTGCCCCAGGCCAAAAAACCAGCAAGGAGAACCTGCTGAGACTCCTCACAGGAAGAGGCCGGACGTTGGCAGAGATGGATGTCTTCATGAAGCCAGGCTGCCACGAGAGCCGAGATTAGCAGGGCGACGGGGAGACAGGGCTACGTCCCGTCTGACCAAATCATACTGCTCCAGAGACAACGGCCCGTCATTCTCTGCCTTCAGGCTGGGTCGGTGATCAGGGCAGCTTAGCAAATTGGGTCAAAACCGACCCAGATATGATAGAGCCAGGCTCTGACGGGGGAAGAATCATGATTTGTTGGCTACTGGTCAAGGTCAAGAGACAAAGGAGTCACTCATCTTTTAATAGCCCCAGGTGGGAGAAAACGGGTATATTGATTTGGCAGATTTGCTGGCTTGTGGCCTTCTTAAAGACTGCCCAAATCAAGGCAGTCCTGGCATCGGCACTACACACATAAGCGCACACACACACACACACATGCACACACATACAGACACACATGCGTTGTATACAAAGAGATATAAACATGTGTGTATAGACACATGCATATGTAAATAGAGACACGTGTATTGTACATAGACATATGCAAACATTTATACATAAACACACACGTGTGTCTGTGTAAAGATATACATGCATATAAACAGAGGGACATATGTACATATAAAGACACACATACATATAGAGACAGACATACAGATATGCACACAGACATATACCTGTACAGACAGACATATATATATGCAGGTGCTGGTGTCATATTCTACATCGGCATCTCCTCAACTTCCATCGTTCGGACACCATCTTTGTGATTTTTACCGTGGGTGCAAACCACCTATTTTATTAGTAACATGATACTTTTTTTTTTTTTCAACGTTTATTTATTTTTGGGACAGAGAGGGACAGAGCATGAACGGGGGAGGGGCAGAGAGAGAGGGAGACACAGAATCGGAAGCAGGCTCCAGGCTCTGAGCCATCAGCCCAGAGCCCGACGCGGGGCTCGAACTCCCGGACCGCGAGATCGTGACCTGGGTGAAGTCGGACGCTTAACCGACTGCGCCACCCAGGCGCCCCACATGATACCTTTTTTAAATTGAGTTGGGTTTCATCTAAATCAATTTATTCTGAAAGACAGTCAGTGAAAAACCAGCACCATTCACCATGACACAGAGGCAGCCGTAAAAATAAATACAATGGATACAAGATAATGCCGGCAGATCCCAGCTGGGGACAGGAGCCTCAGTCCCAGATCTACCAATGGTTTGTTAAGAAGGGAGGGCAAAAGCTGGGGCAGGAGGTGGGCCACCTCCAAGTAAGACCTTCTCCTTGACCTGATCTGGAAAGAATTGGGCAAGAACTGAAATGGGGGTCTGTGATTCTCCCGATCTAATGTGGTGCTGGCCTAAGCCCCTGCCTTCATCTCGGGAAGCACCTGTCTGCGGCCTCCGCTGGGAGAAACGGGCCGGGGGCACATCCCCAGGGATGTGTTGGGTGGCGCATCCGAAGGGGTTGAACCGGCCCGAGTGTCGCTCGCACCAATTACCCAGCGACGCGTCCTCCTACCATAATCGTCCTGAAACTCCTTCAGGGGCTCCCCCGATTAAGTCTGAGCTCTCCTGGCTTTAAAATCCTTTACAACTTGACAACTTCTTTGGCTTTGTCCTCACTTCCCACCGTGTGCCTGTGCTCATTTCCTCTCCTCTTCATGTGCTCCGCCCCAGGCAAACCGGCCGCTCCGCTTCCAGACACACATCTCAGGCTTCCACACCTCCCTGCCTCTGCACCATCTGACGTGTCCTTCCCTGCTCCTCCTGAAGCCCTGCCCATCCTCCAAGATGCATCTAGAAGGCCACCTCCACTGGGAAGCTTCCCCTGCCTTCTCCCGGGTCTCACATACCCTAGGCCAGTGGTTCTCAAACTTGGGCATCTGGCAGCACCACTGGGGGTTTCCAGTGCAGGAGGTCTGGGGAACTGGCACTCCCAGGAGATGCTGCTGCTGCTGGTCTGGGGACCACACTTGGAGAACCAGTGCACTAGGTAATTAATACATTTCTGCGGAATTTAATTTCCTTTCTGCCTCCTGGTTCAAGGTGAGAGTGGCAACCGCATGGTTGGTCAGATGCCCCTGCTGACAATCCCTCGCTTGTGACCCTGAGGTCTGAGGGTCTCTCTGAAATACACCAGGACCTCCTCTGTTCGTAACCACTCTGCGTGCCCTGATATATTCATTCCTGGGGCTCACACAGCAAAGATCCACCAACTGAGTGGCTTAAACAACAGAAACATATTCTCTCACAGTTCTGGAGGCTGGAAGTCCAAGGTCAAGGTGTGGGCAGGGCTGGTTCCTTCCAAGGCTGGGGGGAGAATCTGCTCCAGGCGCCTCTCCTGACTTCTGGGAGCCTCAGGAGTTCCTTGGCCTTGTAAACGGCACTCTCCCATATAGGCCATAATAAAAATATCAGTACTCGCTTATTTTTAATTTAAAAACAATTTTTTTAATATTCATTGTTTTGAGAGAGAGAGACAGCGAGCAGGGGAGGGGCAGAGAGAGAGAGAGGCAGGCATAGAATCAGAAGCAGGCTCCAGGCTCTGAGCTGTCAGCACAGGGCCCGATGCGGGGCTTGAACTCACGAACCACGAGATCATGACCTGAGCCGAAGTCAGACGCTCAACCGACTGAGCCACCCAGGCTCCCCAGTACTTCCCTGTTTTTTTAAAAAAAACTATATGTGTCTTCACATCATCTTCCCCCTGTACGTGTCTGACTCTGTGTCCAAATTTCCCCTTTTTCTAAGGACACCAGTCATTTCGAATTCAGTCCCACCCTCATGACCTCATGTGAACTTGATTCCCCCTGTAAACACCCATCTCCAAATGAGCTCCTACCTGGGGTCCTGAGGGTTAGGACTCCTACATGTTTTGGGAGGCTGGGGGACACAGAGGGACGGACCCATGATACCCCATCAGGTCACCTCCGATCCCAGGGGACCCATGCTGTAGAGACAAACAACTCACTTGCCTTGATGACACATCAGCACACAGGTGTCCCTTGTCACCAGTCCAAAGCATCGGGGTTTGGGCGACTGGAGAATTCTGCTCAGGTTAGCAAAACTGAACTGTTCGTGTCATTGTGCAATGTGCTGACCTGGTTGGTAACTTAAATGAAAGGGCGCTGGCAACCATGCAAAACAGTGGATGCACATCTCACCAATGCTTGTCTTTCCAGAGCTTTCTTCTTGAAACATAAAAAAGACCCTGTTATGTAACTGCGTTCCGCTGCACTGAGTTAACTGAGCCGATTCTGAGCCCTTCTGTGGAGGCAGTGATTGCCTCCGGGTTGCCTGCAGTGAGGACCCCCTGGCCTGGGCCAGCCCCGCCCCCTCAGCACACCTGCTGGTCCAGGTGCAGAGTGATCTAAAACCAAACTTGACCCTGACACTCCCCTGCTGAGAACAAGATAGGAGACCCCCCACCCTAAGATAAAGTCTAAACTGCTTAGCAGGATGGTCAAGGGTCTTCCTTAACCGGCACAGGACAGCTTCTCCTCCCATTTCCAAGCCCTTTCCCACACTGGCCAGTCCTTCCAGAAAGACCCAGCTCCCTGCAGCTCCTCTCACGTTACCTGGAATGCCTTTCCCTCCTGCTTTGCCCAGACCGGGGTTTCTCAACCCAGCACTGTTCACATTTAGGGCTGGATAATTCTGCCTCCTGAGGGGCTGTGCTGTGCACTAGAGGCCAGTAGCAACTCCTCCCCAACCCCAGTATTGACAAGCAAAGATGTCCCTAGACACTGCCAAACGTCCCCTGGCCTGGGTAATTCCAAGTGGTCCTTTAAAAAATCAGGGCCGTGTCACCTCCTCCAGGAAGCTCTCCAGGCCCCAGGGTGCAACGTCCTGTTCTCACTGTGTCCAGCACACTGCTAGGTGTTTACTTTGGGTCTCCCCCAAATCAGAAGGAACCACGTCTGCTTCTATTTTGTGGCCCTGGTGCTAACAGGGTGCCTGCCCAGCGGGAGGCAGATGCCATTTGTGTACCAAGCAAATGAAAGACCTGGAAGGGGGGCAGGTCCTGCCCACCCCTCCCCCCACCACACCCCATGCCAGGACTGAAAGAGGTCGTACGGCGTCTGGGATGTTTCTTCTGAGCTTCTCACCGACCCAACTCAAAGGCAAGTAAGGAGCTACCTATATGATAGCACTCCATAGCCAACACCAACCAGCTCTCTATTCCCGGGGCTCAGATAAAGGTTGCCTCGTTGCAACTACACTCACTAGGTTTTCTTTTCTTTTCCTTTTTAAACTTTAAAAGATAGGGCTGCTTCTTCTTTTTTTTTTTTTTTTTTTTTTTTTTTTTTTTAAGGCAAGAAGCTGAAGTCTCCAAGGCTTTTGCTGAGGCTAATATCCCCAGATGCAAAGATGGGAGCAAGGCTTATCAACGCTGCCACCTACAGAGTGGTATGGCGGCAGCCTTGAGCTCCACAGGAGCAGGAACAGGCTGGAGGGGCCAGGCGAGGGCCCTCCAGGACCGGGGTGCAGGGTCAGCGCCACGGAGGTGGGGGGGGGGCGGCTCCTGGCCCCTCCACTAGCAGGAGGAGACTGTCTCACAGAAGAGCTTGGAGAACAGGGCGCTGGGCAGAAATCGGTCCCCTCTCGGCTACGAAGACGCTGGGCTAAGAAGGGGAGAGAGAGAGGAGCTCTTTCTCCACTCACTCAAAGGAAGGGGGGGGGGGCGCACACACACACTCATACAAAGCCAGATTCACACACACACACACACACAGAGGCTCACACGCATACCACACATTACAGGCAAAGCACAACACACGTTTGCACACACGTTCACACAGACACACGGAGACACAGAGGACACTCACACATTCGTGCCTCTGGTTGTCTTTACATCTGCCTCTGTTCCTCAGGAGGTCATTCTGGAGGCTGAAATACAGCCATGGGGGGGGGGGGCGGGGACACAGCCGGGAGGCCCCACACTGCTTCCAGGTGAGGCGTCCAGGCCAGGTAAGCTTCCCTTCCGCCTCAGGTTGTTGGTGGTTTGGGTCTGGGTTGTGGCTGCAGCAGAGGGTTTTCTCTGTGCTTCCGCTGAGCCTTTTCCAGCCTCTACACCTGATGCCAAAGCGTCCTGACAAACTGATCAAGGGTGACGCCTTCTGTCCTCCCTCCGGTGCTCTATTCCCATTCCCGAGGGAGCTCCAAGGGAGAGGCTGGGGTTCTAGCTGTTAATTAACAACAATGAATGGGTTTTTACTTCAATAAACCTTATCATCTTTGTAATTAAAAAAAAAAGTGAATTCACTTTTTAAGACCTTGCTTCTGCCACGAGACCGTCCCAGTCTTACAAGCTAATTCTTCGAAGCTAATTGTTCTAACAACCAAGCCTACAAAAGCTGGAACGCAGAGTAGGAACTCCAGGGGGAGAGACGTGCAAAGTAAATCTTAATCAGTTTTGAATCCTATTTCCAAATCCACGGGGTGGGGGCGTGGGCTTGGTGATCGGGGAGACTCTTCAGTAAAGGTTCAATAAAATGACAAATTCTTTTGTAAAGAGATTACTCACTGCTGTACCTACTCCCTAAAATGAAATTATTATATAAAAAGCCTGACTTTGAACAAGCTAGCCACGTTTCTCAAGGCAAGACGCTGGCCCCCAAGCTGGCTGAAACACAATCTGAGTGGAGCCTCTTAGAGGCTACTGGTCCTCTGGGGAGTCACTTTATGCCTCCGAACTTGTTCTTTCATCTGTACAATGGGGATAATATTGCCTCTCCCAGAAGCGTCATAAGGGTTAAAAATATGCATGTGCTGTCTGTGGTATATATTAGGTATTCAATAAATGCTAGCTAACACCCTTGGTGTCATCACGATCCTCACCAACCCCAACCCCATCTCTGCCAGTAAATCTAGCAGTTTGAAGCCTACCTCCTCCATGAAGTCTCTCCAAGAAGATGCTTATTTGAAGTAAGCCAGTTCCTTCTATAATCTACACCCACCCTTTGGGGCTTTATCTGTCCCTTTCCTGGGACCCATTTAGCTTTCTAGATTGTGCTACAGTCCCTGGTATGTCTTACCAGAATTACCGGGGTCTGTGCCTAACTCACCCCCACGGCTCCCTCGGCACCCAGAACAACGAGACGCACATGAGCACTCCATGTGGGCCACTGATGTCAGCAGTGGTAACAGCATGGCCAACAGGGTGGTTGGTTCCCCGACGTGCACTCCACCCCTGACCAGCAGACCACTGTTCTAAGACAATCATGGGATTTCTGTTGCATCGCCCATGCGGTAGTGTTAAAACATGTCCACAAAATATTCACATACTGCTCCCCCTTCAGAGGGCGGAGCCAGATCCCCTCCGATGCGGTCAGTGATTCACTTCTCATAGACAGAACGTGGCAGAAGTGACAGTCTGGGGCTTCCGAGGTGAGATTCACAAAAGCACTGTGACTCCCTTCTCTCTCTCATTCTGAGGGAAGCCAGCTGCCATGACACGAGGACATTCAAGTAGCCCCCGTGAAAAGGTTTCCCAAGGGAAGAAGGGAGGCCTCCTGCCAACAGGTGTGAGAACAAGCCATCTTGGCAGCAAGGGTTTCCACCCTGGTCCAACCCCTAACCAACTACAACCCTAACCAACGCACCAACCTCAACCTCATGAAATACCCAAGCCAGACTCCACCAGCTAACTTGTTCCCGAATTCCTAACCCACAGAATCTTGAACATAATAAATGTTTGTTGTTGCAAACAGCTAAGTTTGGGGATTGCTTGTTACACGTCAATAGCTAGCTAACACAGCCCATCAGTACGTGGTTCAGGAAGTTGATCCAGTCCTGGATGATACATCTAGAGGAAGCTACTGAGGGAGAGGGGTCTGCAGAAGCCTATTTACTCACTCCTCAGGGGGCCACAGGGAGATAAAGTCTCTCTTCTGCTACGAGATGTTTGTGTCTGGATGTGATGCCGTTTGGTACCAGAAATCCATTGGTCCCAGCTTGTGAATGGAGCCAACACCAAGGATAGCAGGACAGAGAGAAGGAAGGAAGCTGGGTTCTTGATGATGACAGTGAACCACTGAGTCCACCAACCCCAGAAGCCTGATCTACTCCAGTTTCTGGTCACGTGAGATAATAAACTGACACACTGTACAAGCTACTTCAAGTAAACACACTCCAACTCATTCAAAGAGCTACATGTAATCCCTGCCTGTATTTTACATTAAATACTATTCTTGACACTTCCTACAGATTATTTCTAATCTCCCTAGGATCCTGCAAGTTAGGATCCTTATCCTTATTTTAAAGATGAGGGGGGTGCCTGGGTGGCTTAGTCATTTAAGCGTCTGATCATTATTTCGGCTCAGGTCACGATCTCACGGTTTGTGAGTTCGAGCCCCGCGTTGGGCTCTGTGCTGACAGCATGGAGCCTGCTTGGGATTCTCTCTCTCCCTCTCTCTCTGCCTCTTTCTCTCTCTCTTTCCCTCTCTCTCTCAAAATAAACTAATAAACATTTTGTTTTTAAGATGAGGAAACTGAAGCCCAAAGAGGTCAAATAACCTGTATGAGGTTCACACAGCTAATGAGAGGCACAGCTGGGATTCAGCAATTGCCTGTACTGAAGCTCCAGGTCTACATTCTTCCTGACATACCGTGCCGATGAGCGCACAGAATGCAAAAACGCTTCTCCAAGATTCACCCAGACGGGCAGCTAGGACTACGTCAGCAGCAAGACTGAGCCTTAAATGCTAACTTCTTATCTTTGTGTGGAGCTGAACTCTGCCCTCTGCCATGCTGCCTCCCAGAGCTGGACAGGTCTTGATGCGATTCTCCGCTTCTCACTATATAAGGTATTATTTCCCAAGACCCTCCAAAGACACCACCAACCTTCAATCATCTCAGCTGGGTACGCTTCTGCAACCACTGCAGCCCACAGAAGGTCCCCCACTCTGAAATCCTACTGTATGAAAACCGGAACCACATTGTTTCATGCTGAAAGGGTTTTCAAATTGCTTCAAGCATGCAAAACCTGCCTCCATCACCCCAGCTGTCTGCTCCGTAAGATCAGATCGCTGTGCGGAATGCTTCTCGCGTTTGGCTTCCAATGTAGGTGTCAAAGTATTAGGCATAATGTGGGTACCTAATATACGTTTTCACACTGTCTGATTGATGGAAAGTGGCTGCAATATTTTTTAAATCATGTCTACCTGGCTTTTTTGCTGCATCAGAAACTCTAACCTGCCTGCCCTCCTTTATGTTCTCTCCCCCATGCCTTTGCTCAACCCTTTTGAAGTCTTTCCTAATATCATCCTCAGCCCCCAAATCAAGTTATTTTCCTTCTAGGCTATCATTGTATTCTACATATTTAATAAAGCAAGAATTGTATTACTTGGGACACCTAGGTGGCTCAGTCATTTAAGCATCCAACTCTTGATTTTGGCTCAACTCATCATCTCATACAGTTGTTAGATTAAGCCCCACATTAGGATCTGCGCTGGGCATAGAGCCTGCTTGAGATTCTCTCTCTCCGAACTCTCCCTCTGCCCCTCCCCACTCACGCTTTCTCTTGAAAGAAAGAGAGAGAGAGAGAGAGAGAGAAGAAAAAAGAAAACAATCCTATCACTTTATGATTATCTGCCCTTGAAAAGCTCTTGGTGAATCAGGTATGTGAAAACAACAACAATAACAACAACAACAACAACAACAACAACAACATATTTTCAATTCCCCCAGTACCAAAGGTTGATATTTAGTAGATACTTAATAAATGTTGGTGAAATGAATGAGCACAGTTATGATTCAAATGACATCCACTGTCTGCTGTGTTTCTGTATCAGTTCCCACCTGTCTCAGACCACTACACTGTAGTTGTATGTTTGAGACTGTCTCATTGGACCCAGTTTCTAAGAGCACAAAAAACAAAAACAAGAACAAAAACAAATTCTTTTCACCACTGTGTGTCTAGAGTCAAGTGTAGGGCACAAGGCAAGCATTCAAATGCTTGTACATAAACGTATCATGGTTATTACCTGTTTCATTAAGTGTAAATGAGTTATCGTCCCCCAACTGGTGACCAGTGGATTACTGGACAATACAAAGAAAATGGCCTTGAATTAAAAAATTTACTACATAAATAACCTGGTGGAAATAGTTCAAAATTTTTAGGAAACTGTTTCGGAGGGAGCAGTTGATGGCATAAAACTTCTTGAGTTGGTGACAGCTCCTTGCCAATTGGCCAAAGTCTTTCTTTCGTGGTACCTTTCATCACAAGGTAGCAAACCGGGCTCAAAGGTCTCTGATAAGGCCTGCCTATGAAAATGTATCTCAGGAGTTCAACACCACAGAGCGGCATCTGAAAAAATACAGATAACTCTCTGCCAGGAAATTATTATTTCCTTCCCTGACAAAGAAGCAAGTTAAAGACGTTCTGCCTGCCTGTTACGCTCACCAGGGGTCTCTAGCTGGTTTGGGGCCTAGAGCAGGCTTCATCTCTGGCCTACTGGAAACCGGTCAGTACTGCTCAGGCTGCAGAAGAGAGAGGTTCAAAGTGGGACACAGCTTCACCATCAATTAATCCTGACTGATCTCCTGCCAGAGGTGACGTCCTATCCCCGGGGTCTGGCAGCAAGCCTGACGGAGATAAGAAATGCCAGACTGGGTCAGACCAATGGCCCGTTTGGGCCACGGCAATGTCTGACAGAAGAATCCAGAGATGTTGTGGAGACAAAAACTGTATGCGTCTCCTGTGACATCAGTCATCAGAAATGTGCAAAGTCCTTCTGCAGCAGACGATCCTGGCGGCCCATCCAACCTCCGTGCCTCCCTTCTCCATGCTGATGGAGTCCCCGTTTTGTTCAGGCGCCCATGCCCCTGCCACAAAGCTTGGGATTAAATCCCTCTTGCCCCACACCAGGGTATCTCAACCGCTGCACTACTGTTATTTTGAACCAGATAATTACTTGCTGTGGGGACTTTGTAGAATTGTGCATGACAGGATATTTTGTAGCAGTCCTGTCCCTTCAGGCTATCTACTGGGAGCAACCCCCACTCCCCAACACCAGTTGTGACAGCCAAAAATACCTGTAAACATTGCCTCTAGGGGAGAGGGAGACCAATTCTCCTCCAGCTAAGAACCACTGCTATAAGCTAATATGGTAGCCCCGTTGCCTTAGCCAGCCACTGGTCGAAGGGTGAACTTGTGATCCAGTTCTGACAATGAACCATGAAGGAGGAAAGTCATCTGAAGGGCCTCTTATGACCACCCTGTGGTCATAATGCAGCCAGTGAAAAGGACACAAAAGTTACTTTAAAAAAAATTTTTTTTTTAACATTTATTCATTACTGAGAGACAGAGAGAGACAGAGCACAAGCATGGGAGGGGCAGAAAGACGGGGAGACACAGAATTTGAAGCAGGCTCCAGGCTCTGAGCTATCACCACAGAGCCCGATGCGGGGCTCGAACCCACAAGCAGTGAGATCATGACCTGAGCCGAAGTCGGACGCCTAACCGACTGAGCCACCCAGGCGCTCCCAAAAGTTACTTTTTAAAAACCATGCTTCCCAATTCACTTAACCAATCTGAGGGTCACCACTCCTCCAGACTTTCTGTTATTTGAAATAATAAATGTAGTTATTGATAAAACAAATTTGAATTGGACCTTCGTTACTTGTAGCCAAAAGCATCCTAATGGATATACCTTCTTATCTTGTCCATAACGAACCCACTTTGCCTCACTCACTCATAAGTAGATCCAAATGCCACCCTGGAATGCACTCAAAAGCCATGTAGAATAAAGGGCCCAGGATGCTGCATTAGTAAACACAGTGCAATCTGTAAATGTATCGAGCCAAGAGGCACACCTCAATATTATACAATGTTATATGTCAAATACCTCAGTTAAAAAAAAATTTTTTTTTATTTTTTAAAAAAAAATTTTTTTTTTCAACGTTTATTTATTTTTGGGACAGAGAGAGACAGAGCATGAACGGGGGAGGGGCAGAGAGAGAGGGAGACACAGAATCGGAAAACAGGCTCCAGGCTCTGAGCCATCAGCCCAGAGCCTGACGTGGGGCTCAAACTCATGGACTGCGAGATCGTGACCTGGCTGAAGTCGGACGCTTAACCGACTGCGCCACCCAGGCGCCCCTGAAAAAAAAAAATTTTTTTTTAAGGAGTCCTGGATTCTGAGTCAGACAGAGCTGAGTTCAAGCACCAACTCCACACACAGCTCTGGCATCTCCAGAAGTCACTTAATTTCCCACCTCTTTACGACAGTGGTCACACCATCAACTCTGCACTCCTTTGGGATCTTACGATGGCCAAATGAGATAATGCATATAAATATGCCTGGCGAACTCTACATTCTTCATGAGCACATTTTCTTCTCAATCCCTGCCATGCTATGCATTCATCATCCAACATTCAGACATTCAGCCGACATGTATGAATGAAGCCTGACGGTGTACTAAATAACCACTGAGTACATCGGTTTCCCAGAGCCAGCACTGTTGCCGTTTTGGGCCAGATAATTCTGTGTGGTACGAGGCTGTCTTAAGCACTGTGGGATATCCAGCCACCTCTCGGGCTCTACCCACTAGATGCTGGTAGCCTCCACTCCCCCAGTCATGACAACCCAAGATGTCTCAGGCATTGCCACATACGGGACGTCTGTCTCTGAAAGACAGAATCGCTCCTCATGGGAAACCACTGGTGTGGATGATGATGGTGACATACGGATGAAAAGATTTGTTCCTTGACCTCAAGGAACTTACATTCTTGCGTAAATCATCATTTATTTTCACACTGCAAAACCACCATAACCATAACTTGGCAGCAGATAGATCACAGATCTAGAATCAAATGTGGATTCCACTCTCTATCAGCCCGAGGTGTTACTGTCTCGGGCTCAGTTTCCCCACCCAGAAAATGGGGGTAACAAAGCCTACCCCTCTGGATCATTTTCAGACTTCAATAAGATAGCGTGTGTGAAATGCCTAACAAAATGCCCAGCATACAATTAGTACTCGATACACATTGGCTTTGCTTATTATTACGTTCTTGGTTCAAAAATTGGTGCCTGGTTTTGGGAATGAGGACTTAGCTCTCGTCAACTTTCTTTACTTGTTCCTGTGACTTTACAGACCTGGGTCCCACACCTGACAAAACAGATGTTGGTGGTCCCCTAAAGGTCTTACCATTTCAGCAAGGCTGGCTTGATTCTCACCAGCCAGTACCTGCCTCTTTGCCAGAGGGCAACCCTGTAGATGTTGGGCCCCCATTCCCCAGATCCTCTGACCCCCATGCCTACTCCACCCTGGAACAGCTTTTAAGTGAGGACTGATAATGGCTGTGAGAGTATAAATACCCCCACTTATCCCCCTTCTTCAGCAAGGATAACTCTCAGGCATGTGCTTTACATGGATTCCCAGAACTTCCCCGCAGGATTCAGTTTCAGATGCCCACCACACTATCTGGCTTATGAACATACCCCTCCCTGTATCACCTCTACTCTCCCCTGCTCTCCTCGGCATGCCCCAGACGAACAGCCGCACACGATCTTCAGTCAGGGTCTGTTTCTAGGGGGAAGGCAAATAAGACACTCTTCCTCGAGTTTCGTGATTAAGAGTCCAGCCTCTAGAGCTATACCATCTGGTTAGAATCCCACTTCCAACATTCATTAGTTCCGTAGCCTTGGGCAAGCTATGTAACCTCTCTAGGATGCCGTTTTCTTTATATAAAATGGAGAACATGAGACCTACTTCACAAACTTATTATGAGGACAAAATGGGTTAACATTTGCTAAATACCTAAAACAGTGCTGGATAACTCGTCAGCCCTACATAAGTAGTTATTCCTTTAAACACCTTCAGAATGAATCTCAGTCTCCTTGGCAGTCTGGGTCAAGTTTCCTTCCCACCATCTGAAGCCAAACACATGAGGATTGTTTAACAATCTGATTTTCAAACACAGCCAACAGCAAGCAGGTAGCTTCTCCCATTTGCCCCAGTCATCGTTGGCGGAGACATATGTGGGGACATGTTGCTTGCAAACTGCCTGGGTTTCTGAACTTCAGTTAACACTCAGGAAATGTGCCCAGCAGGATCTGCATGTGCTGAATAATCCCTCCCACCGGGAAAACAGACTCCTACTATCAGTGTCCCCGGAGGCTGACACACCCCAGCACTGTGCCCTGAGGACGTGGGGATTTATTTCTGGGGTGGTGGACTAGTCCATACTGCAAGACAGCAACACCACCACACTTAACCTTTCTTGGGTGGGCGCTGTAAGGGGCTCAAATGTCTCGATCCATGAGGGATCTGTCTCCACACTTCCTCTCTCCATGTCAACCCTGTAGGAGTTCTATCTCCCCAAACCTTTCTACGCTGCAGTTTGGGGCCTCACTGCAAGCTCCAGGGCCAAGTTCTCCAAGTGTGTTTCCTGTTGACACGGGGGAAGGAGCAGGAGGCCCCTACTCCGGCCCCACCTGTCCAATATTCTGGCCTCAGAAATTGACTTTCCCTACTCTGAGCCTTCCTCCTAGTTGTTGCTATTCCAGAAGAGAGCCAAGGGGGAGGAAAAATCTCTAACAGTATTTTAATTTTCTGGTATGTCATACTCCATACAGAAATAGCCCTTCCAAAGTTAAGAGTGCCTCTTGGCAAAAGCCCAGTGAATTTCAATGAACGTCACCATCCAGAGAGACCAGGATTTTGTTTTGGGGGGGGGGGGGGGTGACAATAAGGGGATGCATTACCTATTTATGTATTTAACTTAATTTATTTTTTTTTAATTTCTTTTAACATTTATTTATTTTTGAGACAGAGAGAGAGAGAGCATGAACAGGGGAGGGTCAGAGAAAGAAGGAGACACAGAATCTGAAACAGGCTCCAGGCTCTGAGCGGTCAGCACAGAGCCCGACGTGGGGCACGAACCCATGGACCGCGAGATCATGACCTGAGCCGAAGTCGACCGCCCAACCGACTGAGCCACCCAGGCGCTCCTTATTTAACTTAATTTCTAATCTACATTTAAGAGGGTTTACTCTGTGCCAGGCACTGTACTAGGCAGTTTATACTCATCATCTCAGCTGTCACCTCCTCAGTGAGCCCCAGTGGGTCCACCTTGTTTTAATGGGCAGCACCTTACCCAATACTCTCAGTTCCCCTTCCTGCCTTGAACTTTGTGCATCACACTCAATACCCTCCCATATATTGCATCATGTATAGCTTTTAAGTTTTTTTAAACTTCAAATTTTATTTCACTAACTTAAAATGTGAGCAAAAGGTATACCTCAAATCTTATTAAAGTCATCTATCTAAATATGTTTACACAGAGGACAAAAAGATACAAGATTTCAGGTAACTTATTGTAGAGTCCACTGTGCATTTAAAAACAGGTTTCTTTCTCTTTTAAAAAAATTTTTTAACGTTTATTTAGTATTGAGAGAGAGAGAGAGAGAGAGAGAGAGACAGAGCATGAGCATGGGAAGCACAGAGAGAGGGGGACACAGAACCGGAAGCAGGCTCCAGGCTCTGAACTGTCAGCACAGAGCCTGACATGGGGCTCGAACTCACAAACCAGGAGATCATGACCTGAGCCGAAGTTGGTCACTTAACCGACTGAGCTACACTCTTGTTTTCTTTTTAATATTTATTTATTTTTGAGAGAGAGAGAGAGAGAGAGAGAGAGAGAGAGAGAGAGAGGGAGGGAGGGAGGGAGGAGACAGTGAGAGAGAGCACACAAGCAAGGGAGGGGCAGAGAGAGAGAGAGACAGAATCTGAAGCAGGCTCCAGGCTTCGAGCTGTCAGCTCAGAGCCAAACATGGGGCTCAAACCTACCAACCTTGAGCTCATGGCCTGAGCCAAATTAACTGAGGCCCCCAGGCACCCCCAAAACACACGCTTCTTTCTTCCACAAAACCTCTGTGTTGAAAGGCAAAAAAAAAAAAAAAAAAAAAAAATTCTTTCCTACTGCATAAGAACTAGATGCAAACTTCTGATGCAAATTTCTTCCGCTGTCCGGTCTGCTGCTGAAGCTGGAAGAGGCACCAAACGGTCATCGTCCAGTTAGATGATGCAAACGAAAAGCTTCTGTTTCTCCCAATACCAATCAAAAGCCTGCACTCATGCCTCCCAGTGAAAGGACATATTTGGCTCTCGTGTCGGGGCACTTCTTTCCCTCCCCTTTCTCACTTCCTTCTCCTTCCTGGAGACCTTGGTCACCACCTCGTGTGGTGGGGGTCCTCGTGTTTAGTTGACGTATCATTTGCACTGCACACGACATTACCAACTCCAGACGGGAGCCGTGTAAGACGGGGGATGCCCTCTCCCTGTTTGAGCTGGACCCGACTGCCCCTGTACAGAGCACAGTCCCATTCTCTAGAGTATATTGTATTTTTCTCAAGAAAGACATGAAATGCAGCTACTGAGCATGCATCTTGAACCTCTGCAGCTGCGAGGATTTCAGTAACGTTACTTATGGTAAGCTGCTTCCCCCCTGCGATGGTCTTCTTTTATTTAAATAAGCAGGCCACGTACAAGTGAATCCGTCCTGGTCAGTGCACAGACATCTTTACCAGGGCCGACACTGCACCAACCCAGGGCCAGCAGCGGAAACAGCGGCCCTGCTCCCGTATTTTGCTTGTCTGTTTCCCCTGATTCCGATGGAGGCTCTGGGAGGACATGGAATTCTGTACGTTTTTTGTGAGTAGTGCCCAGCTCAGAGGAAACATTCAATTACTATCTGCTGAACAAATGAATAAATCAATCTCCTGGGACCCTTCTGATAGCCCAATAGGGAAGCCAGGGTTATCATGATACCTTGCCATTTATAGCTGCTAGGCAGAATGATGCCTCCTCCCCGTCCCACTTAAAGATGTACATGCCCTAATACCAGAAACCTGTGAATATGTTACCTTTCATGGCAAAAAAGACTTTGCAAATCTGATTAAGGATCTTGATATGGGAAGGTTATCCGGAATTTTCTGAATGGGCTCAAGGTAATCACAAGTGAATGTCCTTGTGGCAGGGGGTTCAGAGGGAGAGACGTTTGAGGACGCAATGTGGCTAGCTTTGAAGATAGGAGTCATGAACCAAAGAATGAACGCAGAGGCCTCTAGAAGCTGAAAAGGGTAAGGAAGCCTATTCCGCCCTAGTTTAGAGTGAAACACAGCCCTGCTTTTTACACACCTTGATTATAACCCGGGAAGACCCGTTCTGGACCTGGGTCCTCTAGATCGTGTAACTTGTATGAAATGATAGGTATGTGTCACTTTAAGCTAATACATCTGTGGTCATCCGTTACAGCAGCAAGAGGAAACTAATACACCCGCTACTCAGATGAGGAAGCCAGGACTCAGGATGGTGTCCCAGGTCTTGCAGGCAGTTAGCTGGTGGGTCACAGATGCAAACACTATCACCCCAACCCCCCCAGCTCTCCCTCTTCACTACTTGTACAAAATAGATCAGTTGGAGCTCAGTGTACTGGTCAAATGAAAAGAAATAAACTGTGTGTAACACTCAGCTCCCGGGATGTTGGTGCTAATAATACATCATGATCATTCACTCTGCAGTCACTTAGGCACCTACTATGCCTTCAGGGCACACTTTTCCCTCTGTGTGGCACTGCCCACCTCCCAGTGCAAGTGCATGCAGTCAGCAGTGAAAATGTAGAAATATGAACAAGACACTGCCCAACGTGGATCTCAGAGTTTAGGGGAGCAGAGTCATAAGTGAACAGGCATAAAGTTCTGGAAAGATAAACTCCGTGGGTGCAGGGACACTGCTATCTCAAAGAGCCTAGATCGATGCCTGACATATGGTAGGTGCTCAACGAATATTTGTTCAATGAGCAGATGAGTGAGTGGAATTCAAAGTAATTTTTTATTATAAAAAGCTTTTTCCGTTCAGCAAATAACATTTCTTCTACAGTTGAAATTTTTAATATGTATGCACTCAATTTACAACACTGCATTGTCTCGTTCTTGATAGTAAAGCTGGCATAATCAAAACACCAGCAACACTGGGGCCGTGGTATTTGCTTCTGTTTCCTCCCTTCCTTTTACAGAAAGTCTACTTCCTTCTTAGACCTCAACAAACAATGTTAAGTCTGGGCATACAAGAGGTCAATGTTCCTAAGCCCTTGGGACTCACTATTCCTTCCTCAGCTACAATGAAGTATAATTGACAAATAAATTTGTATATATCTAAAGTATACAACATGATGTTATATGTATACACTGTGAAATGATGATTGCGATCAAGTTAACAAATACACCCATCACCTCACATAGTGACTTTTTCTATCCCCCCTTTTTAACCTCAGAATATTTAAGATCTATTCTCTTTGCAAATTTCAGGTACACGATACAGTATTGTTAGCTCTAGTCACCATGTTTTACATTAGATCCTCAGAACTTATTCAGCTTATAAATAAAAGTTTATACTCTCTGACCAACATGCCCCCACTGGCCCCCACCCAGTTACTCTCTATTTCTATGAATTTGACTTTTTTCTATCTTCTTTTTTTTAAGATTCCACATTTAAACAAAACATATACGACATCTGTTTTTCTCTATCAAGCTTATTTCACTTAGCAGAATGCCCTCCTGGTTTACCCATCAAACTATTTTTTAAAGTGCTCTGGGCACATAAAGCTGGAAGAAATTAATTCTTCCCTGGGTGTGTATATGGCTAGGGGCACAGGAAGGGGAGATATCAGGGAATGAACCATTCAAAGTGACATGTCCAAGATTCCTAAGATTCATCAAGGAGAAAGGGCATTCCCAGGCAGAGGAACAGCATAAGCCAGGGCTAGGAGGTTGGAAAATCCCAGAGGAAGGATATTCCGGGGCAAGTGCAACACTGGACAGGTGGCTCAAAAGGCAGGACTCAGGCTGACCAGGTCCTACCTGACCAGCCACGGGGCCAGCACAGACATCCAAGCAGAAGGTGACACAGATCGGTATTTTATAATAAAAAGACTACTGTTAGAGCAGTGTGGACATCCTCATGATGCATTTCCATTTCTCAGATAAAAAAAAAAAACCTTTCTTGTGTGCTGAGAGATCCCAAGCTACCTGTTTTACTGAAGACATTAGTAGGAAAACTGCAGAATCATAATGGACTGGAAAGGTAAGTCCCTGAAGGACAAAGATTGAGGCCAGAAGACATCACGCATGCTGAAAACAATGTCGTCAGGAAATTCGAGAGGTTATTAAATCTTACCGCAGAGGAAAATAACAGAAAGATAATCTTAATGATAGATGTATTCTTGTGATAATTTAAGCCATTCCCCATTTGGAATAGGAGAAAAGGAAGCAATTCTTCAAAGAGCCTATGATGTTCAATCTGTCCCTGAAGACCAGCGAGGTGGACAAAGCTATCACCACTTTATAGTTAAGACTGAGCATCCACTATGGAAAACAGCATGGAAGTTCCTCAGAAATTTAAAACAGAACTACCATATAATCCAGCCACCCCTCTTGTGGGTATGAATCCAAAGGAAATGAAAACAGGATCTCGGAGAGATGTCTGCCCCCCACCCCATTCACTGCAGCGTTGATCACGATAGCCAGATATGGAAACAACCTAAATGCCCATCAATGGATGAACGGAGAAAGAAGTTGTGGTGTGTGAATACACATACACACAGACACGCATGCACACGCACACTGGAATATTATCCAGCCATGAGACAGAGGGACATCCTGCCATTTTTAACATGGATGGAGCTTGAGGATGTAAGTCAGAGAACGACAAATGTGTATGATATAACTTACATGTGTAATCTAAAGAAGCCAAACTTGTACAAATAGAGAAAACAATAGTGATTACTAAGGGTTGGGAGGTGGGGGACAGGGGATGTATTTAAGGGTACAAAGTTGAAACTACTGGATGAGTACGTCCTAGAGATCGAACGCACAGCAGAGTAGTTACAGACAGCAATGCTGTATTATAAACTTCAAAGTTGCTGAGAGGCTAGATCTTAATTCTTCCCACCACAACACAGAAATGATAAGTATGTGATGGAATCAGAGGGGTCAGCTAACAGTATGGTGGTCATCTTATTGTAATATATGAACATACCAAATCAACACAATGTACACCTTAAATTTATAGCTATATGACAAATATAAGCTATATATCAATTGTATCTCAATAAAAATACATTTTTAAAAAAGAAGAGGTTGAGCCAAATGTACCAGATCAGAGCCAGGATATGAACCTGGGTAGTGACAAACTTGTGTCTGCTCCACAGCTATGGCTATCCATCTCATTCAAAATATTTTTTAAAAATGATAAGGCACTCAGGAATGTCAAATAAGATAGGTGAGACAGTTATGTAGAAGTTTTAAAAGTCCACTGAATGACTTAAAATATGTCCCAAATAAATGAAAAGGCTATACCATACTCATGAATAGGAAGATTACCTATCAAATGCTGATTTGCTCTAAATTGATCTGTAAATTCAATACAACTCTAATCAACCAATGGAATCGGTGGAATGTTTTATAGAATATGACAAGCTGAATTCAAAATTTATATCTGAGGATAAAGGCCAATGAAGAACAAAGGACATTATAATAAATACAAACAAGAAGGGCTTACACTCAGAAATCAAATCTTATTAAAAGCTACATTAATGCAAAACAAGCAAACCACCAAACCCGCATGAACAAGTTAGGAGGATAAACAAATAGTTCGATAGAACAAAAGAGAATCCAGAAAGAACTGTATCACTAAGGAATCACTGAAAATTTGTGAGAAAATGTTGTCGATTTAAGTGATTCACATTTGCCAATGTGAAGTTAGTGACTCTTTGCATGAAAACTAGATCCCTCATTCATGTCACATACATGTTCCGGATGGTATAAATATCTGAATGCAAAATGCAAACCTTTAAACTTTAAAGGGTCTACCTTTATGTCACTGGGACAGGAAATGAGTTCTTTTGAAAGATGCAAAAAGCAAAGCCCATTAAGAAAAAGTGTGATAAATTCTCACTTTTTAAATTATGAGACTCAATTTATAAGTCTAAAAGACAAAGTAAAAGATTGGGATTTTAAAAATGTGCAATGGAGATTTTTTTAGGAGATTCAAAGCCTAGGATCTATGATTTATTTAAAAATGCCTCCAAATCAATAAGAAAAAAAATAAGCACCCCAATTAAAAAGAAACCCAAATGGGTAAAAGACATGAAAATATGCCAATTTCCCAAGTAGTAAGATACATGCAAATGGAAAAAACAGTGACTCCATCTCACACCTATCCTGGAAGCAAAAAGGGACAAGACAAGATCTGAAAAGAAGGCGGGAAAGTTGCAATGCTGATTCTTTGCTGCCGGACAATAAACTGGCTAAGTCATTTTGCAGAACGCACTGGCCATCTCCAGTGATACTGAAGATGCCCACGCCTTATCTCTCTGAAACTACCTACAGGTAGATTTTCTTGAGAACACCTCTCATATGTGCAAAGATCTTCACTGCTTCATTGCTTGTCATAACAAAAAGGTGCCCACCGTTCGGATTATGGATGGGTAAAATGTTTACACATTTGTTCCACAGATACTATAAAACAATGAAATCAACCAGAGCTGGACATAATTGAATCTCAATAACACACTACTGAGGGGAAAAAAAACAAGCTGTGGGAGGACATGTAAAATACAATATTGTTCATAAAAACCTTTAAAATACCAATACCAAACACCCTCTAGGTTGGCACACACATATGGAAAGACATGTTTATCTGCTTCAAGTGAGAGGTGTCCTCTGAGGAGGGAGACAAAGAAATGGTATGAAGGTGAAAGTGTTCAATAATATCTTTATTCGTATTTTTTAAACTGAAATAAAGGCGACAAAAATGTTCACTTTTGTTAAATCTAAATAGCTGACCCACGGGTGTTTGTTATTTTTTCTCTGTCCTTCTCTGTATGTCTGAAAAAGTCTAGCACTTACAAATCTTTCCTCCTTGAACAGAAAAGGAAAAGTTTTCAAGCGCAGAGATAAGAGTACTTCTCTGAGACTTCCGAGTTCATGTACCTGGACCAATGCTAAAGAATGCTCTGAGCAGACAAAACACCTGACATCTTTGGCATCTGATGAAGTGCATCCATCTGGCACCAACCTGCAGCCCTCCTATTAAAAGAATGCTGGCAAATGCAAATCACTTCAACAGACAACATTGGAGCAGGTGCTTTTAAATTCAACTAAGCCCTTCTTCAGACAAATAAAACCTTCAGGAGAAATCAACACTCAGGGCGTCTGGGTGGCTCAGTCAGTTAAGTGTCCGACTTCTGCTCAGGTCATGATTTCGCGGTTTGTGTGTTCGAGCCCCACAACGGGCTCTGTGCTGACAGCTCAGAGCCTGGAGCCTGCTTGGAATTCTGTGTCTCCCACACTCTCCGCCCCTCCCCCGCTTGTGCTCTGTCTCTCTCTCAAATATATATAAAAACATTTAAAAATTTTTTAAGAAAAGCAATCAACACCAAAATTTAGAATTATCAAAACGGTAACATTAATCATTGTCCAATCTGAAACAATGAGAGCAAATGTGCATACCTACTGGCATATTTATCAGATTTAAATTTTGAAATACATAATCACTAGGATATGTAACAGGGGTGTATGTCTATGTGTGTGTGTGTGTATGTATGTATACATATATGTATGTATACATATATTGAGTTCCTAAAAAACAAATTATACCCAACATGTAATTTCTTAATCTAGTTGCCCCAGATGCCAGAAGCACACTCCAATCTGCACATAAATCCAGACTGGATATCACACAAGTGAATTCACACACGCGCAAGCATATGCGTGCGTGCATGCACGTGTGTCCACTCACACACACACACACACACACACACACACCCCTCCTATAGAGGTTCACAGACCAGGAAAGCTGTCAGTAGTCACTCCAGTGAATTTCTGAATGCAGAGAAAACAAGACAACGAATATTTAATAAGCACTTCCTAAATGCAAAGAATCATACTAGGTAATAAAGAGAGAAGATAAACATACATGCCATGAATTCTACTATGAAGAAGTTTATAGTCTAATTGATTCATCCATACATCTATCCAACCAGCCGTATCTCCACTCATTTACTCTTCTGCCCACCCGACTTTCCACTCTCTACCCACTCAATCCTACATCCTTCCAGTCATTCATACAACAACCTCTTCACCCATCCATCCTTCCAACCTTCCAACAAACTAGATCGCCTCTTACAACTCTCTAGTCACCTACTCAACTCCTTCCATTGAGCCACGCATCCATCCCTTCAACTCTCTGACCATCTGTACTGGGTTAAATAGTGTGCCCCTAAAATTCATGTCCACCCAGAACCTCAGAATATGACCTTATTTGGAAATAGAGTTTTTACAAGTTTGATTAGTTAAGATGATATCATACTAGATTACAGTGGGCCCTAATCCAATGACTGGTGTTCTTACTTGAGAAGAAAACAGACACAGAGAGACACACACAAGGGAGATGCCATATAATAAGGGCAGAGAATTGACAAGGAATGCCAAGATTTGCTGGCAACAACTAGAGACTAGGAGAGACAAGGAAGAGTCCTCAGAGAGACAGCACCTGCCAACACCTTGAATTTGGATTCCTGAACTCCAGAACTCGGGTGCAATAAATTTCTGTTGTTTTAAGCCACCAAATTGGTGGTACTTTGTTTCAGCAGCCCTAGGAATCTAATACACCACTGTTCCCATCAACTACTCTTTTCCACCTCCAACCCCTAACAAGTAACCCTTCCAATTATCCAACTCTCCACCCATCCACCCCATCCACTATTCATTCCATCCACCCATCTATCCATCCATCTGTCTATCCTTTATTTCACTCATCCATCCAGCATTCACTCCATCCATCCATCCATCCATCCATCCATCCATCCATCCATCTATCCATCCTTAGTCTATTTAGGGTATATCTGCCAGGTATAGTTCTGTGTGCTAAGGTATACAATGGTAACAATGGCAGGGGCAAGGTGTCATGAGTTTTGCCTCCCATACATGCCAACATCCACACTAATATCACCAGACCCCAAGTATAAATACAAACTAAGTAAATATCATGGCTTGCTAAGCAAAATGAGCTTCAAGGCAAGTGTCCCAGCCATCCCTGCCATCCACAACACAACATTGGCACTTAGGCCCTTCTAAAATAAAAATTCTGAAGCATCCACCAGGTGATGAGCAAAACACCCGTGTTCTCTTCTATAGAATAAAGACATTAAATAAAAAATCCCACAAATAAATACATACTTGTAAGCTATGTATGCTAAAGTCTATGACGGATGGAGAAATCTCAATTCTGTGAAGGAGATAGCAACACTGCAGGGGCCAGTGTGCAAATTACAAATGGGAAGGCCTCTATGAGTTGGAAAATGGAACACAAACTCATAAAAAGTGACACATCCCCTCCCAAAAGGGCTTAATGCAGGACTGGGTATTTCTTGGGTTTGCCAAACATATGAGTAAGTGCTGCATACTTTCAGAGGAGGAGGAATGTACTGTGGGATGCAAAGACTTCTTGGAGAAAGACCTGTCTGGACCCTGAAGGATAAACAGGACTGAAGTAATTGCAGGGGGCGGGGTGGAGGGGGTGGAGAGAGATGTTCCTGTTCTCAGTGTGGTCCTCAATAAACAAACGTACAGAAGCTACTCATCCATTTGAAGGGATCTTGACTTTCTGAGCCAAGGACCACTTTGGCAGGCTGGTGAGGCCTCAGATTCTCACTCGGAACAAAGCGATTATGTGACTAAAAACACGTGAGATTACAAGGGAAGCCAGTTATGTCAAAACACACTCATATCAACAACGTGAGAAATGATAATAAATTTGTGCAATGTAGATGTCTGCATTAGCATGTCAAGTAAAAAGATCTATGCTGTCTACTGACGACAGTGACTTCAAAGATAGGTGATCAAAGTATGCAATAATTCTAAGCTATCTGCAATGATGGTGATGTCATATGAAAATATAAGTGATGCCTCTTGGTGGAAAAAAAAATCACAACTATGGTTTGTTGCTACTATCATGGTGGTAACACTATCACGGGGGTTTGTTGGTACCACTCACAATGAAACAAAAGGGAATTTTCAGTTCCAGGTGAGTGGCAATAGGTAGTTTTCCCCACATCCAGGCTCACAGATCACTGAATTCTATCCAGAGGCCCCTTGGGGACCCTGGACCCCAGGTTAAGAACCCCCAATGACGCGTTTAAATATTTATTCAGTGACCCAATCGTTTCTCCACTCATTCGTTGCCCAAGTCCCAAGAGCTTAGGACATGCTTTACAATGTGCTTACGCACTAGGAACACACTGGTACAAGAAGACAGATGTGGTCTCTGCCCTCGGAAGGTTATATTCTAGGAGGCGGAAACAGTCAATGCAGGTAGATACACAAGATGGCTACAGACCGTGGTAAGTTCTGGGAAGGGAGTCCACAGGTGACATGGCAGAGATACACCGCGCTGGGGAGAGGGCATACAGTTGGTGGGAGAACCCATGAGGCTTCAGCCACACCAGAGCCTGGGAAACCGGCAGGCGGAGAAGACTGCACAACACAAGGGCCCCACGACAGGAGAGGAGCGTGGGTTCTGAGGCACAGGAACAAGGTTCGTCCGGCTGCAGTGAAGACAGCACTAGGACAGGCAGGAGGTGAAAGCAAAGACAGATCAGCGGGACCTCGAAGACCATGGGAACAGGTCTGGGTTGCACGTGCAGGGCAGTGGGTAACCGCCAAGGTCAAGCAGAGGAATAAGAGGACCTGGTCGTATTGTTTTCAAGTATTTCTTTGGCTGCAAAGTGGAGTGGATGGTAGAGGGAGAAACATGACTGGCAGGAGTCACTGGCTCAGAGACACTTGTATTCATCCAGTGACAGGCAATGTGGCTTGGGTTGGGGCTGGGGCTGAGGCGAGGGAGGCATCGCGGGTACAGAATTCAAGGAAGCACTCACTCTCGGGGCTGTGCAAGTGCAGGGTGCAGTTAGCTGTGGCTTGCCCTGGTGGCGGAGATAGAAAAACATGGGCCGTTTGAAGATACGTTTTGGAGGTAATGGGCAAGACAGAAAAAAAAATTATTCTGGGAACATTAAGGTCAGAAGTGAGTAATAATTTCACAAAGGAGCTTATGCAACAGTCCATGGAGGGTCTGAATAACAGAAAAAAGGAATTTTAAAGATTCTCCAGTAGCTAATGAAGACTCGTGGAATTGAAGAAATTAAATGACACGCATCATCCTGACAAAAGGCTGTGGAGCTCCAACAGCCATTTGAGACCAAGAAGCAACTTCAATGATGTAAACCACTTGCCCAGGAAGGCAACAGAAATACAGAGGGGGCCCTGATCTATGATGACACTGGGAAGCCACCATGCCAGCCTGAACCACCTACCCCCAGGCTGCTTTAAGCTAGAAGGAAGTAAGCTTCTATTTTGTTTTAGCCACTGACTTCCAGACCTGCCCACTGGCAAACACAACTCCTAACCGATGCAGGAAGCTGCCCACGGTGCTGACCAAAACCCAAAGGAAGAGAGATCTCGCTACATACTCATTTCTGCTCACGCACTCTGCTTTACAGGCAGTCAACCAGGTGTCTCCTTTTGGTTGACTGGGTGCCATCTGAAGGAGACCTTTTCCCCTGTTGCTCTCTGAAACACTCTCAAAGCCAGAGTGAAATAACAATGGGGCACAGAGAGGTGGTGTCCTATGATATTTGTCATCATCAACTCTGACTCGGCGGAGGTTAGCATTGGCGAAGGCACCAAAAAATCACAGCGATGAAGAGAACATGGTGGAAAGGGGTGGGGGAAAGTAGGAACTGAGAAGCGTCAGCTCCCACAAATGCCAGGCGTCAACCAAAAGCGAAGAAAGTAAGGTGTTGCCTCCAAAGGTGGGGACGGGGACACCTTCATGAGCAGAACACAAAGAGAGCTCCAACCCAGCCCTGAATGGAAGGCATTCAGCCCGTGCCTGTCATCCTGTAAAGCCATAAAACCAGCTTCTCTGCTGAAGTCAAGGAAGTTCTGCAAGGGGCTTCTGAAGCCAGCTGCTCAGTGCCCCCCATCCTCTAAGTGAGGAAACTGAGGTCCAGACAGGGTAACGGCCTGACCAAAGTCCACACTGAAAATCAGTGGCACAGGACAGGAACCTGGGTCCCACGCTTACACACTTCTCTGTTGGTATACCACTTCCTCATGGATCGTGAGAATCCCCTTTTACCCAAGGCGGGGTCTGCAAACCCTCCTGGAGGGGGTCAAGTAGTAAGTTCTTTGGCTCTTTGAGCGAACTCTCAACTCTGCCATTGTTGGAGTAGGAAGGCACCCTAGACAATGGCAAATAAACGGGTGTGGCTGTGTTTCAACAAAATTTATTTACAAACACAGCTGGATTGGACCCATGGACCACAGGCTGCCGCCCTGGGACCTAAGTCATCGTATCCATGTGGTCCCCGGATCAGCGGCATCGGCAGCATCTAGAACTCGCTAAAACTGCACATCCTCAGTCTCTCACCTCCAAACCTAATGACTCATAAATGCCAAGGGTGACATCTAGAAATGTATTTTCGCGACCCCTCCAGATGATTCTGGCCCACACCAAAGTTTGAAAACCATCAGGCTCAAAAAGAATGTGAGCAAATCACTATCCTGCATGGCCACGCCTAGTACAGAGGCTGGTGCCTGTGACAGCAAATACTAGCTTCCCACCCCAAAAAATCTATTCTCTTCTTTCTTACTGTTAGAATCCCAAGTCTCACTTGGACTTAAGAGCCACCCAGAATAAAGCCTACATTTCTACATTTTTCAGGTTCCCTTATAGCTCGATTTTGCCGTAGAACTATATTCTGTCAAGTAAGGTGTAAGATAAGTAGTGAGTGGCAGCTCCTGGGGGACTCCATTAAAAGACAGCCTCTTTTTCCTCTTTTCTCTGTCTGAAATGTAGACCTCATGGCTGGAGCTCTGGCAACCATATTGAACCATGAAGTAGCCTTAGGAATAGAAGCTATCCAGTAAGGAACAACAGGAGAGAAGGAACTTTACCCTCCTCATTGTGTAGCCACCTTACAGGAATTGAGTGAGCTGTCGACAGGTTTCCTTTATGCAGAAATGAAATAAAATTCTGTCTCACTTAAGCCACTGTAATTTGTGTTTTCTACCGTAAGCCACCAGACCTAATTCAACTGGCTCATTGTCCAGTGAATATTTGTTGAATGAACACATCAGCTGCAAGCAAATTAGAAGAATCTGGATTGCAAGTTAGAGAAGATTTGATTAGGAGAAACAATTCTTCAAAGCAGAATGTTGCACAGAGGCCAAAATAAGAACTGCATTTGGTGGTGAAAACATTGGAAATTTCTACACATATGGGAGCCTTCATTTCTTGCACGGCCCAAAACCGGGCTGGAAATGGAAAAAAAAAACCCCTCCTCAGACTCCGAGAGGAAGAGGCCGCTGTATTCCTGACCCCACAGTCGCTTCACCCTGGAAGCCTCTCCTAATTAGAGCATTCCTAGCATTCTGGGGTTCTGTGTCTCAAAGCAATATGCATGGGATTGTTGTGTCCTGTGTCATTAGACTCACACTCATCTGTCACTTGGCAGTGATTCTCAAGTTACTTCTCAAGGAGAGAGCTCTGCTAACCCAGCTCAACTCTCAATCGATACTGTAGAACTAAACTAACTTCGTTGGTGAGCATTTTGTTTCACCCACTAGAACGGAAATTCCTTGAGAAGCTGGGACTGATTTTTCTGTTTCCACAACAACCCCCCCACTAGCCACGAGCTCTGCCCTGGTAGGCATTCTATGCTCCTCAGTGCGTCCCAGGCACTTCCCCTGCCTTGCCCACCTTCATGCATCAGAACAACTTCCCAAATGGCCTCTTTTCATCTCACTTTCTGGGGACTAAAGCCTGGCCTGATCCCCAAGGCCCTGCAACAGAGTCCTCTAACGTTTTCAGCAAGGACCTTAGGTATCAACCGGGAAAAAAAAAATGAATGGTTTGCTCTGTGTCACCCCCAAACCTACAACAAACCAATGCTTATTTCTACTGTTCATGCCTTTACATGCGTGTTTCTCAAGCTTTTATAACCCATGCCCCTTTGATACACTTTCAATAGGTTTTCAACAGCTTTACTGAGATCTAATTGAATCTACAACAAACTGTCCAAAATGAGAGCACAGAATTTGATGTTTGGATATATGGATATACCTGTAGAACCACCACCACAATGTCAAGGTAACTGGCATAGGAAAAAACCTTGCGTTTCTATGTGTTCCTGTGCATGTTTGTTTTGTTTATGGTAAGAAGACTAACAATTTAAGAGGACAGACCTCGTGTTAAGTGCATAATACGGATCTGTGGACCACAGGCACTGTATCTCTAAAACGAATTTGTCTTGCAGAACTGAAACTTCATACCAATTGGACAAGTCCCCAGTTTTCCCTCCTCTTGGCCCCTGATAACCATGGTTCTATTCTCTGCTTCTATGAGTTTGACAACTTTAGGTACCTTCTATGAGTAGAATCACACAATATTTGTCCTTCCAATGACTGGCTTATTTCACTTAGTGTAATATCCTCCAGGTTCATCGATGCTATCACAAATGACAAGATTTCCTTCTTTTTTTTTAAGGTTGAATAATACTCTATTTTATATAGAATATATACTTTGTATATATAGATAGTCCCTTTGCTTCATTCATTCACTCATTCATTCATTCATCTTGGTACACATTTTTTATTTGCATCTTTTGCCAATGTTACTTGAAATTTTCAAGATAATTGACACTGTGACTAAAACATATCAAGTCAGGTCAATGTTCAATGTTCAGCAGCTCCTACAATCAGCACCCCAGGATGGTGTCAACTGAAAATCTTTGCTAACGGTGCTATTCTCTGACTCTTGCTCAGTCTCTGGTTTCATTTTTTTGTTTTATTTTGTTTTAAGTTCATTTACTTAGTTTGAAAGAGAGAGAGTGTGTGAGCAGGGGAAGGGCAGAGAGAGAGGTAGAGAGAGAGAATTCCAAGCAGGCTCCACACTGTCTGCACAGAGCCTGATGTGGGGCTTGAGCCCACAAACCATGAGATCATGACTTGAGTCGGTGTTTAACTGACTGAGCTACCCAGGTGTCTCGCTCAGTCTCTTTTTTGACTCCAGAGACTAAAGCAGGGGAAAATCTCCACTGCTTTGGGGTAGAACTGATATCCAGCCAGGTGTTGGATGGCTGGAATCCATTCATCTGGTCAGTGCATCCATTCAAACTGACCAGCGCCCATGGCTGACCAATTGTTGTAACATATAAGGAGGCTCTCCACACAGCGTCTTACACAAAGCAAGAGCATAATAGATCTCGGGTGCAACTGTGAACTCAAGCAAGCCAGTTAAGTTCTGTGCTTCATTTTGAATAAATATATGCCTGCTGCTACCCACCTGGAAGCCTGCTGTGTGGAGGTACCCACATGAGACACAACCAGTTAGCAAAACAATGCACCCACAACTCACAGCATCTACCCTTATGACTTTCTATTTAGGGCTCCTTGTTCGAATCACGGTTTCTTTCTCCATCACTGCCCACCTCGCCAAGGTGGCTTCAGGATCCACCCACCCCCAAAGTTCATTTAAGGTTCGTTTAGATAGTTTAGAAGTTCATTTAGTAGCCTCTACATCCTAGGGTTTAAAAGAGTTCAGGGGGATCATGGATAGGAAGCAGCACCCAGTGTGGGGCGTGGTGGACAGCATGTTTTCAACAGTGTCAGTAATGATGGAAGATTTCATTGGCCACCAAGTAGAACACTAAACTGGAAAAGAGTTGGATGCACCATTTACTGGAACTTTGGCCCAAAGCAAGAGCATACAGCATGCTGAAAGCGACCTGCCCATTCCGTAAAGCCTGTTTCTTGAGACACCTCTTGGAAATGGATTGAGACATCCTAACTTCAACGGCCAGGAAATCAATTCTCCTGTCCTCCCAACACCTTCTATAGCCCCTCATGTGCCCACCCCATCTAAGAAGCTGAATGGAAATGTCCTTCAGGCTCTAGAAAGCAGAGGACACTCTGTCCTGCCGCAGGATTTCATATCTCCCAGTGTCAAAGCGGGAGCTTGACAGCCTTCGAAGTCTGGGATGTGTCTCCCTCTCTGTGCCTCTCAGGGGTCTTTACTTCTGCTACACTGCACTTCTGGGGAGGGTTTGCTGAATGCCAGCTCACAAAGCGGCCCCCGGGGTCCTCCCCAGATTCTGATCCTGTCTGTCTCATCATGTCCTTCTTCCAAAGAGATCACCAACTTATTTATCTCCCTGCCATAAAAAAGGAGAGAGGAAAGGAGTGGCAGACAGCGTCAAGGTTAGCCAACATTTGCCGAGTAAAAATGGTATGTCGAAGGAAGATGTGTGCTGTGCAAATACGGGGGGGGCGGGGGGTGGCATCGTCAGCAGAGTCAAAACTATGGGCCGTCGCATTTTCTCCACTGAATAACACCTCTCTCACAGTTGCTTATTCTGCTTATAAAAAGGATGAGCCACATGGGGCACCTGGATGGCTCAGTCGGTCGAGCATACAACTCTTGATTTCGGCTCAGGTCATGAACCCAGGATCGTGAGATCAAACTTCACATCAGGCTCTACACTGAGCACAGAGCCTGCTTAAGATTCTCTCTCCCTCTTCCGTTCCCTGCCTTGCTTGCGCTCTCTCTCTCTCTCTCTCTCTCTCTCTCTAACATAAAAAAAAAAAAGTGATGAGCCACAAAGAGACTAGCGTTCCCACCCAGGATCTATCACCTTGAGTCCTTGAGACAAGTGGCCGGACCAGGTTAAGCCTCCAGGTCATCCTCACGTGGGAGTAAGGATCAAATGAGAGAATGTGTGTGCACACAGTAGGCACGGAGCAAATGTCAGCTGTAACACTGATTAATAAAATCAGCCCATGGTAGCACACTACTCACAACAGCCGTAAGGTGCAAAGAACCCCGATGGCCATCAACTGATGACTGGATAAACACAATGTGGTCTATCCATCCAGTGGAATATTATTCAGCCTTAAAAAACAAAGAAATCCCATCACATCCCACAACATGGATGGACCTGGAAGACATTATGCTAAGTGCAGTCAGTCACAAAAGGACAAATAGTGTATGATTCCACTTATATGAGGCACCTGGAGTCATCAGATTCATGGGCACAGAAAGTAAAGTGGTGGCAGCCAGGGGGAGGGAATGGAGACTTGTTTAATACAGACAGGGTTTCAGGGGTGCCTGGGTGGCGCAGTCGGTTAAGCGTCCGACTTCAGCCAGGTCATGATCTCGCGGTCCGTGAGTTCAAGCCCCGCGTCAGGCTCTGGGCTGATGGCTCAGAGCCTGGAGCCTGTTTCCGATTCTGTGTCTCCCTCTCTCTGCCCCTCCCCCGTTCATGCTCTGTCTCTCTCTGTCCCAAAAATAAATAAACGTTGAATACAGACAGGGTTTCAGTTTTACAAGACAGAAGGTTCTGGAGACGGATGGTGGTACCACAGTGAGTGTACTTAATGCCACTGAATTGTACACTTAAAAATTACTAAAATGGTTAAAAGGTACTGGGAAGGCCTGAAACAACCTCCAGATTTTGGCAGAGAAGTCGGGGGAACACATTCCAGGGCTCTTCCTCTTTACCTCCCACTCTGAGTTCCAAGATGATGGGGAAAGTGGCCCTCACCAAAATACCCACTCAGCTAACCAAAAAAACAAGCCTCAAGTCAGCAATGGACAATGCAGATCACAATCAATCAAGGCTGGAGAGGGGGTGTTCTAAAACCAATGACCGTCATTGGACACTCACAGGGATGGCTCAGGACCCCTCAAGAAAATCAGTTAAAAAACAAAACTTTAGCCTATAGACCCTCAGGTTGCTTCCTGAAGAGTATAAAGAGGGCAGCTTTGATCTCAGAAAAGGAAGAAGAGGGTGAACAAGCTATGCTCAGCAACCAAGGGACAGTTCCTATGTTAGCAGAAGAAATGCCCGCAGGTAATAACAATAATAATATGAAGCAGGTATTGGGCACCAGAGACTTTAAATACATGCCCCTAATTGTGATAATAACCCTGAAAGGTAAGTACAGTCATCTCCACCTCTCGGGGCCTCAGTTTTACCTGATGGTAGTGCTGACCTCATAGGGAAGCTGTGAGGGCTAAACCAGATCCCCTGTGGCTAAGCATGGCATTCAGGAAGCTCTGAGGACACTGGCAATAACAGCAGTGAGTTCAGACAGCTTGCTCTCTGCCCCCTTCTAAGTGGTCTGCTGAAAGTGAGCAACTCTCTACTCAAGGCATTTCCTGCAGCTACAAGGAAGGATGAGGACCCCTGGGGAACCCTCAGTTTACCCTTTCCCGGAAGTTTTCCCTGATTTCCCCAAGACTGGGCCTTGACCCCTTCCCCTGACTACCCTAGTCCCTATGCTTCCCTCTATCCCACTATTTGACAGACTGTGTTGTAATGTAGTAAGTGCTGACTTGTATGTCTTCCACAAAATATACCTAGAGAGTGGGAACAAATTTGTGCCCAGCCTCCAGCACCACCACACTCCCTAGCATTATATATTTGGTAGATGAATAGATGGACAGAGAGACAGATGTATGTGAGGACGGATGGATGGACGGAAGAATAGATGGACAACGCATGGATGGATGGATGGATGGGTGCATGGATGGATAAAAGGAAGGAAGGAAGGAAGGATAGATGGGTATGTGGGTAGATAGATGGATGGAAGAATAGACAGAAGGATAGAAGGATGGATGGAAGGAAGGAAGGAAGGAAGGAAGGAAGGAAGGAAGGAAGGAAGGAAGGGAGAGGGAGAGGACAGGAAGGAAGAAGGAAGAATGGATGGAAGGATAGATGGATGGAAGGAAGGAATGGATGGGTAGATTGGTAGGTGGATGCATGAGCATTATATACTTGGTAGATGAATAGATGGACAGAGAGACAGATGTATGCGAGGACGGATGGATGGACGGAAGAATAGATAGACAACGCATGGATGGGTGCATGGATGGGAGACCTAGGGAGACCTATCTCTCACTGGATCCCCTGGCTAAAAACTCACACACATTCTCTCTCTGGCATACACACTCCTTTTCTATGCCTTTCTTCATCCCTTGGACTTAATAGGACACTTGCATTTGGACCTTGTTCTGAAGCTTCGTCTCTTGTGCTTCAAAAGACCCTTGCATAGGGGGCTTTTATCTGCCCCCCAAAAGGCAGGAAATAAATTCTTACCTTAATTCCACATAAAATGTCCAAGACAAATTCACACTCATCTTTGAATGAAGAAAGGCTGGGAGGCTAGGCTGTCCCAGCGGTGCAGCCACGAGTGTGTTTTGACAAGTTATCTCCTCATAAACACACGGGTTTATCTCATGCTAAACAATTAGACGCGCCATTTAGGCAAAGGAAAAAAATATATTGCACATTTTCTACACAGTCTGTTAGTGTCCATGCCAATGACACAAGCTTCTCAACACAGGGCTGATGTTAAATAAACCAGAAAAGCAAATGTTTATTGCAACACTTGGAACACACCATCCATTTGCTGCATTCCCAGAGGGCTGCGCGGGAAGACTGCGGGAAATGAGGAGAGGAGGAAGAGCCCACAAGAAACACAGTGGACCGGGACAGGCAGGGATCGAAGTAGGGGGCTTGTGAGAGGCCAAAATTATCCACGGGCTGAGCTAGTGATCCTCACCCGGGGTTAGTTTGGCCCCCAAGGGGCGTTTGGCAGTATCTGGAGACAATTTGAGCATCCTAAGTTGAAGGGTGCTACCAGCATTGATAGGGTGGAACCCAAGGACTCTGCTAAATGTCCTACAATGCACAGGACAGCCACCTCTTGCACCCTACAGCAAAGAACGACGTGCACCTAAATGTTGTAATGTCAAGGTCAAGAAACCCTAGGCTGAGAATAAGGCAGGTGCAAGCCAGCTGTGCTGCTCACAGGCTGTGTAACTTGGGTAAGCTGCTGTAAGTCTCTGGGCCACAGATGAACATGACAGCAACCAGTGGGGGAAAGTAAATGAGACAGGAGTGGTGTAATCCACACACAAGTAGGCGCTTCAATGACCATGAGCCTCTTTCATGCACTCAGCCCTGCCCCCGCCTTCCCAAAGCTTATTTGTTCATTAATTCACACCCTCCTTTAATCAGTATGTGTTGAACATCTACTATGAGTATAGACCTGGGCATTTCGACAGTAGACAAGCAAGGCAGGATCCCTGCCCTCGTGGAAGGAACACCCAAGCAGGGGAAGGAGGCAATCGATGATGCCGAAACCAAACTTCTGGTTAACGCCATGAAGGAAAATTACAGGTGTTAAGAGATGCATCATCTCTAGGGAGGTCAGGGGAAGCCTCTCTGAGGAAAAGACACCAGAGAGCTGAAGGCAGCAGGAGCTAACAGTGAAAAGAGATACTTTATTTTATTTTTTTAAATTTTCATGTATGTATGTAGGTATGTATTTTTGCTGGTTCTAGGCTGAGGGAACAGAATATGTGAAGACTCTAAGAACACAAGGGTGTGTTGGGAACTGGCAGAGAGCCAGTGTAGCGGAGCACAGCTAGCAAAGGGGAGAGGGGTAAGAAGGGTGGGGCTGTGAAGGTCAAGAGGAGGCACCTGGATTCCAGCCAAGATGTAGTGAGAAGCCTCTGGAGGCTATCAAAGAGGGCAGTGACCTGACTGCAGTGGGAAAGACCGAGTGGAGAGGGATGGAGGTGGGAACAGGGAGACCAGGTGGAAGGTGACACCAGAGGTCCAGGGAAGTGGATATGGTAGTGGTGGCAGGGGAGATGGGGAGGAATTTGAGATACATTTTTGAAAGACAACAACTATAAATAGCACTAGACTAGGTATGAGGGAAGAGAGAAAGGAGATATCTCACTGTTCACTGGGTGCTCAGGCTGTGTGACCAGGGTTAAAAGCCAGGAACAGAAAACACACACACCGTGTTCAAATGGTCCAGTATTTACTTACAGCAAGAGGAGAAAGAGAATGTAAAAGATCCAATCCCTTGCAATATGTCAATCCCCACGGCCAGGGGATCCACGCCAGAGCTGATGCTGCTGTGTGGTTGCATATACCCCACTTCAGGCTGCAGGAACAGATCCCAATCCCTCCCCACTGGGAACAAATATAGCAGTGGGGGGTGGCCGGGTGGCAAACGACACACATGCATAAGCAGAACTGAGAAGTGCACATCAAGCCCAGAACAGAGGAAGATACACCCAAGCAAGGAGACAAACCCAACATAGGCTGTAAGGGCTCTTTATCTCGTTGCGAGAAAATGTTCCAGGCCCAAGGCCACTCTTACGCAGCCATGCAGGAGTAGTGCAAGCCACGCAGGACTGCCTTTCCCAGCAGCAAAAAAAGGACAGCTCCCACATGTCCGGCTTACGCAGCTGGATGAATGGTGGGTGCAATTATTGAGCAGAGAAAAAAACTTGAGAGCAAAGAGTTGGAAGCGGGAAGTAAGAGGAAAGACCATCAAGAAACAGTATCTATGGGTTGCCTCCTCCCCTGACCACCCCCTCCTCTCCCTCTTCCCTTATCACCCTCTCTTCTCCCTCCTCCTTGACCCTCCCCTACTCTCCCTCCTCCCTGACCACCCCCTCCACTCCCTCCTCCCTTATCACCCTCTCCTCTCCTTCCTCCCTGACCACCCCCTCCTCTCCCTCCTCCCTGACCACCCTCTCCTCTCCCTCCTCCCTGACCACCCCCTCCTCTCCCTCCTCTTTGACCCTCCCCTACTCTCTCTACTCCCTGACCACCCCTGCTCTCCCTCTTCCCTTACCACCCTCTCCTCTCCCTCCTCCCTGACCCCCCCTTCTCTCCCTCCTCCCTTATCACCCTCTCCTCTCCTCCTTGACCCTCCCCTACTCTCCCTCCTCCCTGACCACCCCCTGCTCTCTCTTCCCTGACCACCCTCGCCTCTCCCCCCTCCCTGACTATCCCCTATCCCCTCTCCTCTCTTTCCCTAAGCTCAATGGCAATGTTCTCAACTCCAGCAGCCCTGGGATTTCAAGAGCAACTTCTTCCTGACAGATAGCCAGAGAGCCTAACTCTTCACGCTCGGCTAGAGGCGGTCCCCCAGCCCTCTCCTTGACAAGGGCCCCAGAGACGCCGGCAATGCTTTCTGGGTACCCCAGCTGCTTCCCTGCCACCAGGAAATGCCTCCAACTCAGGCCCCTGCATCTGTTTACCAAACATTCCCGTAGCCTCACTACTCCTGGTATGATCCACGGACCAGCAGCACCGCATCTCCTGGGAGCTCCTTACAAATGCAGAGTCTTGGACTCCATCTCAGACCTGCTGAACCAGAATCTGCATTGGAACCAGATCCCAGAATCCTGAGCATATTCAAGTCTGAGAAGCGCTGGACTACAGCTCGGAAGCCAGCCATCTATAACGTTCCTGTATGTCAGGTGTTTGTAATTATGGTAAAAAATGCTACCGGCGTGGCCTGAGATGATTTGTTCTTAAACTCCAAGCACCGCCTGGGGCCCAGGATCCTGGTGACATGGAGAGATTTACGAATTTCCCCCTCTTGTGTTGTCTAACCACTAATCATCAGATTTCCCAGGTAGTAAATTTTAAGCAGGTCCTTCTCTTCCCCCTGCTCCCGTCTGGCCCTCCGTGGCTCCGATCTGAGATTTCGTGAACTGGCTCAAATTGCTGGGCCTGTGCGTTAGCCAGCTCTGCAGGCTGCCTCACACGCAGACCATCTGGGCCCTAACAAGAAGACACGTTCCAAGTGCCCTCTTTCCTTCATTTGTTTTTCCCAGGGGCTGTTTCCCCTCTAAGAAGTCAGCTCCCTTCAGTCTCTTTGGGTCTGTCCTCCTCTGCGTCTGGGGGAGCCGCTGACATCAACGTGGGTGTCCCCTGCGAGCCCGGGGCGTGGACATCGTGGGGATTCCATGTCCTCCCCGAGTGAACACTGTCATCTATCCAACACTTGCCTGGTGTGAAGCGACAGGCAGTTATCGATCAGAAGGGGAAATGTAGCACGTTGGAACTGGGAAATCAGCTGAACTGACTGTACATGAAACAATCATGCCAGGCACACGGTCAAGGGAGAACTCAGGATCTGTGGTCAGAGGTTTTGTAAAAGCATAATCATGCAGATCCGTACAGGTGGAGATACTCTAAAAATTACATGAGTAGAAATGTAGTGCTGTAAATTTACCAGCTCCGGGAGCACATGCCGTTGTCAGTCACTTGGACCCAGAGCCAGGGGAGGTGAGGGGAGAACCATAATGGGTCTACACTCTGTAACTACAATATAGTCAAGCAGGGTCGTTGGAATCTGACCAGATGAGGCATGGGTCTCCCCAAGAAGAAGGACATGTGTCTCTTCTGGTTGCCTCGACATGAACAGCCCCTCCTCACAATGTGGACATTACACAGAGCGTAACTTCAAGTGCGTTAGGAGGTCAATGTCGGAGTCCACAGTGTTATCACAAGCTGTGCCTTCAGGGAGGGGCTGACTTGGAACATGGGAAGGTGTTAAATAGAGGGCCGATGACAGTGTCACCAGGCAGGGCTGGGGCAGTAAACGAGAGGGATCTACCAAGCCTGTAGATCAATGACCCCTGAGATCATTCTGGATGAGGTACCCAGCCACTGTTTCTGTTGCTGGCACGGTCCTAAGCACCTGCCCTACCTGTCAGTGCAGCTGCTTGGAAGGTAACCCTAGACAAAGAATGGGAGTTGACATCAGCCATGGGGCTAAATATTTTACATGGATCCCCTTTGTTTCATTCTTCAGGCACTTCTTTTCTCTCATTTTTTCTTTCTTGCTTTCTTGCTTTCTGGAAGCTTAATCACATTTATTCGTTTGTTTGCTTATGTTTAATTTTATTTTATTGTGGAAGGAAGACTTCACATGAGACCTATCTCTTAAGACACTTGAACTACACAGCATAGGATCACCGGCTGCAGGTAGAACGTATTCACCTTGCTTAACTGAAACCTTATTCCCATTGATGAGTAACTCCCCGTCTTCCCCTTATCCCAGCTCCTGGCAACCATCATTCCACTCTCTCAATCTATGACTTCGATAGAATAAAAATCTATTTTATTAAAAAAAATTTTTACTATTTATTTTTGAGAGAGAGAGAGAGCGACAAAGTGAAAGCAGAGGAGGGGCAGAGAGAGAGAGAGAGCGAGAGAGAGGGAGGGAGACACAGAATCCGAAACAGGCTCCAGGCTCTGAACTGTCAGCACAGAGCCCGATACGGGGCTCGAACTCAGGATCGGCAAGATCATGACCTGAGCCAAAGTCGGATGCTGAACCAACTAAGCCACCCAGGCACCCCTATTTTATTTTACATTGTTCAATGCTGATTTATCTTTGTTGGGGGTGGGGGGGCAGAGACAGAGGGAGACACAGAATCTGAAGCTCCAGGCTCTGAGCTGTCCGCACAGATTCCACACAAAGTTTCAACTCACCAACCATGAGATCACGACCTAAGCTGCACACCCAATGGACTGAGCCACCCAGGTGCCCCTGACTTCGACTATTTTGGATACTCCATATAACTGGAATCATGCAGTGTTTGTGACTGGTTTGTCTCACTTAGCCTAACGTCCTCCGGGTTCATCCAAGTTGGCCCACTGCAACATTTCCTTTTTTTTTAAGGCTATTATTCCATTGTATGTTTATACAACACTCTCTTTATCCATTCATCTACTTAGGACAATTCTTCAGTACTTTTACCTGTCCCCAGTGCACAGATGAGGACACAGAGGCTCAGGGAGGACCAGAAGTTCACCCCCCTGAGCAGTAGAGCAAAACTTCAAACCAGGCGGCCTGACTCCAAAGCCCACACTTCGACCACTTTGTAGAACAATCCCCAGAAAGACCAATGTGCCACGGGTTCCTGATCAGAAGGTGACAATCCCTTTATCTGGGGGCTGGGGATATCAGTGGCCCCCTCACAAAGTCCAGGTCAGTCTAGCATTATCATAACAGACAAAGGTGTGTCAAGTGATGCCCTGTGCGGCCGGCCAACCCCCTGTTGTAGGAACTTGGAGGCGTGTGCACATTCCCTCGCCCCCAGTTCTGCACCCTCCATATGCAGCACGAGGACAGGGTAAATTGCAGCATGGGTAAAAGGGAAGAGTAAATTGCAGAGTCCAGCTTACCTGAGGGGGGTTAGAGGGCTTAGCAAAGGAAAACAGCACATAAAATTTTATGGCTGCTGGTTGAGGCCGGTTGTAAAACCTCTGATTCTCAGCCTTGGCCGCACCCTGGAACCACCCAGGGAGCTTTAAAAACTATTGATGTCTGGGTCCCACGCTCAGAGATTCTGATTTGATTGGTCCATACTGTGGCCTGGCTGTAGAGAGGTTTTAAGTTTCCCCAGGTGATTCTAATATGCGGCCAAGTTCAAGAACCACTAGGCTTACCCCCTCTGGGGTCTCAGGACACATTTGAGTGGGTAGCCTTCTGGACCAGGGTGGGGCCTCTCAAGTAAGTGGCCTGTGGAGCCCCAACATCTGAGTTGCCCGGGGGTCTGGTCAAACACGCCCATCCCTGGGTCCTCCCCCAAGAAATTCAGATTCAGTGTTTGTGGGGAATGGCTCAGGAACCTGCACGTTTACAAGTGTGCCGGGCAGTCCTAACACACACTGGAGCTTGGGGCCCCCAAGACTTGAGCACAGGCCGAGTCTGAAGCTGGTCTCCATCGCAGAGGCTTGGGGACGCAGAGAAAAAATGAGCTGTGGCAGATACAAGGAAGGACTGAGGAAACGCAGGGATGAGACCCCATATGGCTTGAGCACTCCCGACACCCAGGGAGGGAGAGAGTTGAGGGGCTCACACGCATGGCCCAAGGGAAACAGACAAAAACGTTCAGACAGGTGCTTCCAAAGACTCAGGGGCCGCCTCCTCCCACACTGATGTCATACAGGGTTGGTCTGGGAAAAGGATTCTGAAGCCGGGGGAGGTGACGGAGGCCAAGAAGTCCTAGCCTTGAGGGTCTCTTGTCCCGTGTCATCCTGAGTCTGGGGTCTGGCAAAGCACAGAGGGTTGGTCTTCCTCACCCCCAGAACTAATATTGCACTAACAAACTCCCAAGCTGCTGTCTGAAGACAAAAAAAGGAGGGGGACCAGAGGGGGAAATGGATCATAAACAATACTAGGCATGCTTCATCCAAACTAAAATTTTCTGCAAAGGGTACTATCAAGAAGTGAAAAGACAACCCACAGAATGGAAGGACATATTTGAAAATCGTATATCTGCTAAGAGTCTATTATCCAGAACATATAAAGAACTCTTACAACTCAATAAGAAAAAGAAACGATCCAATTAAAAAACAGGCAAAGGAATTCAATAGACTTTTCTCAAAAGGCAAAATACAAATAGCTCATGAGAAGACAGATGCCCAAGGGCACCTGAGTGGCTCAGTCAATTGAGTGTCCAACTCTTGATTTCATCTCAGGTCATGATCTCATGGTTTGTGGGTTCAAACCCCGCATTGGGCTCTACACTGGCAGTGTGGAACCTGCTTGGGATTCTCTCCCTCTCCCTCTCAAAATAAATAAATAAACTTAAAAAAAGAAAAGATGCTCAACATTGTTGGTGATAAGGGTGGTGCACCCCCGCATCCACCTCAGCATTATCCACAAGAGCCAAGATACAGAAATAGGCAGAGTGGCTGTCGATGGAGGAGTGGGTAAAGAAAATGGAATATTATTTAGACCTTAAAAGAGGGGAAATCATGCCATTTGCAACAACATGGGTGAACCTGGAGGAAATTATTCTAAGTGGAATAAGCCAGACACAAAAAGACAAGTATTGCTTATAGATGAAATCTAAAATAATAATAATAATAATAATAATAATAATAATAATAAAAGCTAAATTCACTGTGACAGAGAGTAAAAATGGTGGTTACCAGAAGCTAGGGTGTGGGAGAAAGGGGGAGAGAAAGAAAGAAGGAAAGAAGGAAAGAAGGAAAGAAGGAAAGAAAGAAAGAAAGAAAGAAAGAAAACAAAGACAAGACAAGACAAGACAAGACAAGACAAGAAAGGAAGTCTGTAGGTAGGTGGGCAGGTGGAGGGGACCGGAGGGAGGGGAAATGGGGAGTGGGTATGTGTAACGGGCACAGAGCTTCGGGTCTGCAGGATGAAGAATGGCTATGGACGGCTGGTGGGGGTGGTTGCACAGCAACACAATATACTGGATACCTTGGAACTTTACACATAAAATGGTTAAGATGGTAAGTTTTACATTCTGTATATTTTACTACCATAAAAAATGGGACCGAAAAAAAAAAAAAAAGCCCTCAGCCCTGACCTTGCTGGCTGTAGGACATTACATTGGCCGTCTCATCTCCCCATGCCTCAGTTTCCTATTCTGTATATTGCGGGAAACATTAGTGCCCAGTACCTGGCACACAGTAAGCATCTAGTAAGTGCTGGCGATTGTTATTTTCTCAACCACCCGCAATCGGGCGAGGAAACTGAGACCCAGAGAGATGACGAGACCAGTCTCGGGTCCCGCGGCCAGCATGTGCAGATCTAGGCTCTGCATGAAGGCAGAGGGACTCCAGAAACTGTTCTTAGCCACCGTGCTTCTATAAGGACAGTGTGAGAACTCAAACAACATGAAGAAGTCTGTCCCAAGACCCACGTGCAAAGGCAAAACAGGTGCCCGGTGCGCTGCCCTGAGAAGGCACAGAAAACTCCGGAGGCTGCTCACGCTGGCACACGGAGCAGAAAAGACCACAGACTGTCCCAGCTCTGCACTTGGGACGTCAGTTAGCAAAGTGGGGGGAGGATCCCACGCCCACAGGCCTGGCTCTGAGTCACCGGGAGGAAGTCTCTCCTGCTGTTTGTTTGTATCTACCCTCTCCGCCGTTGGGCACTGTGAGACTTTGCGGAGTACCTCCCGGCGGGATCCGGTGGGCCGTGGAGGTGGGCTGGGACCCGAAAGCCATCCACAGGAGTGTGTCTGCGAAGCAACATCTGCTGCACCCGCCCCACAGAACTGCGAGCCACGGTCCAAGTTCGTGTGCAGCGACAAAGGTGGGGACTTGGCGGGGGGGGGGGGGGGGGTCTTTCTGCTCTGCAAAGAACAGGTGTTGGTGGCTGCCCCAAGAGCTAGGACCTAGATCTTCCCTGGGTGAGAGATGCGTTTAGTGCAAATTTGGTTTCAAACTATATTCATGTCACAGCCCATCTGGAACATTCTTTGGGGTATCGCTCTGAGAAAGACAAAAAGGAAAAGACACACGCTCTCACTGTGCCCGTGGTCTGGAGGAGAAAGAGCTGCGGGCACAGAACAAACACAATGTGTGGGTCTGGGAGAGTGGAGTTGAGAGGACTATGGTCGGTCTGTTGTCCGTCTGTCATCGGTCTCTGAGCCCCCGCCTCAGTTGCTCAGGCCAGACACTTCAGAGCGTCTCCGACTCCTCCCTTCCTCTGGCAGCTTGCATCCCATCCACCAGCAAATCCACCCAGCACTCAGCACAGCCACTAGCACCCTGGTGCATGCCATCTCACCTCTCCCCAGATGAGCATTCTGTTTCCACTTTTGCCCTACTGCAATCTAATACCGACAGAGCAGCCACAATCGCCCCACCTCCCTTATAGGCCCCAAACCCTGCAATGGTTCCCCAGGCAAGACCTCACCCCATCCCACAAGGTTCTCTACAATCCAGCTGGCCTCCAACTACCCTTCTGCTATCATTTCCTCTCCCAAGCGATCCTGGCCTGAATGGTCTCCAAACACACCTGAAATGCCCCCCCCCCCACCTCAGGGCCTTTGCACGTGCTGTTTTCACTTCTCAGAATGCTCTTGTGAACAGTGTACTCCCTCACCTCTTTGGAGTCTCTATTCAGATATCATCTTCCTTGACATCATATTTAAAACTGCAGCCTCATGTCTGACATTCCTTGTCTCTAAGGTGAACATGTAATTGTCCAAACTAACATGTTTCTGAGACTATCAATAATCACCCTGTAACAGACCTAACCTGGGACATGATCCCAAACCTCCCTCCCTGGTTCATTTTTCTCCATAGCAATTATAAGTTTTTAAACTATAGATTTTACTCATCGGTCTTGTTTATTTTCTGCCTCTTCCCCCTCAAGAAGGGAGGCATCATCACAGCAGGGATTTGTGCCCACCTTGCTCCTTTCCCCCACACATAGTAGCTGCTCAATAAACATTTGTTGAAGGAGAGAATGAATGGGCATCAGAAGAGTTCCCAACCCAAAGGGTGGGTCATGTCAGAGGAGTCTTCTGGAAAACGTAACACCTTGAAGGGCAAACAATGTAATAGTTACATGGAGGGGGAGGCGGGTCGGGAGGAGGGAGAGGAGGAGGAGGCAAGAAGAGGTACCAGCTGGGCAAACGTGTGGTATTAACAACAAACACAACCACCGACAGAAACAATAACGGCGGCAACGTATCCCGGGGGCTTTGCTCTGCTCCTGACACCGTACTAAGCATCTGTCGTGCATTGCCATAGTTAGTGCATGTAACCCACACGCGGGGTCAGCGTTGTTACGATCCTCACTGATGAAATGGAGGGCCCAGAGATTGAGGAGCGTGTCCAAGGTCATGAAGCTAGCAAGTGGGGATGAAACCAGGCAGCATGGCTGCATGGATTAAGTCGAGGAGATGGACAAAAGATACTTCGGGGAAAAACAGCAGCCTAACCAGTGCATGGAGTCTCAGGAACGCATCCAAAAGCTCTCCAGAGTCTGAGCTGAAGAACACGCCCAGGGTCTGGGAGAGAAGGGAAGCAGCTGGATGGGTACCAGGTTTCATGCCTTTGCAGTTTCGGGGACCTCTGGAATCCAGCATTCTGAGGCTCCAGAACTGGGATGCCACGTCTGGTAACACCCGTAAGGTTTTCCCAAACATTCCCACATGTCACTGCGTTGAGGGGACTGGAATCGATCTACGGTGTTCAGACGCACCCAGCAGGCCTATTACCCACCGGAAAAGCTGGAAGACGTCGCTCTTGGTGGCTGGCTTGCTGAGGCCATCCTCTCCCCTCGCAGAGTAGCCTGCTCATTGGGAAGCGAGCTCAGGGATGAGGTTTCAGGCTTGCAGGTCATAGCGCCGTGGCTAAGGGGACCAACTGACATGACTCTGGTTGTTCTGCCCTTCGGTGCTCCAGACCTCCAAACAGGTGTGAGCAACCACGCCTGCTCCAGCATCACCAACAGGGACCATCCGCTATGGGGGGGGGGGGGGGGGCGGGCAGTGCACACAGTGGCCAGGAACTCGGGCCCAGATCGGACAGCTCTGCCCCTGGCTGCCCTGGGATCCAGGAGAAGACACGTGTATCCCTAAGCCCCTGTTTTCCTCATCGGCACCAGGGGGATGTGATGAGGCTTGATTAAATCACAGTGATGGTTTCCTAGGGGCACGTGTGTGTCAACACTTGCAAAGTTGGACAATTGTGCCTCAGTAAAGCCGTTACAATTGCAGACTTTAAATCTTAATGATAATGAGCTTATTCCAGTACCTGAAACATCTTCATTCTACGTAAGATGTTGATTTGTTGTCGTCAGTAGCATGGGACGGGCACCTCAGAACTTTACCGGCCGAGCGTCCCAAATGGTGTTGGAGAAACGGCAGCCCTATCTAATCCTCATGGCAGCACCACCAGTCAGCTCAATCCCCATTTCACAGAGGAACAAAGTGAGGCTCAGTGGCCATGTTCGAGGATGTTCTAAATTTTTTTTAACGTCTACTTATTTTTAAGAGAGAGAGAGAGAGAGAGAGAGAGAGTGAAAGCAGGGCAGGGGCACAGAGAGAGGGAGTCACAGAATCTGAAGCAGGCTCCAGGCTCTGAGCTGTCAGCACAGAGCCCGACACAGGACTCGAACCCATGGACCGTGAGATCGTGACCTGCCCTGAAGTCCAGCATTTAACCGACTGAGCCACCCAGGCGCCCCACAGAATGTTCTAGAACAAAGTCCTGTTTCTAGCATGTACTAGTGACAGACGATGTAAGGCGTAAAAGAAGAAACCAAAACAGGGCTGCAAAGTAAGGTGCCGTGAGGGAGGCAGCGATCAGCACCAAAGATTCTCCGAGCGCTGGACGGGTCCCCAGGTCCTGAAGGTACGTCCTTAGGGAGAAGGCAGCCTGGACCCCCAGTTCTCTGTTCCGTCACTACTGCCCTGCGGAGGCACCGCCACAGACCGGGACTGCTCCCTCTCTCTGCGTGCAGCCGCCACAGAAACCTACCAACCCACCTTGCGGTGGGCTGATGGAGTCCCCTCCTATCGCCCTAGGGAGAGGTGCCCATTGACAGACTCTCATGACGCTGGTTCTGCACGGCAATCCCACATGTTCCGTCATGTTCCATTGTGCCTTTGGAGTCTCCCGTGCCCTCTGTCTTCCCCAGCCGTGGCTAACGACAGCATTAACAATGACCACACAGCCTCACGCTCACAGCTTGTCATTCTAACGACAAGGCATTCATGGTGCCTGAAATGTGGTCTGTACCTGTGCCCCTCCCTGACTGCCCGGTAGCCATTTACTGAGGACCTGTCATGGGCCAGGCTCTACCACAGGGCTGCAGATGTGAAGATAATTAAGGCACACAATGCCCATGCCTCTGGGAACTTCAATTCTCGCGGGGACGGGAGGGGAGGGACAAGCGGACTAAAGCAAATGTGGGGACGTCACAATATGATAAAGGTTATGAAGGAAATGAAGTGTTGACGGACAGAGTGAGATGGGAGAGCTTAGCAGATGCTCTGAGAAGGCCTGCAAAAGAGTTGAGAAACTCAATGTTTCAAGGAGGAGGGAAGCCCCTGGGGTCAGAGGGTTCTGGAAAGAAATGACAGAAGACCACGGTGATGCCGGAATGGCGTAAGCATCGTGATGCTTACGTGGTTTGTATCAGAGAACCCCGGGTTCAGTTCCTGACACAGCTACCTAGCAGCTTATATGAGCTCGAGCAAGTTACCCTCTGTACCATATTCCTGTGGTTCTTTTTTTTTTTTTTTAATTTTTTTTCAACGTTTATTTATTTTTGGGACAGAGAGAGACAGAGCATGAACGGGGGAGGGGCAGAGAGAGAGGGAGACACAGAATCGGAAACAGGCTCCAGGCTCTGAGCCATCAGCCCAGAGCCTGACGCGGGGCTCGAACTCACAGACCGCGAGATCGTGACCTGGCTGAAGTCGGACGCTTAACGGACTGCGCCACCCAGGCGCCCCTTCCTGTGGTTCTTAAATAGCAAACGAGGTTCCTAATGGCACCCAACTCCTTGAACCATTGTGAAGATTGATCTAGTTAATTCAAGTGAGGTGCTTAAAACACAGCATGTAGTAAGTGCTCAATAAATGTCAGCTATTATTTTTATCACGCCCCTGCCTGGTTGCCAGGATTCAATACCAAAGAGTATGTCCAGGGCTAAGCGCTTAGATCTGATTCAACCTCTGCGCGATTTCCCATTGAGTTTCTTGTTGTGCTTCTTAGTTACAAGGCAGTCAGCAAATATTTGTTGAATGAACAACAAATAAGTGAATGAGGGACTTCCTGATTACCTTATCTTTAAGCCACTGAAATGCACCATCAGGCCAGCCTGACCATCAAGGTTTCCCTTTGTAAGCAATGTGATCTGGCCTGGAATTTTGCGTTCCTGCAACCGACAGGAAAGAAAGGTGGAAGGGAGATGGTTATTAGCCACTGTCTCTGCAAACACCAAGCCATCTGCACCCCGTTACCTAAGCACAGACCTCTGTGGGCGCCGAACTTCAGAGCCCTGAAAGTTGGAAGGGATTCCGAGCTTGGATCCCTCGGGCTAGGCTATTCTTGGAAGCTGAGTGCCGTGCCTGCCACAGGGAGGTGAGTCATGTGCAGGGTAAAGGCTTGATGGATTTCTCCGCAGCAGCAGCAATCTATCAGGGCAGATCTATAGGCCACAGAGCACCAGAACACGAAGTGGGGGGGTGGGGGTGGGGAGACCCTGATCCGATGCTGCTAAAAACAATACCACCCTGCCTACATCCTTGCACTGTTTCCAGGTAACGCCAGGGACCCCCTCACCAGGCAAATGCCCACCCCAAGGAGGCCAAATGCGGATCTGTGACATACTGTTCCCCCATTATATATACATGCAGTCCTCCGAACAGCTGGTAAAGTGTGTGCCCAGCCACATCTCCACCCTCCGGGCCCGAGTAGCCATTTGTGAATCCCTGTCATGCGGCTTCTATCCTGTGAAGGTCCTCACTTCCCTGGGGGACTCGGAGTTCTTGGAAGGTCTTTTACGCAGAGTTCACCGTTGCTCATAAAACTGAGTTGTGACTGGAGGCGGAATAACAGGGGTCTTACTTCATTTTGTTTTTGCAATGTCCCAACCGTGGAAGAGAGGGACGTGCCATGAATGGCTTAAAAATCCAGTGACATAAATAGCCACTATGGGGCAGTTCCCTGACATTCCGTGAGCTTGGTCCTGGGTTCAGCGCCAGGCAACCCCACCGCCCTTGAGGCTTCGCGCACTCCTTACAAGGGACAGCAGGCTGGGACCTGGGACGGACTGGGAGGTGGCACACCACCGATGAGTCCCACTTTCCTGGTGTCCTTTGTTCTTCCCAAACTGCCTGGTGACGCGTCTCTGAAGTCAGCCTCCGGTGGCACTTCTGAAGTTGTGCTCCTTACATATGCTCCCGGAAAGTTGTTCCAAGTGAAAGCAGCTTAATTAAAACCACATTCCATCAAACTGTCACTTTGTTTATGAAAAAGCGTCGAGTGGCTGGAAATGGCAGGAACAAGCACGGAAGAGAAATGCTCCAGATTTGTTCTGATTAAAAGTGCGATCGAGGCATTAAGAAAGCAAGCCCGTGAACCCAGGGGGCCCCTGAGCCCGACACTCCACTCCGCCATTTCCGAATACAACCGAGGACACTTGTCAACACAAAGAGAACTTTTCCCTGCCTAGAGAGGGTCTCCGCCTTCATGAAGACAAAGCGTCCAGCCGGGACTGGTTAATTTCGAAGGGCAACATACCTGAGAGGCGCTCGCCCATATCTCTCCGCATACGTGCACCTGCTTCTTAAATACCACATGCCCCGAATGTGCAAGTTCCGGACCTGGGTCACACCACAGAAGTGACACGGACACGAGTAGGAACCTGAGACCCCTCTTACCCTACCCCCTCACCTTTCAGAGTGGGAAGCTGAGATGTATGGACAGAAAACAGCACGCTCAGGGGCACCCACGGAAACAGACCTGGAGTCGGGAGGCCGGAGGTCAACCTCACCTCTGGAACCCGTCAACTCCCAGAACCCTCGTCTTGCCACAGGGTTACAAGGTCACTGCTCGGTTGTCTCCAGCAGAGAAATCAGTTCTGACGAAGCCCACCTAGAAACAGGTGGCCGTGACCCGGCTCTGGAAACCAGGGATGCCTCTTCTGCATCTGCCGGTTCCATTTCCCCCGTATCTCAAAACTCCAGAACATCGTATGTCACACTCCACCCTCTCTGATGATGCAACTACGAGAGGGCTTTACGAAACAGCTGTTGTCCAAGCCACGCGCTTAATCCAAAGTTCGGAAGAACAGAATAGAGTCTGAGACTTAGGTTATTAGCTCCTGCAGGCAGAAATCCAAGATGACCACCCATGACCCACACCCTCACAGGGTGTCCTCCCCTTGAGTGTGCTCAGCACCTGGGAATATGACGGGGGATCACTCCTGTGACTATGTTACCTCATGTGACAAAGGCGAAGGGAGCTACAGATGTCAGGAAGGGAGAGTAACCGAGGTGGGCCTGACCTCCCCAGGCCAGTGCTTTAAAAGAGGGCTCACACTTTCCCTCTCCTCCCCCCAATCCTGCTTTTGAACCAAGAAGCCTCTCTGAACTCTAAAGCTGCAAGGAGATGAATCCTGCCACCTGCCAGCCACCTTGTGAGCCCGGAAAAGACCCCAAGCCCCAGGCCAGACCGTGTGGCCCCACCAACACCTGGACTGCAGCCCTGAGCGGAGAACCCAGGCAAGCCACGCCCAGGCTCCTGACACATCTGTGAAATACGAAGTAGGTGTGAACCACCAAGTGCCGGCCAATTCGTGCCAGGGCAATAGGTGACCAATCCACCAGCTGGGCACCAGCACTTTCTAAAGAGGCCGACGTGGGGATGATGTCAGTGGTACCAAAATGAGGCAATGGCTGACAGCAAACATTCCCCTCCGCGGGCCTCCTTCAATAACAATAAAACAGAAAGGACTTCAAACCCTCACTGGCCCATTTCCTTTACCTGTGGTGTTCCTTTTGAAAATTAAAGGCTAACACAGGCGCCCCGGGCTGACTTGATCCCACCAGGAATAGACAAGCTTCCCCTAAGAGTTAAGAGGACTTTGTTAGCCTAGGAGGAACAAGTTGCTCTTTGAGAGACAGAGAGAGAGAAAATACGTTTTCAAAGGAAACACTGGAGTCTCAAACCTAAAAAAACAACAACTTCAGCCAAGAAGAAACTCCCACCATTTGGCATTTGCAGTCGCTAGAGGCGATGATGCAAAAGAGACCGAGCTCTGCGTGTGCAAATCTCTGACAGGTGTGCAAGACCCAACACTCCCTGCGTCGAGCCTTCTCGCCCCGGACCCCAAAACAGGTGCCTGTGCATGTGGGAAGGCAGGCCTGGCTGCCGGGAGGTGGGATGGAGTGCGTGAGACGGCATTTAATGAAGTGCTAACCTGCTGGTCACGGGGTTTAAGCGGTGACCTTTGTGCGGAGCCAGTTTGATCGTGGGACACTTCCGTTCCAGAAATTACTTGCATGGTTACTCAGTGCCATCAAGATGAAAATCCAAAGGACGGAGCAAGGCCTACAGGGCTCCTTGCGCTCCCCACCGTGCCCACCTCTCCACCCCCACCTTTCCTCACTTCCGGGTCTACCTTCCGTCCTGCAGGCTCCCCAAGCTCTCTCAGCAAGCTGCTTCCGCTTGCAGTGCCCTCCTTACAGTGCCCTCCTTGGCTCCCCTTTTCCCACCTGGACAGCTGCTAGACACGCTTCAATCACTGTCTCCAGGAAGCCCTCTCTGACCCTTTCTCCAGCTATCCTAGGACAGCCTGCGTTCGATTTCCCTATCTGTTTGACGGATAGCACATCAGCTGTAAAAATGAGGTAAGCAGACACACATCATGTCCTTACAGGCTGGTGACATGTCTGCGGCATATAATAAGCACTCAGTGAATATTTCTGTTATCTACTGAGCACTTAGTACAAAATATCGCACAGGCCGCTAACGTGCAAAGCAGGCATCGGCCCTTCCCTTCTCCCTAGGTCCTGATGCGTGGGGCCCAGCACAGTCCCCTGCACAGAGCAAGCCCTTCTCGTGTTGTCAGTCGGGCTCACCCCAAGCTGGTGCATCCTCTCCGGGAATCAGAGGCTGGGACAAAGCCCTTCCGGAACTCTGGACCCAACACCAACATCATTAAATCCAGAAATAAGCCCTGGGTCCCAATCTCATTTAGAATCCCTGTTTACAGGAGGCGAGGAAAAAAAGGAGGTGACCAACACAGCTCCTGAGGAGAATATCTCAACGTCCCAGTGAACTCTCATGTGAGACTGGAGGCTGTGTGGGCCTCACAGGATTCCTCATCTCGGCCACCGTCACCCCCTCTGGGGGGCTTTCCACAGCCTCTGCTCACTAGGAGTTAATCCCTCCCTCCTCTGACTTTCCTAGAGTCTGACGGGTATCTCTTGTGCACATTTCTTCCAAGCCTTAATTGCTGGCTGATGCATTATATATTTATTTATTCTCTGCCTCTGTCATCTGAACTATAAGCTCCATGGGGGCAAGGGTCTGCATTTGGCTCATTGGTCTGTGATGAGGACCCAGGTCAGCACTTGGCCTGTAGTAGAGGCTCACTAAATAATCTGCTAATCGAATGAATGACAGGAGGAAGAGAAGGAGGAGGAATCGACCCATCGATAGTGTTTCCTTCACATCAGGATCTGCTCTGAGTGCCTTTTGTAGATGAGCTCTATAAACAACAACTCTGTGAGCAGGGTACTGTTATCAGCTGAAGCATGGGGGGCTTCAGTCACTTGTCCTGCCAAACAGCCAGAGAGTTAGAGTAAGGATTTTGAGTTAGGCAGTATGGTTCCAAAGTTTATGCTCTTAACCACAACACTGGCAGGCAGGCAGGCAGGCGGAGAAAGAAGGAAGGAAGGAAGGAAGGAAGGAAGGAAGGAAGGAAGGAAGGAAGGAAGGAGGAAGGGAGGGAAGAAAGAAGGAAGGAGGGAGGGAGGAAGGAAGGAAGGAATAAGGAAGGAGGGAGGAAGGAAGGAGGAAGGAAGGAGGGAGGGAGGAAGGAGGGAGGAAGGAGGAAGGAAGAAGGAAGGAAGAAGGAAGAAAGAAGGAAGGAGGGAGGGAGGAAGGAATAAGGAAGGAGGGAGGGAGGAAGGAATAAGGAAGGAGGGAGGGAGGAAGGAAGGAAGGAAGGAAGGAGGGAGGGAGGAAGGAGGAAGGAAGAAGGAAGGAAGGAGGAAGGAAGGAGGGAGGAAGGAGGGAGGAAGGAGGGAGGAAGGAGGGAGGAAGGGGGGAGGAAGGAGGGAGGAAGGAGGGAGGAGGGGGGGAGGAAGGAGGGAGGAAGGAAGGAGGGAGGAAGGAGGGAGGAAGGAGGGAGGAAGGAAGGAGGGAGGAAGGAGGGAGGAAGGAGGGAGGAAGGAGGGAGGAAGGGGGGAGGAAGGAGGGAGGAAGGAGGGAGGAGGGGGGGAGGAAGGAGGGAGGAAGGAAGGAGGGAGGAAGGAGGGAGGAAGGAGGGAGGAAGGAGGGAGGAAGGAAGGAGGGAGGAAGGAGGGAGGGAGGATTTAAAAGCTAGTGTCTATCACATCCTGCAAATATAATGCCCAGGTTGTTGAGGGATGTGCTTATCTGCTCCCCAGGTATCTTCTGAAATGTTGTAACCACTACACAAAGCAAAACCCTATGTTTTGCACAGAGTAGGCACTCAGGAAGTGTTTCTTGAATTGGATCACACCCGGGCTAGTGCTGCAGCTATCCCAAGGACCTTTGCAGGCACCTCCCCAGCTTCCCTTGCCATGGAGATTCACAACACCTATGCCACGAGCTGCAGTGTTGCTGGTCCTTATCTGGAGCTTTTGACAATAAGCAAACCAAAGCCACCACGCCTCGCAGTGACACTGCCACCATGAGAGTGTTTGATACTTGTGGACGAGTCTGGAGGAGCAATGATACTAGAGGAAATCACCACTCCCTGAGCCTTCTGAATCCTCATTCTCCCTGGGGAGGGAGGGTGCATCCCGCCTGCCCAGGAGGGTAGGCGAAGCTGCAAAGAGAGAAGATGTCTGTGGCAAGAACCAGCAGCTTCCTGGCCAGACTCAACTGCAAGTGAGCAAATCCCACTATCTCAGCCGGCTCAGAAGCAGCTGCAAAATCACGGTGGGTCCTCAGGAGAAGCTACAACACACAAGGGGGAGGAGCAGCTCCGAGGAGGAGGGAAGCGGGGGGGGGGGGAAACCTGGCTACATATCTACCTGGGACAATCTGTTTTCCCAAAAGCACAGAGGACTGTGTACCAGGACCAGGCGGGCAGAGCGTGGGCATATGCCACTCCCGGGTTAATCCACGGGCCACAGGGAAGAGCAAGCAGCATTGCAAGGCTGCCGAGATCTAAAAATACCCAGCACATCCCCTCCACGGCGCGAACGGTAAGCTCTTAGCGGACAGGCACACTGCCAAACAACGCCTAGCTGGACACTCCAGAAGGAGTCTCGAGGCTGGGGACCAGGAAAACGTGGAAAGCAGCTAGGGAAGTGCACTGTCAGAGATTGATGAAGCTTTAAGAGACTGGTTTGTTTGGATTGACCTGAGCTGGAGAGAGGGAGCGAGGGAGAGAGGGAGGAGGAGAGGGGAGAGAGAAGGCTGCTGTCGCTCTGGCAGTGGAAGTCAATGTAATGCAGAGGTTAAAGCCACAGGCTCTGGGGTCACACTGGGTCTACTCAAATCCAGGATCCACCACTTAATAATTACACAACACGAGAGAAAGACGTACTCCCTCTGAGCCTCTATTTCCTCATCTGTAAAAAGGGAACGATAATGATAATCGACACCAGCTACCTCATTGATTTTTGTGAAGAGTGCAGTAGGTGACGTTATTGTTCAAATATCCACTGGCCCTCTCTGCAGGATCCCTCCGTGCCGAGCAGCTAGAGTGCCTCCCGATGTCAGCCCTGGAGCCAGGAGAAGTGATGTGTGCCACTTCCAAGAAGAACCCTTAAGATCCATCTCACGGTCTAATGCCTCTCATTTTCCTATGCGAGGAGACTAGGGCTGACCCAGACAGGGCTCCTTGTTCAGCCTGAGTCCTGGCTCTAAGATTTGAATGAAGCAGAGCCACAACTAACCCAACATAACCTGTGGGCAACAAATAAATCTTTGTTTTGTAAGCCGCTGACATTTGGGAGCTGTTTGTTACTGCAGCATAAATAAACTTAAACTGACACAATGATTAAATGAGATAATGTACCTGATACACTTACCACATACCTGGGATTTTGTACGCACTCAAAAAAGGCCACTTATGTTGACCATTATCCATATTGCCACCACTGGTTCTTACCCTTTGGAGACGTCACCTATCGCCAAAGTTTCTTGTTGAGAAACTAATGACAGTTCTGGACACTCTCCCTTAAGACACAACGACACAGGCAACTACAGATGGTTCACACGTCCCGGGCTCAGGAACCCTGGGAGAGGGACTCAGGTTGAGAAATTCATGTGGCAATCCTGAAACAGATTGCCTAAGCTTCGGCATGGAAATTGCTATCATAGCGCGTCAAGTATCACTGAGTCCCGATGGGTAAAAATGCCACAGGGCAACTTTCTATCCTAGACCAACAGGCTATGACGCACAAGAAGAATGATCAAGAGGTGTGTAAGGGGACTGGCCATGGCTAGGTCTTCACTCCTGCACTTGGGCTGTCTGTGAGGATGGCCAAGAGAAAATTCCACCCCCCCTCCTGGGACCCGTGGTAATTCTTGCTCTGCTCCTGTAAGATAGCTCCTGGCTCCTGATCCCGGTGCCCAGGGAACATGCAGTTCTTCGGTGTTTAGATGCTACCAGCCAATTTCTGTGTCTGATTTCAGAGGAACTGCTCTTTCCTGGGAGAGTTTCTACTCAAGGGATATGCTATCTTTGGCTCCCACCTACTCAGCTTGGTTGTGCGAATGGCTTCCCACTCACTGCCTTCCGACCCTCACCTTTACTCCAGTCTGAAGCCACAGCATTAGAGTCCTAACAGATGCCCCAGACTTCTCCATAACCTTGTAATCTCATCCTCCCACCAAAAAGGCAACTCAACACTCTGTAGAGGCCCCATTCCCAACTACTAACAAAGGAATCACTTCATCCATTCCTTGTTTTTTTTATTTCTCCATCCACTTTTCATTTACTTGTTTTAAACTTATTTATTCTAGGGGTGCCTGGGTAGATCAGTCGGTTGAGCATCCAAATTCAGCACAGGTCATGATCCTGCAGTTCATGGGCTGGAGCTCCACATCAGGCTCTGTGCTGACAGCTCGGAGCCTGGAGCCTGGAGCCTGGAGCCTGCTTTGGGTTCTGTGTCTCCCTCTCTCTCTGCCCCTCTCCCACTCGTGCTCTGTCTCTCTCTGTCAAAAATGAACATTAAAAAATTTTTTTAAGTTTATTTATTTTTGAGAAAGAGAGAGAGAGGGAGGGAGGGAGGGAGGAGCAGGGAGACAGGGAGAGAGACAGAATCCCAAGCAGGCTCCGGCTGTCAGCACAGAGCCTGATGCAAGGCTTGAACTCATGAACCATGAGATCATGACGTGAGCCAAAATTAAGAGTTGGATGTTTAAATGACTGAGCCACCCAGGTGCCCCTCCATCCATTTTTAAATAAATATTTATTGTCTGTGTGACTTTGAGTGACATGATCTCCCTCTCTCTTTCTCTCTCCATGCTTCAGTTTTCTCATCTACAAAATGGGATGTAGACTGTCCCAGTGAGGTACAGTAGTGATTAAATATATTGATATATGTACAGGACTTGTCTGATTTCTATTTTGTGAGGCACTGTGCCAGGCACGAGGGACAAAAATGGTGAGTGAAAGCAAATACTACCCCTATGAAGCTGACGATCCCTTGGGAGTGACATGAATTAATCAAACAACTGTACTAATTAGTATTTAAAAAGTGTAGCTCTCATTAGGCGTTACCAAGAGGTACATGGTACTACGACACAGTAAATGATCTAGGAGATTCTTCTCTAAGGAGGTGATGATGCTCCATTTTATCCTACCCATCCCCAGCCCCCAACAGACACCGGGGGAGCAATCTCCAACAGCTGCAACAAATGAGATTAAAATAAAACGGCAGAGGAAGCCTTCAAATAAAAATGAAGGGAGCTGCAAGAAGTGAGGGCAAGAGGCAGAGACCATTACCCCCCAGTGAGGTGGAGAAGGCCCTACAGCACCACAAACTCGCCTTTTCTCTAGAGCAGGAACGTGGAGTTCAAGTCGGACAATAAAGTTCCACGTGAAACTTAGGACTTTTTTGCCACTCTTTCTGTGAAAAATGCCATATTTAATAGGTATTTCAAATCATCGCTTTGGGTACTATGGAGATTCTCTCATTCTGACTGTACAATGTCTTGGGGTGATCTTCTTTGGGTTGATCTTGCTTGGGGTCCTTCGACCTTCATATACCTGGACATCCATATCTCTCCCAAGATTTGGGAAGTTTTCAGCTATGATTTCTTCCATCAAGTTTCTGCCTCTTTCTCTCTCGCTTCTCCTTCTGGGACTCCCATGATGCAACTATTCACTCGATGATAGCTCATAATTCGCACACAGCCTGTCTTCACTCTTTCCCATAAAAGTTATTTCTTTTGAAATATACTTAAACTAGACTGACCGAGAAAATAGGAAGAGACTTCAAATTACTAAAATCTGGAATGAAAGGAGACATCGCCACCAGCCATACAGAAATCAAATGGATTAAAAGGGAATATGATGAACAACGTTATGGCCACAAAGTTAACAACTTAGACACATTCCTTAGAAAGACACAAATTATAAAAACCGGCTCAAGAAGAAATATAGTATTTTAATAGACCTATAGCAAGTAAAGAAATTGAATTAGTAACTAAGAATTCCTCAGAAAAGCCTAAGCCTCGATGGCTTCACTGCTAAATTCTACCAGTTATTTAGAGAATACATAATACCAATCTTCCACAAACTCATTCAGAAAATAGAAGAGGACACACTTCCCAACTTACTTAGGAGGGCTGTGTTACCTGATATCAAAGCCAAATGTGGACAATAAAGGAAAACCACAGCCCAATAACTGTCATGAACACAGATGCAAAAATCTTTAACGAGATACTAGCAAACTGAATTCAGTATATATTAAAAAGGATTATATACCATGACCAAGCTGGATTTATCCTAAGAATGCAAAGTTTGTTAAATATCTGAAATTCAATTAATGTAATACATCATATGAATAGAATTTTTTAAAAGCTTCGTCACCATCTTCATAGATTCAGAAAAAGAATTTAACAAAATCCTACAACCATTTATAGTAAAAATCCTCAAAAAAAAAAAAAAAACAAGGAAGAGGGGTGCCTGGGTGGCTCAGTCGGTTGAACATCCAACTCTTGATTTCAGCCCAGGTCATGATCCTAGGGCTGTGGGACTGAGCCCCACATCTGACTCCACGCAGAAGGTGAAGCCTGCTTAAGATTCTCATTTTCTCTCCTTCTGCCCCTCTCCCCCACTCACACTCCCTGTCTCTCTCTAAAATAAAAAGTTTTGAAAAATAAACTTTAAAAAACTAGGAAGGATACATTCTCAAACTGATAAAGGGTTTCTACAAAAAAATCTACAGACAAAACCACACTCAAATAAATAATATTTAATTGACTAAATAAATATTATTTATTTAATAATTAGTTAATATTAGTTAATATAATTAACTAGTAATTAAATAAATAATGTTTGATTAACTAAAGCTTCAGGATAAGAAAGGAAGTAAAACCTTGTCTTTATTCACAGGTGACATAATACCATATATAGAAAATCGTAAAGAATCCACCAAATAAAAGTTGAACTAGTGAACAAATACTAGAAATAAAATTCAGAAAACACGCTCATTCATAGTAGCATCCAAATGAATAAAATACTTAGGGACAAATTTAACAAAAGAAGCACATGATTTGTACCCAGATGACGGCAAAGCATTCTCTAAGAGAATTAGAGAAAGTCTCAATAGAAGGAAAGACAATTCATGGTCATGAATTGGGAGACTATTAGATCCAATACAATCTCCATCAACATTCCACCAGCAGACTTGTCAAAACTGACAAACGGATTCTAAAATTCAAAGGTGAATGTAAAAGACGGAAGAGTCAAACTACTTATGAGGTAGGAGAAGAATGCTGGAGGACTTCACACCCCCCAATTTCAGACTTAAGATCAAGCTACAATAGTTCAACCAAGTGTGGTGTTAAATTAAGGATAGACATTGGCGTGCCTGGTGGCTCAGTCGGTTAAGTGTCTGACTTCGGTTCAGGTCACGATCTCAGGTTCATGGGGTTTGAGCCCCACGTTGGGCCCTGCTGATGGCTCAGAGCCTGGAGCCTGCTTCGGATTGTGTCTCCCTCTCTCTGCCCTCCCTCCTTTGCTCATGCTCTGTCTCTGTCTCTCAAAAATAAACATTAAAAAATAAATAAATCAATGAAAATAAAATAAAGTAAGGACAGACATGTAGATCTGTACATAAATAAAAGTTCAGAAATAAACTCTTAAATTTATGTCAAATGATTCTTGACAAAGATGCCAAGACAATTCAGTAGGGAGAGAACAGTCTTTTCAGTAAACGATGCTGGGAAAATTCAGTATCCATATGTAACAGAGTGAACCTAATGCCGTATCTCAAACCACACACAAATAGTAAGTCAAAATGGATCATAGACATCAATGTAGGAGCTAAAACTATAGAGCCTTTAGAAAAAAAAACTAGAGAAAATCTTCATAACTTTGGGTTAGGCAATGAGTTCTTAGACACAGTACCATTATTTTATAAGCCATAAAAGAAAAAAATGGATAAACTTCCATTCAACTTCACTAAAATTAAAAACCTTGGCACTCCAAAAGACATCATTAAGAAAATGAAGACATACCAGAGACTGGGGGAAAATATTTTCAAATCATATATATATATGATAAAGCACTTTTATCAAATATATATAAAGAACCCGTACAACCCAATAATAACAAAAACAAATGACTCAATTGAAAAATGGTTAAAGGAGTTAATGGGTACTTCACCAAGGAGGACCTACAAGTGGCTAACAAGCACGTGACAAGGTCCTCTGGTTATTCTCCATTAGGGCAATGAGAATTAAAACCACCATGAGATCCCAATTACATATTCAGCAGAAAGGCTACAATAAAAAAGACCAGTATTGGCGAGGAAATGAATGTGGATGTGAAATGGGAAAGCCACTTTGGAAAACAGTGGCAGTTTCCACTCCTAGATATCCACCCAACAGAAATTAAAACTGTCCACACAAATACTAGTGCGTGAACGCCTGTACGACTGTTACTGACAACACACAAAGAGGGAAGCAGGAAGCAACACAAATGCTCAGGGGCCGATGAAAGGATACACAAAGTGTTGTATATCCATACAATGGAAGAATATTCGGCAACAGACGTGGATTAACCTCAAAAACGTTATCCTAAGCCAAAGAAGCCAGACTGGAGAGACTACATCCTGTGTGACTCCATTTATGTGAAATGTCCAGAAAAGGCAAATCTAGAGAGACAGAAAGCAGATCGGTGGTGGCCTAGGGGTGGGAAGCAATAATTGACTATGAATATGCTTGGGGGAATTTTGGACAGGTGATAAAAAGTGCTCTAAAACTCCCCCGTAGAGATGGTTGCAAAAATGTGTAGATTTACTAAAAATTCATGGAATTTACAAAGAGTGTATTTCATGATTTGTAAATTGTACAGCACTGAATGTGTGAAAAGAGAGAAGGTAATTAACCGCCCCCTGCCCAACCCCCTCCCCCAATAATCTAGTCTTCTCTGTGGCTTACCATAAGCCCCAATCTGCTCGTTTCAACAAGGGGTAGGAGAGTTTAGTCAGAGGAGAAGTCTGTAAAGTTGGAGAAGTTCTAACCTCTTTCTCTCTGAATAATCCTCCCCAAACAATAGTTAGGAAGAGGTTTTTTGTTTTGTTTTGTTTTTTTATAATGTTCTCCTTTCTTTAATGTTTACTCATTTTGAGAGAGAGAGAGAGAGAGAGAGAGAGAGAGAGAGAGAGCGCGAGCACACAAGCAGGGGAGGGGCAGAGAGAGAAAGAATCTCAACCAGGCTCTGCACGGCCAGTGCAGAGCCTGATTCGGGACTTGAACCCATTAACCATGAGATCATGACCTGAGCGGATATCAAGAGTCAAACTTGGTAAATTCTCTCTTCTCGGAAATATCAGAACAGGAGGAATCCTCCTTTATCAGATACAATAACTTCACAGTTCCAAGAAGAGAATCCGAGATTTTTTTTCTCTCTCAATGATTTCTCGTTTAATGATAAGTAACTCTTAATAACTGCTTACTATGTGTCAGGCAGTGCTCTAAGCACTCTCTCTCTATTATCTAATTTCATGCCCATAACAACCCTGAGGTCAGTTGTATTTTATTCCCCTTCTACAGATGAAGAAATTGGGAGCATAAGATTAAGTGACTTGCCCAAGATCACATAGCAAGGTGGTAAAATGTATAGGCACCAGGCAGAAACTAACTCTGAACACCCTTTCTGTAAGCCCAGGACCTCTTGTACTCAGAAGCAGGAAATTTCAAGATGTGAGAAAACTGGAAGTAGTTTTTTTTTTAGTGTTCATTTATTTTTGAGAGAAAGAGAGACAGAGAGAGTATGTGTGAGCAGGGCAGAGAAAGGGGGGAGCAGAGGATCTGAATCAGGCTCTGTGCTGTCAGCAGGGAGCCTGACACGGGGCTTGAACTCACGAACCATGAGATCATGACCTGAGCCGAAATCAGATTCCTACCTGACTGAGCCACCCGGGCGCCCTATTTATAAGTAATTTTTAACACTACCTCCTACCCTTCCGAGACCAGGAAAGAAAAAAAAAAGCAAGTAGAACTGAGAGTTACAGTTTCCTTCCCTTGCTGGTGGGGTCAGTATGTTACAATGGCAGACTTAAGATGCTTTAGGTAGGATATGTTCGCAGCCTACAGGTCCTGGAAGAAAGGATATCCTTTTTTCCTTGCCTGGTCAGAACTCAACTATCCGAGGCACATCATGGGGGGGCGGGTGTCCTGTTTTTCACCTCGTCTTCCCCCTCACTGGACCCCTGAGTTCATCCCTGACTTGCAGGAAGGGGTGGGCATCGATAGCTTCTAAAAGTACACAGCTAAAATTCAGTGTCACTCCCCCGTTTGCCACACAGCACTGGCACCTTAACTCAAGTGACTGTGTTAGAATCATGTGGCATCAGCTAGCTTTATATTTAAGACCTACAGTCTCTGGTTATTTTAGGGGACACCCCGGCAACCAAAAAAGCAAAATGGGGGAGGCTTTTGTGGAAGATTATATTCTCAGCCCAATTCTTCACTCCTTGCGATAGATGCATGGATCCCATGTCATGTGATTCTGTGGTCCTTCCATTAAAGGAGAAGGCAGGGTGTGTTCCCTACCCCTTTACTTTGGGTTTTGTCACGTGACTTGGTGTGGCCACTGGAGTGAGGCAGGAGTGACCATGTGTTGGATCCAAGCCTGGGCGTTAGGAGACCTCGCACGCTTCTGCTTCTTCTCTTAAGTCCCAATTATGATCAAGAGGAATTTCCCCAGAGAGCCAGCCCCTGCCTTCTTGGTCTCAGCCACAGAACAAACACACCTGGGCAGCCCTAAGCCCAGCACCCACAGAGGAGCTGAGCCCAGCCGAGATCAGCCAATTCCTGCCAACCCACAGGTATACAAGCGATAACAGCCAATTCCTATCTTCAGACACTGAATTTCAGGGTGGTTTCTTACACGGCAAGAGTTAACCAGTATACTTTGTTACAATGTGGCTTTTGCTTGGGGGGGATGCCCAGGGAGGGGACAGTCCTAGGGACCACTGACCAAGACATCCCCATAGAGCTCACGTAGCTTGGTTTCTCTCCTTTGAAAAATGGAGAATGCGGGGGCGCCTGGGTGGTTCAGTCAGTTGAGCGTCCAACTTCGGCTCAGGTCACTACCTCATGAATTGTGACTTTGAGCCCCGTGTCGGGCTCTGTGCTGACAGCTCAGAGCTTGGGGCCTATTTCGGATTCTGTGTCTCTCACTCTCTCTGCCCCTCCCCTGCTCACACTCTGTCAATCTCTCTCTCTCTCTCTCAAAAATAAATAAACATTAAAAAAACTTTTAAAAAATGAAGAAGGTGGCCCAAAGAAGAGAACTGATGTGTCATCCACGATCTATGGTGGAAGCCCACATCGCCTCTATTTGCCTAGAAGGTGACTGCCTTCGTGCTGTGTCCTTACATGGTCTTCCGTCTGCACACATCTATGTCCTAATCTCTGCTTCCTATAAGGACACCACTCATAGATTAGGGCCAGCCTCATAACTTCATTTTAACTGAATTACTCTGTAATTCTTTTTAATGTTTATTTATTTTGAGAGAGGGAGCAGGGGAAGGGCAGAGAGAGAGGCACAGAGAATCCCTAGCAGGCTCTGCGCCGTGAGCACAGAGCCTGACCCAGGGCTTGAACCCACAAACTGTGAGATTACGACCTGAGCCGAAATCAAGAGTCAGATGCTTAACCGACTGAGCCACCCAGGCGCCCCTGAATGGCCTCTTTAAAGACCCTGTCTCCAAATACAGTCACATTCTGAAGTCCAAGGGATTAGGATTTCAACATACAAATTGGGGGGTTGGGGGTGGGTACAAATCAGGCTGTAACAAGAAGTGACTCTCCGCTCAGCACTGTGACAAGCGTTATGAGGGAAACATATCATAATCAGAGACCCAGTCATGCTCTCTGTTAGTACCTCCCCCACAGCATTTGGCACATTAACCTATGACAGAGCAAATGAGTCACACGCCTGAAAGAGTGAGACACTTACACAGAAAACAGGGGGCAGCGGGGTTTGATTTTCAACAAGCAGGGACCCGGGAGCCAGGAGATAAGGGTCCTGGGCTCAGTTCTGCCACTCGTGTGTTATGGGACTCTAAGCGAGCGCCTCCTGGTCTCAGCTTCCTCCCCAACACACTCACTGTGGGTGTATAGGAGGGAGCTGCTTTAGAACTAGAGTTCTCAATTCGGGCTGCGTTTTATTCCCACCTGGGGAACGTATTTTTTAAAAAGGAACCTAGACACTTGGAGAAATCGCTGATTGCTAACTCCAGGGTTAATGCAAGGAAAGTACAAGACGAGCCTGAAACCCTTGTTGTTCCAGAAAGTAAGTACGCAGAAAGCCACAGGGAATGGTGTGAACTGAACTGTGCCCCCCAAACTCATCTCTTGAAGCCCTAACCTCCAACGTGACTGTATTGAGAGACACGGCTCTTCGGAGGTAGAATTAAGGTTAAATGATGTCATAAGGGTAGGTCCTAATCTGACAGGAGGGGTGGCTTTGTGAGGATAGGACGATGTTTTTCCCCTCTTTCCCTCTTTCTCCTTCCTGCCACCCCTTTACTGCTGTCCACGCACAAGTTCATGTACCAAGGAAAGGCCATGTGAACACACAGCACACCAGACTCTAACCACACGAGAACCCTCATCTTAGACTTGCAGCGTCTCTAACTATAAAAGATAAATTTCTGTTGTTGAAGCCACCCAGTCTCAGGTGCTCTCTTATGGCGGGCCTAGCTGACTAAGCTAGTAATAGAGCCAGGGTCGCCTGGGTGGCTCAGTCGGTTAAGCGTTCGACTCTTGGTTTCAGCTTAGACCACGATCTTGCAGTTTGTGAGTTCGAGACCTGTGTCGGGCTCGGTGCTGACAGCTCGGAGCCTGGAACCTGCTTCAGATTCTGTGAGTCCTCCTTCTCTGCCCCTCCTCTGTCACACTCTATCTCTAAGTGCGTGCGTACACACACACACACACACACACACACCAGGCTGAATGATAGTAGCAGACTACTGCCCATGGAAAAAATTAAGAATCCTAGGTCCATACTGATATAAATTAATGAAGAAACTCTTCCTTTTTGCAGACTACCCACCAATGAAGAGAAGGAACGATGTATTTAGAAAACATCAGTGGATGTTAAAACTCGTGAGCAAAAAAACACGGTGGGGAACCGCTGTGCACCCAGTATCACCTCACCTCCCTGCACACCACGTGCAAATTACAAAGAGGAAAACGGTAACTTCATGGTGAAGACTGCAAACACTGCCTGAACCAAGTAACCCCAACAATTCCCACCAACATCCAACATCGGGGCCGGCGGACGTCGCGTGCCCCCGACACGAGGACAGCGCATCACTTCAGCGATCTGCCTGCCGAAATGCGTGAAGGAAACAGGGCAAAATGTAAACAGGGGGTGAATCTGCTCAAGGGTGCATAGGAGTTCTTTCTACTCTTCTTCCAACTTTTCTGTACACCTGAATTACATCAAAATACACAGTGTAAGAAAATACATAGGTCCAGGTCCCATCCCAGACTCACAGAATCAGAGTCACTGCGTGTGGGGCCAAGACGCCCACGTACATGCTTTCATTTGCCTTGTTTAACTTCCCCAGGTGCTTGTAAAGTGCCTCCTGGGTTGAGAACTCCTACAGGTCATGGAGGACACTTCCTTTCCGACCTTCTCTAGAGCAGGGCACACCCAGGTGAACAGTCTCCTTCAGCGTGGCTTGCATTACAGCCCCCAGCCAGCAGCAGGGGGCCCTGCTAGAAATGCAAATCCTTGGGCCCCAGTCACAACTGATGAATCAGGCCCCAAAGAGGTGGACCGGCAAGTTTGGGTTTTTTCAATAAAAAATTTTTTAAAAAAAATTTTTTTTTTTTTTTGCTGTTTATTTTTGAGGTGGGGGGGGAGGGGCAGAGAGAGGAGAAAGAACATCCACACTGTCAGCACAGAGCCCGATGCGGGGCTTGAACCCACGAACCACGAGATCGTGACCCGAGCCGAAGTCGGATGCTTCACGGGCTGAGCCCCCCAGGCGCCCCAGCAAATTTGTTTTAACAAGTCTCCAGAGGGTTCTTTTGCTCGGCAAAGCCTGAGAACCACAGTCTATACGCTTTCTCAATTATCTTTAAGGTGACTGACTATAATCCTCTTTACCTTTTTAATTTGTTTTAACCTTTCACTGTGGTTAAAAAGAAGAAAACGACTACACAAGGTAAAATGTACTATCTTAACATTTTTAAATGTATAGTTCCATAGTGTTAAATGTATTTACAGTGTTGTGCAACAGGGCTCCGGAATTCATTCATCTCGCGAAACTGAAACCCTGTGCCCATCACACAGCTCCCCATTTTCCTCTCCCCACGGCCCCCCACTGTCCTACTTTCTGTTTCTAGGAATGAGACAACTTGAGACACCTCATCTAAGTGGAATCATCTGGTGTTGGCCTCTTTGCGATTGGGTTATTTCACTTAGCATAACGTCCTCATGGTTGATCCATATTGCGGCATGCAACATAGTTTCTTTCCTTTTTTAAGGCTGAATCATATGCCATTGTCTGCATATAACACACTGTATTTATCCAGCACTGAGGTTGCTTCTATCCCTTGGCTACTGTGAATAGTGATGCCATGATCATGGGCGTCCAGGCTCAACTGTAACATTTGCACAAATCACCTATGCAGAGTGTTAGAGTGCAGACAGTGACTCAAGAGATCTTGGTGGGGAATCCCCAGATTGTGCATTTCTAACAAGCTCTCAGACGATGCTGATACTGCTGGTCTACAGACAGCAAAGGTCTAGACCCAGTGGGAAGAGATAAAGTCACTCAGAAAAGTTTTAAACCAGAGTAGACCCCAAGCCCCAGATCACCTTTCCCAACTCTCTCCCAGAGGACAAAGTCCAGGGACAACAGTGTGATCGTGGATTTAGCCTCTGCTATTCCAACCCACGCCAGATACCCTCCGGTCCACGCTCGAGACCCCCATCTCTTTTATTTCCCCGGCTGGTCTGCCCCCCATACACCACCCTGCTACAAGGACCCCTGATTCTTGGAAACAAACTCGCCATCATGCTCATGGCAGACCCCCTGAGCCTGCCTTGGAAACAAACAAACAGTCTATGGAATGAACTGATTTGGGGCTGTCTGCTGGAAAATGCTAGAACCCTTCTCCAAGTGTGAGGCTGTAACACCAGGGTTAATTGGGACGGTTTTTAGGTAGCACAAGGATACAGAATTAAATAACATCAAATCACACGGTGAGAAAGCTGCTCCCTTTCAAGTCTGTTTCAACCCTTCTGAAAACGTGGAGGAGAAAGTCCTGGGCACCCTCCAATACTTGCTGATCCCCCTTCCGAACAGAGACCAGGCCTCGGGCTCACAGCCCTAGGCAGGCAGCAGTCTCCAGCTAGAAATGAAAAGCATGTTTGGTCTTTGTTGTATTTATTTTTGTGCTTGCTTTGTATTTGTGGGAAGTGAAACTCATTTACCATGCATGGCTCTGATGCCAAGTTGCTTTTTTTAAAAATAAATGTACTTAAATTTAAAAGCAAGTGATTTAAAGCACACATTACACAAATAACTGGAGATGTCTGAAGTTGGAAATGTGAGAGGAGGAGGACCCGGGGGCCTCTTCCCTGCGAATGTTCAAACCACACGCGTGATCCTGGGTCTCCAAGATGGCATCCTCCCATGATGCCATGCATCAGAGGCATGGCTTCAGAGAAGGAACAGAGCCCCCAGCCTGGAGTACCCATTCCACTAGAGGGGCCAGCGGAACCTATTTTTGTCCCTCCTTCTGGTCCCTGAAACTTGGGGGCTGGAAAAGGACCCTGACCGAGTCGGCCACTGTGAGAGGACCCCAGATTCGTGAGAGCCACAGGTGGGCAGCGGTGGAGACAGGATACGTGTGGTCAGATCCTTAAACTGCAGACTGGCTTTCCACACTTCTCTCTTAAACTCTCTCCTCTACAGGAATTTGGATGAAAGCAAAGACGTTTCAAAAATTCTCCCTACCTTGTGCATCTGACCAAAGATTTCCTCCTTGACCTTAAAGCCTTATAAAGGGCATCATTATGGGTAATTGCAAAACCATTATGAAAATCAACTACCTATTTTGAGATGATGCCACACACATTCAGGATAAAAGATACGTACTCTAAAGCTTTTGGTGTTTTCATTCCAATGGGAACTTCTTTTAATGCTCGGAGCAGCATTACAATTCTAAAAGAGAGAAACATTCTCAGTAATTAAATGCAAATCACCAGAGCTCCAAATTCAAGGCCCTGTCTCCGGAGTGCTTCGCCTGGATTCAGCACCAGGGGAAACAAATAACTCAGAAAAGGAAAGAGGATGTTGTCCTCCCTCTCTCCCTCCCACACCCCTCCCTAGCTCACCAATGCCCCCCTAGCTCAAGGAAAATAGGGAAGCAGGTGCCTGCTGCTAGCCGGAGCTGTTTTCTTCCAAGAGTCGGATGGGTCATTCTCGGCTTCCCAGTCCTGCTATCTCTAAGGTGCTGATTTGCTGACCTGTTTACTAAGGCCAAGAGACACAACGAAGTAACTGGCTTCAAAGGCCGGATTCCGGGGCTACTTGCTGCAGAATGCCATCAGGACCCTCTCTCGGTACCACATGAATGGACTCTGGCTTTCCCATGGCGTACCAGAACATCTACCCTCTCCACGGAGCTCGTGAGCACCTGCTATGGACATAACAGCGTGCTGGGTGTGCCTGATACGACGGTAAAGACAAATGGATAATTCTATATCCCTCTGGAGCTTAGAGCACAGGGAGACAGGAGCTGGTCAAATAATTCACCAACGTGTATGGAACACTAGAAATTGTAGAGAGTGCTATTAAGGCACACGAAAGGAATTTGCTCCTCAAGGAGGGATTGCAGAAGCAAGGCCAGGTGCAAAGGGCCTGTGTCAGAAAGGAGCAGGGGACCGTGAGGGGAACTGCAAGGCCAATATGACCTGGGCAGAGAGCAAGCGAGCAGGGGAGAGATGCGGCCGGGGGACGAGCTGAGCCCCACCACGCAGTGCCTGGAAGCCCACGGAGACCAAGTTTGCTCCAATCACCACGGCAAGGGAGCCATCAAAGGGGTGTAAGCAGAGGAGCGAATGACAGGTTTGCCTTTGGAAAGATCCCCTGGCTTCAGTGGACAGGGGGACGCGAGAGGGGAGCCAGCATGCACGTGGGACAGCAGGCTAAGGACGAGCAGTGGTTCCAGCAAGAGGCACTGGGGGGCGGCTGTGGGGAAGAAGGGGTGATGGTGGAGACGGAGACAAGTATTTGTACGGGGGGTGCGAAGTCAGTGCAGTCACTTCTCTCCACCCTCCATTTCCCCATCTGTAAAGTGGGAATAACCATGCCCACATCTCCTAATGAAAGGAGATGCCCTGTGGCAGCTGGCCCATCGACAGGACTCATTAAGTGACAGCGACTGTTACAGTGACATTCCTCTCTGCACCTCTTGTAAGAACCTTGTTCGTTACGCTTTTGGTGACTGTCTGTCCACACGTCTCATGTCATCTGTGAGGCTTTCTGTTCTTCGAAGGCAAGGTCCCTGCGGGATTCACCGTATAGACAGCAAAGCAGACTGCCCACCCGGATGACCTGCATCCAGGAAGTGAGTAGCTATCTGTGGAGGGAATGGACTTGAATGGCCCAGATGGTGGCCCTCAGCCAGCCTCCCTCATCTTTTGAGTTTATCCATCCCAGACATGCTGGCCTCCAGGTGTGGCTTCCAGGGAGGTTCCCCTCGGATCTGCCTTCCAGAATGCCTTGCTCGGCTGGAGGAGCACAGTTCACTCAGCCTCCAATGAGAGCGCCTTCCAGATGGTTTCTGCTTTGGCCACGCTCCACCCGGGCCAGTGCCTGAGCACAGTGGGGGGCAGGGGGGCTGGGCCACTTCTCCCCAGTGCAGGACCCCCCCGTGGGTGATCTCGGCTCCAGAGTTTTCTGTTGGGTCGGCTGAGGCTCCGTCAGATCTGCATCTGGGTCACCCCCTTGCCCAATCCTGCTTGCTCCCTCCCTCATTTTATTTTCCACAGGCATGTAATGTCCCTCTGCCTCCTCCCAACACACCTCTTGCTCTCCTGACTCTGACTCAGCCTCTGCCTCCTGGAGGAGCCAACGGGCACGCACCTTGGGGAGAAGAGAAACTAACCACTACCCACATGAAGAGACACAGAAGAGACCCAGGTGAGATAAGTAACTGAGTGCTGTCTGCTCATTCAAAGGATTAAAAGCTCCAAGAGCTGTAAAAGAGAACGGTCTCATTAACTAAGTTGGCTCAAATTGCCAGGAAGCCTTCTGAGTAATAGCAGACGTTGAGGTTCCCTGCTTTTGGCCAGGATCCCAGGGGTCATTTAGGGCTGGGATTAGGCAGTTCTCCCTTCCTGGCCAATACCTCTCAATCCGTTATTCTGGATACTAATTATAAACCTGGGACAAAAGCCTAATCTTTCAGCACGGAAAATCCAAAGATGTCCATCTAATTCACCTCTCCCTGCCTTGAAGATGAGTCTCAGGCGAAAAGAGATCAGACGGAGAGAGGGAAAAAATATATATGCATATTGTACCCCCATCCCTAACAGAACTTCCAAATCTCCTGCTGGAACGTAGCACCACTCTAAGAGGGGACTCTTGTTGGTATAATTTGGGGGATAGTTTGGCAGGTTTAGGGGGATCCATGCCAAGTTTAGTCTAGACTCAATTTCTAGGACATCAAGCCACCTTCGAGAAGGCAAAGGTAACAGGCAAAACTGGAAACAGGGTGGTAATCTTAAAGATAATATTAGCAACTAGTATTTTTGGAGCAACTGGTATATTTCTAGCGCACAGTGAGGTATTCACGTAATTCACTCATCCGCTGATGCCAGGGACTTCCTGTCCTTGGTAATCCTATCGCAAATTTTCTTTCAATGAGGACCCAGAGGCTCAGAGAGGTGAAGTCACCTGCTTGAGGTCACAGAGCTAGGAGGTAGCAGAGTTAGGATTCAAACTTAGGTCTCTCTGGAATCAAAGACTACATTTACCATCCTGCCTCCATGGTCCTAGAGCTCTCTCCTTTTGGGACGTCACTCATTCTCCAAAATAGTCACCCACACACAGGCATACAGGGGTGCTTTGGTTGCAGCATCATTTGACAAACATTTATTGTCTGCTCTGAGCCACACGCTATTCTACACAGTGGAAAGAAAGAAATGGGCGATCCTCGACCTCAAGAAGCTCACAGACCAGTGGAAGAGATGCTATGTAATAATTTCTCTTACACTCTCAAATGGGAGACCCATTCTCACTTCGAAGCGCTACATTTTTTTAAGGATGGAGAAACGGAGGATGCAGGGATGTAGACTTGTCCAAAGATGAACATCTAGTCTTAACAAGGCTATGGCTCAAGCCAGGTGAGCCAAAATATCACAGCCTCTGGGTTACCACTGCCGAAAGAAACAGCACATGTGGGGATGGGGAGGGCTCTCCTTGCACAAGTCGGAATGCAACCTGTAGACGTTTTGCGGAGCAGAAAATATAGGAGTCTCTGAAGGACGGTGATCAATCATTTCAGCCATCCTAAGTGAGACCAGAATAGATCCAAAGAGAATCACAACAGTACATAATACTAACAGTCAAGGGCATTAACTAACCTCCAGAATCCTCCTCCTTGAAATTCTATGGCCACGGTTCTAGAATTTGGGAGGGTGGGGGGTAGAAGGAAATAGTAGTTTAGGCAGCTGAAGCAAAACCTATTTATACGATGGGACTGTTGCCAGAAGTCCTGATACCCTTACAGAACCTGAGGCAAGGTTACACGTATGCAAGTGAAACCCAACACAAGAATACCCACCAGAGCCTGTGACATACGCTCATTATGCCCAATCAGCCTGATGATCTTCCAGTGACAAAGAACTCTAAACTTAATGAGCCCATCCACTGCTCTTCTCTATAGGTTTTGGAGCCAGATCCTAACTCGTCTGGGTTCCACTTCTCCTTTAGATTCTAGAGCACGGCAGAATACATCTCTAGCCCTTCAAATAATCTATACACAAGCTACCGAATCTTCTCCCCCTTCTTTCTCCACTCCCAGCAACACACACATTTATCCTTCCTTTGATGTTCCCAGGAAACCATTTCAGGCAGCCTGCTCACCACCCCCCCCCCAAGACATTTTCCTTTTAACAAGCTCAGTTTATCACCAACCTTAAAATACAGAACCCAGAAATGAGCACAGCCAAAGAAAACATATTTGTGAAGGGGCTTTGAAATCTGTAATATATTAGGCAGAAGCAAAGGAATTTTTTATTCCCTCTGTAGGACCAAGCAAGAATAAAAACGACGATTCTCAATACAAACCAGTTTGAAGAAACTATTAAATTCATTCATTCATTTGTTTGTTCACTCATTTCACAGATCTCTGCTGGTTCTGAACCTGTGGCCTCAGAGAAGGACTGACCATAAGATGGTGAAGAAACTCAATCTTTGTTCTGTACTGGTTATCATCAAGGCTCAGCCCACGACCTTCTTCTCATCCCTTCTAGCATGATCGTATCTACCTCCGGTGAAGCTTCCAGAACGCTCGTGTGCCACCCAGCTCTAGACTGCTTCCCCAACATCTCCATCAGGATCCCCTGCAGCCTCTTCCAATGCAGCACGTGCAAGAAAAAAAAACCATTTTCTTCTCTTCGAACTAACAAACCCCCGCTCCGGTACATGGCCCCACCACCCCGCCATGTGCCCAAGCTGAAACTCTGGGGCTCCTACCTCCTTCGTTTCCCTCACACCCATGCCCAATCACTAGACCTCCTATGTATCATTCCTACCCATCAATCCACTCTTCTCTTTTCTCTCTTGGTCCAACTCCCTGTAACCTCTCAGCTGGACAAGCTCAGTAACGTCCTAGCCTCTCTTCCCACTTGCGTGGTTGTCCCTATAATTCATTCCCTACCCAGCAACCAGAGAGCTCTTTTAAAGAATGAAAATGTAAAAAAAAAAAAAATTAACTAAAAAATTTTTTTAAAGAACCAAAATGTGATTGTGTATCTTTCCTGCCTAAATAAAAAGTTGCATGGATCTCTGCAAAGGAGCCCACTTACATACCCTCCATGGCCTGGAATCATTCCATTCCCTCTACTCCTATCCCTTCATCATCAGCATCATCACATTGACCTTCTTGCAGCTCTTTAACGGGGTGATAGGCCTCCCGACCACAGGGCCTTTGCACATGCTGCAATGCTCGGCTCCTCTGCCACTCTCTCCTCTAAACCTTGTCTTTACCTAGCTAACCCCTCAGAATTCTTCAGAAATGGTTCAAACATCACATCCTTAGAGAAGCCTTCCCTGAGCAGTAGCTTCTACTACCCTGAAACCATACCCCCAAACAGCAGCCTGAAATTCCCACGCACTGCAATATGGTAGTTACAATGAAATAATCTGTTGCATCATTCATTATGTGGTGTTTCTCTCCAATGAGACTGGAAATTCAATAAAGCCTGATACGTCATTGCTAGCACCTTGCACTGTACAAGACAGGTGGTGAGTAACAGGACGAACAGGGGTAACGAAGTCAAAAAATACAGATACAGCAGATGGAGAAAAAAAAGCGTGAATCAATCCCATCAAAAGTATACCAGCTGGGTAAGAAAGTTGAGTTCAAATCCGCCTATGTATATAGACACGACCATGGTTCAGACACAGCCATGAACAATTTATATTCCCACCTCAGGACCCAAAGCAATCTCACCAGACATGATGTTCACTTTTCATCGCGCCTAAAGAAACCCTCTCTCCCCCATCCTCTCCCAACTCCGAGAAAGCAGGAGGGCGGGAGATGTGTACGAAAGGACAAGCGGGGAGAGGACCCAGAACATCATGTTTGTTTGCATTGCTGTTGGAGGATTTGTGTTCCGCTTTGTTCTTTTGCCAAGAACCTGGCATGATGGCAACGCTCGTACCTTCATCATTCTGTTCCTACCGTGGGTGAGAGTCAGTGTGTTCTTGCCGGCTTGTTGGGGGACGTACCCCCGCCACTCAAACAGTGGTAAGCACTCCACAACCGTGTGCTACATGAACGACTTCAGATGCGAGAGCTGCGTGGGCAGGAGAACACAGCATTTTCAACCCTGGTGTCCCCGGTGCCTCGCAGAGGGCCCCGAATGTCACAGGAATCCCATCCACGCCAGCGGGATAAATGGTTTCCTAAAATAACTAAATAATAAACACACAAGCCACATTCCTTCTCCTGTGTCACTTCATTCCCATCTGATGAAACGCATTCTTTTATTTGGGGAGCTTCCGTGCACACGATTTTGGTTGTAGGGACAAATGCTGTCCCCTGTGTGTATACGTGTGTATATATATTTCTCCAATTACTAGAATCGGTCACCCGCACGACAATGCCAAGTCTCTACACGGAGGCCCGATTCCCTGGAGGAAAAGTGCAAAGAATATGTATAAATAAATAAAAACCCAACCTTAAAAATCAATAAAAGGATCCCTCAGCCCCCTGGCAAGTCAACACTGCAGACTCAACTGTGTGTACAGGTGCAGGGAGCTCAGAGTCTAGGAGGAAGCCTGATGGGCAAGCCAAAATGAGATAAAATGGGAAAGCAGCACAGTGGGATAAACAGCCTAAGAGAGACACGCGCAAAGTGTTACGGGAGCACAGAGCAGGTCTAAGAGCCTGAGGTAAACTTTTAATTAATTGCCAAAAAAGTCTTTGGTCTTCTCCGCCAAGATTAATGCAGCGCTGCCCTGGGTCTGGGGCCTGCAGTCATGGTCCCAAAGGAGATAGGGTTCATCCTAAATCTCTTCTGTAGGTGAAGCCCGAAGAAGTTGGTTCACCAGAGGAAGGTTCTGGAACCTTGACAAAAGGCCTAGAGATCGTCACCCAGCAATGCTGATGATGACAGTGAAAACCTGAAGCCAGTCCCCCAGAAAGGAAAAGCCTTGCCTTTTAGTGAAGCTGCCAAAACCCTCCAAAGTTAAGCCTGTACTGAGAGGGGAAGCCTAAGGGTCACTTCAGAGCCAGAAGAACTTTGGGTTGCGAGGCATCAGTCATCCCAGGCCGGAGGGAGTGGGGGGTAGGACCAGCTGACCCAACGTTATAGAGATACATACTGACTGGGGCCCTGGGTGCTCAGTCAGTTAAGCCTCTGACTCTTGGTTTCAGCTCAGGTCGTGATCTCAGGGGTTTGTGAGCTCCAGCCCCGCAGCGGGCTCTGTGCTGATGGCATGGAGCCTGCTTGGGATTCTCTGTCTCCCGCGCTCTCTTTCTGCCCCTCCCCCATCAAAATAAATAAACTTTAAGTAAGTAAATAAACAACAAAAATATACAAACAGAAGGAAACCACATTTAAAAATCACAATGAGGGGTGGGTAAGTTAAATGCCTATGAACCCAGCCACAAGAAGGAGCACGTGGTGGCCGTGACAAACGTAGATAATTTTAATGGCATAGGAACTCCTTATGACATTCCTAAATAAATCAAGCAAGCTAAGAGTTATATAGCAGGCCATTGCATTAAAGTTTCTCCTATAGCCACCTAGTACACATGAAATTATGAATGGGGAAAGACTTGCACCCCCAGAACTCTGGCAAGGACACTGAGGCAAGCATACATCCCCATCTAAGACATCCAAGACGACAGGCGTCCTAGAGAAAGAAATTAATGGGAAGTTTTCTTGGTTTGGGGTTTTCTTTTTTTTTTTAACTCCTGTTAAAAAACTGGGGGGCAGGATGGGGAGTCGTCTGGTGGCTCAGTGGGTTGGGCATCCAGGTGGGTTGGCCTGGTTGAAGCCAGATCAGCTGGCTTCAAATCCACAAAACTCTACCCCTAAAGTAACATCATGAAGCTAGACAGCTTGGTGCCAGGGGGCGGGGGCAGGTGGATGACGGAGACCAGACTTTGCTACGGAAGGGAGGTCCAACCAAGCACTGTGTGCTGCAATCCTAAACCCACAGAGGGAAGTTCTTTCTGCATTTGGAAGGGCTGGGTCCACAAGTCTACACAGCACTGTTTCTATCCCCTGCTCCTTCTGCTAGGTGACAAGACATGTGAATGTAGGAAGACAGGGGAGAACAGGAGTATGGGTCCGCTTGCACCAAAGGAGACCAAGGAGTACGAACAGCAGCAGCAGCCCATCCCCCTTACCTGAGAAAATGACCTGTACAACCTCTTTCCTCAGCTCTGCTATGGAAACTGCCAAGAGCCAAGCTTAAATTCACGGCGCGTGGTTGCATGAAGGGTGCTTACAGGATCCTGCTGGGTCTGTTTTTACTTTTTATCACTGAGTCCTGCAGCCTCGGAATAAACGCCGGGGCTCCTGCCAGGCCAGGTTAGCGAACAGCCACGGTGCTATGTCTGGAATGTGCAAACCCGGGCTGGAGGAAGATGGGCACACTCCTGTGCAGAGGAACTGCTGTTCTCCTGGTGTTCACAACATCCCCAAGTTCCTGGCCCTCCACAGGGGTCCCAGCAGTCTAGAAGATTCTTGAGAGCAAAATGAGCAGCTCACCTGAGATAAACAGGTGCCAGGGAAGATAACCAGGGGCTAGATTCTGAGGCTACTGTCCACCTGCTGGGCTTCAGGGCACTGAAGTCAGAGCACAGGCTTAATAAACAAGGAGAGGGGCGGCCGGGTGGCTCAGTCGGTTAACTGTCTGACTCTTGATTACGGCTCAGGGTATGATCTCACAGTTCGTGAGTTTGAGCCCCGTGTCTGACAGTGTGGAGTCTTCTTGGAATTCTCTCTGCTTCTGCCACCTCTCTCTCTCTCTCTCAAAGCAAATAAAATAAACTCAAAAAAAAAAAAAAATAAACAGGAAGAATCCATTTCACAAGTACTTCTGAGAGCCTGCTGATCTGACCACACTGTTCTAGGTGGTAAGGATACAGAGATGGGAAAAACACACAACACTGACCTTCTGATGGGAAGAACTGATGTGCTGGGAGATGAAGTCTGAGGGAGCACTCCATACACACCGACCATGGGCGAGGGGCTCATGTGGGTCTCATGCAGGTCTCCCGACAACCCCATTGCTAAGTATTCTGTGTATGAAATCATTTTATTTATTTTTAATTTTTTAATGTTTATTTATTTTTGAGAGAGAGAGTGTGCACAAGCAGAGAGGGGCAGAGAGAGAGGGAGACACAGGATCTGAAGCAGGCTCCAGGTTCTGAGCTGTCAGCACAGAGCCCGACGTGGGGCTCGAACCCAAGAACCATGAGATCATGACCTGAGCTGAAGTCAGATGCTGAACCAACTGAGCCACCCAGGTGCCCATGTGTATGAAAGCATGTTAAAGAAGACAAAGTAATTGCCTCCAGGGTCACACAGCTGGCAAGCTGGCAGAGACAGACGTCACACCTCAGGCCTCCAGATCACAGCCAGTACTCTTGGCTGCCCACACGGCACAGCACTTATCTTAGGAGGGAACAGAATCCACAGGAAAGGACTTGGTGATTCACAACATTTGTAACCTGTGCCATGGTGCAAAATTCTTGGCATCAGCTTCCTGTAAGATGGGAATAACTGTACCTGTGGCTTGTCACAGGAATCATGAGATCCCTAAGCCACACCCCACTGGCACATTCTGGATGCTCAGCTGGGCTTCCCTCAGTTACAAGCTTTAAGCAGCAATGATTCAGAGGCTCTCATGCCATTTTTGTCAAAATCATAAACATTCAGGGCAAAAATCAATTTCCCCAAATGTTTTCCATGTAACTTTATTCTGCAAGATGCTTCTCAAAGAGCTGTAAATAAAAAAAGGCAGCTTGCCATTTATTAAGCTCTTACTGTATACCAGGTACCCGTGCTGAATACACATGAAGTCATACATTTCCCACAACCCTGTGAGATAAGCACCATTATATTTCCATTTTACAGATACAAAAACTGAGGCCCAGTGGAGTTGACCAAACTAAGGTCACACATCTAGTGAATTGTAGAGCCAAGATTCAAGTCCAGATTGACAAATTCTAGAGCATACACTCGTAATCACTATAAATAGTGCTATTCCAACACATTCAGAAACTGCCTTGTGTCCCTGGAAATCTGCAAGGCACATTAGCATGTTGGGTAGAAATATTACTGTTCACAAATACCTGAAAATTATATAACAGCAAGGAAGGTACACAATGAACAGATGATGAGCAAATAAAAAATAATTACACATGCCACTTTAGGCAGAATGGAAACATCCTTCTGAGAAGACATTTAGGCAGAGAAGTAACTAAAAAATAGCAGAAAAACACCAATGAAACCCAAAGATGGTTCTTGGAAAAACAGTAAAACTGATACACTTAGATTGGACAAGAAAAAGAAGACAGTAGCAAAAATAAAATAGGAGACATCACTACAAACCTTTTGGATATTAAAAGTATAGCCAAGGAATATCATGAACAACTTAGAATACTCTGACAGCCTAGATGAAATGGACAAATTCCCGGAAAGACACTCTTTTGGTGTTCTGAGACAAATTTCAGTGTGTTTGAGCGGGATGGGGGAGGGGGCAATGGGTGGGTGGAAGCATTCTAACAAGCAATTCTTGGTCACCAGTAGGGTGTCTCAGAATTCAACTCAACTTCAACTCAGTTTCACCTGTGTCTACCCACAGACTGCATCAGATCCCACAGGTAAAGGTCTCAGTCCCACACCATTGCCCCCCTACCCCCTTGAGACGGGTCGTAAGTCCAGGTTGTCACATGTGCTTTGAACCAACCAACCATAAATCAGTGGTTCCCATAACATCCTCCCTGCTTTGATTAACTTGCTGGACAGGCTCCGGAACTCAGAAAAACAGTTTACTTACTAGATGGCCAGTTTGTTACAAAGGATGCAACTCAGGAACAGCCAGATAAAGGAGAAAGAAGCATAGAGCAAGATCTGGGGAAAGGCTGCCGAACTTCCCTGCCCTCTCCTGGCACGCCTCTCCTGGAATCTCCTGGAAGGTCTTTTGTGTTTTTACAGAGGCTTCATTACACAGACATGACTGGTTAAATCACTGGCCCTTGATGACTGATTCAACCTCCATCCCCCCAGAAGTTGGAGGGGGTGGGGCTGAAAGTTCCAACCCTCCAATCACAAGGCTGGCTCCAATGGCAACCACCCCACCTTTGCCGTCTCTAGCTTTCCAAAAGCCACCTGATTAACATAACTAAGGATACATTTATAACACTTAACACTTAGATAATTTCAAGGGTTTTAGGAGCTCTGTGCCAGGAATGGAGTTAAAGACCAAAAATATATTTCTGGAGCACCTGGGTGGCTCTGACTCTTGAGCTTCTGACTCAGCTCAGAGCACCTTGAGCACCAAAAATATATTTCTGGGGCACCTGGGTGGCTCAATTGATTGAGCTTCTGACTTCAGCTCAGATCATGATCTCACAGTTTGTGGGTTCGAGTCCCATGTTGGGCTCTGTGCTAACAGCTCAAAGCCTGGAGCCTGCTTTGGATTCTGTGTCTCCCTCTCTCTTTCTGCCTCTCCCCCAGTCATTCATTCATTCATTCATTCTCTCTCTCTCTCTCTCTTTCTCTCTGTCTCAAAATAAATAAAAATTTACTAAAAATTTATAAAATTTGGGGCACCTGAGTGGTTCAGTCAGTTAAGCATCAGACTTTGGCTCAGGTCATGATCTCAGGGTTTGTGAGTTTGAGCCTGACATCAGGCTCTGTGCTGAGCCTGCTTGGGATTCTCTTTCTCTCTCTGCCCCTTCTGCACATGTGCGTTCTCTCTCTCTCTCAAAAATAAATACACATTAAAATATAAATCATATTATCTCAAATATAAATTACCAAAACTCTCCCAAGAAGAAACAGAAAATCTGAACAGCCCTAGATCAAGTTTAAACATCAAATTATTCATAATTTAGAGCCTTCCCACAAAGAAAACTTCAATCCCAGATGTCTTTCCTGATGAATTTTTATCAAACACTTAAGGGGGGAGAAAAACCCAATCCTACACAAATTATTTCATAAACCAGGAGGGAGCGTTACACTCCCCAATTCATTCCATGAAGCTACCGTTACCCTGAATGCAAGGCCAGACAAAGCCTTGGTAAGAAAACTGGAGCCCGATATCCCTCACGAACACAGATGCAAAAATGCTCCACCAAATATCAACAGATCAAATCTAAAAATATATCACCACCAAGTGGGTTAATCCCATGAATATAGGCTGAGATGGATGAGTCAAGGGATACTCTGAAGACAAAACCAACAGGGACTAGATGTTGGAAATAAGAAGAAATTGTGTAGCAGAGTCTGTATAAGTGATCACAAAACCCACTTTTCCCTCTTGGGCACACTGGGTCCTTATAAAACCTCCTGTGCTCCACCCGTGCCATACTCCATGTAGATGAGCCCAGTAGCCCCAGAAACCACATATGGTAAAGCAGGCAGAGACAGAAAATGGAACGGAGTCCCTAACTTACCACTTGACAACAAAACAAAACAAAACACTGCCCTCTGAACATAAACACCCACATCAGACTTCCAGTGAATAAGAAATAAATTTCTACCGGGCTAAGTCCCTGATGTTCAGGGCTTTGTGTTTTACAGTAACCACTCTTTACCTATTCAATCTAGACAAAAAAACAAGAAAAACTAGTTTACTGGCTTGAACAGTTGACCAAGGAGAGCTTAAGAGTACTCTCACTTCAGCTCTTATAAGAAGAATTGATTGGATTTAACAGAAGTTAGATGGTTGAGGTGCTCTCAAGAGATGAATTTGATCCCATTTCTATAAGGAATCCATGTCGAGAAAATAATGAGATATATAAAGATTTATGCACAGAGATGTTTGTGACAGTATTATTCATATTTAGCGAAAGTTTCCATGAAAACAGCCAAGACATCCAACACTGGATAAGTGGTTGAATAGCAGTGTGAGGATATGGCCTTAGGCAGGCATTAAAAACGAGGCTTACAGAGAATTTAATAGTAAGTGAAAAAGGCAGACACAAACTTTATGAATGAATTATTCTCAATTACTGCTATACGTTTACATATGTTTATAGATGTATATAAACACACACACACATACGTACACATTGCCACAGACTGAATGTTTCTGTCTCCCCAAATCGTATGTTGAAAACCTAGCCAGTTGGGAGGGGAGGTGCGTGAGAGGTGCCCAGATCGAAAGGGCAGAGCTCTCATGAATGGGAGAGCGCGCTTAGAAAAGATGTCCCAGAGAAATGACCTGTCTGTCCCTCTGCCGTGTGACGATAGGAGGACTAGACCGCCATCATCGAGGAGGCATGCCCTCACCAGACACCGACTCTGTCAGCGCCATGATCTTGGACTTCCCAGGCTCCAGAACTATGAAGAGTAAGTGTTTGTTGTTTATAAGCCAGCCAGTTTATGGTATTCCGGTCATGGCGGCCTGAACAGACTAAAACACATTCAGGTGCACACCAACAACACATATTTAGAAAGGAATGTTTAACACGTATGGCAGGATTTTTGACAATTTTCATTTATTCTGTACTTCCCAAACAATGAGCACGTGACATTCTTGGGATCAGATGAAAATAAAATAAATCAATGAGTATCATTTGTAACTTCTTTAAAAGACCATCTCGTGATCTTGAGAAGAGGCGATTCAATCCTTCGTAAAACCATACGGCAGGACCCAAGGTCGCTGTGCCCTGCATACTGTTGCTGAATTGTGCTCCTAGGAAAGCCCCCACAGTGGGAAACCTGCTTGCATACCTGAGAGAGGCGTGAACGGGTTATTTTTTATCTGCCCAACAAGGTAGAGGTATGCAAAGCCAAGAGAGCTCCAGACTTGGAAGGTCCTGTCTGGATGAGATGAGCCAAAGGAAGAAGAGCCAAAAGAGGATGCCACAGGCCAGTCGCCCACAGAGGAATCCTAACCTTTGAGCCTTTGAGAGGTGACTGTGTAAACACATGGGTAGGGGGGAGGGTGTAGCCTCTGTGTCCCCAGCAGTCCCCGGGCCCCAGCCATATGGATCCCTGGACATCCACGGTCAGTTTGTTCGGGGGAGCTAAAAAACACTGCCCACTTAACCAAAATAAAAGCGACTTCTGCAAATGGTTATGCAGCCATCGATGTCTCCAGCAAGTATTTCCCAAACAAAACCCAGACCTCTGCTCCAAACTCTGGTGATTCAACCAAGGAATCACAAATGAAAGCATCCTACTAGAGTCAAGTCAACTCGACACCAACAACATGGAGAATCCATGCCTCCTCTGATAGCGTGACGTCAGGCCCCCAACCTATCAGGCCTGAACACTATTTACAAAACTGTTTTGTTTTGAAATATATGTGTGTGTGTGTGTGTGTGTGTGTGTGTACGGGTATGGGTATTTCATTTAAAAATCCTACTTGCCAGTATTTCCCTGGAAAATTGGAAGAGCTGACAATGGTGGACCCATAGTCCCATGTAGCACTAATCAGTTGACTGGCCTCTTTTCACTCACAGTTCTCGGCTGTTTCCTTTAATTTTTCTGAGTTTGTAGCCCCTACTGTAGGGGACTTAAAATGTGGTGCTCAAGGGGCACCTGGGTGGCTCAGTCGGTTAAGCACCAGACTCTTGATTTTGGCTCAGGTCATGATCCCAACAGTTTGTGAGTTCGGGCCCCGCATTGGGCTCCGCGCTGAGAGTATGGAGCCTGCATGGGATTCTTTCTCTCTCTCTCTCTCCCTCTCTGCCCCTCCCTGCCCCTCAACAATAAGTAAATAAATATTTTTTAAAATGTGGGACTTCCAATCCTCTGTTGGAATTGTGTGTCAAGTCAGAGGATTCTCCTTTGAGTGAAGTTCACAGAACTTAAGACGGTTGTCCACCATTTAAGATTGTTTTCCCCTTTCTCATCTTGCTTTGTGGGTTTTCATATGAGCCCAAGGTGCTGGATAACCGGTCTCCAGGTTAGTGAAACGCTGCTGGGACCCTTCAGCGAAGCTGATGGTTGCATCGCCGACTTGGCGTTTGTGAGCACGTTTTCATTCACAGAGAGTAGGAAAGACACCTTTCTTAGAGGATCAGGAAGCTTGGTGGGCAGGCTCCACAGCACAGAAGGGCAAGAAGACAGGCTTCTTGGGACGACACTCAGGCTACCCCATAGCTCGCTTCCTCCTCTGGAGTCACAACAGCGTCCAGCCGGGGTTCTTGTCCACACATCTTGTTCCCGGTCCCCGTGACCATGGAAATCAGGCAGCTCTCTAGAAGCTCGGGGACACAAAGCCACAAGCTCATGGACTGCCAGAACACCGACACAAGTGCGGCACTGGCTGGGGCCAGCTGCGCTTCAGTTTCCAAGCCACTCTGCCTGAGTTGAGGTTTCTTTCACTGCCCAGGAATGCGGGGGTTTCTCTAAACTATGACTCACAGCAGAGCATCCAGGCAAACATGAAGAGAAACCTGTTTTCCCGGGGAAAGGAGGTAAACAAATGTTAAAACTTCTGACACTTGAACACAGTACTGGCTTTGACGAATTGGACTCAACGTGAAAGGTGTCAAGTCACGGGAACACCGTCAGGCAAAAAGAAAGGGGGGGAAGAAAAAGCAGAATGTGCATAAAGTCTCCTAGGGCCCTGCAAACAAGAGGGAAGCGGTGGTTTCATTAAAAGAAAGTTAAAGGTTGTTTTCCAGGCTCCTGAATACCCTCTCCGCAGGCTTCATGCCAAAGGAGTTTCATTCACCCTGCAGCATGAGTCCGGCTGCCGTTCATTCAATGCCTTTTCTTCCTGGGCACTACCCGCTGTGAAATTGGTAACCTATTGATAAATATGTTATTTTTTTTCCAGCTGCACCTGTACTCAAGAACTTAAGCAGCAAAACTCCCTAATAATATTTGTCCCCAAGTCAGAACGCATTACGCCCCTCCTGCAGCCACAGCCAAGAAACTCAGAGGAAACCGGGCTCCATGCAAAAGGTCCCCTTTTTAGCACTGGCTGTCCCCTTTTGCAGTTTGTTAAAGCTGGAGGAATCATAATCCAAGTAAAATCTCTTTCAGGAGATTCTTGGGAAGGAAGCTACAGGGGCAGGGGGTGCGGGGGGCCTCTGCAAAGTAAAGGAACATTGCAGCAGGTTACGTTATTCGGAACAAGCTATTTTCTCCCCAATCCTGTAACTGCCTAGAGCATGTGATCTTCCTGAAGGTCGTTAAAGACATGCTGCTGTGGGGCTCCTCCCAGAAAGTTTCTGCTTTGATTAGTTTCCTGATGCTTATTTCCTAAAAGGCTCTTTTTGTCCCTAAAAAAAAAAAAAAAAAAAAAATGAGGAGCATTAAAATGTTTAAAAACGAATTTGGTGAGTAACCTGCTACAGGTAACTCGGCAAGATGAAAGGAAATCGCAAAGTAATGTGAAAATGGCACTGACCTTCCTGGGGTCCCCCGCTGGCTGGCCAACCTTAGAGACACCGACGCACGGTCAGCATATCCCCTCCCCCAAAGTAAGACGCCTCAGAGGTACATGACATGAATCATCTTCCACACAACCACTCATCCCTGACTCGAGCATGACCACATACACCTCCGGTAAAGTTCACGCGGCCTCACAGCCCACGGGGCATTTATAGACTGGAAACGATTAAAAAAAAAAAACCCAAAAACCTCTCCTTGTCTGTAAAGGTGCGGGTGTCTCAGGGTGCATCTACAAGGCCCTAATGAAAAAGCTCGGAGACTGTCCAGTGATGGTGATTAAATCTACAGCTCACAATGCCCATGTTTTGAATCAAAGAAGGAAATCAAAGTATTTCCCCCAACACAATAAGATAGAGCCGTTCCTCTGGGATCAAAGGCTCCTTTTGTGCTCACCACCTTTGCAGATGTGTGAGTCACAGGCGGACCTGACACGACAGTTACCTCTCTGGTCCATGGAGATACCGTTTGCCAAAAATCAGCCTGCAGCAATCCTAGTTCAGGGGCTCCCTGGTGACCTGGATGTAACACTGTGTCAATAGTGTCCTGCAGACGACAGCAGCCTCCTCTTTTTTATTTTTTTTAAGCCTTGGATCAACTTTGCAAGTTCAACTGGCTTTTATTTTTGTTGAAGGCACTAAATTAATTTGTTATGACTCATCCCTCGAGCAAAGGAGGCGACTGCTCATTAATGCCATAATTTGTAAGATCCTGAACTCACGGGCTGTCTCCGACAACCCACACCCCCTAAACCCCCAGCTTTTGACTCCACTGAGGACACATTTGCTTCACATTTGCACGGCTTCTGAAGCAGAGCCTCTCAAGACTTCAGCGGCACACGGATCACCACCGGGGGAATAGCCAACATGCAGTTTCCTACCCAGGTGTTCCAGGGCAAGGCCTGAGATCGGGCATCTCTAACACGCTCCCAGGGCTGCTGGCCCACGGATCATATCCTGAGGGGTAAGGGCTTGGGAGGCTGAACTCCGCTAGTTAGGAGGTACATGGCGGTTGAGCGCTCAAGCTCTGAAATCAGATCGCCTGGCCTGACAGCCAGCCTCTGCTACTCACCCTCTTGAACCTTCCTTTTCCCCCTTTTCCTCACTGGCAGCATGGTGCCCAAAATAATAGCAAAAATAGAGTTGCCGTGAAGATCTAATGAGGCAATACGCATAAAGTGCTCAACACTGCATGTGGCCCACGGCAAGCATCCAAGATGTGGGCTGTTGCCACTCCAGTACCTTCGTGCAGTTCCCTTGGGTCCCCTTCTTCCTGGCCAGAAGAAATCAGTAGAGTCCCAGAGGGAGAGGAAGTGAAATTGGAAGTTTCTGACCCCCACGACTCTATCCACCAGCTCAGTCTTCTTGAAAAGTAAGGTGTTGCCAGAGTATGTGTTTGCGTATGTACACGTCTTCCCAAAGCCACAAAGTAGAGTGGAGAAAGAACGTGGGCTTTGGAGCCCAGCAACACCGTGTACAAAAGAACCTCTGACATCTTCCATTTCCTTTTTTTTCCCCTTCTTTTTTTTAGAGAGAGAGAGCAGGGAAGAAGCAGAGGGAGAGGGAGAGAAACTTAGGCAGGCTCCACACTCACAGTGGAGCTCGATCTCACGACTGGGAGATCATGACCTGAGCCGAAATCAAGAGTCAGGTGTTTAACTGAGCCACCCGGGTGCCCCAGCTTCTATTTCGTCACCTGTTCCATGCGGATGGTAAAACCCACCATACGGGGACGCCAAGAGGAGCAGGGATAATGATGCCAAGTGCATCCACCCCCGCCCCCCACGTACAGCAGACATTCAGTAAATGAAGTCTGTAATACGCTACCACCAGAACCCCATATGCATGATGGCAAACAGGAGAGGAAGCCGGCATTATTGGCGACACAGCCCGGGTAACTCGGTCCATCCAGGACAGGCAGAGGCTATTCGCCAACCTGTCCAGAATGACCGACGGGGCCAAGACTGCTTGGTGTTGGGCACAGAGCATTTCTGTGACCTCAGATACGGGGCGCCGAAATGAGTGGATGTGAGTGGCTTTTCCCTGTGTCCCCGGTGTGATGGAGCTGGGCGAAGGCAGGAATGATACACTCATGATGGTTTTCCTGGAGAGTTATCCAGTCATTCATAATAATTTCAAGTTGGCCCATGTGCCAGCCACTCTAGCAGACATCCCGGGGTGAACGAGGCAGAGGCCGCACCCTCACAGAGTGCCCACGTCATGGAGGACAAAGAACCACGTAGAGGAAACAGGTGAGAGTTAAAGTTGTAGAACAGCCCGTGACGGCAGGGCTCCTAGGAGAGCAGTTAACAGGACTGTCGTGGAGGGCCTTTCTGAGGAAAAGACCTTGAAACAAGACAAGGGAAGGATGATTCTTGAAGGATGGGAAGGAACCAATCAGGTGCAAAGCAGAGGAAGAGCATTCTAGGCAGAGGGAACAGTGAGTCCAAGGGCCCTGGGGTTAGAAAGGAGAAGCAGAACAGTAGGAAACAGAGCCTAAGGCAGGTTTTAAACAGGAGAATGCCACACATCTGTCCCACAAACCCACAGACTGAGCACCACAAGAGTCAAGTCCCACGGACAGTGGCCTGAAACCATGGTTGTCCGGACTGGTCTTCCAAAAAGCCTCTGCCTCCTCCTCCTGGAAATGGAAAGTCCTTGACCCTGGGGACACCACCCTGGCATGGGATTTCGGAAAGCCCTCTGCATTCACTGCCAAAAGAACAGGAGAAGCCAAGTACACGCAGAAGTCCCGGGAGGCGCTGGACAGAGTGGCCCCAAATGCTGGTTTGCGAGACGAGAGCCTGCGGGAGAAGGTTCTGAGCAAACACGCCGCTGACCATCCCTCCATCGTGGGCCCTGCGCTCCCGAGGAGGAAGCAAATCCCGACGTAAATTGCCCTGGCAGCCTCCTCAATTACACAAATCCCAGACATTGACAGGGAGCTGCAGAGATTCTCCTCCAGTGACTCGGAAAGCCGAGAGCAAAGCGAAGGAGCTAAGATCTAATCCCTGTGCCTCGAGCAGCCGGAAGGAAGCGGGGCTCCCCCGGGGGTCCCCTGTGCCCCGGCTGTTTAGCTCAGCCCTAGGTCGGTCTACCTGATGCAGGGTCGTCAAAGGCAGAGGGGCTGCTTTACCACTATGGCGATGTCTCAGGCACCCTGGGGTGGGGGTGGGGGGTGCCTCCTCCTCTGCACAGAAGCTCTGGCGTCCTGCGGGAAGAGGCTGGGGGACAAGGATGCTCACAGGGGAGTCTTTCCCTGTCCTCGCCTCACAGGAGTGCAGACAGTTCTTGCCCACTGAGAATGGAAGGAGGTCTGACACACACACACCTGCCAGGGAACCAGCGGGCAACTGGTGGGAGATAAAAGGAGAGCACGGGAAGCGGCCGAACCACAGAGCAGGGGAGCCCAGACCTCCGTCCCCTGCCCCGCTTCCCGCCAAAATGAAGTAGGGAGGCCGGGGAGAAAACCCCTTCCCAGGGCCTCATGTCGCTTGCTTACGATTTTGCTTTCCTTTCGTTGTAAACATAACACAGCGCCCCTCTTTTTAAAATTTTTTTAATGTTTATTTTTGAGAGAGAGAGAGAGAGACAGAGCGTGAGTGGAGAGGGGCAGAGAGGGAGACACAGAATCTGAAGCAGGCTCCAGGCTCTGAGCTGTCAGCACAGAGCCCCTCGTGGGGCTCGAACTCATCAACCGTGAGGTCATGACCTGAGCTGAAGTCAGACGCTCAAGCAACTGAGCCACCCAGGCCCCCTAACAAAGCGCCCCTCTTAACCACACTTTTGTGTTCACAGATGGACTTCGATGTTTCATTTAGAAAATCTTCCATTATTAGCGGGCCTTAACATTTCCTCTGAGGGGTTATTAACCTTTGTGTTTTTATTCTCTAGCCATGTATTAATTTTCCTGGCCTGTTTTTCATTTGGCACATTCGCCCCTTTCTTAATTTGTAAGTAATCTTTTTGTATAAACAATACTAACCCTTTGGCCAATACCGCAAACTTTTTCCCCTCCTGTTTGTTGGTTTCTATTGATTTTTTTTGGCATTTCTTGAACTCTCTGAAAGAACCGCAAAGCAGCCATCTAATTCCCCCCCACAAAAAAAGCACATTCTCTGTCTTTGAAATACAGTGTTAGAATCCCCACGAATCACCTGCTCCTATGCCCAAAATATCTCAGAAACCCTTTGCTTTCATAAGCAACACTGTGGCCCACAGCACCAGTCTACTCTTTTTCTTCTTCTGTGGAGGCTGCGACCAGATCTGGGAAACTTCCTAGTCACAGTCTGAAGTCCTGAGGTCACCGTAGACCAGGGACAGTTCCCTGATGGCTTGGAGAAGCCTTAGAGTCAATGAAAACCACAGCTCACATCGCTGGCCTCCCTCAACCCCTTTCACTCACCTCCATTCCTTTTTGTCTAGAAGACAGCCTAACAACAACAGGACCAAGAATCCCTCACAGAAACTCCATTGCGTTGGTTTCCTAACCCAACTGCGCTGGTTCAAGATGGAAGAAGCTTCGATGGTGTTTACTGACCATGTGCCAAATATGAATCACCTGTGAGCTGTGGCATCCCCCAAAATAAAAACGGAGCGCTCCTCGTGCCCATCACGTGCTTTCCCATCCCGTACCTTTGTAGGTGATCTTCCTCTACCTAAACACCACCTTCCACCCCCATACACCACCCGGGGTTGGCCACCTTCCAGTCATCTGTCCAACCTCAGCCTAACCGTCACAACTTTTGGAAAGCCTTCACCATCAACCAGGCTGGAACAGACACCCCTCCACTAAGAACTTTTAGAATCATTTCTAGCACCATAAGTATATAATTATGTACGAGTATAATTGCCTGTTTACCCATCTGTCTCCCCAGCCTTTGATGGCTTGAACTATGTCTTTCACCATGGTATCCCTAGCAACTAGCAAAGAGCCAGGCTCGTGGCTCACAATCCATATACATTTGGGGAATCGATGGATCTTGTCAAGCGTTAGAACAAGAAAAGGGCTAGCCCCATTGCCATCTGCACAAGTCTACACCAGGAACATCAGGTTTCACTTTTGCATAGTCAAGAATTGAACCTTGCCCAAAAGGAGATCTGGTCATTCCCTGACTTTTCACTCAACCCTTGGGACGTCATGGCTAATAGGAGTGTTTTTGTCTTCCAAAGTCTCGGCTCACACTGGAGAGTCTGTCTAACAACGTGATTTAGGGTGGGGGCACTGAGTCCCCTAGTAAGGACTCAACTGGAGTCTGAGATTAGCCATGTAGGTTGTCAACCGTTCTGAGTCCATACCCTGAGCATGAAGGCTCAGGCACGCTTCCCTGGTTGGCAACACTGCACGCTTATTGTCACATTTCTTTGCTGGGAAAGTAGCACTATGCATGACTCCTTGGGCAACAGTCAAATGGAGGCTCCACATCTGGAACCTTCCTGGACTCTGCCCCTTGGTCAATTTTAGTCTGAATCCTTAGCTATAATAAAACATATCCTTGGGTGTAACCGCTTCCAGGGAGTTCTGTGAGCATCCAGTGAATTGTTGATGCCATGGGTGTTCTTGGGGAGTCCCAAACTTGGAACTTGTACCAGAAATGAGGGTGGTTTGGGAGACTGTGCCCCACCCCCCTCCTCCAACTTTACAGTTCCACTCCTAAGGACATTCTGAAGACAGTAGCTGCAATAATAACTCTTCTGGAAAATGTGAACCATAAAGGGCAGGCCCAACGCATAGAAAGTCGAGACTCACAAAGCCGCTGTTACGGATGCTTCATTCATTAAAACCAGCCTTGGAAATGCAGACTGTTCCCCTGTGTCCCACCCTTCCGGGACCAAGATGGGCAGCACCCTCCAGGCAAGAGAAGGAATCATGAGTAGCTGTTCACCGCTCCCCCTCTCTCTGACAGATGACTGGGCAAAAGTAGATGAGAATTCCTCCTTTATAAATATCTTTACGTGCTAAATGTCTCTAAAAGGCACCATGTGCCAAGCTAGTCTGCTAAGACACAGATGCAGAACAGATGCAGTGGCCCATGAGGTAGCTGAGAAGTTGCAGAATGTTTCTTCAACAAGAGGCAGGGAAGTTTCTTGGGAGGAGAATACGATCCAGGACAGGCCCGAGGCCCCTGGCAAGCCATGGAAAGTCTGGCTCCCAGCTGTGAACATAGCATTTCTTACCACGGCACTTTCAAAACCTACATATGTGTATACTTTTATCTCCTCCCCAAGTTCACTCTGCACCCATTGGTTTAAAAGATATTTACTAAGCACCTACTATGGGCAAACTCTCTTCTTAAAGGATACAGAGATAACCAAAGTAAGTACAAAGGACCCACATTCTAATAGAAGGAGTCAGATAAAAATATAAACAGAATAATGTTTATAATATTATTATAAATATAAAGTATAAACAGGTAGACCTATGCTGTGGAAAAAAATGGAGCTGATGTTACAGTAATGCTGAAGGAGGAAGCAACTTGAACTTGACTGATCAAGAAAGGCCTGTCGGAAGCAGCAACGTTTCAGATCAAACTTGAAGGATGAGAAGAAGCTAGCCAAGATCCCAGGCAGAGGAAACATCAAGTGCAAAGGCCCTGAGGTAGGTGTTAGGATTGTTTCAGGAAAAGGAAGAAGGGACAGGGGAAAGGATACCTTCTAGAAGAAGGTCTGCTATGTGATCAGGAGATTATGGCAAGCTCTCTAGGCCACGGCAAAGAACTGATTTTCATTCCTACATGGAAAGCTGTAGGAAAGTTTTAGTAAGTTAATATGATCAGACTTAGGGATTTTGTTGTTGTTCTTAATCACACAGTCAGCTACGTCATGTATTGACCATAGGGCATTGAGGCTGGAAGCAGAGACCCCCTGAAGAGGTTGCTGTCATCGATGGTGGCTTACAGAGTTGCAGTAGAGATGGAGAGACGCTTCATGGCTATGTTCTGAAGGCAGACCTAGCCGCACTTCCTGATGACTTGGATGTAGCCTGTAAGAGGGAGAGACAAATCAAAGAAGACTCCCGGTTTGTAGCTTGAACAGCTTAATGGGAAGCGAGGTCGTTTACTCAGATAGGAAAGATAGAGGGAGGCATACATCTGGGGACAGACTAAATGAGAAAATGAGACTCAGAAAAGCCAAGAGACTCGTTCAAGGCCACACAGCCCGGACACGATGGAGGCAGGGTTTGAACTCTGGCCCACGGGCCTCCAGGGCAAAATTCAAATGGCAAAGCAAACCGAATGTCCAAGCCAGGTTCAGAGAGGCCTTGAAGGAAGAAATCAAATCGGTAACCCAGGCAAATTCAGGGCATGCCATGTGGCTGATCTATTTTCGGCACCCACTCTCGTGAAGGCTACTTGGAGAGTCATAGAATTAATAGAATTTTCGAGCTGAGCAGATCCTTAGGCTCAGAAGGGCACCTGCGTCTTTGCAAACATGATTCACCGAACATCCCCTGAGTAGGCAGATGGGTCAGGCTGCTGAGTAGACTTTGCTTTGAATGGAGCTCTGGACACAGACCCATCTTCCGAACCATCCTATCCGCTTCCTCCCCCCCACTCCTCCCCCGCTGTCAAAAGGAACAGGACATTATATAAACCTTCTGAAATGCCAAAAGGAGGAATTCTATATTTAACTCCCCTCCCAGCATCCAAACATCACGTGACGGGACGGTGAGGATCCAATTCAACAATGTTGAGTAACAGGGAGATAACTCAAGGGACTCTCCTCTTCTCCCTTCTCCTCTGACTTCCTGTCTCCTGCCACCCACGGTCATATCTTCATTAAGGAGGTTCGGGAGCAGCGTAGCTCTGGCAGATCCCAGGGAAAGCAAACCGCTGGGGGGGGGGGGGTCAAAGGATTATGCTAATAGAGATGCTATTAACACAGGCAGCTGCTGCCACCAGCGCTGCCCGTTGCCTGCCGGGGAAGCTGGAATTCAGAGCCAGTCGTGGGCTCTTCCCGCTCATCAGCCTTCCCAAGAAGTGTGGGGACTGAGGAACAGACAGCAAGGGGACTGCTAAACCAGTGCCCTCAAGGCTCAGGAGACAAATAAAATGGAACTTCAGAGACTGTATCTCCACAGCTGGGACGTCGGTTAGAAACGCGCCCAGTAAAAAATTAATTACGTAACAAAAAAAAAAAAAATCAAGGCATGTCTACAAGGTTGCAAGCGCTGGGGGATGGAAGGAGCCTGAGGGGCAGATGGGGAAGGCTGGGAGAGAGGCTCCCAAGCTCACTTATTGACCAGCCTGCACGCTGTGGGCGATCGATAAATATTAAACACTGAGGCTGGCGGAGAACAGGTTTTAATGAGGCTGGGAACACGGATAGAGCAGGCCGTCGTGGTGAAGGGGCCATGGGCAACCAGCCTCATCTCTGCAGGTCCTGCGTCCACGCCTCTCCCAGGGGTACTCTCGTCACAAAAGGAAAAGCAAACCAACTCAGGGGAAAACCACAGGAAGCTGGAAGGCGAGGGGCCCTCCCTGGCATAGCTTAGGTCTCATCTTGTCTTTCGTTCAATTAAAAAAACAAAAATCCCCCAGGACACAGCAATACAGGAGAGACTGAGGGAAGCTCTACCCTCAGGAAGTTTCCAGGCCCCTGGGGGAGGTGCCAAGCCTACCGCCAATACCAGAGTACCAAGCCCACAGGAGAAGGGCATCTATTCCAGCCAAGTCAGGGAAGACTTCCCAGGAGAAGGGGCTCTGGAATACAGAAATGAGGACTCCAAACAGAGTAGCCAAGTAAGCAGCAGAGAAGGGCGGTCCGTGGGGAACGTGGCATTTGCAAAGGCTTGGAGAGCCCATCTTCCTCTTTGCTTGTAACATGCTTGTACCTCTTATCCGCCATGGATCCTGTGTCCTTTCCCCCCGTTGTCACTTCGCCTAGAATTCTGTAACAGGGGAGTAATTCACCACTGTTATCATACAATTTGGTTGTTTTGTCATTGCTATTACTACTACCATTGATGTGAATTATGTGCCAGGCACTGTGCTAAGCACTTGACCCACGTCGTTCTCTTTTAAGCCCCACATCCTCGTAAGAAAGATGCAACTAGCATCCCCATTTAGAGGTGAGGAGAGACTGAGGCCAGAGAGGTGAAAGCTCACCTGGCCAGTAAAAGTAGCAAAGCTGGATGTGAGCAAGGTGATGGGCCTTCAGTGCCCTTAAACATCTGTTCTAGCACTTTCCACTGAGCACCACACACACCCTGGGTAAAGCCTCCAGTGAACTTCGTCTTCACGGCTCTCTGGCATCGCTACGTATGCCCCTGGTGGCCCTCGGCATCTATCATTAGGGACCTAGTCCATAAACACTGGGATCAGTTGGACATGGGGTGAAACCCCTGGCCCACGGCTTACGGGCTCCACCGTTTGAGGCAAGCTCTCCAAACTCTCAAGGCTTCTGTCTTCACGGTCACACAGTGACTACACGGGGCCCACCCGGATAGCCAGGGTACGCTTCCTATTTCAAAGTGGGAAGATTCTTCACTTACTCATGTTGTCAAAGTCCCTCTGCCATCAAAGAGAACCTGTTCTCAAGTTTCTGGGATTGCAAGGTGGATATCTTCGGGGGCCTGTGATTCTGTCTACCACAGTCCACTGTCTGCCCCAAATGGGTCACAAGTGGCTCACACATAGAGCACATCCGCCCCAGCCCCGAAAGTTTCAACCTGTTCCAGCACCAACTCAGAGTCTCATTTTAAATCTCATCCGCTCATCTTGCTCAGGTGGAAGTAGAAGACTCTGGGTATACGCCACCCTGCGGCACAAACGACGAGGCCAGGTACCCCTCTGTTCCCAACATCCAATTGTGGGGCAGGCATAGGAGCCCAGCTACTGGCATTCCTGACCCGAACAAAAACCAAAACCAGAACGACAACAAAGCGATGGAAAGAAGACACGTGTTGCCACACCCGAGCCATTTGGAAATCCAGACAAAGAGTTTGCCTTCCTTTTCCATGAGGGCTGGCTTGTGTTGCAGCCCTAGTATTTTTAGCAGTCTGTTTCCAGCCTGCAGAACTTGGAGAGCGCGTGGCCTTCTTTCTCTCATCCTCTGTTTCCTTCAGTCAAAGTTGGCCATGTTTCCGCGGATGCGAAATTTCAAGAACCTTGCGGGTCTCCTGTGTATCCCACATTGCATCAGACAAGAGCTCTGCCTCTATCTTTCCTAGATAATTCCATCTCTATCCTGGCTGCTGAGTAGATGACTGAGGGGTTCAGGAGTCACGGACACCTGGTCTCTTTAACGATCCCTCTGTATGATCAAATACTGTTACTTATTTTAACTTTGTTTATTCTGAGAGAGAGAGAAAGAGAGAGAGAGAGAGAGAACATGAGCAGGGGAGAGGCAGAGACAGAACGAGAGAGAGAATCCCAAGCAGGCTCCATGCTGTCAGTGCAAAGCCCGATGCAGGGCTCGAACCCACAAACGGTGACATCATGACCTCAGCCGAAATCAAGAGTCGGAAACCCAACCGAATGAGCCACCCAGGCGTCTGAATACTGTGACTTCTTGATTCTTTCCAGGCACTCAAGAAAATGTTATCTAGCCACACCCTTGGCTTTCTCTCCGGACTGCCTTTCCGGGCAGTGAGTCTCCTAATTTTAGCATCTTTTACCACTTGGATAGATGGAGAATTTCCCAAGTCAGCCTTTCTGCCTTACCAGTTTTTCTCTCAATCTATCTCTTTCCTCTCACATTTTCCTAAAAGCAGCAAGAAGAAATCGGGCTGTACCTTCAACACTTTGCTCAGAAGTCTCCTCGGCTAACTATCCAAGTTCATTGCTTTACAATGGGATTCTCTCTCTCCTTCTCTCTCTGCCTCTCCCCTGCTCATGTTCTCAATGTTCAGATTCCCACGGAACTGTAGGACACAATTCAGCTAAATTTTCTGCCACTATGTAAGAAGCATCCCCTTTCCTCCAGTTTCCAAAACATGTTCGTCATTTCCATCTTAGCGAGCCCTCACTGGTAGTGCCTTCTGTAACAGCCATATCTCTATGAACATTCTGTTCTTGAGGATTTAGGTATTCTCTGAGGTGATACATTTGTCTCTATGATGCCTAGTTCCTTTGGAATCCTTAATACCAGAGTTATTAGCACCCCTATTTCTACTAACAGTATGCTCAAGGAAACCTAGGGGTTTCCTATGATGGGACTCAGAATTCTTCCAGGCTCTGTCCACTGTCCGACTCCAAGGCCACTTCACTCTTGTAGATATTTGTTACAGAAACACCCTGCTCCTGGAACCCAAATCTGTATGAGTCACGGTTCAGTCGGAGAAACAGACCGATGGGAGATGTATATGAGATTTATTACAAGGACTTTGCTCGCATAATTGAGGAGAATGGGTAGACATGTCTGAAATCTGTAGAGCAGGCTGGAACCCTAGGACAGGAGCTGAAGCTTCTATGCTCAGTGGAATGCCTCCGGGGAAGCCTCAGCTCCACTCAAGCGACTGAATCAAGCCCGCCTGGATTATCTCGGATCATCTCCCCTAGAGCCAACTGATGGTAGCCTTTCACCACATCTGCAAAACACCTTTACAGCCACACCTGGATTAGTGTTTGACTGAATAACTGTAAATGTAGCCCAGCCAAGTCGATGCAGCAGACGGATGCAGAATACCCATCAAACAGGCGTTATCTTCATCACACTGTGTTCTTAACCCTCAAGACAGCCTCTCCGGGGTGCCTGGGTGGCTCCGTCGGTTAGGCGTCCAACTTCGGCTCAGGTCATGATCTCACGGTTCATAGGTTTGTGCCCCGAGTCGGGCTCTGTGCTAACAGCTCGGAGCCTGAAGCCTGCTTCCGATTCTGTGTCTCCCTTTCTCTGTGCCCCTCCCCTGCTCACTCTCTGTCTCTGTCTCTCAAAAATAAATAAACATTTAAAAAAATTAAAAAAGAAAAAAAAAAGCCAGCCTCTCCTTCATTTCTACATCCCCTCCCTGAAAGCCGAGGTCCAGAGTAAGCACACATAAGTCAAATGGGTAAGTTCACGGGCAAATGGGCTTCCTTTATCACTACTTTTTATCACCCTATCTCTCCTGCTCCAGCACCCAACCCCGCCAGTTTTAAAGACTCCTCGTCCCTCCCTCCTGGCAGACGCATCATCTTATAACTGTTGGGAAGCCAGTCTCTCAAACACTGGAGCATTACAACCCACAGCACAGACCCTACAATCCCACCTCTTCAACAGGTAAAAGCTAGAGCAATAAAAAGGCAAGAGTAATTCTGTCTGGCCCAAGACAAGGAATACAAGCTCGAAAAGCAACAGCAGCTTCCAAGATGAGGCTCCTTTTCAACTAGGTTCTAACGAAACCAGTGCCCCTTCCAAGAAAATCAAAATGGGGAATTCAGAATGACCAAATTAGGATGCAGAAAGCATCTGACTAATCATACTCCAGTGGAGACCTGCTATCTGTGGTGCTGCACAAGGGCTGAAGGTTACAAATACTGATTAATAATTAATAAACTGCCTCCTTAAAAAAAAAAGCAACGATTTCAATACTTTGCAGCATACTGCTGGGTGACCTTTTCCATCACACTTTTCTTCGTAATTTCGGACGAACTTATCTGTCAGCGCAAATGCCTTGAGAGAATGAGCTCATTCTACCTTCAGAATGATGAGGATTGATGACGATGATCGTGACCGTGACCGTGGTGATGGTGATGACAGCGAGGTACCATTTACCTTGTGCCAAGTTACTGTGCTAAGCACTTTACATACAGCATTTAATTCCATTGCTTTTACAACCTGCCGTACGTTGACTTCTCCCAGCAGGAGACACTGAGACAGAGATTTGAGACATCTGAGAAATGATCCCAGAAAACACTGGTAGGGGCGGGCACACAGATGTGACATAGGGAAGGAGAAAGAAACAATTAGTGATGTTTTTTAAAGCAAACTCCGGGCAACTGCACCTTATTACCAGTGGGGACATTTTGACCCGAGCATAAAATATCTACATCTCGGTCATGCCACTTAAGAGGCAAAGGACTGGCGGACTTACCCGCAGACCTCTGCCTGTCATTGGCTGCTTCCCTCCCCTCCCTCCCCTGTACAGCCTGAGGTGCTGGGAAGGGGCTGGATGTAGAGCAAGAAACCAGAGGCCAAATCTGGCTCTGCCGGTTTCTGACCGTATCAACCCCAGACCCCGGTTTTGTCATCACCAAAGAGGGCCCAGCCCCATCCCCGTGGCAGGAGCAAGACTTAAAGACTGTTGATAATGGGGGCACCTGGGTGGCTCAGTCGGGTAAGCATCTGACTCTTGATTTCGGCTCAGGTCATGATCTCGCGGTTCATAAGTTCGAGCCCCACGCCGGGCTCCGCACTGACAGTGTGGGGCCTGCTTGCGATTCTCTCTCTCTCTCTCTCTCTCTCTCTCTGCCCCTCCTCTGCTTGCGCTCTTTCTCTCTCTCTCAAAATAAATAAATACGCTTTCAAAATTAAAAAAAAATAAATAAAGACTGTAGATAATGTTTCCTGAACAGCGAGTCCCCTTCATCCAGTTGGACTCATGTTCGTGTATGACATGGTGTGTCTCTCTCTGACTCACAAGTCAGAGACAGCTGGGTCTGGATCCAGGTCCAACCACCTAGCGGTGGTTTGGGTGCTCTGTTTCGCATTGACCAGCCTCAGTTGTGTCACCTGCCAAATGGGGCTAAGAATACTGATAGCATCACACAGTTGTTTTGAGGGTTAAATGAGATATTTACAGCACTTGGTACAATGCCTGGCACATAACACAATTCCAGGACGTGCCAAATATCACCATTATCATTAGTATTGGTATGCCATCATTACCAGAATGCGTTGAATGAATGAGAGCTGAGAAAAGAACATTATCAGCTCAGGGCTGGCAGTGCCTAGATTTCAGAATTCTTCATATGGAAGTTCTCCGCCGGGGAAACAGAAAGCCTCGCAATTAGGAAAACTGAAAAAGAACAGGACGGGCCTGGCCAAATTGCCTAAGCCCAGTCGTGTGTGAAATGCTTCAGAACAATTGATGGAGACGATGCAGAGCCTGTGCCAAAACAGATCATGAGACAGGCCCGGGGCCTGGAGTCTGCACACAGTCAGAGGACCTGGGGGTCAAGTCTGCCTTCTCTAACGAGGCAAGAGCTCCAGCTGTTTAGATTCTTCTCTTTAGATTCACAGAGCACCTTTCCAGGTCGTCTCTGAGTGGCGGGAGGTCGGGGTGAGCATCCCCCAGGGGTGGGACAGGTCTTTACTCTCCCCCCCCCACCCCCAAAGGCGGGAGACACGGACTCTTCTGAAGAGGTCCGGGGCAAGGAAGGCTCGGTGAGGAACTTACTAAAATGAAAACAGAAAAGAGGTCAAATCAAAAGCCAAAGTACTACACTGTTCAAATGCCGATTCTGGTTGTCTCAGGTAGGGCTGACATTTGTGACTTAAACAAGATACCCCAGGAAATACAGACCCTGCGGGGCCACTGGTCCCACTCCAAATAGCGTGATTTAGATATTACTTAGTCCCGTGTTTCCAAACTATCTTTTATTTGTTTTTAAGTTTATTTATTTGAGAGAGAGAAGAGGGAAAAGAGCATACAGAGAGGGAGAGAGAAAATCCAAAGCAGGCTCCATGCTGTCAGCATAGAGCCAGAAGTGGGCCTTGATCTTATGCACTGTGAGATCATGACCTGAGCCAAAATCAAGAGTCGGACGCTCAACTGACTGAGCCACCCAAGTGCCCCCTCAAAACTTCTGGGACTATGTCATTAAAAAAGCAAATATCCAGGGGCACCTGGGTGGCTCAGTCGATTGATCATCTGCCTTCAGCTCAGGTCATGATCTCACAGTTTGTGAGTTCGAGCCCCATGTTGGGCTCTGCAAATATCCAGGGGCACCTGGGTGGCTCAGTCGATTGATCATCTGCCTTCAGCTCAGGTCATGATCTCGCAGTTTGTGAGTTCGAGCCCCGTGTTGGGCTCTGTGCTGACAGCTCAGAGCCTGGAGCTGCTTCAGATTCTGGGTCTCCCTCTCTCTCTGCTCTTTCCCTGGTTGTGCACTCTCTCTTTCAAAAATAAATAAGCATTAAAAAAATTTTTAAGGCAAACATCCAGCCTCTGCAAACCCACTGAGTCAAAATGGGTGGGATGGGGGATACCCCAGAAGCTGTGTGTTTAAAAAGCACCCCCCAGTTATGTTCAACATGAAAGTTTAGAAAAATGCTGATGTGGTCTGTGTCCGGCATAACAAATTCAAATACCCTGGAACCCAGACATGAGATATGAGCGATCTAAACTGTCCACGTGTAACAACAGATAACGATTACAGTAAACTTGGAGGGGCAAGCCCCAGCTAAAGGAGGCAGCCAGTTTTTTGCTCACATCAGACGCTGCCATGAGGAAATTTAGGCTGCATGTTTCCAGATCTTTTGAGTTTTCAGCAGAAACTCCAGATTCAGATTTTTCGGTGAACTGTCTTGACATATTTTAAGACTCCGGCATGAGCAAAACAAACACATCTGCAGGCAACCATCTGTAACTCCTGGAGCTCAGTCGATGAGAAAGAGAGATCCATGGCTGTTTGAATATTCATAAGGCCTGGCAGAACTCAGGCTGCCCCTGGCCAATCTGTGCACTCTGTCCCTTGGTCACAGTGACTGGCTCAGGGATGGTCACAGGATGCAGAGGAGTCCAATCAGAGTTTGCCCTGGGTCTGTGGATGGAGTTACCATGAAGAAAACTCTCTGCACTCTGTAGTTTCTCTGAGTCATTTTGTCGGTGGAATGAGGGTCCAGAGCTTCTGGCAACCATCTCGCTACACTGAGAGTTGGGGGGAAGGGTATTCCCTGGGAATTAAGCCAATACAGAGAAAAGCCAAGCTGAGAAATGGGAGAGGCCAATGGCATGGGGATCTAGCCGGGCTAGAAGATGATTCCTGGTATTTGCAGGTACATCACCCACCTCGTCTGACTTTGTACAGCTGCCAGCGGTTAATAACCGCCAAAGCGGATTTTTTTTTTTGAACTGAGATTTAGATTTTACAGATAATGTTCATTTGCATTCTGGCATGTCACTCTGAAAGCAGCTCTATGAGGTAAACAGGCCACGGGCTGTTTTCCACATTTTACAGATGAGATCCCAGGGCAGAGAGGGGAGCGGTGCCTTGCAGAAGATCACAGCTCACCAAGGGCAGGACGGGGGCAACAAATCTCATCTGTTGATCCCAGTTCAGAGTGCTTTCCACCCTCTCTTCCCTGCCTCAAATGGGACATGTGTCCGTCCCTACTCTAACACCCAACAGGCATGTGTCTAGGGGGCTGGCTGCGGCTCCCAGCTCCACTGCAAAATCCTTCCCGGCTACTTGTTCCGAGAGACAGAAGGAAGATAGGTACACCCGCAAATGCCCATTTCCACACATTCCGGGAAGTGGAAGGGCACAAGCCCACAGTGAAAAACTGGAAGATTTATGGCATCACAATGAGTCGAGAACAAAGTAAGTGGGACAGAGAAGACACAGCCCAGAGTCCCAGTCACCTGAACAAACGGAACGCCAACGCTTGAGTTTAGAAAGGGGAGCAAGTTTTAAAAACAAGTGAACAGTAAGGACTTGGGGCTCCACAAAGGCAAGAGACCCACCTTACCTCAGCCACCCAGGCTCAAGTTCAACCCACCCTAGACATCCCAACACTCTCCAGTTCCCTCCCCGGTGCACACAACCCCTGCCTCGGAATCGGGCCCCCTTGCCATGATGTCCTCCATCATGTTCCCATGTAAAATCCTCGGGTCTCGTCCCTTTTCCAATTAGGTACTTAATACAACTTGGATCCCTGTGCCACCACATAATAATTTACACAGAACACTTAATTAGCTTCTTAGATAAAAATAACATGTAATTTGTTTGGTAATTATATGTTTCCACAACTGCTGAAAGCAACTCATTACAGGAATTTGGTACACTTAGGATAGATTACCTTAATTCTATTTTCTGTTTATCCAATTCGATCTGTCGGTCTTAATTGTATTGTAAATTGTGTGGGGCTGGTGAAGGTGACTGTGAAACTGTTGTTCCCTCGGATTTTGTGGTTGGTTGGCATGTCCCTGGTGTTCGCTCCAGCCACTGGCCGGCTCTGTCGGCCTGGTGAAAACGAGGGCAGGCTGAGACCCTTCACACGAGCGAAGAAGAGAGTCAACACAACTTCCTGCCAAGCGCCTCCGTTAACATGGCGTGTTCCAACCTGAGGGTACATGGATACATTTTCCTCCCAAGTGTTTAATAATTCAGGAGTTCGTCTAATGTGTATGAGAAAAAAATTATAAATGGCACTTCCAGACCATAATTCCAAGCAAATTGTTGCTTGGAATGAAGCTTCAGTGGGTATTTATGTTTAAAAACATTGAGGCAATTTATGGGTAATTGATGGTATTAGGGATTTATTACCTTGTTAAATGTAATAACAAAATTACGTTTATATTCAATGAATGGAGCCCTTATCTTTTAAAACATATACTGAAATTTTGTAATAAAGTGGCAATAATCCCTGGAATGTGCTTTAAAATAATCGAGGCGGTGGTACTGAGGAAGATAGAATGTTAAGAAAATAAAATTAACCATGAGTTTAAAGCTGCATTGAATGTCCATGAGGGTTCATTGTATTTTCTCTCTACTCTTTTGTGTTTGATAATTTCCATAATCATCTAAAGATCGACTCAATTTAAAGAACAAGTTGGTTAAAAAATAATGTAGGCCAGGGGTCAGTACGCTTTTCGGTAAAAGGCCAAATAGTAAATATTTTTTAGGCTTTGGGAGTCATACAGACTCTGTGACAACTACCAACGGCGAGGTTCCGTGAGAGCGGCTGTGCACACCATATTCATGGATGGGTGCCATTCTGTTCTGGTAAAACTTTATTACCAAAACGGGGGCGGGTCACAGTCTGCAGATCTTTGATGAGGTGATACACTGATATGGCAAAAATCATGAAAGCGGTCTAGAAAAGGCTGTAAGAGGGAGAAAAGTGCCCAATTCTTGGGATCCTGAGACTCCTTCCTTTAGGGTAGCAAGTTCTTACCGATTCAGTCTGAGAGGCAACAACCAGCCAGGCCCTGTGCTAGGCAGGGACACAGATGGAACGGAAATGGGGATAAGGCGGGAGCAGAGAAGTATATCCATCCATCCATCCATCCATCCATCCAACATTTTATAGAGGACATCACGTCGTGACACCATCAGGGGATGGTGAAAGGGGAGGTATTTAATCCATTCCTTGTCATCTCCGGCTCCTGCTGAGGCCAGCCCACAGATATCCCTCCACTGTGTCTAACCAGCGTGGGAATAAAGGCTCCCCGACAGAGTTTAAATTGCTACAGCTATTGCAGAGTGAGGGTTATTAACATGATTATTGTTCTGGCTCCGAAAGGCCGTTCACCTTTGGGTTTCTGTCCAGAGGTGAAGGACAGATGTTGGCGAGGTGACCCCAGGGGGGTTTCAAGGCACCAGCTTGAATACTAGAGCTCACAGTAAATAATCACACTTGAGATGAAGAGTTTCCCCATCTCTGATGTCCACCTGCTTCTGGAGAGACTACATGACAGTGGCACTCCCCAGGTGCTGAAGGAGGCATGAGGCGAGAGACCTCAATAGTCCAGAAAGTGCAAGAGAAATGACAGCAGGATGTGGCTGTCCCCATGATGATGTCTACGCAGCCCTCTGGGTGCAACCTCAAATCCTGGCTCCCCAGCAAAGATCAGACGTGCTGAACTCTTTCCCGTACACCTCCATTTCTTCCCCATTAGATCAGCCAAGTATGATGTGGCTTTGATAACAGACAATCAAAACACCACTCACTCAACAAAATACTTGCTGAGCTGTTAATATGCACCAGGCGCAGGAGTGGGAACCAGAGCGACCAAGCAGAATGCGTTGAGTCCCTGCCCTCCCAGAGCTCACCTTGTGACTCAGCGGTTCTCAACTAGGAACAATGGCATCCCCAGTAGGTACGTGGCGACGTCGCGACACATTTTTGGTTATCATAACCAGCTGAGGGGGGGCTACCGTCATCTAGTGGGTAGAAGCCAAAGATGTTTCTAAACATGCTACAGTGCCAGAACGGCCCCCTCAGCAAAGAAGTATCCAGCCCAAAATACAAAGGCACCAAGACCGAGTAACCCAGCTCTCAAAGAAGACACAGATTTTAAACAAATGGCCGTGTGAAAGATTCAGTTATAGAAGCGTGTACAGCGTGTGGCTGCAGCACAGGGGAGAGATCAGTGCTGAAACACAAACATGGCTTCTACCTTAAAAACAGAAACAAAAGCCCTTATTTGGTCCCGTGCCCACCTCTGGATAAGTCTGTTTCTCTGTTCTCTTTTATAGCAAAATGGGTCCTAGTTGTCTATAGCAACCACCTCCACTTTTTCATCTACCATTCATTCTCTCCCCTACCAATTCCAGACAGGACTGGTCACCACCATGCTGCTCAAAGTCTGTCATTAAGGGCTCTGCACCTCCATGCTGTGGATCCCACCCGACATCTGACCCTGCAGACCCTTCCTTTCGGTGACTCACTGGCCCCCAATTGGTTCAGGCTTCTTGCTGATTCTTCCATATCCTCCTGACCTCTCAACATGGGAAGCACCTAAGAGTTTACAGCATAAGGGCCAAATGTGGTCCACCACCCTGTTTTTTGTAAATAAAGTTTCATTAGAGCCCAGCCATGCCTGTTCATTTAGATATTGTCTAGACTGCTTTCTCTACACCTCAGAGTTGAGTCATTGCAAAAGAGACTGTATGGTCCACAAAGACTACAATATTTTCGATTTGGCCCTTAAAGAAAAGTGTGCTGACCCCTGGTCTAAATTATTATTTAATTTCATTATTTTTGTTTAAATTGACTTCATTTTTTTAATATTTATTTTTGAAAGAGAGAGAGAGAGAGAGAGAGTGCACACAAGTGGGGGAGTGAGGGGACAGAGGACCCAAAGCAGGCTCTGCACTGACAACAGCAGGCCCAATGAGAGGCTCGAACTCACAAATTGTGAGATCACGACCTGAGCTGAAGTTGGAAGCTCAATGGACTAAGCAATCCAGGTGTCCCAAAACTGACTCCATTTTGAAATGAATTTCTCACTATAGAAATTATGAAATAGGGGCACCTGTGTGGCCCAGTCGGTTAAGCGTTCAACTCTTGATTTCAGCTCAGGTCATAATCTCATAGTTTGTGAGATCGAGCCCTGCGTTGGGCCCCGTGCTGACAGTGTGGAGCCTGCTTGGGATTCTTTCTCTCCCTCTCTCTCTGCCACTCCCAGGCTCTCTCGCCGAATAAGTAAATAAACTTAAAAAAAAAGAAATTATGAAATGTATGAGTAGAGAGTTCCGTGACATTAAATACCATGTAGATGCCTGCAGCAATGTCTACCACCCAGGCTCTCTCCTGACTTTCAGATTCACACATCCAGCCAATTTGTTTGACATCTGCCTCGACTTGGATGTAAAAACGACATGATAATAGGGCCAAAGCAGAACTAGAGACACCCCATCATCTCTACATCTCCCCCCCATCTCAATAAACAGCAACTCCACCCACCATGTTAACCACATTAAAACTGGGGAAGGGAAGACTGGGTGAAGGGTCCACTGATACTGTATTACTTTTGCAAACTTTCTGTAAATCTGAAACGACCCCTGAATCAAAAAGCTTGCTGAGCAAAAACCCTAGGGGTCCCTCTTTGTCCCTCATCCTTGATCTCGCTCTTTTACTCCTCACATCCAACCAGTGAGCAAGTAAGAGCTGTCCACCTTCCAAGCATATCCCAAATCTGACTCTCACCACACCCACCAGCACGGAGTAACCACCAGCCCAAGTAACTCAGCCCAGCCTAGTCTCCCACCCAGATTATTCCAATCCCCTCCCAACTGGCCTCCCTGGTGACCCTCTTGTCCCCTTTGTCCCCTTCTACTGTCAACACAGCAGCCAGACTAATTGTGAGAAAACATAAATTAGGTTATGTTACCCCTTTGTTCAAATTCCTCCGATGGCTTCCCATTGCCCTTGGAATAAAATCCAAACCTCTCTTCCTGGCCCACAAGTCCCATGGGAGCTGCCTCTGCCCACCTCTCAGAACTTGTCTCCACCCACCTGCCATCTGCTTACTCTGCTCCAGTCACCTGGGGGCCTGTTCCCTGAACGTGCCAAGCCTACCCACTGCCACCCCAGGGGCAGGACACTTGCTGCCACCCTCAGATCACACAACACCCCCACTCCCCCTACGCTGGTCTCTACTGAGATGTCACTTCCTGGAAGAGACCTTCCCTGGTCAGTGTATCTAAAATCCTGCACCTCACCTATCCCCGGTGTTCCATCTCTCACCTTACCCTGCTTTGTTTCCATGCCTAGCACTTATGGCTACCTGAATTCATCTTAGATGGTTATTCATTCCTTTATGATCTATCTTCCCCACTAGAAAGTAAATTCCCTGTTGGCAGGGGCCTTATCTATCTTGTTTATCGCTGCACCTGGTTGCTTTGAACATATGTGTTGAATGATACATGTTGAAGGAACTCTGCCTGGAGAAGTCAGAGAAAACTTCCATGAGGAGACGATCACTGAGCTGGGGCCTGAAAGATGGTGAAATATTCATATGTTAATTTCTTTGGCAGCATAGCAGCCATCACTCCCATGAATGCCTTTGGGGAATCTTCCCTCTTGCCATCCGCCATCTTGGTGAATCTATTAAAGGCCCTTCCTGGTCAAGATCTGAGACACAGGTTTGGGAGGGAGGGGTGTGTGGGTTTTGAGTGGTTTTTGCTCCCCTAACTTCAGGGGCTACCTTGGCCCTGCCCCTTCTGCCTTTCAATTTTATGAGCTAACCCCTCTTTTCTTTTTTTTTTAATATGTTTTTTTAAGTTTGTTTATTTTGAGAGACAGAAAGAAGGAGAGGGGAAGAGAGAGAGAGAGAGAGAGAGACAGAGAGAGAGAGACAGAGAGAGAATCCCAAGCAGGCTCCACACTGTCAGCACAGAGCCCAATGCAGGGCTCAAACTCACAAACAGTGACATCATACCTGAGCCAAAATCAAGAGTCAGGGGAGAGTAGATGACAGGTGTTGAAGAGGGCATCTTTTGGGATGAGCACTGGGTGTTGTATGGAAACCAATTTGACAATAAGTTTCATATATTAAAAAAAAAAATCAAGAGTCGGACACTTAACCGACAAAGCCACCCAGAAAACTCTAACCTTGCTTTTCCTGGCCAAAGAATATGCTTACAAGTGAGTTTGCCGATTGGGTGGGGAGGGGCATTCTAGACACTGGAAACAACTTGAACCAAGGCACTGAAGCGTAACACAAAAGGAAATGATGAGGCATGAAAATCAAATGTGACTTCAAGGTATAGATGTATTGTCCCCAAACTCTCGGACTCCCTAGGGACCTGATTCAAATGTTTTGGAGCTGTTTTCCCACAACATCTCTTACCTGCAGGAAATCTGGACATTTTCTGCAAGATCAATGTGGGGCCAATATCATCAGCCTCCACTTTCACTGATATCCACTGGACAACTGAAACTTTCCTCTTTATCATAATTATTAACAGCCATTCCCATCCTGTGTTGGTCTAATAAATTCAGCTTTTCAAAAGCTTCCAAATCCACTAACATAGAGGCCTCCCCAAAGCCTCTGAGTTCAAGGCATTAAAGGTTCTCCAGGTAGCTATACCAACATGTTAAAAAAAAAAAGCCCTCAAAGTCACCAAGACTGCCCACCCTTTCCACGTTTTTTATTTATTTTTGGGACAGAGAGAAACAGAGAATGAACGGGGGAGGGGCAGAGAGAGAGAGGGAGACACAGCATCAGAAACAGGCTCCAGGCTCCGAGCCATCAGCCCAGAGCCTGACGCGGGGCTCGAACTCACGGACCGCGAGATAGTGACCTGGCTGAAGTCGGACACTTAACCGACTGTGCCACCCAGGCGCCCCAAGACTGCCCACCCTTGATCTGACCCCCAACCCTTCTCATCAGACACTAAAGCTTTTCTCAAGGAAGCTGCAGGTGAGACATTCATTCAAGCCAACAGGAAGATAAATGCTGAGCCTACATACTCAGAACCTTCTGCTGACTTAGCGTCATGCCAACAGAGATGCTGAACCTGTCACTCATCCTGAGAAGGAGTCACCATGTGCCCAAATGAGCCTGTCTCAGGCAGCCTCTCCCTGGCAGTGGCCACCAGGGAAGCTGGTACAGTGGTGGTCTGAGTAGACAGGCCTACAGGACTGAGCAAGCTATCACGAGAAAATCAAGACACCTGGCAGATCCAGGAACATGGCTGGTGCCATTTCCACTTGCCCCAAATGAGCATCAAAGTCAAGAAGACTTAGGGGTAAGATGAAAAGACACCATGCTCCAACCACAACCATCTACATGCGGTTCCCCATAAACATGGTATACTTGGCCACCTGCACCTTTTTTCTTTATTTTAATATATAATTTATTGTCAAACTGGTTTCCATACAACACCCAGGGCTCATCCCAACACGTGCCCTCCTCAATGCCCATCACCCACTTTCCCACTTGTCCAGAAGTGGGACCCCCACCAAACCTGTTTGTTGTCAGTTTTTAAGAGTCTCTTATGGTTTGCTTCCTTCCCTCTCTGTAACTTTTTTTTCCCCTTCCCATCCCCCATGATCTTCTGTTAAGTTTCTCAGGATCCACATATGAGTGAAAACATATGGTGTCTGTCTTTCTCTGCCTGACTTATTTCACTTAGCATAACATTCTCCAGTTCCATCCACGTTGCTACAAAGGGCCATATTTCATTCTTTCTCACTGCCATGTAGTATTCTGTTGTGTATATAAACCACAACTTCTTTATCCATTCATCAGTGGATGGACATTTAGGCTCTTTCCATCATTTGGCTATTGTTGAAAGTGCTGCTGTAAACATTGGGGTACAAGTGCCCCTATGCATCAGCACTCCTGTATCCCTTGGGTCAATTCCTAGCAGTGCTATTGCTGGATCATAGGGCAGATCTATTTTTAATTTTTTTGAGGAACCTCCACACTGTTTCCCAGAGTGGCTGCACTAGTTTGCATTCCCACCAACAGTGCAAGAGGGTTCCCACATCCTCGCCAGCATCCATAGTCTCCTGATTTGCTCATTTTAGCCACTCTGACCAGTGTGAGGCCACCTACATCTTTATTCATGCTGTTCTCTGGCTGGATAAGCCAGGGAAATGCTTATTTTTGCCAACGTCAGCACTTAATATGGACATAATTATGGTCAAACGCCATGGATCCAACGTGTAGCTCCTGAAGCTCCACAACTGAAATTCTACTCATCCATCAAGCGTGTTCTTCCTCCCCAGAAGCTCTCACGGTTCCTTTCCCTGTGGCCTCAGCTAATTGTTCTCAAGCTGCATCATCCTCCTTGATTTGGTGTTCAGCTCACTATTGCCTTTCCCAGATAAATTCACTCTTCCTTGAGTCAAATCCATTTTGCCAATCGACAGGCCACGGCGCTAAAGTCAGAGCTCTCTCCATACCCAAACCCTGAAAGATGCATGGCATCCTCTTCCCTCAGCCAATCAGTCCACAGGTACTGGATATACTGGTGATCCATCCCTTGCCAGACACTATTCTAGGTGCTGAGGACACTCAATGAAGGAGACAGACACACCCCTGCCCTTCTGGGGTGGGTAACAGGTCTTCTGGACAGACAGAGTCACTACAAACATGATAAACTCATCAGGTATACACATGGATAAATACTCGCTTTCTTTTTTGTATGCATTTAGTAAACATTACGTGGTTAGAGTGACTTCAGATGTTTCTTGTTTCATGGCTAAAATCTAAGATCCCTGAATGAAAAGCCCTTGGTCAAAGGACAGGTGAAAATAAATCATGCAGCCAGAGACAAGTTCAATTAACTGACTGTAAGTCTTTTAGGTGAGAGCCTCCCAGTATCAAGCAATCCTTGTTTGGGCTGGTTAGATGTGCTGTTCCCCAAAGCATGCACTCACCTCTGTCACTTGGGCAGCTAGAAAAACAAGATCTCACGAATGGACGAAGTCCAGGAATTCAAAACAGTCATTCAACAAACATTGTCTGCTTACCTGCTCAGTGCTAAACCCTGTGCTGAGGGGTTAAGGATCGGTCTTTGTACGTGCAGTTTCCTCCACCAGGAAAATGCCCCTCTCCCGGGGCCCACCTGGCTCCTTCCCCTCTCATTAAGGTGCCTGCCCACACAGTCTCCTAGCAGAGAGGGTTTCTGTGTGCTCATTACTGCCATCCACCATCCACTACAGTTTCTTCTTTCCAGGCACAAGGAGGACAGCGCTTTCCTCCGCCCTTTAGTCAGTTGTGGCCAGCCAAACATGAGCCCTTAGGAGCCAGTATGGGACTCGCTACCCCCTTGGTCCTCCGTCATGATAACTGGCCACACTCCATGTGGCCTAGGCCCTGCCCACCTGGGTCCCCAAGTGAAGGGATATGGAGCAGAGCTCACCGTCCCTTCATGGGTGTGTTGCATAAATGAGCACCAGGCCATGGCTATTATAAGCCATTGAGATGTGGGGACTGTTGTTTCTGCAGCAAAACCTAACACATCCTAGCTGACTCAGCTTTTCTGAAATCCCTAAGTCAAAGGGCATCTCCTGTCACCCTCGGTCTCTTTCCCGGCTTCTATCCTAACTCTTACCAAAATCTAACAGTATCTATTCGTCTCCTTGGATGTAAGCTCTCTGAGGGAAGGGACTCTGCTCCCCCAGGAACCCCAGGATCTTCAGCAGTGTTCCTGGACACAGAAGTCACAATACGAATTTAGGGAATGACTCCGTGAGTGAATGAACAGAAATAGGTAACATGTGGCTCCTACCCTCAGTGAGAACATCACCTGCAGAAGCTACAAAAGCCCAACAGCACAGCAAACACACCTCATCCCACGGGCTTAGCAGCACATGTTTTCCCAAAGGGCCTGCCTTCTGAGATGAGTTTGGAAGGACGCAGAAGCAGCAACACAAGTGCCAGACATCGTGGAAGACGCCCAGAGTCCTGACACCACCAGAGCAAGAGTTCCTGCTATCTTTTATCAAACCACCGACAACAAACACTGGATGAGAAACAAAAGGGAACTTTTGTGATCAAATCGATGTAGGAAACATGTCAAACACAGTTTAAAAGCTCAGGACCTCTCAGAGCCTTGAATGAGTTTCAAGACATTCAGGATCCCCTAACCTTATTCTGGTTTAACCTCTTCTCTGGAGGGAACAGCTTCCAGAACTTTGGGGAATGCACGACTAGAGCAAATTGCAAAAGGGGGAGAGAACTGAGCAGAGGCTGGAGACGTAGGCAAAGGTCAGAAATCAGGGAGAGAGGATTCGTGTGGCCAGAGGTTTACATTTTATCCGAAAGCAATGTGGGGTAAGCAACGAGTTTATGGCAAGAAGAGATTTTCTCACTATCCCCTATCACAGGAAAAGGATGTCCTTGCAGGCCCTTTCAACAGCACCATTAATCAACATCTGATGGGCCAGGAGGCTCGTGGGCTGGGACTCAGGAAGAAGGGTGCCTTTCAGCAAGTCCCTGGACCTCTCTGAGCCCCGTCTTCCACATCTGCATAACCACTCAGCTAAATACATGCTCTCTATGGACCCTGCCGATTATTATGTCCGATAATGTGACTCTGATACCATCAGTGATTATGGTGTTGGGTGGAAAGGTCTAAGGACCCACCTTTCCCACTGAAAGAGCTCAAAGGCTCAAAAGACTTGAAAAGAAGCAAAGAGAGTGAATAACCACGCAAAAAATCTACTTTAAGTGGAAGAGACCCCACACAACGAAAGGGATGGTCTAGCCTAAGTTTTGCAGTCAGCTTCTCGGAGCGGGGGGGCCTCTGCACCTGCATGCATTCCTGCCTCCTTCCTCCCCAGGGGTGCTCGGGTCCCCCAGGGCAGGTGAGTTTCAACACTCCTGTCACTCACAGGATCAGCCGCTCTGCGGCTCCACCCAAATCTTCCGAGGCAAAGAGGAAGAGGGAGGCAATCACGCCATGGGGCTGGGCTGCCTGCATATTACATGTGGTCAGCGGCGTAGCAGAGGATACATTTTTAAAGCCCAAATGATTAAATCGTCACTCCCTATTAGAGGAAGCACATTCAAAGGTACAGCTAACAGAGGAAGAAGAAGCAGGAAAGAGGATGGAGCCAGACAGCGGCAGCTTCCTCCACTCCTGGTCTAGGAGACGGGATGCTCTCTCACAGGCGGGCACAGGTTCGCTCTTTCAAACTGCAGGTACTAGGCACTGGGGACGGACGGAGATGGCTACAGCAAGGACAAAGAAAAGGAGTATGTTCGGCCACGTGGGGAGGCCGTGCTGTGTGCCACGAGACATGAAAGATATGGAGCGCACATGACACAGGGAAGACAACTGTTTCAAAATTAAGGGGTCGAAAAGGCAGCTTGGAGCCCCTGACGATGAAAAACCTAAGGACTGCAGAGAAAGCAGGACCAGCAGTGACGCATTTTGCATCTGTACTTCTTTTAAAAGGATTCACCATCTCTGTATGCCCTACCTCATTTGATCTTCCTAGGAGCCCCTGGGAGTTAGGTCAACCGACAGGAACGCAGGTGAAGGGGAGAGCCACTCGGCGACAGAGAACAGCATGCCAAGCTCTAGTTCACGTGATGAGGACAGCACTGGGAGGTGGAAAGAACTGGAAGGTGATGGGGAGCAGAGTGTGGTCATTCTTGGGCACCTGGCTAAGGGTTTAGACTTCATCCCAGAAATAATGGAGATATCACTGAGTCGAGAGTAATATGCTCCAAACCCCCTTTTGTGATGCGAGTGGTGACTGATGGTGAAGGAAATTAGAAGACTCAGGTCAGGATCTGAGTGAGAGGTAATAAGAACCTGATGACACAGAGACTAAAGGAGGTCACCAGGAGTTGGGGAGTGGAAGAATGGACAGAACCAGAGGGCCAGAGGTGGTAGCAGAGATACTTCTGTCCTACATAGACAAGGCACGCAGTAATATTAAAGCATACTAGGTAAAAAGCCCTGATTCTTTCTTTTTTTTAATGCCTATTTTTTTTTAATTTTTTTTTCAACGTTTATTTATTTTTGGGACAGAGAGAGACAGAGCATGAACGGGCGAGGGGCAGAGAGAGAGGGAGACACAGAATCGGAAACAGGCTCCAGGCTCTGAGCCATCAGCCCAGAGCCCGACGCGGGGCTCGAACTCACGGACCGCGAGATCGTGACCTGGCTGAGGTCGGACGCTTAACCGACTGCGCCACCCAGGCCCCCCAGTGCCTATTTATTTTTGAGAGAGAGAGCAACAAAGCGCAAGCAGGGGAGGGGCAGAGAGAGATGGAGACACAGAATTGGAAGCAGGCTCCAGGCCCTGAGCTGTCAGCACAGAGCCCGACGCGTGGCTCAAACCCACGAACCATGAGATCACGACCGGAGCCAGAGTCAGACTCTTAACCAACTGAGCCACCCAGGTGCCCTGATTCTCTTTCGATCCTTCTAATTAGTTGATAAGAAAGTCTCATTTTGGAGCTAACAGATCTTCAATACCTTTCTAACACTTCCTAATTTCCTTTTTAAGGAGCGTGTAATATGCTGAGCCTTGGTAGGAAATAGCACCTAGTTATATTTTAATAGCACTGTTGTATTTCCATTTTCATTTTTGAGTTTTTTTTAATTTGCATGATTTTATTTGTAAGTTAACTGTTGCCATCTATTAATGGCAAAGGAAACTGTTTTCTTTTTCTTCCCCCCCCCCCACCCCAAGATTTTATTTTCTTTTAAATAATCTCTATACCCAACTTGGAACTCGACCTTACAACCCTGAGATCAAGAGTCATGTACTCCACTAAATGAGCTAGCCAGGTGCCCCAAGTGAATCTGGTTTCTATTTTTTTAGTGATGATATAGCATTTCCTTTTTCAATATATTTATTTTAATATGTAACCAAAAGCGCTGTGGGAGGAAAAAAAGGAAAGAAAAAAAAGTCAATCCCCAATAAATTCAACATAGCCATTTGACCCCAATTCACTCCTGGAAAATATATCCAAATAATTGAGAGGAGGTGTTCAAAGAAGAAAGTTATGCTAACATGCATAGCGGCACGATTGACGATCGCCACATGGTAGTAACAACACACGTGTCCACTGAGGGGTGAATGGACACACTAAATGTGGTCTATCCCCACAATAGAAGACTATTCGGCCATAAAAGGGAATAAAGCACTTGCTATAACACGGATGAACCTTGAAAACATCAAGCTCAATGGAAGATGCCAGACCCAACACGTCTTACAGGATTCCATTCCTTTCCACCTGGAACAGGTAAATCCACAGAGACAGAAAGTCCAGCAGATGCCGGGGCTGCAGGGAAGGAAGTGGGGGCATGATTGCTTCATGGTTACGGGGCCCCTGTGGAATGAGGAAGATGTTTTGGGACTAGAGAGAGGGGAAGGTCACACAATGGTATGAATGTGCTAAGCACCAATGAACTGTTCACTCTACGGTGGTTAAAATGACCTATTTTATGTTATGTGTACTTTACCACAATTTAAGAAACAATAGTCAAAAGGGTCAAAAACTCGTGAAGGTGGGGAAGAACTGAAGCTTAAGAAGCTCTGGAGGGAAAAAAAAACACAGGCTGTGGAGTCAAGAGACCCGAGCTCAAGTCCCAGCTCCGTTACCTCCTAGCTGCGTGGCCAAGACCCAGTGGCTGGTACCCCCTGGGTTTCCCTGCCTTCCACACGGTGAAGGCAGTACTCCTCCAGTCCCTGCCAGCAGCATGGTGCCTGCACATCTAGGAGCTCAACGGACGTCCACCCTTCCTTCCCCTTCTGAGAACAGGTGACTCCAACAGCAGGGACATCACTGACACAGAGATGGAACCGAGTAAGAGGTTCTAGGCAGGTTTGGTTTGAGACACTTGTGGCTCAGTGGCTCAGGTGTGGCCTGTGGCTGGTGGATCACTGCGTAGGGTGTTCTACATTACATCAAGGGGAGAAGCCCCCCCTCAAGCAACCAGGGGGATGGAATGTAACCCAGGGCGAGAGGTGGGGACTACAGGTGTGGACTGGGCATCTAAGCAGCTCCAGCCACGGAAGACCACATCTGGGGAAGGGAAGCTACCAGGGATGCTTTGAGGAAGGCCCTGCCTCTCCTACACTGGGGCACAGGCCTTCCTGAGCAGAGAGAAGGCAGACTGCCATCAGCCACGATGGAGTGATTCCTGACCCCCAAGAAGCAGCAGACACCCCATTGTCAAGGGGGGGGTGGCTTAGCCAATCACAACCCTACTCTAAAGATGAGGAAAGGTAAGGTCCAGAGAGGAGAAAGAAAGGAAGAAGATATACTATCAGTGTATGATTTCATTTATGTAAAACTCCTTTTTGACAGAATGACAGAATGCTGACTTGCAGAGGCCATCCCGGGCCTAACTCAACGCCCCCAAATGTGACCAATATGACCTGCTGTTCTGACCTCACAGAATTCCCCCAGAGAAGGCAAGATGTTAAAGCTGGAAGGGCACTCAGTCCCACCTCTTCACTGGCAAATGAGGAAACTGAGGCCCAGAGTTTGCCAAGCCTGCCCACCCAAACTCATCCTACCAGCATGGCGACATAAATGACACTGGTTAGCACAATCTTGCCATGCCTCTACGGTGAGTCGGTTATAATGGCCCCTGTGGTCCACTAAACCATGGCCCCCAAGATACCCAGGCCCTAATCTCCGGAATTCTTAAATGTTACCTTAAGTGGCAACAGGGTTTTTGCAGGTATGATTAAATTACAGGTCTTGGGGGTGGGGGCCTGGCTGGCTCAGTCAGTAAAGTTTGCGACTTTTTTTTTTTTTTTTTTTTTTTTAGAGCAGGGGTGAGAGCACGAGCAGGGGAGGGGCAGAGGGAGAGCGAGAGAAACTCCCAAGCAGGCTCCGCACCCAGCGCAGAACCAAACACCGGGCTGGATGTCATGTCTGTGAGATCATGACCTGAGCGAAAATCAAGAATCAGACACTTAACCAACTGAGCCACCCGGGTGTCCCAGAGCATGCGACTCTTGATCTCAGGGTCTTGAGTTCAAGCCCTGAGTTGGGAGTGGAGCCTACATACACACATACATACAGACAGACATCAATGTCTATTCACTTATAAAATAAGGATCGTGGGCTGGGGAGACTATCGTGGGTATTTGAGTGAGACCTAAGTGTGATCACAAGCGTCCTTACAGGAGATGTGACAAGCGAGGCAAGATGCTTCTGGCTTTGAAGGTGGAGGAAGGGGCCACAAGCCAAGTAGTGGGATGCTGGGAAAAGCCAGGAAATAGATTCTCCCACAGAGCCTCCAGAGGGAACACAGCCTTGCTGATTTCGGCACAGTGAACCTGACTTCAGATTTGCCCTCTGGAGCTCTAAGAGGACGAAAATGCATTGTTTTTGGACACCACCAGGTCTGTGCTAAGTTGATACAGCAGCCGTGGGAAACCAGCCTAGTCCTGGCCCTAGCCCTTCCGACTTACCTGCTTTTTTATTTAAATATCTATTGAATGCTCACCCTGCCCCAAACCAGTGTCCTGGGTCCTGGGAACGGGGAAAGACAGAGTCCTAAATATAAGTGGGTACAGTGCTCACAAACCAAGTGACTGGGAGCACACGCCACATGGAAGAGTGGACCAACAGCAGGTGAATGGTGGATGAGACGTGGGCGAGCCTAGGTCCAGCTGAACTTCTTCTGCCCTAGCCAGGACACCAGACACGGCTTTGGGAATGAAACAGAAGGCTGCCTGAAGGGGCTTCGTTACAACCTGCATTCTAAGCAGGATTCCTGGTAACAGGTGGGATCAGAGATCTATCTAGATCTCTGATGTTGTCACCGTGCAGCTGATGATTCGTATTCTTTGCTTGGAGGGGGAACGTACGGTCAGGGAACAAAATCGTTACCATGTGCAGTTGAACCAGAGATCTTGACTGCTTTTTTTTTTTTAATTTTTTTTTCAACGTTTATTTATTTTTGGGACAGAGGGAGACAGAGCATGAACGGGGGAGGGTCAGAGAGAGAGGGAGACACAGAATCGGAAACAGGCTCCAGGCTCTGAGCCATCAGCCCAGAGCCCGACACGGGGCTCGAACTCACGGACCACGAGATCATGACCTGGCTGAAGTTGGACGCTTAACCAACTGCGCCACCCAGGCGCCCCAAGATCTTGGCTGCTTTAATGAGTTCTTCCAACCAATTGCACTCACCAAAATCAACCATAAAAGTTAACAGGTTCGTTTAAGAAATAAAATTTGATCTCAATCTATTTTGGAGAGATGCCCAAATTTACAGAAAGCTCGTTATTAACTTGTTTTTTTCTCTTCCCCAGGTATCCTGAATTTCTTGGTTCTCCGCCCCCCCCCCCACCCGCCCTCATCCAGGTCCAAGAGTGATGGAGAAACTGTTCATAAAGAATTTGGTGGAGAGGCAGAGTAATCGTTCCGACAACTCCCCGTAAGGCCATGTGTGAGCTACGTGAATCATCCTTCTCAAAAGAATATTAAGCGCCTATGTGCACAAGCATCTGTGTCTTTTGCAATCTGCTCCGTGCCCTGACGCACTGTGTCTCAGCATTTCTCAGCTGCCAGAGGAGCCAAAGAAAAGTGTTAACACCCTTGTGCAAAACGTCTCTCTTGGTCTTGACACCAGCCCCCAAATAAGGGAGTAGATTCCACTAGAGAAAGAGACAGGCACATTGACTGACACTTGTCTGGTCCAAGCTTCAAAGGTTTTATGAAGCGTGGAACCCCAAGTGTAATGATGACTTTACTTATTAAGCACCCGCTGTGTCTCCAGGATCACACAGAGACCAGACCTCAAACCCTGGAACCATGGCGTCTGGAGACATTTGGGGCTGTCACAACTGGGGGTGGGGCGATGCTACTGGAATCCAGTGGGTGGAGGCCAGGGGTGCTAACCGTCCTACAACGTACAGAACAGCTTCCACAACAAGAGACTACCCAGCCAACACGTCACGAGTGCGAGTTTAAGAAACCCCGCCAGAAGGCCAGACTAGCCGGGTTCCGATCCTGGCTCCACCTGTGGATTCACACACATGCCAAAATAATGAAATCTACTGCATCACGCTGTTGCAAGATGCCAAGTGTTGGTACGCAGAAAAGATTTGTATTAGGGCACGTTCTGCTTTAGGGGCCAAGCAATGGGCTATAGATGCTTCTCACAGATAATTATTGGTCTTCACGAACGAGCACAGGAGGTTGTTGCAAGACAGAGGTTACTATTAACCCATTTTATAGCTAAGAAGTTGAGGCTCAGAATGGTGAAGTGACTTGTCCACAGACAAAGAGCCGGTACATTCGGGAGCCAGGTTTTGAGCTATCTGGATTCAAGGCACACACTCTCAAACTGAGGCAGGCACAGCCCAGCAGGTGCAGGGAATGAATACAGGAGTTTCCTAGAGTATCATTTTGCTCGACTATTTGGTGAAGGGAAAAAACTGACCCGTGTATCTGGTAGGCCATTTTCAAATTATTTTGGCCTTAATACCAACAGAGTTACACCATGGGATGGGATTCATCACCTGCATGAATCTCCAAGGTCAAGTGCAGAGAGAAGGCCACCTGGGCCACAGCCTGCCGTCCACACGTGTGTACCAGACTCTCCACTGTACAGGATTCCAACAAATCCCCACAAATGTAGTGGCTTAAAGCGACACAGATGTGTCCCCTTACAGCTCCAGGGTTCCAAAGTCTGGAATGGGCCCCCCTGGACGAAAATCAAGGTCTCGACGGGGCTGTGTTTCCTCTGGAGATTCCGGTGGAGGATCTGTTTCCTGGCCTTTCCCAGCTGCTGGGGCCACCTGTGTGCCTTGGCTCGTGGACACTGCCTCCACCTTCACAGCAAATCACCCGCCCTCTGCTCTGTCATCACCTCTCCTTCTCTGGCTCCTCCAAGGATCCCTACGATTCCACGGGCCCCACACGATGATCCAAGAGAATGTCCTCAAGTTGGAAGATCCTTGACCGCAAAGTCCCTTCTGCCATACAAGGCAATGTATTCTTGGGTCCAGGGACACGGACGTCTTGGGAGGGCCATTATTCTGTGTGTCACAGCCCCTAAGGCTCTCAGAGTAAGAGTTTTTGGGAAGCACTGAGCCTGGACGTCCTAGACGCGTTCCAGGAAGGATTCCAAGACGAAGAAGGACTCGGTTCCTCACGCAGGAGCCCTGGTGCCAGCACAGAAGCCCCATCGTGACGAGGGGAAAGTCAGTTTTAGCACAGATGGGGGTCGGGGGTCGGGGGTCTGGGCTGGGCACCTAAGCCCTCCCAGCTCAGGAGACCAGGGGCACTGAGGAGCCGTGGAATGAGCTACCTCCCAGCCTCTCCAAACCGGTTTGCTGGGGCTGCTGCAACAGAGCACAGCTCTGAAGGCTGGAAGCCCAAGACCAAAGTGTCAGCAGGCTGGTTTCTGCCGTGGCCGCTCTCTCCCTGGCCTGCAAACGGCCGTGCTCTCCCTGTGATCCTTACACGTCTTTTCTCTGTACCTGTGTGTGTCCTAGTCTCTTCTTAGGAGGACGCAAGTCACATCGCACGAGGGCCCGTTTTCAGGTAAATTAGGACCTCATTTTACCCCTTACTCTTTGAAGACACCCACCTCCAGATACAGTCACATTCTGAGTCGCTGGGGGTTAAGACTTTTAGGGCGACACAATTCAGTGCGTAACCTCGAAAACGATAAACTCCAACCTATTCCAGGCTCCTCCTACCCTTAGATGAAGTGGGAGACACGCCCCTTTCCCCCTGGAAACCAGGAGAATTTGAAAACCTCTATGCACCAGTCTGAGAACGGAGAATTTCCCATTCTGAAGGACAGAAGGAAGCCAGAGATACTACCAGCAAATAAGCACATGATCCCACTAGGGCATCCATGGCGCTCCTCTGAAAGTTCTTTTTCTTTTTTTTCTAGAGACAGTGTGTGCACATGAGCAAGGAGAGAGGGGTAGACAGGGAAAGAGGGAGAGGCAAAGAGAGGGAGAGGGGGAGAGAGGGAGAGAGATGGAGGGGGAGAGACGGGGGGGGAAGGGGGAGAGAGGGAGACAGAGGGAGAGAGAGGGGGAGAGAGGGAGAAAGGGAGAGGGGAGAAGGGGGGAGAGGGGAGAAGGGGGAGAGGGGGGAAGAGGGGGGAAGAGGGGGGAAGAGGGGGGAAGAGGGGGGAAGAGGGGGGAAGAGGGGGGAAGAGGGGAAAAGGGGGGAGAAGCAGAGAGAAGGAGACACAGGGGGAGAGAGGGGGAGAGAGGGAGACAGAGGGAAAGGGGGAGAGAGAGGGGAAGAGGGGGGAGGGGAAGAGAGGGGGAGAGAAGGGAGGGGGGGAGAGAGGGGGGGAGAGGAGGGAGAGAGGGGGGAGAGGGGGGAGAGAGGGGGGAGAGAGAGGGGGGAGAGAGGGGGGAGAGAGGGGGGAGAGAGGGGGGAGAGGGAGATAGAGGGAGAAGGGGAGATGGAGAGAGGGGGAGAGGAAGGGAGAGGAGGGGGAGAGGGAGGGAGAGGGAGGGAGAGGGAGGGAGAGGGAGGGAGAGGGAGGGAGAGGGAGGGAGAGGGAGGGAGAGGGAAGGAGAGAGGGGGAGAGAAGGGGAGAGAGGGGGAGAGAGGGGGGAGAGAGGGGGGAGAGGGGGGAGAGGGGGGAGAGGGGGGAGAGAGGGGGGAGAGAGGGGGGAGAGAGGGTGGAGAGAGGGGGAGAGAGGGAGGGAGAGACAGGGAGAGGGGGGAGAGGGGGAGAGGGGGGAGAGAGGGGGAGAGAGGGGGAGAGAGGGGGAGAGAGGGGGAGAGAGGGGGAGAGAGGGGGAGAGAGGGGGAGAGAGGGGGGAGAGAGAGGGGAGGGGGGGGGAGAGGGGGGGAGGGGGTGAGAGGGGAGAGGAGGAGAGAGAGGGAGAGGGGTGAGATGGGTAAAGAGGGGGAAGAGAGAGGGGGGAGGGGAGGAGAGAGGGAGAGAAGGGGAGAGGGGGAGAGAGAGGGGGAGAGACGGGGAGAGAGGGGGAGAGAGGGGGGAGAAGGGGGGAGAGGGAGAGAGAGGGAAAGAGAGGGAAAGAGGGAGGGAGAGGGAGGGAGAGACAGGGAGAGACGGGGAGAGACGGGGAGAGACGGGGAGAGACGGGGAGAGAGGCGAGAGATGGGGAAAGAGGGGGGAGAGGGGGAGAGAGGGGGAGAGGGAGAGAGAGAGAGGGAGAGAGGGGAGAGATGGGGAAAGAGGGGGGAGAGGGGGAGAGAGGGGGAGAGGGGGGAGAGAGGGGGAGAGAGGGGGAGAGGGGGGAGAGAGGGGGAGAGGGAGAGAAGGGGAGGGGGGGGAGAGAGAGAGGGAGGAGAGAGAGGGAGAAGAAAGGGGGAGAGAGGGGGAGAGGGGGGGAGGGGGGAGAGGGGAAGAGAGGGAAAGAGGGAGGGAGAGACGGGGAGAGGGGGGAGAGGGGGAGAGAGGGGGAATGAGGGGGGAAGAGGGGGGAGGGGGGGGAGAGAGGGAGGAGACAGAGGGGCAGAGAGGGGGAGAGAGGAGAGGGAGAGGAGGGGGAGAGAGGGGGAGAGGGAGAGAGAGGGAGAAAGGGAGCCGGGGAGAGGGGGAGAAGGAGGGAGTGGGAGAGAGAGGGAAGGAGAGATGGCAGCGGGGGGCAGGGTGAGAGGGAGAGAGAGGGAGAGAGAAGGAGAGGAGGAGAGGGGGGAGGGGAGGAGAGGGAGAGAGAGAGAGGGAGAGAGGGGAGAGATGGGGAAAGAGGGGGGAGAGGGGGAGAGAGGGGGAGAGGGGGGAAAGAGGGGGGAGAGGGAGAGAAGGGGGGGAGAGAGAGGGAGGAGAGAGAGGGAGAAGAAAGGGGGAGAGAGGGGGAGAGGGGGGGAGGGGGGAGAGGGGAAGAGAGGGAAAGAGGGAGGGAGAGACGGGGAGAGGGGGGAGAGGGGGAGAGAGGGGGAATGAGGGGGGAAGAGGGGGAGAGAGGGGGGAGAGAGGGGGGAGACAGAGGGGCAGAGAGGGGGAGAGAGGAGAGGGAGGGAGAAAGGGAGCCGGGGAGAGGGGGAGAAGGAGGGAGTGGGAGAGAGAGGGAAGGAGAGATGGCAGCGGGGGGCAGGGTGAGAGGGAGAGAGAGGGAGAGAGAAGGAGAGAGGAGGAGAGGGGGAGGGGGGAGAGGGGAGAGGGGGAGAGGGGGAGGGGGAGAGAGAGAGAGAGAGAGAGAGAGAGAGAGAGAGAGAGAGAGAGAATCCCAAGCAGGCGCCACCCTCAGCACGGAGGCCAACGCAGGGCTCCATACCTCGACCCCCGGATCTCGACCTGAGCCAAAACCAAGAGTCAGACACTCAATGGCCTGAGCGGCCCAGGCGCCCCCAGGGTGCGTCTTTGACGAAGCTCATTTAGGTTGCCGAGTATTGCCACTGAGTTACAAGGTTATTTTTTGCTTCGGCAAATGGCCACGTCGCACCCCAAAACCAGAGACTGAAACAGACCCTTTCATCCCCCCAGTGAAGACAGAAGTTTCTGGGGAAGGTCTGGCTGGGAGGAAAAGGGGGCGGGGACTGGGGACAAAAGCCTGCTTTCGGCTCCCTGCCTGGGAGGGAGGCAAGCTTGTGGGGAAGGGCCTGGCAATTTCACAGCAGAGAAAGGGAAAGGGCCGGGCTCAGGGGTGGAAGCTAACGAAGCACATTTCTGCTCCGCGTTTTAGGACGGGAGCGTCAACATGTTTCCAGCCCCACCTCCCCATCTCAGGGCACAGCTGACCTATGGCAGAGGAAAGAGCCATCCTCTGCCACGTTCTGGACGGTTCAACCAGAAACCCACGGCACACACTTTGGCATGAAAGACGCAAGAGATCTCAGTCCTGCTCTAGTCTGGGGTCCAGCTGATACACGAGGGCACAACCGTTCTGGTTGCTGATACGTCAAAACGCTTTGGTTTTGACAGTTAAGGGCCACAGTCTCCAGGGTCTTCAAGTCCCTCTATCCCAGGAAGCCTCTACCTTCTCATAACCAGCACCAGAGGACTGACACCTGACCCAACAGGGGCTCCGGGGGCACCTGCTCTGATCGGTCATGATTGTCTCAGTTGTAACAGAAGGCCACAGACTGGGCACGGGGGGATTATTAGCAATACACATTTGTTTCTCACGGTTCCAGAGGCAGAAAGTCCAAGATCAAGGCACCAGCAGATTCGGTGTCTGAGGACAGTCCACTTCCCAGTTCACGGATGGCCGTCTTCTCGCCGGGACCTCACATGGTGGGAAGGGCGAGGGAGCTCTGTGGGCTCTCCTTTATCAGGGCACTTATCCCATTCATGAGAGTTCCACCCTCACCCCCCCAATACCCCCCTCCCAATACCATGCCATCAGCGTTAGGATCTCGACACAGGATGGGGTGGGCGGTGGGGGGACAAACATCCAGGCTGTAATAAGGATCATTCTATACTAATAAATATGTTGGAGATTCCCCCACGCCTCTTAATGTCAATCCTAAATCCCTTCTACTTTCCTTTAAGATCCATTTCACTTCCCTCATCCCTGCCATGGGAAAGAACAGCGATGACATGCCGCCCACACAATATCCCTTTCGGATCACAGGGCAGTTTACCGTCACATTGTCACCCTGCCTTTGCTCTACTAGAGAAAGGAGCAAACCATAGCACCGCATCCCTACTGTTCACCACAAAGCCCGTGACATGAGCACATCCCAGGCCCACCACGACAAGGTTCTCTATCTTTTCTCCTGGCATACCACAATAGTCAAATCCCACAAAATAATTCTCTGCTGGGAAATCTCACATTTTAAAGCAATTCTTGAAGCAACGCTGATACAGACACAATGGTTGAGCAATGCCTAGTGACTAAGAATGAATAATCGCAGAACTCCCTGCCAGGCTTCAAAAATATTTATTATTTTTTAGAAATTCAAATTATTTTACCGTACTTTCTATTGGAATCCATCATTTTCTGATGCTTTCCATTCACACAATGAGAAATATCAAAACAGGTTAAGATGTGCAACACCTAGGGATATAAAAGTCTGACTAAATTAAGATGCATTCTGCAGCAGGTGCCGTAAAAGAGATGCAAATTAAAATAATGAGATGACATTTTCACGGAACCAATTAGAATGACTTTTGTTTCAAGTGTGGGCCAGAGTTAGGTGAGGGAGCTACTTTCACATAGCTATCTGAAGTGTCCAGTGGTCCAATCCTTCTGGAAACCAATTAGCAGCATGTATCAGGAACCTTAAAATTCTTCGCGCACAGTGGCCCGGCGATTTCAGACGTAGGAATCAATTCAAAACCAGTAATCTGCAACTCAGACGTTTTATTATAAACCTCTTGAGCTGAGGCGTTGTGTTTAACAGCAACGAATGTGAAGAAAGCTAAAATCATCAAGGAAATCATGATGTGTCCACAGAATGGAAAAGGTGGCAGGTAAGAATGCTTACAAATAATCTGTAATGCTAGTGATAGAATGTAAAGTAAATTAGAAGCTATACATGAAATTATGTAACCGATATGTATCTGTGTTTGTAGAGCAGGCAAAGAAGACTAGAAGAAAAAAGAAACGACTAGAAGGAAATCCACGAAAACGGCAACGGTAGCTGTGACGTCCAAGGTGATTTTCATTTTCTTTATACGTCTTTCAATCTCTCACGTCCTCTAAATTGTACACTTGTTAGATTACTTTCATGTTAGCTGAGGTTTTTTTTTTTTTATGAGTTGTGGGGTTTTTTTAACGTTTATTTATTTTCAGAGAGAGGAAGCAAGCAGGGCAAGGAGAGAGAGAATCCCAAGCAGGCTCCGCATTGTCAGCACGGAGCCCGATATGAGGCTGGACCCACGAACCGTGACATCAGGACCTGAGCCCAAACGACAGCACTATGCAGGCGCCCCAGCTGAGGTTCTGTCTTTTAACAGTCTGTAAAATCCTCATCCTTTGGAGATACACGCTGACGTATTTGTAGATGAAATAGAACAATATCTGGGATTCGCTTTAAAACGATCCAGCTGTGGGGCTGGACATGAAACCAGAACGGTCATGCGTCAAAGCCAGTTGACGGGGACGTGAGGGCTCACGCTATTGTCTCTACTTGGGGACGTGTTTGAAATTCTTCACGGTAAAAGTATTTCTTTGAAGGCTACCAAAGGGTGTCACAAGGGAACGAAGAAAATAAGGAAACACCAACAGAAACAAAAAGCACCAATGAGCCAAGGCAAAATCAACAGCCATCAACCAAAGTGCACCTGGACCGTGAAGCTCGGCCTTCACCCAGGGGCTGCCTTTTTCAGAATCCCGCTGGCAGAAACCATGCCTATCACCGAGCACCAGAGCCGTGGCCAGCGGGTCGGTTTCTAGAGCTCCACATCCTGTCCTCTCTCCCCGTGCTGTGGCTCTATTCACCCGAGTCAACCAAAACCACGTTCCTCAGCCCTACAAATATCTTAGCTTTAAAACAATTCGCCTAGAAAATACGTTGTTGTTTTTCAGCCCGAGGACTACAGACATGCAAGATGACAGGGATTTCAAATGCCACTCACTCTTTCTGGCTACAGTTTCCTAATTTGGAAGAGGCAAGATACAGCAGGAGACATTCAGCCATTTGTGACAACAAAACAGAGATCGGCAAAAAGCTCAATGTTTTGATTGTGAGAACTGCCATCCAGAGGAAAATTCAGGAGCTACCAAAACCACACTCAAGCCTGGCAGCTCGGTGGAACACGTTAAGGGGAAGGAAAGGCCTAGACTGTAGGCCGGCACCTGGGCCTCCGTGAGCCAGCCTCCTCTCCTCTCTGCGGCTTGTCCACTGCAGCCACGGATGTGACCTGCAGGGGCAGACACATGGGATGCCAGCCTCTTCTGGCCAGGAGTTCTCGAATGCAAATCGAGCCCAGATTTGACCTTCTAGCACCTTCTCTGACAAGCTCCCACCCTCACGCCTCTGGATGAGGTGCCCCTCTGCTGTGTTCCCCAGCCCCCCTGGAGCTACCCCAATCACAGACACACCACTCTGGGCTTTAATTGCCAGTCTCCTCCAGCTAGATGCACATCAGAGCAAATCTGATCACTGATATATCTACAGAACATTTTGGGACAGGATACAGGCTCCATAAACGTTTGAAGAATGAACATATTTATAAACCAATAAACCAATAAATAAATAAATTCCAAGGAGGTCTACGAATGAGTTTCAGGGGACCTGTGAACCCCTAACAATTGCACATAATATTGAATGCATGTTTAGGAATGGGCATCCCTCTGGGGGGGGGGGTCCATACCTCCTATTAGTGTATGAAATGATCGTGACTCCCCAGCGGGCTCACCCCAGATTGTCTTAAATTTCTTGGGTGAGTATGTGGGCCTGGCTTTAAGGTGTCAGTGATTTGCACAAGTCACCTTAAATTCTAGAATGAATTTTTATTTTGTTTTGGAGAAACAAGCACAGTTGGGGACCAATGGAAAATGATTAAACCTCTTTTTTGTTAAGTCAGTGAGACTTAAGAAGAAAAGATCCTTGTTAACATACCAATAGCCTGCAAAAGTTACAAATGGAAACAAACTACCACTCCCATTTCATATTCTTCCTCTTTGAACCGGTGACCTGGTCACCCCTTCGGAGAGGGGCACGTGTGTGAGGACCTTCCATGCATGCATTGAGCAAACATTCTTTCTCTGAATTCTATATTGTATTCCTTGGATTTTTTTTTTTTACTCTAGTTCTAATAAATAAATAATTTGAATATACCCATTTCCATCGTATGGAATGCTGTAACATTTGAACGCAAAGACAACGCTTTTGCAAACCAATTCTGGATTTTGTTTCTTCCTGGGACGTGTGAGGGAAGAACAAAGGACGTGCCCAACAGTGGATGAGCACCCAGAGCCACTGCTGCCCTAAGGAAATGCTCAAAATGCAGGGGGTACAGCAGACAAGAGAGAAAGATTTGGCAACTGGAAATTCAGAGAGGGTTCTGGCTCTCTCTTAGAATATGAACATATTCTTACAATAACGTGTGCAAAAACGTGAATATACTTTCATAAGTAATCATGATTAACTGGGTGTGGTTCTAAACCGCCCCCCCCCCCAATTTGGAGATCACTGGCAATTATTCTAAAACATCATCTCTGGTAGCTGTGCTTCTTAGCCAAAAACATTCCCACTAGTAAATATGACGCCGGCTGACCTACTTATGTTTATATTTATATATGTGTGTGTGAGTTGATATATACATAGGTTTTCTGCTTTTCAAATACTGTCTACCCTTCAGGATGATGTAAAGTCCTTTGGAGATTTGAGGTGATGATGCCAGGATCATAAATTCCTCCCCCAAGCCGGGCAAGTTTATACTGAATTACTCACACGCTTGCAGAAAGTGAGGATGTTGGTTTTCAGCCAAATCCAAGGGCCTAAAGTACCAGGACTTGGGGATTTAAAAAACAAAAAAAACAAAACAAAACAAAAAAACCCACAAGGATTTGAGAGGTGCAGAGCTTCTGAGTTAGAAAGAACCTCAGAGGGGCGCCTGGGTGGCGCAGTCGGTTAAGCGTCCGACTTCAGCCAGGTCACGATCTCGCGGTCCGTGAGTTCGAGCCCCACGTCAGGCTCTGGGCTGATGGCTCGGAGCCTGGAGCCTGTTTCCGATTCTGTGTCTCCCTCTCTCTCTGCCCCTCCCCCATTCATGCTCTGTCTCTCTCTGTCCCCAAAATAAATAAACGTTGAAAAAAAAAAAAATTAAAAAAAAAAAAAAAAAAAAAAGAAAGAACCTCAGAGGTGACCCCATCCAATTATCTCCAATCATTGCGGTCTTCGGTCACAGACCTAATTGCCAAAGCTTATCTTACCATATGTCATTTAGATCCTACACAACCCTGAAGGCCCTTCCTCTGGACACACTGTCGTTGTTCAATATCTGTCTTTAAATATTATCCCCCCACCACCCGATCCCTGCCAAAATAAGTCTATGGATCATGGTGTTTGTGTGGCTGGAGAGATCATCAGTTATACCACTCAGCCATTGCTCCTATGCTTCTGCTAACAGAAGCAAATTTTGCTTCATTGGCAATTATCCATTCTTGGCGAAGAATCTTGATTGTTAATCTCTATCAGTGATGTTCAAGGGGAGGCATGTGACCCAGTTCTGGCCAATGAAATGTAAGGGGAAGTCAATTCTAACAGAAGAGGAGAGGGCCTAGAAGAAAGCTTCTTTTCTCCCTCCTTTTTCTTCCCATTTTAAATGCTGGCATGTGAAGATGTGATGGCTGGAACAGAAGCAGCCATCCTGTGACCAAGAGGAAACAGCAAATAGAGGCAAAATAGAAAAATGGAAAGGACCTGAATCCTTGGTGGGTTACCGAATCACTAAATCATATCTGGGACTCCTTGTTAAAATAAAAAAACAACAACAACAAAAAAAAAAAAACTACCTGTCTTAATTGTTTAAGCCATCATCGGTCAAACATTCTGTTATTTGCAGCTGAAAGCACCAGTAACAACAGAAAAGGTATAATGCAGCTATCACCTCCCTTGATTTGGACATTATATTTCTAGAAATATGGACTTCACTTTTTCTAAGAGCCATATCACTACTTAGAATCTGCTGAGCATCGAGTGCAAAACAAACAAGCAAATAAACACAACCCCTGTGACTGGAGACCGTAATCTCAAACGCTTCAGACACCACACAATTAACATAAATGTGTGAATCTGGATGGATGTCAGATAACAGGGAGCAAGGACATTAAAATGCAGGCATTTTAAAGACCTTATTAGTAAAATAAAATACTAATGCATTTATGAGGCTGATCCAGTAGGCAGTCCACCAGTGCATGACTCTTGCGAAAACCATCCTCAAATTGGAGAGCTACATCTCCCCCCTTCCTATGAGAAAGTGCCATTTCTTCTTAAATCCTCCAATGTAGTCGGTAGTATCTGACTCTATCTCTTCAATCCGGAAAGACAGTTCTGAGTTTTAAGTCCATCACCCAACATCTTAATCAATTTAGTTAACCAAAATATTAACATCGAAGTCCACTGTCCCTCTTGAATGTAAGCCCCTTCCCTAACCCTAATGGAGTCCCAGTCATTAACTTGAGAAGGCAGTAAGAGCAAAAGAACAGTGGATAAGGATTCTCTAATCAAATACCTTTGGGGCTGCCAGGTTCCCCAGGCTGTCACCGAGTTACTTAATCCTTGGCAGAGACCAAATGAGAGACTGTATCTGTCCACAACCTAAAGCCCTAAGCCCAGCGCAAACACATAGTCTCGTCGGTGGAGTTATTACTGCAAGGCTCACGGAGACAGTCTCCTGTGGTGGTCATTTTCACCCTGGCCACATCTGATCTTCAGTTTGCCAGGATAAAGCCCACGGCAAATTCGAAGAACTAAAAGCCCCTGGTTGTCCCAGGAAACTCATATTCCCATTCATGTTCATATTAAGGCAATATGAAACCGTCTCAGGTTGGACTCTCCACTTCTAACACTTCTGTGGGATTCGTCCCCCGTTTCTTGCAGGGGTTACCATCACATCGCCACACGACCCTTCATCACTTTTTCTGGTGGTGAAAAAAAATGCAAGTGCATTGGACACAAATAAAAAATGACATGATATAGACACAATAACAAAAGTGTTCCTGTAATAATTATTTATTACGAGCCAAGCACTGAGCTACCTGTTATCTCATTTAAATCTTACAGCTCCATGAAGTACATACTCTTTCTGTCCCCTTTTTAAAAACAAAGGCATCGAAGCCAGGCTGGGGTCAGAAACAAACAGTGAGGACACTGAGACTCAGAGCCATTAAGAAGCTTTCTCATGATCAGCCAGCTGGTAAGTGAAAGCCTGAATTTAAACACAGACAACCAAACTCAAGGTTCAATTTATCAACCACGCTATAATGACATTAACAAAATTTTTTAATGTTTATTCATTTTTTGAGAGACAGAGAGAGACAGAGTGTGAGCAGGGGAGGGGCAGAGAGAGAGGGAGACACAGAATCCGAAGCAGGCTCCGGGCTCTGAGCCGTCAGCACAGAGCCCGATGCGGGGCTCGAACCCACAGACTGTGAGATCACGACCTGAGCTGAAGTCAGCCGCTTAAACCGATTGAGCCACCCAGGCGCCCCAATATAATGACATTTTTTAAAAAGACTGAAATAGCAGGAGTCCACCACTCAAAGATAACCACGGCTCACATTTTGGCAGGTCTCTTGCCAGTCTTTCCTTGAAGGTGGTAAAATTTTCAGAGCTGGAAGAGGCCTCAGAGATAGTACCACCCTAAACGTCATTTCACAGGAAAGCCTAAGGACCAGAAAGGTGAAGGGCCTTTCTCCGGGTCACACTGCTATTTCGAAATGGAATTCAGGTCCTCGGACCCTCTGTCCAAGGTTTTCGGGGGCCTTTGACTCAAGTTGGTTGGTAGTGGCTTCCTCGAGTACCGTGTTGAGAAGGATTTAAGGTCCTTAAAGATTTAAGGCTCAGGAGATCAGCGATGGCAGCAGTAAACACAGCAGCACAGATATACGCACATCATGAGTTTGCCACTTGCCAAGGAACAGCCCTAGGGAGAGAAGCGGAGTGCCCAGGAAAGGCTTTCTTAATAAAGACCAGCTATATTCTTCACCTACACCAGGGTCTCAAACCCCAGCGCCTTCAGGGATGAGGTTCTAGCATGAATGAGGGAAGTGGGCAAGCAGAGGACTGAACATGGGAAGAGCGCCAGCCCTAAGAGGGTAAAGGTGCTTTTCACCTCCAGCCGCCTGTTGCCTGCTGAGGGGAAGGGCGGGGCCCATGTTGCCAGGCCTTCTGAATTCTTGCAGTGAAGCATGAAATTTGGATTTTTAAAAATGTGAGGTCTCCGGGGCGCCTGGGTGGCTCAGTCGGTTAAGCGTCCAACTTTGGTTCAGGTCATGATCTCATTGTCAGCGGGTTCGAGCCCCGCGTCGGGCTCTGTGCTGATAGCTGTGAGCCTGGAGCCTGCTTCGGACTCTGTCTCCCTCTCTCTCTGCCCTCCCCCCGCTTAGGTTCGCCCCCTCTCTCTCTCTCTCTCAAAAACAAACATTAAAAAAAATTTTAACTGTGATGTCTCCTAACTTTAAGGCTGGCAACGAATCCAAATCTGAAAAAAAAAAAACAGGGAGTGAAGAACAAAGAAAACCCACGAGCTAACAACATTATAACTGCTCGTTTTCACTATGGGCTTACCAGAAGCCATCATTCTGCACTGCAAACCCAAGATGCTATTTGTATGTCTTTCTCCCTCTCTTTCTTTCTGCCTCCCTCCTTCCCTCCCAGCCCCTTGATCCCTTCCATCGCTCCAGCTAGAGAAGCCTTTCCCACCTGGGGCTACCAAAAAGAACATCAACACTGTACCTTCCAAACCCACCAGAACACAGCAGCCAAGAGTCCAAGCGATTACCAATGACCCCCAAGGGCCACTTGGAAAGTGAGTCATGCCTCTCGGGGTGATGCCTTTTCCTCTCCAATGACTTATGGAAGGAGGGGTAGATGATTGCATCTGATATGCCTCATCGCAAAGGCTCAAGATAGGCCTCCTCACTCTCTCAGGAACTACCCAAAGCCTCCATAGCAGGAGCTGAGTGGGTTCCACCAACATTCTGATGTGCACGTCTACCCTTCCCATGAGCTTTGAGGGTCTCACTCATAGCCTAATTCTGGAGGTGCCCGGTTACAAGAGAAAGTCCCACTTCCGGCTAATGACCTATTACTCAGCCGCACTACCTGGGCCTTTTGTACGGAACACCCCCAATTTCTGTTAATCCCAAGGATGGCTAGTAATTATCTGCCCACTAGAAAGAAGAGGAGACTGACACACACCTATGAGATCAGTCGGCAAGTAGGGAACAAACATTGCATGGGAAACCACAGCGTGGTAAGTTCATCTGGAGACTGCAGCAAGCTGGCATTGGAACCAGGGACTTGATTCATTCAATCAACAAACATTTGCCAAGAAACAAACGCAAAGGGAGAGATCAGCACAAGGTGCTGAAAAGAACACACACGCGAACCAGAAATAAACCTTAATAAAGGTGGAAAATAGAAATATTAGTCACAATGACTGTGGTATAAACAGAATACTCCGCAGCCATTTAAAATCATGTTTGAGAAGTCTATTTTATTAAATAGGATTTAAAGGGAAAATTCCACAAATACATAATCAAGCTTGAAAAAAAAAATGAAAGCAGGTTGTGAAATATAACTGGGTCAAAATCAGAGTGAACACACTCAGTAATTCCTCCCCTGCTCCTAAGATGCAGAATTTATAGATAAACCTTTAGATGTTTTAAATTTTACATAATATTGCTTGGAAATAAGACAAGGGAATCACGAATTAAAAATAAAGAGGACTCTCTAAAAATAAATGAATCAAAAAGATAGGACTCTACAATCTCAAGCAGGACTCAAAGTCACATGGTTCATGGGGGATGGGTCCAATATGAGCCAAGGAAGCAGAGGTCCCAACATCTACCCAGGGAATTAGAGGCAAAACTGGACTCAGAATCATGCTTCCAGGAGTCACAGTCAAAAAAGGATGCCTCCGTCTGTGCCAAGGAGCAAAAATGAAGCAACTTACATGAGCCTGGGACCCAAGCGGGCACCATAGGATATACAGAGCAGAGAGAGAGCTCTGAGTTGAGCTGTTGACATGAGCTCTAGTTGAAAAGCACATATACCCTTGCAGACATAGGGCAGAAGATATCATAAAATCACCTTGAAAATAAGTTCACAAACAAAACACATGAGGACATAGGAGACATTAGCGAACACATGAGGACATCCAATGATCAATCTGCAAAATGAAAGAATTCATATCTGAAGAAACAAAGATGCTAGAGCAATCAGAGAAGGACTTCGCGGTATTTTTTTTTTAATCCTCAAAGGGATAGAGGAAGAATTTACATTCACAAAGTAAAAAGAGGGTTTTTAAAATAAAATAGAGAAGCAGGAAGGTATAAAAAGGGGCCAATTATTTATCTTGGAAATACGGTGAACATTTGAAATTAAAAGCTCAACAGACAGGTAAAATAATAGACAAGATACAAATAAAAAGAGCTGGTTAAGGCAAAATAATAAACCAGATACAAGTAAGAGTTGGTCAGGGCGCCTGGGTGGCGCAGTCGGTTAACCGTCCGACTTCAGCCAGGTCACGATCTCGCGGTCCGTGAGTTCGAGCCCCGCGTCAAGCTCTGGGCTGATGGCTCCGAGCCTGGAGCCTGTTTCCGATTCTGTGTCTCCCTCTCTCTCTGCCCCTCCCCTGTTCATGCTCTGTCTCTCTCTGTCCCAAAAATAAATAAATGTTGAAAAAAAAATTAAAAAAAAAAACAAAAAAAACAAGTAAGAGTTGGTTAACTGGAGTACAGAACTGGAGAGACCTCCTCGAACATAACACAGAGAGATAGAGAACTGAAAAAAAATGTTTAAGATACATGGAGAAACTACATACGGAGAGAACAGAGAAAATACTAGACAGGAAACAGCCAACAGATAATGGCTGAGATTTTTCCGCAATTAAAGAAAAACCTGAATCTTATGACTAAAAAAAGCCCACAGAGTGCCAAGTACAAAAACAAAACAAAAACAAAACATATATACAGCATAATCCTCAACTGATAACTAACTGAATACAGCTTAGAAGAAAGAGACCCTCATGTCCAACAGTGGCTGGCTGCTCCTGGTGACAGGACTTAGAGGGAAGAACTTTATTTTCCTCTTTAAAGGTTAATGTATTTTCTAAACGCTCTCCGGTGAAGTGACATTATTTTTATAAACTGTGGAAGAGTAGTAGTCATTGTTTCAAATACACATAAACACACTTTTTAAAAAGACTGTCCTCAAGGAACTTCCACTCGAGTAGAAGAGATGAGGTATGGATCGACACAACATAGAAAGTCCACGCAGTAAGCGACATGGCTAGATGTAGCTAAAATCTAAACCTTGTCTTTTCCCCCATGGACTTGCTAGAAATACAAAGGGAGGAGGAGGTGAGGGCAATGAGCAGAAACATGAAGGTCTAACGCACAAGCCTGATTTATTAGGGGCTATTGCTGCAACCAGAGTTGCGTTCCATTTGGAGGGGATCAAAGTGGCCAAACCAAGATAAGATTAGAACTTTATCTACATCAAACATTATTTTCACCTCTACTTGAATTATATTTCAGGACCACCCATTGATAAAAGCAAAAATTAACGTCTCTACTGTAAATGAACATCACACAAATCTGCCACTTAACACATTTCAGTTATTAGAAGGCTTTGTTCTTTCTCACACGGGTCAGGTAGACTGAGGGAAAGGTAAAAATGGGAGCGGGGGGCATGTTGAATTTAACTGATCATCAAGTTAAATACCATTCTTACCCACAGGGGCACTATCAACTATCGTGCCGCCAATTTGGAAGTGAAAACAACACAGGTACGTTCTGGGCTTTACCAAATGAACATCATCTTAGCGGGGAGACAGAAAGGCCTGTTCAGTCTGGGGAGATTCAGACTTTGAGGCTGTAACGCTGTTGGCACACTCAACCAAGCAAGGTGGAGTTTTAGGCAACATCTCATGGCTGCCTCTTCAGAGCCGAACTGCACTCGGCGTTCAGCTCCAAAGGAAACAGGCAGCAAAGGCACAAGCCAGAGAGATGTGCTACTAATCTGGAAGGAAGGGCTGTTCCCATCTCAGATTATCTCTTTCTTTGTTTTAAGACATTCAGGTTTCTCAAAATGCCACTCTTTACCCACCCCCACCCAACATCACCTGCACATCCCACGCGTGGGGCCCAACATGTACCCCAACATTATCTCCACTCCCTTCTTGGATTCCCTGCCATCAAGACCAACTTGGCCAGCCCTGACAATTCCCTTCACAATTTTTGAACCAATGGACTTTTTCATTCCTCTCCCAACACCACCTCGTAAATCTCTCTCTTAACGGGACTTCTCTGAAAACGTCCTTTCTTATCTTCCTCTTGCATTTCCGGATTCCCTTTTTCTCCTTTACTCCGAAGTGGGGCCACACTCTTGCCCAATCCCCAGAAGGTGGTTTCCTTTGATAGGAGACGAGGATACGTCCACCCTCACCCTCCCAACTCCCTTTCTCTCGGCCCTTTAAGGGAGGAGCAGCCGCGGGTCCAGTTGGTCAGAGCCTGGCGTTCACAGTGGACAGGGTCGCCATCTACCAAATGGGTGCTCAACTCTGAGCTCACTCCCTGTTCCTACTTATTTGCCCACAGTCAGATGGATAAGATCAGGTAAGAGCCTGAGCCACAGACCTGCCAGATCAGACCTCCCAGACTCAAGACACCGTCTCTAAGTCAGATTACAACAGATTTCTCCATTGATGGGGCTGGGCCCTAGTCAATCCATAAATTTCACTTTCCACATGGCAGTACTATCTTTCGTGTGCTGCTTTTTTGGTCAAAACTTCAGAAGGGAGGTGGGATCAGGGGTGATATTTAGATCCCCAAATCACCAACCCCCTGCCAGAAACTACAGTTCTCATTCATGCCTTCATCAGAGGACTGGTCAGTCCTTATGCACGAGCCCTGGGCTCTGATTCACTGCACCTCTCCATGGCTCACTATCTCCTATAAAATGAGATTAATTCCTTGACCCTCCTGAAGTTAAGATGACAAAATTAAAGGACAGGCTTAATTTGCTGGAAAGTGAGATCACAGCTTGAGACCGGAAGACCAAGATCTAGTCCCATCACCCACTGTGTGGCCTCAGCCAAGTCTTTAACTGCCCGTGCCACCCCCCCCCACCCCACCGCTATGCCTCAGGTACTTCATCTGAAAGTTGCAGGATGCTCTAGGAGACTCCAAGACCTTCTCCAGTTCATACACTGGTGGCAGGGCACAGCTGTTCCCTACTTCGTCTTTTTTAATCCCAGAAAGGAGCTCCCCAAAACAGAGAGGTGGCTGGGAAAATGCTCGACCGCATGGAGGAATTCTGCTAGACTGCAAGGCATTTCAAATGAATGTTTAATAAGATACTGCATTGGTTGTATACTTCGGCTGAATGTGCTGCAGCCCAGGAGACCTGAAAGAATTAATACAGTTCCCAAAGGAGCTGGTGGGAATTGCTGAGGCAGAGGCAGAATCTGATTTGATGAATATAAAAGTGCTTTGAGAGCGTCAGAAGGAAAGTGCTCTGACAAATGTCTGTTTGTTCCATTAGCATGTCTCCCGCTATTTAAGGAACACATTCCAAGGAGGTCTCGGGACTGGGGACCACAGCACACAAGGGCACGCTCCCTCTCCCTCCCACCCCCCTGCTTCCGACCCCATCTGAGGCCCTTCCTGGGGCTTAGAGATACAGTGCACCCACGACTCCAGTTTTTTCTCCTTCCTCACTGTGCTTCTCCCTTCTGATCCTCAAACCAGGCCCTCATAACATCTCACCCAACCTTAAAGTCTCTCCTCTTCCCCAAACCAACACTCTCGGATGGTTCGCAGAATAACCTTCTCTCCCATCCTAAACCAAGAGATGTGGGCACACCTTCTTTCGTTCAGACACTATCCAAGTTCATACCAAAACCCATCCTTGGGAAGCAACCCCTCCATCTGACATTCTGGGCGCCCCTGACAGCCCCACCCAGGAAACAGGTAGGAAAATGCCAGGCCCTCCATACTCAGGGTCCAGAGTCAGTTGTCTCCACTCGCACCCACTCCTTAGAGGAATGCTCTGCTGTGCGCCTGCACGGGACTTCTCAAACTCTCCGCCCCTCTTCCCCCAACTGCGGAGTCTGTGGAAGCATATTTCTCTGCCCTTTTGCGTTTTACCTAAAGACTATGCGTTTTATTCCATAACATAGCCACGTTTCAGCTTTTTGAAAATAGTTTTAGTTGCTTACCGCAAAGGGGGAAAATGGACACTTTTCCACAAGTCAGGTAAAAGTGACATTCTAGAAATATGAGCTGGAGGGTTTCAAGTGTCCCCAAGCTCACCTCTGTGCACTATCTGGAAACCTCCAAGCATTCCACCACTTCCTCACAGATCTGCATTCACTGAGTTCTCCCTGGCATACCCAAAGTGCCTGAGACCCTCAGAACCAAGGCAGAAAGCGTTTCCATTCATTTCTGGGCTGGAAAGGCAAAACCTGGCTTTCACCAGAGCCAGTGGCCACGACCCTCTCTCAGATCAAAACAGATGCCAGAGGCTCCCCAAGACCTGTGGTGGCTGTGGTATGATCAGCATACTCCCGGGGCCTGGCAGCCTATCACCTCTCCCACTTACCTTGTCAGCCATGATCATAGATGCGCCCCCGTGGATGCCCAGGATGGGGATGAAAGTCTGCGAAGAGATAAAATCCAGCATCTGAGCCACGGCCTCCTGGTCGGTGTCGTCCCCAAACACAAGGCCATGGATGCGCGCCCCAGACATGAGGTCGCACACATGTGTGATGAGGCTCTTGGGGTCGGTGCGGTTCATCAGCAGGGCCACCACGTTCACGTCCAGGGGCAACCCTGCTGCCTGCTCGGGGCCCCACAGGTTTCGCAGTTCGCGCTCCGTCACGTCGTGGCTGTGACCCAGCAGCACCGCAATGTTCAGCGCCGGGGGACCCTTCTCCGCCGCCGCACCCTGCGCCGGACCGCGCCAGACCAGAAGGGCCGGCAGCACCAGCAGGGTCCAATAACCCAGTCTGCCCATAGTCGCCACTTACGGTCCCTGCAAGGCGGAGAGGGAGAGTCAGGGCCGCGGGGAGCAAAGGTTCCAGAGGAAAGGGATTAGAGACCCAGGCCCTTGCTCTAGGAGCCGGGTATACAGCCCATCCCCAGCGCGAGCTGACAGAGTCACTGACTCCATTCCCCATTCCTGCCGCCATCCACATCCCTCCACCCAGCTCTATCCACAACTCCAATCGGAGCTAAGTCTCCATCACTATCCCTAAACCCATTTTTGCATCCAGCCTCCGTCTCATCCCCTGTCTCCAGCCTCCTCTCCATACCCAACTCTGCCCACGTTTCCCACCACACCCCCAAGTTAGCCGTGGACCACAGCCCCTGAGCGTAGGCGCACAGAGCAAACCCTCCACCCACCCCTCTCCCACCCGACTAGTTCAGACCAAGTTACCGACCCCGCCCCCTGCTCAAGGGAGCCAACTACAAAGCAGCCCCCGCGTGCGGAGGCGGTGCTGAGACTCCGCAGCCCTGCTCCCGCGCTGTGCTAGATGACTGACCCCGCCCCCTCTGAATCCTCCCGGTACAGCACAGACCTGGCTCCACGCGGCACGCGCTGCAGACCCCACTCCTCTCCTGCAGGGTGGCCCCCACCAAGTTCACGGGAGTGCAGACATTCACCCGTGCGCCCCAGGCGCGTGGGGGAAATTGGGCTCCCCCACCTGCGCGGGGGTACAGTGAAGCGATTTCCACTCAACTGCAAGCGAGCCCCAGGACCCGCCCCCTACACGCACGCACACACACACACACACACACACACACACACGCCCTCTCTCATGCGCGCCGCGTGCAATGCAGAATCCCAGAGCGGAGAGCAGGCGCTTCCACCCGTGGGCCGGCGCGTGGGAGCTGGCAGGGAACTGCGTGGGGGGAAAGGTAGGCTCCTAAGCGGCTCTCCGACGGACACGAACTGTACAGACCCTCCCGAGGCTTTCCACTACAGGTCCTGTTACCAAGTCTTAGATGCATGTGGGTAGTGGGCTGCACAACCTGACAGGCACGCGCGCCGTTCTGCGCACAGCCGCAGGCCGCTGTGGCGGTGCCCACGGCCCACGGCCATCCGGAGTCCACACACGTCCTCAGTCGGTGCACACACATGTATCGCGCCAGGTGCACAACTGCGCGTGCCTGCAAATACCAGCACAGTCGTGCACGCGTGCACAGGCGCGCGCCCCTCGGGCCCGGCGCTGCTGGAGCCAGGGGAAGTTAGGGAGAACTCGTTCTGGCCGAGGCACTCTTAGGGTGAGCACAGCAGAGCGCGGAGCCGCAGCGCCCCCTGGTGCTCCTCCCGCGCCTCGCTACAGATAATCCCTCTCCCGCTTCCTCTCTCCCTCTCTCTCCTGTTCCTTCTCCCGCTCTCGCTCTCTCTCCGGTTGAGTCTTCCTCTTCCCGGGCCGGCCGAGCCCAGGTCTCCCGCTGGGACGTACCTGTAGCCGGAGAAGGTCGAGGATGCAGTGGGGCGCGCTGCGCGCACGAGCATCTCGGCCGCCTCAGCAGCCACCGGGTTTAGCGGGTTTCCGCATGCTGCGGCCCCCGCGCGCTCCCCTGGCTGTCCCGCGCTGTCTGCATCGCCCCCACGGGGGGCGGCTATCCCAGCCGGAGGCTCTGCAGCAGGGCTCTACCGGGGTGGAGAAGAGACGGAGACGCTGGGTCAGCCCGCGGGCAGGAGAAAGGGGACTGGGGGGCAGGCTGCAGTCTGCAATGCTCACAGCCCCCTGTGCGCACAGGGGGCTCGACCGAAGAGGGGGAGCTGAAGCTCCATGCCCAAGACCCCCTGTGCGGATCCCCAGACCCCGTGGTCGATATGGAGAGCTCCGCTCCTGGGCGCACAGGAGAACCCGAGCCCCAGGTTCGCCACGCACGAGAAGCTAACTGGGCATCTCCACCCTCACCCCCTACCACCTCCCCGGCGCCGGCTGCTGGCAGTTGTTCGGCCAGGAGCTGCTGAGCGAGGGGGGGGTAGGGAGAGAAAGAGGAGGGAATGGAGGGGGGTGGCTGGCTGAGTTTGCGATGAGCCGGCAGGAGAGGGGGAGGGAAGGACTCGGGCTCCCGCGATCCCGGATCCCCGAAGGAGGTGCGATCATTCCCACGCAACGACCCTCTTGCGGTCCTGCCTCCCCCTCCTATCCAGGCCTCCCACCATCTTTTCCCCCAAAGGGGCCTCCCAGGCCCCGCGTCCCGCGCCAGCACTCACCGCAGCCTCTCTCCACATAGTTCTCAGCAGTGGCCGCTCCTGGTCATCTCCAGGGCTGATGGCTGCGGCCGCGACTCTCAGCGCTCACCCAGCCCCATGCTCCGGCTAGCCCCGCGGCGCCTCCCTCCAAAAGCCGGAGCTCGGCTTCCTGCCCCACTCCGGACAGCAGCTGCCCGGTCCTCTAAGCGCGCCCGGGAGCCCTCTCCGCAGCCCAGGCTCCGGCTGGTGGTGTGCGTGAGGGCGAGTGTGTGTGTGAGTGAGTGTGGGAGCGCGCGCGCGTGTGGCCGGGGATCCCCGCGGTCCCCGCTGGAGAGAGGCGCGGGCGGGGGATGGCAGCTCCCTCTGGGCCCTTCGCTGCGGGGCCAGCTCGCCACCAGGCGTTCAGCTCCCCATTTCCCGACGGGAGTCCGGAGAGCGGCCAGCCACCCTGGTTCACAGCACTGGCAAAACCGGGCTCCTGAGGCTTGCTTCTGCTGCGGTCGCCTCGGAGGAAGAGGAGGAGGAAGGCAGGGGCGCCCCCACGTCAACTTAGGGGACTTGTTCTCAGTCGGCTAGACGCAGCAGCCCCCGCGACAGCCAGGGAGGCTTGGAGCTCCGGTGGGCGAAAGCATCTCCCGCCCGCAGCCGCCCTCCCTGGAGGCGGGCCGAGGCAGACCCCGCAGTCCCTCGGCGGTGGCGGCGCGGAGCACTGCCACCCTTTCCCGGGGCGCACGGCGGCGACAAGGCCAGGATAGGCGACTGCCTGGCGAAGTGGGTGCCTGCAGCGATGTGCCGCTGTCCCTGGTGCTGAAAACGCGCTCTCCGCCCGCTCCTGAGCGTCTGGTGCGGCTGAAGAATCAATTATTCAGATCTCTGCTACCGCTTCCTCCTCCCCCAGTGCCTTGCGCTGGGTACAGCAATCCCCCCTCCACGCACAGGCGCGCCGACACACACACACACACACACACACACACACACACACACACCACAGAATCTGCTCCAATGCTTCTCCCTGTGTCTCACCACCCCCGTAAGGGAACCCACTCCTCTGATCTCAGGGAGCCAGAATCCTAAAAGTAAAGACATCTCTACATCCCCCACTTGCTTCCTTCTTGTTTTCTAAGTTATAACAAAAGTCGCCCTGAGGCTGCCACTTCTAAGCTACCAGCAGGGGTGAGCCAGAGAGCACGGGACTGCCTGGGTGTGTGGGGCCTGGCCGGCTTGAATTCTGGCAACTGAGCATGAAAAACATTGTCAAATGAGCACCTTTGCCCCTTTTACACTCAGCTGTATCTCTCCTTCCAACTCCCAGGTCCCTGCTTTCCTTACCTCAGGCCCTGGAATCAAAGAGGCCTTAAATTATAAGAGGTTTTGCAATCACAGTTTTTTCTAACCCTGTATCCTCCACTTATCAGCCTGATATCACCTTTGGGCTTCCTATAGATTTATCTTTCCTTATCAACCGCTAATCTGAAAAGCAGAGAAGAACAGTAAAAGTATCTATTTCTTAGGGTTATTTGGAAAAGAAAACGAGATAGCTTTGGTAAAGTAGCCAACAAAGTCCAGCACACAGTAGGTGCTCATTAAACATGAGGTCCCTACAAGGTGGTCTAGGAAGGAAGGGCCTCTTTCCAAGAAGGCTGAATACTGAAATGGAAACAGTAAAGGTACACAGTTCCTGGAGACCTATGGGTGCATTAGTAAGCGGACTGTGTACATTAAGTTCTCTAGAGTTTTATTATTCAAAAGACAGAACGGAAGAAATTCTGAAAGGTAAATGAAAATGGTGGGTTGTATGACATACAGCAAAGAATAGAAAAGTGTTTCATTTCTTGAGGCAGTAACTGGGCTGAGCTAGATTGAGTGAAGATGATCATTCCTTGGATTTTGGCACAGGTGCAGAACCCCGGTTTGGAGACTTACAGGGAAATTAGGCTTTTTGATTTAAACGATGTGGAAATTATATACAATAAAACACACATCTCTTAGGGCACCTGGGTGGCTCAGTCGGTTAAGCATCTGACTTCAGCTCAGGTCATGTCTCCCTCTCTGCCCTTCCCCTGCTCGTTCTCTCTCTCTCTCTCTCTCTCTCTCTCTCTCTCTCTCCCTCTCTCTCAAAAATAAACATTAAAAAATAAAAATTAAGTAAAAAATTAAAAATTGAAAAAAAAACCTCTAAAAAATTCAGTTCAAGTTTTGAAATTACACGCATCTGGGTACACCATCACCCAAAACAAGGTATAAAATATTTTCATCACCTTCAGAAAGTGTCCTTGTGGCCCTCTGTTGTTAATCCCACATCCCCCTTTTAGAAACCACAATTTTTCTTTCTAACACCATTTATCAGCTTTGCTTATTTTCAAACTTCGTACAAATAGATTCTACATTGTACATTTTTGGTGACTGGCTTTTTTCACTTAACCTAATGTCTGGGAGATTCATTGATGCTGCTGCATGTAACAACAGCTTTTTCTTTGCTGTTGGTGAGCAGCTTTCCATTGTATGAATAAACCACACTTTGTGTACCCATCTTTGATGGCTGGACATGTGGATTATATCTATGGAGCTTTTTAATTTTTAATTTAAAAAAATTTTAATGTTTATTTTTCAGAGACGGAGCATGAGTTGGGGAGGGGGAGAGAGAGGAGACAAAGAATCCAAAGCAGGCTCCAGGCTCTGAGCTGTCAGCACAGAGCCCAATGTGGGGCTCAAACCCACGAATCATGAGATCATGACCTGAGCTGAAGTCACACCCTTAACTGACTGAGCCACCTAGGTGCCCCTCTGTGGAGCCTTTTAAAATACAAGCGGTTGTGCCCACTTTATAACTTCTCCATCAAAATCTTCAGGGTGACATGTTTATTTGTTTTAATTCCATAGGTGATTCTGATGGTGCCTTGGTTAATAATCCACCATACTTTCCATATTTGCCTATCAATGCTGACTGTGAAACAGTCTTTGATAAAAACTATTGGTATGGGAGACTTTGAAGTCATTTGTGACCAGACTTGCAGAAAGGTAGATCAAACTGATATGGTCTCTTTTGAATAGAGAAAGAACGCAGTCCCCCATTTGAAGGAATAGTCTGTCTCTGCAGACACAGGCAGCTACAGCTGCCCCAGGGTGGACATCTCCCCAGTGTTGAGAACTACTTAGGGTCAGACATCTGGAACCCCACCATACAGGTGGAAACTGTAATAGTGTGCATGTGATCATGACAATTTGCCCGATGCTATACTGCAAAAGCTAAACCCTCCACAGAGGTTAGGACACTGTGCAGGATTTTGCTACTCGACTTTCAGATGAAAAATCTTCATAGCAGCTATGCTGACAAAGACTATGTGGGGGGGGGGGAGCCCCCTAGTCACACTGTTCTGCAGTCAATTTTGCCAATTGGTTTTATTGCCAGTCACATCAAAGTAACAGAAATTACCTAGTCTAGTCTTAAGGAACAAATTGTTTCCGCTGTTTTCAATCTCATCGATTTATCTTCAAAAGCTTTACTAAAGAAATGAGCCCCCCTGGTTGCCACTTGCTTTGAGCCACTTGAACTCTGTGGTTAAAAACCAACCACCAAATCATGTCTATAGCAGAGAAGCAAAATAAGCCGATCACTGATGGTGCTTCTAGTGCTACCTCTATTCTCAAGGGAAAGGAGCAAAGAATGGGAGCATTTTGAAGCTGAAAGACCTTTAGAGACTCTACTGTATTGTGCATTCTGTTTTCAAATAAGTTTGGGGAGCTATCTTTTTTAAGTTTATTTATTACTTTGAGAGAGAGAGAAAGCATGAGAGGGGGAGGGCAGAGACAGAGGAGGGAGTGAATCTCAAGCATCCTCTGCACTGTCACTTTGAGCCCAATGTGGGGCTCGAACCCATGAACTGTGAGATCATGACCTGAGCCAAAGTCAGATGCTTAACCGACTGAGCCACCCAGGCGCCCAGTACCGAGTCACTTTAGCGTGAATTCTGACATTAAAGGATCTGAGAAGTCCCATGGGTTAAAACAATGTTGTTTTTTTTTTAATTAATCCAGCAATATTCCAAAAGAAATTGATCATGGAAACTTATGTTATTCCACATAATAGCTGTTAAAATCCTATGAGAATTTCAGACCTTGACCAAAACCTTTATTTTGCATATGGAGAAAGTGAGACTAACTTTAGTACTATATGAGGCTAAATCGAAGGCAAAATTTTTAGTATCCAAAATTTTTGTTTTACATGTCTACTGTATAAAACAAAGTACATGTGCATTCTCATTCTACAAGGTTACGGGGATTCCAAAGCAGTATGATACAATCCTGAGAAAGAGTAAAAAAGTAATTTAGGGTGGCCAAGAAGCCTAAACACCAGCCTAGCCACCACTGGTAGTCCTTGGATTGTCACTGGTGATCTAGCTTCACTGTCCCTCCAAATCCCAGCCTGTGGGTTCTACCTCTTTGGCTATCCACAGTCCCAGACTTATTGATGTTCTATTTTACATAGTAGCAGATAAATAGTACTCATCTGTCCTGTGCCAAGGCAGACGTCATTAATCAATTCATGAACTATTTCTCTCAAAGTTTACGTGGAACATTCTAAGCTTCCTCAGTTCTAGGTTCTGGGTAGCCCCATCCATTGATTACGGTTGGTTCCAATGTGATATTCCTAAATAAGTTCTCATAGATTCCTGAGTTTAGCATAACCTGACTCTGATGACATGTATCTCCTTTACTTTCCCTTGGATCCCAACTTCCATTTAAAACCGCCTCCTCTTTAGACCTCAGTTTATCCATTTGCTAAATAAAGGCTGACACTAGCCATGATGAGCTGCCTTCCATATCTGATGTTGAATGATTCTGTAACTTTTTTTGAAGGTCTTGACCTTGGGATCAACCAAGGTGCTAGTTAACTCTCCTATATCTTATCCAAAAGGTTAAAAACCCCTTCCTGCTCCCATTAGCCATTCAGATATCAGTAGTTCTAATCAGGGAGGAAGGCTTTTTCTAAACAAATCCACAGTTAGTCTTGAGAACTAAAATTAAGACAGCAGCAAAAGATTGAGTACCTTACTGGTTTTCACCCAATGCAACCCACTGTCCGCCCTTGTATCAGGCAGGAGCCTACACATACCATTGGGGAAAGAATAATGGTATATTCTAGCACTTTGGGAGAAGTCATTTTTGACATTTTGAAAAGGCCTCAGTTCCTTCATCAGGAAAATGGGAGTAAAATCACCCTGCCTCCCCCAGCACTGTAGTGAAGGTCGCGTAAGTTAGACGTCTTAGTGTGAATCCTTCCACGAACAGTAGGGGTTATGCACCCAGTTCCAAAGTTGGAGAAGGGGTGGCTTCGCCCACATCAGCAAGCAACTCTTAGACACCAGTGGGTGTCCCAAAATTCAACTCAAATCTGACCCTACGTGGAGATACCGTCAGACTCCACAGGTTAAGGGCTCAGTCCCACAAGACCACCTTCCACTTCAGATGCCCGTTTGAAGTCCAGGTTGTTTCCTGTGCTTCCGACTGGTTATAAATCAGAAGTTCCCACAATGCCTTCCTTGGGGTTGATTAATTTGCTAGAGGAGCTTACAGAAGTTAGGAAACCAGTTTAATGACTAGATTGCTGGCTTATCACAATGGATACTATTTTTTTTTAAGTGTATTTATTTTGAGAGAGAGAGCGTAAGAGTGCACGCAGAGCGTGAGCGTGCAGGTGGGGGAGTGGCAGACAGGGAGAGAGAATTGTCAGCACGGAGCCAGATGCAGGGCTTGAACTCATGAACCACGAGATCATGACCTGAGTCAAAGCCAGATGCTTAACCGACTGAGCTACCCAGGTGCCTCTACAATGGATATTAAAGGATACAAATCAGATGAAGAGATTATATATAGTATTACATACATAATACAGATACATGGAATATAGATTATTATATAGAGAGCAAGGTATGGGGAAAGGGTGCTAAAACCTCCACACCCTCCCTAGATGCCCATCTCTCCCAGCATCTCCACAGGTTCACCTGGAAACTCTCCAAACATGTCCTTTGGGTTCTTCATTACACAGGATGATTGATTAAATCACTGACCATTGGTGATTGAGTTCACATTTCCACTCCCTCTCCCCTCCCCGGAGATCCAGGGATGGGGCTGAAAATTCCAACCTTCTAATCACAAGGTTGGCTCCACTGGCTGGACGACCAGCCCCCATCCTTAGGTGCAAGCCAAAATTCACCTCATTAGCATAACAAAAGACACCTTGGTGCTCTCATCTCTTAGGAAATTCCAAGGGTTTTAGGAGTTCTGTGCCAGAAACAGGAACAAAGACCAAATATAGATTTCTTATTATAAATCACAATACCACAAGCAGACCCTGAGACCAGGATTTGAGAACCTTAGTCTATTTGGGAGGTGATCCAGAAAGAGGAAGTGGGCAAAGAGGAAGCCAATAAAAGGCGTGTGGCCAATACGGCACTTCAGTCGCAATCCAGCTGAAGACCAGCTAGGAGACAGTGCAGAATACACCTCAGGGTTATCCCACTTGGCGGCAAAGAATCAGGAAGGGTGGGTGGGATTAATCCACCTCCTCCTCCTTCATTGGTTGGAGCTGTTAGCTGGGGCTGCACACAGACTTGCTACGAGTGACCTCATAGACAGGGTGGGCCAGGGAGGTCCAAGGGCAGCGAGGAGCACACTGCCTTCACCTCGAGCAGGTGAAGGCACCTAAGTGAGCGGGACACAGGGAGAGAGAGGGTCAGGCGTCCTCCATCGTGAAACGATCTAAGCCTTTTAACTACTTGGCTTCAGAGAGAAGGAGCCCAACACGCGCATCATCTCTCAACAACCAGACATGCTGCTCACTAGAAGATATGGCTCCAGAGTGTTCCGGAATCTGACCAGCCAGATCAGCAGCATCCTGTCCAAGGGAAGGAATGAGAACAAACCCCTGCAGGGCCCATGCAGGCCATATTGTCGTACCCCTGAGGAACTGCCCTGGGTACACCTTCCCCACTCACCCACACAGGGCAGTTTCTGTGCCCAGAGGAAGGCAGGCCTCTCCTTTAGAAAATCTCTTCCCTTACAGTCTCCCACCTCCTTGTGTGGAGACTCTGGCCTGACCTAAAGGTCTCTCAACCTGGCTGTGGCTGGGTTGTCCAGAGCAGTCACTCAGGATAGCGCTTTGAAAACCCTGCAGCCAGACCATTTGAGGCCAATTTCCCAAGGCCAGGAATACTCAAAAAGTCTCATCACTCACCCCACAGATACAGAGGGAGACTCAGTCTATTATGACTCTGCCTGATTCATGAGTCTGCACGTAGGGAAGAGACTTCTCAGAGAAATGTCTGGATGCCAGGGAGAGAGGTCATATTTCCTGGTGCCTAGGATCACTGAAGCATGCCATCTTGAAGCTTCAGGGGCCATGGGGATCATCAAACCTCCTACACCGCTCTTTAAAGGTGAGGCCGCTAAGCCTGGAGACGCAAAGCACGGTGCTGAAGGTCAGTTATGACGGGTCACACACAGTCTCTTATCTGTGTCTTCTTGTCACAGGGACGGCCCTTTCCCTACCCAAGAACACAGTCCCTGTGGGGCATGAGTTCCAGGAGAGGCTGCCACACGGAAAGTCACTACAAATTACTCCTGGAGGTGGGGACGGTCTTTGGGTACCCCTGGCATCTGCACCTAACTGGGCAAATCCAAAGGCCTGGGGTTGGGGATGAGCAAGGGAAGCAAAGACGACCCAGTTACCGAGTTCTTTCATCAGAGAAGTGACTTGGGGCCTCACTACCCCACTTGGAGCACTGAGTGGTAGTAAAACAGGGGTTATGTAGTAGTCGAGAGCTGCCCTAGGGCCAGGGACACCTCTAGGGCCAGGCAGAGGTAGGGCTTGCACCCACCTGCATCAGGTCCCAGAACCTGCACTTTGAAGCACTCCATTTTCTGCCTGAATCACCAATTTGCTGGACCTCTTCGGATGGGTCTCTTCCCCTCTCTGAGGCTTACTTTCCTCCTCTCTTTGGGGACAAGAATGTTGGATCGGCAAACGCTAATGCTCAAACTTATCCTAAGCAGCAGAACCCCTTCTGCACGCCATCCCTCATGCATAACCCTCCTACAGGAAGCAGGGAAAAGAGGCACTTCAATCCCAAGATGCAAAGGGGTAGGAGGCTGGGGGTTGGGTCCTCATCCTCAGCTTTCCCTCGCCCCTGCCCCAACTCCACCCCAATCAAAATAGCTACTGATAGAATGCCAGCATTCTGATGAATGCAATTCAAAACTTTATTATTTTTTTAATGTTTCATTTATTTTTGAGAGAGTGAGAGAGGGTGCAAGTAGGGAGAGGGGCAGAGAGAGAGGGAGACACAGAGTCCAAGGCAGGCTCCAGGCTCTGAGCTGTCGGCACAGAGCCTGATGCGGGGCTCGAACTCCCGAACCGTGAGATCGTGACCTGAGCCAAAGTCAGACATTTAACCAACTGAACCTCCCAGGCGCCCCCTGATGAATGCATTTTGAAAACGTGGTCCTACCCCCACATTGCACAGAAGAAGAACTGTAAGGGACCGCAAAGATGTTACTCATCAGTGACAGACTGAGCAAAGATCAGAATCTGGGACTCATGAGTGAGCCAGGCATTAAAAACAGAATCTGAAGTCTGGCTCTTGCAACTTAGAAGCTGCATGAGCATGGGTAGGTCCCTTAGCCTCTCTGTGCCTCAGTTTCCTCATGTATAAAATGGGGATCATAATAGTACTTAAATGTAGGTGTGTGTAAGGAGTAAATTAAGTGAGACAACACACACACTGCACTTAGCATAGGGTTTAACAAACGTCAGTTATTAGCTTGCTTATTATTGCCTGATAGGGCCCTGTGAGGCCTAAAGAAGAGGTTCCCCTGGGATGATCTGTCCTCTGACAGATCCCTCCCTCAGCTCAACACTCCTGGTGGGTGCTCAGGGAGGTGAGGCCCGCAGGGCAGGGGAGGCAGCCATTGGCCGGCCCTGGCTCCCAGGCTCAGTGCATCCCAGATGGCGCCCGCAGGGGAGCTGGCCAGGGACACGCTGGCAGAGTCTCCCTTCCTTACACAGTTCACCGAGCCACACGGGGCCCAGGAGCCTCAGGCTGGAGCCCACTGTGCCAAGGAGGCAGGCTGCCCGGCCCGGCCCGATGGAAGACAGGCGTGGTGAGCCCCAGGAAGCAGCCTGTGCCTGCAGCCTCTGGGGAAGGTACAGGTGGGACACTAGTGCGGCCACCTCCCGAAACTCCTCCCCAGCTTCTCTCTGGGCGGGACAGGGAGGGACACAGACAGAGGCCAGCCCCCGCTCCACATGACTGGAGTCCATGGGCCGCTATCTACCTTTACTCTTTTTCTCAAAGAGGTAGCTCTTAGAAAACAGCCATGCAGAGGAAAGAGATAACAATAACTCATTTAAAGAATGAGAGGTCGGGGCGCCTGGGTGGTTCAGGGGGTTAAGTATCTGACTTCGGCTCAGGTCATGATCTCACAGTTTGTGAGTTCGAGCCCCATGCCGGGCTCTGTGCTGGCAGTGCAGAGCCTGCTTGGGATCCTCTCTCTCCCCCTGTCTCTCTCTGCCCCTCCCCCACTTGTTCTCTCTCTCTCCCCCCACCTCAAAATGAGTAGACTTAAAAAAACATATATGAGAGGTCGATTTCTTCAACTGAAAATGGACATATGATAGCTACTATATAGAGTCACTGAGGGGATTAAGTGCCATATTGGATACAGTGGCTGGAACAGTATATGCCACATAGAAAATGTCCAATAAATGGTAGCCACTGTCTGTGTCTGTATGACATTCATATTTGTGTCGATACTGTAGCACAGTGATAACAGCACGGACCTGGAACCCCTCTGCCCGGGCCCAAATCTTGGATGTATCTCCTTCTACTTGTGTGGCTGTGGGCAAGCGGCTCCATACCTGAGGCCTCAGTTTCCCCATCCTCAAAATGGGAAGGATATTTTTACCTTTCGCCCTGGCAGGATTTCTGAGATGAAGTCAGGTGATACACATAATATCTTTAGCACAGCACCTGCTACATAATAAGAGACCGATAAGTAGAGGCTATCACTATTATGGGTGAGCTTAATATTATTGCCCAATGTCACACAGCCAGTTAGGACTGGAATCGGAGTCTTCGGCCTCCCCGTTCGGTGCTCACTCTGCTACTTGCTACTGCCTCTCCCCCAGATGAAGTTCCCAGTTCTGCCTTCCGAGAGTCACTGTTCCTAAAAAAGAACTCCATTTTTACTGGGAAGTCACAAAATAAATTGTCGCCAAGTCCAGCGGTCGGGTCCAAGTTGCATAAAGAACATTTCTGTCCATTAGGCAAAGCTGCCCAGGGATCCAGGCCATGGGGAGAGGAGGAAAGACTGGAGTCCCACAACCAAAGTTCTCTTGGGACATTCGCTATTATAAAGCACGGCTTCCATGCTATGAGGAAGCCTAGCATCCAATGGAGAGACCCACGTGGAGGAACCAGAGACCACAGCCCACAGCCCACAGCCCACAGCCCACAGCCCGGGAAGGATACAGCACACAAACCTGCCAGCCGTGTGAGTGATTCACATCCAAAGTGGACCCTCCAGGTCCCAGCTGAGCTGCCCCAGCAAAGATAAGGGGTTACTGCGGTGACCCTCGCTTGAATTGCAGATTCATCGGCAAAATGTTGTTTTAAGCCGTCAGATTTGGGGCAGTGTATTACACTGCATTTTTTTTAAATTTTTTTTTAACATTTATTTTTGAGACAGGGAGAGACAGAGCATGAACAGGGGAGGGTCAGAGAGAGGGAGACACAGAATATGAAGCAGGCTCCAGGCTCTGAGCTGTCAGCACAGAGCCCAACGCGGGGCTAGAACTCACGGACCGCAAGATCATGACCTGAGCCGAAGTCGGCCGCCTAACCGACTGACCCACCCAGGCGCCCCTCACACTGCATTTTTAACTAGTCTCCCAGATGGTTCTGTCACAGGTAATCACAAGTTACTATTTTGGGACAGACTGCCCTGGGCCAACCTCTGTGAACCCGGGAGGCACCTTAGTGAACCCACCATAGGGTTTATAAACACCAAGCCCACCTTCACAGAGAAACTTCAAGAATGCCTTTCTCTATATCGGTTGGTTTTTGTTCTTGTTTTTTCTACCTCGGTTTTGATGGGCAAAACCTGGGCCGCTTTTGCACCCGTATGTGTTTGCACCAATGGCTTTCCCAAGAATGTCTGCAGCTCTCGCCCACTTGTGAATAAGCAAAGCCAATTTTCCATCCATATTTACAGAAGCATTTGTTACCTAAGCAAGAAGCAGCCTTGCAGATTCTTGGGTAAATAACACAAGTCCAAGAACAATACTCCCATGCCAGTAGCCATGAGACACTGGAAATTACAGACCTCTTGGGACTGCTCATGCTCACTCACAGACTCAGCAAGGCACAGGCGCCAAGGAGCGTGTGGCCACTGCCACTCTCAGTAGAGGAGGAAGCCAAAGACAAGGCAGAGGGCCATGATCAACCACGAGGACTCGGGTGTGTGTTCTGACTCTGGGACTCATTAGCTGTGTGACTTCAGGCAAGCTGCTGAACTTTTGCAGACATCAGTTGTCCATTGTGCAAAATGGGAAAGACGGCATTTTCTTCACTGGGTTGCTATTAAGATAATGTGTGAGAACCACCGAACACAGGGAGGAACTTAGTACATACTCAGTAGACAGTAAGAGTGGCCATTTTTTCACATGTTTTATGATTAGATGCTGTCCAAATAAAAAGTAGGCAGAGGAGACCCTGGGATCAAAGTCAGGAGATCCGGATTCTTGTGTTGGTTTCGCTGCTTCGCTGGCGTACCCGAGCCAAGGTGGTTAACAATGCTGGACACGGTGGGTGTAAAATTGAGGTGGAGGGACCGGGAGGTGATCTCTGAGCTCTGGGTACACTCTAGCTTTCTCCTTCTTTGGCCTGCTGAGAGGATCCTATTGCCTAGTATCTCACACACGGTTTTAGACAACTTCAAAACCACTAAAGCCGAGAAAGAGAGAGAAATGGTTGGCTCAGAGAAGCCAAAACTGGGTTGAACAATCAAACCCCAGGAATGCAGCTTGATCCCAAGAACAGCCAGAACCTGGCTCTCACACGTCTGCCTCTCTCCCTCTTGCTTGCTCCCTGCATTCACCCTCCCTCACCAACCTACCTTCCTCTATAGTCAGAGAGCGAATCAGTGTCCCTGTCCTCAGTTTAAACCCAAACCCAGAGGGAAGAATGACTGACCACGCTCCCTCCCCAAGCGCCAACAGGCCAAGGCAATGATTCATTGGCCCAGCCTGGCTCAAGTCATCAACACCTTGACTAATCAACCATGGCACTGGGGTAGGGTCATGTCAGAAGGTGACAGCTCTCCAGGAAACCACACGCTGCCACCTCCCTAGCCAGGGTAGTGCCTCTGAATTTGCAGCTCCTATAGTGCACCCTAGAGGGGACCTCTTATGTCTCCACCATTACTTTTCAAAGCACTCCCACTTGTATTCCCATATAATCCTTATAACCACCTCACAGAGGAAATAGAACTGACAGCTTTAAATCTGACCTAATGTGGGAGGACAGCGGGACGTGCGGAAGCTGGATGCCACGGCCAAAGACACACGGCCTGTCCACGGCCAAGGCAAGACTAGTCCAGAACCCAGGTGCCCGAACGGTTGTTCTTTCCCAAAAGGCACTGTGCACTGTGCCTGATTTTTCCAGAATGAGCATGAAGGCAGACCCAGGAATGGAAGAGTTGGTGAATCCCATGTGTCCCTTACTCTGGCAGCTACGGAGACTCTCTTGAGGGCTGCTTTCTGGGTCTGATGTCTCTTCGCCTATAAATAGCAGACTCGGGAACTCTCAAGCTCAGACAAGGAAAAGCGCAAGCTTCTTAGAGCCCTTCCAATCTGCTAAGAATGGAAGAAAGGAAAGGAAGCAGAAGGAAACCCTGGGAACGTCCAGGACAGCTCCAAGCTCCGGCTGAAGGAGAGATGTAATCACTGCAGACAGCACGCCATCCCCTCCATGGGCATCACGGCACGGTCCACCCCTGGGAGATGTCACCGAGCATCCCCAAGGGAAGGCAGCGTTGGCTTCCCTACCTTCCTCCTCAGCTTAAAGTGCTTCTTTCAGTTCTTTTAATGCAGCATGGCGGTTAAGCATGCTGGCTGGAGGGCCGGTCTGCCCAGCTAGCCGGCCCTGGCAAGTTATTTCACTTGTGGGCTCATCTTCATCGTTTATATAACGATTGATTTAACACGAAAAAAGTATTTATGCCTTGGGCTTATCATGTTCTGTGCACAGGACACAGGTCATTGCTGTGTAGTTGCTTACACAGTTGGGAGAGTGCCTGAGAAGGACAGAGGGGATATTTTTTGTATTACATCATTTTCATATTAGAAAAGCAATGCAACCACTATGGAAAAGCTAATGCAGAAGTTGAGACATTCAGGGGAACAAACGGCTAGGTCTGTTCAACAGTCAGTGGGATGGAAAAAAAGCCAGCAACTGTGCTATGCTTGATTTGAACAGAGTTAAGGGACAGGACAACCAAATGAAACCATAGTGCTTAATGGATCCTGGCTCAAACGAACCTACTTTAAAAAAAATGTGAAGTACAATTGGGGAAATTTGAATATAGACTATATATCAGATTTGTCACATGTGATCATGTTATCACGGTTAGGTAGGAAAATATTCTTATTTTTTTAGAGATGCATACTAAAATATTTAGGAAGAAAGTATTGTAATGACAGTAACTTTAAAATATTTCAACCAGGGGCACCTGGGTGGTTCAGCTGGTTAAGCATCTGACCTCTGATTTGGGGTCAGGTCATGATCTCACAGTCGTGAGACCGAGTTCCATGTCAGGCTGAGCATGCTTAGAGCCTGCTTAAGATTCATATTCTCTCTCTCTCTCTCTCTCTCTCTCTCTCTCTCTCTCTCTCTCTCTCTCCCTGCCCCATGCCTCTCTCCCCTATTTATGTGCACATGCTCTCTCTCTCTCAAAATAAAAAATTAAAATAAAAATTAAAAAATACATATTTCACCCACAAAGAAAAAAAAAGATGAAGCAAATATGGCAAAACATTAACAATCACTAAATCTAAGTGATGGGTTTATGTTCATATGTTCCTAATACTTATCTATTTAGGAGTAGGCTGAGAAATTTTCATAATAAACAAAACATACTTATGTAAAAAAAAAAAAAAAAAGCTACAGAAACTACACTGAAGAAAATAATGGCTCTACAATCTAGAAGAAAAAAAATCACCAAAAATGTTTTGCTGTATCTCCATCCTGCTTCTGTTTTAACATCAATGCAGTCACAAAGCACAAGACACCCTCCAGTCTGCTTTCTTTCTCAACTTATCAGAACATAAGCACTTTCCCCTGTTATAAAAATATCTTTGCAAATATCCTTTTTGACGACTCTGAAATATTCCTTTGAGGGGATGAACCAGAAAAACCTTTCCATTCCTCTGCATACCAAGTTGCAATTGTCATAAGGAAGGTGCGATGTAAATTATGATAATGAAAATGGCCGTGATGAAACTGATAACGACTCATATTCTCCGAGTCCTCTAACATACAACACCTCTTTTCATCTTTGTAAGCTGTGAAGTGGCTACAGCTGGGATCATTACCATTTCACGGAGGAAAAAACACTCAGAGAAGTTCAGTGACTTATTCAGGGTCGCACAACTAGCAATTAGCAGAGCCAGACTCCTGTTCAGAGGTACGAATAGAAGCTCACACCTTTAATTCCGCTCATTTATTTATTCACCAAACAGAATAGGGGCAGGTACTCAGCGGGGTGGTGGCCCGCACTGTGACAGTCTGGGGCAGGAACGCTAACAACTGAGATTCGTGGGAACAGCATTCTCAAGAGCCGTGATTCCTGAGTCTCCAAAGCTTACATTCCTTCCCCAAAGGTGAAGGAGCCAAATCCCACACGTGTAGTAATGACTCTTCCTGCCCAGGGAAGAAGGGACCCCTGACAGCCAGACAGAGGGTAGGGGTGGGGAATAATTGATTATTGATAATTAATGACACCCGAAGCCTTTTAATATTCTTATTTATTCTCCGTCCTGCCTGCCTGCACCGGCACCAACAGTTTGTTGTTAATGAGACTGAAGCATTTTTAAATCAACTTAATTGACATTTTTATGGTGTTCAGCAGGCCCTAAACACAGGATTTTCAGTGGGGAGCTGATTATGAACTATGGGAAGGGACGGGGCCCTGCGGAGCCTGGTGCAAAGGAAGGTCACTAAGGAGCAGCCTGAGGGCCAAGGAGCCTCATGGCTCCAGAACTGGTTATGCAGGAATTCTGTCCCATGGCTCCATCTCGGTCCTCCACCTCATCCCCATCACAGCTACGCTGCCCCTCCCCACCGAGCCCTGGAGGCTCCCCCCTCGTTCTGCAGTGTTGGGCACGGGACTTTAACTGCTCAGGGCCTCAACTGCCCCATCTGTAAAATGGGAATGATAACAGCACCTCCCTCACAACGTCGTTACGAAGGTTAAATGGGTTAACTTATGAAACCACGCCTGTACTGTGCTACTGTTAATATTGTTGTTGTTCACAAAATGAATTTTATAAAGTTTCCATGGTTGATTTTAATGATGTTTGCCAGAGATCCTGGACTACCTCTTACAAGAGTTTTAGATCTCCAACCTAGAGAACTCAGCAGTGGCCACGTGACTTGTTTTGGCCACTCATAGGCAGGTGAAACTGACGTGTCACTTCCCAGCAGATTTAACAGCCAATACGCTATTTACCATGTCTTTTTTTCCCCTCTGCCACAAAACTGGCAATGTTCCACAGACAGGTTCTTCCATCTGCCAGGTCCCAGAGTCAAGAGGACACGGAGAGAGGCCACTGCCAACCAATAGTGGATATGCAGTGTAGGGAAGAAATGAGCCTTTGCGGTTGGAGGCCACAAAGCTTTGGGGGTCATTCATTACTGCAGTAAAACCTCGCCTATGGTAACTGACACAGTACCTTGCCCTCAGGTGCTCTCAGTCCAGAAGGGGAAAACATCATTAACAGAGAGGGCCGTGACAGTGGAGAGCAAAGGGGCTGCTGGAAGTCCCAAGGAATAACACCAGGCCCAGCCAGGAAGGACGGGGGGGAAGGGTCCCGGAAACTACCCTGCCAATTTGAGCTGGGAATAAAAATTACATCACAGGACTATGTGCTTTTATCCATTGCTTTCTCTGCTCCAGGGTAGTCTTTACCTGTTCTCTCATTTAATCTTCAGCCCTATGAAGTAGTTATTGTTACTATGATGCATCCTTTTTTAAAAAACTTCTTAATGTTTATTTACTTTTGAGAGAGGAGACACAGAGGCGCAAGTAGGGGAGGGGCAGAGAGAGGGGGAGACACAGAATCCGAAGCAGGCTCCAGGCTCCGAGCTGTCAGCACAGAGCCCGACGTGGGGCTCAAACTCCCAGACTGTGAGATCATGACCTGAGCTGAGGTCGGATGCTTAACCGACTGAGCCACCCAGGTGCCCCGTTCTTTTTTTTTTTTTTTTTTAGTGGGGGTAATGAAACTTTAAAAGTGTAGGTAGCTTGTCTCAGGTTCCATAGGAGAGATCTGGACTCGGGCAGAGCGTGCCTACTTTCCACCACGTTGTACGCTGTCTTGTGCATGTCCTCACCTTCTGCCTGTATCTGGACCACTGGGAGCATGGTGGGTGGGGGCATTACTAAAATGCAGATTCACAAGCCCACCCCAGATCTGCTGTGATAGGTGGAATTTTCAGATGCCCCCCAGCACCTCTACCCCACGGTGTTACGCCCCATACAGTCCCTCACCTGAGTGTGACCAGGGTCTGCGACTTGCTTCTAACCATTAGAATACAGTGTCTATAACTGGGTACCTTACTGTCATCTATGAAGTAGGGAAGTAAGGCTACAGCTGTCCTTGAGGAAGATCTGGCGGTCACACATATTAGGCAGGATGGGGGCTGCTCGGCCACTTCCACGGTTTGGACAACGTTCCTGTTTTGGCTGTGTTCAGATGTGATTGCTTCTCTGTGTTGACCCATCGCGGTCACAGAGCAGCCTCATCTGATGTTGGTCATTTGTCAAACCGTTTCTGCTCAACACCCACCAAGGCCCAGCTATGAGCGCCTGGCCTGCTCCCAGCCATCAGAGGCCACTTTTCTCTCTCTTGGGAAGGTTCAAAGTGAGGAACACAACAAGGTAAACTGAGAAAGGAAAGCAACAGCCAGCTACCTAGGGGCTTCCCCATCAAGACCTGGCGGCTTGGGAGCTGTTAAAGAGCCAAGGGCTGGCCGGTGGGAGCTCACCGAGGAAGAGAAGGGATCTCTCTTTCCTTCCCTCCCACCACTGCTAGGAGCTGGCATTATTTAGGACTCAGTCAGGGAGCCTGTTGTTGTCCAAAGTCAATGGCTACCCACCTTAGAAATGTAAGTACGGACCACCCAGCTGGGCTTTAGATCTCCCCTGCCCCAGCCCTGCAGACTGAATAATCATGGATTCCTTAATTCATGTGCTCATTACTTTATCTAATATTTATTAAAGGCCTACTGAGTGTCAGGCACTTTGCCTGCGCATTGCTGATAGAACAGAAAACAAGACCAGTGACTGTGTCAGCCAAGCTGTTTTCAACAAAACCCCTTTTCCCCAGATCACATGCTTCCCTCTTCTGGCCTGCACTGCCCTCCCTCTTCTCTACACCATGCCTGTCTGTGAAAACCCCAACTATCCTTTGAGGTTCTTGCCGGAAGCCTCCTTCTCCATGAGGATTTCTAGATCGATCCTGGTGCCAAATAGGACACCACCCCCCATAAAACCCTTTCCCCGAAACACTTTCCTATGAAAAGGTGCTGTGTGACAGGACAGGGGTCTGACGGTCGATACTCATTGGATCCGAAAGACAGCCAGCCTAAACCAACAAGAAGAGAGAAAGGGCCCAAAGGGTCAGTGACGGCTGGGTGACATTGCGCCCTAATGACTATGGAGAGGCTGCACCCAACTGGGAAGCCGCAGGAACTCGGCCCAAAGAGCCTGCCCGCCCGGGAGCAGGGGCCCAGGGCACGGGGTTGCAGAGCCGCCCAGCTGAGGACTCCGTGAGCTGGAACACCAGACTCAGACCTGAACGGAAGGACTTCGTTGTGCATTCTACTGAACACTTAGTCATAGAGACTGTTAAGCGTGGCCCTCCCTCAGGTGCAGAGCGGAGTCAATTATATTCAGGAATCGTGGTGGTTGCAGGGTTGAGTTCCCAGCACGCACCGGGCTCTGGGCCAGCCACCAGACAAGTTGAGATCATGCTCCTAAGAGCTGAGACATTCACCGCAGGACTGGGGCTCCCCAACATACTTTTTGCAGGCTTCTTTTCTGCTTAATCAGCCCAAGCTGGCTTCTATTAAGAACTCTAATGGGTACGCCCACAATCCCACCTACTTGGGGATGATTGCCGTTTAACTCCATGGGGTCCAGACTTCCAAATCTTTTTCTGGTCATATATGAATTAATGCTTTCTCATAAAAGCGGAATTGCATTTTTATATAATGTTGTGTAACCTAGCACAATTTATTTGAGCAATTAATCAATTGTTTGAAGTATTAAGCTTTTTCCTACTAATCCTCTATTTTTGAACAATTTGATTATGCCACCTAATCCTTGACTATTTCCAGCGCTCACACTGAGGGGAACTATTTGATTGATAATGGTTTACAAAAGAAGAAAAGCCCCTCCCCACCCCCTAGTTCTTTAAGGCAGACAAAATATTAATGGCTGACCAGCAGGTTTTGAGTGTTTACTATGTATCAGGTGCTGTTCTAAATTCTTAACGTGTATTATCTCATTAAATCCTCACCAGAACCCAGCATGGGTTGGAAGAGGTGGGTCATTCATTCTCCCCATTTTCCAGATGGGGAAGCTGAGACCTAGGGTACGTCTGATGCTTGCCCAAGGTCACACACACAGACTGTGAGTACCAGAGCCAGGATTCAAACCTGTATACTCCGACAAAAAGCTCTTGGCACACTGCAGCAGGGAGGACCCCCATCTCTCGTGGATGTTTAAAAACATCAGCCTAGGAACAGCTCTTTGGCAGCCCTGACCCCTCCAATATTCAAATACCTGATAAGGTCTGCACATACGCTCTTCTAAATTTCTTCCTAGCCCTGCCATTCCCTTCTCTTTTCCTCTCCAGGACTAACTCGGTAACAGAGAGAGCGGACCCCAGCCTTACATGCCAACCCTCCCTTATCTAAAACCCACCATGGACAATGCTAATCAATCATGTTCTTTTTCCTATTGAGTCCGAACTGATTCTCAGCATCTCTTTTAATACGGTACCCCAAGCACCCTCTATCAGTCAGAGAGGACAGATGAGATGAAGCCTCTTGGCCATCTCTATTCTCGGCTGTGAGTGCTTCCAGGGCAGGGAACTGGACATTATTCAACTCTTTAATACAATTTCTTAAAAATACTACCAGCAACAACATTTTGGATGCTTGTAATATGCTTCAGACACTGTGTTTAGTGGTTTATATGTATCCTTTCCCTTAATCCTTACCAGGGAGATACTTACAATGCCCATTTCTCAGATGGGCAAAGAAAGGCACCGAGAGCTTAAATGACGCATGAAAAATTGTCCTGCTGGACCCCAACCCATGGAGTCTGAGTAACAGGAGACCCTCTTCACCACCATGCATCATCGCCACAGTCCCCGGGCTCCATACAGCGGGCCTCATGCAGTAAATGCAAAATCAGCGTTTCATAAATGAATGCATGCACACATAAATAAACGGATTGGATCCAACTCGGGCTCGAAGCGGGAAGGGCAGGCTGGGATCAGCCTCTCTAGGAGGCTGGGCTGTGGGAGATGGTTTCTGACTCAGACCCAGCTCCCAAACCCGGCAGGAAGAACTGCCTCCCTGCTTCTCAGCCTGAGATTCAAACCTTCCAAGATTATAATTATCTGGCTCGCCCCGCCCACGGCCCTGCTTCTCCATGGAGCCACCGCTCACGGCCTGGGGGGCTCCAGAGGAGAGGGGGCGGCTGAGGGTTGGCAGAAGGGGGGCCTCCGGGGTTCTCTTAGTCAGAGAGGGGGAGGAACCAGCCAGAGAGAGCCACAGCCTGGGGTGGGGGAGGGATGCCACGGAGAAGGAGCCACAGGTCACCACGAGTCCCCCAGCAACCTCTACGGATACAGTACGGGGCACAGGCATCATGGCAAGCATGCGCAGAGAGCCAGGACTTGGGGGGGGGGGGGCTGTGGCACCCCAGAAAAGCACGGGGTCTTAGGCCGTTCATTTCCGCCACCTCGGCCTCCACTGCCCCGTGGTGAAAATGGCAGAGGAGCAGGATCATCTCAGAGGTCCTCTGAGCCAAATGTTCACTACCTGGCGGTTTGTGGTTGCACAGGAAACACGTGTGCTTTGCCCGCACGCGCGCTCTCCTCTTGGATCAAGCCCTGCACCTTGGTGCGCAGACCTGCCCCTGTACCGCCCTCAGCATTTTCACCACCCAGAGTTGCCTGCGACCTTGGTCGTTGCCAGTCCGTCCCCCGCCAGGCACACACAGGGAGGCCAGAAGGTCTGGCGGCACACGTTATTCAGGCATGCATCTTAGCATCAATAAATCATGTTAGGCATTCTCACCTGTGCTTCTGGACTTCATGGCCACGCTCCGGAAGGCACGCTGTATGTACAATGGGAACCTCATGGGCTTTGCGTTCACACAGGCTGAGCTCCAAACCAATTCCCACGCTTGCCACCTGCGTGGCTCAGGGAGTATCTCCACCTCCCAGAGCCTCAGTTTCCTCTTCTGTCCAAGGGGGACTGGACTTGCAAGGATGACAGGCAGACGTTACTGTGACTATCATGTTTCCTCAACCGTTTTTGCTAATTATCATTTTTGCTAACTCTTTTGCTAAGAGGTTTTCCTACACAAGATCAGGCAGGTTAGCAAAGGGCCCACAAGGAACAAACATCTAGTGAGGCCCCGGGCTGCCCCCTTGAGCAACTGAGCACACAACACAATCCAAAGAGGCAAATGAATGCGTACCTGTTCGAGGGGAGGGGGCAGGTGACGTGGTTGTGGCTTGAAGCCCAGTTGCACCTTGTGCCCGACTATGGCTACCTCTCTGAGTCTCGGCTGCCTCGCCCGTAAACAGAACGCTAACAGAATCTAGCAGGGGGCTGGTCGTTAGACTTAAGTCAAGGTGAGCACCTGGCCCAGAGCCTGATTTACAGACTCAATTAATGTCAGCTGTAGCCACCATTACAGGGGAGACATTAGCCCCCAGGCCACCCGATGGAGCAAATAATCTGGCCACGTTCTTGGCTCACGGCATGGGTAACTGGATTCAGAAGAAGCAGGAGAAAAGAGAGGGGTCTTCTGAGCGCCGGTCTAGCCTGAAATGACCCTGGAGGGGTCAGGCGGCCAAGAATCTGCAGCTTTTCTAGCATTTTCGTCTGACCGTGCCCAGCTGCCCTGCATCTCCTTTTAGGCTGACACGAAGGGGAACGAGAAGAAAATGCAGAGTCACGGGAGACAAAAGGGAGAACTTCCTGGCTGCAGTGGAAAGGCTTGGGACTCCAGCACAGGGGCTCTTCCTCCCTCTGACCTGGATCTTTCCTCCACTCCAGCCTCCCTCCACCACCACCTCTGGCTGCAGCCGCACCTGACGCCATCCCTCCTCAGGACTCCATGTCCCTCCACTTTTCCACAACTACAGAAGCTCACTCCGTTGTGTCTCCGCCCGCACACAGGGCAGGCTGGACTCTCAGAGGAGTTACATCCTGGTGCAACTGGCCCCCATCATCTGTCAGTGCCCAGGCTCCCATGCTCTGGAGGGACAATCCTCAAGTATATTCTGGGTCCCAGACAACCGAGGCCCCGTCGCCCACAGGTCAATGATACACTTTTTACTGGCTTCCTCCCTTCCAAGACATGCCCTGCCTTCTCCCTCGTTCCTGCCTCCTGGGGTCCTCTCCCAAATGCAATAGCTGCACCCACATCCTTGTCTTGGGTTCTGCTTTCAGAGAAGCTTGAACTAGGAGTAAACCTAGAGTGACCTCACCTCTGTACCTGCTCCAGGACACCCCTGCTGACCTCTCCCCCAGGCCGACTTGATCCTGTGTCTCCTGCTCTGTCAGACATCTGTGCAGACAGCCGCATGACCCACCCCATCACATCCGACAGTCACGGTGCATTTGTGAGCTCGCTCCCCGTGGGGCTCCGAGATGCTGGCAGACAGGACAGTCTCATCGCCATAAGGTCAAGGGGCTCAAGACACCCCTTATCATATTGCAGTTGTGATCATTGTTATCAACAAACACAGGGGCTCTGGTGGCCTCCACACTGACATTTTGCTTTCCTAGATGGTAACGAGGTGCTATGTGGGAAAAACAGGGTTGACGGTTACCTTGATTACCTGATTCTTAACTATTACCTGTGGGTTTAATAAAGGAGTAGTTACATGAAAAATGACATATTCACTCAATAGACTACTCTGCAGCCACTTATGATTTTAAAGTGTTTTATTATAATTTTTGCTGAGCCCTTAATATCTACCACACACTGGGCTGAAGGCTTTTACACACATTATCTCATTTAACCCCCACAATAACCCTATCGTATAAGTTCTGGTATTACTATCATTATTATCATTGCTGTTACTTCCATATTACAAATGAAGAAACTGAGTCTTTTATAAGATCAACTCATGCTCATAGTGTAATACTGAGGTAAAGAGTAGGATATAAAATGGCTTATTCAATATGTTAACTGTTTAAATATATATATGTGGAGGGGAAAAAAGACTAAACGGTAATGTCAGCCATTGTCTCTGGATAATGGGGTTATAGACAACATTTCTTTCCTCAGAGTATACTAGCTTGGTGATTGAGATCATATACAATTAACACGTGGCGGGGGTCGGGGGGGGGTCCCCAGGGCATCTTCTCCCTGACATGCAGGCTACGTCCCCAAGGCTCCTTCTCCTCCTCCCTGAGATGCAGGCTGGGTCTCCATGGCTCCATCATCTCCTCCCTGAGATGCAGGCTGGGTCCCCACGGCTCCATCATCTCCTCCCTGAGATGCAGGCTGGGTCCCCACGGCTCCATCATCTCCTCCCTGAGATGCAGGCTGGGTCTCCACGGCTCCATCATCTCCTCCCTGAGATGCAGGCTGGGTCCCCACGGCTCCATCATCTCCTCCCTGAGATGCAGGCTGGGTCCCCACGGCTCCATCATCTCCTCCCTGTGATGCAGGCTGGGTCCCCACGGCTCCTTCTCCTCCTCCCTGAGATGCAGGCTGGGTCCTCACAGCTCCATCATCTCGTCCCTGAGATGCAGGCTGGGTCCCCACAACTCTTTCTCTTCCTCCATAAGAAACAGGTGCCAGAGCCAAGAGTCCTGAGGGCCCTCCTTGGTTAGATATGTCAGGATTCTATAATTTCGGTGTAAAGAGAGGAAATTTCCAGGAGCCAACACCCAGCATATAAGAGAGGCTGCAGCAATTACAAACGATTCACAAAACCCAGTACGAGTCATGGAAGGTTTCGTTGTAGGCAAAGTGCACTGAGCGACAGAGTAAGGCAACTTGGAGCAATTTGAGGAAGATACACAACATCCATGAGCAGTTCCCCCTCTCGTTCACACAGACCTAGCTCGATCTCTGGAACATTATCACCTAAACAGGTATGGAGGGCCTCTGCCTCAGGGATGCCAAGGCATAACTTTCAATGAGACATTTGTTCATTTTATCTCCCCAAACTGGCTGAGTTACCCCGCATAATAACTGAAATCAGGTGCAGACCATCTATGTTTTTACAATAAACTATGTAGCAAGTTAGTACGGGGCACCTCCAGGCAGTTTTGGACTTCAGACAGCACGCTATAAATCACTGATTAATACATCCCATCCCTTCTTGGCCACGTCTATGGCTCCAGTGGCTCCGGAGACAAGCACAGAGTTACACAGACCAGCTGCAAGTTGGCCCTGTTCTTACAGAGGCCAACACTGAAGATTGGTCTTCCTGGGCCCCTGGAAGTTACACCCAGCCGCGCTTCAGATAAGAACAGCGCCAAGTATGCAAGAAATATGGTCATGGGGAAAGCATTCAGATATGTCCCCCTGGAGCCTGAGTCCAGACTGGAGTGTCTCTTTCAGTCACCGCTGATCCTCTGAATCTGGCAAGGTGACAGCAGTGGAGATGGGGATAAAGCCTAATTTCCTGCCTCCTCACTCCTGCATCCTCTCCCTCCCCCCTCCCATAAAAGCCCTCTGGCAGAATAGAAAAAGCTTGGCATGGAGTGGGAGCCAACCAACTCGAATTCCGTCTCCACTCAATAACTATTAACTATTCCCGTGCGTCAAGAACTGTGCCAGATCCTGTAGAGTACGGAACCAGGCAGAGACCATCCCTATTTACATGGGGTTTGCAGCCTAATAGGGGAGATGGATATTTAACAAACATTCAAATATATAAGTTCAAATCCATACAAGGGAAAGGAAACAGGTTGTCATAAGAGAATAAAGGGGGCTGAAGCCTGCAGGAGATTAGAGGCCAAGGGAAGTGATACTCTTTAAGGGATTGACACAGACAGGAATGAGGGAAGGTCATTCCAGTGGGAGGGGACATCATGTGCAAAGGCCCTGTGGAGGGAACACTTGTTAAGTTAAAAGAAGATTAACTTAACAAGGGGGAGGGGGGCGTGGGCAGTGTGGCTGAAAGGCAGCAGGTGCTGGGGAGGGTGGTAGGGGTCAAACTGGAATGACAAAATCCCATCATGCCTGGCCCTGCAGCCACAGTCAGGAGTTTGGATCTTATTTCAGGCCTGATGATATCGTGAATTGGGTTGCCCAAAAGCAGAGCCTGAGACAAGGGTTTGGTGCAGGTGGTTTATTTGGGAGGTGATTTCAAGAAGTAAGAATGAAGCTGTGGAAAGATTTGGGAGGGAAAGTCATCCACATTCATCAGTGAGGATAAGAGAAGCTCAAAATGCTGTTGGGACCTCCGAGAAGTGAGCAAGGAGCCTTCTAGAAATCTCCTCCTAAAGGAGGGAAGGTAGTGCGTTTGTCCACCGGCTCCCTTTCCCTGCTGGTTCATGGGTGCCTCCTGGGCTATTTACTCGGCACTTTTGCACAACTTGAGCTGGTACTGGCAGTATCTGAGAAGGCCCCGGGGCAGAAAACAGAAGACGCTGGACACACTTTCGAGGTGAACAGCTGTGAGCAAGAGAGTCTCAGCTAAGAGGAGGACCACTGGGATAAGAAGCAGGCACAGGGGACCTCTGCTGTCAATGGGGAGTCTCAGATATGTCTTTAAGCAGAAGAGGCCCATGTGATCTGCAAGGCAGGGGTCATGTGCCCAGCTAAGCACACAAAGGAATCAGGAAGAATCTCAAACGTATTAAGCATGTCCTCTAGGCACCAGTACTGGGGCCTTCACGTACGTTACCTTCAATTCTTCACAGCAGGAATATTATCCCCATCTTACAGATGTGGAAACTGAGGCTCAGAGGCAGGAACTCATTTGCAGGAGGGCTCACAGACAAAGAGCAAAGGAGCAAGGAGCTCCCATCCCAGCCCCCACTGCTCTCGTCTGAGCCTCCAGCAAGACCAGGGGGCCTCTGCCACTGTGTCCTCCTCTGAGGGGCTTCCCTCCCCACGGGCTCTCTGCAGCCCAGGTGGCACCGAGAAGCCAGCTCTCCAGATCACCCAGGGCCCCACATCTTGACTTTCTGCCCCTGCAGGTGTTTGCCTCCCCCACGCGCAGAACTGTGCCGCCAGGAAGACTAATTATAAATGCTGGATATTTATAGTGAGTTTCTCCACCCAGTGCCTCCAGCACCTCGAGGGAACTATTTACAGAATCCTCCCAGCACCTCGGAGAGAAAGGCAGAGCCTAGGAGGGGAAACTGAGGTGAAGCAGAGGGGGTAAGGCGTCCCCAAGTAAGGACCCTGGGTGGAGGGGACTTTACAGGTGTCGTCCAGTGCAGCTCTGGGATTTGACTGGACAGCCACAGGGGAGAGAGCTCGAGAGGAAACCTTTGACTGCACACTTGCCTGTGGCCACACGCTGGGCCATTCCGAAGCATCAGCCCACTTAATCTCTCAGCCTTAATTTTCTCATCTGTGAAATGGAGCTAGAGTTGCACTGCTAACCACCCCCCCCCCCCGACTTGAGATTTAAATGAGTTCAAACAGGTGAAGAAGAAAGCTGGGCAAGGAGTGAACCTCAGGACACGGTGGCTATTTCTTACCATCACTGTGATCATCCTGACCCGATCATGCAGGTAAGTGCGTTGCGGGGGGGTTGAACTTCAAGAACTTCATAATCATAATGAAGCTCCCCAATACTTTCCTCTGTGACGTACGGTTGCGCCATGAGGATATTCGGGAGCCAGATTAATCAAGGCAAAGGCAGGTGGTTTCTCCATGCCTCCGCCCAGGCCGGAGGAAAAAGAAAAGGAAGAAAGGACATGGTCAGGGGATACACAGCGACTGGTTTCTGGTTCTACGCTGATGGCCACAGCATGTGACAGGTGGGCTGGTAGAAAACGGGAATCGGGACAAGATCTCTGGGGGCTGCCGCACACCCACACCTCCCACCTTGTAACAGGGGCCGAGCCGAGAGCTGGGCCCAGGCCATTCAAGTTTTCAGCTGTCGCCCAGGCTCCAGTGCCTCAAGCACAGAACTCCGGAGATCCTTCCCAAAACGTGCAGAATGCGGCAATTATCATCTCCCACCTTGCCAAGAGCCAATGTGGACCGACCGAAAAAAACGCGAAGTTACTGGCGCACGGTGGGTTTTCCAAAAATGGCCACCATTATTTCCTTTATTGTTTCTTGACCAGTCTCTAGTATTTTCTGTATATAAAAACTACAGCACGCTTGACATTAAAAACAATTCAGACTAAAGAAGGATAGAGGCAGGGGGAGAAAAGGGCTCCGCCTCCCCCCCTCCCCCGCAAACTGTCACTGATACTGTTACGACTCTTTCTGCTTCCCTGGGTAGGGGCAGGAGTCCTCAATCCAGAAAGTCAAGTGTCTCACTCCTCTCCTGGGATGGCCAGCAACCCTCTGGGCGACCCTACGCAAGTCAGTTTTGCTCTGTAGGAAATGTCCTGTACTGCACCAGGAGGAAGCTGGACTAGACCCGGCAGTCCCAAACCGTGATGCGTGTTAAAATCACCTGGGAGAGCGCAACAATCCCAAAGCCCAGAGGCCGCACCCCAGGCTAGTGAGTCAGGTGGGGCCTAGGCATCAGTGTGGTTTCTTATTTATTTATTTTGAGAGAGACAGAGAGCATGAGTGGGGGAAGGACAGCGACAGAGGGAGAGACAGAATCCCAAGCATGTTCTGCGCTGCCAGCACAGAGGTTGATGTGGGGCTCGAACCCACAAACTGTGAGATCATGACCTGAGCCAAAACCAAGAGCCAGATGCCTAACCGACTGAGCCACCCGGGTGCCCCAGCATCAGTATGTTTTTCCAACACTCTAGGTGATGTCCATGAGCCGCCATGGTTGCTGGGAACCACCCCAGGGCCTTCTCAAACTTCAGTGTGTGTGTAGATTGTCCTAGGCCCATGCTAAAATGTAGATTCTGGTTCAGCAGGTTCTGGGCTAGAGCTGAGATTCCGAATTTTTAGCAGACTGCCGGGGATATTCGTGCTGCTTTGGAGCCATAAGGGACTAGACCGCTGGCCAAAAAACTGTTAGCCTTGGAATACTCTCTTCAGAGGACATTTTACATGGAAACGTATTTAACAGAACTCATCTAGTTGAAGCAAGGGATTGGACACGGGGGTCCCAAACTCAATCTCACCTCAACTCCCTGTATGAGGCAGAATCACGGTCCCCCAAAGATGTCCTAATCCTCAGAACCCATGAATATATTGTTATGTGGCAAAGAGGGAAATGAGACTTCAGATGAAATTAAAGGTTGTTAATCAGCCAACTCTAAAATAAGATTATTCTGGATGATTTGGGTAGACCCAATTAATCAAAGGAGGTCCTTAAAACTGGAAGAGGTCAGAGAGATGATATGTGAGAACTCACCCCACCTTTGGGGGCTTTGAAGATGGAAGGGGCCATGAGCCAAGGAGTACAAGTAGCCCCTGGAAGACAGCACGAGGAGACAGTCTCTCCTCCTGAAGCTCCCAGAAAAGAGCACCTTGATTTTAGCCAAGTGAGACCCACACCAGACCTCTGACTCCCAGAACCATAAGATCAATATGTGCTTTTTTGTTAAGCCCGTCAGACCTTGTGTCACTTTATTACAGCAGCAACTGGAAACTAATACACCCCAACAGCATCTCCTGTGACGTCCTAACTCACTGAAAACGGCTGGACCAGATGACCTTCACCCCCATGGATCCGTGGTGGGGCTGAGATGCGCAAACCTGCCCTATGCGGCCTCCTCCGAGGCAGTCAGTTTTCCAGGGTTTGCTGGCACATCCTAGTCTAGTGGTATCAACTTCCCTGGGATTCCAGGACCCCGCTGCCCCCTTCTCTGGCAGGAGGAGAATCCCCAATAGCCTCCCTCAGCACAATGGAAGCTATTTTCAGCTCAGTAGTTGAGCATCTCAGCAAAGAGCAGCTTGGAAGTGTCTCTTGGCCCCCCGGGGGACCTCTGTTCCTCTCCTTGTGGTATGCGTGCCAGATTTAGCCTAACGCCTGCCTGCTCCCCACTGCCGTGCTACCCACAGCATCTCTGGTCCAGCCAAGCAGCCCAGGGCAGGGTTAGGAGGAGACCCTGAGTCCGCCCCAGTCTGGTCTCTATCCCAGAGGTGGGTGCTGAACCGTTCTGTAGAAAAGCAGACGGACGGGGGTCCCAAGAGGATCCTGGAACAGACGAAGTCTCAACAAAAAGCACTAGAAAAGTGGTTCCCGGCCCTGCTACACACTAGATTCACTCAGGGAGCTTTTACACGGATGATGCCCAGACTGTGGCACCCTAAACCAGTTAAATTAGAATTTCGGGGGCAGGGCCAATGTGGCGGGTGTTTTAAAGCTTTCGGTGTGCAGTCAGGGGTAAGACCCACTAGATCAATGGTTCTTGGAGAGTGGGCCACAGATCAACAACACAAGCATCTCCGTTCTAACAAGCTTAGACCCGTCGGAGCAGGCTCTGCATTCTAACAAGGTCCCCATGAGTCCTTGGTACACTAAGTTTGAGAAGCATGACAGTGGGGCATAATAGTTCAGGCTCTGGGTCAGACTGCCTGAGTCTGGGGAGGGTCTCCATCACTTCTTAGCCAAAGGCCTTGGACACATGACTCTGAACATCTCTGTTGCTACTGTTGGCTTGTTCCCACATCCCATGGTGGGGCTGAGCCAGGAAACCTCGGGGTCCCTAATACTTCAGAAAGCTTAGTGGGGAAATCCCAGAGACTCAGGAGAACCCACAGCCGATCTTGGAAGAAGAGGTTCAGGTGGACCCAGAAGCAGAAACAATTTGGAGGGCCTCCTGAAGAAAATGAATATAGAATTCCAAGTATAAAATTGGATGCATCAGTCAATGGGTCCAATTTTAAGTGCTCTGCCTCTCGGGCTCTTTAAATGAGCACCCCACCGGATCCCAGGCCCTGACTTCCGGTTTCAAAAAAAAAAAACACCCCAGCCTTTGCGTATAAGTGGATTTACAATCTTAGCCTCTGGAAAAATTAACAACCCATCCATAGTAGCTGAAAAATACCAGAAGCTTCAGGATGTTCAAGGGAAGGATTACGGAAAGCACTTAATTGAAGCTCCTCCATTGATGTCATCAGAGACCTGGAAGAATGTTGGAAAAGCCAGCGCTTCAAGAGGGGGAACCAGGCAGCTCTCCGAAGAAATTTTTAAAACAGGAACAAGGATTTCTCAGTTTGCAGGGCTCTCTGGAAGCGGGCCCTTTCGGATGAAGGCAGGCAGGCTATACTTAGGCATGGTGAAGAGCAGTTCTGTTACTATAAATTCATTTCCAAAAGCCAAACATATGTGTGTGCACACACATAAATACCATATATATGGAGGAGATAAATCAGCGTATGACATTTAGCCCTTCCTAAATTGGGAAATATATAAAATTACTACTTTTTTTTTTTTTTCTGAAGGGTGGGGATAAGAAGGAAGGCCTCTCACTTCAGCAAGATCAATCCGATAGAGAATAATCTATATTCCCGAGGGGAGCTCATTCATTCACTCATTCAGGACGCGGAGTTGACAGCTTCCGTGTGCCGGTGAGGAACAAGACCGGTGTCATTCGGGCCTTCGTGAAGCCCGCGACCTAGCACCCACCACTCCAAGTGCGGTCCTAGACCCAGCCGCGTCAGCCTCTTCTGGGAGCTTGTGGAAATGCAGATTCTCAGGGCCCCTGGTAGATCTACTAAATGGGAATCTGTACTTTACCCTGGCAGCATCTCTCGGAGACTTGGATGCACATTAAGGCTCGAGAAGCACTGATCTAGTACAACCCAGTTTCCAAGTCTGCTGAGCCACAAAGGAAAGCTGCCCGGGGTCTAGATTTCACCCATGGCCCACTGATAGGGTATCATGAAGTGGGAATGTTGACACAAAGTTAGCTATGTCCAGCCCAATCACTGCCCCCACCGATGCAGACACTGCCGATTTATATCATTGCAGAAGACCATGGAAACTGGCAACAGTGATTTGGGAAGCTGGGAGGTATTATAAAACCATTTCATGATTCATGGGTCCAGGAACCGTCTCAGGAAGGAAGAGATGAGTTCGAGTTGCTGGGTAAGAGGGTCTGGAGGAAGAGCTTGCTTATCTTGGTACAGAAACTCCAAAGTGTCAGATTCCAGCTCCAACACTCAAGCCCACTAATGGATGGCCTGGCTCCAAGATCGGCAGGGTAACAGATGGAAGTGGAAGAAAAAAAATATCATTTCCCCCAAACTTGCTGAGTCCGAGGAAGATGTCGGAAGATTTGGACGCAGCCAGCATGATTAATCTCACCGACTTTACCTTGAGTTTCGTTTTTGGCGGGGGAATGGCATCAGCTTAAAAGTTAATTACAAGCAAGAAACAAATCATGCAGCTGATGTGCACATTACAAACAAATTAAGTTCTTAAAATAGGCAACACACCACTTGGAACAATGGTTTATGAGCCCAAGGGTGCATGAAAATAATTGTGGAAGGTGAGCAAACTAATAGCTAATATATATGAATTAAATGAGGACAAATTGCAGATACCAACCAAAAAGGAAAGAGAAACATGGTCAACCTCTCATTTTATAAACAACAAGCCAAGCAGAACGATCCAGAACGCAGCCCCTCTGTGGAACGAGGAGGGGGGGCCCCTGATGGAGACAGGGCTCCCCAAAGCTGTAGAAGCAGCCAGAGAACTGCAAATCAGGGCAGGAGGAGGGGCCGCCAGCGGGGAAAGCTCAGAGCAGCGCTGGCAGGCAGCATCCCACCGAGGGTAAATTCAGAGGTGTGTGGGAGAGGAAGTTTCAGATGTAGAAAGTTGGAAATTGAGTCCAAAGTCCCCACCATGATACGAAGAAAGCAGGCACAGAGAGGAGAGGTGATTTCCCAAGGTCACACGGCCAGTGTCGGGGAGAGCCAGGCCTTGAACCCTAGTCACCTCGCTTCCTTCTCATTTGGCAGAGACTGCAAATTCATGTGCCCACAAAGTCGGGCAGACAGCAGAAATGCAAGAGGCTGGCCTGAGGTGGGAGACTGTGGGCCGGCACTGTCCACAGGAATCCAAGGGAAATGCAAGGGCAATGGAGCTTTCCGGAGACGCCCTTATAAGGCACTAATCCCATTCATGAGGGCTCAGCCTTCATGACTTATAAGCTTCTCGAAGGGCACCCCCTCTTCTAATACCATCACCTCTGGAGGTTAGGATTTCAACAGATGAACTGAAAGGGAGCAGAGGAGGACACAAACATTCTGACCACAGCACTAGGCTAGCCTAGGCTAGACTCCCACATCTGAGTCATCCGGTGGGCCGCCATTTTGCAAACTTTATCTTACACCATGCCGCCTCAGAAGCAAAAAACAACTTCATCAAATAAGCACCTTTTAAAAAAAAAAATTTAATATTTATATATTTATCTTGAGAGAGAGACAGAGAGAGAGCAGGGGAGAGGCAGAGAGAGGGGAGAGAGAGAAAAAAATCCCACGCTGCCACAACAGAGCCCGATGCGGGGCTCGAACTCGCAAACTGTGAGATCATGACCTCGGCCAAAACAGTCAGACGCCTGACTAACTGAGCCACCCAGATGCTCCCACCAAATGAGCATCTTAAGCATCCTTAGGAACCCGATTAAGCCCTATCAACCACTTTTACTGAGAAGTTCAAGTCCAGCCCTGTCACTCCTCCACTATAGGAAATTTGGTGAGTTAACTCCTCTGGACCTCCGTTTTCTCATCTCCGAAATGGGAATAATCTCTTGCGTGGGCATGTTTTAAGGGCCACATGAGAAAACTGAATGGAAAAGCCACTCCTAAGTGTCAAAACACTGTACAAACACAGTTGTTATGGAGACACTCTCAGAGAACAGGGCATATGGCCAACGGTCATGATGCATCTGAGATCCCACCTGCCTTTGTCACTGGGATTCCAAGCCCTGCCTGTACACACCCCATCCATGAAGAACGGAAGGCCCTTCTTCACTGAGAGTTTTCTGCCCTTCTCATCCTGTTGTATCCACGGCAATCCACACCAGTCTGGAATCTAGGACACTGACCCTCTTGTTCGTTCAACAAACACCACTGAGCACCCATGTGGCATCTGTTTTTCTGGGGACTGAGGCTAGATGGTGTGCTGGACACTGCCCGTGTTCCTCCCATCCCCTTTCTCAGTTCTCTGTTCCTCTCCCGGCTTCTACGTGCCCAGCTCACTCCTGCTACCGTCTTCAGAGGGTCGCCTTTGAGCTACAGGATCACTGTCACCCGCAGCTCAGCCATACAAGTGCCTGTGAACCGACATCCCCAATGACTCACGTGGGCAGGTGTGGACAAACCCAGCTGCTCCTTGGCTCCAGGTGGGACACACTCTAAAATGTCATTTATGTTCCAGAGCTCCCCACGGGATCAGACTGAATTGGTCTGAAATCTCACCCTTTTTGGCTGTGTCCCCTCCCCGGTCCTGTTTCCCCACACCTTGGCTGTCGATCTCTCCTGGGAACACTTTCCTAATGAATCACGTTCACGTGCTCTGGAACCCTCATCCCAGGATCCGATTCTGGGAGCATGTGACAAGGACACAGACATTCACACACAGCCCCTGCCCTCAAGCAGCTCTCCAGCTAACCAGGGAGGCCGGCAGGCCACAAAGTGCAAAGGCTTTATTCACCAGGATTCTTTTGGGGGGAACTACTGTATTCAGAAGGATGTCTTAATAAAGTCACCGGGGGCAAAACGGATTCCCTACGGGCATGACTGCTGCTGTTGCCAAGACTTCAAGAGAAGAGGACGGAACTGCTCTGTGAGAGGCCACGGGAAGGATTTGCTCGTTCCCCAGAGCAGAAAAGGAAGGAGAGAGCCAGGAGTGGAGGGCAGGCCAGGGGCAGTGTGATATGGTGCGATGTTCTCAGCTTCCACAAGTTGTCGAGCCAGCACGCAGGTGCAGGGGCTGGAGACAGAAGAGACCACAAGGAGCCAGGCCCTCGAGAAATCTTGGAGAGGGCTTTGGACCCTCCCAGGCCATGGTGTCAGGGACCTTTGAGGCAAGTTTACAAACGGACACCAATGCCCACGAGGAAGCCTGTAGTAGGCTCCTATGGGGGCGCCTGCTTCTACGCCTGCCACCTCCCAGCTGTCGGTTCCCGACCGGCAGCCAGAGGGGGCTTCTGAAATGCAACAAGGTCTTGATATCTACATTTATGAAGTCCAGGTCTGTTTCAAACCCTCCAATGGCTTCCCGTTGCATTCACAACAAAATCCTGGAGTTCTCATCCTGGCCTTCCTAACCTGTAAGGTCCTTCGTTCTGTTCCTTGAAAAGGCCCATCTTGCTACCTACCACCCCAGTGCCTTTGCACCAGCTGTTTGTTCTGCCTGGACCACTCTCTCAACTCTCATACCTTCCCATGGCTGGGTGTTTTTTGTCATTCAGTTCTCAGCTCAACTAACACCTCCTCACTCAAGTCCTTCCTCTCCATTCTGCACTTGGGCACCTGCCTCCTCAATTTATACCATGTAATTCTATATCCATTTCATCAGAACACTCACCGTCAGCTGAGCTTGCACTATTGGTTCACGTGTTGTCTATTATCTCTCTGTCCCCAGAACACAAGCTTCATGAAGGGCAGTGACCTTATCTTACTTACCAATGGTCTACAGGGTCTGACCCATACGATATGCTCAAGAAACACTTGCTGAGTGATAAAACGGGCTTCTGAGGGACAGGGGTTGGGGGAGGGGTGGGGACAGATGGCATTTGGATGATGCAAACAAGTGATGCTGACCTAGAGTGCATAAAGGAAGGATGTACCAAGTGCTGTGAGGGAACAAAAGGGCCAGAGGAGGTTCCGCAGAGGAGAGGGTATCTGAGATGAGCCTTGGCATGCCAGCCTTTACCTTGTTGAGAACGTTCAGATTGCTCCTCGAAAGCAGAAAGCTCCTTGTGATTCGAGCCTTTCACGGATGCTGTTCCCTCTCTCTGGGAAGCTCTTCTCCATTCTTCACCTGGCTGATTTCTGGTCGCACTCCAGGCTTCAGCTAGAATGCCACTTGCTCAGCCACACACTGATTCCTTGACCCCACCCCCACCCCCACCCAAATTAGGTCTCCCTACCCTTCTCTCTCCAGGCATCCTATCTGCATCATTCTCCTCCTCTCTGGGGATCCTCGGTTAAATGCCTGGCTCTCCCCACTAGACTATAAGCTCTGTGAGGACAGGAAATGTGTCTTCTTCACTGTGGTATCCTCCACTCTGACGGTGCCGCCCAGGTGCACAGCAGGTGTTCAATAAATCTTTGTTAGCAAATAAATCAATGGGAGCCCACAGGCAAGACAGAGGAAAGGGAGATTCCCAGTGGAGTTAAGAGCATATGCAAAGCTAGTAAGCTCTGGTACATTTGGGAAGTCACACATTGCTGAGTGTGCCAAGAGAGTAAGGTGCACAGGGAGAGAAGACACGAGGTGGGGTAAGAGAAGAAGATATGAGGTCTGGGTGGAAATTTTCCATCACCTCTGTTTTCCCTGCTGGCCAGACAGATCCCTACAATTACGGGCTGCATCTGCAACTTTGAGTGATAAAGGAGAGAGTGGGTTTGCTTGTGCAAGTTCTCCTGAGACCAGAGAAGAATTCTGCAGCTACCAAAGGGAAGAAACATCCCATGTGCGAAGAAGGCAAAGATGCACACAGAGCAAACAGTAGGCCACTCTAGTAAATTATAGGTTACCATGGGTCTGGACCAATGACGCCAGGCGACACACACACTTTGGAAGAAGACATCCAAACAAAACCCAAGCAAATGTGGGTCCATCTGGGACACTTTGGATCTGCTCGCTTTCCCCGGTGATGATGCTTTCTGAAAAGTAGGCAGACTATGTTGGGGGAGATGACTGGATGGGAATGTGGGCACAGAAGGTCCCGTGAGAAGTATCTGGAATAATCCCAGTCAGAGAAGGTTCGGGTCCCAAAGGTGCCTGTTGTGGTCGTCAGCACTGTTTCACCTGTGTTTTCCGGTTTCCGTCTTCCAAGTTCATGGCAGGATAGTACTTCCTGTGCCTTTGCCGTGGAGTGGGGCCACATGACTAGTTCTACACAATGAGTCAGGCACCGAATGACAGGTGTCACTTCTGCACTGGGGCATTCGATCGATGGCACAAACACTTCCGCAGCTCACCCAATCTTAGTGTTTCCGCAGGATGCACCATTATTTCTGCTGAACTCCCTTCTCCCCAGCCCCTGCCACCCAATCTAGGGAGAAGCCCCGGTCTCCTTAAACACTATGCCAGCCACCTGGGAATTCTTCCGAATCCTTTTCACTCTCGCAATGGCTGAGATGTTTGAGCACTAAAGTCAGGCTCTTTCAGACTTTCTTCTTTATACTGCCCCATATATTTTTTATACCATGCTATTCCTCCCCCCAGGAAATAGCCCAGCCATCTGTTTAGCTTGGGGTGAAAGAAGCATAGAGAGAAAAAGGAAAATGGAGACAAAGTACATCAACTAATACTTCAAAAATACCATTGATCTATTTTCAAATTCACGGACTCCTTCCTCTGTCATCTTTATTCTGCTGTTAACTCCTTGCTATGGATATTTTATTTCAGATATTATATGTGTTAGCTCTAGAATCTCCCATTTGCTTCTTACCTATCATTTCTATTTTTGGCTGAGATTTCTTATCTTTTCATTTATCATGAGCAGATTTTCCTTTACATCACTGAGCACAGTTACAGGAGCTACTTTAAAAATCCTTGTCTGCTAATTCCCACATCTGGGTCATCTTGGGCTCAGCCTCCATGGATTGTCTTTTCTTTTGAGAATGAGTCACATTTTCCTATTTCTTTGCATTTCGAGTAATTTTGGATTGTATGCTAGATATTTTGAACGTTAGGCTGCAGAGACTGGATTCTGTTCCACTTCCCCCAAAGAGTGCTGATTTTTTAATTAGTATTAGGAGGCAGTGAACTTCATTGAACTCAAACTGCAAATTCTACCAGGTGGGCAGCAATGCAAGTCTTTTAGCTTTATCTGGGCCACTTCGGGTTTGCCACAAGCAAGGATGCTTCACAAGTCAGCCAGAGACTTGGGCAGGATTCACCCACAGATTTGAGTCTCCCCACTCTGTCTCCTTTCCTGTGGCAGCAGTAGTCTGGGACACTCTGTCCTCTCCCTGTTGAGGCCAGAAAGAATGCAGGCTTCCTATCAGAGTTTCCTAAAGGCAGCTGGGTATTTTGTGTGTGTGTGTGTGTGTGTGTGTGTGTGTGTGTGTGTGTGTGTGTATAAGCTTCCCCCCCCCCCCCACTCCCCAGGGTAGATAATTGTTATCTACGGGAAGATCAGTTCAATCAGCACTTACTTAACCATTATTAATAGAGCAAAATTCCACATTTTGCTTAAGAAAGGATTTTAAGGGGTCCCTGGGTGGTCAGTCAGTCATTTGGGTGTCTGACTTTGGCTCATGATCTCACAGCTTGTAAGTTCAAACCCCGTGTTGGGCTCTGTGCTGACAGCCCAGGGCCTGGAACCTACTTCAGATTCTGTTTCTCCCTCCCTGTCTGCCCCTCCCCTACTCTCTCTCTCTCTCTCTCTCTCTCTCTCTGTCTCTCTCTCTCTCTCAAAAATAAACATTAAAAAAAGAAAGGATTTTAAGCTAAAAAAAAGTCAAAAGCACATTATCCTCATCATAAAGGATATGCCTTGAGAGGTTTATGCATCTCTATTAATAACCACCATTATTTTTCATTTTGTTGCAAACCTGTGAAAACTTCAGCTGGGATACACGACAGTCAGAGAAGAAGTCTGGGAATGACTCTGAAATTTGTAACCATTTCCCACCTTCCCCTACAAGCAAGGCTCCTCTTTAGAAACCAAAGGACAAAATTAATATTTCTAGAGTACCTTCTAAGTGTTAAGGTCTTTGCTAGACGATCTGCCCGTTTAAGACGCAGTCTCATCCTCATTATACTGAAGAGAAAACCTGGGCTTTGAGAGAATAAGCGGGTTGGCAAAGTCTTGAAGTGCTGGCCCTGGAGTCTGCCCTCGGGTGATGAGGGTGTTCCAGAAAGGCAGGTGCTATCAAAGAAGACACCAGCCAGGACACCCCCTGCATTGGAAAAAAATCATGTGCCCATCTTTTCTAAACAACACTACCGAAGCCCAGCCAGAGGTGATCGGGCAGGTCAAGAGTATTGGGACCCCCTCAATGTCATTTTTAATGGAGCTCCAAATGAGTCCAGGCTGATGGTCCTGTGTGAGCCACAACCTCAAAGAGATCCCAATCCCTGTTTGCCTGCTCTGCAATTTCCCCAGTGTGCCCTTATTATCAATTACAAATACCAACCCCTCTCCTACTCTGCTGGGGGGGGCACAAATTGCCCTTTCTGGGGGGCAATTTGGCAATACCTTATTAAAACTGTCCAGACCTTTTCACCACTTCTAGGAACATAGCCTGAGGGTACAGTCATAGAAGCACACTGAGATTTATGTACAAAGATGAACATTGCAGTATCATTTATAATGGTGAAAAACTGCAAAAAATTGAAATGTCCAAAAGTAGGGAATGGCTAAATAAAATATGATACAGCCATACCATAGAATATTAATGTGCAGCTGCTAAGAATCATGTTCCTGGAGCATATTTAAGGACATGGGGAAATGCAGATGGTATATAGCATTGAGCTAAATAAATAATGCAGAACACAGAGGTCTGTGTAATATGATCCCACGTACAGGGGTGTGTATGTGTGTGCATATGCATATATAGGTATGGATCTATCTCTGTATGTAGCTAAAAGGACATACAACAAAATGCTAACTGATTATCTCTGGGGGTCGATATTACACACAACTTCAAATTTTTACTTTCTCATAGCATATGAATACATATGAAATGAGTATGTATAGTTCTTAAAAAGAAATACGCAACCTATAAATGCTATCAAGAGAAACCAAAGTGTCAGAGGGTAGAGGAGATGGTAATATAGACCCTTAAAAACCAGAATTTCAAATATTTCGGGAGAATAAAGGCATTTCAAATCAAATAATTAACAGGCATGTATCAATTAGCTCTGCCACATAATAACCACAAAATCTCATGAGTTATGACAAAAGTCATTCATTAAATTCATGTGTCTGAGTTGACTGGGGTTGGCTAATGGACACTGAGCTCACTCATGTACCTCTGGGCTGGCAGGGTCTGGATGATGGAGGCTGAGCTGCATTGGCTGGGCTGGGTAGCTACAATGGTTCTGTTCCACTTGGTTCTCATCCTCTCCCCGGGACCAGCAGGTAAGGGCCTTGCAAGTTTTTCCTATGGTGATGGGAGCATACAAGATGGCAAGTCCTTTCATGCAAGTACCTTTTTAAAGAAATTTTTAATGGTTTATTTATTTTTGAGAGAGAGAGAGAGAGAGAGAGAGAGAGAGCGAGCGAGCATGAACAGGGAAAGGGGCAGAGAGAGAGGGAGACACAGAATCTGAAGCAGGCTCCAGGCTCTGAGCTGTCAGCACAGAGTCTGACGCGGGGCTTGAACTCACAGACCTTGAGATCGTGACCTGAGCCGAAGTCGGACTCGCAAACAAAGGCACCATGGGGTGCCACCCAGGCACCCCATGCAAGTAATTTTTGACTCTTCGGTGATATCACGCATGTTGCCATTCCATTGGCTAAAGTGAATCACATGACCAGTCCCAAATTCAAGGGTCAATCCTGCCTCTTTAATGGGAAGAGCTGCAAAGGCACATGGCAAAAAGTATGAAAACCTGGGGCTATCAATTCCATTCACACGTGGTCACCACTCTACTTTGATAGACGCTTCCATGTGGTGTTGAGTCAGAGACCATGACTTAGGAGGGCCATCCCGTGTGGCCAGAGACCGATTGCTCCAATTCTGCCACCTCCACCAACGCCACCCAGCTGATCCTTCTGTGTTCCATGGATATCAAGCAACGCCAAGTTTCTCGATGCCTGGTTGTTTGAGTTTGTCTGTTGGTTGGTTTGGGCTGTTTTACATCATTCACGTTATTAATTGCCTTTGAGATGCCTGTTAATTTGTTCCACTGCACGTGTCACTCTAGCATTCCTGGTGACACAAAGAAAAAGAGCAGTGTTCTGAGAGATGTGTGGTGTGCCCAAGAAACACAGAAGTCAAAACCACAACTTTCAGCCACGCAGGCTGGGCGCTGTAAGACTCCAGGCCTGTGTATCCAAATGGTGGCTGCTACTGGGATTTCAATGTTAGTTAGCTGAAACTAGATGAGATTTCATGAAAATTAAATGCAATTTAAAGTACAGTTTCTCAGTTGCACGAGATACATTTCAAATGCTCAGTGGCCACATATGGCAGGCGGCTGCCCTAATAGTATGGACGCAGAATGGCTCTATGTTTGCAGAAAGTGCTGATGGACAGCACCGCTCCAGATGGCACCATAGACATGGACCAGGACGCGGATGGCACCCCCTGGAGTTGTGCGATCAGCAATCCTGGTCCAGGGACAGCTTACTTGTGCCTAGGTCTCCTGGCACTCAGTCTGTGCTAAGTTTCTGATCAACATTTCTAAAGGCATTGGCTTCTTCCGTTCTTTCAATGCAACCAACGTGTACCTGCTGTCCTTTTAATTTAACCAGTTTCTGCCAACCCAGTTCATCCTGGACGTGTTTCAGGAAGTAACGGGTTTCTCTGACATTCTAGTTCCTCTGCTAGGCAGCCCCTGGCCTTCGACCATCTCAAGGTTCCCACCCCCACACTCCCTGCCTCACACTCTTTTGCTCCAGCACTCTGTAGTTCAGTACACATGTTATACTGCTCTGTGTCTCTGGACTTGGGGGCCTCTAGACATTCTGTCCCTCAGCTAGAATGCATTTGTCTCACTCATCACCTGGTCTTTTAAGACTGAGTTCCAGCCTACATTGTGGGGATGCTTTTCCTGACCACACTGGCTCAGATGCTTCTCTCCACCCTCAGGTACCCAGAGTATCTTGGGTTTACCTTTATCGTTGGTCCTTTGCTCTATTGTCTGGCTTCCTTTCTAGGATGTGAGCTCCCCCAAGACAGGATGTTCAGGTTATTTATTATCTGTCCAACTCGTATTATTAAAATGGCCAGGAACCTGACCCATCTGGGTATGAACTGCTGTTCTACCACTTGCCGGCTGTGTAATCATAAACAAGTTGCTTAAGCTTTTCTGTGCCTCATTTTCTTCATCTGAAAAATGGTGATAATAATAGGGGTGCTTTGAGGATGACATGGGATGACACCAAGAGGAAACTGAGAACAGTGCTGCACACACACTTCAAGGGTCTGTTAGTTATTTCTCTTTATATGGCAAGAGTCTGGCTTACAAGAGGTGCTCGGTTATTGCTACCTGAATTAGTAAAATGACAGAAGAGACCCAAATTACTTTAAAGGATAGTCCCTATGGGTTATCATGGTGCTACAGAAGAACCAGGTACCTCTAAATAATCCCCTCCCGAGAAAAGCTGAGAGTTTTCCTCCTAAGGTCAGGAACAAGACAGGGATGTCCACTCTCACTACTTTTATTCAACACAGTACTGGAAGTCCTAGCCACAGCCATCAGACAACAAAAAGAAATAAAAAGGAATCAAAATAAGTAAGAAAGAAGTAAAACGTTCACTATCTGCAGATGACATGGTACTATATATAGAAAACCCTAAAGACTCCACCAAAAATCTGCTAGAACTGACAAATGAATTCAGTAAAGTCGCAGGGTACGAAGTCGGTGAACAGAAATCCTCTCTATACCAATAGTGAAGCAGCAGAAAGAAAAACTAAGAAAACAATCTTATTTGTAATTGCACCAAAAACCGTAAGATATCTAGGAATAAACCCAACCAAAGAGGTGGAAGACCTTTAAAAACTATAGAGCACTGATGAAAGAAACTGAAGATGACACAAGAAAACAGAAAGGCATTTCATGCTCACAGACTGGAAGAACAAATATTGTTAAAATGTCTACACTGCTCAAAGCAAACTGCACACTTAATGCAATCCCTATCAAAATATCACCAGTATTTTTCACAGGGCTAGAACAAACAATCCAAAAAATTTTCATGGAACCACAACAGACCCCAAATAGCCAAAAGCAATTCTGAGAAAGAAAAGCAGAGCTAGAGGCCTCATGATTCTGGACTTCAAGCTGTACTACAAAGCTGTAATCATCAAGACAGTATTGCACTGGCACAAAGACAGACATATAGATCAATGGAACAGAATAGAAAACCCAGAAAAGGACTCACAACTATATGATCAATTAATCTTTGACAAAGCAGGAAAAAGACAGCCAATGGGAAAAAGTCTCTCCAACAAATGGTGCTGGGAAAACTGGACAGCAGCTACATGCAGAAGAATGAACCTGGACCACTTTCTCACACCAGACACAAAAATAAACTCAAAATGGATGAAAAACCTAAATGTGAGACCTGAAACCATAAAAATCCTGGAAGAGAACACAGGCAGTAACTTCTCTGACATCAGCCATAGCAACTTTTTTCTAGATATGTCTCCTGAGGCAAAGAAAACAAAAACAAAAATAAACTGTTGGGACTCCATGAAAATAAAAAGCTTCTGCACAGCCAAGGAAACAATCAACAAAACAAAAAGGCAGCCCACTGAATGGGAAAAGATATTTGCAAGTGACATATCTGGTAAAGGAACAGTATTCAAAATATATAAAGAACTAAAAAAATTCAACATCCAAAAATACAAATAATCCAAGTAAAAAATGGGCAGAAGACATTAACACATGTTTCTCCAAAGAAGACATACAGAGGGTCAAGAGACACATAAACAGATGTCCATCAGGGGCGCCTCAGTGGTCAGTCGGTTAAGCATCCAATGTTTGATTTCGGCTCAGGTCATGATCTCATGGTTGGTGGGTCCAAGCCCCACATCAGGCTCTGTGCTGACAGCGTGGAGCCTGCTAGGGATTCTGTTTCCCTCTCTCTCTCCCCCTCCCCCATTCACTCTCCATCTCTCTCTCAAAATAAATAAAAATAAACTTTAAAAAAAAAGGATGCTCATCATCACTTATCAGGGAAATGCAAATGAAAACTACAACGAGATAGCACTCATGGGTATTGTATTATCTCATTGATATCTCATGTACAATGAGATATGGTAAGTATTCCATTATTTACAATAGCCAAGATATGGACGTAGCCCAAGTGTCCAGGGACTGATGAATGGATAAAGAAGATGTGGCCTGTGTATACAATGGAATATTACACAGCCATAAAAAAGAATGAAATCTTGCCATTTGCAACTGACCTGGATGGAGCTAGAGGGTATAATGCTAAGTAAAATGAGTCAGAGAAAGAAAAATACCGTTATGATTTCACTCATATGTGGAATTTAAGAAGCATATCAAACAAGCCTAGAGTGGAGGGACAGGTGGAAATGAGAGAGAAGCACACACAAAGTAACAGACTCTCAACTAAAGAGAACACACTGATGGTTATCAGAGGGGCAGAGCAGGGGGGATAGATGATCGGGATTAAGGAGGACACTGGCCATCATGAGCACAGGGTGAAACGTGGAAGTGTTGAATTACTATATTGTACACCTGAAACTAATGTAACACTCTATGTTAACTACACTGGAATTAAAATTAAAAGTAAAAATAAAATAAGTAAAATAAAAACAAACCCCCCCAAAAGGAATTGGGAGCAATCGCTCCTTGCCAAGGAGAAAGCACAGCTCTTTGGAATGGTTTTCAAGCCACCCTAGCCAGAGAGCAGATTTCCCCAAGAGACTGCCCTCCTGGCTGCAAGAGACATTACGGAATTCCCCAAAGGACCTTCCCGCAGACCAACTTTGAGATGGCTTCACGTCCAATCAGAATAATCGTCATCAAATGCCTACCAGGTAACAGAAACTCACTATGTGCCAGTGCTTCTCAAGTGAGGGCAGTTTCTCCCCCCACAGTGGACATGTGTCGACATCTGAAGACATTGTCGGCTGTCACGCTGGGAGTGACAGTGTTCCTGGCACCTAGTGGCTGGGGCACACAGGACAGCACGCCCCCGGCGGAGACAGGTCCAGCCCCAAATGTCAGTGGCGACAAGGTTGAGAAACCCAGTTAGGTCCCAAGACACGGGGCATCGGAAGCACCATCTCACGTGATCCTCACGATGGCACTGTATGAGTGAGGCATGGTTGTCTTCACTGTCCCCATCCTCCAGTGAGGGAGCTGAGGCTCAGTGATGCAATCCGCCCACGGTCACACAGCTGGAAAGTGGGAGAGGCTTGCTTCAGACCCAGGAGGCCTGACACGGAGCCCAGCCCGTGCTCTTAGCATCTGCTACACAGTGGGGGGCACCCTTGAATCCCCTGTCGTTTAACGGTGAGAACCCCGGGCTGTCATCACCTAAACCTGGGTTGGAGTCCTCACCCGGGCCATGTGATCTTGGGCACACCATCTGTTAAGCCGTCTGAGCTGCTATTTTCCCATCTGTACAATGGGGGAAGGATGCCCACCTCACAGGGTGCTTTAAGGGTTAAATCTGACCATGGCTGTAAAGTGCCTGAGGAAGAGTCTGACACTCATTAAATGGCAGCTGCTTCTGTCACTGTTGTTGTCCTTGTCGAAATCACTATCACCACGCCCATCGCCTTGGAGGCCTGGACTCCCTCCCACCCAATCCCGAGGAAACAAGAACTGGGTTTTGAGGCTGGTCCCAGTGCGCCAGCTGGTGCTGGGAGACCAGTGGGATGCTGCCTCCCCAGCGCCAGATTTGTCCCCTGGAGAAGGGGGCCTGTGCTTCAGGAGTGGTGACAGCAGCAGCGGAGGGAGAGAGGCATGTTGCTCACGTGCCCGGGGCTGTGGGAGCCCAGGCGGGTGGCCGGACCCCTCGGGCTGCCCCCTCTCTCCCAGGGGGTGGTCAGTTCTTTCTGGGAAGCACTGGGGTCCTTCCACATGGGAAGCGGTGATCCTTCGGCCCGCCCCAGATCCACGCTGCCCTCAGAGGCTCTGTTCCCCGATGCGGGGAGGGAAATGGTGGCCAAAGGGGAGAGCGGAATTCTTTGAAGAGAAAAATGATTTCTCTGCTGTCTGGGAATGCCTATATTCTGGAAGGTGCCAAGAGGATGCAACAGCCAAACTGGAGAGAATATGCTAGAAGAGCTTCCAAAACATGGGAGCCGGGGTTGATTAAGGCAGTGCTTCCATGAGGCTTCGCAGACCTAAGGCCAGCTTCACGGCACGTTTCTGTTCATAACAGTGAGACGCAGGAGGCCCGCCATTTGTAGCCCACTGAGTCTCGGGCACTGTTACAACCGCTTTGCGCACGGTCACCAACTTTAACCCGGCAATCGGCGCACCCAGCAGAGGACTGTTGTGTCAACACATGAAAGATGCTTGCGAGGGGGCCAATGGGAAGCAATACATCAGGATCCGCCATCGGCATCACCGTTCTCACTACAACTGTGATCCTACTACCTCCCTGCAGGATGCGTGTTATCTCCACGGAACAGTGGGGCAAAGGGAGGCTCAGAGAGGCTGATTTGCCCAAGGCCACGAAAGAGGCAGGAAAGCACAGTGGCTATCGCACTGCCGACATTCAAACCCTGATCTGCCTGTTTACTAACCAAGCGCCAAACTTAGGCAAGTTATTTCCCTCTCTGAGCCTTGGGCGTCTCTCCTGTGAAATAAGGTAATAGAATCAAGGCTAACACGGTGATTCAACCTGTTTGTTTCATCCTGAAAATGCAGCTCTCAAGTACAGGAAGTGGAAATCAGACAACTTATGTTTTGTGAAGACTGAGCCCTCCCCGCCCTTACAGAAACAAGAATGAACTTTTTACGGCCAATATTATGTGAGCTCCACTGTTAATGGTCAAAGAGGATCATCTTACTCGGCCACAAAGGCTACCGTGAGAGACAAGAAGGCAGGAAGGACTGGGGTTCGGAGCATGCAAAGGGGCAGGAAGGAGAGGCCGGAGAGGGGTGGGGGAGGGACCCAACACCAGGGGCCCTGACCCAAGAGTGGTTCTGAGTGGGGCCAATCCCCAGGAAATGCCAGCCGAGCGGGACCCTCTCTCTCCTGCGGCCTGCCCCTCTTCAGGTCATCCTCTAGGGCAAGGGAGGCATCCGCCCAGGACCAAGGTCTTCATTCCTGCCACGTGTAGATAGCTCAAGAGCACACCCCTCCCCACCCCTTGACAGCCAAGAGACCAAGGTAACGTCCAGATAACCGGACACCTAAAAGGTCAGTGAGAAAGACACACACACACACACACACACGCACGCACGCACGCACATCTGGTGGGTTAAAGTGATCTCAACTGGGTATTCTGAGCTGAGACAGTGGGGAGTGGATGCCACCAACCCATTAGCTGCTGTCATTGTCACTACCCTTCATCATCCTCTCAGGCTGGGCTGCAGGTTGAGGAAGAAGCCCCTGAACTCTGCTGTCAAGTCCCTCCAAAGCCTCTGACCCTCTAGCGCTGACCTCTTTCCTCTGCTCATCCAGAAGCCTGTCTCTCCCCCCACCCCACCCCCCTACCCCCGTCAGCTCTTACAGGCTGGTCAGCAAACCCGCCCCCAGCAGGGAATGGGAGCGCAGGAAGTAGCCTGGGCGCCCCCCTTGCTCAGCCTCTAAGGCAGGGGGTGGTGTTGGGGGAGGACAAGGCTTTTGTACACAAAGCAGATGCGCCAGAAACTCATACTCCCCAGGCACAGACACTCCGGGGGAAATGCTGCCGATTTTACCCACTCATTCCTCTGAAAATAACTGCACGCGCTCCCTGCCAAGTTTCCGGAGCAGAACGAGTGCTGAGGAATAGGGACCTGATGGAGAGATGGGGTTTGGGGCGATAGGAAGTCAACCACATTGCTCTGCCCAACTACAGGTCTCTGACAGAGGAGAAGGATTTGCAGCGGACGCTCTCATGTCAAATGTTTTTAATAAGGCGATACTAACTGCTACCATTTTTAAAGCAGCCGCTCTGTCCCGGCTCCATGCTTTACATACACAGTTCCACTTAACTCTGCTGCCAGTGTTAGTGTCCCCAGTTTTAGAGATGAGTAAAGTGAGGCTCAGACAGGTTAAGTTACTGGTCCAAGGTCACACCAAATAAAATTACGGAATCATGATTCAAAGCCAGGCCTCCTTGGCTTCTGAACTCTTCCTTCTAAAGCTGCCTCTCAAACAGTCCATTCACCTGTGTTTCTCAACGATAGATGGGTGGGTGGGTGGGTGGATGGATGGAGATTGATAAGATAGAGATAGGTAAGTGGTAGGCAGATAGACAGGCAGGCTATAGATGGATGGATCCATAGATAGATGATAGATGAGACAGATGGATAGATAGACAGATGGGTGATAAGGGAAAGAGAAAACTGGAAATACCTGTGATGAATGTAAGATACCTCTACCACCCACTTTTCTAGATGAGGCAGCTAAAGTGCCTAGAGGTTGAATAAAACTTGCTCTAAGTCACAGAGTCAGCTGAAATCAGAACTCATCTGTCTAGAATTCAATGACTATGTGTTGAGACCCTCAACGTGCCAGGCACTAATGACAAGCCCGGCTCCCATGGAGCTTAAAGTGTGCTGAGTGGACAGATTGAAACGAGTAATAACAGCAAAGGTGGGTCTGTGCTGCAATAGGGAGAACGTCTCTGGTCGTCCCGGGCGGGGGGCGGGCATCCTTGATGGGGAAGGATTTAGCCAGATGGTCTCTGGAAGGGCAAGTGTTGGGGAAGGAGAGAGGGGCTGGAGACAGGGGTCAGCTGAAGCATCCGCTGGTAGGACCAGGGGCAGTAGAGAAGACTTAGTTTAGCAGCCGGACCACATAGGACCGTAGGGACCATGCTTATGCCTTGGAACATTAGTCTGAAAGCACTGAAGCCTTACTGCAGTCTGCCAGCTGGAGGCTAACATGACCAGTTTGCATTCAAGAAAGATCCCCTGGGCTTCTGGGTGGCTGCACAGACAAGTTAGGGGGCCACTGCAGTCATCCAGGGGAGGCACGAAACTGGCTTAGAAAGGTTGGCAGCCATGGGGACGGAAGGAAGTGGGAAAGTTGGAAAACGTCTAGAGGAAGAAATGACAAGATTTGGTTAGATGTGGAATCAACGGTGACCAGATGGCCCAGACATCTGAGGAACTCCCTGCTTGGAATACAATGTTCTATTATTTGACCTTATTGACCTGATTTTTGGTTCAAAATCTATAGTCCCCTTAAACAGTTATTGGTAGGTATCCCAACCCCTAGATTGGTATTTATTCCTATTCTATTGCCAGCTTTTGTATGAGGGGACATCCTCTCTAGAGAGAGATCTTCTGAACACGTGTAAAAGCAATTCACCATGGGTGTGGCCCCACCATGATGACAGAATAATGTCCTTGGCCCACGATGTTCACATCTTAGTGCCCAGAACCTGTAAATACGATACCTTAAATGGCAAAGGGATTTAGCAAAAGTAGTTAAGTAACAATCATGAGATGGTGAGATTATCCTGGATTACACAGGTGGACCCAGTGTAAAGCAAGGGTCCTTATAAGAGGAAGGCGGGAAGAAAATAGAGATGATGAAGGAAGCAGAGGTTGGAGTGATGGACTGTGAAGGTTGAGGAGGGGCCAGGAGCTGGGGAAACACATGCAGGGAGGCTCCAGAAGCCAGGAAAGACCAGGAGACAGATTCTCCCTGGAGCCTCCAGAAAGAATACAGCCCAGCTGACCCCTTGACTTTAGCCTCCATAAGCCTCACTTTGGACTTCTGACCAGAACTGTCATGTCATAAATTAGTGTTGTTTTAAGCCGCTAAATCTGTGCTACTTTGTCACAGCGGCCATAGAAAAATAGTACAATGGGCTTCTTGGTTTAAAATAAAACTGCATTTCACAAAATAGCAAATACAAAGATATTTCGGGTCTGTATTACATTCATGCAAGGAGAGATGGAAAGGAGCAGCAGTGTGGGAGGAGATTCAGAAAGAAACAGAGAGACACCATCACAAACAGAAACGAGAACAGAGTACAATAGATACCTACCATTACGGGGACTGAACTGTGTTTCCCCAGAAGAAATATATTGAAGCCTTAACCCCCCCAGTACCTTCTGACTGTGACCTTATTAGGAAATAGGGTCACTGAAAACACAATTAGTTACTATTCAGTCTAACTGGAGTAGGATGGGCCCCTAAACCCATAGGACTGGTGTCCCCAGAAGAAGAGGGAAATTGGGCCACGGGCACACAGTGGGAGAAGGCCATGTGACGACAAAGGCAGAGACTGAAGGGATACAGCTGCAAACCAAGGAAGGCGAAAGATCGCCAGCCACCACCAGACGCTGGGAAGTCGGGAAAGGATCGCTACAGGTTTCAGAGGGAGCTCTGCAGACGCCTTCATCTCAAGACTTCCAGCCTCCAGAAACACACATGAGAGAACACACCTCTGTTGTCATCCTTTGGAAGGGTAGCCCTAGCGAACTAAAAACACCTGCTTTCATGAAGCCCCATCTACTGGGTTCTAGGAAGGCTGTTACTAAGCACATCGCATAGCTGCGGCTACAGGATGTATTTTTCAGGCCCCTCCAAAACTGAGGCTTATATAGTTTCGTGCTTCTGAAACTTCTTACCCCAAGTATTCATGTTTAATAGAGATTGCCTCCTTTTCTCTGTTTTTTCCTTTCCTTTTACCACCAGGGGCCACTCTTCAACTCGTGGTGCATCTCATAATCAAGAGCATTGTAGAATCAAGAAAATAAGAGGATACCCCGTAGACCTTAAGCAACATGAACGCGAGGGTACTTCTGCACCCCAGTACTTACAGCAAACACTGGCAGGTGGTGATCCTGTTTGATAAATAACTGTGTGTTGAAAGAGAGGCAAGAAGGGAGGTCAGGGAGAAGGGGGAGAGACAGAGTCTGGACGGTTTCCAAGGGACTGGAAGGAATTCAGATAAGGCCTGGCTGAGACCCCAAGTAGAAATATCCCCACCTGCATGTAATACTGGTTTCTTCCCTAAGTGCCACTGAGCTCTGTGACTCTGTAATTCTAAAAGAACAATTAATTTCCTATTGGGAACACCACGTGGTCCCATAAACTCCCTGAAGGGCTGGAGAAATCCTCAAAGCCATACCAGTGTGTGAAGAACTGTACCTGGAAGTTAGGGGAAATGACAAACCCCCTGGGGTTGGGGTTGGGGAGACGGCAGCTGGAAGAGTCTCAGAGGTGCATAAATCCTGGGGGATGCTCCCAGGGGACATGGCAGTACGTGCACAGGAATAGGGAGCTCAGCCCCCCAGATACAGGCCTGGCTCTGTCCCCAGCCCAGCGGAAGATGACACCGGTTGGGACCCTCAGGGTCTTCAAGGGTTTGCAACTACAGCTGGGGCCATGCTGGTAACTTCACAGGGAAAGTAGGTCAAGTGTGAGGCTGGTAGTCAGGGGTGACAATGGGGTGTTAATGGCCCACAGCAGGGGTTCTCAACCTGGGACAACTGTGCCTCCCAGAGGGCACTTGGGAATGTATGGAAACATCCTTTGGTTGCCACAGCTTGGGAAGGAGGTGTTACCAGCACCCAGTGGGTCGAGGCCAGAAGTGCTGTTAATACCCTAGGATGCACAGAACAGCCCCTCTAGATGACAAAGAATTATCTGGCCCAAGATGTCCATACTGCCAGCCTGGATAACCCTGGCCTCAGTCTACCAGCATTCAGATTTGTTTTGTTAAAAAAAAAAAAAAAAGTTGGTGTAGGGGATAGGCAGAAAGATAAATAGGTGGGTGGGTGGGTGGAGAAAGAAAAGAAAAGAAAAGAAAAGAAAAGAAAAGAAAAGAAAAGAAAAGAAAAGAAAAGAAAAGAAAAAAAAAAAGAAAGAAAGAAAGAAAGAAAGAAAGAAAGAAAGAAAGAAAGAAAGAAAGAAAAAAAAAGAAAAAGAAAGACACAGATAACTTCAGTGCCATTAGTCAACAGTTTGTAACTGGGACAGAGAGAACATCTCACATTCTACTTTGAGGACAAGCACATCCCAAGCAGGGTTACAAGACCTTGCCCAGGGAAGGTGTGCCCACTTACCAGGCTAACTCACAGCAAGTAACTGCTGGGGAGCAAGGGCGCCGGGTTACGTCATCACAGCCGCCCTCACTCTGTGGGCTCACCTCCATCTGCCTTGGTTGCATGTGGAAAGGACTCAGGGTCACAGCACCACCCAGAACGGTCCACAGCTAGGCAGTGAGTTGGGAAGGAGACACACTCCCTAACGACTCCCCCAGCTTGAGTCAGGTCCCCCTTTTAATGCGCCCCCACTCTTCTTAGGGTGCATTACACTCTTGCCGGGGTGTAATGCAGCAATATCCAGTATTATCATTTAAGGATTATTTCCAGCCACACCTTAAGCTCCATGATACTGGCACCTTCTGTGTCCTGCTCACTGCAGCATCCCCAGCAATGAGCAGCATGCTCATTAACTGTTTGTTGAGTGAATACGTGACCACAGGTGATGACGACTGCATCCTGGGAACCGGATCCCAATGAACATAGCTCCGACAAAGGAGATGCCCAGAGGAGGGCTGTAATCAAGGCTGCCTGCCAGTATCTGGGTCACCACATCGCCACCCACGGGGGTCACCTTTTCTTCTCTCTGCTAAGCTTCATCATCTGGTGCCTCAAAGCCAAGGGGCTCACTTGGAGTCACTCCTGTCCCCAGCCAAATCCAACCTAGGGAGGAGCATGGAAAACAGCGCTTGAGAACCCAAGTCGGAACGCTTGGGGCCACGTGAAATCAGGGTCTGAAAAAATATAAGCGTAACTAAGACATGTGTGGACATGTTTGGCATCTTTATTTTCTTCCTAAGTACCAATTACTCATCCCGAACCCAAATGGCGGCAAGTTTCCTTCCCAGGAGGACAGATTGCAGACGCCAGAGGAGAGGGGTGGGTAGAGGAGGGTTGAGGAGGGCACAGGATGGGAAGACTGGACGCCACCTTCGCCACAGACGGGGCGAGGGAGAGCGGCAGGAGTGGCTACCTTCCAGGACAGCTGCAGCCCCCTGCAAGGTTATCTGCGGCACAGGCTTGAAAGCGACGGGGCAATAAAAGTGAGTCATCGTCACCCAGCGAGAGCCGACTCAGCCGCCCGGGGCTCCGTGAAGCGTGTCCCCAGATGCAAAGTTTCTCAAACGCTGGAAGGAGTTTTGCCTGAATAAAGGGCATAAAGATGTCCGTGCCCCTAAAGACCGGCTGCTGTGGATAGCCGGCGTGGCTGACTCCACCAGGAAGATCAGCTGACAAGCCCCACGTGAAATGAGCCTCGTGCTGGAGACAGACAGTGTCATACCCTTTGGAGACATCTGTCCTCGGGCTCCTAACTTAGCTCCCTGGCTGCCTAGCTGTATGACCTTGGACAGGGACACCTCCTCTCTGATATTCACGTTCCGCACCCCTAAATGATCGCTAAAGTGCCCTTCGTACTCTGAAATTCATGCAACAGTTATGAATAGCTCTGTGTATTGTTCTTCCCAGGGTTGATGTGTGCACTTGAACCAGAAGTGTCTGCTCGCTCCAGTAGCCTATCGGTGAAAGTGACAGGTCCCAGAATCCAATGGTCCAGGTTCAAATCCTGGCCTCATTAGCAGGTAACTCCGTGACTTCAGGAAGATCACTCAACTCCTCTGAGTCTCCGTTTCTTCATGCTAAGGATAATATAACCAATGGAAGGGCAGGGAGTCTTCTCCCAAATTCCCATCTTTTGACTGGATTCCCCATGGTGCAACATCTTTGGGCTGAAATTTCTGGGCCCTAATGTTTGGGGCAGAAGCCAGAGCATCATGATAACCATGCCATTCGCTCCACAGATAACAGCTTGCAAGGCCCTTGGCCAACATGCTTTCTCTCTCTCATTACTCTGTGTTATTTTTCTTTGTATACCTATTACCACCCGGAATCATCTCCTTGTTTATTTACTCATTTGCTACCCATCTTCCTCCAGGGGATTTAAGCACCGTGAGATCATGGACTTTAGTGTAGTTCATGACTATGTTCCCAACAACTAACATATCCCCTGGCACATGGCAGGCGCTCGATCAACACCTACCATCGCATGAATGAAAAAATGAATGAATTGCCATTCACGGGCTGCTTCTCACATCAACCTTCACAAAGTCACTTTTCTCCATATTCCCACTTCGCAGATGAAGAAATGGAGCCCTGTGGGGTGGGAAGGACCCAAAGTCACCGGGCAGGGACTGATACCCAGGTCTCCCTGACTCCAAATCCCACGCGTCAGCCCCTCCCAGCAAGGTGTTTACCCTTTAACAAGAATGTTTTGATGAAGGCAACAGCACCAAAGAGGTTAGGGGTGTGAGCTTTGAGCCTGCCAGTCCCAGGTTCCCTCTTAGCGCTATAATAGACTCACTTAGTCAAGGGACTTAACCTGGGCCTCGGTCTCCCCATGTGCAACATGAGGATAATACTGGGAATGTGTTCTTTAGGCTGGGATTATCAGGAAGATTAAGCACACTGTGCACCATGCGCATAGCAGGCCCTCAATAAGTGTTAGCTCTTATGCGGTACTACTTCTAGAAGCTTGTGGAAAACCCCACCGGGCTCTTCTACTCCCCCCAAAGGCACATGTGGCCCTGCGACAGCCCACACCAGTCTGCTGTCCACGTCTGGCCATGCACTCATGCCAACCCACCGGCTCCCAGCCTCCCCTGCACCCACCTGCGTGCGTGTGGCACGCATGGGCACCTGCGTTCCCGTCAGGCCCGCACCCGTGGGAGGAGAGCCCACTGCCAAGGCTGACTCGGGAGAGCAAGCCTCACTGCCCCTCACTCCTTAATCCATTGCAATGTGGCCCCCTCCCCGGGCCACCCCGGACCTGCCTGAGCCGGGGCCATAATGCCTCCCACTCGCCACACCCACCATCTTTTCCAGGGTCCTGCGTGTCTCCTGGGAACACTTAATTCCGATGACCACCACCTCACCACCACCTTATTCTCACCGCCTCCTCTCCCAACTTCTCGGACCCTGCACGCGCCGAATGTGCTGTCCCTTCCTGTCCAGATTCACTCACTCCCACACTCCTCCCTCTACTGAGGTTCCGCCCCGAGCTGCCAGGGCAAGGTGAAGAACAGGGCAGACCCTCGGAACAGTATGCTTCCAGGGCAGGAGACGGCATCGACACCACCTGGGATCGAATCCCAGCTCTGCCAACCTGCTAGCTGTGTGTCTTTGGGCCGCGTGCTTGCTACCCTCCCTCGGGCTCAGTTACCCGCCCTGTAAAATGGGATCGATTGTGGGGGTTGCATGCATGCCTATAAAGGCTTTAGCATGGTGGGTTTCCATCGTCGCCCCACCTTAATCCATTTTCTACACAACAGCCAGGATGATGCTGAAACATAAATGAGGTTTTAGCAAGTGCTCACCTAAAACCCCTCCAAAGGCTTCCTGCTGCTGTAAGCATAAAATCCAGAGTCCTCGCTGGTGGCTTCCCCAGCCCTGGCAATCTTCGAACCTCATGGTGGGCCTCTCATCTTGGTTCAGAAAACTCCAGCCACATGAGCTCATGCCTTCATCGTGATGAATGCAGTGCTGTTCCCTCTTCTGGGAATGCTGAGCTCTGCCTTCCCCACCCCTCCTTACCACCTCAGATCTCAGCTTCAATGCCACCTTCTTGGGGGCCCTTCTCTGACCACGAGGAAGCAGATACCGTCCGCCCTTGGGAGAGGACCCTGACTTCTCTAGCTCTGGCAGGGACAGCAGGACCAACGCTGGAAGCCGGGGTGTCGCTGTTAGGTCGCTCAGCCCTGCCACGCTGCAGACAAGAGGTGGCCCAGACGAGTCCAAGCCAGCACATCCACACCATCCTCTCCCCCACATTCTGTGCCCACAGCCTTCAGGCCAGCTCAAGCCCATGCACAAAAGCCCTGAAAGTCCACAAAGCCACGTTCCAATGCTCTGCCTTAGCCTGGCACTCAAAGCCCCCAGTGATAAATCCTCAAACCACCACTTCTGGGCTTTTAGAGTAACATCGATAGTAATAGAAAAGGTTTACAGAGCTCTACATTGGGGGGCTGCACACCTCCCTGAAACACGGACGGCACCTGCCCCCCACATGACAGCTACTCGATATAGATTCCATGAGGAAATTTTTACAATGTGCCAGGCATGTTATTTACACTGTATTTAATCTGCAAGATAAGCCTACAGGGTGAGGACAGTGAGGTTCAGAGACATGATCGTTTCCCTCCAGGCACCAAGCTGGGGCGGAAATCCAGGGCTGACCAAGCGGAGAGCTGGGCACTGAACCACTATGCTCCCAGCCGCAGCGTCCCCGCCCCCTGGCTACCGCTGAACCAGGCTACATTCCCTATCTCACACTATACCCCACATCCCCATGCCTTCCAACCTTTGCTCAAACGAAGCCTTTGCTTAGAATGTCCTCTCTGTTCCTGCATATACAGACTCTGCATGGCCTCTCTTGGAAACATCACGTCCATCAAGAATTCTTTCAGATCTGTCCCCAGCCACTGTATCTTCCATCAAATCCCCAGGGGACTTCTTTCCAATGCTTGCTCTTGGAGTCACACAGTCATTCAACAAACATCACCTGAGCGCCTACTCTGGGCCAGGCCCGTGCCAGGTGCTCGGCAGAAAGAGGTGGATGTCACAGTCCCCTGCATTCAAAGGCCTCACAGTCAAGTCGAGAAATCTGTCCATCCATTGATCCAACTACCCACCTATGCATTCATTCAGCAAATACTGACTGAGCTCCTACTGTATGCCAGGCATTGCTCCAGGGGGTGGGTGAACAGCAGTGACAAAAGCGGTCACAGTGTCTGCCCTCAAGGAGCTTACATTTTGGTGGGAGGAACAGACGATAAATAATAACCCCCGTGTACAGAGGAACTCTTCTAAACACCCCACACCCACACTGACTTAATCCTTACAACCGCCTTATGCTATAAGTGTGGTTATCTCCATTTCACAGATGAGGAAACTGAGACTTGGTGCAATTCAGTAACTTGACCAAATCATGTCACTTGTGAAGGCCAAGTGGACTGAGATCCTAACCCAGGACGAAAAAATCTAAGCTATTAACCACCCGATACTGTTTCCCTGGTAATTATCCAAACAAACAAGGAACATGTCAAATGATAGAAGTGCTCTGCACAGAAACAACATAAAGTAATGGGAAGGAGACAGGCAAGGCTACGACGGGGAGCTTTATTTTTCCTTCTTCCTCTTCCCTTTCTTCTTCTTTTATTTATTTATTTTTTTTTAATTTTTTTTTTAACGTTTATTTATTTTTGGGACAGAGAGAGACAGAGCATGAATGGGGGAGGGGCAGAGAGAGAGGGAGACACAGAATTGGAAACAGGCTCCAGGCTCTGAGCCATCAGCCCAGAGCCTGACGCGGGGCTCGAACTCACGGACCGCGAGATCGTGACCTGGCTGAAGTCGGACGCTTAACCGACTGCGCCACCCAGGCGCCCCTTCTTTTATTTTTTAAACAAACCCTCTAGGACATTCTGTAGTCTGGCTTACAAGCCACAGGTCAAGGAACAGACAGATAGATGGACAGGGAGACTTACAAGTCAGAAAGTTGTAATTATGATTCCCAGGACTATGTCCAAGCAGCTAAAAGCGCAAAAGCCTGGCGATCCTCTCTCTCAGAAAACCCAAGAAGGCATCAAGGAGGAGGGGACTTTTGAGCCAGATCTTACGGGGGGAGGAGTTTGCAAAGCAAAAGAGGAAGAAGGAGAGCCCCAGACAGACAGAGCAGCCTGCACCAAAGGTCGTGGGCTGTGGCAGTGCAGGATCGCAATAGGGAGCTGGGACTGCTTCCGAGCAAGGGTTGGGTGCAGGGGGTATGCAGTGGCAGGGGAGGGGGCTGAGGCTGGAGCTGGGGCAGTGAGGGCCGGACGGGGAAGAACTGTGGGGTCTCAGTAGGCTGGAATTTCTCCTGAGGTCGCCCGGAGGCACCATGGGTCAAGCTGGGGACTGGTTGGAGTAGCTTCCCTCCTCTGGGAAATGGCCCTGAGGGGGGCTGGTAGTGAGGTGGCTGTAGCAGGAGAGAATTTATAAAGAAAGAAAAAGGCCTGACTGTGGGCTGTAAAGGCGATTTACAGCTCCCACAGAATGTCTTCTGGCTTGCATTACAATTAGTGTGCTCCCAACAAACAAGAGGCCGGGGGCCAGAGGGCTTTCCAGGGGAACTCTACCAAACATTTAAGGAAGACTTAACACCTGTTTTTCTGAAGCTGGTCCAAAAAATAGAAATGGAAGGAAAACTTCCAAACTCCCCTTACGAGGTCAGCATGTACCTTGATTCCAAAACTTGACAAAGACCCCACTAAAAAGGAGAACAACAGACCGATTTGCCTGATGAACATGGATGTAAAAATTATCAACAAGATACGAGCCAACTGTATCCAACAATGCATTAAAAGAATTATTCATCATGATCAAGCAGGATTTATTCCTGGGATGCAGCGCTGGTTCAAGATCTGCAAATTCATCAATGTGATACATCACATCAACAAAAGACAGGACAAGAAACACATGATCCTCTCAATAGATGCAAGAGAAAGCAAGAGTATTTTTGGCAAAATATAGCATCATTTCTTTTTTTTTTCCTGTGCTTTTTTTTTTTTCAAATCTCATATATCATCAAGTTAGCTAACATACAGCATATACAGTGTGCTCTTGGCTTCGGGAGTAGATTCCCATGATTCATCACTTACATACAACACCCAGGGCTCATCCCAAAAGTGCCCTCCTCAATGCCCATCACCCATTTCCCCTCCCTCCTCCCCCCATGAACCCTCACTTTGTTCTCTGTATTTAAGAGTTTCTTACGTTTTGCCTCCCTCTCTGTTTGGAACTACTTTTCCCTCTCCCCTTCCCCCATGGTCTTCTGTTAAGTTTCTCAAACTCTATATATGAGTGAAAACATATAATATCTTTCTCTGACTTATTTCACTTAGCATAATACCGTCCAGTTCCATCCACATTGTGACAAATGGCAAGATTTCATTCTTTCTCATTGCCAAGTAGTATTGCATTGTAGACATATACCACATCTTTTTTATCCATTCATCACTTGATGGACATTTGGGCTCTTTCCATAATTTGGATATTTTGATAGAGCTGCTATAAACATTGGAGTACATGTGCCTCTACCAATCAGCACTGCTGTATCCTTTGGATAAATTCCTAATACTGCAATTGCTCGGTCATAGGGTAGTTCTATTTTTAATGTTTTGAGGAACCTCCACACTGTTTTCCAGAGTGGCTGCACCAGTTTGCATTCCCACCAGCAGTGTAAGAGGGCTTCTCTTTCGGTATATCATCAACATCTGTTGTTGCCTGAGTTGTTAATTTTAGTCACTCTGACCAGTGTAAGGTGGTATCTCATTGTGATTTTGATTTGTATTTCTCTGATGATTAGTGGTGTTGAGCATCTTTTCATGAGTCTGTTGGCCATCTGGATGTCTTCTTTGGAAAAGTGCCTATTCATGTCTTCTGCCCATTTCTTCACTGGATTATTTGTTTTTTGGATGTTGAGTTTGGTAAATTCTTTATAGAATTTGAATACTAACCTTTATTTGATATGTCATTTGCAAATATCTTCTACCATTCCATCAGTGCCTTTCAGTTTTGATGATTGCTTCCTTCACTGTGCAGAAGCTTTTGATTGTGATGAGGTCCCAGTAGTTCATTTTTGCTTTTGTTTCCCTTGCCTTCGGACACATATCAAATAAGAAGTTGCTGTACCTGAGGTCAAAGAGGTTGTTGCCTGTTTTCTCCTCTAGAGTTTTGATGGCTTCCTGACTCACATTTAGGTCTTTCATCCATTTTGAGTTTATTTTTGTGTTTGGTGTAAAAAAGTGGTGTAGGTTCATTCTTTTGCATGTTGCTGTCCACTTTTCCCAGCACCATTTGCTAAAGAGATTGTCTTTTTTCCATTGGATACTCTTTCTTGCTTTTTCAAAGATTAGTTGGCCATACATTTGTGGGTCCAATTCTGGGTTCTGTATTCTATTCCATTGGTCTATGTGTCTGTTTTTGTGCCAATACCATACTGTCTTGATGATCGCAGCTTTGTAGTAGAGGCTAAAATCTGGGATTGTGATGCCTCCTGCTTTGGTTTCCTTTTTCAACATTACTTTGGCTATTTAGGCTCTTTTGTGGCTCCATACAAATTTTAGGATTGTTTGTTCTAGCTCTGTGAAGAATGCCGGTGCAATTTTTATTGGGACTGCATTGAATGTGTAGATTGCTTTGGATAGTATCGACTTTTTAACAATATTTGTTCTTCCAATCTATGAGCATGGAATGTTTTTCCATTTCTTTGTGTCTTCTTCAATTTCTTTCATAAGCTTTCTATAGTTTTCAGCATACAGATCTTTTACCTCTTTGGTTAGGCTTATTCCTAGGTATTTTATGGTTCTTGGTATAATTGTAAACAAGACTGATTCCTTGATTTCTCTTTCTGTTGCTTCATTATTGGTGTATAGAAATGTAACTGATTTCTGTACATTGATTTTTATATCCTGTAACTTTGCTGAATTCATAGATCAGTTCTGGTAGTTTTTTGGTGGAGTCTTTTGTAGAGGATCTTGTCATCTGCAAAAAGTGAAAGTTTGACTTCTTTTTTGCCAATTTGGATGCCTTTCATTTCCTTTTGTTGTCTGATTGCTGATGCTAAGACTTCCAATACTATGTTAAACAACAGTGATGAGAGTGGACACCCCTGTCATGTTTCTGATCTCAGGGAGAAAGCTCTCAGTTTTTTCCCATTGAGGATGATATTAGCGGTGTGCCTTTCATGTATGGCTTTTATGATGTTAAGCTATGTTCCTTCTATGCCCACTTTCTTGAGGGTTTTTATTAAGAAACGATGCTGTATTTTGTCAAATGCTTTTTCTGCATCTATTGACAGGATCATATGGTTCTTCCCCTTTCTTGTATTGATGTGATGTATCACATTGACTGATTTCTGAATATTGAACCATCCCTGCAGCCCAGGAATGAATCCCACTTGATCACGGTGAAGAATTCTTTTAATATACTGTTGAATTTGATTTGCTAGTTATCTTGTTGAGAATTTTTACATCCAGGTTCATCATGGATATTGGCCTGAAATTCTTTTTAGTGGGGTCTCTGTCTGGTTTGGGAATTAAGGTAATTACAGCATCAATAAAACCCCTCAAGAAAGTAGGGATAGAAGAATCATACCTCAAGATCATAAAAGCCATATACAAAAGACCCACTGCTAACACCATCCTCAATGGAGAGAAACTGAAAGCCTTCCCACTGAGGTCAGGAACACAACAAGGATGTCCACTCTCACCACTGTTATTAAACACAGTATTGGAAGTTTTAGCCTCAGCAATGAAACAACAAAAGGAAATAAAAGGCAGCCAAATAGGCAAGGAGGAAGTCAAACTTTTACTCTTCACAAATGACATGATACTATGTGGAAAACCCAAAAGACTCCACCAAAAAACTGCTAGAACTGATCCACAAATTCAGCAAAATCGTAGCATATAAAATCAATGTACAGAAATTGGTTGCATTTCTGTACAACAATAATGAAGCAATAGAAAGAGAAATCAAGGAATCGATCCCATTTACAATTGTACCAAAAACCATAAAATACCTAGGAATAAACCTAACCAAAGAGGTGAAAACTTTATACACTGGAAACTATAGAAAGCTTATGAAAGAAATTGAAGAAAACACAAAAAAGTGGAAAAGCATTCCATGCTAATAGATTGGAAGAACAAATATTGTTGTAATGTCAATACTACCCAAAGCAATCTACATATTTAATGCAATCCCTACCAAAATAACACCAGCATTCTTCACAGAGCTAGAACAAACAATCCTAAAATTTGTTTGGAACCAGAAAAGACCCCGAATAGCCAAAGCAATCTTGAAAAAGAAAACCAAACCAGGAGGCATCACAATCCTGGACTTCAGGCTGTATTACAAAGCTGTCATCATCAAGACAGTATGGTACTGGCACAAGAACAAACACTCAGATCAATGGAACAGAATAGAGAACCCAGAAATGGACCCACAAACGTATGGCCAACTAATCCTTGACAAAGCAGGAAAGAATATCCAATGGAATAAAGACCTACCTACCCTATGACCCAGCAATTACACTACTAGGAATTCATCCCAGGGATACAAGTGTGCTGTTTCAAAGGGACACATGCATCCCAATGTTTATAGCAGCACTATCAACAATAGCCAAATTATGGAAAGAGCCCAAACGTCCATCGATGGATGAATGGATAAAGAAGATATGGTATATGTATACAATGGACAATTAATTACTCGGCAATCAAAAAGAATGAAATCTTGAAATTTGCAACAATGTGGATGGAACTAGAGTGTATTATGTTTAGCAAAATAAGTCAGTTAGGGAAAGACAAATATGTGGAATTTAAGATACAAAACAGATGAACATAAGAGAAGGAGAGCAAAAATAATATAAAAACAGAGATGGAGACAAACCACAAGAGACTCTTAAATACAGAGAACACACTGAGGGTTGCGGGGCGGGCGGGGTTGGGGGGGCGATGGGCTAAATGGGCAAGGGGCATTAAGGAGGGCACTTCTGGGATGAGCACTGGGTGTTGTATGTAAGTGATGAATCACTAAATTCTGTTCCTGAAATCATTGTTACACTATGTTAACTAACTTGGAAGTAAATTTTAAAAAGAGAGAAAGAGAGAATTAGTGTGTGCATCTATCACATCTCCCCACTAAACTGAGAGACTCAGGTGGAACTAAAACCTGTGTAATGTGTTGGCTAACGCAGGGTTTCTCAGCCTCCTCACTAATGACATTTGAGGCTGCTAATTCTTTGTTGTGAGGACCGTCCTGTGCATTGTAGGATGTTCAGCAACATCTGTGCCATACTCAATGGGCGCCGAGAGTAATCCTATCTCAACGAGTGACAAGCAAAAATGTCTCCACACATTGCCACCTGTCCCCCTGGGGACAAAATCACCCTCAGTTGAGAACCTTTGGGTTCAAGTAAAGGGCTGTGGGGCTCTGAGAGTCACTTCTCTGTGCTCTGTGTTCTCATCTATCAAGTAGGGACAATAAAGTCTTTATAGTCATTATAAGAATTACATACAGCAATTCATGTGACATGTACAGGTGGTGAAGAGCAGCTACCTTGGGCATTATATTTTAAGGGAACAAGCACTTAGCCTAAGGCTGGACATACGTGAAATGCTTAACAAATGTTAGCTACTGTCACTTCCATTATTATTTTCTTACTTACAACTGCTGTACCCCCCCACCCCCCGTCCCCTGGCACCTGGATGGGTCTCTTGCACATACTAGCCAAAAGAAGGTCAGTGGATTGGAATGAGAAGGGAGGCACCTATTTTCTAAGACATGACCTTGACCCTACTGGCACTGTCTCGTCATCCTTGAGCTCACTAAAATTTGGGGGTGGTTGTGGTACCCACGATGGAGGCACCATACCCCCAACCCAAGAATCTCCTAAAGGCACATTCCAAGGAACACTCAACTTGAGAGGTATTTCTCCTAGACAGAGTTTCCAGTCCAGAAAATATAAGACCCCCCGCCTTCCTTTTTGAGCCAATGAGGCATGTTGGGTGAACAGAAGCCCTCAGAGGCCTAGATTCTAAGCTCTGGAAAAGCAGGGGCCAAGCCTAGCTCACCACAGTATTCCTGCTCCTTGAACGATGCTGAACAAAAGGGGCACTCAATGAGCATATGATCAATGAATACATGAATATTTACATGAGGGCACATGTTCGTTAAACAAGCCATTTTGGCTGCATCTAACGCAGTGCTCCCAAACTCTCTGGATCACCTCCCATGGACATTCCCTACAACTAGAGCCCCCCCCGACCCAGACACGCTGGAAAATGTGGCCCCGCACCCCCCCCCCCCCGGATGACAAAGCAAAGGTGACTGACTAGGAAGGCAGAAGTGCCCACAGTACACGTTTCTGGCTTCTATGGTTCACAGGAAGTTCATCTGCACCCAAAATTAATTGAAAACATTTTCTTTTAGCCCCAAAAAGAGCCCACAGTGATTGAAAAGAAAATACACTCTTCGGGACTCTTGACCAAAGGGTTCCATGTTCTAAGAGAAGTGTGGCACTCCGTGTGCTGTGTTGTGTACAGTGACATGGCAAAGCAGGTGTCATCCACAGAGGGGACATCAACCTCACTCCTCACATCCACAGAAGCATCTGTCACAGCACAGGCCCTGGCCCCTATACCCCAAGAAACGAAGTTTTTCCCAAGGCCTGTTTCTACTCACTGGCAATGCTGTCCAACGGCACTTAGGGCAAAGATCAAGACACCCGCCTCTTGCAAACTCAGTTCCAGGTCCAGAGTTTTCAGGTAAATGTGTTTGGACAAATGCCCACCTTGTTTGCAGCTACAATGTCCACCGGGATAAACAGTAAGCAAAACTAACCACTGCGGGAAGCGTGCACAGCAGACATCCATCACTGGATGTCAGATTCTGTTCCAGAAGCTTCTCAAAGGCAAGCTCAGCAGACCCTCCCAGCACCCCTCTAAGGGCTGGGTGCTGGCATCATTTCCATTTGACAGAGGAGCCCATTGTGGCTCTGAGGGTAAAGTGACTGAGCCCAGGACACATAGCCAATAAGGCAGGAGCTGGCATTTGCACCATGGTCAACACCACACTATGCAGCCTCAGGAACTTGCAGTAATCGTGGATGCTATTTTTATTTTTAAGAAAAGTTTTAACACACACTTCAGTGACCCATTTGTACCACGATGCCTGGGTTAATTATCTGCTAGGAGTATGAAACGTATGGGGAGAAAGAGTCCCTGTCTATCCCCAATATATACTAGATGGCTTCACTCCCCTTCGACCCAGACGACATACAAGTCAAGGTGTAATTACCGTTCGGCGATAATAGGGAGTTACCAAATCCATCCCTTGCCTTCTTTCATGCTCCGTGTATGTTCCAAATAGGTTGAAAACAAACAGAAAACTTCTGGGATGCCAGCCCAACTTGCATAATTTTAACGAATCAATGCCCAAAGACATTCAAAACAGTAATATCCCCACTTCACACACTGCCCTTCCCCCAATCCACCCCAAAATCACTTGATCCCTTTGTAAACAGAGGCATAGTAACATTGCCTGTTGTACCTCATTTAAACCCTGGCTTAATCTAAAAAGCAGAGCACAGTCCCCATTCTATAGATGAAGAGACCAAGGGTCAGAGTGGTTGAATGTCTTGCCCAAAGTCACAACAGCTAGTAAAGGAGAGTAAAGGTTCTAAACCAGGTCTCTGTTCCAAAAACTCTAGGTCCTGCTGACTTACGTAGTTTCAGGTAAATTCACCCAAAAAGCCCAGGAAAAAAGGTTGTTTGTTTGTTTGTTTTAGTCAAATGTCCTCACAAGGGCTCGAGGTACTGTAAATGTTATTGAACTTGAGGTTCTGTTGGCTGAGAACTGTGACCAATTACGTAGCTGTTTCTCTGTTCTGAGCTACATCAGGCTTGCTGATGAGACCGGCAGGTCAGCAAAGTGAACTTACTAGGAACTCTGAGGTGTAAGGCCAGGAATCTTATGGGGGAAGACAGAGGCCAGGTAATCAAACTTAACATGGGTGGGGCCCAATACCTTTAAAAATACATTAATAGTGGGGCACTGGGTGGCTCAATCGGTTAAGTGTCCAACTTTGGCTCCGGTCATGATCTCATGGCTTGTGAGTTCGAGCCCCGCGTCAGGCTCTGCTCTGACAGCTCAGAGCCTGGAGCCTGCCTCGGGTTCTGTGTCTGTCTGTCTGTCTGTCTCTCTCTCTCTCTCTCTCTCTCTCTAAAATAAAATAAACATCAAAAAAAAAATAAAACTACATTAATAGTAACACTTCTGATATCCTTCCTGTCAATGAGAATGTGATACATATATATAAAAAAAATGTTATCATCTTTCCCACATTAATTCAGATCCAGTGGAGACGTGAAATCTCTCTGTGAGTTTCATTTATTTTGGGTACAGACACATTTTGTCATATTCAAACATGAAATCTCTGAGACTAATGCTTGCTCTCGAACAGCTAATAACGATGCATCCACTGATCCACTGCTCTAAAAGCTATTTCCTGCTCTGGTTGAAATTTTCCCAAAATCTCTAGGTGGACCATTTCTTCCAGGGCTTTTACAAGGTTGCCGCTGTTTTCCAGGGCACACATCCCAAACTGTGGGAGTAAGAGGGAGGCTGGGGATGTGTCAATGCCAGACCTTCCATCTGAATATTTCAATCTGAATTTCAAACATATTTATTAATTCAACAAACTGTTTCTGAGCAACCGTTTTGGGTAGAGAGCACGGTTCTGGCAGTGGGGCTAGCCACAGGGAAAGGAGAGGATCAGGTCTGCCTCACGGAAGCTTACATCCTAGGGAGAAGGGGTGGGGTAAATAAATAAAACAAGCTAACCTCTGTAATGGGTAGAATTATGTCCCCCCCCCCCAAAAGATATGTCCAAGTCGTAACACGGAGAACCTATGAATATGACCTTATTTCGATAGAAGGTCTTTGTTTATGTAATCAAGTTAAGATGAGGTCCTGCGGCTTTAGGACGGGCAATAAAGCCAATGACTTGTGTCCACGCAAGAGGCGGGAAATCTGGGTACAGACACACAGGGGACACGGCTGTGTGAAGACAGGGGCAGAGATTCGAGGGGTGGAACTACAAACCAAGGAAGGCCAAGAATGTCTGGCAGCCGCCAGAAGCCACGTAGGAGGGAAGCAAGAAGGATCGTCCCCTGGAGCCTCCAGAGGGAGCACGGCCCAGCGGACACCTGGCCTTCAGACCTCTGGCCTCCGGAACTATGAGAGAATAAATTCCTGTTGTTTGAAGCCACTGTGTCTGTGGTACTTTGTGACAGCAACCCCGAGAAAGGGATGCAACACCTAACGAACGTGGTATCAGAGAGTGACAAACAAACGGTGTGACGAAAATGAGCAGGACAGGAGCCGAAGAGTGACTGGGGAGGGGGCTACTTCTGATAACGGACTTGGGCAAGGGGGGAGGGCACCAAGTTGGAACTGTCACATCAGTGCCACCCGAAGCAGAAGTCATCTGAGCTCCAGCTGCCCTGAAAGATACCATAGACCCGATGGCTTGAACGCAGAAATGTGTTTCTCACTCTTCTGGAAGCCAGAAAAGTACCAGATCAAGGTGCCAGCGACGTAGGTTGGACGAGGCCTCTCCTCTGGACTTGGAGGAGGGGAGCACACATCTGCTGTGTGCTCACTGACCTCCTCTTTGTGCAAGTATGTAAACTTAACTACTTCCTTGCCCCACACACAGCCACACTAGGGGTCAGGCCTTCGACATTTGGAGGGGAGGAGGTGGGGGCGGCCACATATACACAGTCCCTAACAGATCTCACCCAAAAGCAGGCTGTACTAAGACTGCACAAGATTCAGGTGACTCTGAGACGCAGGTGCACAAGCAGGAGTCTGAGACCCCCAGGCCCTGGATTCACAAACGCCCCGGCCAGAATTCACATAGGTGGACTCTAAGCGACGCAGGCAGGACAATTCTGTGACACAACATCTCCACGTTATACGCCAATAATTACATGGTCGACAAGGACGTTTTCCGAAAGTCCGTTCATTCCGAGTACACTCAACCAAGCAAGTCTAGCCTGCTGAAAGCATTCCATTCCAAGAATAAGGCCCAGGACCGGCTACACAATGCCAGCCCCAGGGCAAAATGAAAAGGAGGGGCGCTCTGTTCAAAACTTATTGAAGAATTTCAAAGATGGTGACTGCAGAACACTGAACCGGGGGGTCGGGAGAAGGGTTTCTAACCACAGGGTCCTGTGTGACCGACAAGGTGGTGAATCCCACCAGGAGGAGTAAGAAGCCTGTTGGCTAGGAGGTCTGACCTGACCGTTTCTTTTATTATCTTCTCTCCCCTGGCTTCTTCAGGTCAAGGACGGTGGACCACGGGCCAGGGGTAAGGCTCCCTGAGTGAGCAGGCATTGGACCACAGCCTTCCGAGGGGGAGAAGAAAAGTGAGAGGTCCCTAGGGCCTGGGGAAGGACTTTGGTCCTAGTTCATGGTGATGAGGCCTCAGTGGCAGGCTTTGAACGCAGGGGTCACGTGATCTGACGTTTCTGAACGCCCCCAGCTGTTGTTTCGAAGAAGCAGCAAAATTAAGGCATTCCTCCTGCTCCTCAAGGTTATAATCATAGGAGAAACAGCCAGAGCTGCCATTCTGACCTAACACAGCAAGTGACAAGTGGTCCTGTTGAGGGGCTGACTTTTGAATCGTGCTTTTTTTTTTTTTAACGTTTATTTATTTTTGAGACAGAGAGAGACAGAGCATGAACAGGGGAGGGGCAGAGAGAGAGGGAGACACAGAATCTGAAACAGGCTCCAGGCTCTGAGCGGTCAGCACAGAGCCCGACGCGGGGCTTGAACTCACGGACCATGAGATCATGACCTGAGCCGAAGTCGGACGCTTAAATGAACAAGCCACCCAGGTGCCCCTTGAATCGTGCTTTTACCCTCGGGGCCGTTTCATGTCTGCCCCCCTCCCCAGTCAACCCTTAGCTCGATGAATAAATCTGTCTCTAGAGCCCAGCACCGCGTCTCACACACGCTAACACTCCGTAAATACTTGTTGAATGAAATAGTCCTTTTGAAGCCAAATGCTCATGCTGTTGTCTTTGTTATCATTATTAATTATGGTAAAACACACATAGCATAAAATTTGGTATTTTAACCGTTTTTTAGTGGCATTAAAACACATTCACGTTGTCATCTCTAGAACTTTTTGTCAGCCTGAACTGAAACTCTGTCCACATTAAAAACAACTCTCCCAGGGGCACCTGGGTGGCTCAGTCAGTTAGGTGTCCGACTTCGGCTCAGGTCATGATCTCGTGGTTCATGAGTTTGAGCCCCACATCAGGCGCTGTGCTGACAGCTCAGAACCTGGAACCTGCTTCGGATTCTGTCTCTCCCTCTCTCTCTCTGCCCTCCCCCATCATACTTTGTGTGTGTATCTCTCTCTCAAAAATAAATAAACATGTTTAAAAATTAAAAAAAAAACCCACCTCCTATTATTCCCTCCCCTCCAGCCCCTGGTGATTACTGTCCTACATTCCGTCTTTATGAATTTGACTACTCTGAGTACCCCTGTAAGTGGAATCACACAATACTTGCCCTCTTGTGCTGGCTTATTTGATCCAGCTTGGTATCTTCAAAGTTCATTCATGTTGTAGCACATATCAGAACTCCCTTCCTTTTTAAGGCTAACGATTCATTGTACGGAGAGACCCCATTGTGTTGACTCATTCATCCATCCATGGACTTTGAGGTTGTTTCTACCTTTGGCCTATTGTAAATAATGCTGCTCAGATGGGTGTGCAACTATCTGTTGGAGGCCTTGCTTTGGATTCTTTTTGTGTTATTTTTTTAATTACACTTTTTGGTTTGAAAAAATTTAAAACCTCAGAAAAATTGCAAAATATCACAATGAAACCCTGGCACCCTGTACTTCTACACTTCGTGTTAGGTTGGAAAACAAATCTTAATAGCTTTTCTCAGTCACCTGGATTCAATTGGGGGTGGAGAGGAGGTAGGTAAGAGGGAGGGTACTGATTGCTATTTGAAAACAAAAGGAAGTTTCTTTCCTTTTAATGTTTATTTATTTGAGAGACAGAACATGAGCAGGGGAAGGGCAGAGAGACAGGGAGACACAGAATCCAATGCAGGCTCCGGGCTCTGAGCTGTCGGCACAGAGCCTGACGCAGGTCTTGCACTCGTGATCTGTGAGATTGTGACCTGAGTGACGTTGGTTGCCTAATGGACTGAGCCACCCAGGCGCCCCAAGGAAGTTTACTTTCTTGTGCAATGTTTAAATGAGAATGGCAGCCTCATGGGGGCAGCATGACTTTGGGGACGATACAGTTTCTCTGAGCCTTACTTTCCTGGACTGTAGAATGGGAATAACTCATAGAACCTAATTCACAGGATCATTATTAAAATGAACTGAGATGATCACAAGTTCAAGCTCCGTGTCGGGCTCTGTGCTGACAGCTCAGAGCCTGGAGCCTGCTTCAGATTATTAGTCTCCCTCTCTCTCTGTCCCTCCCCTGTTCGTGCTCTGTCCCTCTCTGTCTCTTAAAAAAATAAATAAAACATTAAAAAAATTGTTTTTAAATGAACTGAGATGATACGGGTGCTGGTCTTACCCATTAGTGCCTAAATACCCATAAGTGTTAGCCATTCTGATCACTGCAATGATCGGCATTTCTATTTTCCACCCGATTTCACTCGACTGACCGCTCAGAGGAAATGTAACTTCCTAAGGTCGCTAGAGGCAGGCTGGGATTGGAACCTAAGTTTGGACGGTGGAAAAAGGCTCCGAGAGACCTGAATGGTTTGCTTTGGATCTTTCAACATACTCTTGACATTTAACCAAGAGGGAGCTTTATTCTTTCCTAAACTCTGTGTCCTTAACTCATATCTTGATGGGATCCGGACAGTCAAGCAGGACTAAAATAACACATTTACAAGAACAGAAATGCCAAGTGGGACATAGTTTCCCTTTAAATATGAGAACAGTCAAAATCAGTAAGTACTAATTCCCCCCTGCCTATGAGCACGCATCCTGGAATCCTGGGCTTGTTTTTACTGAAGCAACAACTTCAGGAGGTTCCAGAAGTCATCCAAGGCCACCAAGAGTATAAAACACCTCTTGATAGCCACACTAATTAATCAGACTCACCAAAAGTGGCTGAGCAAATTAGATAGGATAAACAATTAAGCACACTGAGTTTTCATACTGAGAAACCACAAAGCCAAAATTGCTTCCTCTGGAGTTGATGATCCATAGTCATCACTGGGTATTCCTAATTAATCCAAAACCAACTCAGAGAAATTAGCAAGCTTCAACTGACAGATTTGGGCTCTTCCATAAAGGAATGTAACATCTGCATGTATATCTTGCTTGTAATTTTTAGTCACTAGGTAGGATTAGTGCTAGATTAGCTGTATGAATTCACATGAGTCTGATTTGACACGTCAACTCCTTGCGCTGACACAATTTTCTTAAGGAAATTTTCTCCAAGTGAAAATTACATAAAATTTTGAAACTGAAAGAAACTTTTCAAAAATTGAAATTGAGTTTTTAGAAACTGAAATTTTGGAAGTGGGAGGACAAGTTTGCACCCTTAAAATTCTGATCCGTATTGCCAAGTTGTCCTTCCTTCGGGGAGTCTTAGCCATTTTCAGTGACACCCAACAGAACATAAGCATCTCCCCTCCACACATCCCCACACACTGGCTCCAGGCTCAGCACAAACTTTGCCACTGTGATCGGTAAACAAAGGTATCTCACTTCTGCAGTAAGAATGATGGGATAGTCTAGGGAAGAGAAGTCAACAAAGTCTCCCCAAACTAGGATGCTACTTCTTTGGAGGGGCCAGAAGAGCAGATCGACTGCCAATCAGCCACGCCCCTATATCTGCCTTCCCAAAGACCTAACCCTAGGCACCTGCCAACCACTGTCTCAGTTGTACCTACAAGCAGACTTTCAGTAAGAGCGGGAGCCTTTGGGCCAAGTGAGAGAGTCCCATGTGTACAGAGGCCAGAGCACTGAACTAGGGACAAGAGCCCCGGTTTTTGCTCTCTTGGGCGTGCCATTTCCCTTCTCTGGGATACACAGTTCCAGGGGCTAGCGGTCGTATAGTCCAATGAAATGGTTCAAATGAACTGAATTTCAGAGACAACTCTGCAAGTCTCCAGTTGTACAGAAGAGGAAACCAAAGCTCAGGGCATTTAAAGTTCATCTTTGATGAGTGATGAGTGATGGAGGTTCATCACTCAAACACTTGCGAGTAACTAACATATTCAGTGTCAGGCATTGTGTTAGAAGGGGACGGTGAGGGAAACTGGATAGGCTTGTTCCTGACCTCACAAAGCTCACAGTCTATCTAGCACTACAAAGGACCTCTGAACATAATTTGGGGTCAGGGACTACTTGGAAAATCTAACGAACCCTCTTCTCAAAAAAAAAAAATGTAATTTAATTTAATTAAATAATTGTACATGCACATACCCTCACATAAACACAATTCAGCCTATGCATTCTGGTAGATTCACTGCCTCTTGGAAGCCCATCCATGGATCCCTAATTTACAAACCATTCATTTATATGAAACACACTGTCACTGCACCGAGCCGTTTCATTTTGAATCTTTCCACCAACCCATCAAGTAGGAACTCACAGCCTCATTTTACAGAGGAAGAAACCAACACACGGCGGAGTCCTCAAACCCGCTCAGATAACACTGCAAGCTGCTGTTACATTAGTAATGTTCTTTGGGTGCAAGTAATGGAAATTTGCTCTGGCAAGCTCACGAAGAAAAGAAAGGAATGGAGAAGGTATCAGATAACTTGAAGAATCAAAACAAAGCTGTAGAATTGGGCTCAAAACCGTTAAGAATCAGGGCCGCTGTGCAACTCTACATTGTTTCCCCAGACCTCTGTATTAGTCTTGTTGAAAAACAGGACGACAAAGTGGAGTTGCTTATGCTAAGCCTCAGATAACCAAATCGAGACGGAACTTAATCACGGTGTTGGCCTCTCCCAGAAATGGAATTTTAAACCAGCCAATCAGGAATCATCTACTTGGCACTATTGAGGTCCCCCTCCTGACAGACCCCTGCCATCCGCCAAGGGAAAATGACCTTGCAATAACCAACCTGGTTCTTGCCTAGTACAATTTCCTTGTTCCTGCTCCCTTCTGCCTGCGACACTCTCATTTTGTGCGGCTCCTCAGAGCTCCTTTCTATCTGCTAGGTGGGATGCTGCCTGATGCCAATCAATTTTTGCTCAAATAAACTCTTAAAACGTTTAACATGCTTTAGTTTATCTTTTAACACAGTCCTTAAGCAAACTGGAGTCAGGTTCCTCTGAACCCTCTCCTCAAGTAGGCATGAACCTTTGGGTTTCCTTGCTCATCACTACAGGGCCTCATTTGAGCGAAATTCCGCACCTTGCGCGTGTGATCAAATTCCTCGCCTGCCACCATCCCGGAGTGCTGTCTGCTCACCTGGGGCTGCCTTGGGCAAGAATCCCATTAGGCCAGTATAGGAAGAAGGACCCTACCTTCTTCCACCCATGCCTTTTGCTTTAAATCCCCACTTTTTGTGCTACATTAGGAGCTGAGCCAGGCTCTCTCCCCCGCTGCCACAAGTCCTTGGCATTGAATCAAGTCCCTTGAATCAAGTCCTTGGTATTGTTCTTCACCAAGTGTCACAATAACTTTTTTTGACACCATGGAGCAGATTCCTCTGGGGTGGGTGCTATGTACACGCGAGGCCAAGGGAGGGCCTTCGCGTAGGGTCTACGTGCTCTATGGGGAGGCACATCTCTGAAAGGCAAGTGGAACGCAGTGACTACAAACCAAGTAAGGAGGCCAAAAGTACCAACAAACTTACAGTAAAAATGGCACGTGTAGAACCATGGTTTGGGAGTAAATCCAATAAGGCTATCTCCATCCTCCTTTCGAGATCCTCTGATTTCACCAAAAGTAAGGCTCGTTGGTAATTAGTCAATGTATCTAATTGATGCTTCTCTCCACCCTGAATTTGTAATTCAATTATCCTAACGATATGCCAGAAATTTTGAACCTCTCTGACCTGTGAGCACTCAGAAAGTAAATCTAAAGCCAAATGGATTGTTAGGCTGTGTCCCAGGCCTTGGATGAGTCATGAATGTGCAGATGTCATAGAAGGATGTAGTTCTGCCTTCCCAGCATCTATCCCTCCTTCTTCTGATAACAGCATCCTGATTTTCCCCTGCTCTGTACTCAAGAGGGAGTATAGGAACCAGGCAGAAATAACCAGCATTACTCCCAGGACTGAAAATATTTGGCAAATTATTGGGAAATGCATTTTTTTTCTGGGTTTTCTAGACTCAGGCTAATGGGTGTTTATTTCATCATTTAAGCACCTAGATCCAGCCATGCCTGAAGCTTCATGAACCTTTCAATTAGGTCATTTGATGTTGTGTGTGTGTGTGTGTGTGTGCGTGTGTGTGTTTTAATATTAAGTCTATCACCTGGATACAAATACATATATACATATTTTATTAGCACACACACACATACATGCATATATAAATATATATGTATGTATAGGCTAATATAAAGGTATTTTACCATGTCTAATCATGTAGTGATATCGATGATTTTAGTATGATAGTAAAGGCATTTTGTTTTCTTTTTTTAAATTGATCACATAATATAAAACAGACACAGAATAGAAGGAAAAACACAAGATAGCAAACACAAAGCCAGCTCACTTTTCCTATTCCATCCCTGTCTATTTCCAGGCTCCTTTTTATAGGCATCCAATATTATTGATGCTGGGTTATCAACCACTCACAACTCCGAACCATGGGAATATACCGCTGATTTTAAATAAACTAACAAAATTAAATAACTAATGACCCAAGACTTGAATGTATTTTTGTCACTTCAATGGTGTGCATTTTAAGAGGCGGCTTTAGAGGCTGGCTCAGTCTCTAGCACCTGTGACTCTTGATCTCAGGGTTGTGAGTTCAACCCCCACACTGGGTATGGAGCCTACTTAAAAAAGTGTAGGGGGAACCTTTTAAGAAAGGGCATTGTAAAGGCGCCTGGGTGGCTCAGTCGGTTAAGCATCCAACTTCAGCTCAGGTCATAGTCACACAGTTCACGAGTTTGAGCCCTGCATCTGGCTCTGTGCTAACAGCGTGGAGCCTGCTTCAGATCCTCTGTCTCTCTCTCCTTCTGTTCCTCCCCTGCTCATGTTCTCTCTCTCTCTCTCCCTCAAAATAAATAAACATTTTTTAAAAGAAAAAAACCCAACATTATAAAAAAAAGAAAAGGGCAATGTATAACCTAATAGAATCAATTAACAATGGCGAAATTTCAGGTAAGGGTCTAATGCAATGGACTCAATGTTTACGTCCCCCTCTGATTTCATATGTTGAGATCCTAACACTCAATGTGAGGGTATTAGGGGGTGGGGCCTCTGGGAGGTGACCAGATCACCAAGGTGGAGACCCCATGAGTGGGGTCAGTGCCCTCATAAAAGGGACCCCAGAGGGCTCCCTTGTTCCTCCCTGTCTGCGAGGACACAGCGAGGAGACGCCATCTGTGAGCCAGCAAGGGGTTCCTGCCAGACACCGAATATGCCAGCACCTTGATCTCCCAGCCTCTAGAGCTGCGAGAAAGATGTTCCTTGTTTACACCACCCAATCTGTGGTATCTTTGTTATCATGGCCCAAAGACACAAAGGTATCTAAAGATTTACTGAGCGCCTACCCTGTGCCAGATCGCATGCGTGATACGAGAATATACAGGTGTCTGCTCTCAGAGAACTCGCAGACAACTTCGGGCAGCAGCTAAGTAAGCAGACTGTTCCACAGCGGAATGGTAAGGGTTAACACGATGCTGGGAAAACATTCCCTGGACGCCTCACCTCTGGAAGAGGGCGATGGCCACCCAGAGAGGCTTCCTCCAGCCCCGCACATTATGTCGAGCCCTGGCACGCACAGGGTGTTGGCTCCGTAGATACTAATTATGCAACAAAACAAGCTGATGTGAGACCTGGGTGTCCGGGGGCTGCTGGTCGGCCTCCTTTGCTGCCGCCCCTCCAGCTCTCTGAAGGGCACCCCGTCGGGCTGGGCAGTGTCTTCCTCGGCCTCAGAGGGGCTGCCAATCGGCTAGCTCTGTTTACTTGGCTGTCGTCCCCCTCCCAGTCATTAATGTCCTATTGTCAGGGCTGGAGGCTTTTGACTACCAGCAATTAGTCAGAGAGTTCTGCATAGGACAAACAAACAGGGAATTGGGTCAGAGCCAAACTCAGGCACGGGGCGTATGACTTTGAAGGCTTGAAGGGAGAAGGACTGAGCCCTGGGCCTGGCTGCAGCTGCCCTAAAACAACTACAAGGGAAGCGGAGAAGGTGGAAACATGGGCCAGCAACCCCCTGATTATATTGATCAAAGTTAACGAGTTATGATGAAAAGGCACCTCCATGGGCCGGGAGGACCCAGTATGGATCCAACTGACAGCAGTTTTCACGTCCAAGAACAAATCCCACACATGAAAAACAGCATACGTGAATATTGCCAAGCAAAGGGAATAAATGGAGATGTAGGCAGGTCGGCAAAGGCTTAAGAGATGAACAGGAGGAAACACTCACGGAATTGGATAGAAGCTAAGGGTGTGTAAGTGGGGGGGAGGGGCGGGGATGGTGGGGGGTGGGGGGGTGTGTTCACACATCGTGGCCTAGTCAGGGCAGAATTCCCCATTAGGGGACGCTTGGGTGGCACAGTCAGTTGAGCATCTGACTCTTGATTTTGGCTCAGGTCATGATCCCAAGAGTTGTGGGATCAAGCGCCATATCAGTCTCTGCACTCGGCATGGAGCCTGCTTGGGATTCTCTCCCTCTCTCTCTCTCTCTCTCTCTGTCTCTCTGCCCCTCTCCTCCACTTGTACTCTCTCTCTCTCTAAAGTAAAAAAAAAATTTTAATTTAAAAACAAAAAGAAAAAGAAAAAATTCCCCATTAGGCACAGTGCTCACAATACCTACAGCCCATGATATTTTTAAGTATCATGTTTTAATTTTACTCCATGGTCACCTCTGTGACTCAGCTGGTTAAGCGTCTGACTTTGGCTCAGGTCATGATCTCATGGTTCATGAGTTCAAGCCCTGCTTTAGGCTCTCTGCTGTCAGCACAGAACCTGAAGTGGATTGTCTGTCTCTCTCTCTTTCCCTCCCTCCCCCACTGGTGCACGTGCACTCTCTCTCTCTCTCAAAAATAAATATTTTTTAAATTAAAAAAAATTAATAATTTTACTTTAAAATCAGAAGAAAGAAATGAATATGACAATAATTATTCCAGTTTGCATTTTATTCACCTTTATGCCACCAGAGCTGCAAAATATTTTATATTTTTTTTTAATTTTTAATGTTTATTTCTTTATTTTGAAGGAGAGAGAGGGAGAGCCCAAGCAGGGGAGAGAGAGAATCCCAAGCAAGCTCCATGCTATCAGTGTGGAGCCCTACTCAGGGCTCGATCTCATGAACTGGGAGATCATGAGCTGAACTGAGACCAAGAGTCAAATGCTTAACCAACTGAGACACCCAGGTGCCCCCAATTTTATATTTTTTTATGGAGGAAAGGGCCTGTGACAGCAAAAGTGCCTAGAGCCCATAAAACCACAGACGGCCATGGCCCCCCAACCCCATCTATAACAGCACACGTGCTGGCACTAAATAAATTGCTGAATGGATGAATGAACTGTCAGTGGTCCCCCTGACTGGAACGTGGGACAAGTATTAGATGGACACGAGCCGCAACTGTGGACGATCTTGACTTTTGGTTAAAGACCTTGGTGAGGTGAGAGGTGAGTGAGAGGTGAGTGTCACTCAGAATGGAGTTTGGAAAAGCCCCCTCTGGCTGTTCTAGAAGAAGGTAGAGGCTGGAGGCAAGGCAACCGCTGCGGTAGAAGCAAGGAAGACACTCAAGGAGCAGGAGGCCCTTCCGGTTGGACAGCACTCCTGGCCAGCGTTTCCCATAGCATGGCCACCAAAACCTCCGCCAGCACTTGGACACTCAGGGGCAGCAAGTTCCTGCGGCATCAGACAGACTCGGGTCATATGGTTAGGAAATCCCTCCCTTCTCGTTCATCTCCCAGTGCTGGCCCATGACAGCACAGAAAAAGCCTGTTTGGTGGTAGTCTGTCTGTAGACCCCTCTCTAATCCTGGCTAACATCCCTTTGTGACAGTAAGAACAGGACCAATATCTTCAGGGCCAAGTGTATCCTACTATTTGATAACCTTATTTTTGTATCCATTGTATTTATTTGCAAAGCTGTCTTCCGACAGCAAGCAATCTGGGATTTCCCATTCATCATAGGGATGTCAAGTCTCTTGTTGAAAGAATTGTCTAAGTAAATACAAAAGCAAGTTGATTAAAAGCTGTCTGTGCTGACAGCTCAGAGCCTGGAGCCTGCTTCAGGTTCTGTGTCTCCCTTTCTCTCTCTGCCCCTCCCCCACTCATGCTCTGTCTCTGTCTCAAAAATAAATAAAACCATTAAAAAATAAAAATTAAAATTAAATAAATTATGGAAAGTAAAAAAAAAAAAGAACTGTGAAGCCACCTGGGTGGCTCTTGATTTCTCAGGTCATGATCTCAAGGTTCATGACTATGAGCCCCACATCAGGCTCCACACTTATTGTGCAGAGCCTGCCTGGGATTCTCTCTCTCTCCCCCTCTCTAACTCCCTCCCATGTTCTCTCCCTCTCTCAAAATAAGTAAACTAACTTAAAGAAAAAGAAAAGGAAGTGTGAAGGGTCAGAGATTTTAGCCCTCTTACATGCTAACAAGTTAGCCAACCACAATTTAATGGATGTTGGTAAAAGACACGATACTCCTGGGTGAGAGAAAAAGAACAATTGTTACTCTCGGGAGTAGCCAGAGTATTAACATTTTTGATACCAGTGTGCCCAATCCAAATTCCCACAGGGCAATACAAAGAGGGTCAAATAACAGCTGTACCCATAGTAGATAATATAGGGAGGGCTCTTGAACTTGGGGAACCTAAATCTTTTATAACAAGCAGTAAGCAAGCTGGCCTTTTGTTCCAGAGAGAGCACCATTATCTTAGTTACATTAGACAGTAAGCACGCCTGCCTTTTGACCTGAAGTCAACACCTCTATCTCCCAGAGCTGTTCACTACACAAACATCCCTGAAAAGTCCAGAATAAAAAGCAGTTAGTTCCTTGCTTCATATGGTGTAAACAAGAGGCAAATGGAGAACTGTCTTGCGATAGCCAGCAGCTGATACTTTACCATAGTTTGAACTGCCTTTCAAGGATGGCCCCATGAGCACATTGGAGAGTTTATAGCCAGGTACACATAGTTAACACTTACTGAAAATTTCCTGGGTCTTATGGGTGTGTTGTTTCCCTGCAATAGCTCTTTCGGGTAGATAGCATCCCCACGTTACAGATGAAGAAGCAAATGCTCGACTAAGCTGACTACATTGTCTGTGATCACCCAGTGAACAGTAGGGAGACTGGATGTGAACCCTGGTTGGTCTGACTTCATCCATCGGAACACCCATTACCCAAATAAAGTTAGACAGCCAGGAATACTTGTACTTGCTTTTCACCCACTATACAATCTTGCACTGCATCTGCAAAGATGAGACTGGTCCAGAGAAAGCCTTTGCCCCATGCCAGCTGAGCCCTGGGCCAGCCCAGGTGGTGAGCTAGGGGTGTGCAGCACCTCCTTGTGGACCTGGCTCCATGCAGGTCAAGGTTCCAGCAGAGCCACACTACTATTAGGACCCTTGCAGCCAGGATGGCTCTTCATTGACTCAGGAGCAAGGAAAAGACTCAGGTGGGAACAGGGCACTAGGGTCAGGATTGGGGGGGCAGGCACACAAGCCGGGGTGCATGACTGCCTAGTGTCATAAATAAATGAGGCTGCCTCACTGAGCTAGAAAAATGCTTAAAGGAGGGAAGGAGGAAGATTAGTGATGATGATACTTCACTCAATCACTACATACTAATTATGGTTGCTTGTTACCCTAATATCCATTTCTTTCCCTGGCAACATCAGCTCCACTTAACAGATGAAAATGTTGCTGCCCTGAAACAGACAGACCTGAGGTGATAGGGCAAGGTGGTGATAGAATGAGGGGTGGAAACCAGGTCTCCCACCTCCCAACCTCGAGCTCTAACTTGCGACACTATCTGCCTGAGCTACACTACCTGTCAGAGAGAGCCCCGAGAACAAATCACTGGTGGCAGGAAGCAACATCTACAAATCAAGAATAACAGTTTATATGGGATGCAACACCATCATTTCATCTCTCAGATGATCAATGCATCATCCCTTTTGGGTCCTGCTCGGCCCCACGGTGACTTCTGCAGCCTGTGCTGATTAAACTCAGGATTCACTAGCACACAGGCAAGAATCTGTATCTTCCAAGAAATATTAGGATCATAAACTATCACCAGGGAGCTGAATACCACGGCTCCACCAAGCTTGGGGCCTCCTTCCTGCCACCTAAACCCAGCAGAGCAAGGGTTCTGCCACCTAAACCCAGTGGAGCACTTAACGTGACCACCACCTGTAAACAGAATTCCCTTGAAGGCTCCACTTGGAGAGCACTATCCCGCACTATCTCTATTAGGCCCACTCCAGCCAGCGTTGCCTACTTGCAGTAAAGAGACACATCACCATCTCCTTTGTTATGTGTTAGACGGTATGGATAAGCTACATTTAGGGGCCAGGTTGCACCTTAAAACTAAACTAACCCTTCGTATGCAGCAATCGGCTTATCTATTCAAGTTCTCACTCTACAAGAGCTGTGCTGGCCCTGACTGCCCAAGGGGCCCGTGGTCACATCTCCCCATGGCACAGTCACCCCAGAGCACAGATCACAGATTGGAAGGTGGGATGCCCCACAGTATTTTAAATTCCCTCCTTCCTTTTCTCCCTCCCTCTCCTCCTTGAGTGAGTATAGCTGAATTTACAGATGTTATTTGCATCTAGGATGTGACTTCACATTACTCAACAGAGTGCAGTCTTTGGAGTGGTCACCTCTGGGTTCAAATCCCAACTCTTCCACCTCCTAGCTGTGAAGCCTCAGAAAGGTGACCTTGCTCTGCTCTAAGCCTTAATTGCCTCATCTGTTAAGTGGGAACAACACTCGGGAATAATCTGTTAAGTGGGAATGATACAGGTTCCTAGGAAGGTTAAAAATCATTTATGCGTTATCAAGTCCTTAGTGAGGGAAGGGCATTATGGCATAGCAAACTCTGTCCCACGGGCCAAATCCAGCCTGCAGCCCATTTTTATCGGAACATGGCCACATCCGTTTGTTTATACATTGTCTATGGCTACTTTCCTGCCACAATGGCAAGAAATGAGTAGTTGCAACACAAAAATGCATGGCCCACAAAGACTAAAAGCTTTACCATCTGGCTCTTTGAAGAAAAAGTCTGCTGACACCAGGCATAGCTCATTGCAATAATAATAACATTAAATTAATTGAACAAAGAGGCCTGGACTAAGTTGGTTCTAATACCTTGGCACCCTACATAAGCAACCCAAAACCTAAGCCAGGCAGTCAGAATCCACCTGCTCAGCTGGATACCTAACCTGACCTAAAGGTCCCTTGTTATTCCAAATAAGGAAGGTCACGCTGCGTTAACCAATCAGGGTTTCCCTAGGATGACTTCCTTCCTCCTGCTTACCTTGGCTATGAAAGCCTGTTGCTCTGTGCTGCTCTTCAGAGCTCCTTTCTATTTTCCAGAATGGATGCTTCCCGATTTGCTAAGTAAAAGTCAACCGGATTCAAAAATTAAGTGTCTGTGGGATTTTAACAATAATAATTTTTTTAAATATTTATTTACTTTTGACGGAGGTGGGGCAGAGAGAAGGGGACACAGAGGATCCAGAGCAGGCTCTGCACTGACAGCAGAGAGCCCGATGCGGGGCTCGAACTCAAGAACCGCAAGATCACCACCTGAGCGGACTTAGAGATCACACATGACACTTAACCGACTGAGCCACCCAAGCACCCCGACAATAATTTGTTTTAATGTTTTCAAGTCCAAAAGAATGTAAAGACCTTTTCTAGAAGGTCTAGTTGCTTTTGTAGGGGTTCAGAATATGTCCCCCAAAATACACCACTTTGCCATACTGATTATTCTGATTAAAGGTACTTCAGAAATAGCCAGAAAAACACTCTGAGCCTCCTATGTCCCCCTGAAAGCAGGACATAAACCACCCAAGTGAAAGGTACCCTCCCTGTCCCAGGCGGGGAGAAGGCATCTTTACTGATGAGGAAGCATAAGGCAAGCTGAGGGCAAAGTGCAAGCTAGCAAACCCTGCCCCCCAGGTGGGAGATGTGGGATGTTCCTCACGTACTCCTGGCTGCCCAGGAACAAAGGAGAGGACAGAAAATGATTAAACTCATACAGTCTCCATGGGTCTACCAATATCTTAGTAATTTTACAAAAAAAGAACAATCTGATGAATAGCCTAAAGTCTAGGAACTCCCTATGGTCTTAATGTTAATACTTTGCTAGAGGGAAAACAACCTCAGCTTGACAAAAGCTAGGCTTCCAGTAACCTAGAGTCTTCTTTAGCATATGGAAATGCCTTTAAGTTCCTCTTGGGGCACCTGGGTGGCTCAGTCAGTTAAGCGTCCAACTTTGGCACAGGTCATGATCTCGCGGTTTGTGAGTTCGAGCCCCGCGTCAGGTTCTGTGCTGACAGCTCAGATTCTGTGCCTCACCCTTCTCTCTGCCCCTCCCCTTCTTATACTCTGTCTCTGTCTCTCAAAAATAAATAAATGTTAAAAAAAATTAAAAAAAAAAAAAAAAAAGAAACTTCCTCTTGGGGCACCTGAGTGGCTCAATCTGGTTAAGCACTGGACTTTGGCTTAGGTCACGATCTCACAGCTTGGGAGTTCAAGCCCAGCATCAGGCTCTGTGCTGACAGCTCAGAGCCTGGAGACCTTTTCAGATTCTGTGTCTCCCTCTCTCCCTGCCCTTCCCCCACTTATGCTTTGTCTGTCTCTCTCTCTCTCTCTCTCTCTCTCTCTCAAAAATAAATAAATATTTTTTAAAAAGGAGAAGAAAAGAAACTTCCTCTTGACTTTCCCTCCCCCAGCTCCATAGTATGTAAGCAGTCACTCTTCCCAATCCCAGGGCAGCTCTTCCTGCCCACGGGTCCTGTCCTCATGCTTTAATAAAATCACCTTTTTGCACCAAAGACATCTTCAAGAATTCTTTCTTGGCCGTCGGCTTTGAACCCCCAACATTATCCCCAAAACCTCATCATTATCACCAGAGACAGAGAATTTAGGGCCAAGAAAACTGTATAAGAGAAACAAAACTTGTTACTTCTTCACCATTGTACCACCCCTAGCCCGAACCCCTTTGTCTTGTCAATTCTTCACAAATTGTGTCTTTGCCTAAAAGCTATAAAAGCTTCCTGCTTTGGTCATTTCTTTGAGTCTTACATCTTTGTGGGGCTTCCGTTTCATTATAATGTAATTAAACTTCTTTTTCTCCTGTTAATCTGTCTTAATGATGGGGGAGGGGGTCTCAGACAAGAACCTAGAAAGGAACATTTTTTTTCCTCCCCTACACTTTCTCCAAATAGGGGAAAGTGAACGGAGCCCCTCCTCTGCCTCTTTCAGCTCTGTAAGCGAGGGGCTTCAAATCTTGCCTCTGTCACTCACTTGCTTGGAAATCTGGACCAAGATGTTCATTCTCTGTATGGCCTCCTTGCCTTAAAGTTACCTCAAGTCATCCCCCAGGCCCCCACCCTACCTGGCAGAGTCTTTCCAACAAGCACTCAACTCCCCAAACCCCTGGTCTTCGCTTGGGTCAGTTCTCAGTGTTTACATTGTGTCTGGCTTTGTAGAATAGACCTTCAAGAAGGCAACCTGGGACCCCTGGGGGCAGAGACTGGGGGATAAGAGTCTCATTCCCAGTTTAAGGTGGAGTTTCTACACACGGGTCAGACGTCCCAGGAAGCCAGGAGTGGTCTCTTCCCAACACCTGGGCTTTATCATACTACTAGTCCCATCTTTCTTTTCTCCTCCTGAGTCGCCTTGTGAAAGACCCCTGCTACCTGGGCTGGGGAGGGGCTGACTCAGGGGAAAAGGGAGGGGGCTGGGGAGGAAAAGGAGGGATGGAGCTTTCCACCTCAATCTGGGTCACACAACTCCTGGCACAGACAACAGAGGCCACCTTAACAGATTTGTACTTTGAGCCAGTCATGGCGCTAAGAGCCTTCACGGACTTGTCATCCCAGCTCCACTTTGAAACTGGCTCTGTTCTTATTCTTTTTCTTATGAATGAGGCCAAAGTGGTTAAATGACATGTGTCTGATCACAGAGCTGCAGTGTCAGACCCAGTCCTCAAAACCAGGATGCCTGAGGCCAAACCTATACTCCATCAAAGCGTTAAGTCTCGAAAACAAAAAAGTTTTTACATAATTCGCATTCAAACAGATATTATGCATGGGTCCAAGTCTTATTTGACTTATGTATGAGGGAAGCAAACTAATGACAAGACTACTGCACTGTGGGAAGTGGAAATGTTGGAAACACTTACAAAAAAAGAAAGAAAGTTAAGGTAGGATTGCTATTACCAAATTAGGACACAAAATCGGTTAATATCCTGTAGGGCAATGAAACTATAATTTGTGGGTTAATGATCCCTGTTAGACAGAAAAGAAACATCACCAACCCTTACTAATTTTACAGAACAGTAAGATGTCTGGGCACAAATCGACTGTGCACAGTGGCATTCCCTGAGGGTGTAAGCTAAGCTTTAGGAGGGCTCTTTAGATGTTCTGGCAGGCTGTGGTCATTTTTTTTTTTTTTTTGCCTTATTTCCAAGTTTTAGATGGATCACCTTAGCAACTCTTAACCTCCATATTATTGTTGCTGCTGTTGTGGATGGTAACCGGGCCCTGCTCCTTGGTCCTCTCAATAAATCTCCACTATCCCTATCCCGGGCATTTCCTGTGGTCCCATTTCTCTACTGTTCCCAAGTCTGGTCAGGACCAAGATGTGGAACTATCTCACCAGGCAATAATCAAGTCTGACACTTGGTCAGGAGCCGGGGACATGAACTTCCTTCCAGCTTTCAAGGATGTGACTCATAATGCAATCAGACAACAGGCAAACTTACGTACTGGGATCTTCACCCTTTCTGCTTTGGCCACTCCTGTATTTAAAATGACTTCTTCTCGCTGCCTGTCTCAATTAACCTCAGTTTCTGTTGGAAAGTCAAATGCCTCCAAGGAAAGTCATCGTGTTCAGAGGCAAATGAGCAGAAAATCTGCTACTGGCTAATTGGGAAATGTACCGTGAGCATAAAGTCTTCGGCTCAAAAGGGGCCCTCTGGTCTTGCCCTTGTTTTCTGGGGAGGAAACTAAAGATGAAATTAGGGGAGAAATGGCTCTGTTTCTCCCCTTGTTGAAGTTCACATTTTTTCCCTTAGAATTAACCTCCCAGAATAATTTTAACCATCACTCATGTGATATGAATTTAAAACATTCCTGAATCTAAAACTTAATCCTGATGTTGTGGGGGTCGTCAAACACAATGGCCAAGAAAGAATTCTTGAGACACTGTATGGTGCAATTCAGTAAGTTTCCTTAAGTAGCTCGGGGACAGGACCCATGGGCAGAGCCGCACCTTTGCTGTGTGAAGCTGGTGGTTATATGCTTAGTGCTCATGAGGGAGGGAACGTGCAGGGAATATTAGATCATAAATGTCTCCTTCAAATTTCTACTCATAAAACTACCTTGGCAAGATTTCTCTGGTGCTTATCATTCAGTGTGATTTTAACTATCAGTGACATACACAGGCAGTCCTGAGACCCTTTAAGAGGATAGCAACCAGCACTTACTTATTTGATCCTCATCGAAACTATGCATGCTATCAGTCAGCCTTCCACACTAAAGGTGGACATTTTCTGCTTCTACCCCTCATCACTGGTATTTCCTCTGATTCAGAAGATGGACCTTTGGACATGGTAACATGGTAACAACTTGTAATAATGTTCACAGTAAGAACAGACACTCGCCCATGAATAACAGAAACTCTACATTAAAATGGCTTATAAGAGCAAACATGAAAGTGTATTTCTCTTTCCCCCCAAAAGGCAAGCAGCTTTGGTGGTTCTGCTTTGAAAAGCTGTCAGGAGCCTGGGAGCCTTTAATTTTATTGCGTTTTCGTCTCTAAGGTGTTGTTCCTTGTTCCTGAGGCCCAAAGCCCACATTCCAATTGGCAGAAAGGAGAAAAATGACAAAAGGAAGATACACAGCTTACTTTATAAGGCATAACCTAGAAGCTATCCATAGCACTTCCTCTCACAACCTACTGGACAAAATGTAGTCACGTGGACATATCTTATCACAAAGGATCCTGGGAAATGTAGTTTTTATTCTGGGAAGCTTAACCAGCAACAACCTCGCAGACCTCTTAATAAAGAAGAGGGGGATGGCTTTTAGAGAACGGCAAGCAGTTTGTGCCATGGCTAGGTTGCTGAGTATTTGACAATTTCCAGACATGACTGATGATTTTATTGCTTTGCCAGGAGCTTCTTTAAGAGAAATTTATCCAAGACAAAGTTGTTAAATACTTGAAATTCTTTCCAGTGAATTATATAACAAATGAAAAAAGTGAGTTCTTTTTATGGATGTGTGTGTGTGTGTGTGTGTGTGTGTGTGTGTGTGTACATATATATTTATCTGCCCTGGAAATTTCTGAAAGGATACTCCAGAGGCTGTTAAAAATGGTTAACTTTGGAGAGTAGAACAGGCTGTGAAGAGGAGGGAGGCTTTACATTTCATTTTATTCCCTTCTATGCTGTTAAAGACACTTACCATGTATATGGGCTTTCTTTATAATAATGAGAACTAGTTAATGAAAGTAAGTGAGCTTCTGGCTTTGATTCAAAAGCATACAATTTAAAGTTGGGAAAAAAGGGATTCAGAGGAAACTCAACTCAAGATATACTATCAAATGGAGGGGGAGGGGGGAGCAGTTGATGATTCGTTTGACTACTATGATCCTGTTCGGGTTTTTAAATTAAATATAGGATATAAATATACATATGTAGATGTGAATATAGATAGACATCGCTACATTAAAAAAAAAAAGAGTAACGAATTGGAGGAGTACATATCAAGTCGTGAACTGTGCTTATCTCTGGAGATTAACCGTGTGGAGGAGTTTACTTCCTCTTTTATTTATTTTTGTAATGACTTTATTATTATATTGGCTCATATTTTAATAAGCATGAAAAAAAACCACCAGAGATAAAAATGGAAAGATTCCAAGGAGGCTTTTTTTAATTCCTTCCACAACAGCTCTAGCATTTAGGCTTTCATTAAATAATTTCAATAAAGAATTCATTCATTTGTTACAGAAAAAAAAGTATGAATTATGGCCCACGGGGCTCGGCCCTAGGAATACAAAGAGGAAATAAATCCAGAGGATTTCTGGAGGATAGTTCTGGAGCCCCAAGTAGTCAAACGAGGGTAAGGATAGAAGAGGAGGTGGGCCAGGAGGAGGAGAGTCAAGAGAAGAGCAGCGTCAGGGCGGATCATGCCTGTCTTTTCATGGTTGTATCCCAGTTCCTAGACTAGAAGCTGGCACATAATAGGTGCTCAGTAAATATTTGTTGAACAAACGAGTAGCAGAGGAGGAAGAGATGGCAAATTATTTGATCTGCCAGATGGAAGGGTCATTCTGCCAGCGGTAGAAGGAAGAACCAGGGATAGGATAAATGAAGGCAGCAGGGATGGTCAGTTGGTGGCAGGCGGGGGGTGGGGGGGGTGCAGGGAACACACAACTGGACGTCAGAGGAAAGGAACTGGAAGAGAGACAGGGTTAACCTCTAATTCTCAGGCTGCCCTTTCTTTTGTGACACCTTCCTCCTTGTGCCTTCCACTCACTGGTATTTTGCTACATAAATAACAGTGTTATGCTGGTATGGTGATTAGAAAATTAATGATAATTACAATCGCTTCCTTTGGTTCTCTTGCAATTAGTCTAGATAAGATATTTCATTGGGTATATACATTTTATTCAATTATAGTGAGCTAGCTTTGATGATGGAAAAATACAAAAGAGTTCACTGTTAATTATAACAGGATATTTACATAATTTCCAAGCAGTCCCAGATTTAGTTCATCCTTTTAGAGTGAACCTCAAAGGATGATTTTGAGTTTCCTTATATTTTTTTTTTTTACTTCAGCAATCTCTTTACAGCGAAACTGTGTTACCTTTATAGTAATACTTTGGAAAAAATTGACCAATAAAAGTAAAACAACTTTAGATTTTATTTCTTCTGTTCTAATCACTCCTAAAGTTTGGGGGGCATTGGGTATCACCTGCAAAGGGGAAAAAAAAAAGAATTTTCCAGGCTGCTAAAATGGAAAGTGACCACTTATCCCCTTCCCTGTACCAGAACATTTCCATTCACAACCATAAACCCAGAGGTTGTAAATCCTTTCTCTAATCTTTCAGTATGCCTGTAAATCTCTTTAAAGGTAAAAAAAAAAAAAAAAAGTCTCTTGACCATTTTACAACTCAGAAAAGTTTTTGGAAAGGTCTGGAATTCATCCCTTTTGAAATGTGAACTTCTGAGAAGGTAATGGTCCAGTCTCCCTGTCACCGTGGGTACTTTTCTCTCAGCTAGCAGGGAAGGAAAGAGAAGTTTTACTGCAAATTTTCAACCCACTCAGGCAAGGAAGCCCAGCGTCTTCACCATCTATCTAAATAAAAGAGAAACTCATCGATCCCTCAATAAAAAAATCGCACATAATCAATACCAGTGGAAATGGATGGGATTCTCCACTCGACATCTAGAGGTTGGATCTTTCTAGCAAACCAGACAAGCTGTGCCCATGAGATTTCCTAAATCTAAACTGGAAACCAGGACTCTCAAACGGTAGTCTCAGCTCTGCTGCTGATGAGAAGAGGGACTGCCTCTCAAAGGTCTTCAATTTCATCCCCCATAAAGGGGAAGTGGTAAATCCTTTCCACTTAAATTACCATGAGATTCATTCAGCCTGAGCTGGGTAGTGCATCTGGTATCTTTTCCTCCCACTTTAAGGAGACAGTGGATTAAATCCTCAACCGACATTAATATCCCACAAGCCTCTGCCAAGAATTTGATTAATGTCTGCCCCAAAGTGCTACAGACAACCAGTGCAAAAAGGGTAAGTTGGCATGCCCCACCAACTCTAATGAATCCTCTCCCTCCTTTGGGTAACGTCTTTTTGAGCACTGTGGGCAAATAAGGGATTTACGACAAATAAGATGACGGTTTTCCTGTCTTGTCCAAAACCCTAGATGGTAATTAATAGCCAAATGACTCAAAAAGAAAAAAAAATGAATGGGTGGTATCATCCAGGCGATGCCTACCAAGCCGGCACTTGGTGTTGAGTGGGCTGGTTAATGCTGTAATAAATATTCATCATGTTTCTGGGAAATTCAACCTAGGAGAAATACAAATTCAAACACACACACATACACACACACACACACACACAGTTTTTAATTTATCTCTTATCTCAGTTTAATGGTCTTCGCAAATAAAGAGCATAATTTGGCAAAATGAATAAATCCAATACAAAGGATGAGGTAAGATGTATCTTAACCAACCAGGTGCTCTGGAACAGGGACCAGACCAGGCCTCGGATGTCACTGGACAGTGATATTTGGAATAATATCAAAGAAACCGCAGGTCTATAAGATTCAGAGTTCATTAGGAGTGCCTGAGTGGTTCAGTTGGCTGAGCGCCCAACTTCAGCTCAGGCCATGATCTTGCGGTTCATGAGTTCGAGCTCCACGTTGGGCTTGCTGCTGTCACCCTGTCAGATCAGAGCCCGCTTCCGATCCTCTGTCCCCTCTCTCTGCACCGCTCCCCCAAGTTGTGCTCTCTTTCTCAAAAAATAAAACATTGTTTAAAATTTTTAAAAAAAGATTCAGAGTTACTTAGCTTTGGTGAACGTTCATACAGTCAGCAAATATTTATTGAGCAGGGATCACTGCAAGATATGACGGTTAGTGCTGGAGCAAAGCCACACATGATCCCTGTCTTCAAGGAGCTCACTGTCAGATAAGGGAGACGGGCATTTATCAGACACCCAGACACATGTTTCATCTCCCATATACAGAATGAAAGGGTCTCAAGTAGGTGGTTTAAACCCAAGGAGAGAGCAGAGGAGTCTCTCCTGACGAAATGATGCTTAAGAAGGGTGAGAGCCGAAAGCAGAGAGGAAGCAAGAGGCCAGTGCCAAAGTCGTGGCCAGAGGGAGAGGGGCAAGTACACAGGACAGAAGGAGCTCATGCGTGGGCAGAGCAAAAAGAGCTGGAAGGAGGACAAGGACAGCTGATTTGCATGTTAAAAGAACTCTCAAAGGAGCTACCAAGCCCTGAAAAGACACAGAAGAACCTTAAATGCATATTACCAAGGGAAAGTAGCCAGTTTGACCAGACTGAGGGGGAAGGGAGGGATGAGGAGATGGAGCACACAAGATTTTCCAGGCAGTGAAACTATTCTGTGTGACCCCATAATGGTAGAGACATGTCACTATGCATTTGTCCAAACCCAGAGAACATACGACACCAAGAGTGAGGCCTAATGCAAACTATGGACTTTGGGGGATAATGACATGTCCATGCTGGTGTCAGAGGACAAGAATTCTTGCCCTCTCACAGGTCCTTCTAGCTGGACTAAGAATCAAACTGACATGAGATGGATTAACAGGAGAAAATAAAATTCAATAGGACACATACGGGGAATCCACACAGACATGGAAATTCCAAAGACAGGCAGGCAACATGAGGTATAGGCGTCATCGTGAACTGAGGAGAAAGGGGCAGGGGCTCTGGGATTTCAGAGGAAGGGAATGCACTTCCCAGGGAGATAAGAAGAGTGGATGTTCAGTAATGAGATGTGTGTCCTGCCATACAGATGGTCACTCAGATAAAATTTATCTCTGGTAATAACCCTCATTCTGGGAAAGACTCCCAATCTAGATTCTTCTAGGTAATTAAGAGAGAGGCAAAAGTTTCTCAAGTCTGTATAGGGTCTTGATTGCCTCCAGATCAAAATAATCTGCACACCAAAGTGGTAGCTGGGGGCAGGGGGCTGTCCTGAACTCCATCATAGGTTCATCAGTTATAAAAATGTGCCATTCTGATAGGGACGTTGATAACTCAGGAGGCTGTGTATGTATGGGGACAGGAAGCAATCAGGAAATATCTCTATCTTCTGCTCAATTTTGCTGTGACCTACAACTGCTCTTAAAAAAATAAGGTCTATTTTTTAAAAATGCATCTCTAGCTTCATAATCAAGAATGGGACCAGTGGGAAATGTATGCAAAATCAAAGTTAGAAGGGTGTCTATAACAATCCAGGCAAGAGACGGCCAGGTCTTAGACCAGAAAGGTGGCAATGAAGACGGACAGAAGACAAGTGATTAAAGGAGATATTTAGGAGAGGAAATCAATGGGACCGGGTGATGACTGGATGCAGAAGTTGGGGAGAAGCAGGGGGGCATCCGCAATGATGTGCTGGGACCTGATTCGAACTGTCTCATGTGAGCCAATGGTTACATTTCTGGAAATGTTGCAAGCTGATCGTTAAACAGCCACTATTAGAACTTATAAAATGGCACAAATTATAGGTCATATTAAAAGAGAAAGATAATCACCTTCTAGTTACTTCAGCACATTTTACTATTATGTACACCCTCGAGATTAGTTATGCCCGCAATAGCTACAGTATCTATGTGGCGGGAATGCTGTATCACGGGTAGCTACTGCAAATTTCTTCCCAATTCCGAGTTCCATGACACCATGTTGGTAGCTTGAAACTGGCCGTGGTAGAAATATTTATGCCACAAAAGTTGGCAAAGAACACACATCGAGGCTTTCTTTTCCCGAAAGAGCAAGTTGTTGAACGTTTACTTGAAAACCACTGGTCAGGGAATAAAACAGTAACAAGGTTTTCTGCAAATCCTCAAGACAGGAAAATCATTATAAGGGTCTCTGTACTAGAAACAAGTTATTATTACGCATCATGATTATTCTACCACCAAACATTTACCAAGCCCTTGCCAAGTGCCAACGTTGTGTTCACTGCTCAACACGGGAGTCTTCTAATCCTCACAGTAATCCTACGAGATCGGCGCTCTCGGTATCTCTGCTTTGCAGATGAGAAAACCGGGGTTCGAACATGTTAAGTGACGTGCCAGAGGCAACATGGTAAGGAAGGGGCAGAGCCAGGACCGCTGCCCAAGCCGATGTGCCTGGAGTCCTACTCATTCATTCTCTTAAGGGATTAGAACCAAATTCCAGGGGCGCCTGGGTGGCGCAGTCGGTTAAGCGTCCGACTTCAGCCAGGTCACGATCTCGCGGTCCGTGAGTTCGAGCCCCGCGTCAGGCTCTGGGCTGATGGCTCGGAGCCTGGAGCCTGTTTCCGATTCTGTGTCTCCCTCTCTCTCTGCCCCTCCCCCATTCATGCTCTGTCTCTCTCTGTCCCAAAAATAAATAAACATTGAAAAAAAAAATTAAAAAAAAAAAAAAAAGAACCAAATTCCATTCTGAGACATCTTGAAAATGGATCCAGCGTCTCTTAATTCAGAGATCAGGTGAGCTCTAGAATCATCTACTTCCCTCCCCATCTATGTCTCTCTTCCTCTCTCCACTCCTTCCCCATCTCCCTCCATTTCTGTCTCTCTCTGCCTCTCCGCCTACAAAACGGCTCACAGTTTCCTCACAGAGTAACTAAGAAATAAATGCTGGGGTGCCTGGGTGGCTCAGTCGGTTGAGTGCCTGATTCTTGATTTTGGCTCAGGGCATGATCCCAGGGTTGTAGGATCAAGCCTTGAATGGGGCTCCACGCTGGGTGTGGAGTCTGCTTAAGATTCTCTCTTTCTCTCTCTCTCCCTCCCTCTTTCTCACTCTCTCTCTCCCCCTCTGCCCCTCTCCCCTGCTCACACTCTGTCTCTCTCAAATTAAAAAAAATTGTTTAATTTAAAAAAGATTTAAAAAAGAAATTAATGCAGACTGTCATTTTATTCAATTAATAATAAATATTACAGTTATAAATTATCAAGGCAAACAACACTGAAAACAACTAAACATCACAGAGGGCCAAACTTACTTCTGCTTAAAAATTGACAAATGAGGGGCACCTGGGTGGCTCAGTCGGCTGGGCGTCTGACTTCAGCCCTTGGGTCATGATCTCACAGTCCGTGAGTTTGAGCCCCACGTCAGGCTCTGTGCTAACAGCTCAGAGCCTGGAGCCTGCTTCTGATTCTGTGTCTCCTCTCTCTCTCTCTCTCTCTCTCTGCCCCTCCCCTTCTTGTGCTCACTCTCTCTCTCTTTCTCTCTCTCTAAAATAAATAAACATTAAAAAAAAACCTGACAAATGAACCACATTTTTTCCATGAAATGTGTATCTTTGCTAAATTTATCCCAGGAAAACAGGACTTGGCAGAAATAGTGGTCTCAAAATGAAATCAATAGTAAGTTGTAAGCAGTATATGCAACATGGGGGGAAATAGATTAAATAAAATGCATTACAAAACTTAAGTGGAAAAGAATCGATTCCCATGCTACTAATTTCAGCAAAATTAACAAATTAAAAGATTAAAAAAAAATTAAGACAAGCTTAATTGACACATGTAGATCACTGATCACAGATTTAAACTGGTTTAATAGAATTCACTTTGGATAATGCTTTCCCACTCACTGGCAATTCATCTGTGTGGATATCGTTCTAATAAAAACATCTGTATTCAAAATATCCTTTGCCTCACACTGGTATGTGAGAGAGGGTACAAACATGTTCCGTCTCCTGGGGCCAGTTCTACCCTGAACATCCTTGTTTGTTTTAGTTTCTTTCCTCCCAAAGCGTCCTGACCAACCCAGAAAACAATGAAGACCTTTGGGTTTCCTGTAAAGGGATGTTTCCACAGTCAACACTGAGGAGGAGTGACAAACCATCCTGAGGTCTTGGGAATTAACTCTGGTCCAAAGCACTTCTGAAAGTTGAAGATGAATAAAGATGTTGCCGCCATTTACAGCACCTGGCATATAGCAGCTGTTCAAAAACAGGAGCTGGATAGATGGGTGGATGGGCAAATGTATAGATTTACTGGGAGAACAACAACCCCTTAAGCACCCATTTTCTGTCTTGTCTTCTTGGTTTACAGTATAGTTACAAAAGCTAAGTATGGAGGTACCTCGATCACCCAATCTAGCCAATAAAGTAGCGGTCCTAGAGACAGTAATGATCAAGTTAGCTAAAACGTCAAGGCTGCTGACACACCAGACACCAAGAGAGTTTGAGGAAAAGTGGATTACTCACACGAGGACATCTGGGGAGAGCAGGGTAGGCACAGGCAGGTCCGGACTGGCCAGAGGGAGGCAGAGAGAGCAGGTGTGGCCTTTGAGGAGGCAAGGGGTGAGGCTGGCGGAAAGTTCCTACGCACAGGCTAGAGACTGGTGAAGTCGGAATTTCCTACCAGCACCAAAACAGGACCAGCATGGGGCCAAAGGAGAGAGGGAGGGCGAGGTCAAAAGAACACCACCAAGAACCGCAGCTGGGACTCTGTACTATAACCAGGGCCCAAGGGTACAAGAGCACCTGGAGTCCCAAACACACCAGGCTCGGCCACCCACTCCTGACAAAATTCAAAGGCAGAGAGATGAGCGGAGGTGAAAACAAGGGGTTTATTGCAGGGAGGCTACCACTGGGAAGGCAGTGGACTAGCATCTCCCAAGTGCGGACAGTACGTCTAGGTTTATGTGAGGACAATGTGGGACAAAGGCTGGTGCGTACATGCAGGTGGGCAGTGCAGGTGGCCTTGGGGTCAATTCATCAGCATCTTGCTGGTGTCAGGGGGCAGGTGTCACCGCGACCAGGTAGTTTTAGCTCCTGTCCTGAATGTTTGCCCACCAGTCTTTTGCTTGAGTTCAGAGATAAGCTGTAAAGAAGAACTTAATCAATTAGAAAGTACAGACGGAGGTCAGAGTGGAGGCAGCGGAAGTCCTCTCTCATTTTTACAATAACATATGCCCTAACCTACCACACTGGCTATCATGAAGATAAAAGGAGAGAAAGTAGGTAGCTTCGACTTTTTTAAGAAATTTTTTTTTCAGTTTATTCATTTTTGACAGACGGAGACAGAACTGGAGTGGAGGAATGGTAGAGAGAGAGAGAGAGAGAGAGAGAGGGAGACACAGAATCCAAAGCAGGCTCCAGGCTCCAAGCTGCCAGAGCAGAGCCCAATGCGGGGCTCGAACTCACGAACCTCAAGATCATGACCTGAGCCGAAATTGGATGCTCAACAGACTGACTCAGCCACCCAGGTGCCCCAAAAGGTTTTTAAAATTTTTGTTGTTGTTGTTGAGAGAGCGAGTCTGAGTGGGGGAGGGGCAGAGAGTGAGGGAGACAGAGGATCCAGAGCAGGCTCCGTACTGGCAGCAGAGAGAACCATGCAGGGCTTAAACTCAGGAACCGTGAGATTATGACCCGAGCCGAGGTCAGACACTCAACCGACTGAGGCACCCAGGCGCCCTGAAAATATTTTTTATTTCGTATTTGCGTGTGACTTTATCATTACCAAGAATGCCACAGATTAAGGGTCACCGATTTTTTCTGTAAAGGGCCAGATGGTAAATTTGTTAGGTTTTGTGAGCCACTCAGTCTCTGTCACAACTATTTAGCTCTCTTCCTGTAGTCCAAAAGCCACCTTGGATAATACCCAACACATGGGTGTGGCTGTGCTCCCCTTAACTAGGATGCATCAGGGAGTTCTCAAATAAGAGAGCTGAGTGTTATGGCAGAAGGGAGAAGGGGAGGGGGAAAAAGCAGAGAAGGGATGTGTTTTGCAGACCCAAGAAACCAACAGTTCCAGCCAAGAAGATGCCCACCTAGGTGTCTCGCCTGAGAGCCTCTTAGGTGAGCCAGTTTGAGCCAGCCTGGAACTAAGGACCCACGCAGAAGCCCCCCTGAGCTGACCCGAAGTGACCTTTAGCTCATCGCAATACTGAGATCTCCTATGGGCAGTCTTCTGCCATTTTTTGAACACACAATGCGTGCACTAGCATGTTGACATGCTAGGCGTGTGCCATTAACCAACGGTGCCTCTCCAAGCTCCCTGCCCCCAACCCCTAACGCACTGAAGAAGGGATTCCTGTAACCCTACGGGGAGACAGTATTTTGAGAGCTATCGCTCTGTCTGCTTACTTGTCAAGTAATGAAAGCTCTTGGCTTTCAACACTTCCTTGGATTGTGTTCCATTTGACATATGTGAGGCGGCGAACCTCCTGAGTTCAGTTACGTTCCTGTAAAACTGAAGGGGTTCAGAACAAGTCTCCCCAAAATGTGCCACTGTGGCATGTGGACTATTTTGAGATGAAGGCGACCAAGACCCAGCAGTTTCTAGAAAAACTTTTACCTCGGGCTGCCTACAAGAATTTAGATAGAGGTCCTGGTCCAGAAAGAGAACTGTCACCAGAGACAACTACCAAAAATATGGACCAGGTGTGGTAAATGGGGGGGGGGGGGGGGGGCTCAGCAGGGCCCGGAGATCAAAGGCCTCTCTGTGCCCCACTGCTTCTATATGGCCCAGCAAACATCTGTTTACCAAACATTTACTCTTCCTCACCTTCCTGTGAGTTGTCTCTCTCTCCTTTAAAGTCCCAGACCCTGACCCCTTCTGCTCAACTCTGGATGGCATAAAAGCCTCAAATGCCTGATCATCTGTCTAGTCTTAAGGAACCCCAGAATTAAATTTGCTTTTCTCCTGTTAATTTGTCATATGTTAATTTGATTATTTGAACAAAGAATCAAGAAGGGTAGAGAAAAATTTGTTTCCTCCCCAACAAAATTTGATTGGTGGACACCGAAATCTGAATGCCACATAATTTTCACGTCTTGAAATGGTATTCTTTTATTTTTTCAACCCTTAAAAAATGTAAGAAACATTCCTGGCTCCTAGGCCATACAAAAACAGGTAGCGTTGTTGAAATCAACAACACAAGAAACAGGTGCTGGTGAGGATGTAGAGAAAAAGGAACCCTCGGGCACTGCTGGTGAGAATGCAAGCTGGTGCAGCCACTGTGGAAAACAGTACGGAGGTTCCTCAAAACGTTCAAAAGAGAACTACCTTACAATCCAGCAATTGCACTACTGGGTGCAATCCAAAGGACACAAGAACACTAAGTCAAAGGGATATACACACCCCTATATGTATAGCCACATTATTTACAATAGCCAAGGTATAGAGGCAGCCCAAGTGCCCACTGACGGATGAATGGATAAAGAAGATGTAGGTGTATATACATGTGTGTGTGTGTGTGTAATGGGATATTATCCAGTCACAAAAAAGAATGAAATCTTGTCATCTGCAATACCATGGATGGAGCCAGAGAGTATAATGCTAACCAAAATAAGTCAGTCAGGAAGAGACAAGTGCCATATGATTTCACTCATATGTGGAATTTAAGAAACCAAACAAAGAAGCAAAAGGGGGAAAAGAGAGAGAGAGAGACAAACCAAAAAACAGATTCTTAGAGACGACAAATACGGTTACCAGAGGGGAAGTGGGGGGAAGGATGGCGGAAGTAGGTGATGGGGACTAAGGAGTGCACCTGTTGTGATGAGCACAGGGTGATGTATGGAAGTGTTGAATCACTTTACTGTATATCTGAAACCAATATCACTGTGTATGTTAACTACCTGAAATTAAAACAAATAAAAAAATAAATAGATGAATGATAAAAGCCAAGGGTACAGCTGGTTTCAAATTAAAAAAAAAAGCTCTGTAATTAAAAATATATATATTCTCTCCCCCTCTGCAATTTCCATTGATGGAGTATATTTCCCAGCTCCTTCGATGCTTCCTTTGGACAATGAGATGTCAGCAAACATGATGGATGTAAACAAAAATAGGGAACTGTGATTTATAATAAGAAATACATATTTTGGTCTTCATCCCCATTTCTGGCACAGAGTTCCTAAAACCCTTGGAATTTCCTAAGTGATTAGAGAAACGAAGCCTTCTTTTGTTATTCATAACAAGTCCCTTTCAACCACACCGGAGTTTATGGAAATGAGGTGGCTTTCAGAAAGCCTCCAAGGAAGGGAGCCGGTTGCCAGGGGGATCAAGCAGATTATAAAGTTAGAACTTTCAGCCCCAACCCCACAACCTCCAAAGAGGGGGAGGGTGAACCAACGGCACGGTGGGATGGTGGGTGGAACTGCAGAGGCCAAGGGCAGGCCACTCCAAGATGAGTCACCTTGGCATGCGGACTGTTTTGACCTGAAAGCAATCAAGACCCTACAGGCTCAGGAGAAATTTTCTGTCCCTCCCTTAACTACACAGAAAAATCTAAACTAGGGGTCTTTCCAAGAGTAACGGTTATTAACAGAGATAAATTTTATCCGAGTGACCCATCCGTATGGCGGGGCAAAGATCTAATTTCCCAAACATCTGCCCTTTGAATTGCCCTGGTAACTGCATTCCTTCCGGCTGAAACTGCAGACCCCCACCCTTTCTCTTTAGTTCAAGATGACCTATACACCTCATTCCGCCTGTCTTCGGAATTTCCATGTCTGTGTGGATTCCCCACACGTATGCTATTAAGCTTTATTTTCTCCTGTTATTCTGTCTCACGTCCACTTGATTCTTAGTCCAGCTAGAAGGACCTAGAAGGGGACAGGAAATTCTTGCTCCCCACACATCCTTAAGCTGCGGGATCTAAGGCTATCTCCAGGCCGATAGTGTGAGAATCGAGTTAAATCTTTGGACCTCCAGTAAGGTGTGCTGGGAACTGGAGAACTGCTTGGTGGGACTGACAAAACACCCCAGAAAGGGTCCGAACGGCACTGGCACGGTTCTGCCGTCACCTGAGGGGGCTTCCCATGGGTAGCTGCTGACACTTGGCCTGGGCCCCGGAGTGATGACACACGAAGCAGACCTAACTAAGCCCAAGTGTCAGCCACAAGCCAGGCCCAGCTAGACCAGCCCCCCAGCCTGAAGCCCAGTCACCCAACCAAGTTCACCAACCCCTAGCCAGACCTGCAGATGCCTGAGAAACACACACTTACTGCTAAGTGCCACTGAGACTCTGAAGCTGATTACTACTCGGGAAATGCTGACTGATACAGGCAACATCATCATTTGTAAACTATTATCTCTGCCAGGCATTCGTTTTATTGTTAGACATCACATAGATTGCTTTATCTTATTTTTTCTTAACTTTTTTAACGTTTTTATTTATTTTTGACAGAGAGACAGAGAGAGCGTGAGCAGGGGCAGGGCAGAGAGAGAGAGGGAGGCACAGAATCCGAAGCAGGCTCCAGGTTCCAAGCCATCAGCACAGAGCCCGACGCGGGGCTCGAACTCACGAACCACGAGATCATGACCTGAGCCCAAGTCAGACGCTTAACAGACTGAGCCTCCCAGGCGCCCCTACTTCATCTTATTGAATCTTCACTTCAAGAGACGAGTATTATTATCTTCCCATGTTATAAATCAAGAAACTGAGGCTCAGAAGTTTCCAAGAGGCTTGAAGAACCAGGAGACAAACCCAGGTGTATGTGGCCCCAAAGCTACTGTCTTTTCTGTTATGGTCACAAACAGCAGCAGTGCTGCTCACTTGCAACCCACTTGCAGCCTCGCCCTCGGAGGCTTTTTGCATCTGAAAAACCCAGGTAACAAACAGGGCAAACTCCAAGAGTTCCTTTGGGGACTAAGGAGAAAATGTCTATAAACCATTAATTTCGCCACGTGGCACACAGTAAGTGATAAACAGAGTCACTGTTGTTATGCTGAAAATATTATCAATAGGAATATTGTGGTCTATAAGTATTGTCTACACTGCTTCCTCTCCCTGCAATATCCTTCCTCCTCCACGTTCTTGAGGGGAATAACCCATTACTTGCCCTTCCAGTTTCAACTCCCCTGAGCTCTCCTGGCCTCCTGGACTGACCACCTCACAACTCTTTTTCCCCATTGCACTTGTAGGAGATTCTTTCCGACACCAACCAACTCTGATACCAACTTAGTGCAGAGCAATTCATTCCAATTCTGACACTAACTCCAGATCCCACGAGTTAAAAGGGCGACATCCCAGAAGACTGCCCCCGTTTCAGACGTTGAGTCACAAGCCCTGGGCCGCCTGTCCTTTGGACCAACCAGCTATAAATCAGAGCTTCCCAGGACTCCCTCCTCAGGTTTGATAATTTGGTAGAATGGCTCTCAGAACTCGGGAAAACACCTTATTTATGTTTACCAGTTGTGATAAAGGATACAACTCACGCACAGCCAAGTGGAAGGGACGCACAGGGCAAGGTATGGGAGACGTGTGCATAGAGCTCCCACGCCTTCTCTGGGTGTGTCACCTTCCTGGCATCTGGAAGTGTTCACCAGCCCGGAAGCTTCCTGAAATTCATTTTTCAAGAGCTTTTCTAGAGCTCAGTCTCAGCTCAGCCTCCCCTCCCCAGGGTTTGGTGGGTGGGGTTCAAAGTCCCCATCTTCTAAACTGCTTGCTCTCTCTGGTGACCAGCCCCATCCTGAGGGGATCTAGGGGCCCTATCCTGAGGCAATCTAGGGGCCACATCCTAAATTACCTTATTAGCATAACCTCAGGTATGATGGCAAAGAGCTCCTTATAAATAACAGGACATTCTGATCACTCAGGAAAGTCCAAGGGTTTTAGGAATTCTGTGTCAGCAACCAGGAACAAAATCCAAATACTGTGTATTTCTTATTCTTCCACCACATGGCTCTCTGTTTCTCTTACCCCTGGCTTTTGAATGCCCAAGCGATGAGTCTAGTCACTTGGAATTCCCACCACTTGGCACACGGTTGAAATCAATACACAATTGCTGGTGTTATTAATCGTCCCATTATGGTTGTTCTTTTATTAGGAGTATAATGTCTACCTCATCATTCAGTGACATGAGCTCTGTGAAGTTATTTAGTAGAGGATTTAATGAGTATTGCTCAATACGTTTTCCATGGAAGTCCAGAGAAGGCTGGCTACCCACTGTCTGTCTTGGCCAAAGCACCCTAACTCTTTAGAACAGAACTCAGATTTCTTGACTCTGGAACACTGATTTCATCTCATCCTCAATGACACCCAAAGAACCTTTCAGCATACTGGTGACTGAGACAAAAGAATTTCCAAGCCTAGAGACAGATCCCAACTCTGGCTCCCTGACTCCCTTTTTCATGCCATCTTCCCAGGTCATCCTTTCCCCACGGCTGCATAAAATAGATGGAATCAAATGGACCCCATGATACCCACTGCTGCTCTCCACTAGGGCCGGGAGCAGCCCAGCTGTACAGCACCAGCTGAAGACAGACCGTGGTCAGAGGGCTAGGCTTCTCCTACCTCCAAAAAAACGAATGAATGAATGAATGAATGAACGAATGAATGAATGAATGAATGAATGACGTTTAAAAAAAAAAGTCACACAAGTTCACAGAGAGATTTTACAGTGACTTTAAAGTTGCAAGAGTAACTTTACAGTGAAAAACCTGACAAATACTACACCAGGGTCAGCATCAACCGTGATGAGTCGTGATGGGATGAAAAATGGCAGTAGGGCGCCTGGCTGGCTCAGTCAGTAGCGTGTGCAGCTCTTTATCTCAGGGTTGTGAGTCTGAGCCCCATAGTGGGTGTGGGGATTACTTCCAAATGAAATCTTTTGGGGGCACCTGGGTGGCTCAGTCATGATCTCACGATTCGTGAATTCAGGCCCAGCACCGGGCTCTGTGCTGACAGCTCGGAGCTTGGAGCCTGCTTTGGATTCTGTGTCTCCTTCTCTCTCTGCCCCTCCCCTGCTCATACTCTGTCTGTCTCTCTGTCTGTCTCTCTGTCTCTGTCTCTCTCTCTCTCTCTCTCTCCCTCTCAAAAATAAATAAACCTTAAAAAATAAAAACAAATATAAAATTAAAAAAACAAAGAGAATCTAAGGAACTGTCACAGCCCAGAGAAGCCTAAAGAGACATGACAACCAGATATAATGTGGTATCTTGCATGGGTCCTGGAACAGAAAAGGGACATTAGGTAAAATCTAAGGAAATCTACATAAAGTATGGACTCCAATGAATGATGCTGCATCAATACTGGTTCATTAATCGAAATAAATGTGTTACACTAACACAAGGTACTGACTGGGAAAATCCAGCAGAGGTGTAGAGGCAGCTTTTAGACAACAGGCTTGAGCAATGGAAACTTGATCAAGACAAAAGGGCCCATGGCGACCCCCTGGTTGAATACAAACTGGCCCATCCGAGGACCCCCTCAAAGTATCCATGAGCCCTAGGTGACCAATGGGCTCCTTACAACCAGGCACAGTTACCAGAAAGGGAAAATTCCATAGTTGCCATACCTTCATGGGTAGGAAATCTGTCAAGAGCAGATTAAAAAAAGGGGAGGGGGAGGGGCAGCCAGATATCTGAGACCGGATACTCCCCTTGCATGCGTTTGGCTTCCGTAATCTTGCTTGCCACCCCCCACCCCCACCCGGGCATCCACCAACTGCTTGTGTAGCACAACCGGTAAATCCTCCCCCCCCCACCGTTTTTTTCTTTGAGCCCCTGCAATCCCACCCATAAAAGGAGGCCAGCACCAGGGCTGGGGGCTCAGCCTGTGGAGGTGACTCCATTGGGCCCCCACCGGTGCGAAATAAACAGTCTTTTCTGATTCCCTGAGTGCGCGTCGCTTGTCTCCTCCTGGACGTCGAGTATTGGCTGGAACATCCTCACCTTCTCCCTTTGAAAACAGTTCCCACCATTGCCTCATAGCAGACAGCCTCTCCTCTGCTGTCCTGCCCGCCTGCCCACTCCCCTGCAGCGTATTCAGTAAACTTCTATTCTCCGGTGAATCCTTTCGGGGGCCCACGCCACCAGCCTCCTCCCAATCGTCGCCCCGCTTTTGGCGGAAGCCATCGGAACGAGAGAGAGACAGACACCACACAAGGTATATGTGCACCGTCTGTATTAGCCTCACAATTTTTCTTTAAATCTAAAACTATTCTTAAAATGTTAAGTTTATTTTTTAATGACTATTTTTTAAATCTCTCAAAAATACCATATCGATCTAAAATATTCCTTAAAATATTTGTATTCAAGAAGGAGCTTCAGAACAGACCACATGAATAAAATATAATAAAAGCTGCAGAGGAATTGATTTCTCTAGAGAGTAAGAAAATAATAGCCAGGACCTATTTTACGATACGAGGGATCAAAGAAAAGAACATGGTTAAGGAAGGGAAATTATTCTAACTGGTCTCCTCCTGCAGAAACCATAAATATAAAGATGAAATTGTGCTATGAATCTCTCTTTGAAAAAGAGGAGGTGATCAATAGCTTACATCTACTTTCACTGGCCTGCTGAGATGACACTCTTTCGAAAGGGGGAAAAATGAGCTGCCAATGAGAAATCATTCAGATGACTAAGAAAGACATTGCCTCAGTAACTTCTAAATGGAGTCCGTTAGCCCATGTATGTCGGTTTTTCTCCAGAAGATGGAGCTTTAATCTAAAGTATGGCTGCAAGACAAGTTGGCAAACAGAGCCCAGAATGATAAAGTTCAAAGAAAATGCATAAAAATGCAGTCTATATCAAGGCGGGTTTCAAAAGGGTTTTAAATCTCCTTGGAGATGAGTTCATTTGACCCGATTCTCCTACCCATTATAAACAGCCATTGCTTCAACTGTTTTATCCAGGCAAAAGGGAACATTGCAGTGGGAGTCATAAAAATAATTATGTATCATCTTTTCCTATGGCATTTCTCTACCTTGAAGTCTAAAGGCTCAATATTAACTTGTTGTGCACTTTGTATGTTGAAGGAGGTGAATTTAAGTTTATTGTTATGGTAAACTTATGACACAGATACGCGTTTTCTCTAAAATATTCAGATGTAACATTCACCTCTCATGCTTTATGCTAAAACAGATCAATCCGATGGAGCCCGCAGCTCAGTCACATTTTTCTCATTTCTACCCTCACAGATAACACCCTAGGGAAGAATTCTGACCGGCATATGTTATGGACTGAATGTTTACGTCCCCCAAAAATGCACAGGTTGAGATCCTAACCCCCAAGAGTATGGTACAGGAGATAGGGCATTTGGGAAGGAGGGCATTAGGTCATGAGGGTGGAACCCTTATAAATGAGGGTTCCTTATGAATGAGGGCCCTTATGAAAAGAGCCCCAGAGAGCTCCCTTCTCTCTTCTGCCATGTGAGGACACAGCCATCTATGAACAAGGAAGCAAGACCTCACCAGACACCTAATATGCCAGCACCTTCGTCTTGGACTTCCCAGCCTCCTCCAGTCTGTGGCGCCTAGGAATTCCCAGTCTTTGGTATTCTATCATAGCAACCTGGACGAAGTAAGACAGATATCTTTATTCACTTGCTCATTTGGATTTATTGTAGTGACTGACCAGGGAGATGGTCCCATGAGGAGCCAGGATGGTTCATGTGCCTGCCTGTCCCCACGTGTAGCCAGCAACGTGGGATAATGTGACTGGCTACTGCCCACCTTCTTTGAGGCCAAGGAATCTGAACAAAACTCATATTCTGTCAGTTGGGAAAAGGAGAAGGAAATAGATGTTTCCAGGCAATCAACAGTCTCCACCACATTCTACGTATCGGTTAGCAACTGCCCCACAACACACTACCCCAAAACCCAGTGACTTAAAACAACAGGCAGTCGCGTCTATACAGCTCGGCTGAGCGGTTCCGCTCATCTCAGCTGGGCTCACACAGACATCAGTTAGGTGGCTCTGCTGATCTAGGCTGGGCGCTCACATGATGGGAAGTGGGCTGGCAAGACTGAGGTACCCTGACTCATTTCCCAACATGGTCTCATTCTCCAGCAGGCTAACTTGGGCTCGTTCGCATGATGGGATCAGGGTTCCAAGGGAAACGGTAAAAGCCAAAAGGCCCTCTTGAGACCTCGCTCCAAAACCGGCATTCCCTCAGTTCTGCTGGAGGCCATTGGCCAAATCAAGACATCGGACCAGCCCACACGGAAGGGCCAGAGAAAGTACTCTGCCTCTTGATGGGAGGGGCTGCAAAGTTACACTGTGAAGGGGAGTCAGAGAATGAGAGAAAGAATTACAGCTTTTTGTGCAATCAGTTCACATAACTTTTTTCACATAACGTTTTTTATAGAGAGTAAACTTTGCATATGTTTATAACGCTACACCATATTTATAAGTGTAGATGGATCACAACTGAGACGAAAGACTGATCGTGCAAAGGGGAAGTGCACGATCCTGACAACCACCCAGCACACACACACAAACACACATTTTATGTAATCTTATCATTTGGAACCCTGCATTTTGGTGGCGGTTTTACTGCATTTTTACACTGTGCACACACGGTCTATAAGGCCAGCCATCACCTCTCCAAGGATCGCAGATTAAGCAAAGCTAAATTTACTGTAGCCACTGGAATGAGGAAGGACATCATCTTGACAGGGTCTTTGTAGAACCTCAAAGTGGAGACATTAGCGTCGGGGAGGAAAAATTTTTTTCCTCTACCTTCTTAAGTTTTGATCTGGGGCCTGTGAATTAAACTAGCACAAGACAGATTAACAGGGGAAAAGCCACATGTCTGATTAACCTTTGCATGCATGGGCGTTCACAGAAAGGAGTGAAAACTCCAAGAGGCAGTTAGACTCAGGGGCTTGTATACTCTTTTAACAAAGGAAAATGAGTTTGGGCTCCAAGGGACAATAAAATATGGGGGAATAACTATGAAATATATGGAGAAGACCAATGGGAAAACAGTTATCTTAGTAGGATCTGTTTCTACAAGTTCATCTTGCTGTAGACTCCCCGTCTATCATGATGAGAATTGCTTTTATCTCCCTGGTAGTGGGGCAAGGTGGAGAGGGAGGGTATCTTCCTCAAAGGAACATTCACACCCTGCACTCAGTCAGTTTAGGGGAGGGCAGGGAACTTTTCCTACATCTGTTGGTGTTTTCTTTATTGTATTTTTTAGTAATCTCTGTGTCCAATGTGGGGCTCGAACTCACAACCCCGGTATCAAGAGTCGTGCACTCTACCAACTGAGCCAGCCAGGCGCCTCCATCTCCATAGTCCGTATCTCCATAGTCCTTACACCAAAGTGATATATTTGAGGGTGGCATACTCTGATCTCCTTCGTTAGCAAAGGGCATGTGTAGGATTTTAGAGCCCGGGCTGGGTGATTTCAGGGTGGGGTTTGCAAGGTAGGGAACCATCAAGGATAGGCATAGTTTAGGACAGAACCGCTCCGGGTAGGCGGACCCAGTGACTCGAAAGTTTTAAGGCAAATCCTAATGAGCAACCGATTTTCTCTGGTTTATAGTCTTTATCTCGCAAGAGCGGCTATTTCCTGGAATCAACAACTAAATGTTTTATGTCTGGTCTCTGTATTATTTAATATAAACATAGCAGAGTATTCCTGCTCCCGGTATGGTTTAATTCAAGGACAGGAAATTATGTCATTTTCCATTCTCTCTACCTTCAACGTATTCTACTGAGCCCCTGCTTTTCTTGAACTCTGGCTGTCTCTGGGTAAAATATCCCATAACCTTACTTCTTAAAAGCATGAGATGATTTAGAACCGCACACAGAGTTTAAATTTGGGCAACACAGTCAACAAAGTACTGAAAAAACCGAGCTTGGTTCCAAGTAGGGAATTAGTTGAAAGGCCGGATTTCACTATTTTTGCAAACAGGACATAGACTCCCACACGACCTCTTTTAAAAATCACTTTATCTTCAGAAAAGCCAATTCTCTCAACCAAGGTTCAAGTACATTTTTACAGTAACCCTGTAAAAAGCTCTGACATTGACAGATTCCAAAGAAAATGAGGCAAGATATAAAACTTAGAATACTACTCACTGAACATATGGCTAGACACTTTATTTCAAGGGAAAGACAAGGCGTTCAGAAAGGCTATAATTGGAAAATGACTTCATGTACTGCTCACAGGAGCAGGGAGCTTTGCTAGGACCCTGAATGTTTGAGATAATGGCCTCTGACATTTTGAAAAATGGCCACATTATACCACGTCAATAAACATGAAAAGGCACACTCCATGAGCAGAAAACTGTGTAATGTGACATACTTTTTGTCATCTGTTGACAGAGTAGGATGATAGACTGTATTTTCTTTGCAGCTATGAGGCTCACTTCCCTTTGCAGGATGGACACCTGCACCATGATTTGGTGAGTTCAGCCAATACCAAAACACGCTAAGGTGGGTAGAAACCAGCCTCCTTTGCTGATACAATCAGGAAGGTCTACTATTCCCACCCAGCTCCATTCCGCTCTTGAAGCAGCAATGAACACCATCTTTGACATGATAAATCATTATCTACAGAAGTCACACCCCTATTTACAAAACCCATTAGTGTTGCCTCCCTGGATTAGCCTAACCCCAAAAGCTGGTCCTCAGCAGTTCTACTTTGTGCCAGTCTCCCCAGAACCAGTTTTCCCATCACTGGAAGATGTTGTCTATCCCAGCGTAGCTATTCCTTCTGCTTGAAATGCACTCCCCCCAGATCCCTGCATGGCTGACTTCTACTATGCCCGAGGGTGGCAGGAAATCTCACATTTACAGAAAGGCCTTCCCTGTCACCCTAGATACTGGAAGTCTTCCCCCAGCCCTTGCCTCCGTTTGTTTTCATCATCATTACCCCAAATTGGAAATATATTATGTATACATCCATTCACTAATTTATTGTCCTTCTCTCCTAATAAAACATGACTCCCACGAGAATGGGGACCCTGTCAGCCTTTTTCATTGAAGTATCCCCAGGGCCCGCCGCAACTAAACCCAACAGATATCTGGTGAATAAAATAGATGATAAAGGTCCAGCCAGGAAAGAAATGGAGAAGAGAGAGAAAGAGAAGAGAGAAAGAGTTTTCTGATCCCATGATTCGAGCACCTATATCCAGCTGTGCCCGGACACAGTGCCTCTAGGCTTTTTAATTACATGCGTCAAAAATTCTATACTTACTGCTTAAGCCAGTCTGGCTTGTATTTCTGTCCTTTGCCACTGAAAAATCACTCTAAATATGTATTTTTGGTGGTGGTGGTGGTGGTGGTGGTGGTGAATATCCTTCAATTTTAGTATCTTTCTATAGATTTTGCTTTTGAAATGGCCACTACTGAATCCCTATGTGCAAGCAAGTTTTTTGTCTGGTTACTGGGTCTGTCCACAGACACTCTCCAGAACTGGTTGTTGACAAAGGTCATAACTACAGATTTTTATTAATTCTGATTTTCTCCAGAGAAAAACAGCTGTAGCCATAAACAGCTGGAGGTGGGGGGAAGGGATGCACTCTGGGGAGGGAGAGAAATCTATGACCCTGTCAGCCGTGAAAACTCAAAAAGGAGTACAGAATCATTATAAAGTCCTTGGCTTTCCCCGTGACCTCAGACTTCAAAAACCGATTCGAAGGGGGGCCCCAGTTAGGTGCCTTCTCAGTCCCCACTTCTCTCAAGCTTCTGTCCTTAAAGCTGCAAGAGAGTGTAGTTATTCTACTCAGGGGCAGGTGCTTGGCACAGGGAAGATGGATAACGAGCCCTGCCTGTGAGGATAACAAAGCCGGGTGGCCTTGGGTGCAAGTGGGTGGAGCAGGTAAAAGTCCCTGCAAAAGGAATAAGGAGCTGAAAAGTATCACGTGTCTTTGGGAAAAGAGAGAACATTACAGAGCAAGACAAGCGAACACTCAGAGCCTGGGTTGGGAGGGAAACCAGGAGCCCACCTCTTGGGCAGGGAGAGGTGCCCCGGGGGTGGGTGTGCTCTGGGAAGAGCAACTTGGGAAGAGAAGGGAAAGGGATAGGTCTGCAGCTGGCTCTGGGACCTCAGGAGCAGGGATGGGTCTTTTTATCCATCAGTTGAGAGACTGATAAAAAGGGTTTCACAATAACAAAACTAAGCCACACAGGGCTTACTGGGTGCCGGGTAGGATTTTAAGTGCTTTTCAAACATTTACCCATTGAACCCATCGAAGAAAACCCAGAGCTAGACAGCGAGGTGGCAAAAACCGATTTTACACATTAACTATTACAACCGGGTGGGGAAGGAGGGGCTCAGTGTAAAACCAGGCTTGATTCCAAATACGACAAGAACGAGTAAGCGGCAGTTTGTAGCCCAGGAGCAGGGGGTGGAAATTTCCTAAGAGGAACCGTCAGGGGTCCGGGGGCATTCTGGCTACAGCGACCTCACAGGACTCTCGCTGAAGGCAGGTCAGGGTGTCAGACACCAGCTGCGGACCAGCAGGGATGGCGAATGTTGTTGGGTACCGATGATGACGAGATACTGAGGTTGGGGATTCTGGGTCCACTGACGTACTTGACAGGATTCTTGCTAAAATTGGGTGAGGCGCAGAAGAACACGGAAGTCCAAAGTGGAGGCACCTGGCTGCAAAGAGTCTGGAGGAGCTTGACTGAGGTCTGGTCAAGGAGAGCGTCTCTATCAACCCTTCAAACAACTCCCTGAGACAGACATTACTGTTCCTTCTACAAATGGCAACACTGGGGCACAGACAGGCCCACTGGCCGTGGACTCAGCATTCCGTGCTCTGAAGCAAATTTTACAGAGGGGTTGGGGAGTGGGGGTTGATCTGCTGGGCACACGGCCAGTTTCTGCCCGTCAGCAGTCCATGATCCTCTCCTTGTGCCTCAGTTCCAGTGGTGTAGACGATGCCCACCTTTTTGAAGTACTCCCCGCAAGGCCTCCCAAAGTGAAAACTGTGTATTCAAGTGACGGGGATTGGGATACGCCGCCACAAAACATGTCACTTTGGCATAAGGATTGAGCCGAAGGCATTTATGTTCCTGAAATCCCATATCAACCTAAAAGCAGAGGCTCCCAAAAGAACTTACTTGTGCTGAGAACCCTCTCAACCATACCCAGACTGACACCATCACAAGACTATCCTATTTCCCAAACAGTCACCCTTTATCTCTCCAAAAAGTCATTTGCTTTTCCATAAAAACTCTTTCTCCCCCTTTCCTTTGCCGAACTAATTTGGGAGCATAGACCCCCAAATCCCAACCACCCCTTTGAACTACTCACCCCTGGGTATTCCCTTGAGCATGTGCGATGCCCGTGCCAATAAATTTCTGTTAGATCTTTCTCTTGTTTGCGTTTTGCTTGTTTGTTGGTTAATTTTCTCTTAATTTGTCTTTTGTCAGTCTAATTCACAAGGACCCAGCTGGAGAATCAAAGATTGATAAAGGAAAATGGTTTTTGTTTTTTTTTTTGCCTCCCCTGTATAAGTGAGACCATCTTAAACGCTCCCTCCATGTTTGGTGGAAATTCATCCAGTCTTTCTTGCACAATGAAGCAACAAGTACTTTTGGAACCTGGTTTTCTCTCCACAGACAAGCACTCTCATGGCATGGCTACATTCCCTGATGTCTCCGCTCTGAGGTTTGGAGCCTAAAGGGTTGAGACATTAGGTTACACTGGGTAATGGGTTATTTCTTCAGATTTTAATCCCAAGTGGTACCCAAATTTTACAAGGCCTTTGCATTTTAAACTGCCTTAGCAGAATTGATCTGGAGAACCGACTCAGTTATTTACTCCTGTCTAACAAGACTCCACAAAACTTAGTGGCTTAAAACAGCAGTAAGTTATGATCTATCATGATCCTGGGAGATGACTAGGCCATTCTTTCAAATGGCCTCACCCAGGGTCACTCAGGTGGCTACATGCAGCGGGAGGGCCAACCGGCCTATGATGACCCCATCACGGCCCCACTCACCTATCTGCAATTGATGCTACCATTATCCAAGGCACCTTCATCCTCCTCCCCGTGGCCTCCATCACCAGGAACTCGCTAACAAGCTCCAAACCAGCCACAATAACCCACTTTTCTAGCCCAGTTTATAGGTCACCAGAAACTAAGGCCAAATGCCAGAAGCCAGAAGCTCCAAAGATGCCCCCATGATCCAATTTTCAACCAGTATGATCCAGTTCAGAAGCTGCTGACCTTCCACATGACCTTGAGATCACTGCCATCTAACTGTAATCACAAAAAACATACCCACCAGGGCCATGACAGATCTGACTGCACCCATTTGAGGGAAAAGAGGGGGCGCTCTGATTCTGAGAAGCTTCCTCCCCTATCCCTAGAAAACCCCAACATCAGCTTGCTTACCAGATCTTTAATTGCCCTCACCCCATAAAACCCTGACCATGAGACCTAATTGCAGTGAAGGTGCCTTTGAAGCATAAGCTCTCCCTTCTCCATTCTCTGCCCACTGAATAAATTACCCCATTGCCACCAAATACTGTTTGGTTTTGTTAGAAATAAGCCCACTGACCCAAACAAAGGAGGGATAGGGAGACTGGAAGCACAATGAAGCCAGGCTTTAGTCAATGTTCTTGCAAGAGCAGGTGTCTGACAGACAGGCTCAGGGCAGTTACAGCAGACAATTTATCTCCTAGCATGAAGTCCCTCCCCTGGCTCCTCATTGGCTGAGCACTACAGAGGTGACAGCCTTACCCGGATGTCACCTATGCCCATGTAAGGCAAAACGTAGTCTGTTTGGAACAAATGTACACTTCCTGAGGTGAGGCAGAGACTTTCAGCCCCTCCTCCCTTTGTTCTTGGGCACACGCTCATTGCAAAGCCCACAAAAATAAGCCCGGGAAATGGAGAGGGGAAGAACCAGGAAGTGAAGCGTCTAAGGGTTTGGGGTTCCACTGCTGTACAGATTTCCAATAGCTCGTAGACCTATTGTTAATTAGACAACACAGCTTCTATTTGGTACTTCTGAAAATGGATCGTCTCCTTTACTTCTCACAGTTTTTTGGGGAACAGACCCTACCGTAAGCTCCATGGGCTTCCTTACCTGGTAGTCTCGGGGCCGCACTCCAAGACAGCAAACGGAGAAGCTGCAAGCCCTCCTGAGGCCTGGGCTCAGAAGTTACACAACATCCCTTCCATCACATTCTACTGATCAAGGCAAGTCACGGGCCAGTCCCAACTCACGGGCAAGGGAAATAGACTCTGCCTTTAGACTCAAAGAGTGTCCTATTGCAAGTGTGTAGATATACACACCCAGGGGAGGAACTGTTGCAACCTATTCGTGCAAACTACCACAAATCACAGGCATGTGTATGGTACTGTGGGCTTCTTAACAAAAGGAACCAACAAAAGCAAAAGGGTTATTTGGCCATAAAAAAAGACGGAAATCCTGCCATTTGTGATAACACAGGTGAACCTCAAGGGTATTATGCGACGTGGTAAGTCAGAAAGAGAAGACCAATATACCGTAAGATCTCGCTTATACGTGGAACGTAAACCAAACCCCCCAAACCAACGGCATAGATACAGAGAACAATGGAGTGGCGGGTGCCAGAGGCAGACTGCGGGGGAGGGGGAGGTGAGAAATGGTGAAGGGGGTCAAAAGATACAAACTTCCGGTTATAAAATAAATAACTCCTGGGGAGGTGAGGTGCAGCATGTTGACTACAGTGAATAGTACTGCTTCGTATATTCTAAAATCACTAAAAAACTGGACCTTAAAAGTTCTCTTGGTAAGAAAAAACTATGTATGGTGACCATATGTTATCCAGATTTATTGTGGTGGTCATTTCACAAGGTATACAAATAGCGAATCATTATGTTGCACACCTAAAACTAAGATAATGTTATGTGTCAATTACATGCAATTTTTAAAAAGCAAAAGGGACAATTTTATTTATATTTTAAATTCTTTTCAAGTTTATTTATTTATCTTTGAGAGAGAGAAAGAGCAAGTTGAGGAGGGGCAGAGAGAGAGAGAGTGAGTGAGAATCTCAAGGGGGCTCCATGCTGCCAGCATGGAACCCAGTATGTGGCTCCATCTCAGACCATGACCTGAGCTGAAACCAAGAATAGGAGGCTCAACTTACTGAGCCACCCAGGTGCCCTAAAAGGGACAATTTTAATTTTCTCAGCACATTCCCCTTTCTATCCCCAGCCACTTCCCATATCCTGGCTTCCTGGATAAATATACCAGTGTGAAAATTAAAGTCTGTTGAACACAGAACACATAAAATATTTCCCCCTAAGCAACTGTACTTGCAGCATTTTTCAACTCTTTTTTTTTTAAAGCTTATTTATTTTGAAAGAGAGAATGAGCAGGGCAGGGGCAGAGAGAGAGGATGACAGAGCGTCTGAAGCGAGCTCTGTGCTGACAGCAAAGAGACCAATGTGGGGCTCGAACTCACTAACTGTGATATCATGACCCAAGCTGGATGCTTAGCCAACTGAGCCACCGAAGTGCCCCTTTCAACTCTTAATAGTACATCTGTGTACATGTGAATTTGAATAATAATTCCCTTCCCTCTTTGGCTTTTTTCTTGGTTTGTTTTTAGTGGTTGTCTTGTCATTACATCAAATGCGATGGCTGTACCTGTTAGGATCCTCTGAGTATCAAGCAACAGAGATCCATATCTACGGTCTTAAAAAATAAGCAGAATGGGGGCACCTGGCTGGCTCAGTCAATAAAGCATGTGATTCTCGATCTCAGGGTCGTAGCTCAAACCCCACGTTGGGGATAGAGTTTACTTAAAAAATAATAGTAATGAAAATAATAATAAGCAAAAAGAATGTATTGCCCACCAAAATCAGTAAGCCCAGTGAACAGAACAAACTTTAGCTGAGACCTGGTAGTTCAGCCATGGCACCAATGACCTGATTTCTCTTGAACTATCTTTTTTTTTTTTTTTAGATATTATTTATTTATTAAATTGAGTTTGTACCAAAGAGAATTATGTTGCAAAATACATGTGCATTTTCTTTTGAGACCTGTGCTGCATACTTTCTATTTTTAGGTTTATTTATTAATTTTTTTTAGTAATTTCTACACCCAACATGGGGCTCGAACTCACATCCCGAGATCAAGAGTTGCATGCTCTTCCAACTGAGCCAGCCAGGAGACCCTATTTTGAAGTATTTTTGTCTTCTCTACGACTGTCTTCAACGTAAGGCTATAGTGGCATTCACAACATGCGACCCCAAAATGTGCGGCTGTAGGGGCAGAAAATTTTTCATTTTACCCTTCTAGGTTCTTTGGAAAGTCTAACAATAAAATGACAGATTAACAGGAGGAAAACAGATTTAATTTTGGATGGCAGAGGCCCGTTAAAAATAGGAGACCCAAAGGCAGTCAGGCAGTTGAGGCTTAAATGCCTTCCTAATCTAAGTGATGCAACAGGGGCCTGGGGCTTCACAAGAGAGGAGGATTCACAGGAAGATCAAAAGAGCAGATGTTTGATCATCAGGTTTAATCGGATACAAATTTATCGCTGGTAGTAGCTATCTTTCTGAGCCAGACCCCCCTGATCTAAATTCCTGTAGGCAGTTAAGGAAGAGGTAAAGGTTTCTCTGGAGTCTCCTGGGTCTCGATGGCCCTCGGCTCAAAATCATCCACATGCTAAAGTGGCACACTTGAAGGTGGCATGTTTTACCCTCCTTCACCTCTTTGGCATATTGATTACCTTGAGCTGAAGGCACCTGAGAAGCCAGCAGACGCCCAAAGAGCTTTCTGATGGCTCTTTCTACCTAAAATCAGGTCGTAAAGCTTCACACGGGAGAGGTGCTCGCTCTTCCAGGAAGAGAAGAACATTCTTATCACAAAGACTAGGAGTCAATTCCAACACGGATCTGTACACACCAACCTGCTAACATAACCCTTGTCTTCCATCAGCTCCCCCCACATATTTCCTAGTCATGGTTCCACAGTTTACTGCCCCCAGCCCAAGCCCCTTGGTCTCTTGTCACATCCCCATGACTTACTGCTCCTTGCACCCTTTTGGCTCCAATAGTTTCTTGGGGTCTTCATTTTCCTCTTGAAGACTCCCATGCACACATTAAAATATTACATAAAATACATAGGTTTTTCTCCTGTTAATCCATCTTATACAAATTTAATACTTATACCCGACTACAGAACCTAAGAGGGTGGAGGGGAGTTTTTCCTCCCCTACATCTGCCTCCCCGTGTGGTCAAAAAATGGCTGCCAGGAGATCCAGGGCTACAGATTTCATCCTGATTAGAAGAAGCCTCTTCCCCTGCATTTTCTTGGGAAAGGGAAGAAACCTTCTTCCCAGAATTCACCAGCAGCTAATTGCCTCGTGTAGGCCAAATCTGGTCCCATGGACATACAGATTCTTAAGACAATCACAAGTTTTGGGGGATGAAATGGTTCTTGACGATTGTATTAAACTGAGCGTGTACACCTGCCGAATCTGTAGCTAATTTTGTTCCAGGAAATCCAGTGGACAAATGCCAATGGAAGGAATGGGTGCCAGGCAGCAAGCAACAAGGTTCGGTTACAACAGCTTCACTTTTACAACTGTGAAGTTCTTTAGACTGTATCTCTGCCTTCTGAAACACAGTGGGACAAAAAAAGCTTAACTGTTGGTAGAAAGCTTTGTAAAACTACTCCTGTTCCTATCACATGTGACTGATGGAGAAATGCTGTCCCTGTTTTACCATTTATTGCCTCTCATTTCCTCCTTAGAATATGCAAATAATAAAACACAAGTCTATTTTTTTTTTTTTTTTGCCTCTTAAGTCATCAAATGACCCAGCTAATCCTGTGCCCTTTTCCTCTCTTAAATCTGTCTTGATGCCATGTGGACAGGCTCCTTTTGCTGTTTTTCTTCTTAACTTATTTTGGGGAACAGCTCAGATCACTTTTCATTCATTAAAAAGGTGATATGGTACCTTGACTGGTCCTGGGATGCCAGGAATTCAGGATGAAGCAGAGAAATGATTTTATGGGTGTTATTGAGAAAACAGGAATTGGTGGCTGAAGGCACATGCACCAAGCCTGGAGGAGATCATAGAGACTGGATGGTAGCAGGTGACTGCCCCCTCTCCCCTCCAGTGCTCATGGCCATGTGGAGCAGAACACCGACTTATCTGAGCCAGATGGGGGTCCAGATGAACCCTAGCCTCTGGGCTTACCAGCTCTGTGGCTGAGGATGCATTATCCTCCCCTAGATGTGTGCTCTTGGGCTGTGGTTCGAGTCTTACAGATACAGCCATTTGATAGGACATACCCCTTCAGCTCTATTCCACCACATCAGCATCCTTCCAGAATGTTCATTCTTTCCATGCTCAGCTTTAACCAGTTTCCATAACCCAAAGAGACCTTTTCCAGAGGAAGCCAACTTCCTCCGTAGGAGGCCAGTCTGTGGGGGAGCAGTCTCCGGGCAAGTTTATCCTTGCTTCTCAGTCTACATGATTTCAGAGGAGAGCTGCTGGGTGTCATATTCTATCCCACCAGCTGACTTCTTCCTGTACCTGTTGAGCCCATAAGGACTGTGGAGCCAGTGTCTGGCCTTGCTGTAGGAGACAATGAAAGATAATTAGAAGGACAAGTAGGAAAAGGAAGATCATAACACCTGAAGTCCTCCCCAAAACTAGGGATCAAGGGATCCCAGAGCAGACAAGAGAAGAGTTTCCAGGCTGCCAATCAGGGCCCCTTAGTCAGCTGTTCTACCTGTTTCTACATATAGGAGTCTCATTGCTCTACCTTGCTATCAGTGTTGACCTAAACATAATACAGTTTGGTCAGGGTACAGTCCACCCCTTGGTTGGCCAACAGTGAATAGTAAGGAACAATTCTGTTGTCTAAGACCACTTTGAACCAAGACATCCAGAATGGCTTGCTTGGACCCTAAGACTTGAGCCACTTCACTGGCTACTTGCTCTAACAGGGTAAGAGTTCCCATAGGGATGTCACCCGATAATTAACCTCCCCAACCCAGAGATAAAGCCCCACATGAAGTTGTAGTATCATGTATCATGTACAAAAACTGATTCCAGGCCTGAGGATGCATCGTTGCAGATCCCAGGAGGGAGTCCTAAAAAACTTGGAATGGTCACCCCAGAGTGATGATCAGATGAACTAAAGGCAGACTGGAGATGATTATTTGTCTAGATTCTTAGAACAGTCCAAGGACACATGTTCCATTCCAGGAAGTCAGCGCCATTTGTAGTCACTGTCAGAGGTGTTTCTATTGGTGAGTATAAGCTCTGAGTGTAGCTGAATAAGAATAAATCTGTAGCTATGAGTGGGGAGCATGCAGGTCTGGAAAGAAGACAAGGTGTTCTGAAGGACCCACTAGGCCCTGGGACCTAGGTGCATTCTTGGTGTTTTCATTGGCAGGCATCAGGCAGGACTGCACAATAAAGTATGCCAAGCGGCCAGGAGAGCTGGAAGCAGACCCTGGGACAGTGGCCAACTTTCTCCCTCCACATCTGGTTCCAGACTGACGTCCCACCTTAGAGACCAGCATACCTTCTCTCACATAATCAACACAGAAAGTCCTTTCTCTGACTTTAGATTAGGCTGTACTCTCACGTACACCAGACAAAGTACTCAGTTTGGAGGCATGCCAAAGTACTCAGTTTGGAGGCATGCCAAACAGAAACGGCTGCTTTGCACATACTAGAGCCACATTCTAGGCTACAAGATGTACATTGTGTGACAAGCATCATGTCAGAAGCGAGGCCTAGGAGAACGGCAGATTCCTGTATCCCATTCAAACTCAGGCCCGTTGGACATAGGTCATTGAGTGGAAACTGGGGTAGAATCCACTGAGAAAAAAACACATTAAAGGCCTGATATATAAGGGAAGCTTTAGGTTTCTTTCGAAGTCAGCATGACTGTACATAAAGTTTGTTTAAACCAAAAGCCTGATTTATGGCCAGTCGGACATGCATTGTACATCTGTTTTGTAAATGAGGAGACTAAGGAAAACATCTTGTCCTTCAGATATCGATGAATGTCCCTATTCCTTGCATTCCATGACGTTAAAACTTGTGACTCCTGCCTACATGTTAATCTATAATCTTTTTGAACTTTTACAGTAATGTACTTCTGACGTATTGATCTATGATTCTTTATGCCAAAATTATACACACACACACACACACACACACACACACACATACATAATCCCTGTAAAAACTGTTCCTTCTCTGGAGCACAGTCTTCCCTGTGAAGATCATGTTTCCCAGGGAGCTGTCCCAGCTAGGCACAAATAAAACTCTGTATTTTCTTCTTATATTAGAGTTCTTTCTGGTTGGTTTATGTACACATGTCTTGGCATAATCAGCAGGGTATCGCAGAAACCCACATGAGGCCATCTAAGGTCCTCTGGAACCCAGCACCTGGTACTGGCATGGGACCCCTGTACCCCTCCAGCTTCTCAGCAACCTTCGGGTGGATCAGTGAGTTCTCCTGATATTCAGACATCCTTATTTTAACTTGATGGTCTTGAGTTTTGTTGAGCTGTTTTTAGACTGATTTTGTTTGCACTGGTATAATTTTCTAGGTAGGAAATCTAGGGGAAAGAGGCTAATACTTGGGATGGCTAATTCATATCTGGCTTTCATTTGGCAATAAAACTTCAAAGGCTGGTCAGAAAATGAGAGATTGAATTATTTAGTTTCAAAGCTAAGGGACACTTGCTCCTTTCAGCCCAAGGGTATCCTCGGGCGACTGAGAACATAGTGGAAGGGTCTGGGGTTATTCCTCAAGACAAGAAACAGTCCCATAGGGAACTGCATCTTCTTCACATAGTAAATAAAGTTTGGCTCATCCAGAGATGCACACATAAGGGTTTTTCATTGGGTACTCACTGCCCACAAGGTGGTTTTAGACTACAGGTGGAAGAAACTAAAACTCCTAAGAGAGTGTTCCACAGCCTTCTAGAAGTGACGCTCATAAACAACACACTTTAATCCATGACATTCTTCTCTTCTCCCAGGAGAATAGCCCAGAGTTTATACCAAAAATAAAATCAGAAGAAGACAAGGAATCATGCTTCTAAAGCAGAACAGCTTCCAAACACACAACAGCCCCCCCAAAGGAACTCCAACAGGTTTTACATACAATACAAATGGAATTTCTACTTGCAAGTGTTTGACCAAATGAGAACATTCAACAAAAGATAATCTAAGTGTTAGGTGGCCAAAATGGCCAAAATTTGATTTACCAAGAAGTTTTCTTGTATGTACAACTGGAAAAAGCCATCTATAAAATTAAACGAATAGAATAGGAAGTTTATTTTAATAGGTATTTAAAATGTGGCAATGATATCTTTTGACAGGAAACTAATAAAAAAACTTTTAGAATCCATTGCTGAATTGGAGAAAGCTTCAGAAACAACTGCCAGTAGCCCTTTGCCCCCCTCAGCTCCTATATATCACCTTCTTTCTGAACTCAAAGGATGAAGTCCGCAAAACTCAGGGGATAAATATGGAAGGACCAACAATTACTCTGGGCCTCTTTAAGGAAAAACCTGTGTCAGGGAGAAGTGAGTCAGCACTTCTTTATACCCCCTGGACAAGAACAGAGTTTAAATATTTAACTAAAGAGTTCCTGGACCCTTTCCAAGCTCCCACAGGCTTTGCTTCAGAATTCAGTTTAACTGTTAGGGCATATGACCTGGATATCCTGACCTATGCTAGCTTGAGCATATGCTTGCATCTGAGAGTAAAGCAAAGGAATGAATAAGGAAGGTGAAATGGAAAACACCGCCGGATTTCCCTAGATGTGAAGCCTTGAAAATTACAGAATTGCCCATACGTTACACCAGGCCATCCCTGAGATGTCCCCCCAAAATTCAACAATGTAAACAAAAGCACGGAGAAACCATTTTTCACTATTTTGAAAGACTCAAAAAAACACTTAAACAATATTCTAGAAGGACTCCTGAGAGTTTTCAAAATCATCAGCGTGATCTTCTCTGAAATTCAGCCTTTGTAGAAGGTCTAGATGAAGAACTGGCTTTATAAGTAAAGCAATCGGTCTTGAGATAAGGGACACTACCTCCCAACGTACTTGTTTCCCTTGTGGATCAACTTTCTAAGACTTTACACAATAAAGAGGGGAAAGAAGTGAACGTTATAAATCTACAATTATAAGAGCCTAATAATGGTCCTACTCGGATGCCTTTCCAAACACCCAATCAAAGGCTTGTGAAGACCATCTGGGGTACTAATCATAGACAACCTGGGCATTTTGAGTGAGACTGTTACAAATGCAAATGGGCCACTGAGCATAATAAACCTTAAAATAAAGAATAGGGATGCTCCAAGGGAACCCAGAGGGCATTTCCCTTCTTCCTCACTGACACTTTAGAAGACATCAAGGTCACTACTGGGCGGGGGGGGGGGGGGGGGGGGGACTTCAAGGACCCTAAACATACACTGGGCTACCTTATTCTGTTCTCATCTCTCCCTTCCCCCATTGCCCTTTCCCTTGGAGTAAAAATTCAGTTCAAATGGCAGAGGTAGCAAATCTGACAATTTGAGTATTTGAATCAGAACCACAAACTTTCCAGTTAGGAAACATTACTGGAAATCATGTCTTTTTGTTGGCCAATTATTCCCCAAATCATCTTACATGGCAAGATTTTTTTAGAAACATATAATGTTCAAACATTTCTGAAAAGGGTAAAATGTTTTTACATCTGGAAGACACTGATGAAGGGGCGCCTGGGTGGCTTAGTTGGTTATGTGTCCAACCTTGGCTCAGGTCATGATCTCACGGTTCATGAGTTCGAGCCCTGCATTGGGGCTGACAGTGCATAGCCATCTTGAGATTATCTCTCCTCCTCTCTCTCTGCCATGCACCACTTGTGTGCTCACACACACACACACTCTCTCTCTCTCTCAAAATAAATAAACTAAAAAAAAAACAAAAGACACTGATGAAGACAGATGAAGATCTGGTTTCTGAAAACTTAATGGTTCCAAAAACAAGTAGACCAACGGGAAGATAACCATTTGTTATTACAAATTCCCCCCCACACCACCGCCCCAAATTATGGTCCTCTTCTCGTTCTGACACTGAAAAATTAAATCAGTAACTCCTATTAAGGTGACTGATGACAACACTAAACTATTACCTAAAGTCTGAATATATATATTCAAATCATAACAAACATACCTCTGTAATACTCCTTGATTTATTTTGTAACCACAGTACTTTCTATCATAATGCTACTGCTATATGGGTACTATTCAAGCTTGGCAACTCAAATTGCCTGATGCTAACAAAAATTATACAAATATTGTACCAATTATACTAAATTTATACTATTATTGACTTCAAGGGCCAAATATTTTGGAAGATAGAATAACAACCACTACAAGATATACTATCTATGGAAATGAACTGCCCAGAGAAATCATTACAGATAGTAACAGAAAATTTATTTACCATTTTAAACAATCAGCTCAAACAGATCACAAAGCACAAATAACTAGATACAGGAGGCAAACTGATACTCAAACTAATTCAAGATCATTAAAATACCTGTAACAGATTTTTTGGATTCTTCTCTTATCTAATTTTTTTTAAGTTTATTTATTTATTGAGAGAGAGAGAGAGAGAGAGAAAGAAAGAGAAAGAGAGAGAGGGAGAGGGGCAGGGAGAAAGGAGGAGAGAGAGAATCCAAGCAGGCTCCATGCTGCCAGTGTGAGATCATGACCTGAGCCAAAATCAAGAGTTTCATGGTTACTGACTGAGCCACCCAGGAGCCCCTTGTTTTTCTAATTCTGTAAATACTCCCCATTGGTTGCCTCAAATGTTATTAATTGGATTTTTATTGCTATTCCATATTTATGCTATAAATGTGTTGCTGGGTGAACTGGGGCAACCCCGGGGCCCTGAGGCCTCGATCCAGCCCGTCCTAAACTTGTGACCAAAGGCTCTTGGTCTCCTCACAAGAAAGAGTTCAAGAATTCAAGGACAGACACAACACAGCAGAGGAATGACACAAGCAGGAAAATGTGAGTGCAGGCCTAGCAAGGGAGAGAGAGAGAGAAAGAGAGAGAGAAAGAGAGAGAGAAAGAGAGCGCACAGGCACTCACAAGAAAGAGCTACATGCAACCCTCAGGGGTTGGGTTTCTATCTTTTAGGAACAGTTGCTAAATAGGAGGTAGAATATTCATGACTTAGGGGAGGACTTCTTGAAGCAGAGTTTAATGCTTTTTCTTCCGTATTTGGTCACGAGTTTCTGGCTGCTTTGTCAGCCATCTTGGGCTTGTCTGGTTTGATCCGGCTTCTTGTGGCTTTGTTTTGGAGTGCTGCCAGGACAGGCCTCTGACTTTCCCAACAGGCCATGACTTCCTCTTTGGCCTCTAGGCACCCTGTGAGAATCTAACTAACTGCCTCTACCAAAGGTTACAAAAATGCAAAGGCGGGGCCCCTGTGTGGCTTATTCGGTTAAGCATCTGACTTCGGCTCAGATCACGATCTCACCGTTCTTGAGTTCAAGCCCCGCATCGGGCTCTGTGCTGATGGCTCAGAACCCGGAGCCTGCTTCAGATTCTGTGTCTTCCTCTCTCTCTGCCCTTCCCTCATTTGTACTCTGTCCCTCTTTCTCTCAAAAATAAACATTAAAAAAGAATTTTTTTTTAATGCAAAGCAAAAGCTCGTCACAAAGCACACATTATGATGTTTGCTTGACAATCCAATTCCATTGAAAAAATATATACAGGGGCGCTTGGGTGACTCAGTCGGTTAAGCGTCTGACTTCGGCTCAGGTCATGAGCTCACAGTTCATGAGTTCGAACCCCACATCGGGCTCCATGTTGACAGGTCGGAGCCTGGAGCCTGCTTCAGATTCTGTGTCTCCCTCTCTCTCTGTTCCTCCCCTGCTTGCACTCTGCCTCTCTCTCTCTCAAAAATAAATAAACATTAAAAAAAAATTAAAAAGAAAGAAAAAAAGTATATATATATATATGTATACTTTTTTTCTATATATATCTATAGATATAGATATAGATATAGATATAGATATAGATATAGATATAGATATATAATATTCCCCTGAAAGACCACACGGTTGATCCCCCCAAAGAAGACTCCTCGGTGACCTAAATCTGGGTGTGGAAGAAACAGCAAGATGGAGCCACTCACATCAAGCAGTAACTTAGGTCCAGCAGTGGTGCAAGCAACCAAGGGCACTGCAGCAAAGACCAGATATCGCTGAAACCAGCACCAGCTGACAACACACTCAGAACTATGAGCAGCTGAACCAGAGGTCTGCAGTGCCCAAGACGGATCAAGTCGCTTTACAAAGGAGGATTTTTATAGCAAACTGTCAAACCTTCTAGACGCTGACCCTTTTCATGTATGACCACATCAAAAAGGCAACTGCCGCTGAAGGCTGTACCCAACTAATCTCTGCACATAAGAGAGCTCCTCTACTGCCTGAACATAATCAGCAACAAGAGCTGAGAGCTGACCCAGACTGGACCAAGGCTTCATGTCAACTTCATGCTCACAGATAGACTTGGAGTTTGGTTCCTTCCCATCCCACCAAGCCCACCACCTCCCCGCAGCCCTCAGCCCCCTCCCCCACTCTATCTTATCTTGTTCATTGTGGGACTGATCTTGTGCTTTGCTGTGTATGACCCGTAAGAAGCCAAGTAAAAATACCCAAGGAAACATCACTGAATCTGGAATCCTGAACCTGCTTTATGATTATGGTGACCGTATGACTGAATAAAGCTGATGGTGTGGAAAGATACAATTTCACGTGTGTCTTCATAGCATGCTCAAGACTCCTAGCATCAAGGAACAAAATGAAACCAGGGCAAATAAGCAATCACCCTGACATCAAGGGACAAAATAATATGATCAATCAATTCTTTCTATCCAAAGAATTTATCTTCTATAATTTTTTTAATGTTCATTTATTGTTGAGAGACAGAGAGCACGAGCAGGGGAGGGACAGAGAGAGAGGGAGACACAGAATCCGAAGCAGGATCCAGGCTCTGAGCCGTCAGCACAGAGCCCGACGTGGGGCTCAAACTCAAGAACTGTGAGATCATGACCTGACCTGAAGTCAGACCACTCAACCGACTGAGCCACCCGTGCACTCCTCGAAAGACTTTTTTTAAAGTAATCTCTACGCCCAATGTGGGGCTCAAACTTACAACCCCGAGATCAAGAAACGCATCCTCCACTGACTTGAGCCAGACAGGCACGCCTCTTTCAAAAGATTATTAATCAAAAGGGGGAAATGATGACAGAAAAATTTTCGAAAGGCATGATATATATGGGAAGTCATTTTAGATTTCTTTCTAAGTCAGCATGACTGTATGTAACCTTTGTTTAAACTGAAAGCCTGATTTATGACCGGTCAAGCATGCATCGTACATCTGCTTTGTAAATGAGTAGCCTAAAGAAAACATCTTGCCCTTCAGATATCGATCAATGCCCCTACTCCTTGCATTCCATGACATTAAAACTCATGATTCCTGCCTACATGTTAATCTATGATCTTTTTGAGCTTTAACAAGAATGTACTTCTGACATATTGATTTATGGCTCTTTATGTAAAAAAAAACATATAACCCGGTAAAAAGTGTTCCTTCTCTGGAGCACTGTCTTCCCTGTGAAGATCGTGTTTCCCCAGCAACTGTCCTATCTCAGGCTCAAATAAAACTCTGTATTTTCTTCTTATATTAGAGTTCTTTCCAGTCAGTTTGCATCAATAAGTTGAGGGAGCATAAGGCAAGCTGAGGGCAAAGGGCAACCTAGCACACCCCACCCCACCAGGTGAGAGATGTGGGATGTTCCTCAGGCACTCCTGGCTGCCCAGGAACAAAGGAGAGGACAGAAAACAAACAGTTAAACTGCCAGGAGTCAAGACAGGTATCATTGATGAGGGAGCATGAGGTAGGCAGAGTGAGCACCCTCCACACCCGCCCCCCAGGTGGGATCTGTGTGATATCCCTTGGATACTCCGAGCGACCCAAGAACAAAGGACAGGGGTTTAAGTGCTTGCTGTGGTGATGTGGGAAACTGAGGCAAATGAAAAATTAAATTCCCTTACTGCCTATAGCCTGACAAGTCCTTGAAACAGGCAGGGGGACCTTCCTCTAGGAGCTCAGCTGCCTCCATGATGACACTTGGCTAGGGGCAAAAGGGAATCTTGGCTTAACATTATCCTGACCCCCCAGAATCCCGTGAGTCTCCTTAAACACATAAAAATTCTTTTGCAAACCTTATATCTTTAACCCCCAAGTGTATGTTGGCAATTATACTCCAAGCATATGGCCGCTGATATACATCTGAAGGCTATCATGACTGAGGTTTTATTAAACAGTAATAAATGACATTCTCCTAACAACAGCTAGCCCCTCAAGGTCTTGCAAACCTTGCTTCCAACATTCCATTGGGACGTGCACTGTCCCTACCCGCCTCCCAACCGGAAGGTATATAACCAGTCACTTTTCACAACCCCTGTGCGGCTCCTTCTGCCCATGGGTCCTGTCCCCATGCTTTAATAAAATCATTTTTTTGCACTGAAGAGCCTTCAGGAATTCCTTCTTGGTGGTCAGCTCCAAACCCCACTATCACCCCAAAACTCCATCAAATACATCCCAACGTGGGGGGGTGAGAAAGTCTAAGAGAGCAAAGAGCGTTCCTAGACCCTCTTAGAGCAAGTCTCTGGCTGGATCTAAAAATTTACTCGGGAGAAGAGCAGACAAATCTATTTAAAGTCTGTTTTACATGACACAGCAGCCTTCATAAGGAAATGAGGACCCAAGGAAACAGACTTGAGGATCTTTATGCTGCATTTGAAGAAGAAGGGGCATCACGGAGGACAGAGACAGGTTCAGCAGCAGGAGAGAGTCCACTAATCTGAGGGAAACTTAGCAAGACCTGTTTGTTAGGATTTTTCTGTGTCCCTTGACTTGCTCCTTTCCTCCAGGTAGAGGGAGGGGGTCTCTCACAGGAGAATTTTATGGGCTGTTTCAGGGAAGAAAGGCAGGAGGGAGAAGCTCAGAGTGATCTTTCCTGTTTCTGCCATTTTCTCGAACTCCTCCAGCTTAAGATAGTCAATACAAGAAGGGGCCGTATTTTAGGGGAGCACGTCCTGAACTCTGTCACAGGCAATCACCTCCTTTGTCTTTACTAAACAGAGAAAGTCGGATCGCCTCACCCTGCCTTCCCTGCTCTGTTCTCACCTTGGCTGGCCTCTGGTTTCCCAAGTCCTAATCAAGAAACTCACCCAAGTCAACTATTTACGCAGAAAATTTACTGAAGGTGGAACTGAGGAGGGAATCCTAGATTTCACCCGTGCGCCTTGAGTCAAAACACAGCAACAATTATTGTCACAGCAAATATTAATTGTGTTGTAAGATAAATAAGAAGAAAGTTGCCAGAATATACTATATATGGTATATGTTTATATATATATACATTTACAGAATACACGAATACACTGTTGTCAAGTTTTCCTAAAAATACAGAAATATGTAGAATTAAAAGATAAAATGTCCTTTCCTTTCCTCCCTTCTCCACACGCAGCCCCCCACCCCCACCTCTACTTCCCCCTTCAGAGGTGACTCTGACCTTTTTTATGCATATCAAGAAACAGAGGCCTAAGTGGTCTGACAGTTTGGGTGGAAGCCTCTGGCTTCCTGGGTCTTTTGCACCTCAAAGATGGTCTCTGCCCTCCAATCAAAGCCCTGTGGGGGGTGGGGAAGGCTGTACTGAAGGCTATGTATTTGTGTGAAGGTTTTTATTTATTTATAAGGAACTTGACCTGAAAGTCAGACCCTGCCAGACACAAACCCCAACACCTTAATCAATAAATCACAATCTGCGGTGGAGGCGGGGTCTGGTTAGGATTCTGGGATGTACAGGTGAATTGTGATGTATTAAAAGATACGAAGAGTACCTCTTCCCCTTCTTTATTGTCTATCCCCCTTCCCTCCCTTCTTTCTGGAAACCTTCTTCAGGGCCCATCTCACACATTCCAGAGACTTCAATTACCACCTTCATGATAATGACCCCCAAGCTAATGACCCCCAGTAATCTAACCCTCTGGCCGAGAGCGATCCTGTTGTGTTTTAGCAAGAGTGGTGCTGCCATCTACCCTGTCCTCCAAGCAGAAGCCTGAGTGACCCTTCCATCCTGTTCCACGTCACCCAACCACATCGGCCGCCAAGTCCAGCGGCTTCTTCCTCCTTGGTAGCCCTTACATCCACAGCTTCCCGCCCAGCGGGCCCTACACACTGGTATACCCTGGCCTGGATCAGGGTCACTGATGGGGCAGCTGGAGGTGAGGGGCAGCTTCCCAGGGCCTTCTCGTTAGTTCGGGTAGAAGAATGAACACTGGAGGTCATCGTCCCCAGGCCCGGCCGGGCCTGCCAAGGAACAACCCATTGGCCTAGGCTCAAGTGATGGGCATCCTCCCTTATCGTTCGTAGGAACCTGGAGGAGGAACGCACCTCACTTGCTTACAAGTAGTTAATCAGCACTACCCTAAAGATAGAATTACCACATCGACCTAATGAAATCTCTAACATATGGAACGAAGATACTTTTCAGATTCCAAGTCTCTTGAAATGGAACAGAGCTCCCTGGTAACAGGCGAAGCCGCACTAAGTTATCCAGTAACATCTGCTAGCCTGACCTCCTGGGCCTCCCATCAGCTGCGCCCAGTGTCTCAGGAGCGCCCCCCCCCCCAAAGTCGGCCTTTAAAATCCTCACTTGCAAGCCATCAGGGAGTTGGGACTTTTGAGCACTAGCTCGCCCTTCTCCTGGCGAGGTTAAGCTCGTATTTTGCATTTACTCATGTTAAAAAGAAAACCTCGGGCCAAAAATGTATGCTAGACCACGACACCAAACCAGGGTTTAACTAATCTTATTAAGCTTTCAGCCTCCCCCAGAAACGTAGTCGTGACCTGTCAGTAAGGAATTTTCTGGTCAGAAACAATAAGGTGATCTGTCACATGGGGCCTCCCCATGCCCCCAAAAACGCTGAGGTCATCAACCTACCACGAGAAGCTTTCGCCTCTGAAAGAAAGTTGACCTCCCCCAAAATAATCTTTTTTTTTCCTGTTTATGACTTCCTTGTCTTGCCTTTTAAAACCTTTCCCCTTCTGTAGCCCTGTGGAGTTCTCTTCTACTTGTTAGATGGGATGCTGCCTAATTCAGGAACCGATTCATAAAGCCAATTAGATCCTTAAAATTTCATTTGAAAATTTTGGTAAGACCCACTGGGGATGTTATGAAAATATGGTGTAAGTACCATTTCAAAAATTCCAAATTCTAAAATCAAAAATTCTGAATTGTGAAATACAGCTCACCTTGCGGATTTTGAGTAAGTGGGTATGAATCTGTACCAGATATTAGAATTGTTTGGGGCCAAGACAACTGCCATTTCTTTGGCTCCCACATCTGTCCTGGGCTCAGGCTTCGGCAGGGGGAGCTTGCCTCTGCTCCCCACCGCATGGACTCGGCTGGTGGGAACAGGGACCGCCTGGCTCGTTCACCCGGCTGGCAGGTGGGGCTGACTGCTGGCGGGGACCTCAGCTGAGGCTGAGGGCAGGGGCCGAGGTGCCTTTTCACAGGAACCTCTCCACCCAGCCTTCTCCACCAGCTGCACAGACTTCCTCAAGCATGGCATCTGGGTTTCAAGGAGAGCGTCCCAAGAACAGGAAGTAGAAGTTACCGGTTTCTGTTGGCACAGCATCACTCCCACCTTGTTCTGGTGAACAAGTATCACATGGTATGTGTTGGCTGGCTGGTTCATACGAGCACACCCTGAATGCCCCTGTTAACCATTATGCTGAGAATGTACTGATCCCGTGTTCCCTCTGTATTCCCATCAAGCAGGATATGAAGAAAAAACGTGTTGTTCAATATTCAAGGTCAGGACACCAGGGGTGGCCAACCCGGAGCATCTCCTTTCTAACAAAGAACGTTCTGCATGGCAGGCCTTGACCTCCTTGGAGCGCTGGCCTTGATCTCCGAGGAGCACTGCTCATGCAAGGAGGGAAAAGGCTTCAGATAGTTGCTGGGCTAGTTGTCACACTATAAAAGTCGGCTGCGTGCAGATACGGTAGAATGTTTTGTCAGTCTGCTGCTTCCGACCCCCTGTACGTAAGTTCCCCCAATAAACCAACATCTGGATCACCACTCTGGGTTATGGCTTTGGTCTTGCTGAGTCCCCACGCGTCCTCGGTTTAGTCTACAGGGATGGGGCCACACGGTAGCCGTGGGTAACTAGTCACACAGATCTTAAGGGGAGGAGTGTCACAGAATTTTGAAACCTTGCTTTAAAAATTTTTCTAATGTTAACTTTTGAGAGAGAGAGAGAGAGTGAGAGAGAGACAGAGTGTGAGCAGGGGAGGGGCAGAGACAGAAAGGGAGACACAGAATCTGAAGCAGGCTCCAGGCTCTGAGCTGTCAGCACAGAGCCCGACACGGGGTTCGACCCACGAACCACAAGATCATGACCTGAGCCGAAGTTGGATGCTTACCCCCTGAGCCACCTAGGTGCTCCCCCCTTTTTTTTTAACGTTTATTTATTTTTGAGAAAGAGAGAGTGTGAGTGGGGGAGGGGCAGACAGAGGGAGACAAAGAATCTGAAGCAGGATCCAGGCTCTGAGCTGCCAGCACAGAACCTGATGTAGGGCTTGAACCCATGAACCACAAGATCATGACCTGAGCTGAAGTCAGAGGCTTCACTGAGCCACCGAGGCGCCCCAAAACCTCGCTTTAAATGGCCACACCACCCCTACTGATTCTTCAAAGAGCAGCTCTGACATTGTCACGTTGCTGGCACTCTTCAAACAGTACACAACAGACCTCCTCAGTATTTACCTATGGTGTTCAGAGAATTTCCTTTTTGACATCAGCTTTAATGAGGTATAATTTACATACAATAACATTCCCCTATGGCAAGCCTACAGTTTGATGGCTTTTGACAAATTATATACACCTGTATAATCACTACCAAGATCCAGATATACAATATTTCCATTACCTTAAACAGTCCTCTCGGGTCTTATTGATTTCTTAAAGAGCTCTGTTGAGGCTCTCTTTGTTTGCTTGTTTGTTTCTGGCTAGGAAAAGGGGAAGTGAGTGTCAAAGAAAACCTGATTAGAAACTACTCTTCTGAGATAAGGAAGCAGATGTAAGCATGTATTTGTCAGCTATGGCTAACCACAAAAGTTTGGTAGTTCCAAGCACTGCTATGCTTTGCCTCAATAAGGAAGTTGAGTAGTGACCAGGGACAAAAGGAGCCCCACAGTAGCAGGACTCTCGCATAGAGAGACGAGATACTGGGGCTCTTCTTTCCAGGAAGCATGTTTATTTGTGCTGGCACAGGCTCAATGGGTCCGTACCCAAAAAACTGAGCCCTGGGCGCAGCGGGGTATAGTCTTTTATACAATTTCTACTTCATGGTCTCCCATACATGGTAACACACAGACATCCAGTCTGACAGGGAGGTCTATGTTACAGAGTCGTGAGGAAGGTCATACGTGCACATGGCCAGGTTGTCTTCCCTTGTCTTGAGGTTTTCATCATATTCCTTAGGGAGGGGCTCTACCACACCACCTCTACGAGCACAGTGCAAGTCAGATCTGATCTCCGTTGAAGGTAATCCAATGGTTTTCCATTACCTTTAAAATGAAATTTAATCTTGCTCCAAACTATACCACTGTGATCTGCCCTATACAACTCATTATGCTTTGGTCACATGGCCTTCCTTCAGGTCCTCTAAATGCAGCACAGTCCTACCCCAGGGCCTTTGCATTAGTTGTTTCCCCTTCTTACCAATCAGATTTCTCTTTGAATGTCACCTCCTCAGGGAGGCTGTCCTTGAATTCTTGACCCAAAGACATTCCCTTGCATATCAAGATATCAAAATTAAATCAAAGACTCTATATTTGAACAGGAACATAGAAAGATCTGGATTTCATGCTTTCTGTCTAGAGTATTTCCCTACTGTGTGTTTTGGCTGTGAGCTCTGTATCTTAGCGCTAAGGATCCCTGGTGGCACTCTATTAGTGAAATTAAACTATGACACATCATGTGATTGTAGCATTGATCAGACTATACTAATGTTATGAACTTACTTGTCCACCTTAACTTCCGATGGCAAATCCCTCGAGGACATGGACTGGTTCTTGCTCAGTGTAATCGTGACAAACCATAGATGCTCATTAAATATGTGTTGAGGGACTGAAGGAATAAATGAGTAAAAACCCTATAATCTCAAATCACCAGTACAGTGTGTGAAGCCACTGTCACTGGATGACATTTGAACTACATCTTAACAAGAATCTTTCCAGTTCTCCTGGCCTCCTACTCTAGTGGCTGCACATGATATTTAATTTTATGTGTCAGCTTGACTGGGCTAAGGGATGTCCTGATAGCTGGTAAGATATATATGTTTCTAGTTTCCCGATACCCTTTTTGTGGCCCCTTGTTCAGATATCTACAACATCGTAATACCACCAAGCTCTTGTGCAAAGTGGTTGTGCCATTTTACACTCCCACCAGCAGTGTACAAGAACCCAGTTGCTACTGGGGTGCCTGGGTGGCTCGGTCGGTTGGGCGACTGACTTTGGCTCAGGTCATGATCTCACAGTTTGTGAGTTCGAGCCCAGCGTTGGGCTCTGTGCTGACAGCTCGGAGCCTGGAGCCTGCTTCAGATTCTGTGTCTCTCCATCTCTCTGCCCCTCCCCCACTCATGCTCGGTGTCTCTCTGCCTCTCAATAATAAATAAACATAAAAAAATTATTAAAAAAAAAAGAATCCAGTTGCTGCCTATCCTCACCAACACTTGGTGTGGTGAGTCTTTTAAATGTTTGCCATTTTATAGGGTGTACAATGGCATCTTATCATACCTTTATGTGGCATTTCCAACTGTGTTGAGTGCCTGTACATGTTTTATAGGTCACTCCTAGATGAAGAGTAAAAAGCTAACTTCAATCCAGAGGCAAAAACGAAACAAAACACACCAAAAAAACAAGCTTTTGGGACAAAAAGGGAACTCTCATGAACTTTTGGTGGGAATGCAAAATGGTGCAGCCACTGTGGAAAACAGTATGGCAGTTCCTCAAAAAAATTAAATACAGAACTCCCATAAGACCCAGCAATTCCACTTCTGAGTATTTATCTGAAGAAAACAAAAACACTAATTTGAAAAGGTAGATGCACATTTAGGTTCACTGCAGCACCGTTTACAATAGCCAAGATATGGAAGCACCTGAGGTGTACCCAGATGAATGGATAAAGAAGACGTGATATGTGTATATATAAAATGTAATATCACTAAGCCATAAAAAAGCACAAAATTTTGCCATTTGTGACAACATGGATGGACTTAGGAGGTATGATGTTAAGCGAAATAAGTGAGACAGAGAAAGACAAACCCTGTATGACTTCACTTATATATGTAATCATCCAAGTAATCATCTAAAAAATAAAACAAAGAACACAAGAAAGAAACAGACTCATAGAGAACAATCCAGAAGTATAAAGAATAATCTGGTCATTGCCAGAGAGGAAAGGGGTACAGGGATGAGCAAAATAAGGGAAGGGAGTTAAAAGGTACAAATGCCCAGATATAAAATAAGTAAAACACGTGAATATGATGTATGACATAAGAAATATAGTTAATAATCTATGACTTTGTATGACGACAGAAGGAAGCTAGATTTATAAGGTAATTACTTGGAAAACACACACACACACACACACACACACACACACACACACTAAAGAACACAACTTGTGCTGTGAAACCTCTAACCAATGGGTTGAAAGGCCACATGCCTCAGATGGGTAACTCTGCCTCCTCAGAAGTGTGTGGAACCCCTTCCTGCTCCCCAACTCTTAGAGATGACTACACAATTTCTACCACTCCTATAATACAGTACAGCGACAGTCCTGCCCCCAAGATGCCTAACAAAATGGAACCAGACATAGAGCGAACAACCCATCGTTCTTATCCAGCTGCTCTCACTACCACATAGACCAAGACTCAGCAGCAACATCTAGTGTTCATCTCATTGATGTGGATATTGTGCAAGTATTTCACTTGGAAATATTTATGGAGTATAAGTGAAATCATTCTGTTATCTACATATTGTCATATTCCAAATATATTTCAGAAACTGCTATCTTTTCTTGAAAGAATCTTAAGTGCTAAGATTTTTTTCATGTGTGTCTTGCATTTAATCAGCTGAAGATGCCTGTGAATTCTTTTTTTTTTTTAAGTTAATCTATTTATTTTGAGAGAGAGAGAGACAGCGAGCAGGGGAGGGGCACAGAGAGAGAGAGAGAGAGAGAGAGAGAGAGAGAGAGAATCCCAAGCAGGCTCCTCAACACCTGTGTGGAGCCCGATGTGGGGCCTGAAGTCACCAACCATGAGATCATGACCTGAGCTGAAATCGAGAGTTGGACGCACAACCAACTGAGCCACGCAGGAGCCCAAGATGCCTGTGAATACTTAAGAAAAATGTCAAACTTCTTCAAATAAGTGGGTTTGACAAGATTAACAGAAGAGAGGATACTTCTGTTAGAGTTAAGTTACAAAAAGAGGAACGACAGTAAAGCAACTAAAACCAAAACAAAACAAGAATTGGAACAGATTGGATCTTGACAAGAACTCCATGCCTGTGAAATGATGCAATTTTGGACGAACACAACGTGAGGCAGGAACTTGTGACACACAGCAAACTGGCATGTGGCAAACTTGTGGAACTGAACTTGATACATGCCTCATCTGAATGGATGTTTTGAGAGCTATTATTTATTCCCGCCACAAGAACAGCACACGCTGAGTAGGAGGGCCCTGTTCAGTTTGGGTCCAAGGATGGAAAGACACGTCTAGGAGGAGCAGAGCCACCACTGACCTGCAACTGTTATGAACTGAACGGTGTCCCCCAAAAAGATAAGGCCTAGTCCCCAGCACCTGTGAATGGGATCTTATTTTGAAAAGAGTCTCCATAGATGAAGGAACCTTCTAGGTCCTATATCTGTATACACAGAACTAAGCAAATGTTTTTGTGTGGTTAAGATTATACAGTATGGCGGTGCCTGGCTGACTCAGTCAGAAAAGCATTGACTCTTGATCTTGGAGTCAAGAGTTCAAGTCCCACACTGGATGTAGAGACTAATAAGTTAAATAAATAAACTTAAAAAAGATTATATCATGCATTTTCACACACCATGATCATGAATATTTACAAATTCAAATATTTAGCAACTCAAAGTCCAAAAGCCATGAATATTTTGATAGCCAAGCGTATACTATACCAACTCAATCAGAGAAAAAAAGAAAGAAAGAAATCCTGCTTTTCTTGGTGTGATAGCTAATTTTATGTGTTAACCTGACTGGCAACAGGGTGCCCAGATTAAACATTTCTGGATGTTTACAAAATGAAATCCAATCAATCCATCAGTCCTACTCGTTCTGTTCTTCTGGAGTACTACTATTAACTACTACTAGTAGAAATTAATTAATTTCCTGATACACTTGTAAACAAAAAAGTCATAAAAACCAAAACAAACAAACAAGCCAACAGGCCTCTATTCTCCAAAAAAAGGCATCCAAATGGCTAACGGAAATATGAAAAGATGCTCATCATCACTTATCATCAGGGAAGTGCAAATCAAAACTATGATGCGGTATCACCTCACCAGTGGAATGGCTAACATCAACGACACAAGAAACAACAGGTGTCGGCAAGGATGTGGACACAAAGGAACCCTCAGGCGCCACTGGTGGGAATGAAAACTGGTACAACCACAGAAGAAAACAGTATGGGGGTTCCTCAGAAAGTTAAAAATGGAATTACCCAATGATCCAGCAACTGCACTACTGGGTATTTACCCAAAGAATATGAAAACACTCATTTAGAGGCATACATGCAACTCTGTTTTTAGCAGCATCATTTATAATAGCCAAACTATGGAAGCAGTCCTTGTGTCTGTTGATAGATAAATGGATAAAGAAGATATAGTATATATATTGAATGAGTATTACTCGGCCGTAAAAAAGAATGAAATCTTGCCATCTGCAACAACGTGGATGGAGCTAGACAGTATAATGCTAAGCAAAATAAGTCAGTCAGAAAAAGACAGATACCATATGATTTTACTCATGCATGGAATTTAAGAAACAAATGAGCAAAGGGGAAAAAGAGAGACAAATCAAGAGACAGACTCTTTAACTCTAGAGAACAAACATGGTTACCACAAGGGAGGTGGGGGGAAGGATAAGTGAAATAGATGATGGGAATTAAGGAGGGCAACTGTCGTGATGAGCACATGGTGATGTATGGAAGTGCCGAATCACCGTATTGTGTACCTGTGGGGCGCCTGGGGGGCTCAGTCGGTTATGCTTCCGACTTCGGCTCAGGTCATGATCTCAGCTCGTGAGTTCAGGCCCCACGTCGGGCTCTGCACTGACAGCTCAGAGACTAGAGTCTGCTTTGAAGTGTGTGTGTGTGTGTGTGTGTGTGTGTGTGTCTCTTTCTGCCCCTCCCCCGCTCGTTCTCGTTCTCTCTCTCTCTCTCTCTCTCTCTCTCTTTCTCTCTCAAAAGTAAATCACATTAAAAAAAAATTAAACAGGGGCACCTGGGTGGCTCAGTCAGTTAAGCGTCCGACTTCAGCTCAGGTCACGATCTCGCGGTCCATGAGTTCCAGCCCCGCGTCAGGCTCTGGGCGGATAGCTCAGAGTCTGGAGCCTGCTTCCGATTCTGTGTCTCCCTCTCTCTCTGCCCCTCCCCCATTCATGCTCTGTCTGTCTCAAAAATAAATAAACGTTAAAAAAAAAAAGGAATGCTTCTAAAAAAAAATTTAAACAAAAAAAACTATATTGTATACCTGAAACATTACAGGGTATGTTGACTACCTGGAATTTAAACAAATAGATGAATCATGAAAGCGAAATCCTGGCATTCACTGCCTAGTGGTTGCCTCACAATTCCACTTTCAAAATGCTTTTTTTCAAGTTTATTTGTATTTATCTTTGACAGAGAGAGAAAGCACAAGCAGGGGAGGGGCAGAGAGAGCGGGAGACCGAATCCTAAGCAGGCTCTGTGCTGTCAATGCAGAGCCCAACCCAGGGCTCAAACTCACTAACTGTGAGATCATGACCTGAGCTGAAATCAAGAGTCTGATGCTCAACTGACCGAGCCACCCTGGTGTCTCTCTAGTAATTATTTTTTAAAGATATTTACAAGTTGATTAATTCACTAGCTCTACTTTTGATCATACATTGTCACCTCAAGACATCCCAAATCTTTAAAGTTGCAAAATAAAGACTGGGGTTTGTCCTCAGTAGACACAGGCCCTTTATAAAAAGCACACATACAGAACTTCGGACATAATCCACAACTATCCTCCAGATGCGGAGACCGTAGCAAAGCATCCCTTTCTCTACCCTTCCTCTCTGACCGATTCCACCATGGCAGTGACTCAAGGACAGAAACCCCTCTAGCACCAGGGGGTGGATTAACCAAAAATTCAGTTTACTAACTCCATTTTTGTCACACACTGGCAACTTCTTTAACATCTAGAAAGGCGAGACATTGTAAAATTTGAACACGTTGATCTTTTCCATGTACTGTATACATCGCAGGTCAGAACAGTATACAGAGAACACAAGGGGTGGTGGTTACGCTTGTCTAACTATCAACAGACTGGCATCCAGCTCCTGGCACCTTCTGCCCTTCCCTCTTCCCTGAACCGGCACGAACACAACGTGTTCTGCTCAGAGAGGTAGTTTGACCATTCCATTTCCAAAATACACGGTTCTCGTGTGGATTTTAACAATAGACGATTTATAAGATGTGTCATTTCACTACTCCTGTTTTTAACATACTTTGTGTCCTTCTAGCCACCTAGAAAAGCTACGTGTCTCAAATAAGGACTTAAGTTTGTCCACTATACACACAGTAGTGTTGAATAAACTACACTCCTGTGACAATGGTTGTATCTGAAAGTGACTTCTGATTAGGGACGTTAGTTATAGCCTGGAATCCTTCAACTCGCTCGATTCCTTTTCTCCAGAAACGACCCACTTAATGAGATGTGGTTTTACAATTTCACTCCCAAAGCCATTTTCAGAAGACAATCTTTCTACAGTCTCCTAACAACACAAGGTGAATAAAACGTGTTAGATTACTAACTCCACTCCACTGTTGTCACTGCTGGGGAAATACAATTATGAACAAAATCTTCTCCGAACCCAAAAATCCTCTCTACAAAAGTCTTAGAGAAAGAAAACAGCTTTACGACTGAATGAGGATTAATCCAGAACGTGATACACATCACGGGCAAGCTGCTAAGAGACTGCAAACAAACAAATGAAATCACTCTGTTCTATAGCCAATGAGATACAGCCCGTGACTTAGATGTTCTCAAGATAAATGCGAACTATTCTCAAGTAAGAGGACCTGATACCACCCTTTGTCACACACACATCTAGCTAGATTCACCTGGTAATTGAGGTGGCCATCTGTGGGTGCTAATTGGCTTTATCCAAAGGAAAAATAAACTTATTTTGAGCGCTTATGACAGAAGGGAGTTTTGCAACTTGGTAGGCGTCCGCTGAAGCTAGGTTTCTACCCTCCCACAGAAACTGGGAACTGTGGTGTGACATCATAGAGAATATATATATTGGTCTCTGCTCCCAGTTTCTGGTACCGAGCTCCCAAAACCTTTTAGTTCCCTAAGTGATATGAGTATCTTTTGTTCTGATAATTGTCTTTAACCCTGTTCCTGACGCAGAGCTCCTAAAACCCTTGTAAATTCCTAAGCGATCCGAGTACTAGTCGCACCTCTTGTTGTCCTGAGGCGACTCTGGGTGGTCTCCCGGATGGGTGGGGGCGGGACTAAGCCAAGATCAGAAGCTTCGAAGGTTCAGCCCTATGCCCTGTCTTCCAGAGAGGGAAGAGGGGTGGAAATGGAATTAATCATTGATCATGCCTAAGGGAGGCAGCCTCCCTGAAATCCCAATAGTGTAGAGTTTAGGGAACTTCCAGGTTGGTGAACGTATCCATACACTGGGAGGGTAGTGCAACCCAACTTCCTGGGGGCAGCAGCTCCTCCACTTGGGACCCTCACAGATCTCGCCCTATGTATATCTTCACCTAGCTATTCATCTGGATCCCTTCGCATACCCTTTTTAAAGTATTTTTTAAATTAAAAAAACATTTTTTAAATGATCTCTACACCTCACATGGGACTTGAACTCAGGACTCCAAGAATTGCATGCCATTCCAACTGAGCCAGGCAAGTACCCCTTTATCATAACCTTTATTTAAAAGCAATTTTTTTAATGTTTATTTATTTTTGAGGGGGAGAGGCAGAGAGAAAGGGAGACACAGAATCTGAAGCGGGCTCCAGGCTCTGAGCTGTCAGCACAGCTGACAGGGCTTGAACCCACTAACCATGAGATCATGACCTAAGCTGAAGTCAGACACTTAACTGAGCCACCTAGGCGCCCCAGTGGGATTTATCATTGTAATGCCCGAAGTTCCGAAACCTCCCACAAAAGACCACCAGAGCCCTAAGTCAAAGCCAAGCGGCAAGGGTCGTTTACTGCAGGTTCGAACCTGGACCTCCGCTCACTCGTTGCCGGTGACGCTAAGAGGCCCCGAGTGAGGTTTTTACAGCCTTTTTATAGACCGGTACGAACAAGTTATGGGGAAGTTAGGGATTCTTCGCGGTTACAGAGCGGTTATTGGTTGATATCTTAATTTAAACACTTAGCAGAATTTAATTGGTCCCCGCCTTTAGGTCAAACCACAACTGGGGTGTGGGTGTCTTAATGATTGGTCAAGAATACGCGGTTACGTCAAGCAGTTGTACAGAAGTGGAACAAGCTGGTTAGGCACGCGGACTGAGGCTAAGTTTGTTTTTCACAGACCAGGATGACTAGGCAAACAGTTTGCCCAGGTCTCTCGTTTCTCCCCTTTCTCAAGTACCTGAGGAACCAAGGGGAAGGGGAAAATATGTTAAGCAAGCAGGTTTACAGAAGCGAGAAATGCCGGTTAGTTCATGTACAATCACTTATTCTATTACATACCAGACCACATTTAGGAAGTTTCGCAACTTACTCTATTACATAGCGGGTTACATTCAGGAAAGGTTTCACAATGCTCGTAGCAAACGGCAAGCAAAACAGACTTGTCAGCAATTGTATTTCTTATCAAAGATCCATAATAAGCAGAAGAGAGAACTTAGCTTTAAACTAAGGCAGGGCTGTCATTTGGATTTAAAGCTGTTCTTTTCATCATGTCCTTTAATAAACTGGTAAACATAAGTACAGCAGTTTCCCCTTATCTGGAGGATATATGTTCCAAGACCCCCAGTGAATGCCTGGGGACAGTACCAAACCCTAAATATACTATGCTTTTTCCTATATGTACACACTTCTGATAAAGTTTAATTTATATAGCAGGCACAGTAAGAGATTAACAATAACTAATAATAAAATTGGACAATTATACCAAGAACAGTAATGAAAGTTATGTGCATATGGTCTCTCTCTCAAAGTATCTTAATGTACTATCGTGGCCTTTCTTCTTGGGATGATGTGAAATGATAAAATGCCTAAGTGATGTAAATGACTGTAGACACTGTGATGCAGCCTTAGGCGACTACTGACCATCTATCTGATGACCTGTCAGAAGAAGGATCATCTGCTTCCCTATTGTGGTTGGCCACAGGTCACTGAAACTGCAGAAAGCGAAACCTTAGCTGAGGGAATCTCTGAAAGTGTTTCCCTGAATTCTGCGATCTGTTCTGGCAAATGTCAGATCCCATGGGAGAGGAGGTCATGGGAACCTCCAATTTGCAGCCAAACCACATGGAAGTTGTGGGCAATGTGGGAAACCTACCACTTGCAAATGGCATCTTAAGTCGGGGGTAGTGTCATTAAGGATTCTCGAGAATCCTTAACCTGCGAGATCTGATTCTAACTCTAGGTAGACAGTGTCAGAATTGAGTTGAATTATAGGAATGTGGTGTTGCAGAATTCTTTGGTGTGGGGGGCAAAACCCCACTATTTAGTGACCAGAATGTTATAAGGGAAGCATTCTACACTAAAATAAAGGAGAAGGACACAGGAGGAAGGAACACTGGAAGGTTTTCAGATACATAGGGGCTACTACCCTTGATGATTACATACCGGAGATGGTTGCCAAGCCCGTAAGGAAGATATTCCTGGATGTACACATGGTACAGAAAAGTTAAATGGAATGTACAAGGGGCACCTGGGTGGCTCAGTCAGTTAAGAGTCCGACTCTTAGTTTTGGCTCAGGTCATGATCTTGTGGTTTATGAGTTCGAACCCCCACATTGGGCTCTATGCTGACAATGCAGAGCCTGCCTGGGATTCTGTCTCCCTCTCTCTGTTCCTCTCCTGCTTGCTCTCTCTCAAAAATAAACATTAAAAAAAAAAATTAAAGGGGCGCCTGGGTGGCGTAGTCGGTTAAGCGTCCGACTTCAGCCAGGTCACGATCTCGCGGTCTGTGAGTTCGAGCCCCGCGTCAGGCTCTGGGCTGATGGCTCAGAGCCTGGAGCCTGTTTCCGATTCTGTGTCTCCCTCTCTCTCTGCCCCTCCCCCGTTCATGCTCTGTCTCTCTCTGTCCCAAAAATAAATAAACGTTGAAAAAAAAAATTAAAAAAAAAAATTAAAGTAATAAGTAAATAAATAAATAAATGGAATATACATAACACATTGGCAATGTGTTATAACGTGAAATCTTCTAGAACATGCCAGTAAAACACCTCTTGCAATTTCTTCTCTCCCACTTCCCTCAACCCAATGAACAAGTACATAGAATATGGTGTCCACAGAGGTGGTTTAACAATCCCATTTGCAAAGATAAAATTTCCCATCAATTTTTAAAAACTGTTTATTGTGGTAAAATATACACAACATAAAATTTATCACTTAAACATTTGTAATTCTCCAGTCCAGTGGCATAAGGCGAATTCACCTTCTTGCACAACCACCACCATCATCTGTCTCCAGAATTTTCTTCATCCCAAACTGAAAAGCTACACCCATTAAACGATAAGTCCAATAGCACACCCCTCACACCCGATAACTACCATTCTACCTTCTGTCTCTATGAATGTGACTATACCAAGTACCTCATATAAGTGGGATTGTATAACATTCCCATCGATTTTTAAAATCTGCTTATACAATGTTATTCTACTACTTCTAATTGTAGATCAAGCACTTCTAAACATCCAGAAAGACTAGGTATTTCAATAAAGACTTAATTATTCACTATATTTACAAAGTACTGTAAAATAAAACGTATACACATGGCAAGGATTATGATTGAGGTTATCTTCTAAATACGACCACTTGGGCCTTGACCTTCCTTCCTGACTTCCTTCTCTCTACCACAACCCAGTGGGCAAGCACAAGTTTAGAGGTGGTTGGACAAATTCATATCCAAAAGTCATTTATAGAAGACAGGCTTTCCTATGCTTTTCAACACAAACTGTACAGAATGTGCTGATTTTACTAAGTCTACTCTGTCATACACTGGTAACCTCTTTACCATCCAGAGACTAGATGGCACAAAATTAGGACTCACTTGTCTACTGTATGCACTATATACACAGCAAACAAGATGCCTATAACACACAAAAATGGTTTTGTCTGAAACTATCCAAATGCGGACACATTAGCATATTACCTTTTGAATTTCCTTCCCTCCCTCCTCCAAACTATGAAACAAGTACAGACAGTAGCATACTACTCACAGAGCTGGTTTAGCAATTCACCTTCTAAAAGATATGTCCTAAGAATTTTAGCACAAAGATATATACAGAGTGGTATTTCACAACTTCTACTTTAAGCATATCTCATTGGACGTTTCAAAACATCTGGATAGACTAGCCGTTCCAAATAAGGACTATGCCCACTAGCGGGACAGCAGTGCTGAGTAAACTGCACACATAGGACACCCTTTATACTCTCAAAGTACCTTTTACATATGAACTTCTGGCCTAGAACCCTTCCTTCTTCTCTCCCTCCCCACCGACCCAGTATATGGAATGCGCTAGATGGATGGTTTGCACAAGCACACCCTGAATGCCCCTGTTAATCGCTATCTTGAGAACGTATGCATCCTGTGCTCCATCTATATTCCCATCAAACAGAATATGTAGAAGAACGTGTCATTCAGCATTCATGGTCAGGGGCTCTGGGGGTGGCCAACCCAGACCATTTCCTTTATAAGAAAGAATGTCCGGATGGCAGGCCTTGATCTCCTTGGATCGCTGGCCACGCAAGGAGGGAAAAAGCTACTTATAACTTGCTGGCCATGTTATGCCCAGAATTCGTGATCCCCAAATACCGCCAGGGAGCCGAGTCCGATGTAAAAGCAAAAGAGCCTTTATTCGAGCTAGCTCGAGCTCAGTCCCCTACCTGCACCAACGCAGCGGTGAGATACCGGGGAGAGAGGGCAAGTTTCAAAAGGACAAAGGTTTTATTGGGGCCTAGAGGCAGTTGGTGAGGTAATGGCTGTGGCCTCAGCCGATTGGCTGGGGAAGGGTCCGAGTCCAGTTAGGCAGGTGAGTGGGAGGTTACTCAAGGGGAGGAGGTGTGGTCAAGGTGAAGGACACAGAACAAGATGGAGTCGGCCGGCACAGGCCCGCCCTTTCAGCCAGTCGCTAGACTGTAAAAGCTTGCTGCGTGTAGATCCCAGTAAGGGGGATTTTGTTTTGTCCAGTCTGCCACTCCTGGATTCCCTGTACATAAGTTCCCCCAATAAACCTGCGTCTCCATTAATATCACCAGGTCATTTCTGAGGTCTAGTTGAGCCATCACCCACCCTTGGCTTAGAGTCCACTGGAGTGTGGCTCCAAGTGGGCTATGTTAGGATGTCCTTGGAACTACAAGAGAGGGGACGGCCATCTTGCCAGCGCAACCCAACAAAAAGTTGCCAGAACGAATTGGAGGTCAACCAATCACTGAGCGACAGCACGACCTGACGTGAAAAAGGCCCACCCGGACCTAAACCGGGAACCGCTGCAGCTTAAAAACCCCACCCCACTACACCTGGGGGCGACTTCCCTGACTCCTCTCTCTCTCTCCCTGAGTCACAGAACCTCGCCCGAGACCTTAGTTCCCAAATAAAGCCTTTGACTGCTAAAATTTTTTAGCCTCTATCTTTACCCTGCCTTACACCTGACCCTAACAGGCTATACTGCTCAAATTCTCAGGACACATTCTTTCCTAGGAATTTTAACACAAAGCATACAAAATGTATTAGTCTAACGCCTATACCATAAACTGCCAACCTCTTTAACATCCACAAAGATGAGATGCTATGAGCTAGGACTCGGTTGTCCGTTTTATGCACTACATACACAGCAACGCAGAATGCAGAAGGTAACGTATAAACCAAAGGGATAGTGGCTAATCTTGCCTCTGTGTAAATACACTTAGGCCTTTGCTGCTCCTCTCTCCCCCACCAAACAAGTGCACAAACACAATGAGTACTCAGGGAAGTGATTTGGCCGTTCCAAAAGAAACAAGCTGTATTTCTTATTGTTAACCTTAACAAAAAAAGCCAGGCAGTTATTTTAACCGGCAAAATGGGTTTTTTTAGGAACAGAAAAGTGTAAGGGTTAAATTGTAGTGTAGGGCTAACCTATAGCTTGAGAGATACCAGCTTTGTGTTGACACTGTAGCTTGAGAAATAACAGCTTTGTTTTGACACTGAAGGTTAAAGAGATAACACCTTGCTTTACTCTTGTAAATTACGCTTCATACTCTTGTAAATTAGGCTTCACCAATTAAGGGAACAAAAGTTCAAAGAAAAGTCGCATCAGAGGCAGGGTCAAGGAGATCAACTGGTTGCAACTTAACAGCAGAAAGTCTAAAATAATCACCCCCATCCGGGAACTGTTTCCACCTCATCTGGGAACTATTTCTTTGTTCTGTTCCCAAGTGATGATAAGACGATGTGGTCGGCTATAAAAACTCTGTACCTGGGCTGTTCAGGGCCGCACTCTGATCAAAAGTGTTGGTCCCGATTGGTAGGACTTGCCTCTCCTTGCAGTAAACTTTACTGTGACTGTCACTGGTGTCCATAGCATTCGGTTTCAGGAGTCGTGTGGATGCAACAAAAAGAATTGCCATCCAGGACATGCAAGCTACAGCAAAACTATAGACAAGACTGACAAAACAAAAAAGAAAAAAAAAAAGGAGAAGAAAAAAGGAGACGAACATCATCCTATGGAGAAGAAAAGGGAATTGGGAGGAGTTGTCCATCAGAGAGAACAGAGTTCCAGGTGATGACGGGTTCTCACTGGCTGGCTGGCAGGGGTATATTTCTTGCAGGATATGCAATTACATCCGGGGCCTCTAACTGACGGTTCTTTCCTGTTGGCACTTCTTCCGCCGGGGTCTGTGATTGACAGTTCTTCCTGTAATTGACCCGGAGTGGCACTGAAGCCGGCATCCATCTTGTTAGTTCAGGTGAAGGAATGAACAGTAGCAGGGATACTTGTCTAACCAAGGAACTTGGAGGCTTAGCAACAGCAGTGCTTGCTGAGGGTGCAAAGGAACACGCGAGAATGCAACCCCACTAGCTTATGCACATACAAGTGGTTAATCAGCACTACCCTAACAATACGATCATCACATGGACCTAATGACCTAACAAACAAAGGTATTTTTCAGATTCCAAGCCTCCTGAGATGGAACAAAGCTCCCCGTGACCAGAGGAAACAGCACCAGGAGTTGCTAAATAACATCTGTTAACAGGACTTTACAGACCAATCAACATGGGCCTCAAGACATCTCTGCCCCAAACTGTGCCTTGTAAAAATCTTCACTTACTGGGGTACCTGGGTGGCTCAGTCGGTTAAGCGTCTGACTTCAGCTCAGGTCATGATCTCACGGTTCGGGAGTCCAAGCCCCGCATCAGGCTCTCTGCTGAAGCCTCGGAACCTGGAGCCGGCTTCAGATTCTGTGTTTCCCCCTCCGCCCCTCCCTCCCTCGCACTCTGTCTCTGTCACTCGAAAATAAACATTAAAAAATAGAAAATTAAAAAATCCTCGCTTACTAACCATCAGGGAGTTCAGGACTTCAAACACTACATCCCCATCCTTCTGGGTGCCCCACATCAATAAGTAGCCTTTCTTCATGGCCAAAGCTCAGGGTTAAGTTTTTGTTTTTGCTTTTGTTTTGGCTTCCTGTGCAGCCGGTGGAGGAACCTCCTTTTGTTCAGTTACAGCATGTGCTCCCCTTCTTGCCTCCTGACACCCTTTTAGTGAGGCCTCACTTTATTTTCATATTATAGATTTGAACAAAAAAATTTACAAAGTGAATTTTTATGTGACTATGATAGGGAAAGAGAAGGTTAAAGAGGTAGCGAGGGAAAGGTTAGGACTTGAGGGCCCCCACCCCCCATGCAGAAGAAGGAAAACACATTATTTTAAAAACAATGCTGAGAGCATGTGACCAGGAGAAAAACTCCCTCCGGCGTAAAGTGTTTCTCTTAAGAATGTAACAAACCACCTACTCCCCCACCCCACCCCAGGTTCCCCTCAGGAATTTGACAAACAGACTAAAGTAAACCATAAAACTTACGTTGTTCGAGGGACCGTATGATCATGGTCCTCACAGTCCGAGCCCTCACACCACGGAATCAAGCCCATCAGGAATAAACTAGTCAGCACCTACAGTTATCAGGCCCACGAAAAAACAGAACCTGGAAAGGAACAAAGGGGAAAGAGAGGGGAGGGAACGCGATGTCCTATAGAATGAGTTCCTCACCTACAGTCGGGGCTATTCACTTTGCAATGCCCTCTCTCTGCAAAGAAACCTTTTGTACTATTCTTGCTTTTATTTAAATTTTTTTAATATATATTTATTTTTGAGAGACAGAGAGCAAGGGGAGGGGTAGAGAGAGAGGGAGAGAGAAATCTCAAGTAGGCTCCACACTGTCAGTGCAGAACCCTACGTGGGGCTCCAACTCCCGAACCACGAGATCATGACCTGAGCCGAAACCAGGACTCGGGACGCTTAACCCACTAAGCCACCCAGGCGCCCTGCTAATCTTGCTTTTTAATAAAATTCTTGCTGCCTGCTTACTTCCCTCTGAGTCTACCTCTTCATTCTTTGAAGCCACAGGAGACCACGAATCCCAGGTACTGAGGTAAAAGAATCCTGCAACACTACCACTGTTTTTATATCGCACTTCTGAAAATCTAGACAGAAAATATTTCAAACAAAGTATTTAGCAGTGTCAACCCTAGGTCAGTGAGCAATCAAATGCACTGTACTAGAGCAATAGCTTTAATGTGACAATGTTTCCTGAATACAGCTGCTCTGACATAGAAGCTTCTTCTCTTCCTCCTTGTGACCTTATCGCTCCATGACCTCTAAGCCAGGTGCCAACGTGCACCTGTGTCACACCTGATGCTGCTTCTAGAGGTGGTCCAACAGGGACCAGATGTAGCAGATAGTTTCTTTCAAAAGGCTGGGGGGGGGTGGATATGGAGGGGGGACCTTTTTTGTATTTCTTGCTTGAGCCAGCAGACCCACACAAGGGTGGTGGCCCTCCCTACCCGCCTGGGGCCACGCCTTATTCTGCCACCTGAGGGCCACCAACAGTTCCAACCCTCATCACCCCACGCTCTGTTCGCTTCCCTACGGAGGCCTCTGTGCACGCTGTCGGGAAGGGGGTGGGGGGCTGCTTCGTCTGACTGGGACCAAGCCATCAGCCCGGGCTCGTGGGCCTCATCCAGGCGGCCAAGCTCGAGGCCCAGACCAGCGCTCTCGAGGCTCTGCCCTGCGCTTCTGCTGTCGCCATTACGCTTGTGACACCACGAGCTCCACTCAAACAAACGGCGGCCCCACGGTCCAACCGGAGCGTCACGGCCTGTGGGGCTGGGCCAGCTGGGACCCCGGCCCTGGGGTGAGGGTCGGCCGCCGCCTGAGGCCTGGGCCAGGAAGTGGGCCGTGGGCCGCCATGGAAGGCCCAGGTCCCCAGGGGCAGGCTGCACGTCCCATCGCGCCATGCGCCCCAAATCGGCACCTCGGTCGTTCCTTTCTTAACTGCAGCAGAGCAAACACGATCTGCTGAAGTTGGTACCACCAGACAACCTTGTGTTTCCACCCCACATTTTGGAGTTACTCTGAATCCGCAGGATCTGAGTCGGTGTACTGGGAAAGGAAAAGGAAGTGAAACTGGCATCCACGTGGACACTGCAGATGAAGGAATGGACACTAGAGGTCTCACCGTCCCAGGGCTGGGCTGGACCTGCCAAGGAACACGTAGGCCTAGGTTCACCAGATAGGAAGGCTCGCTCATTCAAAGCAACACACAGGAATGCAAGCCTACTAGCTGCGGCAGGTACAAATAGTTAATCGGCACTACCCTGAAGATATAATCACCAAATGTACCAGGTGAAATTTCTCCCCTAAAGAACAAAGACATTTTTCAGATTCCAAGTCTCTTGTGATGGAACAGACCTCCTTGTGACCAGACAAAGTGGCACCAGAAGTTATTAACATCTGCTAACAGGACTTCGGAGCCTCCGGGAGCGTCCACCTTCTCAGGAGACCGCCGCCCCAAATTATGCCCTTAAAATCTCTCACCTGCAACCACGGAGATGTTTGGGACTTTTGAGCATTAGCCGCCACTCTCCTGGGTGGCACCGTACCAATATATAGCCTACCTTTCTTCACTGCAAAAGCTCAGTCGTCAATTTTTATTGGTTTACTGAGTGACGTGGGAAGGTACTCTCATTTGGTTCAGTTATAGGAACACTACTTTGCAATTGCTAGCTTTTTCTAGATGTTTGGGCTACTTTCGTTTTTTTTTTTCTGTTACTTGCAAAACATCCCAAGTGATAAAAGTGTGTTCCTTCTTCCTGGAACAATTTCCTTTTTAGAACAACTTCCCATCATTTGGCACTTACTGTCAAAATCTGATGTATAGATAGCATTTAACTGAACTTTTTTTTTCACTCCTAGGTCTCCAATTGCTAGAAGTAAGAGGACAAGACTAAAAAGGTATTTATTATAGTAGAAAAAAAGGAGAGGGCATTATCCTATGTCCTCCAGTTAGTAATTGGTTAAATTACATCAACATAATAGAATACAGTGCACTTGTTAAGAAGAATGAGCTAGCTCTACACTGACATGGAAAGAGCTTCAAGAGATATATCTTGATTGATAAACAGAATGGTAAGATGAGCCCATTCATGCAATAACCAAAACTCTAAATTTGTATACGTTTATATATACAGTTGTGCGCATGTGTGTGTGTGTGTAAATGGGAAAATGTCTGGAAAGTCACATTCTGAAGGTTAGAGTAGGGGTGTGGGTAAATTCAGTTGTGAACAGGGGATTTCAATTTTTATTGTATAGAATGCTATATGGCTTGCATTTCATAAGGATGACATATGGGGGCGCCTGGGTGGCTCGGTTGGTTGAGCATCGGACTTCAGCTCAGGTCATGATCTCATGGTGTGTGTGTTTAAGCCCTGCATGGGTCTCTGCTGACAGCTCAGAGTCTGGAGCCTGCTTCAAATTCTGTCTCCCTCTCTCTGCCCCTCCCCCACTCACACTCTGTGTCTCTCAAAAACATTAAAAAGAAAAAAAAGAAAAAAAAAAGGATGCCTATGGATAGTGGCTGGGTACTTTTTAAAAATCAAAATCATTTGGGGCGCCTGGGTGGCGCAGTCGGTTGGGCGTCCGACTTCAGCCAGGTCACGATCTCGCGGTCCGTGAGTTCGAGCCCCGCGTCAGGCTCTGGGCTAATGGCTCGGAGCCTGGAGCCTGTTTCCGATTCTGTGTCTCCCTCTCTCTCTGCCCCTCCCCCGTTCATGCTCTGTCTCTCTCTGTCCCCAAAATAAATAAAACATTGAAAAAAAAAAATTAAAAATCAAAATCATTTAATGGACTTGTGGGGGTTTTAACATATGCCTACAACTTCTAGAACATTCTTCCATGGATGAGGTAAAATGTCATTTCCCTCCTCATGAATATCAGACGTTCCAGGTTAACTTGTACTTTCCTATGTATACCTGGACTCAGCTATTTCTCCAAGCTCTGGTTTCTTGCAGTGAGAAATAATATGTAGAATGAACACTGCCCTTATATTGGTCACAGCTCCTTGGCTTTTCTGTGAGGAAAGTTAGAAATACATTATTTCTTCTGTTTGCAAAAGAAAACAGATAACAAATTCACAGTGTACAAAACCGTTATTTGCATGAAGGTGCTTTCATGATGTAGACGAACAGGCAGTTCCTTATTCTTTTTTCAATGATATTTTTAAAGTTTAGTTGCTAAGGACACACCATCAAATAATTTTTTCTTGTGGTAATGAATCTTCTATTTTAGTTGGAAAGACAGAAACAATTATCCTCTCTTTTTCTAATATAGTTACTTGTCTCTGAATCATTCAAATTAAATTGAGCTGTTGCATAACCAAAATTAGTATCTTTTTTTGGTCTAGCTAAATATTTTTAAAATAATATTTTTGAGACAGAAAAGTAAAAAGAACAAAAGTATTCTATAATCCTGGCACTCAGAGAATTACTATTAATATTTTTAATAAAAATTACGCATATACATGATAAGCAGTACTTGTCAGAGTATTAACTACTTACAGATTAGAAGACTCAACCCTGTTAAAATGTCAATTCTCCCATATTTGTCTACGTATTCAATCAAAATTAAAATCACTACAGTTTTTTTTTTTTTACATAACGTAATAAGTGGATTCTATATTTTTCATGGAAATGAGAAGGACCCAGAATAGGCAAACAATTTTGAAAAAGAAAAACAAAGCTGGAGGATTTATACCCTCAAATTCAAGGCCTATTATAAAGCCATAGTAATCAAAACCATGGGATGTTGGCACGAGGGTAAATATATAAATCCACAGAAACACATAAGGAGTCCAGAATTATATCCATACATATATGGTCAATTGCTTTTTTTTTAAGTTTATTTATTTATTTTGAGAAAGACCACATGCAAGCAGGGGAGGGGCAGAGAGAGAGAGAACCCCAAGCAAGCTCCACGCTGTCAGCACAGAACCCAATGCAGGGCTCAATCTCATGAACCACCAGATCACGACCTGACCTGAGATCAAGAGTCAGATGCTGGGGCACCTGGGTGGCTCAGTCGGTTAAGCGTCCGACTTTGGCTCAGGTCATGATCTCGCGGTCCGTGAGTTCAAGCCCCGCGTCAGGCTCTGTGCTGACCGCTCAGAGCCCGGAGCCTGTTTCAGATTCTGTGTCTCCCTCTCTCTCTGACCCTCTCCTGTTCATGCTCTGTCTCTCTCTGTCTCAAAAATAAATAAATAAATAAATAAATAAATAAATAAATAAATAAAAGAGATGCTTAACTGACTTTTTTTTTTTATGTTTATTTTTGAGAGCACAAGAGAGCGTGAGCGGGGGAAGGGCAAAGAGAGAGAAGGGGACAGAGGATCTGAAGCAGGCTCCATGGTGGCAGCAAAGAGCCCGATGCAGGGCTCGAACTCACTGAACCACAAGATCATGACCAGAGTCAAAGTCAGAGGCTTAACCGACTGAGCCACCCAGCCGCTCCTAAATGTTTTTTGATAAAGTTGCCAGAGTAATTCAAAGAGGGAAAGAAGTTTTTTCAGTAAATGTTACTGAAACAAGAAAAAATAGTATGAACAAAAAAATGAACCTTGATCCTAACTTCACACCATCTACAAAAATTAACTGAAAACTGATCTAGATCTAAGTATAAAAGCTATAGCTATAAAATATCTAAAAGAAAACACAGGACTGAATCTTTGAAACCTTGATTGCCAGGTTCAGCAAACTATAGACGACATCCCAAATCTGACCCACTACCCATTTTTTGTAGATAAAGTGTTTTTTCTTTAAATATGAAATTTATTGTCAAATTGGTTTCCGTACAACACCAGTGCTCATCCCAAAAGGTGCCCTCCTCAATACCCATCACCCACCCTCCCATTCCTCCCACCCCCCCATCAACCCTCAGTTTGTTCTGTTTTTAAGAGTCTCTTATGTTTTGGCTCCCTCCCTCTCTAACCTGTTGTGTTTTTTTTCTTCCCCTCCCCCATGGTCTTCTGTTAAGTTTCTCAGGATCCACATAAGCGTGAAAACATATGGTATCTGTCTTTCTCTGTATGACTTATTTCACTTAGCATAACACTCTCCAGTTCCATCCACATTGCTACAAAAGGCTGTATTTCATTCTTTCTCATTGCCACGTAGTATTCCATTGTGTATATAAACCACAATTTCTTTATCCATTCATCACTTGATGGACAGTAAATAAAGTTTAACTGGGACACAACCATGCTCATTCAATTATGTACTGCCTATAGCTGCTTTCACACCACAATAGCTGACTTGAGCAGTTCTAACAGAGACCATATGGCCCACAAAGCCTAAAATATTTACTTTCTGGCCCTTAGAAAAAACTTCTGCAGACGCCTGAAGTCAAGCATATATTTATATGACCTACAGCAGTTCCACTCCCAGGTAGGAAAAAAAAAAAACCAAAAAGCCATACTTCCTGAATGACTTGTACACAAATGTTCAGAGCAACTGTATTTATAATAAACAAAACCAGAAAGAACCCGAATGCCCATCAGCAGGTAAATGGATAAACAAAATGGAGTTCATCCATAAAATAAAATGTTATTCCCTATTAAAACAGAAAAAAAACCACACAGCAACATGGATGAATCTCAAAAACATTATGCTAAACAAAAAACATACAAGAGGATATACTGTACAATTCCATTTATATTAAATTATAGAAGAGGTGCAACTAATATATTTTGATCAAAAGCAAAGGAGGAGTTTCTTGGAACTGGGGTTCAGAGTTTGGGGATGACTGCAACGGGTACAAGGGAATTTGGGGGAAGGAAGTGATCTTGGCTGAGGTGGTGGTTACAGTTCTCAGAACTCATTGTAACTTGAAATGTGTGTATTTTATGTAATTTTTTTTTAAATGTTGATTAACTTATTTTGAGAGAGAGAGAGGTGGGGGAGAGGCAGAGAGAGCAGGAGAGAGAGAAAATCCCAAGCTGGCTCTAGGCTCAACATGGAGCCCAATGTGGGGCTTGATCTCAACCCTGCAAGAACATGACCTGAGCTGAAATCAAGAGTCACATGCTCAACCAACGGTGCCACTCAGGCACCCTCATAAAGTTGATTTTAAAAGTAAAAAAAAAAAAAAAAAAAAAAAAAAAAGTGAATGAATCAAATTTGAACTCATACAATAGAAACAAATAGTAAAGCAAAGTCTCACTGTAGTACAACACTTGTAATAATCTATGCAGAAACGGACCTCAGGTCTAAAGCCTATTTCTGATATAAGCACCTCGGAGATTAACCTTTGATCCCTTCAAGTAAATGGTCAGGAATGTGCTGAGTTGGTTTGTGCTAGTGACCAGCTGACAAGCATAAAATAACGTAAGTGTTTTGAGTTGTTTGAAGATTAAAGACTTAGGAGAAGCAACTGGTAAATAGGCAGATATATAAGTATGTCTTCCTTCTAGGGAGGGCCATAAGGAGAGGGGAAAAGAAAAGCCTTAAAGAATCCCCATTCTAGTTGGGCCTGATCATCAACAGCCACACTACCACTGAGGAAGCCCAGGGAACCAACACTTGGTTATCTTTGCCTGTTTGCATAGTTATCACCCTGTAAATGTTTCCATAAACTTTGTCATCAGACACCTTACATTCTGTAGCACTATCTATGGACATCTTTTAATCACATGACTACCCTCAACTGTGATACCCATGTGTCCTGAATCCCAAAAACAAGACCTTTGACAATCATGGAATAATTTCAGAATTGGCAGGCTCAGTGCATCCTAAACACATATTTTGGTATATAGTGTTTTCATTTTTACTCAAAGCATATTCTGATTTCTCTTGTGATTTCTTCTTCAACCTATTGGTCGTTTAAGAACATGTTGGTTAAGTTCCACACGTGTTTTCTGGTTTTCCTTCCGTTTCTGATTTCTAGTTTTATTTTATTGTGTCCCGAGGAGATACCTTGTGTGATTCCAATCTTTTTAAACGTTCGTGAGTTTTGCATTGTGGCCTAACATCTGCTCTATCATGGAGAACTGTTCCATGTGCACTTGGGAATGTTTATTTTACTGTTTTAGTACGGGATATCCTTCAATGGTCTGTTAGGTCTGGTTGGTTTATATTGTTGTTCAAGTCCTCTATTTCCTTACTGATACTCTTTCCGTTGTTCTATTCACTGTTAAAAGTGGGGTATTAAACACTCCGAGGATTGTGTAGAATTATCTATTTCTCCCTCAGTACTGGTCATTTTTGCTTCATGTATTTTTTAGCTCTGTTGTGAGGTGTGAATATGTTTATGACTATTGTATTTCTTGATACATTGACCTTTTATCAATATATAATGTCCTTCTATGTCTCTTGCAATAGTTTTGGACTATAAATCTATTTTGTCTGAAATTATTACAGCCACCTCACTTCTCTTTAGGTTACTGTTTGCATGCAATATCTATGTTTATCTATTTTCAACCTACTTGCCTTTAGATCTCAGCTGAGTTGTGTAGAGAAGGCATATAGTGGGACCATGGTTCTTGATGTTGTTTTTTAATCTATTTTGTCAATCTGACACTACTTTTGAAGAAAATTGAATCCATTTACATTTAAAATAGTTACTGATAAGGAAAATCTTAATGCTCTCAATTTGCTCCTTTTTTTCTTGTTATTATTCAATTTTTCCATTACATCCTTCTTTGGTGTTTACATGACTTTTTTTTTTTTATGGTGTACCATTTTTATTCCATTCTCATTTCTTTTGCTGTGAAAATTTTAAAAGTTCTTTTCTTACTGGTTACCCTAAGGGATTACAATTAGACTCATCAACCTATTACAACCTATTTTGTATTTATACCACCTTAACTTCAATAGCATACAGAAACTTTGCTCTTATACAGCCCCTTCCCTCCCCCTGTATGTATACACAAATTTCATTTTTACACATTGACTTTAAAGTCAACTGATTTGTAGCTGTCATTAAATTTACAAAATATATTCACAGCAACATCTAGAATAGTATTTGACCAAACAACTGGGCACAGAGTCTTGCCAAGTTGACATATAAAATATAACCACCATGATAATCGTAGTAAAAATACATATATTCAAGATAATAATAAATTGCTTAACTTCAGAGTTATTTTTCACAGTTGACAGTGCTGAGTGCTATATATAATCCTGACTTCTTATGTTGTAAAGTACTTTGTGGCTGCTAAAACTCCCCAATACATAAAGTAGTGACAATGTGTATGGGGTTTTTTTTTTCAAGATTTTTTAAAAGTAATCTCTACAGGGGCGCCTGGGTGGCTCAGTCGGTTGAGTGGCAGACTTCGGCTCAGGTCATGATCTCACAGTCTGTGAGTTCGAGCCCCACGTCGGGCTCTGTGCTGACAGCTCAGAGCCTGGAGCCTGTTTCAGATTCTGTGTCTCCCTCTCTCTCTGAACCTCCCCCATTCATGCTCTCTTTCTCTGTCTCAAAAATCAATAAAGGTTAAAAAAAAAATTAAAAAAAAAAAAGTAATCTCTACACCCAACATAGGACTTGAACCCACAGTCCTGAAATCAAGAGTTGCAGTTTCTCAGGGTGGCTGCGTGGCTCAGTCAGTTGAGTATCCAACTCTTGATTTCAGCTCAGGTCATGATCTCATGGTTTACGAGTTCAAGCCCGGAGTCAGGCTCCATGTTGACAGGGCTGAGCAGACTTGGGGTCTCTCTCTCTCCCTCTCCCCTCTCTAAATAAATTAATTTAAAAAACAGTTGCAGCCTGTTCTATGATGGAACCAGCCAGACACCCCAGGGTGTACGTTTCTTTGTTTTTAATGTTTATTTTCATTTATTGTGAGACAGAGCAAGCCAGGGAGGGGCAGAGAGAGAAGGAGACAGAGAATCCCTAGGAGGCTCTGCGCTCAGCATGGAGCCCAACCCTGAGATCAATCTCACAACTATGAGATCATGACCTGAGCCAAAGTGAAGAGTCAGGCACTCAACCAACTGAACCACCCAGGTGCCCCCCAATGTTTTCAAGGTAGGAATGTGGATGAGAGGAAAAAGGCAGAATAAACTGGCTTTTTGGTAGTGCCCATTTGGTGACCACATAAAGAGCCCTTTGGAAAAAATAATAATAAACATTTATTGAGCACTCGCTGTGTGTTAAATGCTCTATTAAGCACTTTAAATGGATTTTTAATCCATGTAATTTAATCCATGCAATAATTGTAAAAGGTTACTTTCTTTTTCTTAGAGGTTACTTTTTTTTTTTTTTTTGGTAGAGAAAAAGAGGTTTCCTTTTTTTTTTTTTTTTTGTAAAGAGAAAGAGAGAGAATGCAAGTAGGGGAGAAGGACAGAGGGAGAGAGAGAAACTCCCAAGCAAGTTCCATTCCATGCTCAGCACGGAGCCCAAAATGGGGGTGGATCCCATGACACTGATCATGACCTAAACCAAAATCAAGAGTCAGATGCTCAACCAACTGAGCCACCCAGGCAACCCTAAGACATCATTTTGTACTATGTTTCTTGTATTACAGGTAATTTCATTTCACAGATGAGGAAACTGAGTCATGGAGAAGTCTACCGATTAGCGTACAATCATGAAAGTAGAAAGCACTCCAGATGTTTCAAGCATAATGGTATTTGGTACAGAGAATAGGTACTTTAAAAGACTTTGGAAGGGCTAGAGGAATTACTGTCACATTAGTTTTCATTTGTGTCACTGCTTCTGTGATCCAGAGCATAGGGAAGTTGCTGCTGCTGGAAAAGTTCAGAAAAACCACTGCTGATTGTCCCAGCTGCCTTATGTCACTGCAGGGACTGGCTGTGAAGAGAGCCAAAGCCAAAGTGAAAAAACACAGAATGATAATTTGTGTTTCTTCTACTTTCCAAATCTCAGGATGTGCATTCACTGGGCAAAATGTAAATGAATCCAGAACACTGGCCATAGGTTATCTAGGAAATGCAGCTTCCAGGATTCCAGCCCTGCCTTTGAGATTGCTGAGAGGGGTATGAGAATGCTAGTATTTATTTTCTGTTGTTGCCATAACCAATTACTACAAACTTAGGGGCTTAAAACAACACTCACTTATTGTGTCATAGTTTTAGAAGTCAGAAGTTCAGTGGGCTCACCAGTAGAGCATGCACCTCTTGATCTTGAGGTCATGAATTCAAGCCCCATGTTGGGCATAGAGCTTACTTTAAAAAAAATGGGGGCGCCTGGGTGGCTCAGTCGGTTAAGCGGCCGACTTCGGCTCAGGTCATGATCTCGCGGTCCGTGAGTTTGAGCCCTGCATCAGGCTCTGTGCTGACAGTTCAGAGCCTGGAGCCTGTTTCAGATTCTGTGGTCTCTCTCTCTGACCCTCCCCCGTTCATGCTCTGTCTCTCTCTGTCTCAAAAATAAATTAACGTTAAAAAAAAATTTTTTTTTTAAATGGCACACGATATACTATTTCCCTAAATGGACATGATATTTCTTTCTTTTTTTTTTTTTTGGTAAATGTTTTTAATGTTTTATTTATATCTGAAGGAGAGAGATACAGAGCATAAGTGGGGAGGGGAGAGAGAGGGAGACACAGAGTCCCAAGCAGGCTCCAGGCTCTGAGCTGTCAGCCCAGAGCCAGAGATGCAAGATCATGACCCGAGCTGAAGTCGGACGCTCAACCCACTGAGCCACCCAGTCGCCCCATGGACATGATATTTCTAAAGGCTACTTACTCGCTGTTGACTGAATTAGGTCCATTTTCCTTATCTGGCTCCAATTCACTTGTCTCCTACACCCTCTCTTTCTCTCAGCAACCCTATGTACACCCTTCAATTATGTGAAAAATTGTTTTCCAAAACATGGGGCGCTTGGGTGCCTCAGTCAGTTGAGCGTCCAACTTTGGCTCAGGTCACGATCTCACCTTTTGTAAGTTAAGCCCCATATCAGGCTCTGTCAGGGTAGCCTCTCTGTCTCCCTCTCTCTGCCACTCCCCACCCCCATTCTCGATCTCTCTCAAAAAATTATTTTCCAAAACAAAACATAAAAACTTGTGCAAAGATCGGTGTTATTTTACATTTTTGCCCGTTTCCTTAATGTCCGACTTAAGACAGTCGGATTCTTGTATCTGTTTCTGCATTTAACCTGTTGCAACATAACACGACACTTTCCTAGAAGTTTCTGGAAAACCGAAACGTCTGAGACCAACAGAAATGTCAATACTATTTTTATAATAGAATAGACACCCACCCCCTGGACCAGATTTTTGGGAACCCACTGGGTCAAAGTGTATCATTCCGTTCATGACCCAGGCTTCCAGAACTTCCGTCCTTGCCTCATTTTCCCCGTAGCCAGTAGCTACTACACGGCAAGCAGTTGTCCCCTCGGCGATGAGAGACGCGTCATGGAAAAACTGACGGTTACACTCCCTGCGCCGAGCACAGAGAGGACACTCAGAACTGACGAACACACAGCGATCACAAACAGAGCCATCATCTGCCTGGGAAATCTAACGCAGCCCAGGGTGACAGGGTGCCGGGATAATTCAGGAAACTCAAGAAAACACAAGTGGGCCATGTCCTCTCGCCTGGGTGGCAAAATTTAAGGAGTCGTCCAAAAACTCCTTCATCCAAAGAAATGAAGCTTTAAAGGCAACATTTTGAAGATTCCAATCGGTTTTTATAAAAAGTTTCACGAGTCACGTCGCTCGGAAAACTACCGCGTCGCGCGAATCACCCAGAACGACCGCCCGCCCAGACGCAGGGCGCCGCCACCGGACCGGTGAGCACCACGGCCCGACGCGAACCAGCGCTCCAGCCCAGAGGCACCCCGCCGCCGACTTCCACTTCCCTGCCACCGCCCCCTCTCGCCCCGCCCACTCCACCCGGGCGCCCCTGATTGGCCGGGCCACGGCACGCTCGCGCTGCCATTGGCCCGGAGTCCGGCGGGGGCGGGCACGGGCAGACTTACCCCCGAGGTCCGCGCGGGAGAGTTATTGTGCGCGGCGGTTACTGTTCCTTGAGCTCCCGTTGAAGAAAGCGGTCGGTGGGGAGCCGCCGGAGGTACGTGGGGACCGGGCGGGAGCCCCGCGCGAGCGGCGGTTGGCAGGGTCGGCGGTTGCGCGGCGCCGCGCGCCTCTCTGAGGGTCGGCGCAGGAGCCCGGGGACGCCTAGCGAGCAGGGCGGCAGCGGCGGCGGGGCCGAGCGAGAGGCCCCCGCGGAGTAGCCGGGGCTCCGACGGGGCGGGAGGACGCCCGCAACGGGCGAGAGCACGCGTCCGCGGCGCTTCCCCGGCGGGCGGCGCGGGAGGCGACAGCGGTGTGCGCTCGGCGGCTGAGGCGCCCCGCGTGGGTGGGAGTGGCGGCCGCGGAGGGGCACCGCGTCGGCCGCGGGGTTTTATCCTTCCGAGTAAGTACGGGGTCGAGGCCCGGCCGGACTACTTTAGCGGCCGCGGGGGAAGGTGGTCCCCGGCGCTCGGCCGGGCGCCGGCGCGGCTCCCCTGGCGGCGGGGAGACTGCCGTCGAGACGTGGCGTTGGGAAGTGAGCCCGGGGACGGAGGGAGCCCCTGCGAGCCCGGGGCCTGGCGCGCACACGTGTTTTGGACACCTGTTGAGCTTGGCGGCGCTAGGGATCCTGCAGCCGAGTCTTCGCGGAGATGGGTCTCCCTCCCACGCAGGCGCTCTGGCTTTTAGGAGCGCTTACAAATGTGTATGTACATATTTTCGTATCAGAGACCGTTTTCTTCTTCGTGCCGCCGCCTGACCTGCTCTCTCTCCCCCATTTTGGCCAAGTCCAAGGATGTGCACGGTAAGGAGAGGAGGCGGTTAGTTTGCCTTGCCTCTCGGACCCCAGCCTGGCTGTACTTGGAAAACTTGACTTCGCCGACTTGTGCGCGTGACTGTTGAAGACGACGCTTCTGACGTTAGGAGCCGGCACCTGTTGTTGGCTCTGGGACAAGCTAGTCTGCGCTGTCCTGAAGACTTCTGTGTGGCCAAGATCTAGAAAGAGAAGCGGACCGAATAACTCCAACCCCGTGGAAGTAAAACGTTGGAAGAATTTGCGTCCTGTCCACGTACAGAGTCTGTTAACTCCAGGTTGGGATTTAATAAGGCTTTTCGTGACAATCCTGTCACGCGTTTATTTGTAGCCAGCAAACGGACCAGCAGCCTGCTTACTTGCAAAACAAATGGTGAAGAACAGTCAAGGTCAAGATAATTTATGTCCCAGGAGAGCTATTGAAAATGTAGAAATGCAGCCTCTGAATCAAGGATTGATGACCCTGAATTCATCTTTTGTGAAGTTTGCCTTGGTCATGTGTCCTTCACTTCGGTTTTCAGAGATGCTGAGTGTGACGCTAATCAAACTAATCTGCCTATCTCAGCTTTATCTGCAGATTTGCACAGACCACACCCAAAGATTAACTTCTGCCTCAACAGAAATGCAGGAAGAGTGTCTTATTGGAAACGATTTCTGTCTTTTAAGAACTGGTGTGTCTAGGTACATCTTGAATTTTCTGCTCTGTTTACCTTATTGACTTGTACATACCTCAGCTTTCAGCCCACTGTTATCTCCTTACTAGTTAGTATCTTGAATTCTGGTTTGAAAATTCTTGTGGATATCATGTAATTCTATCATCGTGGGTGTGGGAAGATTTATTTCATTTCATTTTATTTCATTCATTTCATGTAACCAGATTTTAAGTAATACATTGGATAGTTGTTAGTAATAAAAACAAACTTTATAACTTTAAATGTACAAGTGTTGTCATTGAGATATTAAATATAAAAAAAACTGCATTCTGTTCTTTTCTGTCTCCTGTTCTTACATCATTTAAATATTATTTTCTCTGAGTTTTAATTAAACCTTGACCCATACCTTTATTTTTATTTTTATTTTTTTTAATGTTTATTTTGAGACAGAGACACAGCATGAGCAGGGAAGGGGCAGAGAGAGAGACACAAAATCTGAAACAGGCTCCAGGCTCAGAGCTGTCAGCACAGAGCCTGACACGGGGCTCGAACCCATGAACTGTGAAATCATGACCCGAGCCGAAGTCAGATGCTCAACCGACTGAGCCACCCAGGTGCCCCAACCCATACCTTTAAAATGCATTACCGTAGACTCCAGTAGCTTCTTGCCCTTCAGCTTTACCAGTCTGAGTGGGAAAGAAAAGATTGTAGTCCGGCGATATTTGGAGAGAACTAACTATGACACTCTGGGTAGGGGAGATGATCAGATTAGTTTGAATTTTTGAATTCCTGATAAAATTTCTTGGGATACAGGGATGTTCATAGACTGATCTGGTAAATGTAGAGACTCTATATAGTGCTGCTGATAAGAAGTAGCTTATGAGCTCCCAATGGCAAAAATTGCTGAGGCCTGTTTGGGTACTTAAAGAAAGACTAACCCTGGTTGACTTTCTGGATTAAGTTTTAGAAGTATACATTTAAGCAGCATTTTTTAAAGCTATATGAAAGCTACCTTCCTGAGGATATAAAAGTAAATAAGATACACCTCTGCCCTCAAAGCTCATAACTAAAAATATATGTAATGGCATCTTCAGAGAAGAAAGTTGTTATCTTGGGAGAAGGCTTTTTAAATTTTTTTTCTGACAGAGCAAGTCCGAGTGGGGGAGGGGCAGAGAGAGGGAGACAGAGAATCCCAAGCAGGCTCTGTGCTCTCAGTGCACAGCCTAACACAGGGCTTGAACTCCTGAACCATGAGATCATGACCTGAGAGGAAACCTAGAGTTTGGTGCTTAACCGACTGAGCTACCCAGGTGCCCCAAGGGAAGGCATTTTTGAAGATGTGATCTTTAAACATGACATTACAGGTGTCTGAGTGGCTCAGTAGGCTAAGCATTTAACTCTTGGTTTGGGCTCAGGGCATGATCTCATGCCTCATGAGTTCCAGCCCCACATGAGGCTCCATGCTGACAGCGATGATCTACTGTTTATATAGAAAATACTTGTCTATAACAATGTATTGGGTTAGCTACAGATGTGATTTTAAGAAAAAAAAGATGTGTAGGGTGTAGAAAACCGCTAAATCTCATTTGTAAATATATAGGAATTGATAATTACTAGTTTGTAACTCAGGAGATAACTACTGTAAAGATATTTAAAAATACTGAAATAAAAACAGGTTGTTAAATTGATTAAAATTGATTGCCACCGGGCATTAAGGAGTGCTGACAAGCAACTACATTTCATTATGAGCACTTTATAACTGTTTGATTTTAGGGCATTACATTGATGAAAGTTTTTAAAATAAAAGTAAAATTCTGCTAGCACTTAGAAAGTGGCTGGTGCAGCTGGTCCATGGACCACACTTAGAGTAGTAATTAGTTCATGCTCATTATCAGATAATCACCTGTCACAAATTGGTCAAGTTTTGTCAATTTGTTGACCATTGTATAGCCCTGAAGATAACCCTGTCCCTTCATAATTCCTAATCTGATTTGTACTTGTGATACAAGATTTCCTTGAATCTTAAGATCCTAAGATTAAATTCTGGCTCTGAACTATGTTTCCTTGAACAAATTACATAACCTAGCTCAGGTTGGTTGGTTTCTAAGTTTTACTTTTAGTAAAGGGAAGGTAAATACTTGGTTCAGTGGATTTAAAAAAAAATACAATTGACATTTATTTACTGTTGATAATGTATTAAGATACTTTTGCAGCAAGAAGCATTGCAAGAGATTTTGTAATGAAAACCAATCCATCACCAGGAATAGAGAAAATAAATCAGTATGTACTTAACAGCTTCAAACTATATAAAGAAAACAATGATTAAATCAAAAGAAGTGCACAAATCCAGTGTTTTTAATAGCTGGAAGGTTGTGAACAGTACAACTAAGAACATCTGCACTAGTTGGCATTTACATATAACAACATTATACTCAACAGTGTTAGAATACAGGTTCTGCTCAAGTATATATGGAGCTTTTGGAAAAATTGACGATGAAGCTAGCCTCAACAAATACCATTTGGAAGATAGTCATTTTGGAAGATATTCTCTGACTCTGGTGCAATTAAGCTAACTTTCAACAAAAATATAAATAGGGAATCTGCAATTGCATGGAAATTAATGTTTTGAAATCATCCACAGATCCTAGAAGAAATTCTAATGACAATTGGAAATATTTTGAACCAAATGATAAAATTGAGAGTGAGTTTATCAAAATGTATGGGACTCAACTGAAGCAGAACTAGAGAAAAATTTTATAGCTTTAGATGCAAAAAGTGAAGAGGGGAAAGCAGCTGAAAATGAAAGATCTGAGTTTTTATCTCAAGCTGGAAAAAGAGCAACAAATCAAGCCTGAAGAAAATGGAATTATGCCAACAGGAAATGAACACTACATACAATAGAGGGTCAACAAAGCCAAAGTCAGTGCTTTGTAAGTATTGATTCAATAGATAGATTTCCAGTAAAAATGATGAAGGGGGGAAAAAAACCCACATCACTAATATCAAGAATAAAAAGAGCTTCATTGAAGCCTGACTGGCTACAAGGGCAAGGAAGGAGCAGTGGCAGCAACAACAGCAGACAGTGGCCCAGTGCTAGACAGCCAAGGACCAGAATGACTTCATCCTGCCGGACCACTGGGCCAGGCTTGCAGGAAAACCAACTTCTAGGGCCCAATGGGTGCCAATATCCTCTGACTTCACTCACTGCCCTGACATCTGCCCAGATGAGCTAAGAAGCTAGTATGGGTGGTAAGACAGCTAGAGACTGAACATGGCCTGAGCCGCTACCCACTCATCTTAAGAAAGGAAAAGAAAAAAAAAAATACTACAAATCTTACTGATGATACAAATATAATTAGAGAAAATTATGAAGAACTTGATAAATTTGAAATTCTGTTGAAAGGAGAAAAACCACTAAAAGTAACAAAAAGATGTAGAAAATATGAATGGTCCTGTGTCTCTTTTTAAAAATTCAATTATAATTGAAAACCTTTATTACTAAGTTAATTCCAAGCCAGGTGGCATTATGGTGAATTATTTCTAACATTTAAGGAAGAAGTAATAACCATTTGCAAACACAAACTCTTCAGAAAATAGAAAAGACTTTCAATTTTCTTGATGTGAGACCTGTAAAACAAAATGTTAAATGTAGACATAAATCGAATTGTCAATATTAATGTCAGATATTAATGGATTAAACAATGGATTAAACAGATTTTCAGACTGGCGGGAAAACCGCATCCAACTATATGCTGTCTATAGGGGACACTTTAGATTGAAAGCTACAAATTTGTTGAAAATGAAAGGATAGAAAAATCTATCATGCAAAGAGCAACCTTAAGAAAGAGTGATTATACTGATTTCAGACAAAACAGATTTTAGAACAAAAGATGCTACTAGCAGAGAGATGTTTTATAAAAAAAGGAGCAGTCCGTCAGGAATTTATAACAATTATATACATACACCTAATAACAGTACCAAAATCTATGAAGCAGATATTGACAAGAATTGAAGGGAGAAATAGACAATTCAAAAAGAATGGTTGGAGACCAGTACTGCCCTTTCTTAATGTACAGAAAACTAGGCAGGAGACCGTAAGATTTGAACAACGCTATGAACCAACTAGACCGAACAGATGTCTTGCGAACACTCAACAAGATAACAGCAGAATATGTTCTTCTCATGTATGGAGAACATTCTCCAGTGTAGACACACTATGCCATAAAACAAACGTCAGCAAATTTAAGAGGATTGAAGTCAATGAAGCAGATTGATAACAGTGGAATAAAATTAGTATTTAATGCCAAGAAGAAACTTGAGCAATTCACAACTATGTGGAAATTCAACACCTCCTACTAAATAACCAGTGGGTAAAAGATGAACTCAAGGAAAAATAGAAAATACTTTGAAATGAATGAAAATGATATGCCAAAACTTTGGAGCAAAATTAAAGCAATCATTAGAAAATTTTGTAGTGATGTATGCCTGTATTGAAACATACCTCAAGTCAATAACCTAACTTTAATACAAAAAGAAGAGCAAACTAAACCTAAGTCAGCAGAATGGAGGAAATAATGAGTGTGGTGGAAATTAATAAAATAAAAAATAGAGAAAATCAAGGAAACCAAAAGTTGTTTTTCCAAAAGATCAAAAAGATTGACAAACTTTTACCTAGACTGACCATGAAAGAGACTCAAATAATTGAAATCAGGAATGAAGGAGGGAGGCTTACTACTGACCTTCCAGAAGTTAAAAAAATAAATAAGAGAATAGAACAACTCACTTGTATACCAGCCAATTAAGTAGTTGAAACAGACAAATTGCTAGAGACACAAATGAACAAACCTGACTCAGGAAGAAATAGAAAACCTGAACAGACCTATAACAAGTAAAGGGATTGAATTAGAAGGCAAAGAAGAGCCCAGTCACAAATGGGTTTATTGTTGAGTTTTACAAGACATTTAAAAATACCAATTTTTAATAAATTCTTTTAAGAAATACAAGAGGAAGGAACACGTCCCTAATTCTGGGAGGCCAGTAGTCCTCTGATAACAAAATCAGACAAAGACACCACAAGAAAACCACAGAACAATATCTCTTATGAATATAAATGCAAAAATCATCAACAAAATACTAAAAAATTCAATCCAGCAACACAGAAAAGATTATACACCATGACCAAGTGGGATTTGTCCCAGGAATGCAAGGTTGGTTTCACATCCAAAAATACAATAATATAATGTATCCGTGGAATAGAGAACAAAGCCATATGGTTATGTTAATAGATGAAACATTCTCTGACAAAATCCGATGCTCCTCTATGACAAAAACACTCAACAAAGTAAAGATAGTTGGGAAATTCCTTATCCTGATAAAGGTTATCTGTGAAAAATACACAGCTAACATCATACAAAAATGGTTACAGAGTAAAGGTTATCCCCTGAGTCCAAATAAAATGAGGATGTCTGTTCTCACCACTTCTGTTCTACATTATACTGGAGTTTCTAGTTAGGATAGGCAAGAAAATGAAATAAAAGGCATCATGACTAGGAAGGAAGAAATAAAACTACTGACATATGACAGAATCTTATTTGTGGAAAATTCTAAAGAAGCCTCAAAAAACTAGAGATAAAAACAAGGTCAACAATGTTGCAGGCAAGATCAATATACAATATTCTGTTGAATTTCCATGTACTTGCAACGAACAATACAGAAATGAAATTAAGAAAAACAGTTTCAATTAAATAGCATCAAAAAGAAGTACAAAGCTCTAAAAACTATGAAATGCTTTTGAAAGAAATTAAAGATCTAAAAATGGAAAGACTTCCATGTTCATGGATCAGAATGTTTGGTAGAATTGAGGTAGTAATATTCCCTAAGTTGATCTATAGGTTGAACACAACCCCTATCAAAATCCAGTAGGCTTCTTTGCAGAAATTGTTAATCTGGTCCTGAAATTCATATACACAGTCAAGGAACTCAGTCCAAACAATCCCCCTGTCCCCACCGCGCCAAAACAAACAAAGTTGAGGACTCACATCCTAAATTTAAAACTTAGCAGAAACCTACAGTAATTGAGACTCTGTGGTACTGGCATAAGGACAGACCTATATGTCAATGGGATAAAATTGAGAACCTTTAAATATGCCTTAACAGTGAAATGAATTGGTTTTTGACAAGAGCGCCAAAACAATTCAGTGGGGGAAAGAATGGCCTTTTCAAATGGTGCTGGAACAAATGTCCACATGCAAAAGAATAAATGGACCCTCTTGATACTATATATAAATTAAAATGGATTTCAAGAAATAAAGCTATAAAATTTTTAAACAACAGTAAATAGTCATGACCCTGGATTAAGCAGTGATTCCTTAGATATGACACCAAAAGCACAAGCAACAAATAAAAAACTAAAGTGGACATTATCAAAATTAAAAACTTGAGGTTTTAAAGGATATCAAGAAATTGAAAAGACACCTACAGAGTGTGAGAAGTTTTCAAATCATATGTGAAAAGATACTGAAATCTAGAATATACAAAGAGCTCTTATAAGTTAATAATAAGGCAAATAACCCAATTTTAAAGTGGAAAATGAGCTGAATAAACAAGATAAACGTGGCCAGTAAGCAGCATTAGCAACCATCAGGGAAATGAAAATGAGGTATCACATCACCCTCACCAAGATGAGTATACTAGGAAAGAGATCATAGTGAGTGTTGAGGAAGTGATCCTAAAACGAGATCTGTCATTCACTCCTGGTGTAAATGTAAATTTGTCTAGATGCTTTGAAAAACAACCTTTCTCAGAAGGTTAAATATGGAGTTAGAGTATATCGCAGCAATTCCGATGGGTATCTACCCAAGAGAAATGAAAACAAGTCCACGCAAAAACTGACACATGCGTGTTTATAGCAGTTTATTCATAATAGCGAAGTTTGGCTCTGAACCAGAATGTAAATATCCAAAATTATTCTTGAAAGTATATATAACATTAAAGTAGGGTAAAATCCGGGATGTAAAATTTAAATACTTTTTAAATACTCTCTATACCCAAAGTTGGGCTCAAACTTCAACCCAGAAATCAAGAGTCACATGCTCTTCCAACTGAGCCAGCCAGGCTCCCCTTGGATATTTGTTTTAATAATGTGTATTCAAATAATGTTTCATTTTGTACTTCAGTGGTTACTGAAACATTGGCTGAAATGCTTTTGGAAAACTTTTTTTTTTTTTTTCAACGTTTATTTATTTTTGGGACAGAGAGAGACAGAGCATGAACGGGGGAGGGGCAGAGAGAGAGAGGGAGACACAGAATCGGAAACAGGCTCCAGGCTCCGAGCCATCAGCCCAGAGCCTGACGCGGGGCTCGAACTCACGGACCGCGAGATCGTGACCTGGCTGAAGTCGGACACTTAACCGACTGCGCCACCCAGGCGCCCCGGAAAACTTTTAAATATACTAAAATCCGTGGAATTGGAAAGCATGTGTAGACCTTAAAAAAAGAACAAAAAATAAAAAGGACATTTTCATAGTGAAGCATAATATGGAGATTACAAATAACAGAAAGGAAAACGTAACAGCAAAAAGCTGTGAAAATCAGAGAGGCATAACACCAATATAAACTAAAGCTTTAATGGCATTTATATTACACGTAATTTGATTAAATTATATTGAAAGATTCATTAGACTAAAATCAGTAAGTTTTACAAGAGACATCTAAAATTGATGGGATGAACAACAGTATGTTCAGAAGGAGTTACATCATCAGATAAATAAAAGAGACATTATGTTTTTAAAGTTAAAAATTAACAGGATACTGGCCAACAATTAATTATACACCTGAGGGAAAAACGAATTTAGATTCCTTCCTTCCAGTACATTCTAAAATCAGTTCTAGATGGATTAAAGACTTAAATTACAAAAGACAGGTCTTTAAAACTTGAGGTAATATAGATGACTTGTCTTTTCCATCCTTATGCTGCAGAACAGTACCATGATTCCAATGATGTGTCAAATGTGGTTTATTTGACAGCAAAGGATCGAAGCACAGGATTCACGGTTGAAGAGTGTCAGGAGCTCTGGTGATGGGAGGGATCCCCCAATTACAATTTTTTAAGTTTTAATCTACCAGTAATAAATTTCACTAAACCTCTCTACAACATGTAAACTGTAGTTTACCTTTTAGGTAGTTACCAGTACTTAAATTCCCTGAGCCCTTTACTGGCAGTGTTACTTATTTCTCCCTAAGCATACTGATACAGAAGTGATTTGTCTCTCTTTAGTGCCCTAAGTTTTATCAACGAGCAAGTTGCAGTTAATGACCCATTTTCTCATGTTTATAAACTTTAAAAATAATTCTGAGCAAGTATTTCTATTATATACTCACTCAGGTCTGCATTTATATCATATACTTTTATAGTTAACGCAGCCACGCTACAGGTCCATGTCCCGAGATAACCTATTCGGAAGAAGGCTTCTGTACCTCCAGTGGGCCTTATTATTTCATACATTACCATGGGGGTGGGAAACGATTTCTCAAGGGAGATTAAACTTTGGCCATAAAAGAAAAAAAGAAAGAAATTTGTCAATATAAAAATTAGGAAGATCCAAGATACTTGTAACTCATTCAGCAAATGGTTGACAAAGGATTATTACTCATAATCTATTAAGTTTTCTTAATATGTAAATAAGAAAAGACAACCCAGGGCGCCTGAATGGCTCAGTCGGTTAAGCATCCCAACTCTTAGTTTCTGCTCAGGTAATTATTTTGGAGGAGTTTGAGCCCCAGTTTGGGCTCTGTGGGGACAGCATGGAGCCTGCTTGGAATCCTGTCTCTGCCCCTCCCCCACTCACGCTGTCCCTGTCTCAAAAAATATAAATAAGCTTTAGAAAAAACCCAGTCAAAAAAAAAAAATTAAGATATAACCAGGAATTTTGCAGATAAAGAAAGCTGTATAGCCAATCAACATGAGAAGATGCTAGTAATTAGGGAAATGCAAATAAAGACAGTTGGGATATATATCTATATCCAGGTAGATTGATAAAAATTAAGTCTGGCAGTACCAAAGGCTTGAGGGGATGTGGATAGTGGTAACTCTCATATATTGACCATAGAGATGTAGATTGGTATACCTGCTTTGGAAAATAATTTGTCTATCTTGAAAAGTTGAACACTTGTATATCTTACCTGCTACCCAACAGATCCACTCAAAAAATTTATACAGATATGCCCCCTTGAAACAAGTATTCGTCAGAAAAAGAAAACTGGAAGTGACTCAGATGTCTTCATAGAGAAGTAAATAAACAAGTTTTGTTATATTGACGCAATCGGTCATTATAATGCCATTAAAATGTATGAATTATTGCTATATACAATTGTGTGGATGAGTCTGGGATATTCATGAAGGAACAAGTGTTAGAAAACTATAAGTTACTCTAAACAAAATTAAACTATACTGTTTACAATGACATTTACAACGAAACTAACTTACAAAGGGTAATAGAAGTATAAACTCAAAACTAAGGATATAGAATTATCTTAGAATGGGTACCAGGGAGGAGACATGGTATAGGGAAACTTAAGTAAATGAAAGTTACTGGTAGTAGTTGATTGAATGAGTGGTGTGTGGTTCAAAGGTATTCAGTATTTTTTAAGTAATCCCTGCACCCAGGGTGGGGCTTAAACTCACAACCCTGAAATCAAGAGTCACATGCTCTTCTGACTGAGCCAGCCAGACACCCCAAAAATATTCAGTACTTTCAAATTGTTGTATTTCATAATTAATGGATATTACATGCCTTTTGGATGCATCATATGGAGGGGCATATTTCCCCCAAAGTTTTCAGGGCTTTTCACTATTTTCGGCCTTCTCTAAAGGCCATGAGAAAGGACCATGGCAGTGTATTCACATGGTTGGAAGTTTTTGTAAGATTTTAAAAAATAAGATGCTGTAATCATGTAAGACTACTGTCTCTCTTCATCTTCATTTCCCCTTACCTCTGTGTCACCTGGCAGTAGAACAGCTTCAGGCAGATTGTGATTAAGGATATCCTGAGTGTGGGTTTAATAGAATACATTTGTGGTTCATAGTCACTTTTGAGTGTAGGTAATTATTGCCTGTTGGCCTGATTGTGATGGGAATGTGGTCTTCAGTGCCTGGCACCTGAAATATGTGAGGAGTAAAGAAGCCACAAATTGAAATTTATGAAGCCAGAAGGTAGTCAGGAAGACTTCCCAGTTACCTCATGTTTAAAAATGTAAGTAGAGGATATAGCTCTCATGGATTTCCAATCAAAAGAACTTCTCTCTTTGTTAAAAAAAAAAAAAATAACAGCATGTTCAATTAAAACTTCACCATAGTGGCGCCTGCATGGCTCAGTCGGTTAAGTGTCTGACTTCAGCTGAGGTCATGATCTCACAGTTCGTGCGTTCAAGCCCCATGTCGGACTCTATGCTGACAGCTCAGAGCCTGGAGCCTGCTTCAGATTCTGTGTTTCCCTCTCTCTGCCCATCCCCTGCTTGTGTTCTCTCTCTAAAGTAAATAAACATTACAAAAAAAATTAACCATGCTGGAAGAAAGCCTTGGTTTGATCATTCTTTCTATGGGAAATTCTGCAAAAATTATGTTCACTAAGAGGCAGATATTCAGTCATAGAGGCAAAACAGGATCCTATATTGTATCAGGCCCTTGATTAATGAAAGTATGCTATTTTTTCTGGATTTTGTGATGTTTATTTATACATGACAGGCTTTTTTTTAAATTTGAATTTGTTCTGATTTTTTTTTCTTGTTATTAAATAACTATTCACCTCAACCTTCAGGTCTCACAAATCCTGGAACTGTTCATGATCATATGAAATAGTGAATAAAAAGGATAAAAGCTTCAGGTAAGAATGTAGTTACAAATGACAAAATTAGGTAGTTTTGACTGTCGTTTGTGCCTTAAAAAGTCTCAGATTCTTTCAGTTTAATAAATTCTCTATAGTTTGCTAGATAACTGGTCTACCATGCCCGTATATATTATATATATCTATATTTTGCTTTTATTATGCTTTTGATTGTCACTTGGCAGAGTTCTTTCCTTTAAGCCATTTACCTACCTGCAGTTTAGATCAGACTTGATATAGATACTGAGAAACACGAAGATATTTTTCTCTCTTATGGAGATTTTTCTTAAATTATGAGAAGTTATTACAAAACCTAAATTGGCTTTCTTGTTTGAACTGGCATCACGTTGTGTATCTTTAGCATTTATTTTATACTCCTACTGGGAATTACTCCTGCACTACCATTTATTTTGGAAATTTGAACATTAGGAAGGCTTTAAGAAGGTGCCATTGGGGCGCCTGGGTGGCGCAGTCGGTTAAGCGTCCGACTTCAGCCAGGTCACGATCTCACGGCCCGTGAGTTTGAGCCCCGCGTCGGGCTCTGGGCTGATGGCTCGGAGCCTGGAGCCTGTTTCCGATTCTGTGTCTCCCTCTCTCTCTGCCCCTCCCCCGTTCATGCTCTGTCTCTCTCTGTCCCAAAAATAAATGAATGTTGAAAAAAAAAAAATTTTTTTTTAAAAAAAATTAAAAAAAAAAAAAAAGAAGGTGCCATTATGTGGAGAAAATCCAAAATTCTTTGCAAAACATTGAGTTTTGTTTTTATGAAGAAATGCAGTTCAGTCTTTAGATTATGTAAAGAATGGCCTGTTTGGATTGTTGACACCAGACTTTAATGGTTACAGCAGTGAGGTAATACCACAAAAAGTGGCTGGATAAAATTATCAGACTTAGTATCAAGTAGAGGCTTACTGGCAATATGAAGTCTGGGTTTTACATAGTTTAGATTTATAGACTAAAATTAAAATTACTTGTACATTTTAATGACAGATGGAAATGGATGTAATTTTCAAGAAAATTACCTGTCTCTTCAGAGATAGTCTGACCCTAATTTTAGTACTGCAAAAAAATAAGCTTTTGTCTATTAGAGAGAAGTACTTAAATATGGTATTTTAAATTTTAGGATATAAAAGATGGTAAGTCCAGATAGAAGTAAGCGGAAGATACTAAAAGCCAAAAAAACAATGCCTGCAAGTTGCCGGAAGCAAGTAGAAATCCTGAATAAGTCAAAGAATGTCGAAGCACTGAAAACAGCAAGTGGGAATAATATGTCAAGTGGTAATCAGAATTCAAATACCAGTGTCGTAAGGAGCATATATGGACAGTCTGAAAATGCTGCTTCTTTGCTGGACTCTAATAAAAATTCAGTATGCTCGGTGAAAAGTAAAGTTTTGTCTCAGAATATAATGAAACCATTAGAAACTGTTGATTCAGAAACAAGATCAGAATACACTCAAGAACAAGTTGTGTGCCCTTCCCAAAAGCCAAGTAAAACAATAGAATCTTCTGGGAAACCCTTTACACAAGAGACAAAAGATTCACAAAACACTTCTAAAAATCATTTTGAATGTCAGACAGAGGTAACAAGGTCCTATTTTGAACAACGTGAAGAGGATTGTGATCTGAAATCCATTTGTTGTCCGTCCAGTTTATGCAGTGGTATGGTTCCAATACCAAAATCTACAGTAAACACCTTGGATGATAAGAGAATCGACAAGATTGTTTCCCATTTAGAAACGAACCCCATTTCCGAGTCACATGATAAAAGACAAAGTGACATTTTAAGTTCAGATACCCATTTTGTGCCTTTTGATAAAATACCTAAGTTGGTGAATTCAGTCATCTCCAGTAACTGTCCTGCTGACATCTTGAAAAGTGAAGAATCCTGTAGAACCGGTCATTCCAGCATTTCAAATTGTGACAATGCAGACTCAACGTGGCCATCAGCACTCGACACAGATAGTAATAACAGTAAGTGCATACTTAAGCATCTTTTGGAGAAATGAGTCATTTTCCTTTTGGGGGATTTTTTTAGCCTCAGATGTAGAAACAGTAGACTACATATAGTCAAGAGAAAGAGTAAATAATGATAATTGTTTTAGAGTATCTTGTTTCTGAACCATTTAGGGTGAGGAGGGGAAATAGTATTTTCCATACCCAAAGGAAAATAAATTCTGGCAAAGAAGGAATCAGTCGCTTTCCCTTAAGAGTACAAAGAAATCAAAAGGTGGTTTAAGGCAGTTGTTTGGTTTATTTCATCTACATCTCTTTTTTATTTTTAATTTTTTGTAATGTTTATTTATTTTTGAGAGACAGCACGAGTGGGGTAGGGGCAGAGGGAGAAAGAGAGACACAGAATCTGAAGCAGGCTCCAGGCTCCGAGTTGTCAGCACAGAGCCCAACGTGGGGCTTGAACTCATGAACTGTGAGATCATGACCTGAGTCGAAGTTGGATGCTCATTTGACTGAGCCACCCAGGCACCCCTACATCTTTTCTTATTTTGAAGATTTATTTATTAGGTTAATAAGAAGGCTAGTTGAAAGAGTGTGTTTTTTTAATCATTGGTGAACTCATTTCTTTCCATAGAATTGACCTGGAAATCATATGCCAAGTATAAGCTGATAGGTAATAAGGGTATATACACATGAGCATATACATGTGTGTGCATAGAGTGACAGAGAAACGTCAAATAATTAACCAGTGATGTTCTAGAGCTACCAAATCAAATAGCAAAAGTAAATTTCGTTAGAAGTAGAATGTTTTTGTAGGTTAATGAAATATAAGAAAAAACCGATTTCGCAGGAGAAATTTTGTGTTCTTGTCTAGGCTTCGTAGTGATGATTAAACAAGATGGATTTAAAATTAAAAATAATAATAGTATCACATATTGAAATAGGTCAGACTGCCTAAGTAACTTTATAAAAATACTGTAAGACCACGTAAGTAACTAGAGGATTAAATGCTATAATTCAGTTTTTGTTGGTGTTAAATAGGCACTAAATAAGGTTGACGGGAAAGTGCATCTGAGACCAGAACCCTACGTAAAAACCTAAGACAATCATTTTTTGGGGGGGGGGATTAGTTTGTCGGAAGTTTTTATACGATTACATTTGCTAAAAAATGTTGCCTTGGTCACATTTTGGTCACTAGATTAGAGAATTCCCCTGTTTCTTTCCTTAGAAGGAATGTTTTTACCTCTGATCTTTCCATTTCCCCAAGGCCATAATCAAAAGAAGAGGATGTTTTCAGAAAAAAAAGAACATGTTAAGCGCCTGAAAACTTCAGAGCAAATTGATGAAAATATTTGTGTAGCTCTGGAAAAGCAAACAGCATTGCTGGAACAGGTAAAATATCAGGGCATATATGTTTGCTTCAGAAACTTCTGATTAATAAGAAATGGTAAAAGTTACTTGATCTCCACAATGATGTATAGTACAGGTGACTTTGACTTGGTGCAAAGGTGGTGTGTGAAAACGGAATCAACAGATGGAGGTATCAGGGAAAAGATCATTGTTTACTTTACCATCTCTAATGAATCGAATATAACCCTATGCAGAGCAACCTGGAGAATCACATGGAGGTAGAGTGCTGTAGTAGAAAGAGAATGGCCTTTTTAGTCATATTACATTTAAATTTCCTTGAAAGACACTGCATGACCTTCAGCTTTGCCGGATCTCTTTTGTCCTGGTCATGGGGTCCTCTGATCTGCAGCTACAGCTGTTGGTATACCTTGTCACAATTGACCACTTCATAGACTCTGACAGCCCAGAAGTCTCCATCATAAAGTCCAGTTGCATTCAGTTTTACTTGCCCTGATTTCCAGGTTTACACAGAAATGTTGCATTGTCTGACCATTTGCTGTATAGCATCATCAAGTGCACGTTTTGCTTTCATTTTTGCCCCATTTTATTTCATTGTACTACAGTTTCCTACGTCTGATCAACTCTGAGTTTAAGTGTAATGAGCTTTAATTTTAATAAAAAAGGTCTTCATTACAGGACCTATTACAACAATCATATTTTACTGTTTTGCTACCACTGGAATTGTTCACCCAAAAGTCATTATATGGTAGATTAATGTCTGTCAACTATAATGGACCACAAAGCCCCAAGCCAAACTATCCTGCTGTTTCAGGAACAAAAGCACTACTGTTTTCTAAAAGAGACCATTACGGTTATATGGTTATGTATTATATGAATATGTATTCACATAATAAATAAATGGAAACCTTATTGAAAGACTCATGCAGAACCAGCATGAAAGCCAATCAGCAGTTTTTCCCTTTCCTCCTAGTCTTTTCTTCCAGGAAGACCAAAGGAAACTCTAATATGTACATAACTCTATTATTTGCAGGAGGGGGGTAGCAAAATTATGGTAAGCATAGATCTAGCTTACGAAAAAGGTTGTGGATTCCAGCTGTGTCTTACTTCGGTGATTAGTAGCTGAATTTAGAAAGAAGTTCTTTTTTTTTTTTTAGTGGGTTTTTTTTTGTTTTTGTTTTTGTTTTGAGAGAGAGTGTAGGAGGGGCAGAGAGAGAGGCAGACACAGAATCCGAAGCAGGCTCCAGACCCTAAGGTGTCAGCACAGAGCCTGACACGGGGTTCGAACTCAAGAGGTGTGAGAACGTGACCTCAGCCGAAGTCGGACACTCAACTGACTGAGCCACCCAGGTGCCCCTAGAAATAAGTTCTGATAGGGACATATAAAGACAAATTTAATCTTTGTATCATTTTGGTTTCACTGGCAGGGGAAGATTACAATTTTCATTCATTATTGTTATCTGTCTCACAAAATACATGGTCTGAGTTGACACAGAAAATGGTCCTTCCAAGTAAGGTTTAAGGAATGCAGTCTATTTTGTTTTGTCAGTCCCCCCCGCCAAAAGTTTTCTTGCACATTCTTCGGAAATATCTTGGGTTTCAACTAATTACTATCTTTTTACCTATCTCTAAACAGCTAGCTTTCCATCCCTTGATATTTTAATTCCTGTTCAAACAGTTAACTCTCTAAACCATACCTATTTATTTTTCTTGTTTGATTCCCAGTAGAATAGGTCCTACCATTCTGACATCGTTCTTCCCTGAGAGAGTCCCAGAGCTGTTGACTCTTCTCTCTTGAGATTCTGTAAGGATCTTGGCCTCACTGATTTCAATTAAATTATTGAAGTGGAGGGGTTTTTCTTCTAAAGTCCAAGTTATTCATCTACCCATAGATAGGTGGAGTTCCTCATCCTAGGAAGTTGGGGCAGATTGGAAATGCATAATTGCCAGTCTTTCTCCAAGCTCTAGGCTACTTTGACTGCCATCTGCAAATTGTACCTAGGATTTGCATCTGATACCATAATTTTGGACACATTACCATCAGCACAAGACATTTATGAGGTATTTGGTGGAGGTTATTACATCTTCCTCGTTCTTCAGGAACATCACCACTAAATGAGAACAAATGTCCGCTCTAACCAAGAGTAATCACCTGTAGGTGGGCAGTTAGTCCTTTTAAATAACCAAGTTTTAAGAGTAGGCCTCCATCTGAATCACCAGGAATACTTGCTTGGTTAAATTGTGGTTTTTACTGGGCTCACTAATAGTTGAAGACTGTTGTTTGAGGCTCCTTTTTTCTCACACTTACCTGAGAATTACTCGTGGTGCCTGTTAATTATACAGCTTTCCAGGCCTTTTTCCAGGCAGTTCTAGTTGGTGAATTCAGGGTAGGGCCTAGGAATCTGTGATGTTAACAAATGTCCCATAATGGTTCTTCGTCACCAGGGAAGGTTCGCAAATACTGTGTGGCCTCCACTTGTTAGCAAAACGCTATTTCCATATTCAGAACATTTAGATAGTTTCTCCAAGATTCATCTCAGTATGAGCTTTACATACTGACCCAGCCATTGAACTGGCAAGTATGCCGTAACCCATAAAAACCACACATGGGTAACAGGTAACACCCGACAGTAAAAAATAGTATGTTTTTCTGAGCACTTATTTATATAATATACTTATTTTGAGCACTTACTAGTTTAATCAAATACTTAAAAGTTTGAAAGTGAAAATGACAGTCGTGCCTAATATTGAGAAAACCACTGAAGAAATGTTAAGCATTACAGAAAAAATCAAGTAGATGATAATGTTGAAGAGTAAGAACGGTTGGAAATGTGAAGGAAGAACCTTAGGAATAATCACATAAAATTGCTGAATATGAGAAATCATCCAGGTGATACCAGTATAAAAGAGTTAACATAGAAGCTTTGTGTTCTAATTTCAGACACCAAGAAACAAGAATTTATGGGGGAAAATACAAATATTACCAATAAATACCTTAAGTGTATCATGACAGGTTTTGTTATTAAGAGAGACTACTTACTGTGTTAGGAAAGTGGCTTACAGGAGGTTACAGGTTCAAAAAGGTACAGTGGATGTTTCTGAATATATGGCTCGACAGAGCTTTTCATAGCCGTGGGCATTGAGATTAATTATACTCCCTGAAAATAGGCCAGCCTGTTTTCTAAAAAACAGCCAGACAATGAAATGCATTAATGTTTCGTGTGATAGCTACTACAGACTGTTAGGATAGCATGTTTTATGCCAAACGGCATTAGTCACTACCTAATTGTTCTGGCCTCTTTCAGTTTTAACAATAGGAAAGTCACCCCCTAAAAAAACCTATGCAAGTAAAGTGGATTATGTTGCATATTTATTTCCTTTATGCCAATTCACTATTTTCTATTTTATGGAGCTCTTTCACATATTAACCTTTCGTATTATAAAAATCCTATGAGGATCATTTGTTCAGCATTGTATTATCTACCCCTATGTGGACAAAGAAAATGAAGCCGAGAGATATTGTGACTTCCCAAAGGTCATGTAGCTTGTTAATGACTGGGCCAAGGCTCAGACTTCCATAATCTGCTTCAGATTTACTACAGACCAACCAGCCATGTTCATTGAGCTCTGGTTTTCAGATAGGTAGAGATCCTTTTTATGGAATACAGCTTTCAGTTATGCTTATTAAAAAATATAAATGGGGGAGCGCCTGGGTGGCTCAGTCGGTTAAGTGTCCGACTTTGGCTCAGGTCACGATCTCACAGTTCGTGGGTTCAAGCCCCGGGTCAGGCTCTGGGCTGACCGCTTGGAGCCTGGAGCCCGCTTGGGATTCTGTGTCTCCCTCTCTCTCGCCCCTCCCCTGCTCACGCTCTCTTGCTCTGTCTCTCAAAAATGAATAAACATTAAAAAAAAAATAAAAAAAAATATATATAAATGGGATATAGGCTTTTACCTTTCCTTTAATATATATTATGGAATTCAGCTGAAACTACAGGAAACTAAAATTAGCACTGGGAGACGACATTTAATTTTTTCTAACATCTCCATAGATGGTGTGTCTTGCTGAATTTGATATTCGAACTTCTATAAAACTTACGCATACAGTCATATACATAGAAACATAAAAATATGAAAAAAAAAGTATATTTTATTGGTTACAGTAAATCCAAAAAAGAGCAAAGATGTTTTGAAGGGGTAGAAAATAAAATTGTTTTTCAACTTGAAACATGGGGTGTTTGGGTTTTTTTTTTTTTAATTCTAGGTCAAACATTTGATTCGACAGGAGATCTATAGTGTAAACTACAAACTATTTGATAACAAACTGAAAGAACTGACCGAACGCATTGGGAGGACACAGTGCAGGAATAAACATGAAGCAGTAGCTGATGAACTCTTCGTAAGTTTCTAATTTCATCTGATTTAATTTGGAAGTGGAATGTAGTGATATTTTACCTGTTAGGAAACGGAAACAATAAAGCAGACCCAAGTCTGATCCTTGACCACAAGCATTATGTACTATACCAGAGGCGATAGAATCTATTAGCAATAGTGGCCCTTGTGAGATACTTTTAGAAATATTATTCTGTGCTATTCTGTTGTCAGTAATTCTGTGTCGATTGACCTAATACATAGGCAGTTGTGTTTTAATTCAAAACATATTCTGTATTAGAGCTCCTACAGCCTGTTTCAAACTGTCTCGGGGGGTTTGTTTGGTTCTCCTTTTCTAAGGTTACTTGCTGATTGGTGTTTGTACCGACATGAGTGTTACTGTGGCTCAGTTAGAAGTTTAGGGTTTTTATCTTCCATTCTTAAATGGTATATCAGCATTAAACATGATTTAAATCTTTGCTTATATAAGAATTTCTCATTTACTTGGGTGGCTACCTGTTAGAAGACTACTTTGGCAAATACATAGTTTTCCCTTCATCTCTATATATTATTTAGTACTCTGGTTTCATATTTGTTTTTCTCTTTTTCTTCTAGGCAAAAATATCCAAACTTCAAAGACGCATTAAAACAGTATTGCAAACTCAAAAGAATTGCTTGGAACCAAATGTATTAACCAATAACACGGCCTGTAAGGTTGGTATAAACATGGTGTGTCTTGCTTAAGTTTTAATTACCTCACTGACCCACATTACAGGTAGTTGGATTTTAAGAAAGGAAATGTCGGCTTTAAAGACAATACATTTGTTTTTGGAATGTTCTTATGATGCTGTCTCTGGAGAAGATAGTCTGCAGAGTATCCTCCAAATGCCACTTATATTTCTTTCATCAAGTGAGTGGAGAGGTAAAAAATAAAGGAAAATAAAGTGAGTAGAGAGGTGATTTGTGATTACCTAGACTGCTCCCATCCCCACCATTTTATCATGATAAAGAATTTAAAACACACACTACAGCAAAGTTGAAAAAATGTAACAATGAACACTTGTATACACTCCATCTAAATTCTACCTTTACTATTTTTATGTGTTGATTTTTGTCATATATCTGTCAATCCATTCATCTCCTAAGCCATCTTTATATTTGGTGCATTCTTAAATACTAACGTGTTTTGTAGCAGAATGTATTTCCAAAATATTTCAGCAAGGGTATCATTGGAGTTTGGCATCTGTTTATATTTTTTATATAAAATTTGAATCTAATCTTCAATGTACGTTCACTGAGTTTTTTCCTTGTAGTGTCTTTATTTTCTTTGGTATCGTATTTATGGTAGCTAGCCTCAGTAAATGAATTGGGAAGCATTCCTACCCCTGTTCCCTGGAAGTTTGTGGTAAAATTTTTGTTACTGCCTTAAATGTTTGATAGAATCCATCTCTGAAGACTGTCTGGGCGAGAGCTTTTTTTATAGAGAGACTTTTTCTCGAAATGCAACTCTTTAATAGGTATGGGGCAATTTACATTTTCCTCTTTGATCTCGTGTCAGTTTTGTAAGTTACCTTCACAAGGAATGTGACCATTTTATCTAAGTTGTTGAATGTGTTGACAAATGATTGACAAAATTTTCTTGTCCTTTTTTTAAAAATTTTTTTTATGTTTATTTCTTTTTGAGAGAGAGAGAGAGATAGAGCATGAGCAGGGAAGGGGCAGAGAGAGAGGGAGACACAGAACCCGAAGCAGGCTCCAGGCCCTGAGCTGTCAGCACAGAGGCTGACATGGGGCTTGAACCCACAAAACAGTAAGATCATGCCCTGAGCCAAAATCAGGAGTCTGATGCTTAACCCACTGACCCACCCAGGGGCCCCAACTAACACAGATATTTTAAGTACTCCAAGTTCTCAGGGCACCTGGCTAGCTCAGTCGACTTAAGTGTCCAACTCCAGCTCAGGTCATGATCTCACGGCTTGTGAGTTTGAGCCCCACATCAAACTCTGCGCTGTCAGCAAGTTCTCTCTCTCTCTGTCCCTCTCTCTCCCCCACCCTCAAAATAAATAAACTTAAAAAAAAAATACTGTAAGTTCTCAACCAAAGCATGTACTAAGTACTTCAGCTTCCAAGTTTTAAACAAAACTCACCAACTGGAAGAACAAGTTGGAAATTTGATTTATTTCTGGTTTTCACTTATTATTAGAAGTATAATGAAAGTAAAAATTTGCTTATTAAAGTTTAATGTTTCTGAGTTCCTATAACATAGTCTGATAGGAATAAAATGTTGTATAAGTACTTAGGTATTTATTTTTCTTTTCCACGCAAGCTAACAAGTTCATTTGTTACTATCATTTTTATTTCCTAGAAGTATTTTTCAAATTCATTTTGGCAGAGAAACTGCAATCATTGTCATTAGCCATCGAAATACGTATAACTTAACGTATGTTTTGCCATATGTATTCGGGAATATCTTGAGAACATTTTCCAGGTGAAAGTTTACCTAGTAGTTGTGTGTGGAAGAATATAAGTGGTAACACTCCACTCCCTTTCAGTGCTTTCCCCTCACCCAATTAACAGGTTACAAATTCAGAGACGAATTTGGATAAGAGCCCAGAGTCAGTCAGTAGTCCAGATAAAAGAAAGACTTCGGTGAACTCTGAATCTGCTAACCCTTCACAAAATGCGAGTGAAAAGATTAATTTATCAAGGAAACATGATGCTGTTTCTGAAAGGTAGGCGTTTCTATAAAAATGCATACTTAACTAAGTAGATGCTTGTAAACCTATGTTTCTCAAGCGTAAAACAGCTTAAATGTTCACATTCATCCTTGTCTGTTGTGAAGGAATGGAATTGGTTATCCAGGACTTTTATCATTGTTGTTTTACATGGTGGTTTTTACTAAATATGGGCACCTGAATGGCTCAGTCGGTAGAACATGTGACTTTTGATCGCTGGGTAGTGGGTTCGAGTTCCACATTGGGAGTAGGGTTTACTTAAAAAGAAAAACAATACTAAGTCAAGTTTAGAATTGACTAGGGGATTGGGTTTTCCATTATGCTGTGTTCCAGCTTTGGTATGGGGACCAGTGTGGTCACTTGATCACTCCTGTGGTTTTTGTTCTACACACGGAAAAGTCAAGGTCCTGTGGAACAGTGGCTTACAAAAATTACAGAGAAGACTAAGGCTAGGAAAGTAAGAGTGGAGAAGAAGTGCCTGAAATTATTAGTTTCTTAGAGGTTGAAAGCAGTGTCATGGCAACTTCAAATTAGAGTGAACAGACTAACTTCCTTGTCTAAAAAAAACATCCAAGGGGAGCCTGGGTGGCTCAGTCAGTTAAGCATCTGACTTCAGCTCAGGTCATGATCTCACAGTTCATGAGTTCGAGCCCCGCATTGAGCTCTGTACTGACAGCTCAGAGCCTGGATCCTGCTTTGGATTCCGTGTCTCTCTCTCTCTCTGTCTCTCTCTCTGTGTCTCTCTCTCTCTCTCTCTCTCTCTCTCTCTCTCTCTCTCTCTCTCTCTCTGCCCTGCTCATGCTCTGTCTGTATCTCTCAAAAATGAATAAACTTAAAAAAAAAAAAAAGCATCCAAGACCTGGAACCCCTGATCTTGTCTAAAAGATTTGGGGCTGGTAGGGAAGAAATCATTAGGTTTAACAAAGAAAGACGATTACTGATTCCAGCCTAGATAGATGATGGGGGGAGGGGCATTTTAGTGAATTCTTCTCTTTGGTGATTTTGAACAGTTTTGGAGCTTTATAATACTATTTATTTATTCTTAACATTAACTCCTTAAAATGTCCTCAGGTTTTACTTTTATATGTTAAATTATACTCCAGCTTTTAAAAAGAGAAAAATATATAACCAAAAATAAATAAAGGATGGCCATTATTTGAAGAACAACACCCTTTCTCCAGAGAACTGCACATACCCAAGGAGGCAGCAAAAAAAGGAGAAGCATCCCAAATCTACACCATTTGCAGCAGATTCTTGGTATTTGGGAATTTACATGCAGTTTTGACTCCTCGGAAGAAACCCTTACATTCCTAATATTCCTAATATTCATTTTAGTTTTGAGCCAGGAAGCTGCTATGAAGAAAGCATTTATTTAGTTTATGAAGGCAGGAGTCCCATTTCGTTTTTTTTTTTTTAACGTTTTTTTTAAATTTATTTTTGAGACAGGGAGAGACAGAGCATGAACAGGGGAGGGTCAGAGAGAGGGAGACACAGAATCTGAAACAGACTCCAGGCTCTGAGCTGTCAGCACAGAACCCGTCGCAGGGCTTGAACTCATGGACCGCGAGATCATGACCTGAGCCGAAGTCGGCCGCTTAACCGACTGAGCCACCCAGGCGCCCCAGGAGTCCCGTTTCATCGAGTCTTTGTTGTTACTACTTCTTTTTTTCTTTTCAATTTTTTAAAAAATATTTTGAGAGAGAGAGTGTGAGCAGGGTAGGGGCAGAGAGAGAGAGAGCAAGAGAGAGGATCCTAAGCAGGCTCTGCACAGTCAGTGCACAGAGCCGCACACGGGGCTAGAACCCACGAAACTGCCAGACCGTGACCTGAGCCGACATCGGCCGCTTAATCGACTGAGCCACCCAGGCGTCCCTGTTGTTACTACCTCTTAATGTGTGTGCTGAAACTCATCAAGTGACTAAAAAGAAAAATAAAATGCTAGTGATAGAAGTTGAAAAGTGAAGACCCCATGAAAATAGTATTTTGTAGACCAATATGGCAAATTTGTTTGTGGCTTTATCTGATAAGAACAATCTACCTTATGCTCTGTCATGAAGAATCTGCCATTTATGGAACTTGTCCTAGGCAGCCATGCTAACAAGTGTGTATAACTTGACCTGGATGGATGGATTCAGTGGTGAGTTTTAAAAACACCGAAGAAAGAAACAACACCAGTGTTAAACTCTTCCAAAGAATAAGAAAAGAGGAAATACTTGAGTTCATTTTATGAGACTAGATACTACAATCTAACACAATTCTGATACAAAGTCAATTTTAACATTTTACAGAAATGGAAACCTACAGTCCACTTTTACCCACAAAACAGACACAGATATCCTAAACAAGACACTAGTAAGCCGAGTCCAATAATTTATAAAAGTTGAGTCTGTCACAGCAATCCTGCCAGGTTGGTTCAACAATAAAAAAAATCAGTGAATGTAATTTGCCAGGACAAGAATCATTGTTAACTCAATAGAGGTCGGATTTGACAAAATACCTGTTGATGATTAAAAACCAAATTCCTGGCAAACTTGGAATAGGGAGGTAACATCCTTAATCTGATAAAGAATATCTGCAAAAACCCTAAAACAGATCTGATGGTGAAATATTGGAAGGATTTCCTTTAAGATATAAAATAGAAGGATGCCTGCGGTCATCACTTTAACCTTCTCCTGGATCTCTTGGCTAATGGAAGAAAAAGAAGTCAAAATCTAGAGGGTTTAAAAAGAAGGAAAAAATATTATTGCTATCCTTGGATGATTAGGGTAGGATTATAATGTAGGAAATGCAACATAACTTACAGATACATTATTAGGATTACTAAGAGGTTAGCAACATTGCCAATCTCAAATGTGTAAGAAATCAGTTATATTCCTGTATACCTGATACAAACAAGTAGGGAATTATAAGATATTTTTTAAAGATACCACACCAATACAGTAGCACCAAATACAGCCATTAGCTAAGCTAGGAATACATTCAATAAGACATGTAATAACTGAAGAAAATGAACAAAACTTCCAGAGATTTTAAGAAAAATTCACTGGAGAAATGTACTATGTTTATGAGTTGCCCAATGCAGTATTTGTAGAATGTTCTCACATTTGTTCAAATTAATTTATGGAGTGCAATTCCAATCAGTTCCCCAGTGTGTAATTTTGTGGAACTTGACAAGATGATTTCATTTCTAAAATGTGTGCGTAAATGCAGTAGATTAAGAAACCCAAGATGTCCATCAACTAGAGAAACACAAAGGAAGGAGTTTGCCATCAGATGTCAGGACACTACTAAACTGCAATAATGAGGATAATGTGATATGAGTGATAGACAAATGGAGAATCCGGAAACCTATGTGTACACACACACACACACACACACACACACACATGTGATCAGTGATGGAGAATGTATGGCACATCATCTGGGACATGAGGGACTTAGTAAATAGTGCAGTTACTTTGCTACTCTTGTTGAGGGAAATATGAAAGAAACTGGATCCCTATATCAGGCTATACATAAAGATCATCCTCATGTGGATTAGGAACTAAATAACGAAAGGAGAATTATAAAGCTTTTAGAAGGTAATATAGAATGTCTCCATGAACTTCAGATAAGGAAAGATTTCTTAAGACACAAATACCTTTGCAATAAGCGAAAAAATTGATCACATTAAATCTTTTTTTTTTTGGATTTACCACATTCAAATTGGAAACTTCTTCTCTCAAGGCACTATAATTTTAGTGAGAAGACAAGCCATCAAGGTGAAGAAGACATATGCAGCACATAGAACCTACTGAGGACTAGTACCCAGAGTATATATATAAAAGAGTTTCAGTGAGTAAAAGCCAGGTAATACAAAAGGAAAATGAGCAAAAGACTTGTATGTGTATTTCACAAAAGAGGAATTCCAAATGACCAATAAACATATGAAAAGGTGCTCATTTTCATTAGTAATCAGGGAAATGCAAATTAAAGCCACTATGAGCTGTCATTTCATATCAGGTAAGGAAAAGTAAACACTGAAAAATCCAACAACACCAGATGTATTGGAGAGGCTTTGAAATAAAGGGAACTGACTGTTTAAAATGTTGTTGTTAGAAGAGCAAATTGGTATAATGCTTTAGAAAAAATTTGGCATTATCTAGGAATACTGAAGATCTGACCATCATTTGACCTCACATTCCTATCCTTTGAAACATGCCCTTTAAATGTGCAATAGGATATATGCAGAGGAACATTTATTAGCATTTTCCATAATAGGCAAAAACGAGAAAGAAAAAAAAGCCCATCTACACTTGAAGTGAATAAATTACAGTAAATCCGCACAGTGGAATTCTGTACGTTAGTGGAAACGGAGGAACTGCAGTCACATGCAACTGAGTTACTCCCGTAAAAACATTGAATGGTTCGATTCTGTTCAAATGAATGTCAAAAATAGCCAGAAAAATAGAAGTACATTATGTAGGAATTCAAGGCTAGATGGTGAACCTAAAGAATAAAACAAAGAAATTAGCACTACAAATGCTATTTATGGAGGAGATTTGTAATACAGGATAGAGGCACGTGGGTTTCTGAAATGCTGATCATATAAAATATATTTACCTGAGCGGTGGTTACATAGGTGCTAGCTTTTTAATTATTAAATTAAACATGTGTTTTAAACCCAATTTGAAAATAGTTGCCTATTTATTAGAAAATCTAGATTTATGCTTAATGTAATCTTACTGAAATACGTGGGTTCAGAACTACAGTCTTTCTCCTGTTCTCTTTCATTCCATCTATTTTATGCTCCTTCTCCCTTGTCTGTGTCTGTGTGTTGGTCGCTATTTTAGCCTTTTGAATCAATCTTGTTTTCCTCTTTCCCCATTACCTTGTTAATTACACATCTTCATTGTTCTTTTAGAAATTGCCCTAAAGATCAGATTTGGATCCTTGACTCTAGTAATCAGAATCTCATATGAATTGCTACCTCTGCCATTTTGTAGGCAGTGCTTGACCTTAGAACCCTGTAACTCCGTTTACTGCTCTCACTCCATCTTTTGTGTTTTCACACATTTTCATTTTACATTACAGTTGACACTCGAATAATGCGGCGTCGACCCCACGCACAAAACTTCACACATAACTTTTGACTCCCCCAAAATGTTAACTACTAATAGCCTACTGTTAACTGGAAGCCTTACTTAAAACAAACAATTAAACATTTTGTATGTACTATATATTATATACTGTATTTTTACAGTACTGCCATCTAGAGAAAAAATATTAAAAATCATAAGAGAAAATACACTTGGGGTACTGTATGTTATTGATCGAAAAAATTTCCACCCGTAAGTGGACATGCACAGTTCAAACCCTTGTTGTTCAAAGTCCTCTGTATTTTAAATCTCACAAGACAGTATCACTGTTGTTTCTTTTTAATGTTTTTATTTATTTTTGAGACAGAGAGAGGCAGAGCATGAGCAGGGGAGGGGCAGAGAGAGAGGGAGACACAGAATCTCAAGCAGGCTCCAGGCTCTGAGCTGTCAGCACAGAGCCCGACATGGGGCTCGAACTTATGGACTGTGAGATCATGCCCTGAGTGGAAGTCGGATGCTTCACCGACTGAGCCACCCAGGCGCCTGGTATCACTGCTTTGTTACAGTCATTACTCAGAGTTACCACATATTTACCACTCCTGTTGCTCTTCATTTCTTCCTGTATTTCTGTCTTTTGATCTGCGGTAATTTTCCGTCTGCCTGAAGAACTTTGTTATTTATTTTTTTAATTTTGCTCAAGATAAATTTTGTCAGGTTTTTTTGGTTTGGAAACAATGCCATTCTGTCTTTTTTTTTTTTTAAGTTTATTTATTTGAGAGAGAGAGAGAGACAGAGCGCAAGTGGGGGAGGAGCAGAGAGGGAGAAAGAGAGAGAATCCCAAGCAGACTCCACATAGCGCAGAGCCCGATGTGGGGCTCGAACTCATGAATTATGAGATCAAGACCTGAGCAGAAGTCAGATGCTTAACTGAGCAGAAATCAGATGCTTATCTGACTGAGCCACCTGGGTACCCTCATTTTGTCTATATTTTTAAAGACTATTTTAATATAGGTATTGACTTGTAGGTAGTTATTTGCTTTCAGAACTTTCAAGATGTCTTTACCTCTGACTTCTGTCATCTCTGTTGAAAAGTTAGCTTCAGTCTGATTGTTGTTTCTTCAAAGATCGTGTCTGTATTTCTGCTTTTAAGATATCCTACTTACCTTTGGTTTTCATTGGTGCACTATGATGCTAGTTGTGGGGGCTTGGGTTTAGTGTTTGTTTGGTTTTTAATTTATCTCGATTGGGACTCACTGTTTTCATGAATCTGGCTTTATATCTTCCACTATCTTTGGAAAAATCTTGGCCATTGTCTCTTCAGATATTCCTTCGGCGCCATTCCATCTCTTCTCCCCTCCGGTATTTCAATTACTTGGTTCTCTGTAGCCGCCATGTCTTCTGTTCTCCAGGCTTCAGTCTGGATATTTCCTATTGACCTATTTTCCAGTTTATTAATCCGCTCTTCAGCTGGAGCCTGCTTGGATTCCCTCTCTCCCTCTCTCTGTGCTCCTCTCCCACTTGTGCTCTCTCTCAAAAATAAACAAAGAAACATTAAAAAAAAAAAAAAAAGAAAAACCAGCCATCACTGGTATCAGTCAGTAGAACAGTTTTATAAAAGTCACATGTCTTTGAATGGTCATGGGATTCCAATCTTCAATGTGCAGATACACAGATTAGCTTCTCAGGGTAAGTATTAACAGTTTATATACACACACAAACAGACACACTTTTCTACATGCATATATATACACATACATTTATATAAATAATTTTTAAAAATTAAGTTAATTGACAATGCCCACTGAAAACTACAAAAGATAAATGTATAGCTTGGCTAATGTATAGCTTAGAAAATAAAAACATTTTGTAACTATCTCTTGGGTCAAACCAGTGCAATCCATTCTGCCTCATGCCTCACTCCTAATCACCAATCGTGCTCCTACCAGAGCGACCTAAGTAACACTATCTGAACTTTTAACCTAAGTTTTTGGTTGGTTTTCACCTTTATAGAAATGGAGTCAGACTCAGGGAACACTTTGGTGTCTTGCCTGTTTTGTCCAACATTATATGCTGTGAGGCTCATCCATGCTCCACTGAGCAGCAATGATGTGTTCATTCTCTTTTCTGTATAATGTTCATCATATGAATATACCTCAGTTTACTTATTCGCGGGCACCTGGTTTGTTTGCAGATTGGGGAAATTATGAGTAGTGCTGTTATGAACATTCCTTTACATGTGTTTTGGTGAACATACATACACACATTTCTGTTGCCTGGAAATGGAATTGGTAGGTCCTAGAGTATATATGTACTTTCAGGTTTAATAGATATTACCAAACACTTTACCAGGGAAGTCATACCAAAGCTGTATTTCCATTGGAAAGGATAATGAGGTGGTTGTTCTCCCATATCCTTGCCATCACTTGATATTCTCTTTTTTGCTTCGCCACACTGGTACGTTGATGACACCACGTATTGGTTTTGAATTTATATTTCCTTCTAATAATGTAGTGAAGTACAATGTTATGGTTGTGAGCCATTCTAATACCTTTTATGAAGTTTCTCTAAGACTTTTGCATGTTTTCCCTTTGAGTTGCCTGTCTTACGTTTTTTTGTCAGATACGTTTACAATGAATACCTTTTTCTAGTCCCAAGTCCTTCCACTTTCTTAATTGTGTCTTTATATGAATTGACTTGTTAGTTTCAGTGTAGTCTTTTTTTTCCATAGTTTCTGCTTTTCTGATGAATGTTCCATCTGGCTTTAACTATATCTCTGTCTTTCCTCACTATTCTTAAAAGTATTAATTATAGTTTTTTTAATGTCCTTGTGTTAAAACTCCAGCATCCACATCATCTGTGTAACTGTTGCTATTGCTGTTCTGTCAGTTTCTGGTCATTTGATTCTGTTTTTTGGCACACTTGATAATTTCTGAAAAATTGGTGAGGCTCTGGAATGATATCATACTGTACACAAGGTTCATTCTGTCCTCTGGCAGAGTAGGGCCTGGTCACCTAAGCTCCTCAGAGAATGGTATAAATTTAGGCTTGTTGTGAATGTGGCAAGGTTCCTTCTACCTTTCGTTCACTCTGGCTCTTAAGACATAGCCCTCTGTTTTGTTTTGTTTTGTTTTGTTTTGTTTTGTTTTCTATGGAACAAACATATGTGAAACTTAAACAAAACAAAACAAAACAAAAAACCTAGCCCTCCATGGATTCCTGGCTGAAAGCTTGGAGCATTCACTAGGTCCCTCCACTTTAGTGGGTCTCAAATTGCAGTTTTTACCACCCCAGCCCAGTGAAAAAGCCAAAAATTCCACTCTTTTAAAGTCTTCTGCTTGGTTTCTTAGACTCCTAAAATAGCACTGTACTGTATTTGGGTTGCCTAGGTGGCTCAGTTGGAGGAGCATGTGACTTATAGTTTTCAAGCCCCAACAAGGGGATAGAGATTACCTAAATAAATAAACTTAAAAAAAAATACTAGAAATACTTTACAAATGTTAAATGAAGAATTTTGAGATTGATAAAGAGATTTTGACTCTGGTGTAATGAACAGCTGAAAAGAATTGCTTATGGTTAAGCAACAAAATAAATATAGTTATCAATCTTTCAACCATATGATCACTATCACTAGTAGAAAGAAATACATACAAAACAGTTTTGTTAGAGACCAAAAGTGGATAGAAGATTAAAATGTTCTTGATCAAATTTCGATCTAAACATTTGTTTTTATTTACTGAACTTAGAAATGATGGCTATTAGACTCTCTTATTGATAAATTTGGGGGAAAATTATTGAATTAAATCTGCTTTAAAATGTGCATTTAAACCAGTTGATTTCACAAAACTAAAGGGAGCATGTAGGAAATGTTCACTTCTGTCCATGAAGTATTAATTACTGCAGGAATTGTTCTTTGGTTGTCAACAAATAGAAAACCAAACTAAAAAAGAAAAAGAATTGTGTTCAGAAATGTTCGACAGGGAGCATAAGACCGGGTTCCCTGGGGAAAGGGAAGCACCTGAAATGCACCCTACAGTGTTCAAGCTTACTGCCCAGAGGCATTTCGCAGGTTGAAAGACAGGGGCAGGAAGAGCCCAAACAGCCTACAGGTCTTGCTACATTTATTTATTTATTTTTACATGTTAATTGTCTATTTTGAGAGAAAGAGAGAGTGAGCAGGGGAGGGACAGAGGGGGAGAGAGAAAGCATCCCAAGCAGGTTCCACGCTGTCAGCACAGAGCCCAACATGGGGCTCAGTTCACAGATTGTGAGATCGTGACCTGAGCTGAAACCAAGAACCCAATGTTTAACCTACTGAGCCACCCAGGTGCACTTGGTCTACATTTAGATCAGAGACTTGGAAGTCTGAGTTGGCTAGAATTGTGAGGCAGAACAGTGATGAAAAGAAAGTGTGTAAAGATAGAGGTCTGATGACTTGCAAAGGGACCCTCTTGAGTTATTGTTTGAATACAGATCTTTACGTGCAAAGGATGAAACTTCAAGAGGCTGGGAAAAGAACCATTGCAAAGAAGAAGACCAAACATTTCTTGGGTATTGTACAGGGTAGGAACATTTTGCTTTCCCTCTGGCTACAATGAAGAAACTTAAAGTATGAACACCAGGTAGAGTCTTTAGGTGGGCATGCTATAGTGGGGCTGGCTTCATCCTCAAAACTGCAGTGGACCTACTCCCAAAAAACTGAAAGGACACCAAGGATGAACCTAATCCTGAGTATTTAACTCCATGCCGGAATCAAGTCCAGCATTCTTTGAAAGAATGAAATGTCATCCCTCACTCAACAGTGTAAATTTTAAAATGTCTGGCACCTTTACCAGGGATGCAAAGTAGCCACAAATATAATTCATAGCAAGGAGAAAACTGAAATGATAGAAACAGACCTGGAAACAGTATGTTTGATGGACAACCACAACATGAAACAGCTATTAACCTGTATAGCGTTCATGTCCTACGATAGAAAGGAAGATGGAGGATGTAAAAAACAACAACAAAAACACCCAAGTTGAACTTCTAGAGGTGAAAAACACAGTAAATGCAGAGTACACTGATTAGGATTAAGAACAGAAGAGATAATTACTCATTTAAAAAACAGTGGAATAGTAATAGAAACTGTTCAAACAAAAGCATGGGGAGGTAAAAGACTAAAAAAGAAAAAAATGAACAGAGCATCAGAGACCTTTGGAACAGTATCAAGCAGTCGTGTGTGTGTGTGTGTGTGTGTGTGTGTGTGTGTGTGTGTATTATTTATTGTGTGAGAGAGAAAGAGGGTGTATGCAAGCGGGGAGAGGGGCAGAGAGAGGAGACAGAGAATCCCATGCAGGCTCCGCACCGTCACCACAGAGCCCTATACAGGGCTCGATCCCAGGAACCTGAAAGATCATGACTTGAGCTGAAATCAAGAGTTGGACACTCAACCGAATGAGCCATCCAGGCGCCTCAGTGACAAGATCTTAAAAGCAGCCAGAGAGAAAAGACTCATTACATAGAAAGGAACAAAAAAAATAAGATAAGGAGACTTCTTGCTGTGCGCTATGCAAACTAGAAGGCATTTCTAAAGCATTGGAATGAGGACATCTCTAACGCATTGAAAGAAAAATGACCCATTAAAATTTTTACACTCCTGTGAAAATACCTTTCAGACACGTGGGGGGAAACAGACATTTTCCCACTAAAAAAAGGTGAATATAGGGGGGTGGAGAATATATCAGCAGACCTGCACTGCAAGAAATGTTAAAGGAAGTTCTGTAGGCAGAAGGAAAACAAAACCAGATGGAAATGTGAATCTATGCAAAGGTAAAGAGATGCAGAGTGCTGGATATTGTAAATATGTGGGTAATGTAAAGTATTTTTCTGTGTTTCCATATAGGGTATATATGCGTGTATATAGTATACTGTTCCTCTATATTACATGGCGTGTGTGTCTGTATATGTGTGTATATGTGTTACATAAGTCCTGTTTAATACAGTGTTTCTGCATACAGGCCACAGACAGTTGGAATTTCAAATTTAAAATCCATCCTATTTACACTAATGTTCTTTGACATATACATAGGGCTAAGATTACTAAAATATCTGTAAGACCTAATTTCAAAACTACAAAGTAGATACCAGGTTTGTGATCCAGCATGCAGGGAGTCGTCACTCCTTTCTAACGACAAGTAAAAAGCTGAACAAATTGAAAAAATCAACAGCTCTTCTTAGAAGCACTAGAGAAGAAGTAAGGTCACAGAGCAACGTCCCCCCCCCCCCCCAATGGAGAGGACAACAGGCAGAAATATTCATCACGACATCCAGGAACTAGAGCAGAAGACTCCGTGGGAACCAGTCCCAGGGTAGGAAGACCTAAACTGTAATTGCTAGAGGCTCAGTGTAGACAAATCAAGAGTTAGCAACTCCAGGTGGGGCTTTGCCAGGGCCTTACGGTGAATACTGGAGAAAAATCCCCTCGTGCTTATAGAGGCGGATGGTGAAAGGAAGCTTCTAGAATACACCAGAGCACTCTGTTCTTGACAAGGCCTGTCCTAGAGAGAAACTGTTACCAGAAGTTAACCTACCTGGGGGAAAGGAAATGTCCAGTTCCTGCTCCCTCTGGCCTTCCATCTGGAGGAAGTAAATACCCAACTCCACCTGCTCCAGCCATCCTGTCCTGCCTGAAGGGTGTCGGGGACTGAGAAGCACTGGTCAAGTGAAGTCCACACTCCAAGGGCACAGGCTTACTTAAAAGCTGAGAGCTAATCACAGGACCAGTAGAAGCTTCCCCTCCCTGCCCCGTCTTATTAATGCATTACCGACTTCCTTTTTATCATAGTTCCTTTCACCCAGTATATCATGTCCCCCTTTCAACAACAACAAAATATCACAAGACACACTAAAAGGCAAGAAACACGATTTGAAGAGACTTAAACAAGCATCAGAAGCAGAGTCAGAAATGTTCAAACTATCAGACTAGGAATTTTGAAAAATTACCACTTTGCTAAGGGCTTTAATGAAAAAAAAAGGTAGAAAAAAAATGCAAGAACAGGTAGATAATGGAAGCAGAGAACTGGAAATTTTATGAAAAAGAAGTGCTGGAGATCAAAACAGCAACAAGAATGCCTTTGATGGGCTTGTTAGAATGGACATCCCTGAGGAAAGCTTCACCCAGCTTGAGAATGACAATAGAAGCTTGAAAACAGAAAAGCAAAGAGAAAAAGACAACAGAAATCTCCAAGGAGTTGGGACAACTACAAACGAAGGCACATAAGCATAATGGGAACACCAGAAGGATAGAAAAGGGGAGGAGGCTGATAGAAGGAGTAAAAGTAATATTTCAAGCAATCATGACGAAGAATTTCTCCCAAATTAATGTTAGATACCAAGTCACAGAACCAGCAATCTCAGAAAACACCAAGCAGGATGAATATTAAAAAAAACAAAAAAAACAAAAAAACACCTACATTTGGGCATACGATTTTTAAAATTCCGAAAATCAAAGATAAAATCTTGAAAAAAGCCAGAGGAAAAAAACACCTTACCCATAGTTGAACAAAGATAAGAATTACCTCCAACTTCTCCTTAGAAATGATGTAAGCACAAAGAGGGTGGGGTGAAATGTTGAGAGAACAAAAAACCACCAACTTAAAATTCTGTACTCTGTGACATTCGCCTTCAGTATCAAAGGAGAAATACAGACTTTCTCAGACAAACAAAAGTTTAGTGTGCTTGTTGCCTGTAGACCTGCCTTGCAAGAAATGTTAAAAATTCTTTACAGAGAAGGAAAATAAATCAGAAAAGCAGATCTACAGAAAGAAAAGAAGATTGTCAGAGACGTAATAAGCAAAGGTAGAGCGCAAGCTTTTATTCATCTTATTAAGTGATTTGACAAGAGTTTGTTGGAAACAATGGCAACAGTGTATTTATGTATGTGTGTGTTTGTTTAAATGAAATGAATGATAGCAATGATACAAGGCAAAGGCAGGAGAGATTAGGAATATTTTGTTGTTGGGAGGTACTTGCCCTACTTGTGAAGCAGCATAGTGTTATTTGCCAGTAGTCTTGGATTCATTGTAAACATATAGACTCTAAGGGAACCATCTAAAGAAGTATAACTGATAGGCTATGAAAGGAAAGAAAATAGAATCATATAAAATGTAATTTTATTCGTCACTGCCAAAACTTGGAAGCAACCAAGGTGTCCTTCATTATATAAATAAACCGATACATTCAAGACAATGGAATATTACACGATACTCAAGAAGAAATGAGCTCTCCAACTATGAAAAGATCCAGAAAAAACTTAAATGCATATTGTTAAATGAAAGAAGTCAATTTGAGAAGGCTGTATATACTGTGATGCTAACTACATGACATTCTAGAAGAGACAAAACTATGGAGACACTAAAAGGATCAAATACCACCAGAGAGTTAGTGAGGAGAAAAGAATAGGTGAAGCACAGGGACTTTTAGGGCAGTGAAACTACTGTCTATGGTTCTATAATGGTGGATATATATCATTTTACATTTGTCAGAACTCATGGAATATTCACGAAGAGTGAAACCAATTGTAGAGTGTGGACTTTGACAATGATAATGATGTGTCAATAGGTTCATCATCTGTAACAAGCATACCACCGTGATATAGGATTTTGATGGGGAAGTTGTAGGCGGGAGATTGGTTAGGGACAATAAGTACATGGGAACTCTCTGGACTTCCACTTAATTTTGCTATAAACCTAAAGCTGCTCTTAAAAAACTCATCTGTTAGTTTTTAAAAGTACAAGAAATTGCTGAAATTAAAGGAGACCTAAATATAGGGTGAGATATGTCATGTTTACAAATCAGAAAATTCATTATTAATGTCACTTCACCCAAATTGTTCTATACATTTAGTGGAGTCTCAATCAAAATCCTGGTGGCCTATTTTTTTTTTTTATAGATAGTAACAGGCTGATTGAAAACTTACATAAAGTGCAAAAGATCTAGAAGATGAAAGCAGTGTTAGAAGAACAAAGTTCAAAGACATGCACTACCTAAGTTTAAGACTTTTATAAAGTTGGGGCACTTAGGTGGCACAGTCGGTTAAGTGTCCGACTTCGACTCAGGTCATGATCTCAAGGTCTGTGAGTTTGAGCCTTGCATCGGGCACTGTGCTCAAAGCTCAGAGCCTGGAGCCTGCTTCAGATTCTGTGTCTCCCTCTCTCTCTGCCCCTCCCCCACTCACACTCTGTCTCTCTCCCTCTCTCAAAAATAAACAAACATTAAAAAAAAAAAGACTTCTATAAAGTTATAGTCATTAAGACAGCACTTATGTGGTGGTGTTTAGGATAGACCTACAAATCGGCGGACAGGTTAGAGAATATGCATATGATCCAGTGGTTTTCAACAAAAATTCCCAAGGTAATTTGTTGGAAAAAAGATAGTCTTTTCTAAAATTTTTTTTCAACGTTTATTTATTTTGGGGACAGAGAGAGACAGAGCATGAACGGGGGAGGGGCAGAGAGAGAGGGAGACACAGAATCGGAAACAGGCTCCAGGCTCTGAGCCATCAGCCCAGAGCCTGACGCGGGGCTCGAACTCCCGGACCGCGAGATCGTGACCTGGCTGAAGTCGGACGCTTAACCGACTGCGCCACCCAGGCGTCCCACAAAAGCTCAAATTTAAAACATCTATAAGTAAATGGTGTAGGGGTGCCTGGGTGGCTCAGTCAGTTAAGCATCTGACTTTGGCTCTGGTGAGGATCTCACGGTTTGTGAGTTTGAGCCCCACATTGGGCTCTATGCTGACAGCTTGGAGCCTGGAGCCTGCTTTGGATTCTGTGTCTCCCTCTCTTTGCCCCTCCCCTGCTCACACTCTGGCTCTCTCAAATAAACATTATTATTATTTTTTTTAATTTAGAAAGTGGTGTAACTCTGTGCATAGAAAATTCATCTAACAGTTTTATGGGCTTAATGAAATTTTTGTCAAGATTTTCTTAAATATTCTGATTTTAAATATCAAACTCACGAAAGTAGTAGGGGCACCTAGGTGGCTTAGTCGGTTGAGTGTCTGACTCTTGATCTCAGCTCAGGTCTTGATCTCAGGGGTTGTGAGTTTAAGGCCTGTGGGAGCCCATGCCCAGGGTGGAGCCTACTTTAAAAAAAAGAAAAGACGGAATTATGTTTAGGCCTCTCTTATTTCAGGCCACCTGGATGCCTCAGTGGGTTAAGCATCCAACTCTTGATTTCAGCTCGTGGTTCATGAGATTGAGCTCTTTGCTGACAGCCCAGAGGCTGCTTGGGATTCTCTCTCCCTCACTCTCTCCTCCTCCCCCATTCTCTCTCTCTCTCTCTCTCTCTCTTCCTTCCTCTCTCTCAAATAAATAAACTTAAAAAATAATATAAACTCATGAAAGGAGTCTGGGTCAAATGGGAGCTGAAGACAATCTTCGGACTCAGGATATTCTGTAACCGCAATCAGCATCATTTACCAACTTTGTTTAGTTTAGTAAATGTATGGTAACTATTTCTACTATAGTGATACAATGTAGAATCGTGGCAGAACTAATTTGTTATAGCTTTGTTTGTTATAGTCCTGTATCTGGAAGAGTCTAAGTGTCTTAATGGGTTTCTTTCAGTTATACTTTTAATTTTCATGAAGGCAAGTATACGTGTTAGAGTGACTTGTATGTGTTGAACACTTAGGTATATTGTATACTTATCATCTCTCTCCCTCTGCCCCCAATTGTTAGATTAAAACATGTCAGTTATGAAATGTTAAGTCAGAATTCTAACCACTGATTGCATGTTTCAGCCTAATAATGCATGTTTAGTTTATTTTTGTTTTTAATTTTCTTTATCATTTTAGTAACAATGATGATGTTATGTTGATTTCTGTGGAAAGTCCTAATTTGACAGCTCCAATTACATCAAATCCAACAGGTATCTGAAGTTGATTAAAATATCATCTATCAAATTAGAAAATCTCAAATCAGTTTTTTTTCTAATAGAGAATTGAATATTATCTTTCAATAAATAAATATTTTAATTCTGGTTCCAAAAGTGTTTTAATTTATGTCTGTGGTTAATAATATCTGAATAAGTAAATGATTCCTTGATATAACTGAGGTTTCTTTTTAAACTCGTGTTTATCAATTTATGGCCTTTTGTTTGTTTATTGTGTTTAATGGCTTTTTGAGTTTTAAAACTACTTACCCTTTCGTATACATTATTTTTCCATGTTTGCTCTGGCCTGTGTTGGGGGGACAGATTTGTTTTTTGTTTGTCTTTTTGTTTTGTCTTTTAAGTTACCTTACAGTCCACTTAAGATTTAAAGTCTGCTGTTGTTTTGCATCTTTGATGTTTTAACTTTCAGTTTCTGTGAGAATACTGTTGTTCTTTAGAGTTTCTGTCTTATTTCACTTACGTAAAAATCTTTAACCTAAGATTTCTGAAGTTCGTCTCTTTTACAATGGCTTTCTTGTTGGCCTAGAAGTTCTCATTCAAAATTATCCATTTCCTCTTCACGTTTTACTATTTTAGAGTATTTGCATCTTGATTTCAGAAAGCTTTGCCTCCACTTATCTATCTCCTGAATTGCCCCCAGGGTTTGGACTGTTAAGATTGTGAATCAGATAGGTACAAGGGATATTAAGCATTGATCTGAGATTTTCTACTGGTTCTGGATCGATGCTCTTCAGCTCTCTCCAGTAGTCTAGTTTAGAAATACTGTGAATAAAAAATGTGCACCTTTCCAAGTCTTTCCTCAAATGCTGTATTAATTTACAGATGGATTTTCAAAAGAGAGTCACTAATACAGTTGTAAAGTCACAGAAGAACAAAATCTTTTGAACGAAAATTAGATTTTTTGTTTGTTTGCACTGTTCCTTGGTCTTTGGAATAGGTATGTCCATTGAATTACTTTTTGTGGCTATGTACCCATACTTGGTAAATGGTTAATTAGGATCCTCATTATTATGTTTTAGCATTTGTATATATTACAAAGTTCATAAATATTTAATTGCTTAATAAACTTGTCAAATGTTGGTATTTTAATAATTGTCTTTCAGATACTGGAAAACCTACGTCAGGAAATTCTAACAGTCCACCAAATGCTGAAGCAGAAGTTCAGGTAGGTAATAAATATTGTTTCTGAGTGCTGTTTATTTGAATATGTTAGTTCTGTGAACTTGAGTGTTGCTACATGTCGGATGACTTAGTTTTGTTATTCATTCTTCAGGAGACTCATTCTCTGTGAAATAAATGTCTGACTAGTTGGCATACCCATGGTCCATTCTAGCGTAAACATTAAAAAGCAAACAGGGCACTTGGGTGGCTCAGTCGATTACACATTCAACTTTGGCTCAGGTTGTGATCTCACAGTTCATGAGTTCAAGCCCTGCATTGGGATCAGGCTCTCTGCTGTCGGCACAAAGCCCACATCAGATCCTCTGTCTCCTTCTGTCTCTGCCCCTCCTATTCTCATGCACCCAGGCACAGGCACTCTTCTCTGTCAAAAATAAACATTAAGAGGGGCGCCTGGGTGGCGCAGTCGGTTGAGCGTCCGACTTCAGCCAGGTCACGATCTCGCGGTCCGGGAGTTCGAGCCCCGCGTCAGGCTCTGGGCTGATGGCTCAGAGCCTGGAGCCTGTTTCCGATTCTGTGTCTCCCTCTCTCTCTGCCCCTCCCCCGTTCATGCTCTGTCTCTCTCTGTCCCAAAAATAAATAAACGTTGGAAAAAAAAAAAATAAACATTAAGAGAGAGAAAAAATTAAAAAAAAAATAAAAGCAAACACTTAATGATAAACATATTTCAAAACCATACTTACTTACCAAATTAACTCAGACTCTGCCCAGTCATATTGTGAAAAACCACGTAGTATTTCCTGAGCTTCTCTCTCATAGTAGAATTAAATTAAACCTTAAGGACTTATAGCATGTTCTGTCTTCTAAATGGTAATTTAAAATTTGTGTTTTATTTTTTAAAAAATATGTTCTGTTATGGAGGCAAAATCTTGTTTCTTTAACAACAACTTTTCAGGCCACAGAGAAAAAGAAATTTGATTCTGTGATCGATCTGACAAAAGAAGCCCGATCAAACTGCAACGCAGGTAAACGAGTTGTCTTTCCTTCTTAAGTACGATGGAAGCTAACAATTTAGAAAGCATTTGACACATTTATAAAGTTTGTTTCAGTGTGTTAGTATATGTGTGTGTGTAGTTCTGGGCAGTTTTATCATGTAGAGATTCATGTGATGGTCACCACAATCCAATCACACAACCATCTGTGGGTGTTCTGTGATGATATGCGTGTATCTTTTTGAGATTGGCTTCTTTTCCTTACTTAGCATAATTCCCTCAGAGGGTCACCAGAGTTGTGTATCAGTAGTATTCCCTTTTGCTGGTGAGTAATATTCTGTGGTATAGATGTATAAAATAGTTTATATTCACTCACTGAAAGACATTGGGTTGTTTGGGGCTATTATGAATCTCTTCTTTGGTACACACCTTTTTTCTTTAACTATAACAATAGCACTGTGAGAGGAAGCTAGGGCATAACGTGAAAGGGAAGAGGAACAGCGCCCTCTTTCTCAGATTTAAAGAGAAAGAAGTAAAATATAGTCATCTGGGACTAGTAATGAGTTACAGAGTTTCAGCCCTTAATAACTGCACTTGAATGTTTTTGAAACTCTTGATAAACTCTTGAAATATTACTTATTAGCATTAGTAAAATTGTGTAATATTTAAAAATGGAGATTAGCATAGGAAATATATAGTCTAACTCCTTCTCCCCTTTCAACTGTGGACCCAAACAAAGGTTGGAACCATTGAAATCTCCAGGTACCTCTTGATAGAATTAAGAAACCCTTCAATTTCCAGTTTAGTGATGAAAATTAGAAATATAGATCTGAAAATGAATTGGAATCTATAATAATCAGTTGGTTGTTAATTCAGATTACAAATTGTTTCTAAACTACATGGTACAGTGCCGTAGACTCTAAGTCTAAAGTTCTCTCTTGACCAGCAAGAGAGCGGACACAGGATTAAAAGTGAGAGATGGCTAATATCCGGGAAAAGACAAGAGCCCCGATTAAGGGTCCTTGCTCCGTTTTTATTAGGATCAGAAGGCTTACAAACATGGTAATGGATGTGCACAAAGAGGCAATGAAACTGTGAACAGTAACTCATGGACGTGAGGGAAAGGGGGTCTTGAAGGTTTTTAGGGGTTTGGGTTAATAACAAAACAAAATCCTGACACCAGGCAGATGGGTAGATGGTTGTTAAGGGCAGACAGGAGGCCCCGTGTCTGTTTATCTTGGCTAGCCTAGAGGATAAGACAGATAGAGCACACAACCTCAGGGTTAACAAGACACCTTTCTTTTGTTAATCAGCTCCCCTCTGGGCAGCTTCACCCACAGCACAGAGGTCTGTAGCCCTATTTACCTGTTTACCTAATTTGGTCCTTCCTTCCCGTGAAAGCAGCTTTCTGCTATAGTACTAAATTGGGGAGCCCTTTTGCCCTGAATACCTTATCTTGCTTACCTCATACACCTTTGTATTGGGGGCCTTTGCCCCCTCCTCTATTCTGGGGACCTTTGCCCCCCTTCTCTATCCTTATTCACCTAATCTTGTTTACCCATACTTGGGTGTGAGCATCCTATGGCTTTGTAATTCTTTCTGCCTTGTTAACTCGTCAGTGCAGGCTCAGGGAGTCCCTCAGCTTATTCCCCAAAGTACAGGATTGGAGACACAATAAAATAAAAAGTAGGAAGACAGATTTGTCACTGCTTGAGAAGATAAATCAGACCTCTAACTTGGGGGGGCTTTAGTCTGAAATCTAGCAGTTGGACAGAGAGATCATGTTAATTCATGCTGCTGACCCATGATAACATGAGTCTGTTTATCTTGTAGAATATCCAGCTCTCAATAAAAGTTCGTTTCTCAGGTCAAACCTAGACTGTCTCCTGTATTCCCAGTCTTGATGAATGGTATCACCAGCTCACTCCATTTTCCAAGCTAGACAGTTTTCCTAGACAAAAGGAAACACTTTTGACGCTTAGATCTGCCTCGTTCCACAGTCTCGTCACTTTTCAAGCCCATCAGTTCTGTCTCCTGAAAAGCCAACCCGTCTGCTCCATGTATTTTCTTATTTCAGAATTCCATCACCTTTAGCCTGGTCTTCTGTCATAACCTAGTAACTAATGTTTCTGCCCTAAACTTAGTGCTTCTGGTGACTCTTGCAAGCTGTCACTGAAATACTGCTTTCTGTGTACACACCTGTGTACGATAAAATCAAAACTCCTTAGCACGACAGAAGCCTCAATGACGTAGACCCTGCAAACCTTTCGAGCTTATGTTCTACACATCCATTAGCTGTGCCTTAATCGCCTCTCAACAGGTAGCGCTGCTCCTCTCCTCACCACCTCCACGTGTGCTGTTCCCTTTGTTGGGACGCCTCTCCCCTCTGGGCCTCCCTAGGCTTGTGTGATGTCCCCACTCTTCATCCTTTCATATTCAGTTTAGACACTTTGACTGCACTGTTCCTTCCAGGTTCTCCTTACCATTGGTATTTAGCGTACGCCCATATTCTAGCTTGATTACATCGTCCTGTAATCATTTCTTTACATATGTCTTCCGGAAAGCACTGGAACTTCTTTTCTACAGCATCCGTGTCTTTATTAATCTGTAAGTTCCCATCCTTTTAGCACAATGTTTATCACATAGTTTACTTTCCCACCAAAGTGTTCAATTAGTGCGGCAGATTTTCCATTAAAGAGATTTAAAAGAAATACAATTTTGCACACTGTGAATGGGAGTGTGAATCTTTCTGGACGACATTTTTATCAATATCAAAAACTTAACAAATATGGAAGCCTTTTGACCCCCAAATTCTTTGAAAATGTTCATCACAGTGCTATTTGTGATAAAACTTTGGAAATCCTTAAATTCCTAGAAATATAGGATTGATTGCACACATTTATATGGTACAGCAGTATTCAGCCATTAAAAATAATGCTGTAGAAGAAGTACATGTGTTGATGAAAACGTGTTAGTAATATAACAAGAGAAAAAAGTTATAAATGTATGTATAGAGAGTAGTGATGTGAGTAAATGATCCCAGACTTCCCTTTTCTGCCATAAAGAAACTAAACTAAACAAGATGTAATTTTTAAAAATCTTTTCAGATATTGCAGGATAGGAACTACAACCCCTGAGAGAAGGCAATGAATGAGATGAGCTGTACAGATTGTCCCAACTCCCTTCCTAGACTGTGGTACACGGTAGGAGCTCCCAAGCAGAGAATGTCTGTCTTGCTGAGGTGAGGAGACAGAGATTGGCCTCCAGAGAGGCTAAGGCAGCTGGAGAGAAGGGGAAGACTATAGTATCAGAATCAGGAAGCCACTCAGAGAAAGAGCCCCAGGAGGTTAGCATAGAATCCTCTTGAGGCCTTACTGAAGTATTAAGCCACACATGGGTAGAGTGAAACTCAATACATCTGGGCAAAGAATGACCAAAGAGCTTTATGCTCACAGGTAGGAAATGTTTCCATTTTGACCAGCTATAGTGGCAGAGTCTTCTGAATATCTGGGTGTAAACTCATCTTAAAGCAAAGGCAACTGTAGCCTTACCCTAATAAAATCGAAAAACAAACTTCGAAAGGATCAAGCTGAACTACATGTAACTTGATGGCTTACCACACAAAGCTCACTGTGTTCTGTTTAAAATGAGAGAGAATGGAATTCGACATACAGCCATTTACATTTTATAATATCCATTATCCAATTTAAAAGTCAGTAGAGATGTAAAGATAAAAAAAAAGTGGAATCCAGGGGCGCCTGGGTGGCTCAGTCGGTTAAACGTCCGACTTCGGCTCAGGTCATGATCTCATGGTCCGTGAGTTCAAGCCCCACGTCAGGCCCTGTGCTGACAGCTCAGAGCCTGGGGCCTGCTTCAGATTCTGTGTCTCCCTCTTTCTCTGCCCCTCCCCGGCTCATGCTCTGTCTCCCTCTCAAAAATGAATAAATGTTAGAAAAAAATTTTTTTTTAAAAATGGAATCCATAACCAAGAGAAAAATCAATCTATTTGAAACAAACTTAGAAATGACAGAGATGACAAAATTAACAGACAGGGACTTTGAAAGATGTGATATAAATATGCTCAAACTGGGGCACCTGGCTCTTGATCTGGAGTTTGAGCTCCAAATTGGGGTAGAGATTACATAAAAAATTTAAATTAAAAAAAGAAAAAAGAAATATGCTCAAAGATAAAAAGTACACAGGAACATAATAAGAGAAAGAAAATATACAAAATAGAACCAAATTAGAAAACAAAATTCAGTGACTGGAAAAAAACAGCATATTAAACACAGAAGAAGGAAAACAAATTGGTAAATTGGAAGAAATAGTACCTGACCAAATAGCTTAGAAAGAAACTATCCAAATTAAAGGAAGATTAAAAAGAGAAAAGAAAAAAGCCTGGGGAAAAAAGGAGTAAGAGTTTTTTAATGAGCTGTGGGATAGTACCAAGTGGACCTACATACATGTATGGTCAGAAGTTTTCTAAATTTAATGAAAAGCACAAACCCACATAATTAAGAACTTAAGTAAATTCCAAGGAGGATAAATACAAAGAACACCATATCAAGGTACCTCATAATCAATTCCTGAAAACCAGGGATAAAGAGAAAAAAATCTTAAAAGCAATCAGAAAAAAAAGAAAAATTGTTTTTAAGAAAAAAAAATATCATAAAACATAGAGAGAAGAATGAAGAATTCAGTTTTCTCATTTGGAACTGTGCAAACCAAAAGACAGTCAAATGACATCATTAAAAGGCCGGGGGGAAAAATCCTTACCAAGTATATCTTTCAAAAGTGAAAGCAAACTTGAGACTTTTTTAGATAGGAACGTGTGGGTGGTTCAGTCAGTTAAGGATTCGACTCTTGGTTTCAGCTCGGGTTCATGCATTCTCATGGTTCGTGAATTCGAGCCTCACATTGGGCTCTGTGCTACTGGTGGAGACGAGCCTGCTTCAGACTCCCTCTCGCTCTGCTTCTCCCCCCTCCCACACACATGCTCTTTCTCTCTCAAAATAAATATATAAAAAGACTTTTTAAGATAAAATTTGTTGCCAGTAAACCTTCGTTATTAAAAATAAAGGAAGTTCTGGGAGGGGTAGAGGTCCCTAAACTTGCCTCCTCTCTTGAACACAGCTAGATAAATACCAAATCATTCTGAATACCCGGGAAATCGATCCGAGGCCTGACCGAGGAAAACTGCCCAACTGAAAGTAGAAAAACAGCCATATTGTGGAAGGGGAGCTGCAGAGACTTGATTTAGGGCAGAAAAGAGCTGTGGGTGCTGCGAACGGAAGGGAGCCCTGATCACAGAGAAGGGAGCAACAGAGAGAGAGAGAGAGAGAGAGAGAGAGAGAGAGAACACCTGCAGCGGATTGCACAAGAAGAAAATCTTCCTAGAAACCATCAACCGGGTAAAGAAGAAAGGCTGACTGCTGCAAGTTGTTACAAGCAGTGGAGCGCAAAGTCTCAAGTTTTAGAGGTCTACGCCATCGCTGTGGCCGTGCCTGGTGGGCTTAGCAGGTGGGGAAGGAGGGTGGAGACCCGGGAGCAGGCACCGTGGTCTGAGGATCCCTTGGGTGGCACAGGAAGAAACAGTTCCCCTGCTTGGAGTACGTGTGGGAGTGGTGGCATGGCCTCTCCGGGGACAAAAAGAACGGGTGGCACCAGCATGCTGCCCTGTTCGCTAGTGTAGGAGCAGACACCAGCTGGGGGCAGCAAACCTTGGTGCCAGCCTTGTTCTGCAGTTTACAGTGAACTCCGAACCGCCGTGCAGTTCTGCGACTGCTCTTCTGGGACAGACGAGCAAAAGGCAAAAGCAAGGCAAGACCCTCCCCCAGAGGACCAGCGGGGGTCTGCGTCTTGGAGTTTGGAGTTTTGAAACCCAGGCACGCGCCCAACATAGAACACAGCAGTACCGTGCTGCCTGGCAGGTGGACAACTCAGACACAGGCAGGGTGAAGGCAGAGATTTGGCAGCAGTGGGGCACACAAGAAAGGTGATGATTCACACTTCTCTGAGGGCGTCCTGAAGGGTGGCGGGCACAAACTCCCAGCTCCTAGGAGGAGAGAGCAAGGCAGTGCCATCCCCACCCCCTCACCCTCTACCCCTCAGTCCCCCCACCTCTATCCATCAGCACGGACCGACTTCAATGAGCAAAACAGTGCCATCCAGTGGAGGCTAGAGCCGCTTACACCAAGCACCCCCCCCCCCCCCCCCCCCCGGCAGATGCGCCTCCATTAGGGCAAGTTCACCTGAGAATCAGCATAGCAGGCTCCGCCTCCGGGAGGCCAGCACAGACCCCCCCCCCCCCCACCTCATGCACAAAGTCACTGATCTTAGACTGCTGCAAAGCTTTGGCTCTAGGGGAAACTGGACCTAGCTTCCTTTTTTTGTTTTGTTTTTTGGATCTAACTTATTTTAACAAGCAGACCAAAGCACACCCAGGATTTACCTTCATTTTTTTAAAATTTATTTTTAAATGTTGCTTTATTTATTTAGGAATCTACTTCTTTTAACAAGCACACCAAAACACACTTAGGATCTAGCTTTTTTTTTTTTTACCCCCATAATAGCCATTATTCTCAAGAGTAGGAATACAACAGACTTTCCTAACAATCACACACACAAACAGACCAGTGACCCAGACAAAATGACAAGACGGAGGAATTCAGTAATCACAAGGATACTAGCTGGGCTTGAGAAAAGCATAGAAGACACTTAGAGAATCCATTACTGCAGAGATCAAAGAACAAAACACTAGTCAAAGGCCAAAATAAAAAATGCTGTAATTGAGATGCAAACCCAAATGGATGCAGTGACACTGAGGACGGATGAAGCAGAGGAACAAATGAGTGATATAAAAGATAAAATTATGAAAAATAATGAAGCAGAAAAAAAGAGGGAAAAAATGTATTGGATCATAATTGTACATTTAGAGAACTCAGCAACTCCTTAAATGTGTAAACTTTCGTATCATAGGAGTCCCAGAAGAAGAGAAAGAAAAAGGAGGAGAGGGTTTATTTAAGCAGATTATAGCTGAAAACTTCCCTAATAAGGAAACAGACTTCAAAATCCAAGAAGCACAGAGAACTGCCATTAAATTCAGCAAAAGCTGGCCATCATCAAGGTATATCGTAGTCAAATTCACAAAATACACAGACAAGGAAAGAATCCTGAAAGTAGCAAGGGGAAAATGTCCTTAACCTATAAGAGAAAATAAATCAGGTTCACATCAGGTCTGTGCACAGAAACTTGGCAGGTCAGAAAGGAGTGGAATGATTTGTTCAACATGCTGAACAGGGAAAATGTGCAGTCAGGCTGCATATCCAGCAAGGCTATCATTCAGAATAGAAGGAGAGAGAGTTTCCCGTGCAAGTAAAAACTAAAGGAGTTCATGACCACTAAAACAGCCCTGCAAGAAATATTAAAGGGGCAGACTCTGAGTGGGGAAGGGAAAAAAGACCAAAAGGAACAGAGAACATCACCAGAAACACCAACTTTACAGATAACACAATGGCGCTAAATTCCTATGTTTTCAGTACCACTCTGAATGTAAACTGACTAAATGCTCCAATCAAAAGACATAGAGTATCAGAATGGATAAATAAAACAAGTCTCGTATATGCTGCCTACAAGAGACTCATTTATTTTTTTAATATGAAATTTATTGTTTAATTGGTTTCCATACAACACCCAATTCTAATCCCAACAGGTGACTTCCTCAATGCCCATCACCCACCCTCCCCTCCTCTCCCTCCCAGCCCCCATCAACCCTCAGTTTATTCTCCGTTTTTAAGAGTCTCTTATGGTTTGGCTGTCTCCCTCTCTAACTTTTTTTTTCCTTCCCCTTCCCCATGGTCTTCTGTGAAGTTTCTCAGGATCCACATAAGAGTGAAAGCATATGGTATCTGTCTTTCTCTGTATGACTTATTTCACTTAGCATAACACTCTCCATTTCCATCCTCGTTGTGACAAAAGGCCATATTTCATTCTTTCTCATTGCCAAGTAGTATTCCATTGTGTATATAAACCACAATTTCTTTATCCACGCATTAGTGGATGGACATTTAGGCCCTTTCCATAATTTGGCTATTGTTGAAAGTGCTGCTATAAACATTGGGATACAAGTGCCCCTATGCATCAGCACTCCTGTATCCCTTGGGTAAATTCCTAGCAGTGCTATTGCTGGTCATAGGGTAGACCTATTTTTAATTTTTTGAGGAACCTCCACATTGTGGACTGGCGTGAGGTGGTATCTCAGTGTGGTTTTGATTTGTATTTCCCTGATGAGGAGTGACATTGAGCATCTTTTCATGTGCCTGTTGGCCATCTGGATGTCTTCTTTGGAAAAGTGTCTGTTCATGTCTTCTGCCCATTTCCTCACTGGATTATTTGTTTTTCGGGTGTGGAGTTTAGTGAGTTCTTTATGGATTTTGGATACTAGCCCTTTGTCTGATATGTCATTTGCAGATATTTTTTCCCATTCCGTTGGTTGCCTTTTAGTTTTGTTGATTATTTTCTTTGCAGTGCAGAAGCTTTGTATCTTCATGAGGTCCCAATCGTTCATTTTTGCTTTTAATTCCCTTGCCTTTGGAGATGTGTCAAGTAAGAAATTGCTGCAGCTGAGGTCAGAGAGGTTTTTTTCCTCCTTTCTCCTCTAGGGTTTTGATGGTTTCCTGAAGAGACTCATTTTAGACCTAAACACATGTGCAGACTGAAAGTAAAGGAATGGAGAACCATCTATCATGACTAATGGATGCCAAAATAAAGCCAGAGTAGGCATACTTATATCAGAATTACTAAATTTTAAACCAGAGACTTAAGAAAAGATGAAGGGCATTATATCATAATTAAGGGGTCTGTCCATCAAGGCGATCTAACAGTTGTGGGCCGTCTGGGTGGCTTAGTCATTTGACCATCCGACTCAATTTCAGCTCTGATCATAATCCCAGGCTCCACGTTAGGCTCTGCATTGAGCATGGAGCCTGCTTAAGATTCTCCCTCCCTCCCTTTCTCTCTCTCTCTCTCTCTCTCCCTCCCTCCCTCCCTTTCTCCCCTGCCCCTCTCCCCCATTCACACGTGTGTGGTCTCTCTAAAATAAATAATAAACTAAATGAAAAAATAAATAATAATACAATAAATTAAAAACAAAATCTAGGGGCGCCTGGGTGGCGCAGTCGGTTAAGCATCCGACTTCAGCCAGGTCATGATCTCGCGGTCCATGAGTTCGAGCCCCGCGTCGTGCTCTGGGCTGATGGCTCGGAGCCTGGAGCCTGTTTCGGATTCTGTGTCTCCCTCTCTCTCTGCCCCTCGCCCATTCATGCTCTGTCTCTCTCTGTCCCAAAAATAAATAAACGTTGAAAAAAAAATTAAAAAAAAAAAAATCTAACAACTGTAAATATTTATGCCCCCAAGTGGAAGCCCCCAAATATACAAATCCATTAATAACAAACATAAAGAAACTCACAGATAATAACACAATAATAGTATGGGATTTCAACAACCCACTTTCACAGCAATGGACAAATCATCTAAACAGAAAATCAAAGAAACAGTGGCTTTGATTGGTATATTGGGCCAGATGGACTTAACAGATTTATTCAGAACATTTCATCCTAAAGTGGCAGAATACACATACTTTTCAAGTGCATATAGAATATTCTCCAGAATAGATCACAAATCAGCCCTCAACAAGCACAAAGAGACTGAGATCATGCATGCATATTTTCAGACCACAGTGCTATGAAACTTGAAGTCAACCACAACAAAAAATTTGGAAAGACCACAATACATGGAGATTAAAAATATCCTACTAAAGAATAAATGGGTTGGGGCACCTGGGTGGCTCAGTTGGTTAAGCATCCAACTCTTGATTTCAGTTCAGGTCATGATCTCATGGTTTGTGAGTTCGAGGCCCACATCAGGCTCTGTGCTAATAGCACAGAGCCTGCTTGGGACTCTCCCTCTTTCTCTGTCCCTCTCCCACTCATGCTTGAAAATTAAAGCACAACAGTGCAAAATTTTTGGGATGCAGCCAAGGCTCTGCTAAGAGGGAAGAATATTGCAATACAGGCTTACCTCAAGAAGCAAGAAAAGTCAAATATGCCACCTAACCTTAAGGAGCTAGAAAAGGAACAGCAAATAAAGTGAGCAGGAGAAGGAGAAAACAAGGATTAGAGCAGAAATAAATGATATAGAAACAAACAAACAGATCAATGAAACTAAGCTGGCTCTTTGAAAGAATAAAATTGATAAACTCCTAGCCAAACTTATCAAAAAGAAAAGAGAAAAGATCCAAATAAATAAAATTACAAATGAAAGATCACCGCAAATACAGAAATACAAAAAAAATTTAAGAAAATATTATGAAAAATTGCCAAAAAAAAAAACCACAACAGGGCAATGTGTAAGAAATTGACAAATTCCTAGAAACATACACACTACCAAAACTGAAACAGGAAGAAATAGAAAATTTAAGCAGGCCCATAGCCAGCAAAGAAATTGGATCTGTAATTAAAAATCTCCCAACGAACAAAAGTTCAGGGACAGATGGCTTCCCAGGGGAATTCTAACAGACATTTAAAGAAGAGTTCTTAATATAATATCCCAAGACCAGACAAAGACCCCACCTAAAAGGAGAATTACAGGCCAATATCCCTGATGAACATGGACCCAGAAATTCTCAACAAGATGCTAGCAGATTGAATCCAACAGTACATTAAAAGAATTATTCACCACAACCAAGTGGGATTTGTTCCTAGGTTGCAGGGGTGGTTCAATGTTCGCAAACCAATCAGTGTGATAATACCACATTAATAAAAGGATAAGAACCATATGACTGTCACAATAAATGCAGAAAAAGCATTTGACAAAATACAGCATCCATTCTTAATAAAAACCCTCAACAAAGTAGGTATAGATGGAACATACCTCAACATCATAAAAGCCATATACAAAAGATTCACAGCCAATATTCTCAGTGGGGAAAAATAAGGTTTTTCCTCTGCAGTCAGGAACAAGACAGGGATATCCAATCTCACCATTATCATTTAACATAGTACTGGAAGTCTTAGCCTCAGACAACAAAAAGAAATAAAAGGCATCCAAATCAGCAAGGAAGAAGTCAGAGTTCTGCTATCTGCAGACATGATACTTACTGTGGAAAACCTGAAAGACTCCAACAGAAAAATTGCTAGAACTAATACATGAATTCAGCAAAGTTGAAGGATATAAAATCGATGTACTTCTGTACATCTCTGTACTTCTGTTGCATCTCTATACACCAGTAATGAAGCAGCAGAAAGAGAAATCAAGGAATCGACCCCATTTACAGTTGCACCAAAACGAGTAAGATACCTAGGAATAAACCTAACCAAAGAGGTAAAAGGTCTATACTCTGAAAACCAAAGAGCACTTACAAAATAAACTTAGGAGGACACAATGAAATGGGCGGGGGGGGGGGGGGGGGAGGGAATCCATGCTCATGGACTGGAAGGACCAACATTGTTTAAATATCTACATGATCTAAAGCAATCTACACATTTAATGCAATCCCTATCAGAATACCACCAGCATTCTTCACAGAGACAGAACAAACAATCCTAAAATTTGTATGGAACCACAAAAGACCCTGAACAGCCAAAGCAATCTTGAATAATAAAGGCAAAGGTAGAGACATCACGATTCCAGACTTCGAGCTATATTACAAAGCTGTAGTCATCAAGACAATATGGTACTGGCACAAACAGAGACACATAAATCAGTGGAACATTTCAAGGGAGAATTGAAAACTCAGAAATGGACCCACAACTATATGGTTAACTAATCTTTACCAAAGCAGGAAAGAATAGCCAATGGGAAAAAAACCATCTCTTCAACAAATGGTGTTGGGAAAATTGGACCACTTTCTTATACCATACACAAAAATAAATTCAAAATGGATGAACGACCTAAATGTGAGACAGAAAAGCATCAAAATCCCAGAGGAAAACACAGGTAGCAACCTCTGTGACCTCTGCCATAGCAACTTCTTACTAGACACATCGCCAGAGGCGAGGAAAACAAAAGTAAAAATAAACTATTGGGACTTCATCAAGATAAAAGGCTACTGCACAGCAAAGGAGACAATCAACAAAACTAAAAGGCAGCCTGAGGAATGGGAGAAGATATTTGCAAATGACATATCTGATACAGGGTTAGTATCCAAAATCTATAAAGAACTTACCAAATTCAACACCCCAAAAATAACCCAGTTAAGAAATGGGCAGAAGACATGAATAGACAGTTTTCCAAAGAAGACATCCAGACGGCTAACAGACACCTGCAAAGATGCTCAACATCACTCATCATCAGAGAAACACAAATCAAAACCACATTGAGAAACTACCTCACTTCTGTCAGAATGGCTAACATTTAACAACACAGGAAACAACAGATGTTGGTGAAGATATGGAGAAAGGGGAACCCTCTTAACACTGTTGGTGGGAATGCAAATTGGTGCAGCCACTCTGGAAAACAGTATGGAGGTTCCTCAACAATTTTAAAATGGAGCTACCATACAATCCAATTGCACTACTAAGTATTTATCCAAAAGATATAAAAATACAGGTTCTAAGGGGTGCATGCACCCTGATGTTTATTAGCAGCATTGTCAACAATAGCCAAACTATGGAAAGAGCCGAAGTGTCCCATCAATTGAAGAATGGATTAAAGGTGTTTGTGTATGTATGTGTACGATAATACACATACATACACACACCCACACACAATGGATTATTACTCAGCCACCAGAAAGAATTAAATCTTACAATTGGTAACAGCAGGGAAGGAGCTAGAGTATATTATGCTAAGTGAAATAAGTCAGTCAGGGAAAGTCAAATACCATATGATTTCACTCATGTGGAATTTAGGAAAGAAAACCGATGAACGTATGGGAAGGGAAAAGAGAGAGAGGGAAGCAAACCATAAGAGACTCTTAATGATTGAGAACAAACTAAGGGTTGATGGAGGGGGGGTGGGAGATGGGGGATGGGCATGAAGGAGAGTATTTGTAATGACGAGCACTGGGTGTTACGTGTAAACGATGAATCACTAAATTCTACCCCTAAACCCAGTATTACACTATGTTAAGCAACTAGAATTTAAATAAAAATTTGCAGAAAAAAAAATAAAGGAAGTTCTTCGAGCAAAATGAAAATGATAGCAGATGGAAAGTGTTGTATGTGAAAGAATGTAATACCATGTTGTAGAGTTTATAATATATGTAGAAGTTAATATATGACAATAGTGGTGCATAAGACAGGAATGGATGTATGCTTTTGTGAGGGTCTTAACGTTTTATTAGTATGTTACTTGAAAACAGACTAAGTTATTGAAGATACATATGGTAATGCCTAGAGCAATAATTTTTTTAAGTGCAAGTATAGCTAATAGACCATAGTGAGGATAAAATGGAATTTTTAAATAATCTAAGAGAAGCCACAAAAAATGCAAAGAGCAAACGAAACTAATGGAGAACAGAAGGCAAGATGGTAGAGTTAAACCCAGCCATACTGATAATTAGAATAAGTGTTAGTGGTCTAAACACTACATTCACAAGCAGACCTTGTTGGACTGGATAAGAAAACAAGATCCAACTATAAGATAATTATATGATGCCCTTCAGATACAAATACATGGAGAGGTTAAAAGGATGGAGGGAGACAGCTATGCAAAAGCATACAGACGCTAGTCGTGAGAAAGCTGGGGTGACGGTATTGCCATCAAATGGACTTGAGAACAAGGAATATTACCAGGGGTAAAGAAGACTATCTCTAACGATAAAGCAGTCATTTCAACAGGAAGACCTGGGAAACCTACATGTGTATGTACTTAATCACAGCATTTCAGAATTCCTGATGCAAAAACTTATAGGACTGAGATGACAAATAGAAAAATAAGCCATTAGAATTAGAGGTTCCATCCCTCCATTCTCAGCACTTGACGGGGTATGTAGAAACCTGAGCAACACTACCAACCCAGCTTAAGCTAAGTGACATTTGTAGAACGCTCAACTCAACCATGGCAGAATACACCTTCTCTTTAAGTGCATATGAAACATGCGATAGGATAGATTGTGTTCTGGACCATAAAACTAGTCCCAGTATATTTAAAAGGACTGTAGTCCTATAGGGTATGTTCTTTGACACGGCAGAATTAAATTCACGATCAGTAACCGGGATCGCTGGAAAATCCCTAGGTATTTGCAGACCAAACACGTTTCTAAAAAATAACCCAGGAGTCAGAGCAGTCAAAAGGGAAATTTGAAAATGTTTTCAACTGAATGAAAATTGAAACAGCAAAATCTGAGGGAAGCAGATAGAGCAGTGCTTGGAGGGAAGTTACTAGCATTAAATGTTTATATTAGAAAAAATGGAAAGTCTAAAATGAGCAATCTGATAAGCTTCTCCCTTAAGATGCTTGGGAGAAAAAGAGCCAATTAAACGCCAACAAACGGATGACACTTCACTGTAGAAGCTGTGGGGATGGTAGACTGGCACGAGAGAACATCCTCGACATCGTTACTCACCAGGCCAATGCAGACTGGAATGAGATGGCACAATATGGCTACAAAGGAGAACAACTGAAAATACACAGAGTGTGGGCCCGGATGTGGAACAGCCTAGAATTCCCAGGCCATAGCGGGAGGGATGTACAATGGTAAAACCACTTTCGAAGTGATCTGGTGGTTCAGTATGTCAACTGCACCCCTACCATGTGACCGTGTTATTCTAATCTTAGGTATTGATTGACCCAAGAGAAATGAAAACCCACATCCACAAAGACTTGACACGTATGTTTGTGGCCACTTTATGCATGTAGCCCCAAACTAGAAACAGTGCAAATGTCCATCAGTGGATAAATGGAGAAACAGGTTGCAGCATATCTATAATACAGCTAAATGCTACTCAACAGTAAATATGAACAAAATGTTGGGGTGTCTGGCTGGCTCCGTCGGTGGTGCACGTGGCTCTTGATCACAGGGTTGTGAGTTCAAACCCCACTTAGGGAGCTTATTTAAAAAAAAATAGGGGCACCTGGGTGGCTCAGTTGGTTGAGCCTCCGACTTCGGCTCATGTCATGATCTCACAGTTCGTGGGTTTGAGCCCCGCATCAGGCTCTGTGCTGACCTGCTTGCTCAGAGCCTAGACCCTGCTTCGGATTCTGTGTCTCCATCTCTCTCTGCCCCTCCCCGGCTCATGCTTTGTCTCACTCTGTTTCTCAAAAATAAATAAATATAAAAAAAAAATTTTTAAATAAGCAGAATATTATTATATACAACTACATGGATACAACTTCAGAACATTGTCCTGGGCCAACTAAAACCTTCTGTCTCTCCCTTAGGCTCACATTTTCTCTGTTTTACCCTTTTCTTCCCTTCACCAGCTCTCTTCTGTTCTCCTTTTTCTCCCTTTTCCCTCCCCTCTCCCTTACCACAGTCCACAATTTATGGTTGACCCTGGGTAATGTGGGGGATAGGGACACCAGCCTCCACACAGCTGAACATCTGTGGGGTGACTCACTCAGTTAAGCGTCTAACTTTGGCTCAGGTCATGACCTCATGGTTTGTGAGTTCGAGCCCCACATCACGCTCTCTGCTGTCGGCACGGAACCTGCTTCGGATCCTCTGTATCCCCCTCTCTCTGCCTCTCTCTCTCTCTCTCTCTCTCTCTCTCTCTCTCAAAAGTAAATAAACATTAAACATTTTTATCAAAAAAACAAAAGAAAAGAAAAAATCTGCCTAGAGGCACCCAGGTGGCTCAGTCAGTTGTACATCCAACTCTTGATTTTGGCTCAGGTCATAATCTCACAGTTCGAGAGTTCAAAGGCCCGCATCAGGCTCTGTGCTGGCAGTGTGGAGCCTGCTTGAGATTCTCTGTCTCCCACTCTCTGCCCCTCCCCCATTCACACTTGCTCTCTTGCTCTCTCAAAATAAATAAACTAAAAAAAAAAAAAAAGAAAAAAGTAAAGAAAACTTGCATATGACTGTTGGCTCCCCAGAATGTAACTACTAACAACCCACTGTTGACTGGAAACCTTACTGATAACAGTCAACACCTGTTTGTGTGTTCTATGTCGTATATACTGTTTTCTTACAATACACTAAGCTAGAGAAAAAATGGCTTGACAATTACAAGAGAGAGAAAATATTTGTACAGGACTGTACTACATTTAATGAAAAACAGCGACATCTAGGTGGACCGAGCCTGTGTTGTTCAAGGATCAGTGGTATATCCGATGCCCTCTAGGCTGAAGCAGCCTCCGCAGCAGAGTCCTGTAACCTGCAGGCTGCCTGATACTTCATTTGAATTCCCAGGACTTGTGTGTGTCACTTATTTATACAGGATTGCAGATGGCTCTGTTTGCAAATATCCTGTTGGCCTGAGAGAGCCCAAGCCACCTCTAAGAGCCCTGAGCCAGGAGCACTCTCCTGTGTGTAGTTTTTCCTACTTCTAGCTTACATAGTGACTTCAGTGTTTAAGGGGAGAATTCTTGTCCCATTTGAAGGAAAGTTTGCTGTATGTAGCACCTTTGGGTCTTGAATTTTTATCAAAAGTTTGTCATCTTATTTCACAGTTTTGTAACTTTAGTTCACATTTAATTATTATTAAATAATATGAATATTATGTCATCTTCTGTTGTCTCAAGGTTCCTAATACTTGGAGTATACGTTTTAACAGTATAATTGTGATACACAAAGTTAAGGTAGACGTAACTAGCTTTGCTTAAAGGCTATGGAATTGATTGTTGCAGATAAATTTTACTTCTTATACCTTGTGTTCACAGAAAGTTCAGTATCCACCCTGGAGTCACCCGCAAAAGAGGTTTCAACCTCAAAAGAGACAACCCCAGTGGCACAAAATGCAGCCCAGGTACTGATGCTCTATAAGGGATGCTCCTTCCAGATTGAGGGGAAGTACCCATTTACCTAGGCAGACACATTTGGGTCCCCTTGCAGCTTGTGCTTTTGAGACTGTGCTGTTGTACATCTCCTTATGTATGCAGTCAAAATAATGGAGTCTTCCAGAAGCTATAAAAGTTAAAGCAAATACAAATGTGTGTGTGTGTGTGTGTGTGTGTGTGTGTATACAAAAGATTTTTAAGAGCAGTCGCCATTGTTGATGACGGTGGAGAGAAATGGGTGTTCGTGTACACTCACACCATTCACGTAAACTAGCACAGCGTTTGGGAACACAAGTTGGAAATGAGCTGGAATAATGATCCAGAACGTCTGGGACCTCACCATTCTGGACTAGTGACACTGCAGAGTGTGCAAATCATAATGCCAAAAGCAGCTTGTGCTTAAAAAGACCGGCCCTAGCCCCACATAGTCTTGAAGCATCCTTTTGTCCTGAGGATTTGGAGAAACGGACAGAAAACTGGGAAGTAGATTTAGAACTGCAGTCACGCGCGTGTAAATTACCAGAGCCCGCTGAGCCAGCTCGCTAAACTTTCTAAATGTGTTTTTAGGCTCCTGAGTCCTTTGAGCACCTGCCGCCTCTCCCAGAACCACCACCACTGCTGCCCGAGCTCGTAGACAAAACCCGAGACACGCTTCCCCCGCAGAAGCCTGAGCTCAAAGTGAAGCGGGTGCTGAGACCCAGGGGCATCGCGCTGACTTGGAACATCGCTAAAATCAACCCCAAGTGTGCCCCTGTGGAAAGCTATCACCTCTTTCTCTGCCATGACAACCCTAGTAATAAGTTTATTTGGAAGAAAATCGGAGAAATTAAAGCTTTACCACTCCCAATGGCCTGTACTTTATCTCAATTTTTAGCTTCCAACAAATACTATTTTACCGTCCAGTCAAAAGACATTTTTGGACGATATGGACCATTTTGTGATATAAAATCTATCCCTGGGTTTTCTGAAAATCTCACCTAAAAGTCTTTGGTGATTATTGTATCGCGCTGTTTTGTTTTTTCATTTTTGAGTTGTTGGTTTACAGTGTTCCTCTAACACTATTTGCCAGGGGCCAGTTCAGATTGTGAACCCTTTGAACAGGGACAGGCCTCGTCCTTATGTTGTAAGTGACGTCTCGTTTCATGAATTTCTGATTTGCATTCAATAAGTACTTCCAGAAGATATGTTCTAAAACATACGCTTCCCTGGACTCACGTCACTTCGGCTGTGCCGTGTACATAACCTCTGGGACTATGGAGGCGCTGCTGTTCTATCTCCAAAGCCCTAGGATACGAGCAGCCACTTCTTGCGCCTTTGGAAATCAGCGTTCGGTGCCCTGCTTTTGTGGTCAGTGTAGGTACAAGAAAAATCAGCTCTCTGCTGAGGAAGGGTCATCCCTGGGGTGCTCACCAAGATTTTACGAAAATAAATGTCTTCTCCTTCTGTTCAAATCCTAAGGGCTAGTCATTTGCCCTCTCCCTGTGTTTTTCTTTTTGGCCCTGTCAGTCATCTGGGGAAAGAGCCTGGAGGTTTTCCCTAAATTTGTTTGTATATTTTGATATCTATAATAAAATTAGTTACACGTTGTGTGCTGTGTATAAAAAACACAGAGTATCTATGATAAGAGCAGTATCCAACCCTCTATTTCAGCTCCAGAAAATGGAGTTGTCTGCCTGAGGTTCAAAGCTTTCCTTTGCTGACTCCTCAGTGCTATTCTCTGTTCATTTGCTGGCTGCCGTCATACTCGGAGAGAGGACGTAACCCTAGGGGGCCCCAAGAGATGCGGCCCGTGAACTCCTCTGAGGGGCACTAAAGTGAGGCGGCAGCCAGCACAAGCTCCCCAGGAAACCGTGAGCAGACTGCATATGTGTACTTCAGGGCCCAGTGGGGTGGTGAGAAAAGGAACACCAACTCTTAGCGTAAAGAATCGTCTGTTCGAGAGGTGTCCTTTCCTGGTTTGTAGTGAAAGCTCAGTCCTCTGAGCTGTGAGATTTCAAAAATTGAACGAGGAATGGTTTTCCTTGGCATTTTGTGAATATCTTCACATCTCCAGTCATAAATAAAGCTATTATTTTACGGTCTCCTGTGTCTTTATCTCCTAAGACATTTCTACTGGAAGAGCCCGATTCTGGCCTTTATGTGTTGTAATAGCTTGTGCTATGTCCTGCACCTGTGACAACTACTACATTAAAAAGAGGTCATACGCTGTCCAGGGCCTGGCATTTGAGGAAGTGTTTTTAGAGGGTCTTGCATGCACTATTGTGTCTTTGGCTGCTCTGTCTCGCTACTCGTGGTGGGGAGTTGGACCTTCTGCCTCATGTGCTTTGATTCGTTTGCTGAAGTAACCCTGGGAAAAAGGAGAAGCGGGGGCCCCGGGGAGAAGGGAAGAAACCTTATCCCAAACGAAGAAATGACAGGGGTGGAAAAAAAAGACCAGGCAGAGAATCAAAGAAACCATAGGCTTAATCCAGAAAGAGGAAAAAAAGGAGATACAGAAAAGGTGTAAAAAGAATAGGGTAAAAATACCTGATTAAATGACCAGAGGAGAGGAAAAAAATACATATTTTATATATAATAAGAACGGATCAAAAATCAAATCAGAAGCTCTGAGGTTGATTCCAAGGGGGGAAGAAAGAAGAGAGTAGAAAGGTAAGGGAGAAGAGAAGGAAAGGAAAGAAAAAAACCAGACGAACATTAAAAACCACAAGACAGTTATCTGTTGGTGCCTGGGACCCGTGACTGTGCCGTGTCTGGTTCGGTCAGTGTCACTCTCACCCCGGTAGATAAGCAGTTACCACGTACGGAGGGGCAGGGTTTGGTGTAAGCGGGGGCCCACGTCCCCTGGGGGCCTCTGTCCTGGTCCCTGAAGCCCCACCCCTGGGTGAAAGGAAAATGACTCCCCAATCTCCTCCCTGAACTGGGTGTCTCAAAGCACGCTGTTCAGGCCATCCTCACAGAGCCACCCAGGTGGGTCGCTTGTCCTGTTCCACAGTCCCCCATGCCTCCCAGGTACTCCACTAGGATTCAAAACCCGGTATCTTCAAGGATCCCATTGTGTGCAGGTGTGGTTCTGGAATAGCACCGCTCCACCCAGCCACAAAGGGCCTCTGGCTGACACCTGCAGGGGCTTCTGTCCTTGGTGGGGGGCAATACACTCTCTTCCCACAGCACTCCAGGGAGGAGACTGCTTTCTCCCAGTGCACCCCCAAGATCACTGGCTCCCCTCTTTCCCAGGACACAGACACACTGCTGGCTCCAGTCCCAGACAAAGTCATACACCCCTGAAAACTCTGACCTAAACTCCTAAGGCTGTTTGCAAAGTAGAAACAGGCTCCCTTCATATTTTTAATTCCCTGGCCAGTGGTCGGGAGAGGGTTTTCTCTTATCCGAATATAATCCCACACTTCCACAGCTTCTCTTTCTCTTCCTTTTGTCTCTCCACCGAAGGGGATCCCCCCACCCTGTGTCTACACTGCCCATTTCATCTCCCCCAATTCACAAACATACACCTCTGTCCCGCCACGTGTCTCTGTGCACCTGTGATTTTTCTGTCCCTCTGCAGACTGGATTCCTGGTATTCCAAGTGTTCTGACCTCAATACCGAGGTGTTTGAGGGATGAGGGAAATTTGGGTCCCCCTACTTCTCCGCCATCTTGACTCCTCCTGGAAAAGCCAGGTTCTGAACTGAATTTGATGAGCTGAGCTTCCCTCTGTGAGGTCCCGTTTCAGGCTCAGAGCAATGCAGCGGGGCGGGGCGGGGTGGGGGGCATCCCTCAGCACAGGACGAGGGCTCCACTTAGGGGAGGACTGCACCCTTCGGCTGACGCGGAGTAGACATTCATGTGCTAAGCCAAGCTCCGAGTTGACACCACGGACAAGATTGTGGTGGGCATTCACCGAAGTGAAACACATCCCCAGCCAGCAAATCTTCTGGAATGTTGGTGAGCACACAAGCTTAAGCAAGAGTTTCACAATAACAGGATGAGGGAGGAAGGCCGATAGCAAGCATCTTAGAGTTGGTGGCTCAAAAAGCATTAATGGCTTTTGCCTTTTGGAAAGTGCAGGGGCGATATTCTCAACTGTTACCCTATCGGTGACACCAGAAGAGAGCCAGCCGAAGGAGATCACATGTGAAATGCCCCGATTTTAGGCAGAAAGGGGGAAAGCAAGGAGGTCTTCCCATGTCTCCCATTTCTCAGCAGCCTTCAGCTCACCATGATCCTTACACCAGAGCGGCTTATTTTTTTGAGGGGTGGCCTATTCAGGTTTCCTTCAAGGTGGATAAAAAATCCAGTTGCATCTCTCCCCTGACAAAAATCTCCTGAGGCCAAAAGGTAGGAACTGACTGAATTGGATTTTAGGGATTTTTTTTTTAAGTCCAATTTTACTCCACCCTCTGGATGTATGGTAATGGGTAATATGTATAAGTGTCAGTCGATCTCTGAGTGTTTGTCACTTCACCTTCCTTAAAGGTTACAGGAAGTTGAACAAATTAAGGCTGATACCAATGGACACACCTATAGATACTGTTACCAATCACAGGGGCAAGGACACATCTGCAAGTTCTTTTTCTTTCTCTGATGGAGGGAAATAATGTCTGATGTGTGAAGATAATAGTTCTGCACCCAAGATTGATTTATTGATTCCCCTGGATTTGGGGGCACATAGTGCATGCAGTTGGTAAAGTTTGATGGAATGGATTTAAGCCACGGTAACACAAGAGGCAGGTAATACTTGATTTTTGCAATATAGAGTGTTAACTCTTTGGATTCAAGGAAATACTCCATTTTGGGGAGTACCTAATGGTAAGAGAATTCTGGAATGTCCAAAGTGCCTTGAAGAAAGGGTACAGACATAGCACAGCGGGTGAAAACCACATGTGATGGGCATTACTGGGGGTCATAGGGTATGTTCAGGACTCCCTGCAAATTAACCTGATCACTGCCACGGCTTGAGCCAGCTCCCTTTGGGCGAATTATGCATCTCACTCCATGAAAAGGAAATCTTCCCAGGGACCTGGGTGGCTCAGTCAGTCTTGATTTCGGCTCAGATCGTGATCTCACAGTTTGTGGGATCAAGGCCCACATCAGGCTCTGCAATGACGTGAGGAGTCTGCTTGAGATTCTCTCTCTCTCTCCTCTCTCTCCGCTCCTCCCCCTTCACACACATACTCTCTTTCAAAAAAGATAAACTTTATATAGATATAACAAAGAAGAAGAAAAAGAGATTGTCCCATAAGCTGGAGTCACCCATCTCTTGCTCACAGATTGGGACCCACAAGTGGCAAGCAGAGACACTTGGGTAGTTCAGCAGTAGGGTTTGGGATCTTGTTTCAGTCCACGTGGGCTCTGTATAAAACCAATTTGGTAGAGTTATGAGCAGGAGTTATTCCTCTGAGCAAACTAGAGGCCAAGCTTGGGTAGGCTGGACTATAGCCCAAGACAAAGGAGAAATTCTTAGCAGTTTTGGCAAGAGGTTTATGACATAGTAAAGGTTTGGGACACAAAGCTCAGCCAACCCCAAACTGTTTTCACTGATTCGTTAAATTTCCCCAGTGAAATATTCATGTATTCATTCACCAAGGAATTATCGAACATCTGCCAGGTGCCAGACCTCAGGCCTGGGGCTGACATGGAGAACAAGAGTAGATACTGCCCCTGCCCTTTCGGAAGTGGCCTAAGGACATTAACGAGTAAGAAATGAACACGCAAGATTTCCCTAGAGCGCTGGCAATGTGATCCATGAGGAACATGAGCAGGGAGATACAGTGGAGCATGGTGGGGAGACAGGCCAGTCCTGAGACCGTCTGCTGGGAAGGCTTGTGCCAGTCGAGGGGTTTAACTCAGGAAAGTTCTCTGGAGGTAGAGGATTGCGTGGAAGAGGGAAATCCCACGGGCCAACGAAATGCAGTGCGTGATTCTTAGTGGATCGTGGATTTAGCAGCTCTAAAGGACATCATTTGGACACCCAGCAAAGTCCCAACTATATAGACTGTGCAGACAACAGTGCTGTGTCTGCGTTAAATGATGGACATTTAACCCCATGCCTGGATGTCTGCAACTAACTCACAAATGGTTCATAAAATAATCACACACACATGCGCGCGCGCGCACACATCACAGCAAATACGACCACAGAGTGTTAATAGTTGGTGAATCTAAGTGGAAAGTGTATGGGCGTCATGTCATTCTTAGATTTCTGTAGGCTGAAGCTTTTCAAGATAAAAAGTTGGGGGACAAAACAGTGGCTTGCGGATTCTTTCAGGCCACGGAGAGTCTGGAAATCCTGATTTGGCCGTGCTCACCAGGTTAAGAGCGCAGGGAAGCACATGTGTAAGTGGTTTAGGATGATCTGTGCTTCTGCAAGGGCCAGGCCCTGGACAGCAGACCCGCATGCTGCCTGGTCTCCCGCAGTGTGGCCTTGCCCCAACCCCACCTAGTGGACCTGTCTGTCTCTCCACCGCCTTGACTCTGGGCAGGTCGATGACAGCTTTGACCGGTGGAACACAGTGGGAGCGATGCTGAGCCAGCTCTCAGAGCTGGCTCTGGTTCCACCCCCTTGGAAACCAGCCACCGTCTAAAAAAGTGCATCTACCCTGAGACCACCACGCTGCATGAAGACCCTGGAGGACAAGATGTCACAGGGTGGCAGCAACCAGGGAGGACCAAGGTGGCAGACCCATGGGTGAGGAGGGCCTCTTTGAAGCAGATCCTGGGTTTCAATCGCCTTAGTGGAAGCCATGTGGACCAAACAGCCTAGCTGAGCCCCATTCAAATTCCTGACCCACAAAACTAAGCAAAAGCCAAGTTACTCTAAGCCTCTAAGTGTGAGGCTTATGAGGCAGCAACAGCACCCGGGACACTGTTAGAGACTGGTAGCCTGTGTTAAGAAGTTTGGTCGTGCAATAGCACTGCTAGGAATTTACCCGAGGGATACAGGAGTACTGATGCATAGGGGCACTTGTACCCCAATGTTTATGGCAGCACTCTCAACAATAGCCAAATTGTGGAAAGAGCCTAAATGTCCATCAACTGATGAATGGAAAAAGAAATTGTGGTTTATATACACAATGGAATACTACGTGGCAATGAGAAAGAACAAAATATGGCCCTTTGTAGCAACATGGATGGAACTGGAGAGTGTGATGCTAAGTGAAATAAGCCATACAGAGAAAGACAGATACCATATGGTTTCACTCTTATGTGGATCCTGAGAAACTTAACAGAAACCCATGGGGGAGGGGAAGGGAAAAAAAAAAAAGGTTAGAGTGGGAGAGAGAGCCAAAGCATAAGAGACTCTTAAAAACTGAAAACAAACTGAGGGTTGATGGGGGGTGGGAGGGAGGGGAAGGTGGGTGATGGGTATTGAGGAGGGCACCTTTTGGGGTAAGCACTGGGTGTTGTATGGAAACCAATTTGACAATAAATTTCATATATTGAAAAAAGAAAAAAAAGAAGTTGGGTCATTATTATAAATAATGCTGCTATAAACAGGGCACATATATCCCTTTGAATTAGTGTTTTTGTATTTGGGGGTAAATACCCAGCAGCACGATTACTGGATCGTAGAGTAGTTCTATTTTTAACTTGTAACTTAACATACTATAGCAGCCTTATTTACAAGAGCCAAACCATGGAAACAGCCCAAGTGGCCATCGAGTGATGAATGGATAAAGAAGATGTGAAATATATATATAATGGAATATTGCTCAGCCATAAAAAGGAATGAAACCTTGCCTTTTGCAATGACATGGATGGAGCTAGAAAGTATAAGGCTAAGCGAAATCAATCAGTCAGAGAAAGACAAATACCATATGATTTCACTCGGGTGCAGTTGAAGAAACAAAACAAATGAGCAAAGGGGGGAAAAAGAGAGACAAACCAAGAAACAGACTCTTTGTTATTGAGGGCAAACATGGTTACCAAAGGGGAAAGAGCGGGGATTTGGATGAAACAGGGGTTGGGAATTAAGGCATACACCTGCCGTGATGAGCACTGAGTGTGATGCATGGAAGTGAATCACTTTTCTGTACACCTGAAACTAACATAGCACTGAATGTTAACTCTACTGGAATTAAAATGAAAGCTTAGAAAAGAGAAAGAGGTTGGGTTGTTGTCTTGGGAGTTACGGAGAGCCAGTGAAGATTTCAACCAAGATGTTAACACGATCGATCAGAAGAGGTTGCAGTCACTCTGGTTGCCACGTAGAAAATAAGCTGGAGACTGGGGTGAGGGTGGTGGGTAGACCAGGGAACGAGGGTGACTAATTACAAATCTATTGCAATGGTCAGAACAAGATGACAGCAGCCGGGCTGGGAAGTGATGTGGACAGAAGCCGTGGAAGTGATGTCCGGGGGTAGGGGAATCAAGAATGAATACTTTCCAGGGAATCTTCAATGAATATACCAGGCAGACCCCAGCATCCAGTTACTCTGCCCCAAGGCTACTAAGAAGCACAGAATAAATGTGCACACCCTTCTTCCTCCAGGAAAACTAACATGGCAGAGGAAAATGTAGAATGGCCATAAAACGAATCATTGGAATCATTTCTCTTCTTTGGGGAATATCTGATTTTTAAAAAGAACAACTTTTATCAGACCAAACCAAACCAAATTTTTTTGATTAATACTTGAGAATTTAATTGAATATAGAGATGTATATATCCCAGGTCAATGGCCAGATGTTGAGGGCAGTGGAATTTCGCGTTTCGCCTCCTGCATTGAATGCCACAAATTTCATCTCTGAGACTTGATTACAATGTGGGGAAATGGCCACCAGGTGGCACTATGCCTCTTCTCCGCCTTTCTGAAACTGAAATGAAACCTTTTTGTCCTTTGCGCGTTGAAACCAACTGTCACAATGCTACTAAATAGTATATTTGAAATACGGTGTCAGTGTGGCAAGTGTTTTAGCTATTACCTAGATACAACACGGTCCATTTCTCCCAGGCCTCCACATTGATTCTGAAGGGGTTCAGAATAAGTCTCCCCAAAATGTGGACTATTGGCATGTGGACTGTTTTGAGCGGAAGGCATTCAAGACCCAGCAGACTCAAGAAAAACTTTTACCTCTTCTTTAAACTATCTAAAAGAATTTAGATAGGGGGCCTGGCCCAGAAAGAGAGCTATTACCAAGAGGTCACTTGTTAATCTGAATGACATATCTGTATGGCAGGAAGAACGTCTCCTTACCGAACACCTGCTCTTCTGCTGCTGTGAGTTGAGTCACCCTCCCCCACTGTGGAGCCCCAGGCCCCTGTCTCATTCCTCAGCTCAAGATGAAACATAAGCCTCCATTTCCCGGCTTGCCCTTGGGCCTCGTGGTCCCTGTGGCACTCTGCTGTGTACTCATTAAATCTGTGTTTCTCTTGTTAATCCGTCCTAGGTTAATTTGATTATTAGACGGGTCACAAAAAGCCAAGAAGGACAGAGAAAAAAAAAATGTTTCTTTTCTAACACTTCTCCGTCGATTCAGATTCTGACCTTGATTCACACAATGTAACCAGAATGACCACAGACGCCCGCTGGCTTTCCTAACAAGTCAAAAGCCCTTCCCTGACGGCGTTCCCCATTCCAGAATTCCGCCTGCACTTAGAAACCACAGCCCTTGCGGGTGGATTTTATCACCCTTCCTCCTCTCTTCCTTTTTCCACCCTTTCGTCAAATTGGAGTCGAGTGAGGTAGATCAAAATCCATTACTTGCAGCTGCAAACCTAACCCAAGTAGAAGACTGGCCTCCATGAGCCACTTTCTCTATGTTGTCTGCCAGAAAAACCTCAGGCTCTCCTGGTGGACTCCATTGAATGTGGCAGAGGAATTGAAAGGCATTGACGCCCGTGATCATCCCTGCCTCCACTCCTTTCCTTTTCGCAGGGAAAGCCAAAGCTTTCCAGAATACTGCAGCAGCATGTACACGTAGGTAAGGAGAGACCTTTCGAGGAGGCAAGCCGACCAGAACTTCAGGAGCAGGGGGATTTATGAGAGGCACCTAAGATGACCCACGCAATCGTGGTGTAGATTAGGGAAGGCTCAGAAAGAAGGCAAAGATAAGAAGCACCTGCTAGATGGAATAAACGCCAGGGTTGGGGATCCTCGAGGAGCCCAGGAGGGTCTAAGAAAGAAACGTGGATTGCGCTGGCTTGGGTCACGCGCCACAAAACGCCCACTTGACCTGCCCATCAGGTTGCCCACAGGGAGGGGGAGATGACTCTCCAAGAGGAATTTGGGATGTTGTTACCAAAGCAAAGGGGGACTGAATATCAGCCAGTCAAAAAAAAAGCAATAAATATCCGCATGGATAGGTATTTCAGACATGAGTGGACCATGGGTAGGAGGTGAGATTTCCTTTCTTTTTTTAATTTATCAGTTTTGGTGGGACTACAGTGAAGTCAGGTCACTGCATTTCCAAACCGCCTTGGAGGTTCACTCGGCGTTTCATGACGCTCAACGAGACAGCGGACAACCAGCAGAGAGGAAAGGAAGTTCGGGCGGGCAGAGCAATCACGCCTCCGAATTCGGGCTGTCTGGGTTGGTGGACAAGGCTAAACCTCCTGTGAAACATTCCCAGTTGCCATCCACCCACCTCTCCGGATCTGGATCCCTGAGAGCCTGTCAAAGCGGCAGGTTCCCAGGCCCCGCCCCTGGAGGGACGGACTCCAACAGTCTAGGGCGTGGCCACGAATCCGCAGGTCGTCTGCTCCCCAGGGGACCCCAAGGCCGTGGGTCTGTGGACGCTTCACGAAACTCTTTTCTCCCACCCGCAGCTATGCAGACCTTTCCACGTACGATGAGAGAGAAAATCGGCCAACCTCGAAACCAGGTGAGCCTCCGGCACCGTGTGGCCCGTCATTTTTGCCACGTTTTGCCCCGTCTTGCCCACGGGACCTCTCTGCCTCCGTTGCCAGAAAACAAGCCGAGCAAGACGGAGGCTGAGAGGGAAGGCTGAGTCATCACCCTTTCACAGGTAGTCTGGTTACTGTGTCAACTCACCGGGTGGTGGGGAGGCAGGAGCCAGCAGGCCACACCTTGCTCCCAGCAGGCAGCTGCGAGGTCTGCGATGTCTGCGGTTCACGCTGAAGGCTCCAGATCCCTGCTTGGAATTCCCAGCAGCCTGCTGCTCCCATTAACCCCCTTAAAAGGCCTCCCGCCACCTGCTGCTCCACAGGCTGGCTCCAAGCTTTCCTGCTCTCCCTGGCACCTCTCCTCCCAGAAGGTCCGTCTCCACCGTCAGCTCAGCCACCACCTCCTCCAGGAAGCCCCTCCTGATTCAGTCCTGCTGTTTCTGGGCTCTGCTCACTCTGGAGCCTTCCGTACTTCCTCGAACAGCCCATCGCCTACCACTGTTTTTTGTTTGTTTGTTTGTTTGTTTGTTTTTTAATTGTAAACATAAGACACCTAACAGGAGATCTACCTTCTTAAAGTTTTGAGGGTATGCCATCATTTGCCACAAGCACTATGGCGTAGAGGAGATCTCTGGAACTTTTGCAAGCCGCACGGCCGAACCTCCGTACCCACTGAACCCCAGCCCCCCATCCCCCTTCCCCCAGCCACTGGGAGCCGGCATTGTACTTTCTGTTCCTATGAGTTTGACTACTTGAGGCACCTCGAGGGATATCAACAGGTGGTAACCAACTAGATGCCCATCGACAAGTGAATGGATAGGGACAACATGGTATCTACCTACCAGGGAATATTATTCAGGCATAAAGAAGAAGGAAATCCGGTCACATGCTACATCATGGATGAACCCGGAGGACGGTGTGCTAAGTGAAATAAGCCAGTCACAGAAGGTCAAATACCGCACGGGCCTGACTGTTACTTGATTGCACCTGACTTATGACGCAGACCGGAGACAGGTTCTCAGCCCCGGGCTACATGTTAGAATCACCTGGAGAATTTTAACAACTTCCACACCCGGGCTGCTCCCCGGGCCAATAAATGACCGCCTCTGCGGGATCCGGGCTCCAGAAGCTTCCCAAGTGGTGCTGGCATGTGGCAAGAACCCAGGATTTGGAGTCGGAAAATCTAATTTCTAGCCTAGGATCTACCACTCTACTTGACAGGTGGCCTTGGCCCAGTGACTCGACAATAATAATTCAAGATTAATAGCCCTCTCTGAGCACCGTCTGTATGCTTCCTGCACTTGCTGCAACAGCCAGTTTCGTTTTCCAGGAAGCAGAGGCCCAGAGAAATCAAGCAGTTTGCCACGGGTCACCCAGCAAGGAGAATGCTGGGACCAGAGGCTCGGCGGGGTCATTAGCCCCCACGAGGCATGTCTCGTTGGTCCCAGTGAGATATTTCGTTGTGATCCAAGAATCGCAGCTTATTCTGAAAAGGTCTGGGCTGGGGGTCTTTCGGGATCCTTTTTTTCTGGACCAAAGTCCACCCATCCCAGGCTGCCATAGGATGACAGAGGATGACAAACAGGAAAAGCGGGCTTCCGGAAAAAGCAAACCTAAGCTTAGCTAAGAGGATAGAGGCATGGTGGGCCACCTGTTAACCCTCCTCTCCCCTTCCCTCCCGGATGAGGCAGCAGCACGTCCAACTTCTTCTGGCCCCCCCAAATCTGTTATTTAAGGTAAACCTGTGCCAAGGTCGAGCCACCTTTATTCCAGCTGATGACACATATTGAGCAAACGTACGGCTTAAACTCCGGGACCGGGAACGTCCTGTGCTGTTCTCCTGTGTGTTCCGACACGTGCCAAGGGCCACAGCCGGGTTCTCTGTCGTCGGCTCTGCCCTGTTCTCTTGCAGTGATGCGAGCTGCGCGGGGCCCAGCCACCCTCACGGCAGATTTCCAGCAGTGACCTTGCAGCCTTCCGGGGTCACCAGTCACCGTATTTCCCGGTGTATGAAACTCTATGGCGGTGGTTCCCAACTGAGGGCAATTTTGGCAACGTCTTAAGACCTTTTACCTTGACGCAATTTGGTGTGTGTGGAGGGGGCAGGGGGGAGTGTCTCCTGGCATCCAATGGGTGGATTAGACAGGGATGCTGTTACATACCTGACACACAGAGGACAGCCCCCACGACAGAGAATTATCTGGTCCCAAATGTCCATCGCGCCAACGCTGAGCAACTTTGGTCTATACCACGGAGCTCTTGCGAGGACAAATTTTGAAAGAAAACATTTGCAAGGACTTCTCGTGATAGAATTATTTAAAATGACTTTGAAGGGGGCTGGCACTGAAAATATACTCTTTTCTCATGTGAGAAGAGTCATTCTATAGTGACACCCAGTTGTAACCTGCAGATCTGTGTCCGTGGGGCAATATTCTAAGTACCAGCATCACGTGGCTAAAAAGGAATAATAAATGGAGCTAATGAAGAGGACCATAGCAATGTTCTGGCGGTAGAGATTTCACTGTACAGTGATGAGGAACAACTCACATTAGCCCTTATCAGCTGTGTTGGATTTGGGTAAAGTGGATATGAAAGACCCTATCTGCTAAGGGTGCTTTATTGCTACGTTGTATTGCCACACGCCACCACTAGGGGGTGGTAGTATCACCAGCTCGTTCACTGTCCGGCCGCTTGGCCTGCCCAAGTCCATAAAGCAAATACATTGGAAGCAGGACACTTTTTCGATACACACTGTTTTGGAGGGAGGCATAGAGACCGGCCTAGATGTCTCTATGATGTTCCATAACATCATAGAGATGATGAACACATGTTCCAGTGTTCATCTCCAAATGCAAAATTAAAACTCATCTGACTCCGGTACCTAGGTCTGATCCCTTAAAATGATGACATGCAAACTTGAAAAACCTGGGAATCCTAAAATTCAGATCCTGGGACAGGTCCTTAGAGATTTAACAGGTCTAGAGTCTGCATTTTCACGAGCATTTCCCGAATGGTGTGTGCTCTAAAAGGTTCAGTTGCTTACACACACACACACACACACACACACACACAACCCATTGTCTACTTTATGCCCCTAAATGGAAGTCGGCACTAACAGATGACACAAATGGCCTCAATACTTTGCTCCCTCCCGCCTTCACCTTCTCACCCCCATCCTCTGTAAAGTGACAGTGTGGTCCTCCCAAATGAAGGAGGGAGTTGTTTCCTCTCCCTGGAACCTGGGTAAGACTTGTAACCCGCTTGGCTAACAAAAGGCAGCAGAAGTGGTATCCCAATTCCGAGCCCAAGAGAACGTATGTTTCCAATTCGTCTCCTCCATCTGTGCCATCACCATGAGTCTATACCCGAGTCATTTTGAAACGGGATGAGAGACACCTGTCGAACAAGGTTCTGCTTGTCATACAGCAGTAGCTAAGTCATCCGCTCCCATCTTGCAAGCATCCACCGTCCATCAAAGGAGGTGGTTTTTTAAAGATGTTTATCTATTTTTGAGAGAGAGAGAGAGAGAGAGAGAGAGAGAATGAGCGGGGGAGGGGCAGAGAGAGAGGGAGACAGAATCCGAAGCGGGCTCCGGGCTCTGAGCTGTCAGCACAGAGTCCCCAAACTGCAAGATCTCGAGCTGAGCCCAAGTCAGACGCTTAACCGACGGAGCCACCCAGGCGCCCCAAAGGAGGTGGCCTTGGGGAGAGGCGAGACCGAAGGAAATGGCTTTGGCTCCTTGCTATACTTCCCTGTTCTTCTCGTTGCTTCCCCACCGATAAAAGCGAATGCACGGTGTTTGCCTCCTCTGCCTGATGGGCTGCAACGGAATCAAACGAAATGACACAGTTCCCGTGACCGTGCTCCGTAAACCGGAGTTCCGGGTGTCTCTGCAAGCGCTCAGGGTCCCCCGCTCGGTGCCAAGCCCGGTACGTGCGCCATCTCACGGGACCCCACAACCCAGCCGGCTCTGCTGCTCGGCCCCGTCTGCCCTCAGCTCTCCTGGCGCGGGTCTCAGCTTCAACGGTCAGGCCTCTGTCTTCGTGCCACACGGCTTCCTTCACAGATTGTGTCCCAGTGTGTAATTTTTATCTGTTTCTCCCCACTACAACGTCAGCTCCTTTCAGTCTGGTACGTCCTGTGTCTCCGTGCCCAGCCCAGTGTGTGGTACACAGTAGGTGCTCAACGCATGTTGGCCGGGTGGGGGACCAGGGGGACCAAGCATTACTCCCATTTTGCAGAACAGGACACGAGGTTCACAGGGTCTAAGCTGCTTGCCGAAGCCTCTTAGCAACTAACTGCCGAGTCGGATTGGAACCCGGGCCTGTCTGGTTCTGAGGCCCGTGTGTTTTACGTGACCCGGCCTTGCCTCCCAGGGAGGGTCCAGTTGGCCGCAGAAGTCCTGGGCCATGCCCTTGGGGTGGGAGCAAGAAATGCAGTGACCAGAAAAGGCGAACCAAAGCCCCTACCCTACGGGAGAGGAGTTAGGAACCTCAGCTCCTTAAAGCCCGACATGCTCTGTAATTAGCACACTGCAGACACCTGGCAGAGATGTGGCTCCTGCCGGCCACCTGTGCGGGATGGCGCAACGCCTTCCTGGGTCGCTGCGGTGGCAGAAGCTCAAGCGGGGATTGTGGTCAGAGGGGATTTGAGAGTATGGGGCATGGCAGGCTTCCTCGGAGGCTGGAAGCTTCCGATCACACACCCAGGCGTGGCTAAACAAAAACACACGTTTCTAATCTCCTGTTGGATTGGCATGTCTGATGCGGCCAGCCTGAAAGAGGAAACCCGGCTCAGAAAGAGCAGACTCAGGAAATCCGATAGGATCGGAGCGTACGTGTGAATTCCCTTGCACCAGCAAAGATTTTAGTGCATGCTTTTTTATATTATCGTGACGAGGCAAGCACCCCCAGTGGTACCCAACTCATTTAGGTGGTACCTAGAATCACATCACATAGGAGGAAGTTCCTGTCTCCTCCGTTCTCTTGTTAGCTTTCTGACTATGTCAAGCAGCTACGGTCCTGATAATTTTTTAACACCTATACGTCGGTTACTAGCCTCCTTTATTCCTTAGGAAACAGCAGTGTTCAGGCTCAAAACCTCTGCCAGACAACGGTTTGCACTACACGTAACAGCATTCTTGTTTTTAATTTAATCATATCTATGTCACTTAGGACAGCCGAGGGTGATTTTCACGAGTTTCCTTTTTTTTTTTTTAATTTTTTTTTTCAACGTTTATTTATTTTTGGGACAGAGAGAGACAGAGCATGAACGGGGGAGGGGCAGAGAGAGAGGGAGACACAGAATCGGAAACAGGCTCCAGGCTCTGAGCCATCAGCCCAGAGCCTGACCCGGGGCTCGAACTCAAGGACCGCAAGATCGTGACCTGGCTGAAGTCGGACGCTTAACCGACTGCGCCACCCAGGCGCCCCGAGTTTCCTTTTGAATAAATGTATTCACATAAAAACTAGTTGCTTTCAAGAAAAACGTCCAGCAAGTAACAGTCCAGGCCGTATATGCCTATGAGCAAGGAGCATGTGGCCGAGGAGAGACGGGTGAATAAAGTTTGGGAAGCACGAACTTAGCTGTGGATAAATAGGGAACTGGATCCTGATAGGATGTAGCAGGCATTTGCTCTTGGGTTTTGACTGCCCAGCCTTTGAACTTCCTTCCTTTGTTGGGGAATTTCCTTCCTTCTGAGTTTTGGTGGCTTGCAGACCTTACCTCCCACTATAGATACTGAAAATGCCTGTTGTTTCCCAGCTGCCCTTGCGGCGAGGGTGTGGTCACCTGACACAGTCTTCGCCCATCGATCGGACGCACCGTGCCAGGCTCTGAATCCAAAGGAGTAGGGATAGCACAGATAGATGCTTTCCGGTGGAGCAGCGGGCTTCCTAAGGTCAAGTTCTCGGTGCAAAGCACCAGCTTGTGGTGACAGCAGTGGTTTCCTTACCAGACGGTTCTATGGAAGAATCGGAGGCAATCACGGGGATGTGACTGCCTACATCCAAGCCTGTGCTTCACCGGTTTGCTTTCACCGAGCTCCCGTTCTGTTTAAATCAGCCAGAGTCCCCGTTGCTTACAGCTAAGAGCCATGACTGGGATTAAATTTGGGCACTACAAGTAACACTCTAAATGTGCAACTGGCCAGTGGAGGGGGCAGGGCAGAGGGCAGTGAGGCCCCGCCATTCCAGGCTGGGAAGCGGTGGCCCGTGCACTGTGATCACAAAACATTTGCTTTATACCAGGTTTTGGCAAGCTTCTCTGTAAAGGGCCAGATAGCAACTGTTTCAGGCTTAGCGGTCAGTATGGTCTCTTTGGCAACCACTCATCCCTGCCTGTTAAAGCAGGCACGAACAATGTGTAAGTCAGTGGGTGTGGCTGTGTGCCAGCGTTACCCTGTTTGCAAAATCAGGCGGTGGACTGGGCTGGGCCAGGACCAAACGTTTAACCCTGTTTTACACCAACCATGTACCTGTGGATGCTGTCGGACCAGCAAGGGTTGTCGAAACCTATCAGGCTGTTACAATGTTCAGCTTCCTAGAGTCGTCGAGAAGCTCCTTTGAGAAAAAGTCAATCGAGGGGCACCTGCATGGCTCAGTCGGTTAAGCGATCATGATCAGATCATGATCAGATCAGATCATGATCTCAGAGTTTCTGGGTTCGGGCCCCACATCAGGCTCTCTGCTGGCAGCACAGAGCCCGCTTGAGATTCGGACTCCCTTTCTCTCTGCCTCTCTCCCTCCCACCACTATTTCTCAAAATAAATGTAAAACATAAACAAAACGTAAGGAAAGAAAAAGCCTTGAGCCAGAGATGGTTCACCCAATGGCAAGAGTGGAAGAAAACACGGCTTTCCTGAGATTCTTTCTGTCTGAAGCCTGCAATCCAAACTGACAGGGGAATCCGGTGATTCAGAGATGTGCAGTGACGGATGACTCGAAGTCTAACCCGGGAAGCGGCACACTTTGCCTGCAAAGGGGCAGACAGTAAATCGTTTCCGTGTTCCAGGCCACACAAGGTCTTTGCTGCATATGCATCTTGACATGTTTTTTTGTTACAACTCTTCAAAAACGACAAAACATTCTTAGCTCTTGGGCCACAAAAAAGCAGGCCTTTGGCCAGCAAGCCAGTGGTCTGTTAAGCCCTGCTCGAAACTACGGATCAGTGGTGTGGAGGTGGAAAGCCAAGCGCAATGGAGGAGATGACGAGAAAAGATACCCCAGATCCTAGCTTTTTCCACCAGACAAAGAGACAAGACCAGGGACATAGCTTGGATTATGAAAGCTTGAAGTTACTGCCTCAAGAGACTGAGGGATGGGACCAGGAGACAGGACTTCTCAGGCTCAGAAATGAGGCCCACTTCGTGAAAGATCGTCAGGCAGAACCACCCAGCTCCAGGATTCCCGTCAAAATTTGTGATGATAAAAGCTTGTTGTGTAGAAACAAGCCAAGAGCCAGGGAAGATGTCTGGCTGGCTTGGCCTTGCATGGCCAAAGGAACCCCATCTGTGATTGTCCCCGCCCGAGGCTCTTCTGAGACACCAGGCCTCATGCCCACGGGAAGGAGGAAGGGGCCCTCCTCCCCACTGCCCATCTTGGATACAGCCTTGGATACAGCTTGTGCCACTGAGTGGAATCAGAGGCCATGGGTTGACCAACCACTGATGTCGCTCCCCATCAGGGAAGTTCTCGGTATTCGCAACGGACCGTGACCCTTAGGTCACTGGGCATCAACTCTCCTTCTACTGATCCACATACTGGGCGTATGTGACTTAGCCTTTAGTCACAGGAGCCACGTGCGGACCTGATAAAGAGGATGATAAACGTCACCAAGGGGCGCCTGGGTGGCTCAGCTGGTTAAGCATCTGACTTGGGCTCAGCTCATGACCTCGTGGCTCGTGAGTTCGAGCCCCGCGTCGGGTGAGCATGAGACCGGCTTTGGTAAACACGGCTTTGGGTGAGCCCTGCTTCTCTCTCTCTCCCTCTCTCTGCCCCTCGCTCATTTGCACCCTCTCTCTCTCAAATAAATAAAGTCACCAAACAACCCTGGAGCTGGAAGTACTAACTGGTTTTGGCTTCAGGGTGTGTACCTCTTGGGAAGGGGTTAGTACATCCCATGAATCTTAAAAAGTCTTTTGAAATTGTGCATGGACGTTGGGCAGTGAAGGGATAGACCGGGGCAGACACTTCCTCGCCTCTTCCTTTCTCTTTTCTGAGAGTGTGGTTCATAAGTATATCCCTCACTGAAGGAATGTGATCCCCAGCTAAGAGGTCAATACTAAGCGTGGTAATTTAATCCCCCCGCCGGTGTTTGGGTGAAGCATGAAAAGTGGAATCCTCGGGCCAGTGACATCGGGGGGAGTTTGCCAAAGGGCTCCGGGAAAACTCCTCTTGTTCCTCAAAAGAGACGCGGAGGAAGTTCCCTTCTTGTCTGATCAGACCAGAGGATGGCATATATTTTCTATAACGGGCCAGACAGTACTAGAGCCAGGCACGTTCTGCAACAATTTTGCCACTGTAGTGTGGACGTCACTGTAGCGTGAAGGCAGCTGGCACCATAACTGAACAAATGGGCATGGCTGGCTTCCAATAAAACCTTACTTATGGACACCGAAATGCGAATCGCATGTAATTTTCACGTACCGTCAAGTATTCCTCTCTGCACTTAAAATAATTGTTTTTTAACGTTTACTTATTTTTGAGAGAGAGACAGAGCATGAGCAGGGGAGGGGCAGAGAGAGAGGGAGACACAATCCAAAGCAGGCTCCAGCTCTGATCTGTCAGCACAGAGCCCGACACGGGGCTCGAACCCACGAACTGTGAGATCATGACCTGAGCTGAAGTCGGACGCTCAACCGACTGAGCCACCCAGGCACCACCCCCCCCCCTTCTTTTTAATTGGGACTAAGTCTACACCAGGGCAGGGACTAAGTTTATCATAATGTACCTGGCAACCAGCACAATGCTTATGCCATAATACATACACAAATACTTGGTGAAAAAATATTTACAATATCCTCGTGATGAATTGAGTCCTTTGTCATAAATATTAACGCACCCAAGATCGGAGCACCTAAATAAATAAAGCAATGTTAACAGGTCCCAAGGGAAGAACAGACAGCAATACAGTAATAGTAGATTTCAGTGCCCCACCTTTGGGAATGGATAGATCATCCAGGCAGAAAATCAATAAGGAAACATTGGATTTGAACTACACTTTACACCAAATGGGCCAGACAGACATCTCCAGAACATTCCCTCCAACAGCAGCAGAATACACATTCTTCTGAAGCACACATGAGCATTCTCCAGGATAAATCGTGGGAGGCCACAGATATTTGGTGAATGAATGAATGACAAGCTTTCTTCCAAATCGAAGAAATACGTAAAACTGAGTTCTCTGGGGTGACCACCAGCTACCTGCCACACGGACCAAAAACCAAATGAAACCAACCAACAAAAACCCTAGACGCACAAAGAATACAGATAGAAACCCCTGGAGGTTTTAGTTTGCAATGCCCGTGTCGAGACAAGGGGATGTAGATTCCCCAGATAGATTGTTACTACTACTTTTGGCATTCCTTAGGTAAAAATTCAAGATCTCTCTCTCTCTTCATCTATCATCTATCTCTTTATCTGCCTGTCAATCTATCCGTCTATCATCTTCCCATCTGTGTTTTGATATACCCAAGTCTCTCCCTACCTACCCATCTACTTATCTACCAAGGTATCTATACTTTCTTTCTTTCTTCCTGGCTGAACTTTCATTTTTTAGCAGAGTATGCTCAGAAGATCTTTCATCATAATCCAGCCCTTTAACTTTTTTTTTAATGTTTATTTTGAGAGAGAGAGAGAGACAGAACACAAATCGGGGAGGGGCAGAGAGGGAGAGTCACAGAATCCGAAGCAGGCTCCAGGATCTGAGCTGTCGGCACAGAGCCCAATGCGGGGCTCGAACTCACAAACCATGAGATCATGACCTGAGCCAAAGTCCGACGCTTAACTGACTGAGCCACCCAGGCGCCCCTTGACCAAACCCTTTAAAGCAGAAGCATTTATTAAGCAAACTGGAGAACAGGACTGGCTACATAATTTTCAGGGACCGTTGCAAACAGAAATAGTGGGGCTGTTTGCTCAAATATCATTACAAATTTTAAGGTGGCATTAGCGAGCGGATCGCTAACCAAGTGTGGGGCCTTCCAGCACGGGGTCCCAGAAGAAGCCTGTTATTCTTCGGGGAAACAGATTCCATTGCAGGCAAAGGGGGGGGTGGGGTGGAAATTGTCCTGTGGCGAACTGTCAGATATCAATGGCTCGCTGTAAACACTGCCCAGGATTATCTTGCCGGGAAATGAAATGGCGCCCCCGCCACTCAAAATGGCAGCCTTCTCCACTAGATGGTTGGCACGGTTGGGAACATTCGAGTCTGTGGTTCTGGGCAGTTTGCTTCCAAACTTTATTTGTCATGCACAGTTTCAGATTATATAAAATATAGGAAATAGACTACTTTAAAGACACATTAAGTAGAAAGGATCTAACTACCTTAAAGTCCCATTTTGTCCCCAAGCCAAGATTCAAATTCAGCCCCCAAGCCTTTCCGTAACACTGCCCCCCAAAACCACTGTTCCTCAATACACAGAACTGTCTAAGCTACTGTATAGTAAGTAGCCTTTCAACTATTAGCAAGTCAATCTCTCATCCAGGCAGACTTTAAAGGAAGCCACAACTCCTATCTTCCAGTTACTGGGCTGAGTGCGTCTACCTATAGGCTCGGGGGCAGGTCTTCCTTAGCGGCAAGTACAGAGAATCCTAGGGTTTGAGCTCTGTTGAAGAACGAATGCACCCAGGCACACAACTACAGCAGAGAGTATGTGGGGGGGCGGCGTCGGGGGGGGGGGGAAGGCCCCCAACTTTCCTGCGTTCATCGACGAACACATACATCCACTCCGACCAACAAATCAATCCTCCAAACTCATCTGAACAGAGACCCAAAGGAATTTTAATGCAAATAACAAAACAAGTTAATCTGTCTCCATCCATAGCCCCTCCACGAAAGAATTACAGTACTTTATAAAAACGTCCTAAAATGCGCAAACTACACTCCCTTCAAATGCAGTTGTTACGAGTCATGTGTTTGGTCCTGGTCGTTGCTTCCTGGATGTCTCAGCTAAGTTTCTTCATTGGGGTTGTCCTTGAATAACTGACCCTAAGCGCCGAGTGAGGGCTGGTTCTGTCTAGGGCGAAGAAGGTTGGGCATTTTCTTTCTCCTGCTACCACCTTACTTTCCCGATGCACGTCACACATCCCACCACGCGGGGGAGGAAGCACCTCTCATGTTTCACAAAACCGGAGCATCACAGATGGATGTGGACACCAAACATGCTCCACAGGAGGGGTGACCAGCCAGGAAAATCCACGGGGCCGTTTCAGACACTCATGTACCCCTCAAATTTGGGGAGGGAAATTCGCACCCTGCCTGGGGAGCCGGCTTTCCAGATTTGGGGCTCTAAGACTTTTGTTTGTTTCCACTGTGGCAGCTAGAAAATTCTAGAAAAGCCCCCTGGGTAGAAAGCCCCGGGGCACGCAGACCCACCTTCCTCCTTGAGGCTCATGTAGCATCTTGCAAACCCCGGGAGGTATGGCCCACACTCTTACAATGGGTTTTCCATGGAAGCAAGAGGTGACGGTTTTTCCCCGTGTCTGTCCCTTTGTCGCTGTGCTGGTGGCCTCTCCACGAGGAGGGAGTTCCTACCTCAAATGAATTTGCTCACCCTGTGTTTTGAGAGCCCCACACAGTGCCCGGCACATAGTAAGCACTTAATGCGCTGTTGAAAATGAACGAAGAAATGAGCGAGTGGGTGGAGAGAAAAGCCCATCCTGCACTGGCATCCGTGGTGGCCCTAAGACCACGTCGGGGCATCTTCCCAGCTCCACGGGAACCAGGCTATGACAAGTCATCGCTCCACTTAGCAGAAGGTCAAAGTGCCAGCACGGAGACACGGCAGATGGGTCCCACGCGGGGCCCCAGGCACATGTCCCCGGCGGCATGCCCAAAATCCAAGAGGGTACAGACCGTGAGGGGCGAAGAACTTCTTACGGGAGGCACTTCCCGGGGTCACCTGCCACTCACCGTGCTTTCACCCCAAAGACAAACTCCCCACGGCCCTATTCTGCAGGAGAGCCTCGGAAGCACCTGGCGGGCTCGTTCTCCGGACCCTACCAAAGCACGTTCCCCAGGCGGCACCGTGCACACCGATGTTCGGGAGCCACGGCAATCCGGAAGCCTGTCACGGCTGCCTTTGCAGGCGGGACCCTGGGACCCTCCACAAAAGTGTCCTTGGGGTGTAATGAGACACCACCGCCCGACAAAGGCACTCTGTGTGGCAGACCAGAGTGACATTTCTGCCGATTTAAGTGCCTCCAGGAGCATTTGAAAATAGGCAGGCAAACAGCAGGCTCCCCCCTACCCAAGGGCCTCTCTCTCTTGAACCTGGGTTGTGTTCTCTGCGGCCTTCGTCATAGTTCGTGATTAGTTTTCCTAAGTAGTTTTTAATCTGCCTTTTCCAGTGGACGCTGAGCCCCTGAGAAGACTGTCCCCACTCGGTGGGCCCTGGGCCTGACATGTACCAAGCATTCCATGATTTATGCTGCTGAATGAACGGCGGTGGACCCGCTGAGGCTCTAGAAATGGGGGTTAGCGGAGGCCGGCCGGCCTCGGAAGGCAGGACAGGCTTTCCTACTTACAGGAGGAAGAAGGCAGCACCTTTAGGCCATCGGGCTGTCTGGACACTGGCTTGGGCACAGTTGGGACGATGACTCACATGTGAGCTGCTGTGGAAGAGACAAGAGCTAACAGAGGCCGGTGGCGGCCAGCACCTCACCACAAGATCTTTACGTCTTGTGACGAGGCAGCTGTGCTCACCCGGCCCTGGGGCTGTGGTCCTCGGCTTCAACACGAGGAGCCTGTTAGGAATGCAGGTTGCCAGGCCCCGTCCCTGAAGACACTGATTCTGTAGGTCCGGGGAGGGGCCCCGGCAGTCTGCACCTTACTAGGTTGCTGGGGGTCACATGCTGAGATTCTCCGCCTTAGGGTGAGCCTCAGCCCGACCCCCCTTAAAGTTCACCTTCCCTAAGGCAAGCACCTGACATCGTCAGCAAACGTGGGTGGAACTTTCTGGACCCAGCCCCTCACAAGACCATTGGGCTCTGGTCTGGATACAGACAGAACAGCAGGGGATACACATCTGTTTCTCGCATAGAACTTGGCTAAACATCTGAGGAGACTCGATCCCTCACCCAGACCCCCCCTCACCCCACCTCCAACACCAGCACAGACAGAATGGGAAGGGGAGGCCGAGGGGAGGGGGGTGCTCGGCGAGGCTCCAGCCTGTGGGGGGAGGACGTCCCCCGAGACCTGGCGTTCTTGGTCTCTCGTCACATCACATCACAGCACATCGCCACGGTCTAGAAACATCCCACTGAACATGTTTGGATTTGAGCATGGCTGGATTTTTGGCTTTGTCGTCTCGCGACTTTTGGACGGGCAGGAGTTCTGGGTTCCAGCCTTCATCGTCTATTCTCTCTCTGATCTCAAGAATGCAAAAACTCTTCTCTCTCTCTCTCCTTTTTTTTTTTTTTTTGGCTTTTAAAGGAAACGATATGTTTGCTAGAAAAACCACACGCACACACACAATTGATTATATACAAAACGGTTATCTGAATGTGGATTCTGTACTGCGGTAAACGCCACGTAGCTCTGGGTGTCCTATTTGCGCTTCCTCAATATCAGGTACATGAGGCCGCTGATGAAGGTGAAGGCAAAGGCCACCCACGCCAGGATGAAGGAGTAGCCATATCTGCCGTCCGCGGTCAGCGAATACAGTTGCGCGTTGTTCTTGTGGATGTCTTCACGCCGGTCGGTATAAATGGAAGCTGCTATCATAACGCACAGGCCTGTCCAAAGAAAGCAAATAAACAGATCACGGACCACTGACACGGCGTGTACCAGCCCCCCGCGGGGACCGTGGCTGGAGAAGAAGACGCACGTAAGCTTCGATGACTGGGGAGTAGTTACTTTTGATCTTTTGGAAAGATCACAGCTAATGTTTTGCGACAGAATATTGCCGCCTACCCCGTGAACGCTTGACTTCGCTCTTGTTGCTAGCCGGACCCGATTTTGTTCGGGTGGCTGTCGGCACGGCCCGGAGGGTGAGTCAGAACCGGTGTAAGCCAGGTGTCAGCCAGACAGCGAAGAGTTTAGGGTTCGTATGCCACTTACGATCTCTGTCGCAACTACTCAGCTTGGCCGCCGGAGTGTGGACGCAGCCACACTGTGCAAGTGAGTGGCCGGGGCTATGTTCCAGTAGAATGTTATTTAAAAAAAATTTTTTTTAACGTTTATTTATTTTTGAGACAGGGAGAGACAGAGCATGAACGGGGGAGGGTCAGAGAGAGGGAGACACAGAATCCGAAACAGGCTCCAGGCTGTCAGCACAGAGCCCCACGCGGGGCTCGAACTCACGGACCGCGAGATCGTGACCCGAGCCAAAGTCGGCCGCTCAACCGACTGAGCCACCCAGGCGCCCCTAGAATGTTATTTATAAAAACAGGCAGCGAGGGGCGCCTGGGTGGCTCAGTCGGTTGGGTGGCCGACTTCGGCTCAGATCACAATCTCGCGGTCCGTGAGTTCGAGCCCCGCGTGGGGCTCTGTGCTGACAGCTCGGAGCCTGGGGTCTGTTTCAGATTCTGGGTCTCCCTCTCTCTCTGCCTCTCCCCCCGCTCACACACTCTCTCTTTCTCTCTCAAAAATGAATGAGCATTTAAAAAAAGATTAAAAAAGAAAAAAACAGGCAGTGAGCCAGATTTGGCTCGTGGACCACTGTTTGCCAACCATCTCCCCCTTCCCTCCCCCACCCAGCAGTCCTATTCCTGTTTACTTGCTATACTTTATGGATCCATATGTGCCCCAGTTCTGGCCGCAGAAAAAGCCTTCAGTGAAAAATAGTACTCCCTGCAAAAAGACAGATAGGGAGGAGAATGCGTCTTCTGTTGCTGTACTTTCCCCTGTTACTGCTTTAGATACTGTGACATTAGGATGAATGTCTGGAGCTGCAGCAGCCTTTTGGGGGCCATGAGGAAGTCATCACTGACACTCTGAAGATGAAAAGCATCAAAGAACCGAGTGGAAACTCTTGATGCTGCTGAGCTGCCAGGCCAACAATGGGTCCTTCCACCTTCAAGCTCTTTGTTATATAAAAAAAGTAAAGGTCTTTGTGGCTGAAGCCCTTGTTTATTGCCTTTCTCTCTTACTTGAAGCCAAAAGCCATCCTGACCGAATCACCAGCACACACAGACATTAGTGGCATCTTCCCTGGGGGAACCTTTGCCTCTCCCCTCAGTATCAAGACAGCACGTTCTAGATGCCAACTCCTACTTATCCTACAGATGCCAGCTCAAGACTTCATGTCCTGGGGACGCCTGCCCTGACCCTCCAACTAAATCCCAGACTCTGACGTATAGAAGGTTCCGCCGCAGCGTGGTGGCCGGCTTCTCCTTTCTAAGACCTCACCTGCCGCCGCTCCTGGCTCGTAGTCGTGGTGCAGTAGGGAGGGGAGCTCCCGGGAGGGGAGCTTATTCCAGGAAGCCCGTCGCTCTACTTACATGACATGAGCTGGATGATGGAGGTTAACACGAACCTCTCTCCCTGCTTGAGGCGAAAGAGCTGGAGCACGAAGATCAGGAAGGCGATGCAGCAGAGAATGGTGGACAGGATCATGGTGGCCTGGACCGCCTGCACCGTGGAATAATCTGCGGGGAGGGGGCGAGAGAGCGTGACCGAGGACCGCAGACCCCCGGGGCCACGGTGACAGTGACAGCTCCCGAGAGAGGATGACAGGAGGTAAACGGACATTTGCACACTACGAGCACAAGAGCGGCCAGGTGTCCTCCCGGCATCCCCTCCCCCTCAGTGTCCATCTGTGCACTGGACCACATGATCCCCGACGTCCTTATCTGGAAAACGGAGCAAGAACCACCTGTTGTGTTTTTCCTCTTGGTCTGGGTATTGCTCCGAAATGCACGCCTCGTGGTTGGGGAATTTGTTTTTAAGTACAAACCCTCAGGTTCCAACCTGGCAGGTTCTGGTTCGAGCAGGATTACAGGCCTCCAGAGGGATTCTTGGGGACGTGGGGCTCACGGGCCCAAGGGACCTTCAGAAAGTGCTCTGAGAACTGACTACTGAATACCCCCTAACTATAAGGGAATCAGCCTTATGACCGCTACTTAGGAGAAGAGAAAGGGAGGGTTCTCGGATCAGCCTTGGAGAGCCAGGCTCGGCAGAAGGAAGTCCCAGCAGAGAGAAGAGCTGGGCTTGGATGGAGGGCATCGCACGGAAGGACACAGCGGAAGCTGCACACTGCCAGTGTAGACAAGGGGTCAAGGGCACAGGCTGGAGCCACCTGCGTGGTTCCCAGCTTCCCCCCCCCCGCCCCCCGCCTTCAGGCAGGGCAAGCAGAAGGAATCCATCCATGTAAGGATTTTAGGGGGCGCTGCAAGCAGGGAGTCCCGCATAAGGGCTGAACGTCATCACCAGGATGCAGCTAACACGGGTGAGGGGATGGTGGCCAAAGTTGCACGGGAAAACCTAACGACAAACCTTCTTCTTTTTCCCCAATTTGGCCTGAAACTGACTGGAGGAAAGCATAATCTGTAAGTACTTTTTTTTTTTTTTTTTAAGTTTATTTCCTTTGAGAGAAAGAACAAGTCAGGGAAGGGCAGAGAGAGAAGGAGACAGAGGAACCCAAGCAGGCTCCATGCCGACGGCAAAGAGCCCGTGGCCGGGCTTGAACCCATAAACTGTGAGATCAGGGCCTGAGCTGAAGTCGGATGCTTAACTGACAGAGCCACCCGGGTGCCCCAACTTGGAAGTATCTAATGAAATGCTTAGAGCAGTGGCTCATGGTCCCTCCTGGCTGTACATCAGGAGTGCCATCCAAAGAGCACCCAGGCTCTCACCCCATTCCTTGCAGTGAGGAAAGAAGCCCGCCCCCCGCCCCCCGCCCACGAATACACACTGTACAACTCCATTTGTATCAAGTCCCAACAGGCAGAGGGAACTCTAGTGACACAAGTCAGAAGTGGTTGCCCTCGGGACGGGGCTGGCGGGAAACGAGTGGAAAGGGGCCCAAGGGAACTTTCTAGGGTGATGGGAAAGTTCTCTCTCTTGCACGGGCGTATATAGCATTGGGAAAACTCTTTGAACTGAGCCCTTAAGAAGTATGCAGTTTCTGATTCGTAAATTACAGTTCCATGAAGCATAAAAATCCAGGGAGCACCTGGGTGGCTCAGTTGGTTGAGTGTCTGACTTCAGCTCAGGTCACGATCTCATGGTTCGGGGTGAACCAGGGACGGTGCAATTTGGGGCTGCCGTGGGCTGACTATGCCTCCTCCAAACTCCTCTATTGAAATCCTAACCCCCGATGGGATGGCGTTCGGATGTGGGACCTCTAGGAGGGAATCGGGCCGTGAGGGCGGAGCCCTCGTGAGCAGGATGCCCTCCTGAAGACACCCGGCAGCTTGCTGGGCTCTGGGCTCTCTGCTCTCCGCCTTGTGAGGACAGGGGAGAAGGTGGCTGTGCCCAAACCGGGAAAAGTGGCCTGACACCTCGCGAGAAACAGAAGCTCTGATGGGCCAAGAACCGGGGCGGCGGAGGGGAGGCGGCTTAGCTGGTTTCTGCACACCCCTCCTGTTTCCGGCCTGCACGGAGCACTGGGCCAGCCCCTTCCAAGTACCCCGAGAGCGCAGGAGGGGGTATGAAAGCAGCGAACAGGGGAGCCCTCCGCCTGAGCGTTCCTTTCTCGCTCGGTGTTTCTGTATCGGCTTCGCACTCACCCTTATAGCTGGCATCGATTTCTGTACAATTTGTGTTGTTGACGCACACTCTCCAGACGTCTGCAAAAAACTCTTCTCCTACCCACCAGGCCTGGAACACAAAGCAGAAACACAGGGGAGGGCGGTCGGTTAATCACGAAAGCATTGACTTCTACCCAGGTGCGAGGCACAGCGGGAAATAAATATTCGGGACGGGACCAGCGCTTCTCAGTCTGCAGGGTGCACGTGGGGCCCCTGGGAATCGGGTTAAAATGCAGATTCTGGGGGCGCCTGAGTGGCTCAGTGGGTTGAGTGTCCGACTTCGGCTCAGGTCATGATCTCACGGTTCGTGGGCTCCAGCCCCACGTCGGGCTCCGTGCTGACAGCTCAGAGCCTGGCACCTGCTTCAGATTCTGGGTCTCCCTCTCTCTGTGTCCCTCCTGTGCTCACACTCTGTCTCTCTCTCCCGAAAAAATAAGTAAACATTTTTAAAAAATTAGAAAATTGCAGATTCTGATTTGAGAGGTCTGGGGTGGGGCTGGGATTCTGCACGTCCGTCCAACAGGCTCCCAAGCGAGGTCCGTGCTGTTGGGCTGCTTTTCAGCAGGGAATGAGGCTCATCTGGCAATAACAAGAGCTCATAGTGGCAGATCCATACGAACTATAGGGGCGACGTCAGGGGGCAGCCAGAAAGGCTGAAATCCAGGAGCAAAGGCTGTTGTGGAGGAGACGAGCAGGCCAAATTCTGCTTTCGGCCCAAATGCTTTCTTCCTCTCTGTGCCTTCTACAGCTCCCCGCCCCCAGTGGGCCCTTCTTCTGTCTTCTATCCATCCAAAGACTGGAATACCCCCCTCTCCTATCTGTCCAGTCATCAAACATTCACCGAGCTCCCATGTGCCAGTACATGCCAACAGTAATTCCTAACTCATAATGACCACCGTGACTTACCAACTGGCAAAAAAAAAGCCTGTCCGTGTCTTCTTGGTAAGTGCCACAGCACTACAAATACCCACGGTGCCCCCAAAGGACTAGCTGGTGCTGTGGCTGAGGGCTCTTCTGCCCCTCAGGTCTGTCCATCCCTCTCATGACGTCTGCGACCCTTTCGGGATCTCAAAGGGGAAGTTGCAAAGCACAGAGAAAGGGGATTCTAAAAGAACACTCACTACCATTTATGTCACAGAGGCCCGAACCCTTTAAGCCACAGCATCACTGTGATCTCTGCCCTGGCCCCGCAGAGCAACTCCTCGAGACCCTTCTGGAACCCAGACTGATCACTGCAATCACCTCCCTGCCAGGATCCAGGGTCAGGAAGGGCTCCAATCCCGGTCCCGCCACTGAGTGCAGGTGAGCTGAGCACAGGTGTCCAACTGCCCGGAGGCCCAGCTCCCTCATCATAAAACCGTGTCAGAAGAGGACCCGTCTCGTAGGCTTGAGGTGAGGACCAAATGGGTGGGTGCATGTATAAGGGCCTAGCGCAGGACCCGGCCAGGGTGAGCGCTAAGGGGCAGGTGGTGTGAAAATCTAGGTTCCTATATGATGATCAATCAACAGGAGTCCTCGATGTCGGCAGCATCGGTGGCCACGCGGAAGGCGCACCCGTGGCTTGCTGAGCTGTGTTTCTGACTCTAAATGCTTCTGAGTTTGAAATGATCAGGATTGAAGCCAGGCCCGTGGGGCTAAGTGCGGGCCAGGAGGACCTCTGGTACCAAGCTTCATTTCCTGCTAGGAGACCTATTAGTCTTTACTGATGGGTGGTTTCTCAAATGCATCCCTGCTATACGGCCACAGGCTGGATATGAAAGTAAGAGTTCAATGTTTCCGGGAGCATGGGCAGCAGGAAAGTTCCAAGCGTGAGCTCTGCCAGGGAAGGCATGACTGGGGGGGGTCTAGCAACAGGGTTCCTGACTTGTAAGGTGTTAAAGACAGGAGGGGCAGAAATCACCTGGGATGGGTCACCTGGGGGATCTAGGGCAGTGGGCCTCCACTGAGGGTGGTTTTGCCCGCCTGGGGACATTTGGCAATGTCCGAGGATGTTTTTGGTTGTCACAAAATAGCATCTAGTGGTTGGAGACCAAAGATACTGCTAAGTACCCTACATGACACAGGACGGCCCCACAGCAAAGAATGGTCCGGCCCTGGAATGGCACAGTGTGGGGGTTAAGAAATTTACCCAGAGGAGGGATGAATTCAAGTGAATTCAAGGAAAGAGCTTCCTACACCCAAGGCATCACACCAGGCATGTGGGGGATCAGAGACAAGAAGATCCAGGTGCCTGTGCATCCAGACCTAACCATGAGATGCTCTGAACCTCCACACTTGGCCGAGTCCCGAGGCCTGAGCTGAGAGGGGCATGTCTCACGGGGGAGGACAAGCCCGTATCCTAATCGCCTTGGGCAAGTTCTCAATCCTGCTTCTACAGACTGTAGGATCCGGGGGCTCTGGGACGGTCGGAAAGAAAGGGAACTTACATTGTCAATGGTGGCGATGAACAGCAACGCTGCAGAGGTGATGTGGAAGACGATGATGAAAGCCAGGAGCACCAACATTTTCACAGGGCACGGTGGGGCGAGGGGGTGCGTTTAAAGTCCAGAGAGAGACAGAGAGATGCTAAAGGGGGCGAGAGAGAGAGAGAGAAATACACGTGTCAATGGCAGAGCAAAATTAAGCAAAAAATAGGCAGTTTTTAGTGGGGGTTTTAGCAAATCAAAAACAGCTCTTCTCAGGGTGCCTGGCTGGCTCACTAGGTTAAGTGTCTGCCTTCGGCTCAGGTCGTGATCTCGCGTTTTGTGAGTTTGAGCCCTGCGTCGGGCTCTGTGCTGACACCTCAGAGCCCAGAGCCTGCTTCGGATTCTGTGTCCCCCTCTCTCTCCGCCCCTCCCCTGCCTGTGCTCTCTCTCTCTCTCAAAAATAAATAAACATTAAAAAGTTAAAAAAACAAAAACCCAGCTCTTCTCTCATCTTTCCTTCCCTGTATAGACCTAAGTCTGGCATGAGGAGCTGCTCCGTGTTGCATCCAAATGCCAAATATCCCTTGTGGAAGTCGGGTGAGGACCGATTAAAATCGCTAACTCAGAAAAGCGCGCACCTCTTCAAAGCAGCACACTATGGGCGCCGGGGCAGGAATGAGCGGCTCTATGTGTGCCAAAATGCTGTTCCCTGAGCCCCCACCCACCAGGCAATGGTGGCAATGCCCTGGGAGGCTCACAGCTCCCAGGAAGCTGGAGGTCTGAGTATTCATGATCACAGCAATGGTGCTTAGCAGAGCCAAAGTGATCCCAACGCGAACGTATTTCCTAACGATCTGACCATTTATAAAATTAATCCCCACTCAAACACCCCTCCTCTTAACATCCATCCCTATGTGAACATCTAACCACAAAATGGAAACATGGTGGATGGTAGACAGCTGCGACGGATTCATTTTCCTCTGGGCCTGACAGGACTACATTTCCCAGCATCCTTTGCAGTTAGGTTGGAGCCTTGTGACTAACTCTGGCCAATGGGCTGTAAGCAACCCTGGCGCGCATTTCCGGGCTGAAGAGGAGGTGTGCGTCCTCCCACATCCCTCCCCCATGAAGTGGCCGGGATGGTGCAGCCACCACTCGTTGAAGCCTCACGCTCTGGACAGATACTGTGATTGACGAAGAAGCCTTTGGATGTTAAACCACTGAGATCTCAGTCTAAACTTTTTACTCTGGCTGGACAGTCTGCATACTCCGCCATAGGAAGCGACAGCAAAGTGAAATTGGAACTCTTGCCGAAGAGCTAGGGTTGTAGCAAGTGGATGAAAGTGATACTGGAGAGCTGCTCAAAAGCACCAAAGGCATTCGTCCCCGGGGGCTTGTCTTTTCTGACCATGCTCTCTCACTCACGGGACTCATCATTCCCTCATGGGGGACAGAGGCTCGTGGGCTCACACGGGGGGACTCCCCAAGACCTAGGACTCCCAACAATGAGCCAGGAGCCGCGGCTCCAGAGTTCGGCCTGCGCGGTCCCAGCGGCGATTCTGCACATCATCGCTCGGGAAGAATCCGTGAACCAGCTCAGAAATTCTTCCAATTCTTGTTAAAAGGACAAATACTCCTTTGTTTACGCCTGCATCATTTTTAGCCGCCATCGTAGGCTGCCTCCAAACAGATGTGTTTCTGACCCTTACCAGAAAGCCAACCTAATCAGGCAGGGCCATAAATGCCAGGGGATAATGGACTTAATATATTATCCAGTTCAGATGACACAAAAGCATATGGAAACATAACTAAAACTTTCCAGAAGAGGGGAGAAAGGCTCTAACTCTGGTTTCTCCGAAGTGTGGAATTCAAATGCTATAGGGCATGGTTTGGGTTGATACGTTGATTGATAGGTCATTAAATAACACTGAACCACGAAGTAAGAAGGTCCCCACTCCAATCCTTCTGAGTCCACCAAGGAAAAAGACCCAGTTCGGTGTTAGCCTGTCTCAAACACTTGCCTTTTTTTTTTTTTTTTTTTTTTTTTTTACAAAAATAATAAGCAGAACTTTGGGTAGGTCATAGAGTGTAGCCAGAATTTAAGAATTTAAAAGGTTCTTTTCATAAGTAACACTATTTACAGTAGTAATATGAAATATCCTTTTAAAACAAATTTGAAGTTTTTTTAAAAAAGTTTATTTTGAGAGACAGGGAGAGAGAGAGAGAGAGAAGCAGAGAGGGAGAGAGAGAGAATCTCAAGCAGGCTCCGCACCATCAGCATGGAGCCTGAGGCAGGGTTTTATCCCATGGGCTGTGAGATGGTGACCTGAGCCCATCCCCAGAGTCAGAAGCTTAACTGACTGAGCCACCCAGGCGCTCCAAAACAAATCTGAAGTTTCAAAAGTGAATCATTTAAGAAAAATATTATGTAAATAAAAGGACGGGAGGTCTTCAGTGTTAGCAAAAAGCCTGAGGGTGGTTCTAGAACGCCTAATGTCTGGAAGGCACTGCTTTAACACTTGGGAGTGAGTTCGGTTGGAATTCCAGACATTATGAAGGAGCTCCCGCAGAGAAGACGCTAAGTTTTTACAAAATGTCTTGAGTCCAGTGTAAGACAAAGATCTAGGGGCAAACAAGGGTGGCTACAGATTGGTTTGAACTGTTAGGTGTCCAGGAAAATTTGGGAATAGAGAAGTAAATGCAACCTACTTAGGGCTCCCCCACGATGACGCCTGGATCTCCCATAAAAGCAAAATGGGACAAAAAGAACTTGTGGACCTGACACACGGCAAGTGACCTCACCACAGGCTTTGGAAGAAACCATTCATAAGTAGGAGAGATCCCAGGAACCTTTAAAGAAGGGCCCTTCACTCCTGCACCTTTACGTCAAGGGTCCCTTTACCACCATCTCTGAGGCCAGGCTCCTACTTCCTCTCCTTCAGGGAACCCCTCTTCCCATTTTCCTCTGTGTCCTTCCAGAAATAGTTATGTGGGAACACTTATTCCACACTCTTCCGGTTTCCGTGTGGAGGGAGTTGCACCTGGGTGACACTTCCGGCCTCCTGCTCCGCCCCTCACCCGCTCCTCTGCTCCTGATTGGAGGGGGCATCCAGCGCCCACCTTCCGGATTGGTGGAGCTCAGGGCGCGCTTTGCGGTGCTTTGCTCTTCCCCACACCTCCCCCCTACCCAGGGGAGCGGGAGTGTCTGCTCCCCTCAAGCCCCACTTTCCCTTCACCGAGAGGGGAGCTGGGTGTGGAGTCGGGAGTCCATTCTCCAGCCTAGTTTCCCCACCACTAATCATTCTCTTCGGGCGCGCAGGATTCCACCTCGTCGTTGGCATGGCCGCCTGGTGTTGGGCTGTGTGGCTGAAGCCAGTCTGCTCAACTGGTTCCCTGCTGATGGCCATTCAGGTCCTTTCCGGACGTCCTGCTATTTCACGCCAGACTGCCCAGGGATATCCTTACACTTATTTCCTTTTCTTTTTAATATTTTATTTTTAAGCGATCTCTATACCCGGTGTGGGGCTCACACAACCCTGAGATGCAGGGGTGCAGTCTCCACCAACTGAGCCAGCCGGGCGCCCCCTTACGCTGCTCTCCGCGGAGTCCTAGAAGTGGGGGTGCTGCGTCAAAGGGTACGTGCAGGCAGTGGATTTCACTGTTAATTTTTTTTGCTCAGTTGACCATACTGGACACTTAGTGCTGTGCCATACTCCATCTTCAAAGTTGACCTACTGGACCCACAGCTGTGCAGAGTCCCGTGTGGGCGCAGAAGCCTCGATGCCACGTCTTTGACTTATTACCACCCTTAGTTCCCCGGGGAGTGTAATTCTGGCCAGCACAGACCAGCCTCTGGCATCCCCTGGGCCCTCCCTTCCCAGCGGTGCTCTCCTCGTGACACGCACCCATCTTTCACCCCAGCACGGGGTCTCCGTGCACCCTCTCTGGAGATACCGAAGGACAGACAAACCCCCCGGGGCTGGGGGCTGCATGAAGGCCAGCCCACCAAACCCAAGGTGGCACCGAATTTATCCTTGCCATTCACAGAGATTTATTTTCCCTCCAAAAAATGCCCTACTGAATGCCGATGCCTCTTGCTTTCCCTATTCTTGCAGCCTTCAGTGCTCTAGCGGGCTGGCCTGGTCTCATTTTTCTGGAGGAGAGTTCCCTGGAGGACACCCTCCTTTCCGCCCTCAGCTGGCTCTCCCTCGCATTGTCTAGGTCTCAATTCCCACAGCCCATCCTCAGAGAAGCTCCCAGATTACCCGATGAGCACCTATGCCCCCTCTGGTACTGTCTATCCTGTCCCCCCATTCATTTTCTTCCGAGGACTTTCACGGCCTCAGGGTACCTCATTTTGTTCGCTTGTTTATTATCTATCTGTCTATCTATTATCTATGTGTTTATGGCTGTGCCCGGTGCACGGAAAGCTATCTGCTATCATTTGTAGCTCTAAAAATGCGTAACTATGAATGTTCTCAGAAAACTCAAAGCCCTGATCGCCCAGAGGCAGGAACCGAGACCAGGAACGGAGGCCACGGCTTGTTCCGATCCCACAGGGAAGCAGGAGCAAGGTCAGGTCTGGAGGGTGTCCTGGCCCCCACTCCAGGTGCCCTTGTGAGCTCAGTGGGAGACCCCTTGGAGGACGGGAGACAGGTTTCCAATGTCCACAAAGCATTTTCCAGTAGCCTCTGCCACGTGCCAGCATGGCTTTCACCAGGCAGGAGGGCAGGCCACGGCGTACTTCCCTTTGGCGGATTCTCCAGCCACTGATCGGGACGCTCCGGAAGGTGGGAGGCTGTACGGGTGAGCTTTTCAAGTCCCAGTCTAGAAATCAAAGTCTTAGCACTTGCAGAACTTCTCAAAAAATATGTTTTGATCTGTATAATACAGGTGATGACAAGGAAAAAAAAAAAAACCACAAAAGATAATAGGATCAAAGGCGTGTGATGAAAAACCACAGCCTCTGCCCTGCCCTGCTCCCGGTCTCCGGAAGCAATCACTTTTAACCCCTTCAGCTGTGTTTTTCCCCAGGGTTCCATGTTTCCATCTGCACTTCTATTTCCTGATTCACCTACTGTATTTGTTTTTTGGGAATTTTTAAAGATTTTAGTTTTTAAGTAATCTCTGCACCCAACCTGGGGGCTTGAACTCACCGGCCCCGAGATAAGAGTCTTGGGATCCACGGACCGAGTCAAGCCAGGAGCCTCCCCGCCTGATTCATCTACTGCAAACATCGGCTTCCTGCCCAGGGGAGAGTCTCTTTACCACCGTCGCCCCCCACCTGCCCACTCTCTCCGTCTCCATACAGTCTTGCCATACGCCAATCATCGACCTTGACCTTTTGACCACGTAGCTGTTGTCAACTACAGAGACAAACAGTGTGCTTTGATTGCATTTTTTTCCCCTTGAAGAACCCTTCTTTTCCTTGGCGTTACTAGTTGCCTCTTCAATCCCTCGGGGGGCTCTGTCTGTTGTCTTTAGTTCTCGCCAAATGTTTACCATTCCGAGTCTTCTATTGCAGAACACTGTTACAGTTACGAGCCCGTGGTGAGACGTCCCTCATGGGGTATTCGACCCAGCCAGGCCCCCTCTCCCAGTCCCGGCCTCCTCTGCCCTCTGCCAGCTGCTGTTGCCACATGACAAGAAAGACGGGCATTCTTCAGGGAGGACTAGCGAACTTGCCCCTGACCGCGACAGCGCACAGGAATGCACGCGTGCCCCCAAGACAGGGAGGAGGTCCAGCAGGTCCCTGGGGAGAGGGTGCGCCGAGGGGTCACCCACGTGATTCTTCATGATTAAAGGTCGAGTTGCAGTTTACACGGCGTGTCTTGTGTCGGACCTTCATGTCAGCCCTGTGAAGCCGGCAGGGCAAGGTATCATTATCCCCACTTTACAGATGAAAGACTGAGGCTCACAAAGGCTGCAGGTGATTTGCCAAAGTTGGGCAGAGCTGGGACTCCAACCCCCTATTTTCCACCTTGGGCTCCAGGACATTTTCTGCTGCCCTCCTCCCCGCTCACGTGGTTAGGGCCTAATGGAAATCACACGGCAGCCTAGTTAACATCAGGTGACAGGGCTCAGGAAGCGTCAAGCCATCCCTGCATCCTTGACCTTTGGTGGGACTTCCTTCAATCTTTGCAGCAGGCGGGAGGGATCTGGGGAGGCAGCATGTCTCTGCACAGGCCCATTAGCTACGGCTGGGATAGGACGGGGCTTATGAGAGAGGGTCTGATTAAGAAATACGTTCTAGGGGCACCTGGGTGGCTCAGTCAGTTCAGCGTCTGACTCTTGATTTCAGCTCAGGTCACAAACCCAAGGTCATGGGATTGAGCCCCACCTTGGGCTCAGCACTGACAGTGTGGAGCCTGCTTGGGATTCTCTCTCCCTGTCTCTCTGCTCCTCTCCTGTGTGCTTGCTCTCTCTCTCTCTCTCAAAATAAATAAATAAAACTTAAAAAAAAACAGAGGGGCACCTGGGTGGCTCAGTCAGTTAAGCGTCCGACTTCAGCCAGGTCACGATCTCGCGGTCCGTGAGTTCGAGCCCCGCGTCAGGCTCTGGGCTGATGGCTCGGAGCCTGGAGCCTGTTTCCGATTCTGTGTCTCCCTCTCTCTCTGCCCCTCCCCCGTTCATGCTCTGTCTCTCTCTGTCCCAAAAATAAATAAATGTTGAAAAAAAAAAAAAAACAGAAATACACTTTAGGGGCGCCTGGATGGCTCAGTTGGTTAAGCGTCCGACTTCGGCTCAGGTCATGATCTCGCCATTCCTCAGTTCCAGCCCTGTGTGGGGCTCTGTGGCGACAGCTTGGAGCCTGGAGCCTGCTTTGGATTCTAGGTCTCCGGCTCTCTCTGCCCCTCCCCCACTCATGCTCTGTCCCTCTCTCTCCCAAAAATAAACATTAAAAAAAAAAAAAAAAAAAAGTGTTTCTGGCATTTTTGATCCTATTGGCTCACTCACTGGCCCCACTGAATCGAACGCTGTCTTTACTGATCTACTTGGAGACTGGTCTGGATTTTGGATAAGGCTTCTCGTTGATCACTAAAAACACTCACCCAGACACTACATGGACTCAGTCCTGTTTTCAAAATGTATCCCAATGCACCCCCTTTCCACCCAGAAACTCAGGTGGGTCCCACAGACACTCTACAAGTCTTGATTTTGGTGCACAGTAGGAACCACGCGAAAGTATCTCCAGATTGACGGCCTAAATGCTCTCCATGCTATAAAATACCCACCAACATAATCACATAAAATAACAGACAACCCAGGGTATTAGAACTGCAGAGTCAAAAGAATTATTTGCAAGAGAAAGAATCAGTAACCGGGGTCGTCGGAAGAGCAGCAAATGGCTTTCGGGGGCGCCAGCATCCTCGGGGCGTCAGAACCAGAGCCAGTGTGGGGGAGGGGGCGGGCTATGGAGATTCCGGGCACACGAAGGAGGATTGGCGGCTCAGGGAGTTTTAAGTTCTGATGGCCGACGGGATGAGGGACGGCGCTCCCAGAAATGCCCAGCCAGACCTCAGACAACAAACAGGACACACCGAGGACTGGTAGCTCCTCACTGGCTCTTTAGTAGAGATGCTGTCCTGCTTTTGCCTTGGTCGGATGTTTGCTTGAAGTTAAGTGTGTGTGTGTGTGTGTGTGTGTGTGTGTGTGTGTGTGTGTGTGTGTGTTCACGCACTGCACGTCTAGCCCTGGGTGGGGACAAAGTCCTGCTGGTGACTCACCGGCCCTCCCTCTGCCAGAAGCACCATTTGGCTTGCCGCTGATGCTGGGACATCACCACAAGGCCTTACAGGTGAAAAGAAGGTTAACGTCCCTCCTCTCCTCCCCTTCCTAGAGAGACACCCCCACCCCCCACCCCTGCGGCCCCTAAAAGGAAGCGGCTTTGGCATGTGCTCCCTTACGTGCTGAGGAGCAAGAGAGAGAGCCTGCCAGCTTCCCGCGGGGACAGGGCGCGCTGCTGAGACGACCACTCAGCCCACCCCCGGAGTCCTTCCTACAATTTAAACCAAGGCCCGTTCTCAGCCTGAGTTGGCGCCGTTCCAGGAACTGTGGGCAGGAGGTCAGCCCTGAGGTGTGGAGCTTTTCAAAACAGACCTGGGCTGCTTGGCGTCTGGAGGTCCGGGGCGGGGGGTGGGGGTGGGTTCCCTCGGCCCCAAAGCGCTCCACTCACAGCCCGGGCTGGACAGGCCCAGGACGCTCTGGGCACTGAACCCCGGGGGACGCTGTGCCGTCACAGGGGCTCCGAGGCCCGCGCCGGAGCTGGCGGGCCGGCTGGCTGGAGCCCAGGCCCCTCCCAGCACCCTCAGCACTCAGAGGGGACGGTGGCTTTGGCCTCCGTTTGCAGGAAGGCAGAGGTCAGCTCGGCCTCCCGCCCTGGTATCTGGACACCAGCCACACTGGAATATCCAGGCGTCCGAGATGCCCTGACGCTGGCAGAAGCCCCTTTGCCCTGGGCGGCCCGGCTTTGCTCTCACCGCGGCTGGGGCTTCCGGGCACGGAGCCAGCACTGGGCTTGGGGCAGACACGGCCACACACGGGACACGGGGATTCGGCGGTGCTCCAGGGCGGAAGCCGCCGAGGACGATCCTGCCTGCGCAGGCCTGAGTCTCTCAGTCCGACGTCAACAATGGTGGCAGGCGACATTCGGTGCCTACCGTGTGCTAGGCACTGTTCTGGGCTCTCACTCATTCGTCACAAAACACCATGACGTAGGTGCTACAATTAGCCTCCTTTCAGAGGCGAAGGAAAGGCTCAGAGAAGTGAAGCGACGTCCCCAGGGTCACACAGCCAGTAAAGGCTGGGTCTGGGACTTGAACCCAGGCAACCCAGCACTAGAGGAACTACAACGTTGCCCACCCTAAATCTGAATTTCCTTTTCCTTTTGTCAGGGAGGTGACAGCCCCGTCACACGGATGGGCAAGGGCTAGGATCCCCTTTGCTGGCTAGAAGTCAAAATAAGAGGGTTTGTTCATACCATCAAAGTAGCAGGTGGCAGAAGCAGGCTCAGAGTCTAGCCTACTGCTCACTGCTTTTATTTACTTGTTTTTTAAAATAATTGTTTTAATCTTTATTTATTTTCCAGAGAGAGACAGAGCAAAAGAAGGGGAAGGGGCAGAGAGAGAGGGAGACACAGAATCTGAAACAGGCTCCAGGCTCTGAGCTGTCAGCCCAGAGCCCGACACGGGACTCGAACTCCGACACTTAACTGACCGAGCCACCCAGGCGTCCCCTGCTCCTGAGTAAATGAGCATTTACTGAGCGCCCCCCATAAACCAGGCCCTGGTGATACACAAATGAGTAAGGCAGGAAGTGAGGAAGACTGTTTGGTTTTTTTTTTTTTTTACTTTTTTTTAAATGTTTATTGTTTGAAAGAGAGACAGAGACAGAGCATGAGCAGGGGAGGGGCAGAGAGAGAGGGAGACACAGAATCCGAAGCAGGCTCCAGGCTCCGAGCTGTCAGCACAGAGCCCGACGCAGGGCTCGAACTTGCGAACCGCAGGATCATGACCTGAGCCCAAGTCGGACGCTTAAGGGACTGAGCCACCCAGGCGCCCCTCAAGGAGGAAAGTACCAAGATCTAGCTCTGGAAGTCAGAGGGTGGGTTAGAAGCAGGCCAAGGGCTGACACCTTTGGGGTAGATCCCTGGTGGGGAACAAGGGTCTGGACCGAGGCAGCAACAGGCCAGGGAGCACCAGCTGAGGCTGGAGGCACCAGCGAGAACTTCTCAGAAGCAGAGTCAACAGGCCTGGCACCGGCTGAGGGGTTGGGGGCCCCCAGCTTGAGCATGCTGATGCACGCGGGTCAGAGCGGGAGGAGCACGTTTGTAGGGCGAGGGCAACGGCGCAGCATGTTTAGCCAAGTCTGGGAACGATGTGAACACGTGGCCGGGCGGTGGGAATATGGGTGGGACCTTCACTCAGGAGAGAACAGGAGCACCTAGCAGAACCCGCCGGTGTGGTGGGTGGGCAGATGGGACACGGAGCCCACGTGGAGAAAGCACTGGGCCAGGAGAGGGGACGGAGGAGGAGGGGGTGGTGAGCACAGGGTGGGGAGAAAACCAAGAGCGGATGGTGGGACCCAGAAACAGGCTGAGAGAGGAGACCTTAGAAAAGAAGGCGTCCGGGTGCCTGGGTGGCTCAGTCGGTTAAGTGTCCGACTTCAGCTCAGGTCATGACCTCGCGGTTCATGGGTTCGATCCCCGCGTCGGGCTCTGTGCTGATGGCTCAGAGCCTGGAGCCTGCTTCGGATTCTCTGTCTCCCTCTCTCTCTGCCCCTTCCCTGCTCACGCTCTTGCTCTCTCTCAAAAATAAAATAGACGTTAAAAAAAACACAGGCAAACTTGCTGAGGACAATCTTAGTGACGTACATTACAGCCCTTCTTTATCTTTCTCCCACGGCACCTGCCGCGGCCTGATGCCACAATGCACCTGATTACCTGGGCGTTCTCGCTCTCCTCCGTGACGGCGTCAGGGACCCTATGTGTGGTGCAGATGGCCCTCCCAGCACTTAGAACAGTGCCTGCTTTGTCGATGGTGCTCAGTAAATAGGTACGGAGGGAATGACTGAACGAGACAGAGTTCAAGGAGCTGAACAGCTAAGAAAAAGAAACGGACCTAGACTTTTCTTTTCAAGTTTGCTAACAGAAGGAAGAAGAAATATTTATCAAGGGCCTGGAGCCCCTTCCCAAAGATAAAACTCCGGGCCTAGATGGCTTCCTTCGTGAATTCTGCCAAACACTCAAGAAAGGATAACACCGACCGAATGAAACCAAAGAAGAGGGAACCCGCCCCCCCCCAACCTCCGACATCCCCCCCACACACACACACTCATCCTTGGAGGCCTGAATTACCCCGATTCCAAAACCAGGCAAGACATCACAAGAATATAAAAAGGCAGACCAGCATCCCTCATGTTCAGAAGCACACACGATTTTAACAAAATTTTTGCAACTCGTCTCCTCCCTTTAAGAGGTGGAATCTATTTCCCCACCCACTGAACCCTGGCTGCCCCTGTGATTTCTTCTATCAAGAAAAGGCAGTGGAAGGGACGCAGTGCCAGTGCGGAGCGGGGGCCTCCCGAGACCTCACGCACTTCCTCTCTCTCTCTCTGCTCAGCTACCACATGAACAAGCTGGAGGGCAGGAGACTGCACGGGGCAGAGATCAGCCTTTCCGGCAAAGACCACGCTCGACCAGCCAGCCCCCAGCTGACCCACCAGCTGACCACAGACCCAAGAGAGCGCCCAGCCGAGCCCAGCCCACACCACCCACCCGCAGAATCACGAACTAAACCCGGTACAACCTTGGATTGCGAGGCACACGTACGGCGAGTGTTCCGCAAGACAAGCAAACGTTTCTAATAAATTTCAACTTGATAAACGGGCCAACGTTCCCGAAATTCGCCTTGGTATGCGAGCGCTTTGGACGACAAGCACGTTTCGGCAACAATCTGCGCTCGTGAAGCGAGGTTTCCCCGTAAACAGTTTCCGTTTTATGCCACTACGTTTCAGAGTGGTTTGTTCCACAGCAGAAGCTAACTGCTACAGTGGAAACACTGCTTTATCAGATTCGGTCCTCAAGGGGCAGAGACAATGTCTCGCTCATCATATCCCCAGAGCTCAAGGTTGCGCGGCAATTATTTGCTGAACGTCTGCTGGCTCGGGCAGCTTTCGCAGAAGACCTAGTAACTGTCATCCTGCCCATGACTGCTGCCTGAGCCCCTCAATTAAAGATCTCACCGCCGGCTGCTGGCATCCAAGGAGCTCCTTGGCATTATGCCACCCAGCAGACCCACACCCCAGCCCAGAGAGGGCTGCTGGTGCCCCTGCAGGCATGCAGCATGTCAGCGTGGCAGGGAGGTGGAACCGAATTAGGCAGCCGGGGCCGAAGCCGGCGTCAGATTCGGGGCGTCACCCCATCCTCACAGCCATTAGGCTGGGGACGTTTTTGCCTTCACAGAACACTCTGTACTAGTGACTTTCAAGTAATCCCCGGGAGATCGGAGGCATTCACGTTAACAGCCCGTCACCTTTCCTAAGTGACAAGAGCTGGCATTTCTGTATATGCATTGTGCCGCCAAGTCAGGGACCAGGAATCACTTCCTACAACGTAGCCTGGCCGAGGAGCCCCCAGACCAGGAAAGCCGGGCCCGCACCTCCAGGGGAGTTAACACGGGGAGGTGGACGGAGGGGAGAAGATGAACAGGAGGTAACGGGGGCAAAATATGCAAGAAAACAGCGCCAGACTGACTGGACTGGAGCCTAGCAGTGTAACCCCTCTGTGCCTCAGTTTCCCCACTGGTAAAACGACGATGGCACACCTCCCTTCTAGGACCTTCTAGGAGATACTACAGCACGAGTGCTTAGAGCAGCGGCTGGGACGCACGCCAGCAACCACGACCATTATCATGGTCAAGGAGCTTCTCAGAACCACCGCCCCCAGGCCAGCCCTTCCCACAGAGCCAGGGTGCTCTCGTCCTGTCCACTGCCACCACTCTCCGGTGGGACCCTCCACACGGAAATCAACCACTCGCACGGTCTCCTGGGGGGGGAAAGAAGTCAAAAATGGCAACGGGCAGCTCAGGGAACGTGGAGCATGAGGGGCTGTTTCGGGCACCGGCCCCACTGTGCTTACGTCGCTTTCCCCTGGGTACCACCTTCGGAATTTCAGGTGGGTCCCGTCATTCCCTTGGTACTAGTGAGTTCCTCACTTTCTAAGCTTACCTCTTTATAAAAAAAATTTTTTTTAATGTTTATTTATTTCTGAGACAACGCGAGAGACAGAGTGCAGGCAGCGGAGGGCAGAGGGAGACACAGAATCTGAAGCGGGCTCCAGGCTCCGAGCTGTCAGCCCAGAGCCCGACGCGGGGCGGGGCTCGAACCCACGAACTGTGAGATCATGACCTGAGCCGAAGTCGGCCGCTCCACCGACTGAGCCACTCAGGCGCCCCTAAGCTTACATCTTTATAAAAGGAAGCCTTGTACCAGGACTCAAATGGAAAGTCGGCGTTGCCTGCCATTAACCAAGGGTGTTGGGAAAAAGAAATACAATGGAAACAAAACAATGTTACTAGATGCCAGCTAGAAACCGGGGCCGCTGAAAGCCAGGTCCCAAGCCAACTTGCTGTCTCCTTGCCGAAACAGGATGTCACAAGTGTTTGGGAAGTTTGAAGGCATATTGGCACAAAACTGAGACTTTCTCCTTGGAAGGCTGGAAGGGAATGATTTAAAAGGGATTCTGTTTTATATAATGCTATGTGCCTTGCCTCCCCTAAAGCAGCTGTGATCCTTAGCAGTGTCAACTTGGTTGAGCCACCGTATTTCTGTGAGGGTGTTTTGGGGTGTGATTAACATTTACATTGGTGGGCTTCGAGAAGAGCAAATTATCCTCTCTAATGCGGGTGGGCCTCATCCAATCAGGCGAAGGCATGACTGGAACAAGGCTGACCTTCTCCAAGCAAGAAGGAATTCAGCCAGTAGACGGCCTTCGGACTTGAACTACAGCATCTCCTCTCCCTGGGTCTCCAGCCTGCCAGCCCACCCTGCAGACTTTGGACCCACCAGCCTCCATAACTACGTAAGCCAATTCCTTAAAATAAATCTCTCTCTCTATATATACACATCCTGTTGGTTCTGCTTCTTGGAGAACTCTAACCCAGCAGCTCTCCATTGGGGTTCCCAGCCCATACAGATTCGCTAACTTGAGAGTTGGCAAGTCACGCCCCTTAACTGGGTGGGGGCGGGGGGGGGGGGGGAGAAGGGGATGGGGACAAACGACAGGAAGAGATTCCCTCTGTGAAACACTCAAGACCAGTGATTATCGGGCCCTACATTCCAGAACAAGGTTTTCCCAACTTCCATTGCCATCACCTTCTCGAGTGCCACTCTGGGAATCGACTTCATCCTGGTCTTTAAATAAACCCACTCGCTAACAGAAATACACGTATTTTTAAAAGAAATCTTCTGGCTCCCTGGCAGTGGAAAATCAGCATCACTTGCTACAAATAGAGATTGATTGTGAAAACAAATGCCCCCCCACCCCTGCCAAAGTCCCCAAGTTCTGGCTCAGTGCTGTTGTCTGTCCGAGGGCTACAATGAAGACACGCACCGTCTGAAGAAGGAAAGCGAGGTTGGAAAGGCATGAAACGTGTCAGCGCCAGCTAAGATTTTTCCCTGGATGGAATCAGGATTGTTGAAAGAGGATCAAAAAGGGAACCACCTCTCACAGAGTGATTTTGCGCCATTTAACGTGTCCAGCGCCTTCGAAAGTCACTGCAGCGTCGTGCAGAAAACAGCACCTTGCACTGATTCCAACTCTACCCCGGGCAGGTGCCCACACAGCATGCACACGCCTCTTCCTTCCAGACCCCCCCACCGCCCACTCACTTGGGTCAGCGGGTCCCAGAACCTTTGGTGGGTCCTCCCTCAGACCCAGAGGCCCCAGCCCCCAGGAACCTGCTCGAGCTGGGGAAGCAGAGAACCTGGAGCCTTCCAACCCTGCTGGTGGCAACATAAGAAGGTACAGCCACTTTGGAAAGCAGGCTGGCGGCTCTTCGAGCAATTAAACACGGTTACCATCCGAGCCAGCAACTCCACGCCGAGGGATACACCCAACAGACACGGGAACACGGGTCCAAGTAGGTACCTGAATGTCCACCGCAGTGTCACTCACCACGGCCAAGAGCTGGAGGCAGCCCCTGTGTCCAGCAACTCGTGAACGGATGAACACAAGCGGTGACACCCATATGACGGAATACTATTCGGCCCTGAAAAGGGAGAAAGCACTAACACGTGCCGCAACAGGGAAGAACCACGAAGACGTGCTGTGAGGGACAAGAAGCCAGACACAAAAGGCCACGCGGCACGCGATCCCATTTGCACGGACTGTCCAGAACAGGCCAGTGTGCAGACCTGGCTGAGCTCACTGGGGGCCGGTAACCCACCACCCCTGACGGCGCGAGGCCACTCCAGAGCCCTGTGCAGGCCCTGAGGCGGAAGGGAGGGGGAGTGGAGACTGGAAGCATCTCCAAGAAGAGGGCCTCCAGACGATCAGTGTCCTCCTTCCGCTTGGGAAGTCCCACCCAGCCTCTGGGTGCAGGGAGAGGAATATTCCGAGGCTCATCAGCTCTAGCCTGGAAAACCGTTGGGAGACCCCCAGGGCCCCACCTGGGAGACGGTGGCGGACCTCAGCCAGGGTCGTGGACACAGCTGGGCAGGTGCCCCGGGGTGTGGTCCATAGACCCAGGGGACAGGAGCACGACTTCCCGGCTGTCTCCAGAGGGGTGAGGGGGTCCTCGAAATTGCCCAGAAAAGGGGGAGCTTGTGTTAGCAGCCAACACTCGCGGCATCTGGGGGCGGGTGGGGGATGGGGTGGGCATATCACGGAGTGAAGGGAAACAGTGACAGACACAACACTATTATCATTTCTGCCCTGTCTCTGTACCCCCCCCCCCCGGGGCCACACGTGACCCATAACCGTCTTTAAAACACATGAGCTCAGGGCGCCTGGGTGGCGCAGTTGGTTAAGCGTCCGACTTCAGCCAGGTCACGATCTCGCGGTCCGTGAGTTCGAGCCCCGCATCAGGCTCTGGGCTGATGGCTCAGAGCCTGGAGCCTGCTTCGGATTCTGTGTCTCCCTCTCTCTTTGCCCCTCCCCCGTTCATGCTCTGTCTCTCTCTGTCCCAAAAATAAATAAACGTTGAAAAAAATAAATAAATAAAACACATGAGCTTGAGTCGATTCGTTTTTAAGCGTGTATCACTCCATCAAAGGAAAAGCCGTATCCCGGGCCAAGCGATGGACATTTTAGTAACGCAAATTTTAAATAAATATGAGCGCATCACAGTTTCTAACGTTTGCCCGTATGCTATAGAAACTGCCTCCTAACGCCTGTGAGTGTGCAGACCGCACTCTGGGCGTGGCGGCAATGAAGCTTCTTTCGGGCTCTGCCCTAGAAGAATGTGACCCCGTGTCACTCTGACACAAATGGACGCTGACCGTGCCATCCGGGGCCTGACGTGGCTCCAGGCGGAGCCCGCCACGGGAGGGACAGGGAACGGCTAGCTGTCCCGGCCCCAGCTATCTCTCCCACCCCACCCCCGAGTCTCTCCCCTCCCTTCTCACCCCCTGCAGCCTCCGGCTGGCTCCTCACCCACCCCTGGGATCCTCCTCTGGGGCCGGCTGGAAAGCATGGAGCCCCAAGACTCCGGGGTGACTCCCTCTCTCAGCACTTCCCAGGACAGAGGGTCCCCGAGCACCTGCTACTGCACGCTGAGCTGGGTGCTGGATGCCGGAGGCACCCCCGTGACCTCACCAGATGGGTCCCCGCATCCACCTGCCCTGGCCTTCGGCAAAGACCAGCAGAAAGAATGGATAGCTTTAGACTCCAGGTTCCCGGCCAAAGTGGGATTCCCAGAATGCCATTCCACACACACCTGAAACAGAATCCAGACGGCCTGGGGGAGGGGCGGGTCCATCCTCCGTGAGACAGGCTGGGGGGCAGCAAGCTCACGGCCGGGGGGGGGGGGGGGCGGGGGGCCCAGGCCTGCCCAGATGGCCAGCTTCGGAGGAAGGATGCCAGCCTCCGGGACACCCACCAAAACATGTGCTAACAAAGGAACTTTCCCGGCTCGACGGGCCGGGATTATTCCAAGAGGCGGACGCCGATGTCTGTTTTCACAAAGACGGACATGGCGGGATACATCAAATGCAGCAGGGTCTGTGGGTCCACAAGACCCGGATTCAAATCCAAAACACAGCCACTGGGTGATTTTAAGCAAAAATGTTAAGACTCCACTTTTCCATCTACTAACGGGGATTATAACAGTCCCTACCCTCACGGGGCGGTTGTTTGGTGTTTTTAATATTTATTACTGTTTACTGTTTATTTATTTATTTACTGTTTACTCATTTTTTAGAGAGAGAGAGAGAGAGAGAGAGCGCGCACGTGTATAAGCGGGGGAGGGGCAGAAGAGAGAGGGGGATAGAGGATCCGAAGCGGGTTCTGTGCTGACAGCAGGGAGCCCAATGCGGGACTCAAAGTCACGGACCGCGAGATCATGACCCGAGCCGAAGTCAGATGCTCAAATGACTGAGCCACCCAGGTGCCCCTAAGATTCCGTTTTTAAGCAATCTCTACACCCAACGTGGGACGCGAACCCACAGCCCTGAGATCAAGAGTTGCAGGCTCCACCGAGGGAGCCAGCCAGGCATCCCGGGTTGGTGTTCATTTTAATTTTTTTTTTTAATGTTTATTTATTTTTGGGACAGAGAGAGACAGAGCATGAGCGGGGGAGGGGCAGAGAGAGAGGGAGACACAGAATCGGAAACAGGCTCCAGGCTCCGAGCCGTCAGCCCAGAGCCCGACGCGGGGATCGAACTCACGAACCGTGAGATCGTGACCTGAGCCGAAGTCGGACGCTCAACCGACTGAGCCACCCAGGCGCCCCTAAGCCACCCAGGCGCCCCGGTGTTCATTTTAAATCAGATAAAGGATACAAAGCCTGTGGCCCAGGAAACTGCTCTGCACCTTAAAAATGCTAGAACAGCAGCAATGGTAATTATTATTATTGCCGCGGACAATGGCGCCAGAATGCAAGCCATTTTCTACTCCCCTCAGATAACCAACCTAAAACACGGCTCCAGCCGCGGCTCCTTACGTGTCTCTGAATTCTCTTCAAAGCTCCCATTCCCCAAGGCCTCCTGGATACCCTTCGGGGGTTCTCATAATGGCCCTACTGGGGCCACAATATTCACTGTCGCCCCATTCTGTTAACAGCACCCAGACAGGAAACCCCTTACACCCACGAGGCGTCCATCGTGGGATGTTCCGAAGGGAACGCTCCCCAGGGGCTGGATGGCCCCCCATTACCCTGGCCCCGGGGTTACCGGAACTTAGGGAACTTCAGGTACAGAGGAAGCGCATGAATACATGCTCTTTGGTACAGACGAGGCTGGGGTTCCTGTGTCCATTCCTTCCATTGCTGTTCCTTTCCCTCCCCTCTCTCCAGAGGCAGCCACCAGACCTATTTTGATGCGTCCTTCCAGACACTCTTCCTTACGTCCACACGATACATACGAGGCCACAGGAAACGCCGCTAGTCCTTGTTGGTTTTCATACAAAAAGAGTATTTCCCCACCGATCGCTTTGCTATAACAATGCCTTACGGATCTTTCTCCACAGGGACACACAGATGAATCTCGTTCCTTTTAACCTCTGTAAACTGTCCTGTTAACGACCGATGGATATTTAGGTTGCTTCTAGGTTACTTCCTCTTTCCCCCCCCCCCCCTCTCTCTCTCCTCTCTCTCTCTCTCTCTCTCTCTGCCTTTTCCACTGCAACAAGGCTGTGTGAACATCATCATGCCCGCCTCCCTGGCCAGGTTCTTGGGGATCTGGAGGAAAGCCCCTCCACCCGGCCCCTCTCTCCCCTTCCCGCTCTGTGCCCCCTGCTGCCCTCCCTGAACGGCAGGCGACCTGCACACTGCTCCTCGAGTGGGATCCCGCCAGCATTGTCCGCCGTTCTTCTCTGCTCCCGCCCGCACACCCAGGACCATCGCTGCTTGGGGAGATCCTAGGGACTCTGCTGAGCCCATCTCCGGTCCCACGAGGCTTAAGGAAAGCCTCTGCCTACCACAACCACCGGTTTCCCCGAAACCACATCTCTCTCTCTGTCCCGGTCCCGGCACAAGCATCCTTGGACCAGGCTGCAGCCTCCTTGGAAGACAGCGAAATCCCTCTCTGCCTGTAGCAGCTCTCTGCACAGAGTTGCTAAATCGTACCCAGCAAGATGAAAGGGGGCCAGCCAGCCGCTCCCTCGCCCTTCCCTCGGTTCAAGCAAGCCACTCCTATCTACACCGACACACAACTCCTCCCATCCGTCTGAGGTCATCCGGGCAGCACAAGGACCCTCATTAAAGGGAGAGACTCCCTGGGAAGCTGAGTGGCTGCGAGGTCTGAGGCCAAACACACGGATCTTTCTGCGGAAGCGAAGCTGGGGCGGAGAGCTCACAGATACTCCAGGATCGGTGGCGTCGTCCGAAGTGTGAACTGCGTATCCATCCCGGCCACGGTGATGCCAATTCCCAAACGGCAGTCACTCCGGGGCTAAGCTTTTTGCTCTGGATCAGCCGGGCTTATCCACGACACCCTTCGATTATTTTTTTAAAAACGTGTTAAAGTTGAAAGCATCAACTGTAGTTTCACTCTACCAAACGGTGTATCTGTGAACCGGTCTGGGTGCCGTTGATGTGAAACCCCAACTGACAAAAAGACATGATTACTCTTTCTTGGTTCACGTTCAGCTTGCAGAACTTCAAAAAATAACTCGCGTGCCGCCAGTGACGACACACTGTGAGAAGCATTCATGAGAACAAGACGAACGAGACGACTTTGAGTCGTATTTACTGACGGCGTGTGCCAGATAAATCTGTGATCAGAAGTGTCAGAACCAGAAACGTTCCAAGTGACTTCTCTACGGGGAAGCGATCTGCAGTGAGGGACTTAACTTCTCCGTCCCCACATCCCACACGGTGATAGGGAGTTTACACCCTTTACACCCGTATTCCTCAAGATAATCTCCATGCCAAATGTCGCCCCCGGCGACCCCTCCTCCAGCTCACCACCTAGGAATGCTAGGAAGCTTCTAGAAGCTGAGGTCATCCAACCTGTCCACAGAGGGCAGGAATTGGGGCAATCTCTACGCCCTCACTTCCCTTTTAGATCAAAAGCAGCTCCACTTCCCAAGGACAGTGGGGGCCGTAGGAATTCAGTTATTCACATTAACAACTTACTCATTAGGCACAGCAGATACCTCTTGAACAAAACCAACAGTGTCTTAAGATGGGAAGGAAGGAGGGACTCATATAGCTGGTTCTCCTTCAGCCCCTCCTTCTCCCTACATCCTGCCCCAAGATGGGCGAACATCCCCCAGAGCCCAACGGCTGGGCCCGAGAGTGACCCAAGGCCCAGCGGGAAGTGACGTACTGCCTGGGCATAGTGTCTTGTCTACCTTTCTCCCATCAGTACATGAGCACAGAAAACTCAGCATCCCAGGTGGATGGCACATGCCGTAAGGGACCCTGATCCTGGGGAGCTGGCCTGGAACCCTCATGACGGCTCCGATGCCACTGAGTTCCTGGGCAGTGCACCCTTAGACCCAGATCTGCTCCTGATTCTGCTGACAACCTGCCGGGTGACCTGGGGCAAGTCAGGGTGTCCCCTAGTTGTCAAACTGGGATTTTCTAAGGTTCGCACGCCCTTGAAATTTCCCCATCTTAGCTCCTGGCTGCCCTGAATGCAGACAGCTCTCGCCCCTCCCAGGCCCTTGCCCAAGGCTCAGCTGCCTGGAAGAACCCAAGTGACTGGAACAGAGCTACGCTAGCTCTGCGTCACAGGCACCACCACCAGCCCCCACCCTGGGTATCCGGTTACTAGCCCAGCACTCTCGCTGGGTAGCAGTTCTGCCTCTGATATTTTTAGACTCCCCCCCCCCCCACCTTGGCCTGTCCCTAACGAGAGCCAGATGCATCTGGGGAGGATTCCACTCTGCACTCTGGGTAACTCCTGCAGGGCCTTGGGTAACTCCATCACGCCTGGGGCGAGAAAGGGGAGCCTCTGCTTCCCCCCACCCCCACCCCAACCCCTATTCTTCCCCAGACAAGCTGAAGCCAAGTCCAAGAGTCAGGCCTCCGGTCCATCTAAGGTGCCAGGTGCCTCCTTTCCCCACTCCAGCTGCCACTACCAAGTGCCTGCTCTCCTAAGCTGACGTCCAGGGATGATTCTCCCTCCTAGAAGCCCGGCACCAACCTCCACCTGCCTCTTCTCCAAGGACTCTGCTCCAGTGCCTGGGACCCCACCCTACCTTTGGGGCATGGCAGCCGCCACCCCTGCTCTGTGTCAGAGCCCCACTTGTCCACAGAGCTGGGCAGCGGCCACATGTTACAAAACACAGACACACACAGACACACACACACACACACTTATCTGCCCCCCCCCCCCCCAGGGAGGGTGGTTGGATTCTTCCTCCCAAACGACTCATCAACCAGCCAGCAATCCAATGGCCATCCCATCTGGCCTTGCAAAAGCACTTCTATATTTTTGCCTCGACAGACTTCCCCTCCGGGTCACGTCTGACCGAGTCTACTGCGACAGAGAGCTGGCCTCTGCTGTGCCCCCATCAACCAGGAAGGCCGCAGAGGGGCAGGACAGTCCCCAGGGGATGAAAACTTGGCCAGTTGAGTCAACCTATGAATCACTTGTGGCTGTAAAATGGAGAGTCTGAACGCACACGCACGTGGTTTCGGCTCCTACCTGGAATGTACGTGCGAGGTTGAGAAAGGAAATCTAGGTGAAACGTTTGCTTCCATCGCAGGAAGACAGCGCCTTGTGAAGCCAGGGAGGGGTGACTGAATGGACGTGCCCTGTATTTACAGTTAGATGCCACGGAGCCCCGTTTGCCAGACAGGGTGTCACTTTGCTGGGTGGGTGGTGTAGCCGCAGCCCCCGAGCCTCCCCACCAGGCTGGCCACCTCCGTGGCTTCCACCCCAGACACCAGTCCCCAGATTTCAGGTGAGTCTCAGTTTCCCCACTTCAGGGACACAGCAGGCTCCAGGCTACTTGGCCCGCTCTCCAACTCCCACTCCTCAATTCCTGGCCCTCAATTCCTGGCGGGGGCAGATCCCAAATCCCTCAGTGGGAAAACAGGTTAGGCGTCTTCCTGCCACCCCATGCCCCTCCCTCAACTCTGGGCTTGGCATCTGCCAAGGCCCCCTGGGCATCTGGGCCCTGTTTTTCCCAGAAGGGTCTCCCCACCCCCCCACCTCCCCGCCCCATTCCAGGAAACCCACCGGGGCATTTCCAGGTGGATAAGGGGAGGGCTTGGGGAGAGGGAGGTTCAAAGTCTGGCTCTGGGCACTCACTAGCTCAGTGCTCTTGAGAAATTGACTTAACGTCTCCCACCTGGCTCTCCCCACCTGCCACCTGGGAGCAGGGATGGACGCAGCTGTGTGAAGCTTCCAGAAGGGGAGAGCGTGGGCGCACTGAATGCTGCACAGGCGTTCCGCAAACACTCCATTAGCTTCAGTTCCCATCCCGGTCCCTCCCGCAGTCCTAGGGGGACCCGGGCTCCTGTCTCTTCCTCAGCCTCACTTCTACTTCCTTGTACCGAGGCCAAATTCTGAGAGAGGTGGCTTGCAATGGCCAGCAGCCTCTGAGACTCCACTAATTCAGACGGAAGTACAGAGGTGGCTGGAGACTTTTTTTTTTAATGGTGGTAAAAATACATACAATCGACCATTTAAGCACTTGTAACTGTAGAATTCAGTGACATTAAATGCACCCCAAATGTCATGCAATCATCACCACTGTCTATACCCCAAATGTTTTCACCCTCCCCAACATAAAACTTACACATTAAGCGATAACCCCCCACCCCGCCCCAGTCCCTGGCAACCTGTACTTTCTGTTTCTGCCCTATGGATCTGCCCGTCCTAGGTGCCTTTCGACAGTGGGATCATACAAGATTGGGGCTGCAGCCTTCCCAAGCCCCTCACCCTTCCTCTGCCTGTCACTTTTCAGGCTTGCCTCTCCATTACACACACACACACACACACACACACACACACACACACACACACACACGTGTCGTCTTTGGAGTTTGGAAGGAGGCAGGGTGACTTTCCCCAAACCTGATACCGGGCTGTCCGTCTCGTTCCAAAAATAAGGGGTGGCTTCTGCGGCCTGGAAGGAGGGCTTTGTTCTGCGGGGTATCCCTCATGTCCAGATACCCTCAACCGGCTCCCATTTATGATGTCCCCATGTGAGCCCCAAATCAGGGCCTCCTTGGGGTGTGTTTAGGACCCTGGATTTGGAGAGTGTATAGTCCCTCTATACTCGAGCTCTAGCCTCCACTTTCTCTGGAACCCATGGGTGGGGCCCCCAAAGACCCCCACCCCAACCAGAATGAGAAGGGAGAAGCGGCTTCCCAGCGGCGCCTCCAGGCTCCTCCAAGGAAGTTGCTCCTCGTCGCTGGGGGGCGCAACGGAGCCGCCGCCGAGGGGGTACCCACTGACCCGGCCTGGGCGCAGCCCGGCCCGCCGCTCGGTAAGATGGGGGACGGGGCGCCGAGGCGCCCGGGACCTTCCCGGGACAAACGGCTGCGCCGGACTCCGAGAGCCCCGGGAGTGCAGTCGGCGGGGGCGAGGGGAGCCGCCCTGACTCCTCCCCGAACTTTTCCCGCCCGCCTCGGCGCAAAAGGCGCAGGAAGCGGTCCGGGGGTGGGGAGGTGGAATTCGGGGTGCGGGGCGAACTCGGCGCACGGGGAAGGTCCGCGCCCTGGTCCCCTGACGGAGGACCGGGGGCGGGGGTTTCGGTACGGATGGGCCTCGGCCCCTCCCTGCCCCCCCCACCAACGGCGGGACTCCCTCGGTCCCGTGCGCGCAGGGGCGCGCGGCCGGCTCCCGGGGCGCACGCTGCCCGGAGCCCCCCCGACGTGGCCCTGCGCCCCGCGCGCGCTTCCCGGGCGCGAGCCCCACTCACCGGGCGGAGGCGGCTGGACCGACGGACGGGCTAGGACGCGAGGCGAGGCCGCCGGGCTGTTTTGAAGCTCTGGGCTGGGACTGCGCGCCCTCCCTCCTCCCTCGCGGTGGCGCGGAGCCTCCTCCCCGCGTCCCCTCCTTCCCGGATCCCGCCTCCCGGGGCGTGATGTCAGGGGCCCGGAGAGCGGAGTGGGAGGGCCGGCGGCAGGCGGGTGGGGGGACGCCGGAGGGAAAGGCTGCGGCCCGGGGAGCGCCCCCGGCCCCCGGCCGCCCCCGGGCGCAATTCGGGCCAAGTTTGGGGCGGAGTCTGCCGCGCAGTTCGGGGAAAGAGGGAGAATCGCGCCGCTACGGGCAGCCAGGAGTCCCTCCGCCGCGCTCGCCCGGACGGGTTTCCACTCCCTCCCCTCTCCGGTCCCTCTGCCCCCCTTTTCTCCTCCAACCTTCCCGTAAGGGTTCAGAACGAGGGATCTGGAATCCGACTTCCTGCTGGAGAACCCTTTCTCAGGCCCACTTCTCAACTTTGTGATCCTGTCCTTCCTACACCTTTCCTGCCTCGGTTTCCTCTTCTGGAAAGGGGAGTCACAATGAGACCTGTAGGGTTGTTGGAAGACCTGAAAGTGGTGATACACGCGGGCCCAGTGCCTGGCACATAGTTAGTGCTCCGTGAATATGAACGGTTGTTATTTTCATTCTCCGACCTTGGTGGGAGGGGGCAGGGCAACCGGGAACCAAGTCTTAGGATTCCCGCCGAGCCCCCCCCCCCCACTTGCTGCTTCCCCCCACTGCACACGCACCCTTGCACAAACCACCACCCACATCCTTTGAACCCACAGCCCTGGAATTTATGATCCCTAGAAGTGACAGCATAAGACAAGGAACAGCCAGCCTCTCTTTCCAGCCTCAGTTTTCCCATCTGGAAACTGAGAGGACTAATGTGTTCTGGAGGTTCTTGGGGAGTTGGAGGAGGCCAGAGGTACCCAAGCCCCATGTGTGGAGTGGGGGGAGCATTTAGTATATTGAAAAATCGAAGAAGTTCCAAAACAGGGCCACAGCATAACAGTATATTTTAAGCTTTTAATTTAACAGGTTCATATTATTTGCATGCACCCCAAAATACAAGGCAGTAGACCGTGTTACGGAAAAGAGAATTAGAAACACTTTTAGGAAATACCAATCTATTATGCACTGGCTGATGGGGCCGGAATGCCATGTTTAAACTGACTGATGCCAGTTTTTTTTCAATCCTGCTGGGGAGCTCTGCAAGGGGAGAGCCTCCCTGAATGGAAATTAGAGATCCTTAGGGGATCTGAGAGCCCCTCTGAAGGGCCATGCCCCACCCCCAAGGTCCTGAGGTTCCCCAGTTGCTCCGGTGCCTGACCTGTCATTTCTCTTTGAATTTTGGAATTTAATGCTGCTCAAGACCGCTATCCGCTAAGCAGAAGGTTTTCTGTAGGGCTAGAGAGGAGGCAGGAAGGTGTTCATTTGAACTGAGGCCCTGCCTTAAAGGGAAGGAGAGTGGGGTCCGGCTGCAGCCGAGGACGGCCAGGTGGGGCCCAGCCACCAGCAGGGACATTGGCATTTGCTGTCCCGTGGCCACTCGGAGGACACAGGAAACCCAGGAGGCTCTCCCAGAATGGACGGTCCAGGTGGCTTTCCGCTTCAACATTCCCTTCAATATAACCCCACAGCCCTGCAAAAGAAGGTGCCCTCGTTCTCTCCATAAAGAGACTGAGGGTCAGATTAGCTACCTAAGTAACTTGCTCAAAGGCCTCAAGTGACACATGGAACGTGGATTTGAAATCGGACCGACGGCAGCAAAACCACTCTCCTGTTCCTACCACGTCACTATTTACCAAATGCTAATGGCCAAGCTGCCACTACATGCCCCCTGAACTAGTATTCACTTATTTTTTTCCTTTAAATCAACTCTGTTTATTTAACTATATTTATTTTATTTTTTAAATTTATTTATTTTTCTTTTTTTTCAACGTTTACTTATTTTTGGGACAGAGAGAGACAGAGCATGAACGGGGGAGAGGCAGAGAGAGAGGGAGACACAGAATCGGAAACAGGCTCCAGGCTCTGAGCCATCAGCCCAGAGCCCGACACGGGGCTCGAACTCCCGGACCGGGAGATTGTGACCTGGCTGAAGTCGGACGCTTAACCGACTGCGCCACCCAGGCGCCCCTAACTATATTTATTTTAAAAGGAAGCCCTATAGCATCACAGTAAACAGGAAACAGTGCCATTCGGCAAAGATAGATGAGAACCTTATAAACACTACCCAACCCCCCACCCCCACCCCAGTGTCAGTATATTCTAGCCAGATCCTGTTGTCTGAAAGAACCACGAACCTGAAGTTGGGGATCTATCAGCCACCCTGGGAGGTATCAGGGACACGTTAGCGCAGAAGGAGACTCTCTTTCTTGTCATCAGAACCACTGCAAGATCACCAGGAAAGAGAAACTCCTTCTCACTGTGTGATTCAAACTCACTCTCACTCTAGGCAGTGCCTCCTCCCGAACCACCTAAATCACCTCCAGTGTGCCTGCTGGTGGGGCGTGCCTCACCCCGGGAAGCACCTGGCCAGACACCAAAGAGCCTTTCCAGGACCCAGAGAAAGGAGGGGACCCACTGTTCCTCTCTATTGTTCCCAAACCCCGCTCCAGAGCCCCACCTACCCGCCCATTCACCTGCTGCCTATGCCTCCTAGTTTGGTTTCTCTAAATACAGTCCTATCTCTCCGCTAAAACTGGAGGCAGAAACCTACCTTTACCCACCCGTATTCACACTCCTGGTGTTTCCATGATAAGCTGGAAACCTCATCATGGTGGGGGGGGGGGAATTAGAATGTGTTCGATTGAGTTCTGGGTCCCAAATCTTCACCTGCTATAGAGCAGTGTGCATCCACACTCCAGCCTTGTGGCCAGAAGAGTGTACATCCCTCCCCCCGCCCCCGCCCCTCCGTTGACCTTGAGGCAGCCCACTGGCAGGCTTTGGTCAATGACATATTAGCAGGCAGGGCACACGCAAAGGCTGGGAATGCGCTTGGCCAGTAAGGCTTACCCTCATGTGCTTTTGCCATTTCCGTAAGCAGAAGACACCTCCAGTAGCCCACGGTTTCCAGAAAAATTAAAGACATGGGGAGCAGAGCTACCCTAAGTGACCTACAGAACTCCCATCTGGGACACAGAGCTGTTCCAGCCAAGCTGCAGACGCGTGAATGAGAAATGCATGTCTGCTGTTGCACCTATGAGGCATCCTGGCTGATTGCTTCACGGCAGGAACAGGTTGACAAAAGGCCAGGGTGGGGGTCAGGGGTGAGGAGCACAGGGTACTGAGAACTCTGGCCCCTCTTGTGTGGCCTTGCTAGCTTGAACGTTTTAAGGTTCTGCCCGTTGCTCATAACCTGCTTCTGTTGACTCTTTTCTGTTCTTAGAAGGAATGACAAGCGGTGTCCATGCCCCGGGGCGAATGTGATCCCCAACCTTTAGGCAGTAGCAGAACTTGGAGTTGTAGCAGGATAGGTAACGGAGACTAGGCGGGCTTTGGTCAAGAAGGGTGGAGACCCTAAAAGAAAATATCTAAATCCATAAAGTCCGGATGGGAACGGACGAGATGGGAAGGTGATTCGGCCAGTGAACCCCCCTTTTGGTTGGTGGGTCAGTTGAATCTTGACAGGTGTCGCAGAGGCTTTTCTCAATTTCAATCAATAGCCATGTCCTTTGCAAGCAAACTGGTGGACAGGCTGCTAGGGTGCCGCCCTTTCTCCATGTGACCCTACCTCCTGGGGCTCACACCCTCGTGTGATCCCCTCCCCTTGAGAGTGGGCTGGACGCATGACTGGGTTTTCATGAACAGAATAAGGCAAGAATGATGGATGTCACTTCTGTGATTAGGTTACAAGCACTGTGACTTCTGTCCGGCCAGCAGACTGTCTATGGCCTCTAGGTTAGCATGTTTTTTTTTTTTTTTTTTTCATAAAGTAACTGCCATGTTAGAGAGATCCACAGGAAAAAAACAAAACAAAACAAAAAACACAACAGAACAACAACAACAACAAGGGAAACTCTGGCCAACAGCCAGCCAGGAACTGAGGCCTTCCGTTCACCAGCCCTTGAGGACCAGAGTAATGCCAAAAACCATGTGTGTTTAGAAGCAGATCCTTCCCCGGGTGAACCTCCAGATGAGACCCCGGATCTGGCCACCATCTTGACTTGTGGGAAGTCCTGGGGCAAAGGACTCAGTTAAGCCTTGTCCAGATCCCTGACCCGCGGAAACTCTAAGTGAATGTAGGTGTGCTAATTGTGGGGGTACTTGGTTATGCAGGGATAGATAACGAACACACTAAGAATCAGCATCCGCTGACTCGGATTTGGAGGGATGGGTTCTAGCTGCAGTCTTTGTATCAGTCAGGATAGGCTGGGTGACGCCATGGTAACAAATGATCCCGCAATCTCTATGGCCGGCAACACAGGTAATTGCTGTATCTTGCTCGTATTATACGTCCGTTACGGGTTGACTGTGACCACGTGTTCGTATCATCTTTGCTTCACGATGCAGGCTGATGGAGCAGCCTCGATGTGGACCATCGCTGGTCTCAGGGAGGTGGGGAGATAAGGGAATGAAGTTCACACCGGCTATTAAAAGCTTCTGCGCGCTCACATTTCATGGGCAAAGCAAGTCACGAAGCCAAGCAGCAAAAAATCTCCCGCTGGCCATGTTATCCTGGCAAATCGCTTCATCTCTCAGGGTCCAACTCTATCTTTGACCTTGGCTTACAGCTCTAGATGCCTCTGCAGGGAGGAATACAGCCAGCACATGCAAAGACCTCACAAGCGACATTTTCTCTCAGCTGCTTTTCCAGATGTGGAGCAGGATTGTTGGACGAGAGCTGCCCAGGAAAAATTCCAAGTATGAAAGCTATAGGAAACTAATGTTGGGTCAACCCCCCCGCCCCGCTAACCAAATGCCCTGCCATCAGCACTTTAGGCAAGGCTCAGCCGGCTGCCCATCTGCCATAAGAGAGACAGCTCCGAAAGCCCTTACTGCCTGCTGGATGAACGGCCAAAAGACCTGAATTCCTGGAGTGGGATCTGAGAAATAGATTCTCTGGAGAGACCATTTCCTCCTGTCGCCCACCTCCACAGACCGGGTGGGGGCGGGATGGAGGCAATGGTTTCCAGCAGAGAAGAACCCTCCCCCCCCCACCGCCTCGCGTCCTCCAGTTACAGCTTGGAGCTCTGGATCTCATCATTTTTTCCTGTCGTGAAGCATCCTGCAAATATAGGAAGGATCCACAATACAAATCTCGTCCATTGGACCTACGACACAGAGGTTCAACTGTCACCGAAGTCCACGGCCGCAGAATCTCCAGGCCCCTGTAGATATGGCCCCTAACCACGTTGTAAGGGGCTTTCAGGTCTCTCGAAGACATCACAGACCTAAGGGGTTGTGTCTGGGTTTTTCCCATCATAGACATGTTTGGCACTGAGCCCCAAAACATCTGGCTGTTTGACTAAAGCTCCCGGGTTTTATCAGGAGGTTCGGCCCCGTGGGGACGGAGCTTGTGAGCCCTCGCACATTTGAATTACCCTGAGATACAGTCAGAAAGAGTGACAGGAAGCAGGGCAGTATGCTCTCCACCACCAGGATCATTACCACCCAAGCATCTGGAGCCCAGGTAGGCCCAGGGGACGTCCTTAGCAAGTCCCAGAAGAAAGTCGTCTGGCGTCTCCCAGCGTGGCAAGGCGGGCAGAGGTCCCCTGTCCTGGCCCGTCCTGAAAAGACGGAGTACAGTTTAACCCCGGAAAGGCAGAGGGGAAGAAAAAAGTCCCCGTTGTTAACAGCGTCCAGGGTGTGCTCTCATTTTCCTGGGATCTTAAGCAGAGTCAAAAATATTTCTTTGTGCTCTTCTAAATATTTTTAATTTTTCAAAAAAAAAACCAAAAACCTCCTTGCCTTCCTTCCTTTCTGCCAAACAATCGCTCACAGAAATAATATATTTCCAATCATTCACTTAAAGTATACTTGATGTGGGGGAGGGGTGCCTGGGTGGCTCAGTCAGTTAAATGCCTGGCTTCGGCTCACAGTTTGTGGGTTCGAGCCCCGCGTCCGTCGGGCTCTGTGCTGACCGCTCGGAGCCTGGAGCCTGCTTTGGATTCTGTGTCTCCCTCTGTCTCTCTGCCCCTGCCCTACTCACACTCTGTCTCTCTCTCTCAAAACTAAATAAACGATAAGGCTGATGTCCCCGACCTCACAGTATTTTGCAAGTCGCACACTAAGTGTCCTTCAGAAAAACGAATAAAAAAAAAGTGTACCTGGTGTGAATGTCCCACGTGCCACACACTGCTTGAGGCACTGGGAGTCCGGCAGTGAACAAGCAGGTCGAAAAACGCTTGCTCTCAGGGGCGCCCGGCTGGCTCAGTTGGTGGAGTGCGTGACTCTCGATCTCGGGGTTGTGGGTTCAAATCCCCCACTGGGTATGGAGATTACTTTAAAAAAATAAAACCTTTAAAAACAAAACCGTTTATTTCATGGAACTTACTAATCAACACTGTTCCTTCATTACCCTGCTTGACACTGACATGGGTTTTGTTTTGTATTTCTTCCTAAGATTCCTCGGTATCTTGGTGGGGGTGGGGGGCAGGGGGGAGTTGTCTCTTACACTGTAAGCGCATGGAAACATTCCCCTAAGCTGAGTGACCCCTGGCTCCGCCAGGGAACCCTAGTCTGAGGACTCAGGCCAGACTCCCAAATGCTTATGAACTTTGGGTGTGGGGAAGGGAAGATGTCTTCTGTTTCCGGGGGAAGACACACACACACACACACACACACACACACACACACACGCACACCCCGCTCATGGTGCCCCAGTTCCAAATTCAAACAATGACAACTTGGGAGGAGGAGGACTAGAAATTCTTGTCCATTCCTATGCTTTTGGGCAGGATCTGGGCCATTGAGGCTCTTGATCCTGAAGTCCCTACACCTAAACAGTCTGGGAATTCTCTCCTTCTGTGGGACTAAAATCCTCTGGACACAGCCCATCTCTGTTTCCTCTTGTTCGTTCCTCCCTCTGCAGGACATCCCCCGAGCTCTGGTGGCCCCGCATAGGCAGGCTTGCCCGCCACACTCCGACCTCTGCCTCCAGCAGCCAGCACAGAGTAGGAGCTCATTGAGGGGCTTTTCGCCCCATAACGCTGTTTACAATCTGTAATGGTATTTTTTCATTCTTGTCTGTGCACTTTCTCCCTCTTCGTTTTCATTGTCCAATAGAACGTAAGCTCCTTGAGAGCAGAGGCCACGTCTGTCTTGCTCAGGTCCTTTTTGCCAGCATCTGACACAGGGTGGGTGATGGGTCAGGGTGCCTGCTAGTCTTTTCAGCGCCTTTATGAAAATTTGAAAAAGCTTCCTCTTCCAAACCAATGATTTAGAAAAAGGCTTCCTGCGGCACCTGGGTGGCTCAGTAGGTTGGGCGGCCGACTTCGGCTCAGGTCATGCATGATCTCACGGCTCGTGAGTCCGAGCCCGGGGTCAGCTCTGTGCGGACAGCTCAGAGCCCAGAGCCTGCTTCAGATTCTGTGTCTCCCTCCCTCTCTCCGCCCCTCCCCTGCTCACGCTCTGTCTCTCTCTCTGTCTGTCTGTCTGTCTCTCTCAAAAATAAACAAACATTAAAGAAAAAAATTTTTTTAAAGAAAAGGGCTTCATTTCAGCGCAGACAGCATGGCACAAAGATGTCACCTTTGTGCAAAGGAAAAATGAAACTCCCTGTTCTCCAAGCAGACACAACCCCACGCCAGGCATGTGGCTTGCAGGACTGTCTGTAGGCTGGATTTTACCCTCTGCCTCTCAGCTACGAACTCTTGTGTCATGCACAAACGATGCGACAAGAAAGGAGCACTGGAATCAATAAATATTTGATGACTCAATTAATAAAATTCAAATTCTTGGGGATAGGCGGTAGCTTTAAAACATGCCTGCAAATTCTGACACTCAGCCCATTGAGAGCTTGGGCTCACTGACCGGCGTCCAGTTGACCCGCTGAAGATGCCGGAAGCGACGCCGGATCACTTTCAAGGATGGGTCACAAGTAGCCACGAAGGATCTGCCGGGTTCTCTGGAGCCAGGTGCTGGGAGCACAGTGACGAGCAGAAATAAGTAAGGCTCCGATCCTCACGAAGCTTACAGTCGGGTGGGGTCGCTCCCACAGGGACGGCCATATAGCTCATCATCCAAAGTAAGACACTTTCGAGAGCAGAGGGGGTGCTATTAATAAATGCAGTGGGGCAATAAATCGCAAATCAGAACTGTCCCCGGGAAACCGGGGCGCACAATCACCCTAACAAAATGAATTAATGAACCAAGGTGTCGCTCTACTAAATGCGAATGCCCGCCTGGAAAGCGCGCTGTAAAGGAAGAGGTTAGCCGGTGTTCCGAGAGCCTGCAGGGACGGGATCTGACCCAGGCTGAGATGTCAGGGAGGGCTTCCCTAAGGAAGGGGCCTGAGACCTGAAGGACATCGAGGAGTTGGCTTGGCAAAAGAGAAGGGAGAGAGCCCCAAGTCGAGGAAGCAGCAAGTTCAAAGACACCGTGGCTGGGTAGGAGGGTGACCAACCAATAGCTCAACGAGTAAACGAGTCATTTTTCTTCAATACAGCGGCGTGAAACCAAAACACGGACACGCGGCACCATGGTCTGATGGGCTGCTGTGCGGGGAAGGTTAAGGGGGGGGCAGAGTGGGCTCAGGCAGAGAAATTACAAGGTGAAAAATGATAGGAGCACGGAATGCAAGGCTGCGCTCACACTCTAGACAGGCGCCGGGTTTGGGAGAATAAGCCACAGGGGACTCAGACGTCCCTTCAGAGACATGTGTAAAGAAAACAATATTATAGAGAAGGCTGAAGAGTCTGGGGCTCAGACGAAACAGCCAAGCGTGCAGGGCATGGTTTGGTCCATTGGGAGTGTTTGCCAGCACAGACGCGTCTCAAAGATGGGCTGGCCTTGGGGACCGGCTGGCTGGATTCAGGTAATAAGGAAGGGCTCGCCGGGTAGCTTCTGTGCGGGCTGCACTTTGATGGCAGTTTCACTGGCAAGAGGCGCATCAAAGGGGCAGGGTGGTTCCTGGGGCACCTAGTCACATATAAAGCCTTGTGTATTTACTCTACTCTCTAGCTTCCAAAGGGGTTTGAGGCAGCTCATGATCAAAGATATGCACGCAATAGAGCTGACACAAAAGGAAATAAAAAAAACTACGTAGACTGAGGAGGAAGCAACTATAGGAGCCCAGAGACCTTGAAAGGTAAAAGCACATATGAATCATCCGGGGAGCCCGTGAACCATGCAAATTCCTGGGCCCCGCTTCCAAAGGCCGGGGGTGGAGCCTGTCTGCGTGTTTTACAAGCTCTCTTTTCCCATTCCCCAACTGCAAAGTGACTCTGATGCCAGTGGTGTGTGGACCACATTTTGCGAAATACTTAGTCCTTTAGCCATATATGGTCATGGTCTTGAGCGTCCAACTTAACACCGATCTCCTGACACCCTAGGCATGTGGGGAGTGGACATGTTGGCTGGTGGAGGGCCACCATACCTTCCCACAGATGTGGGCCCCTGGGAAGCACCAGAAGTTCAACTGAACAACCTTGTCCTGCGGTTGTATGGTTCTGTATTCGGAGAGGCCTTTGGGTGAGTCCACGGGTGCAGTGGAGACCAGACATTGTCACCAAGGCGATGGGAGCGTCCACCTCTGGAACAGCCAGGCCAGGTCTGTTAAGCTGCTGGATGTTCATGATGAGATCTCATCGAGAAGGAGGACAGGCTGGTGAGGCATGGGTTCCCTTTTCCAGCCCTGGAACAGCCTATCACCCTGCTGGGAGAGATCCAGGGTGGGACTGTCTTTCTTTAGGTCCCCAACGTCTCCACAGATGGGCTCATGTGAGCTGGACACCTCTGAAAGCCCGGTGTGCCCACTCTCAGCTAAGCTTTTGGAGCTTCATTAGTTCTGGGCTCCTTGAAATGTCTCCTACTGCTTTACTAACCATTTCTTGGGTTTGAATAGCCCCTTCCTTGCTTCTGAAACACTGGAAACCTCCCCTCGGGTGTTGAGCAATGAGAAAGGAGACAGGGGGTGGTGGGGTGGACAACTGATGAGGATAGATTTTACCTAGGACATGCCTACTTAAGGCACGATCCACGGACCAGCGGCAACAAGATCCCATGAGAAGCCTTGAACAATGCATACTCTCAGGCCCTACCCACTTAATGAATCAGAATCTACATTTTAACGAAATGTCCAGGTGAACCCCCTGCATGTTGAAGTTCAGAAGCATTGCTATCCTAGTTCTTCATCCAACAACTACTTTTTGAGGGCCTGGCACCACGCCCAGTGCCGAGAGGTGAATGAAACACACAGGTGAATGAAAATGACACGGTCCCTGACCCAGTGGAGGGTGCAATTTGGTGAGGGAGCCATGAGATAAATAAGAAACAAACAGTCATATAATTATACGTTGTGGCAACTGCCATTAGGAAGTAAAGAAATACCAGTGATCACAGTATAAAAAAGGTTAAAAGATAAACAACAGACTTGGGAGAGAGAGTTATAGCAGACAGGGTAGTCAGATGGATCAGAGAAGAGAAGGACACTCTGAAGAGGTATCTTTTAAGCTTTGGAAGGTGGCTGGTCCTGGAGGAGGAGTTGGAAGATTCTAGAATGGATGCCCACGCCCTGTCCAGGATCGCTCAGTGAGTTGCAATCTGGAGCGTCAGAGCTCAGGTTGTAAGATCCCTAGAGAAGGAGAAGGCACTGATTGTGCCTCGGGACTGGGTCATCCCTTCCCTATGCAGCCCGAGGGTCCTCAACTCACCAACATGTGGCATGGCGCCCCAAAGCCTATGTTGAAGCTCTCCAGGCTTACTCTTCTCCAGGAGTATAAAAGTCTATTAGACACCGGTGCAATGGCTTGCAAAATTATTCCAGCGTCTCCTTCATGGAGGATCCCAGATTTGGGAGCCAGGCCACTGGCAAATGAACCTTTGGTAAAGATTAAGGAAGGAGATTTCTTCCACCCCCCGAAATGGCCTCTAAAAGTCCCCGCTTCCAGGGGAACTAACCAGATGGCTCTGGTGCCTGGCGGGGACCCACGGCATCTGTTGGGATGTGCGCATGCGCCCAGCTCCTCGGGCACCCTCCCTCCCTGGCAGCGCCATCATCTGGGAGCTTGTTAGAACTGCAGCATATCAGGCCCTCCCCGGACCGGCTGCCTCAGAACCTGCGTTGAACACGATCCCCAGAAGGTGCGCGTGCCCGTAACACTGAGGAGCCTTGCGCTGCCCTGTGAGGTCACTGAGGGGTGGGTCCACGTGCTGAGATCTCCGAGGATGGCTTCCAGCGGTCAAGTCCAAGCAGATCAGCAGAGCCAAGCGTTGGCCCGAGGAATCTCAAGATGCTCAGCAGTAACGCGGAAGTCTAGGAGAGTCGACCGCTGGGCATCATGGGCCCATGGGCTGTCATGGACCCAGGCTGGTCCCAACTGGTCAGGTGGCAGGTTTACCTTCCCCAAAGCAAGAAGCATACACCCTGGCGGTCCAGGAGATGGTTTGAGGCAATCCATGGGCGTGGAATTCGTACCATTCAATTATGGCAAGTAACAATGTTATTCTCTTCCCCAGTCCTGTTCAGTCTCTTTGATGAGCACAAGGAGAAAGTCTCAGTTGGGTGCTAGGATGCTCCAGTACCCATGGACGGAGCGTGGCCATTACATCCAGGCTCCGCCCCTCCGTGTGTGGCCTCCGTGTGAGGCCACAGCCAAGTACCACAGACTGTGTCGCTTGCACACTGGAAATTGACTGTCTCCCAGTTCTGGAAGCTGGAGGTCCGAGATCAAGGTGTCAGTAGGACTAGCTTCTTCTGAGGCCTCTCTCTTTGGCGTGTAGATGGTTATCTTCTCCCAGCGTCCTGACATCACCTTCCCTCTGTGTGTCTGTGTCCCCACCTCCTCTTATGAGAATGTCAGTGTAAGCATATTGGATTACAACCCACCCCAGAAACCTTGTTTTAGCTGAGTTACCTCTCTAAAGAGCCTGTCCCCGAATAGAGTCACGTTCTGAGGTGCTGGGGGTTAACGACTACAACATGCAAATGGCGGGGGGGGGGGGGGCAGCCACAATCCAGCCCCTATCAACTTCCCGAGTTGTGTAACTTCCACAGATCTCTCAACCTCTCTGTGGCTCGGTTTGCCTCGATGATAAACGGGGTGATGGCACCCACCTCACAGGGCCATAGAGTTTCACAAATTAGCAGAGATGAAAAGCTTCAAACAGCACTTGGCACCAAGAAAGCCCCACAAGGGCAACAGGCGTTCATTATAATGCATGGCATACAGTTGGTGCTCAATAATTATCTGTTGCATTGAAGATGGAATGATACCCTTCCAAGGAAAGAAGGTCACAACTCAGAAGTTTGGTTAGAAGGGGGAGGGATGTGGGGAAGGTGGGGCGAAACTGGCAAAGGGATTAAGAGGTACAAACTTCCAGTTATAAAATAAGTCATGGGGTGTAATGTACAGAAGACGGAATACAGTCAATAACATTGTAATAAGGCGACAGGTGGTAACCAGACTTACTTTGGGGATCAGTTCACAACGTATACAAATATTGAAGCGCTGTGATGTACACCTGAAACGAACAGGTTTTTCATGCCAATTATACTTCAATAAAAAGTCAAAACAAACAAAAAAAGCACTTTGGTTAGGCAAGAGCACCTAGGTAGAAATGAAAACTACTTTTTTGCTTTCATTATGTTTATTTTCTCCAGTGCACTTCCTCTCACCGGTAGGGAGTCTGGTTTTCAATCTATAGCAGTGATATAGTTTCCCTTTTAAGTAAGTCTACTTAACTCAAAAACACAAGTGGAAGGGCACCTGGGTGGCTCAGTCGGTTAAGCGTCCGACTCTTGATCTGGGCTCAGGTCACGATCTCCCAGCTCGTTGAGATCGAGCCCCACATCAGGGTCTGCACCAACAGTGTGGAGCCTGCTTGGGATTCTCTCTCTCCCTCTCTCCCTGCCTCTCCCCTGCTTGTGGGTGCGTGCTCTCTCTCTGTTTCAAAATAAATAAACTTAAAAAAAAACCCAGAACTTGGTGTTTTGTTTTGTTTTGTTTTGTTTTGTTTTGTTTTGTTTTGTTTTACAAAACAAAATCAAGGGTCAGCAAACTTTTTCTGTAAGGGGCCAGGTAGTAGATGTTTTCACCTCTGGGATCACAGACCTCACAGCATTTCTGACAGGAGTTCAAAGCTCTGAAGCCAATCCTAGATGAATGGGTGTGGCTGCGCTTCAAATAAAACTATTCACCAAAGCTGATGTGGGACTGCATTTGGCCCCCAGACAGAGTTTAATGAGCTCTTAACTAACAGCACAGGCAGGAGGTGCAGAAATGGTGGTGATGATCGTGATACGGAGATGACCGAATTCAGGAAAACTTGTTCTGGAATAAACCTAGGTAATTAAGAACAAGGACTCAGAGGAAGAGAGGGCGAATCTTGGGGCCTCTTCTCCCATGTAGCTCCCAGACCATTTTTCCTGGCACATCTTTTGATCCTGTCTCTGTGCAACCCCCACACAGGATGTTGCAGGATCCCCAAAGCCATGTTTTAGGAGTCTTTCCAGTCACCTGAAGCTTTCCTCTTTGCAGTTGTGTGAGTGGCCGCCCATTCAACACACCCAGGGCTGGATGCGAGTGCACTCCGGAGGGGTAGGAGAACCCAGGAAGACCCGCTCGGGCCAAACTCCTTCCGTCTTCCCTCCCAGCCACACCCTGGGCTTTGCAGAGAAAGTTCATCCGGCTTCTCAAGCTGTCACTGGTTAATATGCAAATATTCTCAAATGAGGAACTTCATTAAGCCATTAAGGTCATTATCCCATTAGCCACCATCAGCCATTAATACCTTAGCTAGAGCCAATATCAACCAGCGTTCCAAAATGATAGAATTTAGACAGGAGGGGTCTATAGGGGTGGAGCCCATTCCCAAATTTCCTAGATAAAGTAAAGCTTAGCTAGGAGAAAAAGCAAGAGTTAATGGGTGCAAGACGCCCATTACTTTGTACTTTGTACTTTGTACTCCTCTTTATGCTTAATTTATTGAGCTTGTACTAAGTGCTAAGCACTTTCCCTGTCCTGGCTCACTTAACCCTCACAACACCATGAGGAAGTGGGTACTGTGATCCCCATGTTACAGATGAGGAAACTGAGGCTCAGACAGGTTAACTAAATAGGTGGCAGAGGTCTTTGCGGCTCCAAACTCTTAATGACCACACTCAACCCTCTTAGCGCCCCCCCCACTGAGGTTTCTCTCCTCACTGCCTCTTCGTTTATCTGCTTATCTCGAGCCCATCTCTATGCTCCGGCTACTCCATTCCAGCCCGAATGCTTCCTCCTCGCCCTCCACCAGATGAGGCGCCCTCAGGAAGCCCTGTTCAAGTGGCCATAGCATCCTTCCAGGAGCCAGGGACTCTCTGGGTCTCTTGTGTTGATGGTCCCAGACCAGAGTCTGTGCTCACGAGCCAGAGAGCCATCGGGAGACAAGCTGTCTCCCCAGAGTGCCTCTCCATCTCCAGATTGGGGGTATCACGGTTCACCGGCTGGCACCCTCACCAGCCCACACCCAGACTCACCCAACCAGTCAGACCACACCACCCACGTGCCAGCCGGATCTGTGTGGACGGGCGTGTGGCAGGACCCAGCTCGTCTGCCTCGTCTCCTCCCTTCTTCCCACCCCCAGGTTCTTCTCCACATGAGAATGTTTTGTGTTTCTCCCAGAGAAGAGAGGCAAAGGCTTCTTTCTTCCCAGAAGCTTGGGGAGAGGAAAAGGGGAGGCCTAAGGCCAGGGACTCCCTGCTCCTGGGTAGCTTGGCTCACGATTGTGCAAAGTGACCCCAAAGTCCAAGTACGCCATTTGGAGGTGGCTGGGGCATTTCCTGCTTTCTCGGGGAAGGAAGACCAGGTTGAGTGAGTTCTGATATGGCCTCCTCTCCCCTCACCGGCCCTCAGCTTTCCCCTCTGGAAACAGGACAACGAATTCCCTCATGAATTCGTTGAAGGATCCCCTATGAGGATTCCCTGGGGTTAGACTTAACCCACGACCACATTCATTCCTTATTCCTTGAGCCCCAACCAAGTGCCCGGGGCTTTGCCAAGCTCGGGGAGGTAAGACTCCCAGAGAAGGGCTCTCACAGGGTTTATATCCAGCGAGGGAAGGAAGGCAGACAGAAGTAAACCAACAAGTCAGCAAAATAACCTGAGCCATCATTGTGCACCATAAAGAAGGTACAACAGGAGGATATGGGAGACCCCGGCCAGTGGGGTAGGGCGGGGGGTTCAGCTGGGCGATCTCGGAAGGGCTCTCCGAGGACACCTTTGGTGGAGGCTGAAATGACAAGAGGAAGCCAGCAGGGGGAAGGAAGGTCTGGAATGGGATGTTCCTAGCGGAGGGAACAGCAAGTCCAAATGCCCTGGGGTGAGGAGCAAGCCCTGAGGAGTAAAAAAGTGACGTGGTAGCTGTCACTGTGGTGCGTGATGGAGAAAGTGGTAGCAAATGAGGTCAGAGGCGTCGGCAGGGGATTCTAAGGACTGCGAGTACAGCAGGGGGCTCTGGGTAAGGACGTGCACACCCTGGGAGGAGTCTGGAAGTGGGTACTGCCTTCCTCCTCCCCTCCTGTCCCCCCCCCCCGCCCCCACCAGCTGAAACTCCAGTCTGGAGAGGGGATTTGATTGGCTTAGGTTGGGTCACGTGCCCAGCAGTGGCCCGGGCAGGGCAAGGCACCTTGCCGGACGGCCACCTCCCCGCCCCTGCTCCAGTTCTGCGGGTTCAGATGGCCAAGGGGGAGTTCCCAAAGGAGAATGGGGTGCTGCCATCAGGGCCAAGGGCCGACGCCCTGCAGGCAGAAACTCTGGGTGTGCACTCTACGCCGCCCCCAAGTTCTGACCTAGACCCTCGTGCCTTCCCCTGCTGTCTGAGCCCCACTCGCTATCACCACCCCGCCCCCATGCTGGGGTTTGTGTGACACTTCTGGCTGATACCCATTTGTCACTTATAGAAACGCCCACCTCCTTTGTACCTTGGAAATGGGGAAACTGAGTCTGGAGTGGCAGGAAGCAGTTTGCCCCGTCATGGGATTCTGCTGCTTCTTTGAGGGTTTTCAGGAGAATCCCTTGCTCCCCTCCCCACCCCCCTGCCCTCTGCAGCCTTATTATGGCCATGTGGGGGTGGCCACAATAGAATGGAATGGATTTCCCCGGCCTGTGCAACCAATCCAGCTAAGCAGTTTGCATCACGCCTCCTGTTTCCCCATAGACAGTACAGCATAGGGGGCTGGCTACGCCTGGGTTTGACCAGCTGGGTGACCTTGACCAGGTCGCTAACTTCTCTGTGCCTTTATTGCCTCACCTGTAAAATGTGAACACAACTTAGTAGTGTTCAACGACCTCACAGGACTGTTGAGAGATTGAGCTTAAGCCCTTAGAACAGCCCTTGGCACGTAGTGCATTTGGGACACTGACGCGTGCATTTCTACGAACACCTACGGTACCTTGCACGCACTACGTGCTTGGAGATGATGTCGATTTCTTTTGTTCATTTATTCAGCCAAAGGTTACTGAGCGTTTTCCAGGCCCAAGAACTCACAGCAAAAAGGCCAGACAAGGTTCCTGCCCTCAAGGAGTTTACTTTCTAGGAGAGAGAACACAAAGAAAGAAAGAAAGAAAAACTAAGTTAAAAAATAAGACATTTTTCATAGTGATGTGTTGGGAAGAAATAAAAAAAGGGTGACCTAGACAGTAATGGGGGGTAGGTATTTTAGGCAGGGTGATCTGGGACTGAAGGGTAACAGGTAGAACAGAAGAATGACCACCGGTGGGAAGAGTACTTCATATAAAGGGGATTAATAGCAAGTCCAAAGGTCCTGGGGTAGGAAGGATCCGAGCGAGGAAAAGGAGGCTGTTGTGAGTGGGAAGAGTGGGGGGAGGAAGAAATCAGAGAGGCAGGGGCCACAGTAAGCAGCTCTCACGGGCTGTGGTAGGAGTCTGGATTTATCCGCCGCGCAGCAGGAAGCCCTCGAACAGTTTAAACCCGGGAGTTATGGATCCAACCCCTGTTTTCCCAAGGACGCTCTGGTCGCTCTGCGGAAAATAAATGGAAGCGGCAAGATCGGAAGGGGGGAGGTCAGCTGTGAGGCTCTCAGTTGTGAGAAATGGTGAGAACAGAGACCCACCCTTAGGTCCCTACAGACCATAGACACAGCCACCCGGGAGCATGGCCCACCAGCCAGAAGCCTGGGCCTTGTCTGCAAGGCAGCATCATTCCAAGAGGGACGGAGGACTCCCTGTATATCGTGGGTGCTCCCGGCAGACTGCTAGAGCTGAGCCTTCCTGCCTGGAACTCTCCTGCGGGATCAGCCTCTGGTCAGGTCAGCCAGTCCAGCCGGGGCCCCATCCTCTTCCCCTTCCCGTCTCCGGGGAGTGCCCAGGGCAGAAATCCGGCCCTGTCCACCCTGCACTGTGCTCTGATAACCTCCCCGAAGGGGAAGCCAGTTGTTTGGAAGGAAATGGTGCAGAATGAGGCAGTGGCCACGCTGAAAACAGGGCCGGGGCCTGTTTGCAGGGCCGAGCTGGGAACCTGAGGGCAGGGATCCCAGCGGTGAGAAACTGGGAGGCCTTCCCGGGAAGGCGGAGGTCAGATTCACCTAGGCACCTGCTCCACCTGGCCTGGGTGGGGGGGGTCAGGGGGCTTCTGAGGACATTTACCACCCTTCGAGGAGCGCCATGCTAAGCAATGAGACGGCTCTTAATCCTCAGTCCTGGGAAGTGGGCTCAGGAGAAAGACCACGATTGCTTGGAGGGGTCCCTGGAGCTGACCCAGAATACAGACTTCCCTTCCCTGTCCCTGCTTCCTTCTTCAATCTGGCCTTCTCTTGTCCCCATCCCACCCAGTGTGATGGGGGGAGGACAGGAAGGGGCAGTTACAATCTTGTGTCTGCACGCTGCCAACCCCTGGAGAGATTTTAAAAGGGAGCTGACCTCCATCCAATTCAGTTAGGCTCTGGGGTGGGGCTGGGCACTGACTAGTCTTTTGGGGAAAAAAAAAAAAAAAAAAAGGAAAACAAGGGATCCTAATGTGCAGCCAAGGTTGAGAACCTCTCAGCTTTGGAAAGTTTTGATTCTGTGCTTTTCAACCCTGACGGATCTGCCCAATCTCCATGGCAGGTTTTTTAAATGAACCCACGTCTGGGCCCCACCCCGGACCAATGAGGCCGGGATCACAGAGCATAGGGTGCAGACACTAGATTTTTCAAAACAATTTTTTAATGTTTATTTATTTTTGAGAGAGAGAGCGAGAGAGAGAGAGTGCGAGCAGGGGAGGGGCAGAGAGAGAGGGAGACACAGAATCGGAAGCAGGCTCCAGGCTCCGAGCTGCCAGCCAAGAGCCCAGGGCGGGACTCGAACCCACAAACTATAACACTGTGACCTGAGCCAAAGTTGGACGCTCAACTGACTGAGCCACCCAGGTGCCACGAGACGCTATATTTTTTAAAAGCTACCCCAGGCGGTTCCAAAGGGCAGTCAGAGTAGAGAACCTGTGATACAGTCCAATCTCCCAGGTGAACAGATGGGGAGACTGAGGCCCAAACAAAGGTGGCTGGCCCAAGGTCACATGGCCAGCTGGCGGCAAAGGCAGAGCTCAGAACCAGGACTCCGACTTCCCAGGTTAGTTAGGTGGTGCGCCCTCACAGGGGACATCTTGGAGGAGGTCTGTGTGGACCATCCGGGACCCGCTGCTTGCCCAGGGAGGCAGCACGGAAAGAACAGCCCCCAGGGAGGGCACGTGGGAGACTCCGTGACAATGGTGAGCTCTGTGGCTCTCTTACCTCACGCGGCAATTTACTTGGAGCTCATTAAAAGGACCATTTAGCCTAACCTCATCACGAGAGCCCTTTAAAAGCAAGAAGGCTTCCCTGGCCGGCGGCAGAAGAGGAAATGGGAGACTGAGACGGGCACTGAGCGCTCCCTTTGCCGGTGCAGCCTTGGAGAGGGGGCCACGTGGGAAGGTTCTCCTCCAGATAAGTCAACACCTTGACTTCAGACCCCCAAGGCCCAGAGCAGGGGACCCAGCCCCGTCACACCTGGACTTCTGACCTATAGAACTGGCAAGCTAATGAATGAATGTTGCTTATTGCCACGAGGTTTGCGGGCATTTGTGGGCTTTTTAAATTTTTTAAATTTATTTAAGAGAGAGAGAGAGAGAGAGAGAATGCACACGAGCAGGGGAGGGGCAGAGAGAGAGGGAGAGAGAATCCCAAGCAGGCTCCGCGCTGTCAGCACAGAGCCTGAAGGGAGGCTCGATCCCATGAACTGTGAGATCACGACCTGAGCCGAAATCAAGAGTCGGATGCTTAACTGACTGAGCCACCCAGGCGCCCCTGTGGGAAACCAGTAGACTCACTCCACCTGAAGAAGGAGTTGCGGAGGCCTGACCCCAGCCCCCCAAACTAGACTTTCCCCAGAGCACCTAGAAAGGAGGGAAATTCCAAGAAGAGAGACTGAGATCAAGTTGGAGAGGCCCACTGCCAGAGAGGCCGGGCTGGCGGATCGGCCAAGGGGACGGGTACCAACAGGTGGGCAAGGAGCTCGGCCAGGGCCCCCCGCCGAGGCATGCCAGGGCGCCACCCCCCCGCCGCCCCTCCCCCGGTTCCAGCGCATCTCAGAACTCGTGTGGGCATGTGGCATGAAGTCAGACTGATACCACGCCGTGATCTACAGGCGGGAGGGGAAGGCGTGGGCGCGGGGGTTGGGACACTGGCGAAGGACCAGTATCATTCCGTAGACCCTACCCCACGCCTGGTGCAAGATCTGGGGCCCCTACGGGCACGACCTAGCCTCCTCCTGCACTTGCAAGGTGGAGCAGCGGGGCCCCTCCAGGGTGCGAGCGAGCGGACAGGCGAGGCCAACCTTGAACTTGGGCAGGGCAGAGCCCCCTGCAAGAAGTTTCTGCTTCCTCCTCTCTTTGATCTTTCTTTGAGGGTTTCTAGGATGACTTCCTGTACCTCATTAAGCTGTCTGAAATCCCACCACCTTTCCCCCATTTAACATCCTGCACCCCCAAGGTCACCCCGTCCACTCCCGTCCCATCATCCGGTCTCGTTCCCCGCCCCCCCCCCTGCGAAATCACCCTCCCACCACCTGAAATCATCTGCTTCGTCATCTGGGGCTTCAGCATCTCCCACCGGCCAGGAGATCATCCGCTCAAGGCAGGCGGGCGCCCGGTCAGGCTGGTCCCCTCATGTAGCACTCCGGGCAAATCCTGGGACTGAATGACGGAGGCAGAAGGAGACCCCTGTGGGGCTTCGGACGGAGGGGAAGGCGATTCTGGTCGAGAGGAGACATTCTTTCCTAGCCATCCCCTCCAGGATGTCCCTTCTGCAACCCTGCCTCCAGGCGCCTGAGATTCAGCTGACAGGTGCCTGCGTCCCCCAGACTTCCGCCAGGCCAGGCCTACTCCCTGCCCCTCAGGGAAGCTCTGGAAATTTTCTGATGCTCCCAGGGACCCAAGCTCAGAGAGACAAAAGGAAGGAGGGTGAGGCACGCAGTCCTAAGCTCCCAGGGGAAGCTTTCCTGCTCTGTGATTCCCAGGGCTTGGTGCTTACCAAGCCATTTGCAGGGAAGGGCCAGTTTGCTCGTTTCCGTGGCCCATCCATCACATGCCGGTTCCATAACCTACAATGGAAACAACAGAGCCCGCCACGCGTCTGCAAAAGCAGCAGCAACGACTAACAGCTACCCGGATTTGTAAAGCTGCCCTCCCCGTGTGGCGCTCGGCTCTTTGTGGGCCGGGAGCAGTTCGTGAGGTTTGCAGATGGACCGCGCTTTGGACGACGGCAGGGGCGGGTGGGCGGGTGGGCGCTGGGCTGCTACGAGGCCCCAGACCCCCGCCCAGAGGCTGGGAACAGCGTGAGGGGGGAACCGATGAGGGGACACCCTCATGTACACACAGTCTGTGACGGGGACCGGAAGGAGCCAGGGCAGGAAGTGGGAGAAAACCCTGGGAGGCGGGGCAGGGAGGGGTGGGGGCAGGGGGGGAGGATGGAAGGATCACCCCCTGACCCCAACCCAGACTCCATCTCCGAGGCCCTTCCCCAATTCAGGGGAAGCTTCTGCAGGGGAGGGAGTGCATTTGCCATGGTCGTATTTGTCACCGCCCTACTTTGTCCTGCAGTCCTTAAACTTCTCTCGAGTTGTTTGTCTTGTACCTTCTGGCTCGGATTCCAGTCCTAGAGGAATGCATACTAACTAGCGACAGGAAAGCAGGGTCGGAGGCCCCGTGTCTCTAGGCCCAGCCTGGGGACAGCCGGCTTCATTCTGCCGGCGTCGGGCCCCGCTGACAGGGTGGGGTGGCAATACCTTCCTGCCTGGTGTGCAGGGACATGGCAGCTGGAATTGCCCCGCCCGGCCCCTCCCCGGGCTCTCAAGGAGCCCCAAGACGCAGAGGAGAGGTGACCTCGAAACTCTCCCCGCTCCTTCCAGAGGGGGCCGGCCCCGCACCCTGCGGGCTGGCCGCCACGGTTTCTGGGCAGGGAGCTCAGGAATGCCTCTCCCCCCCACACCTCGCACACAGTAGGCACTCGGGGTATTTGCCCATGCCCTACAGCCGGGCCCGGATGGAACCCGGCCCCGCCCGGCGTCACCTCCGAGCCTCGGCCCGCGGTGGCTGCATTGTTCCAATTCCTCCACGTTTGGAATGTCTCTGTTTACCATCAGTGTCAACCCAACTCTAGAACATTCAGCTCTGAGAGGTCTGCTGGGGTCTGAGGGGGAACAGCTCGGCAAGGGACCCACTCCGGCAGGGCACAGCCGGGGTGGGTGTCGGCCGGTGAGAGTCCCGTGGGTCCTCGCTGGTCATCGGCCCTGGCTCCCAGCCCCTTTGCTCTCCTGGCGCTTTTCTTCAGCAGGATACACAGAACGACAGCTCCTCCTCCAAAGGGCCGCCTCCTCCTTCCGTGTCTTGAATCACACAGGTGTCTCCACCGCACATGACCTCTCCCACTTCAGCCTGTCCAAACCCTCCGGTCCGTGGGAGACCTCAGGTCCTCCAGCTAGCCTAGTGGATGTGCAGCCAACCTCCACCGGTTCTCACTGTGTTGCCTCGGGCAAGTTACTCAACCTCTCTGAGCCTCCGTTTTCTCGCTTGTAAAGCGCAATTTCTCGCTTCGTGGCTGCCTTCCTCTCCGCACGGCCTTCGGTCGCTGGGGAAGTGCCCGTGGTAGGAGCCCACTCAAATTTGCAGCCCCCGTGTATCCAGGACGGAGCACTAGACCATGAATAGATCAGACGTCGGTGGGAACGGGAGGGGGGGCGGTTAGTGAACTGTGGCATCGCCTTCGCTTTTGGTGAACTTGGGGTCAGAGGCAGCTGAGTCTTTGGGAACGGCAGTGGCCGGGCTCGTGTGTCCGCAGGAGCTCGGGAGCTAGGGCAGTTGACTGTCAAAGCGTCCCCCGCGGTATTACCTGTCGCTGTCTGCTAGACAAACCTCGCTTGTCTCCCCAACCCTTCTACCTAATATTGTTTTTTCAGAAAAACCTTTTCTGCTCACATTAGCCAGAGCGCATTCTGTCACCTACAAGCAAGACCTTACATGAATTCACGGGGGGCGATAATAACGTCTACCTCCAGGGGCAAGCGTGGAGATTAAGTACTCCCACAGCCTTGGCGGGAAATCAGGAGGAAGCCAGTTCAGCAAGGTGACTACGTGCCTTGTATCTGGGGTGCCAGCTTCACGGTTTGGGGGACAGTGTGCTCTGCCTGTGTCCCACAGCACGCCTGCGTTACAGGCCGGCTGTCCCGCCCTCCCTGGGGGTGCTGTATGCAAAAGGCCCCCATTCTCTGCGTCCAGCATTGAGACAAAACCTGTTTCCTGGAGAGGCCGGGGTTCCCGTAGCTGGGAGCAGTCCCCATCCCCACGGGGAGTTTGGTGGTAACTGAGAGGCACTGAGGTTCCTGACCCAGGGGCGTGTCCCCAGGCCTAGGAACCGCTGTCTGGAGTAGACCAGGGACCCCAGGGTTCTAGCTAGTTAGGGACTTGGCCAGCCCTTACACGTGGTTCCCTCGCCCACGGTCGCTTCCCATGGGAGGCTTAGTGGGGGCATGACTTAGAACCTCTGCCTTGCAGCCCCGAAACTAGTGTCCCCAAACTTCCACTCGTGGGAAGCTGTCCCCCCCGCCACCCTGCCACAGCCACTCGGGGGCAGGGCAGGCCCCCCGGGCATCCTGGAGCGACCTGCTGGTCACTGAAAGAAGTGTCAGGGGTCACGCCCATGATGTTGCTTGTCCCCACCTGCCCGGTCACCTTGAAGACCACCTATGCCCTACCCGCGCAGGTCCCTGTGCCGAGCTGACCAGTGTCCCCCCAAAATCCATGTCTATCCGGAGCCTCAGAATGTAACCTTGTTAGAAGTAGGGTCTTTGCGGATGGCATCAGTTGGTAACTGAGAAGAGTGAATGGTAGTTAGGGTGGGCCCTGTTGTCCCTGTAAGAAAAGGAAACTTTGGATTTGCACGCGGGGGAGAAGGCCATGGGGTGGCGAGGGCCGTTGGGGTGATGCAGGGTGCGCCGAGGGACGCCAAGGACGGCCAGCCGCCAGCACAGGCTGGGAACAGACCCCCTAGAGTGTCAGCACAGCCGACACCTTCCTATCTGACTCCCGGCCTCCAGAACGGGAGAGAACGCACCGTTGCCTCTCCGGCCATCCCGCCGTGGTAACTTGGGAAGCAGCTCGAGGAGACTCACACAATTCCTTCTTTTACACATGGGTTACGGACGGCACGGAGGGGCCAGGGGAGAGGGACCGTGCGTGGCATTCTTCTGACTTGGGCTCCGTAGGGAGTGAAGATAAGCCACCCATCCCTTCCTCCCCGGGATGCTCGTAACTTAAGGACGGCTGGGATACAGTTGGGACATTTTGCACAAAGGATTTGGATTGGATTTGGATTCCTTCTGGGAAGGAAGCAATCAAGATGCGGTCCAATACAGATAAAACAGCAGCCATATATATAATTTTATATTTTCTCGTAGCCACGTTAAAAACGATGAGATTAGGGGCGCCTGGGTGGCTCAGTCAGTTGAGCATCTAACTCTGGCTCAGGTCATGATCTCACGGTTCGTGAGTTCGAGCCCCACATCGGGCTCTCTGCTGTCAGTACAGAGCCTGATTCGGATCCTCTGTATCCCCCTCTCTCTGCCTCTCTCTCTCTCTCTCTCTCTCTCAAAATAAATAAACTTCAAAAGAACGGTGAGGTTAAATTTAATAATCTATTTTCTTTAACCTCATAGATCCCAAACATCATCATGGCAGCATGTTTTCGAGATACAACATACCAAAAAGATATTTTACATCTTTTTGTTTCTTTAAACAAAGTCTTCAAATTCACACCAGCCACGTTTCAGGTGCTCAGGGGCCACCTCTGGCTCGTGGCTCCCATATGGAACAATGCAGCCCAATTCCTTGTTGCGGGATGTAGTGTGTTTTGTCTGGCGGCGAATGGGACAGTTCTGTTTCCACGCTTGTCTGTGTGATTGCCCCAGCGGCCGGTGGGGCGGGCCGGTAAGTCTGACTGCTTATCTGCAAGCCTTGTAAGTCATCTCCACAGATTCCTTCCCCTAAAACCTGACCCCGCCTCCCCCCAAGTCTGTTTCATCCAAACCTGCACGACAAGCAGGGAAACAGGTTCCACACGGATCTGGACCTGGCACCTTCAGCTGCACGTGGGACGTAGGGCAGGTAGGGAGGGGAGGGATGGAGGAGTCCCTAAGCTTCAGGCCCTGAAGTGCGTGAGCCTGGAAGAAAAGCCCCATGTACAGTCTGGGTGTCAGAAGATGTTACACTGAGTCTGTTGGAGACAGATTCGTCCACGGTCACTCAAGACCAAGGATAAAAACTGAGCCTCTAGGGGCCCCTGGGCGGCTCAGTCGGTTAAGCACCGACTTCGGCTCGGGTCACGATCTCACAGTTTGCAGGTTCAAGCCCCATGTGGGGCTCTGTGCTGACAGCTCAGAGCCTGGAGCCTGCTTTGGATTCTGTGTCTCCCTCTCTCTGCCCCTCCCCTGCTCATGCTCTGTCTGTCTGTCTGTCTCTCTCTCTCTCTCTCTCTCTCTGTCTCTCTCTCAAAAATAAATAAACATTAATAAAGAAAAAAAAACTAAAAACCCTGAGCCTCCTGACTCCCAGGCCAGGACTGTTTGCTAGAGTGCCACCCAGTTATTCTGAGTGGCCAGAGACTAAAGCAATGTTTCTCCAAGCATGGTCCCAGGACCACCACTGTGGTGGTGCCCTGTGTGAGTGCCCTAGCCGCTTCGTGCCTCAGTTTCCCCATGTATAAAACAGAGATCATGATGGTCCCCACCTCATAGGGTTGCCATTAAGATGAAGTGAATTAATTTGGGGACGTGTTCATGGACTAAGCACTCGGTAAGTAGCCGCTCTATTATTGTTGTTACCAGTAGCCAAAGCAGCTCAGAGTGGGGACATTCTGTGTCACGGGACATGCCCAATTTAGCTCACTCTGAGTCCCTCTGGAGGCTCAGCCAGTGGAGACCCTCCTGACCCACCACCAGTGTGTGGGGAGCGCAGGAAGGCACATCCAGTCCCTGTGAAGACGGAGATAACATGCTCCTTTGGGGACGCTGGGACACCGCCGCCTTCCCAGACTCTATGCTGAAAAGCTGACTTTGCAAACAGAGATGCTGAACGGTTCAGGGTGGTCCTGGCTCAACAGTGGACGGAGAGGGGTCCCTGGCTTCCCAGACAAAGGGGAAGAAAGGGCTGTGAGTGAGTGAGAGGTGTGGCTGGGACAGACAGCTGGCACGGGAGGGGGTGGGTGTGATAGCTCAGGCTCTGGGCCAGCCCACCCCCCACCCCAAGGTGAACTCACTCCGTACATCTGCTCCCTTGCTTGACATCACTCCTTAACTATTAGAGCGCTCAGACAAAGTCCACCATCCTTAGCATTCAGGACCTTCCCGGGCTGCCCCTTCCTCTCTCTTGCCACCTCTATCCCCTGGCTTTGAACTTGACGCTGGAGCTCCCTTCCTAAGACACCCTCTGTCACATACATCAGTTTGCACCTGCTGTTTCTTTCCTCTGCTCAGGAAGCTCTTCCCCAACTCGTCTCACCTGGCTAGGATTCTTGTTCTCCTGACATCACCTCCTCCAGGAAGCCTTCCTAGCCCTCCCCACTGGGGTCAACACTCTTCTACGAGGAGGAGGCAATTTCTGTTCACTTGGCCATTCCCCCTCTCTAGGCTGTTAGCATCATAGGGGGTACGTTGGGGTAGAGCTGAAGAACCCTGAACTCCATTCCCTACCCCCACCCCCCAACCTTGACTGTAAACAAAGATTATCTGAGACCCTCTGTCATGGGCCAGGCCTGTGAGGGATACAGGGGGAAGAGGCCTCCCTGCCTCTGAGGGGTGTTACGAGCCTAATGTGCCCCCGTCCCAAATTCATATGTGCAAGTTCTAAGCCTCATCACCTCACACTGTGACCGGATTTGGAGACAGGGACTTTGAAGAGGAGATTAAGTTAAAATGAGGTCATGTGAGAGGGTCCTAATCCAAGGTGACTGGTGTCCTTACAGGAGAGGAGATCCGGGGGCACCTGGGTGGCTCAGTCGGTTAAGTGTCCGACTTCAGCCAGGTCACGATCTCGCAGTCCGTGAGTTCGAGCCCCGCCTCGGGCTCTGTGCTGACAGCTTGGAGCCCGGAGCCTGCTTCGGATTCTGTGTCTCCCTCTCTCTCTGCCCCTCCCCTGCTCATGCTCTGTCTCTCTCACTCAAAAATAAATAAATATTAAAAAAAAAAAAGAAGAAGAAGAGATCCGGCAGAAAAGGGAGACATGGGGACACAGGGAGAAGACAGGTGTCTGCGAGCCAAGGAGAGAGGCCTCAGAAGAAACCAACCCTGTTCCTACCTTGATCCTGGACTCCCAGCCTCCAAACTGTGAGAAAATAAATTTCTGCTGCCCAGAATTTAATTATTAAAAATAAGTGGAAGTTACCCAGTCCGTGGTACTTGGTTGTGGCAAAGCGTTGGATGAAGCTCATAGTTCCCCATTTCTGCCTTCGTAAAACAGCCAATGGTGATCCCCATCCCCTGAGGCGGCGGAGGACTGAATTAGTGAAACGCATGTCAAGCGGGACGGATGCCGACAGATGCTAGCTGCTGTCTATCATTATTGCCTTTGTCGATGTCATCCAGCTGAGACAGACAAGACTCAGCACGAGAAACAAGACGTCACGGACTCAGTCGGTTAAGCGTGAGACTGTTGATTTCAGTTCAGGGCGTGATCTCACGGTTCGTGAGTTCGAGCCCTGCGTCGGGCTCTGTGCTGACAGCATAGAGATTCTCTCTCCCTCTCTTTCTGCCCCTCTCCTGCTTGTTCTCTCTCTCCCTCTCTCTCAAAATAAAGAAACTTAAAACAAATTTTTTTTAATCAAAAAAAAATGAAAAGAGGATGCCACAGATAGGAGCTGAGGACCTGGTGTGGGTGAATTTAACAACTTCGTGTCCGCCTCCCTGCTCTGGTGAGGGAGGAAACCAAGGCCAAGAAGGGACAAGGGACCTGCCCAAGGTCCCATGGGAACAGGAGAACACCAGGGCTGGATCAGAGCTCCAGGCCGAGCTCTGGCTGCACCATCCTGCTAGTTGTGGGTTTCAGTATTAAGCAACATTCATGCAGTTCTTGATTGTTCCACTTGCCTAAGGCCAACTCGCGGGTACTGGGGTCGACCCTTCCTCCCAGAGACACAGGCTGCAGGGAGGAAGCTGTCCGGCCCCCAGGGTGTGTGTGTGGGGCGGGGGGAATGCTGCTCCTGGCTCTGCCTCCACTCACATCCTCCCTCCAAGGGCCTCTCCATGTGTCCAGGCAGCCAAGTACTTCCCCCACATGTGGGAGCTCTGCCCAGGATCTGGGGCTGAGCAGAGAGCAGTGGGGGGCCCTCCCTCTAGACACTGGGGGCAGGAGAGAAGAAGGGCCTCAAGGAGCTGACCTTCAGCTGATCTAAGCCACAAGGATACAGAGGGCGGGCAGGGCCCCATCCTTCCTCTGGCCAGCTGCTGCCCCCTGAGCCAACACTGTGTCATGCTGGGCTCCCATGTGGAAGAGGTGAGTCCTGCTGGGCGGGAGCCAGGGCAGCGTGCTAGGTCACCTACAGACAGACGGTCAAGGTCAGCGGCTGCCAGCACGTGCTGGGCCGCTGCCCTAGGGGCTCCTCTGTGGCTAAGAGCCTCAGGCGTAAGAGACCCGTAAGTCCCCAGCTCTGTCATCCTACGCCTTCCCCACTCCCCCGCCATGCATCCTCAACCTGAAGTGCTCTTAGGATGGGGAACTCACTACCAACAAAGCATTCGATCCCACTGGCGCAGAGTCCTAAATCAACGTTGTCCAATAGAAATATGTGAGCACACTGATGGTGTTTCCAAAAGTAAAACGAAATGTGAAACTCATTGTAATAATGTATTTTCTTGAACCCAACATATGCAAAACGTGATCAGCATCTCACCAACATTAAAAAAAAGGTAGTGGCATGTTTTACATTCTATTTTTTGCACTGGTGTTTTATTTTACACTTATGCACTTCCCCGTGGGGTTAGCTCTTCTGGCGTTCCACGGTCACTCAGGGCTGGTGGCTACACTGCTGGACAGCGCAGCTCTCCGTCCTGGACTTTTTCCTCATGCTGAATTAAAATCTAACACCCTGCCATTTTTACACGTTGGCTTTCTTTTCATTCACGGTGCTTACAGATGAACCAGCTATTTGATAATAACCAGGAACAACAAATACACTGTTATGCTCTTAACTCTGTGCCAGCCGGTGAGCCCGGATGCCTTATGTGAGTTCCATTTAAAACCCACACAGCCCAATAGCGCCATTTTTCAAAGGAAGACGTGAAGCATTAAAAAGGTCACATGGTTAGCCAGTGAGAAAGCCAGGACACGGCCCCAGGTCTGTGATCTGTTCACTTAGTCTCTAATACCACAATGTCCAGCATGGTCGCTGCCACCATCTGTTATCGCCGAGCATTCGAAACGTGGCTGGCCTGAATCGAGGCATGCCATAAGTGTAAAATACACACCAGATTTCCAAGACATGGTATCAAAAACCAATAAATAATTTTTGTGTTGACAACATGCTGAAATATTAAGTAAAATGTGGTCTTAAAATTGATTTTACCTGTTGCTGTTTTTTTTTTAAAGTGGCTATTGGAAAATTTAAAGTTTCCTATGCATCTGACATTGCATTTCATTGGATAGCACTGCTCTAACCTGTTTCCTTCAGAGCTAAATATTTTCCTTTCCTTTAATGGTTCATGATGATATCATTTCTGATCCCTTCCCTGAGGTGCTCCTTTGGATCAGTGCTTCTTGCAGTGAACAATGGTTCAGCTGACTATTCTCCTGTGATCTGCCTGTTAATGTTTTTTGCCCAGTTTGGGTTTGAGTGGTCTTTCCTTTTTTTTCCTCTTGATGATCAGACTTCTTTGTAATTAGAGGTGTTTACGTGTATGTGTCCATTGCCATGTTGCAAATATTTCCCCCCAATCATTATCAGGCTTTCAATTTTTTCTGTGGTATCTTTGGCTATGTACGTTTCTGTCTTTATGCAGCCAATTTGCAAATAGTTTCCTTTGGGGGCTTCTGGATTTCGTGTCATGCAAATCCAGGGCAATCTAAGATTTTACCCACTCCCAAATTATCAAAAAGTATTATCTGCATTTCCCTCTGCTACATTCACTTTTTAATCCTTTTTGCTTTCATCCAACTGGAACCATTTCTGTTTGTGATATGAGGAAGGGATCTGACTTAATTTTCCACCAAATGTGTAGCCAATTGTCCTATTTAGTGAATAATTCATTCTTTCTTTTCTTTATGAAATGCCATTTTAAAAAATCATCTTTAGGCTCTGTTTTCCCTCTGTTGGCAGGCAAGTCAGCCACCAGCAGCTTCAAATTTACATTTCACCAGCTCAACAAGCTCAGCAAATAAAAGTTTTCTCTAGGTAGTCCCAGCATAAGTCCCAGGGCTGACTCTCAGCGGACATCTTGAACCAACATGATGGCTGGGGATGGATGATGCTGACTGGCCAAGTCTGACCTACCTGTCTCCTGGAGTAGAAGGGTGAGGACACTTGAAAAAATGGGGAGGGTGGTTCCCCAAAGGGAAGTTGGGATGCTGGTGAGATAAAAACATGCCCAGCACAGTGTGCATTCTCCTAACTGGTCACTGGGTGACCCAGAACCCCAGCTCCATAGACATTTTGAGAGGAGGTCCTTAGGTCCCCAGTGTTCTAGCCAGGCTTCCCCTTCAAACATCAGCGAGGGTGGTGTCTGCCCCAGGAATTCAGATCTGACTCCAGATGCTCTCTTTGCAGGGGGATCCCTGTCAGTCTGGAAAATCAGCCCAGTGGGGTTGGGGTGGACTGTCTTGCCCACTCCTGCCCCAGGACCCTTGGTCAGGTTCCTTCTCCCTGCCAAAAGGGGTGGGACTCCAGGAGGGCTGGAAGAAGGAAGGGTGACAGCAGGGCACGGTCAGTGTCTACAAACAGAAAGTGGCTCTTTCCTGCCTGTCCCTGAGAATGGTACTGTCTGGGCTGGCTCAGGAAGTTGAGCTTCTGCAGGGAAGGTCCCCAGAATGCCTCTCTGGCCTCCGTCCAAGGGCAATCCCTGGGCCACTAGGGAACAGCCTGAGGATCCAGAGATCAGGCTCTTCTGCAGAGACGTTTTACAACACAGGCCAGAGTGTTGATCTTGGGGAGCAGAAGCCTGTGTTTCTACATAGGATGACCCAGCCCTCAGAGCATCATGCCACTGAGGTGGGCATGGCAAGCCCCACCCTCTAAGCCTACACGGGAGCAGGGCGTCAGTGGGTGAGGCCAAAACCAAAATTCTTTTGGTAGCTCCCTGTTTCCACTGAGCTCTCCAAAGCACCCCCCCTAAATAATAATCATACACTAAGCAGAACAATAGTAGCTGAAAACACTATATAAAATGAGAATAAAAGTCTCTTTAGAAAACTTTGCTCCATCGCGTGATATAAAACACATCAATTAAACAAAAGCAGGCTGCTTGAGATGCAGGGTGAGGACACCCAGGTTCAAAGCTCAGCATTGCCACTTGCTGGCTGTGGCCTGGGCAGCTTGTTAAACACTTCATGCTTTTGCTGGTTGCTCTTCAAAATGAGGCTAAGGACAGCCCTGCCTCATAAGATTGTTTGAGGGGGCGCCTGGGTGGTTCAGTTGATTAAGCATCTGACTTTGGCTCAGGTCATGATCTCACAGTCCTTGGGTTCGAGCCCTGCGTCGGGCTCTGTGCTGGCAGCTCAGAGCCTGGAGCCTGCTTTGGATTCTGTGTGTCTCCCTCTCTCTCTGCCCCTATGCTGCTTGTGCTCTGTCTCTCTCTGTCTCTCAAAAATAAAGATTTTTTAAAAAAGATCGTTTGAGGATCCACAAAACTAATGACTGCAATACATGACCAACACCAGCAGCAATGTGTTGGGTGACTGTAGCACATGGGAAGGGAGATGGATGGTAGCCATGTTGTAAGGGAGGGAAGGGAGAGTGTGGGAAGACTCTGAGAAGCCATGGGAAGTGGATTCAGATTAGATGTAAATGTATCTTGCAAAACCTCTAGGACAGCCACTAAGCAATTTTTTAAAGAAGAATAACTGATAGGCAAGGAGAGGAAGAAAAAATAGAATCATATAAAACAATTAAAAATGCTCAGCACAGAGCTTGATGCAGGACTCAATCCCATGACCCTGGAATCATGACTCGAGCTGATATCAAGTAGCTCAAATGACTAAGCCACCCAGTGCCCCAGGATGGGAAGCTTTTTTTTTTTTAAAGGAAGAAAAAGGGCACTGAGCATTGATTTTAATCCAACTGCACCATTATATTAAATGTAAATGGGCTAAATACACCAATGAGGAAACAGAGACTGGCAGAGCAGATAAAAAATAAGACTTGTCAACCAGGGGCACCTGGGTGGCTCAGTTGGTTAAGAATCTGACTTTGGCTCAGATCACGATCTCATGGTTTGTGAGTTTGAGCCCCGCATTGGGCTCTGTGCTGACAGTTCGGAGCCTGGAGCCTGCTTCAGATTCTGTGTCTTCCCCTCTCTCTCTGCCCCTCCCCCACCCATGTTCTGTCTTTCTTTCTCTCAAAAATAAACATTAAAAAAAAAACCACCCAAGACTCAACCATATGTTGTCTACAAGAAACCCACTCTAAACACCAATAAATGGGAATGGAAGGCAAAGGACTACAGAGCCAAGTTGCCCAGGACTGACCCGGCTACCTCCTCAACCTCACTGAGACTCAGTTTCCTCTGTTGTAAAATGCGGATAGTAGTTCTGATCACATAGAGGTGTCATGAGGATTAAATGGGCTAATTCATAGGAAGCATTTAGAATGAGGAATGGCACAGAGTAAGCACTGTAAGGTGATAAGGTTTTCAGCATCACCATTCTTATTATCCACGTGCAGGTTCACGACTTGTCCAGCTCTCACTTCCAACCAGCCTTTCACCGAAAAGCTTCCCCTAAATAGAAACTCTAGAGCTACCATTGTTTCCTTGAGTTTTAAGACCAGGATCAACTACATAATTTTCAGGGCCCAGTGGAAAATGAAAATGCAGGGTCTCTGGCTCAAAATTACTAAGAATTACAAGATCATGCGCAGGCGGAACATTAAATCAAGTGCAGGGCCCTTGTGAACTTAGGGCCTCGTGAGATTGCACAAACCAAAAGGACAAAGTCAGAATCTAGGATGCCAAACACCCCCCCTTCCCCCTCCCCTGGCCCAGCCTGCTCCTCCCCATCCAGATCAGGAATACGGTGACCTCCTGACTCTGAACACACCTCGCCCCTTCAGACCTATGGACCCTCAGCCCAGATGTAACCCCTGCACCCATTCTGAAGCAATGCTTTGCTGCCTCCTTTCTTTTCATATCCTGGACTGACCCACGATTTCCAGGGGGCTTCCTTTCTGGACCCACCCAAGCTGGGGGGCCAGGTTTGGTAAGGGGAAGGACAGAAAACTACGAGTTTTTCTGGGATCCTTACTTAGTGCTTGGCTGAGAATCCCTGGCCCATACAGTGCCCACCCTCAGTCACCCAGTTGGCCACTCACAGCCCCTACTCCAAGGAGTTAGGGCTGGCCGGAGACTCCCAAGGTTTTCGGTTGTGTTGTTTTGTTTTGTTTCGACCTCTGGGAGCCTTGTTTACCAGGCCTGGCAAAGTCCAGGGGCTCAGCTCACTCTGGTCCCTCCCGGCCCTGTCCCAAAGGTCACCACCCAGGGGCCCTTGGCCTTTGCGGCACTCTCAGGGCTGCCCTCGGGGATGCGGGATGCAGGCGTGGAAGAGGGGTGCCTACTGGCACAGGCACTGGCATAGGCAGCCCCGAGTGCCCAGCCTAAGGCGAGTCCCAGCAAGTGTGGGCAGGAAGCAAACAAGCCTTTAGTGTCAGGCGGCCCGCCAGGCTCTGAACGCGCCCCCTCGGTCCTGGGGGGTGGGGTCTGATAGCAACCCCTCGGGGGACTGCAGGGCAACCCGCCCCCACAGCCTGTCCCCCTCCGAGCCTGACCCCCTACACCCGCCCCTGTTTTGCACACCCATCCCTCCCAGGCTGCGTCAAGGGGGAGGGACTCCCTGCAGGCCTGGGTGCCGGCCAGCTGGGTTTTGATCTGGAAGATACCACCCATCCCAGCCTGGGCAGGGCACTGGGAAAGCCTCTTGCTCCTCCGCCTCTTTCCATTCTCTGCCCCCTCAGAAATGAACCTCCCAGGCGTCCTGCCAAGCTCAAAATCCTGAAATGCAGGCAGCTGCCTTGTGGGGGCTGGCTGCAGGGTGGGAAGCCAGGAAGGGGGAGAGCTGGGGTGGGGCGGGCTCCCTCTGATGCACCGTGATCCCTCCCCCTTACCCCTCCACTGCTGCATCAGACAGAGGGGCCCCCGTTCTGCGGCAGTGGCGATGTTTTCAGAACCCCAAATCCAGAGCTCGGTGCTCGCAGGAACACTGGTGGGCAGAGAGGGCTGTTTGAAATCCGGGACCCAGCAGGGTGGAAGGCAGGAAAGAGCTGTTCGGATAGGGAGCTTGACACTTGGCAGAGGTAAGGAGGGAGGGAAGGGAGAGGAAGCGAGCACAGGGCACCAAATCAAGGGACTGTCTCTGCCCAGCAGCTACTGGATTGCAAGAGCGGACTTGTGTAATCCCAGAACAGGGCCTAGCATCATAGGGGTGCCAAAAATGCGGACCTTAATGATTGTTACTATTCTAATTGTTGTTACCCTGGCCTGGTTCCTCGGTTCCCCACAGGTGTGAACGGTTCGTTGGCCTCCGCCTGCGTTGGGGGTACGATGCCTTCCCAGGGAAGGGGGAGGGCTTAGCCTCAGGATGGTCTCGAGGACACTTCTGTCCTCTACCGGGGCCTCAATGGCAGAGGCCGGCTCCCGCTGCCTCTATCTCGGACCCCAGCGTGGGTGTGTTAATGTCCACTCTCCCTCAGCTCATGTCCCCAGGGGTCTGTCAATCTCTGTGGGCTTCTCCGGGTGAGCTAGTCTTGTGTAGACAGGGCAACAAGTACACTTGGAATTGAATTAAAGTTGGTCACCGGAACTAATTCCATTCATTCTGCAGTCATCCATTCATCTGACAAATATTTCCCAAGGCCTGTCACCTGCCAGATGCAGCGCAGGAGGTACAGTGGTTAAGAATTGAAGAAAAACATGGTGCCCATCTCCTGGCACGGAGTCGACCAGGGGTGCAGGCAGCGACCTCCCACGGTGATGGACCAAACCACCCGAGGGGTGCAAAAAACAGCACCCTGTTGGGTTCTGATGCTGGGGCTGGGGATGGGCCCAGGAAGCTGCATTTTTAAAAGAACTTCACATGATTCTCCTTATTGAGATAGTTTGGAAACACTGCCCCAAAAGAACAGGGATTCTTTTTATTTTTCCTTAGGGAGAGAGAGGATGTGCGCTGGGGAGCAGGGCAGAGAGAGAGAGAGAGAGAGAGAGAGAATCCTAAGCAGGCTCCACGCTCCGCAAGGAGCCCGATGACACAAGGCTCGATCCCACGACCCTGGGATCATGATCTGAGCCAAAATCAAGAGTCAGGCACTCTACTGACAGACACCCAGGCGCCCCGAAACAAGAATTCTCAACAGAGCTAAGCACTGGGAAGGAAGGGAAGCCGAGAGGGCCCTGCGGGGGGCTCCTGCTGTCCTGATGAGCTGACTGAGAGCTGGCCACTGAGGCAAAAGGCTGGTAACTGGCTGAAGGAGGGAACAGGATGTGCAAAGGCCCTGGGGGGAAAGTGGGAGGCCAGTGTGGCTTGAGCTCAGGAGGAAGGCGGAGCTGGAGAGGTGGAGCAGAGTGAGGGTTGGGGTTGGGGGCACCCTAGGAGCACTGGGGAGCCCTGAAAGGTTTTGGGCAAGAGATGCCAACATGATTGGTGTTCGAAGGATTTTTCCTTCAGCTGATCTGCACGCTGAGCCTTACAGCCAGATTGGCAAAATCAGGCTTCTCTCGAAATTCCCTTCTCCTGTGGGGCGCTCTAGAGGGAGGAGGGGGAGCCCAGGTAGCCTGGAGGCCAGCCTCGGCAGACAGGAAGCTTTAGACTTGGTTTTTGCTCCCACCTTGGGAACCCACCCCCAGGAGGGAGGCTCTGGAGGGAGGAGTTTGTTTTCCAGTCCCACTGCCAAGATCCACCCCCTGGCTCCCTAGGCCCTCAGAAGCCGGTGCCAGGACCAGCCAGCACCCCATTCCACCCACCTCCTCTGCCCCCCCCGGGATCTCCTGCCAAGATGCTAACAGAGCACAAGGGGAACACAGAAAACCAGACCCTCAGCCCCGCAGGACACGCTTTTCCTCATCCATGTACCTACCTGACTGAGCCCCTTCTCCCACCGCCTCAGGGCCTGCAGTGTGGCTGGCAGCCAGGAGCTGGGGGGTCCCAGCCCCTCCTCAGCCCTGCAGAAGCCAGTGGGTAGGGAGGAGGCACTTGGGGAAGGTGGGCAGTGCCCACGAGGAGTGGGCTGCCAAGGGTGGTTGGCACTGAGCTGGCCTGCACCCTGTGTCCATTCAGGGACTCGGCAGAGGGGGGCGTGGCGTGGCTCATGGGGCGGGGCTACAGGCTGGGCCTTATTTGCATACAACCATGAGGGGTGGGGCCAAGGCTCAATTGTCTTCATCTGCGATCTCCCTACCTGCACAGTAGCCACACCCACGTCTCCACTGCCTGTCCAGCATCTTTGCTTCTCTGGACCAGTTAAACGTGGAGGGAGGGCAGGAATGACCCCCCCCCCCCCCATCCAGTGAACTGATGGAAACGCTCCTGGGGCCATTTCTGGGCAAAGCCAAGTCCCCTGGGATTTGTGAGAAACCAGGATGTGGAGGCAAGGTGGGGACGCACCAGCGTTTTCTGCTCCTTCCATCCCAAGGGTGATTCACCCCCTCCAATCCCTTCCTGGGGGCTTCAAACCCGCTCCCTCCCCTCTTGTCCCAGGGGCAGCAGTGAGGACCCCCTCACCAAACTTACTGTGTCCCGTATGCTAGCTAGCAAGTCCTTTGAAGGCCCCATCCCCCCGGCCCCTCCCCCCTTTCCAGCCCCAGAGCTCTCTGGGTGGTGGCAGGAGGTCCCTGACCGACAGTGGACAAGCAGGGCCAGCTAGCCAGCCCCTGCTGTGTGCCAGTCTCTGCGGCCTGCAATTCATGTACCTTATCTCACATAACCCTGGCTGAGCCCCTGTGAGTAGAAACCATGAGAACACTGTCCCCACTTTACAGATGAGGAAATCAAGTCCCGGGGCACTGAAGACACTTGCCCACAGTCACCCAGACAGTGAGCTGGAGAGCGCAGATTTAAACCCAGGCAAAGGGGCTTTGGACCCCTTGCAGGGAGTGCTTTTAACCCTCATGCTGACTCCACCTGGCCTGTGGGGGAAGGGGAAGAGGGTGACAGGAGACAGAAGCCCAGAGCACCCGGCGAGGCGACTGGGGGCAGGGCGAGGACCAGGTAAGGCAAGCCAGGAGCAAAGGGTCAGGAAGCCCTTGGTTCCGGCACGCGTGGACCTTGTCCTGGCAGGCCCCTGAGCCCAAAGGGCCTCCTTACACTCACGTGTGTGTATCAGTTTATTATGTAAAATGTCAAGATATTTTCCAATTTTTCCATCCACACGTTTTCTTACATCTAATGGAAATGTTCCAGAGTCCACGCAGACATTTACTTAGGGAGGAAAATGAGGCTGGAAGGAAGGAGAGGCCACAACTCCTTCTCCTTCTCCGTCTTGGCTAAAACCGAGGTGAAATTCACACACCATAAAATTCACCGCCTCAAAGTGCACCACTCAGGGGTCTCTCCCACCTCCACCGTGTTATGCCGCCACCGCCTCTGCGGGCTCCACATTTCACCGGCTCCAAAGGAGGCCTGTGTGCCCATCGAGCAGTCCCCCCCACCCCACCCCCTTCTCCCCAGATCCCTGAGAGTGAGGCGCACCTGGGAGGGAGCCCCTGCTCGCAGTCCTGCCCTGCTAGGGCGTGAGGGTTCCCTGCCTGCTTCTCAGTGCCCTATCAGGATGACCCCTTATTGGGACAGCAGGCCACACACCCCTTGGGAAGGCCAGTTCCCGGACTCACAACCTCGGCTGATGGGTCTCCTTTATCTTCTGAGACCACCAACAGCCTGCGGCACTCACTCCCGCCCTCCAACCCCACACACCCTGCCGGGCCTAAACCCGCCAGCCATGTGGTGGGGGGGGGGGGGGAGGAGTGGCGGTGCCAGCCTGGATGCCCCCCACTCAGGCTATCCTGGCCTCCGCTCCCCACGGGTGCCCACACCCCTGCCTGCTCCCACAGGAGCGCCAGGAATCCCAAGCAGCTTAGTTGGGTGGGGAGGAGGGAAGGACCAGCTGTCTTTGGGACACAGAATTCCTCCCTGGAGCCTGGCTGCAGTCAGTCACATGGCACCGGAGAAGGTACAGCAAGAGGCTTACAGTCCAGCCCCCAGCCCAATAGAGAGATCAAGAATGTTCTGTGTGTGTTTTTAGGGGAGGAATAGAAGGACTTCACATAGTTCCTTCGGAATTTTAATTGTGTGCTTTGAACCTGCCTCCCATTCCTTCCCCTCCGCCCTCAGCCTTCGTGAGGGGGACACTTGTCAAGAGTGCCCCGGGAACGATGGGAGCAAACAGCCAGGACTTTGTGTGATGGTGACGCACTGGCATTTCTGGGCAAGACAAACACGCAGCCGCCTCCCTCCCAGGGCCTTGTGGCCTGATGCTGGCTGCTGTGTGTGTGGAGGGGGGAGCATCAGCGGGGAGCCCCCTGGGGGTTGGGTAGGGCCAGCTCGTCCTGTGTCACTGCAGGCAAGTGACCTAGCCTCTCCGTGCCTCAGTTTCCTTGTCTGCAGGAACTCTAAAAGATGAGAGTGGAATGACTTGAGCCAGAGGGGGAGACACCTGGCATCTCACGAGCATCAAAAGGTGATGTTCGATTATTATTACCGACGTATGTTAGCCAAGGAGGAGAAATGCTGTTCCCCGGGCAGCCGCTGGGTGAGTAAGGCTGTGGGGGCCTCTCTTCCTGCGGGACTGGCCTTTGCCAGTAGCCTTGCCAGACCCCTCCGGGACTCTCGGTCCCCCTCATTAATACCTGGCCTTTACGTGGGAGGCTGTGGTCAGCGGTTCAGACCCTGAAGTCACACAGCAGGGCTGAAGTCCCGTCTCGGCACTTCACTACTGTCTGTGTGACCATGGGCAAGTTTCTTAACGTCTCTGTGCCTCTATTTCCGCTTCCATAAAATGACATAAATAGAACCCATAGTTTCAGGGCCGAGCAATGATTAAATGGGACAGCACTTGGAGAAACTGTCTGGGACAGAGCAGTACTCAATACATGCAAGCTGCCATTTCTTTCTTTTCTTTCTTCCTTTCCTTTCCCTTTCTTTCTTCCCTCCTTCCTTCTTCCTTTTCTTTCTTCTTTCCTTCCTTCCTACCTTCCTTCCCTTTCCTTTTCCTTCCTCCTTCCTCCTTTTCTCTTTCTTTCTTTCTTTCTTTCTTTCTAAGAGGAGTGCTTAGTGGGAAATTTATATTTATATTTATTTTTAAATGTTTATTTATTTTGAGAGAGAGAGAGCGAGCACCAGAGGGGAAGAAAGAGAGAGAGGGAGAGAGAGAGAATCCCAAGCAGGCTCCATGATGTCAGTGGTCAGCCCAGAGCCCGACACAAGGCTTGAATGCACGAACTCTGAGATCATGACCTGAGCTGAAACCAAGAGTCAGACACTTCACCAACTGAGCCACCCAGATGTCCTATCTGAAGTACTAGTTTAAACACTGTTTGAGATGTATGATGTATGTTTTCTGCCCATGTCTTGATGCTCGTGTGGGCTCAAGGAACTCCTCCTGGCAATGCTGAGGCTTCCCTGGGGTCCTCACAGAGGGCAGGCTTATTTATGCTGGGGGCACTGAGGAATGGAGAGGTTGGAATGGCCTGGGCTTGGTGAGTGAGGAGAGAGGAGGGGCCAAGGCTGTGGAGGGAGGTGGGGGCGATCACGCATTCGTGTGGAGTGCAGTCGGAGGCCTGGGTTTCACTAAAACCGCAGGGGGAGGGACAGCAGACTACTCAGCAATGACAAGCAACCAGCTATGGACGCACACAAACGGACGAATCTGTTCCGTCATGATGCTGAGTGCAAGAAAGCAAAAAAGAGGGAGAGTACAGAGCATATGACTCCACTTGCATAAAATCCTAGAAACCACAAGCTAGTCTATAGTGATAGAAAGCAAATCTGTGGCCCGCCGGTTGAGGGGGAAGGATGACGGTGGGGGGCGGGGGGGGGGCAGCACTTGTCAGGGTGATGGGTTCATTCGCTATCTTGGCCGTGGCTGTGGTTTCTTGGGTGAATACGTGTGTTAAAACTGATCGGGTTGAATTCCCTAAATACAGGCAGCCTGCAACTGCTCACACCCTTCCCTGAGGCTGGGGGAGGCCTCTGGGGGGGACTCAGGGGAGAAGGGAAGAGGTGTGGGATGGCTGAACGGACCTGGGGAGGGGTCTGGGTTGGAGCAGCACTTGGAGGAGCTGCCCAGGCCGAGCTAAGGGCGGCTGATCCCCGTGGAGCTGGCGGAGCTCAGCTTGAGGGAACAGGAGTAAGAGAAAACCCCCCAAATTCACTTTTTCAAGAGACGGGTGCACACTTGAAGCCCATTTTTAAAAAAAATCTCACTGGACTCCTCAGGGAGACAGTATGGTCTCCCCCTGGGATGCTGACAGCCAGCTGAGGACCTGAGTCCTGTGAAGATAGGACTTGGCCTGGTGTGGTCCCTGCTGGGGCTGCAAGGCCCCGGACAAGTGTTGGCATGTTCCAGATGCTCGGGGAGTAGGTCAAATGAAGGTGTGAATGAATGAATGAATGAATGAATGAATGAATGAATGAATGAATACAACCTCCTATGGAGTAAGGCAGCTTCCAAGGGTGGCCCTCCTGTGCATCCTAACTCCCAGCCAACTTCATTCCCAGACCAGATGGTGGTCCAACTCTTGGAGTCTTCAAGGTCACCCTCGGCAAAGACAGACCCAGTCTGACCCCTCCGCTGTCCTACGGGGGCAAGAAAGTGGACAGAGACCCCTCAGCAGGGTTCCCGCCAGCAGGCCCAGGAGTTCCGAAGAGAGTGAGAAGCAGTGGTTTCAACTCTAACTTGCTGTGTGACCCTAAGCAAGTCACCGTGCCTCTCTGGGCAGGGCTTTCTCTTCTCAAGAAAAAGGGGTTGAAAGTGACACCTGGGGAGGCCCTCACTAGCTCCATCCGTTCACTGGCCCATCCAGTCATTCAAGAAACACCCTGTGGTTCTAAAGCCTTTGGGATCACCTTTGTTAACCAGAAAATGAAAAATCCCCAGGACTCTTGCATTGCTGTTGAGGTTTTACTATACTTTTCCTGGACTCGGCTTTGCCGAACTAGTGAAACAGGACTGGGAAAGAGAATACACGAGAGCGTTCAAGTTCGTAAGCGTCTGGCCTCCTGCAGCTCTAGCCTTTGTGTCTTAGACCCCATGCTCCTTTTAATGCACCCTGAGTGGGAAGCAGACCGCAAGGCTAGTCGCTTTGGGTGTCTGGCCCAATGATAAATGATAAAACGATGCACACGGGGGGAAGCGAGGTATGGCAGGAAGTCAACAGGACAGCAGCCAAGCCCCGTGGTCCCCACTCCAAATTGGCTTCCTCTGCAGTCGTGTGACTCTACGTGAGGTCCCTTTTCTTCTCTAGCCCCTGGGTCTCAGTTTTGTAGGTTGGATCAAAGGGTTTTTCAGGAAGCGTCAACAACCAAGAAGTAGCAAATCAGCTCCCTAAGTGGTCAGCAGGCAAGATATGGGGTGGGGGTCGGGTGGGGAGCAGGACCAGTGTGTGGCAATAGGGAGCAGTGGAGACTGTGCTCCCAGCTCAGAATATCAGCCACACAGGGGAATGTGGGTGTGGGGTAGTCAGATAAGCCTGCCTTTAAGCGAAGCCCCCAAAATACATTTTAATGCAGAATTTATTATTTAAATGTTCGTAATGAGTTCAATACATTTTTGAAGGCTTCCTACAAATCGAGACTCAGGTCCACGCCCATCAGCCTTGCCACCCCCTACATCTGGAATCCTGTCTCCTCTCTTGTGGCCTCTCACTTTGTCTCCAAAGTCTGCTGAATTTCTAGCACAAGCCTGGTCTTCTGAAAGATGCCAAAATGCTGGATTAGTCCACGGGGGCAGGAGAAGGCCTCGATGGTGGGCACACGCATGTGCGCGCGCGCACACACACACACACACACACACACACACACACACACCATTCAGGGAGTGGTATGTCCCCTGGAGCCAGGAGGGATGGGGAAAACAAGTCGATCGGGAGCCCCCCCCACCGAGTTCTCCCAATTTGTCCCCAGGCCTGGCAGGGAGCCAGCACTGGGGGTTGTCTCTGGGATTTCCCACCCGGGCTCCCGTGGGGAGACACCCTGCGAGGCTGCAGTCAGCGTGCCAGCTTCTGAGGGCCACACCGTGACCCCACGTCACGGGGCTCTAGTGTTGCAAACAGAAGATGGACTGGAAGGCTTACCTCCCCCCCCACCCCCGGTCCAAACGCAACTACCCTTTCTCCTAAAACTCAGCCACAGGCCACAGTCCAAGACGGATATATATACATTTGCATGTGCTTTTTGGCCATTTATGATTCTCTAAAGAAAGTGTTTATGGGACACACGCTATGTGTGGGGACTGAGTGTACAGAGGTGACTAAAATCTCAGGGTGTCGCTGTTCCTCCAGTACACCTCACGCCCCGTCACTCTGCCAAAACCAATTCTTACAGTCATCCAAAGCCTCCTGGCACCAAGTCTGGCAGTCTGTCTTTTTTTCTTATTAAATTTTTTTTTTTAGTAGAATCCGAAGCAGGCTCCAGGCTCCGAGCTGTCAGCACAGAGCCCAATGTGGGGCTCGAACCCATGAGCCGTGAGATCGTGACCTGAGCTCAAGATGGACGTCTAATGGACTGAGCCACCCAGGCACCCCAAAATGTTCTTTTTTTAAAAAAATGTTTATATATTTATTTTAACAGAGAGAGAGGGAGAGGCAGTGAGCAAGCACACAAGCAGGGAAGGGGCAGAGAGAGAGAGAGAGAGAGAATCCCAAGGAGGTTCTGTGCGGTCAACACGGAGCCAGACTTGGGGCTTGAACTCACGAACCATGACATCAAGACCTGAGCTGAAATCAAGAGAGGATGTTCGATGGACTAAGCCACCCAGGAGCCCCTTATTAAAAAAATTCATGGGGAGGGTTGATGGGGGGTGGGAGGGAGAGGAGGGTGGGTGATGGGTATTGAGGAGGGCACCTTTTGGGATGAGCACTGGGTGTTGTATGGAAACCAATTTGACAATAAATTTCATATACTGAAAAAAATAAAAATAACAAAATAACAAAATTATACCTTCTTATGATGTTAAAAAAATAAAATAAAAAATAAACATGTTCTTTGCAAAAAAAAAAATTTCATGGGGCACCTGGTGGCTCAGTCAGTTGAGCGTCCGACTTCGGCTCAGGTCATGATCTCACGGTTCACTGAGTTTGGGCCTCACATCGTACTCTCCACTGGCAGCAAAGAGCCTGCTTCGGATCCTCTGTCCCCCTCTCTCTTTGCCCTTCCCTTGCTTGTTCTCTCTCTCTCTCTCTCTCTCTCAAAATAAATAAAGTTAAACAAACAAATACATAAAATTTAAACATTTCTGAACAACGAGCACACCCAACATCACTCATCAGCAGGGAAATCAAAACCACAGGGAGGTACAACCTCACCCCATGAGGATGGGTACCATCAAAACCCCAGAAAGTAACAAGTGTTAACCAGGATGTGGAGACATGTGAACCCTTGGGATGGGATTGGTGGTTCCTCAAAAGATTAAAACTAGAATTACCATATGACCTAGTAATCCCTCTCCTGGGCACATATATACCCCCAAACAAGTGAAAGCAGGGTCTCAAAGAGATAGTCGTACACCCACCCACGTTCATTGCTGCGTTACTTATGGCAGCTAAAACACGGAAGCAACCTGAGCCTTCATCGACAGACGGACGCGTAAGCAAAATGCGGTCTATACATACAACGGACTGCCATCTGGCCTTTAAGAAGGAGGAAAGTCTACAATGTGCTTCAACACAGATGAACCTCGAGGACATTATAGTAACTGAAAGAAGCCAGTCACAAAAAGATAAATAATGTACAATTCCGCATGTATGAAGTAGACTCATCAAAATCATAGAGACAGAGAAGTGCCTGGGTAACTCAGTCAGTGAAGCGTCCGACTTCGGCTCGGTCATGATCTCATGGTCCGTGAGTTCAAGCCCCGCGTCGGGCTCTGTGCTGATGGCTCAGATTCGGATTCTGTGTCTCCCTCTCTCTCTCTCTGCTCCTTCCCCATTCGCGCTCTGTCTCTCTCTCTCAAAAATAAACATTAAAAAAAATCATAAAGACAGAAAGTAAAATGGTGGCTGTTGGGGGCTGGGGGGGAGCTGGTGAGTTAGTGTTTTAACGGCTATAGAGTTTCAGTTTCACAAACACAAAACCAAAGCACGACTCTTCAGAGAACTGGATTATTCTAGGTATAGAGCAGGAAAGAAAAAATCAAGATGAGCCTAAAACATCTTGTAGGGCCAGAAAGTAAGGAAGTGCTCAAAGATCGGAAGGGGGGGGGGGATGTCAAAGGCTCACAAGAACCAACCTGAACGAGCTCCCAGTGGCCAAGGCAGGAACAATTGGAGAGGCACAGTAAATGACGTATTATTAGGTCATAAGCCAAAGCATAAAACCAACATCCCTGAGTGCATGGACCCAAATAAACGATAGGATAAATAAGGCCGAAAGGGCATACTGAGGAAAGAATTACAAATGATGTGTGTAGATACTCTCCCTCCAAGATGGCGGCCTAAGTCCCCCTGCCCGCCAGTGTGGGCTGGGCTTAGAGACTTCTAGAGAATGGGAAGGAAAACGCAGTAACACATGGTGGAGACACCTGGCGGGCACCACCCTCTGCGAGGAATGGAGTCACCATCACCGGAGTCGTCACCCACCACGTGGATGTCACAAAAGCCCCGATGTGAGGGGACGAGACAGGCACTCAACCTCAGTGGTCTCTCCCCGCCCCCAAAACATGTAATGCCAGACTCGTCATGAGAAAAACATCAGACAAACCCCAATTCAGGGACATTTGACAAACACCTTCAAGTCCCCACAAACACGAGTACTCTTCAAAATCGTCAAGGTTACAAGAAACAGGGACCACCTGAGAAACTGTCATAGAGGGAATTTTAACAACTAAGTGCAATGTGCTCGGGGGGCCTGGGTGATTTCGGTTCAGGTCATGATCTCACAGTCCGCGAGTTCAAGCCCGGCGTTGGGCTCTGTGCTGACAGCTCAGAGCCTGGAGCCTGCTTCTGATTCTGTGTCTTCCTCTGTCTCTGCCCCTTCCCACCCCGTCCACATCTCTCAAAAATAAGCATTAAAAAATTTTTTTTTCAAATGCAAAGTAGTAAGTACCCTGGGTCGGATCTTAGGACAAAAAAAGTCTGAACTGCAGAAACAAATTCTGGAGTTTAGTTAACAGTAACACACTAATGTTAATTTTCTAGTTTTGGCAAACGCACCTTAAGGACAGTTAGGTAAGATGTCGCCATCAGGGCAAGGCAGGTGAGGGGTACACGGGAACTCCCTGGGTCCTCTTAGAGACTTTTCTATAAATCCAAAGCTAGCGCAAAGGAAAGTCTATTTATAAAAGCACTTCCTCCTGATTAATAAAGGAACACATGTTCACTGCGGATAATTGTTCATATAAACAAACAAGAAACCAGCGCTTGCTTAGCATTGACTGCGAACATTCCGGTGCGTTTCAACAGTCTTTTTTCCTGTGCACTTTTGGCACAATTGAGGATAGGTTAACACCACCATCTTGTGCTCTGGGCTTTCAGCCTTAGAAGCACATTCCCTCCGTATTCAAGCGTTTCGCATTTGCCATTGTTTACGTAGCTACACCATATTCCACGCCTTGGCTGTGCCTGCTTGGCTGCTCTCTCTGCCGCTAGATAGAACAATTTTCAGAGGTCTCTTAGAGCAAATTAGCCGTGACGCGTACATCTGGGTCTGCATTTGGGATAGCTTTCTAAAGAGAGTCTTAACAAAGACGTTCGTGAGTGGAAGGGCGTAGGTATTTTTAAGGCTCTTGACATTTGTTGCCAATTTGCTTTCCAAAAGCGTGACACTCAAGGGTATCCGGGCCAGCGGGATACTTAGAACACCTGCTTCTAAAGGGCTTTCTTTACCCCCACGCTTGCCTGTCCATCTGCAAGCCCCTGGACACCGTTTCCCCTGGATGCTGTTTGCCCCTCTCAGTGCTCCCTGTTCCCCTGTGTCCTCTCTCCACCGCAGCCTCGAATTCCAGCAGTGTGTCTCTGTCTCACTCTCAGGACCTCCCTACCCCAGCCCGTCTCTTCCGGAGGCTTTGGGTATCGCCCTGGTCCCCAGACGCAGCCTCGGTTAACCTCTCTGTTGCGCTCCGAGACCACATTCCCAAATTCCCTCCCCTCTTGACTCCTCGGCACAAGGAATTATTTCTAAAACACCAGCCTGCTCACTTCACATCCCCACATTAAAGATCCTACGGCCTCCTGCCTGCAGGAGGGCCTCCTTAGATCCATGCATTCAAGGCCTTAAACAGCATCGAAACTCATTAGTAGAAAAAGGGACTCTGTCCTCTTTCAAGCAAGCTTACCTCAAGGACAGTCTCCACAGGATGGTAGGTCGTCTTTAACACCTCTTTAGGACTTGATCTCCTTTCTAGAACAAAAGGAGAGACACCTTGAGACAAGATCACCTTGGGCGGACAATACTTCCTGAGCCAACATCATTAGCAATATTTTGTTTTGCTCCACTCTGGGCACAGGCTCCTGTCTACAGTCATGCTACAAATTTGCCTTTGAAACAAATCTAAGTTGGTTTTTTTCTTTTAAGTGTAACAATCTAAAAGATAGAGTGAATAGGGGCGTCTGGGTGGCTCAGTCGATTGAGCAATCGACTCTTGGTTTTGGCCCGGATCATGATCTCATGGTCGTGGGATTGAGCCTTGTCAGGCTCCACGCTGAGCAAGGAGCCTTCTTGGGATGCTCTCTCTCCCTCTCCTCTCCCTCTGCCCCTGTCCCCCACTCCCTCTGTCTCTGAAATTTAAAAAAATTAAAAAAAATTTTTTTAAAAGATGGAGTAACAGTAAGGGTGGTGCTTGGTCACGGCAGACTGAGCAGGTGTTACTTTTACTCCAAGTGTGGTCCCTGGATTATCAACCCCACGTGGCTGTTTGTCAGAACCTCAGGACTCAGGTTCTGCCTCAGACCCACGGCCTCAGAGCCTGCACTTAGCAAGGTCTGCAGGTGATCCGTGCATGTGCACCAAACTCTGGGAAGCACCGACGTGAATAACAAAGCTTGGGAAACACTGGCCCCAGGAAAAAAAGTTGAAACTCTTTTGAGATGATTCCTCCGCCTCTCCAAGGGCTTCTGTGCCTGGGACAATAGCTGCCTGCCTTTATTCAGGCCGTTCATCTCACCAAAAATCCCACCCTCTAATAGGACTTTTTTTTTCCCATTTAATTGAGGTGAATTTCATGTGACATAAAATTAACCACTTAATGCGAGCAATTCTATGGCATTTAGCACATCTGTAATTTGTGCCACCCCTGGTATGTAGTCCCCAAACATTGCCATCACTCCCAAATAAAACCCTGTAGCCACGGAGCATCGCTACCCATTTCCCCTCTCGCAGGCAACCACCAATCGGCTGTTTTAGGGATTTGCCCATTCTGGACGTCTCCTATGAATGGAATCACACGATATGTGGCCTTTTGTGTCTGGTTTCTTTCACTTACCGTGATGTCCTCAAGGCTCATCCGTATTCTAGCAGATGTCAGCGCTTTGTGCGTCTTATTTTATGCACAACAAAATTCTATTGCATGGACAGGGTACCTCTTGTCTATTTATGGACATTTGGGTTGCTTTCACTTTTTAGTTATTGCGATTAACCCTACTATGAGTATCCGTGTACCAGTGTTTTTTTGAGTACCTGTTTCCAACGATCCTGGATATATACTTAGGAGTACAACAGCTGGGAGATACGCCAGTTCTCCGTTTAACTCTTCAAAGCGATGTGACTTCTGCCTAGAGCTCTCTCTCAACCCTCACCTGCCTCTTCCTGCCCCCCCCCACCAGAACTGATTTTACCTCCTTTTTCTCCCATAGCGATTTCCAAAACACCCCACATAGCAACGCTGGGATTCACACCCAGGACTTGTGGGCTCCAAATCCTGGCTTTTTGCCCGGCCCCACACAGCTGACAGCGGCCTCCACCTTGGACTGACCTCATTTTGTACATGAGGGTGCTCCAGCTGGGAGCCCGTTCAAGGCCACCCAGCTCCTAAGTGACAGCTGGGTTCTGGCCAATCTCGGCTCCGGTATCCGGTCTTCAGATCCCGTGGTCTACACACTGTGCTCCTAAAGGGACAAATGGGTTGGTCTGTTTGTTTTTTAAATGTGGTCTGTTCCATTCCCAGGGGTGCCGAGACCCTCTCAGTGCTCCGTCCCCAAGAAATCAGTCTGTCTCCTCCTCCTGGGATCCGCTACGAGGCCGGTTTCTGCAGCAAGGAATGACCTCCAACATCTTTGGTTTGGGCACATTTATTTGGACTTTTCATACATTTTATATATATATATATATATATATATATATATATATATATATATATAGCCTGGGGTCTTTCCCATGATAGGAGGAAAGGGAGGAAATGACACTTTATTTTATTTTTCTGCCTTTTCCATTTTCACCCTGCGCAGGGAACGGGCGCAGAGCAGGATGCCAGGGGCCGGAGGCGGCCCCTCAGGTGTAGCCCACCAGGCGTGGGGTGCAGGGGAAGGTCTTGCGCATGCCCATGCACTTTTCCTTGTCGATGCACAGCGTGTTGGCCTTGACGGCCAGCTCGTGCTCCAGCCGGCACTTGGTCATTACCAGCAGCTGCAGCGTGTCCTGGGTCTCCCGCAGCCTCAGCCTCAGGGTCTGCAAGGTGTCGTCGATGGTGAATACCTCGTTCACGAGCCTGGGGCGAGAGCAGAGAAGGCACAGTTCGTACCTGCCAGGGGCCGGGAACTGTGCCAGGCGCGGGGAGGCAGCCCTGAGCGAGACGGACGAGGCTCGGCCGTCAGGGAAGACAGAGGTGGGACAGGGAGACAAGGCGGTTCGCGACGGGCGCTGCCGAGGTCGAAAAGCGCAATGGAAGACACGGAATGTTTGGGGCAACAATCTGGTGGGTCCTCATTGAGTTCAGGGTCGACTTACCACGTGACCCAGCAATGCCGCGCCTCGGTGTATACCCACGAGAACTGCAAGGAGACCCGCGACCAGATATTTGGACGACTACCTGTGCGGCACTGATCACAAGAGTCACAAGGTGAAAACAGCCCCACTGTCCTCCGACCGGAGGAATGGCCAACCGAAAGGTGGTCCATCCATATGATGGGATATTATTCAGCCCCAACACGGAGGAACAAAACCCTGCCACCTGCTATAGAGGGAGGACCCTTGAAGGCTCATGCTGAGCGAAAAGAAAGCAGACACAAAAGGTTATGTATTATGTGAATTACATGAAACTTCCAGAACAGGCAAATCCACAGAGACAGAAAGATGAGTGGTTGCCCGGGGCTGGAGGGAGGGTTTGTGGGGTGTCCTTTTGGGTGGAATAAATGAAAATATTCTGGAGCTAGATAGCGCGTGTAACTGCACAACACTTTGAACGTTGTTGGTAGATTTTATGTTGTATGTATTCTGTTCCATTAAAAAAACCAAAAAACTCTACTAGCTTGGCTAGCGCCATGTGGATAAAAGATGGTCAGGTGGGGTGTCCCTTCTCGGCGCCCTGCTCGGGTCCCCATTACTGGCTGGGGCACCCGTCCTCATACATATTGACCTTCATAGGCCCATGCTTCTCCAGAGAAGCCAACGGCTCACCCACATAGGGGTACAAAAGGCTGTCCCCTGCCTCCAGGTGGGACCACCTCCATGGTACAATTCACGATGCAGAGACTCCGATGGGATCAGGACGAAGCCGGGCTCCCCTATCCTGCCTCCCCCCACTCCCTTTCTCCCGAAGCTCTGCTTCTGGGGAAACTTCCAAAGGCATCAGGAAAGGCCCTTCTGGGGAGGGAGCTTGTGACCCGAGAATAAAAGATGAGAACCAGCTGGCTGCATGAAGCCCAAGAGGGAACGTATTCTACAGGACAGGACTTCCCAACGCCGGAGATGTTCTATACCTGCACCGTGCTCTCTGGGCGCCACTGGCCGTGTGGGGTCCGTGGGCACTTGCAATGCAGGCAGAGCAAGGGACAAACTTGTTTTTGTTAATGGTATTTCATTTTAACTCATTGAAATGTAAATGGAGAAGCCACATGTGCAGCTGGTGGCTACCCAACTGGACAGAGGGCAGGGCTAGAGCATAGAGCACAGCAAAATCCAAAATCGAGGGGCCTGGGTTGTCCTCAGGGCCGTGGGAGGCCCCTGGGGGGTTAAATGGTGTGCGAGTGTTGGAGGGGGTGTGAGTCGCTGACTCAAATTTTGGGAAAATCTCCGGGCCACCGCCTAAAGATGAGATCGGAAGGGGCAAGAACAGGGGCGGGAGAGGCGTTACGAGGTTGTCACAACATCCACATGGAGTGGGTTGAAGGGTGGCCCCCAAAGATGAGTCCAAGTCCAAAACCGCAGGGCCTGTGAAGGTGATACCATTTGGAAATAGGGTCTTTGCAGGTGTAGGTGATCCTGAGGTGAGGTCAACCTGCATTCAGGACGGATCCTAAGCGCAAAGACGGGGCCCCTTATCCCAGGAAGGGGGGGGAGATGCGAGGCACAGAGAGACACGTGGGAAGAAGGCCGTGAAGACAGAGGCAGTGGCGGTGATGCGGCCCACGCCGAGGGCATCACGCACACCCGGCAACACCAGAGGCCAAGAGGAGTCACGGTGCACACTCTCCCTCCCAGCCTCCAGGAGAGCCTGCCCTTCCACCGCGTCGATTTCACACATCTGGCCTCCGGAAGTGTGAGCGAATACAGAAGCGTTGTTCAAGCCACCCGGTGTGCGGTGACTTGTGACAGCAGCCATAGGGACCTGTGATAGCGGCCCAGTCTCGGGGGCTGTGCCGTGGGTCCCGCCTCTGTGCTCAGGCCCAGAGGACATGCTACCCAAAGGGCTTGAGTTGGATATCAGGGTGGGCTTCCCCGTGGCGGCCCTGGGCTAGGGACAGGTCACATAGAAGCCTGGAAACTCTTGGCTCCCTGGGCCTCTAGTCCAGCGCTGTCCAACAGAACTTTCTGCAGCCACGGAAATGTTCTGCGCTGTCCAATGTGGTAGCCTCTGGCCACCCATTTGGACTGTGGCTCGTGGACGTCAGGAGCTGAGTTTTAGGATTTGTTTCATGTTCATTAATTTAAATGTAAATATAAACGGGTGCCCGTTCTCGGGAATGGGCATGGACACGACCTGAGCCAGGAGACGGGGTCAGAGGGATAGGGGCTACCTATAGAAGAAACAGGAAAGAAGGCCCAGAGGTGGAGAAGGAGGGATGGGGGCGGGCGGTGAGGAGAGTAATGCATAGACGGGACACTTCAGCTGCTGGAGAAGGCAGATGGCTTGAATCCTATTATCTGCTGACTTCCCAAAGCCCTCGTGCACACACGTACATATGTACACACAGACACACGTGTGAGTGCACGCACGCACATTGCCCGGGGCTCCTGAACCAAACATGGCCCACCCACGCTCCCCGTCTACCCCCTTCGGGGGCACAGCTGGTGGACACAGAGGCAGGGAGCTTGTCCCTGAGTAATGGGCCTTCCAGGACGACATCTGGTCCCTAAAAGCCCTATTCCGTGAAAGTCCCCTGGGGGTGGGTTATCAGACACCCCTTGGCCCCAGAGGGTGCCGGAACCAACCTGAACATCTAAGAAGCAGGATCTTGTACAAGAGGGATCGGGAGAGCTGCCCCTGAGCCCTCACCCGGGACCTGGACCCCTGCCAGCCCAGCTGCAGGGGGACCCCGGGCACGGCACCCACTCCCAGGGTGAAGAACTTCCAGTCATTTCCAGGCCAGCAGCAGGCTGGGGAGCAGGCAGCCAGGTCTTCAAGTTCAAAGCCTGGGGCCACTTTCCCTGTCCACTCCCGGCCAACAAACACACCCAGCTTTTCTGTTTCCTGAATGATTATCTCAGGCTGTGCCCACATCAAACACCGTCACCTGGGGCCACCCAGTGTTTTCTCTCAGAATGTTCTTCCTCCTTCCTCCCCGGCTCTCTTCTCCACATCTCGGCCCATCTAGCTCAGGAGGGGGACAAGCCACAGAGCCCTGGGGCTTTTGTCACGCAGCAGCAGCTAGCTAAGCCAGCGTCCCTAGCACACAGGGCACACACAACCAAGGGGCCTGCCCCTGGTCACACAAATTTCCGTGTCTGATGGCCTGTTCCTGCTTTGCCCAGCCGTCATCCTATTCCAGACCCCAGCCCCGCGCTCCCAAACCCCCGTTTCGGAGCCTGCATGAGCTTTGCAACCCCTCTCCAGTGAGGAGGGTCTCTCCTTCACAAAGCGGGATGGGCGGGATTAAGCTATTCCAGTGTTCGTGGGTGACAACTTTACAAAGAGGGAGACGGAGACGGAGGGAGGTGTGCTGGAGCCCCTCCCAGGGGCTGGCAGGGGCACGGGGATCTCCGGCCTGGGAGGCTCCCTCTGCTGAGCTCTCAGGGGAAAGCTGGAGGGTTCCCAGAGCACAAGGTGGCGGAGACTATCCAGGGGACCCCAGAACTCTAGCCCCCCACCCAGTGTCCTGCTGAGCAGTGGGGCTACACATCCTGACTGGTGGAAGGGGGGTCCATTTTTCAGACCCAGGTTTCCTGGGAGCTCGCGCGACCCACCCCTCTGCGTCCTGGCCTCCCCCACTCACTTGAACTGTGGGATGTCCCTGCACAGCTCCACGTTGGGGCGCCAGGTCCGGCACTCCAGCCTCGTCTGCGCCACCTTCAGTGGGCACTCCTTGGCCATGATGGACCTTTCCAGAAGCATGATGGTATTCTCAGCCTGGAAGATCTCCTGCAGCGTCTGCGGGGAACACGTGGGGTGTCAGGGAAGGAGCAGCCCTGGGCGGCAGAATGCTTCAATGGCTCTTTCCCCAACCATGAGGGCTGTGGGGGGCAGGGACTGTGCTCCTCAAAGACAATCTCAGGATAACAGCTGGGGCACTTCTGGTCACCCAGGACGCTGCGGACACTGGGGAGGGGCAGGTGCCAAGGCTAGTTGTGCTTTCAATCTCCAATACCCACTGGAGTTAGCCAATTAGTGTTCAGGCAAAAAAGGGACAGAGAGGGAGAAAGGCCTTTAAGCACAATAAGGGGCACAAGGGTGGCTCAGGGATTAAGGATCCGACTTCGGCTCAGGTCATGATCTCACAGTCCATGAGTTCGAGCCCCACGTCGGGCTCTGTGCTGACAGCTCAGAGCCTGGAGCCTGCTTTGGATTCTGTGTCTCCCTCTCTCTCTGCCTCTCCCCTGCTCATGTTCTGTCTCTGTCTCTCTCTCTCAAAAATAAACAAACATTAAAAAAAAATTTTTTTAAAGACTAACACAATAATCCAAAACAATAGCTAATCTCTGAACCGCTTTAATACGAATTAATCTAGGTTGTTCTAGATCTTTTTATAATCCAAAATGCACCTTTCTAGTAACTAGATCAGGAAATAAACTAGAAAGGAAGAAAAGAAAGGGAGAAGAGGGGAAAGAGGCTCAAAATTTTCTATTTATGTGTAGAAATATTTTCCCCACTCTAATGCCCTGTAGAGAAGACATCAGCTGTAGCTGGTGAAGTACAGATCCCAGGAAGGGACAGGAGAGAGGCTCCTGGGGACCCGGAATGTTCTATATCTTAACCTGAGTGGAGTTCCATAGCTGTAAACACGGGCGGAAGACCCTTGTCAAAATTAATCAAGCTGTGCACTTTACTGGAAGACTGTCATACTTCAGTAGAAAACAAAGCTAAAATCGGAAAAAGGTCATTTGCAGGAAAAGATTGGCAAGGCATCGACATTCGTGTTGGGGGACTTTTATAGGATTCTCTCGACGTCTGTGTGTTGGAAATTTTCCATAATAAAAAGTAACAGCGTGAGAGGACGAATAAAGAACGGGCACCAGAAGGAAACTGATCCTGCCCTTGGCCGACATAAGCACACCAGAACTGAGAGTACTCAGCAGATGTCACCTCACTGCGGCTGACATGTCCACTCTCCTCCCTATCATCACCATCAGTGGCTCCCGTTTCCTTGGGGACCCCTCCTTCCAGAAGATTCTTTGTGGGTGGGCTGCACTAACACCCCTTCCAGACTTGGCAGGGCCGGATGGCGCCCCGTTCTGACAAGCCTGCCTTCCGCTGTCTGTTTGTCCGTCTCCCCCGCTAGCACGTATGCTCCAAGAAGTTGGGGGCTTGTCCATGCCGTACCCCCATCGCCAGGAACAGTGCTTGGTGCAGAGCGAGGGCTAGCAGATAAAAGCGAGCACACCCAGTTAAAGGTGAATTTCAGATCGACAACAAAGCACTTTTTTAGTATATGTGTCAACTACCATGCTGGATATACCTGCGCTAAAAAAAATGATTTGTTGTTTTTCCAATATTCCTGTTCAACTGGGACAGGCTGCTTTTTATTTGCTAAATCTACAAACTCTCCTCACGGCAGGAACTCAATAAACAGTCACTTAATGAATGAATGAGTGAGTGAGTGAGTGAGTGAGTGAGAGAGTTACAGGGAGCACTGGAAGCCTAGATGTTTAGCCAGCTCTCCCCCATCGTCCTTGTCCACCCTGAGGCTTGGGAACAGTGTACCCTAAACTTTATATGGGTCCAGTCCATCTCAGATTTCAGTATCGGAAAACACCACTGGCACATGAGTGTGCCTGCCTCCTGAATGGAGCAGGGATCACAAGCGTGAGACCCAGTCCCCGCCTTCGAGGACATTACACTCATATTGTTCTCCCTCTTTTTGTGAGCTAGGAAATGTTCACAAGTCATAACCTACTGACTATGACCCGATGACATAACCTGATGACTATGGTAGCTGGGCTGAGCCCGTATTCTACGGGCACAAGAAATTAAAAGGCAATTTTTTCCCAAAGAATTAAAGTCCTGACTTCCCTATCAGCTTAGGGGAAAAGCCCGGAAAGAGCGTGTTTTGCTATTTCAAGGTAACAAAAGGATATCCTTTTCCTATTGGGGTGGAGATGGGTGGCAGGGCTATGGGGGGTCAAGGGGGCCACTGACCCTCCTTCAAAGCCCATGAGGAGGAAGCCTGGCCTCTCACCGGGTCCTCACGGAGCCACCCAGAACCAGAGTGCCACTGACCACATGTTGGTTAAACATTATCCCGTATGTTCTGCGCTCGGCACATGAGCACATGTAAACACTCGAGTGCAGAGACAGCTGTTAGAACTTGTGGGGATTTTCCTTAAAAACCTGCCCCTTTTGTGTGTGTGTTGGGGGGCGGGGGAGAGGGCTGGCACAGACGTGCAAATCTCCAAAAGCACCACCCCAGCCTGGTACAGAAGAAAATCAAGCCTTCTAGAGCTGAAAAATGCTTCTTGGCATCACGTTACCGCATGCAGAAAACAGCCCCTCCCTCTCAGATCTACGCGTCTGTGGCCTGTTGGCGAGGTGGGGTAAGGAGGACATCACTGAGGGTTTGGCTGCTGGGGTGGCTGCCAGCCGTGCCCCCTGCCTGAGCCCATGAGGACAGCTCCCAGGATGCTTTGCTTCCTCTTAGCTGCTGCTAAGACACCCTTGAGCTGCTCCCAGGCTGTGTTTATGTTGGTTTCTCCCGTTGGCTCTCTTGGTCCCCTGGTCCCCAGCTCAGGGCTCGGCCAGCCTCCCTGGGGGCCTGCAACTTTACAAGAGGCCTGACTCTTGAGTCGAAGACTCACTCATTCATGTGCTCAATCATTTCTTCATTCACCCATTCTTCTACAGTCTCGCCGATCCACTCGTCGACTTACCAAACGTTCACTGAGCACCTATTAGGTGCAAAGCACTTGTGGGAATCAGACACAGCACTGAACACAACAGACAGAAAACCCATCCCGGTGGAGTTTACATTCTAGTGCAGAATTCACTCATTCGCGTGCTCCTTTATGCGATAAATATTTATGATACGCAACACACACCGCTTGTGAAGCACCGACAGGGCTTTGCCACAACTGTAAGCGCTCCCTTGAGCGTGGCAGAAATTCAAGTTCCTTCCACCCTCTCTCTGTTAGGAAAATATGCATTGGATGTGGTTAGTGTGCAGGACATTGGTGGGGGACGGGGCCACCCAAGGGGCCTCCACTCCATGTTCTCCAGGAACTCTCTCGCCAGCACAGCGGAGGGACAGGGACGCAGCACCCGCACCATGAACTGAAATTCATCGATTCTCTTTCAAGCCTGCCCACCACTTCCAGGGGGTCACGCCAGCAGAGGTGGAATCCAGAGGCTTCCGCAGGCAACAGGCTGCAGCAACATTTTAACAAGTTTGCTCTACTTGCCTTATATGTATTCTTGTAGCTCCTTTCCAGTTATGGCAAACGCCGCCAGTTTTCCATTTACACAAGGGACGGAAATACGTTTTAAATGCATGTGTTTTTAAGCCCCTTTCAGGGACTGGATTTAAACTGAAACATAAATAATAGGCCAGGTGGCCGGTGGATCTGGTGACATCAAGAAGGTGGCCCAGGAGCGACTGGATTTGGGAAACCCTGTATCACACTGTCTCCCAGGCACACGGATGCAGCAGGTGAGAGAATGGAGTGGGGCTGGGGAGCTGGGCGGGCGGTCACAGCCCAAGTCCCCTGCCTCCCTCTGCTGGCGTTGTGGGGGTGCTGGGCGCTGAGTGTTGTTTGTATCTCCAGGCCACCACCTCCCGTCTCCCCTTTGAATTTCTTGAGCAGGCCTGCTGGTGCATTTTCCAGAATAGTAGGGGTTTTCCAGAATCGGCCCCTCTAGAATCCATCAATGACTCACACCCAAAGCAAATCTGCCCAAACTGTTCCCCATAACCTGGTGTCCAGCCTCTGTCACTCACAGCCAGGGTCCTAGAAGGGAGGAAAAAGCCACATACACACACACTCACACTCTCTCTCTCTCTCTCTCTCTCTCTCTCATTCTGTCTTGGGGACAGCCCCTGTCGCCCACCCCAGTCCTACCCACGTGGGCAATGACTCAGCCTCCAAAAGTTTGAGGAATGTGACCTCCAAGGGCCAGGAGCCAGAGACCAAGTGGACTGACCAGGGGCAGGAGCCTGAGACACAGTGGCCTTGACCTTCATGCCCAAGAGGAAGCTAAGAATTTGCCCGGTGCTCATGTAGGCACCAAATGCCAGCCTGGCCCACCAAGCTCCAGGTCAGCCGGATCCTTGGACCCCAAATTCCATAGCATCCCGTGGGAGAAGAGCCCTGGGTCTAAGAGGATGACCCACATATCCCAGTATATCCCCTCCTGGGTAAATACTGTGGGAACCCGAGAGTGTCAGGAATAAATATATCAAGGATGTTCCATGCGGTATCACTCGTAGTGGGCAGTAAGCTGGCAATGGATGCCATTGACCATGGAGAAGGACCAGTAAGAGATAGCAGACGGGCACTGCAGACGATTTTGGTGGCCATTAGGTGTAGACTAGGTGCGGGTAGGACCAGGGGTGGGTCTTTAAAACTACGCAGGGGGAGAAAAGAAGGCAAACGAGTGAACTCTATTACACAATCCCTTTGGAGAAAATTAAAAATCCCGGCACCTACAACGGCCATGCACATTTTGTAAGAATACATCTCGACCAAGAGGTCCACGTTCAACAGTTAAAACGGTCATTGAGGGGCGCCTGGGTGGCGCAGTCGGTTAAGCGTCCGACTTCAGCCAGGTCACGATCTCGCGGTCCATGAGTTCGAGCCCCGCATCAGGCTCTGAGCTGATGGCTCAGAGCCTGGAGCCTGTTTCCGATTCTGTGTCTCCCTCTCTCTCTGCCCCTCCCCCGTTCATGCTCTGTCTCTCTCTGTCCCAAAAATAAATAAACGTTGAAAAAAAAAAAAAAACCTTTAAAAAAAAAAAACGGTCATCGATGGGAAAGTCGTCTATGTGAGCAAAGGAGGAAGCAGGAAGGACAGGATAAAAGGAGGGAAAAAGAAATAAGCAAGGGGCTTTTTATAAACAGGATGCACCAAGAAGTGAGGAGTATGATAAAGTCATCTCTCTTCCCTGGGGTCAGAAAGGAAAAAATTCCCACAACCCTACCAGATTTAAAGTTTCCTTTTAAAATAACTTCTGTAGTTTAGGTTTCTTTTTTTTTAATGGGAGAAAGCCAATTAAAAAAAAAAATACCATCTGATAGTAAAGGGTACTGATTCTGGACTTTGGCTGCATGTTAGAATCACTGGGAGGGATTTAATTTTTTTTTTTTTTAATATTTATTCTTGAGAGAGACAGGGATAGAGAACATTAGTGGGGAAGGGCAGAGAGAGACAGAGAGAGACCCAGAATCTGAAGCAGGCTCCAGGCTCTGAGCTGTCAGTACAGAGCCTGACGCAGGGCTCGAACTCATGAACCAGAAGATCGTGGCCTGAGCCAAAGTCAGACGCTTAAACAACTGAGTCACCCAGGTTCCCTGCTGCGATGGTTTTAAAAAATACAGATGCTTGGGGTGTCTGGGTGGCTCAGCTGGTTGATCGTCCGATTCTTGGTTTCAGCTCAGATCATGATCTCACGGTTCATGGGATCAAGCCCCATGTGCGGCTCTGTGCTGATGGTGTGTAGCCTGCTTGGGATTCTCTCCCTCTCTCTCCGTCCCTCTCTCTCAGTCAAAATAAATAAACAAACTTTACAAATATAGATAGATAGATAGATAGATAGATAGATAGACAGACAGACAGATGGATGGGCCCTTCTGCCAGCAGTTCTGATTTCGTGGGTCTGGGTATCAGGATGTTTCAGGAGCTCTCTGAGTAATTCAAAAGTGCAGCCACAGTCAAGCCCCATTGGTTCAAGTGATACAGAGACACATGAACATTATGTCTTCAAGGGAAGGAAGCAGGTTAATGACCACAGTCATGGACTTGGTGTTGTCAATCAAGGCTGTCTGTCTTGGCAGGAAGCCCCAAGGGAAGTCAAGTGATCCAGTTCATCCCCAATGCTGACCGAGCAGGTCAAAGGTACTGTTTCAGATGTGCACGTGGGCTTGGGCTTCCAGAAACGGGTCTGGGGAAGGAGTGGTAGCCTCATCACAAGGCTGAATCCGAAGCCAACCACTTTAAAAACCTGACACTCCAACCCCCAGCCCAGAGCTGTGCCCTTCTTTCACCGTGGCCCGGGTAATCCAGACCCCGGCCCAGGCAGGCAGGAAGCTCAGTGCTCGGGCAATCTTTCAAGGTGGGAAGGTCTGGGCAAACCCAATACCCTCCCAAGGTCAGGGTCCCTCAGACTCAAGGCACCTGTTACATTCATACGTGTGTGTATGTGTGCGTGTGTGCACACACACCCTCATACCCACCCACACACACAGAATGAGTGTCCCAGATACCGACACCTCCCTTTACACACTGTCCCCTCTGCCTGGATGCTCCTTCCCCAGACACCCACATCGCTCGTTCACCTCCTTCAGGTTGTGGCTAGAACGCGCAGAAGACTGCAACCCCCCACCCTGGCTGGCACTCCCAACCACCCAAACCCCTACTGTGTTTCTCTCCAGTCCTTACACCTGCTGACATAATACATGTTTTATTCGTTAATGTTAGTCCTCTCCTCCGACCAGAAAGCAAACTCTGGGGCGCCTGGGTGGCTCAGTCAGTTAAGCGTCCGACTCTTGATTTTGGCTCACGTCATGATCTCACGGTTCCCGGGTTCGAGCCCCATGTCAGGCTCCGTGCTGCTAGCACGGAGCCTGCTTGGGGTTCCCTCTCTCCCTCTCTGCCCCTTCCACGCTCACACACTCTCTCTCAAAAAAGATAAATAAATAAAAATTAAACAAAAAGAGGACAGACGTTGGCAGTAGCCTGCCTGACAATATCCAAATCCTTGCCCACGCTGGGTGACCTCAGCAAGTGTCCTAGGATCTCGGAGCCTTTCCGGTAAGCCGGGGATGGTAATACCCCCGCTGCACAGAGTGGAGGCGAGGGCACGGGGTGGCCAGCCCGGGAGGAGCTCCCAGAAACCCCAGCAGGCGTGTGAGCCCCCTCCACCGCCCGGCACACGGAGCCGTGAGACACACACACACACACACACCCATCTCAGGAGCCACATGAACAGCAGGGGTCGTGACCTGCTCTTCCAAAAGCAAGCGCATGCATGCATGTGTGTTTCTCCCACAAATACCCCTGGAAAGGACCACAAGAAAGTCATCACGCCCCTTCCCCATCTTTCCTTGGCCAGGTAGAGGCATCTCTCTCTCTCTCTCTCTCTCTCTCTCTCTCTCTCTCTCTCTCTCCTCTCTCTCCTTCCCTCTTTTTCTCTCTCCCCACCCCCTGAGCTCTGAGGGTTTCCCAGAAGCACCTCCTCTCCCGCAGGCCTTAGGGGTGTTAACCTTTCTGCTCCCACAGAGCCCAAGAAGCGGGGGGGGGGGGGGGAAGGAGCTCGCAGGGCAGGGCACAGCCTGGCTCAGAGGCTGGGTGGGCCGCCGTGCGATTGGCCCAGGGGGGTCACCCCATGGGAGGAGTCTCAGCGGCCTGGGCCCAGAAGCTGGCACACGGTTGGGAAGGAGGTGGCGACGGTGCAGGGCTCACCTCACTCTGCTCCCTCGGCCCCAGCTCTGTGCCCTGTGAGTTGCAGGCCGCCTGCCAGTGGGGGCTGTGAGGCTGAGGGTCGCGCAGCGCACGGAGGGTGGGGAGGGGCAGGTCACTTGGTGCCACCGCGCCCCTGTGCGGTCACACAGAGCCACGTTCAAATTCTAGCCCCTGACGGGGAACGGGTCACTCGATCCCCCTGTGCCTCGTGCCAGAAAGTCCCCCACATCCCCTGAGCCCCTTCTCACTGAGCCAGACGCCGGGGGGGGGGGGGGGCTCCTGTTCTCATCTGCAAAACCAGCACGATACTAGCTCACCCCCAACGTTGCTGTGGGCATTAAATGAGATAAGGTGGGTCAAGTGATCAAGATAAGGTGGGTCAAGTGGTCAAGATAAGATGGGATAAGGCACTGGTCAAGTCCAGTGCCTGGCACTTGCACAACCCCCACCCTGCAATGTTCAGTCTGTTAGATTTGTCCTTTGGGATCTTTGGTCTTTTTCTTTTTCTTTTTTTTAAATATAAGACAATAGGAAACTGAGATTCACTTGACAGAATTTGGCTTCGCAGGCAACTCAGACTCCCTCAGACCTCCAGTCCAGGGCTCACACTTAACCTCCATTAACCCACTTATTTGGGCGTAAGGGGTCAAGGCAGGGGTCGCCAGCGCAAGGGAAGAGGAATGTCCTCTTTCTCAGCTTCCGGAATGTGGCTCAGAGAGGGAGCCAGTGGGAGGCAGATGGTGGGCCACACGCCCTCAACCCTCCTCCCCCAACCAAAGTTCTTTCTGTTAACCGACCCCCCTCTAGGCAGATCCCCAGCCACCAGGGACTCGGTGCAGGGTGTCTCGGAGGTGGGAGCCCCAGGCGGGAAATCAGGAGACCCAGGTTCCCGTCCAAACCCTACCACAAACCAGCTGTGGAACCCACACCCCCACTCAGCCACTGGGCTGCACTGGCGATTTCCTCATCTGGCAAATGGGGACCAGGGCCTACGCTCCCCCACTGGCTAGGATGCTACAAGGCTCCTGGACCAGGTGATGTGCGCTATACCTCAAAGCATCATGGGTCTGCCCCGTGCACCTGGACCCACTTCCCTGAGACCCAGCCTGAGACCTGTTAGCTGCAGGTATGGCTCTCTGTGTTGTTGTTGTTGTTTTAACGTTTATTTATTTTTGAGAGAGAGAGAGAGAGGGCAGGGGAGGGGCAAAGAGAGAGGGAGACACAGAACTCGAAGCAGGCTCCAGGCTCTGAGCTGTCAGCACAGAGCGCAATGCGGGGCTTGAACTCACAAATCGTGAAATCGTGACCTGAGGTGAAGTCGGACGTCCAAGTGACTGAGCCACCCAGGCGCCCCTTGATTTGGTTTTTAGGTCTTCAAGTCAAGTTTTAAGTCTTCAAGTCTTCAAGTCAAGTCCCTTCAGACGTTAGGGAGTCCCAGTACACAGCCTTCTGGAGCATCTTGAGGATGCTCTAGATAGTGAACAGATGTTTCCGGAAAGGTCTGTGGGGTAGGTATTTCAGGTTTTAGGAGCCACACGGTCTCTGTCACAACTACTCAACTTGGTCACGGCAGTGCAAAAGTAGCCACAGACAACATGTAAATGTATGGGGTGAGGTGGGGGTCCTGTGTTTCAATAAAACTTTATCTACAAAAACAGGCCAAGAGGGGGCAGAGTTGGCCCTGGAGCCAGAAGTTTGAGACCCCCTGCCTGTAGCCCATCACAGAGGGAGCCCCAGTCATCAGAAACAGCCCATCTCATACAAGGCTAATGCTCCTCTGAAGTTTCCTGCATTTAGAGAATAATTTCTCTACTGCTCTGCTACTCAAAGTGTGGTCTGTGTACCAGCATCACTGGGTTCTGAGGGCTTATTAGAAATGTTGGGGCACCTGGGTGGCTCAGACATCCGACTCTTGATTTCAGCTCAGGTCATGATCTCATGGTTTGTGGGTCTGAGCCCTGAGTCGGGCTCTGCACTTAGAGTGCAGAGCCTGCTTGGGATTGTCTCTCTCCCTCTCTCCCTGCCCCTCCCCCACCAAGATAAGTAAATAAACTTAAAAAGAAATGCAGGGTATAGGCCCTACCCCCGACCTACCAAGGGAATCTGCATTTTAACAAAACCCTCAAGTAATCCCATGCACGTTAAAGTTTTAAGATGGCAGGACAGCGCCGGATTCGTAGCTGGAGGCAGATCTCTCTGGCTGCCATTTGCAGGGTGGACAGAGGGGACCAAGATGGCCAGTGGGCAATGGAGAGGCAGAGGACCCACATCAAGGCGGGATGGAGAGACACGGAAGTCACAAGGTCACGGGACTACTGAGAAAGCAAAGCAGGGGGCACTGGTAACGGATGGGAGCACGCCAAGGGAGGAGAGGCCAGATTTCACACACCTCAGCCTGCCCAGCCCCTTAAAATCAGTAGGAACCGCCTAGAAGACAGGTGGGGGCGCCACCAGCCTGTGTTCGAATGCCAACAGCACCCTGCTGAGCATGTGGCCTTAGCAAATCGCCAAGAGAAGGAGACAGAGAATCCCAAGGAGGCTCTGTGCTGTCAGTGCAGAGTTCAACCCGGGGCTTGACCTCACCAACAGGGAGCCGAAATCAAGAGTCAGATGCTTAACAGACTGAGCCACCCAGGCGCCCTGACCAGAGCACTTTCTGTCTGTTCATCTGTCCCTCCATGTATTCGTCTATCTACTTAATTATTTACTGCCCTTTTTTTTTTTTTTTTTTTTTTTTTTTTTGCCAAGCCTTAAGCCAGGAGACCAGGGCTCCTCAGCCTTCGCACTACTGACATCTGAGGAAGGGGAGTTAACACAAGAAAAGCCGCGAGAACCCTGGCTACACACAGGAAGCTTAGTCTTTAGAGATTACGGTTAATCTTCTCTTTTTCCCTACTGCACCCCGATGGCCAAGCAGACCGTGATCAGCCACCCTCAGCCCTTGCAGGGGAGCAGCTGAGGGCAAACCTCCCCCCCTACCCCATCCCTCTGTGTGTGCAATTGCCAGGTCCGCCTAGGCCAAAACCAACCTCGAGGCTCAGCGGAAAAGTGCCCTGATATTCCTGGCTGGAACAGAAATCCATCCAAAGGCTTTGAAAGTCGGCGGGGAGGAGGGGAAGGGGTCCATCGAGGTTGTTTGCCATGTAAAACTATCTGTCGGCGTCTTGTCTTGTGACAGCAGAGAAAGCATCTAAGGCCAGGAAATTATTTTTGATGTGGAGGGAAAAAAAATTGCATTTAGCAGTTCCAGCCGGCCTGAGGCTTCTGGATGCTTTGTGCAACCTTGCAAATTCATTGTTTTCCAAATTGCGCGAAGCCAAGGGGTTTCCAAGGAGATGCCTGGCTCAAAGGCAGCTTTCTCAGCTCAGGAAGGGAGAAGGCCGCTAGGAATCCTTTTGCTGGTCAAATGGTGGGGTGGAAGGTTTTCAAGCGCAGGCAAGCCCAGGGGCAAGGAGAGTGAGGACAGGAGTGTTCTGGAGCGACCACACCAGAAACTCAGGTCGTGAAGGCTCCGGAGCATGGTGTCCCAAACTCAGCACCTTGACACGTGGAGACAGATATGTCTTTGTTGTGGGGGCCTGTCCTGCGCCTTGTGGAGTGTTTATCGTTATCCTTAGGTTCTACCCATTATCTGTCAGTCCCACGCCTGCCTCCCAAAACCTCTCCAGACACTGGCAAATACCACTGGGGAGGAAATTCACCCCAGGTGAAGAGCAGGATAGATGTTGACTAAGCCCTGCTCCCGGTGAGGGCTGTCCAGAGGTGGCCAGCTGCCTTCAGGCAATAGAAACACCAGCTGCTGAGAGGCTGTTTGAGGTCAGGGGTCCTGCAAGTCCTGGAGGGGTTTAGACACTGGTGGAGTCTCCCTGCTAGAGAGGACACTTGTGTGAGTAGGAAAATTCATGGCAATCCACTAGCGCAGGCCTTCAAGCGTCTCCTTAACATTTATCACAATTTCTAATTGATTGTTTATTTTTTTAAAAACCAGTCTCCCCAGTAGAACGGAAGCCCCCTTCCGGGCAGGGATCTCGTCGGGTTCGCATTATATCCTCAACACCTAAAGAGTCTAGTACATAAGATGTGCTAAGTAAACAGCTGCGGAGGGAGGGGATTAACACCCATCCGTTGTACGTCTACGCCTGGGATACACCTGGAGAACTTGTTAAAACTCAGATGGATGGGCCCCAGAGTTTCTAATTCAAAAGGGCTGGAAGGGAGCCCAATAATTTGCATTTCAAATACATTATTGGGTGAGGCTGATGCCTCTGGCCCAAGGACCACACTCTGAGAAAACACCCGTCTGAACTCGGAACCTCTGGTTCTCCATCTTGGCTGGGGGTAGCTCACAAGGTTGGATGCCCGGGGCCACACCCCAACCACTTAAATCAAGATCCCTAGAGGTGAGACCCAGGCATGTGGGTGGTTCCAGTGTGCAGCCAAGCACAAGAACTGCTCACCTGCCCCTTCCCCTCTGATCTCACAGCTGGCAGGATTACTCCTGTCGCATACATTGAGACACGGAGATTCAGAGGAGTTAGTTACTTTCCCAAGATCCCTTAACTGCACCAAAATTCATCCCTGGTCTTCTGACTCCAGATGCCATGTTCTTTCTGCCACCTTGCCATTCCTCCCTCCGGATGGGAGATCAGACTATGGTTTTTTTTTTGTTTTTTTTTTTTACCATCTTTCCAGCTGATACTCACGGGGCACCAATACGGTCACCGACACAGCTGTTTTTTGTTTGTTTGTTTGTTTGTTTGTTTTTTCTCACAAATGTCTGCCAAACATTACTGCTTCCATTCGAGAGATGGGGAAACCGAGGCACAGAGTGGTGAAGCAATCCAGCCTTGGCCATTTAGCCAGAAAGCACTGAGCCAGAACTCAACGCAGCCATCCACACTGCACCGTGGGGCTGACACATGGGGGGGGGGGGATGAAGGATGTCGAGATGCAAGAAAATTCTGGACCTGGACAAGGCAAGCAGATGCAACAGCTAGGAGCATACAAGAGGCTAGGCGGTGGCTCCCGAGCAGACAAACAGCCAAGGACCCAAGAGTGGACAAGTCACACCTTGGAAGAAATTAGGAAACCGCTAGGTGCTCTCTGCCTGGGCCAGGCTGCCTCTTACAGGCTTCCTGTCTCCGCAGGAACCAATCCCAGCAATTGCCCCACCCCCGGCTTCCAGTCGAAGCGTGTGATTGGCTAACACCAACTAAAGCTCTGGCGGTGGGAGGAGGGAAGGAATAGCTTTCCTGAGCCTTGTCGGTGCTCGCAGAGTGACCTCAAGACAGCTTCCTTTGTATGGTTCCCCCCAACGGACCCTTGCTGGTTCTGTCCCATTCTCTCCCCACCTCTCCTGTCCCATCCCTCCAACTTCCTGGCGTTTGTTGGACACCTTCCCAGCTCCAGACCTCTGCTCTGTCTTCCCGATTCCAGCAGCTTCTCTCCCATTTGTTCAGTGTCACTGCGGACAGATAATGGGTGACACGGTCCCCCCACCCCCAACCATCACCTTGCCACTTGGCACAGGCCTCAGAACCGCCCATACCTGAGCTCTCGGGGAGGGGGGGTGCCCCTCACGCTGAGTGTCCCCAGGCACACGTGGCCCAGCTACAGCAAGGAGACCTTGGATCCCTTCTGGGGCAAAGCGGAGTATCAGGCAAAGACCTACCGCATGCTGCCCCGAGGCTTCTCCTGAGTTAACCTGCCACAACCCACATACCATCTTCACAATTATTTCCGATTTTTCTTCAAATCAACTCCCTTGACAAGCGTTACTTGAAACGGGATCTTTATTTTATCGCCACAAGTGGAAAACGAATCTCCCTGGCCATTAACAGAGGCTACCATAACAAGAGAGAAAATGGAAAAAAGCAGCCAAGTCTCACTCAGTTCTGTTGCCTTTAAAGGTTCAAAGCCTGCCCAAGACTGGATGGCTGTCAGATAGAAAGACGGTCAAGGCAAATCAGTATCACGTCAAGGCCTGACGCCCTCGGCAGGCCTGATGGAGAGACCCCGCAAAGGGAACTTTCTCACCGAGCTGCAGTGGTGTTCAAGGCCTGGCCCTTGCCCCCCCACACCAGACTGCCCTCTAAACTGGGCCAGTTTTAGAAAGAGCCGTCAGTAGCTTGGCTGTGGGTACCCATGCTGGACAGGATCCGACTGCTTGCAAACCACGAAAGTATTTCCCACTCCACAATGGGTTCCAGGCCTCCTTGGACAAACAGAGGGGCTGGCAGAGGGGTGAGGCCCTCACCCCTTAGACGCTGTGCCTTCCTGCCCTGGCCCGGCCTCCCAGGGAAAGCGTGTTCTGCTGGTGTTAATGACCCCTTGGAAAGCAAAACTCCACAGACACCCCAGAATGAAAGCAAAGGCTTTCAAGGTTAAAACTCACAGTCCCTCTGCATTCTGTTAAACTCTTTCCGTGCCCGGCTGCTTTATTCATCTGCTTTCCGGCATTTCCTCCCACGCACTGAGCAAAACAGGCCAATGCACGAGCCTACTGGAACCCGGGGAGGGGCCCAGATGAGCGAAGTGGGCAGTGATGGGATGTGGTGTGGACCCAGGCAAACTGCAGGGCCCGGGCCCTGTCCGAAAAGGTGGCGGCCACGCAAGTCCTGCCCGCTGTTCCCCTGTGGAAACCTGAGCTCAGAGTTGCCAGAGCTACCTGTTTTTCAATGGAACCTGAACTTGAACTCACGAACCGCGAGATCACAACCAGAGACAAAAACAAAGAGTCGGACGCTTAGCCGACTGAGCCGCCCAGGCGACCCTACCAAAATACTAAAAGCAAAAAAGCCAAAAAACAACTCTAGCAGAGTATGTAAAAACATAGGGACATGAATGTCCGTGGCACCTTTATAGGTTGCAGCCCGAACTGGAAACAACTTCACGTCCTTCAACAGGTCAACGGGTAACTGCTGAACAATAAGGAGTAAACTAGGACCCTCCTTTGTGCTGAGTGAAAAAGCCAAATTAAAAAAAAAAAAAGTGTACAGGGTAGGTGTCCCTTTATAATGTGGTCTACAAAATGCAAATTCGTCTGTACTGACAGAAAGCAGATCAGTGGTTGTGGGGGGTGGGGAAGAGATGACAGGCACAAGAAAGCCTTTCATACATTGACTACCTTGACTCAGGTGATGGCCTCGTGACATTTATTTGTCAAAACCGCTCACATTGTATGCTTCAAATATGTGCGGCTAATTACGCATCAGGGATAAATAAAGCTGTTAAAAGAAAAATGTGAGGGGCCGAAGAGCAGGCCCAAGACTCCTAGTGTTTGTCCTTGGACTTAAACCACCCAGCCAGCGTTTACTTGATGTGCCGGGTGCCATGCATTTCGCGAGGCGCTACATTGCAAAGGGGAGGGGCCGCTGAGAAGTTCTCAGGACCACGGTGGGGCAGAGCAGCCCGCTCAGGGTGAACATGGGGATCCGCGGACACTGGCAGTTTCTATCCAGACAGAGGCTGCACTCTCGGGCCAAACTCCCAAGGTTTTCGGAAGAATCCAAAGCGGTTGAACTTTTTTTCAAGGTAAACCAAATGCCCTCTTAACCAGCTGCCAGCTAGTCCATGGAAAGTACCAAAGGCAAACAGGGCAGCAGGGAGGCCACAGCAGTAATCCAGGCAAGACATGGTGGAGGCTGGGCCAGGGTGGAGGCAGAGGGGGCAGAGAGAAGCAATGACATTCTGAAAATAGAACCAACCGGATTTGCTGATGGAGCGGACGTGTGGTGGGAGAGGAAGAGAGGCATCCAAGTGGTCTCCAAGGTTTGGGATGGAGCACCTGGAAGCACCTGGAAGCATCTGGAAGCACCTGGAAGCCGGAGCCACAGAGGGAGATGGGAGGGCTCCAGGTGCAGCAGGGAGCAGGGTGGAAGTCCTCAGGGTGAAGCTTGCTCCTGTTTGCTGCCCTTGATGACAAGAAAGCCCACCGCGCATGCAGCGAGACAGCTGTCCACGGCAAGTCGAGAAATCCAACTTCTCTCTTTGACAGCCTGACAGAGGCTGTGCTTCTGGCTTATCCTGGTCCCCCAGCTCCTGGCGTCCTCATTTGCTCCGACCACACCAACGCTCAAGATGGGAAAATGGGATTTTGACTCGTCAAAATCATGACCCACCGAGGGGTGGCAGAAACCCCAGGAGGGGCGTTTGCCTCTGCACGAAGCAGGCTGACCCGCAGGAGGGGGTAAACAGGCCCCATCCGTGGAGGGAGGGCTGACAGGGCTCGGCTCGGAAGCTTGGAAAGCAGATGCCATCAGGGCAAATATGATTAGACTGGAGGGCCGAGGTTTGCCTTTTAGAAGGGTTTGGTTCCCCCTAGTATTGAGTCTGGAAGGGAGGAGGACAGGGAGGATGAAGAGGGAGGGAGAGAAGGGGAGGAGACGGCTGCATACCCAGATGTCTGTTGAAGCCAACTCGCTCTATCACCTCCAGTCCAGCTATTTCCTCCTGGCAGCACTCACACCCTCGTGCCCCGCCCGCCCCAGCCTGTTCAAACCACAGACCCTCAGGCCCCTGACCTGCTCAGCCAGAATCTGCCTTTCAACAAAATACCCGGGTACTACCGGCCATTAGCGCACATGCAGAGATATTTGACACGCAGGGGTCTACACTGCTGTTTTCACCTTCTCCCTCCCACCACTCGTCACACAACTAACAACTCTTTCTTCAAATAAATTCAATTGTTAAAAAAAAAAAAACTTAAATGCATTGATTCGAGTATAAAATTTTACATCACTATCGTCAGGGGAAAATCCGCATCATCATCCGCATCCGCATCATCATCCGTAAGTGCAAGTAACCATAAAAATGGACGAAACCATGGAAAACCATGTTGTTCACACTGGCCAGGGGCACTGGCCACAGTGTGAGCCACAGTCAGTTAAGCGTCTGACTCTTGATTTCAGTTTAGGTCATGATCGAACGGTTTGTGAGTTCGAGCCCCACATTGGGCTCTGTGCTGACAGTGCAGAACCTACTTAGGATTCTCTCTCTCTACCCCTACCCAGCTCATGCGTGCATGCTCTCTCTCTCTCTCTCTCTCTCTCTCTCTCTCTCTCTCAAAATAAAGAAATAAAATACACTTTAAAAAAAACTGGCCAGACATTGTTGCCTGCCCCCAAGTTCTTAGCCAGAGGCTGGCGCTCTCTGTTTAAAACAGGCGAAGAAGGCATTCTAGCATCCGATCGGGACTTCCCTCTTGAGATCACTTAAAGGACTGAGAAAAGATGGAAGGAGGAATCACTTTCTTGCTCGTAACACACACAGCGTCACCTCCCCTGCCAGGGCCTGGCTCCCATACTTCAGGATCAGCACTGCTCTATCGCAGTGTCCCCATACCTCCCCCAACCCTGCGCCTTTCCCCCATATTGAGGGTCCACCTCCTACGAGGCATGTTCGACTCCGTCACTGGATGCAGGTGAGGACTTATGCTGATCTGGAGCCCCCGGGGGCCCCAGCTCTCAACAGCAGCAGCCTGTTCCCAGGCCATCAACTGCTTCAGCCCGGAGAAGTCACCAGCCTCTCTCCTAGCAGAGGTCAACAGGACTGAGGCACACCACAGGCCCAAAAGTGCAAGGGGGAAATTCAAGGACGGGGCCCAGGATGAGTTACAAGGTTTGGGCTGTGGCCTCGGGGACGGAACCCTAGGATCATGGTACACAGCTAAGGCTGTCTTCTAAACTCCTGCTGGACTCAAAGTCTGCATGGGGAACTGTGTAGAACTGGCCGTTCTAAGTGGATTCCTAAGACCACTTGGGCAAATACTTGCTCTGTAGCACAGGTGCGGATGGGGCTCTAGAATTCTCCGGAAATGCTTCTTGCCAAAAGCAATCAGGCTGAGCTCAACAATGAACAGTAAAACTTTTTTTTTTTTTAAGTTTATTTAAGAGATTGAGCAAGCACGTAAGCAGGAGAGGGGAGGAGAGGGAGAGAGAGAATCCCAAGCAGGTTCTGAGCTGTCAGCGAAGAGCCAACACAGGGCTTGAACCCATGAACTGTGAGATCACGACCTGAGTCAAAACCAAGAGGCAGACGCTTAACCAATTGAGCTTCCCAGGTACCCCAGAACAGTTATAACTTTAAAGGGAGCACCCTCAGGGGTGCCTGAGAAGCTCAGGTGGTTAAGCGTCTGCCTCTTGGTTTTGGCTCAGGTCATGATCTCACAGTTTGTGGGTTCAAGCCCACGTTGGGCTGTGTGCTGACTGCTCAAGAGTCCGGAGCTTGCCTCGGATTCTGTGTCTCCCTCTCTCTCTGCCCTCCCCTGCTTGCACTCACTCTCTCTTTCAAAAGTAAATCAACATAAAAAAAAATTTTTTTTTTAATGACTATTAATAAAAATCCACATGATTGCAAAACGTCTCTGATCAGCGGGGATGAGACTGTGAGTAATAATCCCAAACTTGCCCGGAGAAATTTAGGGAAAAGGCTGTGCTCCCCACCTCCACCCAAAAGATAGTTTTCCTTCTCCATTGATAATATAAATACTTTGAGTCAGCTTCTATCGAATGTTTACCACACGCCAAGCACCACACACAAGACTCCACACCTTAATCCACTTTGAGTAATGTCCTCAAGGAGGAATTCTCGTTCCCGGTCTCACGGGTGAGAAACCAGCCCCCGAAACCCACCAAAGGAGCTTCCCGCGTCACCTCCAGGCCTCAGACTTTGTGCCACGAAACATGCCAACGTGCGGCATTTGACCCACAATAAAAAATGTCTCATTAAAAGAAAATGCTTGTGCAATAACCAAAAGGTGGAAGCGATCCCCGGGTCCCCCTGGGGAAACGGATCCATGGCGTACCCATCCGATGAGATACTGTCCAGCCTTATGACAGAAGGACATTCTGACATGATCTACTGCACGGAGGGACCTCGGAGACACTGTACCCAGTGAAGCAACCCCGTCACAAAGGAACAAAGGGTGTATGATTCTACAGGTGCAAAATACCCAGAGCGGTCCATTCATAACAGACAGAAACTAGGATGGCAGCTGCCAGGGACACAGGGGACGGGGGAGTGGCCTCGTGGGGAGGGAGTTCATTAAACACGGGAGTTCTTTTCAGCTGGGGAAGACGCAAAAAACGTTCCGGAGACGGACGGTGGTGGTCGCACAACAATGAGCCGGAGCTTGGCACGAGTGAACTCTACACGTAATAATGATTGTTACGGACTGAACAGTTTGTGTCTCCCAAAATTCACGGCAAAACCTAATCCCCACCGTGACAGTAAAAAGACGTGGGGGGGTCTGTGAGAAGTGATTAGGTCATCAGGAGGCTCACGAATGGGATGGGTGTGCCCTGATTAGAGAGACCTCAGAGAGCTGCCTCAAAAATCCCTTCTGCCGGGACACCACGAGAAGACGATGCCTGTGGACCAAGAACCGGCCCGCCACCAGACAATGAATCGGCCAGTGCCTTGATACTGATGCTTAGGATCATGAGGGATAAATGTCTGTTGTTTATAAGTCTATGCTATTTTTGTTAGAGCAGCCTGAACAGACTAAAACAATTGTACATTTTTTGTTATGTTTGTTTTACCACAATAACAGGACAGTTCTTCCTGGAAGAAGGAAGGAAGGAAGGAAGGAAGGAAGGAAGGAAGGAAGGAAGGAGAAGGAACGAAGGAAGGGAGGGAGAAGGGAGGAGGGAGGGAGGGAGGAAGGAAGGAAGGAAGGAGAGAGAAAGAAAATTGAAATTAAAAGCATTATTCATGGATCATTCTTTAAAAAAAAACAACAGAAAATTCAACCTCATAGGTTCCTCTCCTTCATCACACAAAGATTGAAGGGGTGTCTACTATGTGCTGAGTGTAGTACTATGTACTACACTAAGCAGGGGGCTCCCTTGCTGAAACGGGGGCGATGCCCTGAAGAGACGCAGACAGACAAGTGAACCAACCAATACAGGAAAATCACGGCCACCGACACAGCGCTTACTATGTTCCAAGCACCGGTTCAGCGGGTTTATATAATCCTTCTGGCAGCTCGGAGGTCAGAACCATTATCATCTCTATTCCACACAGAAGGAAACTGAGACACAGAGAGGTTAAGGAACCTGTCCAGGATTGCAGAGATGGTGAAGCCAGGATTCACACCCAGGCATTCCATGCTTCTAACCCCACACTGTGGGCTGGAAGGAGCGATGATAAACTACATAAAATGCCGTTTGTAGTCAGCAAGCTACAACCTGTGGGCCACATCCGGCCCGCTGCCTCGTTTTGTAAATAAAGTTTTATTGGAACGCGGCCGTGCTCATTTGTGTGCCTAGTGTCTGTGGCCCATCTACATGAACAGAACGGAGTCTGTGACAGAAACTGTACGGTCTGCAGAGCTGAAAATAGAATCGGGCCCTTAACAGAAAAAGTTCCTCAACCCTGTTCTGGAAAGCTTAACAGAAAAATGTCCAGTAAAGGGGGGAGGGAAGGCATAGACGTCAACTCTGTCTTCTGAAGATATCTCACATCTCTCCCCTCCCCCACCCTGGCACAGGCAGCCATCCCCTCGCCCCGGACGCCTTCCAGAGCCTCTTAACCATTTCCCTGTGAGCACTCTTCTCCTCTGCAGCCCTTTTTCCCTCCAGGAAGGAAAGAGACCCACCTGGGGATAAGATTGGAGCCCAGTGCCTTTTGCTTAAAACCCTTCGAAGGCTCGCTACTGTTCTCAGAGCAAAATCTGGACCCCTCACCAGGACCTGCCAGGACCGTATGACCCGAGACTGCTCCGTGCTCCAAGTTCATCTTCCACGCGTCCTTTGCACTCACTGCCGCTCTTGGGAATGAATAATCTTCCCAACATCCCTTGGCTGCCTAACTCCCTAGTGACCTGCTCTTGATGTAACTGTCACCTGCTACCGGAGCTATAGGGTGGGCTTACACCGCCCAGCAATTTCCATTGAACCTTGCCTGCAGGCCCCTCACTGCCCCCCAAATATACATACAACATACCTTTGTGGCTATAACTATTTTATGAATGCAGGTCCAAGGCTAGTCCCCTGCCTTCCCCCCCCCCCCCCCCACCACACCCTGCCATGGGAAGGTCATCCCTAAGTCCTTCCTGTGTGCAGATTTCACACCGCTCTCTTCCAGAATGCAAGTGCCAGGGGGATCAGGGCATTGTTTGCATGGCCCCTCCTTTCATTCCTAGCCAGCGGCCAGCACGCATGTGACTCCCCAGGAGGCTCACCGAGTGTGTGCAGAGCAGGGAGCATAAAGTCCATGCAGAGAGGACCCCCCCCCCCCCAGAGGTGAGGGGCGGCCTGTTGCATTCGCTCAGGAGCAGGGGAGAGGGCAGTACGGGGGAGGCAGAAAGACAGTGACATTAGCCCATCCTTCACCCCTGACGCTGGGGAAGCCTTTGAAGGTAAAAGGTTACATTTGCAAAGATGCTGATGTGGGCGGAGATCTGCTCGGGCCCATTTTCTGGGCCTCTGATAACCGCACCCACTCTCACCGGTCACGTTCAGCTGCAAGGCCCCGAGATGGAGTGAAGGACCCCAGGGGCCGTCAGCAGCTTCTTGGGTGCCGTGGTGACAGCCGGGCCAAGCTCATCACCAGGGGCACAAGGAAAAGATTTATCCCAGATGCTCGAATCCTGGGACGCTCAGGGACCCTCATCTTTACTGGTGGACAAGTTGGTCGACCCGGGATGGTGGGACGGGGCAGGAGGGCAGGTTGGCCAGATGCTGCTGCCGCCCTCGGGAGGAGGTGAGGATTCGGAAGCGTGGACAGTGGCCCTGGGGCGTCTCGCTTACCTTAGCCAGCTGTGTCTGGAGCTTATTCTTCACGTCTGTCACCTCGGAGATGCGGGCGCTGAAGGCCAGGTTGGTGTTAGTAAACTGCTTCCACATCTGGTCTGACAAGGTCTCCAAGAGGTTCTCAGCCTCCTCCCGCAGCCGGATGGAGTTGGCCCGCATGTTCTGTGAGTGCCTGATGTTGTCGTTACTGAACTTGGCCCAGGTCTCGGGCACGGAGACCCTGCAGGGGGCACAAAGACGAACTGAACACAGGAGAAGAATCGGGGGGCTGAAGACAGGCCTTGGGGAACCCCCGATCTGGAGAGTCTCACCTTAGGCACCCCTGACATCTGGGTCGGGACCATTCTCTGTTGGGGGGGGTTCACCCTGAGCCCCCCTCTACCCACTAGATGCCAGCAGTAGCTCCCCTCCAGTCGCGACAACTAAAAATGGCTCCAGACATTGCCAAGTGCCCCTTGGGGGAGGGGACAACTGTCCCTTTGCCCCGGTTGAGAACCACAGGGCTAATCCAAACCCCCCACTTCACAGAGGAGGCGGCTGCAGCCTAGCGAGAGCGGATCTCCCAAAGGGCACTTGGTGCCTTGTCACAGAGCAGAGATTCCTTCGAGAAGCTCCTTGTCAACTACCCTCCCCGAAGTCACAGACACAGGCCGCGAAGCAGGCCTCGGGGGCACATGCTGACTGCAGGGCTGCTTCCGTTCCGCATCGATCACTGCACAGACTCATTCATTTGACCAGAGTTCTCTGAATGCCCACCACATGCCATGATCGTTCTAGGCACTTGGGAGAGAACCATACACAAGAACATCAACCTCCCTGTCCTCAGGGCGCGAAGTTGCCAGTAGAGGAAGACGGACATTAAATAAAGAGGAAGACGGACATTAAATAAAGGACTGTAGACAGAGAGGCACTGATGGAGGTGGTCATTACGTGCCCGTCAGGGTCATAAAAGGAAATAAAAAGGACGCTCAGAGGGCATTGAGGCGCCCTTGGATGAGCAAGCTCACGAAACAGTCACCACCAAAGTCGGGAAGGGCAAGGGGAGAGGGCGAGGAAGGGGTTGGGGAGCCCTGGAGGAGCACACACCCTGGCGGGGAGGGGTGCTGGGAGAATAAATCCCCAACATCCTTCTCTCCCTGCCCTCAGCCTCGCGCTGGTGCCCCCCCTACTGGCCGAGCCTGAGTGGGAACCCCATGGAAAGGGGGTCTGCAGCAGGCAGTCTCCACTTTGGGACCACCCGCAGGGCGGCTGAAGGATGGCTCTCAAGGCAGTCCCGGAAGGCTTCTCAGAGGCGGTGAAGCCTAAGCGATTCAGTTTCGACAACAGAAGGTACTTCCTGCCTGAGTACGGAAATCCTTGCAACATACAACCAATGTGTTGCATGGGGGTCCTCTCTGGGAAGCCCATGAGAAGGAGGGACACGCACTTCTCTGAGCGGGCTCCAGGTCTGGGGTCAACCAGACTCGGTACCCTTTTTTTTTTTTTTAATGTTTATTCATCTTTGAGAGAGAGAGACACAGCGCTCGAGTGGGGGAGGGGCAGAGAGAGAGAGAGGGAGACGCAGAAGCCAAAGCAGGCTCCAGGCTCAGAGCAGTCAGCACAGAGCCGGACGTGGGGCTCGAACCCAGGAATCGTGAGATCATGACCTGAGCCGAAGTCGCACGGTTAACCCACTGAGCCACCCAGGCACCCCCACTAGGTACATTTTTAAGGTCTTTTCTAGCTGGGAAGCCTCCAGTTCTTAAATAAATCATCTTTATTTTCAGGCAGTAGAGAAAAAAGAGAGTCAGTTTTCTGAAAGAGGAGTCTCTTTTCAGACATTTTAAAGCACGCTTAGATTGCATGGTGAAGAGAAATTAAAAAGCAAACATATAATACATGATTGTCTTGTCTGTCTTTTGCAGGAGTTAAAAATCAAGCCGTAAAGGAGGTCTAAGCCTTCTGGAGATGGGAGAGGGTGCTGTGTCTGATCCTGACCTTTCATCCAACAAAGACTTGAGGCTCAGAGAGGTAAAGTGCCTTTGCCAAGGTCACACAGCTACTCACCATCAGTCCAGGAAGAGGGAGGCACCAGGGACAGCAGAAAGAGACTGCAGATTGACTCTGTCTCCTGCTGCTGAACGGGGCACTGTTCAAGGTCAGGAGCAGCAACCTCTAAGCCCTTGCCCTCCCCTGGAGCAGACAGCTGTGCTTCTGAGAGAAAATAACCAAATAACCTGCTCAATCACACTCTCCCTGGGGGGGATGTGCTTGTCGGCTGGTGTGCCTCCGTAGGGGGGACGTGGTTTCTGGAGCCTGTGCCCTCTAGATGCAGGAGGCGGCAGGCTTTGCCAGGAGGCAGGAAGGTGCCCAGGTAAAACACACAGGCTTGGTGCCCAAGGGGGGCTCAGAGAATCGCTCCTCGGCCTTTTGCCTAAGATCAAGTGCAATGTGGGCTCAGATGGGTCCAGTCACTTCAACTCTCTGAGCCTTAGCCTCCTCATTGTAAAAAGGGGATAATAATGGTGCCTACCGCCCCCCCCCGCCCCCGCCCCGGGGTGGTTGAACGACTAAATGTGAAACCCCTATCTTGGCCACCGCAACAGCAAGCCCTTGATAAGTGTTTATCCTTCACAAGATGCTGTTTGTAAAGTGCAGTGCCCAGCAGGCTCCGAGTCTCGGCCGTGAGCTTTCAGGAAGGGATCCATTTGGGAAGGGAATCCTCCAGACTCTGGCTGCGGCTGAGGGGGCCGAGGCCCCTGAAGTCCTGCTCGCATGGCCAGCCAGCCCCACAGGGGAGTCGAGTCGCCTTGTCAGGAAGAGGAGGAGGGTCCCCAGAAGCTGATACTGCCGGCAACCCCAAAGGGTCATTTCAACCCTTGGGTATTTACTAAGGTCCAGGAGGTGGCCCCGGGCTCCAGCCAAGGAGATGAACAAGAAATTCCTCTCCTTTCTTCCCTCCCTCCCTTTCCCCTTCCATTCATTCATTCATTCATTCATTCATTCAACAGTTACTGCACACCTACTAAGTGCCAAGCACAATTTTATGTGCTAGAAGTTTTTTGCTGTTTTTTTTTTAAGAGACCAAAATAGGGGCACCTGGGTGGCTCAGGTGGTTAAGCAGCCGACTCTTGATTTCAGCTCAAGTCATGATCTCATGGTTTGGTTCATGAGATGGAGCCCCAAATAGGGATTCTCTCTCTCCCTCTCTCTGCCCTTCCCCCACTCCACACATGCACTCTCTGGTGCTCACCCTGTCTCAAAATAAATAAACTTAAAAAAAAATGAAACCAAGATAGATACCACCACCCCCCCCCCCACCTGTACCCAGAGCACCTCTCTGTCCAGCCATCATGACCCTGACCTTGGACTGCCAATCGGGAAAGCAGGCCCTTGTTCTGCATGAAATTCCATCAACAGTGACGTGCCCATGACGTTGTCAGGTACACAGAGGCACCTAGCTCAGAGCTGCTGTGACAAGTAAATGGGGTCACACAGCAAGCACTCAATAAATATTAGCTGTCACTCCCCCACACCAGGCTCTGTGCTCCGCGCTCCCCACACCCACCTTTTCATTCTCATAGCAACTCTGGGAGGTGGGCACTGTTTTTATTCCAGTATAGATGAGGAGATCGGAGCCCAGAGAGATTAAGTACTTTGCCCCAAGCACTAGTGGGGAGGCTGAATCTGAAGCCAGGCATTCACTGGAGGGCATCAGTTACTCTCCCAGCTGAGCTTGAATGCCTCCTCCTTCTGGTTACACCCGTTCTGTTTCAGAATTTGTTTGGTGGAATTGCCAGTCAGGGTGCCCGGCACGCCCTGGCCCAACGGCAGTGGCTGTGGGACCCTCACTAAGCCAATCCCTTGCACCCTCTCGCTGGAATTTGAATCTTGGGTAAAAGGGGGCAAGAACAAAGAGACGGTAGTGTGCTGACAACACAGCTGATGAGCTCCCACTTCCTGGCTCGTTCAAGCTGCCAGGACCTTCCCTTCCAGCCTTCTCCTGGAGTCTGTGGCTCCCCCACAGCCTTCCAGTAAATTCCATCTTGTCTGAAGTTAGCCAGATTTGGATTCTGTGGCTTGCAACTGAGGATCCCCACTCAACCACTTTGCCTCTTACTTTACTGGTGCACAAGGACTTTTTGTGGCTCTTGGCAGGAGCAGACCCAGAAGCCCTCAGTTTCACCAAGCTTGGCCAGAGAGGGGGACCAAGAACCCAGGACTTACGTGCCATCGACTTTCTCCATGCCGTGGAAGAAAGTGATGCAGTCTGACGTGTTCCTCAGGTTATAGCACTTCTCATCGATAAACTGGGCCGAGCTTTTGTCCTCAAGGTCCCTCTCGAGAGCATGCTGAGCATCTCGGTTATCCCTGTGGGGGGCAGGGATTTGTCCGTAAACTGTGCACTTGCCCAGAGTCCCTCACTCGAGGTCAGCCAGGAGGGTGGTGCAAAGCCACTGGTGAAAGCCAAGCCTCTGGACTCCCAGGAGGGTGCTTGATCTACCCTCCATGGCTTCTCCGCCTTTTTCCCACCTTAATGCCCCCACCGCATACCCAGCGCCTCCCTGTACTTCTTCCTTCGCCCCAATCCAAGCAGATCCGTTGTCATTTAGAACAGGGATGGGCAAACATTTACTGTAAAGGGCCAAATACTAACTATCTTAGGCTTCGTGGGTCGTACGGTCTCCGTTGCAACTACTCAACTATGCAGGAAAACAGTCTTAGGTCATAGGTAAATGAATGGGCGTGGCTGTGACCCAATAAAACTTTACAGGAACAGGCTACGGGACAGATTTGGCCCTCCCAGCTGTACTTTGCTGACCTGACTTGCAAGATACGAATTCACACTTTGGAAAAAGCCTGGAGTCAATTTAAATCCCTTCGCAGATCATTGTGTCTGACCTTCTGCCAGGCACAGAGGGAAGAGACATGATTAACACCCAGTCCCTACCTTCAAGGTGCTCACAGATTTGTGTAAATTCAGTACAAATGAATAAAGAATGAGAAGGGCAACAGTAAAGGTTTGAAAAGGGTACAAAGTAACACAGAGAAGGAAGCCACCAACTCAGGGTGAGGAAGTTTCTGAGTTGGGTTTCCTAACAACAGCAGACAGGTGAACCGAGTTGGGTTGAGGGGATGAGAATTCCAAGCTCAGGGCACCACGTGTGTAAAAAGCAAAGAAGGTAGAGACATCCAGGGGTTTGGAGACCTGTAACCAGCGTATGAAGGATGGCAGAATCAGAGACAGGGCAGAATCAGGGACAGGGTGGAGTCAAGGATTTGTGCGGCACCAGGAGCTAAGCGGAGTCAGGAACTAACTGGACAGTCAAAAAAGGGTGGAATCTGGAGACTGGGGAGAAGTCAGGGATTGGACAGAGTTGGTGACTAGGTGCAGCCAGGGATTGGGCAGCCAGGGATGGGTGGAGTCTGGGTCTGGGTTGAGTCCGTGGTGGGTGGAGCCAAGGAGTGGACAGTCAGGTATGGGTGGAATCGGAGAGTGGGTGGAGTCAGGGATGGGGCGGAGCCAGGGATGAGACCTTCAAGGAAGGTTGGAATCAGGGACTGGGCGGAGTCAGGGACAGAGCAGCGGTGAGGAGAGGACAGTTGGCAGGCCGAGTACTTGCACCTGCAGGGTTAGTATCTTGGCCAAGAAGCTTAGATTTAAAGGCCACCGTGTGCCCAACTCCAGACCCTGGAGAACCACTTCCGTGATTCTTGCCGTATTCTCAAAATACCTGCACTATTATTTACTTGTTACTTTTCTTTTTTAAAATATAAATAAATGTGTTTTAAAGGGAAAATCTACCTCACTGTCTTTAAAGGAACATCAGTAGCCCTATTAATGGGTCACCTCCAACATAAATACTAAGTAAACACGAACAGAATCCTAGACAGAATCTGTTGTCTCCAGAAGGTTCTAAGCCTGAACCTTTTTGTTTCTCTCTTCATTGAAGTAAGATTAGTCTGTGTTAAAGACACACAAGCATCGACTAGGACTTTTGCCTTGAAGTGACGGGGAATAAAGAAGGGAATAACCTTCACTAAGCCAGGTGATGTCTACACCACCTAAAGTGAGTGTGTGTGTGTCTGTCTGTCTGTCTCTCTCTGATCTTTATCTCTTTCTGCCTCATCTTTCTTGGTTTCTCTCTGTCTTGGGGACTTTGTGTCTCTCTTTGTCCCTCTCCCCTGTCTCTGTTCATCTTTTTTACACTTTCTCTTTCTGCTATGGATCCGGATGCTGGTGAGGGGTTTCAAAGAGGCCAAAAGCAAGGACAGTAAATCCTGGTGGTGGGCTCCCACCTATCAAAATGCTCAGGAAGTCATGCTGGGACAGGAGGAACCATCCTGAGGTTCCTGGGGCCTTCTGAATTAGCAAAGCCATGGAGAAAGGGGGCCCTGTCCTGCCTAATGAACTGGAACATGAAGACCAGAATGCTAGAAAACATCTATGCCAGAGCATCAGAGGGGACCCAGGGCCTCAGAATCCCTGGTCAGCTGGTCCAGCTTCCTAGCCCATGCTAATAAGCCTAGAGAAAATGGGGCCGCCTCTGTCTCCCCTCCTTGGCCCATGACATAGAGCCCACCCAGTGCCATGGCTCACCCTGATGGCGGCCTATGAGGAAAAGCTCGAATATGGCCTCTGCCCCACCAGGAAGTATCTTTTGTGCTTTGCCACGGGGCATCTGGTGAGGTAAGGACATAGTTCTGCCCAGATGCAGGCCTGAGGCCCCACCCACAAAACCCTGAGTCAGCAGCCCAGTGCCAGGGTGGCCGCCACCTGAGGTCAGTGATGGAGCCTCCCCACAGGGGCAAGGCCACACTGAGTTCTACCCCATCAGTGAGGCTGTGGCCAGTTCTAGATTAATTAGGATGCCCCGGAAGCCATCCTCTGACAAACGGGCCACTGCCCGAGGTCAAACAGCCTCTATGGAGGGTGGCTGGTCCTCAGTCCCAGCAAAGGGGAGGGACACCTCTCCACCTGCTCTGGTTCTCTCCTCCCACCCTCCCTGCCTGGGCTGCCTTCACCTCTCTGCGTCTGTCCCCAGTCTCCATCTATTTTCCTCTTTCTGTGTCCATTCCTCTCCATTTCTCTGTCCTTACTCTCCCACATCCTGTTCATTGCTGGGGTCACACCGCAGTCCCCTCCCACCCCCAGTCCTGTCTTAGGATTTCCCTTCTGGGGCCCAGCCCCCCAATTCCAAGTTTCTGGGCTTTTCTTCCCCCTGCTGGCTCGAACTCCAGCCCTCTATCACCACAACACCATGGTCTGCCATCGCTCTATGTCAACCACAAATGGAAAACCACTCTTTCTTGTCCAGAATGGGTGATCGTTAAAACAAGGGCAAGAAAAATACAATCAAGACATGTGCCTGCCCAAAGCGCTCTCTTTGTTAAAATGTTCCCTTTAAAATTCAAGTATGTAGGGGTGCTGGGTGACTCAGTCAGTTGGGTATCCCACTTTGGCTCAGGTCATGGTCTCATGTTTCGTGGGTTCGAGCTCCGCGTCGGGCTCTGGGCAGACAGCTCAGAGCCTGGAGCCTGCTTCCGATTCTGTGTCTCCCTCTCTCTCTCTGCCCTTCCCCTCACGTGCTCTGTCTCTCTCTCTCTCTCTCTCAACAAAAATAAACATTACATAAAAAATTTAATGAAAATAAATAAATAAAATACAAGTATGTAAGCGTTGTTTTTTTTTAAGCAAATTAATTTACAAACATGCGGCAAACGATAGTGGAACATGGGAGTGGAAATGTCAGAAATCAGGACCCAGGCAAACAAATGACAGAACTCAACTCTGCTTTCGTCCACCCACCTGTGCCTGCAGCCAGTGCTGTATCTGCATCTCATTTCGGACCCCACCACCTCTGACGGCAGCCCTGACCGCACCCTTAGGTCACCGCCCCGGGTGCTCTCTTATCCCCGGTGACTATCTCCTGTCACAGCAAGCCAGAGCAGCAAGCCCCCAGGGCTCATGTGCAAGCTGCCCGGCACCCCTCAGCATCCCAGCCAGGCTACCCACATGCCCCATGCAGCTGGAGGGGAGGCTCGGGCTCTCTTGCTCTCGATGTCTGAGTAAATGACAAGAAGAAACCAGCAGAGCAGCGTGGGCTGTTAAGGGTTAAAGGCAGTGCCCAGCTCCTGTGTCAGGAGTCAGGAGGGAAGGCTGCCTCCAGGGGACCCGGGGGCCAAGGGCTCAGCTATGGGCCCCAAGCCCTTTAAAACTCGGGCCTCCTTTTAATTAAGAGGGGAGCCTCCTGGCCTGTCAGGATACTGGCTATGTCATCTTCCAGGAACAAAAAGCTGATTTCTTTTGAAGACTCCTGGCTCCAGGCGTCCACCAGATCCCTTCCAGAGATGCCCTGGCCACTCACCTTGGTGCCTGATGCCACGCTGCTCTGCCATTTCCCACAGTTCAGAACTCACACGCAGAAGCCACAGGCTAAGAGGGGCCTCAGGGAGGCCGTTTCTTTTGTCATGACCCCAAGGGCAAAATCAGAGCGACCAGACGGGGCACAGCTGCCCACTGAAATTAGCCACGGGGAAGGGGGCGGGCAGGCATTTACAGCCCCGAAATTGGCAAATGCTGCGAATCCGAATTTTACTTTCTTTCCCAGAGAGCCTGTTGTCAAACTCTCACCAGCACACGCTGGCCGAAAGAACCACCTAGAGACCGAGAGCCCGTCCGCTTGCCCTCGGAAGCCCGGGGAGACCCAAAATAGATTCCAAGAAGGGAGAGAGAAGGCAGCTCTTACCGCATCTGGATATCAATTCTTTGAGCTAGTTTTCTCATGTGTTCTTGGCAACATTTTAGCAAATCCACTTCCTGCAATGAAAAATGTCAAAAGGTCAGGGCACTCTGCCTCCCCCCCCCACCAGTGGCCCCACCCTCCTACCCCTCACTGCACACCTTTGACCCCACAGATGAAAGTTCAGGGTGGGATCCATTTCCTGCCTCATCGCATGCACGTGATCCCTGGGCCAGCTGGCTAAGGGTCAGCTGTGGAGGCTCCACATTCTTTAACTTACTTGCTTCCTTTGTCATATAATTCCAGATTAAAAGAAAATTTAGCACCTGCTATGTGCCAAATGCTCATCGCTAGATTACTTTATCATTAAGTTAAATAATGCATATGAAATGGTACAGCGTGTGACAAATAGTGGCTCAGGAAACGCTGGCTTTTTTAAAAAATTTAAATCCAGGGGCGCCTGGGTGGCGCAGTCGGTTAAGCGTCCGACTTCAGCCAGGTCACGATCTCGCAGTCCGTGAGCTCGAGCCCCGCGTCGGGCTCTGGGCTGATGGCTCAGAGCCTGGAGCCTGTTACCAATTCTGTGTCTCCCTCTCTCTCTGCCCCTCCTCCGTTCATTCTCTGTCTCTCTCTGTCCCAAAAATAAATACATGTTGAAAAAAAAAAATTTTTTTTAAATTTAAATCCAAGTTAGTTAACATATGGCATAATCATGGTTTCAACAAACGCTAGCTTTTATTATTGTTATTTATTGGTATTATTATCATGATGCCCATTTGGAAGGGTCCAATGGCCTCATTTCTCCCTGTTCTACCCCCCCATCCCCTGCAACCTCGGCCCCCACCAAAGCTTTCTGAGCCCTGACTTTGCTTGGGGTGACGTGTGACTTCTGCTCCTGACAGGCAGATCAGAGACCTCTCTGACCAGCAGGGGGCCCCCTCCTCACCCCGGGCGGTGCTGGGCAGACCCAGGAGGCACCTTACCTGGATAAGGTTTTTCTCCACATTGTCGTGGACCAAGTCAATCCCTATCCTTTTCTCTCGATGGTACAGACACTCCACGGCCACCTGTAGGGAGCAGCAGGAAATAGTGTTTTCCCCGCACCTGTATATAGACCCTGAACGGAGGTGACTCACAAATACATTTGCCAAGATCTGTCTTATCCCCAGGAAACCTGGATGCTTCATCACTGTGCATGTGGGTACGCTCCCTGCATGGCTGTGCGTGTGGGTAAGCTTCCACACCCCCCACTTGTCTCTCGGTGGGGACCGTGAGATGCCATGACTGAGGATGGGTATGATACTGCTGCATCTCTCCCAGATTAGCTGTTTGGGTGAAGTCAGCTCGACAAATGTAAAGCCCTAAAAATACGGTCAATCAGTATTACCTACGCATATACGTGAAAACCCCTTTGTGAAGATCTGTCAGTGGGGGGAGAGCTTTGGAAAGCCATCAGGCCCAAGGGAGACACAGGCAACCCTGTCGCACAGCCGCACACCTGGAGGCTCATGTCGTGGGGACAAGAGCAGAGGGGAACAGAAGACGGGCCTCACAAGGGGCTGCTCAGGGGAGCTTCCGCAACAGGGGGCTGAGAAAGGGTGGTGATTGGGCCGCCAGCCTGTGATGTCACAAAGAGTAGCAGAAGTGTGAAGGAAGCAGATGAGCACCGCATCTTGGTGCCGGGTGGCAAACACACCTGCAAACTCTGAAAGGAGAGGGGTTCACTGATTTCACAAGGATTTACTGAGCCCCTCTTCTGACCACACCCGATCAAGGTGCTGGGGATACCACAATCAACCGATCAGATGGTCCCTGCCATAACAGAGAGGAGACAACACACACAAGTAAACACACACAGAGACACAATCCTGTGATTAGGGCTTGGATGAGAACAGTCAGGGTGATGTGAGTGCGTGGGAGGAACCAGTGGGGGGTTAGCCAGGAAGGACTTCTCTAAGGTGGTGACAGACCAAGACCTGAATTAGCAGCAGCAGCAGAGAAGAATGGAAACAATGTGCCCGGAAGAGGGAACAGCGGATGCAAAGGTCCTGAGGTAGGAGGGGAGCACACAAGAAGCCACTAGAACCGGAGACGTGGAGGCTAGTGCGGTGAGCACGGGCTGGGCTGCGCAGGCTCTAGAGTCGGTGACAGAGGGGGTTTTTGTGAGAGAGTGTGGAGATCCAGTTTAATATTTAAAATCGCCCCTCTGGCTGGAAAATGGGAGGGAGGGCAGGAGTGGGGAGGACAAGAAGGAGGCAGTCACCATTGTCCAGGGAGGTGAAACTGAAAGGTCTCCGGAGCAGCAGAACATCATCCTATGTGACCGCAATTAGCCCCCAGGGCACGAGGCAGATAATGCCAGTTCCTTACCCAACGTCCACTCCAGGACCCAGTGAAAACCACTCACTTACCCAGACTCCTCTGCAGCCACGGAACCCATGAGAGTTCTGGCACATGGGCCAGAAATGGAAACGCATGGTGCTTCCTTCCAGAAAACTCTCATTCCCTGACACGGTTGCACCTTTGCTCTTTGCCCTACCCCTATCTTTCTGCCTCAGACGAGAACATCAAAATGCTCCTTGAAGCAGCAGCAAGCACTACGAGATATGAAATCTCCTTGTGAGCAGGAGGACAAAAGCCACATGCTAAGGATGGGACAGCAGAAAGACGGGCACCTGGGTCCCTTCCGGCATCACGTGGAAGCTGCAGCAGCCCGCTTTGTTTCCCTCTAGAATTCTCATTATGGAAGAACAATAAATTCCTTCTTGGCCGAGCTGCAGGCCAGTACCCATTACATGCAGCCAAAAGCAATCCCAACCGATCTGGGATACGGTTGGAGCACAAGAAGTGTCCAGAATACCCACATTCAGGTATTTATTCGTCTAGTCAACAAATATTTGCTGAGCACCTACTGTGCGCCATGCACTGTGCTATGTTGGGGAGACGTTCAAAACGTTGGCCCAGACCACGGGCAATCAGCACAGACACTGTTCACTAAGGACCAGCACAGACACGCTGCCCGTCACAGCCGGGTATCAGTCTGGAACACACCGGTGACAAGGCAGACAGAAATCCCTGCCCAGGGAAAAAAACAATCAGTAAATATATGTGCGGGGCGCCTGGGTGGCTCGGTCGGTTGAGCGTCCGACTTCGGCTCAGGTCATGATCTCACGGCTGGTGGGTTCGAGCCCCGCGTCGGGCTCTGTGCAGACATCTCAGAGCCTGGAGCCTGCTTCGGATTCTGTGTCTCCCTCTCTCTCTCTGCCCCTTCCCCACTCATATTCTGTCTCTCCATCTCTTAAACATAAACATTTAAAAAAATAGAAAAATAAATAAATAAGTATATGTGTAAGTTACAGAGTATGTTAGAAAGTGTTAAGGGCTTTGGAGAAAAACACGGCAGTTAGTTTAAGTATATCTTCTAAAGACCAGCACATGCGTGAACACACACACGCACACACACACACACACACACACGCGCGTTTGGAATGTCTCGATAAAACCTCTGCAGTTCTGATGTAAGCCCAAGGAGCAAAGGAAATCCGGTTCAGTCTCAGGAACCCTGATTTGACTGGAATAATCCTGCGCCGTAGGAACTGATCACAGACGATCACGCAGCTGGAACCCACCTGCAAGGTGCCTGTTGCCTTGACCTTCCCTCGGGAGGAGCAGAAAGCGAGGGCTGCGTCTCAGCGGCGGCCTCGCCCCCCCCCCCCCCACCTTACCCACACTCACCTGCAGCGGACAGTTGAGTTCCTCAGCCGCACACTCCAGCCGCCTCTTGACCGTCTCCATGCTGTGGGTCTCGTTCAGAAGCCTCTCCAGCTCGTAGCCCAGCTCGGACTTCCAGAAGCCAATGTCCGACAGCCGCTGGCCCAGGTTCCTGCAGGTCCCCTCCTGCATCTGGCGCGTCAGCTCGTCCTTGTCCTGCATGAGCCGCATGGAGTCGCCCGTGAGCCGGCTGGCCCACAGCCGTGAGGCCTCGGCCCCTCGCATCTGCAGATCGTTGGACTTGTCCCAGTCGCGTGGGCTGTAGCGGCAGAAGAGCGCCGAGCGGAGCGCCGGCAGGATGGTGGGGGGCCTCAGGGGGCTGCGGCACGTGGCTCTCTCGTCCACGCAGGTCTGGGCGTTGGAGACCTTGTGGAAGAGGCTGGGTCTCCATGACTTCAGGTAGCGGTAGCCAGGCAGGGAATAGGGCTGGTAACATTCCTGGGTCTCCGGGGCGGGCCCAGCGGGGGGCAGTGCCCTGAAGGCACAGGCTTTCTTGGGGCCACAGTAACTGGCGGTCTGAGAGGTTCCCAGAAACTCCATCCTCCCCCATCAGCTGCGCTTGGGCAAAACTCTGCGGGGCCACCGCACCACAGGAAGGGGAAGCCTCTTCCCTTAGGGATGGGCAGGACCTCTGTGACTCGGGACTGTTGTCATAAAGCCTGGGGGAGCGGGGCGTTGCTGGGACGCTTGCTCATTTCAGGCCAGCTGGGCCCGTATTGTCCCCATCAAAGCACATGCAAAAAATAATAATAATAATAAAATAAAGTGAACTGAGTTTCTCAATCCACACAGAGGTGCAAAAATAGCCTTTGTCTATTTTTCCATAACAATCGAATGTGCCTGTCCCACCTAACTGCCTATGGGAGCAAACGTGATGTAATCCACTCTGGCAAAGTCTTAAGGGCTTAGGGCCAGTCTGGTCCAGGTGAGTCGTCTTCCTGTCCTCTTTGTCCCCAAGACGGCACCAAAGTGGTGCGGCCATGGGGTGGCATAGTACTCAGCAATAAAAAGGAACCTCAAATGTGTTAAGCTAAGTGGAAACAGGCTCAAAAGACCACGTCCTGTGTGATCCCGTGTAGATGGCATTCTGGAAGGACCGATGCATAGGGCCAGCAGACAGATCAGGGATTGCCAGGGGCTGGGGGAGGGGATAAGACTGACCACAAAGGATCAAAGGAGCGTGAGAAAACAAGAGGGTGGGGACAGCAGGTCGTGTTCTATACCTTGACTGTGGCGGGGGCTATACAATTGTCAGTATTTGTCAAAGCCCACAGAGCTGTCCTCCAAAAAGGGTGACTTTTACTGTACATAAATTATACTTCAGCAAAAATTAACTTCATAAAGGGGGCTGGGGACGGATTGCAAGGCAGAGACCATGTCTGTCCAGCTCCCCCCTAAGTCCCAGCACCCAGCACGCCGCTGCCTGAATGAATAGGCATCTAGAACCGAGAGGTTGTTGTGCCGGAAAGAAGGTTCAACCTTCTGTTCCACACCAATATTTTGATCCATCAAGAAACTTGCCCCCTTCCTCGGCTGGCGGGAGCGGCAATGAGAGGTCAAGGTACAGAACAAGAGGGGAGCTTGATTTGTGGGGGCCTCTTCCACTTCTGAAACGGGAAAGAAACTAACCCTCAAATAAACGGTCCTCGTCAGTGAAGTGTGACGGTCCATGGGAGGTTTCCCCGACTTGCCTAAAATTCCTACAGATGATGGTGGCTAGGAGAGACCTAAGGCAGAGAGGAATAACATTAAGCAACTTCTGTACAGCTGATGCTTTACATATACTCGTTTATTCTCCGCAGCGAACCTAGAAAGAAAGGCTTAACACCCACCCCTATCTTGTATGGTGGGCTCTCTACCCCCTCCATACTGACCATGCTTACTTTGTAGCAAACTTTGTACGATCTTTAAGATGAGCTCTCATGGGGCACGTGGGTGGCTCAGTCGGTTAAGCAGCCGACTTCAGCTCAGGTTATGATCTCACGGTTCGTGAGTTCGAGCCCCGCGTCGGGGTCTGTGCTGACAGCTCAGAGCCTGGAGCCTGCTTTGGCTTCTGTGTCTCCCTCTCTCTCTCTGCCCCTCCCTTGGTTGCTCTCTGTCTCTCTCTCTGTCTCAAAAATAATAAACATTAAAAAAAAGAAGAAGAAGAGATACCCCACACAGGAAGGTCCTACACATTGAAGGCAGTCAAGAAACAGACCAAAAAGATTCAGAGTGTTTTGTGAGCACTAAACATTCATGTTCAAAAATAATAATGTGAGCAGTATCTACGATGGGTATAAAGCAAAATTTAGATTCTTCTCATCACCCCTTGCTACTTCCAGCTTTCCCAGATAGAATTACCATTATCAGTTTTTTTCTATCTTTCCCGAGATCCACTATGCATGTACAAGCACAGACACGCAGATTCTGGTTGAGTTGGGCTGGGGTGGGGCCAGAGATGCCGTGTTTCTTACAGGTTCCCAGCTGAGGCTGGTCCGGGGACCACACTTGGAGTAAGGAGGCTCTGAAGGAAGTTTTACAAGGGAAATGACCTTGTTTTCGTGTTCCTTGTCATTGTATCCCCCGTGCTTAGTAAAATACCTGGAACGTAGTAGGTGCACGATTTGGGCTGGTTCAATGAATTTAGAAAAATGGATGGATGAGGGGGTGGATGGAGAGACGGACAGATGGATGAATGGATGAGTGAAAAGAACTTCAGAAGCCATTAAGTGAGAAAGAGAAATTGAGGACAGTTGGCCACAGCTCAAGTAAAAAGGAATGGTAAATGTGATAACCCAGTCCTAAAGACTCAGGGAATCAACTTCCAAAAATTTAGCAACTGAAAATACTAAAAGTCAGGCCTTTTGAGAATAACCTTCAGGGGACTTCTAAGCAGCCTCAGGTCAAGGGTGGGGCAGTGGCGTTTTCAAGGTCCATCCATGTTGTAGCAGATATGAGTACTTTTATTCCCTTTTTAAAACACTTATTTATTTTTGAAAGAGAGAGAGAGCAGGGGAGGGGCAGAGAAAGAGAGGAGAGAGACTCCGAAGCAAGCTCAATGCTGTCAGTGCAGAGCCCGATGCAGGGCTCGAACTCACGAACCGTGAGACCATGACCTGAGCTGAAATCAAGAGTTGGACACTTAACCGACTGAGCCACCCAGGTGCCCCTTTTATTACTTTTAAAAGCTGAATAACATTCCATGGTGTGGACGGGCCACTCTTGTTTACTCATTCATCTGTCGGTGGACATTTAGGTTGTTTCCACTTTTCAGGTATCATGAATAATGCTGTTGTGAACATATGTGTGCGATTCTCTTGATTATATATCGGGGGCGGGGGGGATTGTTGGGTCCTGTGGTAATCCTTTTGAAGTTACTGTTGAGTTTTAATAAGATGTAAGGTTCAAATTTGCGCATTTTTATTGCTTCTTCTCTATTAAATATAGTACACGTAGAAGTTCATTCAGGGAACCCCTGACTACCCTGTCTGCCCTCCTACATGCAGACTCCCTGGGTTCTGTTTTGAGAGTAAGTTCCTAACGGTTGGGAATCAGGGCACTCTCTTTGGGTGCGGTTTCCGTCTCCAACCCCCCGGCATGCCTTGTACACCTTTGTTCAGATAGCAGACCAGAGATACGCAAGGAGAGCCGAGATGGGAAGAAAACAAAACTTGGTTACCTCCATTCCGTCATTCTGTGTGACCACTTGTGCCCACAACGTACAATGGTGAAGCAGAGTGTGACCTTCGAGGTGTAATAATTTTATTTGGAAAGAGGACATTTAATTTTTTTTTAATGTTTTATTATTTATTTTTGAGAGAGAGAGAGAGAGAGAGAGAGAGAGAGACAGAGTGTGAGTGAGGGAGGGGCAGAGAGAGAGGGAGACATAGAATTCAAAGCAGGCTCCAGGCTCTGAGATGCCAGCAAAGAGCCCGACGCCGGGCTGGAACTCGAAAACCGCATTATCATGACCTAAGCTAAAGTCAGACGTTTCACCAACTGCACCACCCAGGTACCCTGGAAAGTGGACGTTTTAGTTCACACATGAAATCTTTCCTGAATGCAGATGTAGGGGCGCCTGGGTGGCTCAGTCAGTGAAGCGTCCGACTTCCGCTCAGGTCATGATCTCACAGTTTGTGGGTTCGAGCCCCAAGCGGAGCTCTGTGCTGACAGAGCCTGAAACCTGCTTGGGGTTCTGTATCTCCCTTTCTCTCTCTGCCCCTTCCCCTCCCTCAGAAATAATAAATGAATAAACTTAAAAAAACAAACAAACCTGAAATGTAATCTTGGTATTTGTCAATCATATCAACAGTAACCAGGAACGAAAGTACTACTGGGAACACTGTGGTTCAGAGGACCAGGGTGTTCAAACAATTACCCACTTTGGGTGTTAAAGATACTAGGTGGCCACTGAGTAGAGACCGCTTATCCACCTCTTCAAGGTTTTTTTGTTTTTTTTTTCCAATCGTTTTCCAAGCATGCTGATGGGAAACGCATTCTCTTTCTGGAATCTCTGTGGCAGGTAGACGGGGTGGGACTGGGAAGATGAGAAGGAGGACACTTGAGAGACACCCCCTTACCCCCAGTGGGGCTCCCAAACTGGAGACACCACGTCCAGCACGGACTATTTTAATGCAATCTCTGCCTGCAACCTGCTATTTTGTGATCGCTGCCTGGCTTCCACGGGCCGTGAAGGGACAGCTTCATGTCCCTGAATTGAATGCGAAACCCAGCCGTCTATCAGACCATCTTACTTAGGTGTTGCTGAAGCAGCACAGTCTGGTTAGAACTTTCTGCAGCGATCAAATCAAATCAGCAAGCATTCCTTGGGCGCCCCCTGTGGGTAAGCAGCGATCCTTCACCTGCGCCGAAATTTGTGACCGGAGGTGGCTGCAACCAGTGCTGAAAAAAACAGCAAAATGTGGGGAAGATAGAAAATCCGGGAAGAAGCTGTCTTCAAGGCAGCCTCTGTGTGAGCCCGTATCTCTCAAAAACAAAAGCGCATTTTACAGTAAGGCATTTTCCCCCCACTTTGAATTTCAAAAGGTATCTTTTTGGCGCTTAGAGCACCAGCCCTGGCTTTCTGGTAATCTCTCTGGGAATCTCCCTGCAGATACATGCCTGCATGCGTGCTAAGTGCGTGCATATATGTATCTGTATTCCCGCTGCATTGACTGTGGCAGTGAGAAAAAAAGCAGAACTGACGTCCATCAGTACAGGTTGGCTAAATAAAATACAGAACACTCGCTGTAAGAAATACGCTGCAGCATAAAGGGTAGATAGGCCTGTAGGTGCCGGTAGGAAGAGATTTCTAAGATATAAGCGAAGGAAGCAAGATACAGGACCGTTTACATGGTACGATACCACTTACAACAGATACATATGTACTTGTACAAGCAGAAACACTTCTGGAAGGATACGCAGGAACCAGTGCTAGAGTGCGTACCCCTAGCAGGGGCAAGAATGAAATTGGGGGGTTAGGGGCACAGAGGGAGGCTTTTAATTTTTGATTAAGCTATATATGTATATATATGTATATGTATATGTATATATACACACATACATGTACATGTACACATATATGTATATGTGTATATATGTGTGTATATGTATATATATATAACTGAAAATAAAACTATAATATATATATATAGCTTAATCAGTTAGATTAGATTAGATTGATTAGATTAAGCTATATATATCATAGTTTTATTTTTGTGTATATGTTTCATATATACTAGCATATATAGTATATATTGTCTAGTGCATATTATATATGAGATACTTATAATTTATATTTATACTTATAATTTGCATACTTATAATTTAATAGGACTTCATTTGGTCAAGATCACATAATAGAGATTGGCTGTACCCCTCAACTGAAAAAATTCAAAAACACTCAAACTATATAAAGGAATGATTTTTTTTTTTGAGAGAGAGAGAGAGAGAGAGGGCACAAGTGAGAGGCAGAGAGAGAGAAGGAGAGAGAGAGAATCCCAGGAGGGGCGGAGAGACAGAGAGAGAGAGAGTGAGCAATGATTTTTTAAAGTTTATTATTTTGAGAGAGAGAGAGAGTGATCAGGGGAGGGGCAGAGAGCAAGGGAGAGAGAGAATCCCAAGCAGGTTCCATGCTGTCAGTGCAGAGGCCTACTCAGAACTCGATCTCCGGAACTGTGAGATCATGACCTGAGCCGAAGTCAAGAGTCTGTTGTTTAACCAACTGAGCCACCCGGGCGCCCAGTGATTTTGACGTCAGTGGACATCAGGCCATGAAGGACAGTCATTCCTGAGGGACGAGAAACACACGAAGTGAGTCCGACAGTTACCCCAGCTCACTGCCTGGACACAGATTCCAAGCCACAGCACAGGTATGGGGAATGCCCTGAATGGAGGGGACAGAGCTGGGAAAGTGGAATGCCAGCGTGGCTGGAGTCTGAAGGACAGAGCTCCAAAGAGGAGAGGGCTACCTAGAGTGAGCTCCGGAGATATGCAGAGGGGGCCCCCTCCATCAGAGCATCATCAGAGCACAGGTGTGCGGACACAGCCCTGGGCTGGGGAGAGAATCATCCTGACAGATTAGAGGGAACAATCCCCAGAGCTGGGAATAGCTCTCCATCCCACCAACCACAGTAGAAAATGTCATAATTTGGGCAGCCTCAAGTCAAATACTCAGAAGGGTTTTGCCTCAGTGTTAGGGCAAGATTAGCCATGGACTTAAATACCTCTCTGGTCCTGTCTAACAAAGCTTAAAAGCAAGATCTCAAACGATAAAAATGTTTCTATGGGGCGCCAGGGTGGCTCAGTCGGTTAGGCATCCAACTTCCGCTCAGGTCATTATCGCACGGTTTGTGAGTTCGGGCCCTGCGTCAGGCTCTGTGCTGATAGCTCCAAGCCTGAAGCCTGCTTCAGATTCTGTGTCTCCCCTCTCTCTCTCTGCCCCTCCCCTGCTTGTGTGCATGCAGTCTCTCCCTTTCTCTCTCCCAAAAATAAATAAATATTACAAAATGTACTTTTAAAAAATATACAACTGCATTACACGTATTCGAGAGGTTAGGGAAAAGATAGGACACGTTGAATGGAGACATGGCAGATATATATACACACATACACACACACATGAATTGAACATCGAGAGAAGGAAGTATAATATCTGAGATGAAAAATACACAAGATGGGATTAAAGGTGTGTTTCAGTTACCTGGGGCTGCCATGACCAAGTACCACACGCTGGGGTGGCTTATGAACAACAGAGGCATATTTCTCACAGTTCTGGAAGCTGGAAGTCCAAGATCAGGGTACCAGGCTCCTTGGCTCTGGTGAGACTCTCTTGCTGGCTTACCAATGTCCCCCTTCTCTCTTTGTCCTCATGTGGCCTTTCCTCGTGTGGAGAAAGTAAGATCTCTGGTGTCACTCCTTTCTTATAAGGTCACTAATCCCATCCTAAGACCCTACCTCATGACCACACTTATCACCTCCCCAAGGCCTACCTCCTAATTCCATCACTTTGGGAGTCAGGGCTTCAACATATGCATTAGGGGTGAATGTGGGGGAACAAGCATTCAGTCCATAACGAGGCAGATTAGACAATGCAGAAGAAAAAAAAATCAGTGAGATTGAAGACACAGCAATAGAAAGTTTCCAACAAGTAACAGAGAAAAGAAAGACGGGGGAAAAAATAAGTATAAAATATTTCTGAGAGAAATGAAAAAGGACCTAAATAGAGAAATGTATTATGTGTGTGGAAGCCTCAATAGCATTAAGATGTCAGTTCTTCCCCAATTGAAAGTTAGAATCAAAGCAAACCCAATGAAAATCCCAGCAGGCTCTTTTTTTTGTGGGGGGTGGGGGGGTGGGGGGGTAGAAATTAATAAACTGATTCTAAAATTTAAATGCAAACTCAAAGGACCTAAAATACCCCAAAACAACTTTGAAAAGAAAAAAGTAGGAGGATTTAGACTTTCTGACTTTGAGACTTATTATAAAGGTACAGTATGGTATCGGCATAAAGATAGACAAAGATCAATGGAACAGCACAGAGTTCCAAGAGATCAATGCAGAATAGAGAATCCAGAAATATACCCACATATTCACAGTCAACTGACTTTCAACAAAGGCACAAAGTTAATTCTGTGGAGAAAGAATAGTCTTTTCAACAAATGGTGCTAGAACAATTGGATGTCCATACATATGAAAAAAATGGATTTCAACCCACATCTTGCACTGTATACCAAAATTCTATACAAAAACTAACTCCAAATGGGTCACAGACCTAAATATAAAGATTCTGGAAAGAAACAGAAAATCTTCGTGACATTATGTTAGGCAAAGAGTTCCCAGATGAGCTATTGAAAACAATCCATAAGAGAAAAAACGGACAAACTGGATTTCATTGAAATTAAAAATGTCTCTTCAAAAGCCATTCTTTTTTTTTCAAGATTTTATTTAAAAAATGTTTTTTTAATGTTTATTGGTTTTTGAGAGAGAGAGAGAGAGAGAGAGAGAGACAGAGTACCAGCAGGGGAGGGGCAGAGAGAGGAAGACGCAGAATCCGAAGCAGGCTCCAGGCTCGGAGCTTAAGTACAGAGCCTGACACGGACCTCAAACCATGAACCCAACAGTGAGATAGTGACCTGAACCAAAATCGGACGCTTAACCAACTGAGCCACCCAGGTGCCCCAAGATTTTTTTTTTAAGTAATCTCTATATCCAACATGGGGCTTGAACCTACAACCTGGAGATCAAGAGTTGCCTGCTCTACCGACTGGCAGCCAGGCACCCCAGAAGACATCCTAAAGAGAAGAGAAAGACAAGCCACAGACTAGGAGGAAGTATTTGCCGAACATATAATTGATAAAGGACTTGTATACAGAACATACAGTATTCTTGAAACACGAAATGAAACACCCAAAAAAGGTTTTTAAATGGGCTTAAGATCTGAACCGACATTTCGGTTTAGAAGATATGCTCACGGCAAATGAGCACATGAAAAGATGTTCAACATAATTACACACTAGGGAAATGCAAATTAAAGCCACAGCAAGATATCACTGTTCACCTACTGGAATGTCAACGTGTTTAATCCTCCCGACAACTAACCCTTTGAGGTAGTTAATATTATTATTGCTATTTGACAGAGGAAGAAGCTGTGGCCTGAAGAGAAGACACAAGAGCTGGTAAATGGGATTTGAACGCAGACACCTGGATTCTAGAACCCTGGATTCTAGAACACCCGAGGAGGCTTCCCTATATACACGAGATCTGAACCTTATTTTTTGACTCAATTGTATATTAAGTGCCCACGGTGTGTGTAGATAGCTCTTTGTTAGATATTTTTGCTGGATCCAAGGGAAGAGGTAGAAAATTCTCTACACCTAGACTTAATTTTTCCGGGTCTTGCCTGACTACTTTGATCATAGGCGGGAGGAGAGCGCCACCCACTGGTCAAAGGCGGAACTGCAGGCACCTCCCTCGCACTTCAAAAGGGCATGTTTTCTCCACCTGCCTGTGTTTAAAATGCTCCCGTCCTGCTGAATGAGCGTCTAAATGTCTAACCAGTTTGACCCAGGTGATAGTCTTGTTTCATCCACTAGCCTGCAGTTTGATTTCGGGCAACTTTCCCTGCCTAGGCCTCTGTCCCCCCGTTTGCAAAAAAAAACTGTAGTTCTCACCTACAACCCTAAGTTTACTTAAACACGAGCCTGTATTGGAGCTTTGCTCTCGGGATGGTCTGTGCTTGGTGTTTTACCTGAATTACAGTGTTTTAGCCCCCACAGCAACCTCACGGAGCAAATGCTTTTATCATCCCCTTTTTACAAGCCAGCAAACGGAGGCTGCAGATAGGAAGGCACTTGCCCAGTGTTATTCACCTCACAAGATTTGTAGTCAGGAGCGGCACCTGGGTGGTTCAGTTGGTTAAGCTTCCGACTTCGGCTCCTGCCATGATCTCACGGTTTGTGAATTTGAGACTCGCGTTGGGCTCTGTGCTGACCGCTCACAGCCCAGAGCCTGGAGCCCACTTTGGATTCTGTCTCTCTCTGTCTCTTCCTCTCCCCCAGTCCTGCTCACTCTCTCTCTCCAAAATAAACAACAACAACAAAAGAATTGGAGTCAGCATTTTTCCTCCCCTTACCAACAAGGGGCTCCTAAAACCCGAGCAATTTCCAAAGAGAGCGCTTAAGGTGTCTCTTGTTATGTTAACGAAGTGATCTCGGACCTCCAGGGGAGGAAGGGGCTGGTTGCCAGGGAACCAACTAAGCTTTTGAGGGGTTAGAACTTTCCATCCCTCCCCATCCAACCCTCCCAACACCGCCCGGGGGCTGGAATTTGAGCCAATCACCAACGGCCAATGATTTCATCTAGCGTGCCTGTGTAATGGAGCCTCCATAAAATCCGAAAGCACCGAGTGTGGAGAGTTTCCAGTTTGGTGAACTGGGGAGAGAGCCGTGCCTGGAGAGGACACAGACGCTCTTGCAGTCTCTCCCCGTAACCTCACCCCGTGCATTTCTCTCGTCTGGCTGTTTCTGAATTCTCTCCTTCTATAAAAACAAAAACAGTCATCTGGTAAGTGGCAAGTTTTTTCTGAGTTCTGTGGGCCGTTCCAGCAACCTAATCGAATCCAAGGCGGGGGAGGTCCTGGAAAAGCTGATTGGTAGCTAGTCGGTCAGAAGACCAAGCAAGCTGGACTTTGGACAGGCGTCTGAGGTCCGAGGAGGTTGGGATTCCCCACTCCACAGCCGGGCAGTCCGAAGCACAGGTGACACAGCCTAGGCTTGCAACTGGCTTTTGGAGTCAGCGAAGGGGAGGGGTGCGGGTTGCGGAGGCAGTCCTGTAAAAGTGAGCCCTCATCCTGCGGAATCGAATGCTATCTCCGGGTAAAGAGCCTCAGAATGGAGAAACTGAGTTGAATTGTTGGACCACCTGGCTGGCGCCCGCAGTGTTACTTACTGGTTTGGGGAAACCACAACCCCACCCTGGAAACGGGGTTCAGCACCCCTTTACATGCCCGGGCCCTGGCCCAAGACTCTAACTTAACAGGTGTGGGGGAGCAGGTCTTCGGCAGAGGAGCCCCCAGGTGATCATAGTATGTGGGTAGGTTGAGAAACACGACCTCCAGGAGGTATACACACGCGTGTCTCAGCCCTCCCCGTGCTCATTTGAGCCCTAACAACTTCAGAAGTATGAGACTTGCCTTTCAGAGCAGTTTTAGGCATACAGAACAATTTATCAGGAAGTTCAGAAAGTTCCCGAACAGTTCCTTCTCTGCCTCCCCCACCCCAATTTCCCCTGTTATTAACACCCGGCATCGGTGTGGTCATTTGTTACAATTGGTGAACCGTAATATTGATACGTTATTATTATCTAAAGTCTACAGTTTGAGGTAGAGCTCACACTAGGTGCTGTAAGGTTGTGAGATTTGACCCCTGCATCATGTCAAGTGCTCACTCTGATGGTGTCACACAGTAAGTTTCCCTGCCCTGAAAATCCCCTGTGCTCTGCGGGTTCGTCCCTCCCTCCCCAACCCCTGGCAACCACTGATCGTTCCGCTGTGTCTCTGGTTTTCCAAACTTATTTTTAAAAGCATTTAAAAATGTAGCTAATTACATCTTTTGGCACTTGCTGAGTTTTCCACATTGAAAACGACAAAATTTCCAGCTTTCGCTTTGTTGTTTTCCTCCTCCTTGCCATCTTCAATCAGGGGGACCGAAATAAAACTCTTAAATTTAAAATCTATCAAACGCCCCAAACTAAGTAAATGTAAAGGAGATGTAAATACGCTTTGAAACGCTGATTCTGGGAAGTTTGTAGCATTCACACCTCCCGAGTTACTAAAACAGAAAACTGGGCACAGGCTTCTGGAACACTCTGTGTTCAGGAAAGGAGAATGCCGTGGATTCCACAGGCCAGAAATGACTTCCGTGGGATGATGTGGAAAGCTGAGACGTCACAGGACGGGGCAAGGGCCAGCAGGTAGGACGTTCCTGTCAAAGGACCTGTGTGAGCCACAGAGTGATGGCTTGGGGTGCCCAGGGAAATGTCTGCTGGAGAGATATTTTAGATAGAGCTTGGCATGCACACTGGCACCCGGCGAGGAGTGGGGCCGGAGGAATAAACTTGGTCATGGAGGCCACCGAAAACCACATCCAGATTGGTGCTAGCCTGGGCCATAGGGAGCCATTGAAGGTGTCAGAGTAGAGTAACCCAGTCTGAACTGTAAGGGGAAAGGACCGTAAGACGTGTAGGAGAGAAACCCCCAGAAACCACAGAGATGATTCCGTGCCGGTCTGGGTTTCCTCTCCCTCCAGCACATGCGACTGACCACACTCCCCACACCTTTTTGGGTATGACCATGTGTTCGTTGGAACGGAAGGTATGCAAATAGAGGACACTTCTGGCTGGAAGCATTTCAGAAGCAGTGTGTACATCACGCTACCTGTTTTTCTTTTTTTTTTTTTATGTTTATTTTTGAGACCATGAGAGCGTGCGCGCTTAAGAGAGAACAGGTTGCTGGGAAGGGCAGGGAGAGGCAGAGACACAGAATCTGAAGCAGGCTCCAGGCTCTGAGCTGTCAGCACAGAGCCCGACGCGGGGCTCGAACCCACAAACCGTCAGATCATGGCCTGAGTGGAAGCTGGACACTTGGCCGACTGAGCCACCCAGGCGCCCCCAAATCACACGATCTTTAGAGGCTTGTGTTCAGACAGCGTCGACAGGAGATGGTCGGGCCTTTGTCCTCTGTATCGTCGAGGAACTACAACGAACAGGTCTCTGCCAGTGAAGCTGTACAAGTAGCAGGAGCAAGAAATAAACTGTTGCCTTGAGCCTCTGCGGTCTGGAGGGTGTTCATTCCGGCCTAGGCACAGCCGCTAGGCACAGCCTACCGAGGCCTGCTAAGGCCCAGGAGGATGAGGTCTGGGAGGAAGGCAGCAAGGAGACATCACGGGTCTGTTGCTCCCCCAAACTTGAGGGCTCAAAACAACTAGTGTTTATTTGGCTCATGAGTCTGGGAGTCGACTGGATGGTCCTTCTGGACTCCCACATCCGTGGTCACCTGTGGATCTGGGTAGGTGGCTCTGTCCCACATCTTACCGTTCACAGCCCAGCCCAGACATGTTCTCCTGGCGATGGCAGAGGGGCAAGAAAGGGAAAACGGGCAAAATGTCTGTTTTCTGTTAGGTCACGTTGGCTAACACATCACGTTGGCAAAGTAAGTCACATGCCTGAGCACAGAGTCCGGGAATAGAAGGCCCTGTTCACAGTGGGAGGGCACAGATGCACCAAGGGGGGAGGGACTGGGGCATTTGGGCAGGGAGGCCATCGCGTCACACACAGGTGTGTTCCATGGGACTTGATCCCTGATCGGACCTGAAGGGAGACCTCAAGAATGTTTCCAGCGATGGCCGCCAGTCTTGACCGCCATTTCTTTTATGCACCTGCCACTCTATCCATCAAGATGTGGCCTCTGTTTCTCTGCCCCTTGAACCTAGCCTGTCCTTGTCACTTGATGTGACCAGCACAGTGTGGGAAAGTGACCCCGCACCTGTTTGCAGACTTGTACAGCTGCCGTGGAAAGGCGCTCAGGCTAAGACCACTGAATGATGAGAGACCGTGTAGAGATACGGGGGCCGTGTGGAGAGAAATGGAGGCACACCTGAGAATCTTCTCCGTTCTCCTCTGAACGATGCCACACGAGTGAGCCCAGATAAAAACGGAAGACTCGTGAGAAATAAACCATTGTTTTAACCACTACATATATCTGGGGTGACTCTTTACACAGCAGTGGATGACTGATACAAGGGAGATGGTGAGAAGAAAGCAAGGCTGATGCTCAGATTTTTGGACTCAAGTTCATAGGGCAGTCGTGGGACTGTTCTCTGAGATCAGAACTCTGGAAGGAGGAACTAGTTTGGGGGAAAAAGTTGTGGATGGAGGTTGGTTACAGCTGAGGGACACCCATGGAGTAAAATCCATCAGGTGTTGACTGGGAGACATGTGTCTGAACTTAGGAAGAAACGAGTTGAAGACTGGAGAATGTTTCCTACTGGATAGTGGAGGATGCCATCAGCATAAAGCTGGTCATCCTGGGAGGATGTGGACAGTGTGACCGGAAATGGGCCAAGAACTGAGTGTTGAGGTGTACTCGTCTTCAGAAGTGGTTCTCAAGCTTTAGTGAATATAATTACTACCTAGTGAGTGGGTAAAGATGAGGATTCCCTGGCCCAGCCCTTGAAGTTTTTGATTGAGGAGGTCAGGATGGGCCTGGGAATCTGCTTTGCAGCCTAGTTGCTGCCCATCTGCTCCCCCTCCCACAGATGGAAAATTCCATCCCAGGTGAGACAGGAGTTTGGGGAGAGGAGGAGAGACCTAGAGCAAAGCTGAGAGGTTTATTTGATTTTACTTAAAGAGTTTAGTTGGAGCACGAGAGGGAGGGAAGGAGAGAGAGAGAGGAGAGAGAGTCAGTCCCAAGCAGGCTTCGTGCTCGGCACGGAGCCTGATGCGGGGTTCTATCTCACGAACCATGAAATCATGACCCGAGCCACAATCAAGAGTCAGACGCTCAGCCAACTGAGCCACCCGGACGCCCCGATTTCACTTTTTAGTGTGGAAGGAGATCGTTTCTATAGCCTGGTGGTGAGGAATGAGGAGCGAGACGGGTTGAAGAACAGAAGATCTTTGCTTCGCTGCCACCGAGCAGATTCGCTGCATGGGCGGGCCCCTGGGTCACGAGAGACAGAAGAGAGCTATGAAGCAGTAGGGCTGCTGGAAAGAGCTGGGAGGAATACGCTGGAAATGTCTTGGGGGACATCAGTAAGGAAGTTCTGAAGTGGGGGGCTGGCCTCAGCCCTCTGCTGTGTGGCCGAGGGGAAAAGGGCCTGTGGTCACAAGAGTCGAGTGAGGCCTGCTGGCTGGGAGGCCCAGGGCCAAGTCCCTTCGCTTCTCTGAGTCTCACAAAGAGGAATCTGCATCCTGGGTCCCAACGTGTGGTCGAGAGCCCAGGCCCTACTCTGTTGGAAGCCCGGCTGTGCAGCCTCCTGGCTCTAAGACCTCGGGCAAGTCCCTCTCTCTGACCTTGTCTTATCTGCAAACTGGAGATCCCAACAGTCCCTGCCTAAGAGGTCAGAATTTCTCTCTGGGCTTGTTCACACTGTTCATTCCGTCTGAGATCCCACTTGTCAATGCCACCGCCCTGTCCTAGTCTATGTATCCTGCTCAGCTTTAAGGAATTCTTCCCTGACTCTTCCCCGTTTGTGTTCTGCCATACCATTTATAATTCTGTAATTCCCTGCTTTATTATCTGCTGTCCAAACTAGACAGGCACCAGAGCGACAGGAATCAGGGCACTTTGGTGGTACCAGCACCTCGCACGGAGTCACCTGGCATATGTTACGGATGACCTTGCCGGCTCTGGAGCTGGGAGGCCGAGGTTCATCCCTCTGGTTCCCTCGCCATGAACTGTGTGACCTCAGGAAAAGTAAACTATTTTGACCGTGAGCTTTTCTCCTCCAAAGGCACAATTTTGGAACACAGGTATAACGGATTTAGGCAATAACGATGCTAAAACCAGAGTGGCACGTTGATGAGCAGGCTAGTCACATGCTCTGAACGAATCACCTCCCAATCTTTATTCATTACAAATGGAAAAGGGTACCGTTCGCCGGAGTAACAGCAGCTTCCCCAGGTGACCAAGCCCTCACATTCCCACTGGGAATTCGGGGCATCGAGCTGTGATACAACAATAAAGCACATTACCCAAGTATGTTCTGTCGAAAACTTCTAACCTGAATCTAATCATAAGGGCAGGGATCGGACAAATCAAGATAATGGGGTATTCTATAAGGCAATTGGCCTGGACTATCCAAATTTATCAATGTCCTGAAAGACAAAACAAGGGCAACATGGGAAGGAGGAAGGCTGTTCTCTATTTGCAAAGACTAATGGGGCACCTGGGTGGCTTAGTCTGTTGTCTGACTCTTGATTTCGTCTCAGTTCACGCTCTCACAGCTAGTGAGTTCCAGCCCCCGGTTGGGCTCAGTGAGGAGCCTACTTGGGATGCCCCCCACCCCGCTCTCCGTTTCATGTGTACCTGGGGGGGCTCGCTCTTATAAATTCAAACACTTTTTTAATTTAAAAAAATGAAAACAATTTAAAAGAGGCTAAAGAGAGAACAAAAGGAAGATACGACCTTTGATTGGATCCAGGATGGAGATGTGGAGGGCAAGTTTTATCTGGGACCATGGATTAAATGGCTCTTAAATTTGAATATAAAGTGTATGTTAGCTAACAATTTTGCATCAGTATTTCTTGGGTATGAAATGGCATTGAGATCACGTAGGATAATGCCTTTGTTCCCAGGAGATAGGTGCTGAAGAATTCCCAAAGGATCTCTACAGCTCAGAACTCGCAGCGGCTCAGACAAGGTCTGCGCATGCACACAACCCTCTTGCTGAGACTTATTTCGCGCGGCTGGAGAGTCAGATTGGGCTCCAAGGGGCGGAAATACGTAAGGGCGGCTTCCGGTGACCCGCGCAGACGTCGAAGACAGCCGGAATGGAGGAGGTGCCTCAGGGTGAGCGCGCGGAGGGGGCATGGATAGGGGGGCTGGAGGGACGGGAACCCCTCTAACTGTGACCTTGTCCCCATGCAGGCTGTCCCGGGACCGGCAGCGCCCAGGCGGGCCGAGGGGCCTCATGTCAGGGGTGCCCCAACCAGCGGCTCTGCGCCTCCGGAGCCGGCGCCGCTCCAGACCCAGGTGAGGAAGGGACGAGACCTGATCCGGAAGTGAAGGGCGCCAGCCGGGAAGAGGTGGGGCGTGCGGGGACAGCAGATGGTTGGTGGTGATGAGGGACGGCCCAAAGGTTGAGTGACAGAGGCGGGACCAGGGTGCCTGTTAGGAGGGGTGGTCCCAGAGGAGGCGGGGCGTGGAAAAGTCAGGGTTGGGGCGGGGCCTTCAATCACGGAAGAGTAAAGGGAAGTAGCGGGCTGGGGCGGAGCCTGAAGGATCAGTGAGCGGAGTCCGGGCGAAGTGTGGGCGGGGCCGGAGGTTTGAGTGACAGTGACCGGCAGTGGTCGGAGGAGGCCTTCAGCACAAGGAGTAGGGTATAGACTTTGAACTTGGGGGGTGGGGGAGGCGGGGCTCGGGCTTATTCTTTGGACAACATAGTCTTCCTTTGAAAAAGGAGCAATTCTCGCGTTCATTTAACAGAAATATGCATCCATCACCTCCTGGGCACAATGGTCTGTGTTGGGGGTACTGTGAATGAGACAGACGGGGTCACTGCCCCAGTGGATGTTAGTTTAACAGGCGAGACCCACAATAAGCAACCAAGCAAATAACTTATCACAGCAATCAGTACGAAGGATAAATGGGAGGGTGGGGGAAGACTCTGGGGACTTACAGAAAGATCTTAAAAAGCAGGAGGCTGGGAGAGTTTTGAAGGTGTTCAAAGAGACTTGGGTTTGGTTCTTGGGTCCCACAAACAGTATGACCTTGAGCGAGGTTCTTAACTTCTCTGAGCCTCCATTTTCTCCATAAAAACAGGCAAGGGGCACCTGGCTGGCTCACTAGAGCCTGCGACTGTCCATCGCAAGGTCATGAGTTCAAGCCCCACGTTGGGCTTGGAGCCTACTTTTTATTTATTTTTTATTTTTTTATATATTTTTTTAACGTTTATTTATTTTTGAGACAGAGACAGAGCATGAACAGGGAAGGAGAAGAGAGAGAGGGAGACACAGAATCTGAAACAGGCTCCAGGCTCTGAGTGGTCAGCACAGAGCCCAACGCGGGGCTCGAACTCACAGACCGTGAGATCATGACCTGAGCCGAAGTCGGACGCTTAACCGACCTAGCCACCCAGGCGCCCCAGGAGCCTACTTTTTAAATAAGTGTGTGTAGGGGCAGTAGTTCTCTCATGGGGGTATTTTAAGGATTTGCAGGAAGGTGAAACATTGAATGTGTAGTAAATGTGTAGTATGTGATCGTCATCTGTGGTCATCCTAAGTGCCTGCTATTTGTGAGAGTTTCTTTGCCTTGGCACTACTGAACTTTGGATCTGGATAATTCTTTGGGGGGTGGGGGACCGTCCTGCCCGTTGTTAGACATGTCACAGCATCGTGGCCTCTATGCACTACATGTCAATAGCACCCCTTCCTTGTGACAACCAAAAATGTTCCCGGGCAGATTTTGTCCCCGGTTGGGACGTGTTAATGTGGGTGAAGCTCTTCTAGAGCTGGGAATGTAGCAGTGGATGCTGCAGACAGTCTCTGTCCTCCTGGAGCTGATGTTCTAGAAAGAGGACACAGACCGGTCAACCGATAAACGAGATTTCAGATGTGCTCATTGCCTTATTTTCTTGGCAGTCCTTATCGCCGTTAGCTAGGTTGTATTTCACCCACAATCCCTTGAAAGAGCCCCAAGGATTTAGCTGTGGCAAGTCCCTTTGGTCAGAGGCTTCATCACCTGATTTGCTTTCTTTGCAGCCATAGAAGAAATCAAAGAAAAATTGAAGACCGTGAAACACAAAATCTTGGTGTTATCCGGGAAAGGTGGTGTTGGAAAAAGCACATTCAGTGCCCACCTTGCCCACGGCCTAGCAGAGGATGAAAACACACAGGTGGGACCTTGGGCAAAACTGGGAGAGACTCCTGTGTGAGGGTTCCTGAGGGTTTGTAGAGAACGGTTTCCTTAGACTAAGTTGGATTGGCTTCCTTGGAATCTAGATCCTTGCAGAGAGAAGGAGGAAAGCATAGCTCTTAAACAGTGAAATGAAGTATTTTGTTAGATTCTCCAGCTATGAAAATGGATAGCAGGTGGACATTTAATCTCTTGGTGTGCTGATGATTTTGTCAAAATCAGACTTCTTTCTCTTTATTAGCCCCTTTCTGCCTGTTTCTAGGCCAGGAGTCTACAAACTATAGCCCAAGGGCAAATACAGCCCCTCTCTTTTTATGGCCTGTGAGCTGGAATGGTGTTTACATTTAAAAATGGTTGCTTTTAAAGTGGTAAATAGCATCCTTGATTTTGCCCACAAAGCCTAAAATGCAGTTTATCCTTGAATAGCAGGGGTTTGAACTGCATGGTTCCACTTACATGTGGGTTTTTTATGGTGCCATAAATGTATTTTCTCTTCCTCATGAGTTTTTTAGTAACCTTTTTTTCTCTAGCTTACTGTAGTGTAAGAATATAGTTACAGTGTAACACAAAAGTAAATGCTAATTGACTATTAATGTGTAAAGCTTCCGGTCAGCAGTAGGCTATTGGTAGTTAAAATTGGGGGGAGTCAAAGGTTCTGTATGGATTTTCGACTGCACAGGGGTTGTCTTGCTCAAAGGTCAACTGTATTTTCTATTTGGCCCTTGAGGAAGAAAACGTCTGCCAACCCCTGAACTGGGCCACTCACTCCTGGCCAAGTGTACACATGGGTGTGAAAACTCCCAGCTGCCTGGGCCTGCTCTCTGGATTTCAGCCTTAATGAATGGTGTGATGTGGTGAGGAAGAGGGGGGAAAAATGTTTTTACCACAAAGTTCAAACGGAAATTTACAGTCCCTGCGATTTTTAAAAATACGTTGGATTATTCATGGGAGTCGAGATAATTTTGCATTGACCTTAGAAAAATGACCCTCCTATTCACTTTGGTTGCCACTTTATGCCTAATAAAACCATGGATACTGTGGTTTATGATTTGTGTGTGTGTGTGTGTGTGTGTGTGTGTGTGTTTTAACACAGAACACATTCTGTGTTTTTGGTTTTTTCTAGAATGAAATTTTGTTTAAAATTCCAATAAATACTTAACACATCAGAGTTACTAGAGTAGCCTGGGTGTCTCTTAGACTCCAAGTCTCTGGTAGGTTGACCCTGAAACGACAGCCCTCGCTGAAGGCTTGTGGCTTGCCTGGCCCTGTGCGTGCTGTGGGTCAGAGAGCCTGCTGTTCTCTGGACGTGAATTGGCAACTAACTGCGCTCTGGTGCATCAGGATACTCTTCAGGGCCTACGTGGAAAAACAGTTGTATTTTGTTCGTGTTGAAAGCCATTTCTTCTCTCCGTTCTTCCCGTGGTCTTTGTGCCTCCTTTTGTACATGGGCTTATCTTTGGGTATTAGTTTTCTCTTCGTGCGTTTTGAATATGGAGTAATTTTTTTATATACGAGGGCTGAGTTTCAGTTCAGATTTCTTTTCTAACTCTGATAAATGGCCCTCCGCTTTTTGACTTTAAAAAAAAATAAAAAAGTGCCAGAAGGGAATGTAGAAGTGCAATTAATTCAATATCGAAGTTTCAAAACTGCCATGTGTTTATTTTTAAATTCTGAAAGCTGGGTGAATTTCAGCGTTTTATCCTTGTAGGAGATAAACCATTCTACGTTAGTGTGAAATACCACCGTAAGATCTTAACAGAAGGCTTCATTTCTGCAAAAAAGCCAGCTACAGTGGGTAGGAGATCAAGCCTACCATTTTGACCTGCCCTCAATATACACGGGGGCCACTGAGACACCTCACCAGTATCTAGGGACTCTAGGAATACATTTTTCAAATCACTGGATTAAGGAGTTAGAGTTTGCGGGGCGCCTGGGTGGCTCAGTCCGGCGAGCAGCCGACTTCAGCTCAGGTCATGATGTCACAGCTTGGGAGTTCAAGACCCACGTTGGGCTCTATGCTGGCAGCTCAGAGCCTGCTTCGGATTCTGTGTCTCCCTCTCTCTCTGTCCTTAACTCACTTGCGTTCTGTCTCTGTCTCTCTCAAACATAAATAAACATTAAACAAAAAACAAAACAAAAAAAAAGAAATTAGAGTTTGCTCCAGGGGTTGGCAAACTTTTGTGTAAAGAACATTTTACACAAAATGTGAATATTTTAGGTTTCGCAGGCCATAGGAAGGCCTACAAAGACTAAATCTTTTCTGTAGCAAGTATTTAGTCCTGCCCTTACACATAAGTGCAGCCATAGACAATCTGTAAAGAAACAAACATGGCCATGTTCTAATACAATTTTATTGTCACTGGTACTTGAATTTTATAGCATGAAACTGTGTAATTTCTTCCCCCTCTCCACCCTTCTAAAAACGTAACAACCGTTCTTACTTTGTGGGCTGTACGGAAACAGGGAACGGGCTGGGTTTGGCGCCCAGATTGTAGTTTACTGGCCCCCAGTTTGGTTTGTAGCACTAGAAGCACCGGTGCTGGCAGGGGAAGTGCCTCTTTGGAGGAAGGGTGAACCCTTGGGGAGGCCACAGGCCGGGAGTGAAGCGGCTGGGCTGGGTCATCTGAAACGCCCGGTGTTCTCTGACTCACCCAGGCTCTGAATTCTCCCTTCTTCCTTCTTCTTGTTCTGATCGTTTGCTGGTGCTGGAGCTGTTCCTGCCGGCCTCCAGTGGCTGAGGTGGGCTTCTCTGGAATTTGGCGTCCACCCTCCAAGATGTGCTTTAGGGATTTCGGACACAGGAGAGAGAACTTGGAGGGACCCCTGGGCTTGAAGAAGGCGGCCTCTGGACTCCGGCAGGGACTGAGGGAAGTGTGTGTGGCAGGCAGTCTGGTGGGGTTCCTGCAGGGAAGGGAGCCACAGATGAGGCTGAGCCAGACCAGGGAGGCTTTGAATGACCTAGTAAGACATTTGGCGAGCAAAGAGGTAGGATTTGAGCGTTGTGTTAAGAGCATTGCACTGAAGTCGGCCAAGCATGTGACTGAGTATCATTAGAGGGTACAGGAAGCCAGGCGGGAGGCGGTGTTTGTGGCTGCTCCTGGAGGACCCGGAGTAGGGCCGTGGGTGGAACAGTGGCCAGGGAACAAATGAAGGGAGAGTCCAGGAGACTGAAGAAGCAGGGCCTTACCGCTTTTGGAGAAAGGGCAGAATCAGAGCTCCAGGGTGGTGGGTGCTGTAGAGTGTGGTGGGCAGGAATACCGGCCCTGGAGTCAGGCTGCCTGGGTTCCCATCACAGCTTCGTCCACACCGCTTCCGTGACCTCAGGCAGGTTCCCAGGCTCTCTGCCTCCGTTTTCTCTGTAAAATGAGCGTCAGCACCGAAGGAAGTAATGGGTGTAAATGTAAAGGGCTCAGTATGGTGCCTGACGGCGGGGGAAGTGCTCGGTAAATTCTGTGACGGCCGTCCTTACTGCTTCGTCCACCAACTGGAACGGGAGGGGGAGGCGGTGACGATTTCGACTTTAGCCTACCCCAAGCACCGTGCTGAGGAGGTTCGAAATCTACTTGTTGACTGCTTCTTCTGTCAGTCCCTTGCCGTTTGAGGATCGCGTTTGCATTGGCCGGTTGGTCAGCCAAAAACTGTGATGGTTTCCCTGAGAGAATATCCACATTAACCAGAATGCTCTCTGCCTTTAGAAGCAGTCAGGCATATTCCTAAACGGTCCGAAGATGGGCTTTCACCAGGCCAGAGGCAAGTAACCACTTGGAAGGAGACTGTTGTTTACACACACAACGATGCTTCCACTAGTTACGTTCTGAAGTAGTTGTCTGGACTCCGCAACTGAAGGGAAACACACCATCCAGTGTGGAAATAGGGCTGGTAGGCTGGATTTCTTGATGCACTGGTGGCTTACAAAAAAAAAAAAAAAAAAGTCTGCACTTAGGAAAGTGTATTTCCCCATAGATCCTTCTCATGACTGGGAACGTCACTGTCTCCAAAGGCTGGAGGCTGTTGACAGACGGACAGTAGACTCTGCATCTATTGTGTTGATTAATCTCAAATAGCACATGTTCCTTCCTTCCCTAAATTCAGGGGGGCAGTTCTGGTCCCTTTTCTGTCCACTGTCTCGGGGAAGCGCATCCCTGACTCTCAGCAGGACTGTTCTGTGTTAGCACTCAAGGCAGGCAGGTGTCCCAACAACTTGTTAGCGAAGGGTCTTGAGCCCCGAGGGAACAGAACTAGGACGACGCACCCCCCGCTCCCACTGACCACCGGCAGTCTGGGATTTTGTGAGTCGTGGGGAAGGGAGCAGAAGCTTCGAAAGTGACACCTCAGCTGGGAGACCACAAAAGCTCACACACTGTCTTTCTGCGGCAGAGTCACCAACTCCCACAAGGGACCAAGTGGTCATCTTACTTTGTGATCTGAAAGGGGATTATAGCATTAGCGGGCCCTCTCTGGGGGCTTCTGGACGGAATAAGGCATGTGTCCGGGGCTTGTAGACTTTAGAGCTTGGAAGGGGTCCGATGGTCTCCTGAACATTGGCTTCTGGGATCAGGAGCTATGACGGTTGGGGTGGAGAGAACAGTCCACATGGGTGGCTGGATGGAATGCCATCAGGGCTACAGCTTACCTCCCGTCACCTCTTTTTTTTTTTTTTTTTTTTAATTTTATTTTATTATTTTTTTAAGGTTTATTTTTGTGAGAGAGAGGGAGACAGAGTGTGAGCAGGGGAGGAGCAGGGAGAAGAGGGAGACACAGAATTCGAAGCAGGCTCCAGGCTCTGTGCTGTCAGCACAGACCCCAATACCAGGCTCGAACTCACGAACTCTGAGATCATGACCTCATCGGAAGTCAGACGCTTAGCCGACTGAGTCACCCACGTGTCCCCATCACCTCTTCTTAAGGGGAAGTTTGGGATCCTGATGGTACCCTGTTCCCCCAGTCTCTGGCTGGGAGATCGTTGTGGCAAAGCCTGCTTGTCTCATCAGGCTTCTAGAACCTTCCACAGAGGCCCCAGTAAGGTTTACTCAGGCACGTTTGTCTCTACTAGGGTTCTCTGGCTTGAGCAGAAAGGGAGTTAGTTGGATCGGTTCTGGGCTAGTGACAGGTTCAAAAGGAAGTGTGAAGGGGACAGGATACATGGCCGCCCAGAGGTCTGGATAGCAGAGACATGTCAGTCTTTTTGGACACCACCAGGGAAGAGAGTGCATGGGATGTGTTTCTTGCACTCCTGCATCTTTGCACTCAGGATTTGCCCCCTTGGTTGTGGGGAGCCTGGTTCCTCTAAACTGATAAAATCGTTCCCCTAAGAAAGGGTGCAGAGACTGAGTAGAAACCGAGAGTGCGAGGAAAGCCTGTTAGGATTGCAGTGATGGTGTGATTGCCTGAGTCGCGAGGCCCTGAGGTAAAACGTCTAGATCATTAACACCCACCAGCCTCGAGTGCCAGCGTGAAGGGAAGGAAACCGGGTCCTCAGCTTGAGAATCGTTGGGCTGCGTTCTCCACGTGGCCCAGCAGGGGGCGGGGGAGCCAAGAGGCTGATCTGATCATGAATCGGTTCCTGATCCAGGGTGAGCAGAGTGAGGAAGTGGAGGCTGGGGTCTGCTGGGAGCAGCGAAGAGGAAGCAAGAAGCGGATTTGGAGCAAGTTCAAAAGTTACCCGGAGGTGCTGCACTCCGGATTGTTGACGTCGAAGTCTTGAGAGGAATGCCAACCCTCCTGCTCTTCAGAGGGTTCCTGAAGGCATCTCCCAGCCTGTCCTGTGTCATGCGGAGAAGCTGGGGCGTTTGGGGTGGGAGGAGTCCTCCCAGCCTTCACACAGCTTCCCTCGACTTCCTTCTTACCTTCAGTGTCCTGGTAGGCGTTAAGGGGAAGCCATCACTAACTTTCATGATCACAGTGCAGTGCAGCTTGGTCAGAGGTCAGCGAGAGCCTCCACTCTGGCCTTCCTCTCCAGGCCCCTCGGGGTCACGGAAGGGGGCCCGGTGTTGGAGTCGGGAGACCTTGGTTTACGTCCCAGCTCTTCTTGCTTATTGAACAAGTCAGTGGGCCTCTCTGAACCTCAGTTTCGTTTTCTGTAAAGCAGGGATAATGATACCCACCTCCCCTTCGGGCACACGGTCAAGGCCGAGTGAACAGTGAGCAGTGGCTGCACCCGAATCTTTGACCGGACATTGGGTTGTTAGATCACCCTGGAGTTGGGCCAGACCTGGGGGTGGGTGCTGAAATCATTGGCGTTGATGGACTGTGCCGCGTTCTCTTCAGGACTTCTCGACTGTGTCTCCGTCGCCTGGAAGATGCATGCTGTAACTCCCCTGAGATTCCATTTGGTCCACATCTGACTTAGTTTCTATCTTCTGCACTTCCTCTTTTCCTCAAGCCCCGTTTCTTTCCCAGTAGTGCACATCTGGAGGACTGCACACTCAGTTGCATCACTGCTCTGGTCTCTTCTTGTTTCCCAGGTCGCCCTTCTGGACATTGATATATGTGGGCCATCGATTCCCAAGATGATGGGACTGGAAGGAGAACAGGTGAGAACTGTAATGCACACCACAGCCAGTATCCTCACGGCAGACGGCTGGGCCGAGCGGCTGATCCCAGACAGAGCAGAGCCGTGCGTCTCCACCCGGCCATGCTGAAACCAGACAAACATTCACTGGTCCGTCTACGTGAACGACAGCTGTGAACGGTTGTGGGGGGGTGGGATTGTATATAAAGTCCACCCACGCCCTTTGAGAAGTATTAGTTTCAATGCCTTCTTGGAGGGGAAGGGAAACACGAGTGAAATGCAGAAGTAAGACACAGAAACTTCACTCTGCCTGGGAAAGCTAGGCCGGTCTTTGCCAGGGGTCCATACCCTTGGAAATAGGGGAATGTTTTTGCCCTCGTTGTCACCCCTAGGGAGCTGAGGCTGCGAGGCGGGCAAGTGACCCGGAGGAGGACCTCAGCCCTACAGCAGTCTGTACAGGTGCTGATCTCTCCCTCCTAGGTGGTAAGAAGCAGTCCCAGAAAGGGTCCCCCTTGAAGACAGTGCATTAAAGTGAGGCCGGAGAGCTAGGATGTTCCCAGGGTGTTAGATTGGCTCATTCTTCACATAACTGCTGGGCACCGTGCGCGAGCTGGGGGAGCGTAGTCAACAAGGCAAATAAACATCCAGCCCTGGTGGGAGGGGGGCAGCTGACAGATCAAAGATAATGAGAGCAGGGTAGGGGGGATGGGAGGAGCAAGGGGAGCTGCTGCTTAGGAGGGTGTGGTCCAGGGCATCCTGCTGGGGAAGAGCCTCCTGGGCTGAGGGAGCCAGGTGCAGGAGCCCTGGGGCAGGAGTGTCACCAGCACAATGACTAGTGGCAGGGTGACGGGTAGGGGAGCTGGACAGTAGCCAGAGGCAGGCAGGCCGGGCCTATGGGCGCTACTCAGGGCTGGGATTTGCTGCTGAGGGCGCCTCGGGAAGGGGCATGACACCATCCAGGAGGGAGGAAGAGCTTAGGGGTCCAACACGTGTGCTCATGTGCCATCAGTAACCAGCTTCTTCGCACACGCCCACAGCACGGCTCTGTGTTTACTTGTCAGTTACGGGCACGTAGCACTGAATGTACCAACAGGTGAGTATTTTATAGACGCTGAATTTTTTACATGGTGAGATAAAATCGAAGTGATGCTGTTTTCTTCTCATACCCTGTGGGGTTATTATGTTTTTTACCCCCTCTTTTAAGCCTGCCATTGTGGAGGATGAGTTTAAATAGGGAAGAAGTTTGTTGTTTTGTTTGTTTTAATCTTTGTTTATTTTTGAGAGAGAGAGAGAGAGAGAGAGAGAGTGTGTGTGTGTGTGTGTGCGCAAGCGGGGGAGGGGCAGAGAGAGAGAGGGAGACACAGAATCCGAAGCAGTCTCTAGGATCTGAGCTTTTAGCACAGAGCCTGATGCGGGGCTCGAACCCATGAACCGTGAGATCATGACCTAAGCTGAAGTCAGATGCTCAACCTCTTGAGACCCTGGGCGCCCGTTTTTGTTTTTTTTTTTGTTTGTTTGTTTATTTTTTTTAAATGAAGACCTGGGTGAAATAGGTGAAGGGGGACCAAGGACACACCTGTTGTGATGAGCAGAGTAGCAGATGGAATTGTAGAGTCGCTGTGGTGTATTCCTGAAACTGATGCAACGCTGCATGTTTGCTGGAATTAAGAAAAGCTAAAAGACCCTTAAAGCCAGTCATCAGAGACCACCTGGTTTATGGTTGCATGTCTGTGAAATGTCCAGAACAGGCACCTCTGTAGAGACAAGGGTGGGTGGTGGTCATCTAGGATAGGAGGGAGGTGGAAGGATCGGGGACGACCGCTAAGGGGTGACGAAAATGTTCTGAAACTGACTGGTGGTGGGGGCCCAGCTCCCGCGAATATCCCGAAAGCCACTGAGCTGTTGGCTGTGGGAGACTGACGTGGCGTGGGAATGAGATCTCCGGAGAGCGTTTTAGCAGTAGGGCTCCTGTGCTGCCCGGCGACACAGCTGCTAAGACTGCCGTGTACTTGGAAGTGGAGTCAGGTCCAGCTTGAAGAGGAAGAGGCGGGGTGGGGTTGAACGCCGGCTGTTAACGAACGTCTGCTGGAAAGAGAGTGTGAATCATGAAGTGGCCCCTGAGCTTCCTGTCGACACCTCTCCCCTGTGTCCCCCCCCCCCCCCCCCCGCCCAGTTCTTGTGCTCACAGGCTGACACCCCGGCCGCCGATGGGCCAGGGTCTGTGTCGCTGCTTCACACCTGGCCTTTTACAGAGACAGCCTTGCTGTGCCACAGTCCCCTGCACATCCTCGACAACCCCCGCCTGGTTGCTGTCACACCTGTAAAATACCCCCGGCCCCAGGTTATATTTGAACCTGACTAGACATAACCAGCCAGGGTTTCAAAATAACCCAACTCAGGGAGGGTGGGGGGTTGAGAAATAGAGCTTGTATGACCCATGGCCTCTCCCCAGCTGTTCACTCTCTAGTAAGGATTTAGTGGTAGCATTTGAGAGGATGAATTGTTTTATGAAGTTGTTTTCTTAATGTGTAAATCGGTCTGTGTGAGAAGTGTGCCTAAGCGTGTCATTTCTTACAAATGCGTGTGTCCATGTTTGTGTTTGTGCAGGTTCACCAGAGTGGCTCGGGCTGGTCTCCCGTGGTGAGTTGGTTTTGTTTTGTTTTTCAATGTTTATTTTTGAGAGAGAGAGTGCGCAAAAGTCGTGGGGGCGGGGGGTGGGGAGGGAGACACAGATTCCAAAGCGGGCTCCAGGTTCTGAGCTGTCAGCACAGAGCCCGATGCGGGGCTCGAACTCAAGAACCGTGAGATCGTGACCTGAGCTGAAGTCCAAGGCTTAACTGACTGAGCCACGCAAGCACCCTATTATTTCTCTTTGCCTTATTTTCAGGGTAGTGTGTCCTGTGTACGTAGCAGATGTGGGTTGGGCTGGCAACACTTTCCTCAACCCAACGCTCAGTCAGCAGATACTTACTATCGAAGGACTGTTTTAGGTGCAGGGAATACAGTTAAGATCAGGCACTGGCAAACTGTTTCTCCGAAGGGTCAGATAGTAAATATTTGCAGTTCAGGGACGGTACGCTACCTGCTGTTGTAGTGTGAAGGTAATAATACGTGAACAAATGACCACGGTTGTATTCCAATAAAACTTGACGTCCGAAAGCAGAAGGTGGGCGAGATTTGGCCTGGAAGCTAAGGTTTGCCAACCCAGGTGAGAGCAGTTAAAGGATGCTTCAGCTGAGGTTAGGCTGCAGCACAGGGCCCCAGGGGGCCTCTTTCAAGTCCCCCCCCCCCCCCCATATGGTAACCCTTCTTCTCCCCCTGCTCAAAACGATTTGTGGGTTTAAAGAATGAATAGACCCAAGGCGCCTGGGTGGCTATCGGTTAATGGCCTCACTCTTGGTTTCAGCTCAGGTCATGAGTTCACGGTTTGTGAGGTCAGGCTCCGTGCTGACAATGCAGAGCCTACTTGGAATTCTCTCTCTCCCCGTCTCTCTCTCCGTCCGTCCCTCCCTCTCTCAAAATAAATAATAAACTGGCAAAAAATAATGAATAGACCCATAAGTCACGTGGTCATTTAGTTCCCCAAATGGTTTTTTCATTTTGAGCTCAGATAAATGACAAGGAAGTGCCTTGCCCTGTGGTTTTAAGTGTTTCTTGTTTCATCCTGTTTAGTTCTTGGAAGACAACCTGGGGGTGATGTCCGTGGGTTTCTTGCTCAGCAGTCCTGACGATGCCGTTATCTGGAGGGGACCAAAGAAGAATGGTTTGCCACTCCACTTTTTCTCTTTGCTTACCATCTTCCAAGGGCAGCCTGGCCCGTCAGGATGGCAACTGTGATCTGCCGGGCTTTTGCACTGTATCATTTGTAAGCATCTCGTGGCCTCTGTTGTTGCCTTCACTGGTTGAAGAGAGCCTAACAGAAATACCAGGGGCTGTTTGACAATTTTTAACATCTATGATGGCATTTTTCTCCTTAAGACCTCTGTAACCATGAAATTATTTTCACTGTGGTTTTATAGTAGCTTTTCTATGCCCAAGAAAGGTGTGAGGTGACATCATAGCAAGGTGATTGGGCCGCTGAGGCTTAAGGTAACCATGCACAAGTGTCTTTTAGGACAGGGCTCCTGAGCCCAGGCCCTCGCGACTTCTGGGGCCAAGAGAATTCTCTGTTAGGGGAGGGGTGGACTGTGTTCTGCCTTCTAGGGTGCCGGCACCATGGCCTCTAGCTGCCAGATGCCAGTAGCGCGCCCCAGCCCAGCCGTGGGCAGACACCCCTGATGTAGAGCACAGACCAAGTGTACGTGAAGATCCTGAACCGCCTCGAGAGAGTCGTGAGTACGGAAACGAGAAAGAGAAGGGCCTCACTGGATCTCTCTCCAGGCATGATTAAGCAGTTCCTTCGGGACGTGGACTGGGGAGAGGTCGACTACCTCATCGTGGACACCCCGCCGGGCACGTCGGACGAACACCTCTCGGCCGTCCAGTACCTGTCCGCGGCACACGTCGATGGGGCGGTGATCATCACTACTCCTCAGGTGAGCGAGCGCCCGGGCAGAGAGGGCGCCACGCTGTGCCCTGTCGAACGGTTTCTTTCTCGTGCGGTCTTGAGCCCCTTTTCTTGAAGCAGCTCCCGCCAACACGTGCTCTGACCGCCCTCGGTTCAGATCTGCAGAAACTTGTGAAATGTTTTGTCCGTGGTCCAGGCGTTTGCTGTGTACGAAATGAGCATGCCGCAGTTCTGTCCACAGATTAAACAGCGGCTCGAAATCGCTTTGAAGTGGCCTTCACCAAGCCCGCAAGGCCACTGGTGCTGTTAGAATTCAGCCTGTCCCTCGTGGTCACCTCCCCCCTCACTGTGCCCCTGCATCCATCCCCCTGCAGTGCTTCTGTTCACGTCTCCGACAAACGGAGGAAGTCTGGTTTTCCGTACAGCCATCTTCGGGTATAGACAGCTTCTGGATAAGCTGCTACAGCCCTTGCCCCTTCTTTAGCGACGCCCGGGTCCTCCTGTCCCAGTCGCACGCAGGCCGTGCTGGGAGCACGCTGAGAAGAGAGCAGTAGCGTCAGCCTGAGTGAGCCCAGCGATGAACAAACACGGTCAGGTTTGCGATGTGCAGTGTTCTTGTCATTGCTCTCACAGGGTCCCAAGAAACGAGTTACGCCCGTCACGGTACTCTCCTCCACTCCTAAGAAAGCACAAGAAAGTAGGTTTTTGTCTGCGAGGCAGTCAGTATCACCCCCTGTCAGACCTGCGCCGAACACCCACTACGAACACGCCCCGGGCCAGGCGCCAGGGAGGGAAAAGGCCGGTCCTCCCTCAGGGCCTGTGCGGTTCACGGAGGAACGTGGGTGCCGGACGCAGTGCATTTGTGGCGCTCCGACAAGCGGGGGTGACCACGGCGGGCCACGTGGGGGTGCCTGGGTCAGGGAGCGGACGACGCGACAGGCACGAGAGAGGGCTCTGGTGCTGGTCAGGGGGCCTCTGCGGGGCGTGCAGAGGAGCAGATACGCCCCTCTGGTGGCTGCAGCGGAGGGAGCACCTGTTCCAGGGAGGGGCAGTGGAGGGAGGGTGGCTTTGTCCTTAGGCTGGTCGGGGCCACTCCAGGCCGGCCACACGATTGAGTGTGGTCCCAACAGGTTACCGCAAAGGAAAAGCATCTGTTCGGAATGCAGCGCCATGTCGTGGGATGTTGATAGCGGGGAGGCGTTAGGGGGGGTGGGCGCAGGGAGCATACAGGAACTCTTGCTGTTCAGTTTTGTTGTGAACTGGTTCAAAATCATCTGTTGAGAAACCACAGAAATCCACTTTGCATCAAGGTGGCTTCTTCAGGGCTGCCTGGGTGGCTCAGTCAGTTGAGCATCCGATTTCGGCTCAGGTTCATGAGTTTCAGTCCCATGTTGGGCTGTCGCCTCAGCCTGCTTTGGATCGTCCGTCCCCTTCTCTCTGCCCCTAGCCCACTCACGCTTGCTCTCTCAAAAATGAAGAGACGTTAAAAAAAGAAAAAAAAGGCTAAGGCAACTTGACTGTGAAAGAGAGCACAGACTGCCCCTTGGGCTCAAGAAGAGAGGCACAGCAAGAGCAGAGGCTGGCCCTTCTCCTGGAAGCCATGGAAGAACACTCCACATTTGTGTGCCCTTCCTCCAGAACCTCTCGGCAGAGTGTGACATGACAGTAGGGTCTCCCGGTTTCTCAGAGCCCTTCACAGCCACCGTTACAGGCAGCGGACCCTTTTGGGGGGCGTTTTTGACACAGCGGTGCCACCAAGGAGAGAACGACAAAGGTGCAAGGAGATGCGGGGACTCTTACCAGCTGACCTTCTCGCTAAATGTCTTTGTGTCTCTCCCTCCGTGCCAGAGAGACCGAGAACCAAAGGTGTGCTCAGGAGAGAGGGAGGACTGGAAGCCTTGAGCCTCCGGGCACCCCCCACGTGGTAAAGCCACAGACGTGTCTGCAATACTGTGGCACCGGGGCGTGGAGAGGGTACTAAGCAAGCATTACACAGTGCTCATGCTGTCAGACGAACTTTCAGAGTTCAGAAGTGAATTCGATCTCAATACGGGAACGTGCCTTAGTTTCTTGTCCATAAAGCTGTGTTCAGAAGTCGAGATCAGAGGTTAGCAAACTTTTTTTTTTTTTAAATGGCCAGATATAAATATTTTAGGCTTTAAGTCTCCTACATCCTGTCACAGCTACTCCCTTGTACCATTGGAGGACAAAAGAGCCTGGGATGAGATGTGAAGGAATGGGCATGGCTGCGTCCAGAAGTTTCTAAAAACAGCAGGCCCACTGTCCCCTGATCTAGACAATGGTGCACAGTCGTGTACTGCTGAGAAAACAACCCTGAGGTGTCTTAAAAGGTTATTATTCTGCACATTCATTGTACGTTTACCATATGGCTGTTCAGGTTTATACTTTCGGGGTTTGTGGGAGTCCATGCCCCAAACAGGCGTCAGCACATGGTCAGCCTCAAATACTTATTAAACGTGAGGCTTTCTGGTGCCGAATCCACTGCACTGCCGCCCCTGCCCGCACACGGTCTGTCTTCACTTTGATCTTGAAATAAATGGTGTTTTGAACCTTGACAGGAGGTGTCCCTCCAGGACGTCCGCAAAGAAATCAGCTTCTGCCACAAGGTGAAGCTGCCCATCATCGGAGTGGTGGAGAACATGAGTGTCTTCGTCTGCCCCAAGTGCAAGGTGGGAGTGCTGCGGCCCAGGCCTGGCCGCCCAGGCCCTTCCTCGTAGTGGTGGAGGAGAGCCCGGGACATGGTTTCTGTGTCACAGTTTCTGCTTTCCCCCTCATTTTGGGAAGTGGGATCACACACACACACACAAAATACTGCTGATTTAAGGAAAACTCTGCTGGGGTGGTTACTGTTTCATATTCAAACAGCCATTTTTTAAAGTTGCTTTAAAATGTCCAGTTTTAATTCTGAAAACAAAGTCCTAACTCTTCCCTTTTAACTTGCCTCATAGAAAGAGTCTCAGATATTCCCACCAACGACGGGGGGCGCGGAGGTCTTGTGCCAGGATCTGAAGATCCCTCTCCTCGGAAAAGTGCCTCTGGACCCACACATAGGTGGGTGAGTCTGAGCGCCGATCTCAACTTTGTGTCGCCAAGCGGGGTGTTCACACCCCGCGCGGCCGCGACCGTGGGGCCACAGATGAAGGGCCCGCTCTCAGGTGCTCACCTCCAGGCAAGGGAAACCGTAGGCCGCGTGGGTGTGTAGTCAGAGCGAGTAAACCTCTGGGTCACGAGGGGGCCACGTGGGGCCTGGAACATGGGTCACGACTGTCTGCAAGATGCTGGGAGGCCATGGGAGAGGAATTCACCCAAGGCGAGGGGGCCGGAGGAGGACTGGGCAGGGGTATGCTGGGCGGTCCCGTCTCAGGAATTAGGTTCTGAGGTGAAAGTCCTGAACACAGTTAGCCTTGGTGTTGGTCTGCCTTCATGGGCTAGGTTACATGAAAAATGCCCCCTTTTTAAAAAGATTATTTTAATGTTTATTCTTGAGATACAGAGACAGAGCGGGGGAGGTTCAGAGAGAGAGGGAGACACAGAATCCGAAGCAGGCTCTAGGTTGCGAGCTATCAGCACAGAACCTGACCCAGGGCTCCAACTCACAGACTGCGAGATCGTGACCTGAGTTCAAGTGGGACACTTAGCCCACTTGAGCCACCATGTGCTCCCAAATGCCCCGTTTTTAATGCCAGGGTCCCGCACATCCCCTCTAGACAACCCCGTGAGCGGCAGTGAGCCTGGAGGAGGGAATGGTGGACCCCATCCCCATTGTGTGTTGACTGTTGCTAAGTGGCATGGTGGGGAGGGCAGTCCACACCTTTTAAGTTATACCTGCCTCCACATTTGTTTCCCGGGGACCACAGAGTTGAACTTGGGTATGTCGGCCGTGCCTGTGACGTGTGGGAGCACGAGCAGAGGGGCCTGGGCCTGCAGGAAGCCAAGGGGCGAAGGCTGGAAGGCAGGCTGGAGCCCAGGTGTGGACAGCTTTGCAGCCAAGCTTGGCCGCTGGGCCTTCAGCAGTTGGGAAAGGAGAATCAGACCCTGAGCCAGGCCACAGGGGCGAGTGCTGAGAGGGAGACCTGCAGGCGGCTCTGCAGGGGAGTGGGGAGGAGGGTAGGACTTGCCCGCGGCTGGGCGTTGCCATGTAGAGGAAGGGACGTGCAGGAGAGGGAAGGGGACAGGACTTGATGGTTGGGGAGAAAGTTGGCTGAGGTCCCAGCCATCTAGGAGCTGGGGCCGATGGGCAGCCATGACCATGGGAGACACGGGTGTGGGGAGGGCCAGGTTCCTACTCCTTAGAGGCAGGGGAGGCTTGAGGGTTGGTAGCAGGCTGGGGAGCTGTGTGGGCCACGCCCAGGCAGGCCAGATTGTTGGGGGGCTGGAGGGAGGTGGGGCCTAGAGCACGGGGTGGAGGGTGAGTGCGGGGCTGCCCCAGGACTGCGTGCCTCTCTGGAACCCTGGGGCCCAGGAGAATATCCCGGGAGCCTTTGCTCCCCCTTGAGAAGCACTCTGCGCTGGGGGCCTCCCAGGTACCACAGGAAATCCCAGCTGTTCTTTTAGGGAGGGGCAAACACCCAGGGAGATTAACCACTTTGCGCCGACCAGGGGTGGTGCTGAGTTCGCCCTTTTCCCTCAGGTGGTCAGAGCACAGGTCTCCTGCTAAGGGTCCCCAGCGGCAGCTGGAGCACAGGGGCGCTGCTGAGGGACAGGCTCGGCAGTGGCTCTGGGCACACCCACTGCTGTGAGCCTGTACCCTAGCTGGAGTCCGGGTCCCTCAGATCCCTATGATAGGATGGGAGGGGCCCGGAAGAGCCTGTCCAGGCTCGGGGAGCCCCAAGCCAGTGTGCAGGTCCCAGCCCCTGTGAGGGAGAGAGGCAGCTGCCCTCCTGCCTGACTCCGTCCACTAGTCACAAAGAAGCAAAGTTCTAGCACTTTACAAGAGCTGCTAGCAGAGGCCCCTGGGGGCGGCTGCGGCTCAGTCTGAAGCTAAGAGAATGAAGTGTCTTCTAGGGAGCAGTCCCGTGTGACGTTACATGTCCCTGAGCCTCATTTGTCATTGAAATCACGAGACCAGCGAGGAAAGGGGGTTAGCACGTTCGTACAATGGAAAGGAAGACAAGGCAGTGAGGGCACTGTGACCCTCGGGAACTCTTTTGTCCAGCGGGAGCCAAGGTGGATGCCCGGACATAGACAGGAAGGGATGAAGCATGCGCTCCAGCCTGGGTGGGAGCCCTGGGGCAGGAGGTAAGGCCACCTCACTCGCCCTGGGGTTCTCAGCCCCTCCCCGGCCTCAGAGTCCTGCTTCTCCCCACCGCCGGCTGGAGGCTCCAAGTCCTGACAGCCGCATCTGTAAGAGGGGGTGATAACAATGCCCCCCCCATCCCTGCCGGGGGGCTGCTGCTGCATTGATGTCCCCAGAGGACACCAGAAAGCCTCAGCAACAAGCTCTTCTGACAGGACTGTTCTTGGAGCACAAAGGGGAGCCTTGAAAATGGGGAACGAACCAGGGTACCTTTGGAAGGGGAGGGCCTACTGGGGAAGGGAAGACTTGAGAACATCGTGGCCATCACGGGACTCTGCTAGGATTCCCCAGACCTAGTCTAGCTACCACATTTCTGCCATGGTCCCAGGGTAGCCCGGGCTCATCTGGGCTCCACCTCTGCCAACCCCCTCTCCTCTTGGATCCTCCCTGCACCCCCCCCCCCCCCGCCTCGGTTTCCCTGGCCCTGTGCCCAAGTACGAGGGGAAGTGAGGAAGGGATAGTTCGGCACTTGGCCTTGCCACGACCCACCTAAGGTTGGGGAGCAGAACCATAGACCTGCTTCTCCAGCAGTGCTGGGTAGGCTGATGGGGTTCTGCCCAGGATAGGGGGAGAAGAAAAGAGCACCTGCCTGGCAGGGTCTCCGACCACTGCCAGAGGTCCCTGCACCATGGCACCTGGATCCTAGGACCCCAGTGTGTGTCCTTGGGAGGGTGCCGGGAAAGCCCAGCAGACAGGTGGCCGCTGCCGTGGAAAACGCACCGGGTGGAACCCACGTCTGGTACACTCCTGTTCATTTTGTGTGTTTCTCAGCTTTGCTCTTGTCCGGTGAGGCTCAAGGCCTTCCTAAGGTCACATGACCAGAAAGAACCCCCAGTTTGTGTGGCCACTGTCTTCACCGATGTTTTTTCATTTATCTCAAGGTAAGAGTTGTGACAAAGGACAGTCTTTTTTGATTGATGCACCGGATTCCCCAGCTGCTTTAGCCTACAGAGGTATCATTCAAAGTACGTGTGCGTGTGAGTCCCGGGAACTCAGAGGGCTGTGGGGCTGAGTGGGAGAAGATCCTGTCTAGGGTCAACTGTAGAGCATTAGGGTCACTGCCATGCAGCCTCAGGTGGGGACGGGAGGGCTAGTAGGGGCTGGGATGACCCTCAGCCCAGGAAGCCAGGCGTCTGTGAGAAACTGGTTAAAGGAAAAAAACAAACCTGTGCTGACCTGACTACATTGGTGGGCGGCCATTGGAAGCCTGGATTTTAGGGGGGGTTGGGAGGGGTCAGTTGTTAAAGCTCATGGCGCACGGTGGAGTTCCTTTTACCTAGGAAGATGGTGTCCGGGGCCAATACCAGCATTCCCAGGATTCTTGATCTGTGGAATGAGCCGATGGGAGACAGGGCAGCAGCAGAACAGGGCTGTTTTGGGAGTTAGGCCGTCTGGGGGTTCAGCCCTCACCAGCACAGGCATGGCTGCCGGAGGCACTGCCTCATCGTCACTGCTTCTGTGTCTCGTGTTCCAGAAATCCAGGAGTTCTGTGGTCTCCATCAGCCAAAAGAAGAGCACCTCATCAGCTCCTGAAACACAAGAGAACACTCAAGACGCAAGCCACACTTGCACTCCAGCCTGAGCAGCGTGGGGACAAAGTGGGGTCACAGGCAGAAAGGGACCAGACTCTCGTATGGCGTGAAGTCATTTTTTTAGAGATACCTGAGTCACAGGATTTGTATACTTTTCAACACACATAAAGGCATTCTTTACAAACATGCCTCTTAAAAATAAGAACCTCAAACCTCTCCCCCAAGGCCTGCTTCCAGGAAAGAGCCAACGGCTTATTGGTCGGGGAATTCTCTGCTGGAAGCTTGTGCAGTTATAGAACTTCTCCCTCAAGCCACTGCTGCCTCAGAAGATAAGCCTAAAAAAGAACCCCGGTGATGGATGTGTGGCTTCACTGCAAAACCCAGTCATGGCTTCAAGTAGCACAGTCCAAACGCTGCTTCAGAATGAGGGAAAAATTAGTCCCCAGAAGCCCTTGAAAAGCTCTTAAATCACCCATGGAAACAGAAGAGGTCATCTGTGTCTGTACCTAGTGCACACTATATCCCGTAATTCCCAGCATCCTGTAAGACAGCTTATAGGGTTTTTGTTTTTTCTTAATTACATAAAAGGAGACACCCATGTAAATTCTAGAATTCTCTTCATTGCCAGGAGACGTGCAGGAATAGACACCGAGGGAAGAGTAAATTCCCGTTTCCCATCTCTCTCGGGGCGTGGGCAGACAGATGGGCAAATCCCTTGTTCTCTCCCTCTCTTTCTCTCATTTCCTGCCCCCTCCCTTCATGCCTGCACACATGGTTGACTTTGTAGGTGTTCAGTGTGAGGAAAGGGCAGGGGGGAGGCCTGCAAAACCCGGAGGACACAGGCTGGCTCGCCCCTGGCTCTGTGCCCAGGCCCCCACCTTGATCCCACCTCTTACCTAATGCTTGTGAATCTCCAGCCCCTTGAGGCCAGGCTCCTGGAAGTCCCTTGGGCTGGCCTGCAAGGGGAAAAGTCAGCTGTGGCTTTGTCCTCACAAGTGAGGGGGCCTGATTCTGCTGATTCAGGGGCCAGAGCAAACCCACGATGTAACCAAAAGCCCACAGAGCTCATGGCTCAATGTCTTGGTCTAAAGCAGACCTGGTCAGATTTTAAGATGGTTCAACCAGTTGTAAGAAGAGCCTGGTCAAATTTCAAAGATTACTCTCACGTGTAGAAATATATGCAAAGTTAAAAAATATTTTTGTGTGGTATTTTTGGGGGGTACTGACAGGGTAGCTTGGTTGATACAGAAAATGTTAAAATTGCATTGGCTAGTGGGCCTCCTTCCCTTTCGGCGTCTGGAGTGCAGGGGTCCGGGAGGAAGACTCCAGTAACTCACCGTCTGGAACACCATCTGGGACAGAAAACTGGCTGTGATTTTGCCGATGTCCCTCTCACCTCCCATCTTACAAAGGATGTAGCCATAGAGGTTAGCAGCTTGGAGAGAAATCCCAGCTATCACAAGGGCCTGCGCTCAGACAAAGCAAATTCTTTTAAGAGCATATATGGAACCCCACCCACCCCCTCCCCCCAAGCCACATAGAAGCAACTCTGGCCTGTACCTAGTCACAGCCAACCTTCTCTGAGCACTCGCCGCTCCTCATAAGTACCTTGTCAACAACCCAAGAGGTTGGTGCCGTTATCATCCCATTTTACAGGGAAGAAAGTGAAGCCCAGAGAACCAAAGTCGCCCACAGTCCCAGAGCCGATGCAGGGCTGGACTGGCATCCAAACTCCAGAGCCCCTGCTTTTAATTAATACTGCTGCTCCTACGGTCTGTGGGTATTTTGTTTTCCCAGTAAGTGAGGCAGATCACGGCACTGAGACGGTAAGAAAACTGAAATGAAACTTCGTAACTCTGAGGTGAGCTTATTCCTATTGAGGAAGGGTTCCAGAGTAGGCTAGCACATGCTTTTGCTTTCAACTCCTTCCTCAGCATTATTCCTAGGCATCCAGAAGATCCAGCCCATGGCCATCGGTGGGGGAGTGGATAAAGCAAACGTAGTGTGGCCGTAGAGGGGGCTATTACACAGCCATAGAAAAGGAAAGAAATACTGATAAATGCTGCAACACCGGCGAACCTTGAAAATCCCATGTTAAGTGAGAGAAGATCACAAGCAATCATGTTCTAGAATTCTAGTTATAGGAAGTACTGGAATAGGTGAGCCTATTGAAACAGAAGAGCGAGGAGCAGGGCCAGGAGGGAGTGAGGGCTAAAAGGTACAGGGTTTCTTTCTGGGGGGATGAAACTACCCCCACACTAGCTGTGGTGTTGACGGCACCACAGTGAATCCCCTGGAAACCCGGCGAATGGCACACGCTAATGGGTGAATGGCCCGGTACGTGAACCATCTCGGTAAAGCGGTTTCCAACCAATTGGCAGACGACAACGGAACCCGCTCGTGCCCCCTGTTGCGCACAGATGGCAAAGCCACGCCAGGGCCAGGCGGTGCCTTACCAGCCACTCGAGCTTCAAGGAGAACAAGGTGCTGAAGAAGAACACGGTCCAAATCAGCGGGCAGATGACGAGGCCAAGCCAGAAGATGCGCGCCTCCGCTTCTGTGGCCACGCTGCGCTGCGGGGACGCCTGCCGGGGAGGGAGGGCCCCGTCTTCAACGGGAGCGCACTCCCGTTCTCGCTCTTTGCATGCGGCGGCCACCAGGCGCAGGGCCGATGGGGGCGGCAACCACACCCGCATGGAGCCCAGAGGGGACCCGTGCAAACTTCCACAGCCACGTCCCCGCTGCGAGGCGGACCCGTAGCGGACGGTACCTTTCTGGCCTCAAAAATCCAGCGGCCCTTCCCGTCTTCGTCTATGTGGTTCCACCAGCGGAGGCCCACCAGCAGTCTCCCGGTCACGTTCTGGGGGACATGGACAGAAGGACCCCAGGCACGCCGTAAAGAAGAAGTCGTCTTTTCACTGACAGACAAAAGTCCGTTCGTGTTGAACTTGTCCCGGGAGTAGGGGGAGAGGGGAACTGAACCGTGGCAGGTTCTGAGAATCCGTGGGAGTCTCCTAATTTTCAACTCAGTTTACCTGTAAGTGACTCCCCCCACCACCACACACACACCCCCCAAAAACATGTGGCATATTTTAAATGTATGCCAGGTTTGCCAAAAATCCAAAGCCAGGTGGAGCTGTCACTCGCATAAGACACGGCCTTGCAGAGATGACAACTGAGGACCAGAACCATCGTTCAGCTCTGAACAACGGGTTTTAACTTGAATTTCAAGTAATGTCGGCTCAGTACGTATTTGCAGTTTCAACGAAAGTACCTCTCGGCTCAAATCGGCCACGTGCAGCAGGAGGGTCACCATCTAGAAACACAGCCCTTGTGTTTCTGGAACGATGGCATCATGAGCGAAGGGGCCTTACCTTCACAGACCAGAAGTCAAAGGACAGGAGGAGAAGCACAGTGACAAAGCAGCCCACAAAGCTTCTGCTGAACCAGTCACAGCACACATAGGTGACGATGGCGCTCACTCGGAAAAACAGATGGAAAAAGGTGGCCAACGGGTGCCTAGGAAAGAACCCAGAAGCCCCCTCACTGCAAAGGCCAAGAGGGCAGTCACCGAGCTCACTCTGTGGGTTCTGACTTTCCGCGTCGTCCCCAGTGCACTGCGAGCCCGACTCAGGCCGCAGCTCTGCAAACGTCCCTAAGTCACAAGTTCTGAAACAGTCATTAGTATACTAGCATCTCTCCCCTCTCGAAGAATCCAGTACTTTCCCCTAACTCGATTTCAAAGATCACTTGCCTTCTTCGAAACTTGGGTACCTCTGAAGTGAAACAGGACAGTGGTCACTGCCTCCCCACCTGGCAGTGATAAGGACCAGTTCCCTAAAGGTAAAGGTTGGGTTATTCCACCAGTAACAGAGCAGTCCACGTGCAGCCCATGGGTGCAGTCTCGTGTCACTGGGGAACGCGTGTTCCTGGAGAGAGGGAAATCCTGACTCGTCTTGCAGCAATTTCTAAAGAAAAAAGTCTGAGAGACCAGAGACCCAAGGTTCGATGGATGACGAGGCCACCCACGTATCCAGGGCGGAGAGAACAAAGACCTATAGGGGTCAGGCAGGTGCTGGTGGTGGGTGACACGGACCAGGTAGGGGACCCTTCTGGCATCTACTTTGATAGAGCACGGGAAGAAACAAGCAGCCAAGATGGAGAAGGCAGCCCTGCAAGGGGGACGGTGGTTGGCAGTTAAAGCACCAGCCAGGGCTCTGGAGGGAGGGGAGGAAGGGGCAGGCCTCCTCACCCAGCTCTGCTGGATATGGTATTTGCACGAGAAGCCAGAAATTAAAAGTTGCAACGGGAAAATATTTTTAAAGGACAGAGACCGATACGATTAATAAAATATCACAGGCCGTGTTTCATACTGGCCCATGAGCCTCTAACTGGCAGTGGCATCAGGCAGGCACCTGCTCCTTCTTTCCAAGAAGGACCGCACAGAATAAGCGAACTGGGTTCCTGTGTAATTGTGCGGTTTCTGACTCTCAAGGGAACGTGAACTGATTGAGAACCGGAACTCATAGTGGCTTCTGAATTTACTCCTGGTGTTCCAAAGGAGGAGCGAGAGGTGCCAAACCACCGGCCATTCGCCAGAACACTTCTCCTCTGTGCCTTTCATATCCTGAGCTCTCCTGGTGGCCGGGGTGCAAGCCAGCCGGGGACATGTACCTAGCCCTGAAGAATCGGATGTGATCTCATAGATTCTCCAGATCTGGAATATTCCCGAACACAAGACCCTCAGCAGTCTCTGATGCCCTTTTAACCTTAAATCTTTTTTTAAAATGTTCATGAGGGAGTACACATACGTGAACGGAGAGGGCCAGAAACCGAGACAGGATCCGAAGCAGAGAGCACAGAGCCCGACGCGCGGCTTGAACTCGCAAACCTTGAGATCATGACCTGAGCTGAAATCAAGACTCAGATGCTTAATCAGCTGAACCACCCAGGCGCCCCTAACCTTAAATCTTGAGAATCTTTTAACTAAATGTCTTAATACAATCTTAATGCCTCCACCCTGAAGATAAAGAAGTCCTCTTTCCAGAAATGAAAGTTCTTTCAGGGAAAAAGCCATGTTTGAGATCATCTTACATGCCTGATAATCGTACCTGGCATTTAAGATTCTCGGCAAATATTTGTCGTGCCAAGTCGTGTAGTTGAGTTTAAATTGTAGAACAGTGTAGACCTAAAAGACGTAGGAGACACCCACCCATGTCCACAGATCCAGGCTAAAACCTGGAAGTTCATGCATTCGAATAAATCCCCTGCCCACCCACTTTTTTTTTTTTTTTTTGCTGTGGTTTCCTAACGAATGCAGAAAAATTCCCATTGTTGGAAGGTTCTGCTTAGTTGGGTACCCGTCAAATGATTTCCTTAATTTATAATGGAAAGTACTATTATCGTGGCCATCATTACTCAAAGGCCAAGGTAGAAAAGGATGCCTCCTGCACCCTCAAATACGGCTTTCATCCTGTCCGATGCAGGCTGTCCTCTGGGCCGCCCTCCAAACCCACCTTCGGTCCGCCTCTGTCCCCCGCCAGCACTCACAGTGGGAGCTTCCTGGTCTTGAGAGCAGTGAGGGCCATGGCTTTCGCCTGTCTGCCTTTCCCTGCCGGGGGACGGCGGGGGGGGGGAGGGGGCAGTCTGCCACCCCCCGGGGTTCTCTCTGCCACCTCCATGGCCACAGAGCACCCTGACAGTCACCTCCACATCCCAAGGCCACTGGCTTCCAACTCCACCCTCCCAGGAACCCACCCGCTTGCCCCTCAAGAAGCAACCAGTCCTGAGGTGCCAGACTGCCCGCGTTCAAATCCCGCTCCGACCTCGGAGCGGCTCCGCCGCCCTCCCTCAGCCACGCAACCTCTGGGCACTCAATATCCACTTCTGTAAAATGGGAATGCTAACACCAGCCACATCCTGGCTATTAAAAGATCAAGTGGAAGGTGGCACGTCAAAAGTGCTTGAAACACAGATCGTGCTCAGAGTCCGTGGCCGGCTTACCTCAGCCCTCAGTCACTTGAAACCCATCTACCTCCAAGGAACCCAGCTGTGAAATTCCCCTCAAGACCACAACTTTCTCTCTCACTAGCCAGGGGCAGACCTTCGTCTCTGCAGGGATCCCCCGAGACTCCTGACCTCTCCGTATCAAGCCTGCCCCCCATCCCTCCATTTCACCGAAGAACCTTCTCCATTCCTCAGCTTGAACAGGTAGTGCTTTCCGCTCGCTCGGTAGGCGACCCTCGACAGGCCAGGCCCAGAGCAGAGGAGAGAAGGAGGAGGAAGGGAGAGGAGAGGAGAGGAAATGAAATTGCTTCAGGTGTGGTCAAGGGTGGGGGGGGGTTGAGTCCTTACGGGCGTGTGTTTTAGCGTAAATCCATGTTCACAGTTCTGTGCCCCACAGCTGCGGTCTTCCCCTCGGAGGGGATGTGGAAGGTTCTCGGCCCAGAAGACGCGTGCAAGCCACCTGAGGAAGCACAAAGGTGTGCGCCAGGCTACTACCCCCTCCCAGGGCAGGCGGGGCCGGGCCTGCAGCGCAGCCCAGACCTGAATTTTGCAAAGGAAAAGCACCACTGTACCCTGGACTCATAAACTCTGGCCCAGGAGCCCAATCTGGCCCACTTCCTGTTTTGTAAGTAAAGTTTTATTGGAACACAGCCACGCTTACTCATTCGCTAGCCTGCCAAGTCGACAATGTTCTTACCCAGAAAGTATGCCAGCCTCTGCCCCAGACCGGCATGAACAATGATGATACTGGGCGCTATTCAAAACAAATCAAAATAGGGGCGCCTGGCTGGCTCGGTGGGTTGAGCATCTGAGTCTTGATTTCGATTTCGGCTCAGGCCGGGATCCCAGGGTTGTACGAACAAGCCCTGCGTCAGGCTTCACGCGGAGCAGGGAGCCTGCTTGAGATTCTTATTCTCTCATTCATATTCTGTCTCCCTCCCTCTCTGTGGTTCGATCCCCACACTGGGTTCTGCACTGATGGTGCAGAGCCTGCCTGAAATTCTTTCTCTCTCCGTCTCTCTCTGCTCCTCCCCTACTTGTCCCCTCTCTCCTCCTCAAAATAAACAAACTTTAAAAAAAAAAGTTCAAACCATCTACTTTAGTGTACTTTATGTACATTATACCTTTGAAAAGTTTTGCTTGAAGCTCCTGACCAGAGAAATCTTTGCAAATCACCCTAAAAACTCTACATGTGATACAATCCAGTAATCACGCTGCTCAGGATTTACTCAAATGACTCTAAAACTTCAGTCCACACCTACCACAGGACACACTTATTTACAGCAACCTTATGCATCACTGCCCCAAACTGGGAGTGACCCAAGATGTCCTCAATAGGTGAATCAATCATCTGTGGGTCCTTCCACACAGGGGAATGTTATTCAGCCCTAAAAAGCAATGAGCTCTCAAGCCATGAAAAGGCCAAGAGGAACCTTAGATGCATGTTACAAAATCAAGCCAGTGTGAAAAGGCTGCTTACTGTAGCACTCCAACACTAGGGACATTCTGGGAAAAACTGAACGGTAGACACAGTTAAAAAAAAAAAAAAAGTTGCTAGGGGTTGTGGACAGTGGGAGGAAGGGAGAGAAGAATATGGGGATTTTCAGGGCAGTGAAATACTCTCCATGACACAATGGTGGATACATGTCATTATGCTTATGTCAAAGCCTAGAAAATGCCCACCGCCAGCACAGACCCTCATGTAAACAAGGGACTGTAGGTAACAATGCCGTGTTGGTTTGTAACACATCCAAGACACTAATGCAAGCTGTTAATAGGGGAAACTTTGGGGCGGGGGAGGGCTCATGGGGACTCTGTACTGTTTGCTCAATTTTTCTGTAAACCTAAAACTGCTCTAAAAAATGGACACAGAGGGTGGTGGATGGGGGTTGGGGAGAGGCTGTGTCTAAACAAAGTAAATAAAATAAAATAGGGGGAGGTCCCACAACGACACAAGTCCCCTGTCCCATTTTTTTCTTTAAGGTTAATTTTGAGAAGGTGAACAGGGGAGGGAAAGAGAGAGAAAGAGAGAGGGAGAGAGAGAATCCCAAGCAGGCTCCGGGCTATCAGTGCAAAGCCCGACAGGGGCTCGATGTCACAAACTGTGAGATCATGACCTGAGCTGAAATCAAGAGTCAGACGCCTAACCGACCCAACTACCCAGGCGCCCCACCCATACGCTTCTAAAGAAGGTCTGACTTGAGGGGGAAAGGTTGGTTTAATCCCAAATTCAGCAGAGATTGAACAGTATCTTAAAAAATTGTCTTGTGTTTGTTTAAATTACTTTGAAAATCATGCTCTGGTTTTTAAAGACTATCTCCAGCTTGAATTCCTCAGCAAACATTCTATTTTACGTTCTCTTCCTTCAATTTAAAACCTCCTCCTTCAGGCGTACCCGGGTGGCTCAGTCACTGAAGCATCCGACTCTTGATGTCAGGGTCGTGAGTTCAAGCCCCATATTGGGCTCCGCACTGGGCATGAAGCATACTTAAAACAAAAACAAAAACTATGTGTATTTAATTAGATTATAGAATATACATTTTATATCATATATATGATTTATATGATATATATGGATATATATCATATATATGATTTACATGATATATATGAATATGATATATATCATATATATCATATATAGATGTCATATATATCATCCTTCAGACACTGGGGAAAGCTCTGCTTTTCACTGGGACAAAGGATGAGCAAAGACCGTATCTTTACTCCTCGGTTTACTCTGCCACAACCAACCAACCAACCAAGCATGTGAGGTTGTGCCTAGAATTTGCGTCCCAACGACCCAGGGGCTGGAGTGGATGCAGGGGTGAGGATGTAACACTGGCCACGTGCTGATCCCAATGGAGGCTCACTGTTCTCTGTACTTTTATGTAAATTAAAATTAAAAAGTAGAAAAAGAAATCAGAGGCAACCTCAACTTTGCATTGAGGCAAGAATAAACCAAGCCCACGAATTGATATTCTGGGGGTTATCTGTGGTCAAAATAAAAATCCAGACCTAAAAATCCCCAACTGAGTAATTGACCATTACAGTTGGATGCATGAGGAAAATTCCAGAAAGCAGGTCCTTTCTTCTGGGCTTACCAGCTCCTCGCACCAAAAAAAAAAAAAAAAAAAAAAAAAAAAGGAAAGAAAGAAAGAAACCACCAACCAACCAACCAACCAACCAAAGGCCACTCCTACTTGCAACATAAATGCCTGCCCAGCCCCTACCCAGAGACAGTGGGGGCAGGGAGAGCCAGAGAACCTAGACCCAGGCTCGCACACCATCCTTGCCGAGTGAATGTACGGCCCTGGCCGAGGCTCAGGGCCTCGGTTTACTCATCTAGAAGATGGGAGGACAACATCTGCCCCAGGTGCCTGACGTTCCTGGACAGGAAATCCCTAGGACACCAGACCAGAGGGGGCATCAGGTGGCTGTGGCTAATCACTCTGCTGTTTCTCATTCATGGTTACAATTTGTTGGGGGGGGGGTGGGGGGCGGGCGGGGAGAAAGCCTGGGCTGGGGATGCTCCTTTTAGACATCCTCTGTCAGAGGTTTTCCCCCAACTGTTAAAAATGAGCAGCGTGCTATTTATTTCTTCAGCCCCGACGCCCACTTAGAGTCAGGTGTCTCTTCCGCTCCCAGCAGCGTGCCAGCACCAAGACGTGGGAGGAAGGGGACCCCCAGGCGCAACGCCGCCTGCCCATCCCTCATCCGCTCCCCTCGACTGCTGGGGTCTCACTGGAAACGTGTGATCAGCAGACCCCCACCAGGCCTCCTGAGCCCCCATCTGCATTTTAACTACACCTCAGGGGACTCGTGGGCTCCTCTCAATCAAGGGGCCCTCCCTATTCCTTCTTCAACATGGACTCAGCTCCAGGAGCAAAAAAAACCAAACAGGTGCGGGTCCCTCCGGCCTCTAAAAGCGGGGACGCCTCTGTGCCCTTCTGAAACCCCGTGGGCCTGGCCAGCCGGTGGGGGGGGGGGGGGGGGGCGAAACGTCTGCACAGAATCGGAGGTTTCTTCTCCAGAATGCCCCAGAAGTAGTGTTCACACCTCTGTCCTGCAGAGTCACTCGTTGCCTCAAATGACAATGTCCCCCTTCCACCTCTGTCAACTGAGCCCGGGACAGGCAGGTTTTGAGACAGTTGGGACGCCTACACAGATGCGGACCGCTATGTCCTCACGGCTTGGATTCAAAGGTCAGCACAACAGAAGTCTGAGTGTTTTAGCAAATTTAAACAAACAAAATAACCAGACTTCCCTCTGGTTGCCAGGGTTGTAACTTGTTTCTGTTCTTTATTTCTTCTTAAAGAGGCATCCCAACTTTAGAGGCTGGACAGGCTTAGCAGCAAGTTAAAGTGGACCCCCAGAGACAAGTCAGTGGGCCCCTGGCTGCTCGGCCCATGCGGGCCCTCTGGGGGGATCCTCCCCTCTTTCCCGGGAGGGCACCAAGGCAGAGACACCTGCCCCTTCCCCAGCCACAGAGCCCAGAGTTTTCACAACAACTGGAAGCCAAAACAACGGAAAACCTGTCTTCCAGCAAAAACCTGCACATGTGTGTGCACAGCAGCAACCTTCCCGATGGCCGAAATGTGTCCAGCGCTAGGTAGATGAACAAAATGGGACCGATCCACACAGCGGGACATTATACGGCCACAGAGAGGAAGGAAGCATGGACACAGGCCATCGGGAGGACAAACCTTGAAAGCGTGAGGCTTACGTGAAAGAAGCCAGACAAAAAGGCAGAGATACTGTCGGATCCACCTGCACGAGGAATCTAGAGCAGACAGGTTCACACAGCCAGCAAAGCAGGACGGCGAGGGAACAGAGTCATTGCTCAATGTGTACCGAGTTTCGGTTTGGCAGACGGACGGCGGTGACGCTTGCACAACAATGTGAACGTACTTACCAGCACCGAGCTGTACTTGGAAATGGTCACAATGGTCCATTTTAGATGATGCATATGTAACCACAATAAAAAACATGAAAAAAAAAGAAGGGACGAAGGGCTAACACCTGCTACAACGCGGAGGAACCTGGAAAACAAATGGAAATGCTGAGCCAAAGCAGCTGGGGCACGTAGGGTAGGATTCCACTCCTGGGAAACATCCGGAACAGGCCAATCTAGAGGGACGGCAAGCACAGGAGAGGCTGCAGGGGGCAGGGGGACAGGGCAATGGGGAATTTGTGTTCAGTGGGCAAGGGGGTTTCCTTTTGCGGGGATGCAAAGGTTCTAGAAGCAGACAGTGGTGATGGTTCCACGCCTGTCACAGAATCGTTCACTTTAAATGGTTAAAAGTGGCCAATTTTACATGATGTGTAGTTTACCACAACTTCCAAGCGAGAGAAAAGAAATGGGGAAATGAGAGCCGCCCTCAGGAGCTCTCCCAAAAAAGGGGGCGTGGGGGGAGCGGTGAGTAGCGGCTCTGGGTACAAGTTGGGACACGCTGATCAGCGGTCTGGCCGGGTTCACATCCCAGCTCCACCACCGAAGACCTGGGTGACCCTGAGCAGGTGGCTTACCCTCTCTGTGAGAGTCCCCTTCTCCTCACCCATGAAACGGGGTGAGAAGGGCTGCTGGGGTGGGGGTGGGGTGCCAATCAGGCGTAGTTCACGTGAATCACGTGCCCCAAGCGGAGCAGCACGTGCATGGTGGCAGCGCTGACTGCAGGGAGATGCGGGGAACCCACGAGGGGGCGATAAGGTCCCTGAGGGCTTGGGGCACTGCCTGGCGGGCAGCGGGGCTTCAATAAATGCCAGCTGCTCCCAGACACAGTGCATTGGGGACTCGCCATTCCACCCCCTTCTTCCACAGACGGATCACCTGGGTCCCTCGTTCAATCAGGATTCTGATTGGGGGGGGGGGGCGGGGGTGGGGCGAGAGTCTGCATCTCAATGAGCATCCAGGTGATGCCAGTGCTGCTGGGGCCTCAGAGCAACCTGGGGGTGGCAGGAAGCGGGGAAAGCAGCCACCCGCTGCATTCGTCTCCTGGAGCTACTGTGAACAAAGCACCGCCAGCGGGGTGACTTAAAACAACAGAAAGTTCTCCCTGCCCACCCGGAGGCCAGAAATCCAAACTCACAGCGTGGACCGGGCTGGTTCCGCTGAGGGCCGTGGGGGACGATCCGTCCCGTGCCGCTCCGCTACCTTCTGGTGGCGTGCCTGGGCTTGTGGCTGCCTCACCCCAATCTCTGCCCCCAGTGTCACACGGCATCCTCAACGGGCCTGCTTTCCCGGGGTTGGCTTTTTATAAGGACACCAGTCACTCTACATTAGCAGCCCACCCTGCTCCAGTGTGACCTCATCTTAACTAATCCTATCTGCAAATGCAAAGACCCTCTTACCAAATAAGCTCACCTTTTGCGGGACTAGAGGTTAGAATTTCCACAGATCTTTTTTGGGGGGAGAGGAGACAAGTCAACCCATAACACCCACCTTGGGACAATTGAGCCCAGGGAAGCCAGGTAGGAAGGGGACACAGAGGCAACTTGCAGATGAGGAAGCCAGGAAGCAAGATGAAGTGAATCGCCCCAGGCTCTGAGCAAAGAAGCATTTATGTAGGTAACGGCAGCTGGAATCAGGCCCCACCTCCCTTCTCTCTGGCTTCACGCCCCAGAGGGAACCGGGTCTGCCCGGGTCTTCCCGGGTCGGGAAGGCTCGCTAAGTGCTAGCAGCTGCTCTGAGCGGCAGACTCTGCACCAGAACCCAAGTCCTTCATTTCAGCCTAGAGTTTCCAGGCTGCCGCACCTGTCAGCTGCCCCCCACTGAGCCACAGACATTGGTGAAACCTCTCCCCCCAATACATCCACTAAGAGATGAGTCTGGGTCCACCTGACACACTGTGTGGCCACAGAGCCTGGGAGCTGAGGCCAGAGATGCACCAAGACACTGGCCTCTGGACTCCACGCGGGGGATTCCAGGCACAGATGGACAAACACACACAAGCCCGGGGCATCCGTACACCCCAGGTAGCAAGGAGGCTGTCAAAGACCATGGAAGTCGGACAAAAGACTCAGAAACCGGCTGGAAGAGGCTCCTGCCCGGCCACCACCGGTGGGACCATCTGAGAAACAATCTGCAACTCATCTGATATTTACAAGCCCTCCGCTCACCTATGGGAGAAAAAAGAGGACGCGCTTGTGTCTACAACACAGGAGAATGAAGGGCAAGAATCTAACACACAACGTGCCCTGTCTCTGTAACGTACACCTGCCAATGACCAAAACGTCAACGAGGGGGAGACTGTAGATCACTACAGTTCACACTGAGAGGACTCAGGGAGGGACAGAGCTGAGGACAAGCAGGCATCAGGAGCCCCCGGTGGAAGGACACCCCACCCCCCGCCCCTTGAAACTGGCGTCAAATCAACCACACCGGAATCCCATCCAGCCTCCGGCTCCAACTACTAACGTGCAAGAAATCTAGGGGGCCAAGGAAAATACTGAAGGACAAACAAAATCCAGACTGGAGGAAGCTCTACAGACCATCAAAGCAATGGCAAAGGGTTAGAAAAGACAGGAGACTGGGGAGCCTATGGGTTAAAAGGACCTAAGAAATCTGGCAACGTGGGAATGTTACTGGGCTGCAGTTCCAACAAATAAGTAAATAAAATTATGAGACAATCAAGAAACTTTGGGCACTGGCTGGATATTTCACAGTATTGGGGAATTATTTTATTTTATTTTATTTTATTTTTTTCAACGTTTATTTATTTTTGGGACAGAGAGAGACAGAGCATGAACGGGGGAGGGGCAGAGAGAGAGGGAGACACAGAATCGGAAACAGGCTCCAGGCTCTGAGCCATCAGCCCAGAGCCCGACGCGGGGCTCGAACTCCCGGACCGCGAGATCGTGACCTGGCTGAAGTCGGACGCTTCACCGACTGCGCCACCCAGGCGCCCCGGGAATTATTATTTTAAAGTGAGGAATGCTACTGTGGTTCTGCTTTCAAAAGTAAGTTTTCTCGGGGCACCTGGGTGGCTCAGTCGGTTAAGCATCCGACTCTTGATTTCAGCTCAGTTCTCGCAGTTCATGGGATCAAGCCCCACGTCAGGCTGTGCACTGACAGTGCAGAGCCTGCTTGCAATTCTCTCTCCCTCTTTCTCTGCCCCTCCCCTGCATGCACTCTGGCCCTCTCTCTCAAAATAAATAAACTTAAAAAAAAAAAGAAAAGAAAAAGAAAATGTCCTTTAAAAACTAAAAAATGAGTTTTCTTTTAGAGAGAACATATCAAATTATGCTTGAAGTGACGTGATGTGATGTCTGGGGTTTGCTTCAAAATAACCAGGGGATAATTCAAAGGACTGGCCATGAGTTTATCATTTCTGAAGCTGAGTGATGGGTCCATGGGGTTCATGATTTTATTCTATGTGGTGTGCGTGTTTGGAACTCTCTATAATATATATATATGTACATAATTTTTTTTTTTAAGTAGCCAAGGAAGTAGATGACTGCCTTGCAAATTTCAGTTCTCCTATTTAGTGTGTGACCTTAGACAAGTGACTCTACCCTCCTGGTCCAGCTTCCTCCCCTGAAAAATGGTGATAATCATATCTACTTCATACCAGTGCCTGGAGCCCGGGGGGCACTCTGTGCCCACACGCACGTCCGTTCCTTCTTTGGGCTGGGCTCTGTAAGTACCCAGCCTCTGAGATGTTCCCCAGTGATCCCAATCTCCTGGTGTTCACACCCTTGTATAGTCACCTCCCACAGTGAACCAGGGCTGGTCTGCATGACTGATAGAATATACTACAAATGACTGTATGTCACTTCTGAGATTGGTCACTTTCTCTCGCTCTCTTCCTCTCTCTCCCTGGGAGAAGCCAGCTGTCTTCTGTTGTCAGCACTATGGAGAGGCCCACATGGCAAGGAGCTGAGGCGCCCAACCAACAGCCATGTGAAGGCGCCATCTTGGAAGTGGCTCCTCCAGCCCCAGTTGGACCTTCAGATGACCTCAGCCTTGGCTAATCACTTGACTGCAGCCTCATGAGACCCAGAACCAGAACCGCTCAGCTAAGCTGCTCCCACACTGCTGACCTTCACAGTGTGAGATAATAAATGTTTGCTGTCTGAACCCGCTAAGTCTGACGTAATTTGTTATGCAGCAGGAGCTAACTGATACAGGCTCTAATGTTGAAGAGTTTTAACTGTAACCCACGTTATGTTTTGTCAGGTGGTTTCAAAGGGAGGAAGGACAAGGAGAGTCAGGTTCCTCTAAGAATCCAGGTGGTAAAATGAAGGGTCCCAGGCTTACTTGGAGAGAGGTGGGGGTAGGGGGTTGAGGCCGTGGGGGCAGATGCTGTTACGCTCACCTCTTTTAAATGGGAGACCTAGAGTTATTAACCGAGGGAGAGAAAGGACTGATTTTCCAGAAGGCTGGAGTAGAAGCCAGCACAAAGGTATTTTAGAGCAGGTGGCAGGCACCTCAGAGAAGTCGAACAAGGTAAGAAATCTGTATTGTTACTTGTTTTTACCCTGGATCTGAGTGGGGTGCTTTCTTTGGGCACTGAAAATAGAAAGCAGAATTCACCTAACTCACCCATGTATGTGCTTTTATTTCTCAAGAGCTACTAGATTTTGCCAGAAAGGGCAGCATTTGAAGGCATCAAATGTTAGCTATTGTGTGAGGTTGGGTCTCTTGCCTGAATCTTGGAAGCTTCAGCTGCCTCATCCACAAAATGGAGAGAATCTGGTCTTTCCTTCCATTTTGGCCATTTTAACGTTTCTGGAATCAGGACGTACGCACAAATGGACACAATTATTAACATGGTATTCATTTCTTGCCCCACACCCCCAACAGCTATAACTGAACGTGCATCTTACAGCACCTTGGAAAGAAAGGCTGTGGGTGGTAGGGCCCAACTTGTAGGTTATTTAATGGGAGAACAGAAGTCATATTAACTCACATTAATGAACTTAACTGTTAATTCGTTCAGCAGATACCGAATCACCAGCACGGCCCGTGGGAGCCCTGTTAAACTAGGTTCTTTAGAATCTGTGTGACATTTCAAAACATACTTGTTCTTTCTGGCAACAAAAGAATTTGCCAGATCCAGACAGAGCGGTTTCTGCATCCAGATATGGAACAGGCTCCTCTCTAAGGAACCCTGGGCTCTTTGGCGAAGAGAATCAAAGACCATTCTGGGGGCTGGGGTGCAGCTCAGAGGTGGGGGAGGGCAAAAAATGCCATTTCTGGGCCACCTATTCAACAGTGACAGAGCTTGAGAGGTGCCTGGGTGGCTCAGTCGGTTAAGCATCTGCCTCTCGATTTTGGCTCAGGTCACAATCTCACAGCTGGTGAGCTCAAGCCCCACATGGGGCTCTGTGCTGATGGTGCAGAGCCTGCTTGGGATTCTGTCTCCCCTTCTCTCCAGTCTCTCTGTCATCTGTCTCTCCCTCCCTCTGCCCTTCTCTTCTGCTCACACGCGTGCTTTCTCTCTAAAATAAAAAATTAAAAAAAGAAAGGCTAGGAATATTCCAGAATAACTCAATGCAGTGGGTAATCCTGGGTTGGTATGCATACACACCTACACACACACACACACACACACACAGCAAAGTATTAACAGCTGGTAAACCCAGGTCAAGGGCATGTGTTAGTTCTCTGTACTGTTCTTGCTTTCTGATAAGTTTGAATTTATTTCAAAGTAGAAAGGTTTTTAAGTCCTTTTCAGGATGCTGATTCAAAATATTTTCTTTAAAAAATTTTTTTTCATGTTTATTTATTTTGAGAGAAAGAGAGAGAGAGAGACAGAGCACAAGCAGGGGAGGGGCAGAGAGGGAGGGTGAGAATCCGAAGCGGGCTCTGCACTGTCAGCCTGACGTGGGGCTTGATTTCACAAACCGTGAGCTCACAACCTGAGCCAAAATTAAGAGCCAGTCGCTTAACCGACTGAGCCACCCAGGTGCCCCCAAAATATTATTTTCTATCAACGTATGCTGTTGCTGTGTTTTATGATTTCTTCCTCTGGGGCCCACAAACCATCACATCGAGAGCAGTAAGTTTCGTCACTGCTGCGCATGTGTATGTATGCAGGTGTTTGTGGGTCAATTTGGGGCCCAAACAATGACTAATGTTGCAATGATAACTGTAGTTTAAGTTGTCCAAGGACATGGAATTAAACTTGCAATCAACATACACATGTTGTGAACTGGTCTTCAAAGTTGTTTAAGAAATAAGTAATTTTTAGGGGCGCCAGGGTGGCTCAGCGATTAAGCCTCCGACTCCGGCTCAGGTCATGATCTCACAGTCCATGAGTTCGAGCCCCGCGTCGGGCTCTGTGCGGACAGCTCAGAGCCTGGAGCCTGCTTCGGATTCTGGGTCTCCCTCGCTCTCTGCCCCTCCCCCCGCTCACGCTCCGTCTCTCTCCCTCTCTCAAAAATGAATAAACATAAAAAAATGTATAAATAAACAAGTAAATAAATAGGTAAAATCAAACTCATTTAAAACACTTTCCTGGCCTAAGAGAGTATGTCGGAGGCTTGGAATCAGTACCCCTGACTATTCCTCTGCAATTTCGATTGTAAAGTACTTTAAAATCCAGGGCAGAGAGTCATGTGTATTGCAATGCAGGAAGAAGGTCAGGATCTGCTACAACGAGCTGTGGCTGCGTCTGAGTCACCCCGAAAGTACCTTGCTCCTGTAACGAGCGAGGAGTGACGAGGCCGCCCCGGGACACCCAAGGCTGAGCCCCGGTGTGAGAGGATTTCCTCAGGGCCGGGGAAGGGCCGGCCCCGGAGCTGGCCCATCACATTCTCACCCAGACCCACTGAGTTGGTCTCTACTAAGGAAATTCACGAGCACCACCGGGCACAATTGAGGGCTAAGCTTGGTTTCTGTACCCACCCTCCCGTGCTGAAGACAGTGGGCACGCTCCCTATCATCCACAAAGGGACAACCAAGAAAAATCTCCCGAGGGGCCTGGGACACAGAAAAGCTGTGCTTCCGGAGGTTTCCACACCCATATCCACAGGGACTGAGTCGGCACCTTCAGGGACAGGGCCTGAGGACCCAAAGTCTTTCCCCTTCTTTGAGGTCCCCGGAGATGCTGATGAAGTTGGGACCCCGAGGCTCCAAGACCTGCATCTAGGCTCCCCGCCCCACCGCTTCCAACCATCTCTCTCTGACCTTGGACTCCCACCCCCGGAGCTGGAAGAATCTGCACAAAGGTCCGTCTGAGCCCAGTCCCCAAGCGTGTGCCTGGAGTTCAGCCAGTCCAGGCCACCAGCAACTTCCACTCTGGCCCCTTCACCAGCCTCTTAACACATCTCGCTGCTTCCACCCTTGCCCTATGGCCACATGCCAGTCACAGGCAACTTTCTCAAGTGTCGGTCAGATCACACCGTCCCCTCCCTGCTCAAATCTCTACAAACATCGCCCATCAGACGCAGATGAAATTCCAAATTCGCCACTGGGCTCTTCAAAGCCTCACATGTCCATCTTCCTAATCAATCTCCAACTGTCTCTCCCTCTCACTCCTCACTTCCTACATTGCTGGCTTTCCCTTCCTGGGACTATCCCTCTCTAAAGTTTCTTTGTTTAATAGATACTTGCTTAGATGGTCACTGCCTTCTCCTTAGTTAAAATGTAAGTTCCGTGAGGACCAGAACCAGGCCTGTCTGGTTTTCTCTGTGTCCCCCAGCACAGTGTTCAGCACACAGAGGCTCTAGAAAGTTTCTGTTGATTTAACGAACAAATGAAGTGCGCTCAGGAATAAACCAGTGGTTCTCAAAAGGGAAGTGATTTTGCTCCTTTTGCAAAAGCAATAAATATCTGGAGACATTTTCGGTTGCCACAACTCGGGGACCGCTACGATCCAGTGGGGTAGTGGCCAAGAAACGCTGCTACGGTGCACAAGACAGTCCTCTCAACAAAGAATGTCAGGCCCTGGGAGCAGCCGGGTGGCTCAGTCGGTTCAGCATCTGATTCTTGGTTTCGGCTGAGGTCATGATCTCACGGCTCAGGTTCAAGCCCCGCATCAGGCTCTGCGCTGACATTGTGGAGCCTGCTTGGGATTCTCTCTCCCTCTCTCTCTCTCTCTCTCTCTCTCTCTCGCTCTCTGCCCCTCCCCCACTCACACGGTCTCTGTCTCAAAATAAGTAACTAAACTTAAAAAAATAAATTAAAAAAAGAACGTCTGGCCCCACATGTCAGTAGCATCAGCCCAGAATAAATGAATGAGTGAATTAAATCCTATGGGTCCTCACAGTTAGCCTCCTGTCCGATATCAAACATCAGAACCTGACCACCATCCTCCAGTGCCCTCCCTGATTGTGTGGGCCACACTTGAGCAAAAATCTCCTTCTGGTGATTTTATTGTTGGCGGGGCTTATGCAATCGATTTCATGTTAGCAAGAAATGTAAGTAAGGGGAAGTTAGGCTGCTGTTGATACAGGAGTTAATTTCAAAATATGAATTCTGTGCTCTAATCAAAGAGAACCGAAATTTGTCCAGTTCCCTGATTCTGTAGGCTGTTTTCCTTGGTAATCATGGACCTTCCTTAAAATTAAACCCTCAGCTCTTGGTGGGACCTGCTTACGTGTTGTATTTCTAGATGTTTAAAATAGATTTCAGAGTGGGGGGAGGGGCAGCACGACCTCCCCAAGGTCACTGGGGACAGGGGTCCAGGGGAGGGGTCCTCAATTACTGAGGCGAACACTTTCTGGGATAACAACAAAGAAAAACCAAAATTCTTCTCCTCCTTTCTGTGTTGGAGCATGGGGTGTGTGTGTGTGTGTGTGTGTGTGTGTGTGTGGCAATTAGAGATGCACCTGTGTTGATTTCAGAGCATTGCAGGTGGCCACCAAGGCTCTGTCTGTGGTCACATGCCGACTGCTCCTTCCTTACCTCTCACCCCACCAGCTTCCCTTGGGTCAATGTCAAACGTAGAGGGGTTGGGAATGCTCTGAGTTCCCTCAAATGCAAATTTAACTTATCCAAATCCAAACCCTAGAGGGAGGGAGGGAGGGAGAATAACCCAATCAGGGTTCTCAACAGGGGTAATTTTGCCCCTAGGAGACATCTGGCCACTCTGGAGACTTTCCTGGCTGTCACTTGGGGATAGGGTGCAATGCTACTGTTGCTAAAATCGTACAATGCACAAGACAACCCCCACAAGGCAGAATTATCGATCCCAAATAGCAATTAGTGCTGACGTCAAGAAAACCTGCTCTGAACACCGGGAGCAATGCAGCACTCCCACAAACACAGGGGGCAATGTAACATATTCCCCCCCCCCCCGCCACGGAAGCCCTACAAGTGCTGTTCCCAGGGTTCATCCCCAAGTGTCCCTCCCTGCGTGAGCATCTGGCCCCCTCAGCAGGGTGTGATCCAAGATTCAGACTCTAGGGTTCAGATCTGCAGCCTCCTAGCCGCGCGCCCCTGAGCAACTCCCTCCAGTCTGTCAATTGCGTTCACCCTGAAAGCACTAAAAACCATCGTATCCATTTCACGGGTTCGCGATACAGATTAAATGAATCGTAATTGCGGGGTCGGTGTTTGCTATTACTATTACTTTTCATTCCCTCTAACTTCCCCTCAAAAACAGCCAACAATTCCATCGGTGGCTCATTTGGATGAGCAGGCTTTATATCCCGCCTGGGAACACAAAGCGACAGTGGAGAGGCTTCCTGAGAGGCAGAACATTATTCTGCTGGACGGACTGGTCAGGGATTTGTGGGGGTAGTTTTGACTCCTGGTGATTTTTGCCTGAGGGCCTGGCCCCCGCTAACATGTGACTCCCTGGGGCATCTGGGACCACAGGACAGCATCCTCCTCAACTCGAGACCCTGGGCCGGGTGAGGACCAGCCATGCAACACCGACTGAACCCCGCCAACAAACCAGCTCTGACAATTAGGACCAAAATCAGATGTAAGAACTCTGTCCGTGGCAAGAGGAAACCACCCTACTCAGGGGGATCCGCGGGACCCCATGGCCTTTGGGTCTACGCGCATTGTGTAAAGACGGTGCCTTGAGAGTATAGACATAACTTTCAACAGGAGACAGTCTCCTGCTCCAGGGACAGCCGCAGTGTGATGTCCTGTTCCACCTGAGGACACGCCCCCACCCTGGCCCTGCCCACAGCAGCAGGACACGGAAGTCACACAGAAGGCGGATAACAGGCACCATTTATGAAAGCCACACAAGGCACCAGGGGTCCCACTCAGCCGGCTATATACGTCGTTCGCCTCACCTAGTCCCCTTTACGCAACCCTACAATAGAGCCAATGTGATCCCCACTGGACAGACAAGAAGATGGGGATCTAGGAGGTGCTCTGACTTGGTCAAGGTCACTGCGAGTACAGGGTTACCATCAGGTCTTCCTGGGAATGTCCTGGGTCTCCCAGGGCAGTGTTGTATTTGCCCACTGGTAGTGTGGAATTGCCCATGGGTTGGAGGAAATGACCTGACAGGCAGGCCTGGACTTCAGTGAACCCTGGCTGGAGATGGGTGGACTCAAGATCCAAACCTGGGTCTGTCTGATCTCGAGTCTGGGCTCTTCCTACTCCTCGAGGTGGATGGAAGCCCAGAGTACTCAATCAAAGCGGGTCTGTAACACAGTGTGGTTAAAACAGAGAGTCTGCTGTAGGGCTCAGCAATCTCCCTCCTAGGTTTATGCCCTAGAGAGCTGAAAAACAAATGTCCACAGAAACACTTGTACACGAATGTTCACAGCAGCACTTTTCGTAAGAACCAAAGAGCAGAGGGGCACCTGGGTGGCTCATACGGTTAAGCGTCCGGCTTCGGCTCAGGTCATGATCTCAAGGTTTGTGATCTCAGCCCCACGTCGGGCTCTGTGCTGACAGCTCAGAGCCTGGAGCCTGCTTTGGATTCTGTGTCTCCCTCTCTCTGCCCCTCCCCAGCTTGCACTCTCTCTCTAAAATAAATAAACATTAAAAAAATTTTTTTGAAAGATCTAAAGAGCAGAAATAATGCAAATGGCCATCAACTTACGAATGGAAAAACAAAAAAAGGAACATAAAAAGGAACGAAGAAATGTGCAAACATGGCCAAACCCGGAAAACATGACGCTTAGCAAAAGAAGAAAGACAAAAGGCCACAGGTTGGGTGATTCCATTTCTATGAGACGTCCAGAGCAGGCAAATTTGTAGGGGCAGAATGTAGATGGATGGTCGCCAGGGGCTGGGCGAGGGGAGACGTGGGGAAAGTAAGTGCTGAATGGGTACAGGGTTCTTGTCTGGGGAGATGAAAAAGTTCTGGAACCAGTCAGTGGAGATGGCTGCACAACCTCGTGAATATACTGAAAACCACACTGAGGTGTATTCTTTACAAGGGTGGTCTATGCACTCAGTCGGTTAAGCATCTGACTCGATTTCGGCTCAGGTCACGATCACACGATTTGTGACTTCGAATCTAGCATCGGGCTCTGCACTGATGGTGTGAAGCCTACTTGGAATTCTGTCTCCCTCTCTCTCTCTCTCTGCCCCCTCCCCACTTGCTCTCTATCTGTCTCTCAAAATAAATTAAAAAACATAAACTTTAAAAGCTGGTTTATGATATGTGAGTTATATTCCAATTTAAAACACACACAACACAATAGGACACCAAAAGCAACCATAACGGAGGTAAAAACAGACAAAGAGAACTACGTCCAACTAAAAAACTTTTGTGTATCAAAGGACACAATCAACAGAGTGGAAAGACAACCTATGGAATGGGAGAGAATATCTGCAAATCACGTATCTCATAAGGGATTAACATACACAGTATATAAAGAAGTCCTACAACTCGACAGCAAAAACTCCACCCGATTAAAAAATGAGCAAAGAGGGGCGCCTGGGTGGCTCAGTCAGTTAAGCATCTGACTTTGGCTCAGGTCACGATCTCCCGGTTCATGAGTTCAAGCCCCACGTCCAGGTCTGTGCTGACAACTCGGAGCCTGGAGCCTGCTTCAGATTCTGTGTCTCCCTCTCTCTCTGCTCCTCCCCGACTCACGCTCTGTCTCTCTCCATCTCTCAAAAATGAATAACATTAAGGACAATGTTTAAAAAGACCTGAACAAAGGACTTGGATGGACATTTCTCGAAGGAAGACATACAAATAGCCAACAGGCGCAGTAGAAGATTCTTATCAACAATCACCAACGAAATGTCAATCGACACCCCATGAGACACCCCACATCCATCGGGACGGCTACTATGAAAAAAAAAAACCACAGAAAATAACAAGTGGTGGTGAAGATGTGGAGAAATTAGTCCTGCCCATCACTGGCAGAATTGCCAAATGATACAAGCGTTATGGAAAATGGTACGGGAGTTCCCCCCAAAATTACACACAGAATTTCCTCAGGACACAGCAGTTCCACAGCTGGGTATGCACTGAAAGCAGCGTCTGGAAGATATATGTGTGTATCCACGTGCCTGGAGGTACTATTCGCAAGAGCTAAACCCAAGAAGCAAGCCAGGGTCCACCGACAGAAAAACGGAAGGACTCAGTGTGGTATATCACTGCTCAGCCTTTAAAAAGGAAATTCTGACACCTCCTAAAATATGGACGTACCTCAAGGACATTTATGTTAAGTGAAACGAGCCAGGCACAGATTCTATCTGATTCCACTTACACGAAGTATCCGAAGTTGTCACATTCACAGGGACAGGAAAAAGAAAGCTGGTTGCCAGGGACTGGGGCGGGGGAAAGGGGGAGGTGTTTAATGGGTACTGAGCTTCAGATCTGCAAGAAAGTTCTGGAGAGGTGCTGCACAACAGCACAAATATATTTAATGCTACTGAATGGTAGGCTTAAAAGTCCTTAAAACTGGTAACTTTCAGGTTGTGGGGTTTTTCCACGATTAAAAAAAAGGAAAGAAAGAAAGCAAGAGAGAGGGGGAAAGGAAAGGAAAGGAAAGGAAAGGAAAGGAAAGGAAAGGAAAGGAAAGAAGGAAGAAAAGGAAAGAAAAGGGAGAAAGAAAGAAAGAAAAGGAAAGAAAAGGGAGAAAGAAAGAAAAGGGAGAAAGAAAGAAAGAAAGAAAGAAAGAAAGAAAGAAAGAAAGAAAGAAAGAAAGAAAAGGGAGGAAGAAAGAAAGAGGAAAAGGAAGCCAGTGAGGAACACACACACACACACACACACACACACACACACACTCAGAGAACTTGGCTAACAGTTCCTCTACCTGCCCAGGTGTGCTGTGGGATCGCATCCTCCCCTGATACTGCCAGGTGCCCCCCCCCTCCAAGACCCCCTTCCACAACACTGCACCTCGATGACCTAGAACTGGGGACAGGAAGGGGAGGAACAGGTCTGGTCTCTACCCCATGGCTCAGCACCTGATATCCAGCAGATGTTGGCTAATTATGTGCTCAACAAACTGTATAAAATCCACACGGTGAGGTCAAGCTGGTACAATTATACCCATTTTAAAGACAGGTTAAGGAGGCTCAGCGAAACAAGGTGACCTTTCCAAAACCACAAAGACAGCAAGCAGTAAAAGAAGTGGCCCCAATATCCCAGACTCCTGCTATAGGGCCCCTTCCGTCACGTCACCTCCCTTCAAAGTCAACCTGGCATCCATTTCAACAGGACATTCCCAAGTGATTCTTGCCCTGTACCAGTGACTCTTAACTTCTTTGGATCTGGGCTCATTCGGCAATCTAATAAAAGTCTCAATCCTTTTCCTAAAGCAACACATAGGAAACTTAGACACTAGTTTTCAGAGGGTTCCTGGACCCCGTGAAACCCCTCCATTGACCACGTTTAGAACCCCCTTTCCGCCCTGCTATCCAGGAGCTCATTTATCCTCAAGAATTTCCAGCCATCTCCATATCCTTGATCATCAGAGTCAAGGAGAGATGCTATTTTAAATTCGCGTTCCCAGGCCCATGCCCTGTGGATCTGGTTAAGCAGGTGCAGAGCTGGGCCCAGAAACCTGCATGAGGCACACCAGAGGATTCTGGGATTGGCGGCTCTGAGACACATTTGGGTTCGTGAGCTGTGGCCGCCCTGACCTCTGAATGCTGCCCAGATGATCCCTCCAGCTCTCAGCCTCTCTCCTCAGCTGCCCAAGAGACCCGGCTAGTAGACATTCCAGTACAATCCAACAAGGACTTCCTGAACCCAACATCCGTGACCCCAGAAGTGTTCCTTTGCCACGATCACTAGGCCAGAAACCCGGGCGTCGCCCTTTTACTGTCCCTGTCCCCACCCTACATCTTGACCATCACCAAGGCTGGCTGATTCTACTGCCTATGTGCCTCTGGGCACCCCTACTGCCCTCCATCACCCCTGCCAGCACCGCGGTCCAAGCTTCGGCTCCCTGTTTCCACCTTCCTCTACTGTCCATCCTCCGTCCTGCAACTCCGATCCTGTCACCGCCCGGAGCAAAGCTCTACAGTGGTGACCAAACTCTAGAACTGCACTGTCCAATATGGTAGCTGTATGTGGTTAGTGAAATTTAAATACAATTAGGGGCGCCTGGCTGGCTCAGTTGGTGGAGCATGGAATTCTTGATCTCAGGGTTGTGAGTTCGAGCCCCATGTTGGGTGTAGAGATTACTTAAAACGATACAATCTTTATGGGCACCGGGGCAGCTCAGTGGGTAGAGTGTGACTCTTGATTTCAATTCAGGTCATGATCTCACGGCTTGTGAGTTCCAGCCCCATGTGACACTCTGCGCTGATGGTGCCGATCCTGCTTGGGATTCTCTCTGCCTCCCTCTCTCTCTACCTGTGCTCACGCTCTCTCTCAAAATAAATTAATAAACAATAAAATAAGATAATAAAATCTTTAAAACATAAATAAACAATGTAAGATCAAATGTCCAAAGTTCCGCCCAAAGTTCACACTAGCCACATACCAAATGGTGAAGAGCCACAGGGTGGCTGGTGGCTACCATATTGGACAGCACAGATATAGCACATTCCCGTCCTCACAGAAAGTTCTAGTGCACAGCAGAGCTCTACAACTGTGCTTACGAGCCCTTCGGGGTCTGGCAGCATCCTCTGCTCAGACCCCTCCCAGTGTCCTTGGTCTTGAGTCACAGTGAACCACTGTCAACTCCTGAAACTCATGCTCTCACCTCCAAACCAGTGCGTGTCATACCCTTCCTGCCTTCCCTGCTTGGCTAACTCCTCCCCACCCTTCAGGTCTCAGCTGCCGCCGCTCCCCTAACCAGGACAATTGTTCAAGCTCTTGCCCACCACGGCATTTAAACACTGAGACACAACAGCCACGGGAACACCTATGCCCATTACCCCCTCACCAGCAATTGTCAGCTAGGGGCAAGTCTGCCCCCAGGGAGACACCTGGCAGTGTCTAGATTCATTACTGGTAAGATAATACTGGCATCCGGTGGGTAGAGACCAGGAACACTGCTAGTATCCTACAATGCACAGGACAACCCCTACAACAAAGAATCATCCAGCCCAAGATGTCGGCCATGTTGGGGTTGACCATCCCTGCTCCAGACTGGACAACTCCATAAAGGAAGGGAGTGCGTCCTGTATGCTATGTAGTCCCGGCCACCAGCCCAGAGTTGGCCATATAATGAGTACGGATGCTCTATAAGATTTTCTCCCAGGACTCCAGTTCCATTACAGAGTCTTTCCTGAAAGACAATTAGTCACGGGTCATTATGGCAAGCTGAAGAATGCCCCTCCCCCAATATCCAGGTCCTAATCCCTGGAACCTGTGGATGTCGCTTGACGTGGCAAAAGGGACTCTGCTTGTGTGATTAAGTGAAGGATCTTGAGATGGAGGGCTTATCCTCGATAATCCGGACGGGCCCCAAATGCATTCACAAGCAACCCTAGCGGAGGAAGACAGGGACGTCTGACACAGAAAAGGCAGCGTGAAATGGAGCGGAGAGAGATTCAGAGATGCTACGGTGCTGGCCTCGCACCCACCGGAAGCTGCAAAAGGCAAGGGCCGGATTTTCCCCGACAGCCTCCGGCGGGGTATGGTCCTGCCGACGCCTTTTTTTGGCCTAGTGACACAGATTTTGGACCTCCGGCCTACAGAAGCGTGAGAGAATAAATTTCTGCTCTTTTTAAGCCAACAAGTTTATAGTAATTTGTCGTAGTAGCCCAGTGCAGTCATATTCCAATTTGGGCTTCAGTGGATTTGGATCGAGAACTGAAAAGGAACGGCAGGTAGGCACCAGACCCCCACCCGCTGACTCGGAGGGCTGGAAGGAGAGATGGGAATAAGGGTGGCTGAGCCATAGGCGTTTCTAGATGTGGCAGCTGCCCGGGTCATCGGCAACCATGTCTGTGGGTCATTCCTCACACCCTAGTCCTGCCACCTTCTGGGAAGATCTCTGGTAGGCAAGTGACTCAACCCAGGATACTATGTCAGTCTGCCTGGTGCTGACGCAGGGGTAAGAGTAAAAAGTTAAGCCCCTGTCCCGCTCTCCAGCTTCCTGCCAACCCCTCTCCTTTCCCCACCACCCCCAGACACAGGGGCCTTTCTCCAACCTTCCAACACAGCCCCAGGGCCTTTGCACCTGCTGTTCTTCTGCTTGGAACAGTCTTCCTCCAGAGTCTCCCATGGCTGGCTTCTCAGCATTCAGGTCACAGTTCAAATGCCACCTCCCCAGAAAGGCCCTTCTGGACTGCACGGCCTTCCCTCATCACCTGTTGAGTTTCTTCCCAAATCTTCTCATACTCTTGTCATTATCTCATGACCATCTTTATATGCCTGTTCACTGTTACTCCCCCAGCACCCCAGACTTTAGGCCCCAGGAGGGTAGGGACCTTGTCTGATCTGCCCAGGGTATGTCCCTAGTCCTATGCCTGGCACACACTAGGTGCTCAACACATTCTGAATGAATGAATGAATGAATGAATGAATGAATGAATGGGTGGGTGTGTGAGTCAATGTGATTAAGTGAATTTGCAGCTTTGGGTGATGCTTGCCAAAGCCGGGACCCTAACATACCTAATCTTGGCTTTCCGAAAGGCCAGCTCCTCTTCGTTGCCAAAGTCCAGGGACACGTCCTCAGTATCGTCCACCAGGGCCTGGGGGACACCAAACAGAGGTGGCAGGCAGGCAGGCGGTGCACATCCCCACCCCACCCCCTCGCTGGCAGGGTCCCTCCCCCGCGGCTGCAATCCCAGGCCTTCCACCCTCCTGGGTCCAGGAGGACCACTTGGGGTCCGGCCCAGGCCCAGGCCCAGGCCCCGGCCTGCGCATCCCTCCTCCTCATCCCTCCTCCTCGCTTCCCCCAGCGCTCCCGCAGGCTCCGCCTGTCATCTCCCCCACCCTCCTGCCCCCGGCCTCCCCGCGGCCCTACCTGCTTCATCCTCTCCCCAGAGCCCACCTGGAGCCCACAGCCCAGGCTCAAGGACTCCGCCTCTCGCTGCCTTGGGCCCGGTGGGGAGCGGCGGGGGGAGCTTGCGCTCCTCGGTGCTGCCTCGGTGCAGGTCGCGGGTGGAGGCGGGGCGCGCAGGGCCCAGAGCGCAGTCGCGGGCTGGGGGAGGTGGGCTCGGCCGACCGGGCGGGGGCGAGGCTGGCTAGGGTCCGGGGGCGGGGCTGGCGAGGGTCCGGGGGCGAGGCGGGGCGGGGCGGGGGTCCGGGGGCGGGGCGGGGGTCCGGGGGCGGGGCTCACTGCGGACGGCGCCTAGGAAAGAAAGAGCTGTCGCCCAGAGTGGAGGGATGGAGGACCGAGCAGCCGCCTGGAGGGGACGATTCGGGCTCAGAGGCGCATTTGGGGACCACGAACTGATTCTGGGAGGCACAGAGCGGGTGGGCCAGTGAATGAGGCGGAGGTCCCATAACTGTCGTATGGGTTAGCGAACTAGCGAATCGTGAACGAATGCCAGTGATGGGCAGCCTCATTCGGCGTCTGGAGAAGGCCAATGTTTCCCAAACGTCTCTGATCGCAAGAATTCTGACCACCACCCCCCCCCCCCCGCCCCCCCGGACCATTATGAAAAGCAGATTTCCAGGCCCAGCCCTGGAGATTGGGAAGGCCTGGAATGCAGACTCTGGGACCTGTCTTTCAACAGGTGAATCTGCTGCAACCAACAACCACTGTTGCGCACAGTGAGATCTTCACTCATCCGGGGGCCAGACACACTGAGCACAAAATAAGTATTATTAGCAGTGATGGTAGTGATTCCGGATGTTAAGGCCTCCCCAGGTATCTCCCAGGAAGGAAGGCTGGCCACCTGAAAGTCTTTCCTGGCCCAGGACAAGGACCCTCCCCCTCTCCTGACTCCACTAGTCCCCAGCTGCCTGGGGTGGGACACTCAGGGGAGGGCAGGTGGAGGTGAGAAGCCGTTGCAAAACATTTAGGGGTTTTTCCTCCGACTCTGAGAGTCACCAGCTGTTGCTATCTGTTAAGTTGGGGCTCAGAGAGTCCCCACGGGGGTGAGAAGGTAGGAAACCCCCCTTGGAAATCCCATTTGGGGACAAACTCATTCTTGGCGATCTGGTTGGGGGGTGCCTTGAGAAATAGCTGTGCCTCTGCCACGTGGAAGTCACCCCACAAATACAAGGTCGTGCCACTCTGCCCCTTCCTGACCTGTCCACATCGGGGCACGGGCTGAGGGTGCAGATACCAGGGCCAGACCTGGGGGCTCAGCATTTGATCCCCAGGAAGAAATGCTCTCCCAGCTGGCCCTCGGCAGGGTCAGCCAGTAGAATTTGAGGGGTAGGTGGGGAACACCTGGGTTCTGCAGGGAATTAAGTCATCATTGACTTTGAAATCAGCTGCAATGGATTTACCTGGGTCTCCTGGTTCAAAGGCAGATTCCGGGGCCCCACTCCAGGCCTTCTGAATCTCCAGGGCCAGGGCCTGGGCATCTGCCTTTAGTATGGGCTCTCAGAATCTCTGAGAGCAGAGACTTTGGGGAAACACTGACCTTCTCCCATCGCACTGTTACCGCTGAATATGGCCACTGGGATCCTGACAATTGTCACCTTCTGCCCGTCCAGGCTCAGGAGGGCGTGGAGTGCAGTTTCAAAGAGCGGCCTCGTCTCTGATCCCTGGCCCTGGGGCCAGACCAACCTCAAGGAAAGAGCCTCCAGGCTCAGGCGCCCACTGGCCTCTGAATGGTCCTTGGAGGTCAACACCTGGAGCTGGGCAGGCCAGACTGGGAACACGGCTCCACCATTTCCTGTCTGGATGGTCTCGGGCAGGGGACTTCACCTCTCTGGCCTCAGTCTCCACACCTGTAGAATGGGGCCACACCTTCCCTCGGCCCCGTCATCAAGGATGATGCAAGACCTGGAGAAAGCACATGGAGAATGCCCTCCTCAGAGCTGGGGCTCAGGAAACAGCGGCTCTGGTGACGGCCACTCGTGGTCATCAGCAGCGGGGCCTGGGGCAGCACATAGGAAGTGAGCCCCGTATCAGAATCACTCCTTCCACTGAGACACGTCTGTCTTAATGGGAGTACAGGAACTGCACACCCAGCTTGGTGGCCCTTTCCCAAACACCTACTGTGGGTCCCGGGGCAAATGGCCCCGGGGACAGAGGACTGAGCACCATCCTCTCCCCCGGATGGGCCCCCAGGAGCCCTAGCTCACAAAGCAGCAACTGGGGTGTGAACTGACATGACTTAACTCCGGAGCCTAGAGCCCAACCAGGGAGGTGGGTGCGGTGGGGGGGGAAGGGGGGTCAGCCTGGCTGGAATGTTCTGATCCTTACCCCGCGGGAGACAGCTGGCACAGAGGCTTGGTGGGGGTCACACCTGGGGCTGGAAAAGCCTGTCCCCCACATCTGGCAGGGCGAAAACTGCAGCCTCCAAGGCCTGTCATCCCTAGGCCTGCATTGCCGTGGGTGGTGCTCGTTAAGACCCACCCTGACAGTGGCCCTGTCATTCCTCCTCAGTAGGGCTGAGGATCTCCCAAGTAAAAAAAAAGGGAGCCCGTGGGATGCCCGTGTGGGTCAGCTGGCTGGGCGTCCGACTCTTGATCTCAGCCCAGGTCCTGATCTCAGGGTTTCGGCTTCAAGCTCCGTATCGGGATCCACACTGTGTGAAGCCTACTTAAAAATAGTAATAATAAGGGAGCTCAGTGAAATGGAACTTGAGGGCAACAACAAACCACTTTTTAACAACATTTTTAATGTGTACTTATTTTTTTTTTAATGTTTTATTTATTATTTCTGAGAGACAGAGACAGAGCATGAGCAGGGGAGGGGCAGAGAGGGAGGGAGACACAGAATCGGAAACAGGCTCCAGGCTCTGAGCCATCAGCCCAGAGCCTGACGCGGGGCTCGAACTCACGGACCGCAAGATCGTGACCTGGCTGAAGTCGGACGCTTAACCGACTGCGCCACCCAGGCGCCCCAATGTGTACTTATTTTTGAGAGAGAGAGAGAGAGAGAGAGAGAGAGCACGAGCTCGAGTGGGGAGGGGCAGAGAGACACCGAGAGGGAGACACAGAACTTCACATTTTCAGCTCACGAGCATCAGCATGTGTGGCGAACAAGTGCTGATGCCAAGGAAAGAGCAGGTGCAAAGGCCCTAAGCAGGGAAGGACCCGGCCGTGTCCTAGCATTGGGTGCAAACTGGCCAGCCGGCGGAGGGTAGCCCGTCCTGTCCCGCATGGCTTTGTGGGCCAGGATGGGAGTTTGGCGGCCACCTGATGGGAGGGGACAGGTGTAAGCCACCTGGCTGAGGACAGAGGCCCCACTGTCCTGCCCTGACCTCCACGCAGGGCCAAGCATGGCCCCAGCCGCAGTGGGAGGGCCGCGCGAAATCCACGCTCCATGGAAAGGAGGCCTGCAAGGGTCTGGTTTGTTGGGGACCTCCCGGTGTCCAACCACCACCCCCATTCACTCAGCAAATGCTTTACAGAAACGGCCTAGCCCTTCCTGTTCACCTGGCTCCCTGTCGTCTACCAACTGGCCAGCCACCCCTGGGGGTGGACTGGGGTGCCCTGCTCGGGCTGCCAGCCAGACTGGGAATGTGGGATCTTCCACCCCAGGGATACGACAGAACCCAAACTGTGGGAAGATGCAAAGGCAGAGGGCGTGGGTCCTTCCACGAACACATCGCAAGAAAAGAGCTGGGGAGAAGAACCTTCTGGTTTAAAGACCTTTATCCATGTGTTAATCACACACAACGTGTGAACCTTGTTAGGATGTGATTCAAACAACGATGGGAAATAAAGATACTTATGGGCCAGTCAGGGAATGAGCCCTAGAAGGGGTGCTGGGCAAGATCCCTAACAGTAAGGATGACGATTTATTTTTTTCTTTTAAGGCATAATGATGACGTGGTGGTTTTTAAAAGCCGAGATAGAATTCGCATACCATAAAATGTCACGCTTTTAAATGTAACGTGTGGCGGGTTTTAGTAGACTCACAACGTGGTGTAACTATCACCACCATCTCGTTCCAGAACATTCTCGTGACCCCGAGAGGAAATTCGATACTAAACACTAGTCACCGCCCGGCCCCTGCCAACCAATCATCTGCTTTCTGTCTCTCTGTCGACTCATCTCTTCTGGATCCCTCGTAGAGATGCAATCCTACACCTTGTGGCTTTTTGCTTCTGGCCTCTTTCCCTCAGCGTCATGTTCACGGGGTTCATCCACCTCGTAGCAGGTGTCAGGGGTTCGCTCCTTTTTGGCTGTACGACTCCTTGTACGGATAGAGGGTGTTTTGTTTATGCCTTCATCCATCAGTGGACATCTGGCTACCTTTTGGTGACGAGGAATCATGCTAGGAACATTCCCGCCCATGGCTGTGGCTGAATGGACCTCTGGTTCTACTGGGCACTCACCTATGAGTGGAATTGTCCGCAGCTTTGTTTATCAAGATATGTTTAGAGCTACATGCCCACATATTAAGGTGAAATGGTAAGACACTGGGGCTCCCTTCAATATCATAAGGAAAGGGGTAGTACAGCGTGTGTCAATGTACAAAGATAGGCTGTATGCAGGGCGCCTGGGTGGCTCAGTCGGTTGAGCATCCGACTTCAGCTCAGGTCATGATCCCGCAGTTTGTGAGTTCGAGCCCCACATCGGGCTCATTGCTGTCAGCTCAGCGCCTGGAGCCTGCTCTGGATTCTGCGTCTCCCTCTCTCTCTGCCCCTCCCCCGCTTGTGCTCTCCCCTAAATAAATAAATATTAAAAAATTTTTAAAGTAAAAAGAAACAGGGGAAATTGGTTTTAATTTTCCCTTTCTTGAACCTGTTATAGCCAAAACATGATCATCTTTTTTCTAAGTTTACTTATTTATTTTGAGAGAGAGAGAATGTGTGCACTCGAGCTGGGGAGGAGCAGAGAGAGAGAGAGAGAGAGAATCCCAAGCAGGCTCCGCACTGTCATTGCAGAGCCCGACATGGGGCTCGATCTCACGAACTGAGAGATCATGACCTGAGCCGAAATCAAGAGTTGGATGCTTAGCTGACGGAGCCACCCAGGCGTCCCCGAAACGTGATCCTCTTAACATGTAATCTATTAAATTATGAAACAGATATTTTGCTTGTTCTTTTTCCTGGAGGTCTCTGCATTTGGCCTCGCCCTTCTCAGGGGCTCCCTGGTGACTTGCAGCCCCCACATCGGATAAGGCGGCTTTGTCTGGGGCGTTGAGAGCACTTAGCCAGAAGCTCTGTGACTTGTTTTTAATTGCTTGTTTTTGTCTGTCCACAACTAGAATGTTGGCCTGGCGAGGCAGGCACCCATGTGTCCCTCTAGGTGCTGCGCCCATGTGCCTAGACCCGTGCATGGCCTAGAGCAGCTGAGCGAGAGAGTGAGCGAGTGGGTGAAGGGCCCCGGGAGGGTCCAGGGAAGCGATGATCTCTCCATCTCACAGAGGCCTGGGCACAGCTGAGCTCTGTCTGGGGAGAGATCCAGGGCTCACCCCGGGCACCGCCTGCCCCCGACAAGGTGGACAGGGTCCCCCCTGACCCAGAGAAGCCCACAAGAAGGACCCACCTTCCTCCAGCTGCCCTGTGCTCTGCCTTCCTGGGCACACTGCCCCTGCCGCCAGCATGAAGGACAGAGGCCAGGTGGGGTGGGGTGGGAGGAGCCCTGTGAAGTGGGCGGAGTATCTGGGGGGAGGCAGGAGGGCGAGAGGCACAGGGACAGCTGCCCAGACACCAGGGAGGGACCTTGGACACCAGGTAGATCTGAATGTGAGAGAAGCAACTGATAGTTTTTAGAATAAGCATGTCCCAAATACTGCGTGGGACATACTTACACTAAAAAGTGATTTGTTGTTGCCCTCAAGGTCCATGTCACTGAGTTGCCTTAGTTTCCCCTGGGAGACCCTCAGCCCTACCAGGGGCCAGGCTGGCAGATCCTAGGGCTGCGGGGTCTCAGGGGGTGCCGCCCATGGGAGCAAGGGGTTGGCCTCTGCCTAGTGCCTGGCATGGAGGGCCCGTGTGCCGACGCTCCCTCCTGCAGCTGCCACTTCTTGTCCCCTCCGCGAAGTCCCTCCGTGCTGAGGCCTCCTTCTCTGAAGTCCTATGAAGTTTCCTTCTGTTCCAGAAGCTCACTTCCTGCTCCCATCTGCCCTGGCCTGGTGGGCGAGGCCTTTGCTGAGGCCGGTGGGGCACTCCCCCAAGAGGGGAAATTCCAGGCCAGGGGACAAAAGGGACACGAAGCTCTGCTGTGACTCACTGGCCTCCCAGGCAGCATGCCATCCCTCCAGGCCAGGGAGGAATCAGGGGACAGAGGGAGCCTCTTGTTGCTCAAGGGCTGGGACCAGGGACAGAGATGGTGGGTCCCCAGCAAGGCTGGGCCTTGTCAAGACGCTGGGAGGGGCGCCTAGGGGCGCACTCGGTTAAGCGTCTGACTTCGGCTCAGGTCACGATCTGGCAGTCTGGGAGTTCGAGCCCCGCGTCGGGGTCTGTGCTGACAGCTCGGAGCCTGGAGCCTGCTTCGGATTCTGTGTCTGCCTCTCTCTGCCCCTCCCCGACTCACACCCTGCGTCTCTCTTTCTCTCAAAATAAATAAATGTTAAAAAAGATGTTTTTAAAGAAGCTGGGTGAGGGGGCAGTGGCTGTTACCCATCATGCATCTCTGGTCTCCTCCGGTAGTGGCAGGAAAGTGGCAGGTGCCTCCCCCAGGTCCCGTGCTGGGCGGGGGGGACCATCATGCTGGGATCTCCCTAGCAGCTGGAGGTCCAGTGAGTTGCCCCCTTCTAGAGAAGATGGTCTCCACCATCATACCCCCCCAGGTCCCGTTTGGAGGGGACCTGCAGACCTTTCCCACCTCACCTTCCGTCACTCTTCATGCTCTGGTAACACTGGCCAGACTCTAGGGTTTTCAGAAACTGCAAATTCTTTTCCTACCTCAGGACCTTTGCACCTGCTGCTTTCCCTGCCAGGTCTTTTTGGGACTGAAAATATGAGGCCTGTCTCAGAGAGGCCTTCCCTAACTCCCGGTTCGTGCCTCACCGAATTGCTCAGTTCCTTCTCCAGGGTCTGGGACCTCGACATGTCTTGTCCTCTTTCTGGCACTTTCCATGATTTCTGGTTGTCTTGTTTTTTTTTTTATTAAACAATCTTTATCCCCCTTTATCTACCCCTCTCCACCATTAGGGTATTATCTCCATAAGAGCAGGTGTTCCTTCTGTCCACCTAGCCCAGGGCCAGGCACGCTACGGACGTTTGACAAGTGTCCGGTTTAAAGTAAGTTAATAAACAGGGCACAATTCTGGGAGTTGTGCCAGGTTGCAGATCTCCACTCATTGTGTGGTTGAGGGTGTTTGGGATCAAAGTGAATGGTTGCCTGGATTCCCACCTGGAGGGTGGGGTCCGGATCTAGGCTTTTCTTTCTTGCTTAAACTATTTTTTTAATGTTTATTTATTTTTGAGAGAGAGAGAGACAGACAGACAGACACAGAGCACGAGTGGGGTAAGGGCAAGGGGAGAGGGAGACACAGAATCTGAGGCGGGCTCCAGGCCCCGAGCTGTCAGCACAGAGCCTGACGCGGGACTTGAACTCAGGAACCGTGAGATCGTGACCTGAGCCGAAGCTGGACGCTCCACTGACTGAGCCACCCAGGCGCCCCCGGATCTAGGTTTTTCTCACACCCACGCACCAGCCACACACTGGGGTGGGGTGGGCAGCGTAGCCCAGGTCCCAGCTGGGAAGCGCCAACCCTCCCTCCCCTGCCCCCAGATGTCGTCTAGCCCCGTGGAGGAGGAGCCCGGGCAGTCTCCTGACTGTGGGTCTTGGCAGGTCTGTGAGCCAACAGGCAGGGAGCTGCTGCTTACGGGAAATCCTCTGCTGAGGAGAAAAGGCGGTGGGTTGTTTGGCCCGGCACACTGGCCCCGGGCCAGACGGGTCAGGAAGCCTGTGCCGCCGTGACAACCCGCGCCCGGTTCCTCCAGGGGCAGCAGCTGCTGGCTGAGAGAGAGCTCCCCAAGAAGAAGCCAAGGGGTGCCCACCCCTCCTCCCCCTTTATAAAAAAAGCAAAGAGGACAAAACCGTGTGGAATTTCAGTGCCTCCCAAGAGGCAGCCAAACGCGTCGGCTAAGGGCACACACTTGGCCGTCCGCTCGCCTGGACGCAAAGCCCGTTGCCCCCGCCTGTCAGCCGGGGGTCATTTAGCAGTCACTTAGCCTCTGTACAAACGAAATAGGGTCTTCACGGCACCCCCTTCTGAGCGCTCTTGGGGTGGAGTAGAAGACTGGTTTGCCACACGGTCAGAACATTGCCGGCACGCACCGTTTGCTAAATAAACCGCGTCCCTCCGCCTTCATGGCCACCCCAGGAGGTAAGCAAGGTGTGCGAGATGGTACCCATTTTATGCATGCGGAGACTGAGGCTCAGGAAGGTTTCTGAAGCAGGTGTGCACAGCCCACCAGCAGCAGAGCCTCACGTGTCCCACGTCCTGCCCGCAGCCCGTCCCGTCACCCAAGGCTGGGGTGTGCAGTCCCGACCGGAGGTTGCCAAGCGGGGCCAGATCTGATCTCCAGACATGTTGGAGCTGGACCCAAGGAGGTGAAAAGGACAAAAGAAAGGGGCGTCGACTGCCAACATTCAAAGATCGGATGTCACCATTTGTTTCGGAAATCCACGTTTCTGGTTTCTCTCAAGAAACTGCGAGTTCAGGCAACACGGAGCCCGTGTCCCCCATGGCAGGAGCTGAGCAGGGACTGTCCCCCTTTAGACAGGGCTCACCCCACCCAGCCACGAGTTTGTTCATTCACGTTCTCTGACCTGTTAAGTTTGCCATCGCTCCTGAAAGGTCGTATCGCCCAGGAGCGGACCCCACCCTGTGACAAGGACTCGTGAGAACAGGAGGCAGCAGGCAGCATCCCCAGGGAGGAAGGCGGGAGCGTGCTTCCAGAAGGAAGGCTGTGCAGGCATGTGTTATTAGGCAAAATCCCGCGGAAAGTGTATTCACGTCCTAGGAACGCCATGATAAAGTACCCCAAGTTGAGTAGCTTAGACGACAGAAAAAAAATGTTTTTCTCACAGTTCTGGAGGCCAGAAGTCCAAGATCAAGGCGTTGCCAGGCCTGCTTGTCTCTCCAAAGGCACCAGGCAAGGATCTGTTCTGGGCCCTCTCTCCCAACTTCCAATACTTTTCTGGCACCATAACCGACCTTCACCTGGCATTCTCTGTGTGCATGTCTGTGTCCAAATTTCCCCCCTTTCCAAAAAAAAATTTTGTGCACTGTTTATTTTTGAGAAAGAGGCAGAGACAGAGCGCCAGTGGGGGGAGGGGCAGAGAGAGAGGGAGACACAGAATCCGAAACGGGCTCCAGGCTCCGAGCCGTCAGCACAGAGCCGGACGCGGGGCTCGAACTCACAAACCGCGAGACCATGATTTGAAGTCAACACTTAGACTGAGCCACCCAGGCGCCTCCAAATTTCCCTTTTATAAGGACACCAGTCATATTGGGTTGAAGGCCCACCCTATTCCAGGTGACCTTCTCGAACTCTGCTGCCCACCCTGCATCGAATGCACTGAAGGCGGGTACGTCACCCCACGTCAGCCACCCGCTAGCTGGGCTCGGAATGACCCTAAGTGTGTCACTGGCCGCTCAGTGCCTTCCTTCGTCGACATACAAGCCACATTAGCGGGGACTGAAGCTGCCAGGGACAGAAGTGGGTCGTACCCCCCCCCCCCAATCTATATGTATCCCGACGTGCCTGTCACTCAAGGACTCTTAGCGGGTGGTGGTGTTCAGGGCCCTCGGACCTGTCAGCCTCATTTCCAGAGGGGCTGGGGGGCCCTGGGAGAGACAGGACCCCCAGCTCTGAAAGCTGGCTCTCCTGGTGGGTACCCAGGGTATCCCAGCCCACGGGGGAAACAGATCATCTGTGTGCAGGAGGGGCATCAGCGATGAGGCTAACTGGGGAGGACAGAGGGTTCCGGTCTGGTGAATCTGACTCAGCCCGAACCTGGGGGCAGGGAGGAACGGAGGAGCACCATGTGGCACGGTGACAAAATCGGTCCGCGGCCCAGCCGCCTTGGCACTTAAGCACCACGGGCAGTATACGGAGGCCCGGGCAGCCTCACCACGGGCACCTGCCAGGAGCACAAAGCAGGGAGCGAGGGGGCAAGCTACAAGGTGCATCTGCCTCCCCGGGTTTCTGTCTCCGGGACTCTGCAATGGGAACTGTAACCACCCTTCCTCGGGTAAAGTGCTTCACACGATGCCGGGCACGGAGCAAACCCTTGCTCAACGAGTATCCACAGTTCCTGGACACTTGTAGCCGCACTCGGGGTTCTTGGCTATAGCTGGGGAGGAGCGCTGTGGACAAGACGGGACCACAGGCACCTGGGGTCCGGGCATGTCCAGATGGGGGGCGTTAACTGAACCACGGCCGCACCCAGATTCCATCTGGAGACACCACGCTCCTGGGGGCTCGGAATTCAAGTCAGCTTTCCTCACGGTCAGCTGTGAGTGCCGAGGCAGGGACACAGAGCTGTCGGCCACAGCCCCTGCCTCCCAGAGCCCGGACCCCCAGGGCTGGTTGGACACGGCCAAGGTGACTCAAAGACTCGTCTTCACTTCTCAGACTCAGTTGGTCTATCTGCCTCCAGGACACGGCACTCAGAATTTACAGCTTTAGCTCGATTCACTTTTGGAAAAAATCAGCCGTTAGCAGAGACCTGGAGAAAGGCCTCCCCTTGAACTTGATGGGTCCAGGCACGGCCACTTCCGCCTGAGGTGCCTGCGTCAGGACCCCCTCACCCCGCTGTGCCCACGGGACTTCTCGGGGATCTCCTCAGCGTCACCATGCGCCCTTCTGAAGGGACGAGGCCCAGCTAGGGGGCCTCCCTTTTCAGATGAGAAGCTGGATGACACAGAGCCCAGCCCTCCCGGCTCAATTTCTCCGTTTCGCCCTTGCCTGCCACTCCCTGAAATCCTGGATAAGACTGTTGTCAAACGGTAACCAGATCCTGCTGGACTCCCGCTTAACACTCTCCAAAGGCTTCCCCTCGGCAGGATCCAGGATCAAATCTCAGCTCTTGACTCTGTGCGATGGGCCCCGGAAACTCCCCCATCGTCGGGCTCCAGGCGGCCACCCTGCACCCTTGCCGTCCTGGGAATGCAGGGAGCTTGCTCCTGCCCCGGAAGGGGGGAGGGGAGGGTTGCCCTTGCCGTCTCCTCTGCCTGGCATGCCCTCCCTCCACGTGCTCTGGCACACTTGTCACACGGCCCTGTCGCATCCTCCGGGGCCGCGGCTCAAACGTCATTTCTGCAGCCTCCGTGATCTGCTTGGGGGTGTCCTCTGTCCTCCGGAAGCTGCTAGGCCCAGCGGCGGGGTGGGGGTTGGTAAAGTCCCCACCAGTGACTTGTAGGACCTGGTGTGTTGATGCCCCACATCCTTACCGGCAGGCGGGTGGGTTCCTGGAGGCCCCCTGGCGGGACTGAGCGCCAGTTGCCCACAGGGGTCATCTGCTCAATAGTGTACCCCAAACTGGTCCCTTCTGTCCCTTGCCTCACTCCCCTGTCCCCAGCAGCATTTCCTGTGATTCCCGCCCCCCCCACCCCCGCTGCCATCTTCACTCTGGCATTGGCTTCAGGATGATTCCCACCAGAACACGTCCGCAGGGGCCTTCCCTGCCCGCCCATACCTGGAGGAGGTTGAGTTGTCGTCCCTGAAAAGATGTGTCCACGTCCTAACCCCTGGAGCCTGAGAACGTGACCTTATTTGGGAAAAGGGTTTTTGTGGATGTCATGAAGGGTCTAAAAAGGAGACCATCCTGGATTATGTGGGTGGGCCCTAAATCCAGGGACCGGCGTCCTTAGAAGAAGAGAGGACATAGAGGGAAGAGAAGCAGGTGGAGACACGGAGCGACACGGAGAAGGCCGTGTGGACACGGAGGTGGAGGTCGTGTGTTTACGAGCCAAGGAGCGCCACGGATCCACGGCAGGCCCCAGAAGTTGGGACAGAGGTGTGAGACAGCGTCCCCTCTAGAGCCCCTACAGGGACCCTTGACTTTAGCCTCCAGTGCCTAGACTGGGAGAGAATAAATCCGTGTTGTCTAAGCCCCCTGGTCTGTGGCGGTTTGTGACGTCAGCCCAAGGGAAACAACACCGCATCTGGGCAGCCGCAGCCCCTGGTCCCCGCTCCCTGGACACATGGCTCAACAGAGCATCTTCCTCGGCACGTATCCAGGTGCACTCTTTGCTAACGGCCTGGTCCCCACGACATTGAACATGGGTCCTCACTGCCCTCTTCCCCAGCCCGCATCTCCAGCCCCAGGACAGGGCCTGACTCATGATGGTCGCTGTCTGTACAAGCGGTGAATGAACGAATGACCGACGAACCCCAGGCCAGGGCTCCTCCTTCACCCCTCCTCAGCTCCCACCTGATCTGGAAGGGAAAAAACATCTATCCCCAAATGAACCCGGCACAGACCCAGGAGCTCCGAACCCCAGCTGCACATTAGAATCTTCTGGAGACTTTTTCACCAGACCCGCGCCCCGCCCCACCCCGGAGACTCTGAATGAACCCGTCCGAGGTGGGACTTGGGCAGCGGCATTTTTTTGCAAGTCCCTCTAGATGATGCCGATGCACGGCCAGGTTGTTGAGAGACAGTTTGGGGGAAGGGGGCGGGGAGAGGGGACCGGACAGGGTCAGGGCTCCGGCGTGACCAACCCTCCCAGTCTGCCCAGACCCAAGGGGTCGTGGACTTGCGGTGCAGGACTTGTGCTTGCTAAAATCAAGATGACTGCAGCAACCCGGGGTGAGTCGGACCCCTACGTGGTCTCCAAGCCACCCGGGTGGTATTCCACTCGACCAGCCACACTCCCTCCTTGGCTGCTTTCAGAGGGACGGGTCCCCACTGCCTGCAGGGGAGGCCCGGGGTGTCGGCTCCACACTCTCGGTCATAAAAGAGGGGCAGGGATGTGGCCGGAAGGCGGGGGCGGGGGGGGGGTGAGCTCAGGCAGCAGGTGCTGATAAAGGATGCGCGGACCCCCTAACCCGCCCACTCTCCCCCTCCCCCATCCCCCATGCTGGGGCAGACGCGACTCTAACCGAAGGACTTTCCCACGTGGCTTGTGGACAGTGCCAACTCATCGTGAGAGTCTTTTGGGGTCAGGCTGGGTTTGTTTTCCCCTCCGTGGCGGGGCCGGTGAGCAAGAGACGTTCCGTAAGCAGAGGCGGAGGGACTGAGGGTGTGCAACACGCTGATGGTCGTGTCAGCTGGGAGCAGCAAGGCCTTTCTCCGCTTCCTCCTGCCCTGCACACCCAGCGCGTGTCGGCCGACAACACGAAAATATTGACCGTTTTGCCAAAGGCGCGCATTCCTCACTCCAGCCCCTCGTCCGTCAGCCTGCCGAGGTTTTGGGGGGCGTGGGGGGCTTCTCCCCACCCCACTCGGTTAGTGTGTTCACCTAGCCACACAGGTGAAATTATTCTGTCCTTCTGTTAGATGTGGCAAAAAGTACTAGCTGACCCCGATCCCTTCTTCCACCGAAAGCGAATTTTTCGCTGGCTCGTGCTCCCCCAGTCAGCTAAAGACTGCTTTCGTTGGCCTCCCCTGTGGTTAGTGTGGTTTCGGGTTATGTCTTTCCCCCTGATGGAATACGGTCGTGGCGACAGGAGCTGCGGCAGCCGCTTTGGATCACGAGGTGGGAGCCATGAGCAAAGCCGAGAAAGCCGAACAAGAGAGGGAGCCTGGTTTCTGAGTCACAGAGCCACAGGACTTACTCCGAATGGCTTACATGTGTACTTTTACAGGAGAGAGAAACACGCCTCTACCGGTCTTTGTTAGAGCGGCCATCCCTCCGTCTTCTCTCCCACACCGTGCCGTGCATAAATGGCTAAATGGATATCCATCCACCGTGCGGGTTACGTTTGGGATGGTTTGACTTAAAATGTTTGCTCTGTGCCCCAAGTTAAAGATACAGGCAGCCATCCAGGCTCCAGGGCTGGGCAGAAAGGGCCTGATCAGAGATCCTGGGGACTGCCACGCAAGGAGAGGGACCTTCGGTATTAAGATGCTGACCACAAACAACAACAACACCAACAACACCAACAACAAAACAGCGGTCTCCATGCGAGTCCTGGTCCAAGGGCAAACTCTCCAAATACAAGGGCTGCTTTGTAGAGAGGTTAAGCAGGTTGGCCAAGGCTCCACTGGCAGAGTGGACTTGAGTCCAGGTGTGTGTGACCTCAAGTCCTGCACTTACCTCCAAATCATGCCGCCTCAAAATGCAGGTTCTCAGGCGTCAGGGCCCCCAGGCCGATCCCCAGGCCCCAGCAACGGTCTTGGTTTCAGCCCCCACTGACCACTGGGGGAGCCCCGGTGTTGCGAGGGGAGGGGCGGGAAAGGTCTACAGCGGTGCTGGAGCCTCGGAAGGACAGCCGGCACCTCAGCAGGGGGAGGGGACAGTCACTCCCGACCAGCGTGAGGTTAGCGTCAACCTGCTGTGGATGCACTTGGGGTTTTGCGTGTTCCAGCTGGAGATGGCTTGTAGCTTCCCCCTAGCCTGGGGGTGGTCAACTGTGATGCTGTGGTCACATCGGGCCGGACAACTTTGTCCCAGAATTCTGTCCTGTGCCCTGGAGGATGTGTACCAGCACCCCTGTCCTCCTCCCGCGACGTGCCCCTACCCAGTTGAGGGGACAATTGAATATGTCTGCAGACACGGCCCGGGGTCTCCCCCCCCACCTCAGGGGCATGATACTCAGGCTGAAAACACTGCCCTTATTGGTCCCTCTGTGGACTTTCCAGATAAGGACACTGTGGCCTGTGGGACAGGGCTCGCCCAGGGTTCCACGGCTCCTCAGGGCTCTCAGAGGCGGGGCGAAGGCGGCTGTCCTCCTGTGCCCCTTGGGGCACCCAGTGCCCCACCGCAAGCTCCTGGGGCTCCTGGCCCGTGCGCTCTCAGCCCGTGCAGATGACAGGGAGGGGGCGAATGTTCCAGGGCAGGCCTGGGCTGAAGGATAAACCCCTGGTCCCCTGGCCTTGGGGTGGGACTGACCCCCGGTTGGTCTTCGCCTGTTCTGGCTTCCTTCCCCTTCTGGGATTCCTTCCTAGAGAAATTACGTCTCCCCGAATCCTTATCTCAGGATCTCTTTCCAGGACCTTCTCAGGAATTGCCAGACTGTTCTCCAAAGCCTTACCGAAGTGCAAAAGAAATCTGTGAAAGCATAACATAGCATACATACAAAAAAGTGCAAAACCAAAGAGGTCAGGACGCCTGGGCGGCTCGCATCCAACTTCGGCTCAGGTCATGATCCCACAGTCTGTGGGTTCGAGCCCCTCATCGGGCTCTGTGCTGACACCTCGGAGCCTGGAGCCTGTTTTGGATTCTGTGTCTCCCTCTCTCTCTCTGCCCCTCACTGCTCACGCTTTCTCTCTCTCAAAAATAAACATTAAAAATTAATTAATTAGGGGCTCCTGGGTGGCGCAGTCGGTTAAGCGTCCGACTTCAGCCAGGTCACGATCTCGCGGTCCGGGAGTTCGAGCCCCGCGTCGGGCTCTGGGCTGACGGCTCGGAGCCTGGAGCCTGTTTCCGATTCTGTGTCTCCCTCTCTCTCTGCCCCTCCCCCGTTCATGCTCTGTCTCTCTCTGTCCCAAAAATAAATAAACGTTGAAAAAAAAATTAATTAATTAATTTTTAAAAAAAAAAAAAAGGTCAACTTCATGCATTTTCCCAAGCTGAGCATCCAGCCCTCTGGCCCCTCCCTCAGGGGAGCCATTGTCCTGCCTTCCGATAGCACAGTTCCATTTTCCTTTCTGGATTTAAAATATTCTCCATCCTGGAGAGGGGTCGTGGCCCACAGCTCATAAGTGTGTCCCCATGCCCCCTCCCAGCACAGGGGGCCCTCTGCCCTCCAGGCTCAGAGGAATCCTTCCCAGGTCTGAGCACGCCTGCAGGTGGTTTCTCGGTCTCTCTCTGTGGGAAGAGCAGCCAGGCAAGTTCCAAGAAGGAACTGACTGCCTCGCCTCCCTCCCGGGGACTCCTCCCAGCTTCCACGCCCCGGAGAGAGGAGGCAGGGAGGCTGGGGAGGCTGGGGAGCTGCCAGGAGGGAAACCACACTCCCAAGTCCAGAGGGAGGGAGGTCTGTGGGGCCTCCGCTATTGCCTGCTGGGAGTTTTAGGGGGTTTCCTGAGGCTGGAGACCCAGGACATCGCTTCTAAGGTTCTTGGTCTCAGCTCGGCCTCCAGCACCTGTACTCAGCCTGAAACCGAGAGCTGGGGCTCTGTCTGGGCTGCTGCCTCTCCTGGCTGGGGTTTGGGCACAGGCCAGACACAAACCTTCGAGGCCATGGTGTGTGGTCTGAGAGGCACGAGGGAGCATCTGCAAGGGTCTGGCATCAGAAGTCACCGGGAGAGCTAGATGATTCGGTGGGGTCAAGACAGAGCCGGGTGGGAGCGGGGATCCTGTGGTTGGGAGCAAGTTCTCCAGAAGTGGGGCCTTTACGGGGCCGGGCTGCGCTGAGGGTGCTGGCCTCCGGATGCCTCCGCACCTCCCCGCTGCTCTCCGCACAGGTGGCTGACCAGCCAGGACCACAGGCAGGTTCCCAGCCCCCAGCAGTGGGGGGGCGGGGAGAGGCAGAGAAGGGGCAGTGGAGGAGACGGGGCTTACTTACACGTTTGAATCCCTGGAAACCTGAGTCAGACACCAGCACAGCCGGAAGCCGATTAACAACGTGGAGAGGACAAATTTATTCAGTTCTGCTATTGCAATCAGGAAAAGGGCCCTGCGTGAACTTGACTGGACTTGGCTGAAACGAAAGCCTTTGGCTAAGGGAAAGGCGCAGAGGGGCGGGAAGGAGGCCCGTCTGGGTGACTGGACTTTCACACTTGGCTGGAGAGGAAGCCAACGGGGCCGCTGTCCCTGTGCCAGGAGGCAGGGGTGCAGCTGGGTGGGAGGTGCCTACAGAGTTAGGCCCTTAACCTTCCTCCAGGACTGGGAGAGAACTTCCTCTCCCTGTTTGAGCTTCAGAGAGATGGCTCCCCCAGTGTTGGAGGAAAGAGATCTCCGGTGGTAGATTTCCATCTCAAAGGGCAGAGAAGAGATGTAGAAAAATCTCTGAGATGCCAGGGACACCCCCCACCCCCACCCCCACCCCCACCCCCACCCAGGCAGCCCATATCCCACGTGAGCTTGTTGGAAACACAGAACCTCGGTTCCTGCCCCAGACGCCCCGCCCTCGAGTTCGAATCCACATTTTAACAAGGTCCCTGTGGGATCTGTGGATAAATACCGCTCTCGACTGTCTCCACCAGTGGGTCTCACCGTGGCTGCCCGCAACAATCACCCGGATGCTGGGGCCCACCCGTCAACAGAACCGTTGATCTATGCTGCTGTGTTTACTGACATCCAGGGCCAGGGCATCCTCTGTGGTGGGGCTGTCCTGGGCACCGAAGGATGTTTAACCGAGTCCCCTGCCTCCGCCACCTAGACGCCAGGAGGACCACTTGCCCCAGTTGTATGAACCAAAGAGGGTTCCAGACAGGGCCAGTGTCCTCTGGGCCCGAAGCCGGCTCCGAATGAAAGCCACTCTTCTGATTCCCCTGCTAACTCCCTCCCAACACACAACCCGCTGGCCTCCCTGTGTCTCTGCTCTCCTCCCTTCACTCAGCTCTTCCTAGTTTCAGTTTTCTGCCGTTTGTTTTTTTCTAGTTGGCCCAGCTCTGGGGTCCTCCACAGCCACGGTCCTGAGACCGGCACCATCGGCAGATTCCCAGATCCAGAAAGTTCAGGGTTGGGCTTTCAAAAGCCCTCTAGGGAATTCTGTGGTGCTGGGAGAGAGATATTCTTGTCTCCATTTCCATTCTGGGCGGTGGGGGTGGGAAGCGAGGTGTCCTTGAGTGGTGGAGTGACTTGTTTAAGGGCACATGAATTTGAATCCAGCTCTGTCTTTAGTTTCTAGGGCTGGGTGGGTAATAACAATAGACATTGATTCTCTCACACTTCTGGCAGCCGGAAGTCTAAAAGCAAGGTGACAGCTGGACCATGCTCCCTCCGAAGGCTCTAGGGGAGACTCTTTCCCTGCCTCCTCCAGGGTCTGGTGGTTGCCACCATTCCTGGGTATTCCTTGGCTCATGGAGGCATCACACCTGTGCTTTCATCTCTATGTGGCCGTCTCCCCTGTGACTGTGTTTTCACATCCTTCCTGTCCTTTCTCTCTTCCTGTCCTGTCATTGGGTTTCGGGCCCACTGCCCCTTTAAGCTAAGCCTACCTGGAGATCCTTCATTACATCTACAAAAATCATATTTCCAGAGGCACCTGGGTGGCTCCGTCGGTTAAGCGTCCAACGTTGACTCAGGTCATGGTCTCACGGTTCGTGGGTTTGAGCCCCTTGTCAGGCTCTGTGCTGACAGGTCAGATCCTGGAGCCTGCTTCAGATTCTGTGACTCCTCTCTCTGCCCCTCCCCCGCTTGCACTCTGTCTCTCTGTCTCAAAAATAAATAAACATTAAAAAAAATTTTTTTTAAAGCACCTATTTCCAAATAAGATCAAATTCACAAGTAGTGGGGGTCAGGATTCGGAGTGCCCTCACTCTACCTGTTTCTATTATTTCCACCATTCTGCTTTCTGGATAGAATAAGAGACATTCTGGGGACAGAAAATCGGAGCAGGTACATGAGACAGGTGGGCCTTAACCGTTCTCCTTCCGGGGAGGGCTCCGGGAATGGGCTTTATCACTTTATCTGCATACTACATACATATACGTTTACATGTACTGCATACAAATACAGGAACAGACCAAAAAAAAAAAAAAAAAAGAAAAAAGAGGTGAGGGGAACAGAGAAAGAGAATGGAAAGGAGATAAAAATAGACAAGAGAAACGAACACATTTTTGGAAGATAAAAGCTAATAGATGGTGACTGACTGGCAGGGTAGGGAAAGGAGAGACCGGAGAATTGGCAAGAAAGGAGGCAGAAAACAGGAGGGAGAGGGCAAACTCATGAGAGGGTCGATGCTGGATGACCAACATCTGAAGAGAAGGGGTTCCGGAAAGAGAACTGAGAAAGCCAAGAGAGGAAATTACCAAAAAGATAACACAAGAAAATGTTCTGGAACCGAAGGACACAGACACTCAAATGAATGGTGGTTCTTAAAATAGCTCGCTCCAACGAGTGGAGTGAGAGAGCACGTTGAAGATGGTACGTTTGCAGTCGTGGGAGGTGGAGACTCGGGAGTAATTCCTACCAACACTTATACAGTGAAAGCAGAATGGAGAGGGAAATTCACAGCTATAAATGTTTACATTAAAAAACAAGAAAGGGGCACCTGGGTGGCTCAGTCAACGAAGCGTCTGACTCTTGACTTCGGCTCAGGTCATGATCTTGTGGTCGTGACGTCGGGCCCCATGCCTGCAGTGGGCTCCATGCTAGGTGTGAGACCTGCTTAAGATTCTCTCTTTCTTCCCCCCGTGCCCCGCCTTGTGCACAAGTTCTCTCTCTCTCCCTCCCTCACTCCCTCTCTCTCTCAAAAACAAAACAAAACAAGAAAGATCTGAAGTCAACAGCCTAACTTTATAACTTAAGGAACTTAGAAAAAAGAGAGCAAACTAAATCCAAAGCTAGAAGAAAGAAGAAAATAATAAAAATTAGAGCAGAGATAACAAAATAGAGAAAAGAACGGTGACCGAGAAAGTCAATGAAACCCAATTTGGTTCTTTGGAAACATCAACAAAATTAACAAAACATTAGCTGGATGGGTTAAGAAAGCAAGAAGACTGAAATCACTAAAATCAGAAATGACAATGGGGCATTACTATCAATCCTACAGAAATAAAAAGGATTATAAGAGAGTACCGTGAACAAATGTATGCCAACATATTGGACAACCTCGATAAAATGGACAAATTCCTAGAAACACAAGACCCACCAAGACTAGTACCGAAGAAGCAGAAAATCCGAATAGATCTATAACAAGTAAGGAGATTCAATCAAAAAATTTCTCCACAAAGAAAGCTCTTAGACCTGACCGATTCACTGGTGAATTACACCAAACATTTAAAGAACTAACACCAATCCTTATCAAACTTCTCTAAAATAGGCAAGAGGAGGGAACAGGCTCCTGTCAGGCAAATTTATTCCTTGAAGTCAGCATTACCCTGATTACCAAAGCCAAAGGCGCTTCAAGAAAATGACAAATATCCCTTTTGAACAGCGATGCAAAAATCCTCAACAAAACACGAGCAAACCAAATTCAGCAACATATTAAAAGGACTATATACCATGACCCAGTGGGATTTACTTCTGGATTGCAAGGATGGTTCAACATATAAAAATTGATCAATATAATATGGCCCACTAACAGAATGACGGGGGAGAAAGTCATGTGATCATCTCATTTTATGCAGAAAAAGCATTTGGCAAAATTCCCCACCCTTCCCCCACCTTTTATTCCTTGATAAAAACATCCAACAAATCAGGAATAGCCGAGAACTACCTCAACACAATAAAAACTACACATGAAAAACCCATCGCAAACATTACACTCAGCAGTGAAAGACCAAATGCTCTTCCTCTAAGATGAGAAAAAGGCAAGGATACCTACCCACTCGTGCCGCTTCTGTTCAACATAATACTGCAAGTTCTAACCAGATCAGGCAAGAAAAACAAAATAAAAGGCATCCAAATTGGAAAGCAAGAAGTAAAATGATCTCTTTCATGTCGATGATATGAACTTATACATAGAAAACCCTAAAGATTACACACACACACACACCCCACGCACACTTAGAATAAATGAATTCAGCAAAGTAGCAAAACACAAAACCAACACACAAAAATCAGTTGCATTTCTATACACTAACAATGAACAGTCCAAAAGAGAAATTAAGAAAATAATTCCATTTATAATAGTGTCAAAAGGAATACAATACTTGGGAATTAACCAAGGAAACAAAAGGCTTGTACAATGAAAACTATAAGACATTGCTGAAAGAAGTTCAAGAGTACATAAATAGGGAGACTGGGTGGCTCAATCAGTTGAGTGTCTGACTTCGGGTTGATCAGGTCATGGTTTTGAGGTTCGTGGGTTCGAGCTCCATACCCTGAATGCTACTGTCAGTGCAGAGCCCGCTTCAGACTCTCTGTCTCTCTCTCTGTGCCCCTCCCCCATTTGCACGCATGTGGGCTCTCTCTCGCTCTCTCTCAAAAATAAATATACATTAAAAAAATTTTTTTTCAACGTTTTTATTTATTTTGGGGACAGAGAGAGACAGAGCATGAACGGGGGAGGGGCAGAGAGAGAGGGAGACACAGAATCGGAAACAGGCTCCAGGCTCTGAGCCATCAGCCCAGAGCCTGACGCGGACCGTGAGATCGTGATGTGGCTGAAGTTGGACGCTTAACCGACTGCGCCACCCAGGCGCCCCTAAATATACATTTTAAAAAGTACACAGATAAATGGAAAGACAGTCCATTTTCATGAAGTGGAAGACTTAATCGTATTACGATGTCAATATTATGCAAAGTGATCTACAGATTCAATGCAGTCCCTTATCAAAATCCCAGCGTATTGGTTTGTTTTTTGGCCGAAATAGAAAAATCCATGCTAAAATTCATATGGAATCTCAAGGGCCCCCAAATAGTCAAAACAATCTTGAAAAAAAAAAAAGCTGAAGGACTCATACTTCTTCATTTCAAAGCTGGCTACAAAGCTCTAGTAATCAAAATGTGATCCTGGGCATAAAGGCAGACAAATAGACCAATAGAATACAATAGGGTGTTGGGGCACCTGGGTGGCTCAACTGGGTAAGCGTCTGACCTCAGTTGAGGTCATGATCTCGCCAGTCATGTGAGTTTGAGCCCCACGTCGGGCTCTGTGCTTAACAACTTGGAGCCTGGAGCCTGCTTCGGGTTCTCTTCTCTCTCTCTCTCTCTCTCAAAAACAAATAAACATTTAAAGATTTGGGGAAAAAACCATAAAAAATTAAAAAAACAAAATAGGGTGCTTAGACCCTCACATATATGATCAAATGATTTTTTTTAATGTTTTATTTTTATTTTTTGAGAGAGACAGAGACAGAATGCAAGTGGGTTAGGGGCAGAGAGAGAGGGAGACACAGAAGCAGAAGCAGGCTCCAGGCTCTGAGCTATCAGCACACAGCCCGACGTGGGGCTCGAACTCACGAACCACTGTGAGATCATGACCTGAGCCGAAGTCGGATGCTGAAACCGACTGAGCCACCCAGGCCCCCCTGGTCAAATGATTGTTGATGAGGGTTTCCAAGACCATTCAATGGGGAAAGGACAGTCTTTTCAACATAGTGCTGGGAAAACTGGATATCTGCATGCCAGAGAATGAAGCTGGACCCTTACCTCACACCATATACAAGAAAGTAACTCAAAATGTTACCAGAGACCTAAATGTAAGACTTAAAACCATTAAACTCTTGGAAGAAAACAGAGGGCAAATGCTTCACGACATTATATTTGACAATGATTTCTTGGATGTGACACCAAAGGCACAGGCAACAAAAGAAAAAATAGATAAGTGGATGTCTCACACACACACACACACACACACACAATCATGCCTCAATTGTAAAAGACACGATCAACAGGGTACAGAAGCAACCCATAGAATGGGTGAACATACTTGTAAATCATAGATCAGATAAGGGATTAATATCCAGATTATATAGAAGACCCCTCCAACCCAGCAACAAAACAACCAACAGCCTGACCCAAAATGGGCGAAGAATAAACGGCCCTTTCTCCAAAGAGCATATACAAACGAACCATAAGCCCATGCAAAAGGGCTCAGCCTTCCTAACCGTTAAGGAAACGCAAATCCAGACCACACGGAGGTATCACCTCACGCCTGTTGGGATGGCTGCTATAACAACAGCCACAAGAAACAACTGTTACTGAGGACATAAGAAGGTGGAACCCTTTGCTTCAGTGGCAGGACTCTCAGAGGGGACAGCGATCGTGCACAGAAGTATGGTAATTTCCAGAAGAAATTAGAAGTGGAATCATCACGTGCTCCAGCAACTCCATTTCTGCTGGCGGTGTTTGAGTGTGTACCTATGAAGAAAAACTAAGTAGCTACTTTTAGCGGGGGGACGAGGGGGAGGTGGAGGCTGGCCCGCCAAGGAGAACATTTCGTCTGTATCCGTTTGCTAAAGCCGCCATAGCAACATCTCACAGATTGTGCGGCGTAAACGTCAGAAATGGATGCATCTACCCCTAAAAAAAGCTGCGAGCAGTGTCTCAGAGAGATATTTGTGTCCCCATGTTCATAGCAGCTAAGGTGTAGATGCAACCCCTGTTCACCGATGAGTGAGTAAATAAGCGAAGCGTGACGCACACACACAATGGAATATTATTCAGCCTTCAAAAAGGAAGTTCTGACCCAGGCTGCAGTATGGATGAAACTTAGGGACAAAAAGTTAAGTGAAACAAGCCAGTCAGAGAAAGACAAACACTATATGATCCCACTTACGCGAGACCTTTGGAGCAGCCACGTTCGCAGAGCCACAACATAAAACGGTGGTGGCAATCTCGAGGAGCTGGGGACAAGGGGAGAGAATGGGGTCTTCGCGTTGCACGGGTCCAGAGTTACAAGTTCACAAGATGAGAGAGTTCTGGAGATGGATGGTGGTGATCGCAGCACAACATCACGAATGGACCTAATACCCCCGAACAGCACAGTTAAACATGGTTATGCTGAGAAATGTAAGGCTTCGCGTATTTCGCCGCAATAAACATCCAGGGGGGAAAAAGCAGCCACTTGTGTTACTTCCACGAATGCCCGTTCCGTAGGTCTACACTCAAACACCACCAGCACAAAAGAGGCCGTGTACAGGAGTGACGCACACACGTGAGAGGTACTAGGGGGCGGTGGAGACTGTGGCCCGCCAAGGAGAACACTTCGTCTGTACCCGTTTGCTAAAGCCGCCGTGGCAAAATCTCACAGACTGCGCGGCTTAAACATCAGAAATGGATTTTCTCACAATTCTGGGGCCAGACGTCCAAGATCAAGGCGTCCACGGGGCTGGTTTCTCCTGAGGCTTCTCTGTGGGGCTTTGCAGATGGCAGTCTTCTCCCTGTGCCTCGCTGGTCTTCCCGCTCTGAGCGCACGTGCTCCAATCTCCACTTCTTACAAGGACCCCAGTCACCTTGGATGGCTGACCTCATTGTAACTGTTACTTCTTTAAAGATACAGTCACATTCGGAGGTGCTGGGGCTTTCGGGGTTTCAGTGTAGGACTTTGGGGAGGACGTCTAACTCAGCTCATAATATTCTTCATGAGAACATTTCCTTTTGTGTTAAAAAAAAAAGGGGGGGGGGGTCACCCGGGTGGCTCAGTCCTTTAAGCATCTGACTCTTGGTCTCCGCTCAGGTCATGATCTCATGGTTCATGAATTCGAGCCCCGCGCCGGGCCGTGTGCCAACAGCTCGGAGCCCGCTTGGGATTGTGTCTCCTTCTCTCTCTGCCCCTCCCCCACTGGCTTTCTGTTACTTTCTCAAAGTAAATAACAATGAACTTGAAAAAAAAATCATTCTACCTGCAAACCACATTCACTGCCCCCACCCCCTGCCAGGGCCCCTGGCTCTGCTCCAGGGTGTTTGTTGATTGAAGAACCGTGAGCAATAAATAAGGCAGCTTCCCAGATGAGATGAGCCAGAGTTTGCTGGAACTGGGGTGACTCTTTGTCCCCCACGCAGTTCCGATTTGGAGAAGCGCATTAATGCGTTTACTTGGAAAGGAGAACTCCCCGCTGTGGTTTCTCCGTCCCGGGAGGAAGTTTCATGAAAAATAAACAAACACAACTGGTTTCTGGGACACTTTCTCCTAAAGTATGTTGGGTACTTAGAACCGCCACCGCTATCACCCCTCCCGGCCACCCGAGATCATGCGCGGAGGAACGAGTCCCCTGAGACTGGCTCGAGGACTCGAGAATTTCCCAGGGCTGAGCGCGTCGGAGGCTGCGACTCCCCCCACCCGTCCCTTCTCCCGCCTCCCTCAAGGGTCTCTGTAGATGGCACCACGCACACTGGTACACCCACTCTGGACGTGACAGCTTCAGACAAGCACGAGTTGAGGGGCTGCGGAAGGCGGATCCTTTTGGCGGCATGGGAGGGCGGACGAAATGCTGGGCTGCTTCTCGAGACGGCTTTTCTAGTCTTTCTGCCGTGACCTCGTGAGCAAGCGGTTTTGCCTCTCTGAGCCTCGGTTATCCCGTCTGCAAAGTGAGGATGTGCCCTGCCCGCCCCGTAGGTGGCTGGGCAGTTCAGGTGTGACAGCCAAGAGGAGGATGCCCTCGAAAGTCACGAAGGCCCGGAAGCCACAGGGCATTGTCATCACTGCTGGGTGAAAGCAGAGATCAGAGAATGATTCAAAGATCACGGTGGGCCTAAAGTAAACTATCAGAAATGAAGCCCTAAAAGGTGAAGTCGAGCAGAAGGGCACGAAACCGGGCTCCAGTCCCAGCTCACGATTGCACATCTATCTAGCTTGCAGGGTCATTCTGGGATAGTAATAACTCGTAATAATCATAATCATAATCATAATCAATACTAATCTTTACCAGCCCTTCACTATGTGCTGGGCACAGGTGTCTCACTTCCCATGTCTCAGGTGAGCTCCACGGTAGCCCTAAAACACACGGGTTTCTTTTTATTTCCGCTTCACCAACGAAGCTCAGAGAAGTCAACCAGCTTGCCCAAGGTCACACAGCTTGGGAGAGGCTTACCAGGCTCCCCAAAGAATGCTGTTTGACCCGTGAAAACGCTTGGTGAGGTGGCAAGATTCGAGCAGAGCTACAATGTTGCCAGCGGACCAGGAGCGGAGGGGAGGGGAATATGGAAGTAGTGAGCAGTGGGCGGGGCAATCTGAGAAGGCTGCCTGGAGGAAGCACCAGTGAAGCCAGCGGCGCCGCCGCGGGTTAGGGCTCCTGCCCAAAAGAGAGGAAGGGTGAGGGGATTCTAGATGGGGGGATCGATGGCGGTAAAACCAAGGAGGAGGGATTAGCAAACTCCGTGAGCCGGGAAGCAGATTGGCTCTGTCTCAGGAAGAAGGCTGAGGTGCGCTGAGTTGGTTGAGGGGGGGTGATAACAAAAACGACTACCATAGTGTTTTCTTAATGTTTAGTTACTTTTGAGAGACAGAGCATGAGCGGGAGAGGGGCAGAGGGAGAGGGGAGCAGAGGATCCGAAGCGGGCTCGGAGCGGACAGCATCGAGCCGGATGTGGGGCTCGAACCCACAAACTGCGAGACCGTGCCCCGAGCCAGAGTCGGCCGTTCAACCGACTGAGCCTCCCAGGGGCCCCCGCACTAGCGTTAACATTAATCGAAGGCTTGCCCTGTGCTGGGTACTCGGTCAAGCTATGTCTAAGCGCCAGGGTCCTTGTCTGGAGGGTTATAGGAAACAGGAAGGATCAAACCCTTGTTTGTTTGCCTTTTGGAGTGCATTTCCTTTTTTTCGTAACTTCTAACACTCAGTGTGGGGCTCAAACCCACAACCCCAAGATCGAGGGTCACATGCTCCTCCAGCTGGACCGGCCAGACTTCCCGGGGTCGAGCTCCTGCAGTAAGCCTGGAAACAAACTCCCTGCTCCGGGCTTCCTGCTCCCCATCCTCTGGGGGGTGCTCCCCAACATCAGTCATTCACACATTCAACAGGCCTTTACTGGGGCGCCTGGGGGGCTCAGTCGGTTGAGCGACCGACTTCAGCTCAGGTCATGATCTTCGTGGGTTCGAGCCCCACGTCGGGCTCTGTGCTGACGGCTCGGAGCCTGGAGCCTCCTTCGGATTCTGTGCCTCTCTCTCTCTCTCTCTCTCTCTCTGCCCCTCCCCCACTCACGCTCTGTCTCTTTCTCTCAAAAATAAATGAACATTAAAAAAAATATTCAAAAAAACCCCAGGCATTTACTGAGCAACTAGGAGGTGCCAGGTCCTGGGGACTTAACAGTGGACAAGACAGAAACATCCCTGTCCCTGTAGAGCTCCCACACACGCTACGGAGAAAAATAAAGCTGAGGGAGGAAGGCAGAGAAAGAGACAGCCGCAACGATAACCGGGAGGAAGAACTTTCCAGGCAGAGAGACTAGCAAGCACAAAGGCCCTGGGGTGGGTCAGGTGGGTCATACTTGAGGAACGGCAGGGAGGTCAGCAGGGCTGGAACAGAGTGAACAACGGGAGGCTGGGAGGAGGTCAGAAGGTAGCTGGGAGTTTGGGGCGTCAGGCTCTCACGGGCACAGGGAGGAGCTGGGCTTTGCATCTGGGCAAGACGGGAGCCACCGGGGCTGTGAGCCCGCAGAGGAGCAATCTACACTTAGCGAAGGGCCCTTGGCTGCTGGATGGATGATACGCGGTGGTGGCTACAGGAGAGGACAGGTGACACAGGCTAGGGGCTCAGACACAGACAGTGGTGGTGGAACTGGTAACAAGGGTTCGGACTCCGGAGGAATTTCCGAGGGAAAGCTCACATTCTTCATTGATGGCTTGGACGGAGGCTTTGAGGAACCGGGAAGGATACAGACAAAGGCAACGGTGGCTGCATCAGTTTGGAAGAGGAAATCGTTTGTTACACAAAAAAAGGTTTTTTTCTGAAAGGGGTTTGAGAGACAGAGACAGAGCAGGCGCGGGGGAGAGTCAGAGAGAGAGGGAGACACAGAATCCGAAACAGGCTCCAGGCTCCGAGCCGTCAGCACAGAGCCCGACGCGGGGCTCGAACTCATGGACCGCGAGATCATGACCCGAGCCGAAGTCGGACGCTCAACCTCCGGAACCACCCAGGCGCCCCAAAAGGGGTTTTCACGTTTTAAAAAACTGAGATAAATCCACATAGCCATAAGATTCACCCTTCCGAAGTGTCCCCCTTCAGGGGTTTCTGGTACATTCATGAAGCGACGTGGCCATCCTCGCTATGTAACGTGAGAACGTTTTCATCGCATCCGCAGTCCCACCTCTTGTCTTCCCGGTCTCTAGGGACGACTGACTCACTTTCCATCTCCATGGACTTGCGTATTCTGCACATTTCATATAAATGGAACCATCCAGTATGGGACCCTTTTGTGACTAACGTCTTGCCCCCAGCATTATGTTTTTGAGGTTCACCATGTGGCAGCGTGAGCCAGTACGTCGTGCCTTTTCGCGGGTGACGGACGCCCCACTGCGTGGCTGTGGCACATTCTGTTCATCCCCTCGTCGCCCACGGACGGGCTCTTGGGTCGTAGCTACCTTTCAGTTATTCTGAACGATGCTAATGTGTACTTGTGCACAAATGTTTGTGTGGACCTGTCTCCCTTCTCTTGGGAACACACTTGAGGGCGGAATTGCTCAGTCACATGACAATCGTGTAACTTTTTAAAGTTTATTTATGTATTTGGTCCCAGTAATCGCTCTCCCCAACGTGGGGCTCGAACTTGTGACCCCGAGACCAAGAGTCACCCGCTCTTCCGACCCAGCCAGCCAGGCGCCCCTGCCTGTGTAGCCTTCGGAGGGGTTGCCAGACTTTTTTCCAAAGCTGCTGTGCCATTTTGTGTTCCCACCAGCACTGGAGGAGGGATACGGTTTCTTCACATCCTTGCCAACACTCACTGTCACTCACTGTTTCTATTGCCCTCACAACGAGTGGGTGAGACGTGATGTGGGTCCGCATTTCCCCGAAGACTCAGGATGTCAAGCACCTGCTCACGGGCGAGTGCATGACGTCAGCGCTGGTCTCGGGGGCATCCACATGGAGAAGGTGCATAGACTGTTGCACGCGCAGAGTTCATGGTGGAGGCCTGGGATGGTGACGTCCATATTGGAGTCAAGAGCGGGTGTGGGGGGGGGGGTCTTTAAAGCCTTGGGACCGACTGGCCAGGGAGTGAGAAGAGAGAAGCTAGAGAGGCGGGATGTGGGGAAATCTAGGATCAGGCACACCGTTGGTGGGAAGGCAAATTGGGGCAGCCGTTGTGGAAACAGTACGGAAGTTGGTTCCTCCAAAAATGAAAAATCAAACCGACGTAGGATGTAGCAACCTCACTTCTGGGTGGACGTCCAAAGGAGATGGAAACAGAGTATCTAAGAGACACCCGCCCAGCCACGTTCGTTGAAGCATCATTCGCTTCGGCAAGCGTCTGCCAAAAGACGAGGGGACCAAGATGTGCCGAAGACGTACAACGGAGTGTTATCGAGCGGCAAAAAAAGAGTGAAATCCGTTTTCTGCCGTTTGCAACAACATGGATGGTCCCGAGTGAGGTAAGTCAGACAGAGAAAGATCTCACTTCCAGGTGGAAGCTAAAAGAGCTGGGCTCGTAGAAAGAGAGAGAGGGTTACCAGGGGCAGGGGCGTGGGGGGGACGGGGAGACGTTGGTCAAAGGGCACAGGCTTCCAGTTAGAAGACGAAGAGGTTCTGGGGATGTAATGGACCGTGAGAGCAACACGGTGCTGTTTACCTGAGTGTGGCTAAGACGATACATCTTAAATGTTCTCGTCACCAAAAGAAATGGTGGTGGTGTGATGTGATGGAGGTGCAGTGGCAGCCATATTGTTACTGGACAGAACGGCTGCTTTAGGCAGGAAGCCGGCAACCTGGGAAGTCCTGCTGGGAGGGTGCAGGATCGCATCAAAGGCCGCCTTCCCGGTCCAGGAGAAGCCAGAGGGGTTGTAAGGGGAAGGCCCTGGACAGGGGGGAGGGGAGAGGGGCTGCACGCAGGAGGAGCTGGTGCCCAGGGAGTGAGCCATATGTCGACAGGACCCTGAGCACACTCGAATCAGCGGCAGCTGTTTTCAAAGACAGGCCTTATCTTCTGGGAAAGTCTGGTCCTTCCCTCCTCCAGGCCAGGGGCCTGCAAATCTCAAGGAAAGAGATTAATTCTGCTACAAACCAAAGGAGTTGGGTCAGCCAGCAAGGAGAGCATAAGCTAGAAGCAAATCAATCCTTTTTTTTTTGTTTTTTGTTTTTAATTATTTTTACATTTATTTATTTTTGATAGAGAGAGACAGAGCATAAGTGGGGGAGGGGCAGAGAGAGGGGGAGACACAGAATCGGAAGCAGGCTCCAGGCTCTGAGCCATGAGCCCAGAGCCCGACGTGGGGCTCAAACTCACGAACCGCGAGATCATGACCTATGTGGAACTCGGACGCTGAACCGACTGAGCCACCCAGGCTTCCGGAAGCAAATCAATCCTTAAGGCTGGTTGGAGTGACGGTATTGTAATATACAAGCTTTCACATCTTAAGTCTACACAATGCTGGATGTCAACTGTAGTCATAAAGCTGGAAGGAATTTACAGATAAAGGATGCTGAGAAGCAGCACAGGGGCTACGGGGGAAGGCAGCCGAGCTCCTCAGGAGACCGCCTTCCCCTCCTGGCGGTCACCAGCTCCGGCCCTGCCCCCACGCAGCATCCAGCACGAATCTGTGCCCTTTGACCAAAGCCAGTCCCCGGGTCCGCGGTCCCCACAAGGTTGTTAGGGGGCTGAAAGCGGCACAAAAAGGGGTTAAGGAAGCTCCTGGTCAAGGGAGGGTCATTCTTCTCCTGCCGTGGTGGCCATCATCACCACGGGGAGCGGGATTTCGTTTCGCTCCGAAAGACTCGGCTTCGTGGCCATTCGCTGAACTGGCGCATCCTTTAGGGAGGGCGTCTGGCACCAGCCGGCACCGTCTGGGCGGTTTAAGTTGTGCGGCCATTGCTGTGTTATGTCAAAACCAAGTCAACGTCAAGGCCCGAAGCGAAGAGGAACTGTTTACGTGAACAGTGCTATAGCCATTCTGTGCCATGTTACAGAGCTATTGAGAAGAACGGGGAGAGCGGGGTCCCCGGGGGGCTCAGTCAGCTAAGCGTCTGGCTCCTGATTCCGGCTCAGGTCGTGATCTCACTGTTGGTGAGTTCGAGCCCCGCGTCGGGCTCTGCGCTGACAGTGCGGAGCCTGCTTGGGATTCTTTCTCTCTCCCGTTCTCTCTCTCTCTTTCTCTCTGACCCCGCCCCCACTTGCACTCACTCGCCTCTCTCAAAATATCAAATTTTGTTTTTTAATGTTTATATTTTGAGAGAGAGAAAGACAAAGCGGGAGTGGGAGAGGGCCAGACACAGAGAGGGAGACGCAGAATCCGAAGCAGCCTCCCGGCTCCGAGCCGTCAGCACAGAGCCTGACGTGGGGCTCGAACCCACGGACCGCGAGATCATGACCTGAGCTGACGTCGGAGGCCCGCCTGACTGAGCCACCCAGACAGCCCCCTCTCTCTCAAAATAAATAAACTTTTTTTAAAAATTTTTTTTAATGTTTATTTATTTTTGAGACAGGGAGAGACAGAGCATGAACGGGGGAGGGTCAGAGAGAGGGAGACACAGAATCCCAAACAGGCTCCAGGCTGTCAGCCCAGAGCCTGACGCGGGGCTCGAACTCACGGACCGCGAGATCGTGACCTGAGCCGAGTCGGACGCTTAACCGACTGAGCCACCCAGGCGCCCCAATAAAACTTTTTTTTTTTTTTTAAATAGAAGACGAACAGAGGAGATTTGCACGCACGGGCATGGAAAAATGTCGAAAAAACATTAACCATAAATATGAAAAACAAGTTGCGGTCCGGTGGGTACAGTATGACGTTAGAAGAGCTCCCTAGATTGCCCCTAGGGGGAGGAAGCATGGGGAGCGGGACTTATTTTTTTTTTTATCAGTTTCGGGGAGAAGAAAGGAGGCCAGGACAGTGGGGGAGTTGATATACCCACCAGGCAGATGGAGTCATGCTCAGGAACACAAGACCAGCTCCTAGTGCCCCTTACTGAGCCCCAGGTGAGCAGCCAGGGGAAGGGGCACCTTCCAGGGTGCAGTGGGGTGGCCTCGCCCAGAACTGGGCTTTCCCAAACATACCACCCCTGAAATTCCCCAAGCCCTCCTCACCGAGGCGTCTTCCGTGGAGAAAGCCGAGTGGACCCTTCCGGCAGCCCTCCCATCCCCTGCAGCAAGTGTCGTCACGTCTGAGACTCAAACGCTTCGAGAGGAAACATCTCCAGCACCACCCTTCGCAGGGCTGAGCTGAGCGGGGACCAAACTGCGTCCCTGTTTTCCTTCGTGCACTCCCTCATTACGTTTTTACCAGAGGCTTCATCTGTGCCAAGCCCAAGGACGGGCCCTGGAAACAGAAAGATGGGTCAAATACACCCCTGGGCTTTCAGGAGCTCACAGTCCAACGGGAGAAGGTGGGTAGTTGTGGAAATAGCCACAGAATTCCATGGAAGGATTTTGTGAAAACTGAAGGTTCCACGAGATTGCCCAGGAAAAGCAAAAAAGACCCTTACAAGGAAATGTTAATGAAGTATTGGGTCACTTGTAAATTTAAACATTAAAAAAAAATTTTTTTTTTTGAGAGAGAGAGAGAAAGAGAGTGTGTACAAGTTCGGGAGGCGGGCAGCAGGAGAGAGAGAGAGGGAATTTTAAGCAGGGTCCACACTCAGCGCAGAGCCCGATGGGGCCCATGACCCTGGGATCACGACCTGAGCCGAACACTCAACCCACGGAGTCACCCAGGCGCCCTTGGTCACTTATAAGTTTAACTTCTGAGCCGAGGAGTTCTAATGCATTTAGTGTCCGCGTTCCTTTAGGCTCCTCTTGGCTGTGAATTGTTTTAAAAAAAAAAAAAATTTAATGTTGTATTTATTTTTGAGGCAGAGAGAGACAGAGCATGAGCAGGAGAGGGGCAGAGAGAGAGGGAGACACAGAATCCAAAGCAGGCTCCAGGCTCTGAGCTGTCAGCACAGGGCCCGACGCAGGGCTCGAACTCACAGACGACGAGATCATGACCTGAGCTGAAGTCGCATGCCTAACCGACTGAGCCATTCAGGCACCCCTGTGAGTTGTTTTTAGAATAGATTTGACTCTTTATTTTGAAACTGTTATAGACTCATAGATGTTGCAAAACCAGTATCCCGCGGTGCGCTGTGTTCCTTGCCCAGCCTCCCCAAAGGGCAACAGCTCATGTAACTATAGTGTAACAGAGCCAGGAAATTGGCACTAGCCTACAGAATTAGCTAGACTCCTAACCGAACCCTCCCTGCTGTACTCATTGTCTGGCTCTGTCCATGACATCAACACCCTCTTTCTTGGGTGTTGGTCAGGCTGTCTGAGGATTTGCCACTCTTGCAACATAATCTTGCCATCCTTGCAAAGTTACAGAATTTCCCGAAGTTGATGTTGGAGAACCACTCAAAGCACCCGGAAGCCGTTGACAAGTGAGCATCGGGCCATCCCATTCTTGGACCAAGGAACAAGGAAACAGTAGGATATTGATGAGGAGATAGGACAGGCGCTTGCAAGAAAATAACTTCAGTTTGAAAAGGCTAAGAAAAGCCAGATGGGAAACGGACCGCCTATTATCATTATCTTTTCAAAAAATGACTGTGTGATCGTGGTGCATCACTTGTAGAAACGGGTGTCATATCATGACTTCGAGCACACTTTTGTCAGGAAATTCGACCGAAAAAAAAAAAAAAAAAAAACCATATTAGCGCTGGCTTCATAATTTGATCTAAGAATTAGTACAGAATTTCAGTTGTAATTTTGTTAGCTAGAGCTGGAATGATACCCATACATTTTAGTTTCACTTAGTTTCATTTTTTTAAGGTGGTGAAGAAAGCATCAGTGAAATCCTTTTTTTTTTTTTTTTTTTGTTACTCAATATTTATTCTGAAACTGTAGTCCTGTTCTATCTGGATTTGCTCTCACACGAATTTTCTGGTACCAAGGATCCTCAGAGATCAAGAATGTCCCGCCAAGGTCTTATAAGGCAAAGTATACAATGGCTAGTTCTGCCTGGGGGAGATGAGGAGAGTCTTCCACAAAGTAACATTTGGGCAGGGTATTGAGGGATGCGTAGGAGTTCACCAAGTGAAGGAGAGGAGAGCAGGTAGGCAGTTAGACAACAATGTGAGTTGAAGCCACAGAAGGATGGAAGTGCACAGTGTCCCTTCGGATGTTGTGAGGGGGCTGTGGTGTGGCTGAGACGAAACTGTAGAGGCTGTGAACATGAGCCTTACTAACGAGCTAAGGCTCGATCCCCTGGCAGCTGGCAACCCCTGGAAGGCTTGGGGCTGAGGCCGTACATAGTCAGAGCTGCAGTTTACAAAGATCCCTCCAGCTGCTCCAAGGGGAGAGCAAATTGGATGAGGTGGGGCTGAAGGCAGGAAAATGAAAAAAGTAGAGGTTAGGAACTAGCACATAAGCCCTGGGTTGGACCACTGTGTGGACGAGGCTCTACCACTGAGCAGCCCCGGGGCCCTCGCTTCACCTTTACAAGCCTCAGCTTCATCATCTGTATAATGGGAATGATAATAGGACCTACCTCATGGGATTTCTGGAAGATGAACTGCCAAATCAGGTGCTAGGAGATGAAGACCCAGAATAAGGTAGGTGAGAGGCGATGGGAAGGATTTAAACGAAGGATCGGGGCGCTGGGTGGCTCAGTCGGTTGAGCGTCCGACTTCGGCTCAGGTCCTGATCTCACGGTTCGTGAGTTCGAGCCCCGCGTCGGGCTCTGTGCTGGCAGTACAGAGCCTGCTTGGGATTCCCTCTCTCTCTGCCTCTCCCCTGCCCGCCCCCCCTCCCAAAATAAACAAACTTTTAGAAGTAAATAAATAAATGCATACATCCATAAATTCAGGATTAAAATTTCACCATGGGTAGAGATAAAGGATGCATGTAGATGAGAAACTCCAGAAATACACTGGCCGAGTAATCAAACGATCTGGGAACAGATCGCAGGGAGGGGGGAGGTAGAAGGAAGGACAAAAACGGACTCCAGGTCATGATCTGGGTGCCCAGCTAGAGGGACCGTCCTTCACTGCTGCAGGGAACCAAGAGGGAGGAGCAGATTCTGAGCTCCGAAGCAGTGGGTTTGGTTTTGAGCAGGGTTTGGTTTGGGTTTGGTTTTACCTGTACGTCAGCTTTCATTTAATGCAACTTGTCACGTGAGTGGCTAAATCCACTGTTAGAAGTGATGCCAAGGGTTTCAAGCCTGAGCAACAACAAACTTTGTCCAAGGAGGGAGAGGAGTAAGAAAACAAACGCCACTAAACTTTACGCACCTTGAGGTCATCCCTACGGTAGAAGTAATAGGCGTGCCCGGCTGGCTCATTCGGCAGAGCATACGACTCTTGATCTCGGGGTCGTGAGTTCGAGCCCCATGTTGTGTGTGGAGATTGCTGAAATAAGGAAAACTTAAAAAAAAAAAGGAGTCATAAAGAGACATCTAATTCTAGCACTATGAGGGATTAGATACCCTGATGCTGTGCCCATCGAAACAACTAAAATACTGGATAAAATACTTGAATTCATCTTTTTTTAAAAAAAATTTTTTTTCAACGTTTTTTATTTATTTTTGGGACAGAGAGAGACAGAGCACGAACGGGGGAGGGGCAGGGAGAGAGGGAGGCACAGAATCGGAAACAGGCTCCAGGCTCCGAGCCATCAGCCCAGAGCCTGACGCGGGGCTCGAACTCACGGACCGCGAGATCGTGACCTGGCTGAAGTCGGACGCTTAACCGACTGCGCCACCCAGGCGCCCCTGAATTCATCTTTTAAACACATTGCTGGTTGACACAAAGGTAGTGAATCCACACAGTCCCAGCAGATATGAAGTCAGAAATGGTGGATGGTGACCAAAGTCAGTCTTTTTCCTGAGGATTTCTTCCAAACTCTGGAAAATCTCAGCTTCCCTTTCCAAGACTACAGAAGCCCAAGGACAGGCCACAGTGTCGGGCACACACCCCTGGTGGGGATTTAACGGGAGGTCCCTTCATAGAACTGGACCCCAAAGAACTTACTAATGGATCTAAATTTGTTGTTCAATTTTTTTAATATTTATTTTTGAGAAAGAGAGAGAGAGAGAGAGAGAGAGAGAGACAGAGAGCAAGCAGGGGAGAGGCAGAGAGGGAGGGAGACAGGGGATCAGAAGCAGGCTCCAGGCTCTGAGCTGTCAGCACAAAGCCTGACGTGGGACTCGAACCCACAAACTGTGAGATCATGACCTGAGCCAAAGTCGGACGCTTAACCGACTGAGCCACTCAGGCGCCCCAAGGATATTAATTTTACACCAGGACAAAGATCACCTACAATGAAGTTGTAAAGAAATGAGTATCTCACAGATAAAACAAAACAAAACAAACAGAAACCCACACCCAGAGGGAAAGAGGCACAGCACTGAGTGGAAATGAGTAGCGATAATAGACAATAAAAACAGACCCCCAGACGTCAGATGCCAGAATATAAACACAAAGCAAGTTTAAAATCAGTGATGGGCTTAAGCCAGCTCAGAGCAGCTTATTTGGGCTGATGGTGAGTATCCCTTTCCAGCTCGGTGTTCAGCAGTACCCCACTGGTAGCTTTAAATCAGCCACAGGGGGAGTATTGACACCATGGAAATTGGCAAACAGGGTAGATTAGGATGGACCTTCCTTCCTTCCTTCCTTCCTCCCCTTTTCTTTCTTCTTTCTTTCTTTCTTTCTTTCTTTCTTTCTTTCTTTCCTCTTCTTTCTTTCTTCTTTCTTTCTTCTTTCTTTCTTTCTCTCTCTTTTTTCTTTCAAATGTATGTTTTAGAGAGAGCACTAGTTGTTCAACATTCACAAGACCACCAAATATATTTAAAGCTGAAAAGAGGAGTGTGGGGGAAAAAATTGGGACCCAAGAGATGGTCAAGAATAACTAAACATATTTCGGAAAGAACAGAAAGGACATTGAAAGGGGCGCCTGTGTGGCTCAGTCGGTTAAGCGTCCGATGCTTGATTTCTGCTCAGGTCATGCCCTCACGGTTCATGAGATTGAGCTCCACGTCAGGCTCTGTGCTAACAATGCAGTCTGTTTGGGGTTCTCTCTCTGCTCCTCCCCCACTTGTGCTCTCTCTCTCTCTCTCAAAATAAATAAATAAACATTTTGTGTTTTATTTATTTATTTTTTAATTTTTTATTGTTTATTATTTTTGAGAAAGACAGAGAGAGAGACAGAGAGCAAGCAGGGAAGGGGAAGAGAGAGAGGTAGACACAGAATCGGAAGCAGGCTCCAGGCTCCAGGCTCCCAGCTCCCAGCTCTCAGCACAGAGCCAGACATGGGGCTCAAACTCACAGACTGTGAGATCATGACCTGAGCTGTAGTCGGCCGCCCAACTGGCTGAGCTACCCAGGCGCCCCAACATTTTGTGTTTTAAAAAGAAAGGACATTGAGGGGCACCTGGGTAGCTAAGCCAGTTAAGCATCTGACTTCGACTCAGGTCCTGATCTCATGGTTTGTGGGTTCGAGCCCCATGTCAGGCTCCCCACTGATAGCTCAGAGCCTGGAGCGTGCTTCCGATTCTGTCTCCCTCTTATCCCATGGCTTCCTTTCACTTGGCATGGGCCCCGTGTGTGTCTGTTCAGTGTTAATGACACCGCGGTTGATTTATGACAGTTGTATAGCTTCTAGACGGAGCAGTTCATATATACTCACTCCACAGGGTTGAAGAGTGTGTGTGTGTCTACAGTCAGATCTTAAGGCCAGGAGGGAAGACAGACTTACACCTTCATGTCATTTGAGGTCCTGCAGGAAGCAGACACCAAGTCAGAGTTGGGGTACAAATGATTTCGGGGGGGGGAGGCGGTAGTACCACTGAAAGATAAAGCGGAGACAGAACAGGAATAGGCAGGTGGATCTGACACTTTGGAAAGAGAAAGGGAAGACAGGAGGATTATGTAGGAAGAGCTTCAGACCATGGTTCAGCTCCGGGAGGCTCGGCCAGGTCAACAGGGAGCCCGGTACGGAGGTTGCTTATAGCAGAGTCCCGTACAGCCCGGAAATGGCGAGACCTTGTGTCACTGGCAGGCTCAGCCATTGGTCAGGGATTTCCTGGAAGCATCTGGCTTGAATTTGCAAGCTGAGGCAGAGCCCGAGGCATCCATGGCTGGCCACGGTCAGCCGACTCCCACCCTTGACTCCCTCCCATGGCAGGTTCTCTCAAAGAGAGCTAGGCGACACATCCCTGTGGCTGCCACAGCCTCGAGAGTTGTGAAGGACTTGTGTCACTCCTTGCTCTGTGGCAAAGGCAGAGATTAAGCTGTGATCCTGCAGCGTTCGACGGCAGACACAGGCTCCTTAAATCTTGGCAGTTACTGGCTGTGTGACCTTGAGGAGGGCACTTGTTGTCTCTGAGCCTCAGGTTCCTGTGATCCCCAAATTCCTTGCCTAAGTGTTAACCCTACAGTAGAGAACGATTGGATCCTCTCTGCGTCTCCAGAGCTGACCCACTGGGAGAAACGGGTGACATCTCCATACTGGGTCCAATTCTGTGTTGATAAGCGCTGCCAACATTCCCTTGGTAAAAGTGTTAGAAGGAGGGGCGCCTGGGTGGCTCGATTGGGTGAGCGTCTGACTTTGGCTTTGGTCCTGATCTCGCGGTTCGTGGGCTCAAGCCCCGCGTCAGGCTCTGTGCTGACAGGTCAGAGCCCGGAGCCTGCTTCGGATTCTGGGTCTCCCTCTCTCTCTGCCCCTCCCCTGCTCATGCTCTGTCTCTCTCTGTCTCAAAAATAAATATAAACATTAAAAAATTAAGAAAAGAGTGTCAGAAGGAATCACATAGACCTGGTCTTGACTCTTTTTCAAGCTTCATAGATCATGGTGATAATAAGAATACCAGTGGTGGGAATAGTGCCTGCCACGAGGAAGTCTGGAGCTGGCGGAGGGGTGGTGGCTACGAAGGGCGGGATGGGGGAGCGGGACATGATGGCGGGGATCATGGAAGTGGTGGAGGCGTGAAGGTGGCGGTGCTGGCGGGGGAGATCCGTGGGACCGAGGTCTCCTGCTGCCCGCTTCTGGCCCACACAAGCCACCGTGGATGGTGCCATCATGCCGCAGCCCTCAGCCAGCCCCCACCTACTCTTCCCGCTTCACCTCCACCATCACAAGGCAGCAGTAGACTCCCTGTGCCTTGGGGGGAAACCCAGGAAGTGCAGGCAGTAGGCGAAGTCCCCGAGCGTGGTGGCCAAGGTGACTCAGCCTGGGACCAGCCACCCATCGCCCTGGTCTGTGGGCAGACACACGGCAGCCACAGGGCTCAGCCCCACCATGCTCATGGGGCCCATGGCCCCAGGGAGCTGGTCTCCTCTGTCTCTCGGGAGGAAGTAGCTACTCCAGCAGACATTGTGTTCTACCCTCTTCTCCTTTCACAAATCCACAGCCCGGTGTTTCTCACCAGCTTCCTGCTCAATCAACATCCGTGACTTCACGCCTCTGGGCCTCCTCTGCAAAAGGAGATGATTAATGCCTTCCTTGTGGTGCCTTTGGTGATAGCCAGACATTCACTATTGTCACTCCAGAAATGGGATCTGAATATTTCAATACATCACTGTTCTCATCACCAATCCCCAAGCTGGAGGAGCCGGAGATAGAGGCAGCGAGATTGTCTCCTGCTCTGCAGGCTGGTGACTCCAGGGACGATCCGAACACTCACCTGGGTCCGGGGGTCTGCATCATGAGCCCGGTGGCACCGAATCCCCTCTGCAGACCCCTGGGCACCCTCTCTTTCCAGCCTCAGCCCACAAATTTGCCATCCCCAAGGTCAGACCCCAGGCCTCGATTTGTGACAGAATCATGACAACATTGACTAAATCAACGCTTCCCCAAGTATGGTTCCTGCACCAGGGAACCGAAGAACGGGTTCACCAATAAGCTTTAAATATAGGAATCACACTGTGTCTCCCTCTCTCTGACCCTCCCCCATTCATGCTCTGTCTCTCTCTGTCTTAAAAATACATAAACGTTAAAAAAAAATTAAAAAAAAATAGGAATCCCATAGCAAGAGAGAGAGCCTCCTTTCCATGCTTTACCAGAGCCATCATTCTCCCGGTATCAGATCTCACCGTATGAAATGGCTGGTTTTGTAAGTGTCAGCAATTTCATATGACTCAGCCTAATAGGATATTTTAGACGGACAAGAAGTTATGAAGACTGAGAACGTGAAGAGCCACATAATTGCAACTCTGCTAAAGAAGTCAAGCATTGAAGATTGGTCTAAGTCCCCTCCCTGATGCCATCCCGTGTAGTGATGGTTCCTCTTTGCTCTAGAAAGAGCCAGTGCCCTGAAATGACAAGCGATCATTTCCATGCACAGGGGCGCCTGGGTGGCTCAGTCGGTTAAGCGTCCGACTCTTGACTTCGGCTCAGGTCACGATCTCACGGTTTGAGAGATCGAGCCCCACGTCGGGCTCTGCGCTGACAGTGTGGAGCCTGCTTGAGATTCTCCCTCTCTCCCTCTCTCTCTGCCCTTCCCCTGCTTCTGCTCTTCCTCCCTCTCAAGATAAATCAACATTTTTAAAAAGACAATTTTCGTGCCCATCTCCCCTCCCCCCCCCCCCCCCCCCGCCGTGTGTACGTCATCCCTAGATAAGACTTCGGAACGCAGGTTGGTTTTCTACTCATTAAGTTTTTGAGCTTTGCATGTTATACAATAGGTAGCCCTACTTGATGTATTTCAACTGTTAGGTAGGATTCTATCATGGCAACATACACACCTTGTGTACCTATTCTGCTCTTAAAGGATAGCGGAGTTGTTTCTAGGTTCTTGGGGAGATTTTTTTTTAAACATATATTTTTTTCAAATGTTTATTCATTTTTGAGACAGAGAGAGACAGAGCATGAACAGGGAGGAGCAGAGAGAGGGAGGGAGACACAGAATCCAAAGCAGGCTCCAGGCTCTGAGCTGTCAGCACAGAGCCCGACGCGGGGCTCGAACTCATGGACCCTGAGATCGTGACCTGAGCCGAAGTCGGACGCTTAACTGACTGAGCCACCCAGGCACCCCTCTTGGGGAGATTTTTTTTTTATCATCAATGAAATGATGTTATTCTTTTACTGGTTTTTATTTATGCCTGTTCGAGTTCAACATTCAGTAATAAAAGCCAGTCACATTGATGCCATAATCACAAAACTTTGCTTTACACGTTCTTCTCATGTTGTCAAAGCCTAAAGCCACACAAAACATCACAAGAGCTTAGCTGACTCTATGTGTGGTGATATCACACAGGAGGAGGGAGCTAATGGAGTGGCAAACATTGAAGAATGAAATTATACATATGAACAGTGTTATTTGTCACCGTTCATAAACATTATAATGCCTTCCTCTCTGAGATGGGTGTTCTTTTTTTTATTTTTTAAGTTTATTTATTGACTCCGAGAGAGAGAGAGAGAGCACAAGTGGGCAGAGAGAGAGGGAGAGAGAATCCCAAGCAGGCTCTACACTGTCAGCGCAAAACCCGATGCGGGGCTCGAACCTACAAACCGTGAGATCATGACCTCACGACACTCAACCGACTGAGCCACTCAGGCGCCCCAAGATGGGCGTTCTTAAACCTCACACACAATACACAGAAATTCGCAGTGAGCTTAAAAACCATCCAAATTTGTAATGAAAGTTAAATAATTTGAAGAAACACAGACTAGAGACAGAATCGGGAGTGGAATTCAAACTCTCCCAACACCTTGCTAGGCTCCAAATAGCTGTCCCCCACCAAAGTTCAGTTTGGTCATTTCACCATTGCGGGATGGTCAAACAGAAGCCATTTAAAGCCACTATCTTTCAGTACACAGCACTTTTCTCTAAAATGACCAGTTTTCCTTGGAAGTGTAGTCAGATGGCTCTAACGACCCATGACTTATAATGATTCTGGGAGAAGTTACAGACAAGCGATCGACCCATGACTTATAATGATTCTGGGAGAAATTACAGACAAGCGATCACAAGTGACCAATGCCACAAAAGGTGAGGGGATTGTACTAGCTGTTGAGCTCATGAGAAGGTTCTGGATTGCCTGTATCTGAATTCTTAGCCCTTAGTAACCTATTTTAATGGTCTCTTAGAAATATGACATTCTCATGGATGTCACACCTATTGGGGTTTTTTCTTAGAGAGAGAGAGAATCTCTCAAGCAGGCTCCACACTCAGCAGGGAGCCTGACACGGGGCTCGATCCCACGACCCTGAGATCATGACCTGATCCAAAGTCAAGAATTGGATGCTCATCTGATTGTACCACCCAGGTGCCCCAGCTATTGGTTTTCATGTGTCACAGCACATTGATATGAAACAGAAGGAGAGAAAGTTGTAAAAACTTAACCATTAAACCTTTAAAACTTACCCTAGATCCCAATGCGTAATTGATTGGACTAACTTCATTTTAAAGTAAACCATTAACTTCCTCACTTCCATTGGGTCCATTGCATTTAACTTATTAAAGCCACACTTACTCCAGAATGTTTATAGAAGACATTTATATCTCTTTTTGTGTTCATTTTTGTTTACTTATTTATTTTTGCCATCACAAATCCTGCTGCCTCATGTGTTACACGCACACGTGTAAGGATTTTTCCGCCATGCACGCTGAGGAGTGGGCACACTGGGTGTGAACTTCTCCCATTTTAATAGATATTGCATAACCGTTACCTTAGGTGATCGCACCATTGCACATGCCCTCCAGGAGAGCAGGACAGTTTCCACTTTTCTACATCCTAACTGACGGCTTTTACAGATTTCCCCAGTGCGCATATGCAGGCAGCTCCAATGGAGACTAGTCTACCTCTCATGTCTCTCTAACACCTGCTCACTGCACTCGGTCACAAAGATTGGATGTCAGCAGCAGAAGCGTCAATCAGCAGGAGAACCTCAACTTTTGTATCGTTTTACTCTCCACGTGTTTGTCACAGTTGCTCACTCCTCTTGGGCACGTGACGTGACTTTCCACCTGTGACGGTGCCATGACATTGTCCTCTGCGATAAATAAACAAGCCAGACTCAAGCAGAACATCAGATAAATAATAGTACACACTCTGTGATTATGAGAGGGAAGAAAAGCCATGCAGGGGGACCTGAATAACTGGAGACATAACATTGTGACGCTCTGGGGCTGGCAGGCTTTGCAGTTAGATGATGCTTTCAGTATTTCAAAACTGAAAGACATCCTAGCGATCATGTAATCTGACCCACTTATTTCACAGGTGACGACGTTGTGGTCCAGAGAGAGGAAATGTCTTGCCTGTGGTGACACAGTGAATCATTGGTCGAGTGGAGGCTGGCATTCAGGTTTTCCTGATGAAGCACACGACTGGGTGGTGGCTGAATTGATAGGAAGGAGGAAGGCAGTCTCACAAGTGGCTAGGAGAACCCACCCTGACCCCTGGTCCTGTGTCCCCAGTGTTTGCTGTTCCATTATCCGCCATCCCACCTCCCATGCACAAGGATGGGTCCTCATGGCTTGGACCTCTCTCTCAAGTGCCTAAGAGATGAAGTATTAAAGAACACGGTTTCTGGGGTGTCTGGGTGGTTCAGTCGGTTGAGCGTCCAACTTCAGCTCAGGTCATGATCTCGAGATTCCTGAGTTCAAGCCCCGCGTCGGGCTCTGGGCTGATGGCTCAGAGCCTGGAGGCTGTTTCACATTCTGTGTCTCCCTCTCTCTCTCTGCCCCTCCCCTACTCACGCTCTGTGTCTCTCTCTCAAAAATAAATAACATTAAAAAAAAAAAAGAACATGGTTTTGTTATCCCTCCCAGTAACTGACTCCTTGTCTTCTCTTCCACAGCCATGGCTGAAGATGAGATATCATCTTTTCCATCTGTTAAAACTCCCTTTGGGCTCCTTCTTTTCCTAACTCCTCTAAGTTTGAAGCTCCTCCTTTTCTCTCAGGGCAAATTGGTGGGCGTTACCGCCTTGTCCCAGAAACTATAGGGTCTCCTAACTGCTGGGAAGAGAAATCTCAGGAAAAAAAGAGAGAGAGAGAGTTTCCGCTCTGTCTCTGGCTGTAGCAGTCAGACACCACATCCCAAAGTTAGTTCTGATAAAGCTGAGAACGTTTGCCTAAGTGTCCATCTCAGTGTCCTGTCACAAGAGAAGTGTGAAAAAGTAATGCTTTGTCTTGTGATTGTAAAACTATTCTCAAAAATGCTGTTTGTACAAAGGAGTCTTTTAAAATACGCAGCCTGCAAGCATTATTGATTTGCCAAAAGTATGCAATTTTTGTGATCCCAATCAATAACGTGTTGCCCTGGGAATAATATTTACATGGACATCTCTGCTTTCTGAAAGGTACAAACACTCCGTCAGGTGAGAAGAGCTTTGGAATCTCTACCTTCTGCCTTTCTGGACAAAGTCTATAACATCAGGATCCTGGTAGACTGCTTATTCAAACCAAGAGTTGAGAGCCCACCTCATTGAGAATTCTGGGTTAATTTCTGGTTGCTCTTTAGCTCTACCTTTTCGCATTATGTTTTGGTGGGTGCCCAAGGGATTATAATCTACGTCTCCTATTTCCCCCAACCTGCATAGAGGTAATATTCTAACACTTTGATAGGCAGCCTAGAAATCTTGCAACAACTTAGGTCAATAACCACCCTCTAGGTTATAACATCCTTTATGCAATAGTCATCATATGTGTTATGCCTATTGCCAGAGACTATGTTCCAATTTTTGCTTTAAGTGGTCATGTTAAGAGGGAAAAAAAACCCAATCTTTCATATTTGACTTTGAATGTTCTTTAATCCTCCCTGTAGATCTGAGTTTCTAAGCGATATCATTTTCCTCCCGCAGAAAGAACGTATTTTCTCATTTGTTGAGATACAGGTCCTGCTGCAACACATTCTTTTAGTTTTTCCCTTACCTGAAAGTGTCTGTTTTTCCTGCATTCTTGAAGGGTATTTTCACTGGGTTTAGAAATGTGTGTTAAGTTCAGCTCTTCGAAGATATTGTTCCACTGTCTTCCGGTTTCCATGGTTTCTAATGAAAAGTCAGTAGTCTTTAGATTCTCTTTGATGTAACCTGTTCTTCATGGGTTTTTCCTTATCTCTGGTTTTCAGCAGTTTGACCGTGTTGTACCTAGGTGTGGTTTCTTTGTATTCAGGTACCCCTCCTGAAGTTTCCTGAGCTTCACACATTTGTTTTCTTTTGGCCAAATTTGAGAAGTTTGGGGCTTTGTGTCTCCAAATCTTTTTCCTGCCTCATTCACTCTCTTCTCCTTCTGTGGTTCCAAATATGCAGAAGTTGGGGCTATTGATATAATCCTACAGATTCTTGAAGCTCACTTTTTCCCAATCTTTTCTCTGTTTTTCAGATCAAATACTTTCTCTCGCTCCATCTCAAAGTTTGTTTCTTCTGTCATTCCCCATTTTGCTGTTAATCCCATCCAGCGACTTAAAATGTTCTATATTTTACTTTCTCTTATGTTTCTTTCTTTCTTTCTTTCTTTCTTTCTTTCTTTCTTTCTTTCTTTTTTGAAATGTTTTATTTTATTTTATTTTTTTAAGTAATCTCTACCCCCTACATGGGGCTTGAACTCATGACCCCAGGATCAAGAGTCACATGCTCCACCAACAGAGCCAGCCAGGTGCCCTTCTTTATGTCTTTTTTTTTTAATGTTTTCTAGTGTTTATTTTTGAGAGAGAGACAGAGTGCAAGCTGGGGAGGAGCAGAGAGAGAGGGACACAGAATCTGAAGCAGGCTCTGGGCTCCGAGCTGTCAGCACAGAGTCCGACGCAGGGCTCGAACTCGCAAACTGCAAGATCATGACCTGAGCTGACGTTGGATGCTCAACCGACTGAGCCACCCAGGCGCCCCTATGTGTTTTACATTCACGGTCACAGTCACTGCTTTCAAAACCTTTGTCTGCCAGTTTCAACATCTGGGTCACCTCGAGGTCAGTGTCCAGTGATTGTCTGTTTCTCTTGAGAATGGAAGCCTTTTTCCTGTTTCTTTATAGTCAAGTAACTTTGGATATATCTTGCACATCATATGTTGTAAACACTCTGGATTGTTATAATCCAAGCAGGGTTAATTTGTTGTTGCTGTTGTTGTTGTTTTAACAGGCTGGAATCAAATGCAAAGTCTCCTACCCCCTCCCCACCCTTGTAGTAGGTTACAACTCAACTCTCGCTTCAGTTCCTGCAGACTTAGCTGAGCTGTTTGGAGTCTGACGGTGAATGTGTACATGGCTCCGAAGTCAGCTAGATGTTTGGGTCGTTCAGCCACAGAATTTGGGGCAACTCCCCTCTGTCTCTCTCTTGTCTGAAATTTCGACTCCCACTTTCCAGCAGCTACTGTTACCCTAAATTCTGTCCTCTGGTTATGTAAGGCGTTAATACTTTGCATTTTTTTAAAACAGAGTTTTAGTTGCCCCTCACAGTATTGATGGAGACCTGCCTTCAGGCTAAACCCACGAGCTGAGAATTCGCCAGTAACACTCTGGTCTTCTGTGTGTTGAATCCCTTCCAACATCTGGCCGCTCTGGTCACACTCCTGTGTCTTGAGGTAGCTGGTTTTTTTTTTTTTTGTTTTGTTGTCTCTAGAATTGTTAGTTCTCCTCCATGGTAGGGTGGGTCAGAGAGGAGCAAGGCAGGCAAGCCGGAGGTCGAAATCCTTACTTGTCCCACTTAAATGAACAACAAAAATGGTCCCATTTGAGAGACGGTAAAGCTGAGGCCAGGATGGGAAATGAGGTCATGGGTGTGTTTCAAAATGGTCAGGGAGAGCAATGAGCTATGAGTTTTTTAAAAAGAAAATTGGGCTGGATGCCTGGGTGGCTCAGTCGTTAAGCGTCCGACTTCAGCTTGAGTCATGATCTCACAGCTCGTGGGTTCGAGCCCCCTGTCAGGCTCTGTGCTGATAGCTCAGAGCCTGGAGCCTGCTTCGGATTCTCTGTCTCCCTCTCTCTCTGCCCCTTCCCCACTCATGCTCTGTCTCTGTCTCTCTCAAAAACAAATAAACATTAAAAAAATTTTTTTTAATAAAAAAAAAGAAAAGAAAAGAAAATTGGGTGGGAATTTTTTAAATAGAATCCTAAAACAGACTGTCCCCTTACACAACACCTCTGTTTTGTGCATTAGTAAATCAGGGATGATATTCTTTTTTTTTTTAGTTTAGTTTATTTATTTATTTTGAGAGAGAGCAAGAGAGAGAGCGAGAGAGCGAGAGAGCGAGAGAGAGAGAGAGAGAAAGTACAAGCAGGGGAGGGGCAGAAAGACAGGAAGACACAGAATCCCAAGGAGGCTCCGTGCTTTCAGTTCAGGACTCGATGCGGGGCTCGAACTCACAAACCATGAGATCATGACCTGAGCCAAAACCAAGAGTCGGAAGCTTAACTGGTCGCTTAAAGGACTGAGCCACCCAGGTGCCCCAGGGATGATATTCTTATATAGCCAATGTTCACTAAATGCCTACGAGGTCCAAGGCTAAGCCCTTTCAGTGCATTACTTCTTTTAATCCTCAAGGCAACTTGAGATTGGATTACATACGACAGAGTCGGATGCACTATTCATCGATAATAACAAAGGCAATAATAATAATAATAATAATAATGGCTCATATTTTTTGAACTATGATTACGGTGTAGATAGTGTGTTAGGTGCTCTCCAGACATTATCTCATTCAATTCTCCCAACAACTCCAGGTCAGCACGGTTACTGACACCCCACCTAACTCAGTGAGGTTATGTACCATTTCTGACATCCAACCTTCTCCGGTGGAGGAATGGAGGCCGGAACAGCAACGCCACGGTCGAGTTCACACGATCAGCAAACAGGTGTGGGGTGTGAGCCCCGGCAGGTCGGCTCCAAAGCCAATTGTCTTGAGCCGTCTGCCCCAGCAGCCTTCTTGTTAGGATAAAGCATCTCAGAAGGACTAGCCCTGTACAAGACCCCTTCCGTTTCGTAAATCCCAGGCTGGATCCGGCGGAACCCGAGGCTGCGGGCTTCTCTGCCGCAGGCATGTGGGCGGTACCAGCAATATCTGTGGGGTCGGAACCATTTCCAGCCAGACACAAGGCACCCCAGCCTACAACGCAAATGAGGAAACCTTCCTAAGCGGGGATAGACGGCAACTGACTGCGGAGGTTCCCTCCTCCTGGTTTTCACTTCATGTTTTGGATGCCGCGGGCCGGGTGAGCAGAGATCCCAGGCTTTGGCCCAGGCAGCTGGCCTGCCTCCGAGCACTGCCATGAACCACTTCCAGACCATCCTGCCTCGGGTCCGGATGCTGCTGGCCGGCCATCTGCCGAGCCAGGCCCGGGCCCTCCTGGACAGCATGTTGGAGAGGGAGCTCCTCTCCAGGGAGTACCACTGCGCTCTGCTCCGCGAGCCTGACGGCGAGGCCCTGGCCAGGAAGATCTCCTTGACCCTGCTGGAGAAAGGAGACCCAGGCTTGGCCCTCTTGAGGTGGGCATGGGGTACGTGGCAGGCCCCGCTGGCCGAGAGGGACCCCGATGACAAGGACCGTGCCGGTAAGTCGGCATCCTCTCCGCTCGGCTCTAGGTGGAGCAAGGATCTTCCCTCCTCTCTGGGAGGAAGTCAGTGTGAGCATCCCTGTCCCCGGATGGGAAGGCTGACCCGCACAGGAGCCGGGGCCTCTGGGTGAGCTGGCGGGAGGCGGCCAGTGCCCGGGGAGCTCCGTCTGGGATGCTGGTGTGGGGGGCACATCTGGTGTGCTTGCCTCCCTGCTTAAGAGAAGCCCATCCTGGAGGCGTGCAATCAAATGCCTGCTCGATTTTCTCTCCGAGCGACCCTGAGGGGTCAGGCACTGCGCTGGGCACTGGGGCTGGGGGCACGGATCGGCTCCCGCCTGCAAGGGGCTCACGGTCCAGTGGAGAAGGCGGATACGGGCGCTCAGTGCGGTTCCAACATGGAGAAATGAGGCGCCAGAGAGAGGAGGGGCCACGACGCCGGGGAGCAGAGGATGCCGTGTGTGTGTGCATCTCTGTCAGCAAGAGACACAACTCAAAAGACAGAGGGAAAGAGAAAGGAAAGGAGAGACAGAATAGAAAGACAGAGAGACAGAGAGGAGGAAGGAAGGGACAGAAGGAAGGAGGGGGACAAAGAGGGACAAGGTGGGGGGAAGAGAGAGAGAGAAAGAGGGAGACAGAGACCCAAGAGGAACCAGATCAGGGCGCTTGGGTGGCTCAGCCGGTTGAGCGTCTGACTTCGGCTCAGGTCACGATCTCACGGCTCGTGAGTTCGAGCCCCACGTCGGGCTCTGTGCTGACAGCTCGGAGCCTGGAGACTGCTTCAGATTCTGTGTCTCCCTCTCTCTCTCTGCCCCTCCCCCACTCACTAGCTCACTCTCTCTCTCAAAAATCAATCAAGATTTAAAAAAATTAAAAAAAAAAAAAAAAAGGAACCAGATCAGAGAGAAGAGAGGAAGAGTGTCTTACTTTCAGAGTATTGACGACACTTGACTCCATCTCAAATCAGAAAGACAAGCCTCCACCACGTCGCCGTTTCCACCCCCACCTCTGGCTCCTGGAACATTTTATGCCTTCCTCTCCTGTTTGCAAAGAGGTTCTGGCTTTGCAGCAAACAAAGTTCCTCCTCCAGGCACGTGTGTATTCTCTCCTGCTTTACCCAAATACATGCTTTTCCGATTTTCTGACTTGGAGTGACAAATTCTGGTCACGCTTGGTCCCTCTGTGGCTTCGGGGGAACTTGAAAATGGGAGAGGATAACAATGATCCACAGCAATCAAGTACTTACCAGCGTGCCAGGCACACCACTGGTAGCGATCGCCTGCCGCAGAGAACAGACCCCCACCCCCAGGGGGGACACCAACCCGGGTCCTCAGGTGGCAAGTGCGGGAGGCTGGACGGAAAGCAGACCAGCTCTGTCCCCCTTCTGGCTTTGAGGGGCAATTTTTAAATTTTAAATTTCAGTTTCAATGATGGTCCAGCCACCAGGGCGGTGTGTGTTTCTTTCTCCAGCCCTTTGGCCGAGACCCAAGTTTACATGGGGTTGGTTTTCCTGGTGGTTACGTTCTCGCCAGATGGTTTCTGTTGGTTTTTTGAATACGTCTCTTATTCTCCCTGTCTCCCCCCCCACACACCCCCCCAACGATCTCCCTGATTTCTTCAGGGGGATTTGCAAGCTGCCTGCATGGTCTGGATGGGGGTGCAGTAGCCACCCCGGGGGGCGGGGGCGGGCGGGGCGGGGCGGGGGGGGGGGTCAAGGCCATCCCCTCTACCTGTAAACTGCGTGCTGCTTTAGGTGGGGACTGCCCCTCCCTCCTCTGTCTGCTGGTTCCTGTTATTTAACTCTGTTTCCTCCCCGGGGATGTAATATTTTTATTTCTGATCCCATGTGACTCTAGAAAGGGAACTAGGTTCGGGGTGACGTGTTCTTTAGGGGGCTGGGAGACAGAGGAGGCGCCTCCTTCCGCTGCTCTTTCCTTGTGTCCTCCAGGACAGCTCCCCTCCAGGGCTCCCAGGGGCGCCCAGGACTGCGGGCAGATGCACGGGTGTGGTGCAAGCCGGGAGGGAGCCGGCCTTCCAGGGGAAAGAAGGAGAAGAGGAAAGAAAAACATGTGCTTTGTAAAGAAAGGCCCTGACTTTGGTTTCAGTGGGGGGTTCAGAAAAGGAAACCATCGTGTGAAGGTTTTGTCAACTCTCTCCACAACCCTTAACGATCTTCACCCTCCACTGCTCTAAAGCCTGCACTAGCTCCCCGTCATTCAGAGGAAAATCTAAATCTGGACCGTGGCCCACAAAGCCCGTCACCGTCTGGTTCTCGTCACTGCTCTGCTCTCACCCCGTACCTGTGCTCTGTCCTCCAGCCATGCTGGCACCCTCGGTGTCCCTGGGACGAGACTGGCGTGCTCTCGACCACAGGACCTTGGCACGTGCTGGCCCCACTACCTGGAACCCTCTTCTCCAGAAAGCCTCTTGGCCCGCCTCCTCTGCTCTTTACCCAGATTTCACCTTCTCAATGAGGCCTCCCCTGAGCATCCCATTTAGAATCTCAGGTCCCCATCCACACTCTCAGCCCCCTCCGTAGACTGGCATTTTCACCCTCCCTATATTTTACTTTTGTATTACGTTTGTTGTTTCTTGTCTGACCTTCCCGCTGGAAGATTAGCTCCGTGTGGGCAGGGATCTGTATTTTGATCCCACCGCGTCCCAAATGTCTGGCACTGGGCAGGTGTGCAATGTATATTTGTTGACTGTTGGGTGGGTGAATGGATGCGTGGAGGGATGGTTGGATGGGTGAGTGGAAGAGGGAGCAGGTAGATGGGCGGCCGAAGGGCGGATGGTTCACATAGTATCGTTATTCTCACTTCACAGATGGGTTAACTGAGGCACAGAGAGGTTAAGAGATTTGCTCAGGTCATGGCCCGGGGAGGGGACTGTTGGATCTCACAAGTCCAGACCTACCCCTGTACTTTCTGCTTGGTTGCCTCTTCAAAACAACCCAAGGGGTACCGTAAATCGACCCCAGACAGGTTGGCCCACTGCAGATGGAAATCAGGCGCATGATTCAAAAGACATCTTCAGCGATTGCAATCGTGCAGAAAGCCTACCTCTGGGGACGCGACCGTGGGGGGTTGACTCTGTGCGACACGAAGCTGCACAGGTGCATCCAACCCCAGGCAACCTCGGGGGAGGCCTGGGTGCCAAGGTCCTTGTCCCGACAGAACAAAGCAGCTTCCCCGGGGAATCCAAGCAAACGCTCACTGGTGTCACTCTCTGGTGACAGTGGGTGACGACACGTGGAAGGCAATCCAAGGACAGAGAAGGGAGAGTGAGGACGGCAGTGATGGAGAAAGACCAGGCCGGACACTGGGCAGCTCCGGGTGTGTCGCCACGCTCTGTCCCTTACAAAGCACGTGACCATGACTGGATTACTCTGACCCTCGGTTTCTTCATCTTGAAAATGGGAGTGAGCATATAAAGCGCCCAGGACTGTAGTGAGGGTTAAATGAGACAGTAGCTGGAGACTATCCAAGGCAGTGCTTGGCATTAGAGAGCTAAGTCTAGTGGGGAGGCAGCGGGGAGGTTGGCACAGGGAAGAATAACCCAGGGGTTTGAGGTGCAGAGAAAACAGTTGTGTTTAGTCTCACTGGGGGGGGGGGGGCACAGAACATCTGGACACCTACCCCACGCTGAGTGCTTGGGGGCTGTGTATATCTGAGAAATGCATCACTGTGCCCCCACCGTTGGGCTGGCACATGGCTAATCGCATGGTCTCCTCCCTCACCCTGGTCATGGCTCTGTAATTCCAAGGGGGTAGGGCTGTGAGCACTTTCTGGAACCCCGCTGGGCCTCAGTTTCCAGCACTTGTAAAACGGAGGCGATAACAGTACCCAGGGTGGTGCCCTAAGGGTTCAGGGACCTCGGCGAACCTGGGGCACATGCATTTCCCGCAAGAAGAGAGCAGACTCCGACTCACCAGCCTCAGTGGTGTTTGGGGAGCGACAGCCCCGAGGGGTGCATCAGGGTGACAGCCACCCCGGGGTTTGTGAATGGAGTGTGGGCACAGCAGTGCCTTTGGGCAAGCGTCTCGAGGCTGGAGGAAAGTCCCAGCCCCCGGTTTTATCTTTGATTATTTCCTTTGGCGTTCTTTTGCTTGGAGTTCTCTGTTTTCACAAGGCGCTATTTTTGCGCACCAGGACTCTGTTCTAGGAACCGAGGAACCAAGTCTCCCTCTAGGATATTGTGTGATTTATTGGAAAGGGAGGGACATGCCTCAGGCTGCCAGATTTCTCTCCAGCTTCCTTCCCCATTTGGCCCTCAGCATGCGACAGCCACCAGCACCCAGACCTCAGAGAGGAGGGGCGCCGTGCCCTCCCGCCCTCCTCTTTTCTTTCCTTTCCAGACCCGCTTCTGCTCTGATCTGGGGGGGCTTCCTGGGCCCCCTGGGAGGAGACGTGTTGGCAAGAACCGCTGCTCTCCTTTCGTGGGGGGGGGGGGGGGCGGCTCCACAGCCACGTAGACGCGCTTCACCTTTATCCCTGGGAGTCGGGAAGCTGACACTTCCCCATGGGTTTTCCCAGGCTGACCTTTGGTCCGTTCCATACCCTGCTTGGCTCTAAGCCTAGCGCCTGACCCAACCGGGGACGGTTTCTGTTCTGTTACCTTAAGCAGCTTACCTGCGTCCTTACCTAGTCTCTATTCATCTCTCCGGCCACCTGCCCACCCACCTACCCGCCTGTCCTCCAACTTACCTGGTCCACAGAACCACCTACCAATATCGGCTTCCCAATCCACCAACTGAGATCTAGAACCCACTTCTATGCACTTGTCAATTTATCTGTTCTTTTATATTTTCATGTATTAACTTACTGACCTGCCTGCCTATCAACTACTTGTATATTTACCCACGAACGGGCCTGCGTTCTCATGCACTTTCCTACCCGTCCAATTTGGATACCTATCAGTTTAGTCATATTTATTCACCTGCGTTTCTATTGACCTCTTTTCCCTGCTTCCTTCCATCCTTCCTTTCTTCTTCCTTAATCACTGTTTTTGCACCTGCTAGAGATTACGGTGGTCACCAAAAAAGCATAAAAGGCACTTACAACCTAGGAGAGGGGGCCCGTCACTGTTTGGAACTTGAACCTGCCTGGATCGTTCAAATTCAAACTCCATTCCTTCATTCAAACAATCTTGGGATGGTGTGACTTTTTAAAAAAAAAATTTTTTTTAATGTTTATTTATTTTTGACACAGAGAGAGAGAGAGAGAGCAGGGGAGGGGCAGAGAGAGAGGGAGACACAGAATCCAAAGCAGGCTCCAGGCTCTGAGCTGTCAGCACAGAGCCTGACGTGGGGCTCGAACCCATGAACCGTGAGATCGTGACCTGAGCCGAAGTCGGATGCTCAACGGACGGAACCACCCAGGCGCCCCGGGGTTGTGTGACTTTGAAGTTGGAAAATAAAACACTCCGACCTTATTGGAGGCAACCAAATCTATAGTTATGAAATAGGAAGATGCTTTGCCAAAAACGTGGCCACAAGGTTGCTAAAAAGAGAATAAAGTATAAGATCTTTGTTAGCTGGATGGGTGATGAGGGCAGAAACTCAGGCCTTGAAGGATGGCTCAAAGGAAGGCAAGAGCTCAGTCCTGGCTGGGACCTTGCTAGAGCAGCGGTACCCTCAGCGGTACGATGGCAACCTGCCCGCGGCTCTTCTCGTTGTTTCCACTGCCCCTGCCCACATCCAGGGCCCAAGAGCTCCTGGCTGGGCGGGCACTATAATGGCTCCTCCCTGGTGTCGATGGCCGAGGCCCTCCTTGTGCTCATCTACAGCCTGTGGCATCAGCCAATCGTGCAGGCTGGTATATACCACCTCCTGGCTCAGAGACCTGTGTCGACACAGGCATGGCCAGATTCGGGTCTCGAGAGTGGGCCTGGAGGGCGGCAGGGAGGACATGGAAAGACCAGGTAGCAGAATTGAGATCAGACCAGGTGACAGATGAAGGCATCCACGCAGGCGCACCTGCAGCCTGACGGGACTCTCCTTGCGAGCTTGGCCCGGGCACGAAACCGATTCAGAACTGCCTTGGCCACGGCTGTCAGAACTGGCTGCTTCTGAGGGCAGGACAGGACTCCCATAAGTGGCCTCGAGACGACCGAATGCCCAGGGGTACCTCTCCCTTGGCATCAGGTCATGGGAAGATGAGACTGCTGGAGATTTCTAATATCTGTCACGTCTGTTTTATTAGCCTAACAAGGCAAGACCCTGTTTCAAATTGACTATTAGCACTTCCCACTTGTCTGCCTACTTCCTCCCAGGGACTTCTGAAAGCAGTGACTGTTTGAAAATAATCACCCAACAAAGAAATTATTATCTTGATGTCCTATGGGGGCAACGGAGGCCCACACAAGGGAAATCAGGGGTCCAAGGTCACACCCCTGCTAATAACAGCAGGGGCTTGACGCCCGCTCCTGGGACTCCCAAAGCAGTGCTCTTTCGGTAAAAACACAGGGGATGCTTTTCATGGCTGCCCAAACTTCCTTCGCTTCAGCACCACCCTGGTGATTCCTGCACACCCTCCATGCTGCTCTTTGCTTGGCAGGTGTTTTTTCAAAGCACACGCCTTTTCTTTTTAATCCAACCGCGTTTTCCAAGGAAGGCTTACGTCCACCATAAAGGAAAGGAAAGGCCACCCTTAGAAGGTAACTACGGGACAGGAAGGCACAGCAGTGTTTACACAAGTCTGGCCAGATGCTATCTCTTCCTGAAGGCTTGAGGCTGGGGGCTGCGCTCTGTGAATCAAGGATTTCATGCATTTGAAGAGGTGTTAAGGACCTAATAGCCCCAGATGGAGACCTTCTCCTGGATGCCATCAGGGGCATGGGGAGAAGCTTGCAAGGACACTAACTTTCTCGGTGGGAGGGGGTGTGTGCGGAGAGGGGGTGCGGGGGGGGGGGAGTCAGTGCTGTTTATAACCACATCTATGTGTCACCCCAAACCGTCTGGCTTGTAAACAGAGCACATTTGGGGTAGCATCCTTTTATGTGTAATTCATCTTCCAGTCCAATGTCTTGGAATAAAAATAATGAGTGGACCACTCACCATCTCCCAGGAAATTCAGGGCGATTTGGTGTGGGGGCGGGGTGGTAGAGGAAAGTGGAATCTGGGAAGTCTGCCGGACCCTAACCCTAACCCCCCCCACCCCGCCCCGCTCAGCTTGTCTCGAGGCATTTGTGGGGCTCAGATCCCCGCCTCATCTTGCAGAGGATGGCAGAACTGTCACCAGTGCTCCACCATGGTCACCATAATTTCAGACCGTCATTGGGTCAAAGGTTCCCACCCCCCCACCCCTGCAAGAGACAACTCTCAACCTCCTACACTCACCCCATTACCCCATTTGGTCCACAACAAGGAACCGAAATTAACATCAGAGGCTAGGGGAGGGCTTAAGGGAGTGTGGGTAAATTAGAGAGTTTTCAGCCTGAGAAATCTGACAGCTGGATGCCGTTTCATAGGGGGAGAGTTTTCTGTGGGTCCCTTGCTGGCTTCCTTTGCATGCTGGCTTAGGTTTGGCGGTCTGGGACTGGTGGGGGGGGGGGGTGATAAACTCGAGATGAAGCCATCTGCCCCTGACCTGGGCATTCAGAGGCATCCCTGGGCAGGCTGAGGGCACCCGGCGGGGCTGCCAGACTCCGGGAGAGAGCCTGCCTCACTGCGTTGCCCAGACCATGCGTTGCCTCGCTCCACACCCTGCGGGGTCCTACCTGCCAGAGCCCCAAGGTAAAAAGGCTGGTGGAGGAAGTTGGGGCGGTGAATGCTTCTCGATTTAGGGTGAGGCCATCTCGGAACTGGGGGATGGGGGCGGAAAGAGGGGCCCTGGTCTCGTCGGGGCTGTTGGAAAAAGCGAGGCAGTTGGCTATTTCCTCCCACTTGAGGGACATTCAGATCGGCCCAGGTGCCTGGCACGTGAGAGTGCTTTATCAGGCTGAAGTGGTTCTCAAGGGCCAGTATTCGGGAGGCGTGTTGTTAGCTCTCAGCATCGAAGGCCTGGCTCAGCCAACCACAAGGTCCTCGCTCTACCTGGTAAACGCTGAGGGGTGCTCTTGAAGGACAGGATGCCTGCCAGACCGCACCCCATCCCTCGGGGAAGCCAGGAAACCGAAGCCAGGGGGCTGGCAATAGCCAGGCGCCTGGGCAGATGTTACCCTCTCCCCAGTTTCCAGACTGTGTTTGGGGGAAGACGTGGGGGATGAGCAAGAGCGGGAGGGAGACCCCAAAGCAGAGATATCTAGCACCAGCTCTGAAGTCAGCACGGCGTGTGTGAATCCCAGCTGCATCGCTGGCTGGGTGCGATGTGACTCAGAACATGTCACCAACCTTCTCCGGGACTGTTTCCCTGGGCTGTTAAAATAGAAGGGGAGGGGTGCCTGATGGCTCTGGTTAAGCGGCGACTGCGGCTCGGGTCATGATCTCGCGGTTCGTGAGTTCGAGCCCCGCGTCGGGCTCTGGGCTGACGGCTCCGAGCCTGGAGCCTGCTTCGGATTCCGTGTCTCCCTGTCTCGCTGCTCCTTCCCCACTCGTGCTCTCTGTCTCTCAAAAATAAATAAAAATTTAAAAAAAATTTTAAATAGGAGAAGGGGAAAACTCTATGACGGCCGGGGGGTATAACAGTGGAGGGTAGCAGGGTCTATCTAGCACACTGCCTGGTACACTGTAGGAACTAAATGTCATCGTAGGAGCCCAACAGTATTGGTGTCGCTGCTGCGTGTTTGAGAGGGGCGGGACTCCCTCCCTCAGACACCGCTGAAATGTGTGGCTTTCTCTGAACCCACGCTCTGATAAGTTTTCCAGCTCTGTTGAATAGAGCTTGTTGAGTGTTTTGCGAGGGAAGGAGAGGTCAGAAGTCACCTTGACTCACCCCCCTCAATTCCAGACAGGAAATCCAAGCCTGGGAAAGGAGGTGACCTCCCCAAGGTCTCATGGTGGGCGGAGCTGGTGTCCAAGACCTCTGGAGGAGGAATGGGGAAGGCCGGTCCAGGAGGGGTGTGGCGAGGAAGGCCGGTCCGTGAGGGGAGGCAGGGGTGCTGAGGTTCAGTTTCCAGCCCTTTAAGTTCCCGGAGGAGGAGTTTCCTCTTTCCTCTCAAGGGCATTTGGCTTCCCAGGCGTGAATGGCTCAGGGAGCAAGTGTCTGAGTCCCTGTGTCCTGCGAGGGTCGCTTGCCACCTTCACAGCTGGGCTGGGCTGGAGAGAAGGCCGTGCAAAAGCGAGGGGAAGCGAGGGGAAGAGCGACGGGCTTGCAGATTTCACGCAAGTGGGCGCCGCTCCCCTCAGGCAGGGGACTGCCCATTTCCAGGAGGCGATAGACGCTCTGGGAGTGCCCAGGAGTGGAGGGATACAACCCAGGCGCTTCAGAGAAAGCACGTGGTGGGTGCAGCGGGGGGGGGGGGGGGGAGGCGTGTGTGCCTGCTTACTCCCCAGCTTGGCCCAAATCCCGATTTGCAGAGAGAAAGTGAAAGAGAAAAGGGCGGCTGCAGGGGGTGAGGTGGGGTGGCTGGGTAACCGATCTGCCCCAGTCTGGCCGCAGCTCCAGAGCTGGCAGGAGGGCGAGGCCGCTGGCAGCCCGTGGGAGTCCGGGGAGCAGCGGTAGGTGACCAGGGTCCCCTTGCACCCCTAAAGTCGGCCGGGCAATCGAGGCTCAGAGGGTGGCAGCTACTTTCCTGAGGCCACACAGCAAGGCTGGGAGGAGGGAGAAGGGAACGTGCAGAGTGTGGGGCCCGGAAAGTCCTGTTTCCAGCATCTGTGGCCGGGAAGGCAGGGACAGGAGTGCAGACGGGAGCTGAGTTTGGTGCCGGTACCCAGAGCGCGGGGGGGGGGGCAGGGAGCGCGGCGGGGCGTGGGGGGAGCGGGGGGCGCGGTGGGGTGCAGGAGGGGCGCAGAGCTGAGCCCGGCACGGGCACCAAACCCGCGCCACATGTACTGTCTGTGCGTCCTAGAGTCCGTAGAGGCGGGTGGGGATGCGCGCAGCGCGGAGGGGGACGCTAAGGCTTTCCCTCTACGGGGGCCCCGGGGGCCGGGCTGCCCTTCCCTGAGCCTCACTTTTTCAGCTGGATCGGCTCAGCGAACTGACCCAGGAGTCCAGGTTCCAGGCCCTCCTGTGGAGTGCCCTGCGCAGGGAAGGGCTGTGGGGAGCCCGACCTTTAGCGGAGCCCGCTGGAGAAATCCTCACCTCTGTCATCCGAGAAAAGGACACAAACTGAGAAAGAACAAAGGCCTTTATTTGAAGGTCTCAGAATTGCAATTCGGGGAGCACAGAGAAGTGTTCTTGCTCATGTGGGGAAAGCCCCAGGGGTTTTGTGGGAAAGAAGGAAGGGTTATGATGTGCTTGAGGCAAAGAACAGAAGAGAGAGAGAGAGAGGGAGGGAGGGAGAGGGGAAACTCTGCTGATTTGGTGTTGAGCAGCTGAGCCGTTTCTGATTAGAATCCTATGATTTTGTTGGTACCATCGGATGAAACTGTGCTTTGTAGGTGTTAACCTTACTGCCCCCACAGGATCCGGACGCCAGTTGTCTTTATTAACATTTCCACGAGCAACTGCTTGTGAAACCCTTGCCACTTGTGGCCCCGGTCAGGAGTTCCTTAGCCAGAAAGGAACACGGACGGGGCTTTAAAATGGAGTCTCTTAGGTCCGGAAATGTGATACAATTCCTGGCCTCGCTCTGATCATCTCGCGCGAGGGGTGCAGCGTTCCGGGACTGCTTTAACGAGGTTGGCATCTCATTCTCACCTTGGGGACTTGAGCCACGCCTCCCAACCGGAGGAACCAAGGAGCCCCAGAAAGGGGGGTGTCCCCGGGGTCCCCAGAATGCCAGAATTGGAGCTGTCACGTCTAGCTCCGTCCGGGACCCTCAAAGCCCACAGCTGTGTTCTGAGTCCCACGCCCCCTCCCCCCATCCAAGGTGACACAGGGTGGGGGTCGGAACCCAGAGGTCCACAGAGCCCCACGGCACCCCCACAGCACCCCACTGGCATTTGCCGCCTGGAGTCCCTAACTTTGGCAGGACGCCTTCCCTCTGTGAAGTCCCCCCTCCACACCAGCCAAGAAAAGAAATACTCCTGGCCGATCACAAGTTTAAGGAAATGGGTGGTTCTTGCTCTAAGGCTTGGTGGAACGGTGGGGAGAGAGGGGGAGAGCCCAGCAAGGGATCACCGTCCAAACCCCAGGCTGCCTCAGGCAAGGACCTGTCTCCAAGATCCCAGGATGTACAATGGAAAGATCCTCAGAGAGAACTGAGCCAAGGGGTCCCTGGCTTCCTGCACAAGGAAATCACCTGAGAGGCTGTTTACTGTTTACTGTTAAGTCCCACCCCCACAAGGCTCCACTGGCTGGGCCTGTCCTAAACTGTTTATCTGGGTGACTCCTATGTCAGAGGTCCAGAGGTCATACAGGCATTGAGAAGCACTGAGTGATCCACACCCTGTACTGTACTGTCATCATGTTACAAAACCATAGGGACTTCCCCCGGAGGTTTTGTCAAAGGCCACATAGTAGAGTCAAGATTTGAACCCAAGACTGTGGAGAGCCCAGGCACTGGACTACAGTGGGAGCCTCTACAAATCCAGGGCAGGTCCTGGGTACTCAGAGAGAGTCTTGGTGATACAACAAAGTCTGTCTGATGGCAGGGACCCGGTTTTACCTCTTGAGACCTCAGCACCTGGTACTATGTGAAGAGTAGTCAGGAAATTAACAAAAGAACTCAACACCAAGGCCTGGGGTCAATCCCGGGCAGTCAGGGAAGTGACCTGAAGAGGAAGGGGAAGCTCCTGGAATTGACTCTCAGATTTGCCATCAGTCACCTTGAACAAATGACTTTCCTCTCGGAGGTTCATCCGTAAGATAGATAAAACAAACAGCACTGTTGGGGGCGCCTGGGTGGCTCAGTTGGTTAAGCGTCCGATTTCGGTTCAGGTCATGATCTCACCATTCCCGAGTTCGAGTCCTGCCTCGGGTTCTGGGCTGACAGCTCAGAGCCTGGAGCCTGTTTCAGATTCTGTGTCTCCCTCTCTCTCCCTTCCCCTTCCCTTTTGTGTGTGCGCGCTCTCTCTCTTCCTCTCTCTCAAAAATAAACATTAAAAAACAAACACCACCAATCACAACAACAACAAAAACAAAAAGCACGGTCTTGGTGATTGACTGACATGCACAGTCTTTGGAAAAACCACCAAAGACTATGCCTGTGCCAGGAGTAACCATTATAGCTTCTGGAGGAATTGCACAGAATGATCTGAGGGGAAGTTGTGGGCTGAAGGGAGGTTTCCAGACTTGGAGGCATATGTGATGGGTGGTCCAAAGACGGTTCTTAAAGAGGTATTACCTGACGCTGGTTCTCGTGGAGCGGAGATGGTTGCTTTCCTGATTCTTTTTCAAGCCTTCTTCATTTTTGTGTGTAGCTGTCTTTGGCAACACTCATGCTTGCTGATGTTTCTTGTTAACAGAACAACAGAAGAGTAGAGCAGTTGCCTTTATTTTGATAACATTGTTTTGTTTTCAGTGGCAAGGATAGTTCCCCCCTGTGCCCCCCACCATGGGAGGTAGTGATAAAGTTTCCTTTTTTTTTTTAATGGTAACATGAAATTTACCAATGTAACCCCTTTTAAGTTTACAGTTCAGCTGCGTTACATGTATTCATACTGTTCCACAACCATCACCACCATCCATCTCCAGAACCTTCTCATCACCCCAAACTGACTCCCCGTTCCTCTGGCAACCGCCCTTGTATGTTCTGTCTCTACGAATTCGACGACTCCAGGTGCCTCCCATGAGTGGAATTATACAAAATTTGTCCTCGGGTGACTGGCTTCTTTCATTTAGCCTATCTTTCACGTTCATCCATGTTATAGCAGGCGTCAGTGTTTTATTCCTTTTTATGGCCACATAATAGCCCGTGTCTGGATGGACCACGTTGGTTTTATCCATTCGTCTGTTGACGGACATTTGAGTTGTTCCTACATTTTGTCTACCATGAATAGTGCGTGACGAACATTCACGTGCCGGTACGTGTTTGATTTCCTGACTTCAATTCTGGAAAGTTTTCTTTCATTTTTTTTAAACGTTATTTATTTTGAGAGAGAGAGAGGGAGAGAGAGTGTGCGTGTGTGCATTCCGCCGCACGCGGGCGACCGGACGAGGGGCAGAGAGAGAGGGAGGGAGAGAGGGAATCCCAAGCGAGACGTTGTCAGCGCAGAACCTGACCTGGGGCTCTGTCTCACCAACCGTGAGATCAGTGACCTGAGCCGAAATCAAGAGCTGGGATGCTTCGCCGACGGAGCCACCTGGGCACCCCAGGGAAAGTTTTCTTTTAAAATAAATGCGTTCGTTTTTTTTTTTTTTTAAAAAGGCTATTTCAAGGAAAATACAAAGGTAAATTATAGAACAGGTGCTTTGCAGAGGTGACCAAACAAATTGTAAAGCTGGCTGATGAACACCCGAGGTTTGGGAGACTAGGTTAGTGCAAAGGCTTGGTAGCTGTTGCAACAATCCGGGCTGTGCGGTTGGGGGCTGCTACCTCAAGGAGACGGCTGCCGGGGGGCTCTCGGAAGGAAAACTGGAAGAACCGAGGAAGGGTTCATACCGATTCCAGGGTTCTCGGCTGGGGAGAAGTGGAAAGGTGGCAGAAATGGAGATTCTGGAAGGTTCACCTGCCGGGGGAGAATCGCAGGTTTCCCAGTGTTCAAAAAAAGTCACAGAAGCTGAGGGTCCAGGGTTTTCTTGGCAAGTGGAAATTCAGGCTGCCTTGAAAATAAAACCTATCTTAATTCCTGCACGGCAAGTGTGCGCGTCAGAGGGCCGGAGCGGGTGTTGGTTGAAAAACACAGAAGCCCTGGGGAAAAAAAAAAACAAACAACAGAGCCTCTGGGAGTCAGGCCCGGGGTTGCTGTGCGTTCAGCGTCCTTTCCAGGCAGTTTTGATTCGCAGCCAGGCCTGCCAATCGCATATCTCGGGGGTCAGAGCCTGGCAGGCAGGGCTGGCCTGTGATTCATCTCAGTGTGGCACTGGCTTAGGTGCCGTGTTAGGTCAAGCTGAGGGTCAGGTCTGGATCTGAGGGCTTGGCTTTGCTGATTCCTGCCCCCCTCCTCTTCCCAGGACCTGGCTCGGGTTGTCTTCCTTGGAAAAACCTGTCGGACTCCTTTCCAGGTCATTAACGGCAGCAGCTAGGAATGTTGGGGTGTACAGAGGGAAGGCCACCTGGAGGCAGGAGAGGCCGGCCAAGCCGGAAGGGGACTTGAGCTCTGGACAAGCACTGATCACCCCTTGTCCCCCAGCTGCAGCCGGGTCTCCTGCCTTCTCCTCCCGGGTCCCCTGGGCCCTTCGCCCCCAGTAACCGTGCCATTTACAGGCACGTGCACCAGCCAAGGTATCACTTGAATCCCCCAAATTTTCCAAGTCACGATGAGGTGAATGTCCTTGGGGAGAGAGGCAGAGAAGATATGTGCCTTTCACCCGAGCTCTCAGAGGCAGTCTCTGGGGGGTCCTTTGTGGGGTTCCGTGTGATTTCCAGCCCCCACTTGCCGAAGAACAGAACGAGCTGGGTTCAGGTGAGGTTCCTAAGGAAGCGGACTCCGAAATGGAGATTTGCACATGTGGGGGTTTACTGCGGACATGTGAGGTGTGGGCACCGAAGGGAGAGGGCAGAGGCAGGATGGGGCAGAGGGAGGTTGGGGCTGCTGTAAATCTCGACAGAAGGTCCAGCACGCTGAAGCCGGGATAGCCTTTGGCGTTCCTGCAGACTGAGGCACGGACCAGACCTTTGCACCCCGCAGGGACCTGTCATTGGATGTGGGCTCCGCTTGGAAAGCGGATGTGACTTGGAGCTATTCCCAGAGCTGTGAGCCCTTTGCCCTCCGGCAGCTGGTAGGTGGGCACCTCGACCTCAAGAGGCTGATCTGAGCAGCTCACCATAGTATCTGCCCTCCCGGTTGAAATGGTCAAGTCCGACTCTCCAGAGGCCAAGGTCTAAACTTCCATCCGGAGTCGCTTTGAACTGTATTCTTTGTGGCGCCCCCCCTTGGGGAGGGAAGGTTGTGGGCCCTCCGTCCCCTTTAAGCACCTCCCCTGTTCTGAGATTTGCCTTCCAAGGCATTCGAGGTGTATCCTTGTGCTTGTAGGGGTCGGCTAGGCTGCTTTTTCTCCCGGGTGTTACTCTGCACTTCTGGATTTGGGCTCTCAGAGCTCATTCTCTTTCTGACTGTTTTGCTCTCTACTACGTTATTAAGTTCCACCTGCATTGCTCTGTGTGAGTGCGGCCTATTGCTTCTTTATTTTTAAATTAAAAAAAAAAAATGTCTATTTGTTTTTGAGAGGGAGAGACAGAGAGACAGAGAGACAGAGAGGGAGCAGGGGAGGGGCAGAGAGAGAGGGAGACACAGAATCCGAAGCAGGATCCGGGCTCCGAGCCGTCGGCACAGAGCCCGACGCGGGGCTCGAACTCACGGACCTCGAGATCATGACCCGAGCCGAAGTCGGTTGCTCACAGGACTGAACCACCCCGGCGCCCCGTGGTCTGTTGCTTCTAATCAGGGCATCACCCCCCAGGGAGTGCCGTGGCTACTTTTTACTGTCCTTCCCTCAGCAGCGGACACCCGGATGGCCTCCACACTCTGTCACCACAAACAGTACAGTGCGTCGTCCGGTGGGTGTCTCCGTGGGGCCATGGGAGCATTTCCTTGGGACGTCTGTGCCCGACCTTGAACTGGAAGGTTGTAGGATCGCCACATCCTTAGGTCTTCTAAGTGGTGCTGGGTTGTTCACCAGGGTGGCCGCACCAGCCCGCTCCTACCCGCAGCCTTTGGCGTTTCCTGGCTTTCTAATTTTGGCCAGTCGCACACTGTCAAGTGATGCCTTGCTGTTTCTATTTTGGAGCACTTTCTGGATAGGTCACTTGAGACAAGACACAGCAGCCTAGTGACATAGACGCCGTGCCAACCAAGGGCAGTAGATTTCGCAACCAGGAGAGGCTCAGTGACTTACTTACGTGAGGTCACGCAGTTAGTGGGGGGACTGCGATTTGAACCCAGAGCATGCGCTCTTAACCACCGTATCATCATTATCATGTTTTCTCTCCCTCTTAAGATAGAATCGGAGTCTCGATTGCAAGCTTCTTGGCAGGGACTGTGTTTTTAAACCTGTTTAGGGGGGCGCCTGGGTGGCTCAGTTGGTTGAGCGTCTGACTTCGGCTCAGGTCATGATCTCACGGTCCGTGGGTTCTCGCCCCGCATCCGACTCTGGGCTGACAGCTCAGAGCCTGGAGCCTGTTTCAGATTCTGTGTCTCCCTCTCTCTCTGCCCCTCCCCTGCTCGCGCTCTGTCTCTGTCTCAAAAATAAACATTTAAAAAATTTTAAAAAAAACCCTATTTAGAGCCCCCAGATTTTTTTTTTTTTTTTTTGGTAGGAGATGCTTAGTAAATCAATGTTTTACAGATTTGGAGGGGGGAAAAAGTGCAGGCTGTCTTTTAGAGTTTCTCTGGAGGTCTGCAAGGTGCAAGAGAAGAGGAACTTGTTTGATCTGTTAGCCCCACAGAGATACAGACTAGGGGCTGGTTGTGGCAGATAAGTAACCCCAGGCTCCTGGCTTCCTGCCACCCTCTGACCTCCAGAAGCAGTTTGTCCTGAAGGCGGGCAGCAAGGTGGTCGGGGGCAGGGGGGCTTTGGGGGGGAATGCAGAGGGGAAAGGCTGACAAGCCATGAGCAGTCTAGAATCCCCAAATGCCTCGGCTGAGTGGTGTCCACACCCACTAGGGCTCGGAGGGGGCTGGAGGTCAAAGGCGAAGCCGGAATGGAATGCCACATCATTAGACACAGTTAGAAGATTTTCCATTCCTTCCTCTGGAGGAGAAGTACAGTCAACGTACAGGGACGTATTTTTTCTTATGCTCTTTTATCACAGGGCAGAGCAGCGCTGAAGAGTTTGGGGTTAGCAGAGGTGCCCCTTTCTCCCTCTCGATGCCACCTTAGACCCCCAAGGACACACACCCCCCTTTTCTGCGAAGAAAGCATCTGATAAACTGAGTCTGGCCTCATTGTCATTGCCTGTCAAATGACTATAATAATACCGCTTTCCCAGACAATTAAAACAGGATAATACACAGAGAGTATCCAGCACAGCCCCAAACACAAAACAGTCTCCCAGCAGCGAAGGACCGTGACGCTGGCGGATGGGAGAGCCGTATACAGTGGATGTGAAGTTACTTAAGTAGGAGTTAGAACAGTTTGGCAATACTTGATTTCCCTCGGCGGGGGGAGAGAGAAATGCATTTATTTTAGACACCATTTTGGGGCGTGCGGTCTTTCAAAACCTGTGGTGTTGTACAAAGTGGGGACAGAAGAGAGCCCCCAAAGGGGCTTTTGGTGGCAAAAAGGTTAGGAACTTTTTCTCAGGTTGGATGTGGAAGGTGGTGGCCCGGGTCGGGGGGTGGGGTGGGTGGGGGTAGGGGGAGCTCAAAGAGGACCTTCTAAAAATATGACTCGTTTACCAAAAAGACACAGACCACTTCTCTGCTGTGCCCCAGACAGCTCCTCAAAAGGAGAAACCATCATGCCACCCACGCCTTCTTTCACCAGGCGAGGGCACCTCCCCGGGGCGGCTGGGGACCAAGAGTGACTCGAAGGGGCTGTGACTTGGGAGCCAAGCAGTTGGTTCAGATCCCAGATCACTAGCCTGTTTCTTTACCCGAGAAATGGGAATACGGATCGCAAACGTGTGTGCTAGACTGAATGGGATGAGGTCTGCACATCATGGCATTTGCTGCCTGGCATTCAGCAGGCACCTGTGAATTCTAGTGACGTAGCACTTTTATGGAGGGAGAGAGCCCACTGCGTGCAGGAACATGCTGGAGCCTGGGGATCAGTGAGCTAGACAGGGCTAGGGCCTGTAGACAGGGCTCCTGCCCTCGCAGGACTCCTGGCCTGTATGATCTGCCCTGGGGACTCTCGGGGACTGAAGGGGACTCTCTCCTCTGCAGTGGGGTGATTTGAGCCATCTCTGTCCCCATTCCCCTCTAGAGTGGCACTTTGGGGGAAAGAGTCCAATTAGGGGCCTCTGAAGCACTTCCTAAACATCTAGAGGCATAGGGAACATAGTTGTGGGAATACTGGGAGGTCCCAAGTCAAGATGTGCGTAGATCTTGGCATGAACGGGAGGCTCTATGGATTTGGGCGACTAGACTCTTGGGACTGAGTCCCAGCTCTGCAGTGTCCCAACACGATGGGATTCCTTTGCCCGTGGGCCTCCTGTAGGCCTCCGAGACCCCTCTTGGCCTTTCACTGGTCCCACAAGGGAAGTGTCATTATCCCGATCAATGGGAAAATTGATACTCAGAGAGGTTAAGTCACCCACTTAATGCCTCCCAGCCTTGATTCAAACTCAAACCCTCCACCCAGGTGACCAAGGACAAGCCATGTCGCCGAAGTTTTGAGTATCCTCCTCTATCAAATGGGCATTAATACTCCATCCTGCCTTCTCCCTAGAGCTCTTTGGAGCTCAGATGTAGGGGTAGGGGTGGAGGCAGAAGCCCACTGTGAACTGCAAACCCCTGTCTACTCAAGAGAAAGTGCATCTGGTGCAGGGTTCATGCTGGGGTAGCAGGAAGGGAGGTGCTAAGGCATGTGTCGAGAGTGTCTAAGAATAGATGTCTTCTGTCTGGGCTTAGCCAATGACACAGAGTTTGGATGACTTTTCTCCCAGGCACCTTCTCAGAGGTAGTGATGGGGGACATGAGCAGACCTCCCAGGTCCCACTGCTGGCTGTGGGGTTTTCTAGTTCCTGTGGGGTCCGTGGGGTCTCCTTGAGTCAAAGGACAGAAAGCTTGGCTTCCCCATGTGGTGACTTAGGCAGGAATGAAAGAGAAAGAGTCCCTTTGTCCACCTCACAGAGGTTAGAAGCAAATTGATAATAATAAGGACGACGGTAACGATGGCGATCACCCACGTTTTGCGCACCACGCATGCGCCAATACCCTTCTAAGCCACAATTCACTAAGGGCCTACTAAGGGCCAGTTGCCTTTCTGAGGGCTTTATGAGAATTAGCTCACCTGATCCTCATGGGTGACCAGTTATTATTCCCATTTTACAGATGAGGAAACTGAGGCTCCGAGAGGTTTATACAACGAACTTGCCCAGGTTGTGGCGAGTTGGTTGGTAGGTAGGAGTGGTTTCAGACGCAGGCCGTTTGACTCCAGAGCTCACACAAGTTGGCTTTTTATCTCTTCCGTCAGGTGTATTTCTCTGGTGTTTGAAGGCATTTGGTGTCGCTGTCCAAAGTTTGGTGCTGAGTCCGTCAAAAAGTGAGGCTGGGTTAAACTTCTCCCGGCTCCTCCCTTCTGCACTCCCTGCCATCACCCATCTGTGATAGGACCTGGTCCCTATTCCTAGGCCTAGATATGATCAGGGCTGTGCATTGAATGGGAACATTTCAATTGGCAGGAAAGAGCACTGGACTGAGTGTCTTGTTCTGGGGAGGGAGGTGCAGGCTCGGCCGGAGACAGGCTGTAGGACCTTGTATGAGTTATGTGCCTTCTCAGGGTCTCATTTCCTCTGCAGAGTGAAGGAGGTTGAACTTGAAGGCCCCTGGCAGACCTGTTTGTTACCCTGTGAAAAAAACAGTTTTGGTAACTTGACCAAAGTCACCCAACTCAGTCGTGAAATTACTGGGCTCAGTCCAGAGCTGTTGTCACCAGGTGACCCCGCTGCCTGGAAAAAGAGGCGGATTGCTACGATATAAGCTGTCGATAAGTAGCCCAGATTGAAAAGGGGAAGAAGGCCGCAGGCAAGACTTAAGGAAGGGAGTTCTTTTCTTACCTCCCCAGAGAGAACAGTAGATTTTTCTGTGTGGTTCTCAGGCCAATATGCTGGGAGTGGTGGAATTCTTCTCCCCCAACCCCCAGGCTTGGTCTCACGACAAGAAAAGGGAGGTGGCCCCATCTTTCAGTTCTGCTTCCTCCAGTCAAGGTTGGCTGGGCCTTTGAGGCAAGTCTGTTATGTTTGGGTTCCTGTTGGGTTATGATTGGGCTCCCACCCAACCCATTTTCAACAGGCAGCCCCAGCCAGGGCCACATGTTGGACTGGAAAGTTCATTCTCTGTAATATCTGTGGTCTATATGGAGACCCTCTATAAGTGGTGAACGTTGTTAATGAGTCAAATGAAAAGAAGCAGCTGGAAGGTGTTGTGTTGGTGAGGTGTGTGTGTGTGTGTGTGTTTTCTCATGGTCCTACCCTCTGCTGTCCTTCCCACTTCAACCCCACTTTCTTGTGACCCAGGCAGGGGCACTCAGAAGGCTCTATCAGGTCCTTTGGCCTTCAAGGCCATCTCTCCTGCCACCTCTTCCAAGAAACTGTGTCTGATTCTCTCAAGCAAGCATCTGCTTTTCATGGATAGGAGGTTGAATGGTGGCCCCCAAAATGTATATAGAACTAGTGAATGTGACCTTATTTGGCAAAAGTGTCTTTGCTGGTAGAATTCAGTTAAGGCTCTGGAAATAAGATCATCCCGCATTATGGTGGATTTAGCTGGGCCCTAAATCCAATGACAGGTATCCTTTTAAGAGTTAGGCAGAAGATTTGAGACACGAAGAGAAGATGATGGGACCATTGAGGCAGAGATTTTAGTGATTCGGCCACAAGGTCACAAGTAAAGGAATGCTAACAGTTTCCAGAAACTTCAAGAGGCAAGGAGTGACTCTCCCCTAGAGCCTCTGGAGGGACCACGACTCAGCCAACACCTTGATTTTGGACTTCCGGCCCCCAGAACTGTGAGAGACTAAGGCTCTGTTGTTTTAAGCTCCTTAGTTTTATGGTACCACTTAGGCAGCTCTAGGAAATGAACCCTACATGGACTCATAGACCACTAGGAATGGGGCAGAAACCTGGAGCCACACAGACAAGGCTTCAGAGTGATGCTAGCCAGCAAGAACTGCGCATATCTGGGAGGCTACTTGGTCATCTGAACAACGGAGATAATAATGCTTATCTTCCCAGGGTCAGTGTTTCGTTTGTTTTTATGGCTTTATTGGGAGGTAATTCACATACCGGACAATTAACCCATTTAAAATGCACAATTCGCAGGCGCCTGGGTGGCTCAGTGAGTTAAGCGTCAAACTGTTGATTTTGGCACAGGTTTCAGGGTTGTGGGATTGAGCCCTGCGTCGGGCTCTGCACTGGAAGCGGAGCCTGCTTGGGATTCTCTCTCTCTCCCTCTCCCTCTCCCTCTGCCCCTCCCACACTCACAGGTGCTTTCTCTCTCAAAAAAAAATCTAAAAAAATAAAATGCACAATTCGGTGATCTTTTTAGTATATTCACACAGTTGTGTAACCATCCCCACAGTCAGCTAAAGAACATTTTTGGCATCCCCCCGAAAGAAACCCTACCCTCATGGTCAGTTGCTCCCCAATTTTCTCCACAACTCTCTCCTAATCCTAGCCAACCACAAATCTACTTATCTGTAAATATTTGGCTATTCTGTACATTTCAGATAAATGGGAGTATACAATATATGGCTCTTTGTGTCTGACTTCTTTCACTTAGTATAATGTTTTCAAGTTTCATTCATGTTGTAGCACGTATCAGTACTTTATTCTTTTTTTATGGCTGAATGGTATTCCATTGTATGGATTTATCACATTTTTTAATTCATTCATTGGTAGATATTTGAATTGTTTCCATATTTGGGCTATTATGAGTTATGCATTTATGAACTTTCATATACAAGTTTTTATGTGGACATGTCCAGGGTATTTGGAAGATTGAATTGAAGTAATATCTAAGGTATCTGATACGCCCTTCACCAAACGAAGATTCTTAGAATCTGCCTCAACAGATTAGGAATTTTCAATTTACATATTAGGAAACTGAGGCACAGAAAGGAGCAGAGACTTGCTCAAGGTCACCCAGGGCAGTAGAGCATAACACTTAATTGCATGTCCTTGCATCAGACTGTCCAGAACAAAATTCCAGTGCCCCTTGGACTTGGGTCATCTTATGTAAGTCACTTCACCTCTCTGAGCCTGTTTATTCATCTGGAAAATGAGGATAGTAATAGCGTCTACCTCATATGGTTGTTGATGTGAGAATTGAATGTGCTAGCCCATGTGTCTGGCATATGGTAGGCGGTCTACAAATCTCAACTGTTGTCACTCATGGTAGTGCCATCTGTGGAACCTAAGACTCCTGGCTCCCAGGTGTAAGATGCCTTGAATCTAAATTTCCCCAGGCACATTTCCTGCATCATGGGCATCTTCCCAGAGTGACCATAAGTTCCTCAGAGGAAGGAAATATAGCTTCCTCTTTCCACTGCCCTGAGCACGTAAGAGGTGACGAATGAGCACCTTTGCTCACTTTCGTTGGCTCTCCCAAGCCCTGGCCCTTACCGAGTGACCCAGCTAGGAACTGTGGTAGGTTAACTGTCCACACCTTTCCAACACTCCATGCGATGACTGAACGTGTCTTCCTTTCAGGCAGTGGGCAGTGTGCCGCCATGGAGTTGGGGCCTCTAGAAGGCAGCTACCTGGAGCTTCTCAACAGCAATGCTGACCCCCTGCAGCTCTACCACCTCTATGACCAGATGGACCCGGGTAGAGAAGAGATTGAGCTCTGCTCAGGTGGGCTTTCCTCCCTTTGGCCCCTCCCAAGTCCTTCCTCACCCCCTCAGCCTGCAATGGACACAGTTAGCCGGCAGGGGACGTTTTGGCTGCTGAGCTCTGGTCAGCACCACGGACAGCTCCAAACCCCCGGGCTCCCTCCCGGCCCCTCCCCGCCTCTCCTTCCATCCCCACCAGCCCTCTCTCCTGCTTCATCCAAGGGACTTTCCTACTTCATCCAAGGGACTTTTCCCTCCAGAACCCGACATGGACACCATCAACTGCGAGCAGTTCAGCAGACTGTTGTGTGACATGGAAGGTGATGAAGAGACCAGGGAGGCTTATGCCAATATCGGTGAGGAAGCGTTCTGAACCCAGAAAAAGGCCAGTCGAGGGGAAGAGTTCCTTTTTCTCTTTTGTTAACCTCGTCCATTCACCAAGAGCCGCAACAGGCCCCTCCCTCATAAATCAGGGCCAGGGGGATGCAGACCAAGGGCTAGAAAACAGAGACTCCAGGGAAGAAGGGAGATGGAGAACAGTAAGGGAAATCGACCCCTTCGCTAGTAACTATCAGGCAAACCGGATCTCACCTTTACATCCTCTGCCTCTGTATCTGTACCTTTTTTTAATGTTTATTTATTTATTTTGAGAGAGAGAGGGAGGGAGCAGAGAAAGGGCAGAGGGAGAGAGAGAGAATCCCAAGCAGGCTCTGTACTGCCAGCGCAGAGCCCAGTGCGGGGCTCGAACCCACGAACTGTGAGATCGTGACCTGAGCCGAAACCAAGAGTCAGGCGCTTAATCGACGGAGCCACCCAGGCGCCCCTCTATACCCTTTTATATTTCTTGCCCTGCTTTCCTTCCTTCACAGTCCTTACCATGCTCTGCCCCCTTTCTCCCCAGCTCCTAAGCCAAACTACTCTAGTATTTGTCGTATCTACCATCTGGGGGGTCCTTGTTACGTGCTGACACTGTGTGTGTGTTACTGCATTGAATCCTCACAGCGAAGGAAGTAGACAGCATTAGTATCTCCACCTTACAAATGAGGAAACTGAAATTTAAAGAGGCGAAGCCGTGTACCCAAGGCTGCAGTAGAGATAGTGATGGGCAGATGTGAGATTTGAACCTAGGTCTTTCTCATTTCAAAGTCTTTATTTTTAGCCACAAAAAGGAAAGTGTCTAGGGTGGGGAGGTTCTCTAAGGCTTAAGCTGAGAGGCTGATTTGCAGCTTTAAAAAGAGCTCTGCTTTCCGATAAGGGCAGAACTCTTTGGAGAGAGGTGTTGCTGCTGTTTTTGTTTTTGTTTTTGTTTTTGTTTTTTGTTTTTGTTTTGGTTTGTGTGTGTGTGTGTGTGTGTGTGTGTGTGTGTGTGGAGGGGAGTAGGGTAAAGTCTCCCTCCTCAGCAAGATCACCACTATCTCATACAGAGGCTTTGTTGAATTAGAAAAAGGTGTCCCTTCTTCGGAGGATGCGGCCTCCATTTGTCCTCTTGCTGCTGGGCACCCAGGTACAGTGAACAACCTGCAAAACTGTTCTTAGCGGCCCTTTTCCTGGCAACCCAAGAACCACAACGCTGAGCAGGTCTGTGCTCAGCATGAATGTGGCCAGTCTTCCCCCAGTGCACAGTTAATCCAGTAGCACACAAAGCAGCAAATGGAGAGGAGTGGTAACTGTGTGTGTCTCAAAAATTACAGAACTGAGAAGTCTGCCCGCTTCCTTTCTGTCCTGGGAACTTACTTGAGGAAGCAGAAGTGTTTGGTGCTGAGGGCATTCATATTTCTTCACAACTGGAGGCACTGATGAGGGATTTGAGCATTTCTTAGGATTTAGGGGCTTTTCTGCTCAAGAGCATCTTCCCAGGAAGTTGAAGCGGCCAAAGCCAGGGAAGCAGAAGCTTCATCCAAGTCCGTCCCTCGAGTCTGTGGGCTTTCTCTGTGCTTCTAGAAGGCCATGCCCTGGCCTGAGCATGCAGTCATCTAAGCATCTTGGCATAGGTCTAGAAGAAGGCTTCCCGAGGTGCATAATGGGTATACTAATCACCTAATCACACCTGCCTCATGGGATGTCTGAGGATTGGATGAGCTGCTTGGTGTAAAGTGTTTAGAAAAGGATTTTGCAAAGAGCACCTACGGTATGCTGGCTACCTGCGCTTGATGCCTTAACTCGGAGGTAGAGCCTCTAATTCAGACCACCCGTCCCTGGATTGTAGGCATCAGGCGTTCTCATCACGCAGATGAGGAAATGGAGTCCCCGAGAGGTTAAGCGATTGGCTCAACAGCTAACGGGGCTAATGGGGGTGGAGCTGAATTTAAACTCAAAACCCTGTGACAACCGTACTATACTGCACTGTACTACTTTATGGCAATAGGTGACTTTTCACGGGTGCGTATCATCCCTTCAGTGGGATTCAGAGCCCGGGAAGGTTCCGTGTCCCTTCGTTCGTGTGATCGTTCATTCTGCAAACAGTGTGTGTGCCAAGCCCGGGGGGCCACCGTTCCTTGGTGCCTGCCCCAAGGTCTGGCAGACAAGGCATTCAGAGAACTCATTGACCGACTGCCCTTTTCCCGATCTTGGCAGCGGAACTGGACCAGTACGTGTTCCAGGACTCACAACTGGAGGGTCTGAGCAAAGGCATTTTCAGTAAGTTGGGGGATTCTTGGTTCAGCCTGCGTCTCTTTCCTCCTTGTTCCTTGGGGAGCGTCGTAACACCTGACGGTCACCCTCTGAAGGGTGGTCAGATCCCGCCCCGATATAGGGACAGTGAAGGCTCACCTTGGACACCCACTGACCGTATGTTGGTGTCTTGGGTTTTTCTCCAAAGTCGAGCATATAGGATTGGAAGAAATGATCGGCGAGAGTGTGGAGACGCTGGAGGAAAAGAAAAGTCAGAAAAGATGTAAGTAGGCCCCTCGCTCATCTGCCCTCAGCCTGCCTGACTCCTGGCCGTGCCTTGGCTCCAGAGCCCGCTGTGGCTCCCGGCTGCTTCCCGTGTTAAGTCCTGTCTGCTCTGCTGGGTTTGGATGTTCCACCCACCGCTCCCCTCATGCTCCTCCCTGGTGACCCTGTGGTTGAGGGAGGTGTCTTCAAACACAGGTTCTGGAGTCAGCAAGAACTGGGATTGAATCTCCATCTGCTGTTTATGGTCTGTGTGGCCTTCAGCAAAGTGCCTGCACCTCTCTGAGCCTCCTGCTCAGTCTCCAGGCCTCCTTAACGTGTCCTCACCTGGCAGTCAACACAGGCTTTTCCATGCAAACCGGATCATTTTGCTGTCCTGCTAACCCTCCAATGGCCACAAAATACATACACAAGGCCTATACAGTCTGGCCCTTCCCACCTCTCGAAAATTCCCACGAGCTAGTACACCCAGCCACGCTGGCTTCCTTCCGTTCCTGTAACGCACATACGCTTCCCAGCCTCAGGGCCCCCCGAATTTACTGCTCAGCCTGGAATGCCCTTTCCCCAGGTCTTCCCAAGCGGGCTCCTTTGCATTCTTTAGGTCTTGGCTAACCGGTCACCTCCTCCTGGAGGCCTGCTTTGACTCCCCTTCCACAGAGATTGATCGCCTCACTCATTCTTACTTTGTGTCCCTCCTCGCCCCTTAGCGCTTGCCACAATCTGGACTTATTGTATGTATTGCCTTTTAGACTAGTCCCCTGCTCTGAGGACAGGGGCCTTGTCTTCCTTCCTCGTTACTGCATCCCAGGAATCTAACACGGTGCCTGCAGTAGCCCGTCACTAAATGTCCCCTGACCGCAAATATCTGTAAACTGGGCGTAACAGTTGATTGAGTCCTTCCAGTGCTCTGGACCTTCTGTCAGACTCATACCTATTTCTTCACTTTTGAACAGGTAGAGCAGGGGCAGGCTAGAGAAATGCTGTAGAAACTCAGAAGGTGCAAAGAATATTCAGTGAAAACCAATCTCCCTCCCACCCCTGTCCCCCAGCTCCTCAGTTTCCCCGCCTGAAAACAACCCATGTTCCCACTTTCCTTTTTACCCTGTTAGAAATACTCTGTTTGTCTTGGGGGCACCTGGGAGGTTCGGTTGGTGGAGCACCCAACTCTTGGTTTTGGCTCAGGTCATGATCTCGCGGTTCTTGGGTTTGAGCCCCGCGTTGGTCTCTGTGCTGGCCGTGCTTGGGACTCCCTCTCTCTCTGCCTCTCCGCCTGCTCACTCTCTCTGCGTCTTCCTCAAAATAAATAATAAACATAAAAGAAGCAAATATTCTATTTGTCTATCAGCCAACTCTTTAAAAAATTTTTTTCCCACACACATCATCACAGTTTTACTAAATGCCGTTCTGCACGTTCATTTAACGTGTCTGGGAGGTCAGTTCTGTGTCCCTGATGGAGAACACATGGTTGTGCCTCTGGAAAGTTCCTCTTGCTTGCTGGCTTTTTTTTTTTAATTTGATAAATATTTTCCCCGGCATTTTATCGTGATCTTTTTCAACATACAGTAAGGGTGAAAGAATCGTGTTGCCAACAACCACGTATGCACCACAAACATCCTACAGTTGATGTTTGGCTCTATTTGCCCTAACACGTCTCTATCCATCTGTCCGTCTTTATCCACCCACTCATCCATTCATTTGATTCTGGGGACATTCTTCTCGTTCTTTTTTAGGGCTGTGTGGAATGTCCCTGGGTGGGTGGACAATGATTTGTTTCATCAGCCCCTTGCTGAGGGACGCATAGGGTTTTCCTCCCTCGGTGTGCTGGGGCTGGATGTTTACCTTGTGGGTTTCCAGTGTGCTCCTGCAAGGTAGGGATCCCCACCCCCGTTGCACAGATGAGCGATCAAAGGCTCACAGAGGCCACGTTGCAAAGACATAAAGCTAGGAAGGGACCCAAAGGGACGTACAGCTAGGAAGGGACACTGGTGTTCTGCCAGTGCCTTATTTCCCTGGGTGCCGCAAGCTGTGGTTTGGGCAGGGGCGCCTGAGTGGCTCAGTCGGCTCAACATCTGACTCTTGATCTCGGCTCAGGTCATGATCCTAGGGTCATGGGATCGAGCCCCATGTTGGGCTCCGTGCCGAGTATAGAGGCTGCTTGAGATTCTCTCTCTCTCTTACTCTCTCCCTAAGAAAGGTGGGGTTTGGGCAAGGCCGTACGGGCTGCTGGGGTTCATGAGCCGCTCATGGCTTGGGCCACACCTTCCTTGGGGGAAGTTAACCATGATGTTCTCTCTGCAGCCTTCCCAGAGGAGCTGCCCATGGACTCGAAGCACAAGAAGCTGGGTGAGCCGCGTGGGGGGTGCCCAGGCAGACTTTGAGGCAGGAAAGCCAGGGCCTCTTTAGGTGCATCTAGAAACTGGCAGTTGAAAGCCAAGGCTCAGAGAGGTGAAGTCACTTGTCCGAGATCACAAGGCAGTGAGAGGCGGGGTTGGGATTCAGACCAAGATCATGATTCCGTAGCTGCTGCTCTGCAGTTTCAGGGCTGCTCGGAGATTCAGCCTCTCCCCCGACACCCCCTCTTCTTAATTCTGAGTCAGAGCTGAGACCCTGCCCCCTTCCTTGCTCCGCTGCCCCTTCAGGCCACACTGGTCCTTTTAGAGTACAGTGTCACCTAGAGTCAGCTGGTCACCCTGCACCCTCTGGCCTCCTGAGAGCCCCCGTGCCTCAGTGAGCCTCCCCCCCAGGCCCGCGCCTTCTTCCACCCAGTTGTTATTGCAAAGGTGGGGAGCCCACCCCCTGAGCGGGGACAGAGTGAGGCAACAGCTGATAGTTGAATGGAGGAAGCCTAGTCCCGGCCCTCAGAAAGTTCTAATTCTGATAGGACTTCCTTCCTCACAGCTGAGCCCCTCGCTGTGCCCATGGTGACTGGCACTTTCCTGGTGGGGTCCGTGAGTGACTCCTCAGCTCTGCCCTGCCTGTCACCCCCTGCTGTGTTCAACAAGGAGCCAGCATCCAGCCAGAGGTGGCTGGAGGAGACCATCCTGATGCCTGGTAGGTTAGGAACTTGGGGGGGGGTAGGCTTCACCCCTGGGGGTGTCTGAAGAGTGGTCAAGGCAGGGGCGGCCGGGGACAGGACCCCCACCCCGTCCATGTCACCCGCTTCCATCCCAGCCAGTCCCATCCTCTGGGTCCCCATCAGCTCAGCCCGGGCCGGAGAATGTGCCTTGGGAGGAGACACATCCCTGGGAGACATAGCAGGGACTGGTCAGCTATGAACTAAGCACCTTCCCTGTGCCCGGCCACTCCGCTAGGTGTTGGGGACACCGCCATGGGCAAGACAGACACAGCTGCCGCTCTGGGGGACATCAGAGCCCTTTAGAAAGGGAGTCAGGTGGCAATCAAATAATCACAAAAACAGGAAGACGGACATAGGTGCTCCAGAGGATCCCACCTCACCGCCTTTGTCTCTCACAGTGCCCCCTTCCAGTTCCTTGCTGAGCTGCCTGAGCCTTTCTGCTGGACACATCCAGATCGTCCCCACTCTGCCCCAGGGGCTCTGGCAAATCTCAGGGGCTGGGACAGGGGTATCTGGTATGGTCATCTATCAAGGTGAGTGTTCGAGGCCTGGTCCCCCCACCCCTCTCCCTGCTGCCTGACTACTCCCTGATCCCGTCCTCCCCAACCTCGGGCAGTAGGCAGCTGTAGCCTAGCACCTTCTCGTGAACCTCCCCAGAACGCCCTCCTCTGACCCCATTTCCCACAAATCAAAGGAGAAGAGCAGAGCTCCCCAAGGTGGTCTGGGTGAATGACCCGTCCAGTGCCTATGGCCTTCCAAGTGTCATTTCCCCCCACTAAGTCTGGGTTTTGCCTTTCTTTCTTTCTTTCTTTCTTTCTTTCTTTCTTTCTTTCATTTATATTTATTTTGAGAGAGAGAGAGCGTGATATTTTCTTTCATTAATGTTTATTTATTTTGAGAGAGAGCGTGAGCAGGGGAGGGGCAGAGACAGAGAGAGAGAGAATCCCAAGCAGGCTCCACCCTGTCAGCGCAGAGCCCAATGTGGGGCTCGAACTCATGAAACCATGAGAATCGTGACCCGAGCCGAAACCAACCGTCGGATGCTTAACCGACCGAACCACCTGGGCACCCCGCTTTTTTTTTTCTTTTTATTAAACTTTATTCCATTTTACAATCACAACCTCAGTACGTGCTCGTTCACAAGCCAAACGATAAGAGATGCTTACCAGAGTTGCTGGGGCTGTCCCTCGCTGTCTTTTGCAGTGTGGTGAACAGCGGTGTGCCTCCTTGCACAGCTTTGTCGGAACTGCCTCATTTCTGATCCGCAGGACGGTCCCTGCTCACCCACCACGCTGAGTTGTCCTGGGGAAGGCTCGTGTGGGCTCTCGGGGACATGAGAGTGGGTGGAGCCGGAGGGGGGGTGGGGAACTTGCACCCAATTCAAGAGCATCCTTTAGAGGTTATATGCCAGTTGTTGTGTGATGTGCTGGGACCCCAGGAGGTAGGGAACATCCCTGACATCCAGGAACGTGAACCCTGACCACAGTGCAGGAGGAGTGTTAGAAGGACCCTTGCCCTAAGCTCCCTATGAGCTGACTGTGTCCGTTTCACAGATGGGGAAATCAAGTCTCGCTGAGCTAGATGTAACCCCGGAGGCCCTTTCTCAGTCCTGTCCTGAAATTGTCTTCTTTTGGAAGTTCCCCTGTCTCCTCCCCAGACTTTCTAAGCCACACAGCCTGATGGGGATGGGGATGACCCGAGTGGGTTCCTGGGTGGGTACCTGGCTCTTCTGACCCTTCCCTTGGTCCCGATGTAGGTGAGGTGCCCCAGGCCAGCCAGGTGCTTCCTTCCAGCAGCCCCGCCATACACAGCCTCCCCAAATCCCCAGAACGGCCCGGCTCCACCAGCCCCTTTGCCCCGTCTGCCGCTGACCTCCCCGGAATGCCGGAACCAGCTCTGACCTCCCGTGCAGATGTGACAGGTAAGGACGCTTGGGGCCCGGGAGAGTCACAGGAAGCAGGACTGAGGCGCTGGGGGAAGGATTCGCCCCGGTCAGGTCCGTGAGCTGAGCTTACCCACAGAGACAAGCAGGCTGCATTTATGGATCAAACGTGGCAGGGAGCGTCTCCAGGGAATGGGGGGCATGGGAGGGTGTGCGAGGAGTGTCGCAGCCTTTAGCTAATTGCCCCCCCGCAGAAAAGCAGCCCCAGCGTGGCCAGATCTTCTGAATTGTCAGCAGAGTCTGCAAACCTCGATTTTTCCATAGCTATTGTGAGTTTTACAACTTTGGTGAAATTTTTAACAGTGCAGCTGGCCCAGAAAGGTGTCTTTGGGTAGGATACAACCTTAGGTCACCACCTTATGACCTTTGTCTGGGGGACACTCCTCCCCTGTCCGTTCTGCCTTTGGGACGCTCAGGGGACGGCATGCCCCCCTGGAAGATGGGGCAGTCCCAGGGCACGCCCCTTACCCTAACTTTTTCATCTTCAGAGGAGCAGATGTCCCCTACCCGATCCCCGGCAGCTCACGAGGTCTCCGGCCAGCTCCCAAAATGGCCTGGTGAGTGCTGGCTGACTCTCTGTGCCCCGGGGCGGGGGACCCCACTTCCCTCATTCACTCAGCCTGTCTTTGTTGGCTTGCTCATCTGATTCTGCCCCACCCCTCTTGTTTTCCAGGCTTAGGGCATGAATGAGGGGAGAGTGGTAATTGGGTCAGTGGGCAAAGGAAGGAGCCGACACTGGGGAGGGGACTGATGGAAGGTGGGATGGGGGAATGGCCCAGTCCCTATGTCTTATGCCGTCCCGCGTACCCTCCCAAGCACGGTAGACAGATCGAATCACGCACGCCGTGAACAATCCTAAGGTTGTCCCCGCTTTGCACGTGAGGAGCGACCGGGGCCATCCCCCGAGACGTAGCGGGGTCCGTAACAAGCTCAAGGTCGCGCGAATTAGCGGTAGAGCTGGGGTTTGAACCAGATACGCAGATTCCACTGTCTTAACCCTTAACCCCGCCCCCCTGCCCTGTGGCCTTCCTGTCGCGAGCGAGCAAGAGCAGAAGGGGGTTAGTGAGTAAATGCACAGGTGGATGGATAAACGAGGAAGAAGACGAGCGAATGAATGATGGGTGCGGAAGTGAACGGACGGACAGATGTCTGGGTAACTGAATGAAGCAGTAACAAAGCAGGCAGTGGGTGAAGAAGCTGGTGACGGTCGGGCAGGCCCCTGGGCTGTCCTCGTGGTGGCCGCCCCTGCCACTGGCACCCTCGCCGCCCAACACACACGCACCCTTGGGTCTTCACAGAGCGGGTGGAGAAGTTCTGCAGCGCCCTTCGGGACATGTACCAGGCTGAGCCCGCAGGCCCGGAAGGCATCCTGGTGGAGGTGGAGCTGGTGAGGGCGCGGCTGGAAAGGAGCAGCAGCAAAAGCCAGGAGAGGGAGCTGGCCACCCCGGACTGGGCAGAGCGGCAGCCGGCCCACGGGGGCCTGGCCGAGGTGCTGCTGGCAGGGGGTGACCGCCGGCGGCCGCGGGAGACGCAGGTGATCGCTGTGCTGGGTAAAGCGGGGCAGGGGAAGAGTCGCTGGGCCCGGGAAGCGAGCCGGGCCTGGGCCCGCGGCCAGCTGCCCCAGTACGACTTCGTCTTCTACCTCCCCTGCCACTGTTTGGACCGTGGGGGGGACACCTACCGCCTGCAGGATCTGCTGTTCTCCCTGGGCCCCCGGCCGCTGCCGGTGGACGATGAGGTCTTCAGCCACGTCTGGAGGAGGCCCGACCGGGTTCTGCTCATCCTGGATGCCTCCGAGGGCCTCGAAGGCCAAGACGGCCTCCTGCACAGCGCGTGTGGACCCGTGTGCACAGAGCCCCACTCCGTCCGGGGACTGCTGGCGGGCCTCTTCCAGCGTAAGCTGCTGCGGGGCTGCACCCTGCTGCTCACGGCCCGGCCCCGGGGCCGCCTGGCCCAGAGCCTGAGCAAGGCCGACGCTCTGTTCGAGGTGGCCGGCTTCTCAGCCGAGCAGGCCAAGACCTACCTGACACGCTACTTGGAGCGCGCAGGGGCGACCGAGCGCCAAGAGAGAGCCCTGGAACTCCTCCAGGGTCAGCCTTTCCTCCTCAGCCACTGCCACAGCCCCACTTTGTGCCGGGCCGTGTGCCAGCTGTCCGAGGCCCTCCTGGAGCTGGGGGGCGAGACGGAGCTGCCCTCCACGCTCACGGGACTCTACGTGGGCCTGCTCGGCCCTGCCGCCCGCGACAGCCCCCCGGGGGCCCTGGCGGGACTGGCCAGGCTGGCCTGGGAGCTGGGCCGCAGACGCCGGGGCACCTTGCTGGAGAGCCAGTTCCCGTCGGCGGAGGCGAGGGCCTGGGCCGTGGCCAAGGGCTTGGTGCAGCCCGCCCCAGGGGCCGCGGCGGTGGGGCTGGCCTTCTCCAGCTTCCTTCTGCAGTGCTTCCTGGGGGCCGTGTGGCTGGCCCTGAGCAGCGACATCAAGGACAAGGAGCTGCCGCAGTATTTGGCGTTGACCCCGAGGAAGAAGAGGCCCTACGACAACTGGCTGGAGGGCGTGCCGCGGTTCCTGGCGGGGCTGGTTTTCCAGCCGCACGCCGACTGCCTCGGGGCCCTGGCGGGGCCTGCCGCGGCCACCCTGAAGGACAGGAAGCAGAAAGTGCTCACCAGGTACCTGAAGCGGCTGCAGCCGGGGACGCTGCGGGCCAGACAGCTGCTGGAGCTGCTGCACTGCACCCGTGAGACTTTGGACGCTGGGCTCTGGCAGCACGTGGTGCAGGGGCTCCCCGCCCGCCTCTCCTTCGTGGGCACCCGGCTCACGCCTCCCCACACCTATGTCCTGGGCAGCGCCTTGGAGGCGGCGGGCCGAGACTTCTCCCTGGACCTCTGCAGCACTGGCATTGACCCCCCTGGACTGGGGAGCCTCGTGGGACTCAGCTGCGTCACCCATTTCAGGTGGGGGCAGGGGCCGAGGGAGGGGGCTTCCGCTTATGGTCTTGGGGCTGTGCCCAGTGCTGGCTCTGCGGGGCGTCACTTCCTATGCACCGTAGCCGGGCAGGGGCAGGGGCAGGGGCAGGGGCAGGGGCAGGGGCAGGGGTGATTCCTTCCATTTTTTTAAGATGATGAAGTCAAGGCTCAGAGAGGGATAGCAGCTCTCCCCAGGTCACACAGCGAGGGAAGAGCAGCCTCTTCCACCACTATTTGGAGGCCTGTCACGTGCCAGGCACGGGGCCACATTTAGAATCCAAGACTGATCTGGGCTGAAATTCATTTTCTTCTCGCTGTCCCCTAATCAAGCCACAATTTTGTCATGGGGAGATCGAGGCCACAGCCACCCCTTGGCCTTCCCCCACCTCCATTCTCTCCTTTTCCATTCTGCTTTCTATTCAAGAACTGACATCTGACCATACTCTACGTAGCCCTTTGATCCCTTAACTTGGCTCATTTAAATCCTTCAGGGATGTGTTTGATCACTTCAGCCTAATCTACAGAGAATCTCTCTCACCAGCCGCCTAAACATACATTACCCAAGCCGTAAGGTCCTAAACCACTGTAGTGGTTCCACCAAGATTTTAGCACGGGGCTTCCTGGTAGCCAAAGCAAAAAGGGAAACAAAACCACTGGGAGAGTTGAGAAAAGGGAGGAATCAATAAGAGCTGGAGTGGTCTTGGGGGGCTTCCTGCAGTAGAGATGCAATTGAGGAACAGAAAGTATCTGAATGGGTAGGAGGTCCCTTCATGGAGCTGCCCCTCCGTTATGGTCTAGCCCGGTCCTTGTGCCTGGGTCTGAGGCCTTTCCTCCACAGGGCTGCGCTGAGTGACATGGTGGGGCTGTGGGAGTCTCTACAGCAGCGTGGGGAGGCCAAGCTGCTCCGGGCGGTGGAGGAGAAGTTCACCATCGAGCCTTTCAAGGCCAAGTCCGTGAAGGATGTGGAAGATCTGGGCAACCTCGTGCAGATCCAGAGGTGAGGAGGAAGAGGCATGAGAAGCGGCTCAGAACATGCAGGTTGAGGACAGACAGGACCCAATATTAACTTGGCCGTTAGTGTTCCTCCTCTCCTTTGGGACATCCCGTGCCCTCCTCCAGGCAGTGGCCACCCCTCCCCGCTGGGCGGAGCCTCCAGGACCGATCACGCTGTGTGCCATCCAAAACTTGCCACCACGAACCCCATTTGTTCTCAGCCAAAGCCAGTGAGAGATTCCCTGCTTAGAGTTAAGGAAATGCCTTCTCCTTCTGGTAACAGAAGTGATATCGATGGCCACCTTTCAAGGCAGCCGGGACCCAGATCCTTCCCATTTTATGGATGACAGAGCTCTAAGGTCCAGGGGGCAGAGGAAACTTGAGGACAGAACAACGTTTTCTCATTCTGCCCTCATCCATTGTTTGAGCACCTACTACGTGCTGTCTGGGCTGGGTATTGTTAAGTGCTTACCCGGAGGCTCTTTTCCATGAAGCCTGCAGTAATCCTTCCTAATGTCCTGGTCTGAGGTTTTTTTTTTTTTTTAATGTTTATTTTTTTGAGAGAGAGAGAGAAAAGCAGAGAGAGAGGGAGACAGGATCTGAAGCAGGCTCTGTGCTGACAGCAGAGAGCCCGATGCCGGGCTGGAACTTATGAACCGTGAGGTCATGATCTGAGCGGAAGTCAGCCACTTAACCGCCTCAGCCACCCAGGCGTCCCCTCTGAGGTGTCTGTAACAGGACCACAACAGTCGCGAGGAAGGCAGACCTTCTGGGGAATCTGGGGACACGGGGGCAGGCATCTTGCGATACTTAGGGGCTCAGTGACAGGCGAGGAGCCTGCTCCCCGTTAACATTGCCCGCCCGTTCTCTCCAGGACAAGAAGTTCTTCAGAAGATACGGCTGGAGAACTCCCTGCGGTCCGGGATCTAAAGAAGCTAGAGTTCGCGTAAGCAAAGGAGTGAATCGTCTCGGGTCCCCACGAGGCGTCTCATCTAGCATTAGCTGGGCCTGTGCCACCCGGATGGAGATGGGTCCCCCAGATCATTCTTAGCCTCTGGCCTCGCCCCTCTGGACACTAGATCCAGCATCTGGGGCCTGGCCGGTCAAGGCTGGGGCTGCAGTTTCTCGGGTGTGAAGCTACATGGCCCGTTTACCGCTGAACGTCCTCCTTCCCGTTCATTCACTGGGCAGATATACTCAACTGACCCAGGCTCCTGTCCTCGGTGAGGCTGCAGTCTAGTGTAAATAGACAATTATGACCTCCTGCGGTCAGTGGCAGTGACTCAGGGGCTGGGAGTACAGATTTGAGGGGCAGGTCACAGGGGACTTTGCAGAGAAGGTGACTGAAGGGTTGAAGCTTGAGGACGGAGGAGGAATGAGCCAGGCGGGGAGGCCATGCAGAATGCAGGCATGGTTACTCTCTCCCCATTGTACAGATGAAGACACTGAGGCCTGGAGGGTGTCAACTCTCCGGAGTTACAGAAGTCAGGTCAGTCGGGCTCTTGCCCCAACAGAGAAAGAAGCTAAATTCGTGGGCGATCCTGGTTAGGGATCTAAAAGTCACCTCTAATGATTAGGAAGAAATTATTAAACGCCCACAGTGTCCTCAAACCATTTCGTAGGTGATCCGGGAGCTAGTCACTATCTTCCCCCGTTTTGCAGATGAGGAAACTGAGGCCTAGCGAGGTTAAGCGACTTGCCTAAGGCCCCCCACTGGTGCCCCGCAAGCAGCCTGCCCCTCGTGGTCTCTGCTCCCCCGCGCCCCAGAAAAAGCCAAGCATTTCTTGTTTTGAACAGAGACAAGGTGCCACGTTTGTGCAGAGACAACAGTGTTGCTGAAAAGAGGAAATATATGAAAACAATCACCAAAGGCCCCTTCTGGCTTTGAAGTATTTTCAGCATAAAAAGCCCCTAGTTTGAGGCCGAAACTGTGTTCTGGGGAACAAGAGTTGTGAAGTGGAACGGCCCAGAACCAGGAGACTAGCCACCTGGAGGCCAGAAGCCACGAGAAAGTTCTGAGGAAGGAAGGAAGGAAGGAAAGACCTATTTCGGGTGTGTGACGGGCAGCCACGGTGCCACATAGCACGCAGGCCCCATCTGCCTGGAGATGAGGCCGTGGGCTCTGCTGGGGGAGAGGGTTCTTCCCGGATTTGGCCCCCATCTGCTTCCCCACCCGTCAGTTTCCCGGGCCGCCTTCCCTGCTCACTCCATTCCGGCCCTATGAGTCTCCTGGGTGGCTTCCAACCCCACTAGGCACCAACCGGCCTCTGGGCCTTTGCACGGCCTGTGTCTTCTGCGCACAATGCTCTTCCCCAGGTATCTGCACGCCCCACGCCCAGACTTTCTCACTTCCTTCTGGTTTCCACTGAGCGAGGCCATTTCACTCCCATGTGTCAAAGTACGATTTCACCCTCCTCACTGCCATACTTTTCTCTGTATTACTTATTGTCTCCCGCACCAGACAATTTACTGATTTCTTCATCCGTCTTGCCCCCCGGACCCCACCCCAGACTGTCATCTCCATGAGGGCCAGGATTTCTGTCTGTTACATGTCTGTAGACACGGAATCGACATTCGATGCGTGAATTCTGTGATCCTTCCGACAAGCTCTTGAGATGGGGGCTGAATCTGAGGACACAGAGACGGAGGTGAAGGGAGTTGCCCACAAGGCCCCACGGGAGCCAAGTGGTATCGCCCGTAGTTCAAATCAGAATTTGGACTCCTCCCGCCTCGTGACCTTTTAGTGAGGCTGGCGGTTCCCAGACTGAGATTTCAGTTACCATCTTTTCATCATTATCAAAGGTGTTCGTTCAAACAAGCAAAAGTTTTTCTGTAGGAAGGGGCATTTTATGACATTTCAGAATCAAAGACCGGTCTTCACATTGGGGACGCTTAACCTTGTATTTTAAGAGCCGGACAAAACAGCCCTCTGGCGTCTTTATTTTTCTCATTCCCTGGAGGTCTGGCGTGGATGTCGATCCAGGCTGTGAGACCTTGTGTGGATTAGGTAACCTCTCTGTGCCTCGGTTTCCCCATCTGTAAAACGGGGTTAAGAAGCGCCCTCAGCTCAGAGTCCTTGTGCGGGTGAGATGAAATCTAATCTGAGCGAAGGATCCAGCATGTGCCTGGCACGTAATAAGTGCTCCATAAACAGTTTTGTTAGTAAAATGTAATGGCAAATAAGTAAGCCGTGTTTTTTCAAGACTGGTGGGTTGTCAGGCCAGAATGTGGGAACCACGTCCGCAGGCCAGGAGCCCAGCTGGCCTCTTGGGGCCTGGGGGCGCTTTGGAACAGAAGGGATTGGGTGGCATCTGGTGGGGGTCAGGGGAGGGAAGGCCCTAGGGAGGCAGGAAGGGGAAGAGACCTCTGTGCCTGCCTTCTGTGCCGTTTCCAGCCTACCCTGGGGCCAAATTAAGGTGCTATGGCTGTTCCAGGCTCTTACGTCTGCTCTTTGCCTCCTAGGCTGGGCCCCGTCTCAGGCCCCCAGGCTTTTCCCAAGCTGGTGAGGATCCTCGAGGCCTTTTCCTCCCTTCAGCATCTGGAGTGAGTATGGACTCGGGTACCTTCCCTGCGACCTCTGGTTTCAATAACCCCAAACCCTGGCCCTGAGGAAGGTGTGCAAAGAAAGTCTTTCTGTATCTGGCCCTTCCTCCCTCTCTCCTGCTGCCTCCTCAGTACGGCTGGTAGGAATGGCCTGAGGCCCCCACCGCAGGGAAGCTATGGATGAGAATCCCCAGTAGCAAAACAGTGGAATCCTTTGGTGACCTTTGAGACTCTTCCGTCCTGGATCTCACGTGCTGTTCCCACCTTCCCCATGGGGAGGCGGGGTCGGGGAGCACCATCCCCTTGCACGATGGTGATCCCAAGAGGTTAAGGCAGCTGTCAAAGCTCAGGAGGCCTCCGGGGGTGAAGGAGGGCGGGGGGGGGGGCGGGGGGGGAGGAATGATTCAGTTCCCTGGAGAGTCAGAACCTTGTCCCCTTGTTGGCCAGCTGGCGCCCCTGGGGGACGAAGACCGGCTCTCAAAAGTTTGCCTGTGGCGTGTCCAAGGTGGGGGGTGGTGGGCACGGGAGGGGGCTGCTGGTCAGCTGGCCTCCAGGCTCCCGGCTGACGGCTCCTCCCTCTGATGCCACCTGCAGCCTGGACTCTCTGAGCGAGAACAAGATTGGCGACGAGGGTGTCGAGCAGCTGTCGGCCACCTTCCCGCGGCTCAAGGCCCTGGAGACCCTCAAGTGAGTGCCGGGGCTGCCCCTCCCGCGGCATTTGGCTCTCGTTTTCTTTCGTGTCCACCCAGCCATGCGGTCATTCACTTGCTCCCTGATGCAGTCACGCGTGCGCTCGAGCATCGTGCTAATTTAATCAGCAAATGCACGGGGCGCCTGGGTGGCTCAGTCGGTTAAGCGTCCGACTTCAGCTCATGTTCTTACAGTTCGTGAGTTTGAGCCCCGCGTCAGGCTCTGTGCTGACAGCTCAGAGCCTGGAGCCTGCTTCAGATTCTGTGTGTGTGTGTGTGTGTGTGTGTGTGTGTGTGTCTGCTCCTCCCCCACTTATGCTCTCTCTCTCTCTCTCTCAAAAATAAATAAACATTAAAAAAAAAGATTTTAATCAGCAAATGCTCCAGGAGCGCCTACTCTGTGCCTGTGCAGGCACCACTGGAGGGCCTGGAGACCCAGCTTCCCAGCTTTAAACAAAACAATGCCCCTGACCTCAGGGATCTCCTAGTAAACAAGTGAGCACACAAATAAATCTATAATTATGAAGTGCACGGTGATGAACACAATTAACACGTAGGGAGAGAAAATGACAGGGAGGAGGGGGCTGGTGAAGGAGGAAAAACAGACTAGGATTTGTCACCAAAACACTACCAAAATAGCAGACGTTTATTTTTTTTAATGTTTATTAGAGAGACAGAGAGAGAGGGTGTGGGGGAGGAGCAGAGAGAGGTGAGGGCACAGAGGATCCGAAGCAGGCTCCACACGAACAGCAGAGAGCCTGACGTGGGGCTCGGACTCCCCAACCATGAGATCATGACCTGAGCTGAAGCCGGATGCTTAACAGACTGCGCCATCCAGGCACCCCATAAATATTTATGAAAAAAACAAACAAACTGTCCTGGGTTTCGGGAAGTGGATGGATACAGTGTAGGAGAATCTACATGGTCGTTTATTGAAACTGTCATCAAAGTCTATGCACGCTCCGCCTCATAATCAGGACCCAGGACAGCCGCAGGATTCACTATGGGATTTCCTTGAATGCAGGGACACTGAGGCGTCCCGTCTAATTTATAGCATTCTAGGTAACACTGTGGGGAAGCTGGCTCTCCCTCTCTCCCTGCCCGCCCCCTACCTCCTTCCTTCCCTCCCCGTCCTACCTTTCATTCCTGTCATCTTTTCCCCACTTACGTACCGAGCACCTGTCATGTACTTTGCACCGATGTGGGCACAAGGATACAGTCAGGAACAAAACAGATCTGGCAGTAAACAATACGAATACTTATTCACTTACAGTGTGGAGCTGTGGGCCAAAGGGTGAAGGGGGATGGTATCCAATCCTAGAACAGGTGTGTGTGTGGGGGCGGGGGGGAGTGTGATCTCTTTCTCGTTGGTTCTCACCCTCGCCTCCCACTCAGCCACAGGACAGAACAGTATCTCTTTATTAAGAGCATGCATTACCCACAGCGCCGTTCACAGCCTGTTCCCCACGACCGTCCTCGAGGCAGAATGGCACGTGTTTGCTGCTCCGGGCCACCCTGTGAGGAGGAAGCGAGAGTTCCCCGGCTCTACCCCGGGGTGGGTGGGCACAAGTTTGGTGCTAAGCCCTTGCTGTCCCGTCCCCGCAGCTTGTCCCAGAACAACATCACCGACGTGGGCGCCTGCAAGCTCGCCGAGGCCCTGCCCTCGCTGGCTGCGTCCCTCCTCAGGCTCAGGTGAGTGGGCACCCCCTCTCCCCCATCGACCAGGCGCTGAGCTGGTGGGCTGGGGGAGGGCTGAGAGCCCCGCTCTGTGCAGGTGCAAAGCCCAGCACCGGGGCCAGAGGCGGTTCCTGCAGACTGTTGCGTGGCTTGCCATTGTGGTAGGTGGTGGGGGGGGTTGACCGAAAATCCAGTATGAGCACAGGCCCCTGCAGCTGGGCCATGCCACGACCCCCCCCCCCCCCCCCCCCCACCAACGAGAGGATAGCAGGTCCTGGGAAAAGAGCACCTGGCAAACTAGACAAGTTGCTTACTCATGCGAGACTGTTGGCTCCTTTGGAAAACGGGTACTATCCCAGTGGCCTATGGAAAGGGCTTGGTTCAGTGCCTGGCTGTGGTGCACCATAAATACTGGTCCTCTTTCCCCAGGGGAGGGCAGGACTGAGCCTTTGCCCAGGGTGCCGGTTTCTAGAAGGCAGCCTTGGCTGGCTCTAGTTGCTCACACAGTGCCTGCACCGCCACCTTCTGGTGGGCCTTGGCATAGCACCTCTTGCTCTATGATTACTTCCTGCCTGGCTCCCTGATGGTCCCAGGACAGATTGGGGGGTGGGGGAGCTTGGACCAGAGCCCCAGTCATTCAGCTCCGTCTCTCTCCTCTCTCCCCAGGCTGGGAGGAGTTTCCTGCTCCTTCCTCAGCCCTCACCACCCGCCTAAGACAGCCAGAGTCATGTTTCCAAGGGAGATGGTATCTGGTTCATCTAGTTATTGACACATCCATTTTTTATCCTTCCAGCCAGGGTTGCCATGTGCAGCTGTGTGGGTCGTATATTGTGCAACTTGCAGTCTATGGGATTGGCACTTCCTAGAGTTGTGCAGGGCATGTAACTGCCTCTAATATCAACCATGGGTCAGAACTTGTGCTAGGAACTGGAGATACGGCTATGAACAAAACAGATACGGTTCTTGCCTTCAGGCCTAATAAATTCATGCATTATATAATTCATGCATAATAAATCCATGCATTATTCATGCATAATAAATAAGTAAGCATAGGCACAAATATTTTAAACTAGCGACTCATGCTGGGAAGGAAACAAACAAGGGCCCAAGCGGGTACAATGGGAGTAGTGAATTCACCCAGGAGGTCAGGAGCCCCTTCCCTTTCTGTGGGAGTCGCTCAGGGACAAGCATTCCGGGAGGAGGTAACAGAAGATGCAAAGGCCTTGAGGTGGGAAAGAGTTCGAGTCTTTGCCAGAAGGGCCACTGTGGCTGGCTCCCAGGAATGAGGGACACAGGGTGGGACATGAGGTGGGAGAGGTAGGGGAGGTCAGATTGAGCAGGGAGGCCCTTGTAGGTCAGGAGGGGGCTTTTGGTGGGGCATATCGGGGCAATCTCTGATCTGCCACTTTAAAAGACCTCATCCTTTATGCAATCTAAGATGCCATCCACTGTAAGACCCCATTAAGAGGACAACACGCTGCTAATTAAACATTCATTATCAGACACATCCTGATCTCAACGATCTTCAAATATGAACCTGCATATCTTGGCATCAGTGAAATATGGGAAGAATCCTCTGTCCTTGGGCAGACGGGGAACCTCCTGGGTCCTACGACCCACCCCAGGAAGAAACTGCAAAGCCTTGACCTGTTTCCTCCCCTCGGTACCGGCCAACCTGTGACATCAGGGGGACGCTGGAGCTTAGCCTGAATCCACTCTGCTGCAGTATAGACCTGCTGCTTTTTACATGCAGCTCGGCGGTATGGCCCTGAGGCTGAGTCATGGCCAAGTCGTGGCCTTGAAATGAGGACCAAGGCAGACCTGGCTTGTTAAAAAGACGGTTGTTGATGAGGGTACAGCTTATCGCACCAGTGACACCCATCATGTTATTTACCAGCTGGGGATACGCCGCAGAAACCCGAGCTGGCCCTGAGTGTTTCTCTCCCCTACTATCTCCACAGCTGGTCACACCATCCACGGTCACTCATATAATCCTGAGCCCACGCCCCCTCCCCAGCCCCAGACGTAGTAATAACCACAGCTAGTATTAAGTTCATTCCACATGCCCGTCCTATTCTGGGTATTGTGCCATCGATAACTCATTTATTCCTCCCCACAATTACTCATGCCCATTTTATGGAGGAGCAAGTTGAGTCATAGAGGAGTTAAGTCATTTGCCAAAGGTCACACAGGCAGCAAACCCCGAGGCTGGGATTTGAACCTGTGAAGTCTCAGCCAGGAAGCTACTTCGGCCAAAGTCCCGTTGCTTCCCTGGGCTCACTGTGTGACCCCAGAGGAGCAGCCTCCGCTCTCGGGGCCTCAGTTTGCCCCTCCGTAAAATGGGGCCGGAATCCAGCTGGGTGTGGATCCCCCTGGGTCCTGACCTCCCGGCACCCCCGGCCCCTGCCCCGACCTCTGTTTTGGCAGCTTATATAATAACTGCATCTGTGACATGGGAGCCGAGAGCCTGGCACACGTGCTTCCAGACATGGGGTCCCTCCGGGTGCTCGAGTGAGTATGCCCAGGGGCAGTGGGTGGCCGGGGTCTGGGGCTTGCGGGGGCAGGGCTGCGGGCTCTCCTGCTGGCACCCTGGGAAGGGCGGGGCTGAGGTCTGGTTGCTGAGAGCGTGGTGGCCTGGGGCTGGATAGCCCCGAGTGGGGGCCAGACCCTAGGATGGGTGTCTCTCCCCAGTGTCCAGTATAACAAGTTCACAGCCGCCGGGGCCCAGCAGCTGGCCGCCAGCCTGAGAAAGTGCCCTCACGTGGAGACGCTGGCGTAAGTATCAGCCCGCGGCGGGCAGAGGGCCGCCAGCCCTCCTGTGAGCCCTGAGCTCAAATCCCACTGTGGCCCTCGCCAGTGTGGCGCCTGGCCTCAGTTTCTTTGTCTGTAAAATGGGAGCGAGAACAATGCTTACCCCCAAGCAGTTCTTTGAGGTTTAAAATAATCTAGGTGTATAAAGCACTCGGAACAGCGGCTGGTACCTGAAAATGGCCAACGCATTAGGGTGAACGCTATGAAGGCACTTGTTTTCTATTATTTTGGACCCGGAAAATGTGGCAGTTTGGTTCCAACTTATGTATTGTTTTGTCCCAACGATGTCTGATGTCCAGTGTCGGTACTTTATGCTGTTCCAAGGCGCTTCCAGTACAGAATCACTCCTATCTTCCAAGGTAGATCTTAAGAGACCCACTTTACAGACGAGGAGAACGAGGCACAGAGAGGCTCACTAACCTTTTTGAGGTCGCACAGCCAAGTCATTGGCAGAACCAGGTCTAAAGAAAGGGGCCTCAGGGTGGTAGGAGGGAATTGAAGGCTTGCACTGGGGACTCCGGGCCCCCGTCTCTGCTCTAACCCGGCCCCTGCATGCCATGGCCATCGCAGGATGTGGACGCCCACCATCCCGTTTGGCGTCCACGAGCACCTACAGCAGCTGGATTCGCGGATCAGCCTGAAGTGATCTCCGCGATGCCCGGGACGAGGTGACTGAGGTGGGCTTGGACGGGGAGAGCCGCGGGGTCGGCTGCTGGGGTCAGTGTGATGTGAAGTCCGAGTCCGTAAAAAGCGGGCGGGGGCGGCGCGTGGGAGCTGGACCGTGTGGCATCTGGGGCGTCCCCCTGCAATCGGTGGAGGTGACTTTAAAGGCTTTGGGGACTCGGGCTCTGGGCGTCCTCCCTGTGGCCAGGCGTGGGAGGTGGGGGCAGGGCGTGGGGGTGGCTGTCCACGGCCCACAGCCCTTAGCTTTGAGAAGAGTTTCTAGAGGTCCCCAAGCCACCCTGCTGTTTGAGCCTGCTGGCTGTTCTGCGGTGTCCTCATAGGCATTTGCTCTACAGGTTTCTGTGCAATGATGGTCCCCTCACTTCCGCGCTCCCCCAACCTGTGATGTCTCCCTCCTCCATCATCTCCACCTCATCCCGTCTTTTGTATTAAACTTTTTTTTTTTTTTTTTTGAGCGAGAGAGAGATAGGCCGTGAGCCGGGGAGGGACAGAGAGAGAGAGAGGGAGACACAGAATCTGAACCAGGCTCCAGGCTCCAAGCTGTCAGCACAGAGCCTGACACGGGGTTTGAACTCACAAACTGTGAGATCATGACCTGAGCCGAAGTCGGACGCTTAACCGACTGAGCCACCCAGGCGCCCCCCCCCCCCCATCCTGACAGCACTCCATCCTGGGTCAAGCTGCCCCATCTAAAGCTTTCTGACCTACCCCTTCTCCTGGCCTCTCACAGCATGTTCTCTGAGGACGCCGACCACGCTGGACCTTGAACTGGTTGTTTGTGGACGCGGTGCTTCTTGGGCCATCGCCTGTGAGCCTCAGCATCCTGGCGCCCGGCCCTACCGGCTCAGGGCCGGCCCCCACCCAGCTCTGGGAAGGCCTTTGGCCTGCTCTGCGGACGGACCCAGGCCCGGCTGCAGGCTCCTGCGGGGCCCAGGTCGATGCCGGCCCCAACGGACGGGTGCACGACCGGTGGTGACGTAGGCCACCAGGGGCCCTGAGGCATCCCACAGGACGCTCCTGGCAGCCGTGGCCGGGCCGGAGTGAGGGATTGAGGCGGCCACATCTCTGCCTCCCCAGGTCCCTGTCCGCCTGGGGAGAAGTCACTTCTCTGCACTGCTCTCCTAACAAGGATGCCGGGTGCTCTCAGGACACGGGCGGCTGGCCCCACCTGCCGATTTCCCTGTGACAGGCAGGGAGTCTGTGGCAGCTGCTGTCCGTCTCCAGGACTCACTGTTTTGCACTAACTTTGTCGAGGTTGAAGCTCCGCCCGGCCAGACACACTGGACTTGAGCCGGAAAGAGCTGACCGTGCCCTAACGGTGGGGGGAGGGGAGTGGGCCGGAACCACACCTGCCTCTCGGCCTTCACTTCTTGGGTCATTTTTTCACTACAGTATAAAGGGCCCGCATGTCCATGGCTGGAGTTTCTACCACGATCGCCGTTGTGGGGGGTGCCCGCTGTTCGGTTATCTAAATGCATCGCAAACTACCCCAAAATGCAGTGGGTTAAAACAACACACACGTTTACTCTGCTCACATGCCTGTTATGTGCGCTGTGCTGGGGGGTGGGGGGGTTGGTGCACAACTCGTCTCCGCCCCACTCAGTGTCAGCTGGGGCAGCTTGAAGGCTGGGGCTGGCATCATTTGAAGGCCCGGTCACTCCGTGCTGACTGGGGGTCGGGGGGCTAGGGTCTTGGTTCCTCTAAGGAACTGCCAGGGGAGGACCTTTCCACGTGGGCTGCTTTGGACTTCTTCCTAGCACCGTGGCTGTGCTGAAGGGCGATCACCCAAAACCGAAGAGAGAGACAGGGACAGGGACAGGAACCATGGACCACAGGGAGAAGCATCCTTTTTATAACCCAGACTTGGGAGTCACAAAGCATCACCGCCTCCTTATTCTTTGCTCGGTAGGACAGGGGCCAGGGTTCTACAGCCCCCCACTCCTCACAGCACCCCCAGCAGAGACCACGTTGGCCCCAAGTCCTGTCTATTTGGAAAGGATCTTTCTATGGCATCCTGAGCTTTGGTGGACAGTTTGTTATTTGGGGATCAGTAAGTTGAAGCACCATAAGCCTTGCAGAGGGGATGTTTTCCTCTGCTCTATGCTGGGAGCCGTTCCTCAGTCAAGCTGCAATCCTGCCCTGGCCGAGGTGAGCCTGGAAGGGACCAGAAGCTTTGCCATCTGCACAGAGCGCTGCCAGCTCGGCTCTTGTTGTTGCTTTTTTGCTGGAGCATGACCCACTTGGTCAGATGTCCTGATTCAGGAGAAGTCTGCTTTCTCCTGGTGGCAGGGGGAGCTGTCTGTTCGGCTATAGTTGCACCAGCCCTGATGCCTGGGTCCCAACTCTCTGTTTCCCAAAGTTGGGGGGCAGGAGTTAGGAGGGTCAGAGGGATTCGGTCCTTGCAAAGAGGTGGAGGCCTTTTTTCTCGGTCAAGCTGCAAAGGACACCAGGCGTTGTGACCCAGGTTTTTTTTTTGTTTGTTTTTGAGAGAGAGGGTGCGAGTGGGGGAGGGACACAGAGAGAGGAGGACAAAGGATCCGATGCCGGCTCTGCGCTGACAGCAGGAAGCCCGATGCGGGGTTTGAACTCACGAACTGCGGGATCATGACCTGAGCCAAAGTCAGATGCTCAACCGACTGAGCCACCCAGCTGCCCCCAGGGTTGGGTTTTAAATAGCTGGGGCATCATTCCTCAGGGGATCCCGGATTTGGGGATTGCATGCCATCCATGGGCTCCCGTTTGTATAGCTACAGGGGTGAGCACTGAGCCACCCCCCCACACCCCAGTGCAGGCCTCTGCTGGCACCCCTCAGCCGGGTGGGGGGGGGCACCATCATACCCACGGCTTTCAGTCTGTTCAGAGATGACACATTCCCATCAGAGGCCGTGATTATTCGTAGTTCGGACTCTTGAATGATAGCTGCCATTTATTAAATGAGCTGATACATGTAAAGTGCTTATCACCGTGCAAGGGATATAATAAGTGTTCGATAAATATCGGTAATGATCACTTTGTGCCAATACTGTGTGAAACCCTTCCTGCTCAAAGGGACCACGGTCTAGGGCCAGCAGCACAGACCCCCAGAGCTAGACTGCTTGGGCTCAGCGCCCAGCTCACCACTTGTGCAGATTCCTTCTCTGTGCCTCAGTCTCATCATATGAAAAGTGGGCATAGTTACAGTATCCCCTTCATGGAGGTTATGCAGAGATCCAGGGAGCTAATATGCTGACAAGAGCTGGCATACAGCTCAATACTTGTTAGCTGTCCCTATTACATAGGAATATGTTTTCTTCCTGCGTCTGCCTGGAATGTTCTTCCTGGCCCTTGGGACAACTTCTGACCCTGTAGGACTCCGTTTAAAGGACAGCAGCTCCTTAGGAAGGTCTACCAGACCACCCTATTGAATAGATGCCCCTCACTCCCACTCTCCAAATTGGTCTGTCGTTTCTTTTTCATGTTTATTTGTTGTGTTGTCTGCTTTTGTTCTGGGATGTGGGCTTCAGTAGGGCCGGTCACCTGTCTGCTTTGTTCATTGCTCTGTCCTCTGCACCCAGCAAGGTGCCTGAACATAGTAAGTGCTCAGTAAATGTTTGTGGAATGAATAATCCTCACCACTTTGCTTTCTTTCCTTTTTTCATTCCACAAACATCTGCTGAGGGCACGGAAGCATACTCAATAGAATGCTCAAGGTGCCTGCTCTGGGAAGTCATGTATTTTAGTCAATTTAAAAAAACTCCCCAGGTAGGGCTGTCTGGCGTGATTGGGCGGTCTGTGCACTGCACAAAGGCACCTGGACAAGGGGGCACATGGGGGCTGCGAACCAGTGTGGGCTCTGCTTGCCAAGCTGTGAGTCCTGATACGGAGCCATGTGAGCCCAGTGGGGACCTTGGTAATCAGCACCAAGTCACGTTATGAGGTACGTAAATTACTGTCCCCATTTCTCAGAAGTGGCTTGCCTAAGGCCACACCCCTGTAGAGGAGGGAGTCAGGAGGCAAACCTGCCTTCCGCTTTCCTTGGGGGAGTGGGTGTCCACAGGCATGGGCACAGCATGCTGGAATCGCTCCCAGAGCGCCACTCGCTGGGTGGGAGAAGGGGCCGGGGCATCTGTCTGGAGTCACGCTGTGCGTTGATGGCCTGATTCCACGTCTACTGCATCTTTTAAACAAATCCTGAGCTTTCCCCTCCGGTCTCTCACCCCATGAAAGCATCTCCCTTCGCAGGCTCACGTCTCTCCTTGGGTCTCTCAAATATGTCCTGGTCGCCTTCCCTGGCGCCCTTTCTCAGCACAGGGAGACAGGGGGCGTTGTAGCTGCCTTTTCCCTGAAGATCTGCGGGCGGCCTGACCCCCCCTCACCTGTGTCCCCACCCACCCAACGCACCAATCCTTGTACCTTGCTTCACACGGTGTGCACGTGATGGTGTCTCCTTCCCTCCCCGCACTGCGCTCGCTCGGTCCATCATCCCTAGCACCAAGTCTCTGGGTGCGTCTCTGGGATCCGGGCCACCACGCCCCGCAGGCTGGGCCCCGCCTCTCCGCCTGGACTCCCACGCCAGCCCAGCTTGGCCCCAAGCTGGAGAAGCCTGGCCTCTTCTGCCCCTTTGTCAAGCACGGGGTCCTGCATCAGGGCTGCTTTCCCAAATCTCAAAGAAAAAAACCCGAAAATAGGCAGGGCCCCCACAGGCTGGAGTTGGTTGCATACATTTTTTAATTGAAAGAAGTCAGCCTCCTAAGTATTGCTTTTACAGGCTTATCGACATCAAGTATTCATACCGCTCACATTTGCAAAAACATTTCTGGCCAGCGGAGCAGCGAGGCACCCCCCCGCATGACGGATCAGTCCTGGCAACTTGATGCAGAACGAGCAACTGGAAACGAATAAGTCAAGCCCGACCCTCGCCCCCGACACGATCCTTGGCTTCTTTTCCTTCTGACTTACTCCCTGAAATAGTCGCTGCATCTAAGACCAGCCTCGGGGCCAAACCTGGCCAAGCTTTGGGCTCCGCTGGCCTCCAACGGAGCTGGGAGTGGCTTCCGCAGTGGGTCCGCAGTTTGAAGCAAACTCTCGGAAGATGAAGTGTGGAGAAGCAGGAGCGGTCGGGGGTGAAGAGCGGGGAGGCAGACTCTGGCTGGGTTCCTGTAAACATCCATCGCCAACGCGAAGGTCAGAAGCCAAGGCAAGGCCATTTGTGCGACGCTGAGGGTGGGGGAGGTCTTCGGATGTCCCTGCCTTTCCCCGGGGACAGGGGTACAGGCCTTCCGGGCCTCGGCTCTCAGTCTCCATCTCTCTGCCTCACCCTCCTGGGTCTGGACAGAAACCTCTCTGTTGGCACGGAGCTCTCGGGGGATGCAGGCCTAACGAGAAGGGAAAAGGGGTGTTACTGGCACAGAAGCACGGCCCCGCCACCCATTTGGTGGTGTATCTGGGTCCAACCTCCAGGCCCCGGGAGGCCAAAGGAGGGGCAGGGAGGCCTTCCCCCATCTCTTGCATTCAGAAACCATCAGAAGCTCCAGACTCGGGCTGGGGGTGTTTTCCTACAACTTTTACTAATAACTTTTTTTTTTCTAGTTTATTTACTTTCGAGAGAGACAGAGCGTGAGTGGGGGAGAGGCAGAGAGACGGGGAGACACAGAATAAGAAGCAGGCTCCGAGCTGTCAGCACAGAGCCCGAAGCGGGTCTCAAACCCACGAACCGTGAGATCATGACCTGAGCCGACGTCAGCCGCTTAACCGACTGAGGCCACCCCCCCCCCCCCCCCCCCCCCCCCCCCCCCCGCCTCCCCATTACAATAACTTTGTAACAATAAGTTCGCCTGATTTCTAAGGAGCCTGGACTGGAGAACCAGGGCAGTTTCCCTTCAGGGGTCACCCAGAGCCTGCTGGCCCACTTGAGCCCCAGGGCAGCCGAGCAAGCTGGGGTCGTGGGCGGGGCTTGGCCCCGCCTCCCGCCCCGCCTGGAAAATGCGACGCAGGCTACGGGAAGGCCGCGGCCGTCGCCAAGCTACTCCGCAGCCCCACCGGGCTCGTCCTCCGAGGACATGGCATCATCCTCGCGGCCAGGCCCTTCGGCGGCTCCCCGTTTCCCGTAGCCTCCGCTTTCTGCGTCCGGCGGGGTGGCGGCGTCTCTGCGGCGTCTTCCATTCCCCACCTGCCCTCCTGCCCCAGTTCTGTGCCTCATCTCTGCCGGCTCGCTTCTGCAAATGCCGTCACGCATCCGATAGACCTTGTATGTGAAACACGTGACACGGACTGTAGTTCACCGACATGTGAGGTGTAACAATTCTCTGAGGTGGAGGGGGGCGTTCTGGGCCCTGCAGGACGGTTGTCAACAACCCCCCCCCCCCCCCCCCCCCGGGTCCCTGACCACTAAATGCCAGTAGCACCCCGGGGCACTGCGACAACTAAAAATGTACCCTTGTCCCGTTCCCAAGGGTCACTAGGGGGAGCAGAACCACCTCCACTGAGAACCATGCATCTCCCCAAGGTTCAGAGAAGCCAAGTGACCTGCCTAAATCACACACCTGTGACAGGCGGAGCTGGCACTGGATGTAACAACAACAATCACAATCAGTAAAAGCTCAGGAGGTAGCAGCCACCTAAGTGCCACGAGCCCAGGGCGGAGGCTGCAGGTACCTCGCTTGTTCCCTCCACTCACCCCTCCAGGGCATGCTGACCTGCCTCTTTGCCCGAGGGCTGACTGGTGTCCCGCAGGCAAAGCCAAGGTCCCCCCACAGCTGCCTTCCAACCAGTGATGGCCAGGAAGGTGGTGAATCAATACCCCAGCTCCTGCACTCCACAGCTGAGGCGACTGAGCCATATTTGTCTCTACATTGGCCCCCAGAGTCCCTGAGCAGGACTGAGCCCAGGCCTGCAGTGGTGACCTACTGGATGACACAACCCTTTCCCGACTCACCGACTCACTCCCTACCAGTAGTTCCCAGGATCACCTCCCAAATAAGCGACTTGCCCTTGAATCTTTGTCCCAGGGTCCACTCCTGGGACAGCATGCCCAAGATGGCCCATGGCACTAAGTCATTTCATTCAGCTCTAACAACTCCCGGAGTTGTTAGACACACTGTTACGATTCCATTTTACAGATGAAGACACTGAGGTTCAGAGACAGTAAGTAACTTGTCTGGGATGCTCAGTTCCCCAGGGCTTCGTGCCTCTGGAGATTTTCAACCCCACCTAATTTCACACATCCTGTGTGCCAGGACCTGAGCCGGGGGCTGGGGACCCCGTGATAAATGCAGTCATGCCTTTGAGACACAATCTTGTGAGCAATTGCAGCCGAAGGTCAAAGACAGGACAGAGCACAGGGACAGATGGAGCCCAGAGTCTGGGTGAGGCCATGCATGAAGAACACGCCAGGTGGGGGGTGGGCGGGCTGGCGATGAGAGCATGGCAGGTCCTAGACCCGTGCTCCCCCCAGGTTCCTATGGGGTGGGGGAAGGGAGCAAGAAGGCAGGCCTTGGTGGAGGAGGGGGAGGGGCCAAATCTGCAAAGTTTCTCGTGTTCTCTCCCAGATTCTAGAGGCCAGCTGGGAACACATCCTTCCACTGCTCTGAGACCTTCCCTGGCTCCCACTGATGGCACAGGCCAAGTCCTCACGTCCTGGGGCCCCACCCCCCCTCCCCACTGGACCTGGCATGGAGAGGGGAAGCCAGGGGTGTGGCCAGAGCACTGGGGAGCTCAGCCATCTAGCAAGGTGTCCCTGGCTTCCCCTCCCTCCGAGGGACCTCTGGGGTTCCCTGCCGGGGTGCTCCTGAGAGCAGGGCTCACTCCAGAGCCCTCCAACACCAGGGATCATACTTAAGCCCATTTCAGACTTGTGTGGACAGGATGTCAGAGCACACAGTCACCCCCCAGGACGGGGACTCACTCCTCTCCCAATCCTGGTGACTACCAGCAGCAGGGAGTCCAGGCAAGCGGCGGTCTGGCTGGCCTGTGTCTCTCACACGGGCTAATCTCCCATCTGAACAGGCCCGGGGCTCCGCAGGCACCGGCTCCAGCTGTATTCACTACGGCTCTGTTTTCACTGTGCTACCTGCAGGGTCACCTATTTATGGCAAATGTTGCTGGGTTTCACTTCTGATCGGAATATACGGGTCCGGTCTTTCCAGGACATCACTTCACTTTAAAAAGAGCTCGTTTAAAGAAAACAGTGACACAAATAACAGTTCAGACGTTACAGCAGCGATTGTTGGTGGTGTCACATGGGGTGTGAGAGACCCTGATCAGTCGGTCCCACTCATTCCACAAAGGGCCCAGAGAGGGCAGTGACCTGCCCTAAGTCACACAGCAAGTTGAGGACAGCCCAGGTCTGTGTGTCCTCCGGAGGGTGTCCTGAGACCACTCATCTCTGCCACCTGCCATGGCTGCTAAAGATCCCCTGGTTCCTTAACTTGCAAGTCTGGCCTCACAGCAAGCCCCTCAACGAGAATCTTGAGCATGTCAACGACAGGTGGTAACTCTCCCTCGTGCTATGCGCTTTAACGCAGGTCCTAGCTCATTTACGCCTCAGAAGCACCTCAGGAGATGGGGCCAAGCAGGCTCATCATCCGGAATTTCAGATGGGGCTCAGAGAGGGTTCAGCAATTTGTTCAAGGCCACACAGCTCGCAGAGGGCAGAGCCAGGACTTGAACCTCCCCTCCGCAGTCTGATCTGAGGTTCATTCATCGCCTTCTTCCAGGGCACCCAAAGCCTCAGGCTGAAAGCATCCTGAAGCCTCGGCTTGCAGAATCCAAGGCAGGGCGTTCTCCAACATTCTAGTATCTTTAGTGCAGAGCAGACCGTTCGTTGGCCAATGGCTGCTTTTTTTTTTTTTCTTTCTTTCTTTCTGAAGCTGTAACCTTTCATTCCGTGCTACTCCCCGGATCCGGACAGAGGGAGTGGCCAGCTGACTCATTTCTGTCATTAAGAATGACAGCTGGGCACTTGAGCCATTTTAAGAACAATGTGTCAGCTCAATACCTCGGTGGAGAAGCCGCCTGGTTTGGCATTTGGCTTAAGTGAGAAAATGGCCCTTGTGTCTTGAGGGCGCTGGTGGGGCGATGCCCTGGACGTCCTGAAAGGAGATTTCTCTTCTCGATTCAGCCATCCTGCGGGCTTCCTCAGGGGCAGTCAGGGCAAGGCCCGTCTGTGGGGATTCAGGCTCTGCCCCCTCCTAGCCGTGTGACCTCAGGCAAATTAACTTAATTTCTCGGGGCCTGTTTATTCATCTGAAACCAGAGGACAGTGCCTACCTCCCTGGAATGTTTGTGGTGAGGCTCTGAAATCACATTGGTGGAATGCCTACGATACACCAGGCATTGGTAAGTAGCGGCCCCTCCCCTCCTTCCATCACTTCCCAGCCAGAAAACACACCAGGCAGGGCACCTCTTCCGTGCTGGGGGCCTTCTGAAAACAGTAGCCCTGTCGTCCTCCAAGGACCTCGCCTGCTGGAAACCCACGGCTCACCAACTAACCAATTAAAGCAGCTACAGACAGACGTCACCCAGAACCAAAACGCCCTGCGTCTCCGCTGTGGCCTCAGTGACGGGCTGTGCCACAGAACGACCTCTGCCTTGTCTGGTCCAAGAGTTCACGGCCGGAAGGGGCTCAGAAAGGAGAAGCCGCCTGGGTCCGTGTCCCCCAGGGAAGCCAGCGTTCTGGAGAAGCAAGGGTCGGTTTCTCGAACCCAGGTCTGGTTCACGTGCCAGATGCTGACACTCATCAGTTGTCAGTTTTGTGATGATTCTTGGTCCAAAATGTGTCTCCAGTTGGTTGGTCCTAAGACATGGCAACTTTTGCCCTCGAGTCTTGCCTAAGAACTGCCTGGAGTATTATTTATTTGGTATTTTAAATGAATGCACTTTTTAAAAATTTTTTTTTTTTAAAGGAACCTTTATGTCACTCTCATGAATAAAAAACAGTATCATTCGTCACACACCAAAGGCAACGCTAAAAAAAAAAAAAATACTATGAAAATGCAACGGTTAGTGCTAGCCAGATACCCCCGGCTTGTGAAGCAGCCTCAGCCTGGTTTCTCTGGTCTAAGGGAAAAGTAGCAGGTGCCCAAGAGTGACAGAGAACGTCAAGGAGGCACTGGGAGCGAGGCTAGGAGGCCCAACTGGCCACCTCATAGCTGGGTATCTGGGCTGAGTCACTGACCATACCCAAACCTCAGTTTCCCTCCCTGTATAGTGGAGCTAATGAGCCCAGCCCTGCCTGCTTCATGGGTGACGCTTAGGGGAAGCTAGGAGATGTGAGAGAGGCAGCTATTTTTAATCACCCAGCCAAGGCCAGGAAGGAATCCCAGGAATGAAGCCTTCCCCTCGGTGGGGTGGTGATTGGAACCGGAGTCGGAAGTGGCTCCCAGCCACTCCCAGGCTTGGGATGACAGCTGTGAGGGCACCAGCATCGCAGCCTCGACTCACCGGGTGCCTGACCCAGGGCTGCTTCAAAGGCCACCCAAACAGACACATCTTCCTTGGTAATTGGCCCCCAAGAGGAGACAGGACTGGAGGAAAGGGGAAGGCCCCGGGCCGAGTCCCCTGTGGGTCTGACACACCATCAACACTGTCAGCGTCATTCAGGATCTGACTACACGCCCCTTCACGCTCTCATCTAATGTGCATGAGCCTTTCCGCAGGTGCGACCCCTACCCTAGCTTACCGGACAGTGGCTGGTCTCCCATAACAAAGAGCAGCCCAGAGGCCCCAGGCCTTTAGCTGGCTTTGGTGTGCGGCCAGAGGTTAATGACTTTGGCACTCACTTTTTCATCCATGCCTAGTAATGTTGGTTTTCTGTGTTCACCGATATAAATAAACATCCCTTTAAAAATAAATTTACATAGGGGCGCCTGGGTGGCTCAGTCAGGTGGGCTTCTGACTTCAGCTCAGGTCATGATCTCATGGCTCGCAGGTTCGAGCCTGTGTTGGGCTCTGTGCTGACAGCTCAGTGCCTGGGGCCTGCTTCGGATTCTGTGTCTCCCTCTCTCTCTGCTCCTCCCCCGCTCACACTGTCTCTCTCACTCTCACAAATAAATAAACATTAAAAATAAATTTAAATAGGGGTGCCTGGGTGACTCAGTTGGTTGAGAGTCCGACTTCAGCTCAGGTCATGATTTCACGGTCCATGGGTTTGAGCCCCATGTGGCGCCCTGTGCGGACAGCTCAGAGCCTGGAGCCTGCTTCCGATTCTGTGTCTCCCTCTCTCTCTCTGCCCTTCCCCTGCTCATGCTCTGTCTCTCTGTCTCTCTCTCTCAAAAATAAATAAACATAAAAAAGTAAATCCACATAAAAAAGTAGATTTTTGAAAGATGAAATACTAAAACTAGTTTGACCACAACGGCAGGTGATAAAGGGAAAAACAGGAACTTTACAGTGGAGAGACCCAGTAGACATCACCTTAGGCCAGAGATCAAAGTTAACATCACCAGTAGTGGGACAGACGTCATGTGTCTCCTGATAACCATACACTCAGAAGGGCACTCACTCACTTCTCCGCGGGGTTCCTGCCAAAAGTGCATCATCCGAACCTAATCGCAAGAGTAAACATCAGATAAACCCAAATTGAGACTTGTGCTCCTCCAAAATGTCAATGTCATGAAAGATTAAGACAGAATGAGGGGCTGGTCGGGATCGAGGAGGACTCGAAAGACATAACAATTAAGGCCAAGGGTGATCTGGGATGAGATCTGGGACCTCAACTCTGCCTTTCTATTGTGAAAGGGCCACTATTGGGCCAATTGGTGAGATCCGAATAAAGTCACAGACTGAATCTGGTTCATAGGCTCGCAACGGTGTTAAATTTGCCGATGTTGACAACTGTGACTGTGGTCATGGCAGTGAATGTCCTTGAGCTAAGCACACAGCCAGCGAAACATTTAGGGGTAAAGGAACATGAGGTCTGCAATCCGTTTTCAAACGGCTCAAGTGAGTAACTGCACACATACACGTATGTGCACACACACACACACACGCGCGCGCGCAGGGCAAGCACATGTTGCGTTCGGGAGCAAATGTGGCAACATGTCAATCAGTGCAACTGGTGACTTTGGGTGAGGACTCCAGGGGAGTTCTCTGCACTCTTCTTGAAACTTCTGCCTAATTGGGAAATTACTTCAAGGTAAAGTTTGGTTTAAAAAACTCAGCAAAAAGGAGTGACAGCGTCTGTGCAGCAGGCCTGGGAGACTTGCGAGCGCTATTCCAGGGTCGGGATTTGGGAGCCCCCCACCCCACCCCCGCGAGCCCCTGCAAACCCAGCACTGGGTTGGGGAGCTCAGCTGTCTTCCTCAGCTTTACTTCCTTGGCTCCTCACCCCTCCCTAATGGGGCCTTCTCCGCCCAGAGGGGCAGCCGGCACCCATGCGTCCCACGGCCAGCGGTCTTCCAGGTGAACCTAGCGGTAGGACAGAGTGGAAAGTCGGCCAGGCCAGGGGTGCACCTGCCTCCCCTTGCCATCAGCACCTGTCTCTTGCCTGGACCACAGCTATCTGGTTTCCCTCCTCTGCCGTGACACTTCTCCTCCCCCTTCTCCCCCCCCCCCCCCACGAGCTCCACCAGCTGCCTGAGGGATCTCCCGTGACCTGAATCTATTGTCCACGTCCCCGCAGAAATTCTGGGTTTCTGAGCAGGGCACTGACACACCAGCCTGGGTGTTCTGCTCATGGCACAGGCTGCTGACTAGCACGGAGGGGACCAGGGCGGGTAGATCAGAAGGAGCAGCCGTGGCACCCGGTCAGGACCCGGAAGCCAGGAGCCCCTGTAATAGGTAGCCCGACGGTCTGGTTACTCGAGCTCCGAATCTGAGCTACACCAGGCCTCAGTGACTGACAGCAACATCCTGTAGGCTCTCCGTTTCCGGTGCGGAGAGGCTCTCTCCCACAGCCCTCCCTCCGTGCCAGAACAGGGACGAATCAATCCAGCTGCCCTGCCTCTGCATCGGAAACGCTGGCATGTGAGGACTCTCCGAAGGCTCCCAGGCCAGCCGCAGGGGCCTTTCTCCTGGGAAGGAGGGAGCTCCTGATTCCCCACTTCCTGCTCCTGGGCAATGATTAACACTCTAGGAAAAGTGCAGCCTCGACTCTACGGGGCCCAGATCTGGTGGCCCTGGGAGACCACAGGCAGTGGGAAAGGTCTCCTGAGGGTCCCGGGCCGGGAAGACAGTGGGGGAATTCTCTTTCAGGAGCCCAGACCCGAACCCACCCAGCACTCAGGAAAGCAGTCCTCCGTGGCTCACTGGGGGATGTGAATATTCACGTAGGAGTGCACAGGCAGGTTTATACATTTGCCAAAGCCTGAGCATACACACTTTCCATTACATCTGTTAATGCTAACAGTGGTTAACATGAATATGATCACTGACTGGACACAGGAGGGCCTAGGAGCTTTACATCTATCCCATTTAATCCTCACAATGAGATAGATTTCATTTCCCCCACTCCTTAGAAGAGAAAACTGACCCACAGAGATACGTGACATGCCCAAGGTCACAGCCCGGATTGGGATTTGAACCAGGTACGTGCTCCTAATCACAACCCTAATACTGCCTCCTTCAAACAAATGTTTGATGAACGGTATCATGTTCATACACACATAAGAGGAAAAAGGAGAGAAAGTGAGTGCACCCTGAGATCCTCCCCAGTCCCTGCTGCCTGGCCAGCCCTCCACCCCGTCAGTGCTTCTGTGACCTTGTCGTGCATAACATTGAGAATGTGTCCGCGTGAGAACGAGCCAGAAGGAAAGAGATCTGACTACTGATGTTCCTCTGCTTACAGAAAGGGGCCCACAGATGCGGTGCAGTAGGACCATTTTTAGATCTCTCCCAGAGGCTTTTCCTGTTACTGGCCACCCTCCCCTACCCAGGTCTGGGCTTCCCCGGTCCCGGGGCCAAGGCCGCCTAGGCCTGGATTCGGGATTGGGGAAGAAGGACCGCTGTGCGTGACTTCCCCGCTCCATGGGGCTCGAGTATTGCCCCCCAGCCCCAGGCCTTCCTGCTTCCCAGCTTGGGCCCCGCCACTCTGACAGCTTTGCAAGGGTGTCCCTGAGACATGCTTCCTGGTGCTTCTGCTCAAACAGCCTTTGCTGCGAAGTTTGACGAAGCATTTGGGCTTAAGTTTTGGGTTCAGAGCATGCCAATGTTTTCATTTGGAAGGGGAAGTGTTTCTGTTGATGTGGTGAAGAGATAAAATGAGACATTCTTCACCAACTTAGGCTGTCTCAAAGTCAAGCGCTTGGCTTGGAGGCAGAGATTCATTTTAGGCTCTCCAAGGCCTAGCACTGGGGCCTGGTGGAAGCAGGTGCAAAGGGCCTAGCACCAGGCACGGTGAATGATCAATACTCAGGACAGGTTTTGAATACAGTCCACAGATTCTAGCTTCGCAAGGTGTTTTCAGTCTGTTTCTCCGTGTTCACCAACCTCGCCCCGGCCAAGACCCCGCCGTCTCCAGCCTGGGCAACTACACACTTCCCAAACGGCTTCCCTGATCCACACTCGCGCCGACGACCCATTCTGCCCACAACTGCCGAAGTCATCTCTTGCTTAAAACCTTCTGCTGGCTTCCCCTTGCTCGTGGCCCTGGCCTCCCAGGTCCTGTAGGGTCTGCCCCCACCTGCCCCATTGACCTCTCCTGGGGCTGCTCTCTAGCCACAGTGGCCTCATTTTGGTGGCGGCACAAACCAGCTCTCCTACCCTACTGCCTGGGCACGAGCCATTGCCTGTGCCCGGATTGGTTTTCCCCAGATCTTCAGTCTGGCTCTGTCTACCAACTTAGGGCTAGCTCAAATATGTCATCTCCTGGAAGAGACCTTCTCTGACACCCCCTTTCTAAAGCAGCCCATCTCTATTCTGCTTTACTCACTCAACAGACATTTACTGAGTACCTACTGGATGCCAGGCACTTGTTCTAAGGGCTGAACTCAACAAGGATGGCCCAGGTCCTTCCCACATGTCTTAATGGCTCCCAGAAAATCTGATACCTTGTTTGGGAATCTGCTTGTGTCTTCTCTCCCCGTGCCAGGAGGGCCAGGGCTAAGTCTCTCTTGTTCACTGTGTTCACCCACGAGGCACAATGTGTATTCAGTAAATATTTTTCTTCAATCAAAGAACGGATTGATGGATGGATGGCAGGCAGGTAGGTAGGCAGCCTGGGTAGGTATGCAAGAGTGCTGACACTCTGCCTGGCACCTGGTTCTTGTTAAGGTCGCACTGAGCTCAAGTGAAGCTTTTCTCAAAGAAATGTCACTGTCCGTCCCTCAGGGGAGCCCTCAGCCCCCAGCACTACCACCAGTGGGTCCTGCCCCATCCGGCATTCCCTCTGACTATGGTCATCTTGGCAAAGACAGGCAACAAGAGGAGGGGCGTTAACTTAGCTTGCGTGGGGCGAGTGGTATTAGTGTCTGTTTTCTCAAAGGAGCCCTTGCTACCTCGATATCCTCCCTTCGCTGCCACTCGGGTCCTGTGCTTAGTGATACTGCAGCACTGAACAGCGGAGGGGCTCAGCCAAAAAGTGCCTGTGTGTCCTCTCATCTTGTGCAGTCGCCTCTCTTCCCGGCTGGGAGTCTGTGGCCAAGCCCTCCTCCTTCATGTTCCTCCCATCGACACACAAGGTGGGGCAGGACACGCAGCTTCCTGGTGGCAGCCCAGCGGCAGGGCTTTAACACCTCAGTGCAAAGATCCGGTGGCCCCTACTCCTCCTTGGGATCTCGCAAACCCCGTAGGCGGAGCCAGCCCCAGCTTGCCTAGTCTGCAGAAGCAACCTGCAAAACTGGCGGCCCTGGCAGACCCAAGCTGCGGTACTGCCCGGCACCCTGAAACCCGACTCCCGAACAGCAGCAAACCCAAGGCCAAAAGGAAGTGCAGACTTTGCTGAAGGAGGTTTCACCTCCTACGCCCTCGGCCCTGAGCCCTTGCTCTCAAGTCCCCACCCAGTCCCCGAAAGGGCTACGGGACAAAGGTGGTCGTGCCCAGCGTGTTAGCTCTTCTGACACTCCAAGTCTTTATCCTTCCGGGACTATGGGAATTCTGGAAAAACCAAGGTCACCATCAAGCCAGATGGAGGCAGAGGCGAGGTGCTGACAGATCTGCCTCAAAGGGATCTAGGTGCAAAGGCTTTTCCACAAGCTGTGACAGTAGGTACCGTGGCTAACCCAACACCATTCAGGCTCAGTCTCCCTTCCCCTCAACGACTGTCACCTTCACCGGGGAAAGCTTTGCAGCCCCAACTAAGGGCCTAACAGGGGTCTGGCCATTCCCGGCATCTTAAATAGACCTCCAGGAGGTGGATGGAGGAATCCCAAGCCTGGGGGAAGGGTGTGTGTCCGGTGTGGAGATACCACCCTCTTCTTCGCCAGCGCCCCAACCCATCCTCATCTGGTGCAGAAAGGGCACTTACAGGTCTTGGAGGCCAGTGAGGGCCTCGTCCTGGGGGTCCCATCCCTGGCCAAACGATGCCCCCAACCAGCAGCGGCGGCAGGATTTGGGCGGCCGGTCCAGGCCGAGGGTTGCGGGTCGTTGGCGGGGAGGGGAGGACGGTAGCCAAGCCTACTCCAAGTAACCATCGAAGACATCGAGCTCCGAGTCGGCATCGTAGAGGCCCGAACCGGGGTCGGAGAGCACGCCGAGGTCCACGAGCGCCTGGTCCATGTCCTCCGGCAGGAAGACGAGGCCCACATTGAGGACAATGTACTCCATGAGGAAGGCGTAGTATAGGATCAGCACATTGACGAAAAACAGGCCCACGTAGAACATAGAGGGCAGCAGCGACGGCGGCACGTAGGGGACCAGGGGGCCCAGCGCGTCCAGGTGGGCCGCGACCCGGGCGCCGGGCATGCAGGGGGCGGCGAGGGCGGCGGCGGCCCGGCGATCCCAGCGATCTCAGCCGCTGCGGCGCCCGGGCGGCCGGCTAGGGGGCAGCTCAGCCATGCAGGGACGCCCCGGGGGCTCGACCGAGGCGGCGCTGGGCCCCGGCGGTGCCCCCGCCGGTGTGCCGCGGCCCCTGCAGACGCTCCCTGGCCCCTGAAAAGCGCCCGGCGGGGTCCACGCACCCCCAGATGTGCCCACACGACCCTCTCGATCCTCCCGGCAGCCAGGGAGGCCCCCCTGAGGTGGCCGGCGGCTGCCCGGCTCCTCCGACGCGCCCCGCTCGCGCTCACTGGCCCTCCAAGAGCAGGCGGGGGCCCCACCGCAGCTCAGCGTCGAGGGCCAGTCCCGGCGGCTGTCTCTTCAGCCCCGCCCGGCAGTTCCTCGCGCCCCCTCCGCGGCCCCGCAGGCCCAGCACCCATGGCTGCGGCCGCCGCGTCGCCCTCCTGGTCGCGTTCCGAGCACCGCCTCCCAAGCGGCCCCGCGCTCATTGGCCAGCCGCCCGCTGCCCGCGCTCATTGGCCTGCTCGACGCCCGCGGTCATTGGTCCGAGACGTCCGGGGGCGGTACCGCTTCGCTCCGCCCCTCGGGGTGCTGGCCTCTGACTTGCTTTCCTGGTTCCGGGCTCCGCCCAGGTCTCAAATCCAATTCGCTCTGAGAATCCCCCACGGAGTAGCGGGAGGGGAGAGACAGAACACAGTTCGAACCTGCACGTATCCTAAGGGCTACGAAAGCTGGAGGAAACCGCAAACTTCTCAGCAACCCCCTAGACTTGGGTATGGCGTCACGCCTCTTTGGGACTCAGTTTACTTGTCAAAAGGAGGCAGGACGGGGGGCGGTGAATTTACCAGTGAAACTCTCCGACTTCCCAAAGTGGCAATTTTCCGTGGTGGGGAAGAGCTCCTTGAGCTCTCCAAATTCTGGCTGCATCGCGGGGGTCTACATAATAGGGTTCAGGGACACCTGAATGAAGACATTCCCAGGCAGCTCAGACCTGCAGCAGTGGGGGTGCTTCTTGTTTTTACTTTGTAAAGCATGTTTAAAAACAGTCCGTGTTAGGGGCGCCTGGATGACTCAGTAGGTTAAGCGTCTGACTCTTGACTCTTGATTTCAGCTCATGATCTCATAGTTGGTGAGATAGATCCCTGTATCGGACTCTGTGCTGATAATGCAGAGCTGGATTGGGATTCCTTGTCTCCCTTTCTCCGCCCCTCTCTCGTTCTTTCTCTGCTCTCCTTCTCAAAATAAATAAATAAACATTAAAAACAAAAACAAAAACAAAACCAGTACGTGGTTAAACATTAAAACGTCCAAGAAGTACGTAGAGAAGTGAGTCTGCTACTCACTGATTTCCCCTCCTCATGAGCAACCCCTGTATATCCTTCAGGAGATTTATCTTGCCCAAAGCAATCTTCCAGAGCAATTCAACAGATCTTTACATCTCAGGCCACGCTGAGCTGGGTGCTTTACATACATTGCTTCATTGTAGCTAGATGGGGTAGTGTAGTATGTTACCACTTTCTACAGATCAGGAAATCTAGGCCCAGGGAAAAGGGAGGACCCAAGAAGATGCTAGGTCCGCATGCGTCTGGAGAACATACCTGCCCTTTTTCTCCATGGCTGTTTTCTTGCCCCTCAGATGAATTACAGAGAAAACCGTTAATTCTCCAACTGCTGAAGGTGAAACCTTCATGCAATCATTCATTCACTATGCCAATATTTTTGTTGTGGTTTATTTTGGGAGAGAAAGAAAGCACGAGCAGGGGAGGGGCAGAGAGACAGAGAGAGAGAATCCCAAGCTGGATGTCACCCTCAGGATTATGACCTGAGGGAAGCCAAGAGTCAGATGCTCAACCCACTCTGCCGCACTCTGCCAGTATTTGTTGAGCCCCTATGATGTGCAAAACTTTGTGCTAGGAAGTGGGGAGAACATTGGTCCTTAGCCCAAGTCTGAACACAGTTAATGGGACACCATAGATTGTAGAGAACTGTCTGGTGTAGAAATGAATGAATGAATAATGACCACGGCAGTCTTGCCTCCCGGGAGCTTGTCACTCCCCAGGACAGAAATTTAGATACACTTCTTGGCTCATGTGGGGAAAGAAAAAAATTGTTAAGATCAAGGCCATTACCAATTTGGTACAGATTAGTAGCTTATTGGGGCATTAAATAAGGGTGCCAGGGTTTGAACCATGAGCGTAGGTAAGTCAATCCCTTAAACCTGTGATTCAGATTTCCCGGGGAGGAGGGGGGCGGCATGGGGATAACAGTATCCGCGTCATAGGCTGGTTGTTAGAATTAAGTAACAATACATGCAAATCGCTTAGGACATTGGCACATAGCATATATAGTGCAATAGCTATTCCTATCGTAAAAGCTAATAATTATCAACACTGCGGTTACTTTGAGTCACCCAACTTCACCGATGCCCTCCTCAAGGCTCCGCGCACAGGTTTCCCATTCCCGCCCACCATACGATACTGCGGGCTCTCCTCTCGCTCCGCCTCTTCTCCAAGGCCGCAGGTCCGTAGGTGCGTGATGCACGCCGGGCCTCGTAGTTCGTTTGCAGAGTCCTCTCGGCGGGGGCCTCGCGGGAGGACTGCATTTCCCAGCGTTCCCCGTGGCGGCGGCCGTAAAGCGCGGCGGTCGAACGGCCGGTTCCGGCTGAATGTCAGTGCGGAGCTGTGGGCCGGGGAGGAAGGTGGTTGGCGGTCCCTCTACCACCTCCGCCGCTGCCTCCTCCGCTTGTGCTGCCGCTGCGGGCGCTCGGTCGCTCGGCCGCTCGGGCATGAGGCCGTGAGGCGGGCAACGGGTCGGGGCCGCCGACATGTTTGGCCGCTCGCGGAGCTGGGTGGGCGGGGGCCACGGCAAGTCTTCCCGCAACATCCACTCCTTGGACCACCTCAAGTGAGTGTGTTTGTTGGGGGGTGAGGGGGGCAGGCCGCGGGGCTGGACGTGGGAGTGGGGCGCATAGTCCCGGGCCGGGGCCTCTGCGAGGTGTGAGAGCGAGGTGGAGGGCGGAGAGAGACGCCCGGGAAAGACTGCATGGTGGTGAAGAGCGAGGGCTCTGGAGTCCGGGCGCTTGGATTCGAACCCTGACACCGTCGCTCCTCGCTGTGTGACCTTGGGCAAGTGGCTTAGCTTCTCGGAGTCTCGGCACCCCCGTCTGTAAAGTAAGGGGAGGAGATTTCAGTTTATGGATGCAGACTTCGTTGTTGCCGGGGGCAGCGGTGGGCACCAAGCTGACCAGGGTGGTACTTCTTAGGCTGGACAGCTTAGGAGCCAGAGGGCTGGACCCAGGAGTCAGATCAGGGTTTGAACGTAAGTGCGTGAATTTTTAGGCCTCAGTTTCCTCAGTTGTAAAGCGGGTATAGTGACAGCACCTGCTTCTTATCGTTTTGAGGGGAGGATAAGAGAATGCACGCAAAACTGGAAGCACGCGCGAGTGCTCAATGAACGGCAGTAATGAAAATATATTTTTTTTCCCCCTTGGGGGAGACTACGGGGAGGACTATCAGAAGTAGAGCTCTGGGGGAAGGACAGGTGGCAGACGTGGTCCTGGGAAGCAGGAGCGCATCAGACCTGCATTCAGATCCTGATTCCACCACTTAATAGCTGTGTGACCTTGGACAGATTACTTGGCCTCCTTGAGCCTCTGGTGCCCCCTCTGCAAACGGGGATGGTGAACCGTTGTGCAAGAATTCAATCATGTCATGCGTGGAGAGACATTGATCCCGTGTCTGTTACACAGTAGGTGGCTGATGGCGGTCACTGTGTCTATCAGCTAGGGAAGGCCTTCCTAGACCACCCTGCCTCAAGTGCTTACCCACCTCCATTCCTTTCCATCTGATCTTTCTCTTGATTTCATTCAATGCATAGCTCCACTATCTGCACTTACCCCGCTTGTTTTCGCTGCTTTTCTGTCTGCTCCTCAACTGTTACTGCCAGGGGAGAAGAGACCCCTTTTTTTGCTCACAGCGGTATTCTCAGCATCTCGTGCTGTGTGCCTGGCACACAGTAGGAGCTCAGTGACTACTGAAAGAATGAAAAAAAAAATGAATGAATTGGGACAGGTGCAGAACATGTAGACAAACATGGAATTTTTGGTGTGTGTGTGTGTGTGGCGGGGGGGGGGGGCGTTTGGAGGTGCTGATGGAAAATAGAGAGTTGTACGGAGGGAATGACTCCAGGGAGGAAAATAGAGTGTGTGGGGTGGCAGTTGAGTTGGGAGAAGGCAAACCTTTGGTGGTAAGAAATAGACTGGTTTCTGGAGGGAGCTCCCAAGTTTACTAATGGGAAGGAAGAAGGATGGAGGGGGGAGGCGGGGAGCAGAAGGAAGATGGGGGCCCAGGGAAAGGATTGGTGGGAGGGAAATTAGATGGGGCTTCTCATTTGGCCAGGGGCGGGGATCCTTTGCTTCTCAGCTGTGTCCTTTCTAGCATGGAGCAGGCGTTTAATAAATGTGTGTGAGTCTTGAAGAGTAGGAGGCAGCAGGGATCAGGATGTGGTAAGGAATGGTTTTGGTGGGGGGTGATGAGAGCGGACACAGCGAGGAGAGAGGCATAGACAGGGTAGGGGTGTGTAGGGAAGCCAGGAATCTTAAACGGGAGGGCAGCTGGACTGGAGAGGGAGAGGCGTAAGGATTTCAGGAATTTAGAGAGTGGGTGGATGTGTCTGAGACAGGGAAGGATGAATATCTAAAGGAGGTTGGGCCTCCCGCCAGCGTCCAGGCACCTGCAGGCTTTCCCCTAGCTCTGCCTGACTCTAGCCCTTGTCAAGTACCTGAATTATTATTGAGTGCATTTTCTCTGCCAGGTCCTTGCTCAGGACTTCTGTGTGTTATTCCTGAGTCCTCGAAAGTCTCTGAGGTGTAGGAACTGTTACCGTTTTCCGTTTTATAGAAGGGGAAGCTAAGGTTCAAAGAGGCTAAGTCACTTGCCCCAAGGTGACAGCAGCTGGAACGGGTCAAAGCCAGGGTTTGCGCTTGATGCCTGTACCCACTGCACTGTCTTTCTGAATGAAACTTCCTCCCAAGTCGGTTTGGGAAGCGACTCGCAACTTGGCTCAGTCTCTGTGCCCAACGGAGCACTTACCCTCCGGCCAGCCAGGGGATGGTAAAGGTTCTCAGATTCCTTTTACGTATCTGGGCACTGCCCACTGTTTAGGTTAAAAGGCCATTGGGTGCTTTTGGAAACCCAAGCTGCCTGTCCTGGGTCAGGCAGATGAGCTTAATCCGTATTACAGCCTGAGCAACTCGGCGATTTACCTGTCAGTGTGGGACTCGGAGGATCCCAAGATGACTTGGAAAAGAGTGCCGTAAACAGCTGGTCCTCACCCCAGCGCTTGTGACGTTCTTCGTTTGGCTCCGATAGTAAACATCTTGGGCCTTAGGTACAGAACAGCTCATTCCCTGAGGGAGTTCACAGGCTGGTGGGGGAGACAGCCATAACACCCAGACTATACAGCGTGACAGATGCCGGGATCTCTGTAGGTCCAGGGTTCTGTAGGAACCCTTGGAAGCCTTCTGGGGGAGGCAACACCAGAGCAAATTCCCCAGAGCAGGGACAAGCAGGAGCCATCAGGTGGGGCCGCAGGGTGTGGGCAGGGGGACCCTGGGTTTGTGGAGTTTCAAGGTGGCGCTGGTGGTTGTAGGAAATAAGGGTGGAGGTAAAATGGGACTTGAGCTTCACCTGACACGAAGGGTGACCATCCCGGAGTGCCTGGGATGGAGGGATTTCCCAGGACGTGGCACTTTCAGTACTAAAACTGGGAAAGTCCTGGGCAACTGATACAAATTGGTCACGCTGCCAGTGACAAGTGACAGTTCCTAATATATTCATGGCAGTGTGGGTGGAAAGATTAAGGTAAATAAAAGAATTTAGGATTGAAAAAAAATTTTTTTTGACATGCAGGGCACCTAGGAGCCCTCCCCCTTTTCAAAACAGACTATTTTTTTTTAAATTTTTTTTTTCAACGTTTATTTATTTTTGGGACAGAGAGAGACAGAGCATGAACGGGGGAGGGGCAGAGAGAGAGGGAGACACAGAATCGGAAACAGGCTCCAGGCTCTGAGCCATCAGCCCAGAGCCTGACGCGGGGCTCGAACTCACGGACCGCGAGATCGTGACCTGGCTGAAGTTGGACGCTTAACCGACTGTGCCACCCAGGCGCCCCAAAACAGACTGTTTTTAAGAACAGTTCGCGATGTAAAGAAAAATTGAGAGGCTAATAACAGAGAGAGCCGGAATTGCTTTTGAACCACGTTATTCGTCATAATGTTCTCCGCTTTCACCCTGGAAAGGAGGCTGCCTGTTAGGATTTTACTTTTGCTAAATAACGGAAAACTGGGTGCCTCTGGTCTTTGTCTACCGACCTGAGTTAGCGATTTAGTTGAGGGAGACTGAGATAGTAAGAGGTTATTTGCTACATGTCATGGGTGGTTGGTGTGCTGCCCACACTGGTGGCACGGCTGTGACAGTGACTGCCGAATGCCCACCAGCAAGGAGAATCTTTGCTGACGCATTTGCAGGATTGCTACCACGAGATCACCTTTAGCAGGAATTGCCAAGTTAGCATGCTGCTGGTAGGACTGTTGTGGTGTTAGGTTATTTCGTTGCCTTCACTCTGATCACCTTGGCGTGGGGGTCCACAGTCTTGGTCGCCAGTGACAGAAACCCACCTAGAACTGCCTTAGGCCCCAAATGGAAGGGATTGGCTCCGATCGCTAGCTACGCCACGGCGGAGTGCAGGTGTTCAGACAAAAGCTGTCAGAGTCTGTCTCTTTCCTGTTCTTGTCTCTGCATATCTCCTGTGTTGGTGCCATCGTTAGCGGGCTCCAGGCTTACATCATAGCCGTCTAGCAATCCGTGGGGAAAAGGGAGCATCTTTTCTAAATATTGCCAGCAGAAGTCCAGAAGTGAGTATAGTTGGGTCACCTGGGGATCTCGTGCCCATCCCTGACCTAGTCACTGTGGCAGGGGGTGTGGGGTGCTGTACTTGGCCCTTGCCTGGAGCTGGGGTGGCATCAGCTCCCCCCCAAGCTAGTGGACAGAGAATGAGAGACAGGGGAGGTTCCCCCTGGGAAAATCAGGGGTTGTTACCCAAAGAGAAGAGGAATGTATACCTAGCAGGCAAATGGTCACTTATTCCTGGTACAGTCTACTTTTGCCTAAGAGAGCACTGATTATTTTTAAGGGTACAGTGTTGTCAGATTAACTTTTAGGATATCATATTCACCATATCACTCATAATGAGCCCAAGCACCCATCGTGTCAGGTCCGAGTTCTTCCAGGCCGTCGGAGTGCTCTAGACTCTGTTCCCATCCATCCAGTTCGGCGTGAGTGCCCTGTAATGCAGGCTAGGGAGTCAGGAGCCTCCTTGGTAGGCAGACACCCATTTTTGAAAAGTTTTTTTAAATTTTATTTATTTATTTTTAAATATATATTTATGAGAGAGAGAGAGAGAGAGAGAGGGAGCATGCACGAGTGGGAGAGGGGCAGAGAGAGAGCATCCCACACAGGCTCTGTGCTGTCAGCACAGAGCCCGACAGGGGGCTCAGTCCCACAAACTGCAAGATCAAGACCTGAGCCAAGATCCAGTCAGAGGCTCAGCCGACTGAGCCACCCAGGCGCCTGGCAGACACCCATCTAAATGGGGATGTAAAGAGTGAGGGGTGTGCCAGGCTGTAGGGGCGGGGTGGGAGGGACGATACTTTAGGCAGACCAAACCATGTTTGAGAAGCCTGGAGGAGAGAAAGGCTCAGGTTACTCACTAAGGGTGGTGTACGTGGGGTGAGGGGGCAGTGCAGGACCCCACAGCAGGCTCATGACGCGGGAGAGGTCACAGAGACATGTCCTTAAATTATGTGAAGGAATTCGGACATCAGGCTGAGAAGAGTGGGCAGCCGTTGAAGAATTAACCAGAGTGCCGCGGTGCAGCCAGAGTTGGAGAGCCGGTTGGGGGAGGGCCCAGCAGGAGGTGGGCGTCCCCTCGGCCTCCTGGGAAGCGAGGGTGGCAGCCGGCCCTAATCCGGGGGTGTTTCTTGTGCGGCTTCACGGACCTCCTCTCTCGCTCCCTGTTCCACACACCTCACACGCCCACCTGTCTTCATCTTTGCTCTCCCCTGGAGCTCCCCTCCCCTTCCTGCCCGTCCAGACGCCCACCTGCATCGTTGAAGTACCAGTTCTTCCATAAAAGCTGCCCTGTGACTTCAGCCAGCAAGAAGCTCTACTGTCGTCTCTAATGTCACTTGTGGTGCCCACTGTCCCGCTCAGTGTGCCCACTGTCACGCACAGTCTTACCGTCACCAGAGGTAGACCAGCTGTTAGAGGCTCTGGGCTTTTCAGGCTTTATCCGGGCCGCGAGTTAGATGCCCGGGAAGCTGCCCAGGGTTCCTCAGGCATGTCCTTTTGCCATCAGAAGTGCTCTTGCGTGATCATGTGTTTGTCTCTCCCCATTTCAACGTAAGCCTCGTAAGGACAGAGACCGGCGTGTCTTGTCCACCTGAGAATTGTTAGATGCCGGCACAGGGCCTGGCACACGCTAAGTGATCAAGGAGTGTTTATCGCAGGGTGAGTGTAAGAGGCAAGTCTGGCCAGGCTTTTCTCCACACCGGCCTGCTCTGGCCAGTTTGGTTCCAGTGCCCGTGCTGGAGCTGTGGCTTTGTGTAGGGCCGAGAGCCCTGCCTACACCCTCGTGTGGGTTGCCAGCTCCCCAAATCTCAGACCCGGTCTCGCTGGCTGGCCCGGTTTGACATCTTTCTGGGGTGACTCATCGGGAGAAGCACCGCCTGTAACACCTTTCCCCAATCCTCTGGTCTGGTTGCAGCCCATGAGGAGCTGGGCCTTGTGCTGCTGGCCAGAAGGCCGGGCCCTGACCAGGGGTGGTTTTCAAGGCGCAGGGTGGGTGCTGTTAGCAGTAGTCTTCCCCCCCCCCGCCGGTGCTGAGAAGACCAAATAGACAAAGGCTCGATGTCCCTCTGTCTCTCCCCACCGCCCCCCCCCCCCGACCCCCGACGTTGTTATTTGGGGCCTGGCTTTGGGGGAGTGGACTTCTCGTCTAGGCCTCTGCCACTCCTCTTACCCTTCAGCTTACGGGTCCGTTTCAGGATCTTCCAGTAGGAGCGTTCTAAGAGGCATATTCTGATACAAGTCATAAAACCCGTATGAACTTAGTGTGTCCGTCTCTGAAGTGGACATAATTGTTGTTGACCGTAATGGTTTAACCTGTGAGATAAGTGGTTCTTGAGAGAGCAGGGTCTGTGGGGCAGAATTTGTTTACAGTCCGTTGTCCTTGGCGAGGAGCCTCCGGTGTGTTGGTTGCACACTGGCAATAGGCTGTGGTTTTCCACTTGCCAGGCATTTCAGACTCTTCAGCTGGTCTCCAGGTAGAGGTCGCTCATGGGCAGGGTTTTGATCCTGAGAGCCTCTGTTCTACAGAGCCTGTGCTGGGGATTCCGTGATGTTGGCTGTTGTCCAAAGAAACAGAGTAAGAGTCAGTTATGAGGACTGACTTTACCATCTGATATGTATTTTCATGCCTTTTTGGTTTGTTGTTTATCTGCTCGGTTTTCTTGCATGTAGGGCATTCATAACTTCATGTAAATGCTTGGTTAATAATAGCGTTTCCTGCATTGTCTGCATTTTCTATACTCTAATGGTTCTAAGCAGGGGATCTGGAGTCAGGCCGTCTGGGTCCCCTCTATCAGGACTCTGTGCAGGCCCTGGCCTCCCAGAGCATCAGTCCTGCAGGATTATTGTAAGGGTTTAATTAGTGGTTACATCTGAAGCAGTCAGGAGGGCCGAGCAAAGTAGGCTGCAACTGTTTTGTGATGGTGATGATAAGAATGTGCACACACGCAGAGTTTGAGAGAAAATGTTTTCCTTGTACCAGTGATCACTGTAAGAGAAAAATCTGTCCTTGTGCCCTTGGAAACTCAGATAGGGTCACAGCCTTGCCCCCAAAGATGGCCATGGTAACATTGTTGATCGTCTGAACAATGAGGAATCCAAATGTCCAGCAGAAGAGTAACTCCTGTGCTTGTTTTTTAAACGGTATACAATGTAGCCATTATAGATGCTTGCCGGTGTTGTAACAAAAATGCTTTTATTACCGGAAGTATGGGGAAGGGGGAAAGATGGGCATGGAAATGATATAGGGCATGAGCTCCGCCATGTAAATATCCATGGCAAAGGAAGAGACCCAACTAAATACATTACACTCCAGCAGCGCTCATGTCTGGGCAGTGGCAGGATTGACATCCCCTTTGTTATTGTTGTTGAAGTGTTCAGCCTTTCTCAAATGAGTGTTAAACTCAAAATCAGAAAGTTATTAAACTTGAGGCACATAAACTATGGCACAGCCATAGTGGGAGTGAAAAGATGGGCAAGGTGCAGGTACAATCATCACAGAAATTTAGAGATTGAGATGTCGTGGGTATTTGCAACAACCAACAGCCAACATCGAGAAAATGAATGTTTCAGACACTGCCATTTACAACACCATCAAAAAACATCAGTTACCTACAAATAAATCTTAACAAAAGATAGGCAAGATCTCTCTGCAGCAAACGCTGAAAGAAATGTAAATGTCATGATGTTACTTTATTGTAAAGATGTCAGTTCCCTCTATATTTAGCTATAGATTTAGGGCAATCTTAAAGGAAATCTTAGCAAGTGTTTTTGTGAAAGTTGAGTAGGTGATTTTCAAATTTATATGGAAATGCAAAGGGCCAAAAATAGCCAGTGTAATATTGGGGGGGGGGGGAAAGAAGGGAAAAAAGTCGGGAGCACTTCCATTATCACCTAGGAAGATTTATCACATAGCCGCAGTCATCGGACATCATGGTATCAGCACAAAGGTAGTGAATAGATCAGTGGAACTAGAGCATTCAGAAAGAGTCCCTGCAGGTGCGGTCATCTGATAAACAACAGAGGGGACATTAGAGTGCATGGGAGAAAGCAGGACCTTTTTAGCAAAGGATGCTGACTCAACTAGATATCCATATGGAAAAAGTGAATTTTGGCCAATATCTTACACCATCCACAAAAAATCAGTTCCAGATGTACCCTAAGACAAAATGTGTGAGGGGCAAGGAGCCTCACAGTAATAGGTGCTACCCTGTCTCTACCTCCTGCCTCCCTCACCTGGGATGGAGAAGCGGGTCCTCTGGCTCATGACATGACCCCTGCCCCCAGCTTCTGGGATCCATACGTAATCAATCTCGTGACTCTCCTTACTTTGCGTGGGTGTTGAAACTACATCGTCAAACAAAATGACCCCCCCTCCCCCCCCCCGCGGGTTTCACTTCCCCAAGGTGGGGGCTCCCGTACTAAGGGGGCTACCTGCCGCCCCCATGTGGGTGGCCGCTACCTCTTCATCCAACTGCATATTTTTAGTTTTTTTCTAATGTTTACTTGTTTTTGAGAGAGAGAGAGAGAGAGAGAGAGAGAGAGAGAGACAGTGTGAGTGGGGGAGGGGCAGAGAGCGGTAGAGACAGAATCCTCTGACTCTGAGCTGTCAGCACAGAGCCTAACATGGGGCTTGAACCCATGAGCTGTGAGATCATGGCCTGAGCTGAAGGCTGATGCTTAACCACTGAGCCACCCAGGTGCCCCCGGCTGCATATTCTTAATTCAGCACACCAGCTCCTGCTTCTCAACACAGAAGACTTCACCAAGAGATGTCAGGAGTTAGAAGCCAGGGCTGACCATAAGATTTTAAACTCTCCTCTCCCTACGGTGGTTTTTCAGAGCAGAGCCGCTTCCCCGGGCCCCCAGGCCGCTGCTTCCTACCAGGCCAGGAGTGTGTTAGTGGGAGGCTAATGGATTCCATCCCCTCGGCAGAAGGAAACACCAGAGGGGGGAGGATCTGCCTCCCCCCCCGGCAACAGCACCTGCCCTGGCATGGTAGGGGGCACACTGTGGGTTGTACCCAGAATGTCACTGATGGCTGTGGTGTGGGTGACACAACTACTCTGAAACTTTTGTGGGAGCTTATTCAGAATGCAGACTTGGGGGTCTGCACCCCAGAATCAGATTTGGTGGGTCTGGGGTGGGGAGCTAGAATCTGCAGCTGAAACAGGGGTTTCTGATGCCGGGGTCCCGTGAAGCACAATTTGAAAAACTCCGCTCTTTGAGCTTCTTGGCGAAAATGCGCTGGAAGGGAACGGAGGCATAGATTCAAGAGTGGGTTCCCCCCCCCCATCAGCTTCAGCGTATGGGGGTCCCTTGGCACAGGGGGAAGCTGGCCTCCAGGCCCATATGCAGCCTCGCCCGGAGATTTGGGCACAGGTGGTGGAGATCTCTATTTTTGGAGAGCTGTTCTAGTTGTTGTGTTAAAAGTTGCATGCAATCTTTAATGAAATGATTAAGTAACTGATTATACGGTCTTTAAAATAGAACAAACAGCAACAATATTAATAAATAAAACCCAGTCCCCTGAAGCAGATTCATCCTGACTGTTCCATCTGCAAGGTTCTACCTCTTTATACCCTACCCATTTCTTTAAATTTTTTTTTTTAACATTTATTTATTATTGAGAGGCAGAGAGAGACAGAGCATGAGCATAGGAAGGCCAGAGAGAGGAGGAGACACAGAATCTGAAGCAGGCTCCAGGCTCTGTGCTGTCAGCACAGAGCCCGACACCGGGCTCGGACTCACAAACTGCGAGATCATGACCTGAGCCGAAGTCAGACGGTCAACCGATGGAGTCACCCAGGCACCCCTATACCCTACCCATTTTTAGAGATCTTCGATGGCAGGATCCTGTCTATTCTTTCCCTGCCTTGCTCTCACCAGCCCCACCTCCAAACTGAAGGTAGCCATAAAAGAAGTCAGGAGGTGACCCTTCTTGAGTCACTTCCTCTTAGTGTCCCCTTTTCCTTCCCCAACCGTGACAGCTGAAGTTAGCCTGGAGGCGCCATCTTTTTTTTTTAACGGTTTTTTTTTTTTTTGCGAGAGAGAGAGAGAGAGAGAGAGAGAGATCGAACGTCCTCAAGAGTCACCCTCTTTTTTTTAACTTTTTTTTTTTGCCAGAGAGAGAGAGAGAGAGATCGAATGTGCTCGAGAGTGGGGGGTGCAGAGAGAGAGGGAGACAGGATCTGAAGTGAACTCTCTGCTGACAGCAGAGAGCCGACGCGGGGCTGAAACTCAGGAACTGCGAGCTCATGACCTGAGCCAAAGTCAGACGCTTTACCGACCGAATCACGCAGAGGCCCCACCGTCTTAACGACGCTCCAAGTTTTTATATAAATTCCAGTTGACAAGCGTAAGAGTCGTTTCAGGTGTAGAATTGAGCGGTTCAACACTTTGCACCTGGGAAAGTGCACGCCTTAATCCCCATCACCTGTCCCACCCATCCCCCTACCCCCTCTCCTCTGGTAACTGTCAGTTCTCTATAGTTAAGTGTCTGTTTCTTGGTTTGCCCCTTTTTTTTTGCACCCCCCCTCCCCCGCCGTTTGTTTGTTTGTTTTGTTTCTTAAATTCTACAGATGAGTGAAATCATACAGTACTTGTCTTTCTCTGGCTCATTTCACTTAGCGTAACACTCTCAAGCTCCGTCTGTGTCGGATACAAAAAGACTAATTCGAGGGGGCAGAGGCCCCCCCGGTGTTGACAGCCGCACTGTCCCTAATAGCCAACTTGTGGAAGAGCCCAAGTGCCCACTGACTGACGAACGGCTGAAGATGTGGTGTATATACAACGGACTGTTACTCAGCCGTAGAAGAGAAGGAGCTCTTGCCATTTGCAGCAACGCCATCCCTTACAAGCTGTGCCCCCGCCCAGGGCACTCGGCCAGACGCTAGTCCCCACACTGCCCAGGACCGGCCTCGGTGATTCTTTCGGTTGTCCCGATCACCAGTAGCGGCCTGAGGCTGGGCCCGGGTCGGCCTGCCTCTCCCCCGGCGGCGGGCTCAGGCCTGGTGCAGCCCAGGCCTTTGGGGAGCATGGGGCACAGTGCAGGAGCCTCCCTCCCAGACCCACTTAACTTTGATGGGCACTCAGCACCAGAGGTCAGTGCCTTGAACCTCGAGCCGCAGGGTTTGGTCCAGCTATCACTTCTGATGGCCGTGTGATTGTCTTGACTGCAGGTGGCTTTTTGCCCCTGCCACTGGTTTGGGGATCTGCCCTCCCCAATCTGTGACTCCGTCTTTCTCAGTCCCTGCACCAGCCCGGCTGGCTGCGGGGTTTATGCCAGACTCTTGGCCTGGGCCGTGTGCCTGCACTCCCTCCACCAGCATCGGGATCACGTGGGGAGAGTGTGACAGGCCCGCGAGTCCTGCTGGTTCCGAGTCTCCAGATGGGCTCCAGCAGCCCCCACCCTTCAGGTGATTGTGTCGCACACCGGAGGTTGAGGATGGCCGTCTTCAAGGGCTTGATGGTTCCCTGGCATCAGCTTGGGTTGGCGTGTTTCTGGTTAACCCTTCACAACACTGTCTGCCATGTGTCTTGGGTGGTGAGTAGCATCTCTGGACGGGAGTTGGGCTAACCACATCTGAGCTAGGGCCGCTAGCTGTCCTCAGAAGCGTCGCCGGCGGTCGCCGAGCCTGGTTGGCCATTTCAGTTGGTAATGCTTCATTTTCTTTCCTTTTTGTCAGGTATCTGTACCACGTTTTGACCAAAAACACCACAGTCACCGAACAGAACCGGAACCTGCTAGTGGAGACCATCCGTTCCATCACCGAGATCCTAATTTGGGGAGACCAAAATGACAGCTCTGTATTTGAGTAAGGGTTTCTCATGTGTTTTTTTTGTTTTGTTTTTTGACTCTCCTTCCTTTGACTATTTTTCTAAATGTATCCCATGAGTCATTCTTGATGACATCAGGATCTGATACCAGCCTGGTCTTGCGCAGATAGCTATCTATATCTCCATCCATACAAAATGTCCTTGAGACACTGGAGAAATGTAAGCTGAAAATGGGAAAGGGACATGAGCGTCTCTCGAAAAATCTGAAAATATCATGGATGATTTTCCAAGTAGCCTCTGACAGCCTCCCCAAAGGGGACAAAACGTCCTGGGAAGTTAGCTTCGAAGTGAACTGACAGGGCCCTGCCCTGGAGAGACACGAAGGGCTCATATTTATTGTGTTAACTGTTGGGCAGGCACAGTGCTGAGCTCCCTATGAGATAATCTGAGTCTCCCAGCTGCCCCCGGGGTGGCGGCGTCCGCATTCCCATTAATCTCCTATCACACCGCTGGTAGGCAGGCACGAGGCAGCTCACGCCCAGAGCCCACGAAGGGGTTTCTCCTCGTTGGCGTACTTCCTAGATGAGCAGTTTTAGGCCAGCCTCACTTTCCTCATCTTTAAAGGAGAGTTCCTGCCTACTGCCCGGTACAGAGGAGGCGCTCCAGAATTGTTAGCACATGGTAATTTGGAAAGATGTCCCTGTTGGTCGGATGAAAAGCAAAGGCTGGAGGCCACGGACAGCTTCCCCAGGAGACCTGTCTTGGTGTCTGAGTGCAGAGGGACTCGGGTTACAACCACCACCAAAGACAGGTTTTATTTTTATTTTATTTTCAACGTTTATTTATTTTTGGGACAGAGAGAGACAGAGCATGAACGGGGGAGGGGCAGAGAGAGAGGGAGACACAGAATCGGAAACAGGCTCCAGGCTCTGAGCCATCAGCCCAGAGCCCGACGCGGGGCTCGAACTCACGGACAGCGAGATTGTGATCTGGCTGAAGTCGGACGCCACCCAGGCGCCCCGACAGGTTTTATTTTTATATAAGATAATCTCAACTGGAAGCTTTGAGGCCCCTTAAAAAGCCCCTTTGAAACAAGTAAAGGAGTTCCATTTCCAGCCTGGCTTATTAGCTAATCTGATTTTCCAGATAGCTTTCTGTCTTCATCCGTACTTGTGGAAAATGCAAACCCGTGACGCCGGCCTCTTCCCCAAAGGAAAACAGGAGTAGGGAGGGAGGCGGTGCCTGCAGAGAGGACTAGATGCATATCAGGACGCACGGGGAACATCTTGGTCGGTTGCTGTCTGTTTTGGGGATGAGATAGACCCTCGGGTTAAAGGCTAGAGACCGTGTCCCTCTTGACTAGAGTGGACTTTCTGAGCCAATCTGTTGTCTCAGAACAACTGCCCCGTGCTTCCTAAATGGCCCCCCCGTGGAGTGCCCAGGAGAATTTGTTTTTAATTCATTTCTTTTAGAATAACTTTAGATTTATGGAAAAGTTGCAAAGCTGGTACAGAAAGTTCCCCAGCACCCCTCACCCCGTTTCCCCCACTGTTAACGTCTTATATGACTGGGGTGCATTGGTCAAAACCGAGAAGCTAAGCTTGGTTCGTGACTGTTCGGTAGACCCCTGACTTGATTTGGATTTTGCCACTTCTTCCATTAAGATCCCCCTTCTGCTCTGGGAACGCAGTCCAGGCTCTCACGGTGCCGCAAAGTGCTGCATCTCCCAGCCACCTCTGGCCTGTGACTGATTTTCAGTCTTCTCTGGTTTTCAGGAGAAAACCTTGATGTGTTCGAGAAGTACTGGCCATTCCCCCCACCCCGATCTGGTCTCTGCGATGTTTACTCATGATTAGCCTGGGGTAGAAACAACTGTAACAATATGTCCTTTTCAGCCCTCGGTATCAGCAGCCCCCACATCCACCTGCGCTCTAGTGAAGTTACTCTGATTGTTTGGTTGAAGTGGTGTCAGCCAGGTTTTTCCACTATAAAGTTACTCTTTTCCCCATTCCCTACACCATGTTTGAAAGAGTCATCCAATGTAGCCCACCTGGGGGCTTGGAATTAAGCTCCAACCTTCTGGAAAGGGGTGAGTAGCTATATACAGTATTTGAAAATCTGCATAGATTTGTCTCTTTTCCCCATTTATGTATTCAGTGAGTTATTTATTTTTAAGAAACAGACTCTTTTTTTAAAAAAATATTTATTTTGAGAGAGAGAGAGAGAGAGAGAGAGAGAGAGAGAGAGAGAGAGGGAATGAGAGGGAATCCCAAGCAAGCTCTGGGCTGTCAGCACAGAGCTCAGTGCGGGGCTCGACCTCACAGTGAGATTGTGACCTGAGCCAAAGGCAAGAGTCGGATGTTCAGCTGAGCCACCCAGGCACCCCACTCATTTATTTATATCAATATGGGCTCATGGTGTTTGTTTTATACTTTGATTATTAACAAGTTCCCAAATTGGTCATTGTGCTGCACTGAGCCTGTCGGGCGACCCTTGGGAGTCACTGATTTATTCAACCTGAAGCATAGGTGGACAAAATGGGTCAAATGGTAGAAATATTCTTGGGATCAGCGTGACTGACATTTGTAGGCAGACAGGCTCCCAGAATCAGAGTGGAATAAGGTTTGAGGTCATGTTTTCTCAGGTCATGTTTACTTATTCATTTACCCTTTCAGGAATTCAAACAGAGGTTATGTAGCCCCGAGCAAGTGCCAGGCCCATGGTCCTGCCACCGTGGAGCTGAGAGCCAAGGGGAGAGAGACCCTCAGAACTAAGTGACAGATACATGTGACTGCAGGGACCTGTTGTGAGTGTCCCAAATGAGAGGTTACCTGGTCCTAGCTTGCATACAGAGAACATGTAGCTAGAAAACCCCATTTTCTTCCTTTAAAGAAAGGCATAGGGGGTTCTGTCTCCATTTCAAGACTAAAAGAGCCAAGATGTAGCCCAAAAGTCCGTGTTCCCGGGCTGCATGCAGACAGCTGTCCTGTCCAGAATAAGAAAGGCAGAAGCTGACTTAGGGACTGACTAGGGTTTCCCTGCCACATCGGCCCCTTCAATTCCCTCCAGTTCCTTTTCCCTGGATTTGGAAACCCATACTCTTTTAGTGGCATTATTTTGCCCCATTGGAGGGAATGCTGGTTGTCACTAACACTCAAAGATACGAAAGCCAAGGAAAGAGGCCTAGTACAGAAAGCTGAGGATACAGAGTGTTGGATGGAGAATGCTGCCTGTCGGGTTTCCAAGCATAGGTAGAATAATGTGTAATCACTTTGGCGGTAAAGATCTCGCCCTTTCTGCAGGAATCGAGGTCACGGCTTCCTAGGATCGGCCGTGCGCTCAGATTCTGGGGAGAGAGCGTGAGTGGCTGCATTTTGCGGTGGCGGAGGGAGGCATCGAGGGAGGGGAGGAGCCGGGGCTACGCAGGCCGTGTGACCTGGCTGCTCTCTGGATGCCTTTGGGGGCCGGGGGCGGCCCCCACACACATGCGGTGCACATAGCCAGGGGATGACGTGTATCTGCACGAGTAGCAGCAAACCTCTGATGCTTTCCCCTTCTCTCCCCAGCTTCTTCTTGGAGAAGAACATGTTTGTTTTCTTCTTGAACATCCTGCGGCAGAAATCAGGCCGCTACGTGTGCGTTCAGCTGCTGCAGACCTTGAACATCCTCTTTGAGAATATCAGTCACGAGACCTCACTCTGTAAGGATAGCCCCTGGTACCTGCCCCCTCACTGCTGAGCTTTGGCGGCCTGGAGTTTGGCGTGGTTTTCGTGTGGCTTTTTGAACGTCTGAGCTTACCGTGTGTGTTAGGGCGCTTGGGCTGCTGTCACGGAATGCCCCAGACCTGGTGACTTAGACAACAGAAATTTATTTTCTCCTAGCTCGGGACGTTAGAAGTCCAAGATCAAGGTGCCATCAGGGTTAGTTTCTGGGGAGGCCTTTCTTCCTGGTTTGCAGATGACGGTCTTCTCGTTGTGTCCTCACGTGGCCTTTCTGTGTGTGTGTGGGTGTGCACGCGTGCGTGTAGTGAGTCTGGTATCTTTTCCTCTTTTAAGGACACCCACCTTTGACCAGGGTCCCGCCGTAGGACCTTGTTTAACCTTAATTACCTCCTTAAAGCTTCTGTCTCCAAATACAGTCACACTGGGGGCCGGGGCTTGACTATGATAATTTGGGGGGCATGCAGTTCAGTCCCTAACCATGTTTATCCCTGCGTAGCGGGGTACTGGGAAGGGCTGCGAGGGGTCCTCTCTGCTGAATGGTTCTGGGCTGTTGACGTTTTTTTCTTTATAACTCGTTGGGGTTGCTGAATAACCAGCCAACAGGGAGGGGCTTCTCTGGCTCACTAACTCAGCTGCCCTGGAGGATTCCTGCGTGTTTGACGAGGTACCTTTGATGATACCGTGACCAGCTGGGCACGAGTTACTACCGCACATAGTAAGAGACCTTTGGCTGCAACATCATGGGAGGACATGAAGGAAGGGGTCGTTTGAGGGCGAAGCCCAAAACCTACCAAAGGGTACACAACTTGAAGCCACTAGGCTCTCTGTTAAAAATGACGCGCCCCAAGCAAAACACAAAAAGAAAAGAAAAAGGAGTACTTAAATGAAGGTGTAAATGGATTTCTGGAATACCCAAGACAAGACTCACAGGTGGTTCATAATGGGGAGATGATAGCAACATTCAGGAGGTAAGGGAAGAAATTGCAGTTGCTTTTAAAAGGGAAGGAAACTAAAAAGACCAGCAGCCAAAGAAAAATGCAGTGGTAGGTTTCCACTGTAGAAAACCTGGCCACGGGATTGCAGATGGCCCAGCCATCCTCGAGAATCAAGATACGGGCACTGGAGTGTGGGTCCACAGAGCAGGAACTCACCTAGGGTGGAGCCAAAGTGGACCCGGCTCTTGGTGAATTTCCTCCCGCAGAATGTTTTGTTGGTGGAGAAATGGGGCATCTGCCCATAGCTTGTCCTGAGAATCCCAGGGGACTCTGTGCTGATGGCCGTTGCTGTAGACTGTTGTTCTGTGGAACATTTTAAGCGAGATTGCCCTGAGAGAATTCAGACGGAATGGTCACAGCCGGCCACTGGGCAAAGGGATCGAGTGCAGACTCTGAAGAAATTTTGGATGTGCCTGAACCACCGAAATCCAAAACAAAGATACCTAAAGTTGTTAATTTTTGATAACAATTAGTACCGTCGTTAGGTACCACCTCGTTAACCATTCCGAACTGGGCCTGCTTCGCAAATTGGAGCTGGGCCCCCTTGGAGACCTGTGTTCAAGATACCAGTACGATCTGAGTATTGTCGAATAGCTTCCTGAGTGCTGTCCGTTAAAGAGTGATTCCGTCCCTGGAGAAAATGACTCAAGAAAAGTAGGAGATGTTCACACTGGATTCTCCAAAAGAACATTTTTAGCAGGCAGAACTGAAGTATGGCTAAGTGGTTATACGTGCAGGATTGTAACACCATCCTTTTTTAAAAAACTATACATTCACATGAACCACTCCTCAACAAAGTATAACTGATTTGCATTTGGAAATGAAGTTTCGGTTACATTGTTTTCTTGGTTTGAGGTATCAATTATTACGAATTTGTAAGTTGCCACAGAATCTACGGCATTCTTAAACTTTCAGTAAAAACTCACTTGCTATTAAAAAAAAAAAAATCAGCCAACAGAATAGGCCCTGGAGGTAGCAGGGTGAGGAAGAACAACCCAGGAGCAAGCGAGAGTGAGACCCAAGCTCCTTCTCTGGCCTCACTAAGCCCAGGCTCCTCCTCTGACACAGCCGCTCTGGGAGACAGGTGCTGTGGGCACCCTCACTTCGTGCCGGGAGAGTTTGCGTCACGAGCCTGTGGTGACCGCTCTAGCGGTGCCCGGATCCGGAAGGGGTTTGAGTCCAGCTGCGTTAGTTCAGTGCCCGCACCCGGGGGTGACTGTGCCCCAGGAGGACATTTGTCGGTGTCGTGTTGGGTGAGGGGCTGGGGGTGCTGTTAGCCTCTGGCGGGTGGAGTCCTGGGATGCGCAGGACCGCGCCCCACGGTAAAGGGCTATCAGCGCAGAGTGTCAGCAGAGCCCAGGGTGGGAAACCCTACCAGGTTGGTTTAGCTCCTCCTCCTCCGGGCTTGACTGGCCCGCTTTGGGATCGGCAGTCCCCGGGCCCTGCCCGCCAGGAGTAGGGAAGAGAAGACAAGTGACCGGATGTCTGTGTCAGAAGGAGGCTCTAGGTCCCCAAGAAGGGTCTAGGAAAAGTTTCTGGTGGATGGAAGGGGGTAAAGACAGTGGCATCCCTACCAGGAGGGAGTGGGGAGAGGCCGGAACAGGCTGCTGAGCGGAGGCTCTCAGGGTGGCCACTAGGTGGTGCTGCTGTCCCAGGAGCCTGTGCTCACACTTCCCGGTGAACGAATGGGAGTTGACAGATGTGAGTTGACTCACTCTCCCTAAGTGGTTTCCCGTGTTAACAGCTTTTGTTACCCTGGATGCGAATTGTGTGTGGTTTCTGAAAACTGAGAGAGGGGAAGACCCAGCTCGGTGGTGCGGGCCCCGGACTCTAGCCCCCCAGCCCCCGGGCCTGGCTCTGCCGGATTCGCCCTGCACGTGCTCTGGGGGCGAACTGTCCTCTCCAGGCTGCACCTTCTGCTTCCGTGGAGCAGAGAGGACACTCGTATCTGGGGCATGGGGTGGTTTGAGGACTAAGCGTGACCGCGGGCGTGCGGAACGTGGTGTGGGGTCTGGCAGGTGGAAGTGTCCACTCAGGCTGGTTTTATCATTAAATCCAGCGTCCCCCCCCCCCCCCCCAAATGTCTGTTCTCTGCTTTTTCCTTCCTAAGCCCAGCTCGCCCCGGGGCTCCTGGATCGAAGGTGGGGGTTGGGGCAATAGGAAACGCTGGAGTTTCTGGATCACACGCCTTTCTGAATTGGGACCTAGAAGGATACCGTGCTGTGAGGTACGCAGACAGATGGCACTATCTTTACAGGGAATTCACCGGAGTCCTTTTTGTAAGCCCTGTAAAAGCAGCCAACAGCACCGCCTTTGACAGAACTTTGATTTGTGGGGGTAAGGAGGACGTGTGAGTTTTGCTTTTATTTTTATTTTCCAATTGTAGAAAGAAAATATCCGGATTATAAAACAGCAACAGCAAAAATCAAACACCGTGAGAATACAGAAAACAAAACTTCTGCAGAGCCTCACCCTACCCCTTGGGTAGACACAGCGCGTTCTGCCTTCTGCTTTATGCGCTCCCCACTTGCTGATGTATCTTAGGTGTTCATACGGTCCGTTCACGCGTCCTCACCTCGTTTGGTTGACTGGCGGCATCTTGCTGAGCCCCAAGTGATTGAACTTGACCACGGGCATTTAGGTGGTTTCCGGATTTTCACTATTACCAGCAGCCATTTCACAAGTGCACCTGTTGCCCGTCGGGTTTGGGGACCTAAGTCACAGGAGGCCCGAGAGACCGAGATTACGTAGACTCCTGGGTTGATTAGAAAAGGATACCACAGAAAGTCGGCCACACGGTGAGGGGGCAGTGGAAAAATCCCAGCCGAATAATAGAGGCACCGCTGCTGCCCCCATGGCGGCCCCCACCGCCCACAGAGTCATCGCGTGGAGGCCCTGGAAAAGTCCCCGCTGGGGAATGATTGGAGCGTGTGACTTTTCCAGCTGAAAGCGCAGCAAAGAGGCTCCTGGTTGTACATCTGAGGCTGACGTAGGCATCTGTGCCTCTGATGGCCCGGAAGCTGCCAGCCAGTCACAGTGGGGCTCCACGGGACGTCTCAGGAGTCCCTTGTCCTGCCAGCCAACGCATCCCCAGCCACGGCCAGGAGGACTGAAAAAGAAGGGCTCTGGGCGTCAGCATCACATGGGCTGCTCCTTCCGAGTTAAGGTTCCAGGTGGTTAAATTGTCGACTGTTTAAAGAGTAGAATGCTGCGTAGCGAAAAGGAGCCAAGGGATGCACTGTTACCGCCGCGTGCAGCACTGTGGGTAACTCTGAGATGCGGTAACGAGTGACGGGCCGGACACAAGAGGCCTGCGTGTCGTATGATCCATGGGTATGAAGTTCAAGAATAGGCAGGGGCACCTGAGTGACTTAGTTGAGTAAACGTCCGACTTCAGCTCAGGGCATGATCTCACGGTCCGTGAGTTCGAGCCCCACGTCGGGCTCTGTGCTGACAGCTCATAGCCTGGGGCCTGCTTCGGATTCTGGGTCTCCCTCTCTCTCTGCCCCTCCCCTGCTCATCCTCTGTCTCTCTCTCTCTCTCTCTCTCTCAAAAATAAGTAAATATTAAAAAAATAGGCAAAATGAGTCTATGTGATCCAAGGCAAACTAGAACTTGCCGTTGGGGAGAGGGTATTGACTGGATAGGGCTATCAGGGAGCCTTCTGGAGAACAAAAAACATACTCTGTCTGACCTGGATGGTGCTTACGTGGCGTATATATTTGCAAAAATTCCTCAAGCTGCATGTCCAAGACTTGTGAGGTGTGTATATATGAATAAGTACATAGGTATGTAGACTTTATATCCACATATACATACGTTTCCGCACAGATTAAGCTGTCTGCTTCAGATTTGTGATCCACGTAACCTCAATTTTGAACAGTTAAAAATTGTTGATTTTTTTAAAAATTTGTTAAGAGTTGTTAAGATTTTTAAAAAAAAAATTGGCAATTAAGTCAATGAAGATTTTTCGGAACCCCGTCCCCGACCTGCTGCCCCCTCTCTTGGAGCAGGCCCCAAGATTTGCATCCGGAATTGTGAGAATCTGGAGATTCTGAAAACTGTTCTGGGATTACAGACTTCTGTAAGGCCGAGGACACCCAGCATGCTTTCCGGAAGGCAGTGGTTTTCCTGGAGAGCCGGCTTCTGAGGAGGACCCGGCTGTGGGCCCCATGCTCCCCGTGCTCCCGGATGGCTCTTTGGGGCGCGTCTGGTGATGTCAGCCTTTCCGGTAGTACTTTGATCGGTTTACGTTGGATACCTTGTTGGCACCAAATAATGGTTTATTTCTGTTTTTTCTTTAAGTTTGTTTATTTTTTGAGAGAGAGAGAGAGAGAGAGAATGCAAGCAGGGAGGGCAGAGAGAGAAAGGCCAGAGGATCTGAAGCAGGCTCTGCTCTGTCGACACAGCCCGATGCAGGGCCAAACCCACGAATCGTGAGATCATGACCTGGGCCGGAGTCAGATGCTCAGGTGACTGAGCCACCCAGGCGCCCCTGCAGTTTATTTCCTATTCCCCCTGAGAGCACCTGTGTTCAGTCCTGGTGGCTGGAGGCTCCACGTGAGGGTGCTGGATGGAAAGTGGCCGCAGCCGTTACTGAGTGCTTGCTTTGTGCCTGTCGCTGCCCTTTCGTACCTCATCTCCTTTAATCCTCACAGCCGACCCCTGAGGAAGGCACCGTTACTCCTGTATTTAGACAAGGAGACTGGGGAGTGGAGAGGCTAAGTGGCTTTCCCGGGGTCACCCAGCTGGGAGGTGGCAGGGGCAGAGTGGATCCAAGTTCCCTTCAAACACACTGCCTCTTAGACACGTGAGCATGATAGGAAGCCACGCAGGGCTCCTTAACCCATGGAGTGTGCCGGGTCCGCCCCTGAGATCGGAGGAGGTGGGCAGGGCTGGGGCCCAAGGTTCCGCGTGTCCGACGAGCTCCAGGTGATGCCAGGCTACTTTGAGTAGCCAGGCTCCACACCGCTCAGCTTCGCTCTTACCACGCCTGCCTGTGGGTGCAGGGGTTGATCACGTTCTGCCTTTAACCATTTGGGGGTGCGTGGGTGGGCTGGGTCAGAGCTCACAGGCTGGCCGTCCGAAGGACAGGGGGTGGCAGCGCCTGCTTTGCGGGGTGGCTGATGAGGATTCGGAGACATGCCTGGAAAGGACTCAAGGCCGGGACTGTGCCCCGCAGGCCGCGGCTGGCCCGTACCCCGGATGTTGCCACCAGAACAGCTTTAAGGACTAGGTGACCTAGGGGCCAGCGTGTCAGAGTCAGGAGATGGAACACTCACCTCTGTTTTCCAGCCCCTCGAACAGTTGAAGGCTCTCACCATGCTGGGTCTGCGTCTCTGCAGGGGCTGGGGGCTGGGGGCTGGGAGGGAGTAGCCACTCTCCAGTCGGTCCCAGTGCCTCAGGCCCTCGGCACCCAGATTTCATTACTGGCTCCCATTAGTGCGTGCTGCTAACACAGGATTTGACAGAGGACCCTCCTTAAATCCCATGTCTGTGACAGACTGCTGTGTGACCTCTGGAAAGTTAATCGACCTCTCTGAATTATTTTACTCTTCTGCAAAACGGGAAGAAGAAGACCTGCTCTGCAGGATCAGATCAGTGCGACGATAATGTAAAGCGCTCAGCCTGGTGCTGGGCGTCCCCGGGAGGTTTAGCTTAAAGTAGCTTTTATGAAACTGTGTTGCCGTATAGGGAGAAAAAAACCCATGTAGCCCTTTGTAGCATTCAGGGATGACAGTATGACTCCTGATGGCAAATGGAGCAGCTTTTAATAAAATATGTTGGTTTTTACCCTTGCCCGTGGGTGGTTTGTGCAAATGCCCACGCACCAACACATCTGCCCCACCCCCAGCTCTCTGGTGAACTTTGTCAGCAATGAAAAAAAAAGTTCAAATGTTTTTTCTATTTGGTGTAGGAGGGTGGGGTAGTCCGGGCCCTACTGTCACGGCTCTTGAACTTTCTTGGGGCTGTGTGTCATGTCTGGCTGACTTCTTTGCTGGTAGACAGGTAAAGCTGCTCCCTGGCGACCCAGAATCTCGAGGGGTTCAAGTACATTCACAGAGTCGTCTGTTACCCAATTTTGTCGCTTGACTTTCCTTCGGCGTGAATTAACCTGTCTTCCTTTTTTTTTTTTTCCCCTCCCTCTAGATTATTTGCTCTCTAATAACTATGTAAATTCTATCATTGTCCATAAGTTTGACTTTTCCGATGAGGAGATTATGGCATATTATATATCATTCCTGAAAACACTTTCGTTAAAACTCAACAACCACACCGTCCATTTCTTTTACAACGAGGTAAGTAACTGCCAGAGGGGTGCGTTTGGGTGGAAAGCTAGCTAATCGGAGGGGCACCTTCGGTCCGGGGGTCTCGTGCCTGTTTACAAAGCGCGTGGGCACTCACCATTTCCTGATTTTTCACAGCAACCGTGTTTGACCTTGACAGGCTTAAAAAAAAAAAAAAAAAAAAAATATATATATATGTATTTGATTTATTTCAAAGTTACCTCTCTGTTTTTAACGTAAAATTCAGTTTGTGCTACTGAGGAACATTGCATTGCAGAAGTGCCTAAAAGTGAACTTGGGATTGAAATGCGGTCAGACCCAGCTTTGCCAATTCCCTGCTGTGTGACCTTAGAGAAGTCTCAGTCCTCTGAGCCTCAGTTTCTTCATCTGAGAAAGGGGATGATGATTTATAGCGAAGGATTTTCCAGGGATCGAATGAAGGGAGATGATGTCTTCGGAGCCCCTAGTATGTACCTAGCTCCTTAAAATCAGAGCTCACACTATTCTTCACAAGCGAATGTCCCTGGTATTCCTTGGGATCATTACTAGCAATTTTGAAAAATAAATTGTTGCCGTTTTCCAATGAAAAGGAGCTTGATAAGGTCAGTTCATCTCATACCAGAAGGTACGGATGCTGGCCGTCCTGGGTCTGATCCATCTTGTGGCACGATCACTTCACTGAGGACCCGGGCTTTCTCCCCTTCCTGCTCTGGTGACCGCACGGTTGGCATCTGTCCTCAGGCATGACCCCTCATGGTCTCAGGATGGCTGCAGCGGCTCCAAACATCACATACTCACATGCCACTGCCCAGAAGCCTGAAGAGATCACTTATTTCCCTTCTTGTGTTCCTTTCTAACTTTCAAAAGCTTCTTTCCCAGAAGCGCCCCCCTCCCCTCCCCACCCAGCAGACTTCCTCTTGTGCCTTCTCGGTCACAGTCATGTCACGTTTCTCTTGCGGTGCATCGGAATTTGGGAGCCACCTGGCGGGACAGCTTGGCTTGGTCTTTCACGAGGGTAGTCACGTGAAGGCTGGGTGGGGTTGGGAGAGCTGCTTCCAGGGTGGCTCACTCAACGTGGCTGACCGTGGGTGGGAGGCCTCGGCTACATGGGCTTCTCCAGCGGCTGCTTGAGTGACGTCACGGCATGGCAGCTGGTTCTCCCCGGAACGAACGATCCAGGAGACCAAGACGAGCTGTAATGCCTTTTATGACCCAGCCTCAGAGGCCACACTCCATCTTTTCCACCGTGTCGTTGAGGCCGCACAGGCCAGGCTTGAGTCCGTGTGGGAGAGGATGTCAGTGTGTGAACACAGGAGGTGAGGATCGTTGGAAATTCCTGGAGGCCAGGTGCTGTTTGCATGGCGGTGTCTTCCTGTTTTTTTAGTATATTTATTCTTTTGAGAGAGAGAAAGCACAGGAGGGGCAGAGAGAGGGAGAGAGAGAATCCCACGTAGCCTCTGTCCGCGCTGTCAGCCCAGAGCCCAACATGGGGCTTGAACCCACGAAACGCGAGATCATGACCTGGGCCGAAACTGAACGTCGGACGCTTAACCCGCTGAGCCAGCCAGGCGCCCGAATGGCAAGTGTCTTCTGATTGGTGGTCACTTGCACTGCCCCGCCTCTCTTTGCAGTCAGATCATAACTCTCAAACGTACCTTCGGAGTCTGTGCAAACTCCATCCAGCTGTCCCCACATGATGCGGCATCAGCCTGAACCCCGATTTTCCTTGTGTAGTTTAAAAGTGGGGAAGAATTGGCCTCAAAGGGAAGACACACTAGCCGTCAGCCGCCAAATGTGTGGCAGTTTGAGAAATTGACATGTTGTGGCCCTGTGTCTGGCAGATAGTAGGTGCTCATTAAATGTGTCCAGAGACACGTGGATGAGATTTGGGTTGTCCTGGCAGCTCTCCCAGGTGGATGAAAATCTACCTGTGAACTTCAGACCAGAGAGAGTGTACCTCCGCTCAGCTGCAGCTGGGATTCTGGACACCAGGGTGGGAGGGCAGGACTCTGGGATTCCTGGACCCGAGCGATTGTTCTGGAAGAACATCCTTCTGGTCACCAGAGGAGCTGCAGGGGCCTTATTTCTGAGGTGGGCTCCCTTTCCTCTTTCACGTGGCCCAGTACTGTAGCCACCACCTGCCACGGATGCAGTTCTGGTGCTCACAGTGGCATCGTCCTCATTTGACAATTGTCACGTTGCTGTAGGTTGGCTCTTGCTTCTTCCCCACGCTCCCGCCCACCGGTGCCCTCGGAGCATGCTTGGAGCCAAGTGGGAAACCTGGCCAGAAGCGGGGAGCAGAGCCCACGCTGCTTTTCTTAAGGCTCCCGCAGCGGAGTTCCAGGCTTCTGGACGGTTTTGATCCCTTCCCATGATCCCTTTCTCATGCCAGCTGATTCCCGAGACCCTCTTGCTCCTTGCGAACGTGTGTAGTTCTAGTATTTCTAGACAGAGAAATAGGTAACAGCCAGAAGAGATTCCGAATGTGAGGAAAACCTCACTCTTGCCTTTTATCCGTGGAAGTGGCATCTGATGGTAGGAGCTAGCATTATGGCTGAGTGCTTGTTGAGGAGGTCCCATGGCGGGCTCTGCTCGTGAAATCCTCACGTTGAATTCCAGCGGCCGGGACGTGGGAATTACGTTCTCCGTGTTAGAGACGGGGAAACAGAGGCTCAGAACTGTTACAGCACCCAGCTGAGAACTGGTAGAACAGGTCACAGGCCCCGGTCTGGCATTGTTGGACTCCCCCCCACCCCCCCACCCCCTGCTTTTTTTTTTTTAATGTTCTGGGATGGTCTCACCTCCCCGTCCCTTCCCACATTCCCCACCGGGGGTGAACCCCTGGCCTAAGGTTCATGGGAGTCTGATAGGCTTCAGAAAGCTGGGTGGGGGCAGGCCTGCCCTATGGGCTCATAACTCATCTCTGGTACTTTTTTGTTTCAGCACACTAACGACTTTGCCCTGTACACAGAAGCCATCAAATTTTTCAACCACCCCGAAAGCATGGTTAGAATTGCTGTAAGAACCATAACTTTGAATGTCTACAAAGGTAGGCCTTCTTAGGAGCTCACGCCTTGTCTGACTTCTGACTGGGGCTTGCTCCCATGAGTCTGCATTTAAAATCCTCTGGTGGCACGGGGAGCTCCGTTATTACGGCTCGGGTTGCATGTGTCATGCAAGGCTCGTAATCGTGGGACATTTAACTGGCCCCTTGGGTGAATTTTGTGCCACTCTCTTGGTGCATACTCAGTTCTGCATGCTGAAGTCTTAGACCAGATGCACAGTACTAGTGATGTCCTAAGAAAGGCACAGGTGGGACTCCAGCTGCCATGTGATAACTAGAAAAGGCAAAGCTGCCTCTTAAACGTTATATTTACATTTTTGTGTCTCCTGCGGTAAGATTTCCATACGGCCCTGGGGCTGTGTTATCTTGAAATAACATTTAAATGAAGCATTTTGTGCTTCATTTTGTGTCACCGACAGCAGGGGGCAATATCGTATTCGCAACTGACTGCAAAGCCCAACAAATTCTCCTCTCTTCAAGATGTGCTTAATGCCCACAACATCCCCTCCAGAGGAGGCCCTTCCGCGGGTTCCTGCCCGCATTGGCATAAAGGGCGGCTGGACGCAAGTTTCCTGGCCTGGCACCGCCCGGGGAGGGCACGCCTTCTCTGTGCGACCCGGGGGTTATTTCCCCGGTAGTCACCACACTGGAGCTGGAGCTCCCATTTTCTCAAAGAATAAAGGGCTTTGACCTTCACGAGCATGAGTCATGACGTTATTACTTGAGATGACCCTTACTGGGGTGGGGAAAGGTCCTGAGGGACTCACTCCAGCCTAAATTGGAGAGTGTCTTTAAGAATCCAGTGGGGGCCCACCCAGGGTCGCAAACTGAGGGCCTGAGAGCCGGATCCAGCCCTCAGACATGTTTCTATTGGCTAAGGTATTCCTTGACAAGATGTATAGTTGCCCGTATTTAAACATTGGGAGATCTCGGGTAACTATCTGCATTTCTGACTTGAAAGAGATTTGGCCCTTCTGGGCCCACAGTCCCGCAGAGCAGCTGCGGTGCCAGTGAACCGGGCTCCCCGGTTCACACACTGGGCCTCCCAGCCCCACTCACTGAGTCCCCGGCCCACCCAGCAGGCTTCTGAGTTTGCGCCCTGGTCCAAGCCCCGGTTCTGCGGCCCCCTGCTCTCTCTCCTCTCTTGTTCTCTTCCAGCCTGTATCTTCAGACACCTTCTGCCCAGCTCTCTGTTCTCTGAGCAACTGTCTCACCATCCCAGTTCTTAACCCTGTTAACTGTTGTCTGTTTTTTGCTTTTCCTTCAATGACGATTCCCGTGTTCCTTATTCCAGTGTCATGTAAGTTATTAACTTCTGGTTTTCTGCTTTCTTAACTTATCCTTACATGTAAACACAGGAAACTTGCCTGAGAATGGCATAGTTTCATTGTAGCCAAGCTAAATGCATTGCTGAGAAAGTAGGCTTTCTAATTGCACTATTGAGGTTTAGCCCAGTTAATTGTATTAATTATAAAAATAGCATAAGAACTGCCTTGATGAGCATGATTTCATGAATGAATAAGCTAACCATTTTCAAGTATTCCCAGGAAAGACAGAAAAGGTTCAGATGATAGCAGAGAGCTTTTTCATTGTGGTTTTCTTTTCTTTTCTTTTTTTTTTCAAATCTCCCTAAGTTATTTTTGGTGGCTTGACTTTTTTCCCTTGTTCTTTTGTGAATTTTCTCAGTGGATAACCAGGCCATGCTGCACTATATCCGAGATAAAACTGCTGTTCCTTACTTCTCCAATTTGGTCTGGTTCATCGGGAGCCACGTGATCGAACTCGATAACTGTGTGCAGACCGACGAGGAGTAAGTGACCACCTGGGGGGCTTATCAGGCAGACAGAGTGGTTAGGCGAGATTTCCGTGTTCATTGAGGAAAAGTAAACACTAGAGCAAAGTTCGCCCACCCTTGTGTAGGCGGAATGTGAACTTCCATAGGTTGAAAGGTTCCTCGCACCATTCCACTTTTTGTAACGGCGGGATGTTAGAAACAACCCGCAGACCTCCTAGAGGGGAAGAGGACCGGTAAGTTCAACACCCCCATCGATGGGGTGCCAGGCAGCTGGTAAAAAAAAGTAAGACGACCCGTCACCTGGTGGGCAAATAAACAAAATGCAGTCCTTGCAGGTGGCGGAGTAGTGCCCGGGAGTAAAAAGGGACAGAGCTCTGGCACGTGCTGCCCCGTGTTTGGACCTCGGGAGCATGAGGCTCAGTGAGAGAAGCCAGATGCAAAGGACTGCGTTTTACCTCACCCTGTTTTCTTTTGTTTTATTTATTTTCATGAAAAAAAAATTTTTTTTAATGTTTATTTTTGAGAGAGAAAGCATGTGAGTGGGGGAGGGGCAGAGAGAGAGGGAGACACAGAATCCCAAGCAGGCTCCAGGCTCCGAGCTGTCAGCACAGAGCCCAATGCGGGGCTCGAACTCACAAACCACGAGATCATGACCTGAGCTGAAGTCGGACGCTCAAACGACTGAGCCACCCAGGCGCCCCATATTTTATTTTATTTTTAGAGAGCAAGAGCCCGTGCAGGAGTGGTACACCGGGGAGGGGCAGTAAGAATCTTAAGCAGGCTTTAAGCTCAGCATGGAGCCTGAGGTGGGGCTTGATCTTATGACCCTGAGATCATGACAGCCGAAATCAAGAGTCGGACACTTGGCTGACTGAGCCACCCAGGCACCCCGTGTGACCCCGTTTAAATGAAATGCGCAGAACAGGTCAGTCTGTAGAGACCGAGGATAGACTAGTGTTTTCCCAGGGCTGGAGGAGCAGACTCGCAAGGGGAAATGGGAGTACAGGGCTTTTTTGGGAGGGGGGGTTAAAAGTGTTCGAGAGTGGATCGTGAGGATGGTTGGACAGCTGTGTGAATGGTATGCGGATTATAGCTCAGTAAATCTGTTTAAAAACAACAACAACAACAACACCACACACAGGTTAGGGTGGTGATTTGGGCCCCAGAGCGATGAATACAAGTTCCAGAGCAGGATTTCTCCGTTTCGGCGGCACCACTGATCTTTGGAACTGGGTAACTCTGTGTCGTCGGGGGTCGTCCCGCACAGAGTAGGATATTTAGCGGCCTCCCTAGCCTCCGCCCACCAGATGCCAGGAGCACCCCTTTTCCAGTTGTTTAAGCCAAAAATGTCTCCAGACATTGCCAGATGTGTCCTTCAAGGCAAAATCACCGCAAGTGGGCAACCCCTGCCCCGGAGGGACAGCTTAGCAGAGAGACCTGGTGAGAGGCACACCTAGGCAGGCTCAGGATGACAGAGGGATCCGGGAAGGAGGGGTGCTGGAGGAGGGGCCCAAAGCCATAGAACCGTAGCTCCCAGACTGGGGAAGTAGTGGTGGATCTGACGGGACATTCGGGAAAACCAGGACCTGTACAGAGCTGAAGAGTCACAGATGTGAGTGAAACATAACGTGGCACTTGATTCCAGAAAAGACAAAAAGTCATTCCAGGAAGGAAGTGGACTCCTTGTCCTCTGCGTGGCTCTCCCGTGAATGGTTGTGATGATGTCAGTATCAGTTGTTGGGGCCGGGTGGGGGGGGGGTGGGTAGGGAATGCAAAGTGTTCCGTCCTAACAGAAGGCCACCATGTGATATTGAAAATGGCTCAACTTCAAAGTAGAAGACTCTGCAGATTGTAGAGGTGGAGGAGTTGGGGGGTGGGGCGTATCCACAGAAACAAGTAAAAAGTTAACACCTGCCTTCTCTGGAGGTCAGGCAGGGGTGGGGGAGGTTGGGCTAGGGCTGCTGTTTGTTATTATCAGCTTATCAATACCATTAAACTTTTATTTGTATCTTATTTTATTTTTTGAGAGAGAGAGGGTGCAAGTGAGCAAGGGGGAGAGAGAGAGACAGAGAAAGAAAGAGAGAAGCAGGGCTCGAGCTCATCCACTGTGGGACCCAAACTCACGAACCGTGTTGTCATGACCTGAGCCAAAGTCAGAGGCTTAACGATTGAGCCACCCAGGCGCCCAATACCATTGAACTTTAAAAACCCATCTGCATGTACTTTTCAAGGTAAAGGTTTAAGACATGAAGTACATCAACTCTTCTGCTAAAGAAAAATTCCCACAGCATCTTTTTAAATGGGGGAAAAGGTTGCAAAACATTGTGAATAAGTATTGTGGGTCTCAGCTGGGTGGTGGGTTCATAGGTAATTATAGTACTATTAGGCTTACAGGGTGTATTTGCTATAAATATTCGGGATGTATCTTGTTAAAGTATGCTACGGAATAATTATTAAAAGTTACATAGAAGAAAAATTGATCCTATTATTTTTTTTTTTTTAAAGCACATTATGTGGCTTGACGGATAGATATTTAACACACGCCTTTTAGATGTGACTCTACGGAGGCATAGACACAGGGAAACCAGACTGTAGCGTCCCTCATTGACAAGTCCCCAAATGTTCTCTGTTAGTGGCGGGACTACAGGAGACCTTCACGTCTTTTTGCTTCTATTTTCTTCTTTAATTTCAAGCCTTCTGAGATGGTGGTCGTAATTACGATACAAACATAATGACTTACCCCAGCCCCGCTGCCCCTTGCAACAGATGCCAGTTTGGAGGGAGTGTAGGTGTGCCGACGAGCTCTTTCTGTCCTCGGCAGGCGTGCGGCTGACAACCTGAGAGGCCCAAGCAGTGTGCTTGTTGCTTTACTGAAAGGAGACAGAGACCTCTGGGGGCCTGGGGCTGGGGTGTCCCATCCCTGCGCTGTGCCCCATGTGTAGCCAGGGCCAGGGGGGTTGGATGTGGCCGCCGAGGCCTGCTTTTCTCCCTGGAACCCCTCGGGAGCATTTTCGTCATCCGGGATTTATTGCCGCATTAATACTGCTTATCTTGGGAGGCAGGGGGTCTTGCCACATTGAGTAGTGGTTGCTCTTGTGGAATGGCTTGCTAAAGGAGCTGGGTTTTGCTTTATTTACCCATTTTGTTTTGGGTGGTGGTGGTGGGCGAGTTGTAGGGAGGCCCCCAGAGGGTGGGGGGATCCCAGGAGTCCCCTGAAATCGATCGTGGTGCACCTGCCCATTTTCACTTCGTGCATGCCGCTGGGAGGGCCGCTGTAAGTGGCTCTTGAGCCTTCGTGTGTTGTATGAATATTTGTTGTGTGAATGAAGCACCCCCAGTGACCTCCACGGGCTCTGTGCTTCGGCTTCCCGGCTAAGGCTGTCGTTTTTCCTGGCAGGCACCGGAATCGGGGGAAACTGAGCGACCTGGTGGCCGAGCACCTGGACCACCTGCACTATCTCAATGACATCCTGATCATCAACTGTGAGTTCCTCAATGACGTGCTCACGGACCACCTGCTGAACAGGCTCTTCGTGCCCCTCTATGTGTACTCGCTGGAGAACCAGGACAAGGTAGGTCTGGGCGCCTGGCCCCGCCGTGCCTGTGGGCTGTGGGCTGTCTTCAGAAGGGGAGGAACGGTCACCTTGAACAGGACCAAGCTTTGCCAGCCACCAAGGCTTTGAGCCCTAGAGAGATTCCTTTCAAAGCGTCCTGGTTTTCTGTTCCTTTCCTTTTATTTCCTGGGGGTGGGACGGTTAAGGTGGAGAGAGAGGGGTGGAAGGGAGTGTGTTTGAGGGTGGGGGCTGGCTGTAAAAGTGAATGAGAAGAGAACACTGACAGGAGAAGGAAACAGGAAACCTCTATGAATTTAGATTTTTGGTTTCTGTTCATCCTTCTCTTGGGGTGTTCTAAAGCCTGGTAACTTTTCCTGACGGTCGCCAGAGCTCACTGATCTGCAGAAGACCCAGCCAGCCCCAGCACTTGCACATGATGGGTGGGAGGTGAGGGAGCGCCCTTAGGGAAGCAGCCCAGAGCAGGGACTGCCCGCAGTTAGGCTCAGCATCCGGTGTGAGTGTTGACAGGCACGTCCTCTGGGGCCCTCTCTCCATCTCAGGGATTCTGGCTCAGAGGGTCTGCAGTGCACCGGCAGTCTGCATCGTGAACCTGTCCGCCACGTGGCTCTGAGCTGGTGGCTCTCAGGTCCCACCGTGAGGAATTCTGCCCCGTCCTTCCCAGATTTCAGGGGCAGAGGCCTCCACAGGAGGCAGGATGGAGTCGGCTGGTTACTCTGCGGGGGCTCCAGCCTCTGCACATGTGCCTCCAGGGCTTGGAGCTTTCTTCTTGGAGGTGGAACATGGAGATTCTTCCTAAGAACAAATAAATAAAAAAAAAATTGCAGCCCTAACTGGATCCGTCAGGGGCTGTGCGGGGGCGGGGGCCGGGGCCGGGGGTGGCAGAGAGAAAGCACAGGACTTGGAGTTTGCAGACCTGGGCTCACATTCTGCTTCTTCCCTTTCCTCACTCTGTCACCTTGGACAGGGCAGCTGACCTCCCCCTCCCACCCCATCCCCCACCCCCCGAGCGAAACGAGGGTCCTGAAGGTCCTCACAGGGTCGATGCGGGATGGAGCACAGTGAAGTTCAGTTACCAACGCGGGGTTTTTCCTAAGCCACAGTGCCCCGACGCCTCCCTGCCCCATTTTGAACGCTCTTCCTGAGAGCAGGCCTCCAGAGGCCCGTCCTGCCAGCCAGCCACTCTGTGCCCCAGCTGGGGCAAATTAACATTCCTGGTAATTTAAGGGGCTCATTTTTCCCCTGGACCCAGGCTCTAGTCCGTGACTAATGGTGAAGGACTTCTCAGGTAGAAAAATAGAGGCCTTGAGACGGTGCTGGATGGGATCAGGTTGCGAATTTATTTTGCACAGTGGACTTCTGACTGGTACCGGGAAAGAACAGCCTTAGGGTCACAGAGGAAGTGGGGGACGGGGCGCCTCTCCTCAGACAGATGGCTTTTGGCTTCATGTCTTTTGTGCTGCTCACGTGTGTGACCAGGACCTCTCTGTCTCTCTCTCTCTCTCTTTCTGCCTGACCTTCCCTAGGGAGGAGAACGCCCGAAAATCAGCCTGCCGGTTTCTCTCTACCTCCTGTCGCAGGTATGTGTCATCATTTGTCTGTGTCCCCAGCCACATTTGGGAGTCCTTTGGAGGACCGGGCCACGTCACCCTGTCTTCTCTCTGTGTCCCGTCTTGAAATGAAACCATAAAAGGAAGGGTGGGGGGTGGTTCTACTTTTCAGACGCTGAGTAGAGGTGCTGCTATCTTCTTCATGGTAAGAGATGGAAATTGAAAGGAAAATGGAAAGTAAATCAAACCTGGCCCTTACGTACTTGGTTTTTACCATGGGGACTGAGGTTTCCACACAACCAAGGGGCGTTCGGAATACTCTGGAAATGTGGACGGCATGGGTGTTACTCATGGCGTTTTGAAATAAACCCAAACGGCAAGACCCAGTGCGTGTATCTCTCTGCAGCAACCTCCGTTGAACGGATTTCCACTAACGAGGCTGTTTTCAAAGGCTTTTGTCCTGGTTGTACTTCCCAGATTACCTTCTGGAAGGTATCTTGTAGCAGCCTCCGTTCCCAGATTTGTGTCTTGAGCCAATTTGTCTGCTCCCCCTCCTTAAACAAGTGTGTTTCCTTCTCGTAATTATTTAATATTTACAAGAAAGGAAAAACTCCATGGTGACCCAGTTACATAACTTTAAAAATATTTTTATTACAAGCAGTCCAGACTTTCAGGCCATCTCATTAGACTGTCAAATAGTCAAACGTTTGACCAGAGCTCTGTTCCCACTTCTGCAATGGCACAGGTATTTATTTGCTTTGCTGAGAGAAAGTCCTTCTAACTTGGTCCCTGGGCCGTTTGGAGGTGGAGGACTGAGGAGAGAGAGAGAGAGAGAGGCGCGGCCGCAGCCTCCCCGTGGAGGCTAAGCCAGTTGGGGTCCGTGCGTGGCCTGCCCCTTTCTCCCTCACAGAGTCTTGTCCTGGGGGCTTTGTGCTCCGAGCCCTGTGCTGGTGCCCTCTCCTTCTGAATGCCTCTCCGTGCAGCGCAGCTGCGTGCAAACCCCCACCTCTCCTGGCACCTTCCTCTGCCGCCTCATTACAAATCTGCCCGAATCTCCTGCTTGGCGTTCTGGGAGTCTGGCAGGACCTGAGCAGAGAGACACTCAGCCCCGGGAATCCCATAGAAGGCGCTCCCAGGACCCTCTAGCTGTGGGCGCGTTGCACAGGTGGAGTCCCTGTGAGGAGTGTGGGGTCAGCGGTCGCCCTTTCTCGGAGAGCCCCTTACCTCCTCTTTTCTGAGCGAGGGCCTAACAGCTCAGGCACCAAATTACTCGTTTGAGTAGCTCACAGAAAGCAGACTTGTGAGCCGGTGCTCCAGGGCCCGTTCTCCCTGTTCCTTCCGTGGAGCTTTTCAATGTTGTCGCCCAAAATGCACGAGAGCCTCCAAGGGGGGGCAATGCCATGTCCCTGATCCCTACGTCAGAGCATCCTTACGTGTGATTTGACAGTCAAAACTGCAAAACCAAGAAAATTCCCATTGACGACATTAATTTAGTGTGGCCGGGGATGCTGTCCTTCAAGAAGTTTCCCTCTTACCTCTTACCCCTGTCCCCTGATCCTGCTTCTCAGACATAGCAGCATTTCAGCGTTTGGCTTTGCTGGGTTTTTTGTTTTTTGTTTTTTAATTATTTGTTTGTTTTTTTTTTTTAATTTTTTTTTTTTAACGTTTATTTATTTTTGAGACAGAGAGAGACAGAGCATGAATAGGGGAGGGGCAGGGAGAGAGGGAGACACAGAATCGGAAGCAGGCTCCAGGCTCCGAGCCATCAGCCCAGAGCCCGACGCGGGGCTCGAACCCACGGACCGCGAGATCGTGACCTGAGCTGAAGTCGGACGCCTAACCGGCTGAGCCAACCAGGCGCCCCAATTATTTGTTTTTTAAACACTGCTTATTTTTTATTTTTTAATTAAAATTTTTTTATTTTGGGAAAGGAAGAGAGCACGTGTGTGCGAGTGGGGGAGGGGCAGGGAGAGAGAGGAAAAGAGAATTCCAAGCAGGCTGCCAGCTGTCGGCACAGAGCCAGACTCGGGACTCGATGTCGCGAACCATGAGATCATGACTGGAGCTGAAATCAAGAGTCACATGCTTAACCGACTTAGCCACCCAGGAGCCCCTAAACAATGGTTTTTTTTTTTTGGTCTTTTAACAGATTTTTTTTTTTTAAGTTAAAAAGTTCAAAACAGGTGAAGACCAAGTTTTCTATCTACTTTTGTTTCTTCTCCTGATTTCTGTCCCCAGAGTCTACTATAGTTACAGGGTTTTCTTACGCTCTTCCAGGCACATTGTCTGCAGAGGTTTTCAACTGGGGGTGATTTTGCCTCCCTTCCTCCCCCACGCCCCTCCAGCATCCGGAGACATTTCTGGTTGGGTCGAGGCCAGAGAGGCTTCCAGACATCCTACAGTGCACACAGCAGCCCCCCACAACAAAGAATTAGGGCCGGATCATAGCGCCAGGGCTTAGAAATCCTGTTCCGTGTGCACGTGAGCAAATGCAGATGGGCGCACACGCCCTTTTTCTGTGTAAATGGTGCACGTCCCACACTGTGCTCCACTGCTGCTGTTGGCTTTATATTGTAACACAAAGTAGCCGGCGTGTCTGAGCCAGCTTTGCGAGGCACCTTTGAATACCCTGATTCCCAGCGCCGTTGTCCTGAACGTTGGGCCACGGGCTGGGGTGGCAGGGCCATCCCAGACAGCCCAGTGCCTTCCCATTCCACATGCTGGCCCGGCCGGGTCTGCCTCTGGCTCCTGTGGCTTCTCTTCCCCACAGCGTCCACACCTCCCGACACTGCCACGGAATCTTGGTGCTCTGAGACCCACCGCGGGGGCCCCAGCGCATTCCAGCCGTGGGCTCTGTGTGGAGACGACGGTTTGCCAAGTCCTGGACGGGAACGAGACTCGCCGGCCCCTTCCTCCCGTATAACTGAGATGTTGGGTCTGTGCCTTCCAGTCTTAGCGTAATCAGATTCGACGCTGAGATGCCTGTGGAGAGGAAGGAGTGTGCTGCTTTGGCCGCCGCTCTCCCACTTTGCTCCACTTCAGTGGGATTTGGCCTCCCCCGGCCATGAGGGACCGTCTTGCTTTGATGCACTTCCTTCGGCTGGGGAGCAGCCAGCCAAATAGGCAACAGTCTGAATGAAGGAGCGGCCAACCCTGGGAGGAGAAAGGCGTAACCGGTTTCTCCTAAATGAGACCCATTCTTTGGATTTTGCTTCACGGGAGTTGCTGTTCAGTACGGGCCCTGGGTACCTCAGCCTGGTTATTTGTGATGGAGGAAGAAGTGGAGAGAGCACACGCTTTAACGCAAACCCGGTGTCTTCTTTCTCACCAGGTCTTCCTAATTATACATCACGCACCCCTGGTGAACTCACTAGCGGAAGTCATTCTGAACGGTGATCTGTCTGAGATGTATGCTAAGAGCGAACAGGATGTTCAGCGAAGTTGCGTAAGTCCTTAGCGTTGGGACCGTGTGTAGACGTTGATAGGCCGTTGCTCGTTTTGTTCGTGCGTGTGTTTCTCTAAAACCAGAAACTGACGTTCTGCCTGTACGGCAGCCATGATGGCGTATAAGCTGGTCTGAGACGCGAGGAACCCGATCGGCGTCTTGAAATGTGTCCCCAGGAACATCTGGGTTTGGGTACTGAGCGGATTTGATTGATCGGATGTTATTGAACGGGAAGTTGTACTGCTCTGGGCCCTGGTCGCGAATCTGTGAGACACTGTTACTGGGACAGAATGAGAGCGCACCTTGACGAAGGTACAAATGCCAGCAGAGACTGGACGGAGAACATCTGTGAATGACGCGGACCCCCCTGGGAGGGCAGTAGGGAGTGGTGGGGCCTGTGGCAAATTGGACAGCACATGCTCTCTGTCAGTAGCTGCGGTTCCTCCCCAGCCTGCGGCTCTGCCAGAACACGGATGCGGGATTGCCTGGTTTCCTCGCGTTTCCAGACAAGCTGGAAATCCTCATTTTGATGCACATGCTCCCCCGTTTTAAACGATCACCCACCTGTGGCCTAAGCACAGCACATCTGCATTTTGTGCTCTGCTAACGGGAAACTCCCGAGACAGGGAGACGGGAGTCACGGCTTCTTCCCGCTTGGCCCCTGTGTATCTCGTCTGTCTTCCCTCCCACCATCGTCATGTGTGCTGAGCGCCAGGCTTCCTTAGTACCGGTCCAGCTTGCCTTTTCCCCTGCAGGCCCCGAGGTTCTGCCCGCACACCTGTACCTTCACCATACCTATGGCCTGGGAGGCCCTGGCTCCTCGTTCCCAGCCGCGGCAGGCGACTTGTCTCACTGTATCCGCTGCAGCTTGGGCCCGGCGGATGTGTCTGAGATGAGCCGGTGTTTCACACAAAGGCTGTTTCATGAGGACTCTGTCCCTGCAACCGGTTTCTCAGGCAGTGGGTAGAAAGCTCCAAGGGCTAGGCTTGCCCTTGGGCAGTCGGCTCTGTTGCCATATCTGAGGAAGCAGGTGACGGAGGATCCCATAGCGTGGGAGGCCAGAACTGCCTGGGGCGCAGTGACAGGGGTCCCTGCCCTTCTGGTTTTTCTGGCCTACGATGGCTTGGCCGGGCCCTTTTGCTGTTGAAGGGAGTCTTAGAGCCTTTGAAAAGGTTCCCAGACACTCTGTCCTTGTCAGTGGTGGCATTAGTTCAGCTGACTTGAATGGGGCCCTTTCACGGCCCCTGTCTGGTCTGTCCCTTCTTTGATTCATTCAGAAAGTATTTATTAAGCCCTTTCTTTGGAACAGGCATCGTGCTGGCTCTGGGGATGTACAAAATCCTAATGGTTTCTGTCTTTTTGGAGCTTTATAGTCTAGTAGGAGTGACAGATGTCGCTCAAATAAATATACAAACAAATGTACTGTCTCGAGTTTCACACGTGCTCTAAAGGGAAGGAGTAGTTTTTGGCGAGGGGATGTAACCTAGAGGGACAGGAGTGACGAGTATTGGACAGGACAGCCTCCCTCACGGGCCCGTGCCACGGCACTTCAGGCGGGGCAACGTGGAGACGACCTGGTGTTCGTGGAGCCGGACAGTTTTCTTTCCAACTTTCTGAAACTCCCTGCTGCTGACCGAATGCGAGGGGTGGAGTGCTGACCCAGCAGAGTCGCAGGGCCTCGAGGGCAGAGCTGCCGATGACCGCCAGCCAGCGGGCCCCCTCAGGCGCATCGTCCTCCCTCCCCCCCCACTTAGGAAACGGAGAGGGCGCGTCCTACTCCGGAGGGCTCTTGGTGGGGATGGGGAGGAAACACAGCTGAAGTGTCCATCAGGTACCCGGCAGGTTGCAGCCTGGCCCTCAAAGCCGTTTGGTTTGGTGTTCGCGGTATTTAACAGAGAGTTCTATGAGTGACCAACGTTAACCGTTAGGAAGTTTCACACAGAAAAAATCTGCATCTCGGGATTGTGTTGCAGCAGTCAGAAGGTCTGGTCCCCATTGTACACATGTTTCTGCTGCATGCTTCTCCGAGGCGGTCCCCATCGGGTCGGCATGTGTTTGCCATCAGACTCGCCCGGTCCCCATCCAGCCTGCTGCACGCTCCTAGGACGTTTCCATTCATATCACATTGGGCCGTGTTGAGTCTCCTTGGGCTTTCTTTTGTCGTGTGGTCTCCATTTCCCAAGATGGCTGCTCAGACTTCGTCCCACAGTGTCTTCGTGTGAGACATTCAGTGACGAAGTTGGACTTGGCGTTCAGAGGGACGGACACAGAGATCTCTGGGCTGCTGGGGTTTGCAGGCTTTCTCATTGCACTTGACTGGCCTGCGGCCACGAGAAATAATCACACCCTTTCGCTGGTTATCCCCCCGTGGTCACATCTTGCCAGAACTCCAGCACGCTGTCACAGCAGGGTACTGGCATTGATGCTTGGGGTTTGCAATTTGAGCAGAAGCAAACTGCAGAATGTTACTGGCGACCGCTCAGCCTGGGATACCCACAGCGGTTGGGCCCTCCAACGAGAGGGAGCTTTCGGGAGACCCGTCCTTTCTCCCACCGGCCCCCTTTTTGGGGACGAAGTTTCTGCCTCCATTGTGACAGACTCACAGCGGCTCGTCGTGGTGGGCGTCTGAACTGAAAATGAGATTCTTTTGAGCGTGGAAGGAATTGCCAGCCCCAAGTGAAAGTGTCTGCCTTCTGCTTCCGGGTATCGCCTTTGCCTGGGTGCAGAATCGAACTGTGTCGCGTTCGGATGACTGCACTTGAAAGTTGGGTGGAGTGGAGGTGAGTCCCCATCGGTGACTCGCTCGATAACAGTCCCGGTGAGACTCACCTTCCTTCCCTCTGAGCAAGAACGGTCTCCTATTGTTTCCTGCCTCACTCGGATGTGGTTTGATCGTGCTTGTTTTAAGTTTCTTGGTCTTTTTTAACCTACTTTCTCCTTCCCGTAATTTGTAGATAAGTTACTGGTATTGCTTCATTTTTACCAGCAGACCTTTCACAAAACCAAACCAAAATTGAAGAGAGAGGAGCAGAGGGAAGAGCGGAGTTGTTTGAAAAGTCTGTAATTTAGGGTTAAATTTAAAACACACCAGCATGGCGAGGTGAATGCCGAGTTGAAATTCGTCTGTGCATTAAAAATCATATGGTTCCTGCTCGGGGATAGTTCTTGCTATAATTCTAATGCAGAGCAGATCAGGTTTCGTGTTGAGGGAAATCGAGTAAGAGAACACTAATTCTGAAACTGCTAACGTCTCATTATTTTTGCACAACGAACATATAGATTAGATTACGGGATATGCATCATTACCTATGGGTACTTGGTTGTTTTGTTTTTTTTTTAAAGAACCTTTTCTCACCCTCCATTTCTGTAGAATAGTTGCCTTCGTCTTGCACTCCTTCGTCCGTTCCTGCAACAGAGATGCGGTGGTGCGCAGGAGAGAGCGCTGGCCTCGCTGGGCTTCCCGCTCCCTGCGAGCGGAGGGGGCCTGTGCCATGACGGGCTTGCAGCCCATGCCCGGGGGCTCTCACTGCAGGAACGAGTGACTTGATGGGTGAACCGGCGGCGGGGTCACCGGGCTCTCACGATGCTGTTCTTGATCACTCTCAAAACAGAAACAGCTTCAGAGCCTGACCCTCCCACACCACCTGCTCAGAGGCAGGCTTTGGGGGAAGAGCGTCAGGGCGAGGTGGTCTTGGTGCTGTACTGCGTTCCGTCTTCGGGGCCAGTCTAGTGGAGTGGACTCTGGAGTCAGACTGCCCGGGCCCCCCAGATCCTGGCCCCAGGTCTCACTAGGTGTACCCCGGGGCAAGTTAGTCCATTGCTCTGGGCCTCAGTTTCCTCCCTTCTCTAGTTAGGTTAATGCACGCGGTGTCCGCTACTTCTCCTAAAGCCTGGCGCACGTCAGGCCCTGATATTAGGTGTTATCGTCAGTTTCTGATGCCGCACGACAGCCCTGCGTCTCCTAGTTGGGGACCCCCCCCTTCCTGGGATGATTAGTGTGGAGGCACACCTAGAGTACCCCTCGGGAGGTGCCTTATGACCAGACACAGAGGCACCGAGGGCCCGGTGTGAGCAGCAGTGGTGACAGTGACAGCACGAAGAGCAAGCTTTGCCATTTGGTGGCGGGGGGCTGACCTGTCTGTGTGCATCCCGGGCCCTCCAGCTCACGTCAGCCCCGGATTCGACCTCCGGAAAGTGCAAGTACATAGCCAGTTCATGGGTGCTCATGTGGTTGGCTGGCCGTGAATTCAGAGTGGGAACTGAGAATCCTGGGCCGGGATGGTTCGTCCCCAAATGATGATGTCGTCTCTGTGGGCACCAGTTCAGCCGGCTGGAATGGTCGCCAGATGATTCTCTGGGGATCCAGAAGAGTGAGCGAGTGCACACCTAAAACATGAGCCGCCGGCTCTCCACAGGACACCTGTCCTTCCTGGGAGCCGGATCCCCTGCTACCAGAACGCTCCGTCCACTCGTGGCCCGTGGAGCTGGTGGCCACGAAACTAGCAGCCTGGCCCCTCTGGCTTCTGTGTTTGTGGAGGCAGTGCGCCAACGATCGACCAGGGCCCCCGGTCACTGCTTGCAGGGCTCTCTCTCCAAACCAGGCTGGACTCCGACGGCCGCCGGGCCTCCTGTGTATTGACTGCATCACGTGGAGTAGCCCCCCTCTGCAGCCCGAATTAGAGTTCCCCTGAATCTTTCGGTGACCCCGACCTTCCCCGTGCCCCCGGTTAATCGTTGCTGGTTCTGAAGGCCACACATTCTTCTTCCTGAAAGCGGTAAGAGGCTTCTGGGAGAGAGTTGATGGCGAACGCTGAAGGGAAAAAATAGACCGCTATGAATCAAGGGCCTTAATTGGCACAGATACAAACATTGCCACAAAAGAATTAGAACTCGTCGTGTCTTGTCCCTTTCTTGCGGGGCCATTGTGGTCTACCCCATAATCCCTGAATGGAATTCTGGCTCCCAGTCGCCACCGTTGGCTGCAAAAGTACTGAGTGATTCATGCGTAAGAGGACGTGACAGAATGAAGGAGAATCCGGAGTGCAGCGTTTCCCACTTACCAAGTATGGTGTTGTCGTGGATGAGAGACCTCTTAGGAACCGTCCTCTTCCTTCTCCTTTGCGGGTGGGGCCGGAAGTCCCCTGGTGTGGGGGCTCATGGAGGGACAGCCTTCAGCCAGGGCTACAGGTGATGGTACCCGGGGCCCAGGGATGCCGGTCCTGGTCCGGCGAGCCAGGGAAGGGCCAAGGGTTCTTGGAATGGCTATACCTTGCAGGAGCCAACAGGGAGAAGACAAGTGGGCATAGGAGGGGTGGGTGGGGGTGGAGGAGATTCTGTGACTCAAACCCTACAGGGCTTTTCTGTGTTCACCCGGCAGCGTGACACAGAGTGGGCAGGGGTGGCCCCAAGGCTGGAGGCTGCTCTCTGGTGTGAGTTATGGCCATGCCGCATGCTGGATGGGGACTGTCCCTAGTCTGCATTGAGCCATTGGTGAATTCTCCCAGGTTTCTGTGAAAATTTGGAAAATCGAGGGTGGGGACAGAAAAATGAGGCACCCACACTTCCGGTGTCTCTGTCCTGGGACTTGGGTAGTTTTCATCAGCCGCCTGGCCCCTATGGCCATTTTGAGGCTTTTAACCAGATTCTGAGGCCAGGTCAGCATTACTTACTCATCTATTTAACAAGTATTTTATTGGACACGTACCAGAGTCTGTTCTAGGCACGGACAGTGCAGGAGGAAGCAGAGCAAAGGCCCCAGACCTCCCGGAGCTTCTCTTAGAGTGGGAAGAGAGAGGGGAACGAGGAAATTATTAGTGGACATGTAGCATGGTAGAATTTGAGGCATGCCTTTGGAAAGCTGCAGCAGGAAAGCTGGGGAGGGAGAGGAGGCAGTGCTCAGAGGCTTGAGTGGGGTGCAGTTCTCCATCGAGCGGCCAGGGTATGACTCACTGGGAAGATGAGCATAGATGTGAAGCGAGGGACTGAGTCATGTCGATTTCTGCAGGGAGAGCGCATTGGCCAGAGAGAACAGCCAGCCCGAAAGGCCCCGAGGCAGGCGTGTGCCTGGTGTGTCCGAGGAACAGCCAGGAACAGCATGGCAAGGCAGAGCGTAGTAGGGTGGGGCCAGGGAGGGAGGGAGAGCCCGAGGCACGTGGTGCCTTTGGAGCCACTGGAAGACTCCGAGGTTTACACCAAGAGAAACGGGAGCCTCGTTTCCTTTGTGTCCCCAGTGTTTAGCCTGGCTCCTGCAGTAAACATCAGTTGTCTTGAAGTAATGAATCACCGTGAGGGAATCGAGCATCTTGTCTCGAGCGACTCCAGGAAATTCAGTCTCGGTCAGCGCCAAGGTCCTCCATCTGGGAGACTTGGTTTTGCTCAGGGTGCTTTGTCTGATGGGAGGCTGGGCGCGGGGGTGGGGGTGGGGGGTGGGGGGCAGGGGGCAGCATGCGGGTGAGAAAAGGGCCGCTCCGTTCACTTTCCTGTCTGATGCTCCAGCAGTTTAATGATGATGGGCCAGGAGGGGTGTGGTGTGAGTCACTCCCTGCCCAACTGAAGACCGTCACGCTCTTCTGTAGCTGTAATCCCAGGGCACGGTCGGTGGGTTTTCCCCAGTGAGTTAAGAGTTCCTGGCTATCCTGAGATTGCTGCCCACTGACCATTTGCTGTGATGCTCATGACCTTACCCCCAGGGGCCCTCTCGGAAACCTCCAGCTTCATGGACAGAGAGAAGGGAAAAAACCACTACAGGGCTGTATGTGCTCACACAGTATCACCCTGGGGGTCACTCCTGTGACAGGTCATTCCCTAGTAAGAGGAGCACCTGTCCGCAGAGCACGTCGTGCGTGCCAGGCTGCCCGGCTTGCTCACCCCTCTTGTCCTTCCCACACGCGTTTCTGGAGCACCCCCACCTTCCAGGCAGGTACCGTGCTGGCCTCAGGGCATACAGGATGAATAAGACAGACAAGGTCGCTGTCATGACCTGTCTGGTCGGGGGAAACAGACAGTAAACAAGTGTGTCCACGTAGATGGGAGATTTGGATCTGGCAGGAAGTAGAAACCAGCTTTGAGAGATGCTGGTGACGAAAGGCTTCCCGGAGGAGGCCTGGGTTGAAGACTGAAGGACGAAGAGCTGAGTGGGGGGCGGGGGGGGGGGGGCGTGGCAGTGGGCAAGGCGTGGGAAATGGTGGGTCAGAGACCTTGGTGGAGATGAGCTGCCTGGCTGGGATCGGAACAGAGGCCACTCTGTCGGAACCACTGGGTCGGGGGGGGGCGGGTGGGGATTTCTTCTTGTTCTCCTCCTTTTAGGCTCCTGATGACCTGGTGAGGTGGCTTCATCGTCACAGTCTCCCCGTGAGTGGGCCGACGCCCCCAGAGGTTAGGGGATCATTCTGCTGTCCCCCAGCGTGAGGGGATCGCTGGCATCCCGCCCCAGGTCCCCATGCTGTTTCTGTTTCTTGTTCTCCTGCCGCCGTCTGCAGCGAGATGTGGGCTTCTGGACTGAATGTTTCGGGTGGCGGGGAGTCCCCAGTGATCTCTTTTGAGAGAGTAGGACGTAGTAGAACAGTCCTTCTGAAGAAAAGCCAAACAAGGGCTTCGTGTGGCATTATGATGGAAGAGTGTACGTTATTTTGCGTAAGCATTGTGCCCTGCAGCTCATTTGTTCCACAGCATTCGTTAGCTTTTTTTAAAAAAAATTTTTTTCTTAACAGTTATTTATTTTTTTGAGACAGAGAGAGACAGAGCATGAATGGGGGAGCGGTGGAGAGAAAGGGAGACACAGAATTCCAAACAGGCTCCAGGCTCTGAGCTGTGGGCACAGAGCCCGATGTGGGGCTCGAACTCACAGACCGCGAGATCATGACCTGAGCCGAAGTTGGAAGCTCAACAGCCTGAGCCACCCAGGCGCCCCAGCTTTTGATCGAATGTCGGGCCTGTCACTGAAGGGACGGACTGGGCAACGCTAGGCGTCGAGGGGACAGAAACGGTGGCCTGGGTGGAGCCGGCCAGGGATGGGAGGGGCCTGGCCTCCCGCAGGCCTCGCGGCACCCTAGAGGTTGTCTTACAGGCGGTCACGGAGCCTCCGGATGTGAGCTGCTGCTCCTGTCCCAGTGACGGTGCCCAGCGTGTGCACGGGGCGAGTCCTCCGAGCTTGGAGAGCGCACCGGGTCCAGACCGACGGCACTTTTTTTGTTTTTTTGGCCCTGCGGCCGCGACGCTCCCCCACGATTGGCCGATTGATGGAGAAGCATGCACGTCCCTCTCGTTAATGGAAGTGGCCTGTGACTCGTCGTGTTTGTCCCCGATGGGTTTTGTTTTCCCCCGTTTCATGTGGCAACATCGCCCGGTCGCCTCGCTGACGTGGTTGCGGTAGCATGTCCCAGACGTGCCCTGGGGCTTCGCGTCAGCAGCCCCGTGTCACCGAGGGTCTGGCACCTGGCACGTGCACCCCTGCAGCTCCCCTGAGCTGATGGTCCCTGCCGTTTGCTTGCTGGTCCCCACATTCTGGAGCGGCTCCCAGGCTCCCTCTGCGGCAGTTATCAGCCGAGCTCCCCTTCACTGCCACTTGCAAAGCCACGTGCTGTTGGTTATGGTTGGTGCAGGCCCCTGGGTCACCGTGACCCCCTGTGACACGTGGAGCTCCCTGTATATGAGACAAAATGGGGAATCTTTCCGCGTCGTGGTCGGTCATGACGATGGTCAGGTCGGAAGGCCGCCTAGTCACCTGTCCCTGAGTTTTTGCTCCACAGGTCTGTCCACCCGCTGCTCCGGTCAGCCTGACTGGGGCCTGGCCGGGCCCCACGTCCACCCTGCGGGGGCGGGGCTGGCCCCACGCCGGCAGGCTTGGTGGGTGCTTGTTGACGAGGGGGTGAGCTCTCGATCGGTGCGGCCGGGTGGTCAGACAGGTCGGCCTGGAAGCCAGACTCCCTGGATCCGGATCCTGGCTCTGCCTCTGCGGGACGCCAAGCCAGTCCCTCCCTCTCTGCCTCTCCCCCTGTCTCTAGTCGTGTGACGGAGAGTCAAGCGCGTCTGCACGCGCAAAGTGATCACAGCGGCACCGGGCACGTGTTCGAGGCACGCTGGGTGTGAGTGACGGTTGTGAGTACCTGGAAACCAGTGACAAGGGAGTCTGCTCCCTTCTGCCACCTCACAGCGGCCCCGGAGGGGGGAGCGCTGATTTGATCTGGTGCCGGTGGAAACCGAGGCCCCGGGAGAAGGTGGTGGGCAGGGGGGCCCTGCGCCTGGGCTCCGGCTGCTCTGGCGTCTCCACAGGTCCCACCCCGCCTTTGTGCTGTCCGTCCCGCTGGTCCCAGCCCCCGAGGCTGGGTTGGGGAGGGGGCCCAGGGGCTGGGTTGGGGGCTGTCCCCCGAGGCTGGGTTGGGGAGGGGGCCCAGGGGTGCTTGGGGGAGGCCGAGTCTAGCCCATTAACAAACCAGAACGTTTCTAGGAGCTAGGGAGCCAGGTTTAAAACAGAATGGGACTGTTTGTTTTTAGAAGTTAGCCCCTCCCCTGCCATCTCTTATCTCTTCCCTCCTGGTTGGTGATCCACCTGCCAGGGGTCGGAGGTGAATAAATATTTCTAGAGCGCCCGTTTGTGGCGGGCATTGTGCCCGGCGTGTTTGCGTTCAGGGTCTCATATCAGCTCTGTGGCCACATGTGCTGCAGCTGCTACTGTCTCTGTTTTACTGATGAGGAAACCGAGGCTCATTTGGTCAGGGCCACCGGGCCAGTAAGTGCAATGAGATCGTGCTCAGGTCTGCCCTTATGCTGGGCATGTTTCTGTGAGTCAGCGCGGCCTGCCTCCTTGCGTACGGGGAAAAGCTTTCTCCTCTTTCTCAAGCCCCTCGGCGGAGCTGTTTGAACAGGAGGATTCTAGTTGCGTCCTCAGGAGGTGAGCGGACTAGGCCCGGGAGAGCCTGGGAGGTGAGCGTTCTCAGATATCGCAACAGCTCCTACAGAGCCCGACACCAGAGCCACGTCATCTGTCCTTGTCCTTATCCGTCCCCTCTCGCTACCTGTCTCCTCCTCCTTTCCCTCTAAGCTAGGGTTCTTCACGAGCTCCATCATGAACGGGTGGCTGGAGAGGCCGCCCAGCTGGTCCAGCACTACCCCCTGACTTGCCGCGTGTCTGCTGCTCTCTGGGGAGCTGGCCAAGCGCATAGTGTCCTGGGACACCGCTGCGGTCACCAGACACACCAGCTGTATGGCCAGTCAAGAGCGAACGGCCAGAGCTCTGAGCTGGCCTTCCGACCATTCTCCTCCCAAGTGTTCTGGTGAGCTCCTGTTACCATTCAAGACTTGGATCAGTCATTTCCTTCTCCGCGAAGGCCTCCTGAGCTTCGAGCTTCCCCCTCATGCCCCCGCCTGACCTGGCACAGCTCCCCACTGCTTCCTCCCTGCCCTCGGCGTCCATGTGGACGCACAGCGGAACGTGCTTCCTGCTGGCTGGGCCGTGGGCTCTGGAACGGTAGGCCCAGGGCTGCGTCACTGTTGGTGTTGAGTGTGGCTCAGTGAATGAGGTCAGTCCCCTGACGACTGCAGTGAATCCCCCTTCCCGAGCTGTCTCATTTGCTCTTGGCTTGCATTTAGGGCATTAGGGCAGTCTGATTTTATTGAAAATTCTTTAGGTACGTGGTGTTTTTTGTTTTGTTTTGTTTTGTTTTGTTTTTTTAATTTTTTTTTTTTCAACGTTTATTTATTTTTGGGACAGAGAGAGACAGAGCATGAACGGGGGAGGGGCAGAGAGAGAGGGAGACACAGAATCGGAAACAGGCTCCAGGCTCCGAGCCGTCAGCCCAGAGCCCGACGCGGGGCTCGAACTCACGAACCGCGAGATCGTGACCTGGCTGAGGTCGGATGCTTAACCGACTGCGCCACCCAGGCGCCCCTTGTTTTGTTTTTTTAAATGTTTATTTATTTTTGAGACAGAGAGAGACAGAGCATGAACAGGGGAGGGGCAGAGAGAGAGGGAGACACAGAATCAGAATCAGGCTCCAGGCTCTGAGCTGTCAGCACAGAGCCCGACGCGGGGCTCGAACTCACGGACCACGAGATCGTGACCTGGCTGAAGTCGGACGCTTAACCGACTGCGCCACCCAGGCGCCCCTAGGTACTTGGTTTTTAAATTGAGGGATAACTTAAGGTGCAGTAATCTTAGGTGTATCAATGGCTTCATACTTAGGATTACATTTGTATGTAACTTAGGTCAAGACCGAAGACATTTCCGAGGGGCAACTGGTAGTTCAGTCATTTAAGCGTCTGGCTCTAGGTTTCAGCTCAGGTCATGATTTCACGATTCGTGGGTTCAAGCCCTGAGTGGGGCTCTGTACTGACAGTGTGGAGCCTCCTTGGGATTCTCTCTCTCTCCTCCTCTCTGTGTCTCCCAGCTCTCGCTTGCTCTCCCTCAGAGTAAATAAACTTAAAAAAAAAAAAGAGTACATTTCTGGCATCCAAAGACATTTCCGGTAGCTCCTTCTTAGCCTGTAATCTCCTCTCCCACCTTTCCCTCAGCAGCTGACTTCTAAAGGTGCCTTTTTGGTGTGTGTGTATTAAATACGTATCTTTAGGGGCATTAAATACGTATCTTTAAAGGTATTCTTCACATTTAAATGGCATTGGTCGTGCTTCCTTGGGGCACAGCGACTGGATGACATAGACACGACTAGAGCCGAAAGTAGTTCCCCAACCTCACCGCCCTCTTCAGAAGGAACAGCTGTTTTCAACATGTGTAGCCTTGCCGTGTGGACCATCGTGCACACACCTGTCCACACGTACAGGTGTACATGCTTTCGCTGACAGTTTTGTTTTTTGATGGTAAGCAGACTGCTTGATGGGTTACCCGATTGCAACTTGCTTTTTCACGTGCCGTCTGCGCCTGGTCTAAGGGGGCATCCAGACCTCACAGAGGACGCCGTTTGACGTCCGGGCTGTCGGCGGTGCTGCTGCTCCTTGGTCAGCTGCCTGGGCCTCAGGTGTTTGCACCCTCCTTCCTGACCCCTTGCTCCACACCCCTGCCTCCGGCCGCACACAGCCTGCTCTCACATCGGGCAGCCCCAAAAGGCCTGAGTTACTTTTGACCCCTGGGGAGTCCCCGTCTCCAGTATTTACCTTTCATTTTTATTGTTTTAGGTTTATTTATTTTTGAGAGAGAGAGAAAACACAAGAGGTGGGGGGGGGGCGGTGCAGAGAGAGAGAGAGAGAGAGAAAGAATCCCAAGCGAGCTCTGCGCCATCGACACAGGGCTCGAACTCACGAAAATGTGAGATCATGACGTGAGCTGAAAGCAAGAGTCAGATGCTTAACCGACTGAACCACCCAGGCGCCCCTTTATTTGTTTATTATTAAAAAAATTTTTTTTAATGTTTATTCAATTTTGAGAGACAGAGTATGAGGGGGGGAGGGGCAGAGAGAGAGGGAGACCCAGCCTCCGAAGCAGGCTCGAGGCTCCGAGCTGTCAGTGCAGAGCCCGACGTGGGGCTCGAACCCACGGACTGTGAGACCGGGACCTGAGCCAAAGTCGGATGCCCAACCGACTGAGCCACCCAGGCACCCCCTTCAGTATTTACCTTTCAAACAAAGATAGCAGCCTGAGGTTGGAGGGGGTGAAGGCAAGAGGAAGGTGGTGTTGACCTGCAGGCAGGAGCTGACGCTGTAGGGAGCAGTTCGGCCCTCGGGCCACCCCTGAAATCACACTGCTGGCCTTGAGCTGGCCTTGAGCCCGGAGGCCGGCTTGCGTGGCCCAGGGCCCTCCCACTGCATACCCCGGCTGGGTAAGTGGCAGAATCTTTGCTGTCAGCAGGGAGGGCCCCATATCTCCACATTCCTCTCGCAGCTCAGGCTCTGGGTCCCTGGGAGATGAGCCCTCGGTGACACCCGAGCTTGCGGCATTTGGGAAACACAGGCGTGAGGTGCAGAAGGCTTTCCTCTGGGGCACACGTGGTGTGCTGGCTTTATGAGAGGATGAACCCCAAGGCCTTCTGATTTGTGACTCTGCTGCGAGCCTTTCCATTCTCTTGGTTCCTTTCACTGTGCTTGCTCTTGCCCTGGGCTAATCTCCTGAGGCTGTGAGGCTTCGATTTTCTCCTGTCCCTCACTTTTCTTCGTTGTCCTCTCACGTCGGGTCCAGGCCCTGCCCTGCTGCAGGCACCTGGTTTAGTGCTGAGAGCGCAACAGGGGAGGGGTGAGGTGGGCACACCTTCCCCCCGGGGTTTTCCATCCAGAACATCTGGGATTGTCCGCTGTCACACGGAGATTCCAGGGAGGCTGGCAGCCAGGAGGCTCTTGACTGGGGCAGCAGGAGTGATCATGAGTCTCTGTCCACATTTCCCAGCCAAGCCTGATCAGCTCCTCCATGTTAACTGTGGGGGTTTCGATGCTGTCAGGATTAAGAGAAACAGGCTTTTAAACACAAAGGAAAATTAAAAAGGGAACATAAAGTCCATAATTCTAATGTCTAAATGATCCTCGATGTGTTTTTGTAAAAAGCTAGTATGAGTGCAGGATTAGAAATTTGAAACCAAAACAGAAAGGTAAAGAAATGAAAAAATTGTACGTGGACCACCTGCCTTCTTTTCCCCCCAAAGATGAAATCCCAAGATACTCTTAGGCAGCTTTCTGGGGAGACCTGTTCACAGCATCACGCGTAGCTTTTGAAAACCTTTGCCTGAAGGGGACCCCACTGTGTTCCCTGCTCTTGCTTTCTCATCCCGATGCCGGTCCTGTGTTGGTGTCCGTAGGTACAAAAGGCCTCAGTCTCTCTATCATTTACGTGGATTCCCATTCTATGGACAGGCCATAATTACCTAACCACTCCCCTCTTGATGGACATTTAGGTTATTTCCAGCTGTTTACTGGGTAGGTTGCATTTTAAAAGTTTGAAATTTCCCCAGTAAGCATGTCTTCCCAACACCTGATCGTCGAGAAAAGCAGATCCCTTTGGAAAGTTTTAAACTTTATTTTCACAGTTGACTCTTTTCTTTTCCTTTCTTTGCTTTGCTTTGCTTTGCTTTTTAAGGAGGCAGGGAAGGGAAGGTGACTCTCATATGTTGGATGCATACTACGGGAACTTTACGTCTGTGACTATGTTTAGTTCTAGAAGGCCACGATTACTTGCCCTGTGATTTAGACAAGGACTCTGATGTTCAGAGTCGACCCATAGCTCATGATAGCCTTCAGCCGGGGTTGCATGGCTCTGACCGGCCCTGGGCCTGGCACACCGTTTCACTCAGCTCGTTCTGCCATTTCTGTGCATCCAAGTTCACACACAGCTCAAGGGGAAGTTTCTCTATCCACCCATGTGAATTTTTTTTACATTTTTTTTTTTACATTTTTTTTTTTCAACGTTTATTTATTTTGGGACAGAGAGAGACAGAGCATGAACGGGGGAGGGGCAGAGAGAGAGGGAGACAGAATCGGAAACAGGCTCCAGGCTCCGAGCCATCAGCCCAGAGCCTGATGCGGGGCTCGAACTCACGGACCGCGAGATCGTGACCTGGCTGAAGTCGGGCGCTTAACCAACTGCGCCACCCAGGCGCCCCTACATTTTTTTTTTTAACGTTTGTTTATTATTGAAAGACAGAGAGAGTCAGAGCGTGAGCAGGGGAGGTCAGAGGGAGAGGGAGACACCAAATCCAAGGCAGGCTCCAGGCTCCAAGCCGTCGGCACAGAGCCCGACACGGCGCTCGAACTCACACACCGCGAGATCATGATCTGAGCCGAAGTCGGACGCTCAACCGACTGAGCCACCCAGGCGCCCCCATCCATGCGAATTTTTGCTTGGACCTTCTAACTGGGTGGTATTTTGCTCCGCATTGAGTCTCAGGTCTCTGTTTCAGAAAGCTTTGATTGTGTATGGCATGCTCTAAGATTCAGTGGGAGTAGGTGGTGATCAGAGGAAGCAGGCATTTTATCTTGGGACCCTGTTTCCCTGGGCTCGAGTCCTTCAGCAGGAGATGGGGCGGGGAGGGGTTGTCTAGAGCTGCGTTCGATCATACAGCATTGTAAGTGGGCTCTGATGGATGCCGTCTGTCAAGGGGCGCATGCTCGGAGTGCTGCCACCTCTGGGCTCTTTGCCGTTGGCATCTGTAACGTGCTCTCTGGGTTTCCTGGACAGGAGGATCATGTCTCAATTTATCTGTCATTTTTGTGGATGAATAATCCAAAGTGAGTACATAAAAATGAATGTTTAGATTTAGATGCTAATTCGGCTTTCTATTAGGTTCTGCCTTGAGTGTTATTGAAATTAATCTGTGTTCCTTGAGCACATCCCGCTTAGTATTGGCAAGGTACGGTGGGCCTCAGAGTACAGTTGATGGTTGTTTGGGGTACATTCAGAAGATCGATAAACCACGTCAAGATAATGGAAACGTTCTCCTTAAAACGTTTTCCCTTTTTAAAGACAAAATGACGTCTGGACGTCGTGCATACCCCAAAAAGAGAAAAGCGCTTCATTCAGAATCCTGCCCCAAACCGATCAGTTTTCTTTTGTCTTGGTTCCTTTCTAGACGTGGTCCGTTTGCATGTAACTACTTTCTGAGGGGTACTGAGTATGCAACAGAGTTTGAGCTCCTGGCGAGGCACCCTTCTTTCGGGAGGAGCTTGGGCTGTGGGGATTGGGCAAGCTTCGATTTGAAATCTGACTCTTGGCTCAGGAGCTGTATGACAGTGGGCAAGTTACTTAGCCCTTCAGAGCCTCTATTTTTCTCACCTATAAAATGGGAGGGGCGTCCCTATATCTCATGTGTGTTTCTCAGACAGATGAGTGACCTTTGAGAAGCACAGAGCCAGTGTTGGTAATGTATAGAGTTTCTGACTTAGGACGGTGAGTAGGTAGTAAATGGTAGCTGGTGCTATCGTTTTGATTATTTAACAACGATGGAGTTAATAATAGTCGTAATGACGAAGTAGGAGGCAGCATTTTTTGTTTCGGAACCGCATTTCTTGGGGCAGCAGCTCTCGGGCAGCTGGACCATAGCATCCGGCGAGATTCCGAGGTTCACATCCGTCTCTTGATTTCCCTAGGCCAAGCCCAGCATTCGGTGCTTCATTAAACCCACCGAGACGCTAGAGCGGTCCCTTGAGATGAATAAGCACAAGGGCAAGAGGCGGGTGCAAAAGAGACCCAACTACAAAAACGTTGGGGAGGAAGAAGATGAGGAGAAGGGGCCTGCCGAGGATGCCCAGGAAGACGCTGAGAAGGCTAAAGGTACTGAGGGTGGTTCAAAAGGCACCAAGACGAGTGGGGACAGTGAAGGTGAGTGCCCCCCTGAACGCCACCCTGCGCCCGCGCTGCGAGCCAGGCAGCCGTCTGTGTCTGGTCCCCGTCGTGTGTCCGTTCCCCACGCCGGTGTACCTCATTCTACGGGCCCAGCCATTCGCAGGCAGCTGCGGGCAGGTCCGCCGCGAGGCCTGCCCTCATGGGGCGGGGGACCCGGAGCAAGGTTCTTATTCACACCCGGGCCCGCTCCCCTGTGGGTAAACACAGGGGAGCAGACCGTATTTACTTGGCTTTGGCGGTGGGGACATGGTGAGCACGTGTGCCGCGCCCAGAATGGTGCCCGGCCCGCATCCTACGTGTTTGCTGCAGCGGCTGCTATTTCTGCTACGAGTGCCATGCTCGTTTATTGGGGTTCTTCTTGCTCCCCATAACCCGCAGTGAGGAGTTTTGACACAAGTCATTCTTCCCAGCGCACTGCAGGAAGCAAGCCGCGTTTCGTGAAATTATATCCATTTGATGAGATCACGTTGTTTTGGAACCGAATAATCCAGTATCATCCCCTAGAGTCTCACATTGAGATTTGTTCAAAGTCCTGTGTCGGGTGAGGTACACTTGTGTGTGGTGCACATGTGTTCAGTAAGCAGAATCATTCCTCCCTCTTTTGGCCCCTGCTGGGGATGATTCTGGTTTGATTTCCACCTTCCTCTCGTTCAAATGCTAACACCTTCTCAGTCTGGAGAGCACCGTCTGCTCTGGAACTGAGCAAGCTTCAGCTGTGGAGTCTCTTGTGTCATGGGCCGGGCGCACAGCCACGCAGATGGGGTCTCTGGCCACGGCCGTGGGCGCTCAGGGTGGGGGTGGGGGTGGGGTAGATGTGGGGTGGGGGCTCGGCTCTGGACGTGAGCTCCACCACGCTCCTGGGACAGACACGGGCTGTCGCCAGCACCCACCGTGGGCCGTCCTCCTGGGTCCTGGGCTGGTCGTGGCTGCTCCCAAGCCCACTGTCCTTGGCCCATCACCCTGGACTGTGTGAGTCCCTAGTCAAGGTCATCTGAAGCTGGAAAACGGAGCAGAGCAGCTCATTAAATCACCGACTGGGAACTCATTTGTTTTGGGGAGTTTGCTGAGTTTATGGAGCCAAAACCCGCCCCCGTCCCCACCCTGCGGGCCCCATTCTGATTTTCTTGGCAGTTCTCAGTGAATGCCACGATCACATTCCGATAAGTATAAGCAAAGCGTCTCTCCAGTGCCACCCTGCTCTCTCTTTAAGGCTGAGATCCCAGCATGCTTTTATTTCTGTGTAAAGTATACAGTAAGCATTTTGGCGTCAGAATTCACTTTTGGCTCACAAACAGAATCACTTTGGTGGGGAGGTGAGGGGCAAATGCAAGGTAAGCAAGCCATCCTAGTTTGCTTATTGGGATCTTTTTTTTTTTTTTTTTTTTAAACTCTGGACAAAACTGCTTCAGCGCTGGGGTTTAGCTGTCCTGTGGCCACAGTGGGGAAAAGGAGGAGGATTTCACCCCATTTTCCCATTTTGCACTCTGTGTTCCTGTCGATTTTGTTTTGGAAGGATGCTACCTCTTTCATTCCAGTCCTTTTAAGGGCTGCTCTCTAACCAGGCCTGGCCATGACTAACCCTGGTGTGGACAGGGCAGGCTTGGCGGTGAGCACAGTCAAGTGAGTCAGCGGGCGGCCCGGTCCCGGCGTGCGGAGCTCCAGCGGCTCGGCAAGGCTGCCGTTCCAGCTCACCGCTGGGATCGGGGTCACAACTCCCCAGATGCCGAGCCGGCCCGCCCTGTGTGGGGGGCAAGCGGAGAAATGTTCACAGGTCTCCAGAAGCCCGTTTTCTGGGTGGTTACTTGGCGGGGTTGTACCAGACGGGGCCCAGGAATTTTCCCAGAGGCTTTACTTGGACACTTGATGGTGACAGTAGAGTTTGGTCGACCATGGCTCCCAGCAGCCCTCTTGGCATTTTGGTGCCCTCCTCTATTTTCCCGGATATACATTAGTCATTCCAAAATATTACGGACCTGTCGTCTTCCCCCACAGCTCACCGTAAATAAACACGAGTCTCTCGGGCCCGTCCACCAGAGGCACCTAACTGGGCTGTGGCAGCTGTCACGTGAATGGTGTACCCGATCCCTTAGTTATTCTCAGGTTTAAGGTGCAGCTGGGGGCGTTCTCTCCTTAGACTGTGTTTGGGTGAAACCATTCGTGACCTGGAAGGGTGTTAGGCATGGCGTTGATGCGGCGGGGCGCTAGGAGGTGCGATACTGGCCCTGCAGTCATGTCTCGGTTTCCTGGGAGCCTTGAGTGGTCTCCCAACTCAAACCGTGCCTCAGTTTCCCCACCTGGAAATTGAGTCTAAAAAATGTAATTCGTGGGGTGCTTTTTTTTTCTTTTTTAAATGAGTATATGTTAGGAGTCTTGTGGTTGTAAGAGTTGGAGGAAATTCAACTCGAACTGGCTTCAACAAAAGGGTGATTATTGTTCCCAGAACTGGAAGGCTTGGGCGGGGCTGGCCTCAGGTGCAGAGATGACCACGGGCAGTGCCAGGCTTGCATCCTGCCAGCTCACCACCAAGCAGAGAAGGAGCTGAAGGCTAGGGGCCAATGCTTGGTGACACCGAGGAGCCTGGCTGGCCCACTGCCATAGAGGGGCGGTCTGTGCCGATTGGCCGGGCTTGGGTCATGTGTTGACCCCACAGTGACACCCTCGGTGAGAAATAGGGTGTGTTTGTCAGAAGAAGGGGTCATGCGTGCTGGGCCCGCGGAAGCAGCAGACGCTCCACTAGAAAGCCACAGCGCTCCTCTGTGCCCCTCATCCCCCTCCTGGCTGTCTTCTCCCTCACTGTTTGGGGTGGATCTGTGGCTAGTTTCTCCTCCAAATTATTTTTTCTCTAGCAAGCTTCTTGCCTTGCCCCTGGATCTAGGGGTTCTTGGACCTCCCGGTTGTAACGAGCAGGCAGGGGTGACTTTGAAAAAGGAGATGGTGGTTCCAGCTCCCCCTGCACAGCCTGCCACCCCCACGTTAGTGGGGGGTCTTCAAAAGGCAGCATCAGGCACAGGCAGACAAAGGCGTATGGTCGTGAGTTGGTCGCAGTTCTGCCTTGGCCTGATTTAAATGTGGCATCAACATGCTCTTTTTCTACAAACGCAACCAGAATTCACACGTCCTCCACATTTAAGCCCAGACAAGGAAGTAGGGTGAAATGAATGTGGACCCTCCACTCGGCCTCAGGTCCCAAATGACGGGTGACTCATTCTGAAACCAGAGAATCACAGGGCCCCTCAATCTGCAGCAATTGCACACCGAAAGGAAAAAGACGGGTGCCCTAGTCCCTGTAGTCAAAGAAGCGTTCACTCGATGCTCGCTGTGTCCCAGATGTCTCATCGGTCTGAAAGGATAGTCCTCTCTTTCTGGAGTCACTTGCAACAGTAGCTTAGTAAACAGACCCCAGGCACGAAAATGAATTGTTTGAACTTCTCGTTTGAAAAATAGGGTTTAGCTTTTGTTTTTTTGGCCTATGGAAAAAGTAGGCACCAACCGCGTGGCCTGACCTTCAAAACCTATTCTTTTCTTAAATCGCAGCAAGAACTTGGAATGAAGGGGATGACACTGACTTTGAACTTGCCAGGTCAGCTGGGAGTTCAGGGGTGCCTGGAAGTTTGGAACCCCGGCTTTGCTTTTTTTTTTTCTTTAATTAAAAAAAATTTTTTTAATGTTCATTTATTTTTGGGAGAGACTTAGAACGAGAGCAGGGGAGGGGCAGAGAGAGAGGGAGACAGAGAATCTGAAGCAGGATCCAGGCTCTGAAGTGACAGCACAGAGCCTGACGCGGGGCTCGAACCCATGAACCGTGAGATCATAACCTGAGCTGAAGTCAAAATGCTCCACTGACTGAGCCACCCAGGTGCCCCCCCAGCTTTGTGTTTTGTTTTGTTTTGTTTTGTTTTGTTTTGTTTTGTTTTTTGTTTTGTTGTTTTTGAAGCCTCCGTTGAAATGAAATGGAGCCCTGGCCTCATTTCTGGCTCCTCTTGGAAAGCCGGAGCCAACCCCAGGGCTCGCAGAGTTTCCCGATTGGGGTGAGCCACGGATTAGCCATTGGGAGGTTGCGGTCTGAACCCCCCGACCCTTGATGGACTGCTCCTGAACAGCTCTGTGACCCTGGGCAAATCATCGCTTCTCCACCAGTGGGAGGACATCAGGATGCCCGGCTCTCGGGTTGTCAGAAACACGAGCATCGGTGTCTGAGCCCTTCAGCATGTGTCACACGGGCACTGAAAAGAAAGCCTGGCCAAGGTGGAGAGCGGAGCGAGGAGCTGGGCTGGGGGGCACTTTGTGCTTGGGTACCCCCGCCCCCGGCTGCAGGTTTCTGTGCAGCCAGCCCGGTTCTCTGTTGATTTGTAAAACGAATCAGTGGGGTGAGTGAGCATGTGTGTGTGGTGGAGGGGCAGTGGGAAGGGAGGGAGGAGAGGACTAGGCGGCCAGCCCCACGATTGTAGAGGTGTGGGAGTGCCAAGTTTCCAGATAGGCTTAACTAGTATAAGGAACTTCCCAGGGGGGAAGAGAAACCTTCTGAATTCACCCTCATGCTGCTCGGTAAGACATAGGAAGAGGCACCCCAAATACTCAGCCCTTGGACACCCTGTTGTTGTGGCCAGGTGCCGTTTGCCTCTCGAAAATCTGCTCCAAGGCCAGCCAATGGCACGCGGTCCTTCCCCTATTTCCTAGGTAACCAGCAAGGGCATCTTCCTCCTCCTTCTTCCCCGAATGGTCTTGTTAGGGCCTTCTTCTCCCCTTCCCCCTTTCTATGGTCTGTCCTCGTTTTGATTCCTGGAATGTAGAACACAGAGGGCAACTCAGAGGATCCTTGAATTTGTGAAGTCAAAGACTGTTGGGAGGTCATGCCTGCCATTTCCCTGAAAAGCACTTCATTTACCAAATATTAATCAGATTAGAATGTACATCATCCCGGGCAAGTTGATGGATTATTGCTGTTATTTAAGAAAATCAGAATGTCAGAGCATTGGGGAAGCCCACGGATCTGGCCAGAGTTGTCATCTGGAGGGGGAGAGGTTGACGTCCTTGGTTGTGGAGAGTCCTCCGGCCTCTCCTCTGCACGCACACTGCCGTACGACCAAAACTGCCGTCCAAAACTGCCTCCAGAATTCTTTCCCTCCTCCTGAACTGAAACTCTGTCCCCTTTAAGCATTACCTCCACATCCTCCCTCCCTGCGGCAGCTATCATGTTCCTCTTCCTGTCTCTGTGAATCTGACTACTCCAGGTAGTTCACGTCAGTGGGATCACAACGGCGTTTGTCCTTTTGCGACCGCCTTATTTCGCTTACGTCACGTCCTCAGGGTTCATCCATGTTGTCACATGTATCGGGATTTCCTTTTTCAGGCTGAGCAGTATTCCGTTTTTTTGGGCACACTGCATTTTGCTTATCCAGTTGCTTCCCCACTTTTGGCCACTGTGAATAGTGCAGTGTCCACGAGTGTGCAAATCCTCTTCTGCTTTGGGGGCTTTTGGGGAAGTGACAGAGGCCGAGGAGGGCTGGGGCAAAGGAGCTGGAGATTCGGGTTCCCACGCCCAGCTGCTCAGCCTCACAGGGACGTTCCTCGACTCCCAGAGGCTCCAGACTCCAGTTGTGTAAAGGGGTCGCACCGCCCCCCAGGCTGGGACGCTGGAGCCTTCTAGATTATGGGCCACGGTGCCCGATGCGGGAACTGTAGCCACACGGGTGCTCCTTGCCAGCTCGTGGCCGGTGGGCAGTGCGGGGAGAGGAGCTCACAGCCGTGGGGGCAGAGGCCCACCTCCTCAATCCCTCTGTATATCAGTTTGCCCTTCTGTAAAATGCAGAGATCGGCCAGATCAGCCTTGCCCCAGCTGCGGGGTTTGGGGATGGTTCTGGGTGAGTTGGAGCAGTGAGAAGATTCTCGTTGAGATCAGCTCCAGGGGAGCCTGGCGTTAGTGTCCTTCACACCTCCCTTTTCCAGCACACACAGCAGGCCTTGCTCCTTTCGTGTGTGTGTTTTCACACCTGCTTTCTGTTGACACTGGCTTGAGGCTTATAGTAGTAATGAAAACGTGTTTTCGTTTGAAAATATTTTCAAACTTAGAAAAGTTTGGGAAAAGAAATAGTATAAAGATCACCTGTTTACCTTTTGTCCAGTTTCATCTTTTAACACATTCTGGCCCATTTGCTTTCCTATTGGTTTTCCCTCTCCCTGCCCCTCCGCCCCACACTTTTTTTCTGGATAAGTTGCACCCATCACGTCCCTTCCCTCCTGTCGGTGTCAGCACGCGTTTGCCATGGATAGCGCGTTTGCTTTGGTGAGCGCCGTGCAGCTGTCCGCCTCAGTGGAGTTTTCTGCTGTCTGCGGTTCAGCTTGTCCGTTGACCTAATAACATCCTCCAGAGCGTCTTTCCCGCACCAGTAGAACATCTAGTCTAGGGTCAGGTAGCGCCTTTAATTGTCGTGCCTCCCTGGCCTTCGTCAGGCTGGAGCGTTTTCCCACAGCCTTCTCTTTTACGACATTGACCTCTCTGAAGAACGCAGGACCTCTCCCTCCTTTGCTTTACTAAAACGTTCCTCATTCTGTCTTTGATGTTTTCTTTGTGATAAGATGAAGGTTATGCATTCCGGGCATAGGTGGTGGCATGTCCTTCCCCGTGTGTCCCATCTCGAGGCACATGATGTCCTTTTGACCCCTCCCGGGTGACGTGAATATCGGTCACCTGGCTAAGGTATCTCCCGGTCTCTCCACCGTATAATTGCTTTCCCTCTTCTTGATGACTAATTAGCAACCCGTGGGGAGCTACTTAGAGATAATGCAGATTAATCCTGTGCCTCATTAAAGTGCCCCCCTGGGATTTGTTCCTCATTGATGATACTTGCCTGAGCCACTCTTTACCCGCATGGTGACAAAATGTTGATTTTTCCAACGTCAGCACTCTCTCCACGTTTAAAGATCAGCCCTCAGCATTCCGCTGTAAGGGAGAGCCCTCCCTTCTCCCCGTTTCTTTATTTATCTCTTCTTGGCACAGGCCATGGATTCCAGTTTTTAGTGGTTTGTGTTTCGTTACTGATTTAATTAATTTGATGCTCAAATTGTCCCAGATTTGGCCATTGGGAACCCTTCTGACCTGGCTGCTGTGTCCTTGTGATACAGTCCCCTCGTTTCTTTTGAGCAGCCTTTATGCCTTCTGGCGTGACAATTTAACCAGGTTCATCTTGTACCTACGCTGCCCATCCCCAGGATGAACCCTTTCTCTGCAAAGCCCTGGTTCCTCTCCATGGGCAGTGGTGTTAGAGACCAAAATCTGGGTCCCAGATGTGCTGATGGCTCCCATGGTGCTTTGCTTTTTGGCTCTTTCAGTGGACAGAGCTAGAAAATAGACGCGAGTATAAACACAAAATACACATTTCCTCACGCATGCATATGCATACGTACAAACGCGTATGCATGTGTGTATTTTAGAAATCGTGGATTCATACCAACACCTCTAATATTCATACCGATGCAGATCAGTACCCAGAAGGCTCTTTCTTGCCTTCTCCCGTTCCAGATCTGTGTGTCACTTCTTCAGCTGGAGCCTTGCCTCCCAACAGCATCAACATGTTTGTTTGCTCAGTCCTAGAATACATCTAAAAAAGTTTCAGTTTGTTTATTGTGTAATAAACAAGAGTTCAGGATGGTTTGCAACTCCCCCTCCCCCCTCAGATGCTTCACCCATCTCCCAACTGAGGGCATAGAGTCACGTATCCTGTTTATAGCTATTCACATTAATCTGCCTCTCCTTTTTTCCTTCCCCTCCGTCAGGGTAGATATGGTATGTATTTGAAAAAAATTGGGGGACCTATTTTTTTTTTTAATCTTCTCGGTTTAGGGTTCTTCCTTCCCATTTTTTACTGATTTAATTTCTATGGAAAAAATATATGGACTGTGAACAAAAGTGTGCAAAAAGGTTTGTTTAGGAAGGGTGCCTTCCATATTCTTTCCACCCATTCCCCTACCTCTGGTAGATAACCACCTTGGATTATTTTCTGGGATATCCTTCCCGTATTTCATTTTGTAAGAAGAAGCCGATTTATATATGTTTTCTTGCTCTCCCTTCTCTCTTGCACGCAGGGTAGCATGCTGTATATGCTTGCTCTTCTCTCCCGTGTCAGTACAGTGGTGTTCCTCATTCCGGTTTGCAGCTGCCCTGTGTGTATGTGTGCGTGTGTGTGTGGACAAGTTTATTCAACCGATCTTTATGCTTGGACATTTAGGTAGTTTCCAATATTTTGCAACTACAGATAATACTTCAGTGAACCCTCTCGTGCGTGTGCATTTTCATATTGTTAGGGGTGTATCTTCCAGATAAATCCCTGCAAGTGGGGTTGCTCAATCGAAGAGTATTGATAGTGACTGAAAGTTTCCTTTTAAAATGCATTGAAGTCAAAAGAAGAAAAATGAGGTCAAATACGATGATTAGGTAGGTGACACATGGGACGGGCAACACATAGATGTGGCACACATCGTAGAGGCAGGCAAGTGACCGAAGTTGGAGCAGAGCTGAGCTGGGTTATTGTCATGGTCCCTTTACATTCTGGAACAGAAACCTGGATGGGATGGGGGCTCCTGCTATATTATAGAACGGTCAGGCGGAGCTCCCCGAGAACTCGTCATCAGAGCTTGAGTCCTGGCCTCAGTGAGCGTCAGTGGAAATCCGTGCATGCATGCCCCCTGATCCGCTCTCCTTGGTGGCAACAGCATGGTGCGTGTGCCCTGGGAGGGGAGCGAGGCTGTGCCCAGGCAGGCCTGTGTCTGCAGAGAGACGTGGGCCCCGGAGGGTTGATAGAACTATGCCCGATGATCTGTTCTGGCATAAAAGAGAGGTTCACTTTGACACTGAATCACCAGGAAAGGAAAGGCCAAACCTTTCTCATCCTCTTTTAAAGATGGCTGTAGAATCCATGAAAAAAAATTTTTTTTAATGTTTATTTCCTCTTGAGAGAGAGAGAGAGCTACAGAGCATGAGTGGGGGAGGGGCAGCGAGGGGGAGACAAAGAATCTGAAGCAGGCTCCAGGCTCTGAACTGTCAGCATGGGGCTTGAACCCGTGAACCGAGATCGTGACCTGAGCCAAAGTCAGATGCTTAACCGACTGAGCCACCCAGGCGCCCCACGTAGATTCCATTTTAGAATGGTGAGAATGTGGAGAGACCGTCTCCCCAAAAACCTATTACCCACCCCTCTTTTGCCCACTTGGTATTTTGCATGCAGTTGCAGGGAGTTGACAGACCCTGGGTAAGAATCACAGCTTTTGGGGGTTGTCTGGATAAGATGGTTAAAAAGCAGCAGTGGAGGAGCGGGGACCTGTGTTGGCGTTGGAAGGACTGTGGTACATTCGTCAAGAGAGTTAACCTCAGCCCAGCGGCTCGCTCCACAGCTGTGCTGGCTGCAGGAGGGTCAGGAGGCTGGGGACAGCTGTGGGAGCCAGGGTGACAGAACCAGAGTTCGGAACCATCGTTGCGCGTGGAGCGGAGAGGCCCTCGTGGGCCGGTCCCGCGCGAGGACGCGACCTGGGAGCCGAGAGGGCAGCAGTCCTGGCTTCTGCCGCTGCCTTTCTAGCTGTGTTAATTGTCACTGTGCTTCTGGGTTCCGTTTCCTCATGTTCAGTACCCAGGACCAAACCAGTGGTTTTCAGCAGTTCTGTGTGAAGCTCCACAGAGTTCCAGAAGGGAGCTTCAGGGGCAGGAGGGAACCCATAGTCAGAGACGTCTGGGAGCCCACCCACCCTTTACCTGGAGCGGCTCTGGTCCCATCTGCTCATCGTGGTGCTGTGCCATGGGGAATTGTCATTCAAAATTATTGTGCAACTCCTTAACTAAATTTGGTGAGCACGAGACAGGCTTATCTTTCGCTGCTCCTCTGCTCCAGAGTTCCCAGCGTCCAGGGAGATGAAACAACCCAGAAGGAATTACCACGTCAGAGCAGCGTATTCTCTAGAGTGAGGGGCTAGGGATCGGCCCCGTAACCTCGGGGAGTCCTCGGAACCGAGTTCCGCCCCGTCAGCTGGGCTGGGAGGCACAGGAGCTTGCAGCGGTACAGGAGGCGTGTCACGGGTCCCAGGGTCGAAGCCAGAGGCTGGCACCACAGCCAGCCTGCTAGTATTCAGATGTTTTCGCTGGCATGCTCTATCAGGAACACAGAACAGTCAAGTAGATCGGCGATTTCAGCACGCGTCTTCCAAACACAGATCCGTTTGTTGTAAGTTGCACGTATTTGTATTGCCGTGTTAACGTTATAAACAACATAAACGGGACAGGTTTTTTAAAGGTGAGAATAATTAAAAATATAAGGTGTCTGCCCCACAGCAGGGAGGTGGGGCTCATTGGGAGGCCACTGAAGGAGGTTGGTGGGGGGGAAGGCGCAGACGCAGGAGGGCGCGGTGGTTCTCAGCCCCCAGTCTGTGCCGCCGCCTGCTCTTGGCGGCGGCCCTGGCTGCTCGGACTCCTGCTGACTCGATAGCTCCCTGTGAATCGACTCCCTTTCTTCCCCTTACATTTCGCCCCCTCTTAAGTGGTGATAGCCGCGGTGAAAGAACAGGTTCTCTGTGTGGTTAGAATTTTCTTCCCGTGCACGTGAAAATAAACACAGAACTACGCAAACAAACTGTCCAGACACCACTTGAAAATCGTGGGTTGGCCCCCGCGTCTGTGGTGGGGGCGGCCCTGTGGGAGGCTCCGGTCTGCAGTGTCTGACTCCGGGCCACACTGAGAAGGAGGGGCTAGCGGTCGGGGCCCATGTGGACCGGTGGGGGATGCCCTCGTCCACGCCCGAGGACCATGGCAGGTGCAGCCGTGCCCGAGGGGGTCCCAGAGGGTGGTGGGCACGGGATGTCTCCCATGAGAACACGGTGCAGGCTCAGGGCAGACTGGGTGTGGCTCTGGGTCACCCGCTCCACGTTGTGGCGGCCGTGTGTGCATCGCTGCCGGCCCTGTGTGCAGCCAGAGCCTCGTCCCCCTGTCCGTCCCATCACTGAGCGCTTCCCCTGTGGTCGCAGGCCCTGGGCCCGACCCCAGAGGTCCAGTGGAGAGCAAGACAGACAAGGCAGCTGTTCTTACGAAGCCCCCATTCGAGTGGGGGAAAGCAGACGGCAAGCAAGCAAACGGATACACAGAATATAGAAAATCCCGGCAGTTACAAATGCCAAGAAGTAAAATTGAGACGGGGCAGAGGGGACACATTCATGCAGAAGAATTCCACGTAATTGATGGATGCTACTGCCTGCTCCAGGAGCTGGAACATGGTAACTCCCGCTCCTCAGCTGTGGGCTGCGCTTAATGACTCACTCGCACTGAGTGTTGCGTGGAAGGAGGAGGGCAGGTACCTCTCCGGTGGGGACGTGTGACCAGCGTCAGCTCCGTCAGGTGATGTAGACGTCACATGGGCGGACACGGCGTTGTGTTGGGAGCCCGTACCCTCGCTGCAGCGGGGTGAGAAGGGCACGTCTCCTGCGTGGGCTTCCTCCCGGAACCTGCAAGCCTAGTCTAGTGATGAGAAAACACCAGACCCAGGTTGGGGGACGTTCCGCAAAATACCTGACCAGTTCTGTCTCCTCAAAGCAGTAAGGTCACCAGAGGCAAGGAAGTCAAACACTTGGTCACAGCCAGGAGGAGCCCAAGGGGACGTGGTGACTGGATACAACCTGATACCCTAGATGGGATCCTGGAACAGAAAGTGGACAGGAGGGAAGAACTAAGGAAGTATGAATGAAATACGGATTTTAGATAATAATAAAGTGGTAAAGGAAAAACAGGTGTAGAGGGTGTCGGAGAAGACCTCTCTGAGGTTGGTGGCATTGGAGCTGGGCCTCGAAGGATGTGATCGGGTCAGGCCAGGGTAGGGAAGACCGGGGGTGAAAGCGTCCCGGGCAGAGGAAGCAGCCGTGTAACGATCCTGGGCAGAAACAAGCTCGGGCCCCTCAAGAGCGTGGAAGAAGCTGTCAGCACAGCTGGAGAGGCGTGAGGCAGAGGAGGCCAGGCAGTGAGGTCAGAGGTGGACAGGGGCCAGGCCGTGCGAGGCCTCGACGCCGTGGAAGGCGTTTGGATTTCATCCCGAGTGTGATGGGAAGGCGGCGGAGAGTTCTGAACAGAAGGGCGACATGAGCTAATTTCCACTTGAAATAACTTGAGTCTGTGTGGAGAACAAACTGGGGGTGAAGGGAGGCGGCGGCCAGGTGGGAGGCCCTTGTGCCGGTCCAGGGAAAGACCACGGCTGGCAAGGGCTGCCAGAGTCCTGGGCGCGCCCTGGCCCCTCAAGAAACAAGTGCAGGTTCACGCGTCAGCGTCCTTTCCCTCCTCCGTCTCCTGAAGATGGGGGTTGACCTGAACTCTGGGTTCCAAGAACCAGCTGTTTGAAGGTCCACACCTCATGTCAAAGACCCCCATGACACGGACACCTTACAGCCCACAGCTAACCATCTCTAATTCAAGATGTTTTCCTCTCCTGGTTCATATCTCTTTCGGAAAATAAACAATGGACGCCGTGCTTCAGTCGGTTGCTTCAGGTTGCCCTTATTTAATTGGGAAAAATACAGTGAGGTTTCTAACCTCTCCCTGCCTTCTGGAAGTTGTTGGGGGGAAAAGGAAAACGAAAGCTTCAGGCGCGTCAGAGCCTTTTGTACAGTGTAAACGGTTTCAGTGAATCGGGTTATGATTTATTAACCACATATCATTTTTCTTGTGCTGCCTCCCCTCCTTTGGGAAGGAAGTGTGGTATCATTGGAGTAGAAGAAGTGTCTTAAAAAACACCTTGACATTGAATAAGCTACTGCAATTTGTGCTTTTTTTGGGGGCGGGGTGTCAAAGTCAGGGTCACGCTTCTTGGCATTGCCGGGATGAGACCGGAGAGGGGTTCTGGCCTCTGTCTTATTTGTCCCCGGCCTGTTGCCGATGTTCCCGTCACTGCCGCCGAGCCTTTACTGGACGTGTTAGGAGCCGTCCCCTCGGGCTTTGTCTGCGGCCCGGCTGTGTCTGTAAATCTAGGTCCGTGAAGCTGTCTGGGCTCATCCCGGTCTCTGTGTTTGCTCCTAGAGATAGAGATGGTGATCATGGAGCGCAGCAAGCTCCCGGAGCTGGCGGCCAGCACGTCCGTGCAGGAACAGAACACCACGGACGAGGAGAAGAGCGCCGCCACTGGCTTGGAGAGCGTGCAGTGGAGCAGGTGCTGCCCGTCGTCCCCCACTCGGGCTGGTGCTGCTGGTGGGGCGCCTGCCAGTCGGGGTGGGGGGTGCTGCTCCGTCGCTGGGGCGAGGACGTAGGCTGAGCGATGAGGGGGGCTGCCTCGGCCGGGGTGCCCCCCGGAGGTAACCGGGGGCCTCTTCCCGCCACCCGCGTGGCGCCTTCTCCTCCGCAAAGTCATCCTGCTTCCTTCCTGCTCCTCCAGCCCCCCGGCCACCACAGGCACAGCCCCTCTCGAGAGGCCACAGGAACGAAGCTGCCACTCAACCCTGTAGCGCTCACCCCTTGGAAAGGGGAAGACTGAGACATGGCCCCCCCCCCCCCCCCCCGCCGCCAAGTGCTTTGGGGCTGTGCCCTGTCCTAAAGGGTGTGGACCACCCGTGGCCGTGCCCTGCCGCTCCCAGGAGGGAGCCCCTTGGGAGCCGCGTTTGGATCTCCCTGGCTCACTCGTTCACCGCCGGGCTACCCCGCCGCCTGTGGGGCGTGCCCTTGTGGCTCAGCCAGCGTGATTTAATGCTGCTGTCCACCTTCGACTTTTCCCCTGATTTTTCATTTCACTGATGGCCCGCGGCAGCGAAATCCTCTTAAACCGTGGAGATGCCACATTTCCCGGAAACTTGCTGCAGCACCGCCCCTTCCAGAATGAGACAGGGTGTAAGCTTGCTCTCAAAGTGTGCAGCGAACTGTTGCAAGGGCTTCTTCGTTTCAGAGTTACTTCCTTAACAGGTGGCCCCCCGGGCTGACCCCCGCACTGACCTGATCCTCCTTCAGGGTTCATAAACGCACGGCACGTCAGCCTACAGAGCACTCCCTTCCTGGCCTCTCGGGCCGGAGCGGCTGAAACACACACACCATCCTCTTTATTCGTCCAGCTTGAAGCGGAGAGTTGAAGCACACTAATTTTTTCCTCCACATCCCTTGGCTTGGCAAATGTTTCAGTTATCTAACAGACAGGATTAATTTCTATCAGATGCACAAGGGGGCCATTTTTACTTTGGTTTCAACAAAAAACCCTGGAGTGTGGTGCAGGCTATCAGTTGTTGGAACTCACAGAGACCTTTTTGATTTTGCTTGGCAGCAAAAAACATAACTCCTGGAGCTCTGAAAATGAAGGGAATCATTCTCAACACAGAAAGGGACGGGAAAACAGCCTTCAGTTTCTTGGCACAGCATTAGTTAGGATAGGAATGATTGGAAAAACCACAAATGACTAGTGGGGGGTGGTGGTGCATAAGCAAACGGGGGAGCGTCGGCTTGATAGAATATCAGCTGCTGCTTTTAAGTGAATACTGTCAGGATATGTTGGGTTCCTTAGGATCTAATAAATGGAAACAGAGCGCATATTTGACATAGTATGGTAATAGCATAGCTTCGCTAAACGGAAGAAAATAAGCATGTATTCTTTAAAAAAAAAAAAAAAAGGCGACAGACCACATTGTTATGTTTTGAATGTTCGGTTGAGATTTCTTTCTTTTTTTGTTTTTTCCTGATTTTTAGTGAAGAGAGGGGTTTTCTTAGAGTCGATTGAGGTTGTTCCGTAACTTTCTGTGACTTTAACTGACATCTTTTACCACGTGGCTTGTAATGCAAGCTGAGCCTGGTGCCTCGAGTTGGGCCCACGTGCAAGCTTGCGGCCGCGGGAACCCTTGGGTCAGGGCTGTGCTTTGCACTGAGACCCAATCCGAGGGGAGACTGGAGCAGGTCGATAGTTGCCTTCTCCTTTGCACAGGTATCGAGTTGTTGCTTGTCAGAAACACTGCCACGGACTTCTCCCCTCCCGGTTCCGGGCACTGAGCAGGGAGGATGGCGCTCCGGGGGAGGGAGGGAGCGGACTGTTCTCCTTGACATGAATCGCATCTTGACATTGGCCCACTTGTCTGAAGAAACAGCGGAGTACAAAGCGGAACTGTTCTACTCCTCGTATATCGTGGGCCTGTGTCCCGCATTCGGGGTTAAATACAGGCCTGAGAAACTGAAAAATGTTTTAAAAAAGTTTTTTTTTTTTTCTTTTCTTAAAAAAAAAAAAAAAAAGTTAAAAAAAATTACAAAAGTAATACACATTCAGAAAATGTGAAAACATTTTGAAAAAACGTACGAAGAAGGGCAAGAGGTCTCCGTGATGCCAGTCTCGAAGGCAGCTGTTGCTAACGTCCTGGTTATTTCCTGCCAGTCGTTTTTCATTGCCCGTTTAGTGGGAACTGTGCCCTCCGTGCCCCCAGTACTTACACTTTGCCATTTTCTTTCTTTCCATCCAGTACCTAACGCCAGGCATCTTTTTCACTGTGCTGCACTCTCAGCAAACACAATGCTAATGGCCACACGACACTTCATCTCCTAGAAGATGTTATGTCCCGCCGGCCCTCCCTCTGTTCCTGGGCATTTGGTTATGTGCATTGCTCCCAAACGAAAATAAAATCCACATTCCGAGCGGCTGGTTTACAAGAAAACGCTTTATCCTGCTCTCAAGTTTGGAAGTGTTATTGCCAGGAACTTACAGAAACCCAAATCCGCACATGGCAAGACTATTCAGGCATCTGAAAGGTGCCGGATCTGGGCCGGGGAGGGTCTGGGGCCCTGGAGAAGCAGCCTGGACTTAATTGTCCCCTTCTAAAAAGGGTTCTTCCTTCAATTTCCGAGTGTCCGGTGTTCCTTTGAAATGTTGCCACAAGAACATCTTCACTCCTTTCTCTTTGGCCTTTTCCAGTTAAATATTTTATTTTGAATCACCGGTATGTTTATGGGATTCAGATTTTTTTTTTTTTTTTTTAAGTCTAAAAGGTTAGGCAGTGAAGCGTCTCCCCGTGTGTCTGCCACACCTCTTCACTGCCCCCTACACAGTGGTGTTGACGGTGGCTGTGTGACCTTCTAGGAGCTACGTGTGCTCCGTCATTCACCAAGGTGCTCTGTTTTCCTGGCTTCGGCCTGGCATCCGGAGAGGCGGCCACCGTTGGTCACAGGCTCCGAGCCCCCTGCCTGCGCGGCCATATCTGTGCGTGTTCTGTCATCCTTGTGATGAACATCCTTGTTCTCTCTCTCCAGACCAGGCCCTTCCCCTGGAAGGGCAGCATTTGGGCTGTGCGGTTTGTGGTATTTCCACTAAGCATCAGAGTTGAGACCTCACATCGCTTCTTGCCCGTCAGAGAGAGTCTGCCCAAGAAATTGCTGGGCCAGCACCTGCCAAAGCGAGCTCGTGGAGAAAGTGCCCTTGGAAAACACAAAACAGGGATCCTCTGTCCGCTGCTCCACGCGAGGACGCTTGGCCCTGGAGCACCCGGGCCTGTGTTCAAGGCCCTTCGTGGTTTCACTTGAACCCTCACCAGAACCCTGTGAGGATTTAATCCCTACTTTCCCGATGGGCAAACGGACAGGTTTTAGGTAGCTGACCCAAGGGTTTGCAGCTAGGAGAGGCTGAATCCGAATTGGAACCCAGGCAGTCTGGCTCCGGGGCCCACGTTCTGAAATTGTTCGGACTTGCTGGTGCTCTGTCTGGTGTTGTCTGTCTCCCTCGCCGCTCCCTGTTCTTCCTTCGCTCCTCACTCGTCTCAGCGATGATGTGGTCCGTCTGTTCGCCGGCATGGGAGTGCCCCAGGAGCAGGGCTTTGCGTCGTTTACCCCCATTGTCTCGAACAGCTGGGGCATGACTGTTGTGTGCTAAGGGGTCTGGTCCTCTGTCACTTTCCCCTGGAGATAGCTTCCCACGGGCAGAGCCCGTCCCCCACGCCTGGTGTTGGCCGCGGCACTCAGAGGGCTCGCCGCGTGCTGGTGGGAGAGAAGTGGTCACCGTGTGCGCCAGGAGGCTCACGCGCGCCCCTCCTCTTTTCCAGACCCTTCCTAGATATGGTGTACCACGCCCTGGACAGCCCGGACGACGACTACCACGCACTGTTTGTGCTCTGCCTCCTCTATGCCATGTCTCATAACAAAGGTAAGCCTTCTCACCTCGCCCGCCTTCCTGGCATCCCCCTCCTCTGCCTCGTGGAACAAAAAAAAGAAAGCCGCTCTCCTTGAGGGATGCCCTTTCTGGTTTTGGCAGACTCCCCCGAAACTTCTCTTCAGCCTCGTCAGAATTTCTCGGGTGCTTTTGCACAGACCAAAGCCACAGGAATTGGTTACTCAGGCAATATGGCGGGTGGGAGGAAGGGTACAAGTGAGCGTCTAACCTGGTATGACTATCTTCACACTGTGGTTTTCTTTCGACCCCTCGCTTTTACAACTGGCTGAGCACCCGACCTCTTTTCCTAACATCAGAACTGAAATCAGTCAAATTGTGATCTTGGTTTTGCTATTTATAATAGCTGAAGTTCTTGCTCTGGGTTGAGGGCTAAAATAGACTCTGGGCAGATTGGGTGGAATTGTAGGTTTCCTTTCTGAAGAAAGGTGTGGTTCTCTGGCTTCCCCCATTGAGGTGGAGTGGTCAGGATCAGAGTCCTGTGGAACTGACAGATCTGGTTAGGATTCATTCATTCACTTCCTCCCTGGGGACGGCCTCTGGTGTACCCCCCACCTGGCTTGACACCGGTAGGTTCTGAAACCTCCACATCAGAATCTCTGCAAAGAAATCAAGAACATTCTTTCTGGCCTCTGCCAGGAGCTGGGCTTGGCGTAGAGGAGACTTTGTAGCAGGTGACGTTTTAGGAGGTTTTTCATAAGCTAATTGGGAGGTGTGGAGGTGGATGTGGGTTTTACTAAGACAGCCTATGCCTAGAAACGTTTAAGAAGCCCTCGACATAGTAAATATTTACTCTTAAATCTTTAACCCTGATAAATAAGTGGACTAGTGGCAAAAATATATACGATTAAAAAAAAAAGCCTCCCCTCCCATCTCTGTCCTCCACCCTCTTCTTCAAGGCAGTTCGTGTTAGCAGTTTCTTGCGTGTCTCTTTAGAGATCTCCATGCAGACCCAAGTACGAGCGTATAGGATTTTATTTCTATGACTGCCCCGCACTGAACCATAAATAAGGTGTCCCTAATTGTCCATACCCTGTTTTTCTGACATCGTCATGTATCCACGCATCATGTTCCTAGAGAACTGCCTTGTTCTTTTTGATCGTCATGTCTGCGCATCATTTATTCTGCCATCATCCCCTTATTGAACAGCACCGAAACTCCTTCCAGGCTTTTCTCACCGTGGAGAGGACCCACCGTGATGGCTCTTGTCATGTGTAAGTCATTGTGCACCCGGCAAGAGACCTCTAAGAGGCGCCCAGCAGGCTCGGAATCCTGCTGACATTTCCTCCCATCTTGCTCGCTCCCGTGGCTTCTGCGATCCCCTCCAGCCCCTGGCGTGGTGAGTGGCACGCAGGAGCCCTCAGTTTCTGGGCGGAGGCAGAACTCCATGAGACCGACCGACTCCTGCCCAGGTGCCGCCCACCGCTCCCCGGCACCTGACTTCTGTGCCCTCTGCAGTCCGAGCTCCTGCCCGCTGCATGCTGGAGACTCCTACTCAGGTGTTTCAATGGCACCTGGAACAATGTGTGCTGTTCCCTGAAGTATACCCTGACCTCATCACGCTTCCTGCCGTTTCTGGTTCGGTTCAGATTGCCTACCAGGTTGAAACTACCATGACCTTTAGCTCCTTCCCTCCTTTGATCTAGCATTTAGTCGTCAGCCTTTGTCAGTCCTCCCTCTTCAGCTGTCTGATCAGCAGAATTTAACCAAGTGTGGCTTGGTGCCTGGCTCGAAGCTAGATGCTGCAGGTGAGAGTCAGAGGCACGAGGGCAAGAGAGGTCTGGGCACGTCATTCCAGTGGCCATTATCCCAGCCTCCGCACGGGTCTAACATACGGCCGTTTCGTTATCCGTCCTCCATAGCACTGCCAGGAGATCCTCTGTGACACGGTGTGGACCATGTCCCTCCCGTTCAGAATCCCTTCGTGCCTTCATCTCTCCCTTAAACTCCCCCCTCCTCTTCCTGGCATTTTAAGTATCCAGAGTGCACCCACCATTCCAACTTGATCTGGTTCCTCTGACTTCCCTTCACAGACCTTTGGCTCTAGGTGCAAATTTTTATCTAGTGGTAGAACTCTTTCACAGAGATAAACTTGGGGATACTGACACGGTACTCCCTGAACTCCTTAAAGTTCTGGTTACAAGCAACAGGAACTACTTCTCATTAACTTAAAGCAGTAAAAGGGAAAGTCTATAGGAAGGCCCCTGAGCCAGCTCCCAGGATCCGAGCAGTTGCTGAAAGACAGAGGGAAGGGCAGGAACCAACCAGCTCTGGGGACTTCCTCAAGGCAGATTGTGATTTGGCCCCAGAAGATCCCAGGCTGGGAGTCTGTTTCCATTCAGGTTTCACATTCTTGGGCAAGAGATCTGACTGTTGCAGCTTTTGGTGGTGTGTCTAACTCTGGAACATTCAGTCATGGCTGGGGGTCAGGGTCATATAGCACAGACTTGGCCCCAGGGCCCTGGGACTGGGACTGTTCCCAGAGCAATGAGCTTCTCTGGAAGCCTGGCAGCCATCCCGGTCAGTGCCAACACGCCTACCTGCTCCTGGCCAGTCTTCTACTTTCTTACATTCGTTTGTGTTTCTTCCTGCCATTTTCTCGACCCCAGTGTCCCCACCTGTTGAGATTCTGCTTGCCTGTCAAGGGTCTAGTTGCAAGGAAGTTTTTTCTGATCCCTTCAGGTGATACTCACTTGGGATTTATTAGTCCCATCTAATGTGGCAGGCACATTTTATACATTACTGAATTTGATCTGCCTCAAATTTTGTTAAGGAGTTTTGCATTTATGTTCAAGAGTGATATTTGTTTATGGTCTTATAATTCTTTTGTTTTATTTGCTTTCAGAGTTATGTTTACCTTATGGAATAAATTCAGAACCATTTCCTACTCCTGGATTGTATACAGTTTTTATAGAACTGGTATGATTTCTTCCTTAACTGTTTGGTAGAATCCACCAGTGAATCCATCTGGGCCTAGAGTTTTCTTTGAGGGAAGATTTTTAGCTACTCAGATTCTTCAGTAGATACAGAGCTAATGAAGCTTTATTTGTTCTTCTTGAGTGAACTTTGATAGCTTGTGTCTTTCAAGGAATTTGTCATTACATCTAAATTGTCAAATTTATTGGTATACCCTTGTTCATTATGTTCCTTTATTATCCTTTCAATGTCTGTAGGATCTATAGTAATGTCCCCATTTTAATTCATGGTATTGGTAGTTTAGGTCTTCATTTTCTTTTTCCTGATCAGTTTGGCTAAAGATTTAACAATTTCATACTAATTTTATGGACACTCAAAGAACTGTCTTTTGGTTTCATTGATTTTTCTGTACTCTTCTGTTTTCTGTTTTATTAATTTCTGTTCATTATTTCTTACTGTTAGCTGCTTACTTCAGATTAATTTACTCCTCTTTTTGTAGTTTCTTAAGATGGACCCTGAGATCATTGATTTTTTAAGCTAATCAGTTTTTTTCTTTTTTTGAAAGAATTTAACATATACTGAAATTAATCTTTTTTGTTCGTAGTTGTATGAATTGTAGCACAGGTGTGGGTTTGGTCAATACCACCATAATCAGGATTCATTACAATTCCATCAACCAAAACTTCCCTCATGCTATTATTCCTTGTCAGTCATACCCTTCCCATACCACTCCCAGATATTTAACTTTTTTTTTCTTTTGTGATGAGAGTTTAATACTATAAATTTCCCTCTAAGCACTACATTAGGTGTGTGCTTAGGCACGATAAATTTTGATAGATGTGGTTTGATTTTATTCACTTTAAAATATTTTATAACCTCCCTTTTATTTATTCGTGTCTGTTGTGTCGTCTGTGTAAATTCTAGTTATGTTTCTATTAGAGATTTTCCTCCTGGTTTGGTCTCTATTAGAGATTTTTCTGTCCTGGGTCATGGTCAAGTTAGTTGGAATTGGTTTGATCCTTTGGAGGCTTTTAAGCTTTGCTGGTGCTGGTCCAGAACAGCCTTTCGTCTCAGGCTCACTTGGCCCCACTGCTGAGGGAGGCCCTTTCTGAAGAGTGTACCTGGTGGGCCACAGTTGGGTGGTCTTTCCACACTGGCCACTGGGAACACGAACTCTTGTCAGCGTTGTGTGAGCCCCAGATCGTTCCACCTGCTGCGTTCCAGAAAGTCCTTCCCTTCTGTCACATGCATGTACAGAGCAGGACTTAGCTGATGCCTCAGATGGACCGTCTGCAGCTCTCTGGTCCTCCCTCCTGTCGGTTGCAGTCACTTGGCCCCTCTGAGCTCCAACCTCTGCCTTCTCGACAGAGGGAGACTGTGGCCTTTCTTGGGATTTTCTCTTTCTGGGCCAAGGCCTGGAAACTCTTTCCAGACAGTGAACTGGAGCGGTCCCTGGGCCCGCTGCCTTCATCTCCTCCCTCACAGGGTCACCCTCCAGCGCTGCTGCTTGTCCTGTCCAGTGTGTCGTAATCACTGTTTTATGTATTTTGCCTAGTTTTCTAGTTGCTTGAATCAGGAGGCTAAATCCAACCCAGCCTGGCTGAAAGCCATGGCACTTGAAAAAGCTTTATTGTGGTCTAATCGATGTACAATAAACTGCACATATGGAGAGTATACGCTGTGATAAGTTCTGACCTATGTTTGCACCCATGAAACCATCACCACAATCAAGACAGTGTGCATATCCATCACCGCAGACCTCTCCTCCTGCCCCTTGGTCACCGTCCCCCTGCCCGCTCTCACCCCTCTCCCCAAGCAGCACCGAGTTGTTCCTTGTCATCGTAGATGAGTTTGTCCTGCCTAGAATTTTACATAAATAAAATCGTGCAGTAGGTACTCTTATTTTGTATGGCTTCTTTCATTGGGTGTGATTATTTTGAGATTCGTCACGTCGCTCTGTGTGTCGCCGGTTCGTTTCTTCTGACTGCCGAGTGGCTTGCCTCCGTGTGTTCATCCATTCGTGTGTTAATGGGCACTTGGCTTATTTCCAGTTCTTAAGGGTAAAGTACTAGGAACATTTATGTACAAGTCTTTTATGGACATATATTTGCTTTTTTCTTGGGTAAATACTGAATCATACAATTGGTCTAAGTTTGTTTTTTAAACGTTTACTTATTTTGAGAGAGAGAGAGAGAGAGAGAGAGAGAGAGAGAGCATGCGAGCGAGCATGCTTAGGGGAGGGGCAGAGAGAGAGGGAAAGAGAGAACCCCGAGCAGACTCCATGATGTTAGCACAGAGCCCGACGTGGGACTCGATCTCAGGAACTCTGAAATCGTGACCTGGGCCAAAACCAAGAGTCAAGACACTTAACTGACTGAGCCACCCCGGCACCCCAGGTTTGTTTGTTTATAAGAAAAACCGGCACATTTTTTCCCAAAGTAGCTGTATAATTGGCGTTCCATCACCAGTGTATGACGGGTCGTCACACATCCTTGCCAATACTTGTATGACACTCGTTTTGATTTTTGTCCTTCTAATAGGTACGTAGCAGTGTCTCATTATGATTTTAATTTGCATTTTCCTAATGCCTAATGATAATGACTTTCTTTCTGTGTGCTTCACTTGCCACTCTGTGTGTCTTCTTTTTTTTTTTTTTTTTTAAGTTTTTAACATTTATTTTTGAGAAAGACAGAGACAGGGCGTGAGCAGGGGAGGGGCAGAGAGAGAGAGACACAGAATCAGAAGCAGGCTCCGGGCTGTGAGCACAGAGCTCGACACGGGGCTCGAACTCACACAACCGTGACATCATGACCTGAGCCAAAGTCGGACACCTAACCAACCGAGCCACCCAGGTGCCCCTTTTCTGTGTGTCTTCTTTGGCGAAGTATCATTTCAAATTTTTTTACCGGTTGTTCGTTTTCTTAATTGTTGAGACTTGAGTTTTTGGGTTTTTTTTTTAATAATATACGTTCTGGGTCCTTTATCAGATGAGTGTCACAAGGATTTCCTCCCAGTCTGTGACTTGTCTTTTCATCAGCTAACAAGGTCTTGTGAGGAGCAGACCTTTTTAAATTTCCAGGGAGATCCCGTGGCACTTTTTCTATCTCTTTTTCTCTCCATATTTTCCCTTTCATTCTGGACTGCCTGGTCTTTAAAGGCAGAGACCATGTCTGTCCCGATGGCCTACCGTGGTACCCAACTTAATGGCTGGCAGCCTGTCGGCACTCAGCCAAAGTGTGTTGACTGATCGGCTCTCGGCCGTGCGGCGGCTTCGCTGGGCTGCCCTTTCTCTTTCTGGTAGCCCGAGCTCGGGGCCTCAGCAAGGGAGGTGTCGTCTTGGGGGTGGGGATGCCAGGCTCCAGGGGGCCAAGGGGCACTTTGTCTTTCTGGTGGCTGGCTTTCCTGACGGGCTTCCTTCCTGGAGCCGGAGCTGTGTACCTGGGAGGGAGGCGCTCCCTCATCCAATGCTGGGCCCTGGAGGGACCACCCCACCGAGGTCCTGCCTGGGGTGCCTCCCTTTCTTTCTTGAGGCTCCTCCTCTCCCCTTCCTCCTCGACATCGAAGGGGATTTCTTCTTAAAAGAGTGGAAGTGTATAATTGAGGGAATTTAATTCCTTCTTCCATTTCCTGCTGGTGCTATTCATTTATTTCTTCCCTCAGCCTCCCAGCAGAGATCTCGGGAGCCTTATTTATTAGATGCTAGGCACTGTGGTTAATGTTGCAAATGCGGTGGTGAACCAAACACATACTTTCACAGACATGACTGTGGCTGCTGTGGAGGGAGCAGGGCGAGAGGGGTGGGAGGTGACGGCAGTATGACAGGCAAGCGGGGACACACGGCGGTGAGGAGCTTTGATTGTGTTCTGACGCAGTGGGAACTCCGAAGGTTGTTCAGGCAGGAATGCGTTGTGCAATCTACATGGCTTCCGTGTTTACCTTCTTTTGAAAGTGACCGCTTTGTCTCAAATCTCCTTTGGTTCTGAAAGACTGTCAGTCACGACGAATTTGTTCCTGAAGTTACTCAGTTACTTACTTAGGGCACAGCTGTGTGCCGGGCAGCGTGCTCAGCCTGGGGGCCCACAGACTCCAGGCTGACCGAGGCTGGGACCGCCGTCCGCTCATCAGGCGGGCGGGCAGCAGGCGAGGGTGGGCAGGGCGCCCCGAGAAAGGGGTGGGCTGGAGCCAGTCTGCGGGCATTGGGTGGGCAGTGACGGTGAACCGCATCCTATGGGCTGGGGTGGGGGGTGCTGAAGGTGGGTTCATCCGGGAACTGATCTGACCTCTGTGCACCCCTTAGAAAGGGTTCACCGTAGTTCAGCCAGAAGATGGACAGAATGGAGAGATAATGGACAGGTGTGGGCAGTGTCGAGGAGGTGAAAGCGAAGGGCTTTGTCGTCATCTCTCAGGTACGTGCCACACACTTCCTGTGTGCGAGGCGTCGTTCTGGGCGCTGGAACAATCTGATGAGCCTCCATCAAGTGAATGAGAAGAAATCGGGTCGTGTTGTGACAGAGAATGCACCAGTGGTGGTGGTGGTGGTGGTGCGGGGGCTACTAGCTAGGGGGGTCAAGGGACGCTGGCCTGAGGAAAGAATATGACAGTGGAGGCCTGAAGGGCGAGAAGTCCCCTCTGCCAGGATCCGGGGCAGGTGTGGTCCAGGCGAAGGGAACAGTGCATGCAAAGGCCGTGATGTAGGCGAGAGCTTGCAGGTTCAAGGAGCAGAAAGTGAGGCCAAGCAGAGCGAGGCACTGACCAGCTGGGTGGGGACCAGATCTCGGAGGGCCTTGAAGGCTATGAAAAGGAATTTAGATTTCATTCCAAGAGCAGTGGGAAACCCTAAAGGATTTTAAGTAGAAGAGTGACATGATCAGATGGACGTCTTTGAAGACCCGTCTGGCTACCGGGTGGAAAGTAGACGAGGCGGGTGAGGGAGAGGGTTGCCGCAGGGGATGTGGGAGGCCCAGTAGGAAGCTGCCACACCCGTCCAGGTGAGGGCTAATGTGGGTTGAATCAGCATGTTGGCTGTAGAGATGGAGAAGACTGGAAGGTTTTACGATATGTTTGGAAACTAGAAATAGGACACGCTGATAGAGTGAATGGGACACTCGGGCAACTGTGTGGGGCCATTTACGAAGATGGGGAGACAAGGAGAGGAGCAGGGCTGGGGGAAGGGAGTCCTGCCTCGTTTGGACGGGAGGGAGCACCAAAGGAGGAATCTAGGTGATGCCCGGGTCCCTGACCCTGCCACTGGTGGTCATTTCTAGAATCAGCGAGCGTGGGCCATCGAGCAGGTTTGGAGAGGAAGCTGGACGCTTCATGTGTGGCACCTGGGAGCCTGGTGCCCGGGGGACCCCAAAGGAAACTGCCTAGTGGGAAGCTGCCATCTGGCTTATGCTCCAGCCCTGGCCTGTGGGCCCAGGGTCTGCATTTGATGGGGGTCTTTTGGCTGTTGGTCAGCTGGTTTTTTGGTTAGGCAGCATGCAGTTAGCCAGTTAGCCGCACTTAACCTTCAGCCTCTCTCTTCTGGATCCATACCTTCCAAGCAGGGCCCCTAATGAAATGGTCTCTCTCCGATAGATTTTTCATCATAAGACAATTTTAACATAAAAGCAATGTTAATAAAAACCAAATGTTAGCTCAGGCCTTCCAGTAAATCATAATAGATTAGATGCTGCACCGAAATGAATACCCCACTGTGGAAAGGGTTGACCGGTTGGAGGAAGGCACTCGTTGTGATTCAATTGGGCCACATAATGAATTCTGGTTCATATCTGTAATAGCAAATGCAGCCGTCTCTCCTTTGTCAGGTCTGCAGAGGCCTGGCCCGAGGGAGGGGGGTAAGTTCTGCAGCTTTCATGTTCTTCAAGGTTTCCCTACTCCACCCACCACCCTCTCGCGCCCTCCATTTATCATTGTTTACCCGAGAGGAATCTTGGGCTTTTGGGTTTTGTTTTATCTTGCTGAGAAGTTACTGGAACACAGATGGGAGGTATGGGAAAGGTTGAGAGGTAACAGGATAAAGGGAGGCTTTCGCCATGCAGAGAGCTGGCAAAACATCATTCTGGATCTCCAGTGACACATAATCAGAACTGGAAGTACATTGGAAATCGGCCCAACATCTGGTTAGCTTTCGAAATAGTGGGTCTATAGTTTTCCAAAGCTGGCAATGCTTGCGTGACTACAGCCAAGGAGACCTCGGCCAAAAGAAAACAAGTTTTTTGCCCATCACTTACCCGGTTCCGTTGTGGTCTCTTTATCCAGAGTTGTCTGTCTCTGTCTTTCTCTGTACCTTTGGTCTGGGTCTTTTCCACCCCGTCCCAGATGGGGGCTATTGCTAAGGAGGAAGAATCCAGAAATCAGAACTTAGAGGGGAAGCTTCTGACGTCATGGAGCCACACCCTTGCCTTCCATTTTGGACTTGCTGGGTCAGTTGGGAGTTCTGTCCCCACCCTCCCCCCAACCCCGTGGTCCCTGGGTGGAAATAATGCAGAGGGAGACCCTTTCTGACTCACTTGGACAGAGAGGGATCTGACCCCAGCGGGGAGGGAACCCAGAAGCGTGTGGTCTGCTGGAAGTCTGAACGTGCTCGCACATCTTCCCAGGCCATGTGAAGTACATCTGGGTTTCTTTGGAATTTCTCTATTGCTCAGCACTTAAGGGTTGAAGCAAATAGGACAGTGTATTATCCACAGTGTTTACTTCAGTCGGAGTTTGGAAATGGCTTGCAGAGGAACTCAGGCTTGCAACAAAATCTGCCTTTTAGTGCCTAAAACCTGTGTGTGTGTGCGTGCGTGTGTGTGTGGAGGGGGGGGATGTGTGGGTGTGTGGAGGGGGTGCGTGTCCATGCACACATGTGCGCCGTTTTCCTGTTCACATGCATGTTCTGGTCATACCGTGACATTGGCCTTGTTAATAACAACCCTCAGCCACTAATTGGTTTGAACCCAGAAGAATGAAGCTTTTGAATTGCCACACGGGCCTTGAAAGCCAAGGTCTGGAATGGGATAATTCAGAGTAATGGGGCGGGGGGCGGGGGTGGTGGTTAGAGGCCACGGTGGGAGAAAGAGAGAGATGGGGAGGAAGTGAGGCACCTGGCCCAGGAGGAACTTTGGGGAAGGAACAGAGACGTTCAAAGGGGTTTTTGCAAATTTTTCCATGTGTCGTATGGAGTCGATCCCGTTCTCTGTCTCCCTGTTGGCCGGCAGTAAAATCCACCTCACGTAGAGTGTGGGGAAGAGTGCCTTGAGGAGAGGGATCGCCTTGAGTGGCCGGGGGGCAGTGGAGACCACTCCAGAGTAGGCATGAAGGAGCACAACCGAATCACGTCGTCTCCCGCTAGCTGCCGTCCCGGGATCTTGGCGTCCAAGCCTTGCCCGCCCCTTTCCCCCAACGTCTACCTCGTCGCTTCCTTCCAGAGTCCCCACCTCCACCCTCCGCGAGCTCTTGCCCACGCCTTGCAGCTGCTGCCTGTGAAGCTCGAGGCAAATGCTCGCTCCTTCAGGATCCTCCCTGGGTGGCGCATCCCTGAGTCGGCCCCCAAACAGCATAGCATTTAGAAGTTAGCTGGACCCTGTCCACCTTTGGAATCTTCCTATTCTAACTGTGCTGCTTCCTTGCTCTGTGGCCTTGGAGATGTGACTTAACATCTCTGGGCCCTCATTTCCAACTAAAGGGCGGGGGGGGTTGTGCTGGACTCTGGTCCTGTGAAGTTGTAGAAGGAACTTTTTCAGCACCCTCCCCCCCCCCCCCCCCCCCCCCCGCTTCACAGAGAGTGGAGTCGCCACTTGAGGAAAGTCACGATAACCGTGGAGTGTTTTTCTTCCTGTCTAGAGAGGATTTGGCCACAGATTTCCTCATTTTTTGACAAATTCTCAGGGAGTGGGGGCCCTAATAGGAAAGAGACAAAATGGAGCTCGTCATGGAAGTTCAAGAACCGGTTCGAGTCCCTGACTGTCCCGGTTCTGGTGACCACTGCCGCGTCCCCGAGGGAGCCGGCGGCTGGGCCCCTCCTGCCATCCTCGCTGCAGGGGGCTGAGAGGTGGTCCGGCCCAGGAGCACTTCTCCCCTGGAACCACTGGCTGCCAGGCCCCAGGGAGCCAGAAATGGGAGGATTAGAGCGATGTCAGGATGGTGTTGACATCTCTGGGGAGGAAAAACAGACGCCAGAAAAATTTCACTTGATGTTCTTTTTGCCATTTAATAAAGCAGCGTGCTTCGGAGTTAGACATTTAGCATCAAAATGGGATCTAGAATCCGCAAATTGAATTTTCCTCGCCGTCAAGTGTTTTCACGAAGCCGCTGCTGGTGAGGCGGGAGAGGGAGAACGGCCCAGCTCCAGCCCTCAGGCCGTCCCTCACCCGTGTCATCTCCCCGGCATGGCTTAGCCTTTGGTTCGGAGCTGGAAGGAATTCAGTAAAGCAAGATATATTGTTATGGTTTATTACGTCAGTGCGTGTGTGGAGGAGTTACTTAGAATCCAGACAAGCAGCTCTTCAGTGCTGTCCTCCACTGTTTTGTCAAGGTTCTAAATGAAGCGTCATCTAGCACTCAAGGGGCCGTATTTCAAGAGTTCCGAGAAGTGTCACCTTCCCCCTTTGGTAGAATAACAGGAAAAGACGTGCTTCAAGCGCAAACAGTCCATTCAGCCTTGGATCAGGCAAACCATTTGTCTCTGTAAGTGTATTTTTCCAGAGCCACCTTCGAAGGGGGGTAAGGATTCGGGGCCCCTCTCCGCACCTGGCCTGCCGGAGTCGCCTTCACCGGTCTTCTCCTCGCCCGGCCCCCCAGGTTCCACTTCAAGGAAACTGACACTCAGTGCCCAGCTGGACTCTGTGCCCTCGCATTTCCACTTCACAGCCACCTCTCCCATGTCTTGTCTGTTGCGTTCGAAACGCCGTCAGTGTTTGCTGGCAGGAAAAGGATTCCTTTGCCACTTGAAGGTAGATCCGCGCCGTCGACCTCTTTGTATTTGCGCCTCTCTGTTGCGAGCGCTTAGCCCGGTCTCTCTTCGCCGGCCCCGCCCCTCGCCTGGTGCGGTGCCCCCCACCCACCGCCTGTGTGCTCGTTGAGTGGCCGGCCCCGCTCATCGAGTTCTCTGCCAGGAGCTAGAGGCACACCTGCCGGGCGTGACTGCGGTTTCCTTTCCGTCCGGTCGCTTCGTCTCCGTGTGCGTTTCCCCCACCGTGGAATGTGTCCGATAATGGGTGGCCTCTGGTGGCACATAGGCCAAGCATGAGGTGGCCGAGTGGCACGTCGTGCAGAAGTCACTCCTTTCCCGTGTCCCCCGATTATGTCCGGGAGCGTGTCACTTTTCGGGGCTGGCGTGCCTTCCGCACCTCCTAAGGATCCGCCGAGTCCCGTCTTTAACGGAGAGAGCAGGCCTGGGCCGCGATGAGTTGACGCAAGTCAACAATCCTCGACTAAAATGTAAAAGCGTTGTCTTTTTTTTTTTTTTTTTAACACTGCCTGTCAGCGTGGCAGCATGTTGATTTCCAGCTTACACGTGGGGATAGAAAATGTATGTTTTGATACGTACTGATTCAAGTTCCATTTCAGAGAACTGTGCAGTGAGCTCTAGTTCGGGCAGCACCGGTCGTGGCAGAAGTCACGGAGATGGACCCCGGGTCGCCGAGGTTGGGCAGCGCCTCCTGGGGCGCCTTTCAGGATGAGCGGGGTTCTCGTGAGGCAGCCCCCTGACAGCTCGCCCCTTTGTGCGTTCCAGGCATGGATCCTGAAAAACTAGAGCAAATCCAGCTCCCGGTGCCCAGTGCGGCCGACAAGACCACCTACAACCATCTCCTGGCCGAAAGACTCATCAGGATCATGAACAACGCTGCGCAGCCAGGTGCCTGGGGTGTGGCTGCTCACAGGGGCAGTAGAGTGAGAGGGGCCGGGCCGCCGGACCACGCACCAGGAGCCCTGGGGCCTCGGCCTGGCCTTTCTGAGAGCGCAGGCAGATTTCGGCTCCTCCCTGGGCCACCCATACCGCTCTGTCCATCTGCGTCCATCTCCATCTGTCCATCTCCTCGGGATCTCCTCCTCCTTCCTCCCCTGTCTTCCTTCTCCTTCCGCACCCAACCCTTCTTGTGTCAGTTTTGCCAGCGTGTGTCACCCTCCTCTCGGGGAGGCCAAGGCCACGTTTGAGCACGAACCAGCCTGAGAGTGTGTACGAGGGAAGTTTGGAAGGTTCGGATCAGGGGCCCTTGATGGTACAAGACCTGCCCAGCGTGTGGCACCCGTCAGCCCAGTTCTGAGGTTTTGGCCGAGGATCCTCAGCCAAGACAAGGGCTAGAAATAACAGAAGGGGTCACCAAGCACAGTGATTCCTAAGTGGGGACAACTTTGCCCGCAGGGGACGTTTGACAATGTCTGGGGACATTTTTGGTTGTCACAATGTGAAGAGGTGTTACTGTTGGCCTCCAGGGGTCAGGGATGCTGCACAGGACAAGTGCACAGGACAGCCTCCAATGACGTAGGATTATCTGACCCAAAACATCAGCAGTGCTGAGCTTGAGGGACCCTGATCGCCAGGCGGGTTCTCTGCAGAGGCAGGGGGATGGGCCATCAGGGTGTGTGAGAGGGCACAGAAACGGGCCCAATGGAGATGTGGCCTGGTTAAGAGGGAACCACTGAGCAGTATAGTAGGAGCAGTCAGGCGATGAGCCCACGTCAGGCTCAGGAGAAGGGCAAGGGTGGGAGTCGTGATAACAAGTGAGGACTCCAGAAGTTAAGGGCCATGGGCTCCACGAAGCGGCCAGAGCCCCTTGGAGGCCAGAGGGGCCAGAGCCTCCATGACTTCGGGGAGGGTATACAGAGGCTTGGGGGGATGGCTCCACGGAGAAATGTTGATCGAGTGCCTCCTGCATGCCAGCCGCTGTGTGCAGATGACGAGGGTCCAGGAAGTACAGGACAGGTGTGGCTCGTGCCTTCCAGGAAGCCACGGCTGGGCATCCCAGACTGCTGCGACTCCACGAGGACATAGAATCTCGAGCTTAGGGGCGCTCGGGGCTAGAACTAACACTGTGGCACTCACAGACATAGGGGTGGTGTTTAAAGCCACGGGAGAGAAGAGAGGCATATCGGGGACCAAGCCCTGGACCACTACAGGTATCTCAAGGTGATGCAGAGGGACAGCCAGCACGGGAGCCTGAGCCGGGTCCCACATAGAAGAAGAGGGGCAGCGAGAGAGACAGGTGTGGCTCAGGACCAAGGGCACTTGGTGGGGTCAGTTTCTACTGAAAGGTCCAGTGTGGGGAACAGAGGTCGTCCCCGGGGACAGTGGCTCAGGGGGCAGTTGGCAGGGGCTCTGTCAGCAGGTTGGCTCGGTGGTTGAGGATGGTAGAGCGTGGCCTGGGTGTTGGAGAGGAGCCTCCGGGGTGGGGAGGGACGGCAGCCCCTTAAGGGGGCCAGTGGCAGGAAGTCTGCGCCTGCCAGGAGCTTGCAAAGGAGGAAGGGTCTTGGTGGAAGATCACATCCCAGTCGCCTGGAGGGGGCCACAGGGGTGTCGTGGCTGAGCCAGGGGGGTTCTGCGGAGGGGCAGGCAGCAGCGAGACTGAGCCCCGGAGAGCTCAGGAGGTGGGAGGCGGGCGGCGGGTGGGCACAGCCTGCGGGGCTGTGTTCGTGCTGGGCCCGTGGGGCCCTGAGAGAGAACCTCGGAGCTGAGACCAAGCAGCCTCTCCCAGTAGATGCTTCCCTCTTCTCCGGTTCCCCTCCTGACACGTGAAGCAGGAAAAGGATGGGCAGGGAGGTGAGCACTCGTGCGTCTGCCTCGAGTTTTTCCCGGTAGCCTGTCCCGGTCCTCAGGGTTCCCAGGGCCTCAGGGCTGCAGCCTTGAGACTTCCTCCTCTCTTGGCCCTTCTTCCACATCGAGCCGTCTCCCCAGAAACGAGCTTAAAGATGCAGGGAGGAGTCTGCCTAAGAGCAGGGTGCCCTCCCATCAGGCAGTCACAGATGCTTCTAGGCTCCTAGAGGCTCCACGGGGCTTTTGGCATTCAGAACCCCTGGAGTCCACTACCACCCGGGGTGAAGCTTTGGACAAGTCACTTCACTTGTCTAAACCCCAGTCTTTAGAGTGCCCATAGCGGTGGGTTTTTGTAGAGACTTCTCGAGGGAGGGGTCCGTACAGTGCCCACCGCGGCGCCCGGTTCACAGTAGCATGGCAGGTGGATCAGTCATGGACCGAAACCCATACTCAGACTGGCCGAAGCAATCCAGACAGAAACAAAACTACTGGCTTGTGTGACTTGAGGTCTTGTGTAACTTCAGTGCCGGCTTCAGGCGCAGCCGGGTACCGAAGCTCAAGTTGTTAAGACTGTTTCTGGACTCTACCGCTGTGTGTGTGCCCTTCTCTCCTCGGGCTCTGGGCCTGCCAGACATACTCTGGGCGGTCTGGGGGAAAGGGTGGACTGTGGGGGAAGGGGTGGGCAGTTTGTAGAACCCCGAACAGAAGATTCGAAACTCTGGCGAGGGTGCGGGGTGGCCGGTGTGGATCCTGGTCTGGTGCCGCTCAGGCCCCACCACTGTGCCCGTGCTGCTCTCGGCCCGGCGCGAGGAGAGGTTCTCTTGCCCGGTGGTTCCAGCACGGTGTGGAATTGAGCCTTATTGGCTGCCTGGCTCCCTCGCCCGTCCCTCCCTCAGTCACCGTGACCAGAGGGATAGGGCATCTGACCAGCCTGGCCGATGTGCCTGTCCCTGGGACAGAGGGGAGGGACCAGCTGCACCCAAATTGCATGCCCAGGAGTGGAGTTGGTGATTCTCCAAACAAAAGTGGGGGTGCTTGTTCCTGAAAAGAGGAAGGAACCCAGCCAAGCAGAGCAACCACAGATGGCCACTTTTTCAGCCTCCAGTAATAAATAGTAACAATCCTTTTCCTGCCTCCTCTCCCCTGATAAAGGGGGTGCAAGGGAGTACCTGGCATGGGTGGTGTGGGTACATTCTATTGTCATTGACTGGGGAGGGGTTGGCCCCTGGGTTTCCCTCCGTGTCCCCACTGGATGTCCAGGGCCCTTCACCTGTTAACCTCAAAGCGATAAAGGCGAGAAGCTGTATTTGAGGGCTTCCCGCCAGGGTGTGCGAGGCTGACCCAGGTTTCCTGTGCAGATGGGAAGATCCGGTTGGCGACGCTGGAGCTGAGCTGCCTGCTCCTAAAGCAGCAAGTCGTGGCCAGCGCGGGCTGCATCATGAAGGACGTGCACCTGGCCTGCCTGGAGGTGAGGGCCCCGCCCCCGCGGCCCGTGTTCCACCGGAGGGGAGGAGGCGGTGGGCAGGAAGCTGCTGGATCCAGATCGGAGCCCCAGCGTCCGCAGCACCAGCAAGAAGCAGGGCATGATGGCCCCGATGCCTCTCCAGAAGAACTGCCCTTCCTCTGAGACTGGCCCGATGAACCCGCCTAGTTACTGAATTTGTGTGGTTTCTGTTACAGTTACCGGCCTTATATTTGTCACTGGAATTGTATTATTCTTCTTTCTGCATTACAGAGATTTTATACATATTCAAACACACGCACGCTGCTTATTTACTTACGGTTTATTGTGCCAATACCTGCATCCGTTGTTTTTAAATAGTTTTTATTGCCTTCTCCCTTATTTTTCATGTTTATTTGAGAAAATTTGGAAAGTACACGGGGGAAAAAGTAGCAACCCGAGTCGACGCTTTGTTGGGTGTCTCTCCAGATACACACACATGTATAAAAATGGAGTCACCATGGCTATATTTTATAACCTGCTGCCCCCACCTAACTCGGTGTTACCACCTTCCCCTGTCACCACCTTGAATCACCTCTCTTTTGCCCCGTTTTTATTTTGAGCTCACCCTCCCTCCCTCTCACATTACGAACCACTAGATAGATTTAAGGATATTAGCCCAGCCTCTCCCCTGTTTTACATGCTCTCAAATTTTGGAATTAGTAACTCACCCGACTCCCTGCCCTCCCTCCCCACCTCCCTCTGTTTTCACAGGGTGCCAGAGAAGAAAGTGTTCACTTGGTACGGCATTTTTATAAGGTACGTTGCCAGAGCACAGGGGACGGCAGCGTGGTGTGGGTCACGTAACTGGGACTGTAGTGTGTGGGCATACGCACGTGAAGGTCACAAGTCCGTGGCTACTCCGTATGCCTGTGCTTCCCTAGTGAACCGCGTGCAGCGTCCCAGTGCCCGGACGCTGTCCCAGTCCCCAGTCCCTGGTCTCCCCCTGCTTCTCTTACCAGGGCACCTGTTGAGGATTCAGTGCTACTGCGGACGGTTTATCAGTCACATGTGAATTTGTGTATTGCTGAATTTACATATAAGTTGTGAATTACTTACACCTGCACATGACTAAGTCACATATGTAAATTAATAGGTGCATGAATTATGTTTTTCATGTAAAGTAACTTTGAATTGTTTGTGAATTTATGAATTATATGCATGTACATTATTATTTTTTTAATATTTTATTTTTGAGAGAGAGAGAGCAAGCATGAGCGGGGGAGGGGCAGAGAGAGAGGGACACACAGAATCCCAACGGGCTCCTGGCTCCGAGCTGTCAGCACAGAGCCCGACACCGGGCTTGTACTTACGAACCACAAGATCATGACCTGAGCCAAAGTCGGACGCTTAACCGACTGAGCCACCCAGGCGCCCCTGCATGTACGTTATTTATAGACCTGTGTGCCAGGAAACCTCGTACAGGCTTCTAGACGTTTATCATTAAGGGTAGTGAGATTTTGTAAAGGACCACTATGACTTTGAGTAACAGAGAAATTTGTAGATTCCTCTTCGGATTCCAGATGTTTAGTTTTGAAATATCTCCTTGTGATGGTTTTGTGTCATCCTTATCTAGGGCATGATGTATTCCTTAGGGAAGCACGTAATTTGTCAGCAGTAGGTGGATTACTCCATATTCACATGGACCTAGTCCCTTCCTGGTTTTCTACCTCTGCGTCAGGTCTTTCCAGGTCCAGTTAGCCACAGTTTCCCCTTGTCGTTTGGCTGATCAGGAGAAAGGTGTTAGCGCTGCCATTTTCTTGTTGCTCAACCTCTTTGATTTTTTGTATTCTCTTTAAACTACCATGAATTATAGGCACTTAGGCACCAGAACTCTTTTGTTTGCAGGAAGCTTTTTAAGCCACTGCCCATTATTGTCCATGTTCATTGAGAGAAAAGCAGGCCTTGTAATCTAGGACCCACCTCGTCAGGCTCAGACGACCCCGTGCAGCTGCAGCATGGTGGGCACACCCAGCCGAGGGTGGACCCCTGCGGTCCCCCACGCACGGGGGAGGAAATCCCAGGCTCCCCTTAGACCATCGCAAGAGGCTTGGCCTCAGCGAGGATACACGTCCTCGGCAAAGCCCAGGAGAAAGTGGAGGCCTCACGGCTGCATTAGTCATCTTTGGGTCTCTTTCCAGGATAACTGCTCTTAGTTTGTCCCCTGCCCCCCACCCCCCACAGAAAGTCTTGCATTGCAAAAACCGAAAGACAGAGATACATAGGTAGACATTTGCCCAGAGGGTTTTCTTCACCATTAGCGAAAGGAGAGCTATATTTGAATTGCAGCTCCCTTCTCCCCACCCAGATCGTTCTTTTATCCTGTAAGTTTTACTTATAAGGTCTTACATATAATACAATCCTATAAGGTCCTAAGTATAATAACTCAGAAGGTGTTGGATATTTCCAGGGTCGTGATTTCTGTGGTTCTTACGTGGAACTTATACTGGAAAAATGTATAAAGGATCTCCTCCATTCCCACCCTGCCCATGTATTTGTGTTTGTACATGTGTGATTCAGGACTTAGGAGAGAGACAGGACAGTTCCAATAGTCCAGATGCATTCAGCTGAATCTCCCCTCCCCTCCCCAGCTGTGCTCCGTCCAGTGGTGCCCATAATGACCGTGCTCGCATTTAGCAGCCCTGGCCGGGCGGCGGGCTCTGTGCTCAGGTTGACCCGTGTCACCCTCACGGCGACCCGCGTAGTTGTGGGCTGTCACCCAGCGAGAGGCTCTGAGAGGTGAAGCTGGGATTTGGCCCCTGGTGTACATGTTTCAGACCCAAGTTCTTGGCCATCACAGCCCCGCGGAGCTACAGAGCCTCACAGGCGTGCCTCAAAAATGAACGGACCAGGCTGTATAATTTTAGCGTTAAGTATACTTAATTATACGCTTCCTTTCCGAGGTGTGGCGCCTCCTGGTTTGAACATGGCAGCTGAGCCGGGCTTCCCCATCTCTCCCACCGTTCTTGACAAATACATGATGTTGAACACTCGCCATTTTAACCACATTTATATTTTAATTATATGTGGTGGTGTTTTGTTGCTGTTTTAATTAGCTGCCTTGACAGAAGGGATCTAACTATACGTGCTTAAAAAAAAAGGGGGGGGGGGAGAGTCGTTGAGAGGCGCAACATGATATCCGGGCTTTCGTTTGAGAGAGCGTGTGTGTTCGTGCTCACGTGTGTATTTTACTTCCTGGTGATTTTCTAGAACTCACTAATGAGAACCAGATGGCCCCCCAAGCCGTGAAGTGGAGCTTATAATACTTTGGTGTTTATGGACAAAATATGCATAATCTCCCTCCCTTCCTTCCTTTTTAGGGAGAAGAAATCTTTTTGGACATGTTTGAAGACGAGTACAGGAGCATGACAGTAAGTGAGGGGCCAGAAAGCGCTGGCGTGGCCTGTGCGGCTCGTCCTGCGGAACCGAGAGAATTCTCACTTGGGCCTTTCTGACCGAAGGACACAGATTGGCGGGGAGCTGAGTTGGAAACGGTGCCTCTGGCTCGCTGCCACTTTTGAAATCTCAGATGACACTCACTCCCCCTGTTAGGGTCGTGCCGTAGATGGGTCGGAAAGATTCACTTGGGTGCAAAATGGTCCCTGACTGAGGTCTCACGCCACGTCAGGAAAGTAAAGCATGTTGTACGTAGTTCTGCCCTTGCTGCCCGCCTCACCCTGATGGGAGAGTGGCTGCTGTCATTCTCTCCCATCACCGATCAGGAGGCCCCAGCCTGCCCAGCCAGGGAGGTGAGAGCCAGGATTCCAAGGCAGAGCAGTTCCCCTGCAGTGTCCTGCCCTTCTCTGCTGGGCCCCTGGAATGTTCTGGCGTGTTGCTTGTCCTCGAATGCACGGCACCGGCTTAGAGTCCTCCCTGTCTGCCTCCGTCCGGCAGGCACGGTCATGGGAAGAGATCGGGTCACGCAGCTCTCTCTGTCGTGTTTATTTGTCTGCATCCCTGACACCTGCCCCTTCGTTGGCAGTCAGTAATTAGGTGACAAACGTCCTTTTCGTGGACACTGCTCATCAAAGAGTGAAGCGATTCGGGAAGTTGTAATGAACCTCAGTGTCACAAACACAGAAGCAGCTTGCTCAAAGTGGCTCCTGGCTCCCAAGCCCATCTCACCGGGGGGTGGACTGCTGGGCCCTCACCACACCCCTGCCCTCGGCACTTCCGGGCCCTCTGCGGAAAGGGAACGTTGTAAATTGGCATTCTTCGTCTCCAGATGTGCCCGAGTAGTGCCCGGGCCTCCTCCGGTGATGTGTAGGCCACCCAGGTGCATCTCACACCTGGTGGTGGCCACTGCCCCCCATCATTCCCCTGACCCCCCGGAAGAGTGTCTCTGTGTCCTACTCTTTGTTTGGACCAGTAATGGAAGTGGAGTGGATTCAGGGGTTAGCTACCACTTTATCTCACCCCCGGGATGTCTCCTTCTGCATTGCGGTTCTCCACAGGTCGGTTTCCTGTTTGAAACGGGAGGCTCGTACGTCACCTGACGATGTGGAGAAGCTCGGGGTCCTAAACCCCTGCTCAGTTCCTGCTCTTGTTACCTCCTGACGATGCGACCTTCAACGGGTTGCTTCCATCCTAAGCCTTCATTTTTCCCGTCTCTAAAATGGGACCCACACCACGCACCCGGCCTGGATGTGTAATACCGAAGGGGTGCCTCCCATAGACGGTGTGCACGAGTGCTTGGCTCCCCTCCCTCCCACCATAGGGGCCTCCCCCGGCCTCGTTTGTCTGTCTTGTCGCATGTTCATTGTGTGTCCTGCACACATTGTGTGTCTGGCACCCCAGAGAACCTGAAAGGGGGCACACCCCATACCTGAAAGTATAGTCCTTAGGTCAGACTTCAGGAACCAGTCGCTGAGCTAAATGAAGCAGAGATAGACCCTCGGGTGCTGCTGATGTGCTCACGGAGACCCTTGTGCTAAATCCAGGCCTTCATTTTTGACCCTCATTCATTTCTGAATCACCTCCTATCTGATGCAGAAGGTGTAATGATGGCAGCCGTCTGCTGTTCCTGCGGAAGGTGGTGGAGACAGGTGGGGCAGCGCGGAGTGGGCTGCAAGGGGGCGGAGGGCAGGCCGGAAGGCACTGCGGGAAGGCGATGCCAAGGGCGGCCCCGGGGCAGGACATGGGGCTCTGCCACCCTGCCCTGGGATAAAGGGACTTGGGATGAGGGACCCCAGGCCTTTGGAGGAAATTGCTTACAGCGGCCCAGAGGAAGGGGCAAGCAGGGTGTGCTGTCTCCTTGGCTGCTTAGCACAGACAGCCGGGCCCTCACCACACATGCCGTGTATAGTTAGCTGTGTGTTCCAGGAGGGAAAAAAAGTGATAGCATTGAAGCCCACCTTCTTTAAAATAGATAGATAGATAGATAGATAGATAGATAGATAGATAGATAGATAGATAAAGGGGCGCCTGGGTGGCTCAGTCGGTTAAGCGTCCAACTCTTGATTTTGGCTCAGATGATGATGTCACAGTTCCTGGGATCAAGCCCCATGTCAGGCTCTGTGCTGACAGCACAGAACCTTCTTGTGATTCTGTCTCTCCCTTTCTTTTTGCCTCTCCCTCCTTGCTTTCTATCTCAAAATAAATAAACATTAAAAAAAAATCACTCACATATTAAAAAAAAAAAAGACACCTAAAACAGCATGTGATGCTTGAAGCAGTAAAATTAAATCTCTAGGACATTTACCTATATAGGAAATCTCATTCCTTTAGGGTGTCTGGTAAATGAAGTGTCTGTGTCCAACGATGCATGCACATTCAGTGTCAGTACTGATGCAGCAAAGTTCCAGGAGGGGAGATGTTACCATTCATCATAGTCATCAGAGAAGACTTCCTGGAAGTGGTGTGGAGCTAGGCAGACAGTTCCGCTCCTGTCTGGCCCAGTGGCTGTGGGCATACGCGCTTTCTCAGGGCTCGGTGTTCCCCTCTGTAACAAGGGACGGCATCAGCACTCCCGTCCAGTGGTAGGTGAGCCCCACAGGTGCCCGGAACTTAGTAGGTGCTCACTGAGTAGCTTTGTTTTTCTGATCCCAGGTAAGATGCTGAGCGGCTGAGGAAGGAAGTAGGTTGGTGGTCATGTGGCAGGAGTCATAGGGCGTCTGGAGCAAGGCGGGCCTGGGTCTGCATCTTAGTTCTGCCACCAGCCAGCTGAGTCTCTGTCTTGTCGGCGGACTGGGCAACATCCCTTCTGGAGTCTTCGGGGGGACTGAATAGGATCTGTAGCTCACCGCCTGCCTGCATTCAGTGGTCTGCTCTCCACAAACGGGGGCTGCCCTCGCTAGGTCTGTCGTCGTCACTCTGGGGAGTACAAAGAGAGGGAGGAGGCTGCGGTCAGGGACCCGCTCCCCGCTGGGTGGAGGGGCCCGAGAGGGTGAGAAAGCACAACTTGCCGCAGCACGGAGGCAACTCGTCAAGGGTGTCCGAGCTGTCAGTTCAAGGGAAGGAAAACTCTGCGTCTCGGGAAACAAAGGCTCGCGGCCCGCACATCTGTCTGCCTCAAGGCCTCGTGCCAGCCTTAACGTGGGCGCACTGTACCCGTTGGCTGTCGGCGGGTGAGACGAGGGGCCCTGTGTAACCTGCCCCGGCCCCTCCCTCCCTGCGGTGAGGTTTCCTGTGATGTCTCTCTTCCAGATGAAGCCCATGAACGTGGAGTACCTCATGATGGACGCCTCTATCCTGCTGCCCCCGACGGGCACGCCGCTGACCGGCATCGACTTCGTGAAGCGGCTGCCGTGCGGCGACGTGGAGAAGACGCGGCGGGTGAGTGAGCGCAGGTGGGACCCACCTCTCCTGGGCTGCCGTCTGCCGGGGCCGCCGCCGGGGCCGGGAGGGAGGGTCTTCCAGCAGGTCAGGAGCCCTCCGTCCACCCCGTGTCCAGACAGCAGGCGGACGGGCGCCCCCCTCGCGCCCTGCCGCCAGGACAGATTTCTCAAGGGGACCTGCCCCTTGCTAACGCAGGGTTGAAATTCCACGGCGCGGTGCCGGGCAGGCTGCCTTCTCCGGTGCAGGGCACGACCCTCAGCCCCAGGCTCTGAGAGAAAGCCTCCGGGCCGCTGCGGGCACCAGGGGCAGGGGGGTGAGCAGAGGGCAGGCAGCGCAGGTGAGGCCCGTGTGAAACTCTGGCCCAGAGAGGCTCAGCACCCCCGCCCGAGATGGTGTGGTGTTAAGGTATCTGAGGGATCTCCAGGCAGGCACCCGCTAAGGAGACTGCGATTCTCGCCCTGCCTGCTTGCTTCCGCGTGTGACGGGCACATTAGTTCTCAGAACCCCGCAGCAGCGCGCACCCCTTATCAGTGCTTTTTTTCTGAAGCAGTCTCGCAGGGCTCTTCACGGTATGCTATCTCTCTCGTAAGATCAGCTTCTTTCTTAGAAAGCAGCGTCACCTTGGGGCGCCTGGGCGGCTCAGTCCGTTGAGCGTCTGACTTCAGCTCAGGTCATGATCTCACAGCCCATGAGTTTGAGCCCCCCATCGGGCTCTGTGCTGACAGCTCAGAGCCTGGAGCCCCTTGGGATTCTGTGTCTCCCTCTATCTCTGCCCCTCCCCTGCTTGCGCTCTGTCTCTCTCTGTCTCAAAAATAAATAAAAACATTAAAAAAAAAAAAAAAAAACTACTTTAGAAAGCACTGTCACCTCTTCCTAGAAAAGCATTCCCTGGAGACATGAATGGATAAATGAGATGAATCCCTTGCCCTCTTCTTCTGAGTTAATCCCAGGCTAACCAGAGCCACAGAGGTGTTCGTTCTTGGATTTTGAGAACCAGGAGTCACCTGCTGGATCGGCCTCAAACAGGAAGATTCCATGGGCTTCCTCTGCCCAGGCGGTGATTTCACCTTGGAGGCATGAGGTGGCGGGGGACGCAGAGGAAGTCGGACCTGCGTGTTTTAAGTCCATCCGTGTTCCCTGCCGTCTGACCAAACCCGCAGACCTCACCTCAGGACCCACCCTGTCTGAGCCAGAGCGAGGTCCAGAAGGCTGTGAATGTTGAGAGCTCCTGCTCTGTGTTGGTACTGCCTTCTTTCTGGCTCGTGGTCCCCCGTTTTCTTAATGCTTGTAGGAGCTCACGTCTGACAGAAAGTGAGTCTTCGTATCAGTTCTTAGTATGAACCTCCTCATGTAATTTTACAATTGTCCTAGGAGGCTGTGCTAAATTTAACCCATCTCACAGAGGAAGAAACGGAGGCATGAAGAGGTCCAGCGATTTGCTCAAGGTCCCCCAGCTGATAAGTAGCAGGAGCCAGGGCTCGGCCCGGGCAGCGTGGCCTCCAGAGCTACCCTCTTAGCCACTCTGACCTGCCACTCCCTACTGCCACCTTCGTTGTATTTATCAGTCCTACGTGGTGCTGGGCACCAGGGACGGGGAATACACCGCCTCAGTCATCTAGGAGAGTCTAGAGGCCAGGGTAGGAAAGGCAGCATCATCAGTTTAAGGAATATGGGGTCAGGCTCTTAATCCCACCTGGGGAGCGAGGTGGCACGGGCACCAGAGGGATAGGCCGGGCAGCCAGGGGGTGCAGAGCGCCAGGGAGATGTGGCTCATTCCAGCACCTCTAGGGAAGGGACGTGGCTGGAGCACAGAGCGAGGGAGGCCCAATGGGAAGTGATGAGGCTGGAGGGAGCTGATCTCGGGGGCCTTAGAGCCCAGCCAGGACCTTGGCCTTGGTAGCTGATTGCTGACATCAGGCCCTGCCAGCCCAGGGCAGACGGTCATGGTCCACAGGAGAGAATGGGAGAAATTCAGGGGTGGGGCAGATGGCAGAGGGAGGGTTGCTTGGGCTTTGGGGTTCCTTTACCCATCTGAGAGGAGCACGTCCCTGCCCTTGCCAGAAGTATTGTGGGGAGTCAATGAAAGGCAGAACACGAAAGGCCAGTAGTGGTCCTTTTTTTTTTAATAGATATTTTTCTTTTCTTTTTTTTTTTTTTAAGTTTATTTATTTTGAGAGAGCGAGAGAGTGCATGAGCAGGGAAGGGACAGAGAGAGGGAGAAAGAGAGAATCCCAAGCAGGCTCTGCACTGTCAGTGCAGAGACCAAGGCGGGGCTCAAACTCATAAACTGGGAGATCATGACCTGAGTCGAAATCAAGAGTCAGATGCTTAACCGACTGAGCCACCCAGGCGTCCCAGGCCAGTAGTAGCTGCTGGTGGTACGGGCCTCCTTCTCCTCTTTGCCCCTCACACCTCACTTGGTTGTAAGCGGCCTGCCTCCCTTGCCGCAGACGGGATGCGTAGCCCAACTAACTGAGTGCAGACAGAGCGCTGGGAATGTCTGCGCTTCCCCGGGGTCTCTTGTTCAGGCTTTGTCTGTGTGACAAGTTTATAAAAGCAACTCTGAAGCCTCAGGGCCCCTGGGTTTAGAGCCCGTGAGAAGGTGGCCGAATGGTAGAAAAGAGGGCCGGCCATCTCAAAGCAAAGCCATCTACCTTAGAGAAGCTTTCCTTTGTGACTTCAGATTTCTGAAGGGGAGTTTTGGCCACTCACCTCAGTTCGGTTCCTATTTCAAGGAGCTGTCTAGAATCCTCCAGAAGCTCCAGAATCCTTAGCCCATTTCAGACATCAGAACACAGCAGTGTACTTTGAATTTGAGCTAAAGGAAGTATATGGTTTAGCAAGCAATTGAGGGCTTATGTGGTTTCTTTCAAGTTCTTTGCTTGTATCCAAAGAACATTCCATTTCATCCTTTTGGATTCAAAGGTTTTCTTCTTCTTCTTCTTTTTCCACCAAGGAAACTTTTTTAACTTTTAGGAGGCTGACCCTTTTCAGAAATCCCTTCTGTTTCCTTAAGGACTTGTTGAAGGAAGTTCAAACAACCCTTAATAATACATCATTCCTAACTTGTAAAACAGTCCTCCCTACATTCATCAGAGAGCCCCTGGACACTCACCGTATGCCAGATGCTGTGCCCGAGGGCACAGAAGTAAACTGGGCTGAGGGGACATTTGAGTACAGAGTTCAAGATGTGAATAAGCACGGCATGTTCAGGAAGCAGGGTGACCGGCAGGCTGAGTGAAGGGAACGGGATAAGACAGGAGGGTGACCGGGCCTCGCAGGCCATGGGGAGGCACCCAGCACTGAAAGTCACATTGTGCCTCCTGCGCATTCTTCCATTCGACAGATGTGTTGAGCATTTGCTAGGTACTGTGCAAAATGCCAGAATAGACAGTGAATGGAGATTATAAAACGAGACCGAAATAGCAAGAGAGCCACTGAGCCATGCCAGCTGGTAAGGGAAGTTCACGTAGAAACGAAGGTCCTGGGAACTACTGGGGTCTGAGGAGAACATGTAAGCAGAAATGGGGACTTGGGCTGGGCCCCTCCCAGAGGCAGTGAGAGAAGCAGTTTAGAAAGAACACAGGCTGGTGAGACCAACCAAGTTCAGTGCCAGCTCCAGCTGTGTGACATTGGGCAAGTTGTTCAACCTCATTGAGCCTCACGTTGCTTGTGTGTTCTGTGTCTCAGCTCCTGCCCAAGGTAGTTGGAAAGACAGGCTGCAAGGTGCCTGGCAGACAGGAGGTGCTCAGGAGGTACTTACTGTGCGGTGAAGCAGTCTAGCATCTCAGGAGGGAAGGAAAGAGAGTTTTTCGTGGTCTCCTGAAGCTTAAGGCTAGAGAAGAGTTAGAGGAATTTTGGTGAACATCAAAATCTGGATTTAATCCAGTAGCTACCTTTCCGTGGTAATCTGGGAAGCCATTAGGAAACACATGTATTTGTGTGAAATTTTATTTGTCCCTGAATTCTGTTCCCTATCCCCACGTAAAAGCACACACAGGTTTTGTGTTTATTGCTCTTGACCGTGAGGAAATAGGATATTTTTCTTTCCTCTCTGGATGTGTATTACGCATGAAAGAACATCTTGTGAGGTTCTAAAAGTGGAGGGGAAAGAATTTCCCGTGATTTCATCACCCAAGACACTTTTCGCGTCTCCTCCCTGCCTTTGTTTGCAAGCGTGTCTTCTCATGGAGGCAGGAAGGGTGCCTCGTGGCCTCGCTTCCAGGCCCCTCCCTGTCCTTTCTCCATCCTGCAGCAGAATCAGGAAGCTCTCCTTGTTGTGACCCGGTCGTCGCAAGTCGAATCTCTTACCGGGGCCTGAAAGTTTATCTGGTGACTTCTGCCATGACTTAGGCATCTTTCTGCTGGTTCGATATCCTGGTTGCTTCCGGGATCGCATTATTTTCAGCTAAACTGTCATGAGCAGCTTCACGAATACAGTGTTTTCTTTCTCCTGGCTTATTTCTTTAGGATAAGTTCCCAGAAGTGGAGTTTCCGCTTCAAAGGGTATGAACGTTTTTTGCGTGACACTGTACATCCCGGCAAGGCGCTTTCCCAACGGGCTGTGCCCGCTTTACACTGCTTCGGCGTCCCATTAAGAATGACTGACTCTTCGCGGCCACTTCCACAGCCTGGTGGGCTTCTAACCTGGGCGACTGCCCCCTAAACTCCGTGGCTTGCAGGTGTGGCAGGGGCAGTGGCGAGAGGGCTGGACCTGAGCGCTGTATACGGGGCGGCCCCAGGGCTCAGGGGCTGCGCCTCTGCGGTGGCCCCTGAGATCGGGGCCGGTGGGTACCCCCCATTCCCAGAACTCACATCTGGGCTCGGGGGATTCGTGTGACTCACCTAGGTCCGTCTGAGCCCGAAGCCGTCCTGCCCCACTTGGCGAACTCGTTCCCCACGACCCCCTCGCAGAACTCGCTCTTGGGGGCACTGGAGCACGCAGGACGCGTCTCTTCTTGGTACTTGAGCGTGCTCAGCTGTCACTCCTGTCCAAAACGAATGTGTTCTTCCAGTGTCCGTCTGCCTTCCTGGCATTCTGTGGAAGCTTCAGAAAGAGTAATGAGTCCTTTTTCCTTTTCAGTAAAACTTGACAAATTGCATGTTTATTTGGCAAAGTCCAGAGAAGCGCTCAATAAAAGCCTGGGTCCCAAGCCTTAAATCTTTTGAAGGCAAAGGCATATGGTTGGAAGAATACAGACTTTGGAGTCTGGTTATTAGCCGAGTCACTGTGGGCAGGCTGCCTCACATCCCCGGGCTTTGCTTTCCTGTCTGTAAAATGGGAACCACGCGGAGTTGTTAAAAGGCTTCAGTGAGAGGTCGCGGTCTTGCCTCGCTAGTCCCTGGCAGGACTCTGGTGAGTAGAGGGGGTGTTATTGTTTAGGGGGCTGTGGGATGAATTTGAGGGCCTTGATCCTGGTGTTTTACCTCTCTTTTGTGGATTCTTGGACTTGTGTGGCTAGTCACCGTGCCTGGTGGACCCTGTAGGACCCCCAAGGGACCCCCATCTTTAGTCCAAATGGAGCACCTGGCCCTGTGGGGTCCGTCCTCCCTCGTGGGCATGGGCTTTTCACACCCTCTTCCTTCTCTTAACTGGGGCAAGAACCAGGAAAAGTATTTTCGGGGCGTTTATTTTATGTTCTGTATTCTTCATATTTTTATTATTCTATTATTATTGTTATTATTATTATCATCATTTGGTATTTCTGGAAATACCTGCCATTTGTTGCTTGCAGAGCAAAAGCAGATGTGTTACCAGAAAGGTCCCTCCTAGGAGCCAAGTTCTGAACTTTTATATTGGAAGGTTTTGGTTCTCAGAGTGATGGTCTGTAGAAAGCCACACACATTTCTGTTCTCAACCCCCAGCGAGGAGGGTCCTGCTTGATTTCTTTGCCCTCAGAACCCCGGGAGGAATGGGTTTTTGACACAGAAATGAAGCATTCACTCAGCTTCGACCTGACCGATGGGCCTTTTTTGGTCACATCTGAGGCCCGTGACTCATTATTTGAGAGTTCAGATGGCCGTGTAGTTCAAATGACCACCCACATCTTGGGCTTTCTGCGCTCAGGCCGGCACAGGCGTGTGAATTTCTTCGTGCGCTTGGTTAAGTGCCACAAGCATCAGACATTCCCGGTTCCAGCCCCAGCTCAGGCATCATCAGCCCTGTGAACTTGGTTCGGTCTGCCTCTCCCCGTTCCGTCTCTTCCCGTGTCACGGCTTTGACACTGCGGTGAGGTGCCCACGGTGCCTGGCACGCGGTGGCTGCTTCACAATTGCCGTTTCGATTTTAAGAAAACGAAGCCACGCTTCTTTCTCTTCAGATTGTTGCAGACGTCTTACGAAGACTGTACTTTAAAAAGCTGATAAGAACAATCAGACCGATACTGATGCAGCTGCCACTCTCACTGCGATACAAAAGCTTATCTTCCTCTAGTACTTTGGCGTGACCTCAGAATGCGTCCAGGACGTAGGATTGTTCTTCCGGTTTTCTATGTTAGGAGAGCAAGAAAGTGGCTCAGGTCTCTTGCCAGTTGCAGGCCACGGCCAGATGAGGCTTTCCACGTGCGGGTGGGTATCCTTGTGGCCTGGGTCATCGGGAGCCAGCGCGAGCCCCGCTCTTTGGAGGCAGAGGCAGGAATTTGCCTCCCCCCAGCCCCGCCCCCGCCTTGTTTCGGGAGGCACCTTGTCTTATGAAGGGCCGCCTCCCCGGTCAGTGGGCCAAGCCTGTAGCCTCAGAACTGTAAACAAGAAGACCAAAAGTGGGCTGGCGCTCATCGCCGTGTGGCTCGCCAGTGGCGACAGTGGTTTGTCCCCGTGCCCTCCCCCGTGCCCAGCTAGCGAGTGGCCGCAGTGAACGATGGCTGCCCCTTTACTAGCACATGCTAGCCACGCCCCCGCCCCCGCCCCCCCACCTTATCTCAGAGCCTCCTAGCAGCCCTGTGAGGCGGGGGCCACCACCCCTATTTCACGGATGTGGACATTGGAGCTCACGGGGGTCGGAGGCCTTGCCCAGCAAGTCCAGCGCAGACCTCGTGTGTCTGACTGCAGAGCGGTTTCCCTCAGGCCTCAGGCCCGTCAGCTACGCTTCAGGGGAAGAGGTGGGAAGACGGCCTGTGCGAGGGGCTGCCCCTCGGCTTCCTGGTCTGACCGGTGGGCCACTCAGCTCCAGCCGGGAACCCGAGAGTAGCTTGCGTGCTGCCAGCACAAGCCGGGCCCGCGGTGAAGGCTGCTTTCTGCACTAACATCTCTGGTTCCGGGGCCTGGGATTCTGCTTTCTTCCCGGTCTCTGGGAAGCGTGGATGGCCATGCTGGATCCCTCCGGGACGCCTCTTCCGCGGGCCAGGGATCCCCATGCTCGCGGAGCTGCCTCTGTTCCCACAGAGCTGGCTGGGTCAGTGTGAGGGGCCCTTGGGGCACCGATGTCCCCGCACACCTGCCAGGCCCCAGGTCTGCCGTCCCGTCCACAGCGTAGCCCCTGTGCAAGGCCAAGGGGCTGAAGCTTTGCTGTGCACGGGCTCGCCCAGGAGGGGCAGGGGTGGGCTTTTAATCGAGTCGGGCTACCCTGAACCCTGCAGGGTTCACCCTCTGTCCTCTCTGCCCCCACGTTCAGTAGGTGGGACGCGGGAACGCTGTCACTTGGGATTTGCGTTCCCAGATTGTGTGCTGGTTTAGTGGGAAGAGGCCAGGTTCCAGCCCTCCCTAGATGCATGCCCTGGGGCAGGGAACTTCACCTCCTTGGGTCTCAGTGCCTTGTCCGCAAAGCGGGCCACCTGCTGAGGACGCGGGGGTGGGGGGTGGGGGTGGGGTGGTCAGAAGGTCATGTGACACTAGGTGAGAGGTGCTGGCAAATGACAGGTGCTCGGTTGAGGTGAAGTGCCCTCACTTGTGGATAAGTGGGAACAGGCTGCACCTGTTGATTTTCTTTCTTTTTCTTGTTCTTTTTCTTCTTCTTTTTTTTTTTTGTCTTGCTTTGCAAACACCAGAGCCCTGGGACTGGGACTGGGAGAGGTGGACTTCGTTTTGTTTGTTGAAATCAAGAGCCACTCTGTGGTTTCTCCACATGGAGCATGTCACCTGACTAACTACAGGTTCATTCTTTGCTGCTCCCCAACTGTTTGTGCAGGCCATCCGGGTGTTCTTCATGCTCCGTTCCCTGTCACTGCAGCTGCGAGGGGAGCCAGAGACCCAGTTGCCACTGACGCGGGAGGAGGACCTGATCAAAACCGATGACGTCCTAGATCTGAGTGAGTCACGGCAGGGGTGAGGGGGCGGGGCAGGGGGCAGTGTCCTCTCCGCCCTGCCGGCTCAGACGTAGCTGGGAGGGTCAGTGTGCCACCAGCATTTGGGACTGTGGTTGATCCGTCACCAAGCACCAACAGAGCGTGCGTGTCCCGCAAAACTCCAAGAAAGGGCCCTGCCTTCTGGGCGCCTGGAAGCCCGTCGTGGGTTCTGCTCGCCGCAGCCCAGGTGGGGCTGTGCAGGTCGTCCGCCGAGGGGTCTGGGCAGGGTGATCGGGGTCTCCGGCTCCAGGATCCCTGCCCTCCATATGACCGTGGCACTGCCAGTTTGATTGGTTTTCTGTATGATGCCAATGAGTAAAGATTCTGCTGCTAAAAGGGGGTGGGGAGGGACTTTCAAAAGTGACTGTGGGTGACTTGATTAAAAGCGACAATGGGCATTAGCCTGGTTGCGTTCCGATAACCCTTCTCATACGTGTAGGGCTCTCTCTTTCCTCCCATTTGCTATAGGGCACGTGCACAGGGATGGGCAAGGTGGCATGGTGATATAGTAGGATTCTTCGGTTAGAAGAGACGGAACACACAACTTAGGCTGGCTTCAGGAACAGAAAGGGGAGTTGGCTGACGTCACTGGGAAGTCCAGGAGTACACTGCCTTCAGGCATAGTTGCATCTAGGGACTTAAGCAGCATCATGAGGAAGCTGCTGCCCTTTGTCTCCGCTGGGCTTCCCTTTGTTCTGGCTTCATCCTCAGGAGGGCTCTCATCAGATGGTGACAAGGTGGCCGTCTGCCGTTCCAAAATCTACTGAACTGGCTAAGGAGCCCTTCCAGAAATAGGGCTGCTCTTTCCTGTGACTTGATGGAGGTCCGCAGCAGGGCTCTCATTGGTCTGGCTTGGGTCCATTGACCATCCCTGAACCAATCTGTGGTCAGAGAAATGTGGTTCACTAATGGGCGAGGCCGGGGTCTCGTGGCTGGTCCTTGAGCTGGGCGGTGGGGCCCATTTCTTTTGAAAGAAAAGACTCAGACTCCACCTGAGAGTGAGGAGGGAGGTTGCCCTCAAAGAAAACTCAAAGACATGGAAGTTGAGCAGGCGGGACCCGCAGAGGGCCACCCTTTGTAGCATATGGTAAAGACAGGGTCCTGTTGTTTTAAGTCCGCTTTATTGAGATCAGTTTACGTCTGATAAAATTCACCAAGGTTTAGCGTACAGTTGAATGAGTTTTGACAGAAGCGTTCCGTTGTGTGACCCACGATCCTGATGTAGACCCCTGAGGGTTGGCACTTGAGCCGGATACCCCTGCCCTGCCGTGTGTTCCCTTAAACCAGCGATGGAAAACACACCCCGCCCCGCTTCTATTTCCTCACCTGTAAAATGGCGATGAACTTCCTTATATTATGGGCCTGTGTTGAGAACTGAGCAAAATACCGTATGAAATATATGACTGAGCATTGTGTCCAGGGTATAATTGCGCTCAGGAAGCTGCAGTCCTCTGTATTACCTGCTAATTAAATAAGGTGATGCATAGAAAGTGCAGAGCTGGGGCGCCTGGGTGGCGCAGTCGGTTAAGCATCCGACTTCAGCCAGGTCACGATCTCACGGTCCAGGAGTTCGAGCCCCGCGTCGGGCTCTGGGCTGATGGCTCAGAGCCTGGAGCCTATTTCAGATTCTGTGTCTCCCTCTCTCTCTGCCCCACCCCCGTTCATGCTCTGTCTCTCTCTGTCCCAAAAATAAATAAATGTTGAAAAAAAAAATTAAAAAAAAAAAAAAAAAAGAAAGTGCAGAGCTTCCTGCGTGAATAGAGGATTCTCCGTGATTATGATGGGTTTTACCTGTTTGTCTTAACTTCTTCTTCTTGCCTTCTTCTTGTTCTCTTTTTGTCTTCTCTCTCTTGGAAGAACAAGGGAGCTGTGTCCTGTATGGGCCGCTCTCTGCTCATCTCCTTTGGCCCCTTCCTCCTTGAGAGATGGCCACAGGGATTTCTTTAAGGGTTTAAATTGATTAAGCTGACTGGAGAGAAGATAAACCAGTCTTTCTCTGATTGGATTCAGGGAAGGAGGGAGACAGCTTGCTTTCATGGGCAGCAAGAATGTTCACATCCATGAAATGGAATTAAATTTTATGCTGGGAATTCACATTGCTTCCTTCCCCCTCCACCTAGGAGTGGCCCGCTGAAAGAAAGGTTAAAAGTCTTTCACTTATCAATTTTAATTGACTAGATTGCTAGTTGAGATCACTTAACTCAACCTTTTTGGGTAGCTGGCCATTAAGAAAGTAATGGCTGTCTGTCTTTACCCAGCCCCATCACAAATTATGTCTTCGCTAAAGGGCGCCATCCAGAAAGTACTAGGAATTGTGGGTTTTATGAGCACATGATACTAGAATAAGGTATGCACGTGTTATTGTTTGACTTTTCTTTCTTCTTTTTATTCTTCCTGGCGATTGTTCCTAAATGCTGGATCTCCCCTTCCATTGGGGAAATGTCAGCACGCTCTGCACATCACAAAATGCCTTCTATGTACATAAAACGTAGGCAACATCATAACCTAGACGAAGGCATTCATATTGCCAAGCGATTGGAAACTGGGCATCCTCCTTGTGAGCGTAGTGATTTGGGGAGGCTGACTTCGGGGAGAAATGCTGGGGGCCGGTCAACTTTTCCCGAAGGTGATGTGATACGGGCGGACCGGCACAAAGGAATGCCAGCTCCAACCGACCAACAGATCGCAGGAGGAGGTGACTTAACCTGTGTTTACTGACCTTGTCACAGGATGATAAGAAACCACAGCCCCATCACATATCTCCAGACCAGCTGTGAGCCTCTGGGTCGGGTGTGGCAGGTGAGCTCTGACAGGCTGGCTCCTGACCCGGAGCCTCGTGGAGGCCTTCACCCCTGCCCCTCCGGAAAGAAGCCAGCTGCCCGTGCTCGAGCCTGTTTTGTTTTTGTTTTTGCCGGAGAGGAGAGTGGCTTGGGGCAGAGGTCACAGACTGGCAGCGTGAAGGAAGGGAGGGCAGGTGGGCAGGAGGCAGGGAAGGGGGATGGGAAGGGAAGGCTGGCTTGACTAGATGAAACAGATCAGACTTCTAGAGAGAATGGCCCCGTGAATCACCACCTACCCCGCCTCCAGCTTCAAAGGTTATTACTCTCACTGCCCCTACCATTTCTCTTTTTATATACCCGCACCCCGCGTATTAAAGCAAATGGAAGACGTCGCATCATCGCATCTATACATACTTGTCCCTAGCAGACAGGGACTGGGGGCTGCTCTTATTAACTGAATTGGTTGCCACCCTTGCAGATGGTGAGCTTGCCCGGCCCCGCTGCGGCTCCAGATGGAGCCCGGGCAGGAGGGAGGGCTGGCGGCACCGTGCCCGCTCCGACAAGCCATCGGGCTGGTGGCATTGCTCAGGGCCTTGCCTCTAAAATGGTTCTAAAGGCTTGCCGGGGAGCTGTTGAAAATCAGATGAGATCACGTTGGTGAAGCTCCCGGTGCCGTGCTGGGCCCATCGTAGGTGCTCGGTGAGGGGAGAGCTGGCTGTCGTCCCTGGTGCAGCTGCTGGAGAAGTGACGTAGGGCTCACACTGCGGGGCTCCGCGGGGCGGGCATCTTCGGCTTTGACAACGATTTGGAGGAGCGTATCCTGACATGTTTAAACCAGTTCATCACTTGTATGATGGCCCCATTTTGGGGGTGAGAAAGGCCGCGCTGGCTGCCTGCGTCCAGGTGAAGGGAGCCACACCAGGCAGGGCATTCCTGCATGCTCCCTGATGGGCCTCCTGACCGACAGGTCCCTGGAGTGCCCTGAGGACAGCAGGCTGTGACCAGAAGCCAGCTTCCTGCCGGAAGTGGCACCAGGGCCCTCTAAAAGGAGTCTTGCCTGTTTCTAGAAAATATGGCCAATTACAGTAGGGAGAAATTCCCCCCTTGTCCATATATCCTAAGTAGATACCTGGCATCCTCGTGAAACTCCTGGATTCCTTCCCAGCCTCTTCCACGTGGCCACTTGACGTTTACATAGTGTGGCCGTAGCATGTGCGTCCCACACCTAATCTTGTCCCCTGATTTTCTAGACCCAGTCCGCAGATCCATCCATTCGTTCCACGATGTGTTGGGCGCCTGCTGTATGCCAGGCACAGCGATGGGAGCTGGGATGTGATGGTGAGCTGAGGCCAGCTTGCTCTCTGCTCTGGTGGTGCTTCCAGTTTGGAGTGGGGGTGGGGGGGCCACCAACAGGTAGGGAAGTAAGTACACAATCACAGGTTGTCGGGGATGGTCTGTGGAGGCGGTTGGACCGGCTCTGTGCTCGAGAATAAGTAGGAGAAGAGACCTCCTAGGCTGGTTAGAGAGGCCTGTCTGGTCAGGCACCGTGAAGGAGGGACCAGAAGATTGTGGGAAAAGGCAAAACCGAGGCCCGCCAGTTAGAGGGGATGGCAGAGGTGAAGCCGGAAGGGGAGAGAGCGTGGCGTGTCCGGCAGCTGGTGTGGCCAGCAGGGGAGACAGGGGTTGAGATGAACCAGAACTCAGGCCCAAGGCAGCAGGAATCCATCTGAGCGTTTCCACAGGGACCTCTGTCCTTAAAGTGTACGTCCAGGTCACTTGGTCCCAACAGAGCCCCAAGGGGCTGGAGAGGCCACGTGGGAGGTGGTTATGAACACGGGCTTGGGGACCAGGCTGTGTCTGGTGTGAAATCCCAGCTTTGCCCTTGTAACGAGCTAACGTATGGCCTTCTACAAGCAAATTTCGTGTCTTAGTGCCTCAGTCTCCTCATCTGTGAAATGGGAGTCGGTGGGAGGAGTAAAGGAGTTAATGCATGTGAAGTGCTTGGAGCAGTGCCTGGTGCGCTCGCCGGCCAGCCATTCGGAAGGAAGGCCCGGCGGGGTTCGGGGATCAACCAGCAGTGCGAAAAGGGGGATGGGAGCACGGACGGCATTTCGTGGCGATGCTGGAGATCCAGCTGGACTCTGGGCTCTGAGCTTGGCGACAGTGTGGGCAGCAAGGGGTGGGGGTGGGGGGACAGCGACTCCATAAGCAGGGGACCAGCCCTGGAGGAGGAGACGAAGCCTAGTTGGGTGGTCGCAGAAGAGGTGCTGAGCGGCGGCCCGGCCGTGATGCCCAGGGCGAGGGTCGGGCGTTGGCGGACACTGTCCTCAGGAGAGGTTCCCCACAACCGTCACGAACTTCGCAGTTACCGTGTCGAGCAGTAGAACATTGGCCGAGGCGTCTCCTGGGACCGTTGCATACCTGGTGGCATTTCTCCTTGTGCCGTGTCACCACACAGATGGCTGTTGCTCACGGGTGCCCACAGCAGTTAGAAACCTAGGTCACACAGTCTGTGCGAGGGGGTCCCAACCCTCCAAACACGGGTCTGCACACCAGCAGCTCTCTGTACTGTGGGTCTGCCTCCTCGCCCAGACTTGGACACACCTGTGTGGGGGCCTGGAAACAGGCCCGTGGAGGGTAGAGCAGTGGTTTCCTGTGGTTCCTAGACCTGGGGACTGCCCTACCCAGTACTGTGCCAAAACGATAGAACCCCAACAAACCCCTGGGGTTGGGATTGCCAACTTTTTATTTTACGAAGTCTTTTTTTTTTTTAAAGCATTTATGAACTACCATTTCATAAAAGAAAGGAATCCCAGATAAGTAGGAAGGGCGTCATTTCAGAACAAGGGACAGACTTTCCAAGAACTATGCCTACGTGCTATGTTTTAATGGGGTCTACTCTTTTATTTACCTTTGAGAGACAGAAAGACAGAGTGCAAGTGGGGGAGGGGCAGAAAGAGAAGGAGACACAGAATCCGAGGCAGGCTCCAAGCTCTGAGGTGTCAGCACAGAGCCCGGCATGGGGCTTGAACCCACAAACCTTGAGATCGTGACCTGAGCCGAAGTCAGACGCTTAACCTACTGAGCTGCTCAGGTGCCCCAACGGGGTCTCTTCTTTAAGTAATTCAAGTGCAGGCCAATTAGAAGAACAAAAGTGTCTCTGTCTTTTTTGAGCTCCGTCTTGTGGGGGAGGTAAGGACGGACCACCTGGGCACACAGAGGAAAGTCAGATGGCCACTGTGTTAAGGTGCCCAGGGGTTGCCTGGAAGTCACAGAGGTTTTTGAGGGAGCGACCACCCATCTGATGGCTAGGTGTGCATGCAGGTGCCTGGCAGGAGCAAAGGCCCTGGGGTTGAGGGGGAGTTCAGGAAGATGAGAAGCCGCGGTGTGGCTGGAGGGCAGGGCAGGGTGGTGAGAGGACTGCGTTTGCCTGGGGCCCGGTGTGTGGGCCTTGCAGGTCGATCAGGGATTCAGGCTTTCTCCTAAGAACAGTGAGAAGTGTTTTTCACCTGGTGATACGATCGCATTTGTATCTCAGAAGGCCCTGTCTGGCCTCAGTGTGAGGGTGGGTTTACGGGGTGAGGGGCAGCGTTCCAGCCAGGAGTCCTGGAGAGAGGCCAGGCCCGTGAGACGGATCCTGCAGAAGCGTTGTCCGAAAGGTGGTGCCCACAGGCTTCTTACACAGCTCGGTTTGCCCCAGCAAGTGGTTCCTGAGCGCTCTTGCTTTCTGCTCTAGGGCCCAGGTACAGAGACTCTTGATTGCTGGGAGGCCCATCCTGTTTGATCCAGCCTGTGCTCTTGAACCTGACCCAGACCCGTCGTGCCTTCAGAGCTAATTATTAACTACAGTGATGTCATTTTGGTTGATCTCGTCTCCCGCCCGGCCAGGCAGGCTGCTGTGGGCCATCCTCCAGCGCTCCCGGCTGTTTCTAGGCCAGGACCTGCCTGTTTTGACAAGGGAGCTGAGGGTGTGGAGGAGGCCCTGGGTCCCAGAGCACTGCGGGCTCAGGAGAGGACCTCTGGATCTGACCTCTGGATCCCAGCTCTGCCTCTTCCTCGCTGTGTGACTGGAGACACATCGATCCACCTCTCTGAGCGTCGGTTCCTCACTTGTAAAATGAGAGTAGCAGTGCCCGCCTTTGTAGGGAAATAGCTGTGCAGACAGGTTGCAAACATCTGGCCCTCGGGCCCACGGATGTAGTTGGGTGTCCGGCAGAATATGTGTAATTTTGTGTTAGTTGCCAACATTTTATTTACTTACTTACTTATTTATTTACTAACTTAGTTATTTTTATTAATTTTTTTATTATTTCTTACAACATGATATGCTCTGTTTTATTGCATCTCATGTTGGGTAGAAGACAACACCTACCTCAACACCAATAACACGTTGCCAACATTTTAAAATCAAGGTATCTTACTGCACAAACCCAGATACCTCTCACCTTGAATGTGAAGCGGTGTGGTCCCTTGGGGCCGAAATGCCCGCAGGCAGCAGCGGGCCGCCTCTTTGCAGGGGCATCCTTCGCACCAGCTTGCTCTGTCTCCAGCCGCGGGCCTGCGCTGGACCCCAGCTGCCCGCTCGGCACCTCCCGCCTGCCGCCACAGCGGACTCGAGCTCCCGCACCGACCTGCCTCCTGCAGCCTGCCCGTCCCCCAGTTGGGGGCAGCTCCGTCCCGGTGCTCAGACCCCCGGCTCGTCCTTGATTCTTTCTCTCCAACCCGCCTTCCGGTCGGCCATCACCCCTGTTCGGCCCCTCTGTCCAGCTGTATCCAGATCTGACCACCTCTCTCAGCTCCACCGCCTTGAGGGCCCTGCCATCTGTCACCTGCATTGTTGTAGTGGCCTCGTAACCAGTCATTTGCTTCTGCCTTGTCCCCTGCAGTTTATTCTCAATGTAGCGTCCGGCGTCATCTTCTTAAGCCAGGGGCGCCTGGGTCGTTCAGTCAGTTGGGTGTCCGCTCTTGACTTGGGCTCAGGTGGTGATCTCACAGTGTGTGGGTTCGAGCCCCGCATCCGGTTCTGCGCTGACAGCACGGAGCCTGCTTGGGATTCTCTCTCTTTCCCCCTCTCTCTGCCCTTCCCCTGCTCATGTGCTCTTTTTCTCTCTCTCTCAAAATAAATAAATCAACTTAAAAAAAAGCCAGGTCACGTCCTACCTTAATCACAGTGGCCTTCTTCCGACCCTGACTCTACAGCGGCTGAGAGGCTGAGTATTACCTAGCGCCGTCTGGCTGGCTCTGCTCTCTTGCTTCTCTTCAGACACGCCAGGCACACTCCCACCTCAGGGCCTTTCCTCTGGCCGTGCCCCCCACCTGCAAACCACTCGCTCCCCAGAACAAGTGCAGCTGTGGACACTTACACGGCCCACGGAAACCCGTGTGTGTCAGCCGTGCTCCACATTCCGCATGCGTGTTTGAGTTTGGACCAAGGCCCCCGCTCTCTGTTATCCTTTCGTTTGTTGATGAATAGGAGAGTGAACGTCATGAGCGACCCTGCGGCGTTTCCCAATTCCCCATTTCCTAGCATTCTGCGTGCTCATCCCAGTGCCCTGACAGGCGAGAGTTTGCAGGCCGCTTGGAAGTTCTGGCTGTATTCATCACGTTGCCGAGATACTCTTTTCCAGCAAGGGGATTGTGAAGCTCCCCAAGCAAGTGATGTGGTTTGACCGTAAGTCCATGAAAATGTCAGCTCATTGATTTGCTTCTCTTGCAAGGCCAGTGATAGTCTTGTGGTCCCATCTGTCAGTTCTGGAAAACTCTCCGTGTTCTCTGGCTTTGTTGATGGCCTGGTCATTGTCCTGTGCCTCATCCTGCCAGAACTGATAAAATGATATCATTAATAAAGCGTGTGAAACACAAATCCAGAGTGTGGGACATTCTAAAAGACAGCTGACTCGAACTTCTCAAAATCGTGAATGCCATGGGAGACCAAAAGAAAAAAAAAAGAGGGGAGGGCGTCCATTTTATTATTGTTCTAAATTCTCGAAACGGAGGAGACCCCACTGTCCATTTGGGTTGGGTCTGACTTAGACGGAGAGGAACAAATAGCTTGAAAGGACTTGTTTTTGAAAACTGAGATTGGGAAATTTGCACGTGGACTGTGATCGGGTCTTAGGATTGAGGTCCACATTATGTTTCTTAGGTGTGATAACGGCTTCGTGATTCTGGGGGAGAGTGTCTTTGTTTTTAGGAGGCGCAGGCTGAAGTGTTGAGGGCTAAGCTGAATGCTGCTTGAAACTCGGGAGTGATGCACAAAAATGTGAGTGTGTGGGTGGACCAGTGAGAGAGGAAGCAAACGCAGCTTATGTGAACAGTTAGTGAATCTAGGTGAAGGGCATGTGTGTGTTTATTGTACTATTGTTTAAACCTTTCTGGACCTTTGAAATTTTTCAACACAGAAGCTTAAGAAAGTGGCAAGAGAGACATGGAGCCCTTGAAAATCATTTAATTAACGAGGAGTGGCATGCTTAGGGAAGGGGCCTTGACCTCAGGAAAAAAAGCTGAGTTGGAATCCCAGCTGTGCGCCCCGGGGCCAAGTAGTTAACCTCTCTGAACTGTTCTTCCTCTTTGTAAAGTGGGGGTGATAAACTGCGTCAGGGCTGCTCTGCAGATTCAAAGAGAGAATCCCTCAGGAATACGAAAACCGTCCTTCGCATTTGTCAGCTGGACAGCACACGGGGTGTGGAACGACTTTTCTTTTGAGAATGTTCTCTGTGGGAGTGCTGACATACCAGAGCCTCATGACTGCTTCTGTCCATGGGATACATTGAAAAGCAGAGGTGGTCACACAGGCGCGTTGATTAGACGATGGTTTCTTGGAAGGATGACTTTTAGGAAAGTGGGTGCTGGCTGATTTGGCAAAGAACTGAAACGTGCAGGGGAGGCCTGATTCAGACTCAGATGGCTCCTTGGGGGCAAGTCAGTGCAAGCGTTGGTGCCTGGAGCTCAGGAGAACTGGCTTGTTCGGCACCGACGCTGAAGCGGACTGATGTGGAATCAGAGGCACGTGTGGATGTGGCCTTCGAAGTCCCATCCGGAGCTGAGTGTGGTCTGTGGCTCTTCAGCCTGCACCCCCACTGCTCTGTGTCTCTGAAAGGTCTATAGTGTGGCAGAGCGCCCCAGCGGGCACCCCACCTGGGCGTCACCTGACCTGCGGACTGGGACCACTCTCGACCCAGCTCCAACCCCACCCCACGGTCCCAGGGTCACCAGCCCCCTTGCCTCTGCCCTGACTGAAATTTCTCTGTCCCTAGTGCCTCGTGCTGGGCCTGGCACACAGTAGGTGCTCTGAGAAGGCTCGTGGGTTTGAACTGATCACAGCCTTAGCAGTGGCTGTAATTATTTGTAAACGCTTAAGGCACGTTCATTAACACGAACGTGGCATTTCTGAATGTCGTCTTGAGCAATTTGAGGCAGTTGGATTGCAAGTTAAGAACCCTGCATTTGAACCGTCTTGACCATGCGTTTGAATAGCCAGGGCCCCAGTGCAGACCGCCCTCCCCACCCCCCCACCCCCCACAGGAGAAATATACCAAGAATCTTAAACTGACCTTGGAGGTTTCAAAAAATGCATATTGTGTTAATGTCAATAGTTGTGCCAGCCTACGTCATCTTACCTAAGAAGTAAAACACTGCGTTTCCGCCGCCCCCCTTGCCCCTCTTTGATACTAGAACCCCGAACTCGATTGCCCAGAAAAAAGCGTGCTTGAATTAACCCACCAATTCTCTCAGGGAACAGAAAACATGGGATTAACAGCATTTCCCACCCCCTCTATGAATCAGGCTGCTTCTCCGTGTGCCTGATGAATAATGTTGCTGGCCCCTTTTCAGAAATGAAGTAGAAATATGGAGCAGTGAAATTTGTATCTTATAAAGTGGCTGGAAATGTGGTTATAATACAGCTGTCAGTTTTGTTCAAGTGGAAAATTTTAAAGTAAACCCAATTGCAGCATTATTTGGTTCTCTTAAAGCAGGGTGATGTAGCCGTTTCCTGTGTATTGATTATTTGATTGGTACCTGTCTGCTGGACTAATTTTTTTTCTTCTCAGTAGCGCTCATTGATGTGGTTTAATGTATATTCCTGTAATCTTTCCCTGTTTTATAAACTTACAATGATAATTGAGCTACATTAGAGAGCCGTGTCCTGCTGAAATCACAAGGTCACCTAATGACGGTGCCCTCTGTTGTCGGTTGTGCAGTCAGTAGTCCCCAGGATTGTTCTTCGGCAAAAGACAGAACTTGCAATTTTTTTTCCCCCTCTAGGAAGCAGAATTTCTAAATTCCACTCTCTGCACTGGGGAAATGAGGCGTTCTGAGTAAAAGAGACTGGTTTTGAGCTTTTTCCTTCCTTGCCTTTGAAAATCGTCATTTCTGCTGAAGACACTCCACGATGCAAGTGTTTTTTCCCCACATCCCAGTCCTTCCTGTGTGTTTGCAAATGGGGCCACGGTTTTGTTCCTCGGATCAGAGGGGACCTGCTGGCCTAGATTTGCTCAAGGAGCGCTGTCTTCTGAGGCACGGCTCGGCCATTGGGAAGTGGACGGATTTCGGACACGGCTCTCTTCCAGGGCGGCCCCGGCATTCTCAGGCTCTGTGACCCAGGCGTGTCCCCCTAACCTTGGATCTCTCTGTCTGTACGTCACGGGGCCGTCGGGAGGGAGGGATGCTGCCTGCTGAGCAAGTGTCTGGTGCGACCTGATAGGGCCCGGCCAGCAAAGGCCAGCAGAGAAGCTACTCCGACTTGACAGTCTTCCCCAGTCAATAAATGGGAATTCCATCTGCGTAGTCACTCAGGCCAGAAGCCTTGGAGTATCCTGTCTTCTCTCTTTTTCTCACCCCTGCGACCACGCCCTCTGCCAGTCCTGCCAGTTCAGGCATCAGGTAGACCCACAATCTGGCCCCTGCTCACCACGTTCCAGGCCTGCACCCTGGTCCAGGCCCTGGACGCTGTCCTCTCTCTGGTTTGCCGGCTTCCTCCCCTGCCCTTCTCCACCAACAAGAGCCCAGGGCATCCTTTCAGAGTGGCCGTCGGAACCCTCCAGAGCCCCCCTCCAGAGCCCTGCCCGTGGCCTACATGTGCACCTCCGCCCCGTGCCCCTGTCTCTCGCCCCCCCACTACTCCTGTCATGGAGGCGCGGGAGAGCCCCCCACCCAGACCGCGGGCATGAGGGTGGCTGATGAGCCCCGATGCCACCTCACTCGAGCCAGCCTCCTTGATGACATCTGGCTGGCTGGCGGGGGCAGCGAGCCGCCACGGGAAACGGGAATTCGTGGGGTGCGTGGGGTTGAGGGTTAACATTGAGTTTCAAGACATCCCTCACTCCAGCCCACTCGATGTGACTGTCTGGGGCTCTGCCCACACAGGGCTCCTCACCCCGAAGCTGTTGCTTTCCCTGCCACCACACGTCCCCTCCCCCCACCCACGGCCCCACCCGGCCACCAGGGACAACACAGGACTCCCCAGGCCTCAGGTGGGGACGATTGGCTTCTGGCTGTGCTAGCTGATCAACCACAGAACACCCAAAACAAATCTCTGGGGAGGCTGAAGCAGTGACATACAGCTTGACCTTTATTGAAGGTCCCCCGCAGGAACAGGCCATCAGCCTTGGGCCTGTCCTCTCCCCTAGCCCAGGATCCTGGTGCCACTTCCTAGCACCGGTCCTGCTATCTAGCCCTGTCTGCTTTTAGCCGGTCCTCACCCTCCAGTTCGCCCCAGCCCCACTCCCCACTGGGAAGTGCAGGAAGCAGGGAAAGGGGACCAGCACCTTCTTTCTGCTCCCTCGTAGGAGGGAGTTGTGTTCCATTCAGATTGGTGTTAATCACCTAAGTTCCTAAGGAGAGGTCAAAGTCAAGGCATAGGAACCACCTGCATAACGTGGGGTGGCCACCAGCCCTGACTTCAGAGACGGCTGTGACAGGGATTGCCCTGCTTCCCGGTGACCAGTGGGTTGTGGGGCAACGTCGGTGGTCTGGACTGATGGTTTCCAGATGAATGTCGAATGGTGTTTGCTCTGCTAGGGTATTAGTAACAATGATGTTGAGACATTCAAAAGTTTAAATTGGCATTTCTGCTTTGACCTGCCTGAAAATAGAAGTGAAAATTGGTTTGCTCCGCTGCCCTTAAGTGCATCAGAGGAACTGCTTTCGGGCATCAAACTTGCCCCTGACTCCCTAGGCCAGGGCAGAGCCCTAGCCCTGGGTGGCTGGTGGGAGGGCTGGTGGTTTCTGGCCTGGGGCTCTCTCTTCCAGAAGAGGGTGACGGTGGAGATCCTCTGCCCGAGTTGTGCCTTAAAATCAATTTAGGAGCTTCAAAAGCTATCTATGCCCAGGCCCCACTCCAGAAAGTTCTGATTCGCTTGTTCCGGGGATCGGGACCTCACATCTCTATTTTTAGATGCTCCCTAGAGGATTCCATCATGCAGTCAGTGTTGAGAACCACCGGGCCAGCCTGAACGAGAAATGTTCTGGAAGTTAACACTTGGTCTCTACTTTGCCGCTCCAGTTCCCTCTTGGAGCTCTCTCCTTGCGAAGCCCCCTCATCAACCGGATGTTGCGGGGATGCTGGCTTTGGCGGCCTGATGCGGCAGTCACGTCTCTCTCTGGGTTCTGAGGTCTGCTTCTAAGGCGGAAACCTTGTCCTGTCCCAGTCAGCCTTACAAACCCCTTGGGAAGGTGGCATGTAGAAGGACGTCTCTCCACGGGTCCGACACAGCTGGTCGTGATGCCGGGGCTGAGACCGTGGCTGTCCTCCAGCAGCAGAGGAAGAGGAAGTCGGCTGTGCTGCATGAGGGGGTGTCTCTCCCCGGGAGAAGTCCCTCGGGCCCTGTGGGGGGTGCTCAGGGCAGAAGCAGGAGGAGCCGGGCCCACGAGGGAGGCAGGGTCCCGTCTGCCCCGTGGACCCGCGGGGCACGTGCTCCTTCGGTGGGTCGCGGCCAGAACCGCTGTATTTGAGCTGTTCCATCGCTCTCCCGTCCCTTCCTGGATGCACACGGCTGGGTTTGTGTAAGCTAACCGCGCATGCGGTGTGCCTCTGCCTCCGTTGAACAGCGATTCACACCCGGGGCCCCTTGTTCCAGAGAGGGAGGGGCCGGGGGGCCGGGCTGGAGCTCCTGGCCCGGCCCTGCAGCCTCCGGCTACACGTGTGCCCAGGCAGCCCCCAACCCGAGCCGTGCTGGGCCTCGTTTACGATGGACGCGGGCCGCACCGGAGCCACCCGTGGGAGCCGAGCGTCCCTGCGGCACTGAAACGCCGGCCCGTCCCTGACTCTCCGGCCGTCCTGAACCAGCGCCAGTCCTGGAAAGGGCCTGCTCTGTTTCACGCGGAGTCGTAAAGATGTCTCGGGAGCAGACAGTCAGACCAGGAGGCTGAGAAGTCACTGGAGCTGAGCCTGCCTTTCCCAGGTCTCCCGAGTGTTTGTAAGTCATTTGCTTATGATTAAGAGCTACAAGTTCTCATCTTGTCGTCTTCCCTTCCTTCCTCCCTGGGTCCGCTCGGGGCCACTATTTTTTATAGAAGGTTCAAGGTGAGATCAACCTTTCCTCTCATTGCCAAGTCGCGCAGAAAAGCCCCGTGCAGCTTCCTGGTTTTCGGTTTGGCATGTCCAGATTATCTTTGGCATCCACTGCTTTCATCATCGGTACCCAGGCCTTCCAGTTTGATAATCTGCTTTGCATTTTTCTAAGTGCATTCGGGGTTTTCCAGAGCCGTGCAGAGCCAGAAAACACGCATGTCATTTAAATGATTCCAGTTAACCTGTACCCTCTAACTAGTCGTTCACAGAACCCGCCTCTCCAGTGATAGGTTGCACTCTCCAGGGCAGCAGAATTGGTGAAAGTCTACAGCTTTCTCTATTTTGTGCTGGGCCCCTCCCCTCTGCCGCCTCCACTCTCATGAAGCCCCAGTCCCAGACTCTCAGGAGGCTGCAGGTGGAAGTCCCAGACAGTGTCTAGGGAAGGTTCTAGGCTAGGTTTGTGCCGCCTCGTCGCCACTCCCAGAGGTCTCCCTTGGCCCCCCCGACCCCAGCCCCTTCCCTTCCTGTCCCCGCATCCTCTGCAGTGATGATAGCGACCATTCCTCGGTCCGTTTCTCAGGTCGGCCGCTACTGTGAGCATTCTGCATGGGTTCGCTCACTTAAACGCTCTCATCCCGCCAAGTAGGTCCTGTTATTTTCCCATCTTGCAGAGGAGGAAACCTAAACACAGAGAGGTAGAACGAGCCGCCTGGAGACACGCCGCCAGGCAGCAGGGGAGCCAGGACGCGCACGCAAGATTCAGACAGCAGAACTTGGACGCCTGACTCCAGGCTAGGGCTCCTCCGTTCATTCACGCACCCACTCACCCGTCCGCCCGCCGTTTACCGAGTGGGCACCGTGCTAGGTGGTACGACACAGAGAAGAAAACACAGCCCTCCCTTCGGGCAGCTGTTGGTGTCCCCGCAGGATTTCCATCAACAGGTGGATACAGGTGCTCTGGGGGAAACTTCGGAGCACAGAGGGGAGAACTGGGGTGGGGGGCCGTGGTGAATGGGGACACCGATTGCTTCTGGGAGCCCCAGCTTTTGAGCCAGTTGTTCTGAGGGTGTGTTCAGCAGGCCGATGAGCTTGGCAAGAATGTTCCAGGCAGGGGATGTTCTGGGTGAGGGCACAACAGTGCCCGTGATAGCCCGGCTCAGGACCCTATGTCTGGAACATCAGCTGGCCTAGTCGTTTCCTACTGTGGCTGTAGCCGATTTCTGCAAAGTTGGTGACTTCGCGTGGCACACACTTATCGTCTTAGGCTTCTGTAGGTCAGAAGTCTGATGTGGGTCTCACTGGGCTAAAATCAACATGTCAGCAGACCTGCTTTCCTTTCTGGGAGCTCAGGGAAGAATTCATTCATTTCCTTGCCTTTTCCAGCTACCCGAGGCGCCTGCATTCTTTGTCTCGTGGCCCTCTCCCGTCCCCAAAGCTAGTAATGGTGGGTTGAACCATTCTTCTGTCACATCACTCTGCCCTCCTCTACCACTTTTAAAGACCCTTTCTGATTAGATGGGGCCCACCCAGATACTCACAGTGTAACCTCCCCATCTCAAGGTCCTTAATTTCATCACATCTGTGAAAATCCTCTTATAAGGGAGCACGTTCACAGGTTTCTGGAATCAGAGCATGGCACCTTCAGAGGCCATCATTCTAGGTACCACAGGTGGGATGCGGAAACTGGCAGGAGATGGGGACAGAGAGGTGGGCGGGAGCTCTGCGTGACACCCTGCGGGAAGGAGCCCCCAAGAACCAATAGCAGATGCACAGGGTAGGACATTTGCCCCCGGATGTTCTTGGGTCCTGGGCCCTGCCTCCTGCCACATCCTTGGCAGGTCCTTCTTACCTTCCCGCCCCACAGAGGGCTGCGGCATGCCCATAGGGCCCTATTTTAGTGGTACAGGCTAAGACTCTTCTCTCTGTGTCTCCCCACTCCCAGCCACTATCCCCGGGATGTCCCTGATTTCTGCCCACTGACATTCCCCACGCTGCCTCCCCCAGTTCCGGGTACCCAGCCACTTCCTGCCTTTTCTGCCAGTTTTGTCTGTCTGTCCCCTGGTTCCTGCTGCTGGGGCTCTTCCCATGGTTGGTGGTCTCCCAGGCAACCCAGGCTCACTTCTCCCCACAACTCTCCTTTTGCCCTAAAAAGCTCAAATGTCAGACCTCCACCCCCCCCCCCCACACACACAAGGCACCATTCCCTTGGGTCCTCAGGCCCCCGGGGCCCTTTATTTTTGTTCTTGCACACCGGTAGTGCAGGCAGAGCTGAGGGTGGTGGTTCTCTCCAGCGAGTTTGGGCCAGAAGGAATTTTAATCAAAAGTCCCAGTTTGGCTTTGAGAGGGACCTTTCTCCAGGAAAGGATCAGATAGTTCCAGTCATTAAACGGTCGGTTGCAGAACGTTAGTCATGGACTCAAGTGGTTGGATTTGAAAATGACATAAAATAAATGCGTTTTGTTTTGTTTCAAGACATGAGAACATTGTTGACCTTGGTGGAAAAACATTCTGGTTTAGGCCCTAAGTATACGTATGGGAACTGAGGTTCCGCAAATTCTGCAGATGCTTCCCTCGATTTTGATGGCTGTCGCTAAAACAGAAACCCACAGTAGCCTTGGATACGACCTGTGTGCGCACACACACGTACGTGTGTGCGTGTCACGGGAAAGCGCAGTCACTCGCTTTGTGGAAATCCAGACCCCCTCGCACACCGTCGTTCACCCCTTCGGGCCGGGACCGTGGGCTCACGGGTGGTACCACTTCCCCATCCGGGCCACCCTTCCCCAAGACCCAGGTCCAGCCTTTCGCTTCTCTGCCTGCTGTGAAGAAAGTATCTCTCGAAAATAAGTGACAGCTCCCATCCCCGCCCCGTACGTGGCGCTGGGTGACACCACGGACAAGTACTCGTTTGGGTGAGACCTTGGGGTTGACGGTGAGACTCGGCAAGGCTTAACTTGATGGGTTTGCTGGAGAGTCGGGAAGGACTCTGAATGTGATCAGCAGCCATCTGCTGAAGCCCTACCGTGTGCCCGACGGGACCCTGGGCACAGAGATGAGGGGCCCTGCCTCTTCTCGTGAAACCAAAGGGACGCACCCCTCCTGAGGTCGCTCACTCACAGCGGGGTCCAGGGGAGCGGTTCCCTCCCACCCTGGACACCAAGACTTAAAACTTCCATGTTTGGCAGATCTCCATCCCGGTTTGGCTGTTAGGTCGTGTGTGGCCGTGAGACTGTGTGTAGCTTTGGAAACTATGGGAGGTAGACCGTCAGCTGCACATCAAGGGTTTCTTTGCCCAGTTACAGAGACGGTGGGGGCTCCCCGTTGGTCGCAGCTCCTCCCCCGGCAAGTCTTCAGGTTTAACTCCTGGCCCCAGCCCCTTGCGATAGCAGCGACTTCCTGGAGAGCCCAGTCAAAGGCTCTGAGAAGTCCTGCAGACTCAAAGTCAGCCTGGAGCGTGGGGGTGGCAGAAGCCGCCCCTCCCCGGCGGCTCACCGTCTGCCAAGTGCTGCCTGAGGATTTACGTGTAGAGGTCCCCCCGCCGGGAGAGTTCCCACCAGCACCTGACCCCGGCCCACTGCGCTCCGGCTCCCAGGCTCACACCCAGCAAGCCCCCCGCTTCCCCACCCCTGATCCGTCTTGACGCCGCCTGGCCAATCTCCACCTGAAGCCTGGTTCTTCCGCGGCGCATGTAATGACACCTCCAGCTTCCCCCATGCTGGTTGCGGTGGAAGGTGGGGCTGTGAGCCCGGAATAAACACGGTGCCTTGGCCCTGAGCCCCAGCCCCCGGTCCTGCCTGGGGAGCTCCTCTGTCAGCAGGGAGGGCCGGGCAGGCCGTCGGAGGGGAACCTGCCATGGGGTGTGCCCTACCGAGGGAGAAGGGACGGCTCTGATCAGCTTGTGTGTGCTTTTGCTCGGCCAGGGATGGAAACGGGCACCGGGCTTTTCACCCGGCCCAGGAGGCAGGCACACATAGCCCCCGTTGGCAGCCCCCTCCAAGCTCCGCGCTCCCTCGCTGTCTCTCTGTGCGTCGGCAGGGTCGAGGCCTGAGACCCCCCAGGCCCTCGGGCCTGAGCGGTCTGATCCTCAGCCGCTCTCCAGCCATACTGCTCTCTCTGGGACCCAGCTGCCCTCCTCTGTTTCCGGTCCGCGGCTCTGCTCCCCTCTGCTTCTGACTGTCGCACGGGCCTGCCCTTCTGTCTGGGACGATATCTTCAGCCACCGCGGTCCCTTTGCTTGGCCATCTCCCCAGCATCCTCTAGACCTCTGCACATAGCTCACCTCCCAGCAAAACCTCTTTGGGATCTCACTGTCTTCATGGCATTGGCCACCATTTGTGCTTTTCTGAGTTTGTGTGGTTATTTGATTGGCGTGGGTACCGAGGTGCCTGGGGGTGGAAACCCTCACTCTTCACAGTTGAACCTGCTGCTGACAGCACAGTGGGCACCCGGTGAAGATTTGCTGGAGAGGGAGGAATGGAGGTGGTGAAGTGGCTTAGGAGCAGGGCCCATAAATGAGGACACTGGCCTTGTTTTCACACCCCAGGCCGTGATTCCAAGGGCACGTGGGCATCCTTGTAAACGTGCCATCCCACAAACACCTGACATCGTTCCTCACGCCGGCTTGGTGTCTCTTCTCACTGGGAAGTCGGAAGGAGCTCGAGGCTGGATTCAAGGGCCCAGCGTTAGTCTTTGGAATTCACCGGCCTTTGTGAGTCACCCACATTGTGCGCAGAGGCGATCTGAAACTCTTAAAGATCCGTCGGTACGTCAGAATACCTAGTAAATCACAGTGCATTCTACCTGATGTTCCTTCCAGTCACTTGAAATGCCCGCCCTTGTGCAGCCCCCCTGGAAGATGCTGCTGAGGAAGCAGCAGCCCGGGCAGGGATGGTGATTCCCTCAAGGAAAATTAATACCGCGCCATCAATTCTGGAGGCAAAGAGGGCCCGCGGCCAGATGGCTGTGCGTCGGCTGGAATAACTCACAGCCGTGTGGGCCCTGGTTTGGGAGGCCTCTCCTGGCCCTGCATATAAATCAGTTCTTCTGCGGAGAGAGCAGGCAGGTGCCTTTGTCAGGGGTGGGGGAAGGGAGCCAGCCCCAGAGCCCCTCTTCCCAGAGTCTGTCGTCGTCTAGGGGGGCCTGAAATGCACCTCTCCAGCACCCGTTCTCAGCTGGGCCAAGCGCAGGGCTCCTCCGCGGACGGGGCTGTGAAGTCCTTGTTGCCGCTCCTGCTGGGACCATGGGCAGAGGCTTTTGTCCCGGCTGTCAGAACGTAACAGGACAGACCCGCTTTCACAGCGCAAGCCTTAATTGGATGGTCAGAGGGCACATCTGTGGCTTATAAAAAACAAACGGCCTGACAATTTTAGTGAAGGAGAGAGAAAACTTGCCTCGGAGTGAGACCCCAGGGAGGGCAGACACACTTGTCACTCGCCACGAGGCCTCAGCTGCCCCCTTCATCTTTACACATCTCTGCTCTCCCATCTGCAAGATGAGAGTCACGAGGCCCGACACCCTAACAGTGGCCCTAACGAGGAATGCGTGTGATAAACACTCGGTTGTTGCCGATGTGCTTTGGGATGCCAGAGCCAAGGACACCTTTGTGGCGTTACCTCCAGGGGTTTCATCCCACTGTGTGTGGGACCCCAGTGTCAGGTGTCATGGGCTCTATTCTTCGGGTCAGGCCAGGCTGGCTTAACCCAACACAGACCTCTCTGGCACTACAGGGGTCTGTGGGGGGCGGTGGCGGGGGGGTGGGTACCTTGCTCCCCACATCACTCAGGGACCAGGTTGGTGGAGGCTCCACCAGTGGGAAGGGCATCCACATCCTAGCACGAGGGGCAGAGGGGACTGAAAGAGCCAGAGGACCCTGACCACCCCTCTCAGGCCCTCCTGCCCCATAGGGATGCCCGACTGCCTCCCCGGCTCCCAGGTGTGGGGTGGGGAGGGCATGGCTGCTCGGCATCCGGTGAAGGTCTCGGCCACGTTCGAGAGTGCACACCCTCTCTGCTGGTCCCTGGGAACCTCTTGAGGTCAGCAGCTGGCATTTGGGGATTTGGGGATCGGGGACACCCGGGCCTGCCCCCTGCTGACCCAGAAAGAAAGCTGGGGAGCTGACAGTGAAGGAGGCACAAAGACAGACTGAAAGAGAAAGGGAGGACCTCGGTAAATTAGGGCCTTGACCCATTTTGAAACATGAGGCAAATTCCGGGCTGGGCTGAGACGGACCAGGCCTGTGGAGGCCGGGTGGGAGGGACGGGATGTGGCCGCGATTTGCACATGATCATGTTCCTGAGCCATCCCTGTCGCTGGCGGAGCAGCAGGTGCCGGTGGAAGGCCCAGAGCTGACCTTGGGTTACCCCGGCGCCCCAGTACCACTGCCGGAAAAGAGGGAAGCTGGGAGAGCGTGAACACATCTTGGGCATTTTGGTGGCCTGCCCCTGTGGGGGCTCGGGACTGATTTGCACCCAGAGAGCTAGGAACACGGGTCACGAGGCTGAGGCCTGCGTGGCGGGGGAGGCTGGAGAGCAGGGTGGGTGTGAACGGGAGCTTTGGGGGCTGGCTGGCCTGGGTCTTATTTCTGGCTCTGCCACTTGGTGGCTGTGTGCCGTGGAAAGTGACCTCGCCTCTCAGGTTTTCAATCTCCTCCCTTGTGCAGGAGGCGGGGGTGGGGAGGATAATAAATAACGGATTCTCAACAGGGGTGTCAGGAGGATAATGTAAGACAACGTAGGTAAAGCACAGAGCCACTCTGTTGAAAGCGCCCTCCTGCCTTCACTGCCGTCGTTCTTGGGCTTGGTTTCCCTGAATATTTTGTCCGGGGAACTTTGGCTTCTGCAGAAAAGCACCAAGCCGAGGAGAAGGCTCAAGTCAGGGTCCCTGGGCTCGCACCAGGGCCTGAGGGGTAGGGCCGTAGGTGTGGTGGTTTGGAGCATGGGCCCTGCGGCCCCTCGCGGCTCACTTCCTGTCTCTGCGCCCTGAGCAGGTCACTTACCGTCACTTGTACCACGGGGATGGTAACCGTTTCCCCCTTTCGAGGTATCCTTAGGAGCGGCTCTGTGGGAGAATCACATTGTCTTTACAGTGCTTTGCTGTGATGAGTCCTGGGGAGAGTGAGTCCCGGGTAGCGGATTTCCCTGTTACAGACTTCGCCGAGACGTGTCACGTGTGCAGGTCCGAGAGCAGCGGCAGCCCGGTCGCTTTGTACCCCTGCCTAAGAGAGACGGGTGTGACCGCCTGGGCTCCCAGTCCCTGCCCTTCCAGAGCCTGGCGTCCTCTTCTGAATCGGTGCTGCCCTGTCTCTTCCATTCAATTCATGCCCATCCCAGCTCCGCAGAGACATTTCTGTGTCCAGGTGCCAGTGCCCCCCGCCCACTGGCGGCATTCAAGCACCACCTCGGAGAGGTTGGCCGTGTCAGAGAACCTACTGTATTATCATTGATTTAATATATATATATTTTAACATCGTCACAGTTTCTCCCTCCTGGGGCCAGGGTAGGCAGGGCGAATCCTCACCTGGACCCATGAAATGTGGGGATCCATAAGCCCAGTGTGTGTTTTCCTCACTGCACATGGAGATAAATACAGAATGACCAAAATAAAAGCAACCATTCACACGCGTGCCTTCTAAAACCCTCTCACGTCCCCTAGGGCTGCACATATGGTTTACTTGTCAGTTGCCTCTGGGACCCTGCCTGTCCACACAGCCCCGGCTGGTGCCCAGGGCGTCCAGGAAGAAGCCTCCCCCTCCCTAGGGGTCAGGCTGTAATTTTCATCCTAGAGCAGCAAGACAGAGGCAGTTTGTGAAACCACGTTTAATGTCCAGCACTGTCGTTCTTAATTTATCAAGTGAACGCTAAACTACTTTGGTGTTTTGTTTGTTTTTTTTTTGTTTTATGGCCACCTAGAGATATTAAACGTGGACAGATTTTGCTTGGTTGAGCGTTAGTTTAGAAGGCTGGGTTTCAGTAATAGTAAGATTCAACCCAGGATTCCCAGTTCGCCCCGGGGAAGAACGTTTTACTCCTGTCTCATCAATCGTTGAGGGAGGCAGAGAATATATACAAATTATGTATCACAGGCACACGGATAGGTACTGAAAATACAGATAAATTGGTGCAGGGTCGCGTTTGATGCAAAGCTCCAGGCGTTCGGGGACGCACCTCAATTCATTGGTCCCCTTTTACATAGGTTCACTGAGGTGGGGGCCGGGGGCATTCTTGTGGAGACTTTCTGCATCTTTGAAGCAGGTAACGTCTTCGTTTTGCGCCCTTGAGGACAGAGTCTCGCCTTGGTGCCAGGGTACGCGGCTAGGACGTGGTGGAACCGGCCACCCACGTTGAACTGGGGATGGAGAACGGGCCCAGAAAACCTCTGTGTTTTCTCACACCCAGAGAGGGCTGCTTGGAGAAGGCCCACAGTGACCCCTGCCAAGCCCTGCCAGGGGGTCCATTGCCCTCAGATGCACCGCTCCAGACTCCAGAGTAGACTGATGGGCTGCTCGATTTAGTGCCCTGCGCACCTGCTGTCCCCAAAGAGCCTGGAAATGATGCAAAGTCAACTAGAGACGATGTCCTACGCACCGCTCTTTTCCTAAGGGCCTGGAAACAACGCACAGTCTAAACCTTGGCATTGGGTGGAAAATTGGCCCGTTCATCATCCCATCTGTGGCCCCTCGCCCACCCACAGAGTGGGTACCTGTCCTGGGCCCAGTCAGGCAGAGGTCCTGCCATCGAGTCAGTAACCTCACGTCGCCAAACGATAAGGAGGCACGTTCACGTTGTAAAAACCTGAGTCGGTACGTTGTGTAAAAAATGAAAGTGCCCCTTCCACCTCCCAACCTTCCCGCAGCCGGCCTTCCCCAAGCCCCCAGCCACTCCCGCGGCGACCCCAGCTCACTCCAGATACGTGTCCTCGTAGATCCTGTTCCCTGTACTTGCCCTGAAATAAGTTCGTGCCTGTGCACACAGACTTGTCTCCCTCACCACCATCAGCCCAGCCCGACATGGGGCCTGGCACTTAGTAGGCACATGATAAATAGTTGTCAAATGTGTGACTGTCCCTGTAGTTTTTACACAAATGGACCACATACAGCTTGGTCCACAGCTTGGGTTTTTGCAGTTAAAAGTGGGGCTCTCCTGGGGCTCCTGGGTGGCTCAGTCAGTTAAGCGGCCGACTTCGGCTCAGGTCATGATCTCGTGGTCCGTGAGTTTGAGCCCCGCGTCGGGCTCTGGGCTGACAGCTCGGAGCCTGGAGCCTGCTTCGGATTCTGTGTCTCCCCGCTCTCAGCCCCTTGCCTGCTCATGCTCTGTCTCTGTCTCTCAAAAATAACCAAACATTTTAAAAAGTGTTAAAAAAAAAAAAAAAAACGGGGGCTCTCCTGTGTTGGGAGACACGGGTGGGAGACATGGGTGGAACTCGTCTGCGCGTTGTTGCATTAAACAGAAGTGCCCTGAGCGCCGCCCTCCTGCAGCCGCCCCCACCGATGGGTGTGTGAACCGATTCCAGGTGTCCACCGTCCCAAAGAACCGGGAGAGTCGGGCCTCTGGACCCGCTCTGTTCGTTCACAAGTGCCGTGCGGTGGTGGGAGGGAATCCTAGCTGCGAAAGGGTCAGGTGAGAGGTCGCTGTCTTGATGCTATGCGAGCTGCCGTCAGACTGCCCTTCACCAAAGCAGCCGGACCCCCGGGGCCTCCTGCTGGCAGTATAGGGGGTGCCCGTGGCCTCCACCCTCCCCCTCCCCAGCCACCACGAGCCTTCCAAGTCTGTGCCAGCGTGACCTCGGGGACGGAAACACAGCCAGCCCCTAAGCACTGTCAGCCTTCCTGAGTATTCAGAGGGAGCTGCCGTGGTCCCACCTCCCAGATCCCAAGCGGCCTGTGGGAAGACCCAGCTCAGAGAAGGGCAAGGCCGCTTGCTAGGGAGCGCGGTCCAGCTCCCAGCCTGGGTTCAGCACCCCCCCACCCCCCACAGCCCACAGTGCCATCCCAACCAAGCAGCCCTGTGGTCTCCCCCACTGTCCCTGTCTCCGCACATCAAAGGGGTGCTGCAAAAGCCCCGCAGCTGGAATGGCTGACTCTCTCTTCCATCCGTGTCTAAAGGATACACAGCTGTGTCCTCTCAAACCTCTGTCATTCTTCACGCTCCGAATATCCGTTCAGACATTCCCGGTCTTCCGCCCGGCAGATGTTTGTTTTAAAATAGTACCAGAAATATGCTTGGCTCCTGGCCAGATCCCCGTCTTATAAAATTGTACGTCCCCTGCGTGAATCTGGCTCCTCAGAAGCGCAGAAGGGGCCCTGCCTCGTGAGAATGAAGCCTCGTCAGACCCGCGGGCGGCCCGTCGACGTCCTGTCCCCGTCGACATCCTCGGCTTCAAGAGCTTTAGGAGCGCGCCCTTCCTTTCCCATGTCTGTGGCTTTGCCGGATGGTGCTCGGGGACTGGTCAGGAAAGACAGCGTGGGGGACCAGAACCAGAATCCTGGCACCACGAGCATCCTCGGGGAACAGGGGGATGCTGGCGGGCCATTTCCAGTACCTCCTCACCCCCCTGCACTCCCTGCCCCCACTCCCCCGCCCCACTGCCAGCGAATCCGCAGTCCTGTGACTTGGGGGTCCGGTGGATTTTGCTTTTAAAGCTTCCGGCCTCCTTTCTTAGTAAAGTCCTGCGGTAAGCACTTTTTCCTTCTATGTTTATATCTGCCCCACCTCGCACTGTGAACTGCTGCTATTAAAAGAAACAGGAGACTGCGAGCCTGTGCGGAGGAAGAAATCATTTACTCCAGAGGGTGGAAGGAAGCTGTGTATGCCTTTCAGTGAAAGCTCTCTGGCCTGTTCAGTGTCAGCCAGTCGAGGAAGAGGGCCGCTTTGGGGTGGGCAGAGCCCGGTGCCCCAGGTCACATAGGGAGGGGCCCTGCTGCAGGGGCAGGAGGAGTCGGAGGGTGAGCGGTGTGCCCCGGAGGCCGGACGCCAGCCGGAGGCCCTCGAGCCAGCTCTGCCACTTCCCGCCAGATGACTTTGGCATGACACTGAGCGTGAGCCTGAGTTTCCATCATCTGGAAAATGAAAATTGTCAGGAGGGCCCCAAGCACAGTGCCTGAAACACGGCAAGCCTCGGTGACATGTGAGCCAGAGTTTTACGACGGCTGCAGAATGTGACCTGCTGGGCGTTTGGTGACTGAGCCGCGGCCCGTCTCCTTTCTAAAGCACCTGCCTTTCTTTGCAGGAAAGGGGTGCCCATGTACCCGGTCCCAAGCAAGGGTGTTCTGACCCCCTGGGGGCAGTCCCCAGCCATGTCACATGGCAGCTGGTACTGCCGTGGGTTCCCTTGGTCGGAATGCTTCCCTCCTCGCTGGAGGGCCTGGTTGGGGCTGATACACAGGAGCCCAGCATACGTAGCTGGAAGTGAGCTCTTTGAAAACTCGCTCAGGCCTTTCCCTGGCTTGCGGGCATTTCCAGAATTTCCTTGGGAGGTGATTTGCAAATAGAAATTTGAACATTTGAACACTTCCCCGTTCCCCCCCCCCCCCGCCCCTCTGCAAAACTTGTGCTTTCCTTGCTTTTTTTCTTCCCGTCTTTGTTTTGCTCTGGGCACAGTGGTATGAGCAGGGCTTCCTTCCAGAGTCAGAATCTATCAGGGGTTTGAGCTCCAGGTCTATCATCGGTTAGCGATAGGACTCCAGGCAAGTTCCTTAAACTCTGCGGACCTCCGTTTCCTCATTTGTAAAACAGGGCTATTGTGAGGATTCCTCCGTAATAGAGCAGGAAGTGCCTGGTCCAACACCTGGCCTGTAGTGTGAATGCCCAGCACCTGGCAGCTGTCATTACCGTCCGTGGAGCGTGACCTGGTTGGTGGTCCTTGTCTCTTCTCTGCTTCCCTGAGTGGAAGGAGGGCAGTGGCAGATCGGCCTTCTCTCTGCTTGCATGCTGCCTGGCACTGGGTAGCCACCACATAAATCTCTCTTAAGAGTAAGCTTGCTTCTGAAGAAGGAAACATCAGCCAGGCATTCAGGGGTGGGCGGGAGCACGCCAGGCAGGAGGCACCGTGTGGCCAGAGAAGGGCAGGACGGGCCCCGGGGCCGAGCGGCGTCGCGGGCGGGAGAGCAGAGGGCACAGAGGGCATGGTGGCGGCGAGAGGGGGTACCCTCGGAAGGAAGGACAAGCTGTGCCTCAAGCAGAGGCGTGGCACCCTGGGATGTGTGCTCCAGAATGGCCACGTTCACAGCCACAGGCGCGGGCACCCGGGAGGTAGCTGGCCTGGAGGCGGGGACTAGGGGAGGCACCTCCCACTGCACCTGGAGCCGGAGGGTGATGGCGGCGGCCCCTGGCCTGGACACCTGTCAGAGAGGGAGGAGTGGGGGCCAGCGCCTTGGAATGATGGGCAGGTCTCCCCGGCCCACGCGGGGCCGTGGCGGTTTATTTCTATCTTCTTTTATAGCGGTGGCTTCAGGAAATAGGACTGATCCCATTCTTCTAAGTGACGCCCCAGCCTCAGCCTTTTGTCTGGGGAGCCTGCTGGCTCTGTAGGGCCCTTCCCAGCCTGGGTCCTAATGAACCACCTTGTAACGGGCCCCACTGCTGTGTCACCTTTGAGTGGCACAAGACGCAGGCTCCAGGGCCTCAAAGGAAAACTCAAAGGTGACATGAGTCAGGGATTCCAGGGGCTTGACCCAGAAGGTCCACGCCAGTCCCGGTCGGGCCTTGCCTGAGAAGTTTCCAGCCTGGTGTGTGATTACAGTAAACAGTTTGAAGGGCCCCTACCCGATCCACGAAGGCCAGGCTTCACCTGCAGGTGCAGGGTTTGTGGGAGGAGGCAGACGGCGCTTTTGTGGCTTAACGGGCCCTCCAGGCACCAGCTGCTCAGGCAGGGGCCTCTGAGTCCCACAGGAGGCCCAGGCCCCTCAAGGTTGAGGCCTTTTCAGGCACTCCCTCCCCGCCCCCAGTCCAAGTTCTTGTTGCCGCAGCTGACCACACATAACCAGCCATTTCCCTTCTTGAGAAGTGACCTTGTGCATCTCGTGTGCATCTGAGTTCTTTAGAAAATAAACCCCCCCCCCCCGCTTTTTCCTTCGGGGCCCTGCATGCCTGCCTTGGCCCCCACTGCCCAAATATGCCTTCTCTCATTTCCCCACAGCCTCTGCTGTGTATAGTTCATAATATAACTCAACTGTAAAAAGTTAGCTCTGCATGGTTGCCATGAATTTTACATGAATCACATTTAAATCGATAAAGTCTGTAGAATGAACCAAGTTATCCTTATTATGAAGCAGTGGGGGCCACTTTAGAGGGGCTGTGGGCCTTTGAACACGGCACCCCTCGTCAGGGCGGAAAAAGTGGTCCGCCGGTGAATTTGCACGGCAAAGCACATAACCTTTCGAGGCTCTGGGCTCCCTCGGTGCCCGGGATGCCTTTGAAGTTTCTACTTTCTTCTTGGGAGGTGTGATCAAGCAGAACCAGAATGAAAGTCAGATTTTCCATGACTTGTTTCTTCTTTGAACGGTTGCTAACTTTTTTTTTTTTTTAAGTTGGTAATCTTTTAAATGACATTCTGTTTCAAATGTGTGATCTTGGGATCTTTGATGTAAATAGCAGGAAAAAGTGGGCGGTAATGTTATGGAACGTGGAAAGCTTGCCTTTTCTAGGCCACGCTCTAAGAGTGAAACCCAGAAAGAAGAAAGACAGGGAGGGTGGCAGGAAGAAAGGGGAGCAGAGAATGAACCAGAAGGAACAGGAAAAAGCCCCCGTAAAGGTTGGAGGCAGTATGGGCCCTAACCCCAGCCTGGCCATATCGTCTTCTAGCCCTGGGTCCTCAGCTGCCTCCGCTTGCCCGTCTTTACTGTGATCGGGCCTGGCATCGTCTCTAGGTCAGCTGTGTGCCCAGTAGGACCATCCTCCGGAGCAGAGGCCTGGCAGTCGGCTACATGCCATCGGATGGTCAAGAAACATAGAAGCTAGAAGCATGGCAATGATCTAAGACTGGCCCCAAAGGGCAATTCATGGTTTTCAGTAACTTCTAATTACACAAATACCATACAAATACATTGTCCTTGTGACAAAGCAAAACTAGGTGATGCCTGCCCTCCAGCCCCACTTCCCCAGACATAACCAGGTTTTAGTCAGGTGTGTGTCCTTCCAGAGCCATATCCCAAGAAGAACATAGGGACCGATAGGAGAAATACAGGACCACTAAAGTTTAAAAACATTTTGGGCACCTGGGTGGCTCAGTCAGTTAAGCATCTGACTGAGGCTCAGGTCAGGATCTTACGGTTCATAGTTCAAGCCCCACAACAGGCTGGCTGCTATCAGCACAGAGCCCACTTCGGATGCAATGTCCCCCTTTCTCTCTGCCTCTCCCCTATTTGTGCTCGCTCGCTATCTCTCTCTCTCTGTCTCTCTCTCTTTCTCAAAAATAAATATTTAAAAAAAATTTTTTTTCATTATGAAAGTATTATTGGCTCCTGTAGAAAGTTTAGAAAATAGAGATTGCTTGTAATCCTACCATAACCCAGAGATAACCATGAGTTTGCGTTATTTACACGTAACGAGGTCGTTCTGTGCATGCTGTTTGGTAAGCTCCGTTTTTCACGTCCTCGGCGTCCTTCTCAGCTGTCCTTGTCAAGGTGCCCCCCCACCCTGTGATGGCTTGGGTGGTACACCTGTGAATGTTTAGTCCGGATGAAGAGTTGTGCCCCTTATTGACAGATGATGCTAATTTTGCACTTGTGTAAATGATACAAAGTTTCCTTTTAAAATACATAGAAGTTAAAAGGGAGGGACAGATGGAACAACTATGGAAAAATCCTTAGGGTGGTACAAAAATGAAACATGGTTTTAACAGCATTTTCCCCTACTGACTCTGTAATACCCAATGATGAGGGGTCTGCTAAGATTTCGTTCCTCTTAATTGGTGAGTTTTTCCTTATTTAAGCCCCCTACACACACTCTCTCTCTCTCCCTCTCCCTCCCTCCATCTCTCTCTCTCTCTCTCTCTCTCTCTCTCTCTCTCTCTCTCTCTCTCTCTGTGAACTTCCCTATAGCTGAATTCCTGCGAGGCCACAGAGATTCCAGACGTGGACTTGCAGGTTCAAGGGCAAGCCCACTTGAAAGGTTTTCTTTCCCTGTGGCCAAGTTGCCCTCCAGGAAAGCTGTAGCTTGGAACAACAGTGTGAGTAACCCAGGGCTGTTTTCCTGATTTAAATCCACAGCTGTAAGGAAATGCCTCCCATCACTTACCAATCCTTATCTGAAAGATTTAACCAGTCCCCTCACCCTTGCCAGATTTCGTGCTCTCACTGTGTTCCGGGGGCCTTTGTAAGTGCCTTTTAATATTTCCACTGTGTGTGTTAATCTTTAATTAGAATTTGATGTATCAGAAATATTTTTAAAAGGCTTAGCTCAATTAATTTCTTCCCCTGCCCTATTATTTTACGTCTTTCTTTACTTGAATCATTAATGGCAGAGAGCACTGACATATAGGACCCAGTTCAGGGCTGTTGTAATTAACTCCCAAGGATGCTGTAAGCAGTCCGTCAGACCTGGGATGGCATTACAGCCTCGTGTATTTACTGGTGTTTTTTCAGTGTGCCCTCACTGTGCCTGAGAAACTCGCCAGCTTTCTGGCTCCGGTGGACATCTGTCTTGTGAAGGCCCTGTAACATCTTGCGCCAGCGTCTCAGAGTACGATAAAGGAAAGGGTTTTGTGTTCCATTTTGTTTTCAATGAGCAGCGGGCTGCAGGTTCCTTGCATGCTCATGCAGGTGCACGAACCTCTCCAGCAAGGCTGAGCTCATTGTTCACCAGGTGTGGCCTTGGCCAAGGCTGTCTCCCCCCAGCTGGGCCAGGGGAACGGGGAGGGGTGCCAGCCTCCTCAGGTGACGCTAGAAGGCTGTGGTCTGCAGCTTCGCTACAGAGCAGATTCCCCATGCCCGGCGCGTGCCCCGCACAGGGCAGGTGCCCCGTGCCCGGCTCATGCCCCGTACTGCTGAAATCCGACTGCCCAGAGTGGGAGCTGGCATCGGTAGTTTTAAAAATCCCCAAGAGATTCCATATGTGGCCAAGTTGGGAGCCATCGCTGTAAGGTTTAGCTGAGGCCTCTCACGGTGACCATCAGGATACTCAGTGCCCGCTCACAAAACAAAACCCACCCAGCGTAGGGAGACGGCAGAGCGTCCGAACCACGTCCTGCTCAGCCTCCTCTCTGTGGAAGGGACCGTGAGCCCGCCTGCCGGGAAGGTTGCCTGTGCACGCCCGGGACAGGAGGACCACGGGACAGTCGAAACAGCCACCAGGTATGTCCACCCCAGCCTGTGTCGCCGCCGAGTCCCTTTCCCCCTGGGAAAACTGTCAGGCTCCTCAGCAAGGAGGGTGGGCTCAGCTCCAGAGCTTCTCCTTGAAGAGCCAGGAGTGCGGAGCCTCAGTGTAACCTTCATAATCGTGTTGGGGCTCTGTCCACCCTCTGCCGGTCCTGCCCCTGAGTCCAGAGTCCTGAGACCTGCACTGACCGCCGGTGCCTGGGCGCGTCAGGCTCTCAGTGGCCCTCACCGTGAGCACCGGGTCTCCTTCCGTGGTGGATGTCTTCGTGGCAGCCTTTCCAGCTGTCCTTCCAAGGGCTAGAAGTGTGGGAGGAACGTGGCAGCTCGTTTCTCCCACGGGCCTCTCCTGCCCCTGTGCTGCGCCCAGCCCCATGTGGAGGCCAGGACACAGAGACACCCGGGTGGCGAACACCCAAACCCTGTGTGTCCTCAGAGGCCTCGCCGGAGAGAAGCAGATGGACCAGGAGTGAGCCGAGGGGTGCCGTGACCGTGGCCATGCCATCATCCCCAGTGCTCCAGAGGGCTGGGTGGGATGTGTCCCTCTGTGGGATCTGCAGGGGGCATGGGGCTGACACGTGGGCGCTGAGGCTCCCGCGCTGAGGCTCCCACGCTGAGTGAGCCGAGAGCCATCCTTTCTAGGTCCGGGAGCTCCCCGGCCCAGGGTCACGCCGTCTCCTGTCCCCCGGCTTTCCCGAGACAGGTCATTTTCACACATAGCTTCTAGCTGGAGTTGAAGCCAGGCCGTTTCTCACAAGCCCTCACAGTGCTCGGGACTCCTTTCTCCTTGGTTCCCACTGCCTGCATGCAGCTGTCTATTCAGCGAGTGATGGGCACATTCAGTGTAAATAAAACTAGAGGTTCTGCCCCTCAGCCATACCTGGCACATTGAGAGGCTCGGGGTCCTGGGTGGTCAGCACAACAAAGAACGAACATTTTCATTTCATTTCATTTTCTTTTTTTTTTTTTTTTTTTTTAATTTTTTTTTCAACGTTTATTTATTTTTGGGACAGAGAGAGACAGAGCATGAACGGAGGAGGGGCAGAGAGAGAGGGAGACACAGAATCGGAAACAGGCTCCAGGCTCTGAGCCATCAGCCCAGAGCCCGACGCGGGGCTTGAACTCATGGACCGCGAGATCGTGACCTGGCTGAAGTCGGACGCTTAACCGACTGCGCCACCCAGGCGCCCCATTTCATTTCATTTTCACTGGAACAGCTGCCTGTGGCTGGCGGCTCCTGTCCCCAGACAGTACGCACGCAAGACATTTCCGTCCGTGCACGAAGTCCTGTTGGGCAGCGCCGTCGGGTGGGGGAGGGACGGGCTCAGGAAGCAGGAGGAGCACAGGTTTGGGGAGTCTTTCGGAATCCTGCTCCTGCCAAGCCGTAAATACCCCCGTATGTGGCCCGGAGGCAGGTGAAGCAGTGATGACAAGAACCACGATGTGTGCTGGGCGCTGACCTCCGCTGGCTTATTCCCCAGTGCCAGGAGCTAAGTGCTGTTATCGCCCCTATTTACAGATGGGGGGGGGGGCGGTCAGAGGCATGGCTGCACCCCTGCCCAGCGACCAGGCAGGTCTCTGCAGCCGGGCCGTTCCTTCCTCTGCCTGGGCTTTCTTCTTTCTTACCAGGGGACAGCCTGGTGAGCTTTCAAATAAAGGCCTTTTCTTTGCTTCCCTCTTGCCTAACACATTTGAACCTCTGGCGTCCTAGCTCTGAGAACATGCCCTGTGCCTCAGGCTTAAGAAGGCACGGGGTTTTCAGCACCGGCCACGCTGTGGCAAAGAGGAAGATGTGTGGGGCTCTCCGCTCCTACGGGCTGGGCTTTCTCGCCACCTTCTGTTCCCTCCTACCATCCTGCCAAGATCTCTGTCATTCTTGAACCATTCCCATTCCCTGGTGGCAGATTTCCTCTGCCAAGGATGGGCACGGTAGCTAAAGGCAGCGATGTCCGTGCAGCCCGATCAAAATGAAGCCACCGCAGCTGTGTCTGGGCACGGGTGGTCAAACACCATCTCCTCCGCTGGTCCGGATTCACATAACTGAGCGCAGAGCGTGACCCACAGAATCCTTTTTATACGACCGGGGGTTGGTTTCGAGTGTGTGGAGGAACTTGGCCCTGACTCACAATGGGCATTTCCTGCCTGGCGTCCTGGGAACTGACCTTTACTGAAAATCATAGCGTCACCACCTTGGGCAAGTCAGTAACCTCGTCAGGGTCTCCGTTTCCTCATCGGTAACCAGCAGGTGATAATAGCACCTTCCTCCTTGGACTGTTTTGAGGGCTTAGCACAGAGCCAAGTGCTTATAAAAATGTTCTACGAGCTATAACTGTTATTATTTGACATTGGTATAGGTGTGCGTTTGTAAGTAGAACTTTTGGAAAAGTCTTTTTGCAGGATTTGCCAAAGGAGCTTTTGAAACCAATCTTTTTTTTTTTTTTGTAATTTTTTAATGTTTATTTTTAAGAGAGAGTCAGAGTGCAAGTGGTTAAGGGGCAGAGAGAGAGAGAGAGAGTGAGACACAGAATCTGAGGCAGGCTCCAGGCTCTGAGCTGTCAGCAGAGAGCCCGACGCGAGGCTTGAACCCACTGGCCATGAGATCCTGACCTGAGCCGAAGTCAGACGCTCAACCAACTGAGCCACCCAGGCGCCCCTCGAAACCAGTCTCTTTAACTGTAGGACTTGCAAATGAACTTTTGAAAAGACTGTACAGCAGGTTAAGCATTCCCTTCCCATTGTGTTAGTACAGTTCCTACTAATAGATTGATTTCAGTTCTTCCTTTGTGGTCTGTCTGCACTCACCAGACTATAAGCTGCATAGGGCAGGGACCTTCTCTCTCACCCCTGCATCCTGAGTACCTGGGACTGTGCTTGGCACAAAGCAGAGACACAGTAAATATTTGTTGAGTTAATAATAATAATAATAATAAAGACATGATCGAGAAATCTTGTGAATTCTCTGTATGTCCTTGGTGAGCCCTTTTTTCACGTATCCTGTAAGACCCAGACTGGCTCTTCATTATAAACTTCCAATTAAAGACCCGAATTAAGTTTCAGTAAATAATCACAGGGAAAACCTTCAGTTGCCATGACAACCCTCTGTTAGCTCCCATTTCCTGGACATCTGTTTATACTCCTTGGCGGCATGGCTTGAATAAACAGCCCTTGCTGACCAGCTCGCAGCCTCTGGAGCCTTCACCTCCCACCCCGGCCCCTCTGCCTGTTCCACACACTGCAGCCCTGCCGGACGAAGTTTCTCAAACTCACCTTGTCCCCACCTGTCTCTGATTCACGACACATGCCCCCCCTTCTGCTGACCCCACATCCTCCCAGTCTGTGTGAGGACCCGCCCGCCTGGAATAACCAAAGTAGAATGAATGAGTTCCCCTTCCTTCTCTGATTCTTCATGAATTTACTGGCGTCGTTCCAAGTTCCCTCCTCAAAGAAGAAAACCTCGGAGGGAAAAATAGTTGAGATTCTCGATTCTTATTTGGCTCAAAACAGCTTAATGATGTAAAGATGCCCAGGTGATTGGGTGCGTGGGATGATACAGAGTTGGGCTGATCAGACTTGGTTTCCCAGTAACCGTATCCCTTTAAATCCCGTGCCTTGGAAGTGTTGTCCTAGGGCCAAACGTTTTACTGATACTCAGTTTGAGCACGAGCGATTAAAAGCATAAAGCAGGCAGTTTGGTGTGCGAAGTATACAGCTTTTGTTTAAGCCCCAAGGTATGGCTTGTCTCCACCAGAGGCCTCCCATATTTTACTTTAATGTTTGATGTATACGGAATTCCCACAAGCTAATTAAAAATCAGACTGCTCTGCCGGTAAGCATTCACTCTGTGAACTAATTTCTGCCAAACGGCCGTAAATGTGTCCCCTGGTGTGAAATTTAGACCTTCTTTCCCATCAGAAAAGAGCCGTGCGGTTTCGTCCCCGTCTCTTCATTTGAGGGAGAAGGAAACTCAGGCCCCACCCAGAAAGGTCAGTTGCCTCCACTGAGGCCCCAAAGCCTCCTAAGTGCCCTGCTGGGATTCTCCTTGCTCCCACCCCTCTGTCCTCACCAACCCCCACCCGCGCTCGCTGCTCTGAACTCGGAACAATCGTATGGTTCCCGATTGCGGGGGGCTCTTCTAGCCCCGGACGGGTATCCTTAGTGCTCATGGCAGCCCTTCCGGGAAAGTGCTGTTCCCACCCTGCTTGCCGGGTGAGAGACCTGAGGACCCGAGGGTAGGCAGCAGTGTGCCGGGGTCCCCCACCCGTGCTCCTCGCCGTGAGGCTGTGCTGCTCTAGGATGCTAGGAAGCGTCCAGAGAAGGGACAGATGTGGAGGGAGGACCCAAGTGGTAGGCAAGGGAATGCGGGCCATTCCAGCCAAAATAACGCAGAGCCTGGAAACCCCAAAGGATTAGCAGAAACCGGGAAGCCTGTGCGGGGCCAGGAAGGGTCAGAAAGTATCTGAGGAGCCGGCCAGCCCTCCGGAGAGGGGCCTCAGCTTGGTTCCGGCCGGTGTCTGGGCTTCTTGGAGAATGCGGTTCAAAATGTCACCTCCTGCAGGAAGCCTTCCCTGATTCCTCTTCTGGCCTTTTTCCCCCCTGCCATGGCCTTTGTCAAATTCTATGCAGTTGTTACTTGCTTGGTCTCCCCAAGTGAGCAGGAGCTCCTGAGGGAGCAGGTCTTGTGTATCTCTGTGGCCCGCTTGGTCAAGCACAGGGTCTAGCACCAAGGAAACATGCCCCAGAAATGTTTGAATGGAAAGTCTGAGACAGTGAAGGGAAAAGCGGGTGTCAATGGTTCCAGCTACGAAGCCATTTTCTTCTTCCACAGCTGGCCTGGTTGCATCCAGGGTCTGGGTCGACTCTTAGCAAGAGAGAACATCCCCCACCCAGGAAGGGCCTCGAAAATCAAACTCAGAGCCATGGACCAGAAGAGTTCTCTGAATTCTAGTCAGCACCCGTGGGTGCACAGATGCCCCACAGATGCCTTTTCTAGTGGTATTAACAGTATAAACCCCACAGGTTTTGGGGAAAATGCTCTAGCTCATATTCCCTGTCAGGAGGACTCTCCCTAGCCCAGGGAGGGACAGTCCCTTGGGTCAGGATCTGCTCACCAGAATACCCTTGTGCACTTTTCTGATGAACTGTCAGGGGAAAGAGAAGATTTGACCCTGTCTCCGAGAACCTTCTATCTGAAGGGAGAAAGATGTGCCCACACAATCATGCTCGCGGAGAGAAATCGCAGGATTTTTCTGTACCTCATCTCCTCTGCTCCTCACAGAGCCGCTGTGAAGCACGTGGTGAATCCATTCTTCATATGAGGGGAAAACACCTGGGGCTCAGAAAGGTCACCCGGAGCAAGGACGTGTCTACCTCCTCCTTCACTGCATAAGAGTTATGTCGCCCGGTGCCTGGCACCTAGGAGCCACCGGGCAAAGACCAGGTGGAGGAACAGAAAAAGGGAGAGGCAGAGCCTTGATCCGAGCCCAGGTCAGCCTGACCACATCCTGGGGTGGGGGTGGGGGGGCCCAGAGCAGAGGAATCACGGGGTGGGGGGAGGGGCACTGGGGCTTCTGCATCAACTGCTAGGCTGCCGAGTGGTAGCAGGCCGGAGGGAGCCATACCGAAAGCTGCAAGTCGACTCTGTGTTCGTCTGTCTCTCGGTGCGCAGCGGAGAGCTTAGGTATTCAAATCTTTTCTTGGAAATCTCAAGTATTCCATTCGGCTGCCTCAGAGTTAGGTAACTGTATTTACTCATGCTAAACAGGGCCATTTTCAGAGAGGAAATTATGCAGTGTGCCATGCAAATGTGGCATTCTGGGAGATAAGTGTGGTCGCCAGTGCATTATAATGATCAGATCGCGGTGCCTCTGGTGGCAGCCCCTGTGTCACTCTTGATAAGAAAGAGGATGTGCCACGCTCTACTTGGAATTGCTGCTCATTTGGATTCTGTTTCTGGGAATTACGTTTTCACCAAGTTGCTGTGTGTGAACTTGGTTTAGTACAAAGAAGGAACAGGGAATAAGGCTTTTTTGCAAGTTGCAACAACAACAAAAGTCCTCCTGATGTCTCGAGCAGTCAGAGGGAGCTCCCCACCCCCCACCCCCCCACACTCACGTCTAGACGAGAGGGAACAAGAAAAGTCAGCTTACTCCCTTTTTGTTCTCCCAAGAAGAAAGTCTCTTGAAATTCTCAAGGGGGAAAGATGAAGACATGTGATGGGTTTTCTTGGCCACCTTGTGAAAATAGGTCACGTTATTTTACTAGACATGGCGTGTGCTTTTCAAGCCAGAGAAAGGAAGTGGCCATGGAAAACCCCTCCTCTGGAAGCAGATGGAGCTGAGCCCCAGCCCAGGACTGTCCCCAGCCTGTGGGCACCTAGGATAGACAGCCGGCCTCCCCACGCCTCAGGCTTCCCTGTCTGAAAAGGCACCAGTGCCTTCCTTCCAGTTGGCTGTTGCTCTGGGGTCATTTACAGTCACCAAGGCATCGACACATCGTTGCTTGAGTAATTGCTGAATGAACACATGACAGACCCACCCCCCCATATCAACACAGTCAGCACGGACGTCGTGTCCTTGGTGGCCCCGGAGTCCATGGGGTGATGGTAAGATTCTGCAATGTCAGGGATCACTAGAAAGAGCGCTATGGGTGACTAGCTACAGTAACCGCATAAAGCGTGATACACAGGGGGTCGGTGAAGAATCACATCGTAGGCACCGTTGATCGTCCAGCCCCGTGTCCCGACGCCGCTATGTGCTTGTGTGACTTCCCTGACCACCCGAGCAGGTCCGTTCAGCCCCCGGCATTTTATTCTGAAAACAGTCCAGCACACCGCCGACTTGAACGAATTGTACGGCAGACGGCCTTGCCGTGATAGGTGACACCGAACGGTTCTCCCACCACCCTTCCGCTCCACGCGTTTGATCGCGTATCTGTTTCTCCATCCACCACCGCTTTCCTTCTTTTCTTTGTTTCAACGTGTGACACGTTGCAGGCCTCAGTACCCTTCTCCCTTAGTACATAAGCACACTCATCCCAAGTGGACCCATAAAGTCGGTTTATTACCCTGGCCTACAGATGAGGCCGCCGTGTGCCCCGGGTCACGTGCCCAGGGTCACTGCAACCAGGAAGTGGCAGGGCTCCGCCTCCTCTCCAGGCGGGCAGCCCCCGACGCCTGGCGCGTGGCTGTCCCCACGTGGCTCCCCCGCGTCGAGAGCCGTGGTTACGGGAGAGGCAGAGTCGGAATGCAGCACAAGACCGCAGAGGTATGGGAGCAGGGCTTCAGGCGCTTGCCTCTTGGTGCTCTTGGTAGGGGTGCGTGGAGAGGGGCCCCAAGGCCAGGTCGTGAGCGTGGCAGCTGTTGGGGCAGCCCCGGTGACCTGGTGGAAATCTAGAGCCAGCACTCGGTTGCACTTTCCGCGGGCGACTGGATTCCGGCACCTGTCCTAATATCTGCATCCCTTTGCACATCAGGGGAACATCACCGGTACATTTTTTTTCCCTTTGTTCTTGAAGGGACCTGACTCCTGTGCCTGGTGGTAGGAATGTTCCAAGACCTGCTCTCCATCCAGGAAGCATAGCATTTTACAGCTGCCCCCAAGCTGTGCTGGGAAGGAGGGCTTTAGGGAGCTTCAAAGAAGACAAAGTAATTGATTGCTACTTGGAGCAGATAACCCATAAGCTGTCCGTGGGTTGATGGAGAAATGGTTACTTAATTTTCTTCAAAGGATTGATCTGACTGTCAGGAGAAGCAGCCAAGCTAATTGAGTGTGCTTATTCGCACCCTACGCGGAAACAGTTGACTCTCATTCTTGTTTTGACTTCAGAATGTCCCGGGTCTTGCCTGGAGTCTCCCCCTGGCATTAATCAGGCTCAGGAAGGTCTGGGGTTGCTCATGCAAGACCATTCTCCTAGGGTGGGTCTGTAGAATTTACCAGGGCCCGGTGCCTGTCTGCCCCCAGCACGAGGCACCCTTTTCAGAGCCCTTGGGACTTGCGTGTGTGATCTCTTACGCCCCAGCGCGGCTGTCATTTTCATTTTGGTAGTGCATGTTGACGGAGTGGTGATACTGGGAGATGGACCGCCCTTCCCCGCCGGGCTTCTGATGGACCGCCCCGGGGGGCCTGCGTCTAACTCTTCCCCCAGGCCCCCCGGAGAGCCAGCCCGAGCCCGGTGAGTCATCAGTCGCTTCCCAGCCATGCATTACTGGTCAGTTAAGGCCTCTCCCCTCAGCTGCATTCTGTCATTGGGGAGCCGTGCCAGGCTGGCTTTCCCTGGAGCCCCTGCCAAAGCTTTATTCACTGCCACAGAGCACCTTCTGTGTCTCACACAGGCCAGTTTTCAGAGCGTCGGACAGCTCCAGAGGGTTGCCGTCTGTGTGCGAGTGTGGAGACCCCGTGAGCCCCCGGGCTCGGCTTGCCTTGCTCCCACCGTATCCCTGCTCCTGAACGGAGCCTGAGGGGTGGCATGAGTGCCCAGCGTGAGTCTACCTTCCGTGGCAGGAAGGGGGAGCCTCCAGGGTGAAAGAGAAGCGGTTTTTGTCCTTCCCCTAGAGAAGGGCCCGGGTCTGCCACTTGAGGGGGCCACCAAGTGCCCGGTGAAGGGGAAACTTCGCGAGAACGGTCCTGGAGCATGTGGGTGGCTCCGCGATGTCAGCCACCGGGAGACCAGAACCCCTGGGGCCTGCCTGTCGAGAGCCCGGGCCATCTGGCTGTCCCCCTGCCAGAGCCAGCCAGCGTCCTGCATCCTCAGGAGCTAGCCCAGGTTGGGGATACCCCCTTTCTGAGGGAAACGAGGGTCGGTCCTCTCTCTGGCCGCATCCACAGGAGCGGGATCCGGGTTACAGTCAGCTTGTTCCGGATGGTGGGAAGGTCCCATGTTTGCTCCGGCTTCTTATCGCACGTGTCATTATCAGTCATGTGTCCTTGGGAGGTTACTTGATGTCCTGCGTTTGTGTCCTCTGTGGTGAACCCACCTTATAGGATCCTGGGGAGCATGTCAAGTGGGAACTCAGTGCCCGGCATCTATACAGGAGCCCTCCACACACGTTGTCATGGGGCCAGCAGCCATCGATAGGGGTCCCCTACCCTCAACCCCAGCCCTGACAGTCTTTCCGTATGCGATTGTAGAGGACCAGATTCCCACTGGACAGAGCCATTGACTCCGGGGAGGGTCCATAATCCCATTTTAACTAATTTTAGCCTCTCCAATCCCAGGCACGCCTACAGATCCTAGAATAGAAAGCCAGGCCACTCTTGGACCCCACATTCCTCGAGAAAGCAGTCATGTGGCTTTCTGTGCACCAAGAAATCCTGGTCTCCTATCAGCTGTAAAGTCTCACGATGGGCCCGGTGTTTAGGAATCCCAGGGTGGCCTGCCTTCCTCAAGGAATCCGGGGACCCGTCCTGACCTCTGGTTAACAGCAGGAGCCTGAGAGGCTTGGTAGTGATACGGAGTTGCTAATCTAAACTCCAGCTGCGGTGGCGTTCCAAGAATTGACCCTAAAGCCCAGAGTATTAGATTTCAAAGCGCTGGGATTCAGCCGGCCTAGAAATCCCACCGTAAGGATCAAGACTTCGCTTCTAAATGCATTTGGAGCCACCAACGCCAAGAATTAAATTACAGTATTGGCTTCCATATTTTATCATGAAGGGATTATTTAAATACAGCAAAAGTCAATCAGCCCCACTTATTGCTCAGTAATGAGCCACGGCCTGTCAGGGGGAGCCGTGGAGGAAGGCCTCAGCCCAGAAACTGAAATGACAGCTGGTCGGGAAGTCCTTTGCCTCCAAACCGGAGAACCAAAAGACACTGGCATCCCTCCATCTCATTGACAAAAACTTCTTCAGTGCCTCCCACTGCCCAGAACCTTCCTGGGGGTACACAGCAGTGAAGAGACTGGCCAGGGCCCTGCCTTCTTAGGGCCTTCTTATGTCTAGACAGGAAGCGGGCCTCAACCAGGAGGGAAGGGGTAGATGGGATATTGGCAGGCATTGGGGCATGGTCGGGGGTGAGTTGGGTAGATGCAATGGAGAGTGACAGGTTAGAGGGACAACCACGGATTGGGGGGGGGGCCCTCAGAGAGGCCAGGGACCCTTGTCACTCAGCTACCCGTGAGCCTGTAGCAGTTCTGAGAAACAACCCAAGACCATGAATCATTTTGTCCCTCCAGCCTCGCTTAGTCTAGAGCCTCCATTCGGAAGGCGTGACTTTGCCCCGGGCCGGAGGGCTCTGACTAGAGAATCGTGGCTCCCGAGAGCTAGGGTGCCGCCAGGCAGCAGCCGTGGCTGGTGAAGGCCGCCCAGCCGGTGTCCGTGACGCGCACCGGGCCCTGTGAGCGGAGTGGCCCCGGGCCTCTCCCCCATCCCCTCGACGGCCCTGCAAGGCTTAGGTCTCGATTTCCTAAGGGAGGAACCTGGGACCCACAGAAGGAAGTGGCTTTAGCGTCACATAGTTGTTAGTGGCAGAGCTTGAATTTGAGGCCGGGTCCCACGGCCCCAAGCCCAAGATGCTTGTACCTATCCTGCGCTTCGTGGTAAGGTGGCTCCTTCACACGTGTTCCGTTTCTCCTCCTCTCCCTCGACGCCTTCTGCAGGAACATGTCTGCCTTGCTTTCCGTCCATGCTGCTAAACCCTGCAGAACCTTTCCCCGCGTCCCTCTTGGCCAGCCCCGAGCTGTTTCTCCAGATTAGTCTTCCAGGACACGGTGTGTGGTCTCTCGGTGGCGCCGGAGGAAGTCAGCGTCTCGGGAGTGCCTGGATTCCACACGTGATTACAGTTCGTCACGGTGACCACTCGTGCAGTTCTTCACCGCTGAGTAACAACCCACCCTAGAAGTGAAAGGCTTGGGTCACCTCCAACAGCTAGGGTCACTCATGTTGCTCACAGGTCTATGATTTGCCCAGCGGGGCTCAGCAGTGCTACTCCACTCCACGTGGCCTCAGCCGGGGGCTGGCAAGTTGGGCCCCAGGTCTTGCTCTGTGTCTGCGGGTGTCCGTGTGGCTGCTTGGGCTTCCACAGAGCATGGTGGATAGGTTGGTTCCAAGAGCGTTTGGAGACCTTGCCTTGGAAACCACATGGGATCACGTCGACTGTTGTCTTTTCGGTCCAGGCGGTCGCAGAGGCCCACCCAGGTTCCAGGAGAAAGGACATAGACCCCAGCACTTGGGTGGGAAGAGGGCCAAGGCCTCACTCTAAGAAGAGTGTGTAAGGTGGGGTTGGTGCTGGAAAGAATGGTCCATAAGGGAGCCCCTGGGGGCTCAGTCAGTTAAGCATCTAACTCTTGATCTCAGCTGAGGTCAAGATCCTATGGTTCTTGGGCTCAAGCCCCGTGCATCAGGCTCTGAGCTGACAGCATGGAGCCTGCTTGGGATTCTCTCCCTCTCCCTCTCCCTCTCCCTCTCCCTCTCCCTCTCCCTCTCCCTCTCCCTCTCCCTCTCCCTCTCCCTCTCCCTCTCCCTCTCCCTGTCCCTCTCCCTCTCCCTCTGCCCCTCCCCTACTCATGCATGTGTTCTTTCTCTCAGAGAAATAAATAAACTTAAAAAAAAAAAGGAACAGTCCATTAGAAAACCCATTTCACTGCCCCTCTGGTTCCTTCGATTATATCAGGGAGGTCTCAGATTGGCTCTAGTTTGTCTTTGAACTTGTAGAACTCTTGGGTCTCTCTTTGTACCCAAAGAGCAGGCTTTCGGCTACAGTTTAATAAAAGGGTCTCGTTAATCTGTTTCACAGTCAATTTATTTATCATAAATCTGGTTTTTTGCTCGTGGTAATGATATGATGTTTCCTTTTTAAATAAATTTATTTTAGTGAAACTTGAGTGCCTTCAAGAGAAGGAAGCATAGGCCCTCCTTTGCTGCTATGGATTTACTCTCACGTGCACATATAGACAAGGAGGTTCCTTCCTCTGTTGCCGCAAAGCTTGTAAACAACCTGAATGACCATCAGCTGGGGAGCTGTTCGGTCAGAGAGTCATTAGAGAGTGTGGCTGTGACAAGGAGTGAGGCGGGCCTGTGTGCGAATGTGTCACCGAAACGCATGGGTATGTGGCAGGAGCGTGAGGCCGAGCACGTGCCGTGCTCCCTCCCCTTTGTGACTGACGGACAAGGCGGGGAGAGCGTCGCCACACTTGGAAACACGCTGGGGGTGGATGCCCATAAACCGGGATGGTGGTTGCCTCTGGCGGGGGTGGACAGGGGAGACTTAATGATCCACTGTCAAGAAGGTCACAGCTTTTTCAGTGGGAGCACCGGAATGTGTTATGCAAAGAAAAGGACCCTCTAAATATCTTCAAATAAAATGGCAAAGAAAGGGAACAGAAGCAGTGAGTGCCCGGGAGTAGGGGGGCCGGTCCGGTCTCCCTGGAGCGAGGCCCCACCAGGAGGCAAGCCACACCTCCGGGGCCCTGGGCTGCGATGGAGACCTGTGTCCTCCCAGTGTCTGTAGGGTGCCGTCTCTTCCCAGTTGCAGACTTGGTCTCTGCCGTGTTCTGTGGTCCTGAGCACGCTGGGGGCACTGGCTAGCCTTGTGCTTCTCGGTCTGGCCGCCTAGGACGATGCCTGACCGGATTTCTAGGGCTCACACACGTCTGTCCGGTCGGTTTGGAAATGTGCACGCCTGTGTACCCAGAGGGGCCATTTGGAGAGACACCAGCTTCTTCTCGTCGCTCCGTTCGTGATGATTGTCACTGCCTTCCAGATCAGGCAGAGCCGCCGGGCCAACAGCTCAGCCTGGTGCTGCTTCCCAACCCTTACCGGGCCCCAGAAGGGCCCGAGGCCCCTTGTGGAGGGACGTGGAAAGAGATTCACTTTCCTCTTTGCTACCACAGACAGCATAAAATGACCTTGACCCCCTCACCCTTAATCCCACCTCATCCCCTCCAAAAAGGCAATCACTGTACACCCTGCCAGACGTTTTCCTAACACTCTCTCTTTTACCACCCACATGCTGGAACCCATAGAACATACACGGCAGGGCTTGGCGAGGTTTAATTTTACACGAATTGCGTTAACACTGTGCGTGTCAGGCTGCAGCTTGCTTTTTCCAGTCAACAGTATGTTCTTGAGACTTGACCGTGTTGAAATTGCCGGGAATCTGAGTCGTTCCTTGTTGTTGCCATGTTTTTGCGCTGAATGAACGTGCACGTTTTTTGTGGTTTGTTTGTTTGTTTGTTTGTTTGGGTTTTGTTTGTTTGTTTGTTTGTTTGTTTGTTTTAGGCTTTCCCTTGTTGTAGGACATCTGGGTCACTCTAGACCCAAATCCTGCCATCACCATACTTGTTCATGCCTCTTGGCCCTCGTGTGTGTTTTTCTTGGGAACATATCAGTTGCCAGGTCATGTGGTGTGAAAGTTTCACTTTAAATAAAGAATGCTAATTTGCCCTTTCAAAATGTCTATGTTAATGTGTTCTCCTAGAGCTCTTGGGAAATCTTTGTCAGTTTTTCTGTGTCCTTGCCACTTGTCACCTCCCAGTCGATGGGTAGAAGGTGGTGACTTGTTTAAAAATTTTTCCCTGTGTTGTCGTGAGGTCGAGCACCTTGTTGTGTGTTTACTGGCTGCCCCCATTCTCCTGTCTCTGAATGGCCCCTGGGACTCCTTCACCATTTACTGCAAGATCATTTGTCCCTTAGCGGTATTTTGCAACTGTTTTGCCCGGCCTGTAAAGTCACTTGTTATATGGGAGTTAAGTGTTAACGTTGCTGTAATCAGCTTGCCGATCTTGTATTCATTTATTTTTTGTATGTGTTGATTCTTCTTTTTTATTTATTTATTTTTTAATGGTTATTTTTGAGAGAGAGACAAAGTGCAAGCAGGGGAGGGGCGGAGAGAGAGGGAGACAAAGAATCGGAAGCAGGCTCCAGGCTCTGAGCTGTCAGCACAGAGCCCGACATGGGGCTCGAACTCATAAACCGAGAGATCATGACCTGAGCTGAAGTCGGATGCTTAACCGACTGAGCCACCCAGGTGTCCCTCATACTTCTTCTTTAAGAAAACCCTGCCCTGCCCCCACGATCACATGAAGGTTCCCCTATGTTGTCTTCTGGCGATTTCCTGTAAATTTTTGTTTTTATGTATTTATTTTATTTTATTATCATTTTATATTGTTTTATTTTTGTGAAAGAGAGCAAGTGAGTGGGGGAGGGGCAGAGAGGGAGGGAGACAGAGGATCCGAGGCAGGCTCCAGGCTCTGAGCTGTCAGCACAGAGCTTGGTGCCGGCCCCAAACTCAAGAATGGTAACATCATGACCTGAGCCGAAGTCGGATGTTTAAGCAGCTGAGCCACCCAGGCTCCCCTGTAAAATTTTGAACTAGAACCCTAGGCTCCACCCCTTTTGAAAAAGTGGAGTTGGTAGGGGCGGGACCCAGGAGGTTCACATGGGCAGCAAGATCCGGGCAGTGCCTATGCTGCCCGGGCCACAGGCTTCCTGGGGGTCAAGCAGGGAGGCTCATGGGGTCACCACACCCTGAAAGTCCTCCCCATGTCCCCACATCCCTCCCAGTACCTCCGCCCTGATGGCCCCTCTGTAGTGGAGCAAAATCCAAGGTGCCTGCGTGAAGGCAGCAGCCCTCGGACTAGACCGTGGGTGGGACTGGGTTCCGTTCAGCAGCCCCTCCCCTGGGCCCCCCTCCCCCCAAGACATCCAGAGATGAGCAGACAGCCCCTGTCCCCAGGGCTTTAGATGAGAATACCCATAGCCAGTGTGGGAGCAGCAGAGGGCTGTGGGGAGGGGGGGGGAGGAGTTCCCCAGGATGACACCAGGAGGCCCACAGACGAGCCCCCACAGCATTGCCTGGTCTCCCTGAGGACCCCACTTTGTTTTCCCTTAGCTGCCCCCAAAGCTTCTGAAAAGCCAGAGGCTCCCCCACTCTGGAGGTCCTGGCTCCCCCGGGGACGGTTGCCTTTTACTTTTCTTATGAAATGCCTCACGGGGAGAGGGAGGGGAGGTTGATGTCTCAATTGCATTTCTGAACGTTGTTCCGCTTTGGGGTTTTGTCCTTCCTTTTTTGTTCTTGGGGGCAGAGATAGTGGGTCCCTTTTTGGCCCCTGAAGCTCTCAAGGACCCCAGGCTTTATGAGGGTGGTGCCTGCCCCCAAACCCCACTGTTTCAGACAAAACCCCGTTGACATTGCCCATTGCCACCACAGCTGTGTCTGCCTTCCCCGGTCACGCCGCGAGGGGCACGTCCTCCGTGGATGTGAAGAGAGAAGAAATCCTAGGATTCCACCTCCTGCTTGTTGGGGGAGCAGGGGATGGGAGAAAGGGGAAAGGGAAAGACAAAGCATCCCTCACCATTTTGTTTTCTACATAGAAAAGTAAAACCTTGTCGTTGAGGAAAACGCTTTAAGTCCCGAGTGAAGAAAATAAACTCTACATACTGCAAAGAACATGCTGGAAACAGTGGGCATGCTGGCTTCCGCTTCTGAATACAGAGGGCCAGTAGGGACATTAGACATTGTGGATGAAATAATTTTTAGAAATCTTCTCAGGTGCTTGGCTGGGTTGTTGGGAAAGGGGGCAAGATCCTTGCCACAGAATATGAAGAAAGTCGAGGGTTAATGCCACCTGGTGTTGGTGTTTGCCGTGGGGCTGCTGGCCGTCCTAGGTGCGCCTACCCCTGGGTGAATGCGCAGAGACATGAAGCCCTTAAAAGCCCAGAGGAAGCCATCCCCGTGAAGCCGCAATCCCAAACGGATTAGCTTTCAGAGGGTTAAACGGGGCTGTATATAGGAAGGTGGTGCTGAGAGAGGAGAGGAGTTTCCCTGTCCTTCCTAGATCTTAATGGAAAGTAAAAATGGGGGGGGGGGGTAAATCCTTGGGGAATACCTGAGCCCAGGTCCGTCATCACGCGTGTCTGGGGCCAAGAGTTCTACTGTCTGCGTAACCTTCCCTCCCCTCCCCCACCCACCCACCTCCAATAACGTAAACCAGATATGTGGTTACAGTGCTCTCGATTGAACCCACTGGGGCGTTTCAGGTATCACACAGCTGGAATGTAGTAACTCACAGCTGTAAATTTGCTAAAACTCCAGCTGTACACTTAAAATGGGTGCATTTTACGATGTATGAATTACAACTCTGTAAAGCTGCTTCCAAGAAGAAAAAAAAAAAAAACCCCATCTACCATTCTTGTTATCAGAAACATCTCATGTTTCTGTTTTATTTTCTGCATTTGTGTTTTCTTTGTAGGGATGCTTCTTTAAAAAACAACAACATCAAAATCAGAATAATACAGTTCTTATCCTCTTCCATTTCAAATCTCAGTGGCTTTTCCAATGTCGTTGCAGTTATTTGTAAACAGGGTTTTATACTTGGGTTTTTAATACGTACTTGAAGAGTACGTCTTGAGTAATTTCTCGTTTTAAAATAATTTCAAGGAGGGGCGCCTGGGTGACTCAGTCGGTTGAGCGTCCGAGTCTTGGTTTCGGCTCAGGTCGTGATCTCACGGTTCGTGGGTTTAAGCCCCGAGTCAGGCTCTGCACTGAGCAAGAAGACTGCTCAGGATTCTCTCTCTCCCCCTCTCTTTCTGCCCTTCCCCTCCTCCCATGTTCTGTCTCAAAAAATAGCTATTTAAAATAATTTCAAGGAATACAGTGCTACATAGTACAAAAATTTAAGTTCTGCCATCAATGCCCCCACCCCACATAGGCACTCCCCCCGCCCCCCACCCCCCGCCGACCATTCTCACTTCCCTTTCCATAGGCAACTATTGTTCACAGTTTGGTTAAGCATAACTTTTAAATGGGTAGATAATTTTGCATGTGATGGGAAAAAAAATCATACTCAAATTTTTCCCCTGTTTGGGGACATTTAGGTTGTTTCCTGTTTTGGCTATTTAAAAAAAAAAAAATTTTTGGCAGAGGATTCCATTGGAGGCAATTCAAAGCACATGTTAGATTTAACGGTCCTGTCTTACCCTGGAGATGTCAAAGCCATCAAGGACAGGCACTAAGTTAGACCTCGAATTGGAGGATGATTTCCAAGTAAGAGAAGGGGCCCAGCACACGGTAAGGATTCTGTGTTAAATGCGGTTCTCCTTTAAAGCACAGAACATCTTGGGGAGCCTGGGTGGCTCCATCGGTTGAGTGCCCGACTCTTGATTTCAGCCCTAGTCATGATTCCAGGGTCGTGGAGTCTAGCCCCCTGTTGGGGTCTGTGCTGAGCATGGAGCCTGCTTAAGATCCTGTCTCGCTCGCTCTCTGTCTCTCTGTCTCTCTGTCTCTCTCTCTGCCCCTCTGCTGCTTGTGCTCTCTCTCTCTCTCTCTCTCTCAAAAAAAAAAAAAAAAATATATATATATATATATACATGAAGCACCAAGCATCTCAGAATAAGGGAGATTATTCCCATCATACAGATGGAAAACTGTGGTTCAGAGGGGCCAAGTGCCTTGCCCAGAATCACACAGCATCTAGTACAAAGGTCAGCTCTCAGTTACCAGACACCAGATTGGAAGTATGACGGTTCTAGAACCAAGCAGGGCACTCTTGTTTTCCTGCGCCTTCCCTTAATTCAGGCAAACACCGTCACAACTTGCCACCCATCATCTGTCTGCAAGGAAGCACTGAAGCGTTACCAGGATTCTCAGTTGAGTTTTCTTAGCTACAGTTTGAGCGCCTGCTGCGTGCTAAACGTTGTACTAATAATGCCTTACGTACCTTACTCAGCCATCACTGTGAGAGGGGTGGGCATCGTCCCAGGTCGCCCCGCGAGACTCAGGGGAGGGCCTCAGTCTCAGGTGTGTGTGTGCCTCCAGATCTGGACTCTGCCCGCCAAACGCTGCCGCCCAGCGAGTCAGTCCGAGCGCCCGTCTCCGTCAGACTGGGCCGCTGGACTGCCCCTCATTTTGTTCTCCCTCTCCCTGTTCGCAGACAACAGTGACCTGATCGCGTGCACCGTGATCACCAAGGATGGCGGGATGGTCCAGCGATTCCTGGCTGTCGATATTTACCAGATGAGCTTAGTGGAACCTGATGTGTCCAGGCTTGGCTGGGGAGTGGTCAAGTTCGCAGGCCTGCTGCAGGTATGATGGCCAGGAAGCCTGGGAGCTCTTCTTGGCTGGCTGTGTGCGCATATACACACACACACACACACACACACACACACACACACACACACACGAATCATCTGTCTCTACGGTTAATTTCTGATGACACAAGGACTACATGAACAGATTGTTATTTGAAAAAAAAAAAGTGAAAATACTGCACAGATAAGGGTCAAGTGTGCTTTGACCCAAACCCTCAATTCTTAAACTTTCTCCTGCATTATCAGTATGGGCCTTCCAGAGCTGCTGCACATATAAATAAACGCACATATAAATATAACCTCACATGCTGTTTATAAACATGGTGTGCACGTACTTGAGACTCTGTGTGTGTGTGTGTGTGTGTGTGTGTGTGTGTGTGTGTGTTTAATAGTGTCACGCTGAGCGTATTCTAAACTCCCCCCGCCCCCCAGTCGATATACGTCTTAGAGCTGACCGCGTATTATGTGCAGACTCTCTGATGTTCTTTTCACTGCTGTGTGACCGAGCTGAGGCACAGTTAGCCAGTGCCCCGTGGCGGTCGCCAGATCGTTACCTTTACAGACAATGTTGCCTCGAAGAGAACCGTCCTTACTTCCACGTGCACTTGAGCGAGGGCTTCCCTAGGCGGACTCCAAGAAGCTGGGGCGTGCCTATTTTCAGCGTTCATAGACGCTGCCAGATTCCTCTCTAAAGCAATTGCTGCCACTGACAGTTTAGGAGCGTGGCCTCGTCCTCACCCCTTTTCCAGGAGGCATGGGCTCTAAGTCGCCAAACGCAAGTTGGGACGTGGGTTTTCGTATGGTTTGTGGGTTTTCTTATTGGCAGGTGACTAATGTCAGCTCCATAACTGAATGAAAGGAAGAACCAGCAGTGTTGAAAACAGCCTTCCAGTCCCCACCCCCTGTCACACACACACCCCCCACCCCCCGCCCCATCCCCGGATATGCAGCAGAACCTTCCAGGCCCGAGACGTGCCCTGCTCCGAGGCAGGCCGTTCATTTGCTGGGCAGTGCGTGGTCGCCGGCATGGTCTCGCCCGGGCTGACCTGCGTCCCCCCTCTGCACAGTGTGACCCGCTGTCAGCATCCCACTCTCTGAGGGAGTCACCCACGTGTTCGAGGATGCTGTTGCAACCTTTTCCCCAGCCTCCTCTTTTTGAAGATCTCTCCCTTTAAAAAATGTCTTTTACAGAGGGGGATGCGAGAAACTCGGCGAAGAATCTTCCATTTAAAAAAAAAAGACTACCCTGTAAGAGGTTGTCCGTTAGGTGACTTAGTACGTCTTATGTATCTAGACTTATGATCAACTTCCTTTAGAATTGAGTGTCAGGAAAGTGTTTTTCTCCCTCGAAGGATTAATACGGGTCCTCCGTCAGACGACGAAAGCCACATCAACCTTTCCTTTTGGTCGTCTTCCAGTAGCTGCTACTTACTTGTCAGGCCACTCCTGTGTGCCAGGTTCTCCGCCTTAAATGTGGAACACCGCATCTCATCTGCTGCCACATTTTGAGGCAGGTACTATTTCCAAGGACCCTGTGCCCGATTTAATGCCCACAAACAGCGACCGTCATACTTCGTGAGCCTTTTTAGCTCATGTTCCCCACCTCCTCCAGCACGTCTGACTTCCACGTCTGTCTCGCCTCGTGCCTTTATCTTGCATCACCTCGAACTCTTGTGCGACGCAGATTCTTTACACAGAAAATCCTTTCTGAGGTTTTAGATGGGATTCATCCTTATCACGCTTGCTATGGTCGAGTTTCTTCTACACCCTTCAAATGCAGCTTCCTTCACGGCCTGCTGAGTGGCCCTCCCTGTCCCTTCTTGGATTAGCATTCTCTGTTAGGGACCAGAAATTCTCCAGAGACGTGCGTGTGGGTGTCAGGGATCCCCCCTTCTGAAAAGAAGCCAGGAAGAAGTTGGTCAGTAGATGAGTGCGCCTATCTCAGACCATGGCCAATGGCGACAGGCATTTTGGGTTGTTGTCTCCAGTATTCTCAGAAGTGAGGAAGGACTGCCACAGTCCGGCTATTTGAGGTCCCTTGGAGAGGCCAGTGCACCCATTTATTCCCTAGCAAGCCCACGTCCTCGGGGGCAGGGTCCCAGCCAGCGCGGGCTCCCCGTGAGCACCTGTGTTGCCTACCATGTCCTGTTTGCGAGGCCTGGTCTGTTTTGGGAGGCTGCTCTTTTCAGGCAGAAGCAGAGTTGGGGGAATTTGGGGAAACTCCTTTTCTATTCTTTTCTTTTTTATTCTTTCTTTCTTTCTTTTTTAAAAACTCTATTTATTGGGGCGCCTGGGTGGCTCAGTCAGTTAAGCATCCAACTTCGGCTCAGGTCATGATCTCACAGCTTGTGACTTCGAGCCCCACTTTGGGCTGTCTGCTGACAGTTTGGAGCCTGGACCCTGCTTTGGATTCTGTGTGTGTGTGTGTGCGTGTCTGTGTCTTTCTCTCCCTCCCTTCCTCCCCCAGTCATGCTCTCTCTGTCTCTCTCTGTCTCTGTCTCTCTCTCAAAAATAAACATTAAAAAGAAAAACCTCTCCATTTATTTATTTAAGTAATCTCTGCACCCACCGTAGGGCTTGAACTCATGACCCCAAGACCAAGAGTCGTGTGCTCTTCTGACCAAGTCAGTGCCAGGGAACCGCTTTCTTGATGAGACACGGATCCCACGGCTTCTGAGCCGCCACCCTCCTCCCGAACGTAACGAACACCCTTGCTTTTGCCACTTCCCCCACAGGACATGCAGGTGACCGGCGTGGAGGACGACAGCCGCGCCCTGAACATCACCATCCACAAGCCTGCGTCCAGCCCCCACTCCAAGCCCTTCCCCATCCTCCAGGCCACCTTCGTCTTCTCGGACCACATCCGCTGCATCATCGCCAAGCAGCGCCTGGCCAAGGGCCGCATCCAGGCGAGGCGCATGAAGATGCAGAGAATAGCCGGTGAGTGGCCGGCCCTGGCGGATGTCCCCAGGGCCCTCGGGCTCGCACGCTGACCGCTAGGGGAGGACACGTGTGGCTTAGAGGAGTTACTCGTGTTGTGGTGACAGAACGGAGGATCTGCTCAGACTCTCCCCTTCCCCAGGTGTGTGATTTCTAGAGAGTTTCTAGGCCCACGTGGAGGGGAGGAGAACCCTCCCCGACCGAGCAAGAGGCCCTGAACAGACAGGTGTCGGTTTGGGACAGCTGTTCACTTCCCACACACGGGAATCTTCTAGCTTACGTGTACAAAAGGCTTGGACATTCCTCTGCTACTCTGGATCCTTAACCCTTAATAAGATCAGGAGGGTCTGTCCTGTGCATTTTACAGAAGAGTAAACTGAGGCTCTGTGACTTGCCCAAAGTCACACGCGCAGCTGGTTGACAGAAACCCAGCGCGGAACTTCCTCCTGAAAGCCCATCCCTTGCCCCCTCCCTCCAGCTCTCCTGAGAGGCAGCCCTGCTTGGTGAGGGGGCCATGATGACCCAGCACTAAATTTGGAAGTCGTTGTCCGTTTCACAGGGACTGTGGTGAACGTGTGAGGAGGCCTTGCGCCACCCTGGGCAGGAAGGCCCGAGCTTTCTTAGAAATAAAGGCTCTGTACCGAGGGCGTTCCGATCACCGGGGCCGATGGCACAGCGTTCCCCGGGGGAGCAGGCATTCTGTCAACCCCCCAAATTATAAATAGCCGTTCTCCAGACACCAACGCCTTTCAGTTTGAGCACCAGTGGTCATCCTGGTGTAGCTGCTGGGAGCAGTTCCAGCCCAGTGAGGGAGGAGGAGGGGTGCTTTCTAAAGGGATTACCTAAAAATAAACCCTTGGCGGGCCGGGTTTCTGGACGCTCTGGATTGCGTTACTTACCGTGCGTGCCCCGTTGATTTGCACAGGCCTGTGTCCCATGCGTCCCTTGTTTTCTTGCTTAGCTGAAACTTGGCCTATGAAATCATTACAGAAGCATTTTGTAATGTGCAAAGTGACTTAAATCATTCCGTCCTTCCTCTTAAGATTTATTTTTAGAGGGTGGTTTTTTTTTTTTTTTTTAATGTAAAGCAATTTCTCAGCGCTGGCACGAAGGCTAAATATTTCATCTGAAAATTGAGAATTATGCCGTAAAGTGGCTGTTAGAATGAACGCCTCGTGTATGCCTTCAATTGATGTTAAAAAGCCCCTCCAAATTGCTCTATCATGAGATTTGTTTCTGGGAGGGAAGGTAGCAACCGTGACAGATAAGCACAAACTCATAAATACACAGGTGCACGCGCGGATATGTTCTCCCTCACACGCGCCTCCCCGTGCACGTGTACATGTCTGAACTTTCAGGGCAGAATTGGCCCCGTTTGCTTTGGGGTCTAAAGTCATACCCGCAGTGAAGCCTCGCTGAGGGTCTTTTTGCCTGTGGAAGCCAAGGGTCCGAGGTGGAGACTGGCCAGCGTCCATTTCTGAATCCCTCACGAGGCACCGGCTGTGTCCTGAGCTCAGGCAGGACCTCGGTGTCGCGCCGGTCTCCCCAGCTCGAGGCCGCCGGCTGCCTGCTTGATGCCGTCCACGCGATGTGCCCGGCAGGGGCCGCGGCCGGTCCGGCTGCGACCCCAGCATCTACACCCCCGGCCCATGTGACGAGCATGAACCACGGTGTTGTTTGAACATAGCCCTCCTGGACCTCCCGATCCAGCCGACGACCGACGTCCTGGGGTTTAGACTCGGCTCCTCTTCCTCCCAGCACCTGCCTTTCCGCTTCTACGACCAGTGCCGCCGGGGCAGCAGCGACCCCACCGTGCAGCGCTCCGTGTTCGCGTCCGTGGACAAGGTGCCAGGTAAGCCGCCCCGACCCTGCGCCGCCTCACGCCCCCGCCCCAGGGTTCTGGGACCTTGTTTGTTGAGTCTGTGTGAGCAAGCTTCCCTTCCCGTGTCGGAATCCGGGCGGCTGGAAGTACCCGTTTCTTAGAATTCGTCAAAGGATAGCTCAAGATGCAACACAAGCCCTAGAAATAAATCTTGGCTTTCTGTTTGGTGTTCTGCCGCCTGGGTTTGGTTTTCCAGAGATTTTCTGGGGATGTGGAAGAACTTCTCAGAATTAAGACTAAGAGCTTTCTTGGGAGTTTCTTGGAAATGCTCAGATTGTTAGTAATGAGGCCGTGGGGGAGTCCTCTCCTTCTCCAGGCGGGATGACGAGTGAGGCCGTGTGCATGGTTCCTGTTCCAACCCCTGAAGAAAGGAGAGCACAGAGAGGGCTGTGCCAGGGCCTTCCCTGTGGGGGCTGGGAGCACCCCTCCCACTTCCTCCAGAGCTCATCTCCCCAGAAAAGAGAAACATGAAAAGAAAGTTCGAGTGTCGCTTGCTCCTCCCAAGGGCCGGCAGCCTCTCCCCTTCCTGTTCCAGTGTGTCTAAGACAAGTCCACGTGCACCCAGTCCTTCGAAAGAGAGCCTCGCTCTTGATTGCAGAACTTCCCAAAGTTGGCCAGGCGGCCCCCTGCAAGCGTGTTAGGGTTTCAAACTCACACTGAAATATGGCAGAATGTTTTCAAAAGCGGCTATTGATGGAAGATCAGTTGTTGATTTAAAACGCGGCGATCAGGACCTGTCCCAAGTCAGGGCCCTTGTTTTCCTTCCGCTCCATGATTTATTCTATATTCGTTCTTTGATTGCATTAATTCATTTTAGAAATATGTACATTGTAAGTATGTGGTATTTTAAGATATAAACAGGACGTGATAAAATGAGAAATAAGTCAGCTTTGCCCCCAGAAGTAATCACTGCGAACAGTTTCTTGCCTGTGCTTCCCAAAATGTTCGTTTGTATGCCATACACGTTTTTCTTGTCTGTTTCTACACGCGGAGTCATACCATCTATGTGATTCTGCCCCTTGCCTTTTTTCACGGATACTTTGGTGTTCCACGTCAACGCACATAGATTCACTTCGTGCTAAGTGACGATGAACTCTTACATGGTATTTTAGCACATGGCTGGACCAGAAACATGTCTCATAACGTTTTGAATTGGCAGACGTTTGGGTCACTTCCATCGTTTTGCTCCTCCAGTGTCATTGGACATCCTTGGGGGGTCTCGGTAGAAGTGTGCAAATCTCGACTGTCTGTGGGACACATTCTTAGCCGGGTCCAAGGGGAGGCTTTTTGTCTTGACACAGGTAGTCCCAACATGTGCTCTGGGACAGTGCACCGGCTCACGCTGCCACCCACTGCCTGGACCGTTTTCATCCTTAAGACCCGTCTTAGTCTCTAAGACTGATGGTGACACTGCTTTTGTTTTCAGCTACGAAATGCGACGTGATGCTGCTGCCTTTTCCAGGGTCTGGAGGGTTCTTTGTCAAAGCTTGTTCAGGCTGTGTCATGTTCCGTAGAGATGGTTGCTAAGTAAACATAAATGATGGCCATGAGTCTAGGTTAAATGTAGATTGCCTTGGTAGGAAATCATTTCTTCTTCTTTTTCTTTCTTTCTTTCTTTCTTTTCTTTCTTTCTTTCTTTCTTTCTTTCTTTCTTTCTTTCTTTCTTTCTTTCTTTCCACCCACAGAGTTGTAATTTATTATACCATGTCTATAAGCACCGCCTTCTGATTTTTTAAATTGAGATCTAATTGACATATAACATCATACAAAGAAATAATTTCTTTAGCATCATTCGGGTTTTGTCTTGGGAACGAACAGGTTAAAAAGAAAAACCTGGGCCTTACTTCCGTTCAGTCCTTTTTGGACAAGGCAAGTGTAAATAAATAAATAGAGCCAAGTGTCACATTCTTCAACATCTGCATAATCATCTGTCTTGTTTGCAGAACGCTTTACAATGACTTATTACCAAGTGCTCCTACCCCGCCTGGGCTCCCAGGGAGAAGTGAGGTCATCCAATGCTGGGGGTATGGGCCTGTCTCCTGTGGCCTGGGCCTGTCCAGGGAGGGGGGGGTGGTGCCCACCGCCCTGCTACTGGCCCCAGGGTCTGGTATTTAAGGTAGAGCCAGTTGGGACTGTGGAGGGTCAAAGGTAGCTGCTGAAGCTGGCCCTCCGCCCCTTCCCTGTATCTGTCCCCTGACAGCCTCTGGAGGTGCCACTCGGGTGTGGTGTGGGGAGTGGGGACACTCTCACAGATGTGGCCCTGGCGGCAACTGCTTTGGGCCCTTGGGTAGAGAGGCCTCGCGGCCTTCCCTGCCCTCGTGGCCTGACCAGCAAGTGAGATCCCCAAGCCTCAGCGTGACTCAGAGAGAGGGAGGGGAGCTTTCCCCACCCTTCCCCTCCTCACCACTGGCTGTCTCAGCCTGCCCCACAGCCGCACAGCGTCTGGAATCATCCTTGGTCCTCCTCTTCACCATCCCAACCCTGCTGGCCTGCTCTGCTTCCAGAAGACACCTCCCTGTGCCAGCCAGCTGCCCTCTCCCTAGATCGTGGAGCAGTATCCTCAGCTTCTCAGGCTTCCACCCTCACCACTCCCCTTCGGCCAGAGTGGTCTTTCTAGAACATAAGTCACATCACATCATGCCCCTCCCTGCAACCCTCCGGTAGCTTCCGGCTGTACTTGGAACAAAACCCAGATCTCTCACTCTGCTCCTGCGTGGTGGTTGTGAAACGGGCCCCAGCTGGCCTCTCAGACACAGCCACCCAGCTTCCTTCATCCCATCACCCCCCCCACCCCCCCACCCCCGGCCACACCGGCCCCTGCTGCTCCTTGAAGTCAGCACTTTGCAGAGTTTGGGCCTCGGGTCCCCTTTATACCCTTAAAAAAATATATCGAGGATCCCGAAGAGCTATAGTTTATATAGACCTTGGGTGGTTTGGTCTGTGGCACTTGGACTAAGCAAGGGACACAAGGGAACCGAGACCCCGGAAGATCGGAAGCATTCTCCCGCTTAATTTCTGTCACCAAAGTGAACAAGATGTTCCCCCCAGGCAGGGCACATGCACCCACGTGATAGACTTGGAGCCATTGCGCATCAGCTGGGGTTCGTCGCCCTCACCTTGAAAGTTTTCAGAAGCCAAGGGGTGGGGCCGGAGGGGGGCTTCCGAAGCATGGCTTGGGTTGGCTTCTGATGCCGTGGCGCCACGGCCGCCTCTGGGCTCATGAGTGCAACGCTGTCTCCCCACCCCCCACCTTTTGGAAATGGTCTTGCTCTGTGTCCCTTGCCGTGGGCCACATGGTTGCAAAACCTGGGTGGGATGCCCACTCCTGCCCAGAGGGGATCCTTCACAATGGGGAAAACAGTTCTGGGTGACTGCCAGAGGGGCTGACTCTGTCTTGCCACCCTTCCCATTTTATCTGCCGGCCAGGTGACGGTCACAGAGCTGTGTCTCCTCCTTACCAGCTGTAAATGATTATATTTAATGAAAATACACCCTGCATTTCCTTGGAAGAGATAGTAAAGTAGAATATAAATCAGGGCTCTTAGGTGACTAGCCACTTTGGTATATTTCTCTTTTTTCCACTGGGCTCGGAGAGAAATCACAAATCCTATTTATTGGCCGGTTTTATGTTCCTGGCCCTCGCCCCTGCGGCAGGTTCAGCTCAGCTCAGCTCTGCGGGGGCAGAGGCGTGGGTGCCCGCCTGGCCGGAGCAGGGGGCGGTCATCAGCAAACAGTGTGTCCCGGTGGGCAGGCGTGACCAGATCTAGAGTCTGCCTTCGAGGGGCGGCCCTCCACCGTTAGTGCCCTCGAGGCCTTGTCCCACCAGCCCTCAGAGACCGCCGATTGCCAGAATCTGCCAAGGGAGGCAGGGTGTCCAAAACTAGACCGCAAGGGCATCTTTCCACACACAGCACGGCTGGTTCCTTCTCAGCACTCAGGACTCTGATCAGATACCTGCTCAGGGGCCTCCCCAGCCCCCAGGCACAGCTGGTTTTCTTTAATTGAGGTGAAATTCACATAACATAAAAGAAAGCGTGCGATTCAGTGGCACTTAGTATGTTCACGGTCTTGTGCCACCACCACCTGTGCTAGTTCCAAAATACCTTGATCCCCCCGCAAATAAATGCCTGTTCCCCTGGGCCCTCCCTCCGCATTCGCCCTTCCCCAGCCCCTGGCCACCACCGCTCTGCTTCCTGGCTCTATGGACTGCTCTTTTCTGGGTGTTCGTATACATCGTACGGTGTGTAGCCCTTTGTGTCTGGTCTCTTTCCCTGAGCATCACATTTGCGTGGAGGTTCCTCCACGTGGTAGCGTGTGTCCGAGCATCCCCCGTGTGGACAGACTGCTTTTCATTCGTCCATTCTCGCGCCGTTGACGGCCACGTGGCTGGGTTCCACCTTCTGGCAAGTGTGTTCAGTGCTGCTGCGAGCGTGCACGTGGAAGTTTTTAGTTGAACAGCTGTCTGCCGTCCGTCGGGGTATCTCCGTCGGAGTAGAATGCCTTTCCCACGGCCTCCCGAGCCCTTGCCATCCGCTGGAGTTGACCCATTTGTCTTCCCGGCTGTGTCGCTTGCCCCGCGCTCGCTTGGAAGGCTCCGGGGCACTGTTCGTCTTGCCCTCCACCGCCGATGCTTAGTGAGCAGGTGCCCAGTGACTGTCGAATGCGGGCGGGGACGTGGATTGGTGGATGGAGGCTGGGCTGGATGAGCTGTTCAGTGTCCTGTCTTCCATCAGACCGTGAACTGCGGCAGGGGCGTTGCTGTCTTGCTCCCGGCCCTGGCACCTGCATCACTTGGTGGTGGTGGCTCAGGATGCCAGCCACAGAGTCAGACTTCATCCCACCAGGGACGCCCCGCTTTCCTCTCTGGTCCCTACTTCTTGTCCCTGCTGGGTCCAGGCCGCCATTTGTCTTTGGGCAAACATTTAAATCCCTGAGCACAGGGGGAGTGCAGCGCTTTCCACGAGTGTTATCTTTATGAAAGGCAAACAAACTGGCCCTATCGGTCACTGACCCAGAACATTTAATAGTTCCGTGGAAAGGCAGCTTAGTTCCAGAGCCAGCCTCTGGCAGCTGAATAACTGAGAACCAGCCGCGCTGACCACGAAGCCTCCAACTGACAGCCAAAAAAAAAAAAAAAAAAAAAAAAAAAAAAATCAATGTTTAATTCATAGACCTCAGTCCTGCCTCCTCTCCTGGGATAACGTACTAGGTGCTAATGTCATCTCATGACAGTGTTTCCCAGAAACGAATTTTTTAGGCCTGTTATTTTTCTTGTTTCCGATTAGAAAACTGGAGCCACTTCTCTCCTCCCGGGTCCCCAAGGCAAAAGAAACGCCCTTTCTGGAGTCACACAGGAAGGAGAGCCTCCCAGCACCTTCCTCCAATCTTCTCAACCCCCTGTGTACCCCTCCCGAGCCTTCGGATCCCTGGCCAGAGACTCTAGCCACTGGGTCAGTGACTTACAGAAACTTCATTCTGACCTTCACACCGCGTGCGTGTGTGTGTGTGTGTGTGTGTGTGTTAAGTTTAAGAGAGAGCGTGAGTGGGGGAGGGGCAGAGGGAGAGGGAGACAGAATCCCAAGCAGGCTCCACGCTGCCAGTTGTAGAGCTCGACGGGGGGCTCAAGCCCGCAAACGGGATATCATGACCTGAGCCGATGTCAGGAGTTGGACATTAACCAACTGAGCCACCCAGGCGCCCTGCTCTGGGTGTTTTGAACAGAAAACATCATCTCTTTCTGGGAGCATGGCATAGAGTTTGACCGGAAGAATTAACTGTGCCAGGCACAGTTAATTCTGTGTTAATTCTGTATGCGTTAATTCTGTGCTCTGGATAATGCTGGGAGCTGGTGTGGCTTGCCCTGTTCTACATACGGGAAACCAAGTCTTGGACCAAGGCTGCGGAGCTCACACAGGGCAGGCTGAGAGCCGTACCTGCACTGCCTGCTTCTAAATCCCACTTGTCTCCAGGCTGCCATCGGTGATGGCCGCCGCCACTTATCTGTGATTGCCAGAGGTCAGCAAGACAGACCCCCATTAGAGAGGGAGGGGCCTACCGGGCGGCCCTGGCATAGATAGATCATTCCCCATTCCCATCTTACGCGCACCACTCACACATTCCAAGCCCCGCCTCGCATCAGGGATAAACCTGCAAAGCAGCCATCTGGAAAGATGCTGCCCCCCCCCACCCCCCGCAACTACCACTTCCAAACTGGGTAGAGCCTCGGGCCACGTAAAGACCCCATCATGGCATAGATTTATCTGTTCCCAGTCTATCAAGAGCAAAAAGCAGAATTGAAACTTAAAAATGTTGCCTGTGTAAAATCAGGATCTGAGCTCTCTTCAGAGCTCTCTGGCAGAGGTCTCTAAGAGAGCAGCCCTTGCATGGTTGGGTCGGAAGTGTGGGGATCAGGTCCCACTCAAAACTCATCCCTGAGCTGAGTCCTAGGGTCTGCCTTCCACGCCTCTTGTTGGAGCCCCCAGGGAAGGCGCGAAGAGGGAGTGTGAGCTCGTTGTGCAGCTGGGAGCACACAGCCCCGAAGGAGTCACGTTCCTGAGTCAGGGCCCACGAGGCTCCCTCACCTGGAACGTGCCCCCAGATCTGGACGCTTTCCCAGTGCACACACTAGCACTCGGTGTCTGAGGAACCCTCTTGCGAAACGCCGCGCAGCGGGCGGACCCAGCCTCGGGCCCCAGATGAGCCTCTCTGGGGGTGGAGGCAGGAGGAGGAAAGAGTTCCAAAGAATTGAGTGTTGCTTCACTTTTCGGGGTCATTGGCCACCTCCGACTGTCAAAGCGACCGTGTGCCCAGGAGCCTCGTGCACCCAAGGGAACGCCGCTCCGTTTGCTCGTGGAGAAGAGAGCCGAGAGCCTGGGCGGGATGCTGTGGGAGGAGGCCAAGCCCCGGCTTCACTCAGCCCTTGGGCTTCCGTAGGTCCCGGTGGGCCCCCGAGGGGCAGCCTCGCTGGCAGCAGGGAATGGGCGGGCGTGTGTGTCAGAGCCGGTGGCACAGCCGAGTGCCTGTGTGTGCGCGTCGGCCCACGCCTGTGCCTGCCCTGGAGGACGCGGCTCCTGCCGGTTCCTCGTCCTGTCAGACTTCCTAGGACGAGCCGAGTGTTTATTGTGGGGCAGCTGGAAAAAGTGGAAGAGGACCGAGAAGATACAAGATGCACTAAACTTCTCTACCCCGAGGTGTCCGTGAAGCACACCCGGTGTCCCTGCCCGTCGTTCTTTCCGTTTGTCCGGCATGGGTTTCTGGTCTCAGCAGCAGTGTTTGCCCGGGTAAGAGTCAGCAGAAGGAGGTGGCTTAGCCCATCCCTGGAGCAGACAGTCTGGGTTCAAGTCCTCCCTCCACCTTCTACCCGTTACGTGGCCTTGGGCCAGCACCTGTTTATTCGTGTAAAAAAAATGAGTGTACTTAACACTACTGAACTATGCACTAAAAAATAGTTAAGAGGGTCAGCTTTATGGTATGTGTGTGTTACCGCAATTAAAAAGGGGAAAAGAAGCGGGGATGAAAATGTGACCCACCTCATCAGGCTGTCGTGAGCATGAAAGGAGTTAATTCACCTAAGTGCCCAGAACGATGCCTCACGCATGTGCGGTGTGCAGTGAAGGTTAGGCTCTCCGTATTTTTTATTGTCATTGTTATTAGTCACGGTTGACCCTTGGGACCCCAAATAATAGGTTCCTTCTCTACGCATTCAATCAGTTTGCACGAAGTTAATCACCCAGCAGCTCCCTGTGCTGCACGTCCCAAAGACACAGCACAGTTGTACAGATTTGCTCATTTAGAAAGGCTTGTCATCAGGTGCTGATAAAACGCGGGGGCAGAATTTGCCTCCTGCAGAAGGGCCAGGAAGATTCCGGTGCTGTGATGTGCCAGGGCCCCACAGCTCCTGGAGGCAGAGCCAGGGCCAGAGAAGAGCGGAGATCCGGCCCCAGCGCCCCAGCCCAGCGTGTGCCCGCTCCCCCATGGTCCTGACTGCCATCACTTAGTTCTCGCTGACCCACACACCGGGCCTGGGAGGCTGGCACCGTGGGTCACTCTGCGGACCAGGAAACCTGAGCACGGGAAGGAGAGTGCCTGGCCCACTCCGTGAGCCCATGCCTTCAGTCCTGAAGATTATTCAGGGGCAGAACACCCGGGAACCAGCTGTGCTTTGGGAACCCAGGAGCATGGAAACCAGTCGAAAACATGACTGTATTCTGTGGATGCAGGTGTCTGCGTCCGAAGGAAAAATCCATAAGATTATGTGAAGAAACTTGATGAGCCTCTTTCCTCTCTGGATGTTTGCTTTTTTGCTGCTGAGTCATTTGTTTTACCAACTGCAAGTTCTCGTTAACAGACACGTGAGAGCAAATGACGAGGATCAAAGGCTCGTTTGTGGGGTAAAACTCAGAAACAGGGAAGACCCCGGCCCTTAATTTTAGCTGGGAATTGGAAAAAGACCAATTCCCAGCTAAAGACCAATTGGTTTGATGTTCGCCTGAAAATGTCTCTGACTAGCCTAGGGAACCCTAGGGTCCCCCCTGGAACTGGGTTTGGGAACCACTTTACCACTTCCCAAGACCCAGTCATGGTGCCTGCCTTGGGACCCAAGAGCATGAGGTGCCAACCGAGTGGCATCACTGAGTGTGCAGACGGCTAAAACGAGAGTTGTCACTTCACGGGGACCCTCCTAAGGGTGAGAGGAACCAGAGCAGAAGGCTGGCATGGGACACCAGCATAGTGCTGAGTGTTCACAGAGAGGAGGGAGTCACTGGGTCCTCCACACGTCCCTTTCCTCTCTGCCCGTTCCTTCGTGGCCTCTTCAGAGCGTGGCAGCCCCTAGGACCCAGGTAGGGGACCACCAGGGAGAGAAGGGAAAGGGGGACAGATGGAGGAAGAGCTGGCATTTTTTTTGAAAAAAATTGTTTGGTGTTTATTTACTTTGGAGAGAGAGAGAGAGAGAGAGAGAGAGAGAGAACATGAGTGAGGGAGAGGCAGGGAAAGAGGGAGACACACAATCTGAAGCAGGCTCCAGGCTCTGAGCTGTCACCAGAGAGCCCGACGCAGGGCTTGAACTCACGAGCCGCGAGATCATGACCTCAGCCAAAGTTGGATGCTCAACTGACTGAGCCACCCAGGTGCCCCTTTTTTTTTTTTTAATTAAAAAAAATTTTTTTTAAGTTTATTTATTTTGAGAGAGAGAGAGAGAGCACTCGCGAATGAGGGGCAGTGACAGGGACACAGGCTAGAAAGCCCAGTGGGGTCAGAGCGCCTGAGGACTTCTGCCTGCTGAGGAGTTGAAATTTTACCCTGGAAGCAGTAGGAAGCCCTTGAAGGTGCCAAGGCCAAGGAGCGAGGAGGCAGGGGGCTTGACTTTTGCTTTACTGGAGTCAGGAAAGGCAGAGGAGAAGGGGGTGGGCAGGAGAGAGACCCGAGATGCTCTCAGCCCTTCCGATGGCACCCCGCCCCCCCCCCCGCCCCCCTGCCTAACTATGCCGTAGGTGGTGCTCTGCCCTTGGGAAGGATGAGAAAGTCTTTCTGCAGAGTTTCTCCCTTCCTCGGCTTGGTGCACGTCCTTCCATATCCCTTTCTGCGTGTTTCCGTGCTATGCTTGTGCTGGCCTACTGCGTTGCCCTTTTATTTCTTGACATCAACAAACGCCGTTTTCACTCAACACAGTGTCTTAGATTTTTCTTCCCTGTTAGTTCGTGAGAGTGCCCGCTTTCGTTTTTATTCCTGCAGAGCAATCCATCATGTGGGCACACCAGTTTATTTAGCCAGTCCCCCATTGATGGATGTTTAGGTTGTGGCCAGTTTTTTGCCCTTGACAAATGAGCGCCTCTGCACGCCCTTGCACAAGGATTTCCCTGGAGTAAGTAACCGTGAAGTGAGTCCAGAAATATCTAGGGCTGTGGCCCTAACTGGACTTGGGTGACCAATGAAGCATGTGGGTGGAGGGAGGGGGAGGCCCAGGGCTAGCTTAAGGCAAAATATCAAGGACTCTCACTTTATGTCTGAACCCTCTCCTCTCATTTAGCCCGCGAGGGCATTTTGGTGATCCCAACTTCTGCCCGAGCAAAATCCTCATTGCTTGTGGGTAGTGTTCTACCCAGGAGGCCTTCAGGAGCTGTGATGATTGGAACGGTTCCCAGGAGCGAGCGGGGGGCCTCCAAGGGCTCGCTGACCCACCTCTTGGCTTGTCATCCCAGACAGGACATGATGGTATGATGGGACCCCCAGTAGGTTCTCCTCTGACCTCCTGGCTTCTCCACTGAGGTTAGGACTTTCTTCGATTCTTTCCTCTCTGTAGCCAGCATCCCATGACTCAATACAGCTTCCTTTATTTGTGGCTGGCCAGCCGTGGCATTTTGTATGAATGTGCTTTTCTCCAGAAACACATACAGAGTATTATTTGTTCAACATCTCCAATTCCCAGAGGGCCAAAAGTCAATATTATCCCGGTGTGGCAGGAACAGCTGTCTTGTGACATCTCTTCACACTTAAACAGCCCGTTCCTTAAGCCCCGGAGCGACCGCCAAAATATACCCCAAAGCCCATCGAAGCAGGGCCGATGAATTGTTTTAGTTTGTCTCCATCGCTTCCTGCTATGAACTCAGGTCCTTGAATTCACATGATTCGGGCAGTAGGCGCTTCAGCTGTGTGAAATACTAAGTTTGGGCTATGATTTGCGATGACTCCTCTGAAAATATTTGCAAGTTTGGTAAAAATTCAGGTGCATGCCATGTGCGGTATACGTGTAGCTTCACAGACTTTTTTAAGGCCCCAGGATGAGAGTCCCATTTATTGAATGCCTGCTCTGTGCTTGCTAGGTACTAGACTAGTTGCTTTACATAAGATAAAGAGAGAAATGTGTAAAAACCGTCATGTCACTAATCCCACTTCTGCGGCCGGGGCGAGCAAGACTCCAACGCAGAAGCCCCTTCTCCAGGGTCCCAGAGAGACTGAGCCTGGTTTCAGACTCCTGTTCTTTGTAATGTTTCTACCTGCTTCCTGAGAAAAAGGTTATCTCTCGTTGGGTGTTCTTTCCTTTCTTGCTAAGTTGACTTGAAGGTTCTTTGTTGCTTCTGAGATAAAGCTGCCCTTTGTTGTGGCTTTCTGAGTATGCTGACTTCACAGGCTGACAGTTGAACCTGAAGTACTGGGTACCACATGCACTCCAGCCTCTTGGGTGGAACAGGTCCTCCTAAATCGTTGGGTCAGTCCAGTGGCAGGAAGAGTCGGTGTTGATGGAAAGAGCCTCCCCAAACACTCCTCCCACCCTTCCCCTTCGTATCCTGGAGAATGTTCTGAAATAGTTGACATTTATAAAATCTTGGACGTTCTGGAAAAATGCTTGAAAGAAAAGAAAGCAACAGATTTCCAGCCCGATGCCCAAGGAAAATGTCCCACGGCTCAGAGCAGCGTTCTGTTCTCCTGAAACAGTGCCCGGGGCCTAGTGGAGGCATGGCCTGCTCGCTACGCCCTCTCTGACCTCTCCACGCCACCCTAGCAGAGAGCAGATGCCGAAGGCCCCCCGTAGCGACTTCTGTCCCCACTGGGTCGGCAGAGGGGCCCCTCGTGCCTGCTGGGACACCCACAGCTTCAAGCAGCTTAAAAGCTACCACCGTTTGGACGTCTGCTATATGCCAGAAGGGTAGATGCCACCGTGCTGTTTAAACCATGCTCCAGCCCTCCCAGGGCGTTCTTGCCGTGAGGAGGTTTGGGCCACATGCCCTGGAGTTAGCCTACCCAGCTTTTTTGGCACCGACCCATTGCTGTCAGGAAGTTCTGGAAGGCTCCCTGAGCCTCAGTTTCTTCTTCTATAAAATGGGGCTCCTGATAGAACCTGCCTCCCAAGGGCGGGAGCTTGGCCCAGGGCACCTGTGAGGTGCCTCACGATGCCCCAGTAAGTAACCGTCACTGACATCGAAGAGGAGAGGCCGGGGCCCTGAGGGCTAGAGCAGCCTGGCCGCGTTGTGCCCTCGGGGGGTGGGGTGGGCGCGGTGCAGGCCAGCACTTTGGGCCTCCTGGCCGGGGCTCTCGCCCCTTGCAGGGCAGCTGGCCCAGCCCCTACAGGTCACTCACAGCTGTTCTGCCTGGTGCTCTGGGGCTCTGCCAGTCGAGGGGGCTTCCGGGTGCCCGCCCCGCTAGAGCCGCCAAAGCCAGGGCCACCTGAGCCACCGCGCATCTCCCAGCCAGTGCGCACCGAGCACCCCTTGCAGCTCCGTTCCCGTCCTCGTGCAGCCAGCAGCCTATGGGGGGGAGGCAGACGTACAAATGGGGCGTCCCTGTTCCACAGGTCACTGGGAGGGGGCGTTCGCTGACGGGTGAGCCGCCTAGAGGCCCAGTGCCATCTGCTCGTGAGGATGGCACTGTCCCCGCGGGGTGTGTAGCTAGCAACGTAGGGTCGGGAAGGCCTTTCCCACCAGCACTCCCAGTAACGCCCTGAGGACAGGGGAAGGGGGAGGCCGAGTCCCGAGAGGCAAGGTGACCGTCCGGGTCATACCTCCAAGAAGCCGCAGTGTGCTTTGCCATTGTCAGGTGGCAAGGTCTGCGTGGCTTGGGCACCACGGAAGAGCGTTTCCTGTGGCTCACCGCGTCACCAGCATCTGGCCAGGTGTCTCCACGATGGGGATCACAACCGCCTGGGGAGGAGGAAGGCCCTGTTACTATCCCTGCTTAACGTGTGAGGGATCTGAGGCCCAGAGAGGTTAAGTCACTTGCCCCGGGTCACACAGTGGTCCGGGGTGCTGCCGAAACCCACTCCTTGGCCACCTCGCCCCGCGGCGTACTCAGTCCCCCATCCTGGGATCCTCCTCGGGGCCCGGGGACCTGAAGAAATTCTTAGGCTTGCCTTGGCACAGCCACGTTTGAAAGCCGGGAGGCCATGTTCTCAACTTCAGCCCTTCACACGTGGTCCCTGAGCCGTCTTCGCTCCCGGGCCGAGAAGGGTTTTCTGAGCACGCCTGTCGAGACGCGCTGATAAATCAGGCCCGAGATGCCTCCGCTTGGCTGGCAGCACTAAGTGGTTGTCTAGGCTTCCCCGGGCCAGTTGACATCTGCCCAGTAGGTGTGAGACATTAACAGCTTATTCTCCTGCTTTTCGCAGCCTGGGCTGGCTCTCCGCCAGAACGCTTCAAAGTAACAATAATAAGGCGCCGACCTGCAGTGGGAAAGGCTTGTGCACCAGCTGAACACAGGGGCCCCTGCAACGGAGATTTAGTCAGGAAGAGTTTGGCGACCATCTGGAAGGTTCTAGGGCTGGCCCCGCGTGTAGCTAAGCTCTCCAGTGATGTGAGTTCGGGGAGTTCTGCAGCTCGTTGCCATCATGGCCCCCCAAAGATGGGCTTCTGTGGAAGGCCATGAAGTTCACTTTTTCATGTATTCTGTTGTTCAGCCTGCCTGCACCGAGCGTCTGCTGTGTGGCAGGTGCTGGGCTTGGGTTTGAGGTAACAGCCAGGAGCCTACCAGACACCCCTGGCCCTGCCACATGGAGCTCGCAGCCTGGTAGAAAGAACAGGCCTTATTCATCCATTTGTACCAGTAAATGATTAGCCACTGCTAGGGAACCTGCGGGGATCAGGGAGGCTTCCCTGGGTACGTGGTGGGGGCTGAGGGCGGGAGGATTCCTTGGAGCAAACTGGATGGGCGGGGACGAGGTGTTCCAGGCAGGGGACAGCGTGTGCAGGGGAGCTGAGCACGGAGTGAGGGCGCTCCCCGGCTCCCATCACTGTGACAGGGGCCAGGCTCCCCATTGCTGCTGCCATCGATGGGCCACCTTTTGTGCTTCGAACTCTGTACCAGGCCTGCTCCGTGGGTTCGTTATCTCGCCTTGTGAGCCTAGGGAGCGGCAGGCTTACGCTCACTTTGCAGTCAAAGTTTCCTCAGCCTGGGGGGGGTTACCTGGACTTGCACAGCAGGTCAGCGTCCCCAGCGCCCGCCTACCTCCGCCTGACCCCAGCCCGTGCCCTTGCCGGGCTCCCTCTTCTCCGCGTCCTTGTTGTTACTCTTCCTCCCTGTCCTGTGTTATCGCTCAAGTGGCTTAGAGGCCTGCCGGAAGGATCAGGATTCCGTGGCCAACAGGCCCATTGGGTGAGAATTCTAAGTTCCCGACCTCTAATTCGCAAACAGCTGGAAGCCCAAAACCATACTTTGCAAGTGCGTCCTGTCCCTGGCGCTCAGCACTTGTTCAGCAAACCCCTCAGCTTGGCTCCGGACCCCGCTCCATCCAGGTTAGAGGAAGCGCCCCCCTGAGCCTTGGTCAGGACTGCACCACACACAAGGCACAGCAGTGCCTTCCCCAAGGAGCGGAGAGGCCCAGCGCACCGGGCGGCGTCGGGGGCGTCCCTCCAGCCTCAGGTTGGAGAGTGGCCTCGTTCTGCTGTGGCCAGAGGCAGCGGGGCCTGCTCAGCTCGGCCTGGCCTTTGGGGCAGCTCCTTGCTCTGCGGGCAGGTAGGCCTGTCCAGCTGGGAGGTCAGGAAGTCAGCTGCCTAGGACACCCTCACTCAGCTGGAGAGGCCCACGGGACCCGCCCTCGTGGTTTCCCAGGGGCAGCAGCACAGCCTTTTAGCAGCATGGAGTCCCGCCCTGGCTACGCGTTTCTAGAATCGCCTTGAGAGCATTTGAAAAGCCCCCGTGTCCATGCCAGGTGCAGCCCAGTTAAAGTGAGGAGAGGGTCACTGGTGTTTCGTGAGGCTCCCTGACTTGTTCTAAAAGCCCTCCGGTCTTGAGAACGCTATGAGAGATGAAGGCATCTCACTGAATTTCTCTCAGGTGGCTTTACAAGAGAGTCTGGGCGACCCCTGGGGTGAAATGCCGTGGCCTGATGGTCGTTTCTTTAATCCGCCCATCCTCACCGCACTCTTACCGCTGGCTTGTGCGGCATGGGGCCCACCGTGACCGAGGTCCCTTCTGCGTAGATCTGATGCACCTGTTACCAGCTCCGTCACCTGTAGCACAGAGATGGATTGACGGCCTGGAGAGCAGGGCTTGCGTTCAGACCGCCTCTCTCCCATCAGAGCAGCGAGTGAGGGCTGCCCGGGCCTTCAGAGTTTGGGAGCAGATACATCTGGTGCCCTGGGCCCGGTTTCAGGAGACGCCGGTGTTCATCACACTTCCGGGACACCTATCGTGCTCTCGCTACACAGTCTGAGCCTCACCGCAATGGTGTGGGAGCCCCACAGGGGCACCGGCCCAACCAGAATTGGAGGGCAGGGAAGGTTCTGGAAGGAGGTCTTGACAGATGGGCCAGGTTAAACACGGGGCATCCTGGGCAGATGGCAGGCTCTGGGCTGTGAAAACCGTGGTACGCGTGTGGGTCCCGCAAGCAGCCTGAGACGTGTGGGGCAGGAGATGAGGCCACCTGGGAATGACCTCCTGCGCAGGGTTGACCATCTTGGACTTCGTCAGCGAGGCCACGGGGGCCGCTCATGGGCTCCAAGTCGGGGAAGGAGGGCGCGGGTGTTCACGGCTGCCCTCCGAACTGACCAGGGCTCCCACAGCCCTGGGAGCGGGAAGACCGTCATTCCCAGGAATTGGCCCCAGGCTGGGCTGCCCATGGGATCTGATGACCTATACTTAGCTGCAAAGAAGCAGCCGCTGGAAACAAGTTCTCACACAGAGCACTCATGCACGCCAGGGCCAAAGCTCACCCGGCCTGTTAGTGCACCTCACCTGGGAAATGTGGTCAGAATCCAGTCCCTCCCACCCCTGTACCCATCTCCTAGGCTGGGGTTGGCTCACTTTTCTTAAAGGGCCGGGCAGTCCTATTTTAGGCTTTGCCGGCCACGCGGTCTTTGTCACAGCTTGACTGCCTTTGCAGCCAAAGCACCTTGTATAATATGTAAATGAGCAGGTGTGGCCACTTCCAGTGAAACCTCACTTAGAAAAACAGGCCCATTGCCGGATTTGGGATTTGGCCTGCAGGATGTTGTTTGCTGACTCCTGACCTTGGCCTTCACAATCTCTGCCTCTTCAGTATGTTCCCAGCACCATAGCTAGAAAGATCCTTTTCAGGTGTAAGTCACATCATGTGTGTCTCCTGCCTAAATCCATCACTGGCTCCCATTTCACCCGAAAGACCAACTCCTTACAGTGGCCCCCGGGGTCCCACACAATCTAGACCCTCAAGACCTCACCCCTCTCCATTGTCCCCCTGATGAACTCCAGGGTGGCCACAGGAGCCTCTGGCCGAGCCTTGATGTGGCCGGGCATGCCCTGCTTTCCATCCCCTGCACTGAGCACTGTCGTCCCAGGTACCTGCATGGCTCTGTCCTCACTGCCTTAGGATTGTTCCCCAGACTTCTCTGTCTCCGGGCTCTTCCCGAGCAGCCTGTGCACATCACAGCCCTGCCCTACTCCCGGCACTCCAGGTACCCCTTCCCGCTCAGTTCTCGTCAGAACACTCATTTCCTCCCGGTGTCTTCCCTTTCTTCATTGTCTGCCTACCCTGCACCCCGTCCTTCCCCAGCCCATTATTGAACTGTGAGCTCCAAGAGAGCCGACACTGTGTTTTGTTTTCTGCTAATTGCCCAGCTCCTGGAGCTTCACTGAGATGGGGTACCATACAAATGGTGCTTGGGAAGTCCTGGACGGGTGGGCGGGTAGATGGATGGATGGGCGGGTGGGTGGATGGATGCGTGGAAGGATGCATGGGATGGTGGGTGGGTGTACGGAGAGGAAGAGAGAGAGATTGATGGATGGATGGAACCACCAAATCTTCAATACCTCCTTTACGTGCTAGACATTGTTCACTGTGGACCCAGGGGTATGCTCAACAGACAAGTCCCCTTTGGAGCTCCCAGGCCCCGAGGGTCCTGTAGATGCCAACCATGGCCAGGGCCCTGAAGGCATCAGCTGACAGCTAGGATACTATGCCACAAAGGGATCCGACCGGGACAGAGAGTCCAGGAAAGCATCTCCGAGGGAGGGTTGTTGACCTGGGAGGAAGTGGAGAAGCAGAGCTGGGCAGGAATCCATCCCAGACAGGAGGCCACACAGACGGGAGAGCTGTTGACGCCTGGGCCCACAGGCTGCCCAGATCCCCAAGGAATGAAAACAGTGCTGTCCGGGTGATAGCCTGCCACCAGTTTGGGCACAGAATTCCCCTCTGTTGTCACTTTCCACCCTGGCCAGATAAGAGTGGTGCCGAGTCTGGCCCTGTTTCCCAGGAAGGTGCCTGGTCCTTCCCAGCATGTCTCTTTCCGTGTGAGTGGGAGGGATTTTGCAAGGTTCATTCAGCGGAGCTGGGGGTACATGTGTTCGTAACCCCCTTGCTACAAGTCATAATCGTAACTAGTTAGAAGGGGGCGGTGTAGTGGGATTGCACATTTCTGTGAGTAGACTAAAAATCAGTGGATTGTACCTTGAAAATGCGTAGATTGTCCAGTGTGTGAAGTATGGCTTGGTAAAGCTGTCGTATTTTTTAAAACAGTTCTAAACTACTCAGGCTGTCCCAAAGCTGTCGTCTTTCTCTAAAGACCAGGTTATCTCATTTGCATCCTAGTTTCATCATAAAATGGTCCAATTTATGCAGCATTTTCCTTAAAGTGGTCCAGATATTGGGGGGGGGGGGCGGATTGGAACGCACAGCACAGGAATAATCTGGAAACCTTGATGCAATCCAGACTCACCTGGCACCCTCCCTCTTCCCTAAAATTTGCCTTTTTTTCCATTTATTTTTGACTTTGAAGAAAATACTCTGCTCTTACTGGTAAAATAGCCTCTTGTTCCCTTTCCTTTCCTGTAAATTATGAGATAAGTTTGTATTTCATACCTTTCCAGAAATCTCTATTGTTTGTGGTCTGACCTCAGAAGCAAGACTTCTGGGAAAGAAAGTAGGTATTAGAATCACCGCTTCGAGCATTTGTCGAAAACCTCTGAAGTGGCCAGCAGTTTGTGTTACGCGTTTGAGACAGAAAACAGGTGAACACCACCTGTTCGTCGCTCAGGAGACGCTTCCTGGTGCCGGCAGACAAAACGTCAGCCGCTCTGTCCACCTCCTCCAGGGCTTTTTAAAAAGATGATCCCTTGGGGCACCTGGGTGGCCCAGTTGGCTGAGCGTCTGACTTGGGGTCAGGTCACGATCTCGAGGTTCGTGGGTTCGAGCCCCGCGTCAGGCTCTGTGCGGACAACTCGGAGCCTGGAGCCTGCTTCGGATTCTGTGCCTCCCTCTCTCTCTGCCCCGCCCCGTTCATGCTCTGTCTCTCTCTGTCTCAAAAATAATAAACATTTTTTTAAAGCTTATTACAAATCGGATCCCAAAGGCTGAGAGATGATTAGGGCTAGTGGCAGAAAGGGGTGAAGGTTGTCCGGAGACAAACGCTCAGAGCCGTGGCTGGTGCTACCATCTAGTGGGGCCGGCTCCCGTGTGGCAAGCAGTTGGTACACGCCAGTGCCTGTGCTAAGTGTGACTCTGTGCACATCTGCCACACGTGAGGTGGGGATTGCCTTCTCCTACTGCACCCAGGGCAACGGCGGCTCAAGGCAGCACAGGCCATCCGCAGCAGGCTAGGATTTGAACCCACCTGTCTCCACAGCCCTGCGCTCTGTTTCCCTGGCTGTACCCCAGTGCTGAGTGCCCCGCTCCCGGCCAGCACTCGTCCTGCCCGGCCTCCCCCTGGAGGATGGCCGGGCGAGCACAGCAGTCTTGGAGGGTCAAGAGCCGCGTGCGCAATGTGAACCCCACTGGCACCCTCCCCGCCCGGTGCGGCGACAGACTGAAATGCCCCTTCTCCGTGACAGGCGATGTGCCCTTCACAGACCCAGAGGGGCCCCAAAGACACAGTCCGGCAGTTCCGTCTGGGATGTGCTTCTGTCCAAAGAAGCGCTACCACGATTATTTATTAATTGTGGCAGGGAAGAAAAAAAAAAGAATAGAGTTTCCTGGAAGGGGATAAAAGTTCAATATGATAAACTCCCGAAAAGCAATCAAAGGCCAACGAGGGCAGAAAAATAAAGGACAGAGAGAGTAAGTGAGATGATGAATCAAAGTGGCTGGGATGTGAGCAGCCCCCCGGGGAGGGGCCGTGTCTCGCGGTGATGGAGGCACGCGGAGTCTCGGAGCAGGAGTGACCTGGGGGCGGTGGTGGCGGCGGGTCCCAGAGCTGCCCTGCGAGGCCGCCAAGGCCCTGGGGATGAGCTGCCGATGACAGAGAGGGACGGGGCCGGTCACCAGTCAGCTGTCCTGCCTTCACCGCAGGCCCGCTCTGTCCATGTGTGCGCTCGTATCTGAACGTGGAGGATTACCGATGGAAACCGTAGAGGGACGGGAAAAAAAAAACCCACAGTCCTGCCTCCCGAGAGAAAAGCATTGTAAATATTTCCGCTTTCTTCCCGTCTGTGTCTCCTCTTTTTTCCCTGATTTTTAGCCACCCAAGAAATACATGAGTGGATTCTTCATTAAAAAAAAAAAAAAAGAAGAAGAAAAAATCATATCATTACAAATGGGACTTAAGTCCCCTTTAAATACTCTTCCCTGTTCCCACCTCTCCCCAGACATCCCACGGTTTGGCTTCTCTCCTTCCAGAGCCTTCTGTGTGCCGTTGCATTCTCTGCGTGTGCCCATAACCTTCTCTGCAATTCTGAAGCCCAAACAGCACTGGGGGGGAAAAAAAAAGATTTTTCCTAACTCACTTGGTGGTGGAATCTGCCTTGAACTATTTGTGAGTTATTTGTAAGAGTCGCAGATGCCATTTATTGTGAATATATGTGTTTATTTCTTGCAGAAATGCAATATTTGGGGCTTTGGCTGCCTGAGACCAGCCAAGGGTGTGACTTAACGTATATGTGTGTGCCACATGGCCCTTTAACCCTTAAAGATTCCAAGTTTTAAAACACATCTGGCCTGTGGCGCCTGGGTGGCTCAGTCGGTTAAGCATTTGACTCTTTCAGCTCAGGTCATGATCTCATGGCTTCGTGGGTTCAAGCCCCGCATGGAGCTCTGTGCTGGCAGAGCCTGCATGGGATTCTCTCTCCGTCTCTCTGCCCTTCCCCCCCCCCTCTCAAAGTAAATAAAAAATAAATAAATAAAAACATGTCTGGCCTCAAGGATTTAGGATAAGAAGTCATGGTTCTGTAATTGTCTTATGCTGTGGGTTCACCCCCCCCCCCACTTTTTCTTAAACCTGAAAATAATTATAATCCTGATTATCCTTCTGCAACTTAATTTTCGGACACCACTGTGAGTAAAAAGCTTTCCGTGTCATTGGGTACAGATTTCGCTCATTCCTGTCCCTGGCCGTGCATTGTGGGTGCGGGGGTGTCTTTGGGCGTTGGGTCATTTCTAGATTTTCACTCTCCCGGGCAGCGCTGCCGTGGGCATCCTTGGATGCACCTCTCTGTGCACACGTGCAGCCCGGGATCAGAGCTGCTGGGTTGTGGGGTTTTGTTCTTAGAACCATCGCTGTCATGGCAGAATCACGTCCCCCGTCTGGCGTTTTGCTGGCCGGCAGTCTCGTTGCTCCTTGGCTCCTGCAAGGGTCACCCCGATGTGTGCCTTCGTCTTCCCACGCAGCTGCCCCGGCACACCTCTGTGTCCACACTGTCCCTTTTCCTAAGGCATTAGAGCCCACCCCTCAAGACCCCGCCGCAACTACTCCTGTCTGCGGATGACCTCGTTTCCAAATAAGGCCACATTCTGAGGAATAAGGGCTTCAGCATGAGGATTTGGGGGGAGACACAGTTCAACTCTTGACGGTCTGAAGTTTAGCCGAAATTGACCTAGCCAGGCCGTTTACGCCGGCTACTTAGGTCGTTTCTGGTGCACTATGCCTCACTCTGTGATGACCACCCTTGTACAGAAATCTTTGTCCACGCTTCTGGTTACTCCTTTAGAAACCGCTTCTTAGAGTCCGCGAGAATGCCCCTGTTGAAGGCTCCTGACAACACCTTGCCAGGTTGCTGTCCAGAAAGTGGAGTGGGGCGAGGGGTGCCCAGCTGCCCACACCTGTACCCCACACTTGCGCTCGGCACGGCTCTCCAGACAGGCCAGCCCGCTTGGTGCCTCCAGGCAGAACCGTCCTCCCAGCACGCATGCGCCTGCCTGCCGGCCTGGCCGCGTGCGTTCCTCTGTCCGGCCTCATTTCTATTTTATCTCTTACTCCTGCCAAAAAGAGAGTCCACAGGTTAACAGCAAAACAGAAGCCGGAGCTCAAAGTGTCTGTTTAGGGCATGTTCTCTTGCAACCGCATATAGGGAATAAAGATTTCAGAAATACTGGGCTTTCTGGGCATCAGGCACTAAATCAATCAGTGACATTTCACTCACAGGGCAGCTTGCCAAGCCAGACCAGGAGAGAGAAGTAAGTTCTCTGGTTTAGTTCAGCCCACGAAGCCCCCGGCAGCCTCCGTCGTCCCACTGCTTCGAAGGGCAATCCAATAATGAGCACTCAGCCGCTTTGGGGGGGGCGGGGGCCGGCCAGGGAGGGGGTCCTCTAGAGCCGTTGAAAGCCAGCCAACCCGATGGCTTTTCGGGGTAGATTGGGAGAGCTGGGGTAAAGAACTCGGGGAGCCGGGGCCTTGATTCACGGGGACTTCAGAGAGTGAGGCAGCAGAGGAACCCTTAGGAGACCTGGGGGCTTGGTGTCCGTGGTGACCGAAGGGACAGGCAGGGCTGGGTGCTTGAGCGCTCCCAGCTGCGAGCGAGCGTTCCAAGACAGACGCTTCACTCAGCAAGGCCGGGCCGGCGTTGCTCTCGCCAGCTGCGTGCAGAGACCAGAGAGCAGGATGCAGGGAAGGATAAATTTAGCCAGCATTTCAGGGGCAAACATCGATCTCAAATGTAGTACTGTCTTTTAAAAGAAAGTGGAAGCCGTAGGCCGGTCATTTGGGACGATTTCACTTGAACAGATAAAAGCCCAAGAACAGCGACTGCTTGCAACCAGCTCACCCCGTGGGAAGCTCCAAAGGAGGGCGGCCGCTCTCCGCACGGGCGTGACGGATGGCCCGCCCTGGCCCCCCTTTGTTTGTTCCCAAGAAAAGGTGCTGCCTTCTTTTCTGGAAAGATTTTATTTAGGTTTATCTTTCCAGTCCCGAAGGTTCCTCTTCACAAGGAGTGACGCCGGGCCCGGCTCTTGAGTTTTCTGGCGGCGGGCCCAGACCGCTGACATCTGATGTGCTTTGTGTCACTACCAGCCTCCCTCCCCGTGTCTCATAGCTGAGCAAAGGACATCCGGTAGCTGTAGACAGATTTTTTTGTTTTAAACCGGGCACTTCGGACATTGGCACGGTGGGCGTTGTTCCTACCTAGGTGAGGCCGAGGGAGCCACAGGGTCCCAAATAATAGATCGCCTGTGCGAGTGACGTTGGTGCAGCCTCACTTGTCCGGTGGCTGCAGCATCTTCCGCACTGCCTCGCTCTGACACTGCTCCCTTGTTGGGAAGGGGAAAAAAAGTCCGGTCTGTCAATATTTGGGGCACTAATCATCTGCATTCGGGCGCCAGGGGTCATTGAAAGGCTGCGACGTTTCCAGGAATTCATGGCTCTAAAAACAAGCTGACCGTAAAGGATTTCCAGCGAGGATACGAAAGAAAAAAAACCCAAATCTCAGCCCCACCCCCACTCGCCCGCCCCGAGCACTGTCTACTGGGTCACGGATTCTTGGGAAGAAGTGAAATCGAGGCGCACAGTGATGTGTGGGTCCCACTTAATAATGAATGTGGAGGAAGGAGAAGGAGGATGTTCAATATTTAAACATTTCAGAGCGCTTCATTTGGTTTGCCAGTTAGTGCCCTCCGCCTGCTTCCTGGACGGGTCCTGTGAAACCCGGGCGCCCTTTGCCTGTGTCCACAGCCGGGCTCTGACACCGGGGCCCCACAGGGGAGGGAGACGAAACCTCTGCTAAGCAACCTATTCCCGCGGGACGTCTTCTCGTTCGCTGTTGGCTTTCTGAAAGGAAGAGGGAAGACTTTCTTAAGCTTCAGGGTCATCTCTGGAGTTGTCATAATTGCCCCATTTCAGCTCCTCTTAGAGCTGACTCATGTTAACACAAATTTTGTGCTCGGGCTCTTACCTCTAACAAAAAGGCTCAGCAGTGAGACCCCGTGCTCACGTTTAGGAGATGTCTGTCCAGTGTACCTACTAGATACGTTCCTTAAAAGTTGCCTAGAATGCAGAATTCTGTGAATCAATTCCTTTTTTCTTCTCGACACACATTATGTGAAAGGAAAAGCATTCCTTTGGCGGGGGGGAGGAAAAAACATTTGGCCCCAAGACATAATAAAATCATGCTTAAGGATGCAGCAAACTTTAAAGTCTCTTAGTTAAAGGAAATCAATACTTTTATGATGAAATATTAATAATACTAAAAAAAAAAATAAGTGAAAACTACAAATGCAGAATAGCCAGGGTGATTTCAGCGTCGAACACATTAGCTTACCATTTGCAGGGAAGCACAAAGAGAAAGCGGGGCAAGTGGGGCCCGTCAGAGAAGCCCCCTCCAAGGCCTCGCAAGCCCCCTTGCCCAGAGTTTTCTGTTGAGAAGACACACGCCCCCTTAAGTGCCAAGATCATTTCCAAGCGTTTTTTGGAAGCAGTTGCCTTTTAGAAACGAAAAGATGACTGTAAGCTGGGGAGGGAGCACGCGTGTGCGTGCACCAACACACGGACCTACACACGAACGTACACGGGATGCGATGGGGACTGAGGAACAGAGACCCGGGGAAAGCCACTCGTTTGGAGGCCCAGGTGGCTGTCGCCTCCCCTTCCTCCCGTGAGTGTTTCCCAGCGCACATCTTTCAAAAGGACACTTGGATTCAGCTCCACCGAAGCAAAGACAGAACACAGTCACGCGTGTCTTGAACCCAAATGTGACCGATGAGATTCTAAGGCTCCTGATGAAAATAACAAGAATCCCATCCTCTTATCTACGGTTTGCATATACATCTCTTGAACTTTGTCTTCATTGACTCCTAAGATCTTCGGTCACAACTGAGCACAGGAGGAAGAAGCTTACTTTGTGTCGTGCTGTTTTCTCTAGAGAGCCAAGAGACATACCTCCCGCGGGTAAGGAAAGACACACAGACACGGGAGGGGCACCTGGGTTGCTCAAAGCGTCCGACTTTGGCTCAGGTTGTGAGCCCCGTCTTAGGCTCTGTGCTGACAGCTCAGAGCCTGGAGCCTGCTTCAGGTTCCGTGTCCCTCTCTATCTCTGCCCCTCCCCTGCTCACACTCCGTCTGTCTCTCTCTCTCAAAAAAAATAATAAATAAACGTTAAAAAAATTGTTTTATGTAAAAAGGAAAAAAGAAAAGACACACAAAGATGAAAATCCTCAATTCTTGCCTCATTGGACCCGAGGTCTAGGTGCGACGCATGTCCGTTAAGTAATCAGAACGGCCAGCACCACCTGAACACGTGACCTGTGTCAACGCATTCGGCCAGGTGTGCTGCTGTCACCCCCTTGACACGGGAGCGCACACCGGCCTGCAACGTGAAGCGGCTCCCCTGTGCTTGCACGTCCGCGTGGGGTGGCCAGACCCCGGGCGCTTTCTCCACCCCGTGCCCCGTGGCCGGAGTGGGACCTACGGGCCCAGAGCCAAGCGTGTGATCTCGAGGCTCCTCCCTCGCGGATGACAGAGCTGCGTGTACAGCTGCCCGCTTGCCTGTGTCCCACGGGTGTGCCACAACAGAAGCCGATAAAGTCCCTGTCCACTCAAGGACCTGGGTTATGGCTTTTGAAGCTTGTTCTGGGCCCCCTTCCACCACGATCTCTGTACGGCTCTGGACACACTGATTCTGTCAGACTCGCGTACTTGGAGAGAGTGTCTCCAGTTCTTTTTGTAGATGATGTGGAATGGGACGTCGTCATCTGCTGGTGGGGCCCAACCCCGATCCGTTAAAGCACCCGGTAGGAGGGGCTTTGGTGACGTGGCCCGGCTGCAGAAGTTAACCACCCGACTCTGCGGAGCCTGGGTCCTCGCAAAGTGCACGCGCCATCAGGGCCGCGGGTGTGGGGCTCTGCTTTGGGAGCGTATTTATTAAGTCTCTGCCGAGGGCACGCGCCTTCTGCAGAAGACCCACACGCATTCCCTGGCGCCCGTGCACACCGCCACTCTGTAGAACACATGAGGCCGGCGCGCACGTCGGCGTGGCCCTAACCCTGCTGTGGCCCGAGCGCACAGAGCACGGCTGGGGAGACGAACAATTCGGCAGAAAGAACCAGGCGCTCCCAAGGCTGGCGAGAGCCGCGGTGGGGGGGGTGGGGGGCATCCTTTGCCAGCAAGGTGACCCACCCCCGCCCTGGCCAGCGGCTCCAGGTTCTGCCCCGTTGGGCACCGGGACCGCAGGAGTCAGGGGTCGGTGACCCCTCCGCCCTGACAACTGTCTAACCCGCCTCCCTCTCCCTGCTCTTTCAGCCCTGGTTCCTGCCTCAGTAGAGAGGCAGTCGAGATGGCCACTGCTGAGCTTTCTAATGCCTTTGCTGAGAGAGTGTTGGGGAGCTCTCTGCTTGCTAATGTACAGACGGTAATACCACCGGAAAGGGCAGGGGGCTGGGCACGGCGGGGACCCGGGCCTCGGGAATGAAGTCCAAGTCCTGGCAGCCTTTGGTCTTAAAACTCCAGAGCGAGGTGATGCCGCCATAAGAGCCTCTCAAGAGACCTAGTGCCCCCGTGCCCCCCACGTGCCCCCAACCCTCCGTGGCCCGGAGAGGGTCCCATGTTCGAGACAGCGAAAAGGGTGCCGGCACAGCAAGGTGCTGGTGTTCACACGGCCCAGACGCTCCCCGGCAGCCAGGGGGCCATCGAGGCCTCGCCTCCCTGGTCGGTAGTGGCCCACTCAGGCAGGCTTCACCGAGGAGCAAAACCACTTTGAGGGCCAAGGCCGGGGCAGAGTCGGCACAAAAAGAAAGCAAGATACTGAAAGGCCGTTTTTTCCTTTCTGCAGGTTTTCAAGTATAGTCCTTAGAATCCAAGAGGATTTGTCCATGGATACAGAGCTATAGGCCAAAAGATTCTGCAAGTCCCAGCTATTTTTGTACGTTGGACACGTTACCCCTTTCGATGCAACCAGAAATAAAAGTCTTGTGGCGTTTTCAGGTGCAGCTGGTCACTGATCTAGGGGTCATGTGACCCGTGGTGACGTTGCTCAGGCTTGGCTCAAAAGAGGCGTTAGAAATGCCCCATTTCCCAGGCTCCTGATTTGCCCCCTGGACCAGACAGGAGGTGCACACGAAGCAAATCAGAAACGGTTTCCAGGGGCGGGTTGGGGGGAAGCCCGGAGATCACCCCTAAAGCCCAGAGCTTTGTGCACACACCCCTGTGGCAGAAAATCACGTGTGGTTCGTCATGAAGGGAAACAGGAAGGGTCTGTGGGCAGATTCCCGCGTCTTCCACCCTCACCTCAGAGTCCCCGCAGTAAGGGAGGGAGCTGTGGGGGACGCCCCGAGGGTCCTGCTGGCCCGCAGGGTTCTGAACCCTGCACCCGTGTTGGTAGATGCTTTCATTTTGTGTGAATTCTTTGGAAGAGTCATGGGTGGGCACCCAGGCCTGGCCTGGCCCGTTGTGGGTATGCTACTCTTGGGCTTGAATCTGAACCCTGCCTCCTCAGTCCCCCACGCACATGCTCTTGGAAGACTTGTGGGTAATTTGGCTTTTCTGGTGTGGTCCCCGACTCCATGGCCCCCAGCCCCCACCACCCTTGGGCATCACTCTCCTCTTTCCGGGGGCGGGCTTCAGAGCCAGCCTCCCGAGTCCACAGCATGGACGAGCAAGCTCCGTGTGGTCTGTCGGCCCTACCCTGTAGACTCTGGGGTCTGCCCAGGGCCCCCGGCAGGCTGAGACTCCAAACTCAGTTCTCCCTAGCCCTCCTCCCGCCCGGGGAACCTGGCAGACTGCACTGGGAGGGGAAAGGGCAGAACCATCCAGGGAGGAAACCATCCAGGAACCATCCTGGATGGAAGGAACCATCCAGGGAAGAAACGCTGCGGCGGCCGTGCTTGCCGTCTTCGGTTCCATGCGCGAGGAGGTCACAAGCCACGCCGATTTGTGGCCGTTTCCCAGCAACGCTGGGGCGGTGAGAAAACACGAACGCTGTGTCGTGAAACCCTGTCGTGAAGAGGCCAGCTGGGGGCACCTGGCCCCACAGGCCCCATTCACGTTGGAGAACGCCGAAAATGCACAGGTTGCTTCTCCTGAATCGGCCCTCAGCAGGCTTCATTGTCTGCTCTTCAGTGTGGAACGGTCGTGAGTAGATCTTGGCTTTTGCCAGGGCGGGCCGCTTTCCCCCTCGAAATCCTAGAGGGAAATCTTTCCTGAAAAAGCCTGGGCGTCTGCGAGGCACAGCTTCACGAGACCGAAGTGCCCCCGCGTCACGTGGTCCGGACGCAGAAGCCTCATGGCGGGTGCTCAGCCACACGCGCTCACGGCCCACACAGGTGGGGGGCGCCCTTGGTTCCCTCGGCTGGGGTGGCCTGCTGCTTATTTAAAACATGGAACTTGAATTAAGTTGTCAACGCTACTGAGAATCAGGAGGTTTCACGTAAAATCCGCATATCCAGCTTCCCCGGCAGAGCAGGAAACTGCGGCCAGGCGAAGGCCAGTGCTCTCAGGCAGCGGCCGTCGGGAGGGGCTGGGGAGCTTCACTTTCCCACTTGCTCCAGGCGCTTGACCAGTCCCTTCTGCCTCCCCCCCACCCCCAACGCAGCGGCCAAGTGTCCACGTGACGGGTTTCTTTTCCTGACAGAAGGGAACTGTTCCTCAGAGCCCACATCATAACCAAAGAAGGGAAGACAGGTGGCAGGTGGGGAGGGCCGTTCACCCTTCGAGACGGCCCCTCCTCGTTCACCGATGTTACCGGCCTGGCCCTGCCGTGCCCGGGCTTGCGGCCCGTAGCCTTCAGGCTCTGAGGGACCCGCCTGCTGTGTCTCTGAGGTTCAAAGGTAGGACCTGCACCGGTGTCCGGAAGAGCCAGCAGAAGCCCACCCCTGGCAAGGCACCCTGCAGCCGGGGCAGTTCTGCTTTTAGCTCGTGTACAGTGAGGGAGAAACGTTTGAAAAGCGCCGTGAGGTGCCATTACATTTCCAGAATGGGGCCCCATCTCGAGGCAGACGGCGGCGTCTTCCAGGAGGGGGAAGAGACAGGAACCTTGCATGCGAACCTGTGTGTCACAAGGGTGAGGTCACTGGGGAAGCTTTTCCTTGAGGTCTTGGCTCCCAGGAAGCACAGAGCCAAACGGGTGACGTCAGCTTCCCATAGCCGGCTGCTGTTCTGGGGCACTTTATCAGTTTCCACCTGCCTTTCAGTGGTAGACTCTCGTCATTCAGTTTGTGTTTCAGTGGCTTTCAGCATTCAGTATCTATGGCATTCGGGTTTGGGTTTTAAAATCTAAGCCACCGAGGTGCCTGGGTGGCTCAGTCGGTTAAGCGTCCGACTTCAGCTCAGGTCATGATCTCGCGGTTTGTGCGTTCGAGCCTTGCGTCGGGCTCTCTGCGGTCAACACAGAGCCTGTTTGGGATTCTGTCTCTCCCTCTCTGTGCCCCATGCCACCCCACCCCCCCCTCTCAAAATAAGTAAGTCAACTTAAAAAATAACATAAAATCTAAGCCTCCTCAAATCCTTCCTGGAAGCAGGTAGTACGTAAGAGCATCTGTAGGGGTTGAGGCAGTGGGGCGAGGCGCGTGCCGTTTAGCAGAGTGCCGAATCCCTCCTGGGTGAGCTGTAGGCGGGCCAGCCGGGTTCCTTCCCCTTCAGCTGTGCGCGGGGTCCCTGTGGAATCCCCCGGTTGCCGCCATAGTTCTCTCATCGTCTAGGTTTTAACCAGAAGTGGTGGCACGTAAGCGATGTCCCCCGAGGTATTGCATTGCAACACTGCACAAGCACTTGGCAGATGACAGAGGTCAGCTGGGACCTCCCTGCCCCTCAGAGATTTAGGCAACCTTTGGTTCCCACCCCCCAGTTCTCCGGCTGCATACGTGCAAGCCTTCCCACCCTCTGGTCTCTCAGATTTGGGCCCTCTGGCATGATCTCTGCCTGGCCTGGTGTGAACCCAGATGGAAACTCGGTCCCTTCCCTGGTTACCGCCTAAAAAGTCCACTTGTACCTCACAAGGAAAGAGTTGAAGGAGCGTTTCCCAAAGATTGGTGGAGGTGGTTGTGAGGAAGTTCACCTCTCCCATCTCAGTTACCCCCTTTCCTTCTCTCTGCTCACTCCGCCGCTCCCAGAATCCCCCAGAAAGCGCAGACCGGCTTTCCCTCCACCAGCTCTGGAGACCAGCTAGTCCCTGCCCCTGCAAAGCTCGGCTTACATCCCTGCACTAATAAAGCTTTTTTGCAACTGTCAGTTAAGATTAGGTTCGACTACACAGTAAAGGAAGACCCCGACGAGATGTTTATCTCCCTCTCAAGTAGAGGAAGTGGAGATCGTCAAGTACGGCACAAAGCGTGAGGGACCCAAACCTCTACCGGCTCCGTGCTGTCATCTCTAATATGTGATTCATCCTCGTGGTCCAAGACAGCTGCTGGAGTTCCAGCTATCACATCCATGTTTCAGGAAGCACAGTGGAGGAGGCTTCCTGAAAATCCGACATGCCACTTTCATTTCTATCTCATTGTCCACAACTTAGCCCCATGGCCAGGCCCAGCTGCCAGGTCCTGTAACTAATGAAGGGGAAATTGGGTGTTTGGAGACAACTCATAGTCTCAGAAATACTGTCCAAATCCCTCTGGACCCCAGAGGATCCCAGGTGTTACCCGTTAAGTGAGGAACGTTGTACAAACCACCTAGGCATCTATGCAGGGAAGGGTCTTAGGTCCTACTCGGGAGGGCCGCTCCTGTAGAGCAGATGAGGCAGGCTGCGGGAGCCAGACGAGAGAATAGTTAACCGTGCTCGCGGCAGAAACCCTTGCCCAGGCTGTCCCTGACCTTTAAAGAATGGGGAAAGGATTTATGAAGACAGAAAAGAGGCACAGGCGACTTCTAAACCAAGGGAAGATCCCAGCTGAGGCAGAGAGTGAGTGGTCCTTGTCGCTCGGTCTGAGGACCCACGCGGGCTGCTGGAGGCAGGCAGCACCGTGTCAAATGCCCTGCCAGTGATCCCATAGCGGGGAGGGTTTGGGGAAGGAGCTGACACAAAAGGTCTGTGGGGTCTGGAACTTCCCTGAGTCCCGGGGAAGTTCTTTGACCAAGAATCTGGGCATAAGGAGAGTGTAACAACCAGAACACCTGGGAGCACAAAGCAAGTCAGGTTGCGGGCGGCGGGGGGGGGACAGTCTGCTTCCCACTCCTGTTGCTGCCAGGGGCCCCATACTGCCAGATCTTCCTATTTGTTTTAATTTTTATTTATTTATTAAATTTTTTTTTGAGGGGGAGAGAGAGAGGGAGACAGAGGATCCAAAGCGGGTCCTGCACCCACAGCACAGAGCCCGATGTGGGGCTCGAACCCATGAACCATGAGATCATGACCTGAACCAAAGTCGGACGCCCAGCCGAGCCCCCCAGGCGTCCCCGGATCTTTCCGTCTTTGGAAAAGCCAGGAGTCCAGATTCATATGTAAAAATCTCCCAGTGTAAAAAAAGAAGACCGTAAGCCTGGTGTGAGAGAAACAAGACACATCCGTGAGCCCCTGGGCTGCTGTCGGCCGGCTCCGGACCCTGACTCACTTAGCAACCTGCTTCTCCCCAGGGAAGGCTTTAGTGGCTGCCCTTTCCAGAGAGCGGGGTATGTACAAAGTGTATTCAACGTTATAGTTTTCAGCGTCTTCTCCTTTGCCTGCTCCCAAAAAGGTCACAGTGCTCAAATCATACGTGTGTTTGTAGGTAAAAAGTAGCGACCATTTAAGCCAAGAGATTCTCATGTACTGTCTTGGTTTTCACATAAAGATGTGGAGACCCGCAGAGGAGGGGTCGCGAAGCCGTTTGGGCAGAGCTTGGACCAGACTTGCAGCTCTGACTCCCAGCTCAGTGCTCCTTCTATCAGTGGGACTAAAATAGAAGGCTGACCTTTTTGTGGTATTTGTGTGCTTGACAAAGCCAGAGAGTTACTCATGAGTTCATTTCCCCAGAATAACTGGCAGAAGGGGACCAGAGGGCGGGAGGAAGACCCGGGCCTGCCCCTGTGACACCCGCGCTCCTGGAAAGCAGGGGACGCGTCTCGCCATTAGAACGCTGCCTGCTCTGGGAGCACCGTGCCTCGCCCCGGCTTCGCGGAGGCAGTCAGTCCGGGGGGAGAGAGCTTTGGAGGCCAGGACGGATCCCAGGAGTGCGTTAGGGCCCCGGGAGCTTGAGCCTGCCCAGGTCCTGTCCCCACCTTCACCCTCCCTTCTTTTTCTGGTATAAAATAATAATCATAGTCAGAATCTTGGGGAAAAAAAAAAAATCAGACAAGCACAAAAATGAAAACGAGAACTCTCGTAATAAAACCCATGACTTGAGCTTTGATCCCTGGAGTCTCCACAAGGAGGGAGACAGAGCCTGATTTTTTTTTTTTTTTTTTTTTTACAATAACAGAAACATGTGGGACATGCTTTTTCTAATCTTTGCTCGTTTGCTGTGTCCGGCGTTTTCCTCCAGCCTTCGTCTTCTCTCCAACCAGCGTTTTTTAGAAAATTGTTTTTAATGTTTATTTATTTATTTGGAGAGGGAGAGACAGAGACAGAGACAGAGCATGAGTGGGGTAGGGACAGAGAGAGAGGGAGACAGGCTCCAGGCTCCGAGCTGTCAGCACAGAGCCCGATGCGGGGCTCCAACCCACAAACAGCGAGATCGTGACCTGAGCCGAGGTCAGACGCTTATCTGACTGAGCCCCCCCGGGTGCCCCTCAAATCAGCATTTTTAACTGCAGCAGAGGGTTTCATCGCCTAGACGTATCCATGTTCATTTGACCTTTCCCTGTTGTTGGGCATTTCGTACACACATCAGTGCTTCCACCATCCGTATCGTTCCCTCTGTGGGTCCACCCACGTGCTTTCCACAGCCTAAAGTTCTAGACGTGGAATCCATCAGATGGTGTGAAAATCATATGGCCTTTGATACGCGTTTCGCAGGCTGTTCTCGAGCCGTCCTCAGGGAGAGCCAGGAATTTTATCTGCTGGAGGCGATCTCAGAGAGGCCTCTCTGCCTGTGCCCTTGTCCCAGGTCTGGCACGTCTGCGTCTGCAAGTACTTGGCATCCATGTGCGTTTGACTCGTGCCCAGAAAGCCCCTGGGCACCTCCGCCGACGTTGATTCACCAAGAACCGCCTTGCAGAGATGGAGCAAGAAGCAGCGGCAAGGCCCCAGAGTTCTTTCCAGAGCCTTCCTGACCCTCTGACCGGTCAAACTGGCTCTCAAAGTGGCTGCCACTTCCATCTGGGAAGGAGCCCCTTGAAATGACAGGGAGAATCTGGGCACCTGGCAAAAAGAAAAGAAAACGTCCCTGAGCCTTTCTGGATCCCCAGTGCCAGGGGCCGGGGAGAGAGGAGTACACAGGAGGGCAGAGGAGGGAGGGCCGTTTGCACAGCAGCAAGCAAGGGAAGGATGTATTCAGTCGCCTCCGCTCAGCTAGACCCTGCCGACAGGTGGGATCAGAAGTTGGTGAATTTTTTTTTTCTGTTTAATTCTCGGCACGTACGAAAGGTCCGCAGTATTTACAGTCGATCTATGGCCTGACCCTGACCCCTACCCCACACGAAGGAACTTTAGTCTCCTGGCTGAATTTCAGCATCTTGTCTGCTGCCCCACATGCCCCAGGGCATAAGCCAGGGCTTTAAAGAACACGAGAGAGAAGATGTTGTCTTCAGAGAAGAGGTAGGTGACCACCTTAGTGACGGCCACGCTGTCAGTTCATTCTGGCCAGGGCGTCATCGGAAGCGTAAAAGGCTGAGTCCCAACCCTGTTACCACTCTTGGCGGCCCCGGTGTTGGTCGCGCCGATAAATGCGCAGCTCGGGAAAAGCCATCTTGACGTTTTGATTTGTTAAGGCGTGATTCATTTTCGAGTCAAGTTAACAGCTTGTAAACTTGGGGGTTTACCGCTTGAAGTGATTAAGAAGTAAGCGGCTATAAAGCCCATGCTGTGGGGCTGCGGCTGATTGCCCCCTGGGAATCTTCCTGCCTGGCGTCTGGATTCGCCTCGACGTCTGCCGGAGTTCATCGGAGCCTCCCGCTCCGCCACAGACACAGTGTATCGCGTAACGGCATCTCGCTGGGAACTCCAGCGCGTCCGGCCTGTGCTCCCTGAAAGCAAACCTGCGCAGTAGGCTGGGGGTGGGGAGTCGTGCCCGCCACGAAAGAGAAGCTGGCCAATACCCACCCCGCTCCCACAAGGCCTCACATCCACCTGCCCTTACATCGCACAACCCGGAGGGCCTGGCTCGGGGTAGAAATACAGACCCTGCCCGACCGAGGGGAGGGGAGTAGGGGTTGAGTAGAGTGGGTGCAGGGGAGCGGGAGGTACGGGCCTCCAGTTAGGGAACGAGTTAAGTCACGGGAACAAAAAGCAGAGCGTAAAGAATAAAGAGTGTTATAATAGTGATGTGACGATATAACAGGGCAGAAGGTAGCCTCACTTGTGCTGAGCACAGCATAATGTAGAACCTTGACTCGTCGCTAAGTTGTACACCTGAAACTAATGGAACATTGGGTGTCAACTGTACTCAAATAAAAATCACTAAAAAGTCACATCAAGATAAGATAATAAAGACCCAGTTTTTAAGGAGCCAATTCTCAGGCAAAAATAACTTGACACAAATATTAATACCAAATAGCTCCTCCGCAGGGGCCGGGTACCGGGTCCCCCTAGTCCTAAGCGGGGACAAAGCAGCAGGTTCCCACCCCCCACCCCCACCCCACCCCAGCCAGGCCCACGTTTGCCCACCGGTGCGTGAAGGGAAGGGGCTCAGGACAGTACAGTTACTCGCCCCGCGGGCTGGTAAGTGAGCAGATCGGATCGGGGGGTAGAACCCAAGCTTTCCTGGCACCAGAGTCCAGGCTCCGTGTGCTGCTTCGGTCAAGGGCCAGAGAGTAAAATATTTCAGGCTTTGCAGGCCATGTGGCCCCTACTCCGAGTGGCCAGTGTAGCTCGAAAGCCACCACAGACTAAGTATGCAAGCAAGGAACCGTGGCTGTGCTCCAGGTGAATTTTATTTACAAAACAGTGGGCTGTAGTTTGCTGACTGCTGCTTGACCCCCCTGCCGCCTTCTTGAGTTCTGAGAAAGGTGAGGTCAGGGCCTAGAGAACCTTCTGGAAGAAGCATCAGCAGGAGCCAGGCACTATGAAGTTCAGCCAGTGCAGGTGGCGCGAATGAGATTTGGGGCTGGCTGGGGCGGGCATGCTTACGGAGTGGAGAGCTTTGACGTGGTTGGCCAGGAGGTTGGGGTCCCCCCTCTCACCTAGGAGGACTTGCCCCCCAATTCCCATTCCGATTTGGTGCCGCTTCTGAATTACGGGGCAGAAGCGGCTTGACCAGGGTCCTGCCCAGCTCGTGGGGGCTGAAGCAGGAGCCACCATGGTCCACGTAGTCCCCTGGGCTCATCAGCAAGGCCTTTGTTCCACAGGAACTTCGTGCGTTTAGTGAGTAAAATCAGAAGCTATGAGCCTTGAGAAAAGCAGGCTGTGAAAATGGCAGAAGCCACGGTCTGCAGACAGAAAGCACACATCCCTGTAAAAGGGGCTCCTCTCGCCATAAAGAACACTCTGCTCTCCCCGCGTGCCCCGTGCCCCGCTATACCCCCACTGCAGTGCGGTGACGAGAACCTGGTCGTGATACCTTCAACCCAGAGTCGGGGGGTGGTGCTGGCCGCGTGTGCTTCCGCGTCCACGTGGTGAGTAGAGCTCTGAGTGTCTCCGAAGCGTGGCGCTCGCGGGCCTCACAAACGTGCCGTCCCCGTCTCTCAACCCAGAGCCGCTCCAAGGGCGGGGTGGAGCCCCGCGTACGGGCGCCTTTCACCAGAGCCTCCAGAGCGGGGCAAAATCTGGGACAGGGAGAGTCCGGGGGGCTCCTCCCCCTCCCGCCCAGTGGCCTGCCTTGGACAGAACTCGGGGGCGTTCGCAAGGGCCCCAAGACTTTGCCGTGAGGGTGTCTCACATCCCTGCGTGGACTTCACCACCGTGCCTCTGAAGCCCCAGGGCTGCGCGTCCCCTTCAAGGGCACAGCCAGCCCATTGCTGAGCCAGCGTCAAGCACTCAGATTTATGGCTCAAGGCCCTCAGCTCTACGGCCGGCTGCACCCTCCTCCTTGAAACAGCTCTGAAGCGTGTCCAGGTGTGACCAGAGAGGTCAGCTCACTCTGGGGAGCGGACCCAGACTTTCAGGGCGCCGGGTTGGGTTGGTTTTGCCTTAAGGCTCCCGGCCCCACTTTTGAGGTGCGGGCTTGCCCCAGGGGGTCTCACACGCAGTTGGGGAGCGTGGCGCCCCTCCTGCCAGACCAGCGTGTTTCTTCCTGCTTGGTCACCTCCCCGCCTGTCTTGCAGGCTTTGCCGTGGCCCAGTGCATAAATCAGCACAGCTCGCCGTCCCTGTCCTCGCCAACGCCGTCTGCCAGCGGGAGCCCCAGCGGCAGTGGGAGCACCAGCCACTGTGACTCTGGAGGCGCCAGCTTGTCGTCCACCCCTTCCGCCATCCAGAGCCCGGCAGGTATTGCCCGCGCGACGTGGGGTGGGGGAGGGGCGGTGCCTCGGGGAACTCTGTGATCCCTCAGTGTCAAGACTGCTGACCCCCAGCTCCTCCTCGCCTCCATGTCTGGGGACACTGCCGCTCCGGGTTCTGGGTTCGTTCCGATGGGGCGTGGCCCACAGGCCGACTGGTTTAGCTCCCGGCAGGGAAGGAGTCACTCCTTGTGCAGGCTGGCCCCCCCCCCCCGCTGACCCCCCTCGCCTGACCGCACAGCTGGAGGGGACAGATGGCGAGCGGCCGAGTCTGAATGCACCCCGTTGTCACCCCCACGAGGAGGGGTCTCCCCAACGAGATCGTTTCCAACTGGCTGAAGAATTGCGTGCCTGCTAATTTTTTCTTGCCTTCATACCGTACCAGTCTCCTCTGTAAATGGTGCAGTCCAGTCGTCTGTGCCCAGGGCCCACCTCTCGAGAGTCCGTCAGCATGTGCTGGAGGCACATCTCGCCTTCCTGGACCTCGTACAGGTGCAGACATAGCACGGGCAGACCCCGCGAACAGGGCGTCCGCGGTGAGACGTGTGAGTGGGTCACGCCAGCGCCTCACCGTGCTGTGTGAGATCCCAGGAGGAGGGCACCAGGCTTTTTTCCTGAACATCGTCGCCCCACCACGCAGCCAGAGGAGCAGGGCACGGAGGGCGGGGGGGCGGTTGCTGGTGGTGGCCTTGATGGTGCGTGAGGCTTCCCACCCCAGCAGCGCAACTCTGTGGGTCTGGAGGGCCCCGGGCGTCTCTGATTTGGGCAGCCCCCAGTGACTCTGGTCTGTACCCTCATTTGGGGACCCTCCTCGTGCTTCGCTGTTCCTTCAAGGTCCCATCCACATTCCTCACCTATCACGTTTCAGGGGCGCCTGACCAAACTCTAGTTAGGTTGTGGATGGATGGGGCTTGATAAAAGCCACCTGCCCCTGTGGTACCAGGAAATTAAGGGCCCCTGGATGTCGTCCCCTCAGCACCAGAGCCCAAGATCTCCTTCGGTGCCCACTCTTCTCCGGAATCTTCAGCCTCTCCATCCCCCAGCGAAGGGTTAACCCAGCCCGATCTCCGCGCCTGTGGCCCAGGGCATCTCAGCGTCCTGCCTGCAGCCCCCCTCCTCCCTCGAGCATCCATTACGTCCATCTACTATTGACATTCACGAGGCCCAGGCAGCGGGGTCACCCTCAAGCCACCTCACTTAGACCCCCTTCCACTCGGCACCTGCTCCATGCCTCCCCCCGCCCCGCCCCGCCACTGCCCCAGCTCTAGGGAGGCAGCCGCCTTGTCTGAGCTCCTTCTGAGCCTGATCCGAGCTTGGCTGCATGCGTGGCTGCCATTCCCAGGCCCGTAGCAGGACCTCCAGACGGAGCTTTCTCCAGAAGCCCAGAACGGCCCTTCCCCTCCCTCCAAAGCCCGGTCTCGAACCGGCTCTGGGGACCAGGGCTGTGTGTTCGTGTGCTTGTGTGTGCGCCCACGTGCTGCCTGCATGTGCACGTTGCCGTGTCCGTGTTGTGTGCATCCAGACACACATGAGGTCTCTTCCTGGCAGAGCTACGTATCCCTTGCTTTCATTCTTGGGAAGCACAGACAACAGCTAAACAAACGAGCCGTGTGCTTCTTAGTCTAAAACTGAAACCGACAAAGACCCAAATCATCAAAGTCGGGCCTCTGTTTAGGCATTCACCTGAGCGTGGCACCCTGGGGCTCCGCTCTGTGCCTTCCCCCGGAGGTTCAGGGTCCCCAGAATGCGAGTTTCTTCTCTCTTGGCCTCCCTCAGCCCCTCCGTCCCCACCCCCACCACCCCCTGCACGGTGCCAATGACAGGTCTTCTCATCTGACAAACGCAGCGGCTGTCAGCCTGGCTGTCAGGTAGCGAGGCAGTTCCAGTTGATACGTGACGGTCAGGCTCTCCTGGGTGTCTGCCCCCGTTCGGGGCGTCCCCGCAGGCCTGCCGAGGCAAGTGCACGAGTCCCCATTTTTTATGCTTGCCTGACAGTAAAAGCCTGCGGCCCAGCCTGCCTATATGTCTGCAGATGCTGAAATAACTCACCCCCCGACGAAGGGCCCGCCTGTCAGGCGTCTTGTACTTCGCTCTTAACTGAGGACCCAGCTCTCAATGCCTAGAAACAGCATCAGAACCCGCGAGCTCCTCCCCGCCACAGGGCCCCAGCTCCAGGAGTCCGTTAGTTTCTCCATGACAGACTTCCAGGCCGGGCTTCAGCCTCCTGGGTCCAGGCAGAGAGCAGCACATAAGGGTTCCGTGTTCTTCATAAGGGCAGGCCTACGCAGATGGTTCCAGTGTCTGCCTGGCATCTTACCAGGCCGTGCAGAACAGGAAGCGGAGGGTGGAAGGGAGGCAGGTTTGGTCGGGACGGGTGCTTTTCGGCCAGTTTCCTGGTTTGATGTCGGCCCGGAGCGGGGCCTCAGTGTTTGGGCTCCTGACCGGCAAAGGCCGGCCCTGTGCTGCCTCTGCACCAGACTCCCCGCCCACGGGGCCCGGCCACAGTCGGCCCCAGGCAGCGTCCCTAGAGGGCTGGCCGGGCACCAGGATGGGCCAGGGCCTCCCCCGACAGCCCACCCGGCCTGGACAGCAGACGACAGCTGCAGCCCAGTCAAGGGGCCACTTGTCCTCCAAGTGGTTTTTGAGGACACAGTGTGGAATCAGAAGCATTCCTCCCCCTGTATTTCCAGAGCCTGTGAGTCCAGGAAGTTCCCAGTGCAGCTGCTAGGCCCTTCACAGCCGGAATTAACTCCAGTGGCCTCTGCTCTGGAAGCCACACTGCGTACGGTCAGGTGTTCGGTTGGGGAAGCATACGAGAGACGCCATCCATCAGGGGACAAGACAGGCCCAGTTTTCCATGTCTCTGTGGTTTTGAAACCCAGAATGATCCAAGAATGTCCCTGAAAGCCAGGGGTGACCTTCCCACTGTCTTAGCAGTCGCTGTGGCTTGGGAACTCCCTACACGGCCTTTTCGGTGTGTACTTGGTGCACGGTGTGGACCTGCCCATAGGCCCCGGTGGCTATACCTCCCCAGCGAGCCCCCTGACCCCCCACGGGCCAAGCACTGTGCTCGTAAACACTTGACAGATGCCCCCTCATTGAGACCTGCCACCCTGCCCCTCACACTGTGCAGCTGAAAACCCCGGGGGCTCAGAAAGATCCCAGAGCTCGGCCACCACGGTGCAGCCCGCAGGTGGAGGATCCCACACGTGAGCTCCAGCCTGGGCGACTCCAGAACCCATGTCCCGCCTTCCCAGAGAGCCCAGCAGAATATCCACGCAGCTCCTGAATCTGTCTCCGGTGCCTCCGTGTGGCGCTCCAGAGACCTGGGTTCGGATTCGATTGGGGGCGGCCCGTGAAGTACATGCCTGTCTCCTTCCAGTGTGCGTGGTTGCTCTAGAACCCAAAGGAAAAGCCACGGCCCACAGGACCCTGGTAACTGTGCAGCCGCAGTCAGCAAGGCTGGGCTGGGTGGCCCCTGTCAGGGGGAAGCCTGGCAGTCCCCCCCGAATCAGCAATGTACTGCAGATGGCCACATCTCCTCTGCCAGCCCACATGGGTTCATCCCCAAATGAGGGCATGGAACCCTCTTGATACTGGTTGTTTTCCATCTCCACCCTCTGTCCCGCCCGGGGGACCTGAAATTTTCTGTCTGGGTTTGCAAGAGGTCCTTGTTTGTCCCAAACACAGATTCTCTCAGCTTCCCAGGGGGTCTTCAGTCTGACTGACTCAGCTTCTGTGGATGTCAGAGCTGATCTCACTAGGGTGCCCCCAGGAGTGGCCCTCAGGCCCAGTCTCTCTTGGGACTTCTCTGTGCCGGCCTAGAGACCCCATCCCCCGATTAATGTTTTCTCACTGGACAGGCTTTTGTGGAGTCCCTGCTGTGCGCAGGCCCTGGAGATAGAGGGTAGGACGTGTGGGGGAGGCCAGGTTCTGTCAGATGACCGGGCATTGGAAAAGGAAGCCGGAGGCTGAGGGGTTCATGGGACGGGGTCTGTGAGGAGGTGGCCTTTGGGACTCACACAGGCCCACCCAGGCTAAGCCCAGCATCTGGCACGAGACAAGAAGATTGCTTTTCTTCTCTCCCTGGGGTCTAACTATAAATTCTGTCTTTCCAGATATAGTCTCTTTTTGAGGGACGGCCCATGTGCCCGTGAGGGCTGAGGCCTGTGGCCCAGTGCTGGCCGAGGGCCCCTCGCCACAGGGAGAAGGGACCCGCCTGGACCCTGGTTTGCCCTCTGTGCTGGGAGCACGTGCTTCTGAGTCTCCCTCACATGCCAGAAATAGAGTGTGGATGCTTGTGAGTGGCTCTTTCGAAGGGGCTGGGGCTCTCATCAGGGCCAAGAGACACCCCCAGTGGAAGGAAAGGTCACAAGTGTGTTTCCTGGTAACTGGAGAAACCAACCGGAAGGAAATGGCAGCAAGGGTATTTAGTTTTCGTTGTCTTTTCCCTGTTAAGGCCGTGCCCAGAGAATTATTGTCCAGTTCTAACGCCTGATGTGTGAGTTGACGTGCAGGCAGACCCCTGAGCCTTCCTGAGGAGAGGTGGTGCCCTGGGCCGCAGAAGCATCCAGAACCTGGCGTCTCATCACCCGCTCGTCCAGTGCAGCCGGCTTGATAGGCCTCAGCTTGTTCCCCAGTGAGAAAATTACAGGGATGGAATTAGCAGGGGTTCTTTTCTTAAACACTTCATTCGAGAAGCTGAAATTGCAGAGAACACACAGCAGGAAAGAGGACATAGACCCCATTTGGAACCAGATGAAGGGCGAGTAGGAATACTTCAGAAATACCTCCCGGGTTACAGCCGTCCCTCGCACGCACGCACGCACACACACAGGTGAATGCACACTCACTCCCGTGCACAGTCGCTCACACACACGCTGGCACACCTCCGCTCTGTGTGGGGCTCTGGTAAGAACACTCCTCCGACAAGAGCTCTGTGGCCAGCTCGGTTGTGTTTCACACACGTCCTGGGTGAGCGGCTTTGAGGAGGAAAGACCGTCTCTTACAAAACGAAGTCAGGGTAAAGGCCAGCCTGCTCTTTCCGTCGTCCGTCGGCCAGGCCCCTGGAATTATGGCGCACTTTGACTTTTCTCTGGGGTTTTATAGGAAGAAGGAAGGGGTGGGCCCCTGGAGGCCAATTGTCACCACCTGGCAGGGGCGGGGTCCTGGCCTCCTGATCCTCCCCTGCTCCCTGGGCTGTCTGAACACATGGCCTTCACCAGGTCCCATCTGGGCCCAGTGGGGGCCACACAGCCCAAGACCTGTGTGTCACCAAGCCCGGTTACCAGTCAGGCAGGACTTTAAGGACAGATCGCCTGAGCCACGCGTGTGATCTTTTCTCCCCAATCTTCTCCACGATGTTTCTTCTTACTGCGGTGAATGTACATACCAGAAAGTGTTAACCATGTTAACCGTTGTTAAGCCCATAGCGCAGTGGCATTAGGTATAGTCACATAGCGGCATTAATTTTCAGCTCTGCTCTAATCCCAAGTGCGAGTCACAGATATGGCTCCTTCCTTCCCGAGGAGATGCTCCTAACATTTTTGTTGCAGCCGATTGCAACCCGCCCCCAGCCTCTCGGCACCTTGGTCTCGGGCCCTCCTGCTGAGGCTCCGTCTCAGGTTTCCAAAGGTTCAGACCAGCCGTGTGTCTTCTGGAGAGTGGAGCCCCGCGGCTGGGGAGGGTCCGGGAGCGCCTCGCCCGTCCAGGGCTCTTCCCCAGAGCGTGAGGAGCTGCACCACTGGCTTTAGTGTGGTGACGGCAGGGACCACTGGCCTCATCAGTTGGGCCCAGAAATCTGCTTGTTTCATTAGCCGGCTCGGCTCCCGTCCCCCAACCACACGCCCTTGTTCACACTGTCCTGGGGACGCAGGGCTTTCGTCCCAACTGCTGGTTCGCATGGGGTGCTGACAGGCAGTTCTGTTCTTCTGTCCCGGGAGGTTTCCTCCCCGATGCCCCGTGTCACTGATGACCCCAAGCCTTTCCTTTCCAGCGGGACTGAACCTTCACCGTCTTTATCCTCGACTGAGCCCCACGTGCGGGCAAACGGTCGGGTCCCCGGCCATCCCGACAGCACCTCGTCCTGGTGGGGCGGAGTTGGGGGCTTCGCCCGTTCGGGCACCGCACCCCCCCCCCAGCTGTCGTGGGCACCCGCTGGGACCCTGCCACGCTCCCCTCGCGCGCTCGTCCACGCCTGGCGTCCGCCGCTGCTCTGCGCCCCTCTCCGTGCGCCCTTTCTCTGTCCCGTTGTTAAAGGCTGTCTGTGACCTGTCGCTGTGTTTCCCTCTAGTCAGGAGTGGCAGGAAAGGACGCCGGCGAGTGTTCAGCCTGTCGGAGGCCGACAGTCACGGCGGCCACTGGGTTTAGTGCTTCGAACGGCAGCGCTCACGGCAGCTCTCGCAGGCAATTCAGGCAGGTCTCGCCCGTTAGCCTGCGCGGCCCGCGGCCTCGCCGGGCCTCCGGGGACCAGGGCTGTGAGCCCCCCTCCAAGCGGCCATTTCCCCGGCTTCCCTTCTCCTTCCGGCCTCGCCTCCGCTGAGGACCGAACCCCCCGCCCTCCGACCCTCCCTCGAGAGCCCCGGCAGCCTGGAAACACCGTCCTTCTCTGGGACCGCCCAGCTGGTGGGGTTCTCCAGCCCAGTCATCACAGGGCCCCCTGGATTTGGCCACCAAGGTCGAGCAGTAGAATTTGCAAAAAGCGACCAAGAATTCAATTAGTTTCTTTTTTCTTTTCCTTTCTTACCTCCCTAACCCTAACCCTGACCCCCCCCAGCCCCCCTTCCCCCCCCCCCAGCTTTGCTCAAAGCTCAGCAGTAGATTCAGTCCAGCCTCAGCCAGAGGCCAAAGCAGCTCCTTCGTGAGCACTGATGGGTGGTGACTCCCTTGTCCCCGCTTCTTACACGCAGTCCTCCAGGTAGCTGCCGATGCTGCTTGCTCCCTGGGGTCCACGGCTGCTCCCTCTCCCACCTTCCCAAAGTTTCTTTCAGGGTTTCCCACACGCACCTCCTGCTTGGCTGTGGTGCTTGCCAGCCAGGGGCCTTTTGCCTTCTTTTGCATTTAAAAGCTGCTTTCTCTGAGCTCTGCCCTCGACCTGCTATGCTCTGCTGCACAACCCCCTCCCCCACAACTCTCCCAGCCTGAGCACACAACCCCAAAGATTTCCTGGAAACTGTCACTTGACAAGGGCCAGCTGAGCCCCTGCCCCGGAGCCGGGGATCAGCTTCTGAGGGTGCTGGCCAGGGACGTGGGGACCCGCTGCCTTGGTGTCAGCTAAGGGCAGAGCCGTGGGAGGCCTAGCGTCTCTCACGGAAACCTGGACGTCCAGGACTTCTGCTCAGGCCTCCACGCTTCTCCCCGGCTCCTGGCCAGGAAACCAGAATGTTCTCCGAATCTTTCATTTTCAGGGCCAGGCCCCTACTTGTGGCCTTCGAGCTCAAAACCAGCAGGCCAGCAAAAGCAAGAGTTCAGCAGTAACCTTCACAGCCCAGCACTGGGCGAGAAAATAGGTCCCCGAGGGGTAATTTTTCCCTGGTGAGAAAGTTGTCATTTTTCATCCCCCTTGAATGGATGTATTTGTAGATCACATTCAGAAAACAGTTCCTAGTTTAAAAAAAAAAAAAAAGTGTTGTGGGCGATGGGCGAAAGGTTATTTTTTACCATAAAAAATTGAAAAAGGCTATTTTTAAGGAAAAAAAAACCCGACCCTCTTAATAAAACTGTTGGTTCTTTTCTTGAAGAAACCAATTTTGTGTGTGTGCTATTGTATTGTTAGTTGGTCGGTTGGTTTTTTAATACATTTGGTGGCAATTTCCCGTATCCTTGATTATTCTCATTACCAAAAACCCCGCTAGGGATCAGGGAAAGAGATTTGCCAGCTTTTTTGAATATCTACATGCAAATGCAGACTCTTACATAGAAGTTGGGAGAAGAGTGAAGGACATACTCCACACAGCTCAGTCTCCAGACGGCACAAAAGTGCCATTTGGAGAATTAGTCCTCTCTCGACTGCCTTGTCAGCAGTCCTGCTCCTCGCTTCTGGAAGCGTGGTGGAAGCCTGCCAGAGCAGGTGAGCCCCCGGAAGGGAACCGTAGGCTCTGACCAGCACCCGGGAGCCTGCGCCTCGCAGGCAGGCGGCCCATGCCACAAGGGTCCTGGCCAAATGGAGCAAATTCACGGAGATTCGGAGAAACCAGAATGCGCGTGGAGTGTTGACTCAGCATTTCTGGGCTCAGCTCGCACCCTGAATCACGTTTTCCACTGGTGCTCACAGCCACCTCTGTGACCCAGCACAGAGCAAGGACAGACCCAAAGCCCTATGCGGTGGTTTTCTCTGGGCCTTGTTTCTCTTAAAAGAAAAAATCAAAATAATAATAATAATAATAATAATAACAATAAAAGGAAAGAAAACCAAAAGGCTTTAGGAAGGAATAAACAGGGATCTTTGAGAGCTTGTCTTGCCCAGGAGCCTTGGGGAAACGAATTCTCCATATTCTTTGGGACACGCAGTCTGTTGCTTGTGCTTTCTCTCCACGATGGGGAGCCTCCTTCTCTCCTGCATCCCATTCTATAAGCCCTTCGGTTTTATTTTGCTCTTGGTTTTCCCATTCTTTTGCTGTATGTTCAGTTTGCAGTTCTGTTTTGTTTTGGCTCGCCTTAAAAAAAAAACAAAACCAAAAAACTGGAATCCCATTGAACAAACTGTGTCGAGCATCCTTCCCAGGGCCCAGAGGGCCTCAGGGCTCAGCACCCTGCCATCAGCATCTTCTGCTGATGGCTTGTTGACCCCGAGATCTGTACAAATGCGATGTTTGCTTTCCAGGCGAGATGCCCACAGCTTTCTTGCCGACACTCCCGGAAGCCGGGAAGGTGTTTTCCGCTGTGAGCCCCCAGCCCAGCCCCAGCCACCACCGTTCCGTCCAGGCACACTCGTCATTGGAAAGCAAAGCGACCGTTTGTTTGTAATCTCATCAATGGTTTTGAAAAGCACCCAAAACAAAGAAATTGCCACTCCAAAAATAACTGCTGGGCGGAGCCTCCCCTGCCCTCCTCCTGCCTGGTCTCTCTCCATGACCCCTATAGAGACAGTTAGGGTAGGAGTGGCCCCCGGGGCAGTAACAGCCCCTCTCTGACTGCTAACTCAGCTCTCTCCGAGAAGGAGCAGTCTGAGGTTTTGGTTTGGTTTTGCAAGCTGAAAAGTTCTAGAGAATTCCCTTTTTTTTTTTTTTTAAATACTGCAGCGAGTCCCCTCTTGGGTAAACGTCACCAGGTGTAAGCTCCGGAAATGGCCTGAAGTGATAAGCACATCCAAGCCCATCTCATGTATTCATCGTCAGGCAGGGGCTCCAAGACTCTCCCTGTCGGAGATCCTGCCTGGGCCGTTTCCCGGCTCCATAATCCACTCGTCGATTCTGCACGAGCCCCTAATTTTTCTCTCACCTCACAAGTCAGAGGAACCCTGGGCCCCGACAGATTTCTCCCCAGGCCTAGGTCAGACTGGAGCTTCCAGCTCCTGTGTCCCCAGACGGAGGAAGTGGAGACAAGCCGTTCCCCCCACACCACCGTCTCCCACCCGGCTTTCCCCGGGCCTTTGTTCAGGACGGGACAGAGGGTGCCTGCATGAGCAGGGTATCTCGGAACTCAGTACCCCTGTTCTCTCTCCCCCGCCCCCGCCCAGATGACCCCGTCACTACAGAACAGCCTCAGCCTAAACTTCCCAGCCAGCTGGTGATCGTCAGTGAAACAGAAGCAGACGCCCGGCCCGGCAAGAGCCTGGCGAGGAGCACAGACGTGGAGACAGCCAACCTGTCCCCCAGCCTCATCCCCGCCCGGCAGCCCACCATCTCCCTGCTCTGTGAGGACACTGCCGACACACTGAGCGTGGAGTCGCTGACCCTCGTCCCTCCTGTCGACTCCCACAGCCTCCGCACCCTCCCCGGCATCCCCCCGCCACCTGTGACGCCCGCAGAGGGCACGGCGACGCCAGGCGAGGAGCCAGCAGGCCCCGCTGAGCACTGAGCGGGCGCCTAGTGGCCTCCCCCGTGTGTGTGTGTGTGTGTGTGTGTGTGTGTGTGTGTGTGGCCCCGCCGGTAGGGACCCAGTAGTGCTCACCCAGAGACACATCAGGAGCACCCCGGTCCCCGCGGCCCCGGAACCATCTCTGCACCCATTCCTGTGCTCCTTTGCTTCATTTTGAATTCCTGTTTCACTTTGCGCCTCTTGGGAGAGCAGGCTGGACCCGGTGGAGACACCCCAGTGAACCCAGGGGATGGGAGGAGGTTGGCCTCCCGGTCTCTGAACCTGGTGACCCTGGGGTGGCAGGACCCCCGCACCCTCTCGTCATCAGCCGGCCGCTCCAGTCTGGAAGCTCCTTGGCCACCATGCCCAGTGTGCACAGAAGAAGCGGACCAGGTCACTTTGGGTAGGAATTTGTAGAGAAACAAACTTGGATAAGCATCTCCTTTGGATATTTATTTCCGCTTTCGGCAGCAGATGAAAAGCATTTATTTAAAAAGCGTGTATTTAAAAAAAAAAAAAAAAAGTCCAAAAACAAAAAAAATCCTCAACCCTGAGGTTTGGCGTCATGTTAGACATGTGATGTTACTGTTAAGATTTCATTTTCGTCTTCCCTTGAACTTCTCAGCGTTTTGTTCTAAAGTTCTCAGTCTGGCTTTCTCCGTTTTCTTATTTCTCTATGACTCGCTAACTCCGCAAGCCTGTGGAATGATTCAAGGACCTTCCTGGAAAGTTTAGATTATTTTTTCAACAACGGTAAAGGAGACCCCCACGTATTCTCAGGTACACACGGAGCTGAGAGGGCCAGAGGTTTCTCAGGCGTGGTAGCCACGGGGCCTTGCGTTTCCTGAAACGCCTGCCCGGGAAAGGGGCCGGTGCGGCCAGCTCCCCACTCAGGACCCATCCTTCGTCTCTCCGGACCGAAACCAGTCAGGGCTGCTGCCCAGCTCCACCTTCAGATCTTGCCGTCTCTCTCTGTCTAGAAAGAACCGCTTGGGACCGTGCAGACTCCAGCCGTGTGGCCGGCATGGAAAGGAAAGGCCACGGAAGCTGTCCTGTGCGTGGCCCATGTCCCCACTATGTGTGTTCGCCCAGGCGGGAGTGTGGGGAGACGCCCGCTGCGGGGTCGCGCCCCAGTTCGAGGAGCTGTCCAGGGAACTCCGGTCCACCGCCCTTCCTCCCGGCTGCCCCTGCAGAAACAAAAGCTTATTTTTAAAGATGAACCCCACCCCCCACCCCCACCCAGTGGCTTCTCCATTTGAGCTGGACGCGTGCAGGCCGGTTCCCCGACGTATCTGAGAAAGCGCCTACTTGGACAGGTGCAGCCATGCAACCCTCACCTCTCTCCAGTCAGCGCTGAGACCCTCCAGACTCTCCTCCTCTGTGCCCCTGGAGTCCCAGCACACATGGGCCCGGTTGTCGGGCGGCCTCAGGAGGCGCTCTGAGCCCTCACAGTCTACCTATTCAAGGACCGCGGGTCTCCCTGGCTTCCCTCATCCTGCTGGTGTAGAAGGGCCTGCCGAGGCCAGATCTCCTCCTCCTGAAAGAAACATGGTGGTCCCGCAGAGGAGGGGCACGGTGCCCGTGGGGACGGGGCTCTCCATCATCAGAAGCCCTCTGGGTGGGTGTGCCCACCCCGCGTCAACAGGGAAGAGACCCAGGTCGGAAAAGGAGGCCATTCAGACAGAAATTCTGGGGGCCCCAGGAGGAGGGACAAGCCATGACCCATCAGCAGAGCCCCCCCCCACCCACCCAGGAAGGAAAGGCAGAAGGGATGGAAGGGGTCGGGGAGGAGAAAGGACTGTCAGCAGTCCTGTGTTCTATGTGATTTTTTGCTGGGACGTAAGAGCAGGCTGGCTCCCTGGTTTGGCTGTTGGGAAGAACAAGCCCATGCAGGTCCCCCGCCCCCTGCCCTGGGACCGCCAGCCTGCCACCAGAAATCCCATGGCTCCAAGTGGCTTTGTGGCCACCGAGCCCTGGAGGAGAGATGGGAGCACGGCATGTCTCGGGGGCCCTGCGGCAGCATTGCCGGGGCCGGGAGACGGGAACACGGCCCAGCCTCCAGCAGCAGCTGAGCAAGCGTGTCGATTGCCAAGGGCAGGCCTCTCCCAAAGGCGGGCTTGCGGTGTGGGTCCTGCGACCTCGGTGGGACACCTGTAGGTGTGGGGTGGGGACTTCCTTTAAGCAGGGGCTCCCAGGCACCTTGCTGGTGAGGGGGCGGCATACAGCTTTGTGCGAGGAGGTCTGGGGTCCAGAGGAGGTTGGCTCTGATGAAGGACCATCAGAGGGCTGGGTCTTGACCATCGTGGCGGCATTGGGCATGGCCGCGTCTTCAGGAGCACCCCGCAAGCCTAAGAGCGGGGTGCTCCCAGGCAGGCCAGCCCAGGCAGAGGGCACTTGGACCCCAGGGTCGGGCAGAGGGAGGCAGAGCGGGGAATCCTGGCAGAGCAGGAGTGGGGACCACAAACCTTCTGGACTCCTCGGCAAGCCCACCCAGCCTGCAATCTCCGTGTCCCTACAGAGAGAGGGGCCAGGCAGGCCCACCTGCCTCAAGTCCATTGGGCCCAGTGAGTTTGCCAAGCCAGGGGCAGGGCTCGCCGCCTAAACCCCCAAACCTCAGCTGTGAAAGTTGCTGTGGAGAGAAGCATACGTCCTTCCAGCTTAAGGGCCCGAGCGAGCCAGGGCACCTCTCCCTGAGGGTCGGACGGGGTGAGGCCAGGGGCTCCCCAGGACCAGCCCCAAAGCCACAGCAGGAATGCGGGGCAGATGAGGGGCTGGGACGTGGCCTGCCTCACTGCAGGCCTTTGCTCCCTTCTCCTCCCTCTGGCCTGTCTGCCCCCCCCCACCCCACCCCGCTCTCTGCAGAGGGCAGCCCCCCACCCAAACACCTGAATTAGCAAGGCCCCCAGGCGGGAGTGAAGGGACAGCCCTCGTTAAAGACATACACTAGATTTCCCTAAAGTCTCACGACGCACTGTTAGAAATAAAGGCACGGGGTGAACAGATTCTCATCTTTTCTAGATGCAATAAATAAGAAATATTTAATGTAGTCATGTTGACATTGGGCATAAACTATCAGGGTTCCTTATGTTCCTCTGAGGTGAAAATATGTAAATAATTCTCGGCCCAAGGCGGAGCAGGGGTTGAGAAACCTCCCGCTTCTGGGCCAAGGGACCGTTCCAGGGAAGAACCTGCTGTCGCCAGCGTGACTCATGCTTTGTGGGCTCCCAACACGAGGGTGGAAATGAAAACTGGAACTTCCTGGTAAATTTGAACTTGGCAATAAAACAGAAAAAGTTACCAAGAACGTGGCTGCTCCGTGGTGCTGCGGTGGCGAGGCCGTGACCCCGCAAAGGGGGAAGGTTCTCTGCGGCCTGACCCCCTTGGCCCGTCGCGGCTGCGTGGTGGGGGTGTGGCAGCTGGGCCCCCTCCCCGCCCCCACCCTGGCCAGGTATTCCCCGGTTCCCGAGAGGGAGCTGGCCGCATTCAGGCGGTGCTCCGGGCCCAGCCGGGCCCAATGAGGTTGGCCTGTGCTGTTGGCAGGAGGCTCTCCCTCCACGCCTCTGGTTCTGCATCTGTGGAATGGGGCCATTACGGCCCTACCTCATAGGACGAGCTCGGGGAGCCTCTCCATCACCGCTGGCACGTGCTGCTGGCCACGGGAAGCAGGAAGTGCTCCCCACCGAGGACAGAGTCTGCTGAAGTCAGCCCTGGGACAGGCCCCGTTCCAGAAGACATCAGCGTGCACCAGTGTGAGCTCTGGGGATGGGTTCGCAGGCTCTCCAGCTTAAACCTGGCTCAGAAACAGCCGGGACCTTCTGGGCCATGAGGTAAAACTCGAAGTGACCCCGGAATATAAACGGGTCACCCCCCCCCCCCCGCTTTGTGTCAAGGGTTGCAGCATCTCTGGTCGAAGGTGAACGCTGCTGCTGAGGGCGTGGCTTAGTTCCCTGGAAGCCTGCCCACGAGGCTGGGGCTGCAAAGGCATGGGGTTCCCTGGGTCAAGGCTGGATCGTGCCCTGCACCGTGGCCTGCTGGGTGCCCGGTGCCGGGCCACACCTGGCCTGCAGCCTCAGCCATCCCCGTAGTAGCCCTGCCTGGCAGGCACACGGTCACTCATGTGTTTCAATGACTTCAGTTTAGGAAAAGGAACTTGCTGGAAGGATACTCCCAGAAAAGGGGGAAGACAGGCCTCAGGGTGGGTGGAACTGGGGATAGCAGCTACTGGGGGACTCCCTCAAGAGGCTGTCTCTCGGCCAGCCAAGGGCCAGGCCTCCGTGTTGTGGAGACCGGCACCGGGAGTGAGCGGTGAGGGGCCGGTGCCAGCCAGGGCCCCTCCACAGCACAGCACTGCTTTCACCCACGTGAAGAAACGGAGGCCCAGTGGGGCTCAGCACCCTTCCCAAGGACCCTGGAGCACAAGCCCAGGCCTGTGTGCTTTGTGCTGCCCACGCACTCTGAGACCCCGGCTGCCGGGCCAAGTGTCTTTGGGCTGTTTACAGGAAGAAGGAGGTGAGGCAGTAGTTCTCAGATGAATGGGTGCTGGAACTATCTGCCACACTTGTCCATGGTCATGGCCCCAGACCTAGTCAGCGGGACCCCGAGGTGCTGTCTGGCTGAAGGCCCTTTGCACGGTGCACATGGGCACAGAGGGGTGGCTCTTTCCTCCTCTGCCTCCTGGCTCTTAGGGAGATGCCAGCTTCTCGTCAGGAGGCAGAATCTAGAACCAGACTCTGGCACTCACCAGCCTTGTGGCCACGTCCAGGTCACCTCTCTGTGCTTGGGTTTCCTCGTCTGCAAAGACAGGAGCCCGGCTTGTGGGTTGTTAGGCCGGAGGGAGTCACACAGGCCAAGTGCAGGCGGCCTGGGGGTCTGGGGGGCTCTGGGCATGACGCCCTCAGTGGCAACTTCCCCCACCGCCTTACCAGCCCAGTCTCAAACCCTGGGAGAGGCCTGGGGCTCGTTTGGGGGCCTGGGGCCAGCCACTTGGCTCTCCCAGTCTCTGGTTCTTGTCTGTAAGGCAGCTGGGGAGCGCCCTCAGCAGAAGCTTCACCCAGAGCATTGGGGGCCCTCGGGCACCAAGTGGGCCAGTGTCCCCCGGGGGGCGGGCAGGGGGTCTGCCCTGGTGGAGGTGCCCAGCAGGCCTGTCCCTGCATCTCCCGGTGCCACCTGGAACGTGGAAGGGCAGGGAAGCCACGGGCGGGCAGCATGCTGCCCTTGAGCCCTGCACTCAGGGAAGATGGCTGCTCGGCGGCCGCCTGCTGGAAACCCCCTTCCCCTCCTGTCCTCACGCCCCATGGCGCCTCAGAGCCGTGGGAAAAAACCTTCAACATCTGAAGCGCTCCTCTCCGAAGGAAGATACGTCTGAATCACCAAGACGGGAACACATGGGGCTTCCCAGGAATTTACTCTCGAGTGTGCGGATGGGCAGTGTGAGCCCTCCCATGCCCTTGAGACTCCTCACCCGCCCCAAATCCCGGTGCCAAGGCCCTGGGCCCACCCTGCTCCCGGGCCACACGTCACGCAGCTCGGCCCGATTTCCCTCCAGGACAGCGGCCTGTGCCCCCCAGAACACACACACATACCTGACACCCGAACGTCGCTTCAGCTCCACACTAACCTTATCCTCCCAGCGTAGTAAAACCTCGGATTGCAAGCACCTTGTTCTGTGAGCCTTCTGCAAGACGAGCACACATTTCCAACAAACTTTAACTTGATCAACGAAGGACATCTTGCCATGCGAGCAGCACGGGACACCGAGTATCACATGGTCACAACCGATCACAATTCGATTTGATACTCGATGTGATACAACCGTTCACAATTGGATCTGAGTGCTTCGGATGACAGGCATGTTTCTGGAACAAATCATGCTTGCAAACCAAGGTTTTACTGTATTTAAAAGGGACTGACTTAACCCCTGGGAACAAAACACAAAACCAATACCACTCACTGTATGTGTTTCCTGGGGCCATCGTAACAAATGACCACAATTCGGTGGCTGCAAACAACAGAGATGTCCTTACACGATTCTAGAGACCGGAGGTCTGAAATCAAGGGGTCATGTGGGCTGACTTCCTCTGGGGGCTCAGAGGGAGAGGCCATTCCCTACCTCCCTCCTGGCTTCGAATGTTGCTGGCATTCCCAGTGTTCATGACATATGGCCGCCTCGCTCCAGTCTCTGCCTCTGTCTCCACGCTGTCCTTCCTTTGTCCCTCAGTGCCAAACCCCCTTTCTCTTACAAGGACACCAGTTGCTCGATTTAGGACCCTGTCTGATCCAGGATGATCTCACCTAGAGATGCTTAACTTCTTAACATATGCAAGGACACTGTTTCCAAGTAAGGTCATGTCCCCAGGTACTGGGGGGTAGGATGTGGACATATCTTTTGGGGGTGAGAGGTGACCATTCAACCCACTATATTTGCCAGAAATTCAAGATACCATACAAGAAAATATAATAAGCAAAAACATGATTCTTTTTTTTTTCATTTTTATTTCTTTTTAGAAGAGCGCATGCACAATCAGGGGAGGGGGGAGTGGGAGAGAGAGAGAGAGAGAGAGAGAGAGAGAGAGAGAGAGAGAATCTTAAGCAGGCTCCGTGCTGAGTGTGGAGCCCAATGTGGGGCTCAATCCCACGACCCTGGGATCATGACCTGAGCCGAAAGCAAGAGACACTCAACTGACTGAGCCACCCAGGTGCCCCTCCATATGATTACATTTTAACCACCTCCCACTACCTACTTTGGGCTCTGAGCCCAAGGCCCACCCTCTCTCTGTACGTAGGGTGACCAGCTAGTGTTAGGGACCTCCTAGCACCCAACCAAGGCTTTCTCTTTGACAGGATCAGAAGAGCTGATCAAAGGGAGGCAGAACCTTACTCTGGGACTCTGTTACTGAAGTCTGTGTCCTCGTACCCCTTAACATCATCTCTGTGCCACCAGATCGAAGATGCTGCCGTGGCATACACAGACCACCGGTCACAGTGTGGCTCCAACCATGGGTTGGTTGATTGGTTGTTTTTTTTATCTTCCTTCTCCAGTAGACTCACCTAGAGGCAAGGATTATGTCTTGTTTGACCCAGACTCCCTAAGGCTGCGTACAGGGCATGCTGTGGGCTGTCTATGAACGTGCGTTGGATGGATGGAGGGATGGAAGGATGGATGGATGAATGGATGGATGGAGCCATTCTTGGATGCAGTCCCAAAATCGGAAAGCCAGCGACCTGTGAAAGAATCTGCCAGGGCCAGCTGACAAGGACAGGAGCGTTTGAGGGCTCTACTTTGCCACCTGTGGAAGTTGTGTCCCCCGGCCCTCTCCAGGTGCCTGAACTGCCATCCCTGCCTCCACTGAAGCCCCTCGCAGGACCGATGGCTTCGGAGCCAGCAGACCGGGCTCAGCCCCTCGGCCCTGAGCGCGTGGTTGAACCCGGGACCCTCCCTGGCAGGGACCTTAGCTGTATAGTGGGGACAGGGAAGCCGAGCACTCAGCACCCGGCCTAGAGTCACCTTGCCCGAGGTCCCCACCAGCAACCGAGCTGGAGTCAAAGAGGGGCTTTGGAAAACAGCTGATGGCCCTGTCCTTCCCAGGGAGCCAGCGCCTCTGGGGTGTGGCCGAGCCCTGGATTCCCTCTGAGGCTCCAAGGCGACTCTGGAGGGCAGTTAAGATGAGAACGAGCCTTGGCCACGCTCCGTCCCTCACCGCAGCCACGTCCAGAAGACCCAAGCTCTTTTCCCAGGACAGGCCCTCCTCTGGTCACCCCCGCCACAGCAGCCTCGTCAGCTGTCCCCTGCTTTATTCCATCAGTATCCACCTGTTTCCTTCCTGGCACTTGTCACACCCTGAGCTATTTCTGTTTCTCTTATTCCAAGTCCCATTGTTCTAGGGTGCGGAATGCTGAGAACAGAGCCAGAGGTGAGGACATGGCTGGCAGCTGGCTTTGCGGTGCATGATCCCTGGAAGCAGGGGTGGGAGCCGGGCTGGAGCGACAGAAGGGCAGAGAAGGCAGTGGGGAGGCTGGCGAACGAGGTGCGGCCGGACTGGTCACCGCTGTGGGAAGCTGGCGCCCAGGCCCCGCCGTGGACCCCGTGCAGAAGCTCACAGAATGACCTCAGAGAGGACAGGAGGTCAGCGCCTATCCACTGACGCTCCCGCCCTGTTGGCTGAACTTGCTCCAGGGTGAGAGTGGCCCGGCTTCCCCCAGCCGCCCTTCGTGGGAGCCCATGTGGCCCCCCCGGTCAGCCCTGCTTTGCCCCAAAGATCGGATGCCCGAGGTAGGGAGCTGGCGGGCCGGGGGGCCTGGCCTCCGAGGCCGACGCGGGGAGGTGCTCCTGGGCCCCGGACATCGTCTGCGCCAGTTAAACCAGGGGTTGCAAACTGGTGACTCACCGCCCAGTGCAGCCCACCTGCGTGTTGTGTGTGACCTGCGCACGCGCTTAAAGAAGCACTGAACCGTCATTTTCGAAATGGAGATCTCCGATAAATACCTAGATTCATGGCTTCCCTCGAAAAATCAAATCTGGGGACCACGGGCCCCCGTTCCAAACTGGGCTCAGCCATGGTTACCGGTGGCCGCAGAGTGATTTTTTTCTTTGCCCCCCGAGTGTGCAACCCCTGTGTCAGGCCCGGGGAGCCCAGCCCTCCCCGTCTGTCCGCCCACCGTCCTGTCCCCTGATTTGCTGGACGAGCCAATCCATGTGGGAGCCATCCAGCGCCTGGGAGTAAACTGAGGCCACCCTCTGGGGTCTCCCCCCTCCCCGAGAAATACTCCATGGCTACCGTTGGACTTTCACTTTCTCTTGTTCTGCTTCCCTCCGGGCCGGCCCCCAAAAATGTCATGACAGCAAAAACATGAGGGCGTACCGCCAAAGGAATGTCCTCTGGAGACTCACTCTTTCTTCGGCTGTTTCTCCTTCTTGTTCTTCATTGAGGTGAAATTCACACAACGTGGAATGGATCACGTTCGGGGCGCCTGGGGGGGCTCCGTCGGCTAAGCCTCCGACTTCGATTCAGGTCACGATCTCACAGTTCGTGGGTTCGAACTCTGTGCTGACAGCTCAGACCTGCCTGGAGCCTGCTTTGGATTCTGGGTCTCCCGCTCTCTCTGCCCCTCCCCACTCTCAAAAATAAACATTAAAAAAAAGAGAGTCAGGTTCAAGCGAACAACTCCTCGGCTTCAGGTTCATTCACTGTGGGGTGTCACCACCACCTGTATCTAGTTGGACAGTGTTTTCCTCACCCCAAAAGGAAACCCCAGGCCCACTCAGCAGCCACTCCCCTCCCTGCCTACCCCCTCCCCGCCCCCCTCCCCAGACCTTCCTGCCACTACGGGCTGGCCTGGTCAGTTTCCTGCAGGGGATGTCGTGCAGTATGTGACCTTCTGTGACCAGCTCCTTCCACGTTGTAGCCCGGGTCAGCATCTCAGCCCCCAGCCAGACTGGGCAGGACACGGTTATATGGATGGTACACTTGTCATTTATGCATTGTCTCCCGATGGCCGCTGGCTAGTGTCACCCTTTTGGTGACTGAATAGCACTGCTGTGGAAAGGAGTGCACCTGTCTCTCCTCCTTCGGCTTTTGAAGTCCGGTTTGATTTGGAAGCATTTTATTTTTTGTTTTATTTATTTTGAGACCGAGAAAGAGCATGCACCTGAGCAGGGGAGGGGGCAGAGAGAGAGAGAGGGAGGGAGAGAGAGAATCCCAAGCAGGCTCTGCACTGTCGGCACAGAGCCCGACGTGGGGCTTGAACCCACCAACAGTGAGATTATGACCTGAGCTCAGACACTCAACTGGCTGAGCCACCCAGGGGCCCCCGATGTGTTCAATTTTTGTCTTTTTCTCCATTGCACTGATTTGCCAACGAATTGCACAGCTTTGGTGACAATATGGCAAAGTACAGAAAAATCGTGTTTTCCATCGTCTTCCCACGAACGGACCACCCCCTGGTGGGATGCTGGCAAATTCCCTTCCGGGCTTTTTTCTATGCTTTTAGCGATTGAAATAATACAGTGGGTGTAACCTCACATCCTGCTTTTAACACTTACCCCCCCTGGTGTCAGCGTTTCCCCGTGTTACTGGAAGCTCCATTCCAAAGAACGTCAAAGCAGTGGTGACGGATGTTGCTTCCACTTCCATCGGTTTGAATCACCCCACCGTGAACATCTTGATACACAAGCCCTTGTCCGCATTTTGTATCATCAGTCCCTACAAGATGTTCTGAGCATGGGGATCACCAGGTCGTGGAAGCAGAAATCACTTTGAGGCTCTGGCTACAAACCTTCCAAAAAGGCCGGAGCATTGACGCCCCGGGCGGCAAGGTGCCATTTCACCCGCAGCATCCCCAGCACTGAGTGTTGTCCATTTTAAGGGTTTTTTTGGTCTTTGGTTTTTGAGTTTTTTTGAGAGAGAGAGAGAGAGAGAGAGAGAAACAGAAACAGCATCTGAAGCAGGCTCCAGGCTGTCCCTCGGCCCCGACATGGGGCTCGAACTCACGAGCCGAGAGATTGTGACCTGTGCCGAAGTCAGACGCTTAACCGACGGAGCCCCCCAGGCGCCCCAGGTGCCGTCAGTTTTGACATCCTTCCCACTCACCAGCAGCTCAGAGCTCACCTCCTCTGTGGAGCTTCCTTGGCTTTCCCTTCTCCATCCTCCACATCCCTGGGGCCGGTCGCCCCCCCCCCCCCCCACCGCCTGCCCCTAGTCGGTCCTGCCGTGGTTGATTCTGGCCCTACCATTTGCAACAAGTCTGGTGCAGCCAGGGGCAGAATCTCTGAGGCACATGAGCCCCCACCCACCCAGCCTCCCGGCCCCAGGGGGCCAGCACATTTTGAGCCTCTCTCAGGTGCTGAGAAGCTCCCCCCAACAACCTATAAGGTTGGCACTTTTACAGACAAGCAACTGAGAGACCCAGCCCAGAGAGGCTGCCTGACTTGCCCAGGGCCACACAGCTGCTAAGTGGTGGTGCACCACCCCAGCAACGACGTCCTGCAGGCCAAGCCCAGCTAAGTGATTCACACGCCCGATCTCAGTTTACCCTCCCCAAACCTTACCACGCTGCTCTCATGATTATCCCCATTTGACAGGCGAGGAACCCAAAGTCCAAGGTCATCCAGCCAAGAAGTGTTGGAGTCGAGTCTGCCTCTAAGAGAGCAAGGACAGAAGCCCCCACCCCCCCCCACCCCACCCCCGCCCACGTGCCCTGGGCCCGAGCTGGGCCTCACCAGCTCCAGCTGCTGGGGCAGGGAACACCCCCCCCCCCCTGCTTTTCCTGCCCGGAGAATTCACAGGAACCATTTGCAGCCTGGCCCTATCTCACTCCTTTCTCGAGAACCTGCTTATCTCCCTCGCTTTATCAACTCCGGGTTTCTTGCCAATCTGCCCTGGGTGGGAACAGTCCTTTGGGGTACCTGCTGCCCAAATCCCTCAGGAACTATCCACTCTGCCTGGCCTTGGTGGCACCTGTCACCAAGAAGAGGTGACTGCAAAGCCCCCCTGTCCTCCGGCCTCTCCCTGGGAGGCCCCAGTGGGCGGGGAGGGAGATTTCACTTTGTCCACTGCTTGAACTTATATTCAGCAAGCACTGATTGAGCACCTACTGGGTTCCAGGCCCTGGGGAGGCAGCAGTGAACGAGTCGGACCAAAAGCTCCATGCCCTGTAGAGCTGACCTCCCAGCAGGGGCAGGCAGGCGAGAAAGGAAATAAATACATACATAAATTCCACCGGACCCAGGAAGCCCTGAGTGCACAGGGAAATACTGATAGAGCTGGGGATTAGGGTTGGGCCAGCCAGTGAGGAGAGGAAGGGGCTGCAGGGTTTTTTTGTTTCCTAACATTTATTTTTGAGACAGAAAGCGGGGGGGAGGGGGGGCGCAGAGAGGGAGGGGGACGCAGAATCCGAAACAGGCTCCAGGCTCCGAGCTGTCAGCACAGAGCCCGACGCGGGGCTCGAACTCACGAGTCGCAAGATCATGACCTAAGCCCACGTCAGATGCTTAACCAAGGGCCCCGCGGGGGGCTGCGGTTTTAAACAGGGATTTCAGGGAATGTTGTGCCAAGAAAGGAGGTAGGGAAGGGATGTCTGAGGGTAAGAGTATCCCAGGTGGGGGGAAAGGCCGGTGCAAAGGCCCTGGGGCATGTTGGAGGGACTGTGGGTGCTGGGTGGCTGGAGAGGGGCGAGGGAAGGTGATAGCAGGGATGGAGACAGAGATGATGGGACAGACCTGGGGTCCTGGGAGGCCATGAGGGGACAAGGACTTTTCTCTGGCCGGGGGCGGGGGGGGGGGCATGTAGCCCTGGGAGGACTCTGATGAGAGGGGGGCCATGTCATGACCTGGGTTTTAACAGGACCACCCAGGTTGCTGCTTGGAGGTCACGGATCGGGGTGAGATTAGACCCGAGGCCAATTAGGGGGCAGTTGCCAGAAGTCAAGCTCACCAATGTGACAGGGCTCTATAGCTTTGCCGCGAGGGCTCTCCACGCACGCGCGCACGCGCGCGCGCGCACACACACACACACGTGTTGACACGGGCATGCATAGAGACCTTGGGCCCGGACAGACCCAGGCTCACCTCCTGGCTCCAAAATCAACTTTCTGTGTGACCAAGAGCAGTGCCTTCCCGCCTCTGACCCTCGGGGTCTCCTCTTGGCAAGTGCAAGTTCAGACGTCTTCCCACGGCGCCAGAGGGCAAGCCTGGCACTCTGGCGAGGGAGGGGCGGCGAGGGGCTGGCCCCCCCGCGGTGCTCACACACCAACCCTCTGCTCTGCGAAGTACTGAACGATGGCTGAGGAACGGGTGTCGTGGGTCTCCGGCTCCAGGGAGGGGTCCCGGCTGCTGCGTAACCTCAGACCACGGGGCCGCGAGCCACCCCGTCCATCTCTGCCCTCGGGCAAAAAGTACGTGTCCACTGAGTGCTTCTCTGTCTGTGATAGACTTTTAGACATTGGCCGCCCCCCGTCTTCCCTTCAACAGGCAGCCTCTGCAGCCAGAGTGACTATTTCCTTGGGTTTTCCCTGCACGTACTTTCTTTCAGTCCCCACCAGGCAGGCCAGACCAGTGTTCCACGTGTGGCAATAGCGTGAAATGTCCTTTTCAGTTAAAATCAGCCTTTCAAAGTGTTGGGTTTAAAATAAATGTGTGGGGGCATCTCGATGGCTCCGTCGGTTAAGCGTCCAGCTCTTGATTTCTGCCCAGGTCACGATCCCGCGGTTCGGCAGTTCGAGCTCCGCGTCGGGCTGCTTGGGATTCTGTCTCCTTCTCTCTCTGCCCCTCCTCCATTCGTTCTCGCTCTCTCTCTCAAAATAAATAAATAAATAAACTTAAAGATAAAAAAAAAAAAATAGGGGCACCTGGGTGGCTCATCGGTTAAGCGTCTGACTTCAGCTCCGGTCGTGATCTCACGGTTCATGAGTTCGAGCCCCGCATCGGGATCTGTGCTGACGGCTCGGAGCCTGGAGCCTGTTTCGGGTTCTGTGTCTCCCTCTCTCTCTCTGACCCTCCCCTGTTCAGGCTCTGTCTCTCTCTGTCTCATTTAAAAAAAAAAAAAATTAAGAATAAATAATTAAATAATTAATTAATTAAAATGAATTTGTTAACCTCACAACAGGATACCACATCACACCTGTCGGCATTGCTGTCATCACAAAGAGGAGACATCAGGTGCTGGCGAGGGTGTGGGGCAAAGGGACCCCGGTGCACCGCTGTAGGAATGTAGGAATGGAAAAGACCATGGAGCGTCCTCAAAAATTTACACGGAAAACCACCCCATGATCCGGCAACCCCACTGCTGGGTGTTTATCCAGAGAAAATGCGATCGCCGTGTCAGAACGATCCCTGCCTGCCCAACGGTCCCCGCGGCGTTATTCCCAAGACACGGAAGCAACCTAAGTGACCACCGATGGGTCGGTGGGGGAGGAAAATGTGTTCCCTACTCACCATGCCGTAAAAAGAAAAAAAAAAAAGAAAAGAAATCCTGCCGTGTGTGACAACCCGGATGAACCTAGAGAGTCAGACAGGGGAAGACAAATGCTGTACGATGTCCCCCTCAACAGAGATCAAATCTGTGGTTGGAGGGGAAAGACGCGAGAGCGAGGAGGGTGTGGGGTCGCAGCAGCCCCCCCAAAAATGGAGGGACACAGCTGGCAGCAGAGGAGGCCGGCGTCCTGCTTCTCGGCGGGCGGAACCTCGGGGCGGCCCGGAGGCGGCCATGGCCATGGCCTTGAGACCCACGTGAACTGATGGAGCCTCCCCGGGGCAGCTCTGTGCGTCAGCGCAGAGGGGACAGATGACATCTACTCACATCTCGTGAGTCAAAGCAAGGCCCCGGAGCAGGAGGAGAGGACAGCCGGGGGCCCCGAGTGATGTCTCCCACGCCCCAGGGGAGCCCGCTGCCCGGAGTGAACACCACAGCTGGACAGATAGATGCCACCTGGACAGGACGCCCAGGGCTGGGTGGGGATGGGGCGGGGCGGGGACCATCAGAGTCACAGAAGGTACTGTCCCCCCAGGTTGTTAGCCCCGGGAAAGGGGACAGCGTGGGGAAGAACCCAGCACAAGGCGCCCTGGGAGAGTTAGCCTGAAGGAGAGACTGCATTTGCGCCCTAAGAGGCTGGCGAGTGAGAAGAGAAGGTTCTCTGCCATCCGGGTGGCACCCATAATCCCAGTCAGCACCCGCAGCCCGTGCTGCTGCCTGGCCCTGTCCCAGCGTTGAGCCCACGATGGCTCCCTCCCTCCTCCTCCCGACCGTGTGGGGAGGCCCTGCCATTTCCCCGTGTCACAGAGGAGGAAACCGAGGCCCAGAGAGGTTAACATAAGAATCCGCCAGGCATCTTACCTACCGGGCCTCTCCCTCTCACCGAGTGGGAGCTGTTATCCGGCCCATTGTACAGACGGGCAAGCCAAGGGCCAGAGAGGGACGGGCAACCAGCCCGAGGGCCCTGAGCTGCTCAGGGCAGAGCAGGGGCCGGGACCCAGTCCTTCTGCCCTCAGAGCCCAGGATCTCACCCCGTGAACGCACGTCCTCGCTGGCAAAACCGGGATTCTCAGTGCTGCCGCCCAGGTAGCCCCGGGACAGGGAATGGCCCAGCCGGGGGGGTGGCCGTGATGGGCGGGACCTTGCCCGCCGCTTTGAAGGAAGCCTGTTCCTAGAAGGAAGGGCCACGCCAATGTTTACCTGCTGGGCACCGCTTTCAGCGGATCCTGGCAGGCCCCGCCACGCGTCCACCTCTGGGGACGGAGGGAGTGGTCGGGCAGCCTCGGGCAGGGCTCCTGCGGGTCCCGGCCCTCTGCCTGGCACTCGGGATGTGGGTGGAGCAGAAGGCGTGGACCCCTGCTGGCCACACCAAGCAGGCTCCTCGTACCCCTCCCTGTGCCTCAGTTTCTTCATCTGGTTCGTGGACACAGCCACTTTCCTGGAACTGTGTAAATCACATGAAGTCCAGCGTGGGGCTGGCAGGGCCGTTCCAAGGAGGCTGGACTTTACCCTGAAGCCCTTGGGGGGGAAGGTGGTTAGGGGGATAAAGTAAAACAAATACGACTGATTTTAATTTTTTTTTAATGTTTGTTTATTTTGAGAGAGAGAGAGCAGGGGAGGGGCAGAGAGAGAGGTAGAGAGAGAATCCCAAGCAGGCTCCGTGCCTCGAGATCGTGACCTGAGCCGACATCGAGAGTCAGATGCTCAACGGAATGAGCCCACCCGGGTGGCCCTAGGACTAATTTTCAAATAGATATTGTTAAGCTTAAAAGAAAGAAAGGGAGATCCCAGGACCCAGGGATAAAGAAGGAATTCAAGGGGTGCCTCTCAAAATAAATAAACTTTAATGAAAAAAAAAGGAATTCAAGGTAAAGTGGACACGACCTAAAAGTGAGCTTTTCTGGAACGGAACGTGGAGGGGGCAGGAACAGGGCACCAGCATGAAGGCAGGACTTCGAAGAGCTCGCCCTCCAAGAAAGGGGGCTCCGCTCTGCCCACTGGCTTGGGGACGCAGTGCACCCTAGGGAGGGGATGTCTCTGGGGAGAAACTGAGTCTAGGACACGCAGGGCAGGGCCGGGGCAGGCGCCCCGGGAACTGGATCGGTACCGCCCTGGTTTTCTGCCATGTCGAGTCCAAGCGCCGCTAGGAAAACCCACGTCCCGCTGGTGAACCCCATGGAGCACCAGCCAATGCCAACCCGACAGGGTCCCGCGGGGAAACTTCCCGCCCTGAGGCAGGGGCGCCCCAAATCTCCCCGCTCGAGGCGAGCTCCCCGTGACCCTTAGAAGCTGCCAGAGAAACCGCACCTTGCGGGAGGACCCTCCCCTGGGTGGTCTCTACTAGAGGGTTCCGCCGCTCTGCCATCTGCCGTGGGGTTGTCGGTCTACATCACAGCCACACCCCTGCCGCCGACCCGTCTGTCTACACCCCCAGAACCCTGGGAAGCCCCTGCTGCTCCCCAGTGCCTCGTGGGGGTGTGGGCTTGGTTCTGAGTTTAAGGAAGGGCTGAGTGTGTCACCTGGGTCTCGGGCACGTGCAGAAGAGAGACAGCTGGAACACTGGAAGCTTCTGGAAGTTCTCCGGGAACTGGAGGGAAGCTGCTGGACTTCCTGCGGGTGGGAAGGAAAGCAGGTTTGGGCGGGGGGGGGGGGGTAGCCTCGAGGGACGGTTGGCCTTCATGAGGCAAATCTCCAAGAGTGGAGCATGAGGAAGCCTGTGAGGGTCCCAGGGGCGCGGTGGCCCCCTGGGGTCACGGCAGTCACCTGGAGGCATGGCGGTCACCCCAGCCATCCACGCGCATGGCGGCCGCTCGGGGGCACGGCGGTCTTTCCGGCGGGGGGGGGGGGGGGGCGGGGCTCAGTGGCCACCCAGGGTCACGGAATCACCTGGGGTCACAGTGGTCACCGGGGTCGCAGCAGTCACCCAGGGTCACAGCGGCCACCTAGGTCCCAGCCCTCACATGTCACGCGGTCTGAGGCAAGGCGGACCCAGTCACGGCTTCCCTTTGCACACGAGCTGGGTTGAGCTGCCCTCCGGCTGTTACAGAGGGGCGTCCCCAACCCAGCAGGGACGGTGGCCTCCATCCTGTCTGTATAAAGGGGGCAGGCAGCTGCCTGGAGCACGGCGCACAGAAGGCTTGCTGGCCTTATTACTGATGAATGAACGGCCGGCCCAGCTGATGAGTCGCCTGAATGAGCCGCTCCCGATTGATCCAACTCCGTGAATGGACGGCGAGAAACGTGAATCAATGAGCAAAAGGGGCAGTACCCGCCTCCCGGCCCTGCGGAGACGGGGCAGGCGGCCAGCCCCGAGTCGGAGGAGGTCAGAGGCCAGGCTGGCGCTCCCCGCTCACCGTGACTCTCCGCTTAATCACCCCCGCCCCGGGGAACACACCAAGGGACTGAGCAGGCGGCCTCGGGGCCTCCAACTCACAGGGTCCCCTCCCAGCCCTTCCCGGCCCCACCGGACCATGAATCAGGGCTGTTCGGGAGAAATGAGAATCGAAGATGCGGCAAGGAGTGTCTGGCCCGCGTCAAGGGCCTCGCGGATCCCTGGGGGGCTCTGGCCGAGCTTCTGGGAGCTGAGGTCCCACCCCACAGTCAGCCCCACCCACCGCAATAAACGTAGCCAGGCACCCAGCTGAGGGCGCTGCTCTCTTCTGCGGTTCGGTTCGGTTCTGGGCTCTTCCTCCCACCAGGGGCGGGCGCGGGGTGGAAGGCCGTGACTTTGCCCACGTGACACCTGATTCCGACCTACACGGCTGACCAGCTGCAGTGTCTGTCGCTCCTGCTGGTGGTCTCGCTCCCGGCCTTTTGCGGGAAGCTGAGGCTGTGAGCCCCTGAGCAGCCGGGACAGGGGGCTGGGAGGGGGGACAGCGCTGCCTCCTGGGACTGGGACGTCCTCAGGGAGCACTTGGGGAAGAGGGGCAGAAATAAGGAGGCTTGGGGCGCCTGGGTGGCTCAGTTGGTTGAGCGTCCGACTTCGGCTCAGGTCACGATCTCACGGCTCGCGAGTTCGAGCCCCGCGTCAGGCTCTGTGCAGACGGCTCGGAGCCTGGAACCTGCTGCGGGTTCTGTCTCCCTCTCTCTCTCTGCTCTCCCCTGCTCACGCTCTGTCTGTCTCTGTCTTTCAGAGATAAATAAACGTGAAAACTTTGTTTCAAACAAGAGAAGCAAGGAGGCTTGTGGCGAGGGCTCTGGGGACAGAAGTCCACCTGCGGCCACCCCCGCCACAGGGGAATTTGGTGCTGGGGATTTGAGCAGTTGGAGGCTGAGGCTGGGGCTTTCTTGCTTTTTCACTGGGGCCTCTTCGGGAGTGGGGCGGTTTTGCCTCCGTCCTGCCCCCTCCATCCAGGGGGCCCCTCGGTCCCCAGTGGTGGCCCTCGCTAGACGGGTCCGCACAGCCTCCCTGCGGCATTCATTCGCACACGGGAGGGGGACCCAGGGAGAGGGCAGCTCCACCCTGAGTGTGGTTTTCTCCCCCAAGGGTGCCTTTCTAGGGTGCTGGGACTCACGGGCCGAAGCACACACGTGGGCCCCCCAGCCCCAGCTGGTTCTGGGAATTTGGAGACCAGCCACAGTCAAGGAGATTCAGAGGCATTCTCTGGAAGGGGTGGGGACGGGAGGAGGCAGGCCTGGAGCGGTTCTCCCTCTGCCTCTTCCTCACTGTGGTCACAAGCAAACCCTTCGCTCCCCAGACCGTGAATTCAGGGCCCAAGGAACACTACCACAGCCACCGTTGCCCCTCACACCATGGGTGGGGCATCTCTGGTCTGTCTGTGCGGCGCCGTGCTTAACTAAGGGCCTCGCACACGGAGTGTCCAGGAGGCATCCCCACAAGGCGTGAGCAGAGGCTCCTTGCCCTTTCCCTATCTTCCCGGAAGCCAAGAACAACCAGAGAGGTTGAGTAACCTGTCCAGAGTCACACAGCTCCGGGAAGTGGAGTCAGAATCAGAAATCGGAGCCAAAGGCACCAGGTGTGGCGCCATCAAGCTGTCCTGCTTTGTCTGTGACAGTGGCTCCCATGTCACGGGAAATGGGTGTCCCCATGGATGGGGGTCTGAAGACCCCAGAGCAAGGGAGAGAGTGGCAGCGCATAGGTGAGGGGGGGTCAGGCGCCCTGGGGCAAGGGAGGGTCTGGGGGGAGGCACAGTGAGTGCCCGGGACGACTCCCCTGCTACCCTCGTTTGCAAACCTGTTTTGGTCCTCAGGACCAGCGCAGACACCCCCTCCTCCAGGAAGCCTCCCTGGATGTCCCCGCCGGGCATTCTCCTTCCTCAGATTCCTCGTATAATAAGACTTGGTGTTTCTAGTCCCCTCTGCTCAACTCTGATCTCTCTGAGGACCGCAGACCCGGCCCTATCACATGTCACCTCCCACCGGAACCCTCTCGTGTCCACCCGATGCGGTCCCTGTCCACCCTGGGGGAGGGAGGAAGGGCACCCCCATTTATCCCCATTTTACAGACCCGGACACTGAGCCTCAAGGACGCTAAGGAGCCTGCTCGGTGACCCAGAGCCAGGATCCGAACCCAGTCCCGGCTGTGTCTGCAGAACATCTCAGAGAGCGCCCACCCTCCTGCACACGCTTCATTAGATCTCAGGATTTGATTTTTCAACCGTTGCCATGAAGAGCTCCGGAGCGCTGGCGCCCAGGGGGGCTGTGAACCCTAGAGTTCCAGTAACTGGCTTTTCTCTGACGCCCCCCCCTCACCGTCCCCCCCCTCCTCGCCAACCCTGAGAGGTGCCCACGGGGATCCCTGTTGTCAGGTGGGGAGACTGAGGTCCAGACGGCCCGGGGCCCCGAGCCCACCCGGCGCTGATGAGGCTACGCCCCCGCTCTCCTGGTTTCTGAGCCCAGCCGAGCCCACGGAGGTCTGAGCCTTGCCTGGCACCTCCTGGGGGCATCCGAGACACGGGCTTCCTGCGCAAAGTCCGGCTTGCTTTCGGGAAAGGAGCTGCGGGAAGCTGGGAAGGAACAGACAGGGGCCAGGTAGCCGAGAGGCACACTTCCTGCAAGAGGAAAGTCTACCCAGCGTTTCTGGGAACCGGGACGGCTCAGTGATAGCTTGGCGCCCTTTGACCCCAGGGGAGCACCCAGCTGTCCCCGCTCATGGCTCCTTCCTCCTTTCCCGGGAAACGCAGCTGGCCCGCTGAGAGTGTCCCTGCCTGACGTCCAGGTGCGCATATCCGGCCACCTGTCCGGCTGCCGCGCAGGGCGCCCAGCTGGGGCTCCTGCAGAGCTGAGGGCTGGGCTGGGCTGGGGGTGGGGGTGCGGGCAGCCCAGGCTGGGTCGTCGGAGCTGAGCCTGGAGCGGACCGGCCGGGCCCAGCCAGTGCTGATGAGGCAACACGGAGTCCTGTTTCCTGTTACTGTGGCTATGCAAATGTGCATGTGGGGGGGGACCAGGGCCTCTCCAGGAGCCGGCTTCCCGGAATGATGGCATCGATTGTCCTGAGAAACCTGGCCCCAGGGGCACACCCCCCTCCACCCTGCAAGAGGCGGGGGCCGTAAATGGCTAAGATCCCTTTTCTCCCTCGGCCCTGAATGAGGGAGGCTCCTGCCGGGGCCATCTCCAGGCCACCTGGACCGGCCTCGGATGCCAGCAGCAGCGTCTCTAGCTGGCAGGTGGGGAGCAGGAAGCAGGGGTGACCTTGCTGGCTCACGATCCCTGTCCCAGAGGCCACCCCACCCCACCCCCTGGGCTACAAACGAGGAAACTGAGGACGCCAGACCAGGTGGGCCCGAAGCCTTGCCTGGCTGTCGCCTCTCTTCCAATCAGCTGGCCACACCCAGCACCAGGGGCTCACTGGCACCGGTCCCTGGGCCTCCCGACCCCCCCACTCCTGTCCCTGCTGCCTCAGTGGCCTCGGGGCCCAGCCTCCCGCCTCAGGTGCCACCCTCCAAGCTCACATCTGACCACATCACTCCACGGCCCTGGCACCGAGCCCCGCTCAAATCCGGGCCCCACAGCCGGCCCGTAGTCAGGCTCCTGTCACCCCAGTGGCCTCGTCCCTTGGCACCCCTGCCTCGCAGGTGCCCCACGTGGCACCAGAACTCCTCAGTGCTCCCTCCTGTGCCTCTGTGGCTTGGCTCAAGCTGCTGTCTCTTCCTGGGAAGGCGTTGCCTCTCCTTCTGTTTCTCTTACTCCTATTCATCCTTCAAGCACAGCATCCACACCTCCAGGAAGCCTTCCCGGATGCCCCCCCCCCACCCGCCCCGCAGCAGGGCCAGCGCCTCCTGTCCTACAGGGTTGACGAGGGAGGAAGAGTGAGGTGTCAAAGAGACCAGATATTGCACTGGGGACCCTGGGGGGCGGGAGGACACCGCAGATTAGGTCACCTTTGAGCCCCCCACCCTCTGATCCCCCTTCCTACCTTGACGAACCTCTCCCCTTCCCACCGTGGGCCCTGGGGCGCTGGGCCACCTGCTTGTTTGCTCCAGTGGCCCGGGGGCTCCCGGAAGCAACAGTAAGGAGCTTTCTGGGATGGATGGTCCCCGCTCCTCCCCCAACAACCCAGACTCTCCCCATAGTGAGCCAGTGAGCCCAGCCCTGCCCCCATCTCAAACCTGCCCCCCGTCACAGTGCCCGTCTCTGTCCTGCCTTGCTGATGGTCATGTCCGGGGTCCAGCCCCACGGGGCTGGGCAGAGTGCCATGCCCCCCACCACCCGTGGCTGCCCCGGCCTCCGTCTAAAGGGGTCCCTGCCTGGGGAACACTGTGGGCTTGTACAGCCCCCCCCCCCCCCCCCCGCTTCATTCTTCCACGTCACCTTCATTCTGCCACCGAACCTGGAGGCAGTTGAGCCCTGGAGCCTCTGAGACCCCGAAAGTCCCCACTGCTATGTGGACAGTGGTTCGTGGGGCCGGAGGGAGGCGAGGGGCCCAGTTAGGAGGCCCCCCGGGCATCCCAGTGAGAGATGAGGGCAGCTGTGGGGGAGGAGAGAAGCCAACGTCTTCCAGAAACAATCGGAGGCCACAGGGAGTGCGCTGGGCAGCTGCAGTGGCTCTGTGGGTGCCCCGCCTGGATTCCCCGGCCCTGCGCCCGCGCCTCCGGGGACCGGGACCCGTCTCCGCAGCAGCTGGCACCTGTCCCTCTTTGTCCCAGCCGCGTCCACTGCTGGCTCCATGGAGAGCCAGAGAGGCGGGGATTCATGCCCCCAGAGACGGGGGACGTGGGGTGTAAACCCTCCAACTCACTTGCCCTCATCAGAACCCCCACAGGGGGACCCTCCCTGCTGCAGCGCGAGCCCCTCTGTGGGGTCCGTCCCCTTGCTAAGCCTCCTTCCTGGGAACACGCAGAACCTTTCTCTCCGGTCTGCTTCGAGGGAATCCGCATGAGGACAGTCGCTGATCGGATCAGGGGGCCGAGAGGAAGGGAGGGGCTGAGTCCAGGTGTCGGCTTCGGAGGCTGTCCCGAGATGGGGCGCTCTGGACTGGGATCACTGAACGGGGGCAGGTGACCCCCATGTGTCCTTATGCACAAGGCGGTGTGTGGGGCACGTCGTCCATGGTGCACCGGGCGCTTCACCATCCAGGGAAAAAAGGTGCCCCCTGTCCCAGCGAGGCTCCCCTCCCAGCGGGGCGCTGACCAGCCTTTTGCTGGCCCGGGCCGGGTGTGGCCGAGGTGTGGAAATCTGCACAGGGCAGAGGGGGCCAGAGGGGGACCTTCCCGGAAAGTGCCTCCCCAGGGACAAGGCTGGTCCCAGAAAGCATGAGTCACGAGCAGAGCAACCCAAGGGAGCCGCTCCCCCCATCCGGGGCAGGGGGTGGGCCACCCCTCCCGCCATCTCTGCTTTGATCCCAGGCAGCCCGTGAACCCCCACAGCGCCCCGGGGGTGCGCCCACCGGGTGGCCGGAGGGGGAGGGGGAGGGCGGTGCCTCAGGATTCACCGAAGTCACGCTTTGATACAGAGCCTCGGCCCAGCTTCCTGACACCTTTCTGCTCCGGCAGCCCGATGCCCAGATTTCCCATGTGGGAATTTCCCCGGTCTCCCCCACCCTCCACCCCAGCACCCCGCGGAGTCATCGCAGAGCTCGGGTGCCTGTCATCCACACACGCTTCCCGGCACCGGAGCGGGAGACGGCCAAGCTCAGGGCTCCACGGACCCCTCAACCCTCCCGCCCTTCCGAGGGATGCCTCGTGCTGGGTGGGCCCCTGCCCTGCCCCTCCTGGCTGGGGAGGCCTCGGGCGGGGCCACAGCCCAGCACGCGGCACACCCTGGGGCCGGGGAGAGGTTGCACCCCTTCCTTCTGGAGCCGGAGCTGTGCCCTTACCCCGCCCCCCGCCCCGGGCCCTGATGGGGGGCACAGGCTGCTGCAGGCACGGGCTGTCCCACCCGCAGGTCCCGTGCGGGAACCAGATGGGGCGGCAGGGGGGGGGGGGGCTCGGTGGGCAGGTGATCCCGCGATGGGGTCTCTCTCCCCCTCGGGTCCCCCCTGGCCTCCATAACCCTCCACTCAGCTCCTACCTTCCCCTGAGGGCCACCTGCCGCAACCCACCTCCAGGGGTGGGGCTGGGGGGCTCCACGGCAGGATCCTTGAATCCCGTTGGTGATAACAAGCCAAATGTATGAAGTGTTTCCTCCTTGGCTGGCCCTCGGCTGAGCAGTTGGGCTCCAGTGGTGCCCGTGACCCTCAGTTTTCAGAGAAGCGAACTGAAGCTCAGAGACGTCAACTGACCTACCCGAAGGCACACAGCCAGTCCGCGGTGGGGCCCCTACGTGAGTGGCAACCCCAGCCTCTCTCTCCTCTTCTCCGTAAAAGCTTGTTGCAGGTTCAGCCACGCATACTCGAGGCGGCGGGGCGATGGGGGGGAAGGTTCCTGGCAGCTGGAGAGATATTTGTGGCATGAATAATCCCGGCAGCTGCTCCGAGGGCTGGCTGCCTTGTTACTTAACTTCTCTGACATTCGGTTGGTGGTAGTTCAGGGGCCAGGGCACCTGGGCGGCTCAGTCGGTCACGCGTCCGAGTCTAGGTTTTGGCTCCGCTCACCATCTCACGGCCGGCGAGTTCGAGCCCCGCGTGGGGCTCTGCGCTGACAGCGTGGAACCTGCTTAGGATTCTCTCTCCCCCTTGCTCTCTGCCCCTCCCCCACTTACTCTCGCTTTCTCAAAGTAAAGAAAGAAACATTAAAAAAAAAAAAAAAAAAAGATGGTTCAAACGCCAAAGAGGCCAAAGGGCTCCCCCGGTGCCTCAGCGGCCCAGTGACGTCAGTTTCTCGTGTTTCCTCCAAGAACGGTTACGCATCGGACACACCGCGTATCTGCTGCCGCGTAACAAGTTACCCCAACGTGCAGCAGCTTGAAATACCAACGAACCTTCATCAGCTGGCAGTCCCCGAGGGTCGGCAACTTGGGAACAGCCCAGCAGGGCGGTTCGGGCTCAGGGTCCCGCACGAGGCGGCTGCCGTCAAGATGTCGGCCGGGGCCGTGACCTTGCGCAGGCTCCGCGAGGGCTGTGGAAGCCGCTTCCGAGATGGCACCCGAATGTGGCCGTTGGCAGGAGGCCACGGAGGCTTGAGTGGCCTCACGACGCAGCAGCTGGCTCCCTCAAAAGTGAGTGAGTCGAAGGGGGGGCAGGTAGAAGCCACAGTACCTTGTACGACCTAGCCTCAGAAGGCACAAACTAACGACACGGACCAACCCGAGGCGGGAGAGGACCACGCGGGGGCCCGAACCCCAGGGCGTAAGAAATACCGTGGGTCGCCTGGAGGCGGCCTACCCCACATATCATCCTGCACCTTGCTTTCTTTTTCCCCACCGAACAGTGGTCTCCAGAATAGTTCTAGATCGATGCACAGAGAGTGGCTTTATGTTTTGTCTGTTTTTAATTTTTTTTTTAAAGGTTTATTCATTTTTGAGAGAGAGACACCCAGAGCATGAGCAAGGGAGGGGCAGCGAGAGAGAGAGGGAGGCACAGAATCCGAAAGCAGGCTCCGGGCTCCGAGCTGTCAGCACAGAGCCCGACACGGGGCTCGAACTCACGAAGTGTGAGATCATGCCCTGAGCTGAATGAAGTTGGACGCCTAACAGGCAGAGCCACCCAGGCGCCCCTGTTTTGTTTTACTTTATTTTTTTAATGTTGATTGTATTTATTTTGAGAGAGAGAGAGAGAGAGACAGAACGAGTGGGGGGTGGGGAGAGAGAGAGGATGAGAGAGAGAATCCCAAGCAGCCTCTGCACTGTCAGCCTAGAACCCGACACGGGACTCGATCCCACAAACAGCGGGATCGTAACCCAAGCCAAAATCAAGAGCTGGACCCTCAACCAAGCGAGCCACCCAGGCACCCCGGGGGCGTTACGTTTTTCAACTGCACAGTGTGGCCTGTGGGTGCACCCCGGTTTATTTATCCAGTCCCCTACTGAGTCCCCTCTTTGGGTCGTTCTGGATCTTTTGCTGTTACCGTGGGAGCTGAGGTGACTGCCTTTGTACCGGAATGATTTCCGGTCTACCTGGAGGAGTAAAACTCAGGGTGAGTGACCTCCCGGCCAGTGACGAAAGAGCTGAGGTGCTCACCTGGGTTTTCCTGACTCCAGACACCCCTCCCTCCCACCCCCCCCCAGGCACAGGGCCGTCGAAGGAGGGAATCAACGCACCGTCCCAAACGTGCCCTATAGAATTCCAACCATACGGAGTTTCTAGATCCAAAGAACACGCTGCGTTAGGTCTGGAGGCCCATGCCTGGGACCTCTGTGAGCTCTCTTTGGCAAAAGCCACTTGGAAGTTGTGCATTCCCTCCCTCTGCCGATGTAGTTTAGTCCAAGAGGGACGTGTCGGCTCTCTATCCTTGCCAGGAACTCTGTTCGCTGAGAGTCTCGGCTGGTCAGAGTTTCTTCCCAGACCTTCGTGACCCCTCTGATTAGCAAACAGATGAAGGTATTCCTTCCTTCAGCAGCAGGAAAGCTCTCCAAGCAGAAAAATTCCAGGGGGCGCCTGGGGGTCTCAGTCAGTTGGGCGTCCCACTTCGGCTCACGTCATGATGTCATGGTCGGCTCAGGTCATGATCTCACGGTCCGTGAGTTCGAGCCCCGCGTCGGGCTCTGTGCTGACAGCTTGGAGCCTGGAGCCTGCTTCAGAATCTGTGTCTCCCTCTCTCTCTGCGCCTCCCCTGCTCATGCCCTATCTCTCTCTCTCTCTCTCTCTCTCTCTCAAAAACATTAAAAAAAATTTTTTTTAAGAAAAAGAATAATTCCGTCAAAGCAGGTGGGACACGCCCCCCCCTGCTGGCAGCGGGTGGAACTGCAGCTCAGCTCCACTAGACATCAGCGAAGCGCCAGAGACAGACGCACCAGGGCCATCGTCAGGGATGCGGACACGCTTCCACGGGTGGCGCGAGTCAGGGGCAGTGCTGCGTCACGGTTACACCTGCCGTCTCGGGGGTCCGATGATCCGAGTTCAAATCCCTGCAGTGTGTCGGTCAGGAAAGCAGAGACCACGGCAGCTATTTCAAACAAAGGAAAAAGGTCAACGTGAGCCACGTGACCCCCCGGAGGTGAGCACCCTTTCTCCCAAAGGGGAACAGGAAGAGACAGTGCCCGGGAGCCCAGGAGCTGGGGCCTCCCGGGCTAGTGTGAAGGGACTTTGTCACAGGAACTGGTGCCACAGAGAAGTCCCAGCTGCTGCCAAAGGTGCCCCCCGAAAGAGACAGAGGAACACCCTGCTTCTCCCTTCCCGCCATCTTCCAGTCTCCTGCCGCCCCTCCCGATGGCAGGGCCCGATCGCAGCCCGTGGCCAAGGCAGCCTGAGCAACGTGGCTCAGCTCCACACAGGGGTGAGTGCGGGCGGGTCTGATGGCACAAGCGAGTGCCCAGCACGGCCGCTGTCTAAATGCCACCTCGGGCAGGAGACAACAGGCCAAGTGGCTTTCTGCTCTGGGCCCTGATTTCCAGAGGGATGGCATCCCACCTCACGGACTTCCCGGGGAGGGAGCCCTGCGGCCGATTGCCCGGCCTGCCAGGGGCTGCCCACCGGGCATCGTTCCCACCGGACCCATCTCAGACTTGAGGACGGGTGGGGGTGGGATGAAGGGGTTGGCATGGTGGCAAAATGTCCCTTTAACTGCCACCTGCCTTTTGTAGGCTTGTCACAGACAAGGCTCTGCTGTCTAAAGCCTGTGTGTGTGTGTGTGCGCGTAAGAGTGTGGTGTGAGTGTGCATGTGCATGAGTGCCTGTGGTGTATGGGGACGTGTGGTAGGGGTGGGTGGGGCTGCGGGTCAAGGTCCATCCTTTCTGAAATCAAGCTGGAGGAGGGACGCCTGGGTGGCTCAGTCCGTTGAGCGTCTGATTCGGTTCAGGTCATGATCTCACGGTTCGTGAGTTCAAGCCCCGCATCGGGCTCTGTACTGATGGCTCAGAGCCTGGAGCCAGGAGCCTGCTTCGGATTCTTCTGATTCCCTCTTTACCTGCCCCCTGCTCAGGCTCTGTCTCTCTCTCTCTCTCTTTCAAAAATAAATAGACATGAAAAAAATTGTATGAACTCAAGCTGGGAGAGGGTTTGGAGGCCAAGCTATGGCCAAGGTCGAGGATTCCTTTACCTGAGACTAAGCTGCCTCTTGCTGAATCTGTGATCTAGGCAACCCACGTAACCTCTTCTGTGCCTCCGTCTCCGTACCAGTGAGTTGGAGATAATAACCAGAGCTCAGGACGCTTGTGTTGGATTCCAGGGGTTAGTGTTTGTATGGTGCTTGGCCCAGGGCTGGGGTGGGGGAACTGGTGTGTGTCACCTCTTACTATCCTCAGGGTTAAAGCTCACTTCGGAAATAGCTCTCTGTTTGCTTCAGAAGATGTGCAAAGTATTGTCTTGCCATTTTTCTCTCATCGCTCTACTTTGTGTAGAGACGTGGTGACGGCACGCCTGGAGGGCTCAGCCGGTTAAGCGTCTGCCTCTTGGTTTCGGCTCAGGTCGTGATCTCCCGGCTGGCGCTCGAGCCCCGCATCGGGCTCTGAGCTGGCGGTGTGGAGCCTGCTTGGGATTCTCTCCCTGTCCCTCCCTCTCTCTCTGCCCCTCCCCTGCTTGTGTGCCGTCTGCCTCTAAATAAATGTACTCTCTCTCTAAATAAATAAATACATAAACAAGCAAACAACTAAGTAAATAAATAAAGGAGTGGTAACTCAGAATGGGAGGACTAAAATCAGCGAGGCTGACCCCGCCGAGTGTAGTCTGGGGTGCAGAGCCCCGCTGAGCACCCCTGGGGAGGACAGAGGCCATTCCGTCCCTCTGGAAAACTGGCAGGAGCCACTCTGGCTGACCGTGCACGGCCCTCGGGCCCCAGCGATCCCACCCCTGCGGGTTAACCCCCGGACCCGAGCGCTCCCGTCCCCCACGGGCAGGTGCAGGGATGTTCTAAGCAGCATGGCTCGGAGCAGCATGGCCAGAACAGCCTCCCCGACTGGACACAGCCCTCGTGGCCACCAGTGGGAGAATGGACACACGGTGGGCACAGCCCTGCGGCGGAATATTACCCAGCGGTGAGAAAGGACAGGTTCCCGCTCTGGGCGAGGGCAAGGCTAAAGCTCACAGGCATCGTGGTGAGCGAAAGAAGTCAGACGGGATTTTATTTGGGGGTGACGAAAATGTTCTGGAACCAGGCACGGGTGATGATTCTACCATTCTGCAAATGCCCACTTCAGCATGGGGACTTATATGTCATGCATTTGCTGCAGAATTTTAAAAGGTAGTTGATGGTGAGGCGATCCCGCGTGCGGCCCTCTTCTCTTCGTCTTGCAGGTGAGGACGCCGAGGCCCCGAGAGGGGAGCCATCTGTCCGAGGTCACACAGCCCTCCTCGACCTTGGCCGTGAGCCATCACCCGCCGTTGCAGGAAGCGTTCCTGGAAAGCAAGCTGGCCCCGGGTTCCTTGTAGAGATCAGAAGAGCCACAAGATCCTCAGGCCGGGGCAGAGGTCCCCACCCTGGACGCTGGTGACACTTCCCCCCCTCCCTGGGAGGGTGGGGCCGGGACACGAAGATCTGAGCCCTGAACAGCGGGTCGTCTTGCTCCGAGGTTCTCAGTACATTGGGGACAGCCTGTCCTGACAAGCTTCCTGTCACCTCCCCCACCCTCCCTGCCGCCTGGTGGCCTGTCTCTGATGCTCCCAGCGAGGGCGGGGCGGGGGCACGGGGGGGGGGGGTCCTCGGGGCCTCCCGAGCTGAAAGACCCTCATAGATTCCAAGACACCTCCTCTCCCGGCTCTCCGTGAAAACGGTTTCTTTTTTTCCCCCAAAGAATCCCAGGGGTGCGAGGCAACGTGCAAAAACATAAGATACAGAGCAACAGAATGGACGTCCCGTACCCGAAGGCAGTGGGGGACACTGCCTCTCCCTGCCTCTCTCCTTCCTCCCTCCCTTCTTGCCACAAGCGTTTCTCGGGCACCTGCTGTATGCCGGGCACTGGAGACACAGCCGTGACCAAAACCAAGCCTCTGCTCTCCTACCGGTCCCACCGCGGAGGGACTTTCCGCGGGTGTGTGACAGCCGGTCGGTGGAGGCGACAGAGTGCAAGGGAAGCTGTTTGTGGAGCACTCTCTCTGAGCCGCTCCATGTGCTTTAGAGGTACTCGCTCAGCTAACCCTCAGGACAGCCCCCTGGAGGAGGGCCCTGGCACACAGGGGCCCAGAGGGGCCAAGTGACCTGCCCGAGGTCGCACAGCAGCCGGCCGCAGCGTTCGGAGGGAGCCCAGGCTGCCTAACCGGGGGACGGCGCCCTCCGGAGACGGGGCCCCGGAGTACATAGGGTTCTCTCTGCGGCCCCGGGCTCTGGCTTCACGGGCCGCTTTGTCACCCAGCGGACCCTCCAAGCTCACGGTGGCAGATACAGGGGGGCGCAGGAGTCCGCAGCCACCTCCCCTCCCCCAGACAGCCCCGCCACCTCCGACTCCATTCCCACAGCTTGGGGTGTCCACCAGGTCCCCGGCCAGGTAGACACCCCCTTCCCCCACCTATACCCCCTGAGGCTCCCCGTCCCCCCTCCCTCCTGCCCCCTGCCTCCCTCCACTTCACAGCCCCCCCCCCCCCCCCCGCACGGCTCCCCAGGCCCGGAGTCACCTCCCCAGGCAGGGAGTGGCATCCACTCCCTCCCTGGAACCCAGCCTGGTTTCTCTTTCTGGCGACACTGTAGTCCCCACGGTTGTCACCCACAGCTATTCTCGGCCTCCGGCCCCTTTCACTTTCTGCTCTGCCTCTTCCTGCCTCGGTGGTTCCCCGACATCCCGCGCTCCCCCTTGCCGCCCGCCTCAGCTTTCCCTCCATGCCCCTCTCTCCCCACGCCTTAGCCCCCAAGCCACGGAGGCCAGAGGCAAGGCACAGGCAGGTCCGGGTCTCAGTCATCCGTCCGTCCGTCCCTGGCTCGGTGACCTTGGCAAGCCTCTTCCCTCTGAGTCTCATGTCCCCGTCCGGAAAGCAGGTGCTGATGTGTCCACCCTGCGGGGCTGTTGGAGGGTGGAGGCTCCTGGGAGAGTGTCCCCTGAGGGGGGACCACACGGTGGGGGGGTGGGGGAGCGCAGCTAGCCTTCCGCCCCGCCCCGCCCCGGACTGGACTGCGCCCCTACCCACCCCCCCCACCCCCCCACCCCCCCCCGCCGAGGCTCGGGCTGCTGAGAAAGAAAAACAGCAAAAACTGCAGGGGTGGGGGCAGCCGAGACAGCCCCGGGCTGGGCCCCAGCTCTGCTCCGCCGTGGGCAAGTCACTTCCCCTTTCTGCGGGCCTCAGTTTTCACATCTGTGAAGTGAGGCATCTGGACTGAGGATCGACAGCCACGACGCACGATGATGAAAGGAGAGCTAAAAGAAACCCAGGGGGCTGTGGGAGCCTTGAGGGGCCCTTGACTCGGGTGGGAAGTGGTCCCGGGAAGGCTCCTGGGGAAGGGGGCACCTGAGCTGAGTTTCCAGGGTGTACATAAGTCACGGAAGGTGGGCCCAGGCGGTCCAGAGGGAGAAGCTGGCAGGTGCAAAGGCCCAGGGGCAGGGGGTTGGGAGGAGGGGGAGAGAATGAGGCTGGTCTTCAGGAGCAGATCATACAGCCTGCTAAACCTCGGTCAGGTCCTGCTCCCCAAGCGGGCGGAAGCCACTGGAAGGCTCTAAGCTCCAGCTGACAAGTCCGGCTTCCTGAGGCAGAAGCCAGACCTTGTCCGTCCGTGAGTTTCTTGCATCCGGCACAGAGCCTACATGGAGCGGAAGGAATGTCAATGAATAAGTGACATTTCCTGGTCCGCTAAAAGGCCTCGCCTCCAGCGAGTAGGCAACGGCTGAGGCTTCGGTCCCCTGTATCAGTTAGCTATTGCTGCGTAACCAACGTTCCAGAATGAGTGGCTTCAAACAATAAGCATTTACTATGTATCGCTTAGGAGTCTGTGGCTCAGCTGAGTGGTTCTTCTGGTCCGGGCAGGGCTAGGCTCATCTTGGCTGGCGCACCCAGCGGGGGCTGATCTCGGGGAGAGCCTCTGCTAGGACGGGCCCCTCTCTGCTCCGTGTGACCTGTCATCATCCAGCAGGCCGGCTCAGGCTTGTTCTCCCTGTGGGTGGAAGCCAGAAGGTGGCCTAGGCAAGGGAGTGGCACAGTGGCAGTTTGTCACCTTTGTTGCTTCCTGTTGGCTAAAGCAGCCCAGGTTCGGAGGATGGGGATACTGACTTCTTCATGGGAAGAACAGCTAGGTCATATCATCAAAGGCATGGATCCAGGGAGGAACGGAGGGGATTTTGTTCGCTCTGATGGATTTTGTCCAATCCCATGCTTATTTCGTGTCAACTAAGGAAGTTCAGGCCCCACGTCCGAGATGGCTTCTGCAATGGGCAGACGGCCCAATTCTAGCCAATGAGACACGAAGAAAGCCTGCCGGGGGTTTCTTTGCCCCTAAGAGGGAGTCCCAGGGAAAGAAGGCTTTTGTTTTTCTTCCAGATGTGGTACCTGGACCCGCATCAGCCATCCTAGGACCTTCCTCAGGTGAAACCGGTGCCGAGATGTTGGAGCAGAGACGTGGAAGGGGGCTGCGTCCAGGGTGGCCGCATGGCGCTGCTGAATCAGCCCATCCAGACACCCGCTCTACACCAAGCTTCCTGTGGCTTGGACCAGAGGCGTCCTCCCTGATGCCCTGGGACCTCTTTTGGACTCTGTAAACCTTCTCTGCTGGAACGGGCCAGCTCAGAGCTCAGGGGCCCCAGGCTTTTCTCTTTGGCGATGCTCGAGGGTCCCCAAGGCGGAACCCAAGCTTCTGCCTTTCCGTTTGTCCCTGAGATCGCCACCTGCCCACTGTACCAAACACTCGGCCCCTGTGGTTGAACCAGCGGCCGTCAGTCTGGGTTCAGAAGTTACTGTGCTGCCCCAGGCAAGTCTCCTAACCTCTCTGAGCCTTACGTGGCTCTGCACGAGATGGAGAAACAAAAGCTACCTTTTGCATGGTCAGTGCTTAATAATAGCAAGTTGAGGGGCGCCTGGGTGGCGCAGTCGGTTAAGCGTCCGACTTCAGCCAGGTCACGATCTCGCGGTCCGTGAGTTCGAGCCCCACGTCAGGCTCTGGGCTGATGGCTCAGAGCCTGGAGCCTGTTTCCGATTCTGTGTCTCCCTCTCTCTCTGCCCCTCCCCCGTTCATGCTCTGTCTCTCTCTGTCCCAAAAATAAATAAACGTTGAAAAAAATTAAAAAAAAAAATAATAGCAAGTTGAAAACTCTAGATGTACCTCATTTAACACTCCCAGCAAGCTCCTCTGCTCAGAGCACCCCCATGCTTCCATCCCACCCTGAGTAAAGACCAAACCCCTTTGAAGGATCCACGAGTCCTTCATAATACCGCCCCCACCTCTCTGGCCTCATCTACTGTTCACCTCCTTACTCACACCGCACCGGCCACACTTGCCTCTTTCTTTGAACATGCTGCCTCAGGACCTTTGCACCTGCTCTTGTTTCTGCCTGGAATGTTCTTACCATATGCAAATAGGTAGCTCACTCACCTCTTTTAGCTACCTGCTTCTCAGAAAGGCTCCCCCGGCCGTCCAAATATACGGCAGCCCGCACCTGGCACCTGCTGGCCCTCCGGCCAGCACCTAGCTGCATCTGGAACCTTTCTTTGTATGGTTAATAGTTAGGGTCTGTGTCTCTCCCTGCTAGACTATAAGATCCTCGAGAGTAGGAGACTTGGTCTGTTTTTGTCACTGCTAAGAACTCAGAGCCAGGAAGGATGCCTGGCCCATAGTAGGTGCTCAATAAATGTTGGCTGAGAGAACGAGCACATACGTGACCCTGTGCGGTGAATGCCAGTGTGACCCCTGTTTTCCAGCTCAGGGAAGGAAACTGGCTCCCAGCAAGTTTCCCAGCTGGCTCTTGGCCAGCAGCCATGATGGGACTCGAAGCTGGCAGATTCCAGGCCTTGAACTTCGGGACCAGGACTCACATCCCAGCCCCGGCCTCCGATTGCCCCATCCTCCATCACGTCCCTGCTCCGGAAGCCGCCAGACGGGGCCTGACACAGGGCCAGATTCAGAGCGCATTCCCTCCTGCTACCTCTGCGAAGTCTCGTGTGTCCTCTGCTGGTGGCACGTGACAGGCAGAGCCACAGAGACTTGGAGCAGAGCCATGGGTCACCAAGGGTCACCCAAGTGGACAAAGGCCTTCTGAGCAGCCGGCAGATGACAGCAGGGAACCCCAGGGACCGGACCAGCCCAGAGAGGACGGCGTCCCTCACCGTCCAGGGGTCAGACTCTCTTTTACATTCGATTCAGACCCCAGACCCTCTGTGAGCTCCCCGCCTTGGGCCCCTGGTGCTCGAGCCTAAGATCCCAGGGGCGATTTGGGCACGACTATTATTATTAGGGTGGGAGCTGGGGACAAAAGAACATTCCTCAGACCCGGGAGAGGCGTGCTGGGTCCTTTGAGGCTGCTGTTTTGATCCCTCTTGGTCCTATTCTGATCTTTCTCGTGGAAGGTGACTCCCCATCTCCGCTTCCGAGCTCATTCTTGACTTTGGCAAAAGTCAGTCCCTGTGGTTGTCGGACCGGGGTCCCCATTTCCTTGCCGACTATCAGCCGAGGGCTGCTTCGCTTCTCAAGGTGACCTCTGCTCCGCTCCATTCCGGCGACAGTGACCGGGGAACCTCTTGTGCTTCAAACCTCTGACCGCCTCCCCTCCGGCACCAGCCAGGGGAAAGGCTTCGTGTCATTCAGTCAGTGCCGCTGGGTCATGCCCCTTGTGTAGAGCCAGCCTCGCCCCATAACACAATCCCACGGGCAGAATCCAGTCCGCGCGCGTCCTGGGGATCCAGCAGGGTGGCGGGAAATGACAGGGCTGTCTTAGGATTCTGGCTGCCGTAACCGCTAACAGTTGGGGTCATTTGTTCCGCAGAAATGAAATACGAACACAGTAGTTGATGAGTTATTCCAACACGGAAGTTCCCGTCTTTCAGTTTTAGGACCTTTCTTCCCTCCGTCTTCTCTGTTCCCTCTTTAACGCCGACGAGTCTGCTGCGACGGCTTGTGGAATAACGCTCTCGTTTTCTCATCCAGTGTCTGGTATTTTCGATCTCTTTGCTTTTCCGGGTATTTCCGGAACCTTCTGCTCCGGCGCTAATATCTGAATGTTCCTTTGCAAAGCCTCGTGTTCTTGTCTTAGAGAGGCAACATGGGTTATTTCTCTGGGGGTTTCTTGTCATCTTGATTTTCCCAGCTCCTCACTGACTGAGCCACCCAGGCGCCCCTGCTCATTTGACACGCCAGCTCGGGTGTCCAGGGGTCCTTGGCCGTGAGTTCGTATGAAGGCACAGGGAGCTGAGAACAGGGTATTGAAGTTCCACACTGGTGGGCAGGACGCGTGGACAGATGAGTCTCACCCAGGAGACTGGGCAGGGGCTGGCTGTCGTTGTGGGATCCCAGAGTCAGCAGGGGAAGTGTCTTCTCCCGGGCAGGCTGGTTTCTCTGAAGACAATCCCCAGCCCCCGGTGGGGTGGGGTGGGGTGGGGTGGGGAGCAGGGCTGCTGGCCTGCAGGCAGGTACCCCCCTGGATACCAAGCAGGGGGATGGGGGAAGGGGTGCCTTGCTGGCAGGCATGTGGCCTTTTCCTTCACCCCTGTGTCAGGCTCGCCGCCCCCCCCCCCCAAATTCAGCCTGTCACCCTCAAGTCGAAGTCCTCCTGAACAGCTTTTATTTAGATGGTATGTTTATCAAGGGTGTGTGGTGAGAGGTTGGTAAAGATTGGAGGGCTGAGGGCTTCCCAGATTATCCCCTGACACCCCCCCCCATGCCAGGTGGTGGGGTATAATTAACCAGACATGCTCTCTGCCAAGGTTGAAGACCTGCGAATTTCTCAGGACCTCCTATGTGCTGAGTAGTGAATCTAGTTCAGGGCTTTGTCCCTCACGGAACATTTGGCTGTGCCTGGAGATTTTTTTCTGGTGTCGCAACTGGGGGGGGGGCGCAGCGGGGGGCGGCTATGGATATTACTGGTGTCTAGTGGGTGGATCCCAGGGATGCTACAATACACAGGACAGCCCCCACCGCCAAGCATGACCCAGTCCCGAAAGGCAACAGTGCTGGGATTGAGAATGCCTTCGTGGGCCGGTGGCAGAGGGTTTCTAAATTCTTCCTCGGCACCTGCCGTATGCGTTCAGGGCAGCCCTTGGCCTAGGGATCTTCAGCCCATTTGCTGGATGGGAGTCGGAGGCTGAACCAGCCACAGGAGGAGGGGAGGGGAGAGGAGGAGGAGAACGGACAGGGGAGTTGGGGAGGGGAGGACAATACACCTGCTTCCTGCCTGTGCCAGGTGTGTGTGTGTCGCTGGGGGGGCCTGCAGGTACCTGCCTTCCTGCCCGGCCCCCTCCTGCCCCCTTAGCCTCTGGGGAGCGTGGAGGGCGCCGGCAGCTGGCAGGGTGCGAGCCAGCCCAGAGCGGTGGCCCTGCCTGACGTTTGTCCCCACCAAGCCATGTGACGCGACCAGGCCACAAGAAAGAGGTTTCAACAAGCGTTATCGTTTCCTGGAACTCCGACTGGGCGGCTTCCCCGAAGAGCCGCTGTGAGCGCCGGGACTGGCTGCCCCTTTCCTCCTCCGCTGTCCCCGCAGCCGCCGCCCCCCATCTCAGTCTGACTACCTGGAAACGCGCCCCCCCCCCCCGCTCCGGCCTGCGCCCCTGCAGCTCGGCCCGCAGCTCGGCGACACCCCAGGAGCAGTGGGCACAGGGGGTCCAGAGCATCCTCCTGACAGCCTCTGTGATGCTTGGGCTGGGCTGGACAAGGCCCGGACCCCCCAGGGCGTCCAGAAACCCTCCCCTCTCCTCCCTGCCCTGCGACACGGGCAACTGGCAATCAGGCCGGGCGTACGTGTGCCTCAGTGTTACCGGCAGTAAATGGACACAAACCTCCTGCCCTATTTCATCTGTCCGGTGGGCAGGAGCCACGAGGCAGCCAGGCACCCCGTTGATTTTTTGTCTCGCTGCTTTGGGCCTTGGGAATCCGGACAAGGGGGTGAAATCCCGCTTTGGCAGAGGCGAGGTCATGGATGCTGTTATCTGTGCGTGGCTACGATGACTCTGGGCTAAGTCACTTCCTCAGTTCACAGAAACCCCTGCAGCCAAGATAGACCCTGCCGCAGTGGGGCGGGGTGGTGGGTGCCCGGGGCGGGGGGGGGGGGGCAGAAGGAGAGGATGAGTGAAGAGGAGGAGCCAGGGACGCAAGCTGAGTCCCCTGAGCGGGCAGAAACCTCCAGGCCCTGCCAGGGGCGGTTTAATGGCACAGTGAAGGTGCCAGGGGGTCGAACTGTAGAAGTTGCCGGTACTTCTGTCTCTTGACTTAACAAAAGCGGCAGGTTCGTGTGATTCAGCCCGAAACAGGATTAGCCTGGAAGTTTGTTTCAAGAATGAAAAGAGGGGCACCTGGGTGTCCGGGTGGCTCAGTGGGTTGAGCCCCTGACTCTTGATTTCGGCTCACGTCAACATCCCAGGATGGTGGCATCGAGTCCCCCGGGGCGGAGGTCTGTGCTGACACCGAGTCGCCTGCTGAAGATTCTCTCTCCCTCTCCCTCTGCCCCTCTCCCCTGCTCGTGCGCCTCCTCTCTCTGTCTCTAAAACAGAAAAGAAAGATAGAGACTAGCCCTTAGAGTATATCACGGTACCAACTTTATATCTCCTAGCTGATCGTGTGTCACCAGTGACGATCGTGGCACACGCATGCCAACGCCAGTGCTTGGGCTCGTTCTCCCCTTTCCAGCCCGCAGCGACTTGCGTTTCCTGAGCGTGAGGCGCGTGCCCAGGACGAGTGTCAGCCTTCTTCATTGCCACCCACACTCAGTGTCGCCCGCGATTCCCGAGCACACGCCCCGGGCAGGGATGACGGGAGGACAAACCATTCACGCACACGGCAGCTGCTGTCACACTGGACTGAGCTCACGGGTCATTCCGAGCTTGGCCTCAACTCCAGCGCTGAGGCTGGAAGTCACCCGGTCCGGGGGGCAATTGATTCCTTTTACCGCCACGCGGGACTGCCCACGAACGTCTTCGATTTCACCTCCGCACCTGCCCGTCTCAATCCAGGACTTGTTTGGGATTCCGACTCTCGCCCAGCGAATGGGCGCACCGTCTTGGCAAGAGGCAGGCCGTCGACCGTCTTTGGAAGCCGTCCAGGAAGGCGGAAGGCAGGACACAGCGGAGGCTGGAGCTCTGTGGGGCACCACTCAAGACCAGTCAGCCGGTTGGCATGCGTGTGTGTGTGTGTGTGTGTGTGTGTAGTTAACAACTCACAAAGTCAGAGACCCACCCTGGACGCTGACGCTTCCGTCTGGATTCAAAACTCACTGACGTCTCGTTGTGGTTTTGCCACATATTAGCCGTGTGACCCCGGGCAAGTCATGTCACATTTCTGGGCCTCAGTTTCCTCATCTGAGAAGCGGGGATGATCACAGCCCTACCCCTCTAGGGTGGTAAGACGGATTAACTGAGACCGTGTGCGTGCAGCCGTCACCGGTGCCTGGGACACAGCAGCTACTGAGCGCACAGTCAGGCGTGTGAATGAGCCAGAGGCATAAAGCGTTGCTGCACCAGACGGCTCCTGGAAGGTTCCAGGCAGCAGCGTGTCCCCAGAAGCAGCGATCTGACTGATGCAGGTTGACGCCGTCGGCTCTGAGGGCTTCCTGGAGGAGGACCAGCCTCCTTACCTCTCAGGACAAAGTTTCCAGGGCTGCCGACCAGCGGCCCCTCCCCCACCCCCGCGCCCACCCCTCGCTGGAGTAACTTCCTTTCTCTGAACTGCACTTTTCCCGTCCATGAAAAGGGAACAGACCCTCAGCAGAGCCTTGAGAGCATCCGATGAAATGTGTCAACACCGGGTCCCTTCCCTGTTCCGCGCTGCCTCACTGTTCACACGGGCATGATCATCCCTACCTTGTCGCCGAGAGATCTGGAAGGCTGCCCGTGAGACGCTAAGTGGAAAAAGTGGTTTGCAATATGGGTCACCAAGAATGGTGTCTTTTTTTTTTCTTTTTTGAGAAAAAAATGCACGTATCTGTAGAAATCAGGAAATATATATATATATATATACACACACATATATATATATTTATATATAGTACTTAATACTGACATCACTGGTAGATTCTTTTAAAAATTTAAAAACGAATGTGGACATTAAGAAAGAATGTGGACTGGTTTGTGATGTTGGTAGAGGAGGCTGTTGTGTCGGGGGCGGGGGGTATATGGAAACTCTGCTTTCCACTCAATTTCAATGTAAACTGCTCTAAAAATAGTCTGTTTTAAAAAATGGGAAGGAAATGGGTTTTTTTCAGTGTGGAATTTTTTTTTCCAAAGTTAAAAAAAAAAAAAAAAAAAAACCACGTCGGTTATTAACAACCACCGTGAAGCGGGAGCCGTGAAAGCGTCCGGGTTCCAGCTTTCCCCGAGGGCAGACTCCAGGGAGAGTGGGGATCACTGTGGGCCCCAGATCCTGGCAAAACCATCTTTGCTCTTCCAGACGGGAGGCTTCAGGACTCCTGGTTCCATGTCACCGGCTCACCCTTCCCTCCAGCCAGACCTGCCCCCTGACTCTTGCTTCTCTGACTACTCGGGACGGACACATAACTCCAACAAGGAGAGGCCAGAAAGGAAACTTTGTGGTTTGTGTAACCAGAGGTGGAGTTCAGGTGCGGCTGGATACAGGGTTCACATGGTGCATAAAGGGTCCGTCTTGTGTTCCTTCTCTTCATTTCTGTTGCCACCATGGCTGGCCGGAGGTGGGGGGGCTCTGTTGATTTCAGCAGAAAAGCCCCAGAAGGGTCTCTGATCGGTCCAGCTTCAGTCTTGTGCCTACTGATTCAGGCATGGGGAACTCTGACGGGCCGTGTCTGGCGTCCCTCCACCTGTGGCCAGTTTGGACCCCTGCTTTCCAGCCTCCGAGACTTTGCACTCTCTGTCCCCTCCATGTCCTTAGAATGTGGGGACAGAGACTGTCAGCTCAGGTCCGCGTTCTGTAAGATGCTTCACGTAAGAAGAGACCCCCCCCACACCCGGGTGCGAATCCTAAATCTGCCCCAGCAGGAGCTTGTGTGACCTAGGCAGACCACTTTACCTCCGTGGGCCTTAGTTTCCCTCCCCCAGAGCGGCGTCGAGGATTTAAACGAAGTGTGTGGGAGCCCCGGGAGCCTGGGGCAGAGGGAGGGCTCTGGGCGCCAAAGGTATGGTGAGGATCTGGGTACTCTTTGAGGGTCGCTCGGGAGACGCTGGGCACACGGGCTGCCTCCGGACCTGCCCTCTAGCTGCGAGTCCCGGGCAGATAAATGACAACACGTCCTTGAGTCTTAGTTTGTTCACCTGCAAAAGACAGAGCCACGTGCCTACTCGGGGGACATTACATAAGGATCGTGGGGAACAACGCAGGTCACTTTGAATACTCTGTTCCCTCTGCCTCAGACGCCCTTTCCCACGGAGGCTGCCCAGGTGAACCCCGTCCCACTCACACTTGAAGACTGTGCCGGCGACCCCTCCAGGAAGCCTTCCCTGATTCTGCATCTGATGCACCCTCCTCCCCACGATTCCTGGGCCCAGTGAGTGATTGTCCTCTAGGTGTCTCCCACAAACCCCACAGCCACCTTCCTGTCGGGGCCTGGATCCGGAGACCCAGCAACCCTCCTTAAGTCCTCCCAACTTTGCACCGCCCAGAGTTTATGAAGCTTAGCACTTAAGAAGCATGAATAAACGTCCGTGGGGTGGAGGCATGACCCCCGTGCCTCCTGGGGTCCCCCTGCCCCAGCACAGGCCTCCGGCCCTGTCCCTCAGGTAGCGTGGCACCCACCAGGGCGAGAGGGCCATTGGGTGAGGGATGAAGTCCAGACGGCAGCTGGAAGCCCAGGCAGCTGATTTCTAAGAAACCAGCAGACGAACAGGAAGGCTGGGGCAAAGCTCAGGATGGCTTTTGCTTTCAGTTTTCGGGGCTGGAGTGCAGAAGGTGCCTGAGGTTCTGGGTTGGGAGGGGAGGGTGTGGCAGGCTCGGCTTCCCAGGGTCGAGGGTCAAGGACACAGTCACCACTTCAGGGCACGGACCAGGCCTGTAGCCCAGAGGGGTCCTGCAGGGCCCCAGGCACGCAGCCGTGAGGGCAGGGGTAGGGGCTGGAGGGCTAAGGGCCTGCCGCCCTGCTTGGCCAACAACGTTTCCCCTACATTCCTTTGCTCTTTATTTTATACATGCCTTGGATTATTTATTTCTTCACTCACTCACTCTCCATCCATCCAGGGGTCCTTTCTTTTATTCTTAGGCCCTCTGTTCTCTGTCCTCTTTTTCCTTCTCATCTTTCTTCTCCCCTCCCCTTCCATCCTCTCCCCTCCCCACTGTGGCTCCTAGTCTGTCTCTGGCTCCTTCTCTCTACCTGGGACTCGGTCCCTTTCCTCCTCTCTCCAGCCCCTCCCCTTGTCTCTGGCCCCTCCCCCACCTCTCTGGCCCCTCCCCTCCCGCCTGTCTCTCTGGCCCTTCCCCCTGGCTCTGGCCCCGCCCCCGTCTCTTTGGCCCCTCCCCATCTGTCTCTCCCGTTTTTTGTTTTTTCTTGTATTCGGCCTGCCTTTCTCAAACCCCACTATTCACCTAAGACAATGTTTACCACATTTTCTAACCAAATGCCCCTCACCCAACTTTTAAAAAATCTAAATACCTCCTTTAGTGTTGTCTCAGCTGATAATAGCCGTAACATCTCGTGTTTGATGCGGTACATTTTTCCCGAATGCACATTGAAATAAACATGTACGGGGCGCCTGGGTGGCGCAGTCGGTTAAGCGTCCGACTTCAGCCAGGTCACGATCTCGCGGTCCGTGGGTTCGAGCCCCGCGTCGGGCTCTGGGCTGATGGCTCAGAACCTGGAGCCTGTTTCCGATTCTGTGTCTCCCTCTGTCTCTGCCCCTCGCCCGTTCATGCTCTGTCTCTCTCTGTCCCAAAAATAAATAAACGTTGAAAAAAAAAAAAGAAATAAACATGTACGAGAATTTTTGCCAGTCTTGTGCCTGACATACAGGGTGGGGAGGGGGGGCACCGGGGCGGCACGCCTGCACCTACAGCCTCCTACACCTGCACGCCCTGGAACATCCTTCTCTCTTTCCATTGCTCCCCAGTTTAGCCTGGCATATGTACTCACCATGGGACCGTCATTCCATTGCTAGAGAACTTTGTCCTAGACGTGCTTCTGAGCACTTTAAGATATTAATGCGTTACTCCCCTCGCAGTCCTGAGAGATAGCGATGATAATAACGGGGAAACTAAGGCACAGAGAGGCTAAGTAACTTGCTTGTATCACACAGCTAACTAGTGCCCTGTCTTGCTGACGCTCGCAGCGTAGAAGACAGAGCAAAGCTCTCGGCGCTCTGACGTGGGCTTTCACAAAGGCAGTGGGGGCTCCGCAGAGTCAAGGTGGCCTTGCTGGGGGAAGCGAGGACTGGGCTGGGCTTTGAAGGTCGAATAGGAGTTTGCCGAATGAAAAAGGAAGCAAGAGAAACATCAAAGGCGTCTTTCTAGGTGGCTCAAAAGGCCTGAGAAATGATGAGAAATTGGGGCTGATGAAAGGAGATGGGGAATGTGAAGGGAAGGTTGTGGGACTAGAAACGTACCTTGGGGCCAGGTGGTGAGGGGACCTCAGAGCCCCTGGGAAAGGGGTCATATTTTAGTAGCTAGCAGTTAGGAGCCACTGAGGTGCTCTGGATTCATTCTACTTGGTTCAAACGCTCCGTCTACTACTTTTTTTTTTTTTTAATGTTTATTTATTTTTGAGAGAGAGAGAGAGAGACAGGACAGAGTGTGAACGGGGGAGGGGCAGCGAGAGAGGGAGACACAGAATCCGAAGCAGGCCCCAGGTTCTGAGCTGTCAGCACAGAGCTCGATGCGGGGCTCGAACCCACGGACAGTGAGATCGTGACCTGAGCCGAAGTCGGACACTTAACTGACTGAGCCGCCCAAGTGCCCCCACTACTTTTAATACCTGTGAGATTGTAGACGAGGAACTTCACGTCTAGTGGCCCCCGGTACCTTGTCTGTACAATGAGACAATAGAATGGTACCTACCTAGAAAGTGCTAGATAAAGGGGAGCTAATAGTAACACTCATTTGCAGCGGGAGCTAAGGGTGTATAGGACCAGGAGTGTGAGGTGATGAAGTCTTCGATATGGGCAATCACACCCAATTCCCTCCCTGGTGCCTACAGAGGGGGCTCGGGCATCCATGTCTGGTCCTCAGTTTCCCCATCTCGAATTCAGTAAAGGGGAAGCCCACTTGAAGGCTTGAGGGTGCATTCTGCCCCCTGCCCCCACAGCCCTGCCCACCTGGCTGGGGGAGCCTGGCAGGCCCTTCCTGGCTGGACCGGAGGTAGTTTCACTTTGACTCACCTTCCAGGAACTGTGGCCCTTCCTGTCACCAAGCTAGTAAGGAGGACAAAGATGAGACCGATGGCACTAAGGAGCCTGGGCTGGGTTCACTTTTAGTGTCCTCTGACATAGGGCCCAGCCTGCCCTGCCCACTCCTGCCTCTTAATGAGCTCGTGCTCTGCGCTTAACAGTTTATAATCACTCCCTTTCAGGGGCGCCTGGGCCGTTCAGTCAGTTGGGCGTCCGACTCTTGATTTCGGCTCGGGTCATGATCTCACAGTTGGTGGGATCGAGCCCCACGTTGGGCTCTGTGCTGACAGCGTGGAGCCTGCTTGGGATTCTCTCTCTCCTTCTCTCTCTGGCCTTCTCCTGCTCACCTGCACACCCTCTCTTTCTCTCTAAATAAACAAACTTAAAATATATACATATATTATGTATGTATATGATCAGTTCCTTTTGTTCCTCTGTGTCCTTTGAGATCCAGACACTTGACCCGTTTCCCAGGTGAGGGAACTGAGGCTCAGAGTCAGTGAAGGGACTGCGTGCCCAGGCCACACAGCTGGCAGTCCTACTGGGCAGTGTTTCCCCGGTGTGGGACAGGTGTCCTGGAGAATCTCTGGAAGGCGATTTCAGGCGGGACCCAAGAACACTTTTATAAAACATTGAGCCTTCCCCTTGCCGTGCAATGACAATTTCCTATTTTCATTCTCTTGTGATTTTTCTGCTTAAGGTCAGAAGATCTGAGATGGGTGCTGTTGGTGCTTTGGATGCACATATATATATATTTCTCTCTGACATTGGACACTTCCCTCCCTCTCTCTCTCCCTGTCTCTCCTTTCCTCCCTCTCTCCTGAGCAAACACAGAGCAGACCTTCTCTCCCAGCAGAGCAAAGACACCAAGATCCAGCTACAATTCAAACATTGTTTGGATGTCACTGAATTTTTTATTTTCATTTTCTTTTTAAAAAATTTTTAAATGTTTATTTATTTTTGAGAGAGAGAGAGAGAGAGAGAGACAGACAGACAGAGACAGAGAGTGAGCAGGGGAGGGGCAGAGACAGACAGGGAGACACAGAATCTGAAGCAGGCTCCAGGCTCTGAGCTGTCAGCACAGAGTCTGATGCGGGGCTCGAACTCGGGAACCGGAACGGTAAGATCATGACCTGAGCTGAGGTCGACTGCTCAGGCGACTGAGCCGCCCAGGTGCCCCCAGTGCATTTTTTTTTAGAGTTTACCACTTTGTGGCTTTCTGTGTGTGTTAGTGATACATTTCCCTGTAAATAAAGCTTACTTAAGGAAACCAAGTGACTTGATTTGAAGAAAATAATAACTGAATAACAGAACAGCCGGAACCTGGATAGACTTGGCAGAAATCATAAAAGGGGAGCTCCAGTGTCTGCCGGCTTAACCACCTCGGCCTGGAGCTTCAAATGGGGAAATGGCTGGAAAATCAGAATTCCCCAGGTGAGAATCCCCTGGGCTCCACTACCTGCCTGCTGTGGGACCCTGGGCACTATATTTAACCTCTCTGTGCCTCAGTTTCCTCATCTGCAAAATGAGGGTAATAATAATTACACCTGTTTCATAGGGTTCTTGTAAGGATTAGATGAGATACTGTGTAGGAATTATGCAGAACGATGCCCAGCGTCCAGGGAGCATTTGATGGTGGTGAGCAGGGAGCCGCTGATGTTAATAAATGGCAAGCTGAGAAAAAAAACCCAGGTCTGCCTACTTTAACGGCCATGCCGATTCCACAGACCTGGGAAGTGTGTGAGATGCAAAATAACAGTTATTCTTGCGATTCCTGTATTTGGATGGTGATCTATTTTGTTTCTACTTATATCCTGGATCCTCCAGACCCCGTGAAGCAGGACAGAGTGGGTCTAATTTTCATTTTGTGGATGAAGCCACCGCAGTCACACCGTCCACAGGGTCAGGACTCGAACCCAGGTCCCTGGGGTCCGGCTCTCTCTGCTCCTCCAAGCTGCCTCCCAGAGCAAAACATCGGTGGGGAGGGGCCCTCCAAGGCTGGCTGACACAGGCCTTGTGCCCTCCTCTGCCTCATCATACCTCTCTGGCTGCCTTTCCCGGATGCACCCAGGTGTGGTAGGAAATACATGTCTCACCACACAGGCCCCCGCAGGCCCCCAGGCGGGGCCAGCCCTGCATGTCTCCCTCCCAGCCCTGCTCTTGCACAGGATCCAGCAGAGATGTGGCTCACAGCGTCCCTAACCTTACCCGTCCTCATCAGGCATCCCAATCCCCCACCTGCCAGGGGCTGCCCCCAGAGCCACCGACCAGGGTCCCTTCTGATCAAGGGGCCCTGGCTGTTCTCCTGACCAAACTCTCATTCAGTCGTGCACCTGTTACCAACCCACCGCCTCTCTTGACTTCCCGGCCTGTGCTGTGGGGAACGGGCAGGCAAGTGAGATGCTCCGAGCCCTGGCCGCTCCTGTGGCTCTGAACGCCCTCCAGGGTGGTCCTCAGTGTCAGAGACGAAGCATAAACATAGGAGCGGTTGAGCATCGCAGTGGGTAAGATCATGGGCTTGGGCGTCAAGTTCCTGCAGTCAGAGCGCCTTAGCCATTTCTGCCTGCAGGGATGGGGGCTATTCCCTCACCCTTCTGGGACCCGCTCCAGACTTGCCTTGGAGGCCGGGTGAAGTGTTAACACCCATGAGGTGCTTAGGAAATGGCCATATTTCAAAACAATAGAAATTCAAGAATCGAGAAGCGGAGAGGGCCAGCCCCCATTACTGGATACTATCACGTGTGAAGCGCTTTATAGGCACCCCTTTATTTAACTTCACCTACAGGGCGGGTACAGCTAGCCGTCGCTTCCAAGCGAGGAAGGTAAGGGCCGGGCGAGCTGGGGCAGGCAAGGGTCGGTGTGGGCCGGGATCGGGTAGAAGTGCTTCTGGGTCCCCCAGGACTGGAGTAGGTGGCGAGAACCGCCTTTTAAGGCCTGGATCTGGCATAACCAGACCCTGCGGGCCACAGGGGTACTGTCACAGCCCTGGGAGCCCCAAGACGGCCCGCCCGCAGCCCGCACCTGGCGGCGTTAGGACCAAGCGGAGGCGAAGAGCACCGCCCACAGAGCCCGGGGCCCCGTCCATTGCCTGCAGGTGACGGTGACGCGGAGCGGTGACGTCACGGGCGCGCAGCACGTGGCTGCTCGTGGCTGCTCGGGAGCGCGGGAGCCCCTCGGGGTTCTCGGGCGCGGGAGACGGTGCCCAGGCCGGCGAACCACCCACGACGTACCAGGAGCGCGGCCCGGCGTGTGCGAAGTCCCGGGGGCAGAAGGGAGCGGTGAGTGCGGCGGCCAGGCACGTGGGCCACCTGCAGGCCTCGCGAGGCCTTGTGGGCAGGGGGCGTCCTCCTGAGCACAGCGGGAGTATGGGAGGACTGCGGCTTGGCGGGGCGACCCCACACGGGGCCTGTGAGTGTGCGTGCCGGGGGCGGGGGGGGGGGGTAGTTGGTACTGTGGGGAAGCGCTCAGGGGAGAGCCGGAATCCGAATTGCCCATGAGGTCGTCTGCCAGCCGGGTCTCAGGGCCAAGACCACGGTTGGGAGGGGCGGTTTGAGCGCCCGCCTCGGCCACCGCTGCCCCTGTGTGAATTTGCTTGGTTGAAAACTGCACTCTCTGCGGGACCTTGAGCCCCGCCCCCTCCGCCCAGAATCGGGCCAAGTCCATGTTGAGCCCTGGGGAGTCTCTGGATGATGGTGGCGGAGGCCAGGTGAGGGCTGCCCAGGTGACGGGGCTCCAAAGCCTGCCTGCAGGGAACATGGGCCACGTCGGCCGCGTCCGGCGCCTCACCACCTCCTCTGGGTGCTCTGCACCCCTTCCCCAGCGTTGAGGCCGGCTCTGCCCCTGCCCCGTACCGGTCGTGCTCCGGGAAGCCCCTCACTGGAGCCTGGGGGGCCAGACCCAGGCTTGGGGTTTCTGACTGAGGCCTGTCCGGGGCTTGTCACTCCAGGCCTGGGCCACACTCAGCATTCAGCCAGGCCAGTCCTGCGGCTGTCCCTGCCTTGCCTGGCTGCCCAGAGCTGAGGGCTCTGGTTAAAAAACAAGCCACTCCTGGGGCGCCTGGGTGGCTCAGTCGGTTAAGTGTCCCACTTCGGCTCAGGTCATGACCTCAAGGTTCGTGGGTTCGAGCCCCGTGCAGGGCTCTGTGCCGACAGCTCGGAGCCTAGAGCCTGGTTCGGATTCTGTGTCTCCCTCTCTCTCTCTGCCCCTCCCCCGCTCATGCTCTGTCTCTCTCGCTCTCAAAAATAAAGAAAACATTAACAAGGAAAAAAAGAATAAGCTGCTCCCCCATGCCACCCCCTCCTGAGTACACACATCATAAGGCAAGAAGCCTGAAGTGATCTCCCCAGGCCTCCGTCCCTGCCTTAGTCTGTCGCTACCTGGCAGTCAGAGTCTGGTCACAACACAGACTCCATCAGGTCACCCGGGCTCCTCGTCACATGTCAGACCCCCCGTCCTCGCCATGGCCTGTAGGGCCCCTGGCCACCTGTTCCATCTCATCTCCTGCACGTGACCCCATCCCGTCCCCTCCAGCTTGGCCAGCCCTTGCTCTCTGACGGGCTGAACTGGTTTCCTGAGATGGCCCCGCGGTTCCCTCTGCCTGCACTGTGGCCTCTGGGCTATCTCCTCCTGTCATTCCAGGCAGGATTTCAGTGTCCCCTCATAGGAGCCTTCCTGAGCTTGCTTTCTAGCATAGTCCCACTCACTGGCCAACCACCTTGTTGACCTCTAATCCGAGTACTGTCACTGCTTGGAATGTTCTTGTTCCTTTAGTTTCTTGTGTTGCTATTTACCACCTGAGGCTCTGGACGCCTGGATGTGAACGCTAGGGGAGCAGGAACCGTTCATTCCCGTATCCTTCGGGCTCACAGTAACGCCTGGAACATAGTAGGGCCTTCGGGAACGTGCGCTGGGCGGAGCTCAGCGATCACGTAGTGAGCACTGCTACATTCGGAGACATTGCCAGCTTCTGTGCAGTCTTGACCCCAGCGAGAGGCTCAGCCCTCCTGTCTGTGGGGCAGTAACCCGTCTGCTCATGAGGGTGGGAGGACCAAGCAGGTGGCAATGAGGCCCATGAATATTCCCTCCTCCCCTCTGTAAGAACCCGACTGCCTTTAGAGTGGGACGGACCTGGTGCCGGTCTTGGCTATCACTTTCGAGCTGTGTGACCCTGAGTGAGTGACTGTACTTCTCTGAGCCTCCATTTCCTCATCTCGAAAACGGGGACCAGAGTCCCCGGCCCAGGGGTGGCTTTGCCGCAGGTCCAAGGCCCGTGCCCTGCCGCTCTCCGGAGCTGCTGCTTGCCTGTGTTCTGTGTGCGCCACGGTGCCCAGCTCACCCCCTCCCGGCCGCACCTGGGCCCCCCACCCGGCCCCCGCCCCACACAGTCCCTCCTATCACTTTTCATTCTTGTAAATTGACGTCAGTGCTGCTGAATCATGAAGCTGAGGTTTGAGAGAGACACAGAATCTGCACCGCCAGGGAAGCCACATGGCACACACATTGCTTCTCTATTGCCACCTCCCCCACCCCACCCCCACCCCCAGCCCTTTTCCTCTGCAGCCGTGCTGTGTGCACAAGATCGCAGCCACAAGGGGCGGAGTGCAGCTCCCGGGGGCTTTGGGGTCACTTCAGGTCACTGTACATATGTTAGCGTAGCTTCTTTAAAAAATGACTCACAAAGAGAAGGGGCCCCCTCTGGGGAATGTGATCAGAGGGGCCTTTATTCTTAGCCGTTCTGTTCCAGGTTTTATAAGGGGAATGGGTTTGTGTTGGGAGGATGCAATTAAAAAAAAAAAAAATTTTTTTTCTAGGAAGCTGAAAAAGCCCTGAAACTATTGTGAACTCGTTTCTCTTTAGAGGAGGACCTGTTTCCCCGTCTGTCACATGGGGATGTTAACAGGACCTAAGTCACAAGGCCAAATCACAAGGCGGGGGGTCGCGTTTGCGCGTAGATGCGAGGGGCCTCGAATGGCACCTGCACGCTTACCGCCATAGATAAATATTAGGCCCTCGCGGGCAGGCCGTGTTGCCTGCTGATATCCAGCCTCCCGGCCGGTACCCAGTCTGAAGCGCTGGCCTCGCCACCAATCGTGTGCCCTGCTTTGCCTCTCTTGAGCCTCAGTTTTCCTCTCTGTAAAATGGGAGAGAGGTGTCTAACTCACAGACCGGCGGTGAGGACTCAACAAGGTAGCACAGGACCCTGCCTACAGCAAGTGCTCCCCGAGCGTCTGTCGTATACCCCAGCATCGCCTTCTTGGATTTCTCCAGGAACTGCCCGAGCTGGGCGGGCGACCGGGAGAGTCAGAAGGGGATCCACGCAGCCGTGAAGGAAGGGCAGGGAGGTGGTGAAGAGAAAAGCAGTCCCTCCTTGGAGGCACAGAGCCGAGACCCCTCCCTCCCGCCCCACCTTATGTAAGGAGGCAATTGCCAAGGCTCTCTCAGATCCTAAATCTCTCCAGGCCATCCTTAACCTTGAGGGCTGGAACCGGTTTCATCCCCAAGACAGGCCTGGGCTGTTCCAGTTCTCCAGCAAGTTAGTTTTATGTTGCACTTTCAAGTCTGAAAGGTATTATTAAATATTAGGACACTCCATCCTAAGCTGCAGAGGGCCGGTCTAACTTCTAAAAATGAAGCGCGACACGTCCGTGAGGTTGCTGAACCCTAAACCCAAAAGTGACTCGGTTCACCAGGTGGGGCCGCCCAGTTGCCAGCATGGCTTATCCGTCAGGCCACCCACCAACCCACCAACACAGGAGTAGCCGTAAAGCCCGTGTCACGGGCACTTCCTGGCCGGGTGGGCCAGCCCCGCAGCGTCCTGGAGCGCCCATTCCCTCCCCCAGCTCCTGAACGCCTCACCTGTGTCCGCGATGCACCTAGGCACCTGCTGCTGAGGGCTACCTCCTCCAGCAAACCCATTTTAGAGGTAAGACACTGAGGCCCTGAGAGGCCAAGGGAATTGCCCAAAGCCGTGAGCAGGGCCCTCCTGCCACCACAGACCACAAAGCAGTTTTCTGGCTCCAGGTTGGGTGTTCACCGAAAAAGTACACGAGACAGAACGGGATGGGAAGAAGGAAGTCAGGCCCAGTCCTGTATCCCCCACCCCACCTAAAATGTCCCCTCCCCCCCGCCGCCGCCGAGGCTGAGTCTCAGAATGTGCCCCTCCTCTTCCAAAAACTCATCAAGCCCCCACCCCCCCCCCCCCCACCTTCCTGGAAGTCTTTGTGGTCACAGAATGAAAGAAGTTTCCTCTCTGTCATCCATTTCAGACAGATTCTGGGTGGACAGCCACAAGACACCCAGGTGTCTTCTCTGACACGGGAATGGCCACAGGCACATTCACCCCCTGCCTTGCTTTTCTCCTCTGGAAAAATGAGAAGCGTCTTGCTTCATAGACTCGTCTGATTGAGGCATGGAAAACCCAGAACAGGGCAAGGCACACGTTAAGGGCTCAAACACGGAGCTGCCATTTAACCCCACACGAAACACCAACGCTGGACCAGCTACTCCTCTCCCCCGGAGGGCTGGAACCATGCAGGTCCCCCGGCCACAGAGCACAGGTCACACTCCACCTCCAGCCAAACCCATCAGTCTTAGGACCGCTCTGCCACGGACCCGTTCAGAACCCGGGGGAAATCCTGGGAGCAAAGCACACGCTCTAGAAACCTTTTTTCTTTAAAAAAAAAAAAACTTTCATAATAAAGTTTATTAACTAAACTGGCTGTAAAAAATATAAAATAGGATTCTGCACAGCAGAAAAATAAAGCCAGAGACCCTCCCCCAACCCCTGGTTTGTGCAAAGATACTAGGTATATGTAAACATGAAGAGGTAGGAGGTAAATTCAGGTCCTGGCCCCACATACAGTTAAGGTGCTGCAACAACCAGGGAGATCCAGAGGGAGCACCGGGGGGTGGGGGGTGCGCCCCCGCCCCCAAGACATGGGGAGGGGTCTGCGGCCTCGTCTCCAGCCGAGAAGGGGAGGCGCCTCGCCCCCACACCCGCTCCCTCCAACCCAGGTGGGGAGGGCACCCACGTGGTTCCAGGGAAATAATAATTAATAATAACAAGGCCCTCGAGTTAATGCTGCGTGCGAGGCCGGTCAGATCTGAAAGGGGAAGGAGCTCAAGTAGTCGCGGAGGACGGGGTTGAGGGGGATGCGCGCCAGGTTCTCGCGGCCCACGGTGGCCACGATGCGCTGGCGACACAGCTCCTGCAGCGGCCGCACGCGGCGCTGGCGCAGCGGGGCCCCGAGCATGCGGCGCGGCGCCGCCACGTAGTGCTCCAGCAGCTCGAAGAGGCAGTCGAAGCTCTCGCGGCTGCCGTCCAGGTGGAAGCGGCCGGCCTGGAAGTGCACGCGGATGCTCGTGGGGCCCGAGGCCATCTTCACGCTGAGGGCGAAGAAGCAGTTCCGCTGGCGGCTGTCGCGCACCAGGAAGGTGCCCACGGGCTCGGCGCGCAGCCGCTCGTGCGCCCCGTGCACGCTCAGGGGCCCCCAGTAGAAGCCGCAGGCGTCGAGCAGCGCGCTGGCTCGGGTGATGCGCCGGTACTCGGCGTGAGAGCGGAACGTGCGGAAGTGCGTGTCGCCGGGGGCCGGGGCCGGGGCCGCCGGGCAGGGCCGCGGGCGCGCGGGGACCGGGGGCGCCGCCGAGGGCGAGGGCGGGGACGAGGACGAGGAAGGCTCTGGCCGCCGTCGGGACTCTGCTGCCGTGGAGATTGCATTGTCGGCTGCCACCTGGTTGTGTGCTACCATCCTACACGCGGGGCCGGCCGGAGGGGTGGGCCATAGCGTCCGGGGGTGCGCTGGGGGAGACACGGGCGGTGAGCCGAGAGTCGGGGCGGGCCCGTCCGAAAGGGCCGAGGGGCGCAGGAGCGAGTCGGCGCGGCCCCCGGGAGCCTCCGGGGGCTCAGCTAGCAAACGGGCCTCCCCGTCCGCGGAGCTCCTCCAGGCGGTTGGGGGCCCGGCAGAGGCGGAGTCCGGCCGCCAGGTCGCTCAGAGTTTGGGTGAGAGAGGGGGGCGTGGAGAGAGGTGCGGGGAGCAACCTGCCCCGACTGCGGCCACCTGGCCCTCGGCTCGCCGCCTCGCGGCCGCCGCCTGCTGGCCAGGCCGGGGACTGGTGCCTCGTCCGGGCGGTTTGGACCAAGGCAGAGAAGCTGCGCTGCGGGAACCCCGCGCGCGGGGGGCTGCTAGGGTGGGGCCGGCGGGGGCCAGGGGTGTGGCGGCCGCGACCCCATCATGCGGCCCCCGAGGCCGGCCTGACACCCGGCCGTCCTTTCCTGTCTTCCCCTCTCCCTCCCGCTTCCTTGCCCAGTGCCCGGCTCACCTGGCGGCGGGGCGCGGGGCGCCGCGGGCGGGGCGGCGGGGGGCTCCGGGGCGGCTCTCGCGCATGCTCCGGGGCCGGGAGCCGTGCAGCTGCCACGGCCGCAGCTCGCTCTGCTCCGCGCCCGCCCCTGCACCAGTCTTTTATTTTAAACTGGGTAGGAGGTGGGGCCCGCTGGCGGCGGCCCCGCCCCCTAAGGCTCCACCCCCCGCAGGCCCCGCCCTTCCGCGCCACTTTCGGTTTCTTTTTCGGCGGTGGAGCGAGGCGCGGGCCACACGAGCTCGACCTTTCGCACGCCATCAGGGACCCTCCGCGGGGAGGCACCCCCCCCTCCCCTGACCCAGCCTCACACCCATCCTAGGACCCCTCCATCAAGGGCTCTGGACCCCCTGCCATTCCGATGCCCGCTTTGCACCTGGAGCCCCTACTTTTGCCCCCACTACTGCCCTAGGGCGCAGATTTCTGCAGCCAAGCCCTTTTAGTATACACTGGACTGGCTCCGACACACCCCTCTCCCCTCCCCCCACCAGGTATCTCGGCACCCGTCTCCGGTAGATCTCTGTTCTCCACTCCCCGCACCTCCCGATTCTGGGGTCCCACCTGCAGATCCGGCCCCGGACCCCTTGGGGCTGCTCCCGCCGTCCCCCTGCCGCCCGCAGCCCCAAACCCTCGGGCGGCTGTCCCCCCGCACCCCTCCCAGCCCGTCACTGGCCCTGGTCTTGGCTTGGGCTTCCCAGGAAGCGGCGGCCTGACCACAGGCTTCAGAGGAACCCTTCAGAAGCGCGAGAAGGGCGCCTCGACTGCGGATCCGAGTTCCTCGGAAACCGGGCGGGGCCGTTAAGGGCAGCTTTGGCTCCGCTTCCACGCCAGGGGACAGCTGGAGAAACTGAGGCCCCGCGGAGGGGTTGTGATCTGCAGCGACTGGCAGATGAGGGGTGGGGTTCTGGATGAGCATGCCCTCCTCTCTTATTTTGGGGAGAGAAACAGCTGGGCACCTCCAGACGCACTTTGGAGCCGGATGAAAAGATGGTTCATTGATGTGATGATTCCAAAAACCTACCTTGAGTTTTCCTGGCCTGCCCTCCTCTCCCCCAACTACTACTTTACAGAGTCCTCTCCCGCTACTCGGTCAAGCATCTGCCCCTACTGCCGCCACCCCGCACTCATACCTCTGGTTTGGGATTGATGGTGCCAGCTATACTTTGTACATCCGTGTGCGTGATCCGGTGTCTTTGTCTGTCGTGGAGAAGCACGGAGTACGTGCCTGGTTGGTACGTGTATTTTTGAAGGCAAGAAAGAACTAATGAGGGTCGGGGCTAGTGCGTGGTTAGTCCCAGACTCTTCAGGGGTTACGCAGAAGACTGACCTGGCTGGGGGCTTGGCGAGTGGCTTCCCGCTGGCACATACTGCCCTCTACAGGCCGTTCTCAGACTGCAGCCCAGCCCTCTCGTCTCCTTGAAGCCCTAATGGGTTCTAGGTCCTCCCGCCCATCCCCTTGGTGCTCTCCTTCCCTGGCCCCAGGCTGCCCACGTTTCCTCTTAAACACAAGGGGATGGCCCAGAACCAGCCTTGCTTAGGACCCCATCAGCTCCCGGAATTCATGTTGGCAGGAGCTGGTATTCGTCACTAACGTAGTTGTCCCGTGTTGTGTGTATATATATGTGTGTGTGTGTTTGTGTGTGTGTGTGTGTGCGTGCGTTAGTGTGCAAGGACATGGGAGACAAGGTGTGGAGACGTGCATGTGCCAGTGGTCAGGTGCTGTGGTCATTCCAGAGGACCTACCTGCTGGTGCTGTGCCCTGTGGTGGGGGTGGAAAAAAAAAAGGTAGTGGCTAAAAGTCTGACTTTGGACCCAGAGTACATGGATTCCAGTTCACCTGTACCACTTTCCAGCCTTGTGATTCTGAGCGTGTAATTAACCCCTCGGCTTCGGTTTCTCCATGCGTGAAACAGAAACAAAAATAGTACCTCCTTCCTAGCAGCAGGGATTATAGGGATTATGGGTCAAACACTCAGAGCCATCCCTCATTATAATAAGCATTCAGCAGGCGTTCGTTCTTGCTCTGTTCCTCTGAGGGTGCCTGCGGGCAGCGTGTTAGGTCCTGTAGCCACGTGGCTTCATGCCATGTCCGTTTCAATTTGTTTTTAATGTTAATTAATTTTGAGAGTGAGAGACTGAGCGCAGGTGGCTGAGGAGCAGAGGGAGAGGGAGGAGACACAGAATCCAAAGCAGGCTCCAGGCTCCGAGCTGTCAGCACAGAGCTCGACGCGGGGCTCAAACTCACGGACTGCGAGATCATGACCTGAGCCAAAGTTGGACACTTAACCGACTGAGCCACCCAGGCGCCCCTTTTTAATATTTATTTTTGAAAGAGAGAGCGTGCGCATGTGCACATGCATGAGTTGGGGAGGGGCAGAGAGGGAGACACAGAACCCGAAGCAGGCTCCAGGCTCCCAGCTGTCAGCACAGAGCCCCACACGGGGCCTGAACTCACGAACCATGAGATTATGACCTGAGCTGAAGTCACTTAACCGACTGAGCCACCCAAGTGCCCCATCCCTGTGTCCACTTTAGAAGCCCTAACCCAAGGGCCACAGGCCAGAGAAGGCATGGGCGAAGCAGAAGGAAGAGAGTTTTGTGGGGATAAACCAGGGCTCTGGATGCTGGCAGTGGGAAAGGGTAGCGCTTCCCTCTCACCTGAACTGGGGGCCGTGGTCTGGGCCCAGAGAAGGCCAGGCTGGGCTGGCTCCTGTATGATCTGCCTTCCTGCCACCAGTCTCCTCAGCAGGCCTCTGGGCAGAGGGAAATCTATAAATAGCTGATGATCCGTATGCCCCCTTAACCCCCACTGGCAGCTTCGATGGCTCTATGGGAGAGCCACCCCTTTCCTTGGGGTCTGGAGCCCCCTTCTCACAGCCCCGTCTTGTTGCCACACTCCCACCCATGCCTGTGAAGGAAGCCCCCCTCCTCCATCCCCTTGACTCATACCTGTGACGTGTTGGCCTGAGGTGACTGTGTGCCACATGCTTTACAGTCCTTAGATCATTGAATTGGCGTAACAATCTAATCTGCCCATTTTGCAGACAGAGAAACTGAGGCTCAGAAGGGGAATCGCTTGCCTTGGGGCACACAGCTCAGAAGGGGCAGAGCTGCAGGATATATCAGACCCCCCAAAGCTTTCACCCGTGTCCACCGTGCTGTCAGCTCCCTCCCCCAGTTCCTGGTGATCTCAAATCCTGGTCTGCCTGCTAGAAAAACAGTAGATGCCAGAGAAATCAGAGATTCATCTGTATCCTGAGCCTGCCTGGGGAGGAGTGGGGACGGTTCTGCCAGCTTTCTTCTCACTTCGGAGCTTGAGGAGGCCCTAGGTGTCAGCATCTAGGCCTCCACCTCGCCCTCTGTGGCTCTGAATTCATCCTTGAGCGCCAATTTCTTGCCCATACAGTGGGCTCGGCCCCATCCTCCACCCTGACCAGATCCTGTTTGTGAAAGCCGTGGTGACTCAGGCTCAAATCACTGAGCACACGGCCAGGACACTTACCGCCAACAGGACAGCCACTCTAGCTTTGGTTTCATTTTCTGAAGCCCTGACTTCAAAACGAAACCAAATCCAGATACCAAAAGGGAAAAAGAAATCGGTTGATTGACAGGCATCTGCCTTCTTGGCATTTCTCCCCGGAGGACTGGCCCCAGGCTCGTAGGAAGCTGGGCAGCGCGGGAGCCCCGAGGAGCTCAGGCTCCACATCGAGACAGGGCTGCGTTCGGATCCCATGCCTGCTGCTTCCCAGCTGTGTGACCTTAGGCAAGCAGCTTGCCTTCTCTTGGCCTTGTCTGCCCCGTCTGCAAACAGTCCCTGAAAGTTCTGGCCCTCGCAGAGCAGCGATGCACACCGAGCCCAAAGCAGAGTGCCCGGCAGAGAAGGTGCTTGGCACAAGCGACTTCTTGTCACAGGGCAGTTGAGACAGCCCTCTGTCCACAGCTTGCTGGGCGGCAGCCTGACATGTGGGGCCCCAGCCGGCAGCAGTGGGGAATCAAAATCCTGGCCCACAGGGCTCAGTTTTTCAGCTTCTCTTTCCAGCTTTGGCCAAGTTCTGCCGGGAAAAGCTGTCCCTGGCTAGGGCCTGCGATCCTGAAGTTGTCCTCTGCCCCGGTGTTCCTCCATCCCGCCTGCCTCCAGCCTGTGGCGGCAGCCCGGGTTCCCATGGGAGGTGGTGCCTCTGGGGAGCCCCGAGCAGTGTGGCTTATATCGTGGAGACGGCTAACCATCAGCCTGGGTTTAAACCTGTCACTTAATGAACATGGGGCCTGGGGCAAGCTTCTTGGTTTCTCTGTGCCTCCGTTTCCCTATCTGCAGGATGGGGGTAAGAGCGCATCTATTTCCCTCCTTCGGTATTCATTCAGCAGGTTAGTTGTCGAGTGCCCGCTGTCTGCCAGGCACTGGCAGAACTCAGGGGTCTTCAGGCAGACAGACAGGAGGCAGGGAATTCACATAAGCATTTCACGCTGTGCTAAGTGCCACGGGGGAAATAAACATGGGGACAGGGAGCGACGAGAGGTATGCGGGTTTGGGGCAAGAGTGAGATCAGGCAGAGAAGGCCTTTTGGATGGTGACGGAGTCGAGGTGTTTCTAAAAGTGGGCTGAAGGTGACTCCAGGCACAGAGATCGAGCAGTTCATGCAAAGGCCCTGCGGTGGGAATGATAGGCGTGTGTGAGGACCCGAGAGAGGGCGTCGTGTTGGTGTAGACAGCAAGGGGGGTGAGCGCAGGGGTTCACCTGTGCTTCAGCGCAGGGGTTGGCAGGGGTCCAGTCCGTCCGGCGGGTCCCGGCTAGGAGGTGGGAAGGGCTTGGATGTCACCCTGACGGCTGGAGCCAGTCCTTGAGGCCCAGGAAATACTGTAGGATTGGATATGGAAAGAACCCTCTGGCTTCTGACCTTCCAGACAGCTGGGTCTTTAGCCACAGTGACCTGCACTAGAGGCCTTGGGACGTACCTCACAACTGTCCCTGACCCGCCAGGGTGTCACCACCCTATTCCCCCAAGTGGGTGCAAAACCAGTACCAAAGGACAGCCGGGGGACATTGTAAGAGAGAACACTGCTTGGGGAGTCCAAGGCCTGAGTCCTGGGGGGTCAGCCCTCACTTCCCGGGAGACCTGGGGAGAGGAATCACAGTTTACCGGGCCCCCAGCTCTGGGCCGGGTGACAACTTTTTGGCATATTGTCTTACTTGCTCTTTCCCACGGTCTTATGAGGTGGCAGTAATTAGGTGCCCTCATTTACCAGAGGAGAAAAGCGCTACTCAGCGAGCTGGTGGAACGCGAACAGGAGTTTCGGAGAGGCTGAGCCCCACCTGAGGCCTCTGTCTGGAGAGGCCCCTGCTTCGCTGTGGGGCGTGGAACCTGGTCCCAGCCGGTCCCGACAGCGGGAAAGATCGCGGCTTCCAGGGAACGCGTGCGCCCCTCGGGACCCCCGAGTCCAAGGAGAAGGCTCTCCTCTACAGCAGAGGAGGCCGAAAGGCCAGGAGGGGTAGCGCGAGGTGGTGACTGGACTCCAAAGTGACAACAGGAGGGCTCCTCCCTGGTCCTGGGGAGACTTGATGAGAACCTTCCAGCGGTCTCTTTATCCCCCTGCGACAGGTGGGGAAAGAGGTACGTCAGAGATGAAGTGTAGGCAGAAAGTAGGGGCTATTGTATTAATAACTCCGAAATAGGAGGGGCAGGAAAGAGGGTATCTGAGGGCGTTGGTCACGGAGCCCAGACATACCTGGTTCCAGGCCCAGCTCCCCCAGCTCCCCCCCCCCCCCGCCAGTAAGTGTGATGGCTTCAGGCAAATGGACTTAATCCAGAGGCCCCAAGAACCCTCACGAACTCCAAGCATGGTGGGCCTGGCAGTTCCGTTTGGCAGTGGACAGAGGGCAAAAGAGAATGTGTAAAAGCTATGAAACCAGACACGGAAACACACACAGCCGGCCGGGACATCGGGAGTCGGGGCCAAGGATGACTCCTCACCTCACCCCCCTGCTCACTGTGAGAAAGCTACTGCCAACGGCAGGTACCGCGGCTTGAATTGGTCCCCGTTCTCAGGTTCGGGAGGCATCTCGTCTCCGGAGGCTCGACAGTGGCCCGTGACCTGGGAGGCCCGGTGCCCGCTGGCACAGAAGAGGCACCCGGCCAGGCCGGCAGGGCCCCGAGCGGACTCTGGGACGAGGTGATCCTGGACCCGAGTTTGAAAGACCAGGGAGGACGTGGCCAAGGGACAAGAAGGGAGTGTGCTTCTGGAGGCGCACGGCACGGGCAGAGGCCTGGAGACAAAACTCTGAGGACCCGAGTGGCAGGTGGCAGGAGATGAGGCTAAGCAGGAAGGGTTTATAGGCAGAGGCTTGGCTGGGAGAAGGCCGTGTGCTGTCCTTGGCCTTTCCCTGCCCTGCGGTGATGAATGCCTCTGGGGAGAGCCTTCTGGGCCCCCTTGGCTGGACCACCAAGCCCAGAAACGTGGGCCGGAGAGCCGTCAGTTTATAATCATGGGTTCTCTGTGCTCAGTTTATAATCGCCGCACCTGTACCCTCTCCCTTCAAGGTCAGCAAAGCTTTGCCGAGCACCTGCTGGATGCTTCGCCGATGCTCATTTCGTTTTTCTCCTCGACTTACTCTTCCGTTTCCTTGGATAGAATAATTAAAGCACTTTCCCTCCCCGCACGTAACCCCAGGCACCGGCTTGGTCTCTGCACTTTCAGATCTTTTTGTGGGCACTTATGTCGTGCTTCCCCTCCGCCCCCTGCCCCATAAAAACAAAGTGTTGTTTTGTGTAGGCTGCTTTGTTCTGTAAATGATAGATCTTTCCCCATCTTGTTCTTTTCACCCAACGACATCTGCCAGCCCTGCGAATAGAGAGATCAACCCCCATTCTTTTTTTTTTTTAACATTTAAAAAATTAAGTTTATTTATTTTGAGAGAGAGAGAGAGAGCACACACAAGCTGGGGAGGGGCAGAGAGAAGGAGACACAGTCCCGACGCGGGGCTCGAACTCACAAACTATGAGATCATGACGGGAGCCAGAGCCGGATGCTCAACCGACCGAGCCACCCAGACGCCCCGTGAGTTATTGCCAGGTTTTGGCTCTTACAAACCAATGTGACCCTGGACCTCCCTGGGCTTCCTCTCGGCACACGTGTGAGAAACACCTTGCGCGCTTCAAAGGTTAATAGACGCTGCCTGATTTGTCTGCCAGCGTGCGTGACCACCATCACGCCCTCAGCAGCCACAGCCAACCATCCCTGCTTCGTTTACCCTCACCAGCACTTATTACCCATCCTTTGCCATTTTTGCCCATGCAGTGGGCACACAGGTGGCGTCTCACTGTTGCCTTAATGCCTGCTCCTTTTCAACGTATGTGCACTGAGCTCCTGATAGGCCCCCGGGCTAGGTGCTGGGGATACAGCAGTTAAGAGCAGGGGGCCCCTTGGACCTCTTAGCAAAGCACAAGAGGCAAATAAGGCTCAGAGAGGTTAAGAGCCAGGCCCAGGGTCGTCCAGCGAGGGAGTGAGGGCGCTGGGAATTGAATCTGGGTCTGTACGGCTACGGAGTTTGAGTATTTTTCCTCCTGAATTGTACTCAGACGGGGCGTCTCAACCCAGGATGTGCCCCAGGACTGCCGGGTCCCCCGAGCGACCCCCGGGGCCCGTAGGAATGGCAGCCCCACCACGGGCGAGGCCGTGTCCCAGCATTTCTCAGGCTACCCCGCACCCCCAATATCCCACCCAAATGAAATCTCTCAAGCGGAAAGGCAAGACATGTTGCCTTCAGAATCTGCACGACCTTCCCAGTGGCTGAACAAAGCGGCTGTTTCTGTTTCCTGAATTTGGGTTTCCAGCGGACCTGCCCCCGAACTGTTGCCTCCCCACCCGAAACCAAGCAAGTAAAAGAATGAGCCTGTGGTTTGCTGTTTTTCCTCTTGTCATCGGTGTCTGCGCGAGAGGGGGGCCGTGTGCCTGTGAGTGCCTGCCGGCATGTGAAGAGGTGTGTGTGTGTGTCTGTGTGTGTGTGTGTGTGCGCGCGCGCGCGTGCTGAGGAGTTCACATGTAAACCTAACTCTCTCCGCAAGGGCGAGTCCTTTGTCTATGTGACTGGTCATCTGTGTGTGTGTGTGTGTGTGTGTGTGTGTGGTTGTGAAATTTTTGCTGAGTGTTGGAAACATGGGAACATGTGACCCAGTCTGTCTGCTTCCCAGTTCACTTTCTCTTATTACAGAGATTGTGTCTCCACAATAGATCTCCTGCCTTCAGTGATCATGTCATAAAAGGACACTGCCCAGGGAATAGGGAGGTCCTTTGGTGAGTGGGACTTAAAGTCCCTGACCTCATCTTCTGACCCTCTGTCTCCACCTGCTCCCTTAAAATGTGCTCCCCAGAAGGGCTCCCCAAACTCTTTTGCCCTGAGGTGTCCGTGACTATCATGGCGTCCTCTGGCCTTACATTTTTAATAGGAAACCGGGTGGTTTGGGGCAGAACATAAGCGTCTGATCTCACACCTGCCTTCCTGCAGACCTTATCAAACCCTTTTACCTCTGAGTCTCAGCTTCTTCATCTGTAACATGGGAGCGGTAATGTCTCCTGCCTTAGGTGTGTGGATTCAGTGGAAACATTTATGTCAAAGCATCTGGCACCTCATAGGTGCTCAGTAAATGGTAATTTCCCCAGCCCGCCCGGGCCCTCCCCACATCCTCTCATAGGTACGTGGTGCCAACCTGGAACATCTCCCTGCTGTGGGGAGGACAGGGGCCCAGGAAGTACACACTGTGTACCTGACCCTGTACCGGATGCTTGTATTGCATTATCTCAGGGAACATCCCCACCCCTTCCAGGTAACTCCTCGGGAGATGAGACCAGGGCACAGAGAGGGGAAATGACTCTCTAAAGCCACACAGCAGAGATCTGAGGGGGGACCTTCGGGGTCCTGCCACTGTCCCGCAAAAGTCAGCCTTGCTGTAATTGACATACAGTGTGATGGCACTTTCATGAAGTTGCCACCGCTGTAAGGCCCCCTCCTGGTTCCTTTCCGTCTACTGCAGACCCCCCGAGCACTTCCACACCTGACCCGTCTCCACATGTTCCCCTCGGTTCCGTTAGCCCAGATGCCAAGTGAAACACAAAAGGGAATCCCAAGCATCCATGTGCCCAGCGCTGTGCTGGGTACTTTCCCAGGCAGTGACTGGGCTGCTGGACTGTGAAGGGAGAAATGATTACCCGGTTAGACGTGGAGCGGGGTGGTCTCGGAGGAACTTGGGTCTGACCCTAAGCCACTTGTGGTCATTTACATGGGGCCCTAACCATTCCCACCATCTGGTACTTCGTCTGCCTTATTACTTTTGCAAAGGCTCCTTCAGTGCAAACTATGTGCAAAGTGTGAGGCCTGCGTGCCCCTTCACACCCTCGACACCTCCAGAGGAGGAGACTGATTCCAGATGGCTGTTCCCTCTGTGCCGGCTCTTCTGTTCCCTGTAGCTCCGTCTCCACATGGCAGCGAGCACCGGACCCTGTTAAGACCCTCCTGTGACTTGAACGGCCAGGCTCCCGGTGCAAACCCCCGCAGGACCTGGCCCCCACCTGGCACTGCCCCACCACCTGCACACACTCTTCCTTTGGCCCAGAATGTTCTGGACGGGGCCCTGTGTGTCCTCTGTGTTCCCAGAGCCCAGCACAGCCCCAGAACGTACCTGGGCCCTTAGCTAAGTTGTGGAGCGTCACCAGCAGGCAAACGGGAGCCAGGGTTCAAACTCGGGGTGCTCTGGACTTCGAAATGCACATTCCCGACCCCTCCCCTCGCCTGTCTCCTGCCACTCTTGTGTGCTGGCTACGGCACGTGGGTCACATGAACATGTGGGCCTGTGGGCATCTCGGGTGTGTGTGCACCGAGGTGGGAGGTACAGGGCCGAGGAGGGCTCCGCCCGTCTGCTTCCCAGCTTCCTGGCGTGTCCAGCCCGCCTTAGTTTCTGCTCCTGTGCTCGCGTTGGTTCGCACACTTCCGCGAGGTCCCGGCGCGAGCCACGCCCCTGCTCCTTACAGGGCCTCTTCCTTCTTTGAGCTTCCAAGCCAGGCCCCCCCCCCCCAACCACGTGCCCCCTCTCGTGAAACCAAGACGCCAACTCCAGGAATGGTCATCCAGCGTACAAGCTTTAATCAACGTTGCATAGAAATCACTGTAATAGTGCGTTCCCGCAAAAAGTTTGACTTCCTTCTAGTGCGCGATGGCATTTCTCATTTGGGTGCAGCCGGTGCAGGAACAAGCCATGGGGTGCTGTCTCAGTTGTATTTCTGCCCTGAGGGACGGGAAGGGGAGAGGACCTTTAACTGGGAATGCGTCGCCGCCTCCTTTGGATTTTGGACTGCTCACCGGCAACTAAATACGGGGGGTGTGGGTGGGGCTTATTAGACTGTCAACCCCCTTTTGCCTTCTGTGAATGCGCCCATTTGTCCCACTTATCACCCAACCATCCATGAATTCACCCAGTCCCTTTATTACCCAACGTCCTTTCACTAAACTGGATCCAGGCTACCCATTCAGTCTGTCTGTCCAAACGTCTTCCTCCCACGGTGCAGTCAGGCTTCCAGTTGACCAGCCAGTTCATCTACCCTTTTATCCATCCACTCATCTGCTCGTCTACCCACCTAGCCCATCATCAACCATTTCGCCTTTCTTTCCGCAGCTGTCGAACTACGCCCAACCCATTCACCATCCATTCACCAGTCATGGGACGGGGGGGGGGGACGGAGGTGCCGTCTATCCCTCGCTCCCTCCGTCCACTCAGCCACCTAACCTTGGTCACCCAACCCTCTGTGGACCAACCTTCTAATGAGTGGTTTACCCAGCCAGCCTCACATCCACCCATCTAGCTAACCCACAGTCTGGCCCCCCTGCCCATCATCCCACTCTGTTTGAAGAGCTAGTCCATGAGCGCGTCACCTGTACGACCGCCCTAGTCTCCTCGCCTTGGCCACCCTTGCCTGTGGTTCCTCTGTGCTCTGGCTTAGAGGCTGCTGCCTTTACCTCGCTCCCCCTAAGGTCCAGCTGGGCTGCTCTCCCTCGTCTGGGGTCGGGGAGGGGGGAGGGGAGGGTCCTGTGGCCCTTCCCCACCTGCTTGAAAGGTACCTGAGTTCCGCCTCTTTGTTTTATACACCCGCGGGCTCCTCTTGGCCGCCTTCCTCTTTTTCACCTTTCCTCCCGAATTCCTTCTGTTCTTGGGGTAGCTGCAGGAACGAGTGGTGGGTCGCGGGGGGCAGCGGTGGGAGCGCATGCTGTGTTTCTGGTGCCTCGGCGGTGGGCTGGGGTCTGGACTCTGGCTCTGGTGGCCAGTTGGGCTGTGGCCGGAGCTCCGGCTCCGGCTCCGGCTCCGGCTCCGGCCGCAGCACTGGCTGCAGGTGTGGCTTTGGGGCCGAGAGTTGCCGTGGGGCTGGGTGTGGGTGATGGGAAGGCTCTGCGTCTTGGTGTCCATGGGAGGCCACGCTTGGAGGGGCAGAGGCCTCCTCCTTCTCCTCTCGCAGCGCGCCCGGCTTTACAGAGGCCCCGGCAGCCCCTGCTTATATAATTGGGGCTGATTGTGATGGCACAGGCCACCGGGGTGTGACAGATGTGGCCAGGCTGGGACAAAGCCCCTGCCCCTTGCCTTCACCCCAGGGCGGGGTCGCTTTCAGGGGCGCTCTGGGAGAGTCCCATCTGTTGGCTAAAAGTAGGGGCCCTCGGGGCGCCTAGGTGGCTCAGTCGGTTAAGCGTCCGACTCTTGGTTTCGGCTCAGGTCATGATTTCACAGTCCGTGGGGTCGAGCCCCACATGGGGCTCTGCGCTGACAGCACGGAGCCTGCTTGGGATTCTCTCCCTCCCTCTCTCTCTGCCCTTCCCCCACTCACGCTGTCTCCGTCTCTCTCAAAAATAAACAAAATTTCAAAAAAAAGCGGTAGGGACCCTGGGGTCGGATGGAGCTGGGTCCATATCCCTGGTCTCCTGCTTGCTTTCCTCTGGCTTTTGAAGAATACCGATCTCCCGGGACGTCAGATGAATTAGAGAATCTACGTCCGGTGGTTGGCTCCGGGCCAGCCCCCAGAAGGACCTCCATACCCGCTGTCTAAGCATCCCCAGTGTGCTTCCGTATTCCCCCCACGCAGCGTGGAAGTCAGGAGCACCTCTCCGACCCTGGTGCAGTTGGCTGGCCTCGTGGGCGGCCCATCGGGTGGATGACTAGTGCACAGCCAGACGGGCGGGTGGGCAGACGTCGAGTCGACTGGATGGCTTACCGCACGGCGGGTAAGAGTCACCGGACGGACTGATGGGTGGTCTGCCTGGTGAGCTCACCTCCCCAGCCATGTTTCAAGCCGGGGGATTTAGAACCTGGTTCAAACGCCGGTTTGGGCTTATGTCCGATCTTGGGTAGCGTGTTTTGGTTTTCAAGGCTCGGTTTCCTCATCTAACAAAGGGATGTCTTTCCTTCCTTCGCCGCATTCTTGTGAGCCTGACTGCGGGGTCGCCTTGAGAGCCTGCCTCTCCTGACTCCCTGCTCCTCACCCTGCTCCCCTCCTCGATGGTGGAGCCCCGCCATCCAGTTGGAATCACCACCCTGGCCCGGCTCAGACCTCCCAGCTCCTAGAGCGGAAAGCCGGTCCCTGCGTTTGCACACAGCCCCGTCGGAGCTCGCTCGTCCGTTCGATGCTCCGTCCGCAGCCGCCTGCCTCTCCCCACACCTTGGCCAGTGCCCGTGGGCTTTGCTCTTGGCCGCTCAGCTTGTAGCTCCCATTCCCTGCTGCCACGCCCCACGCTCTGTCCTCCCCGCCCCCAGCAGCCCCCCCAGCCAACCCCCGCTTCTCTCTGTTGGTCATGCACAGCTTTGCCTCTTGTTGTGAGGCTTTGCTACCACCTGCTTTTGTCGCAGGTTATTACTAAGCATGTCCCGTCAGTCGTGGCGAAAGCCGCTCTCGTCTACTGAGCGCTTCCTGTGTGGCTGGCCTCCGGGCCCCACGTTTTCTGTAGGCAGCCCTGCCCTCCAGCCTCCCAGGGACGCTGTGCAGTAGACTGAATGCTGGCCCCCCTGCAAAGATATGTCTACGTCCTAACCCCTGGAACCTGTCGTGGATCTTTGCAGATGTAAGTAAATTAAGGATCTTGAGGGCATCCTGGATTATCCAGGTGGGCCCCAAATCCAGTGACAAGTGTCGTTATGAGAGAGACGAGACACAGGGAGAAAAACCAGGTGGGGGCAGAGCCCATGAGGGTACTTGACCACAAGCCAAGGAAGTCCTGGGGCCCCTGTGTGCCGGACGAGGCAGGAAGGATTCTCCCCTAGGACCTCCGGAGGGGGTGTGACCTTGTTGACACCTTAATTTCATGCCTCTGGCCTCCAGACTATGAGAGAATAAATCTCCATTGTCTGAAGCCACCAAATCCGTAATAATTTATTATGGCAGCCCTAAGAAACTAATGCACCCTGGAAGGTGGGTGTCTCATTATTATATTTAACAAAGGGGAAACGGGCTCAGAGAGGTTGAGAGACCAGCCCAGAGTCCCACAGCTCATCAGTGGCCGAGCCAGGATTCCAGTCCAGGTCTGGCCCCTTCTAGTCCTGCCTTTCAGTCACGGAGGGCCCGCATGGCCCTCTCTGTCCTGAGGGCTCTGCTTGTGTGAGCTCAGTGGGGCTGGTTGGGTTCTCAGTGCTGGGCCACTCTGTCAAGACTGGCTGTGGGTCTCTGGACTGTCTCCCCCATCCTCCCCTCTCCCCACTCTCCTCCCCCCTCCCCACTCTCCTCCCCCCTTCCCTCCCCGCTCCTGCCTCCCCTCCACTGCTGACTCCCCACTTCCCGGCCCTCCAGTACTTAGTGAGATAGAGTCTGTGTTTTATTCAACTCAGGGCCCATCAAGCCTGGCATGGTGCCTGGTATGCAGCAGAGGCTCGATGGGGAGTTTGCGGGCAGATGACTGGGCAGGCGGACCTATGGGGCGTGGACAGAGGGACGGAACCGGCTCACCGAGTTCCTTGGTCGGGGCGTGGAGTTGGGGGCCCTGGACAGCAGGGTCTCTTCCTCCCGACATCACATGCCCTCTGCCTGCTCCGGGCCTCAGCGGTGGCCTCCCCTTCGAGTAAGTCAGGGCCTCTCCTCGCACTGAGAATCTTCTGGAAATACTGTCTGCCTCGCACCCCTGTCTCCAGCAGCCCCCACCAGGATCCTTCTTGGGCCCAGGAGCCTGGTGCTCGGGGGACCGAGGGAAGGGGGTGAGACCTCACTGGTTATTTCTTTTGGCAAGAGCAGGGTTAAGAGAGCCAGGGCAAGAGTGGCAACAGACGCGTTCCAATGCTTCTTGAAGGCCAGAGTAAGGGCCCGGGTCTGCGTCTGGATCTGGCACCTTCTCTGGGCTCCCACTGCCCATTGCTGTGATGGGAGCATTGGCAGCTGGACCCCTTGATGAAGGCAGAAGTGAGCCTTTGGCGGCGGGGAGCACAGGTGGTCACCCTGACTTCAGCAGCATCAGTGGCTGAGGACTGGAGGCCCCTCCATGTGCTCTGACCCCAGAACCGGGGCCAGGGTGGCCAGAGGCAGCCACCGTGACCCCAGCGACATTTCCGACAGACCTGGCCGGCTTCCAGTCCTGGCTACCACTTTTCCTACTCGCTGAGGCAGGGGAGGGTGGTTGAGAAGCCACGGGGGTGTGGGCCTCCTGAGAACTTCCAGCTGGACACCAGGAACAGGGGTCCCTGACCCCTGCTCTTCCCTGTCCCTACCCACACGCACACAAGGGCACACGCTCGCACAGACACACACACACACACACACACACACACACACACACACACACGGCACTGCAGGCGTGGGGTTGGAGAGACCAGAGAGGCGAAGTCCTTGGGAGACTTTTTATTGACTCTTTTCGGAAAGTTCTTCTCGCCGGAACAGTGGTGGGAACCTCTTCCTGGGTCACCGTCGTGGGTCAGGAGTGCGTCTGCTTGGGCTCGGGGCTCTGCTGGGCCGCAGGCTCCTCTTCCGCACCCTCCTTCTCCTGCCGCTCGTCCTCTATCAGCAGCAGCTTGCCCTGCACTGGGAGCTCCTCCTCGTCCTCCTCCTCTTCCACCTCCTCGTCGTCCTCCTCCTCTCCCCCCTCTTCTCCCTCCCCCTCGGACGACAAGGAGAAGTTATCCTGACTCACGCAGGCCACGAGCTTCTTCATGGGGGATTCGTAGCCCCGGCTGTGGCCAGTGCTGAGCTTGGCACAGCGGGAACCCATTGCCCGCGTTGGCTGCCTCTCCAGACCGGGAGGGAAGGCCACTGGAGATGGGGGGAGTGGAGGGGCTGTGAGGACAGTAGGCAGGGCGCTGACATCACAAAGGGGCCCCTGGAGCCCTGCCCCCCGCCCTCGGACAGCCGAGTCTGGGCTGACACCTGTCTCAGACCTCAGCCACCAGCAGCCCCCTCGAGGTCCCACCACCTATAGGCCAGGACGGAGTTCCAGGCCGGCCACCTTGCCTCATTTGTGCTGGCAAAAGTCCCCCTTTTAGCTGGGATGACAGTTGGGGATAGAATTTCCAGAAGCAGGAGAACACATAGGCTCCCCTCCCCACATTCCAGAAGTACCCAGCCCCAGAGAGCCGTTGACATTATGTGAGGATGGGTCAGAGTAGTGGTTCCTTTGGGGGGCAGTTGGCATGAGGGAGGAGAGAGGCTGGAAATGTCTGGTTCCTTGACCTGGCGGTGGAGGCGGAGGGGGGGGGAGCGACGGGGAGGGCTGCACGGGTGTACTTATAAGCTGTGCCCTGTGTATAAGCTGTACTTCTGGGAGACTAGAAGTTTTCCTGTTTGTGGTCACAAGTCTTTGTACACGTGCCCATAGCGCACGATTTCAGCACGGGGTGCAAGGGAGGGGGGTGAGGAGTCATTTCTGAGCACTTTTCCTTTTTCTGCTCCGGAGGGAGCACAGCCCTGACAACAGGGATTTAAAATTTGTGGTAATGTCCAAAGAGTTCAAGGGGCGCCTGGGCGGCTCAGTCGGTGAAGCATCCGACTTTGGCTCAGGTCACGATCGCACGGTCAGTGAGTTCGAGCCCCTCCCCCGCACGTGCTGTGTCTCTCTCACAAAATTATAAAAGATTTCCGGTGGCCCCCAAGGCCTCCCTCAGTCCAGCGCCTCTTGCTGGAGCATGCCAGACCTGCTTCCCATTCCCCAGCCACCCAGCACACCCTTGCCCACTCTGGGTAATGGGAGGATACCGTTTATTTTGTTCACTTTTTGTATCTGTGCCTGAGGGAGACTGGACAGCAAATTTATTATCTCAAGCTTTATTTGACAGATGACTTTGGTGCATTTCAGTCAAGATGTTGTGGGCTGGCAAGGAGCATCCAACGTCAGGGGATTGCTTTGGTCTCACCGGGTGGTTCTTTGGCGGGTGACTTTTCCTTGATTTCCATCCAGGGGTGTGTGATGGACCCCGGAAGGTTTAGTGTCGCCTCTGGCACCTCCTTGTCCTGACCCTTCTGTGGCCTTTGGGAAAAGAGTCCTGGTTACAGGGCTCTGGGGACAGGACTCGGGTGTCACGGGGTGGGGTCCCAGGGCCACCCTGGGTGGGTCAGGAGTGGGGCTGGGGGGGGGGGGTGCCTCCCGGGGGTGGGGTTCCCGTGCCAGCCTGGGCGCATCAGGGGCGGAGACTGGCCACACCTCCGGTCCTGGACCTGCAGGCACCTCGCTGGCGCCTTCTCCTTTGGCAGGAGCGTCTCCTCCTCCTGCAGGCCCTGTACCGCCGCCTTTGGGAAGAGCGCCTGTGTCTGTAGCAGGAGTCTTTGTGGGTCCTCTGGTCCACCTGGATGTCCTCTGCGTTCACCGCCTGCTCCTGCTCCTTGTCCTGGCACTCATGCTGGCCGTGCTCCTGCCCCTGCTGTGGGTGTCCGCTCGGACTCCTCCTGCAGCATCGGACCATGGTCCCGGGGCAGGTGGCTTAGGCTGAGGGCACGGCTGGCCTTGGGGGTAGGGGAGGAGGGTTGAGGCCTGCCCGCCTGCTCTTGCCGTCAATGTTGGTCTGGTCTGCCGGCCGCTCTTTGCGGGCTTATATATAAAGGGCCCCCCCCTTTATGACTTGGCGGCCCCACCCTACCATTGTTCCCACGCTGGCCAGTCCCTTCACAGCCGGCAGGGCCACCCCCTTGCCTTGCCTAAAAAATGTGTGTGGGTCCCTCAGGCCACAGGAACAGTGCTAACATTTTGTACAAATCCATCTCAGTTGGGTGTCATTCTCACCCACTCGTTCCTGAAGCTTCCTCCCCACCCTGGGGCTGTGCCGCGATCAGGGGTTTTGTATGGGTTGTTACTGCATTCATTTACTTTCCAATTCCCGCTTCCCATAAAGAGGTGACGTGGCTTGCTCTAGGTCGCTCTGCAAATACGGGGCAAGGCTGGGCATCAGTCTGTGCCCTTGGCCTTCCACCCCCTTCCCACCCCAGGCGGTGCTCCCCTCCAGCCCAGGTGGTGCTCCCCTCCGCCTGTGCCATCTTCCTTTCTCCTGGGCCTCACTGTCCTTTGGATCCCAGTAAAATCCAGAACGTGGGAGCAACTGTCCGACCTCTAACCCTGTGGACGTCACCTTAGGTGCAGGGGGACTTTCTGGCTGGGTCCCGTGTGGGAATGCGGGTGGCTTCTAGGAGCTGGGAAAGATGAGGGAACTGGTTCTTCTCCCCTGGAGCCTCCAGAAAACCCAATTCAAGATAATAAATTTGCGTTTTAAGCAATGAAGTTTGTGGGGATTTGTTAACAGCGGCTATTTAGGAAACCAGTACAGAGGGCTTGATCCCACCCTAGTATTCATATGCTGTTTAGTGCCGCCCTAAGTGTAAATGCCCCGGGATGTGAGGGGGTGTTGTGCGTCCAGCCGTCCTGCCATCCTGCCCGTATACAGTCAGATACGCGGGGTCAGGCAAGCGGGTTCAGTCCCATTCTGTGTCCTTACCTGAAAAGACCGGGTCATTTATGCCCATCTTGCAGTGTGAGCCCCAGACGTGATGAATGTATGGTATTCAATAAAGGGAAGTCACGGCCATGACATTTCTGCGGTCACTTTCTCACCGAGCTCCCTGAGACTGACGAAATGCCCTGGGCTTTGCCGGGATCTGACTGAGCCAAGCAGACTCAGTCTCCCAACCCATCGTGAACAATGTCCACATCTCACTGGGGTTTTAAGCCCCCAGTGCATCGTGTGGGTTGAGGGGGCAAGAGGAGCCAGGCAAGATTCCTCGTGTCCTGAACTAGGGAGACATTCAGTGCTGTCTCGGCAGCATTGTTCTCAAACAGAAGACACCTGGGCACTTGGGGTGTAGTGAAACCTTGAGCAGGAGCTGCATTTCCCCGGCTGTCCGGGGGCGGGGCAGGGAGCAAGTCCAGAGCCAGGGAGAGGCCCTCCGACGCCAGCAGGACCCGCCCCCGTCCCCGTCCCCGGTGGGACTCACAAAGGGCCGGCCGGCGCTGGAGCAGATTATGGTGGTGACCGGGGCGGAACAGAGAGCTTGGAGCCAGATCCAGTGACCGCCGCTCGTGTCCCCTCTTCCCGGCCTCCCCCCCCCCGTCAAGACAGAGAGACGAGGGCGCGATTCTTTTTTTTTTTTCAACATTTATTGACAGGTGGCATTGTTCGTTAGCAGGCTCCTGTTCAGGTCATGGTGCTGGTGGCATGTTCAGAGGCGGCAGGTCGGTCTTGACTGGCTGGTAGAAGTCCGGGCAGGAGTGGCGGACCGGTACCCCGTGCGTGGATCATCTTCTCCTACACCTGCCCACCCTGTAGCGGCGGGAACACACTGCGGAGGGAACCGGGGAGGGGGAGTTTCAGCGGGGCGGTGGGACCCCCGGCCCGGCCCCACTCACCCCCCACCCCGCCCCGGGGCGCGCCCCTTCACCTCTCTTCCTCGGCCTCCTACAACATCGCCTCCTTCGTCTGCGGCATCGGCGTCTGCGGCGACGGCACCTGCTCCTGCTGTGGCTGCGGCAGCATCTGTATCTGGCCATGGCTCTAGATGGATCCGGCCGGGATGCTCAGAGCAGGGGGTCTATCTTGGTCGAGCCAGCCAACCTGTGAGCAGGTGGAACTTGGTGGGCTGTGAGCCGGGGGCCTGGCTTGTGAGCCTCTTATAGACACAGGGGGGGGCCCTGGGCATTGTGAGGGCACAGAGGCCTTGACCTCACAGACCCTGCCTGAGCTGTCCTGATCGCGTCCATATATGGGCATGTGGGAGGCCCTTGGTGAGGGCAGGGTGGGGCCCGGCCAGGCCCGGCGCCCCGACCCAACCCCAGGTCACCGGCCGAGGGGAGACAAGAGGACTTCTCTGTCGGGGGCACTCAGTCAGTCAGTCAACAACCAAAAAAATTATTGGACACCTAGTATGTGCTCGATTCTGGGCTAGGCCCTGGCATACCGCGATAAATAAGGCAGACGTGTTGCTGCCTAATCGACTTTATCCTCTAATTGGGCAACCTGAAGGAACCGCACGGAATAATTAAGATTGTGGAAAATGCTGAGAAGGGAAACCCGAGGGTTTTTTTTACAAGGGTATAGGTTAGGGGGAAGCCGACCTCAGGGAGGAGATAGGAAAGCTGCCCAGGGGTTTGCTGGTAAAGCGAATTGCTGAAGGGTGAGTCAGGGTCGGGGGAGGGAAAAGCATGTCGGGAGCGGGAACAGCAGCTGTGAGGTCCAGAGGCAGCGCACGGCGTGGGTTCCATTGATATGAAGGGTCCAGAAGAGCGACATCCATAAACACACAAGTCCATCAGTGGTTACTTGGCACCAGGGAACCATTGAGGGCTGCCTGGTGGGCACAGGGCTTCCTTTTGGGTGACGAAAATGTTTTGGAACTCGGTGATGGTGGTTACATGACAGTGTGAACACGCGAAGTGTCCCTGGATCACTTTTTTTAGAGTTGATTTATGTTGAGAGAGAGAGAGAGAGAAAGGGAGAGCACGGGTGGGGGGTGTACAGAGAGAGAAGGAGAGAGAACCCCAAGAAGGCGCCGGGCCATCAGCACAGAGCCAGATGCAGGGCTCCAGCTCACGAAACCATGAGATCATGACATGAGCCAGGATCAAGAGCCAGACACTTAATTGACTGAGCCACCCAGGCCAGGCCCCACTGAGCCACTTTAAGATGGTGAATTTGGGGACACCGGGGTGGCCCTGTCCGTTCAACATCCGACTCCTGATCTCGGCTGGGGCCTTGATCTCAGGGTCATGAGTTCAGCCCGCGTTGGGCTCCGTGCTGGGGGTGGAACCTACTTACAACACAAACCAAAACATACGGTGGTGAATTTTACAGCACATGAATTTCACCTCGATTGAAAAAAGGAAAGTCCAGAGGCTGAGAGGTGCTTGCCAAGTGTATGGAATTGAAGGAGACCCCCGTGGGTGGGGCGGAGAGCGCGGGCGAGGTTGGCAAGACAGGGCCAGCCCACTCTGAGCTTTGTGTGATCTTTCCTGCGACCTGCATGAGTTTGAGGGATAAAGAGGGTAGTCATTAGCATTAAATTTGGTTAGTTATAACCGAAAACCAATGTACCTGACTTCTGGATGTGAGTTTTACATTTTACTTAAGAAGTTAGAAGTGCTGGGGCGCCTGGGTGGCTCAGTCGGTTGAGCGCCCGACTTCGGCTCAGGTCATGATCTCGCGGTCTGTTAGTTCGAGCCCCGCGTCGGGCTCTGTGCTGACAGCTCAGAGCCTGGAGCCTGCTTTAGACTCTGTGTCTCCTTCTCTCTCTCTGACCCTCCCCCACTCATGCTCTGTCTCTCTCTGTCTCAAAAATAAATAAACATTAAAAAAAAAAAAAGTCAGAGGTTGTTGGGCCGATCGTGTCCTTGTTTTGGGGATTCACAGACTGGAACATTTGGGCATGAGGGGCACTGTTTCGCCAGATGCTCTCAAGTGATTCAGAAAAACAGCAGTAGCGATGGACAGGTATCTACATGGGGAAAGAGGGAGAGCGTGTAGTGGGGTAAATGGAATAGAATGTTAACCCTTGACCAGTCTGGGTGAAGGGGCGTTCTTTGTATGGTTTTTGCAACTTTTCTGGAACTTTGAAATTATTTCAAAATCAATTACTAAAACTATTTTTTAAAACAAAAGGAAGAGGGCCCGGGAGGAAGGCCTTCCAGGGCTGGTGTAAGGGCTCCCCCTTTCCGAAGGGCCTTGGGCTTCTTTTATCTTTGGCTCTGCCCTCAACAAGTGCTTTCCGTTCCCAAGGTTGCCTCTTAGTCCAAAGCCAGGGCCACCGTGGACAGTTGTGCATTTTGTGTACTGCTCAAAGCCCTCAAAGGGATTGAATGGGGACCGAAATCCAGCCCGTGCTCTGCCTGCCACACACAGGCAGGCTTCTGCCCACAGGAGCTGTTTTCTAATTGCTCACAGTAGAAGTCTTTTTTCTAATTCGAACAAAAGCACACTCAGGGCTAGCCTCAGCCCTGCTGGAAATTCACCCATATCCACTGTCCAAGCAAGAGGGAAGAAGAGGAGGGGGACAAAAGGAGTCGTTACTCTATAAAGAGCTTTCCCAGACACCCCACCCAGCAACTTCCCTTCTGATCATTTGTCTTACTTCAAGAGCATCCTGCCCCTGCGGATAAAGCTGGGTTCTTCGGAGGGAGAGACTGGCCAGTAGATAGACAGTTAGTGCATTTTGCTCCAGAGGGGGTGCAGCCAGAAACTTCCAGAACCCTACTCCCCAACCCACAAGGAGGGAAAACCATGAATTAGAAGCTAAAGTCCACCAAATAACTAAGAGGGCTACACCTGGCACGAAGGGAGTTCACAGTACCGTTTCATTCAATGATTCATGTATAGATCTGATTTAAAAAATTTATTTTTAACATTTATTTTTGAGAGACAGAGAGAGACGGAGTGGGGGAGGGGCAAAGAGAGAGAGGGAGACACAGAATCCGAAGCAGGCTCCAGGCTCTGAGCTGTCAGCACAGAGCCTGACGCGGGACTCGAACTCACGGACCGCGAGATCCTGACCTGAGCTGAAGTCGGACGCTTAACTGACTGAGCCACCCAGGCGCCCCTGGGAGAGTCCTCTTGAGGAGGTGATGTTTGAGCCGAGGGCTGAGTGATAAGGAACCAGCTGTGCCAACATCTGTGCAGTGTGGGTGTCCCTTTGGGGAGGGGGCCGGTGGCTCTGTAGCACACAGTAGTTCAGGGCTGCGGGCTGAGCTCAGCCTTCTTGGACACGCAGCGTGGAGGGCGTCCTGACCTCTGTGTCCGGCCCCCGCACACAGGGAGAGAGCGTAGAGGAGGCTCCTCTGTTTCTAACTGCCTTGGCCCGGGAGTGACTCCCTCCACTTCTGTCCCCACGCCATGGGGGAGCTGACCATGTGGCCTGTGGGGCGCAAGGCAGGCCTGGGGGTTGAGTCGGGGGGCTGCTGCAGGAAGGGGAGTGGAAGGGGACGACGATTCTTTAGTGTCCCCCTCTCCCTCTGTCGCAGGGCTGGAGGGACGCGGCGGCTGGCGGTGGGCAGGGTGACTGGCAGGAAGCTCATGCACAGGGTCTAAGAAGCGCCACTCTGAGGAGGGGACGTGTGAGCGGAGACTTAACCGGGGGGTCCGCTGGTTTGAAGGCCTGGCAGCGGGACAGGAAAAGCTTGGGACGGAAAGAAAGCCTTCGGGTTTAGCCGCGGAGACCCTGCGTGAATCAGATCACTGTACAAATAGGTCGTAAGGCCGGGGAAAGGAGGTGGGCCCCTGGGGCTCCTCTGGATCTGAAATGTTGGGGGTTTGTTCGAGCAGCTGGCTGTTACCCTGTGGAACGTCGCGCTTGCCGCTAGCCGGTACTCGCCGCGTTTGCTCTTTATCTCCAGGTAGGACACAAGTTCCGGGAGGTCGGGGACCGAATTTTGTTCACCGTGACAAGCCTCCTACTGTGAGTGACCGGGCACACGGAAGAAACCCAAACATTTGTTGAAGAAGTGAACGATAAATGGGTGCTTTTAGGATAAAAGTCTTTGTCATTTTCCTAACATGAAACACGCGTGGTGTCGTCGTGTGACGTTTGAAATGTCGCACACCCTCTCCCTGCCCGCCCCCCATCTGCCATCTCAAACACGCTGAATCTCAGCAGGACGTCCGGGAGCATCCCTTCAGGTGCTGTCCTGTCCCACCCCCACCCCCCAGCCCCCGCCATCTGTGATGTCACAGTGGCCACCCATGGCCGCCTTGATTGAGGGCAGAGTCACCAGGGAGGGGAAGGCGGGCGTGGGGGGTATCACACCCACCGCTGCCTTAGGGAGGGGCGGAGCCAGCCGATTCTGGGGACAGTCAGGGCAATGTGGCAGTCAGGTGACTCCTTATCAATGTGCCATTGCACTTATAATTCTGCCGCCGGGGGTCTGACCTGCAGAAGCGTGCTCACAAGGGTGCGGCTTGCAGGGAGAAAATTAGCAATAACTTAAAGTCCGTCTTAAGGAAATGGTGGCTGAGTTGCTACATTCGTGTTGCAGAACAGCTCATGGCCGTTCAGGTAGAGGAGCCCGGTAGGTGACCTTGATGCAAAAGGAAATCCAGAGTCTTATCGACAGTGACCAAATTCCTGGAATGCGAGGCGTCATCTCACGTCCGTAGAAAAATTTAAAATAAGTGTTTGCGTAGGGGTAGGGAACAGTCCAGAATATAATTCACAGACTTAGCATTTGGGGGGAGGGTGTGGAATTATGGTAAGTTTCACTTTCTATTTTATCAGTTTTTGTATTGCTTGGAATTTATGAACCTAAGGGCATTGCTGAATGTTGAGTCATTTCCATGATCAGGACAAAATAATGGGAAACGGTACCCATTTCCGGATTGTCTGAGCAGTTGTTATGTGCCGTGGTCCCACCATTTAGCTGTGAGGTTATTTATTTTTTCTTTAATAAGCTTTTTCTGTTGGGAAAAGTCGGAGAGTGGGTTACCTTTTCCATATACCTCTCACCCAGTTTACCCCACCATTGGCATTTAAAAAAAAATTGTTTTATTCATTTTGAGAGGGGGTGGGTAGGGAAGGGCAGAGAGAGAGGGAGAGAGAGAGGGAGGGGAGAGAGAGAGAATCCCAAGGAAGCCCCACACCATCAGCATGGAGCCTCACGAGGGCTTGAACTCATGAACGTGGAGATCACGACCTGAGCCAAAATCAAGCGTTAGAGGCTTAGTGACCCTGGGATCTCTTCTTATAAGGGCACGAATCCCATGCATGGGGTCTCCACCCTCATGACCTAGTTGACTGCCCAAGTCCCCACCTCCTAACACCATCCCATTGGGGGTGAGGCTTCAATGTATGAATTGGGGTGGGGCACACAGACATGCAATCTATTACGAGTAAAGCGGCTTTTTACATTCTCGCATAAAGTCTTTGTGTGAACATGTATTTTATACCTGGAAGTCCGCACCCTTTGACCCCCTTCCACCATCGCCCCCGCCACCAATCTGTGTCCAGAAGCTTGTCTTTTTGTTTTTTCTAGATTTCACACATAAGTGAGATCATATGGCATTTGTCTTTCTCTGACTTACATCACTTAGCATTATGTCCTCGGGGTCCATCCACGTTGTCACAAATGGCAAGATTCCGTTCTTTTTTCTACACTGAATACACCACATCGTCTTTGCCCATTTATGAACGCTTTCTGTCTGTATCTTGGCTACCGTAAATAATGCTGCAGTGAACATGATGACGGTTCCATCATCATCATGGATGGATGGCTACGCCAGCCAGCACTCCCACCTGCTGAGCGCAGGCGTCCCTTTGGTCTACACCCTCGCCAACACCCGTTGTCTCTCGTCTGTCCAACACTAGCCATTCGGACTGGGGCGAGGCTGCAGGTCCCCGTGGTTCCGATGTGCATTTCCTTGACGAGGGGTGAGGCCAACTCATCTCCCCCGGGCCCGTTGGCCATCTGCGTGCATGTCTTCTCCGGAAAAATATCTGTTCCCATCTTCTCTGGGGCAGAAGCCCTGATCAGACGTTTATCCATTCTTTAGAAGTAGCAGGGCTGGTGGAAGGGGCCACCCACGGCTCACTCCATCCAGCCGAGTGGCACAAGTTCTTTTCAGTAGGCGTGTCCTTTTTTGTTTAGGTAACAAAAATCTTGTTCGTCTCTACCCTTCAAGGTTCTTTTGGCTGACTTAAACTGACATGAGACAGATCAACAGGAGAAAATAAAATTTAGTTATACATATATGCAGGGGCCCCATAAGAACAGGAGGCCCACGGGCCGTCAGGCAATCCAGGCTTATACGGCATGTAGAGCCCTCGTTCATACTATGTTGTAGTTGTCTGTGGGGACAGCTCCCTTCCCACAGCAGGTCTTCTGTCTGAATTCTTTTAGACAGTTAGGGGGATGGTCAGAGTTTCTTCCTGAGCCTTCTGTTTCTTAAAAATAATTGGCCTAGGGGCACCTAGGGTGGTTCAGTAGGTTAAGCGTCCGACTTCGGGCTCAGGTCACGATCTCGTGGTTCACGAGTCCAAGCCACACGTCGGGCTCTGTGCTGACAGCTCGGAGCCTGGAGCCCGCTTCTGATTCTGTGTCTCCCTCTCTCTCCGCTCCTCTCCTGCTTATGCTCTGTCTCTTAAAAATAAATAAACATTAAAAAAAAAAATCAGCCTACAATAACCCGCATGCCGAAATGACACAGTTTGGGGCGGCCGATTTTACTCTCCTACAGTCCCACTTTTGAAACTTCTCCAAGAAACGTCACTGTCCAGAAGTTGAGTTGGCAGATAGTTTTATCTCAACAAACCAGTCTCAGTCCTGACGTTCAGTCAGTTCAGACTCATTTCAGGAGGCAGTGTGCCCAAGTTAGGCCTGTGGTTCAAGTAACCAGATGTGAAACACGAGGCATTTCTGGGGTGCCTGGGTGGCTCGGTCAGTTGAGCATCCAGCTCTTGGTTTTGGCTCAGGTCATGATCTCACGGTTAAGATCGAGCCCCATGTCACGCTCTGCACACGGATAGCAAGGAGCCTGCTTGGGGTTCTCTTCTCTCCCTCTCTCTCTGCCCCTCCCTCACTCATGTTTGTTCTCTCTCTCTCTCTCTCTCTCTCTCTCTCTCTCAAAAAAGTGAATAAAAAAAATTTTAAAGAGGCATTTTTATGCAAAGAAAGAGAAAAACAATGGTTAATGATTGGAACAAATTAGAAACCCAGTTTCTGAGTTCAGAGGGCAGCGAGTTGAGATCTGTAGTTGCCCAGCTGGAAGCATCCTTAGATGTTGTGAAGGCAGACAGGGGCAATCTGATAGAGTTTCCTGATCTACAGTTCGAATCTAGCTCAGGATGTTTCTGAGCAGCCAAACCACATGTGGTACAAAGATTATACATACATGAGCCGTCGTGGTGATTTCTTTCAAGTTTACATCAAGTTGTTCATATCCAGGTTGTGGGGCTTTAGGAAAAGGGGCAGTTTAGTTGCCCATGACTCCAGCTCAGAAGAGCAGGAGAAAAATTGAAAAGGTTAGTGTGGAGAGTTGTAGCCAGACGATGGAAGAAACTAGAAGAATTCACGATCTAGTCTAGTTTACAACAAACAGTATTAGAATTTAGTATCCACAAACGTGTGCTATTGCAGCATGTGGTTTTTACTTTTCCTCTGTACGGTCACCTTCATTTCTACCAAATGTAGCCAAATCAGACGGATTCGTTTGCAAATTAAGTCATTTCAGTAAACATGGCTCGGTCTTTTGCGTAAGTGCAGGAGGAATAGCAATTAATCATATGGGCTCTTTTATTTGTTTATTTTTTTAAGTTTATTTATTTTGAAACAGAGAGCACGCAATCAGGGGAGGGGCAGAGAGAGAGGAAGAGAGAGAGAATCCCAAGCAGTAGTCCCTGTCCTGCCAGTGCAGAGCCCGACTCGGGGCCAAACCCACGAACTGCAATATCATGGCCTGAGCCAAAACCAAGAGTCTGACGCATGACCCACTGAGCCACCCAGGTGCCCCTGGGATCTTTTAAATCTGCTTTGCTGGAACTTTTCATAGGGAATCTCAGAGGGAACTTTCAAAAGCCTCTTGGGGCCAGAAGCCAAGCCGAATACCGTCCATCATACTTTGCCTGCAGTACCTATAGATTTGGGTTAATTGCTCCACTCTTGAGGTCTCCGAAATATCCTGAGGTTCCTGTACCTGAAGTGCCATTCTTTGCTTACGTCCCAAGGCTGCTGGGAACCCTGTAAGCAAGGTACCAGGCTAATAATTTCCAAGGGGCTTGATTGGCTCCATAAAGTCAACCTTAGTTCCTTAAAGCTGTTCATACCTGAGTCTACGCATGCCTCTGTCACATGCGACATTCCAGTCAAAGCCTTGGTGATATAACCAATGTTTCCGGTGTTGTCCTGTTACAAGGGAAGTGGATTCTTATCAAACTTATGCAAATAAACATATGGCCATGAAAATACGAGAACACTCATGGAGAGTTTCCAAATTCTGGAGAGACCAAGTCAGGAGAGAACGCGAAATGTTTCAGTTCTCCTTACAAAAGTGTCGTTGATCAAATCGCTCTAAGTCGGAACAAGCTTAAGAGGAAAGATCTCTTTACCTCCGGAAAACAAAAGATTAAAGAATCAGCAACATTTCAAACAAAAAGTCATACAAATTACAATCTTCCCTCTCTGTTTATTCAAGTCCCACGTAATTCTTGTTGTGCTTGGAATCCAGTTTCCCCGTTCATTCTGGGAATGTTTACCAAGTTCAGTTTTATGATTTTGAAGTTACCAGAAACCTGTATTCTAGAGTCTTTCTCATGAATTCCTTTAAGATGAAGCATTTCTGCAGGAACATTTGTGTAAAAGCATCTGAGTAAAAGGACTGTCTGCAAATGTGAAAGACTTAAAAATTGCTTGGTGAAGGTCTGATTAGAGCTCATTACAATGCAATTGACAAGGAACTTGGGTTATTTCTGTGACAGACAATGTTTTGAGATAATAATTAGAATTATGAGTGATAGCACTGTAGCAGGGCATACCAAAATTCTTAGGAATTTTATTTAATTTGTAGAACATTTATATTAAAAATATGCACCCATACAGGGGCGCCTGGGTGGCTCAGTCGGTTGGGCGTCCGACTTCGGCTCGGGTCATGATCTCGTGGTCCGTGAGTTCGAGCCCCGCGTCAAGCTCTGTGCTGACAGCTCAGAGCCCGGAGCCTGCTTCCGATTCTGTGTCTCCCTCTCTCTCTGACCCTCCCCCGTTCATGCTCTGTCTCTCTCTGTCTCAAAAATAAACATTAAAAGATTTCTTTTTAAATATGCACCCATACAATATAATCTAAGGCTTATCATCCCTTATTTGAAGTGTTTCCCACCTCATTTAACTTATCACATAAGCCTAATTAACTTGTTATCTGTCTTTTATAAGGAGAGGGAACAAATCTTTTGTAGTTTTTCAGGGACACTCTGAAAAATCCCACAGTTATTTTGAGGTCAAAAAGACCTCATTTTGCGGGTGCCTGGGTGGCTCAGTTGGTTAAGCCTCTGACTCTTGATTTCAGCTCACGTCACGATCTCACAGTTTATGAGTTCAAGCCCTGTGTCAGGCTCACACTGATGGTACAGAGCCCACTTGGGATTCTCTCTCTCTCCCTTACTCTCTGCCTTCCCCCACTCACACTCTCTCTCTCTGTCTCTCTCAAAATTAATAATCAACTTAAAAAAAAAAGACTTTATTTAGGATTTGAGTTTGGGGAAGTTTGTCTAAACTATCAAGAAAGTTTTAAAACACTGTCAAATAAGCTCATAGGTTCCTGTGAAATGATACTTAATTATCCCCCTAACCCTGGTGACAAAGACTTTGCAGGCAAATACAAAAAGTTAAAATGGATGGCAAAAGGAAAAGCTTAGCTCTTTTAACAACGAGAAGATTCAGTTTTCCTAAGTCATCAAAGACCTGTTTTTAAGACAACATGTAGCACAGGACCTTATTTTGATAAAACACAATTTTTATTTTCTAGGCAGATCACTTTAAGGGCAAAGAAAAACCCCTTCATAATCTCTTATTATTAAGAGCAGATCACCAGTCCAAGAAAACCACATTTTAATCATGTACCCACTTAATTTTGACATTAAAACTGTTTACTTAATTACATTTATTCCAACCTTAGCTATATGTAGATTTGTCCCCCCAAGACCCAAAGACCTTACATAAATTTTTTTCCCCAAAGATTCATTTTCCATAAACCTTCTGCAACTTCCTTTTTTACATTCAGACTTTGCCATGTCCCTTTTCTCATAAACAGTTTTACTTTAGAACAAATTTACTTGTTTTAAAAAGATTTTATGTTTATAATTTTTTTTAATGTTTATTTATTTTTGAGACAGAGAGAGACAGAGCATGAACAGGGGAGGGTCAGAGAGAGAGGGAGACACAGAATCTGAAACAGGCTCCGGGCTCCGAGCTGTCAGCACAGAGCCCGATGCGGGGCTCGAACCCACGGACCGCGAGATCATGACCTGAGCTGAAGTCAGACGCTCAACCGACTGAGCCACCCAGGCACCCCAAAAATATTTTATGTTTAAGTAATCTCTACACCCACCATGGGACTTGAACCCACAACTCTGAGATCAAGAGTTGCACGTTCTACCGACTGAGCCAAAGAAGCTCCCCAAATTTACTTTCTTTTTCCTTCACAAAAACATCTCCTTACCTCATACCTTTTCTTACCCAAAACCTGTCCAATTTTCCTTGTATATAGAGATACATTTCTCAGTATGTGTAGCAGTTTCCATCATGTATATTAGAATCCTTAACTCATAGAAACTTTAATGTGTAGCAACAATGAAATAGTGAGCCTTTGTGAACTGTTACGCCAGGGTTCTTTAGATTGGCCAATTCATGAATCCGTTTCATAATTTCTAGAAATGTATGCTTCTTCAGAGTACAGTCTTTCAACACGACCTGGGTGTGTTTTACCAATAGACCCAGATATATTTAGTTTTTCTGTAATCATCAAAAAAAAAAAAAAAAAAGAGAGAGAGAAGGAAAGAAATCAGAATTCAGCTGAGTAAATTTTGAAGATCTAATCGGCAGGATTCATGAATCAAGTAACACCCCATGTAGCAAATAGGAGAGAGCTCTGAGGAGCTGTAGAAAATAGAAGATTTTTATAGGCAGAGGGGGCAGACATCAACATGCCATTTGAAAAATCTTATTTGGAGGGGCGCCTAGGTGGCTCAGTCGGTTGGGCGTCCGACTTTGGCTCAGGTCATGATCTCGTGGTCTGTGAGTTCGAGCCCCGCGTCGGGCTCTGTGCTGATGGCTCGGAGCCTGGAGCTGCTTCGGATTCTGTGTTTCCCTCTCTCTGCCCCTCCCCCACTCATTCTCTCTCTCTCTCTCTCTCTCTCTCTCTCTCTCTCTCTCTCTCTGTCAAAAATAAACATTAAAAAAATTTTTTTTAATCTTATTGGGAAATGGGGGGTGCCTGGGTGGCTCAGTAGGCTAAGCATCCAACTTTGGCTCAGGTTGGGCCTCCGACTCTTGATTTCAGCTCAGGTCATGATCTCACGGTTCATGGGTTAGAGCCTCGAGTCGGGCTCTGTGCTGACAGCTCAGACCCTGGAACCTGCTTCTGATTCTGTGTCTCCCTCTCTCTCTGCCCCTTCCCACTCGCACTCTGTCTCTCTCTGTCTCTCTCTCTCAAAAAAAAAAAAAAAAAAAGAATAAGCATTAAAAAAAATTTTTAATAATTAAAAAATAAATAAGTAAAAAAAATCTTACTTGGAAATGATCTAGATACTTAAAACTAAATTTAACTTAACTCATTTAATTCAACCTAGCACAACTTTAAAGCTTGAGGTTACCAAAAAATTTTGGAAGCCATTTTTTTTTTTTTTTTTCAACGTTTATTTATTTTTGGGACAGAGAGAGACAGAGGATGAACGGGGGAGGGGCAGAGAGAGAGGGAGACACAGAATCGGAAACAGGCTCCAGGCTCTGAGCCATCAGCCCAGAGCCCGACGCGGGGCTCGAACTCCCGGACCGCGAGATCGTGACCTGGTTGAAGTCGGACGCTTAACCGACTGCGCCACCCAGGCGCCCCTTGGAAGCCATTTTTAAGTAAACCTACCATAAAGCATAATTTTTGCTTACGAAGTTCACCTAAAAAGTCTTGTCTTGCTTACATCTGTCTAAACCATCTCCCGATGATTATGTTTAGATTACTCACGAAAACTTCATGAGACATTAGACAGAATCAGCCACCATCATTATTTTTCCCTGACAGATTTTGCAACAGTCATGACATAAACTTATTTGATTAGCAAACCCAGGTGTGATATGTGTCTATGTTATATTCAATGTTGATAACTCTAAGGCATATCTGTGTTCATTAAACCAAACTTAAACCAGCTTTTATTTACCAAAAATTATCCCAAGTTATGTGAATGTGAAACACGGTTAGGTTCGTTTCTGTTATATGTCTGGGATTTAGAAATGCTTCATTTATAAGTGCCCAATTTTCAGCCGGTTAAATAGAGCTCCTTTACAAGTTAATTTCGGCGATACCATCTGGAGATCAAAAAATAACATATCTTCTCCTGTACCCACATAGACCTCCATATAGACAGAGATCTTGTAGCTTGAGTAAAACAATAGAAAACTCACTAGTTTGTACATAACAGTTGGAATATATCAAGTTGACTCACTCAGATGGCTGAGGTCTTTTACCATTTGTGGAGAAGACCTTTAAGATTTGTATTTGTCCCTGAAAGTAAATATTAAGCAGCCTGTGGTCTAGAGTCTGAGCAAGAGAACCCTTCTCACAGTTTGTCTATTGGAAAGGCCTCTTAAAGACCTTTTGCCTTTCATCTTAGGTGAGTGTGGGCACTCTTGTAGATACCTCCTGAAAGAATGCTAGTTTCTCCAAGAACGACTTTGGTTTCCGAAGGCCAATAATTAACAAGGCTTTTGAGATAAATAGGGCAGGTTTTAGGATTGGTAAAAAGCAATGGATGAACTTTCGATTAAGTCTTGGGTCTCCAAGCCAAACTAATGCCAAAGAGGGTGTGCGCATGGGTGGGGGACGGTGTGGTGTGTTTTTGTTTGTTTGTTTTACAGACAATCTCGTTTGCACAGAAATCTTCTTGGGGTGGCCAGGTGACTTAGGATCATCGTAACCTGTTCGGTGACCAGCTTATCCTAACACAGGAGTCTGAGTTAACTGGGAAGAACTCTAACCACACTTAAGTGCTGGAGCCCTGCCTACCAATTTTGCAGTTTGGGCTTCTACGACATCCCTTAGTAACAGCCTCTACGTCAAGTGCACATGAACCCATAACAAAGTTGGTCTAAACAGACCCTGGTCTGGTTGGAACCGTGAGCTCCCTAGTCTGTGAGGCCAGGCAAACAGCAGGCTTTTAGGGCTTATGCCTGTGTTCTAGCCCATGGTCTTTCTTCCTGACGAACGATACAATAGACAGGGACAGACAGTGACCGTCTCTGGGAAGAAAGGGATCGATAAATACCAAGAGAGCTCATGACGAATTTTGACCAAAGCCAGTATATCCTAGGAACCAATTACACAGATATTTTCTTCTGCTAATCTAAATTTAGATCAAGAAAAGGACTCTCAGCACTTTGGCGTCCATCGGACCCTGCAGGCAGAGATCTGGGAGACCGATGTGAGAAGAATTCTCACCGTCTGTGGGGATCTCCCAGCTGCCGCAGTCCCGGGACCAGCAGTGTCCAACTAGTCAAATGATTATCCTGCCCGCTATGCCAGCTGTTGGGGAGGAAAAATTTTCCACCTGCCTTCAGGGTTCTTTTGGCTGGTCTAAGAATTAGATTGACGTGGGGCGCCTGGGTGGCACAGTCGGTTAAGCGTCCGACTTCAGCCAGGTCACGATCTCGCGGTCCGTGAGTTCGAGCCCCGCGTCAGGCTCTGGGCTGATGGCTCAGAGCCTGGAGCCTGTTTCCGATTCTGTGTCTCCCTCTCTCTCTGCCCCTCCCCCCGTTCATGCTCTGTCTCTCTCTGTCCCAAGGATAAATAAACGTTGAAAAAAAAAATTAAAAAAAAAAAAAGAATTAGATTGACGTGACTCAGATCAATCAACAGAAAATAAAATTCGATTACACACATGCAGGGGCCCCACAAGAATAGGAGGCCCATGGGCAGTCAGCCAATTGATGTTTATGTGGCATCCAGAGCTGAGGAGACGGGGTAAGAGGGTCTGGGACTTCAAAGGAAAGGAAGACAATTCCTAGAAAGATGAAAAAGAGTAAATGTTTGGTAAGCAAGTGTTTCCTGGGCCTCTCAAGCACTGGGACACAGAGAGGACTTTTAACCAATAGACTTTGCCAGCTACCGCCCTGCCTACCTCACCTCGTTCATTCTAGGTTGGGGTTGTCTGTGGGGACAGCTCCCTTCCCACAGCAGGTCCTCCGTCTGAATTCTTTTAGACAGTTAGGGGGACAGTCAAAGGTTCTTTTGAGCCTTCGGCTTCTTTTTTTTTTTTTTTTTTTTTAAATTTTTTTTTTCAACGTTTATTTATTTTTGGGACAGAGAGAGACAGAGCATGAACGGGGGAGGGGCAGAGAGAGAGGGAGACACAGAATGGGAAACAGGCTCCAGGCTCTGAGCCATCAGCCCAGAGCCCGACGCGGGGCTCGAACCCACAGACCGCGAGATCGTGACCTGGCTGAAGTCGGACGCTTAACCGACTGCGCCACCCAGGCGCCCCGAGCCTTCGGCTTCTTAAAATTAATCAGCCCAACAGAATCCACATGCCAAAGAGACACATTTTATTTAAAAAAAAATTTTTTTTTTAACGTTTATTTATTTTTGAGACAGGGAGAGACAGCATGAACGGGGGAGGGTCAGAAAGAGAGGGAGACACAGAATCTGTAACAGGCTCCAGGCTCTGAGCGGTCAGCACAGAGCCTGACGCGGGGCTCGAACTCACGGACCGCGAGATCATGACCTGAGCCGAAGTCGGATCCTTAACCGACTGAGCCACGCAGGCGCCCCAGGAGATACATTTTAGGGTGACAGAGTTTGCTCCCCTTTAGTACAGAAAACTCCCACGTTCCCCCTATCCCCATCCTGCCTCAGTTTCCCTTATTATTAACAGCTGGCATTGGTGTGGTACATTTGTTAAAATTAATGAACCATGGGGCATCTGGGTGGCTCGGTTGGTTAAGGGTCCAACTGACTTCGGCTCAGGTGGTGATCTCGCAGTTCGTGGGTTCAAGCCCCACACCAGGCCCTAAGCTGACAGCTCAGAGCCTGGAGCTTGCTTCAGATCCTGTGTGTGTGAGTGTGTGTGTGTGTGTGTGTGTGTGTGTGTGTGTGTCTTCCTGTCCCTCCCCTGCTTGTGCTCTCTTTCTCTCCCTCTCAAAAATAAGTAAATATTAAAAAAAAATCAATGAACCAATATCGATACATTATTATGAGCTAAAGTCCATGGTTTACATTAGGGTTCACTCTTGGTGGTGTGCATTCCATGGGTTTGGACACATGTATAATGACATGTGTCCACCATTGCGGTGCCATACAGACTAGCTTCACTGCCTTAAAAAAATCCCTGTGCTCCATCAATTCGTCTTCTCCAACCCTAGCAACCACTGATCTCTTCACTGTCTCCATAGTTTTGCCTTTTCCAGAATGTCTTTTCCAGACTATTTGTTCAGGAACGCATAGAGTCATTTTTGCAACTATATTCCCCAAATGTTCAGAGGAGAAGTTGGAGTTGAAATGAGGAGCTCTCACTCTGTCCCTTGTGTGCGGTGTTCCAGCCTCAGGGCCTTTGCACTGGCTGTTCCCTCTATCCATCCAGCTCTGGCTGGCTGGCTGCTTCTTGTCATTTAGGTCGTTGGCTTTTTGAAGAAGTCCTCCCTGGCCTCCCTCTCTGATGTTCTCCCTCCTCCTAATCTTTGTCATACCCCCCAGTTTTATTTGTCACAGAGCTCTCCTCCAAGGGCATGTGACATCAGGTCACACATCAGGCTCTAGACTTGGTGGGGGAGGGGGAAGGCTGCAGTTACCTATAAGCTTCATGGAAGTAGGGACTTTTGGGTGGGGTTTTGAGGGGTGAATAGACGTTCACAAAGCCAGTGATGAAGGATCTTCATTAGGCGCTAAATATATTGTTCATAAAAGCCTGACTCTAAATGAAAAGGAGTTTGGGGGATTGGAGTTTGTCAGAGTGCCAAACACGATTGCTGAAAAACTCCAGCAGACCCACATAGCAAATGAGCCACTTGGGGCCAAATAATTTCAAAAAGCAAAATTAGAAAAGCCTCTGGAAAAAAAAAAAAAGTTGTTTAATGTGGATCAAGGTCTTTTTGTAGGTTTCCTGTGATGTGGAGTGGGGCCTCCTGGAGAAGTCATGCCAGGGCCCCTGGAGTTTTAAAACATTTCTCCCCTGCAGGGCTGGGGAGAAAAACCGCCTGGCTGTCTCTTGCAAAGTTAAACACACAACTCTCCTATGACCCGGCAGTCCTATTTCTAGGTATTTACCCAAGAGAATAGAAAGCATATGTCTACACAAAGACTTGCACGTGAATGTTCACAGCAAGTTGGTTTCTCATAGCCCCAAACTGGAATCATCCCAAATATCCATCAACAGGGGATTGACTAAACGGCTGAGTTACATCTGTGCCATAGGACGCGGCTCAGCAATTAAACCGAGCAAACTATCGAGACATGCCGCATCACGCGTGACCCTCACACACGTCGTGCTGGGCGAAAGAAACCAGACAAGAAAGGCTCATACCATGTGACTGACTGCTTGGTATGCAGTGTAAGAACAGGCAAGTCTATATGGTATTTACAGAAAGCAGAGCAGTGGTTAGTTACCAATGAGAAGGGGCACAAAAGAACCTTCTGGGAGGCTGGGAATGCCCTAGATCTTGATGTGGGCGGTGGATACATTTGTATAAAAGAAAAAAAAAATCATCGGGGCGCCTGGGTGGCTCAGTCTGTTAAGCATCCGACTTCAGCTCAGGTCATGATCTCGCGGTCTGTGAGTTCGAGCCCAGCTTCAGGCTCTGTGGCGACAGCTCAGAGCCTGAAACCTGCTTCGGATTCTGTGTCTCCCTCTCTCTCTGCCCCTCCCCCACTCACGCTGTGTCTCTCTCTCTGTCTCTCGAAAATGAATAAACGTTAAAAAAAAATAAAAAAAAATCATCAAGCTGGATACTTAAGGTTGATACAGTTCAGACACTTTGTTATGTAAATGTCCTCCCGGGAGAAAATAAAAAGCAGTCTCCGAGGCCCCTGTAGACACACAGCCTCAGTACGATAAGGTACTCGTTTGACAGGAAAGAGAAACTCAGCTGCCAGCCGGGGTTTATTTTCACTTTCCCGCCTGGCCTGCGGTCAGGCTGTGCAGCTCGCTGCCCGCCCCATCTGGGGAGACCAGCACGTGAGGCCAAGGGCACACACAGTTCTGGCGATGGTGCAGAAAACACGAATGGTCGGGAGCCCCTATTTTTAAAAACTAAAATAAATACAGAAGAAGGAAGCCCACATTCTGTCCAACTCTGTTCCTCTGCGAGGAGAGAAAGGAGTGAAAAAAAAATACACACCGCATAGCTAACAATGTTTTTCCCAGAAGGCTGGATTAAAGGGAGACAATGAGCATTTAGCACACCTACTCCCATCATCTCAGCTGACCTGTTCCAGCCTGAGGGGGGTGGGGGGCGGGTAGCTTTGGAGTTTAACGACAACAAAAGCTGATAAGAGGAGGGAAAAGTGCTTTGAGCACTATTTATAGTCGACCCGGACCCTGTGGGTAAGAACCTCCCAGGATACCTGTTAAAATGTGTCTAGGGAATGTCCAGGATGGGTCTGATAAGGTGGCCATGCCACGCACTCCCCACACGGCTGATCTCCGGGAGAAACCTTTGGGATCATTGTTACTCCCAGTTTAGAGATGAGGAAACTGAGGCCAGCACAGTTTGCAGCTGGCCCAAGTGCCCCCAGTCCAGGAGGATCACCGCTGGCTCTCTTGTCCCTAAAGCCCCCATTTGTAGGCCGATCACCTGGCGGTTAAGCAGCTGAGGGATTTACCCAAGCGCCAGCCAGGAACCCGGGGACATGTTCTTTGCAAGGGAAGAGTGCCGAGCTTCCTCTCTTGCCCCGAAGCCTGATTTCTCTAGGACCCACAGCCCAAGGAGGCCAGCGTGAAATCAGCTTGTAGCCCTCTGGCTGTCAGAAGGACAGGACTGGGAAGCCGTCACTCCCCGGGCTGGTGGGAGGTTAACCTTGCTCATCTGAGACAGGGCTGTGGGGGCTCCTGGGTGGCTCCGTCGGCCAAGCGTCCAACTTCGACTCGGGTCATGGTCTCACGGTTCGTGGGTTCGAGCCCCGCGTCGGGCTCTGTGACGACAGCTCAGAGCCTGGAGCCTGCTTCGGATTCTGTGTCTCCCCCTCTCTCTGCCCCTCCTCCACTCTCTTCCTCTTTCTCAAAAATAAATAAACATTAAAAAGAAAAGAAACAGGGAGGCTGAGCTCAACCTTATACGTCCTGTGTAAGGATTAGAAGCAACACCCCATCACGTGTGCCCAAAGGCAATAGAGGGTGTCGGTTATAGAGAGTCTGGAGCAGGGCTGCCTGGGTTCAAATCCCAGCTCTCCCCTTACTAGTCGTGTGGGCTTGAGCATGGAGCTTAGCTTCCCTCTGTTTACCCAGTCTGCACTCAGCAGGCATTTATTGAGCACCTATGGTGTGCCAGGTTCTGTGCAAAGGGCTCTCTTGGCCTCAGTGTTTCCATCTGCCACATGGGAATAGTAATGGTGCTTGCCTCATTGTGGTGTGGGAAGATGAAATCGCACCTTTCCCCGTGAGGCCAGAAAGCGAGGCTGGGACAGCGATCGCTTGGTTTGCTTTTCTAGGGGCAGGGGCCCTCCCAGAATGGTGGTTTGATGACCAGCAGGGCAGGGATCGTGGGTTTGGCCAGTGCTGCTTTCCAGATCAGGCTTCTCTGCTCCCTTCCCGGTCTGGATTTTGAAACTCCTTGCTTGGCCAGGCTGGCTGAGCCCACTTGGTCCTCAACGTCTGTCCCTCTCCTGGGCGGTTTGTCCAGGAGCGCATTACGGCTTCCGTGGATACCTTCCTCCGTAAAAGAGAAAAAAATAATAATATGTTGTGACTGCATTTGCATAACAATCAGTATAATCCAGGCTGGAGTCAGGCTTACACCTTGGTCCTTAACCACATTTGTTTTTCCCTTTTATTTTAAAAGAACCTAAAACATTTCCGTGGGCCCCTTTTAAAAGCATCGTGGCCCCAGGTGCTGTGCCCCCTGAGCCCAGCGGAGAGGTCGACCCTAGTGGAGCCTTTTCAGATCAAAGGTGGCTTGCTTTCCCTCTTCCTTGGAGGGCCTCCGCTGCTTGGGTTAGAACGCTGGCTCAGAATTTCCCAGGGATCGGTGTTCCCTCTGTAGAATCCCAGCTGGAACTTACCCATGACCCTGAAGCCTGCTGTTTCTGCCCCTTTCCCGAAGGGAGGGGGGCTTTGCCCTGTGACAGCCACCCTCACATCCCTGCTTTACAAATCAGTCCATTGCTCATCTCTGACAGATGAAGACCCTGAAGCCAGAAAAGCCAAAGAACTTGTCCAAGGCTACGCAGTGAGTGGGAGGTTCAAAATCAGGCGGAAGAAGGGAGGGATCCCCCAACGTTTTCCACCTCCCTCCCCCTGCAGATATGAAGTATCAGCAAGAACCCCTGTGTATGTGAATTGGTGACTAAATTATATACGTTGTGTTCGTTTCTTCCGGCTGTAGCAACAAATGAACCATAAGTGGGGTGGCTTAAAACAGCAGAAATGTGTTCTCTCCCTGTCCTGGAGGCTGGAAGTCAGGCATGGTGCTGGTTCCTCCTGGAGCCCCAGAAGAGGATGAGTTCTATGCCCCTCTCCTGGGTTCTGGCGGCTGCCAGAAATCTTTGGGCTCCTTGGATCATAGGTCAGTCCAGTGTCTGCCTCTGTCTTCACATGGCCCTCCCCTAGGAAGATACTTGTCCTTGGAGTCAGGTCCCACCCCAATCCAGGATGATCACATCTGCAGATCCTTAACTTAATTATTACGTGTGCAAAGAGGCTGTTTCCAGATAAGGTCACCCTCGCTGGTGTGGGGAGTTAGGAGGCTGCGTGTTTCTCTGGTCTGGTCGGCATTCAGCCTGCTGCCCTTGAGATACAGATAAAACGAGAACCAGGATGGGAATAAAAATAATATGGCCCACCACCTGACACAGGGTGGGTGCTTAAAAACTATATACATATCTATTTATGTATACAAAACATCTGGTTTCGGAAAAAAACGTTCAGGGGCGCCTGGGTGGCCCAGTCGGTTAAGCGTCCGACTTCGGCTCAGGTCATGATCTCGCGATTGGTGGGTTCAAGCCCCGCATCGGGCTCTGTGCCTGGAGGCTGCTTCGGATTCTGTGTCTCCCTGTCTCTCTGCCCCTCCTCACTAACCGCCCCCCCCCCCCCACCATCCGTTATGTTTTAGGCCCCTGTTCCCCCTTTCAGTTCCTGGAATTAAAATTATGTTCCTGCCTCAGGGCCTTTGCTCGCTTGTCCCCTCTGCCTGGAATGCCTTCTTACCATTCAGATCGCAGCAAGAGGTCACGGGCCTGCCCTGCCCTCCCCGGCAGGGCACAGACCTTTCCCGCCTGCTAACCTCCTCTGCCCGCCTCACGCCTGGATGAGTCTAGACAGTGCTGTGTCGCCTCATCATTTATTTGCTGCCTGCCTCCTTGCACCAGATCACAACACTCTTGAGAGGAAGGGGGTCGTCTCGTTGCTAGCTGCAGTTCTAACACCTGGCAAATCATAGCTGCTCAGAAAATAATGTGTTGAACGCATGATTACGTTGTTCTCTCTCTTTAAGACCAGGGCTTTCGCCTACTGTGAGGCAGTGGATTTCAAAGGATGGAAAATCCCCTATAATTGTAGCCAAAACAAGGTCCCCGTGAAAGTGTCTTCCTGTTCTCTGTGGGTGGGCACCCCCCAAAGACTGAGACCGGTCACTTTATTTCAACCATTAATTAAAAATCCCCTCCCCGCGCTGTTACTTCCTCTCCTTTCTCACTTCATCCTACATATTATTTTTTTTTTCATGTTTTATTTATCTGAGAGAGGGAGAGAGAGTCAGAGAGTGGCAGACAGGGGATCCTAAGTGGGTTCTGTGCTGACAGCACGGAGCCCGCGGGGCTCGGACTCAGGAACCGTGAGATCATGACCTGAGCCAAAGTTGGACACTCAACCGACGGAGCCACCCGGCCGCCCCTCTGCTTGTTACTAAACAGAGGCCAGCCTTTCTGCATTGGTCAAGGACCCTGAATGACACTGAGAGGGAATGTCTCAGTCTTGGCCATCTGGGTCTCGGGGTGCCTGGCATACATACAGTCAGTGCCTCATTAATGCAGGCAAAACGGAGGGAGGAAGTCAGATCCACGTCAGCTGGAACCACGGACTGGTGACGTTCCCTCTCTCTGAGCCCTGATTTCCCGGTCTGTGAAATGGTACCCTTTAAGATCTGCCCTGGAATCTGGAAGGAGCGAAGGCAGGAAATGTCAGCCCAGGAGGCAGATGGAACCTCCCCCCCACCCCGCCACTGCCGGGGAGTCTTTAGGAATCTTGTCCTGCTCTTGCCCCTCCGACTAATTGGGTTAGCATTTCTGGGGTGGGTGCCAGCATTAATATGTTTTAAACTGCCCCCCCCCGGGTGCATAACAGAATATTATTTGGCAATAAAAATGAGCAAAGTGCTGATCCATGCTATAACACGGAATGGCCGTGGAAACCTGCTTCGTGATACGGGTCAGACACCGAGGACCATGTATTGTATGGTTCCATGTATATGAAATGTTCGAAGCAAATCCATAGAGACAGAGAAGAGATTAGGGCTTGCCTAGGGCGGGGGGAGGGGGTGATGGGAAGTGCCTATAAATGGGTCCGGGGTCGGGGGGTGTCTTTTCGGGGTGATGCAAATGCTCTAACATTGATCATGGTGATGGTGGCACAGCCCTGAGCACAGGCTAAAAACCACTTTAAATGGATGAACTGCATCGTATGTGGGTTGTATCTCAATAAAGCTATTTGAAAAAAAAAATCCACAAGAGAAGAACCTCTCACTCTTTGTGAACAGCCACAGAGCTGGAGCTGGCGAGCAAGGAGGGCCCGCCCGCAGGCCCCCAGCAGAAGAGGGAGCTGGGGGGAGGTGGGCAGTGTAGTTCCAAGTGTGACTGTGGCCCTTCCCATGGTCCTGTAAAGGTGCAGGTTTTGGACCCTCCCCCCAAGCCCCCCCGCCAAATCCCATGCTGTGGAAGGAGAGGGGCTGGGAATGTGGGTTTTTTTTTTTTAATTTTTTTTTTCAACGTTTATTTATTTTTGGGACAGAGAGAGACAGAGCATGAACGGGGGTGGGGCAGAGAGAGAGGGAGACACAGGATCGGAAACAGGGTCCAGGCTCCGAGCCATCAGCCCAGAGCCTGACGCGGGGCTCGAACTCACGGACCGCGAGATCGTGACCTGGCTGAAGTCGGACGCTTAACCGACTGCGCCACCCAGGCGCCCCGGGAATGTGGGTTTTAACAAACTTCCCAGGGAAAGGACCAGACCCCCTGGTTTAAGACAACTGTGTGCATAAAGGGGACACAGATGCCCTGGGACAAGCCGCTGAGCACCACAGACCCTCTGCCCAGAAAACCACACACTTGTGCAGCAGAGATGACAGGGGGCGCAGGCCCCTGGGCCCTGGGGACACAGGATGTGCCCGGGGAGCAGTGCGTAACCAGATGTAACCCCGTGAGAAATGTGCTTGGTGGTTACCAAGAACTGGAGAGGAATAAATAAAGCTAAAACTGTCCTGTGTTAAATGACCCTCATCAATTCACTCAGTTCCTAGGAACAGGCCCTTTCCTTCTGCAAATCAGTTTGGTTCTGGAGTTGAATGCCACTTGGCTTTGGGAAAAGAAGACAGCTTTTGCATTTGTCATCCTTTGCAGACTCCTGGGGGAGCCTCCGGGCCTCGGCCCCACTCCGCGAGAAGGACCGCCCTCAGGAGGTTACAAACCCCTCCGCGGACTGAGAACTGGGTGCGGAGGCAGGGGTGGGGAGGGGTGAGGGTGAGAATACGAACAACAGTAGCAAGAACTGACGGGGAGCTGCCTGTGTACCAGGTACATCCTCTCCCAGCCCCATAAGCCCAGCAGGATCGTTCCCACCGCACAAAGCCGCGAGGCGCGAAGTCACCCAACCTGTCTGCCCGGCTGGTCCCCAGAACTCTTCGGCCTCTTCCTCATTTGTGTGTGAAATGGTCAAACAAAAGTGGTGCACATCGGCCCCCTTACGGTCAGAGCAGCATCCGCTAGAAGGTGGACGCGACCCAAGGATCCATCCATGGATGAATGGATAAATACAAGGCGGTCTAGCCATACCCTGGAATATTCTCCAGCCTTAAAAAGGAAGGAGATTCTGACCCAAGGCGGATGAACGTCGAGGACGTCATGCTAAGGAAGGAAGCCAGTCACAAAAGGACAATATTGCAGGATTTCACTTTCATGAGGTGCCCAGAGTTGCCGAGTTCACAGAGACAGAAAGTGGACAGGTGACTGCCGGGGCTGGGGGCTGGGGCGTTAGTGTTTAGTAGGGACAGAGTTTCCATTTTGGAGGATGAAGAGCTTCACAGAGTGGATACACAGTGACGTCAATGTACTTAATGCTACTGAACTGTGCACTTAAAACCACTTAAGATGGGGGGCGCCTGGGTGGCTGAGTCCCTTAAGCCTCCCACTCTTGGTTTCGGCTCAGGTCGTGATCCCGTGGTTCGTGGGTTCGAGCCCCGTGTTGGGCTCTGTGCTGAGAGCTCAGAGTCTGGAGCCTGCTGCGGATTCTGTGTCTCCCTCTCTGTCTCTGCCCCTGCCCTGCTCACGCATGCACCCTCTCTCTCTCAAAAATAAAGAAACATGAAAAGAATAAAAAAATTATTGTGGCATATCTTTGATGGCGTTTGACTTGTGTGCACACTAACATGATCCCACCAGACTGCTGGAGAAAACACAGCTCTGCGGGCCCTGCACCCACAAAACCTCTTCCTGGGGGTGCCTGGGTGGCTCAGTCGCTTCAGCATCTGACCTCAGCTGAGGTCATGATCTCACAGTTCGTGAGTTCGAGTCCCCCCCCCCCCACTGGGTGAGCTTGAGCCACGCTTTGCATGACCCTTCTTTTCTCTCTCCCCCCTCACTCTCTCTCTCTGCCCCTCATGGGATTCTCTCTCTCTCTCTCTTGCCCCTCACTCACTTGCAACCTCTCAAAAGAAAGAAAGGAAAGAAAGAAAAGGAAGAAAGAAAAGAAAAAGGAAGGGAAGGAAGGAAGGAGAAAGAGAAAGAAAGAAAGAAAGAAAGAAAGAAAGAAAGAAAGAAAGACAGACAGACAAAAGGGAGGAAGAAAGAAAGAAAAGAAGGAAAGGAAGAAAGAAGGAAGAAAGAAACAGGTCCCTGGGGATCAGACTGTTTCACACCAGAATCTTCCTTCGTTCTCTATCGTCCTAAATGGGACCGTGCAGCATGGGCTGTTCCGAATAGCACTGATCTGAGAGCATTCTTACACGGTCTTTTGGAGAACACATGGCTACATTTCTCTTGGGCATATCCTCTGACGTGTCCAGCCTTAGTAAATGTTGCCAGATTTCTGCAACGTTGTAACAGCTCACACACCACCCCCCTCCCCCATACACACACGCACAGAGGACAGAACTCCCAGTGGCCCCCCCATGCTCACCACACCTGCTCTTGCCTTTTTCGTTTTGCACCTTCAGGTGGGTGTGTCACGAAGTGACTTCTCATTTGGGGTCGGGGTCACAGGTGAACCCCAGGCCACAGGCCATGAGGTGGGGGTGGGTGTGCATGAGACCTTTCGTGAGGAATCCCTGGTCTGATCTTAACCTGTCTGACCTCACTTTCCCCCTCTGTAGAATGGGCATAATAACCATACCTATCTCAGTATGTTTTTGAGGATTAAATGAACCAATATGTGCATTGGGCTTGGCACTGAAAAGCTTCCACTGCCTTCCAGGCCCTGGTCCAAGGCAAAGCTCAAGCCTGAGAGGCTTTGGGGGGGGGGGGGGTTGGGGTGGGGTGAGGAAATTCAGGGAAAGGGAGGCTCCAGGCCCTTGTCTCTAGAGGGTAAAGTGGCTACACAGTCAGGTTTCCTCCTCCCAAGGAGCCTCGGGTGCTGCTAACCGCTTTCTCTGGTTCCATTTTCAGTTTCTTGGAAAGCAGCTCTGGACCCTTCCTGTCAGTCCCGACCCAGGATGCAGGCTCCAGAGGCACCAAGCATCTTGAGCCCTGTCCAAGCCTGGCAGTTTAGAAACACTCCTATTAACTGCCAAGGTCAACGTTGCACCCGACAGGGGCAGGGCCTCCACCTTCCGGGGGGCATCAGGCCGCGCAGGGCAGCCGAGTGGCAGGGCAAGGCCCTGCCACGGTCGTAAAAGACCGGAAACAACCTGTTTGCCCCGCAGTCGGGAAGCGGCAGGGTGAATTATGGTGCATCCACATTGTAACCCGGGTTTTATGTGCCGATAGGGTGACAAAGTACAGGGTGATAAAAGCAAGGGGCAGGTCTGGATGTAGGAAAGGCTCGCATTTGCGTAAGTGGGAGAAAACACGACTTATTTCCGTGTGCTGGAACCTGTAGAGCACAGGAAATTGATCAGAACGGTTGCCCCCAGGAAGGGGCAGCTGGGAGGCTGGGGCTGGCCGAGAAGGCTGCTGACTGTTTTCTGGAAGCCTTTGGATGCTTTGAATTTCTGTTTAAATTGTACACATGCGTTGTTATTGTGGGGTTCTTTCTCAAAGGAGGAAAGATGGGGCGCCTGGGTGGCTCAGTCGGTTAAGCATCCAACTTCAGCTCAGGTCATGATCTCACAGCTTGTGAGTTCAAGCCCCGCGTCGGGCTCTGTGCTGACAGCTCAGAGCCTGGGGCCTGCTTCGGATTCTGTCTCCCTCTCTCTCTGACCCTCCCCCGCTCACGCTCTGTCTCTGTCTCTCAAAAATAAATAAGCAATAAAAAATTTTTTTTCAAAGGAGGAAAGAAAAGAAGGAAGCTTTCTTTCTTAAACCAGCTTGTTGGACGGCCGTCCTGTGATGCTCACTCTCTGAGGGCTTTGGACTCAGGCGGTGGGCGTTCACATCTGGACGGGCCCGCTTTGTAGCACTCTTGGGCAAGTTGTCAAACCTCTCCAAGATTTGCTTTCTCCCCTGTAAAGTGGCACGTTGTAGATAAGCTGTTCACATTTATATCGACATGGTATTGATATTAATATGATCATAATAGCTTCTGCCTCCTAGGCTTGTACAGCTTGAACGAGGCAGCGCACAGACATGCTTGAGAAAGTGCGGGGGGTTTCATGAGCCCCACCGAGGGCTCCCACTGCTATGGGCCCATTATTCCCCTGAGGTCTCATTCAGTGTAAGACAGATTCTGACCCACTAGGTAGATGCTCATGGGGTAGATGCTGCATTTCCAAAAGCTCCCTGGAGAGGCGGCTGGAATGTGGATCTGGGCAGGGACTTTCAAGAGTGCGTGTGAAACCTGATCGAGCCACAGGCTTGAGATGAGTGCACTGTACTGGACGTAGGGTGTACCTCAATGAAAAGAATCACACGCGCCCAGACCGTGTGGGGTGCCCTATGGCTGGGGACTAAAACAGCATTCAGTACCACTGAGGAAATTCCCCAGCCCAAGAATGGTCTTATGAGGGACTTGTGATGGGTAAGGGACCATCCCTGGGCCTGGCCACCCACAGTGCTGTCTGTGCCCCTCCCCGACCTTCAGGGGCCAGAGGACAGAGAGCCTTTTTCAGGGAATGCGTGTGGTCCCTGGATGGGGAGACAAAGCCAGCTGCACTGTTGCTTAGCCCCCAGGAGGAGGCAGGGGAGCATTTCCACAGGACAGGTTCCAAGAAGTAAGATCGCTGCTAAGGCACAGCAGAGCCCTTCGCGGTCCCCTCCTCACCGCCTTCCCCCGCCACCATGTTGCGCCTTGTCCCTGCCTCACTCATTCCATTATTTCCTCATGGAGTCCCCAGTCCCCCAGGGCCGCGGGGCTGAGTGGTGCAGCGTGGGCTCCAGAACTGGTGTGCGAGGTCAGAATCGGCTCTTTACCGACCTGCTGTGTGACCACGGGCTGCTACTCAACTTCTCTCAGGCTTAGTGTCCTTGCTGTAAAGCCCAGCGTCCCACCCTCCCTTCCGCATTGGTCCCAGCCTCTCTGCATTCGGACTCCTGAGTCCCACCACTGTGCTCTCTGGGGACGACAGGCAGAGACCAGAAACAGTGGGCCGGTGTTGCCTCTCCTGTGGCTTCTGAGAGTTCAGAGATCCCCGGGGGTCGGGGATGTGACGCCATTCTTTGGATGCAGAAGCTGAGGCCGAGGGGCACACCCCCCAGCCTCTAGGTCCTACTTGACCCCATGTCTGACGCTGCTGTCTGGGTGGCCTGCCTGGAAATCGAGTGAGGTGGGGGGACCCCAAATCTCCCCTCTGACTGGTGATGAATCTTCTGTGGATCTGCCACCCCCCCCAACCCCCCTCTGTCCAGCTTCCTCTTCCTTGGCAGGTAGAGAGGGACAGAGATGGGTGTTGGGAGCCATAACCTCCCTCCTCCTCAGCCTCGGTCAGGCCAGGCTGGGCTTTGAGAGTGCTGGCCAGCAGTGCCCGGAGGCCCCCCAGACCTGCAAATCTCCCAGACCCTGAGGCTCGACACACCTTGGTTCAAATCCTTCCTCTGCCCCCCAGCAGCTCTGTGACCTTGGGCTCACAGCTTCAACTCTGGGCCTTTGCGTCCTCAGCTGTAAGGTAGGAGTGTTCTCCCCTTGTAGGACAGGTGACCGTAAATGGCACCTGGGATTTTTGCTGTGGTCATTGGTATCATCCCTGAGCTGCTGATTTCTCAGACGCAAGCCTAGCAGTGTCGTGGCTCCCTCTGGGTTCCCTCTGCCCAGGCGAGGTTGTAAAGATATTCGGGCACCTGGGGACAGGCCCCATCTCCCGGAATTCCCTGTTCCCGATTGCCCGCCCAGGGCAGTTCAGTGGAATTTCCACGGAAGCCAACTGCTATTCCTGGGGGGTTGGCACTCCCAGCAGGGCCCGAGAGCCAGCTGCTACCACTGTCTCAGTTCCCAGGGGGCTGTTGGGGAGCCTCGGTTTACCCACCTGTGAAAGGGCCAGTGACCTCCCGTCTTCAAGCACTGGTTCGCTGATTTTAGGGTCTCAAGGATCAGCAGACTCCACTGGAAAGTTAACCACCAACCTTAAAAACTCACCAAGTACGGTTTTGAAGAGACCAATTAACATCTCCAGTTTTCACCCCTTCCTGAAAGGAATGTGCACACACGTGTGTGCACTCGTCATGTCCGGTGAAAGTTGGTCCCTAAATCGAAGAATTACGGTGATCAGCCAGCACCTACACAGTGTCGGGTGTGAACTCGACGAGGCCTCGGTGCGGCCCGCGGCACCAGACTCGATCCGTTTCCAGCTGGGAGGTGGGGACACCCACTGATGAGGTGGCAGATCCTGGATTCCAGCCCAGGGTGGCCCGCTCTCCATCTGCACTTTGCACCCCCAGGCCAGGGGTCCTCAAACTTCCGCATGCGTTAGCAGCCCCTGGAAAAGCCCTGCCTACAGGGCTCTGGGGTTGGGCCCCAGAATGTGCATTGCTAGCAAATCCATGGGTGACACTGATGCCGTCAGCCTGGGGACTGCCATCGGAGACCCGCGGCTCTTCGTCGTACTGCCTGCCAGGAGTAGCATTAGCTTCATGACACAATTTTGCAATTGTCCTGCTTTTCGCTTTTTGCTTTGAAGCCATTGTTGGGGGTCAGACGTAGTCTGGAACCATCCCCCGGGGCCAGGATACCAGGCTAGCGGCCGTCCCCGAACCCCACTGAGACTCAGTGTTCTCATCTGACAAGTGGGCCAGGCGTGACATTCTCCACCTCTCTTGGGGTGTGGGCATTGAACCGGGGAACCCAGGGAGATGCTTGGTGAAGAATCCTTTGAAATAATTACCAGCCACTTTAGGGGAGCAAATTTTGCCACCCCAAAATGTGTCTCTTTGGCGTGTAGATTATTTTAGGTTGATTATTTTTTAGAAACAGAGGGCTCTGGGAGCGCCTGGGTGGCTCGGTTGGTTGAGTGTCCAACTTCGGCTCAGGTCATGATCTCACAGTCTGCGAGTTCGAGCCCCGTGTCGGGCTCGTGCTGACAGCTCGGAGCCTGGAGCCTGCTTCGGATTCATGCTCTGTCTCTTTCCCTGTCTCAAAAATAAACAAACATTAAAAAAGAACAAAGAAAAGAAACAGAGGGCTCAGGAAGAACCTTTGACCATCCTCCTAACTGCTTGAACATATTTAGACAGAGGGCCTGTTGCGGGAAGGGAGCTGTCCGCACAGACAATCCCAACATAGTATGAACGAGGGCAGGGAGATAGCTGGCAAAGTCGGTCGGCTAAAATTCTTCTCTGTGTCCCACTGCTTCTAAGTGTCCCAGCAAACATTTGCTTACCAAACATTTACTCTTTTTCCTCTTCCTGTGCCCTCCCAGAGCCCTACCCCTTCTCCTCAGCTCTGGATGCCATAGAAGCCTGACTGCCCATGGGCCTCCTAATCCTTGTGGGGCCTCTGTAGGTATGTAATTGAATCTGACTTTCTCCTCTTCGTCTGTCTCATGTCAATTTAATTCTTAGACCAGCACGAAGAACCTTCAGGGGAAGATGAAAATTTTTCCTCCCCAACACCTCCCTCAGCCAGTAGTTAGCATGTACGGAGCATTCAAATTATTCCAGACGTGATTTTATGTATTTATTCATCAGACATTTATTGAGAGCTTTCTAGGTTCCAGACAGGCACCTTTCTGAGGCTTTACATGTATCGACTCATTTAATTTCCTTTAGGAGGCAAGGTCTGTCTTATCCTCATTTTATGGGTAAAGAAACCAAGGCACAGAGAGGGCGCATCCCTTTCTTGTGGTCCCACAGCACATAAAGAGGTAAGGTCAGGATTCCGAGCCAGGCTGAGGGCCTCCAAAATCTGTCTCTTGTCCCCACTCTGGTCATGTTAATGACACCTCAGTTAAGAGCTGGGCTGCAGGAAGGGCTATGCCTTGTATTGCCCCTGACTCATCGAGTACAGCGGGTTGAATCGTGTCCCTCAAAGAGACGCAGAATCTATGAATGGGGTCTTATTTGGGGGAAAAAAAGGTCTTTGCAGGTATAATTAAGGATCTTTCAATGAGAACATCTGGATTTAGGTTGGGTCCCCAACCCAGTGGCGCGTGTCCTTTTCAGAGAAGGTCAGGAGATTTGGACACACAGACCCAGAGGGGTGGAGGCCGGGTGAAGGTGCAGGTAGAGATCGGAATCACGCAGCCCCAGAGCCAGAAGTTGGAAGGAAGGCGTGTACCCCAGAGCCTCCAGAGGGAGCGCAGTCCTGCTGCCACCTTGATTTTGAACTTCTGGCCTGCAGAAAGGTGAGAGAATCAGTATCTATTGTTTTAAGCCGCCTAGTTCATGGTAATTTGTTACGGTGGCCCCAGAGACCCTATATACTGGGTGACCCCGGACAAGTCCTCTCCTTTACAGCCCCCTCCACGCGGCTGCCGGGGACCCTGCTCACTGGCCCCGGATGCCAGCCGGCCAGGGACCCTTCCAGGACCTGTGGGGCATGGAGGGCCAGGGAGACTCCCCGGGGACGGCACTGGGTGGGCCCGGCGGGTCTGTGTCTGTCTGTACAGACATGCTGGGGGGCTGGGGTCAGGAGATGCGTAGACCTTGGGGCCCTGGACGAGACGCCTTTACCTTGGGGGCCTCAGTTTTCCTCTTCTGTAAGGTGAGAGCCCTCTTGCCTCCTGGATGAGCTGTGAGCATTCACGGGGTTCCACCTATAGACACGGAAGGTCCTCCATCTGTCGTGAGTATTGTTTTGAGTCCTTTGACAGGCTTTTCCTGAGCACGTACTTTGTGCTTCGGCTGGCCACGAGCCCCCTTCTCAAGGAAGCGGGTTGTTGTTGTTGTTGTTTAATTGTGATCGTCTCTGCTTTAGTAATGACAGAGACCGAGGTCCGGGAGGGCTAACCCCTTGATGGAAGGCACCAAGCTAGCAGCGAAGGAGCCCCCGCCCCAACCCAGGGCTCCCCGCCCGTCTTTCAGGCAGCTGCGATTGCTGGGGTGGGGGGCTTGCTGGGGGGTGGGGTGGCCAGAGTTCGCCACTCGGGATGGGGGTGGTCTGTAGGGAGCGGCGCGCGTGTGCTGGGGCACGGGCGCGCCGTCGGCATCTGCGTGTGCCTGCACGCGTGTGTGCATGTGTGCGTGCCCGCGCACGCGTGTTCCTCCGTGTGCACGTGTGTGTGTGTGTGCCGGTGTGGGTTTTGCTTTCACATTTGGTGCTGCTCAGAGGCCCTGATTCCTGTAAACCCCATGGTCTGGTTTCCAGCAGACTCTGTATGGCCAAGGCAGCAGGCACTGTGACCTGGGCTGGGTCCGACCTGTGGCTTCCCCTTCTCGCTCCTCTGGCTGCAGGGTGTAGAAGGGATGTAAATGAGGGCAGGACATCTGGCCCCGGTGGCAGCTGTGGCGTGAAACCGAGTGCAGGGGACGCAGGGAAGGCGTGCCCTACCCAGGGTTCTTGGGGACCCGTCTCGGGGTCCCCGCTGGCCAGAGAAAGACTCGCGAAGGAGCCCGCCCCCACGCATAGCATATCCAGCTGTGTGGGCCCAGGCCTCAGTTTCCCCTCCTGGAAAAGCAGGAGAGGACATCCTCTGTGCAGGGGTGTGGGGTGCATTCACGCAGCCATTCGTGCGTCCGTCGGGTGACCCTTTGAAGACTCACGTGAAATGGTCCTCCTGGCGGGTGCCGGCCTCTTTGTACCCCCGTACACGCTTCCCCAAATTAGCGTGGGGGTCCGAGTGCAGAAATACCCACGAGTGGTTGCTTCCCTGCGTCAGGGAAAACACCATCCGGCCCTTGGCGACGCTTCTCACGGTCCAGGAGCCGAAGGAGTGAGTGCTCCTTCTTTAAACCTGCACCTGCCCCACTGTGGTAGCGACCTGTGTTTTCAACCCCACGGTGCAGATGTAGAGATGCAGTCCTGTCAAGGAACTTGCACGTGCTAGGAGGTGGTCAAGGTGGAATTCAAATCCAGTAGGCCGTGCCTTTAGAGCCGCTGCCCTCCCCAGCCCATCAGAGGTGTCCTAACACGGGGTGGGGGGGTGTGCAGGGGACCGGGGGGGGCTCCCTCTCAGCCCAAGGGAGAAAGGGCCCTCTGGCAGGAGGGCCCGAGCGGCGGAGACGTGGAGGTGGGACAGAGATGCTACGTCAGGGGACAGCGTGGGAAGGGCTCTGTGCGTGGGGAGTAGCCTGAGGTGAGGATAGACAGAAGGAAGCCAGGAGAGGTGGGAAGGCAGGGCACTCTGGGCTTCCCTTTGGGGGTGCTGGGGGTTACAGGGAGAAGGGGGGACAGTCAGTTCCTGCCGGGGGACCTTGCTCCAACCATCTGTGTCTCAGTCAGGGGCACCTGCCTGAGCCCAGATGCTCAAGCCCCCCAAGCAGGGTGTTATCCTTGACTCCTTTCTTTGTTACCCCTTATCAGGCCATGTTTGGGGGGCTTGGGGGGGGTGCTGAGACCAGCCACTTCTCTTCACCTCTCCGATGCCTCCTTGCCCTAAGCGTCAGACACCTCCAGTCACTGCAGTGACAGCCTCCTGGCTGTCTCCGCTTCCCTGCCCCCACGGTCTGTTTTCCACACTGCAGCCAGGAGCGGCTACAAAAATGAAAAGCAGAGCACGCCTGTCTCCACGCCGCCCCCCAACCCTAGACAAGCCCTGCTGCATTTAGAACAAAACATGAGTCTCTCCCTGATCAGGCCCCCCCGCCGTGCACCCCTGTTGACAGTCCCCCCACCCCTGCCTGTTACCCCCTCACTCACTGCACACAACCCTGGGCTGTCTGGCCCTCAGAAAGTCATTCCCACCTCAGGGCCTTTGCGTCTGCTGCCCCGTCTGCCTGCAGTGCCCTTCCCGGGATCACTCATCATTCGGGTCTCAAACTAAGCATTGCAGTGGGCAGAGCCTTTCCGGGTAAAGGTCTTCCCTCCCTGCTCCTGGTTGAGCTCCTTCATGTGCACGCCCATCACCAGAAGCCGGTCTCTCCTTCCTCCTCCTCACCTCTCACCTAACTGCAAACTTCATAAAATCACAGTCCTTGTCTGTTTCGTTCGCTACCACATTCCGGCATCTGGCACGTAGCAGGCATTGGGTGAAGGCTTGTCGAAAGAAGAAATGACTAAAGGGATCAGACTTGGTCTTCCTCTGTGAAATGGGGCCACATCACGTCTCTTTGGCCGGTCGGCAGTACGGCTCAGAGGTTGTGCTCGCACGCAACCGGGGTCCTTCTCCCCTTTGTCCAAGGGCTCCCCAGGCCGTCCCTCCTGGAGCCTGGCTCCCTCCCGCTCCCCAAGCCCACTCCCCTGCAGCAGGTGCCTGGGTGGAAGTGTCTCCCCGCCAGTTCCCCGGCTGGTGCTACCCGGCCCCCTCTAGCTAGCCCGCTGCCCACAGGTCCCCGAGGATGGCTGGGAGGTGGGGGGTGTTGGCACCTGGCTCCCAGCCCAGGCTCACACAGACCCGTCTCTGGCCTGCCTGCAGCACCTAAATGCAGCCGTTTTTAAGAACCTGTCAGGGTTGACTCATACTTCCTTTGTTTCCAGCTGGGCTCGCTCAGGAGTGTCGCTGTTTTGCAAGGCTGAAGTCTGAGTCCCTCAGAGGTGAGCACCCGGCCGTATGCCTCGGTGAACCTATAATGAGGGTCACGGCCCCCCACAAAACCACAGTCCCGGCACTGTTGGGAAACTACCCCTTTCTGACGGTTGAGGCATTCGGGTTTGGAGACACTGCTTTGAGGCTTTGGTGGGCTGCAGGGGGGAGGGAGGGGAGGTGATCCTGTCCATCCCTCTGCCCTCAGCCTAAACCCAAGCACTTGCTGCCCTTGGGGGGCCACTTGGACATCCCTAGTGCCCCACTTTTCCTTCCCGCCCGATGAGATAAGGCGTGCCTATTCACCCCTTGGCTCAGAAGGTTTTTTCTTTCTGTACAAGCGTGCGTGTGGAGCCCGCTCTTGACGGTCTAAAACAGTTCCGCTTTCACAGAACTGTGATCATTTTGGGAAAGGGGGTCTGTTACGAGTATATCTTGGCCTGGGTGTTTCTTTAAACATCTGGGCGAATGTTCACATAAATCAGGTCACACTACTCAGGGGAGAAGGAACCCTGGACTGGCTTCTGTCCCCATTTTTGGTTTGGGAAATGTTTTTCCAAGCCCCACCTACACTGATCCGAGGTCATCCGTGGCAAAAGAGAAACGGCCAGCCCGGGCTTCCAGCTGATAAAAAGTCACTTTTTTGGGGGGTAATGTTTAACCCATCTTATCACATAGGTCCAGGGGAAAGGATTCAGGCTTCGAAAGCTACTGATTCAGGGGCAGCCTCAGCCTGGCTGCGTGGCTTTGGGTGAGTCCCTGGACTTCCTCTGAAACCTGGTTCTTGAGGATAGAGGTAGGGCATGGTTACGCCTGGATAGGTTTTTGTTTTCTGGTTTGAGCTTTTTTTCTTTTTTTTCCCCCTGTGTAAAAATAAAGGTGAAATTTATATCATCTAAAATCAGCCATTTCAAAACATGCGATTCAGGGGCACCTGGGTTGGCTGAGTTGGTTGAGCAGCCAACTCCTGATTTCGGCTCAGGTCATGATCCCAGGGTCGTGGGATCGAGCCCCGCGTTGGGCTCCGAGCTGAGCACGGAGCCTGCTTGAGAGTCTCTCTCTCTCTCCCTCTCTCTCTCTGTCCCTCTCCCCCACTCACACTCTTTCTCTCTCAAATAAAAAACCAAAACACAGAGTGGCGTTCGGCACATTCACAAGTGTACAACCAGTGTCTCAACCTATTTCCAGAACATTCTCATGAGCCCAAAAGGAGCCATGTACCTGTTTAGCAGTCACTCCCCGCTCCTTCCTCCCCCTCCCCTCCCTTCCCCCAACCCCAGACTCTATAAGCATTAACTTATACGTGGTTGAACTTGCTTCGTCCCTGGGCTGAGTCCGCCAAAGAGGGAAAGAGGCAGTGGCGTTTCCTGGCTGGGCCGGAACCATCACCACAGGCAGGCCTGGAGCCACCTTAGCCTGGGGCTGGGCTTCTGCTCTGGGTGTGTGTGTGTGTGAGCATACAGTTGTATGAGTTGTAACACAGGTAGATATTTGTGTAATGACCACCACCACACCCAGGACACAAAATAACTCCATCACCCCAAAAGGTGCCCTCCTGCAGCCCCTTTTCCATTCAGTCCTCTCTGCCTCCCCCAGCCCCTGGCAACCACTGATCTGTTTTCTGTCCCCCTAGTTTTAGCCATTCCAGAATATTCCAGAATGTCATATAAGTGGAATCCCACAGGATGAGAACTTTTGGATCTGCTTTCTTTTCTTTTTTTTTTTAATGTTTATTTTCGAAACAGAGACAGTGTGAGTGGGGGAGGGGAAGAGAGAGAGGGAGACGCAGAATCCGAAGCAGGCTCCAAGCTGTCAGCACAGAGCCCGACGCGGGGCTCGAACCCCCGAACCGTAAGGTCATGACCTGAGCTGAAGTTGGACGCTTAACCGACTGAGCCCCCCCAGGCGCCCCTGGGTCTGCTTTCTTTTGTACCCAATAGAATGTTTTTGAGATTTATCCAACTTTCCATATCTACCCACTGTCTATTCCTTTTTCTCGCGGAGTGGTATTTCAGCGTGTGGATGTACCAGTTTGTTTCTCCGTTCACCTGCTGAATGACATCTGACCTGTCTCTGTCTGGGGCAAACACAAACTAGCTGCTGCAAACATCCATGCTTTCGGCGTGGACCTAAGTTTTCATTTCCGTAGGGTAGGAACCCAGGGGTGGGAATGCTGGGTTAGGTATGGCGAGCATACGTGATCCTGCTCCTGGGTGAGTTAAACCTCTTTGGGTCTCGGTCTTCTGCATGGGTAAAATGGATACACCCACAGTACCTACCTCATGGATTATTGTGGGGATGAAAGGAGACGATGGTTAAGGTGGAGTCTGGGCTCGATAATTGTTGCCTCACACTCTATTTTTTGGGGGGAGGCGGTTCATCTATGTCTTTGGCTGTGTTTTTGCCCACGGTGAGGGGCTCACCAGCCAGGATTGGCATGACAGGTGAGGATTTCCTTGGGGATCAGAGGATTTCCTTGCAGGGGCCAGAGGTTGAAGTCCTGGGGAATTCGTTACCAAGTCTGGCTGCAGACAGAGGTCCTATATATGCAGGGAAGCCGTGAGTTAGGATGACCCAGCCCCTAAATTCCACAGAAAGGGAAGCTGAAGCTCAGAGGTCAGTCTTGCCCAAGGCCACCCAGCCCAGCAGTGGTAGAGAAAGACCTCGACTCAGGGCTCCTGATTCCCCAGTGCCTTCTTTGACCTCTCTGATCTCTAAGACGGGCACAATGATTTTGTCCACCCTATAGGGCCATCAAGAGGCTTAAATGAGACAAAGTGTGCAAAGGCTTGTAATAGCGCCAGGCACACGGTAAGTGCTTGATAAAAGCTAACTTTGTTTTCTTTTTTCTAAATTTAAGATTGTATTGAGAGTCGCGTGCTCCACTAACGGAGCCAGTCAGGCGCCCCGAGAGCTAACTTTCTTAAGGAAGGAATTAATGACAGGAAGCTGGCAGGATTACAGACAGACTTCGGGGCATTCACGGATCTGCCAGAGATAGCATAGATCTCCTTCTCAGTGGTTTGGGATTTCTTGAAAAGTCAAGGAAAATGTGGGTCCCTTGCACCCAGGACCTTAGCTGCAGCCAGCAGCTAAGGGGGCCCCACCCTCCACTGCTCAGAGCTGCTCTAACGTGGTCACCACTAGCCGCATGAGGTGACTGAGTCCTTGAACTGTGGCTAGTGTGCCAGGATGGGCTGTTAGTGTCAAATACACAATGAATTTCGAATTTCCCAACTTCACAGACTATGGTACCTGCAAAGGTCCTGCCGTGGGAGGGCGCCTGGTGTGTCCAAGGGAGGCAAGCTGGGTTGCAGTGGAGGAAGTGAGGGGGAGAGGACATCTAGTGGTGTCTCTTTCTAGGTCTGTCCTCCTAGTGTATTCACCCCTTTTGGGCAGGGGTCGGGTCTTCCTTGTAAATCCCGACAGCCCCAGGGACAGCACGGAGCCTGCCGTACAGGGGGTGCCTGTTTCTTGCTTGTTGAATGGATACATGCTTGTCGGTGGGAACTGAAGGCAGCTGAGCTGAACTGGGCAGGCGGGAGGGGTCAGGCCTGCCCTCTGCACTGAAGGGCTCACTCCCCAGAGGCTGGCAGAACCGGCAGCTGCTGGTGGCCAGCCGAGTCCCTCTGTGGGAATGGCCCTCAGTTACACCCCCGCCTCCGGCGACAGGTCAGTACGGAGCACAAAGGCCCAGTCCCCTGCCCCCCCCAGTAGGACCCTTCTGCAGGGCTGGCCCAGCACCAGAACTTCTGGAGTTTACTCACCTTACTGCGTGTCTGTCCACCTGTCCTCCCCTCTACCTGCCCCGCAAACCACCTTCCCCTTTGCTACGTTTCACAGTAAGCTGGAGACATCTAGATACTGCCCCCCTCACCTTTGGCTTCCTTTGGCGTGCGTCTCATTAACTACAGGATTTGGGTTTTTTAAAGCTTTTTGTAGTTTTTAATGGTTTTATTTTTGAGAGAGAGAAAGAGAGAGAGAGAGAGAGAGCGTGGAGGATGGGCAGAGAGAGAGGACACAGAATCCGAAGCAGGCTCCAAGCTCTGAGCTGTCCGCACAGAGCCGGACACGGGGCGCAGACTCACGAACTGTGAGATCATGACCTGAGCTGAAGTTGCATGCTTAACCGATTGAGCCACCCAGGCGCCCCCAAGATTTGTTTGATAGAACTGTTTTTTCATTTTTGGTTTGTTTGGTTTTTTTTTTAATCCCCCAGGGAATTGCTCCCCGGATGACCCAGGATAGTGGGTAAAAGTCTCCCTCATCTGGGGACCTGATTATTAAGGCACCTGAGAGGGCTGCACCTCTTACTAGCTGTGTGGTCTTTGGGGTGGAGGTGGGGGAGGTCACATCACCTCTCCAAGCCTCAGTTTCTTAATCTGTAAAACGGACTTAAGAAACGCACTTACTTCTTAGCGCTGTCGTGAGGCGACTCCCTCGCTGAGACTCTGCCCCTGAAGTACCTGGCATGGTGCTTAGCACATGGGAAACGCTCAGCTAACAACAACTATGGCTGTTTTGAAGATGTTACTGCGTGGACATCCTTCCAGAATAAACTTCTTTTCTGGGGGCGGGAGGGTTCGGTCTTTGTTCCTGGCAACCAGAAGCATTTTAGCCCGATCTGCCTGAGAACTGGTGAATGGGTAGGCTGAATGCGAGGTCAAGGCCTAGAATTCCCCTTGTCTTACCTTTGTCCTTAGGTGGCAGGAAATTCCCTTCCAAGGGTCTTTGATCTTGCTTTATTTGCTAAAGGCACAGGGGATTGCTCAAGGCCCAGGGTGAGAGGGTGACGGGTAGGGAGGGAGATAATCTTCCATGGAGGGCAGGCTCACCCAGTGTGTGTTACCAGACCCGTTGGCCTGCTCACGATGGTGCTTTCAGACATGGCTTTTGCAACCCCGGAAGCTGGCAAAATGCAGCAGCGCCTTAGATCTTTTTCAGGAGGTTCCAAGGGGCTGCCTGCCCATCAGTTACCACGCCAGCCACCTGGGTACTAAGGAGAAACGCTTGCATTGCAGAGGCCAAGTTTGCAGACTGGCTGCCCCCCGACCAGAGTCCACCACAGACAGCTTTTATTTGTTAAGCACCGAATACATTGTCGACATTTTTTTTTTTTTTTAATGTGGCGATCATACGTTACGATGTCTTGAGAAATCACATCTGGCAACAGTGGGCCCACATTCCTGCGTGGCAGCCACGGGCTGAGTTTGATCAGCCCATTTATTGGGCCACACGGAGGCCGGGTTTTCACTGCTCTAGCAGGTTCCCTGCCTGGCCGCTGCTGGCATCTGTGCCTGGGTCCCTGGCAGAGCTGTTGAGATGGACACAGATTCAAGTACTTCCGAGTCAAGACAGAGTGCGGTGAATCGTGTAGATTCGAGGAAGTCGCTCTTCTGGGGGGTGGGCAGGGGCGGGCATCGGCAATGTCCGAAACCATTTCCAGTTGTCACAGCTATAGGAGGGCATACTGGGATCTAGTGGGTGGAGGCCAGGGATGCTGCCCCACGTCCTACAGTGCACATAGGACAGCCTCCACAATACACACTTACCCAGCCCCAAATGTCAAAAGACACCCCAGATTACGATCGCAGACAGATCCTGAAGGGAGAAACTGACTTGAAAAATTAGCTCAACAACGTCTCCCGGAATAAAAGTGGTTTAGTGGGGGCAGGCACTTGGTGACTGGGCCAGGTTTCAACTGGGAGAGTTCGGGGGAACGCACGTCAGGCCAAGGACAGCACAAGCAAAGGTGACGAGGCATCTTTGATGCGGGGTGGGGTGGGGGGGAGGTGGGGGGCACCAGGAAGGACAGTGAGATGACACGAGTGGTTCCAGAGCATGAAGTTTGGGATTGGATGGACTTGGATTTGAATCCTGGCTCTCCCCCTCACAGGCCTGTCATTGGCCTGAACCTCCTTTTTGTCTCCTGAGAAACGAGCGTAAGGAATGAGGTTATGTGGGTACAGCCTCGTTTATGCCCACTCCTGCCTTTGCACTCTGTATCCCAGCCATTCTGAAATGCTGGCAGTGTTTCCATTGCTTCCTGCTGTCTCCTCTCTGAGCCCTGCACGTGTAGTGCCTGCTGCCTAGGGGCCTTTCCCTTTACCCCAGCTCCCTTTACCATCACTTCTCTGGCGTTCAGGTGCCCAGGGGAAGGCACTGGGGACCCACCAGACAGGAAGGGTTGGATTCTCTATTGGCTAATGTGCCTGCTCCCTTCTCAGCCCAGCAGCCTGGTTGTATTACAGCTCAGCGTGGAGGTGTAGAGGCCACGATCCCACAGAGGCTACAAGCAGAGAGGCCAAGGGCAAGTCACATAGCTTTCATGAGTCTGTTTCCTTATCTGTGTAGAACACAGTCTTTACAGGGTGTGGGAGTCCATGGGACTCTCCCTGCAAAGCTCAGTGCATCTTAACTGCTTTAGAAAGATCGAGCTCTTGCTGAATATACAGTACCCTCTGGACTGCAGGAGCCCTGGGAGTACAAAGTCTCCTAAGGATTAGTCTTGACTTTAAGGATTTGCCTGGTTAAGGATTTGTGGATTTTGCTCACTGGGGACCTACCCTTTTTTAGGGAGGAATTCCATTTCTAAGAATTTATCTGAAACGCGTACAAAGATTCAGCTCTAAGTAGGCTCACAGTAGTGAGTTTACACAATGACAAGTTGGAAATGGTCTTAAAGTCCAACTGTAGAATACTGGTTAAACAGGTGGTCTGACAAATGAAACATCATGAAGTCATTCGCGAGGCCGCAAAGGGTATTTGTTGATATGGGGAAATGTCATTATTAAGTGAAAAAATACAGAAAACATTATTTGTAGGTCCAACATATGGATGCTAATACACCCAAAAGTTAACAGTGGATATCTCGAAGTGATTTTTACAATTTTTTTTATTATTCCAGATTTTCTTCTGCAAGTTTTCCACAATGTTCATTTATTTTGTGACCAACGTATTTTAAGTTTTAAATTATTGTTGTTAAAATATCATGAACATAGTAATAAAAGTGTCACTTTTGCCAGCTGTCCCTGTCCCTCTTCCCAGCCTTCTCTCGTGACTCGATTCTTTATCACTCCCAATAAACATGGCCTCATCATGCTACTATTCCTTCCAGGATTAACTAGTATTGCTTAACTTCAGAGTAATCCTACCACGCAAGGTGATGTAAAGATGAAAACATTCTCGGGTGACAGGCATAGACATCAAGTTTTGAGATGCGTCGAAACAAGAAGCTGTTTACCTCCCTCCAAGTATTTATTCTCTTGTGATTCGCTTCATCCCTCCACCCACCTGCTTGGGACGTTTATTTACTTGACGTACGCATGCGCACTCCTGGAGACCGGTGGAGGCCGCCGGGCTGGGAAGCCCCGCCTCCCGACGCCGAGGATTGCTCCGTTCCGCCAGAACACCCCCTGATTGGTGGCCACGGCCCCGGCCCCGCTGCCTATCAAAGTTGGCGGGAAAGCGGAGGTAGGGAAGCATGGCGGCGGCGGCGGCGGCGGCTGTGGGGGCAGCGGACTCCTTCGCCCGCGGCGGCCCAGCGGCTGTACGGCTGCCGCGGTCGCCGCCGCTCAAGGTGCTGGCCGAGCAGCTGCGGCGCGACGCGGAGGGCGGCCCGGGCGCGTGGCGGCTGTCGCGGGCGGCGGCGGGCCGCGAGCCGCTGGAGCTGGTGACCGTGTGGATGCAGGGCTCGGTGCTGGCGGCGGGCGGCGGCGAGGCGCGGCTGCGGGACCCGAGCGGGGCCTTCGTGGTGCGCGGCCTAGAGCGGGTCCCGCGCGGGCGGCCCTGCCTGGCCCCAGGTAACGGCAAGACTGGAACGCGGGGCGGGTCCCGGTGGTGGGCCGCTGGGGGCGGGGCCTGGCCGGTCCCCCGCCCCGCCCCCTCCCCCCACCCCCGCAGTCAAGCTGACCTGCTGGTAACCTTCGCCGGCACCCGGCGTAGACGCTCGGATCCAGGGACTCCCCTAGTCGGAATCTGCGGTGGAGGGACCGCCGGCGTCAGTGTTTGTAACAAGGCCCTTGCCCACAGGTGATTTTTCTCCCCCATCAGGTTTTGGAAAACCCTGTACCGGGCAGCCTCTGTTCATCCCTAAAGTTTAGACTCTTGGAGAGCTTTCTGCTGCGCCTCCTTCGCGCAACTGCCTTAGGCTGTAGTTCTTTAACGTTTGCCTCTTAAATCAGCTCAAACACACCCCGAAGGCTTGTTCGGACTCATATCTGGCCTCCACCCTCCGAGCTTTTAAACGTCTGGGTGAGGCTGAGAATTTGCATTTCTTTCTTTTTTTTTTTTTTTTTTAATTTGTTTATTTTTGAGAGAGCGCGCTAGCGGGGGGGCGGGGCGGGCAGAGAGTGAAGGAGACACAGAATCCGAAGCGGACTCCAGGCCCTGGGCTGTCAGCACAGAGCCTGAGGCGGGGCTCGAACTCAGAACAGATCCGGACCCGAGCCTGAGTCGGATGCTTAACCTTAACCGACAGAACCCCCGCCCCCGCGACTGAGAATTTGCACTTCTAACTAGCTCCCAGGTGTTGCCGATATGGATGGCCTTGGGGCCACACTCCTGAGAACCAGTAGGCCTGACGACTGGAGGGCCAGGATGGGTCTTTTGGACCACTTTATCTTTATACTTAGGTTGAATTCTTGGCTCTGCTCTTTTCTAGCTGAGCTGCCCGGAGTGCTTAACCTTTCTGGATCTGTCCTGCCTTTGTCAAAAAGGGGCCTGTTGTGTGGATCCAGTTAAAAAAAAAAAAAAAAAAAAAAAGAGGAAGGCCTTACCGTGGTGCCTGGCTCATGGTGAGGTTTCAAAAAAATGCGATTATTGTTACTATGAAGTGCTCCTTTTCCCTTCTCCCCTCACCTGACCTTGCCCCATCCTTCAGACTCGTTCTGCCCTCCTCGCTGTAGCATTACTCTAGCACAGGGTCAGCAAACTACAGGCTGCTGCCTCTTCAGAGGGCTGTGAGCTGAAAATGCTTGGGCTTTTTTTTTTTTTTTTTTTTTTTTTTTTAGCATTTTCAGACGGGAAAACAATCAGAAGGTTTCACGACATGTGACAAGTATAAGAAATGGAATTGTGTGGAGGCTGGAGCTTTGTTTGAGAAAAACAGTCTTGGCACCAGCAGGGTGGGTGTGGTTGTGAAGAGGAAGTGGCTGGAGAGAGTCTGGAGTAGAAGCCATCGAAGGGGTCCAGGGCGGAGGATGAAGGCCTGATGGAAAGGAGGGGGCGGGCATGGTGGCGAAGAGTAAGGAGACCGTGGAGAGACGCCGCTGGAAGGGGAGAGGAGGGGGGTGTGGGTAGAATGAACACTACGAACCGGATTGTCTCAACTCAGGGGGAGAGGGCTCACACCAGTGAGCTCGTCCACTTAGTTGTGTGTTCCTTCGTGTAGATTTCCTCTTAACCTCCCCTGGTTGGGATCTGCTTGGGCATGGTCGTCTTGCCTCGGGTCTTCAGTCATTCTTTTTCTGAGGGTTCTGTGACTCCCAGCGCGTTAGAATTATGCAGAGGGTATCGGCAAAGTGTAGTTTTAGAACTGGCCCCTGTCCCCGAGGGTCCCCACATGGCTCGCTCCGGTGGCATCTGGAGGTGGGTTCAGAGAAACCTAAACCCATCGTGCAAGGGGTAGAAACCCAGAGAGGCAGGCGTCTGCTTGCCGGGCTTCCTTCAGCCAGAGCCCTGGGGCCTGCCTGCAAACTCAGAAGCCCTGCGATCAAAGCAGCCTCGCAGGGGCACGCGTTGGGGGCTGGCAGAGAGCCTGCCCTTCCTGCTGTGTTTGGGGTTTTTTACACAATTGAGGTGTGTGTGGTTCGGACTGGCCAAGTTTTGCTTTCAAGGAGAGCCACTTCCCCCAAGGGAATGGGAAGAGTTGTGGTTCATATGTCATTCGATCGTCCCGATGGCGACCCACTCTCTTGTTCATTTGCTCTCTTGTTGATTTGCTGGGATGTGCCCAGCCGGTGGCAGGGATTGGTCCTGGGCAGTTGGAACAACAGGGTGGCACGGAAGGGTACTGCGGCCGGCTGAGCTCTTCTGGCATCATCGGACCGTTGGATTTACTTTGTGGCTGTCGGGGCGGTGTCTTTGCAGAAAGAGGACTGGACTGGCCCTGTGCACGGAGAACAGCCACATACCCTGTAGCGTTTGGGCAAGAAACAGACATAAGAGAAAAGCTGGGTGGGGGAGGGGAGGGTTGCCCCTGCCTCAGAACATCCTGGGATGGGAGTCTCTTCCATCCTTTGGGTGTAATTGTTTTTGCGCGTGATGGTAGCTCGCTTGAATTTTGTTACAACATTTTTAACCCAGGAGCCAAAGAAGATACAGGTGTCATCGTCCACGTTAAATGTTGAACTTACTGTCTATGTATGTATATATGTATGTAAATAGATATACATCTATTGTCTATGTGTATATTAGATCGATCGATCACTGACTGCCTTGGCATTTTGATTTCTACTCTCCCCCCCCCACCTTTTTTTGTCTCTAATTCGCCTCTCTGATAAAATTAAGCTCTCTGAAGGACGGGGGGGGGGGGGTCTCCGTTTTGTGTTTGTATCAGTGTGAACATCACCATGGGCTTTTCTTCTTCCAGGAAAGTATGTAATGGTGATGGGAGTGGTCCAGGCATGCAGCCCTGAGCCCTGCCTTCAGGCCGTGAAGATGACGGATCTTTCCGACAACCCCATCCATGAAAGCATGTGGGAACTGGAAGTGGAGGATTTACACAGGAATATTCCTTAGATGACATTGGAACCAGTGCTAAAAACAGCAGAAATCCTGAAACAATTTAGGTTCCGACACCATGTGGATTTCACCGGTACCGTCCTATGTCTATTTCTTAAACGTTTCTCAAAGAGCTTAGCTTCGGTTGACCAAGGACTCCGGAGGTAGGATTTCTAAACGCTGGGACACTCCACTTGGCCCTCGTGCTCCTTGCTTTGACGACTGTTTGCAGATGAAAAGCAGATGTGTGCTCTGTTTTTGTTTTTTTGCTTTTGTTCCCTTTTGGTTTGCGTGTGCTAATTCCCTTTAAAGCCCGCAGAAATCTCATGTTACATTTTCCACATTTTACGAGTGCTGATAACTTTTTCTGTTGCTGCTGTGACCCTGTTTTTACGATGCAGAATCTGAATGTCACTCCTTGCCGGTGGTGATTTAATTGTGGTTGTGGGCAGGGAAACAGACTTCCGGAAATGGGAATGACCTCGTGGCCCGCCTCTTCTCCCATCGACAACTTCCATATCCAGTTTGCAAGTCAGACAGCGTTTTCCTGCTGTGGACACCAGCAGCCTCTCAGAGACAGTAGACGGTTCTCGTCTCTGAACCATGTAAGGTACATTCCTTGGAGATATGGATGGTAACACCTGTCATTCTTCCTCACTTGGAGATGTTGAAACACTCGGAAAGTTTCTTGTTGAAACTAAAATCAAGGTTGAGAATGACTTTTAGGCATTAACTAAACTTCTGCATCATAACTTTTAGTGAGACACCGTAAGGGAGCGACCTTCTGGTGTGGAAGCTTCCCCTGCCCCCCCCATTCTCAGTTTTATTGAGATATAATTGACATACAGCACTGTAGAAGTGTAAGGTGCACAGCATGATGATTTTAGAGTTCTTACGTTTTCTGGATGGAATGACTTTCTCACGATCAAATTCAGTGTGGGTTTCTGCTCTCTGCTACTTACCATGCCTTATTTTTCCTGAGATTGTAAATATCAAGGGAGTCAGATGATATTCCCACGTTGCTGTAGAGTTTTGTTGGACTATGGATCATCTACCACTAATAAATTATATTCTGTATCTTTTAAAAAATGGACTGTTTTGGGGGTTCCTAGCTGGCTCCGTCAGTAGCTCATGCGACTCTTTGATGACCCACAATGATATTACTAACTAAAGTCCGTAGTTGACAGTAGGGGTCTCTCTTTGTGGCAGGCAGTTCTGCAAGTTTTACAAAAGCATAATATCACTTGTCTACCATGATAGTATCATACGGAATAGTTTCACCACCCGGAAAAACCTCTGTCCCACCTTCTGACCCTTCCCCCTCCCTCAACCCCTGGCAACCACGGATCTTTCTACCGTCTCCATAGTTTGCCTTCTCCATAATGTCCCAGTTAGTTGGAATCCTACAGTATGTCGTACTTTCAGACCGGCCTCTTTCGCTTAGCAAAACGCATCTAAGGTTCCTCCGTGCGTTTTTGTAACTTGCTTGCTCATTTCTCTTGATCGTCGAATAACACTCCCTCGTATAGATGTATCCTGGTTTGTTTACTTGTTTATTGAAGGACATTTGTCTGGTTCCAGTTTTTGGTGGTTATTAATGGAGCTGCTATAAACATTCATGTGCAGGTTTTGCGTGGACACAAGTTTTCAGTTCGCTGGGGTAAATGCCTGGGGTCATACGTGAGCCCGTGTTCGCCTTGTGAGAAACCGCCAGACTGTCTCAGTCCTATGTGGCTGCTATAACAAAATGCCATAGATGGGCGGGGGTGGGGGGGGGCGGCGGTGGCAGGGGCTTAAAAACAACGGAAATCTATTGTTGACAGTTCTGGAAGCTGGGAAGTCCAAGATTAAGGTGCCAGCAGAATCAGGGTACTGTTTCCTGTTCCTAGATGGCTGTCCTCATGTGGCACAAGGGGTGAGGGAGCTCTCGGGGCCTCTTTTATCAGGGCGTAATACCTTCATGAGGGCTCGCTCTTGGACCTCCTCACCTCCCAAAGACCCCACCTCCAAATACCATCACACTGGGGGTTAGGTTCTAGCACACGAATTTGACGGAGGGGATGCATATTCAGTCTACTGCCCTGTCTTCCAGAGTGACTGCCCCACTTTGCCTTTCCATCGGCCACGTCCACGTCCACGAGCCCCTGTTATCCCATATCCGCACCAGCATTCGGTGTTGTCCGCGTTTGGGATTTCCTATGGTTTTCAACTTGGGGTTTTTTCCCTGATATTTTATGGATTTTTTTTTTTTTTAACTTCTAAAGGTAGGGCAAATTGGAAAGTACATGTTTTTATCACTGATCTGGACTCGTGGACTGCTTGAAGCTTGTGTCAGGCCAGGTTCTGTTCAAAGTTTGGGGATTTTTCAGGCAATGTTGCCGAGCTCCGTCACGAACTTTGCGGCGGAGAGACCTGAACGTGAGTCGTTCGTGTGCCATTAAACTTGCTGTGTGACAGTGAGCACGTTATCTGACGTCTCTGTGCTTTAGTCTCCTCATCTATAAAATGCAGATCTTACCCAGCTCCTGGCACGGACAAGAGGAATGAAAGAAGAAGCACAAATAAATCACTTGTTCGTGCACCTGGCACATGGCAGGCACCAAAATGATCGTTTCTGGGAGGAATTTGTGAGTTCTTAACTTACATCCAACAACTGCCTTTAGAGAAATGTTTTTTTAAGAATAATTTTAGGTTTATAGAAAAATTGTAGAGACGGTACCAAGAGTTTCCATATACCCAGCCAGTCGCCTTTATTATTAACATCTTATGTTAGCGTGGTATGTTTGTTACATTTAATGCACCAACAGTGAGATGCTCTTATTTAAAACAATTTTTTTTTTTTAAGGTTTATTTATTTTTTAGAGAGGGAAAGAGCGTGATCTGGGTAAGGGCAGAGAGAGAGGGAGACACAGAATCCACAGCAGGCTCCAGGCTCCAGGCTCCGAGCTGCCAGCACAGAGCGCAAGGCCGGGCTCGAACTCACAAACCGTGAGATCATGACCTGAGCTGAAGTCGGACGCCCAACCGGCTGAGCCACCCGGGTGCCCCGAGCTGCCATTATTAACTAAAGTCTGTACTTTATTCAGACTTCCTTTGTTTCCCCCCACCCCCGCCCCAATGGCCTTTTTCTGTTCCAGGATCCCATCCCGGATACCCCCTTGTATTTAGCTGTCAACATCTCCTTAGGGCTCCTCTTGGCTGGCACTGTTGGCCAGCTTTGATTAGATGGACACTTAATCCTGACCTGGTCCATGGGATCTCTGCTCTAGGATTCTCAGCCTAAAACTGAATTTCACAGTTGTCCTGGGTTCCCCTGAGAGCCCTTGCACCAGGCTACGCGACATAGAAGTCTGCACTCCCGAGCTTTCCCCTTCTCTGAAGTCTGCTTTCTGCTCAAAAACTGACCGGGCCTGCCGAGAACCTTGTCCACCATATCCTGCCTCGTTTGCCCTCCCCTAACTTTTTGGTAAATAATGCCCTATTGAAAAAGGCCCATTAGCCCGATAGTGTTGCCTGGGCAATGACCTGTGTCAGGAGTGTGGGAGGCGGCCCCCGGAGGTGCCGGTGTTTTTCCGACAGTCCCCGGAGGCTGCTGGTGGCTTTCCAGGGGCTCACGGTGCTGGAAGTGTGCCGCCCCAGCAGGCTAGCCGGGCTCCGGTGGTTCTCCTGAATATTAATAGCTCTCACTGTTTCGGCTGGCGTTTCCGCCTTGACATCACTAAATGAAAACGCAGCTCGGTTGGGGGTTTTAGTTTTCTGGTGCCAAATCACAGTTGGTTTATCAGCAAGCACCCACCCCACCCCCCGCCACTTCCCCGCCAGACAAGGGCAGGCTGTGTGCTCCGGGCCGCCCAGCTTCCCTTTTGAAATTGGCTCTTTTCTAAGAACTGAAAATAAGCACCCTAGGCCGTGACTTCACTTTTCTTGGAACTGCTTTACATTAGAAGAAGAAAAAAAAAAAAAAAAGCAACCTTCATTTAGCTGGTTTTGGATCGCTGAGTTCCCTAGTCATTTCTTCTGTATATTCTTGTAAAGCTGAAGCTTTACCGCAAAATTCTGCATCAGGTGAAGCAGGAAGGGAAAGCAGTGACCCCGTGAAATGGTCGAGCGTTTTGTGTCCTGGCCTGTTCGTGCATGATTTGACGCTGGAGGAGAGGAGGAGCTGGGGCATCGCACTGTGGGGTCACATTCAGATCCCCAGGCTCTCAGGCATGACTGCTGTGGCCCTGAGACATGTCAGGCCACCAAAGGGGCTGGGGCTGCTGTTGCTAAACCTCAGGCCACAGTCCAAACTCACCCGACAGCTGCCCGTTTGCAAGGGTAAGGAGAAAAAATGCACTTGCAGCCACAGTGACCTACATTTAGCAGGCATTTTGGAACCCATTCAAGAAGGCGTCTTCAAGGAGCCCCTGCCTGCTTAGGGGAAGGGAGAGAGTGGCTTAGCCCCACTCGGGTTGCAGGCCCGGTTCTGGCCTTTCCTGTCTGACCTTGGGCTTGGAGGTCAGTCTCCGAAGTCGGGATGGGTCTTCCCTCAGACGGGATGCGACCCTCGATGCACGTCCGTGGGAACCGGCGTGGGTGTGCCTTCTCACTGGGGATCTCGGGCACATACAGTGTTCTGAAATCAACTGTTAGTATCTCTGTTCCCATCGGAGAAGCCTCCAGTGATGCGATCGTGGCTTACTTATCTCTGCCCCGTGCAGGGCCTTGCGAAACCCACACGGGCTGTCGGTAAATGTGGGGGGAATGGCTGGTTTTTAGGGGGGAAGACTGAGGAAATCCACAGGGAACGGTGCTTTGGAAATCCACACGGAACCACACTTTTCAAATGAAAGGAGCCCCCACAGGCCGTGCGTCACTAAAAGCACCCTTTGAATCAAGCACCCTGGGTAATTTGTAACCAGCCTGAGAGTGCTTGCTAAAATGTTTGAGAGCGTTCTGAAGTGCAAACAGGGACAAGTTGATTAAGAAAGAAAGGCTGGAGGAAAAGACAAGAGAGCCGGTTGAGCCCTCGCCTCCCCCCACGACAATTTATGCAGTTTGGGCAGAGTCTGAAATTTTAGTCCTGTGAGAATCAGTGAACATGTCTTGATAAAAAATGCAAATTCAACCAAGAATTACATGCCAGGGACCGGGCTAGAACATTTACCCTGTTACTTCATTTTATTGTGTCAATGCCTCTGGGACGTTCTTCCTCCCCAACCCCCAAAGGGATGCGGTCCTTTGCCCAAGCGCATCTGGCCAGCAGGCTGTGGCAGAGACAGGTGTCAGGCCAGGTGATGTCCCACGCTGTAGGGGAGGTGGCCAGGGCCTTCAGTGAGAGACAGGATCGCTCTTTCCGGAGAAGGTCCCGGGACCCACTCTGGGAGCTCCTGCTCTTTCCACTTAGGTGCTAGCTCCCCCTGCTGGCCGGCCACAGACACTGCTGCCCTGTGCCGTCAGAAATGGGATGACCGCCAGAGACCGGAATGAAAAGCCACAGAAGGAAGCCGAGGAATAAAGTGGGGCCGTGAGACGCTCCACAGCTGTCCGCCCTGGGAGTTTCGCCCATAATGGCCAAGCCATATGGGGTCTGGGGGATGGGGGGTGGTGTTGGATGGGCTCCGATGGTTCTGCTTTTGAAGCCCCCACTGCCTAGTAACTGGGTGGCCCTGGGCAAGTGGCCTCACTTCTCTGAGCCCTGTTTCTGTCATAGGTACAGAATGGATGGCTTGGGATCAGAGAAGTGAAGTAGCTTGTCCACCGGGCTGTGAACTGGAATCCAGGGATTCGTAGCAGGTGCGCAAAAAAATGTTCACCTCACTGCTCTACGGCCAAGTACTTACTGGGCACCCGCTGGGTTCGAGGCTCTGGGGACACACACACAGTGACAAGAAGCACCGTTATCCTCTCATGTTTTACATGTGTGACTTCCCACCCTGCCTCCCTTCTCCCCCTTCTAGCTCAAGAAACTTCTGTGATTACGTTAGGCTCACCAGGCTCTCCTCCCCCATCGCAAGGCCCTTAACCTAATCACATCTACAAAGTCTGCAAAGGTCGCGTTCACAGGTTTCGGGGATTAGGATACGGACATCTGGGGGAGGCCTTCTGCCTGCCGGGTCTGCCCTCTGCCCCCGCAAAGTGCACGACTTGCCGAATGCAAAGGTGCATTCACCTGGTCCCGGGGCCCTACATCTCTGAGTCTCCTCATCGAAATCTTCTGAGTGTGGTGTGGGCGGTCCTTGGGTGTAATCCATCCCGAGCGCCTCTCCCCGGTGACCCGTGGGGCCCAGGAAACAACTCAGCCCCCAAACTGCATGGATGGCAACCCAGAGGGCCTGCATTCTGGTTGTGCCCCTGATCGCGGGGACCAGAGACGTGATCGAGGCAAGAACGATGAAGAAGAAGACAGAAACAAGGAACAGGCACTAGCCCGTGGAAGTACCAAACCACTAGGCTTCCCTCCCCCCTGGGCAAATAGGAAAAGGAAAGGAGCTTCTCAGCAGGCTCTGTTCCCACCTGTGTCCATGGAGGAAAAAGCAGAAGCGGGAATTTTCATCAAATAGGTGGTTCCTGTTTTGGAAAGTCACTCAGACCCAGGCCCCTGCCCTGAGGTCTTCCGGTGCACGGCTGTGCCGCCCTCGGGTACAGAGACCGTCCCCCTGTACCCCCCCCCTCCAGCCTGGGCGTCCTGCGCGGAGACCTCAGGACTGTGGCCCCTGGCTGATTATCAGCCCCACCTGGGCGACGTGGAGCCTCATCCCTACCCGCCTGTTTAATTAGAACTCGTGTGGGCGGGGCTGAGGAAAACCTAAGCATCTAGAAAGCGCTCTGGGTGAGTTTGGTAACCGGCCTGGTGTTGCGTGTCCGTGCAGATCTTCTGGCCCGGAGCCCCTGGTGGGGGTCAGAGCTGCTGTGGTGCTGGTTGAGCGCTGAGTCCTTGGCCTCCTCAGGCGGGGACCCTGGAGTCCAGAGGCAGGGCAAGTAAAAAACTCAGAAACTCCTTGGACCAGGACTGGGGGGGGGGGGGCACTCGTCCCCCAGCTTCCCCGAGGAGGAGGAGCGGAGGATGGGGCAAACTCCCACCGGGGACCTGGGCTGGACCACCTACTTCTCCCTCCCGGGCGCCCCGGACCATCCTCGGTGCTGGGCTGCTGCAAGATTGTCTGTCGTAAGGTCGTGACATCAGGTCTCCTTTTATATTTTCTTATTTATTTTTTAAAGGTTTATCTTTGAGACAGCGCCAGCGGGGGAGGGACAGAGAGACACACACACAAAATGCCCCGCAGGCTCCAGGCTGTCAGCCCAGAGCCCTACACGGGGTTCGAACCCACGAGCGGGGAGATCCTGACCTGAGCCGAAGTCAGACGCTTCATCGACTGAGCCCCGCAGGCGCCCCTCAGGTCTCCCTTTTAAAAAGTCCGTTTGGAGGAAACCATTAGGGGAGCGGTGGTACCCGCGGTATGGGAATGGCCTGGGGTCGGGCAGCCTGCCTGCTTTGACTTGACCTAGAACAGAGCTGCCCAGTCCGGTATAGTAGCCGCTCACCTCGTGAGGCTGTTGAGCCCTGAAAGGCACCTTCTGCCACTGATAGGGTTGCCCAATTTAGTAAACAGAAACACGGGCCCCCTCCCGTCCTTTCAGTGTGGGCTGTGCATGGTGACTTCCTTCCAAAGAGGTCCTTGTGGAGAACGTGGGCTGGGAGGGTAGCTCTACAAGGAGAAGCCTGACCAGGTGGCCAAGGCGAACGTCAGTCGTGCGAAGTCCCGTTGATAGTGGGGTATGCCCTTTGGTAGGATGTGATGAGAAGGGCACCTTCCCTCCCCGATCTCGCTCCCCACGGCTACCCTCCACCGTGAGAAAAACACGAGATCAGTCCTACTTGATGGACATTTGACAAAGTCCCTGACCGGTACTCCTCAGAACTGTCCAGGTCCTCAAAATCAAGGAATGCCTGAGAAATTGTCACAGCCAGAGGGGGAGCTGGGTTGACCTGTGTTGACCGATACCACAGCCACGTGTGACTTTTGAAATGGGGGTCGGGGGGCCGCCTAAGGAGACCGGACAGCTCCATGTACGGTGGGATCTTGCAACAGAAAGAATGCGGGACGAGAGGAGGTCCCAGTGGGGTGTGCACTTGAGTTAATAACTTTTTAAGTTTATTTTTGAGAGAGAAACGGCGTGAGCTGGAGAGGGGCAGAGAGAGAGAGAGGCACAGAATCTGAAGCAGGATCAAGGCTCTGAGCTAGGTTTTGGTTTTTTTTTTTTTAATCTTTTTTGATGTTTATTTTAGAGATAAGGAGCGTGAGTGGGGGAGCGGCAGCGAGAGAGAGAGAGAGAGAGAGAGAGAGAGAGAGAGAGAGAGGCACAGAATCCGATGTAGGCCCCAGCGAGCTGTCAGCACAGAGCCTGCCTCGGGGCTCAAACTTACAAACTGCCAGATCCTGACTGAGCCAAAGTTGAAAGCTTAACCAATTGAGCCACCCAGGCGCCCCATAGTTAATGACATTTTTACAGCGGTCTATTGTTGGCAACGAATGTACCATACTGGGGCGCCTGGGTGGCTTAGTCGGTTGAGCTTCTCTCTCTTTTTTTTTTTTTTTTTCCATGTTTATTTTTGAGAGAGAGAGTTGGCGTGAGAGGAGGGCAGAGAGAGAGAGGGAGACACAGAATCCGATGCAGGCTCTGGGCTCCGAGCTGTCAGCACAGAGCCGGACGCGAGACTCGAACTCACAAACCGCGAGATCACGACCTGAGCCGAAGTCAGACGCCTAACTGGCGGAGCCACCCGGGTGCCCCAGGCATTGGGCTCTTGATCTCCGCTCAGGTCATGATCTCAGGGTCATGAGTTCAAGTCGTGCATTAGCACGGAGCCAACTTAAAAAAAACCATCCTAATGGAAGATGCTAGTAATCAGGGAATCTGGGCATCAGGCAGCTGGGAACTGTATTCCTCTGTCACAGTTTTTCTGTAGATCTAAAACTGTTCCTCCTTCCCCGCCCCCACCCCAGGCTTTTATTAAAAAAAAAGAAATACAGGCTGCTCAGTTAAATTGGAATGTCAGATAAACTAATACTTTTTAAGTATAAGTATGTCCCATGCAGTATTTGGGATGTAGTTACACTAAAAAAATTACCTATTGTTTCCCTGCCATTCAAATTTAACTGGGTGTCCCACATTTCTTCTTCTGGCAATGTTTATCAAACTGAATTCTTAATTCCTATGAATCTGAGTGTGAGCAGTCCCGCGTGGCCTGTGGCCCTAGGAGGTCCTGGGCAACACAAGTGTAGGTCATGTGGCTTGCCCGGAGGTCAGCAGTGAGAAGGCAGGTGAGGCCATGGAAGCATCTTCTAATTCCAAGTCTGGCTTGCCTGCTTGCCTGGTTCCTGTAGAGAAGGAACAGTGCTCTGAAGGATCTGCTGGGAGTCCAGTGGGCAGCGTGGGGCCCCCCAGGAGCCCTGGAGAGGCACTGGAGGTCTCCAAGTCTCCCCTCAGTGTGACAGCTGGGGCGGGTGCTTGAGACCCTTGGTTAGGGACCATCATGGCGCATAACAAAGTGCTATGGACGCAGCAGCCCGTCTGGCCCCGCCCGCTTGGGCTTTCTGTTTCAGACCTCACCAGGCAGAAGTCAAGGTGGTGGCTGGCCGAGCTATTTGCAGGAGGCTCAGGGGAAAATCTGTTTTCAAGACAGATCGTTGGCAGAGTCCAGTTCCTTGTGGTCGCAGGACTGTGGCCCCCTTTGCCTCAACTGGCTGCAAGTTGGAGGGTTGCTCTTAGCTCGTAAAGACGACACCCCCCATTCCTGGCCATGTATTCCTCTCCGTCTTCAAGCCAGGAACAGTGTCGAATTCCTCTTGAGTTTCCAATCCCTGATTTCCTCCTCTGCCCTCTAGGCTGCAATTTCTTTTTTTTAATTTTTAATTTTTTTTAAATGTTTTAGTATTTTTGAGAGCCAGTGTGTGAACAAACAGGTGGGGGGGGGGGTTGGTCAGAGAGAGGAGGACAGAGGATCTGAAGCAGGTTCCACACTGTCAGCACCGAACCCGACACGGGGCTTGAACTCATGAACCGTGAGATCATGCCTTGAGCCTAAGTCGGACGCTTAATGGACTGAGCCACCCAGGTGCCCCGAGGCTGCAATTTAAAAGACACGTATGAGGAGCACCTGGGTGGCTCGGTCCCTTGAGCGTCTGACTCTGGGTTTTAGCTCAGGTCCTGATCTGATGGTTTGGTGAGTTCGAGCCCCATGTCGGGCTCTGCACTGACAGTGCGAACCCTGCCGTGTCCTGTTTATTTTTATCTCATAAATAAACTTAAAAAAAATGATACAGGGCATGTATGAGAAGGTCAGGCTTGTCTGGCTCAAGGTCAAGCGATTTGGGACTCCAGTGACCTCTCCAAATTCCCTTCCCTGTGATCCCCAGATTCGTGTTGGATTGAATGGGAATGTTGTGTGTATACACCAGGGCTGGGGATCTAGGGAAGCCATCTTGGAATTCTGGCCATGATAGGGACTACGTGAGGGGTAAAGAGGGTTCCAAGCCAGACAACGTGCTTCAGATCCCAGCTCCCCACCACCGTGAGGCTGTGTGTGGCACCCGGGACACCATGAGCCTCTGTTTCCTCGTCGGCAAAACGCGAGTCAGGGTGTCCTGACTGTTGCAAGACTTGCCTGGTCTTTGTAGGCGTGAGAATGGCGTCTTCGCTGCTTTTCCCACATTCTTCGCCCTTCTGGCTTGTGACGAGGCTCTTCAAGAATGAGCTCACTGGCTTGGGCTCTCGATCTCCCCGGTCTGGCAGGCTGGACCAGACTTGGCATGGGAGAGAAATGTCAGTGGGGGGAAAAAAATCTGTTAAAAAATGTATGCATGTAGTAAAACGCGTATCCAGTTCCAACATAAACAGAGTCGCACACGTTGCTGTGTGTTAATGAGCCCCAGGTAGGAAATGTTCGGCAGGTCCAAGTGAATTTCCGTCTGTTCCCTCGCTGCCCGTGGAAGAGACTTCTGGCGTTAGCTTTCCGGTGGAGGCCTTGCTCTTGGAGCATCCTGTTTATTCCACGGTCATGGGCCTTTAGAACCAAATTTGCTTGAAAGCCTTGTGAGCTTCTTGACGGAGAAAGAACAAACGAGGCATCTTGGGTAATGTGAAAGTGAGGGGCCAGTTTTGCGCAAGTTCCAACATGGGTGGTTTGTAACTAATTGGAAAAACATGCCTCTTCTGTTGACCTAATCTTCTTGCAGTTGCCTGGGCCTTAAGTGTTCCCCGGAGGCTTAAGGGGGCGTAATTGGCGCCCAGGGTGGTCACCACAGTTACAAAAGGGGCAAAGAGCTCATGCCTGTGTCGGAGAGTCGGATCTGGGCGGGCCGGCCGGGTCTGGGGGAGCAAGGGCCCCCGTCTGTCACCAGCCTCCTCAGCTGTGGCACAGGGGTAGGTGTCCGGGATGGCAGAGAGGAGGGAGTCGTCCTGTGGCTTTAAATTTAGCCCTCAGAACGAAAAGGTTCTGGAGGCAGAGCATGGGGCCCAGACAGGGAAAGGAAACAGGCGACCTTTGAACCGTCGTGGAGCCGAGGAACCCCTCACCCTTTGCTTAGAAGCCCGGTGTTGGGTCCTTGCATCCTTCTACAAGGTTCTCTTCAGAAATACAGAAGCTCACAGTGCTACTTTCGCTTCCTAATTGGGGTTCTGTGTTCCCAGGGGCAGATGAGCTGGCTGGGCCCCAGCCTCACCAGTGTCCTTCAAGAGAAACCTCCGTCAGCAGAGTAAAGCTCAGCCGTGGCCAACATCACCACTCTTCTGGTCTTGGTCTTTGCCTTCTGGAGACGCAAACGTGTGACTGACTCAGCCCCGCCCTCCTCCCACCCACCCCCCCCCCCCAGGTCAGAGGGACCCCGTGCGTCTGTGACCCGGCTTTGCCAGCTCGTCTCAGTCCCCGGGGCCTCCTCTCTCAGAGCCGCTGGGTGGTTTGAAGATGAAACGCGGGCTGTGGCCCTCCGTCCCCTCTGAGCACAGTGCTGTCCAAGCCGAAGGGGCGAGGGGTGCGGACCAAGAGGTGATACTGTAATTAGAGTTATAAGGCTTTGTGGTTTCCTCTCTCTGTCTCCACTTCCTTCCTGAAACCCCAGAAGAGGCTTCTCGGGAAAGGAAGGGCCTTTCAGATGCAGGAGCCTGGCTGGGAATGGCTGTTCCCAGTTAGGCTGGCCGGCTGGAGGCCAGGGTGGCGAGGCCTGGATGTGGGTTGGATCCACTGGGGCCACTGAGGCACAGTGGGTCTACTCACTGTTGAGCTGGGCCCGGCATCCTGCAAACGCCACCTTCATGCCTCCCTCGGAGCGGCTCTGACATTGAGAAGAAGGGTTGTTGAGTCTTGTCCTGCTCGGGACAGGCCACTTCCGGTGACCCCATAAGGCCACACTGGGTCCTGTACCTCCCAGGAGATTTTCGGGCAGGATGCGTGTGTATAAAGGGCCCCAGCCCTTGAGTCTTGGCCCTTCTTGTTCTTGATAATTCCACAGTTAGGTAAACTGGACCCGCTCTCAGTGGAAGTAGGTTGCTAACCCTTAGAGTAGTCAAGCTGTTTGAGGCTCCATTAGGAAGTGGGCAAAGACGGTTACTCTAGAACCAGGGATGGGGTTCCCGTTTGGAGGGGCTCCGTGGCTGGCCAGCCCCTTGTTTTGTGGCAACTTTGACCTGTTCCAGGCGCCTGAGATCCTCGGATTGGTGGCTCTGGAGCACAACCAGGTACATAACTCGCAGGGCCCAGCCTAAAGTGAAAACGCAGGGCTGTTGGATCAGCTGGGCATTCAGGCAAGTGCGGGGACGCCTCTGAGCGCAGGGCCCTGATTGTGCGGTGCCCCTGCTGCAAAGCCGGCCCTGCTCTGGGGAGCGAGTGCAGGGCGGGTAGCCGGTCTGGGCATGTAGGTGCATTTCATCACCCCACCGTCCCTCCCGGGCCACCTGGGACGAGTGCAGTGAGTCGAGGCTGGGAGGCTGGCTGAGGGTGGCCCGCAGTGGCCGAAAGTTTGGGGTGGGGCTCCAGGCCGCATCTTGTCTCTAGTGTGGACACCCGACCTCCTCCTCTGTCACAAAGCTTCAAGCCAAACACGGAAGACCAGAAAATGATGCATTAAAACGGTCACTCCCTTGGGGCGTCTGGGTGGCTCAGTCGGTAAGCATCTGCCTTCGGCTCAGGTCGTGATCTCACAGTCCGTGAGTTCAAGTCCCGCGTCGGGCTCTGTGCTGACAGCTCGGAGCCTGGAGCCTGTTTCAGGTTCTGTCTCTCTCTCTCTCTCTCTGTTCCTCCCCTGCTCACACTCTGTGTCTTTCTCAAAAAAGAATAAATATTAAAAAAAATTTTTTTTTAAAAAGTGGTCACTCCCCAAGTCAACATGATCTAAAACCATTTTTTTTTTTTCTAATTTGTCATATCTGTGCATTCGGGTTAAACATCTCTTGTTCTATAGAGAAAACCGACCAAGTTGATGGCTTCAAAAGCAAATCCATCCCTGCCGGGAGACCTTACTACCTGTGAGCATGGAAGGGTCACCCAAAATGTGACCCTGGCTCCTTGTTTGTTTGCTTTTTGGCCTGTGGCCCCCGGGCATTCCGGCAAGCTCATTGCCCTGGGCCAAGTTGTGTGAAAAACTAAACCTTTCTGGGTTGTGAACTTTTAGTTTTTTTTATGTTTATTTTGGTGGAGGGCAGAGAGAGAGAGAGAGGGAGGGAGAGCGAGAAGCCCAAGGAGGCTCCACAGTGTCCGCACAGAGCCTGACGTGGGGCTCGAACTCATGACCCACGAGATCATGACCTGAGCCAAAGTCAGACGCTCAACCGAATGAGCCACCCAGGCGCCCCGGGAGATTTACATTTATAACAATCTCCATTTGTAAAGGTGTCTCCCTCTCTGTACCTGAAATTGAAATCTCTAGAAACTCCTATTAGTGGACAAGGTGCTTAAGTCTATTCAACAAACCGTAGCCTTGTTTACCGTGCCTTTCCTGGTAACCTCCCCAAAACAGGCTTCCTGACACCTTTGTTGGGTCTTTAGCTGATGATGTTATTTAAGCTGGTAGCTTTGGGGCGCCTGGGTGGCGCAGTCGGTTAAGCGTCCGACTTCAGCCAGGTCACGATCTCGCGGTCCGTGAGTTCGAGTCCCGCGTCAGGCTCTGGGCTGACGGCTCAGAGCCTGGAGCCTGTTTCCGATTCTGTGTCTCCCTCTCTCTCTGCCCCTCCCCCGTTCATGCTCTGCCTCTCTCTGTCCCAAAAATAAATAAAAAACGTTGAAAAAAAAAATTAAGCTGGTAGCTTTGGCAACCTCAGGAGTCTAACTCCTGTCTCCCGGGGTATATCCCATACTTCTACGAGGTACGCATGTTAACGAGTTGTTCGTTTCTGTCTTGTTGATCTGTCTTTCACTATGGCTGGGGATGTGTCAGCCAGGAACTCAGAAGGGTAGAGGGAAAATTCTTTCTCCTCCCCTGTGGTTTCTGGTCTCCCAGGTGGGACCCACTGGGACACCCTACTTGATCTGGCGCCTGCAGGTAGGGTCGTGGGAAAACTTACAGAAGCCAGGGAAGGGGAAGAATTCTTACCAAAGTCGACGCTCCCAGATCTCTGTCTGGAACGCCTCATTGACAAACGAAGGTAAGACTTTCTCACCCTTGGCTTGACAAGTGGGGATTGGTGGCAGGGAAAGATTTGTAAAAATTCGTTCTTTGGATCATTTCTCACCTCTGCACATTTGGGCTTCCGTGGCGTGGTGACAGATTCTTTCTTCTTTGCTGGAAATTTAATTTTACCTTCATTTTTGACAGATGTTTTTGCTGCATTTCCTGCCAGTTTATTCCATTTTCTTCTGGCTTCCACTGTTTCTAGTGAATTCGGCTGTCTTTCTTATGGTGTTCCCACAAATGTAATGTCTCTTACACCCCCAAGCTGCTTTTAAGATTTTCTCCTTTTCTTGGGTTTCTGTTTGTTTATGATGTGCCTAGGTGTGGTCTTGTTTGTGTAAATCCTATTTGGGATTTGCTGAGCTGCTTGGATCTGTGGATTGATATCTTTCATCAATTTTGATTAATTACTGGCTATTATCCCATATATTCTTCCCTGTTCTCTCTCTCTTCTCCTTGTGGGCCTCCCATGACACTGATATCACACATCTTGACGCTTTCCTGCAGGTCTCAGACACGTGTTCTTTGTCTCTTCCTCCCCCCGCCCTGCTGCTCTCTTTCCATTTTACTTTTTCTCAACGTTTTGTTTATTTTTGAGTGTGAAAGTGCAAGCAGGGGAGGGCCAGAGAGAGAGGGGAACAGAAGATCCGAAGGGGGCTCTGCACTGACAGCAGCAAGCCCAATGCGGGGCTCAAAGCCAACTGTGAGATCGTGACCTGAGCCGATGTTGGATGCTCAATCAACTGAGCCACCCAGGTGCGCCACCTCCCCCCCCCCCCCACCCCGGCCCCATTTCATTTTCAATTCTTGTTTCTTTCTGTGCTTCACTCTGGATAACTACTATTGACCTGTCTTCAAATTCACTGAGTTCTTTCTTGGGCTGTGTGCTGTCTGCGGTTAAATTACTCTGGTAGATTTTTCATTTCCGATACTTGTATTTTCCAGTTCTAAAACTTCTATTTGGTTCTTTTATAGAGTTTCCATTTTTTCTCTTAATTTTCCATCTCTTCATTGTCTTGTTTGACCCCTCAATTCTTTAACATATCTTCAGGTCTTTGCCTCTTCCAGCATCTGGGTCATGCCTGAATCTGCTTTCCTTAACTGTGTTTTCCTGTTTCATGTAGCTAGTAATTTTTGATTGTATGTTGAACATTGTGGGTGACATGTTATGAAGAGTCTGGATTATATGATCTTCATCTAAACAATGTTGAGTTTTTTTTCTTGAAGACAGTAAAATTGACCTTGAGCATATCAAGGCTTGGTTTTAGCTTTGTTAGAATGAGTATATTTCAGGTCCCACACCCACCCCTCATGTTCTAGTGTGTGGCCCCTATTCTTGGGGTATGGTCTGCACTCTTAAGGCCAGGCTTTTCTGGGGTGTCAACCGAGTGCCTAGGACACTCAATCAGAATCTTGCCTCCTAGGGTTGGAGCTATATGACTTCTAATACTTTTTTTCAGTTTACCTACCCCTCCTCCACCCCTGAGCTATTTTCCACTAGGCCTCCTCGTGTCTCCTCCTGATGTGCACAGTTTAGGATTTGGTCAAGGAGCTAAGGTGAACCTCTGTGCAGATTTCTGGGGCTCCCTCTGTGTGGCTCCTTCCCCTCCTGTGTTTGCCCTGTGCGTCTCAAGTGCCTTAGCATCCTTGAACTCTGATCTCCGTTACCTCCAGTTAACAAGACCACTGTTCTCGGTTTGGGCTACATATCCCTGCTCAATGTCAATACTGTCTTTTTCTCCTTTCCAAAGAAAGCCATGGTGAATGTGGTGGCTTCATCTCAAGTGCTCCTCTTTTCTCAAGAACGACAGCTCTGTGCTGCAGTGTCCAGTTCCTGCAAATGATTATTTTATGTAGTCTGCTTAGTTTCAGAGTCCTTTATGGCAGGAGTGGGAGTAATTCACTGAGGCTGGCAGACTTTTTTAAAACTTAAAAAAATTTTTTTCTAACGTTTATTTATTTTTGAGAGAGCACACGAGCAGGGGAGGGGCAGAGAGAGAGGGAGACACAGAATCCCAAGCAGGCTGCAGGCTCTGAGCTGTCAGCACAGAGCCCGATGTGGGGCTCGAACTCACAAACTGTGAGATCATGACCTGAGCTGTAGTGGGACACTCGACCAACTGACCCACCCACGCACCCCTAAAACTTTTTATTAGATTACGAAATGTATATTCTGGACTTCTGGGTTTTGAGTCCTGCTTAGAAAGGACTGTCCTACCAAGAGATGGTTAAAGTTTCTTTGGGCTTTCTTCTACTTTTACAGTTTCATTTCTTACGTTTAAATCTGACTCATCCATACTTCATTTACTTGGAAGAAAAAGGTAGAGGGGTCTAACGGTGTTTTTCCCAGAAGCTAGCAAGTTGTTTGAATACCAATAACTAGAGAGTACTTCCCTCCCTCACTTAACTGAAATGAAGTCTCTCATTTTATGTTACACTTTGAATGGATTGTGTGTATTTTTGACATATGTCCCATTGACATGTTTTATGTACATTTTCATACGCATATTTGTTGGTATGAAATTTGTTTTTAAGTTTATTTATTTTGAGAGACAGAGTAAGCAGGGGAAGGGCAGAGAGAGAGAGAGGGAGAGAATCCTGAGCAGGCTCTATGACATCAGCATGAAACCCACGTGGGGGCCTTAACCCACGAACCAGGAGATCAAGACCTAAGCCAAAGCCAAGAGTTGGACACTCTACTGACTGAGCCACCCAGGCACCCTGTGAAATTGTTTTAATGACTGCAGGATCATCTGATTTAGTATCTGATAGGGTTAGGTGTTCTTCATTCTTACTTTCAGAAATGTCCTGGTTATCGTTGTTGTTTAAAAATGTCATGAACTTGAGGGGCACCAGGGTGGCTCAGTCGGTTAGGCATCCAACTTTGGCTCAGGTCATGTTCTCACAGTTGGTGGGTTCAAGCCCCGCGTCGGGCTCTGTGCTGACAGCTCAGAGCCTGGAGCCTGTTTCAGATTCTGTGTCTCCCTCTTTCTGCCCCTCCCCCACTCACACTGTGTCTCTCTCTCTCTCTCTCTCTCTCTCTCAAAAACAAACATTAAAAAAATTTTTTTCATGAACTTTAGAATCAGCTCATTTAGTTGAAACATGACATGTGTGTTCCTACCGCCAGCCCCAGGCGGTCGCTATCCTGCTCTCTGTCTCTACCAATTTTCCTTTTCTGGAAATGGCATATAAATGACATCACACGACCTGTGGTCTTGAGCATCTGGCTTCCGTCACTCAGCACGTTTTTGAGATTCATCCCCCGTGTGTTAGGTCCCAGTACTTTCTTGTCGTTGCTGGGCTGGCTTGTGTATTTATTCGTCATTGGGGGGTATTTGTGTACGAGTCTTGGTGTGCAAGCACGTGTCTTCGTTTCTCGTCGGGGGCAACCTAGGAGTAGAATTGCTGAGCCACATGGGAAAAGGATTTCCAACTTCTTAAGAAAGTGCCAACCTGTCTTCCAGAGCGGCCATGTCCTGTCACCCCTCCTGCCAGCGCCTGTGAGGGCTCCAGTTCCGCATCCTTCCGAACACAAAAGATGGTCCCATCTTTCCAGTGTTGAGTCTCTCTAGGTACGAAAATATGCAGCCCAGCTTTCTTCACATTTAAAGTATTTTATATCCTCCGGGGTCTTTGAAAAGGTTTCTCCGTCTGGATTGTATACATTTTAGCGCATTTGTTTCTGGGAGTTTTCTTTTGTGTGTGTGTGTTGGGGGGGGGTGCTGTTGCAAATGGAATATTTTCTCTTGCTAACGTTTCTAACTGCTTCCTGTTTGTACCTAGAAAGGCTAGGTGTTTCGGTGTGGTACGTCGGCACCCCATCCCTTGGTGAAATCTCTTAGTGTCGGCCGCGTTTTTCCGTCGCTTCTCTTGGACTTTCCAGAGTGAACACAGTTATTTCACTTCTTTCTCCTCAAATTTCGTTTTCCCTCTTAACTACTTTCATCAACTAGAACCTTCCAAACAAAATAGTAGTGATAGGGGCATGTTTTCATTCCAGAGCCTCATGGAAACTTCTGTTGCTTCCAACCATTACAAATGATGCTGATTTTGGGCTGGGTGGATGTGTGTGTCTGTGTGTATAATTTTATCATGTTAAGAAAGCATCCCTCTTTCTTATCTGATAAGAGATTGTGTTACAAATGGTTAATGTTGCCAAATGCCCTTCAGCATCCATGATCGTGATCTTTCCCTTTTAATACATTATTAGAAATTAAAAGATGTCCTTGTCATATTATTGTACAAGTCCCACTTGGTTTTGGTGAACCCCTTTAAGGATCACGGTGGATTGTATTTGCTAAAATTTTATTTGGGATTTTTGCGCTGATTTTTACGTAAGTGAAGTCAGTGTGTGGTTTTCCCTCACTGTTGGCTTTTTATATGAATGTCTCTGATAAAGAACTTGGAAGTGTTTCTTCCTCCTGTGGGCCCTAGATCACTTTAAATCTCATTGGAATTAGGATTCCTGAAGGCATGGGTTGACTTCTCCTGGGAAACAACCCAGCCTGAGCTTTCTCCCTTCCCCTCCCTGCTCTGGGGCTTGGGAGGCATTGGTATTTCTGCAAAACCTTCTCGGTTCCTTCTGGTACAGACACTTTCTCTTTTTGGTATTTTGCGGGGGGAAACGTTTTCCTCCACCTTTCAAAGGTTCTTCCGGCTGGTCTAAGAATTAAAGTGACAGGAGACAGACGAACGGGAGAAACCGAAATTTAATTTTGTATGTAGGGGAATCCCACGTACACGAGAGGGTCAAAGACAGAAGGGGAAAGTGAGGGGCGTCCGGGTGGCTCAGTTGAGAGTCTGACGCGATTTGGGCTCAGGTCACGATGTCACGGTTCGTGGGGTGGAGCTCCGTATGAGGCTCTGTACTGGCAGCGTGGAGCCTGCTTGGGATTCTCTCTCTCCGCCCCTCCCCAGCAGCCCCGCCCCCGGCCGCTTCTCACCCAAATAAATATTTTTTAAAACAAAAGGAAAATGAGCTGTATATGTTTTCCTGAGCTAAGGAATGGGATGGGGTCTGGGGCTTTAAAGCGGGAGGAGGGCCTCGACAGGGTGATGGGAAGAAAGGCTGTGGCCTAATTAGATCTTTGTCCTGTGGTACAGTTGGGTCACTCAGATAAATTTGATCCTTGGTAATAACTCTTATGTTGGGAAAGACCCTTCAGTATAGATTCTTCTAGGTCTTTAAGGGAGGGGCAAAATCCTCTTCAGCCTGCATGGGCTCAGTTGTCTTCAGCTCAAAATAGTCCGTGTGCCAAGTTGCACGTTTTGGGAAGACTTGTTGTGAACCCCCTTCAGGTTCTTGTTGGTACTCGGTCCCCTCGGAAAATGTTGCCTCTGGGCTTTCGAGTTTACTTGTGTAGAGACCGCGGCCTCGACAGCCCCCTTTTCTTGTCTTGACTCCCTTAAATCCCCCTTCCCCACCCCCAAGTGAAACAAGTCTTAGATTGACTTAAGGTTACCATTTTTCTATTAATTTTTGAAAAGTTTTACGTTCAGGAACTGCTACATTCTTCCAAGTTGTTTTTGGAGAAATAGGCTAAGAGATACGTCATCTCCCGGAGCCCCCGGGGCAGCAGAAGTCACTGGAAAGCATCCTTTGCATTCAGCAGCCAAGGATCGGCTCATTTCCTCTCCTGGGGGTGGGAGCATTGGCCAGAGTGCTTCAGCGTGACCTCACTTCTACCCCCTTCCCTGTCTTTAAAGAATAATCGAGAAGTGAGGGTGGGTAATAAAAGGTCACGCGGCCTTTCCCAGGAGGTGTGTGGACCGGCTCACTTTGCCCCTTACCTAGACGGTGGTCGAACATAAGCAGTGTTTCCTCTCCCCCTTAGGTTATAAAACTCAGGCTTCACTCAGATCATGTCATGGAGACTTGACTTAAAAAAAAAAAAAAATTACCTGTACTTGTTCTTTCTATGCTTTCGTTCGGTCATAACCCCTGCAGATGGCGAGGATGGGACTAACAGAGGTGAAAGGTAGTGGAACGTGGCACCTGAAAATCCGCCCCATGGGGATAAGGACTTTGGAGCCGAAGGCCCTTGAGAAGCAGCAGCTACAGGAGAAGCTCTCTGCCCTCCCCTCTTGGCCTGAGAGCAGGACTCAGTCTGTAAAGGTGTCTCCCTCCCCTCCAGCCGCCTGCCGGGAAGGGCGCAGGTTAATCGGAGAACTCTGGTTCTCTAACAGGGCTGGAGGCGTCTGCGGAATAAACCCCACTAAACACCAGCCCTTAGGGACCATTAGTTTCCACGTCGACTTCCCCTCCCTCAATTTTCCGCCTGTGGAAGCTCCCAGTCCTCCTCATTTGACTTGGTCATCTCTCTAAAAATGTGTCCCTCTGTGAACACTCTTGATAGATGCATGTATACACCGCCACCCATGTATATTACACGCATGCAGATTGGGTTACTGATTTACTGATGCCAGTGCCCCGCCCCCTCCCCCGTGCATGCTTCATGGTCTTGGTCCTAAACTTCTGTTCCTTTTCGTCTTGCCGGTCTCCCTCGCCAGCATAAGTTACGGGGCCCCAGCCTCAGGACCCAAGATGGATAGAGCCGAGAGATTTTTTCCCCCCTCCCTTACGGAAGTTTCTTCCCAGAAAGGACTTGCCTGCGATTCTCCCTGAAGACAGGGAGCGGCTTCAAGTAGCAAGGGGTCACACGCTGCCACCGCCCTCCTAACCCTAACCCTCTCCACCTTCCCAGCCTCCCGCTAGGCTTCTGTCCCTATAAAGTGTCACTCGTGGCCACTACCCCCAACCCCTCTGCTTGGAGAAAACGAAAAAATTCCTTCAACCCTCTTCATTCCTTCTTACAACTTTCCTACGATAGTAAGATACATATTCCTAAAGCTTAGCATTTTTACCATTTTTAAGTGCATAAGTCAGTGGCGTCAGGTACATTCACAATGTTGTACGGCCATGGCCACCATCCGTTTCCAGAACGTTTTCATCTTTCCCGAGACCCGATACGCCTCAAACGTTACCTCTCCATTCTCCTCTCGCTTCCTTTTAATTTTGAAAGTCCCTAGGACGGTTAGCGTTAGACCAATTACAAAAGGCATTTTTGTTTTGTTTCTTAAAGGTTATTGTTATGTTTTGGTAATCCCTACGCCCAGTGTGGGGCTCGAACTCACGACCCTGAGGTCAAGAGTGACACCCCCTTCTGACTGAACCAGCCAGGTGCCCCAAAAGGAATCTTTAAAAGAAAAAATAATCCCTTACGGTGTGATCACTCTTCCTATATGAACTGTTTGCATTTTCCTGTATCCTTGACCACTTCTTGTCCAAATGCAGTCATTCTTGGTGCAGATTCTTAGGCAGCCTCCTGCTGTACTTGGAAGCTCATCTTTTTTTTCACGTTAATGTATTGCCTCACGTTGGACCTCTTGACAAATGAGTTCGAGATAGGGTATCAAAGTCACAGACCACAACTTTCAAAGACCATTGCCCTGTTAGTGGTGTATAAGTTTTCATCATTTTGAATAACAAAGTTATTTTGGAATCTTGGGAATCATTCTCATTTCCCTTCCCTCCCTGGTTTTGGATAAAGTCCCGGGAGTGGCGCTTATCAGGTCAAAGGAATGAGTGGTTTTGGTTACTGATTTTTTTTTAAGTTGATCTGTTCATTTTGAGAGAGAACGAGTAGGGGAGAGGCAGAGAGAGAGGGAGAGAGGATATTAAGCAGGCTCCATGCTGTTAGCGTGGAGCCCGACACAGGGCTCGATCCCACACTGTGAGATCATTACCTGAGCCGAAGTCAAGAGCCTGACGCTTAACTGACTGAGCCATCCGGGTGCCCCAGGAGTGAATGGTTTCAGAAGAATGTTAGAAACCCACTACTGAGGTACCAGTTGAAACCGCCAGTTACCAGATTTGAGGGCTTTGTTTTTGTCCACAGCCTCACTAGTTCTGGACATTATTCTTTAAATACCGACCCTGCAGCCTAATGAAGCTGTAATGATGGGGTGCCTGGCTGGTTCAGTCGGTTGAGTGTCTCACTTTTGATTGCGGCCTAGGTCATGATCTGAAGGTTCAGGAGTTCAAGCCCCACATTGGGCTCTTCCCGGACAGCGAGAGCCTGCCTGGGATTCTCTCTCTCCCCTTCGCTCCCTTCCCCTGTTCTCTCCCAAAATAAATTTTAAGAAAATTTTTAAGAAGTTATAAGCGTTACTCTCTTTTGCCTTTAGTTACCAGCAAAATTAAATGTTCTCCACACCGTTTACTTCTCTCTTTTGCCTGCTCTGTCCTTTACCAAATCACTTCACCAAGACTGAGTTTTTTAAAGACTTATCTGGACTTGCTTTTTATGTGCTTGAGGCACAAATCTTTATCATTTTTAAATTTTTTTTTACTTTTTAGATGTTTTATTTTCCAAGAGACAGCATACGAGCAGGGGGAGGGGCAGAGAGAGGGAGGCACGGAATCCGAAGCAGACTCCAAGCTCTGAGCTGTCAGCACAGAACCCAACGTGGGGCTCAAACCCACGAATGCGAGATCATGACCTGAGCCAAAGTTGGATGCTCAACTGACTGAACCACCCAGGTGCCCTTATTTATTTGTATCTTTAATGGACTCATTCCCTGTCTCATCCATTTTTTTCTTTAAATTCTACGCCTGTGTGTGCACACCCAGCCCAACCCCCCCAAATGGCAAAGTGTTGGTGTCGTTAAATCCGTCTTGAGAAAGGAGAACTGTGCTTCCCTCTTGAGGTCAAGGCTGGTGCCCAACCTACCACTCTTGTTTTCCTGGTAAGCACTTTGCGGACAGAGCGTGGGAGGCAGGTTGGGAACCTTCTGCACTTTCCTGCCTGGACTGAAAGTAACTCATCCTGTGAGCAGATGGAGAAACCAAGAGCTTGCGTGGTGACAAATCATCGATGCCGCAGACTCTGACCTGCTCCCCGCCCCCCCCCCCCCCCCCATATTCCACCAGTTGGCTTTCCGCTGTGAACTGTCTTCTTCCTTCCTGCTTTCCTTCCTTCTCTTGGGCCGAGATCCCTGTGACAGGGCCTAGCATACCGCCTCTGACGGTCGTGGATGTGTTTCTGATCGTGTGTGACACGGCTCATTGGGCATTTTAATGTGGACCAGGAAATGGAGAGTAAGCATCACGTATCTGGCTTGGGACGGAGCCAGTGTTCAATTGACTCTCTCAAAGTAGGCAATATGGCGCTCTTGCAAGCATAGGAGGTGATGACTGAAGCTGGGCAGCCTTGAGGGTCCAGCGGGCCCAGACCTGCACCAGCCTGGCCGTCTGCTGCTTGGATGACCTCATGTAAGTCCCCTGGGCTCTCTGAGCCTGCTTCTTCCCTTATGTGGGATTGTGCATTGGTCACTGGGCTGTTGGGAGGTCTAAGAAAAGATCGAACATCTTTCAAAGAGCAGTGCCTGGACTCTGGGGTCTTTTCGTTGTAACCCATGACAACACGCTCAACAAATCAGAAGCCCCTTCCCCTTTCCCTCCAGTGTGTGGGAATGTGCAGGACTGGCCCCATTCACGCATTCTTCGAAAAACTCTCAAGCCCTCTAGTATTTTTTCTTCTGGACTTGATTGAGCGCCTGCTGTGTGCTGGGGACTTAGGAGTGGGGAGGCTGGGGCAAGGGAATCTGGCATCTGACCTGGTTGCCCCCCAGCTCTTGTCTGATGCTTTGCCCTTTGCTTTGGAATCTGGACCTCAGGCCTTTGGATAGAAGACTTGAGGGGGCCTCCCAGTGGTGGGTCGATTTCACAGCCACCCAAGTTACCCCATCATTCCAATGGACGATTAGCCCCATCCATCCAATGGATGTGTTCTGGGATCGTGCCAGATTTATTTTTCAGTCAAAAATTCAAGGGACAGGGGCGCCTGGGTGGCGCAGTCGGTTAAGCGTCCGACTTCAGCCAGGTCACGATCTCGCGGTCTGGGAGTTTGAGCCCCGCGTCGGGCTCTGGGCTGATGGCTCGGAGCCTGGAGCCTGTTTCCGATTCTGTGTCTCCCGCTCTCTCTGCCCCTCCCCCGGTCAAGCTCTGTCTCTCTCTGTCCCAAAAATAAATAAACGTTGAAAAAAAAAAAATTCAAGGGACAGATCAGCCTTCCCAAAGGTCAACAGCTTTGAAGGCTGTATCCTTGGGGCCTGGGTGCCCCTCGCACATGTCTGTGGAAACCAGTCCCCCAAAAAGGGAGGCCTTCTCAAGTGTCCCCTGAAACATTCAGTTCCAGATTCAGGATCTACCCCAAAGAGGGACACTCTCCCCCCAGGCTTGCGATGAAGGGATTTGGGACCATCTGTATACCTCAGGGAGCCTCATGCTTGTCCCAAAGTAGGAAGACCCCAGGGCAGCCCTGGGCTCACACGGTGGAGGCCTCAGACCAAGCAACAAAGCAAGTGAAAAAAGAACTTGGGCAACAACAGTGGCTGGAATGGACCCCCCGCCCCGGCCCCGCAGGGGTGGGACAGGGGCTCAGGCTGTCTTCTAGAAGGCCGTGCAGGTGTCAAGGAAGGTAGAGAACTGTCCAGACCAATTGTAAACTTTATTGTCCCTGGAAGGATTCTGAAATCATGGACAACGAGCCCCCCTTGGCTGTATCTGGACCAGTGTGATCTCTGTGCCTCCTGGCATTTCGTTGTGATGGTTCTGTTCAGCCAAGAATCTTGGCCGAGCTGAGGGGGTGACGGGTGTGAAACCTTTGGCAGCCTAGTGTTGGCTTAGGCAAACTCTCCAACTGTAAAGAGAAAAGGAGGCTGTTCTGTGGGCCCAGAGGACAAGGGGCCCCTTCTGTTGCCTGGAGTCATGCTGGAGCCCCTGTCACAGGCCCAGAGTGGCCTTCTTTAAAAGGACATCTCACCCCTTTGGAGAAGAGCACCAGGTGTGGTTAGGTGATCTCCTGCGCCTGTGTGACAGACAACCAAGACCTGGTCACCCCACCCCCACCCCAAAGTTCCCAGCCAAGAGGGGGAGGGCTGAACCCCAGTACCCTAGGCTTTGGGAGCACAGGGGATGCACCTAAAACCCAAAGGGGGAGCAAGGGGAAGTTCAAGGGGTGATACCCGAGCTGACTCCCGGGTAGAGCAGTTTCTAGGTCACGAAAGCAGCAGGGGCCTTTGGATGGTTCCAGAATATTTGGTGACCTCGGGGTGACTTCCCTCTGCTTGCAGAGAAATGCAGCCTCACCCCTTGAATCTCCGGCTCCCACCAAAGAGCGGGTGTCTTCAACTTAGGAGTGACAGACACGCAGCGCCCTCTCGAGGCAAGTGGCCATTAGCAGGTGCGTTTTAAGTGTTTCTTGCGGATCTCTTGTATTTCATTTCTTTTCGTGGTCTGAGCAGGATGGGGTTGTGGATACAGCACGCAGTAGAGGCAGAAACAATGTATCTTTAGCGGGCTGCTGGCTTCAAAGGGCTTCTGATGTGTCCCCACCCACTGTGATGTTGAAAGCCTGGATGGCCGACACCTCAAAGTGTCCGCTTCAGGGAAGGTCCCACCTATCCGCCGTTTGTTGAATTTTTTAAAAACACCAACATTAAAGAATTCTATTAAATGCCTTTTCAGTCCTCTATTTAGATTACATTTTTGGTTCTGTTCCAAATAGGATATACTTCGAATACTTTCTAGTTTCCTGCCAAAGCATGCAGTCTGTGTCACATAAACCCACGGCAATTCATGTGGGTTCGTGGCTGCTGGCTTTTAGAAGTTTATCTCCTTAAGTGTGTTCTTTTTTGTCCTTTGTTGCTTCATTTATTTTGAGGGAGAGAGAAAGAGAGAGAGAGAGCGCGTGCACACTCAGACAAGTGTCGGAGGGGCAGAGACAGAGGGAGAGAGAGAATCCCAAGCAGGCTCCGTGCTGTCAGCACAGAGCCCGACGTGGGGCTTGATCTCACGAACCCTGAGGTCATGACCTGAGCCAAAATTGAAGAGTTGGGTGCTTAACCGACTGAGCCACTCAAACTCCCCAAGTGTGTGTGTGTGTGTGTGTGTGTGTGTGTTTTGTTGTTGTTGTTGTTTTTATAATTGCGGTGCTTATAAGTACACTGTTTATTGTTGTGTCACCGTGTCTAGCATGGAGTAGGTGCTTAGGAAATGTTCTTGAATTAGGAAATTCTTAATCACCACGTACAAGCACACAGTGAAGCCCTGTTAGGTACATTCACCTTGTTGTGTGGCCATCAGCACCCTCCACTTCCAGGATTTTTTTTTCTTACTGCGAAACTGCAGCTCTGTCCCCATTAGACGGTGCCCCACTCTGCCTCCCAGCAGCCCGTGGCAACCACAATTTGACTTTGTCCCTGTGCTTTGGACTATGTTAGGTGTTTCCTAGAAGTGGAATCGCACGACCTTGGTCTCTCCGTGACTGCCTTCTTTCACTAAGCCTCATGGCCTCCAGGTTCAAGTGTAGGGGGTGGCAGAATTTCCTTCCTTTGTAAGGACAGCGGATCACCCTTTTCTCATCCGCTCATCTGTCCGTGGACATCTGGGTTGTTTCTACCTTCCGGCTACTGTGAATGAAGCTGCTGCGAATAACGGACGTACCAACAGCTGTAGGAGTCCCCACTTGTAATTCTTTGGGGTGTATACCCCAGGAGTATCATCATGTGGTGATGCTATGTTTCATTTTCTGAGGAACCACCATCATGTTTTCCCTAGTGGCTGTGTCACTTTGGCATTTCTCCCAACTGTGCACGAGGGTTCCAGTGTCTCTCCGCATCCTCGCTAACACTTATTTTCTGTGTTGTTTTTTTTTTTTTTAATAGTAGCCATCCGAATGGGTGTCAGGTGATTGGTCATTCTGCTTTTGACTCCCATTTCCCTGAAGACGAGTAACATTGTGTATCTTCTCACATGCTTGTTGGCCGTCTGGGTGTCTTCTTTGGAGAAATGTCTGTTCAGGTCCCTTGACCATTTTTTAATGTTTTGTAATTTACTTTTAGTGATCTCTACACCCAGGTGGGGCTCAAACTCACAACCCCAAGATCAAGAGTGGCATGCCCTACTGACTGAGCCAAACGGGTGCCCCTCCTTTGATCCTTTTTAAATTTTTTAAAAATGTTTTTATTTATCTTAGAGACAGAGCATGAGCAGGGGAGGCGCAGAGAGAGAGGGAGACACAGGATCCAAAACAGGATCCGAGCTGTCAGCACAGAGCCCGATGTAGGGCTCCAGCCCACGAGCCCTGAAATCATGACCTGAGCTGAAGTCAGATGCCTAACTCACTGAGCCACCCAGGTGCCCTGGACCATTTTTAAATCAAGTTGTTTTGTTGGTGGTGAGTTTGCAGGAGTTCTTTATATATTCAGGATAGTCACCCCTTATCAGGCAAAATTTGCAAATATTTCCTCCCATTCCATAGGTTGCCTTTATATTCTGCTGATGGTGTCCTTTAGTGCACAAAAGTTTTTAATTTTGATGAAGCCCGATTTGCCTGCTGTCTTTAATTGCATGTGCCTTTGGTGTCCTATTCAAGAAATCTGACGAATCCAATGTTGAGAAGCTTTCCCCCTGTTTTTTGAGGGTTTTCTGGTTTCAATTTTGATGTTTAGGCTTTTGACCCATTTTGAGCTAATGTCTGTATCTGGTATAAGGTAAGGGTCCACCTTCATCCTTTGGGATGCAGACAGCCCTTTCTGCCATTTCCCCTCCCACAATTTGATGTAAAGTCAGTACTTTGTCTGCTGAATGGTCTGGACCCTGTTGTAAAAAGGCCCTTGACCACCTATACAAGGGTTTACTTCTGGGCTCTTTATTCAATTACATTGCATTGTATATCTATCTTTGTGTTAACATCATACTGGGTTGTTTTTTTTGTTTTTTTTTGTTTGGTTTGTTTTTGAGAGAAAGAGAATGAGCAGGGGAGGGGCAGAGAGAGAGGGGGACAGAAGCAGGCTCCTGGCTGATAGCAGCAAACCCGATGTGGGGCTTGAACTCACAAACCATGAGACCATGACCTGAGCTGAAGTGGACGCTCAACCGATTAATACCACACTGTTGTGATTACTGTAGATTTGTTTTCAAACCCGGAAGTGCAAGACCTTTAACTTGGCTCTTTGTCAAGATTGCTTTGGCTATTTGGGGGCCCTTGAGATTCCGTATGAACTTTAGGATGGACTTCTTTTCTGTTAAAAAAAAAAAAAGGCATTGCGATTTTGATGGGGTTCCTTTAAATCTGTAGATCACTGAGTAGTATCTTAATGTTATTATACTTAATGTTATTAAGTATTCCAATCCACTAACATGGGATATTTGGCCATTTATTTGTATCTTCTTCAATTTCTTTCAGTGATGTTTTATAGTTTTCAGTGTACAGGTCTTTCAACTCCTTGGTTGATTTTATTACTAAGTATTTGATTTTTTTTTCATACTATTGTAAATGGAATTATTTTTTAAATTTCCTTTTCTTAATATCCTTTTGTTTAGTGTATAGAAACATAACTGATTGTTTTGTATTGATTTTGTATTCTGCCACTTGGCCAAGTTTATTAGTTCTAATAGGGACTGTGTGTGTGTGTGCCATCTACAGGGTTTTCTACAGGTACATAGGATATATGTATAGATAGGTGTGTGTATATATATATATACATATATATATATATGTGGTCATTTTGTCTGAGGACAGAGATGGTTTCTTCCTTTCCAATTTGGATGTCTTTTATTTCTTTTTCTTGCCTAATTGCTCTGGCTAGCACTTCTATTACTGCATTAAATAGAAGAGGCCAATATAGACATCGATGTCTTATCCTTGCTTTCAGAAGAGAAGTTTTTAGTCTTTCACCATTGAATATGTTATCTATGGGGGCACTTGGGTGGCTCAGTTGGTGGGCTTCCAATTTTGGCTCAGATTGTGATCTTGCAGTTTGTGGGTTTGAGCCCCACATTGGGACCTCTGATGGCGGTGCAGAGGCTGCTTTGGATCCTCTGTCTCCCTGTCTCTCCCCTGCTCACAGTCTCCCTCTCTCTCAAATAGAAACATTAAAAAAAAAATGTAATCTATGGGCTTTTCATGTATACCCTTTATTAGTTGAAGTAGTTTCCTTTTAGTCTGTTTGTTGTTTTTGTCGTGAAAGGATATTAAATTTTTGTTCAAATGTTTTCTCTATATCAGCTGAGATGATCATGTGGTTTCTGTCCTTCATTCTGTTACTGTGGTGTATTAAATTGAGTAATTTTTCTGTGTTGAACCTTTCTTGTATTTCAGGAATAAATCCCACTTGGTTGGGTGTATAGTCCTTTCGATACACTCTTGAATTGTTTGGTAGTTTATTTATTTATTTATTTATTTATTTATTTATTTATTTATTTTTGAGGATTTTGCATTTATATTCATCAGGGATATTGGTCTGTCACTTATTTTTTTTTTAATTTTTTAAATATTTATTTTGAGAGAGAGGGAGACTCCAAATCTGAACTGCAGGCTCTGAGCTGTCATCAAGTAGCCCAACATGGGGTTCAAATTCACAAACCGTGAGATCATGACCTGAGCAGAAGTTGGACACTTAACCCAGTTGAGCCACCCAGACACCCCTGTAGTTTGTTTCTTGCAGTGTCTTTATCTGGCTTTGGTGTAGAAGTAATGCTGACCTCATAGAATGGATGTGGAGATGTTCCCCCTTCAATTTTTGGAGAGCTTGCAGAGGACTGTTTTTAATTCTTTAAATGTTTGGTAGAATTCACCAGTGAGGCCATCTGGTCCTGGGCCTTTTTTCCTTCTTTGTGAGGAGGTTTTTGATTACTATTTCAATATTCTTGCTAGTTATAGGTCTGTTCAGACTTTTTTTTAATTTGTCTTAATGCTTTTTTATTTTTGAGACAGAGACAGAGCGTGATCAGGGGAGGGGCAGACAGAGAGGGAGACACAGAATCAGAAGCAGGCTCCAGGCTCTGAGCTGTCAGCACGGAGCCAGATGCTGGGCTCAAACTCACAAACCATGAGATCATGACCTGAGCTAAAGTTGGATGCTTAACCAACTGAGCCACTCAGGCTCCCCGTCTGTTCAGATTTCTATTCCTTCATGATTCAATTTTGGCAAACCATATACTTCGAGGAATTTATTCATCTTTGTTATCCAGTTTGTCATACAATTGTTCATATTCCTAAAATCCCTTTGATTTTTGTAAAAACTGGTTGCAGTGTTCTGTATTTCATTTCTGATTTTAGTTGAGTACTTTTTTTTTTTTTTTTTTTTTTTTTTTTAGCCAATCTGGCTTATGTGTTGTCAGTTTTGTTGATCTTTAAAAAATGTTTTGTTACATTAATTTTCTCTGTATTCTCTGTTTCGTTTATCTCTGTTCTAACATTTGTGATTTCCTACTGTTAGTTTTGGGTTCAGTTTATTTTATTTCTTTATTTTTACTTCCTTAAGGTATAAAGTTAGTTGTTGATTTAGCATCTTTTTTCATTTAAGCATTTACAGGAAAAGAGTAAGTTAGTTGTTGATTTAGCATCTTTTTTCATTTAAGCATTTACAGGAAAAGAATGTACATTTTCTTTTTGGCACTGCTTTCTCTAAATCTGATGGTTTTGGTGTGTTTTATTTTACTTTTCACTTGTCTCAAGAGATTTGCTAATTTGCGGCACCTCGGTGGCTCAGTCATTTAAGCATCTGACTTTGGCTCATGTTAGGATCTTGCCATTCGTGGGTTTAAGCCTCACATCAAGCTCTGCACAGGCTCTCTCTCCCTTTCTCTCTGCCTGTGTCCTGCTCTCTCTCAAAATAAATAAAAAGTAAAAATATATTTGCTAATTTGCCTTGCGGTTTCTTTGACCCATTGTTTCATGGTGTGTTGTTGAATTTTGCACAATTTTTGATTTTTCCTATTTTCCACCTATTTTTAGTTGTGCTTCTTAGGAATTTGTTTTCACTGTGATTGGTAAAAGATATATTGTGTGGTTTCAGTTTTCAAAACTGTATTAACACTGCACGTATTTTGTGGCTTAACTGACGGTCTATTCTGGAGAATGCTCTCTGTGTTCCATGTGTGTTCCAATGTTCTGTGTGTGAGTTGAAAGTGGGTGGATGGGGGAGGGTTGAAGGACTCTTAAGAGTTGCTGTTTTCTCCCTTCACTTCTGTCCATGTTTGCTTCAGATTTTTAGAAGCTCTGATGTCTGGTGCATATATATTGTAATTGTTAGATCCTCTTGGTGAATTATGCGTCGATAAAAGGATTAATGGCCTCTCCTATCTCTTGCAACAGCTTTTTTTTTTTTTTCCCCCTTAAATTCTACTTGTCTGATACCTGCATAGCCATCCCTGCTCTATTTTGGTCATTATTTATATAGACTATCTTTTTCTATTCTTTGGCTTTCAACCTATGGGTGTCCTGAAATCTAGAGTGACTGGCTGGCAGATGGCGTAAAGTCAATTACTGGATTTTTCAGCTCCAGAATTTGGTTCCTTATTACAATTTGTCTTTGTCGACATTCTCCTTTTGCTTAGTTGTTGTTTTCGTAATTCAGCTTAGTCATCTGCTCCTCTTTTCCTCAGCTGACAGCAGATCCAGGACTGTTGTTTTCAAGTCTGAGGCCAGTTTTTCTTGAGAGTTGGTTTCTGGAGGTTGACGGTATTCCTGTGAATGGGCCCTGCCTCCCCGTTTCTTTGTGTGTCTCGTCATCTTTCGTTGAAACTGGGCATTTGAAAAGGCGTCCGCCTCTCCCATTCTTTGCAGACTGTCCCTGGGCCTGGGGAAGACCTTCACAAACCAGCCGGATAGAAAGGCTCAGGGTTCTCTCAAACATTTTTAGGGGGGGCTTTATCTTCTCTGGGCCTGTGGGTATTTTAAGTTCCCATCCCCAATATACGCAGCTGCCTTTAAAGGTCTAAATTTCCCCAGCAGCCTCCCCCCTGCTTCTTCTCAGGGGTCTAGATACATTGAATTCCTCTGCCGTAATCTGGCCCCTGGCCACCCGCCGGTCTGTGGACTCTCACATACGCACCCGTGACTGCTCTCAGCAACCTCAACCCCACACCCAGACTCTGCCATTACGGTCATCAGCACTCTGAGCCAGAAGAGACCGAAGCCTGTGCCTCTGGCGGCCCCCAGGCAAGTCAGAACGTTGTCACCAAGTTCCACACTTTCTCTTGCATCCTGAGGGATGAATTGGTTGGCTTTACTTGAAACCTTACTGTGACAGGCAAGCAAAAACACCATGCATGGGATTCCCTACGGTTCTGAGTGGAGCTTTTTCTTGCTCAGGCACTCCTGTGGTTGCTGCTGCTTCCAGAGTTCCCACAAAGCTACTTGGGGCCATTTTGTTACACGTTTGGTGTTCTCCTGGGGGACTGAAGGTCTTGGCTTCCTGGCCTGCCGTCTTGCCAGTGTGCCGTCTCTTTTCCTCTGCATTCTTTTTTAATTTTTTTATTTTTAAAAATTTACATCCAAATTAGTTAGCATATAGTGCAACAATGATTTCAGGAGTAGATTCCTTAGTGCCCCTTACCTATTTAGCCCAGCCCCCCTCCCACAACCCCTCCAGGAACCCTCTGTTTGTTCTCCGTATTTAAGAGTCTCGTGTTTTGTCCCCGTCCCTGTTTTTATATTATTGTTTCCCTTCCCTTATGTTCATCTGCTTTGTCCCTTAAAGTCCTCATATGAGTGAAGTCATATGGTATTTGTCTTTCTCTAATTTCCCTTAGCATAGTACCCTCCAGTTCCATCCACGTAGTTGCCAATGGTAAGATTTTACACTTTTTGATTGCCGAATAATACTCTGTTGTACGTATATACCACATTTGCTTTATCCATCCATCCATCCATCGGTGGATATTTGGGGTCTCTCCATCCTTTGGCTATTGTGGATAGTGCTGCTATAAACATGGGGGTGCACGTGTCCCTTCGAAACAGCACACCTGTATCCCGTGGATAAATGCCTAGTAGTGCCATTGCTGGGTGGTAGGGTAGTTCTGTTTTTAGCGTTTTGAGGACCCTCCATACTGTTTTCCGGCGTGGCTGCACCAGCTTGTATTCTTACCAGCAGCGCAAAAGAGATCCTCTTTCTCCGCATCCTCGCCAACATCTCTTGTTGCCTGAGTTGTTGATGTGAGCCCTTCTGACAGGTGTGAGGTGGTATCTCATTGTGGTTTTGATTTGCATTTGCCTGAGGATGAGTGATGTTAAAGAATTTTTCATGTGTCGGTTGGCCATCTGGATGTCTTCCTTGGAGAAGTGTCTATTCATGTCTTTTGCTCATTTCTTCACTGGATTATTTGTTTTTTGGGCATTGACTTTGATAAGTTCTTAATAGATATTGCATACTAACTCCTTTATCTGATATGTCATTTGCACATATCTTCTCCCATTCCGTCGGTTGCCTTTTAGTTTTGCTGTTTCCTTAGCTGTGCAGAAGTTTTTATTTTGATGAGGTCCCAGTAGTTCATTTTTGCTTTTGTTTCCCTTGCCTCCGGAGATGTGTTGAGTAAGAAGTTGCTGCGGCCAACATCAAAGAGGTTTTGGCCTGCTTTCTCCTTGAGGATTTTGATGCCTTCCTGTCTTACATTGAGGTCTTTCATCCATTTTGAGATCATTTTTGTGTACAGTGTAAGAAAGTGGTCCAGGTTCATTCTTCTACATGTCACTGTCCAGTTTTCCCAGCACCACATGCTGGAGAGACTGTCTTTATTCCACTGGATATTCTTTCCTGCTTTCTCAAAGATGCGTAGGCCATACGTTTGTGGGTCCATTTCTGGGTTCTCTTTTCTGTTCCGTTGATCTGAGTGTCTGTTCTTGGGCCGTGTTTTCCTCTGCATTTTGATCAGGATGTTTCCAGGGGTGCCTAGGTAGCCCAGTCGGGTGAGCGTCTGACTTCTGATTGTGGCTCAGGTCACGATCCCAGAGTCATGAAATCGAGCCCTGCATCAGGCTCTGTGCTGAGGGTGGCATCTGCTTGGGATTCTCTCTCTGTGAAACATTAAAAAAGATGTTTCCAATGCATTATTAGGTATCTCACTAGAAGAGTCCTGAATTACCTAAATTTCTTTAGTACATTATTCTTAAAGACCATCCTTGGATTCCAGAGATTGTTTAGTTTATTAATACATTAGTAACCTCTATATTCAAGTGTGAAGTTGGGCTTTTCTTTTTCTTCCTGTATTGTCCGTGTCCTTGCCGTGTGTTCATATCTTACTACTTCATTAACATGAGTTGGGGATAGAAAGGTTTCCTTTTCCTATTCTGGAAGTGTTACAGTAAATTATTTCAACTTGCCTCTAACATGATCTGGGCTTGGTGTGTACCATTTAAAAGTTTTTGTTTTGAGCTAATGACAGATTTTCAGAAGAAGGTTCAAAGATAGGGCCGGGAGGTCCCGTGTATCTTACATTCGGCTTCTTCCAGTGGCCACATCTTCGGTAATGAGAGCACAATATCCAAACCCAGACATTTACAGTGGTCGAAGGCATGTATCTAGTTCGGACATCTCCTTGAAGCTGTAGGTTTGTGTTACCACCACCACCACCAAAATACACAACTGTTCGACCACCAGAAACACCTCCCTTGGGCTACCTCTCCTTCCTCCATCGTCCCAGACCCAGACAGCAGCTGAGTTGTTCTTCATCTTTATAACTGGTCATTTTGAGAATGTTACGTAAATAAAATCATATGGCGCTTGACCTTAGGAGTTTGGGGTTTTTTTCCCCACTCAGCATAATGCTTTTGAGATTCATCCAAGTTGTTATCTGTACCAGTAGGGTGTTCCTTTTTATTGCTGAATATATCCCATGGTAGGGACATACCCACATTTGTTTAGCTGTGCACCAAAGGTAGGCACTTTGGTCTGTTTCAAGGTTTGGGCTCTTACAGATAATAGTGCTATGAATAATCATGTCCAGGCTTCTGTGTGAAACACAGGTTTTTATTTCTCTGGGATAGATACCCAGGAATGCAATTGCTGGATTATATTTTAAGTGTGTTCTTAGCTTTTTCTCCAGGGTGGCTGTACCATTGTATATTTCCCCACCAGCAATAGATGAGGGAATGAGTTTCTCTACATTTTTGCCAGGCTTTGGTGTTGCTGTTTTTTTCTAAACTGTTCTAGTAAGTATGTAGTGTTCTCATTTCCCTAATGACTAATACTGCTGAACACCTTTTTCTCCTGGGCCGGTTTGCCGCCTATATGTCCTCTTAGGTGAAATGTCTTCATGTGATCATTTTCTACTTAGATTTTTTTTTTTTTACTGTTAAATTTGAGTTTATATATTCTAGATAGAAGTCCTTTGTCAGATAAGTGGTTTGTAAACATTTTGTCCTGTATGAACGAGGTCTATTTTTTTCTTTTGTGAATCAGGCTTTTGGTGTCCTAATAAGTCAGCTTTGCCTGCTGTCTTTTAGACAACATTATAGTCTATAGATTCAGTTGATTTAATAGCTATGAGATTCTTCAGGTTAAAAAATCAATTTGTATTCAAGCTAGGTCTTGAAAGTTAGCAGCAATCTGTCCAGAGTTGTTGAATGACCTTTCAGTCTCTCCTCGATCTGTGGTTTTGACTTCTCCGTCATTCCTAGTTACTGTCTTTTTTCCCCTCTGGATCCCTTCTATTGTTCATCTCTTCCTGTTTGATTAAATTCCTCCCTTCTGCTTTCCCTGGTTTCTACAAAGGGTCAGCCAACGCTTTCTGTAAAGAATCAAACAGTAAATATTGTAGACTCTGCAGCCAGATCTGCAGCCCGTGTTGCAAATACACAGCCACGGATGGAGTGTGAACAAATGTGTGTGGCTTGCTCTGTTCCTTTAGTGACTGTCTCCCAGTGGGAAAGATATTTTCAGACAGGTCAGTGCTAATAATGTTTCATTTTTAACCTCGTATCATAGTTGACCTGGATATAAAATCTAACTCAGCATTTACTCTCTTAATTTAAGAGACTGGACTCTTGCTGGTGGGAGATTGGTTGTCTACCTGTTCCTTGAAAGATGACCTCTTACCCAAGCTGAAATGTCTTAATAGACATTTATGGTCAGTATTTGGGCGGCCTTGTGCTTCCTGAATCTGAGGCATCACACTCTCAAACCTCTTTGTGTTCTCATTCTGAAATTTCTGTTAGCACCTCACTTCACCCTCTGTTTTATATTTTCCAGTTAATTTTTTTTCTTCTGTCAAATGTGTTATGTTCCAAATTTCAGTAAATATTTATTAATTCTGGAAATTACTTTTGGAATCCCACTTACCATTTTCAGTTTCTTCCATGTATTCCATCTTCTCAAATGCTAGCATCTGAAGGTCTTAGTGAGTGGCAAAGAGTCTCTGTTTTGACCATATTCTACCCTGGGGCCTCAAAAGTCTCAGCAAGGAGGCCCTGGCTTCTGGGGACTCCACCTCTCCATGAGCCAGGTTTAGCAAGAATTCTGGTAAGTCGGTTTAGCCTGCATGACTGGTTACCTCGACATCCGACAGGGTTCCTCTCATCAGTCTGGCCTGCCTCCAACAAGAATCCTGCCAGCTTGATTGAGCAAGAACTCGCCTATCTCTCACGGTTCATCTTGGTAATTTTCCATCCACAGACCCCAACCCTGCTCAGCACTCAGTCCCCAGTTCTCCCTGTTGAGTTGAGCCCCATCTCTCACCCCTGTGGCCAAACCCCATTGCAGTGGTTCCCGCACCACTGTGATAGTCCCCCCGAATACAGCCCACCTTAGAGCTCTTTTACAAGCATCAGGAATAATTTTCCCTTTAACAGGGATTCTACTCCCCATGTTTGGTGCAGTTGCTGACTTTCAACCCTACATAGTGGACTTCAGCCACAGGAATCAGAGTGAAGGATAATATTGGTTGACCGAGGGCTTTCCAGACAGAGGAAAGTGTGTCCGTTAAAATCCCTGACGAGCAGATCTGTGGTTATAAATTTTCGGAAGCTGAGTTTATAGTTGTCTGACCTCCCAGAGCTATTAGCTCCTGTGCCAGAGGTCCCCGGATTTTCAAGACCTGGCTTGGACAGGGGGAGTCTTTGGGCTTCTTTTTCTCAGTAAGTAACCCTTTGCCCATAACTCAGAGTCAAAACAGAGCTCACTGTAAGAAGATGGAGTGCCTGTCCACCCCAAGGGAGCTAAGCAAAAGGAAGGAACTGGTTTTCCCTCTGGGAGGGAAGACACAGGTCAATGGGGCAGGAGTCAGACTCACTGCTGGCTGGGGCAGCTTACCACACTGTGGAGGAGGGTCCAGGGGCACGAAGCCCCGGGCACACAGGTGGATGTAGGCGGCAGCCAGGTTGCAGGCAGGAAAGAGCTCCTGGGTGCCACAGGTGTCCTGGGTGCACAGGCTGAGAAATGGGGTGGGGTCCACCTGAAAGCCAGCCATCAGAGTTAGGGTCCTTGCCCACTGCACCCTTGGGAGGAGCACCAAGGAGGGGCAGAGGCTGGATCAGGGCAGGGGAGTTCTTTTGCCTTCTGGTCTACCCGCTGCAGGGCTTCCCCTGGGGTCCAGACCCAGCCTCACACTCACCACACTGAAGCAGTTCCCCAGGCAGGAACGGGGGTCCTGGAAGAAGGCCCGGCAGGTGGGGCTCTGTCGGGGGCACTCGTGAGTTTTCTCCACGGCCCTACAGTCGCCACCCAGCTGGTGAGACAAACCCAAGACTCAGGCCTCCCCCCCTGGACCTCTCTTCTCCCGGGCATCTAAAACAGGTGCATCAGCTTCCGGAGCGGGTGGCTACCCCCTGGGTCTGAGCAGTTGTCTGCAGAGTTTGCATGCAGGGGGCCAAGCTCTGCCCACAGCCACGGAGCCCTGGTGAGGCCCAGCGGCTCACCTGCCAGGCACGGCCAAGCTCCTCCAGGCCGTGGGCCAGGGTGCCGTCCGGCAGCATCAGCTCGTTGGCGGCCTCGTTGTCGTTAGTGCCCAGGAGCCCGGCAGACACGCCTATGGGAAAAGGGGACGTGGGCAAGCCTGGCCAGGGTTCCCTGGGGGGCCGGACCCTCCACCCCTGACTCCCATGCCCCACCCTGGCTCTGACCCTTCACCAGAGGGAGGGAAGCCCTCGTGTGCCGAGCCACCGCAACAGCTCCTCTCGTGGCTGCTCAGGTTGGGAGCCCCCCAGGAAGCAGCAGCGGGAGGGGGTCCCGGGGAACCTGGCCCCCAGCCTCTCAAGGACAGCGAGTGCACCCCTGGCCAGGGATTGGCTGCCCTAGGACGCCTGCTGTGGTCGGCCGACCCCACAGGCCTGGCGGCCCCCAGCTGGGGCCCAGACCCACCGTGGAGCCAGAGGCCCAGAGTGACGCTGCAGAGGCCAGCCCGAACGTCACAGGTGATTGAGATGCCATCCTCACTGGCCAGCTTGACCCTGGGCACATCCCTCCTCGTCGCGGCAGGGGGCAGATCTCGGTGTGGACAGCTCTGCCTGGGCTCGGAGGACTCGTACAGCCTGTAGGTCTGGGGCCCAGACACGGGCTGAGGGGGACAGGCACCAGGCCCACGGGGCACCGGGTGGGAAGGGCGTGGGGCCCAGGACACAGGTGTGTGGATGGGACGGCCGGCAGGAGAGTGTCCTCCCCCTGGGCCCCTGCTCCTCCCACGCTCGGCACGGCTCACCTTCAGGCGGGGGTAGAACACCAGGGAAGTGTGGTTCAGCTGCACTGACACGGATGTGAGCCCTGAACTGGCCCGATTTAGCGTCAACGAGAAGGTGTTGTGAGCAAAATCCTTGGCCAGCAGCAGGCTCCCACAGTGGACATCCAGGCTCCATACCTGGCCATCGAAGGTCACCACGTGCCTGGCCCCGGCCACCACAGCATGGTCTGGGAGGAAGAGGTCGCCAGATAGGTGAGGATGGCCAGTTCGGGCCAGTGTCCTCTGGGGCAGCTCACGTACGGAGAAAGGGGTCTGTCCCCAGCTCTTCTTCCCAGCCCGCCACCCCGAAGTGAGCCATCTGCAGCCCAGTCAGCAGTAAAAAGAAACAAAGGACTGACACGTGCACGAGCCTTGTAAAGCTGGGGCGGGGAGGTGATGGCTGAGAGATGGCAGGTGGGGTCGTTTGAGGGAATGAAAATGTTCTAAAATCGACTGTGGGGACAGATGTGTATCCCTATGAATATACTCAAAGCCCCAGAATCATATGCTTTAGTAAGTGAATTGTGTGTCCCTGAAGCTACTGTAAAACAGACTTACATTAAAAAAACGACACACACACGACTGTGGCCAAAGGTCCGTCCCACACAAGGCAGGTACCACGGGGCCTGGCTCCGCCCTCTTCAAAGGCGGCTGATGGGGGGGGGGGGGGCGGGGACGGCCTGACCCATCCACCCTGAACCGCCCTGGGGCAGGGGCCTGGGCGTGGCAGCTGCTGGCTCACCCGGCCGCACAAGGAGGGGACAAAAGCCCCGAAAGCCCGTTGTCAGCTCTCCGAGCTGAAGGTCACAGGCCAGCCCAAGGTCACACACAGGTGGAGCTCAGACCCAGAGGCTCCTCCCTCACCTCTGCCTTGCACAGGAAGCACCCCTGCACCCCCCCCCCCCCAACCTGTGTGGTGGCAAGAACCTGTACCGATATCCCAGTCCCGCCAGGCCCCGGGTGCCACGCCTGCCCGTGGACTTCAGATCTGCCCCAGCACCAAGGAATTGTGCACCCAAAGGGCACCCGGGCCTGTGACCCACAGGAGGGAGCCAAGCTGTCACCGCCCCTTGGCAGACGGAGGGAGAAACCAAGTCCTCCAGGGGCCCCGAGCCCTCTCAACCACATCCGATGCCGGCACCGCCCACGACTGCAGGCGCTGCCTGACCCAGTCTGGACTCAATTAGCCGCCTTCCGATTCCAACTGGAGGTCTGCCTTCTGCGGCTCCAGCCCAGTGCAGTGGGAGGGAGCTGGCCTCGAGCCCCAAGCCACTTGGCCCACTTGCACCTTGGGTCCAGGCTCAGGCTTTCAAACTCTGGCTAGAAGCCCGGCTCTGCAGCCCAGCTCGAGGCCAGGATGACCTCGGGAAGCGCAGGAACCTCCGGGCCCAGCAGTACCAAGCTATGGCTCCTCTCACCCCGGCCCCCGGCCCCGTGTCTGCACCTGCAGGGTCCGGCCCCTGCACCCCAAGGGGCGCGGGGCTGAGCGGGGAGGAGGGGGGCGCAAGACTCACACTCATGGGGGCTCTGCAGCAGGCGGTGTTTGAGCCGGTAGTACGCGGCCAGCACGTTGGTCCCGTACAGCTCGCGGAAGGGCAGCACCAGTTTCTCCACCAGGTAGCCGGTCACCCGGGCCACAGCCAGGGGCTCGTCCCCTGCAGGCAACAGTGGCAGCGTCACCAGCAACGAGCAGTTCCTGGAAAGAGCACGGGGGAGGTGGGAGACCCCAGTCGGACGGATGGGCCTTTGCTTCTGGAAGGAGGTGGAGGTAGAGGTGGAGGTGGGCGGGACAGGCTCGGGAGAGACACGATGGCTTCACCGGAAGGACGTACGTGGACTTGGGTCAGGTGGGGGCACCTCTGTGTGAACCCCGAGGGATGGATGGGCCCACCACTGGGGCCCCGCAAGGTGGGGGGTCAGAGGCAGCAAGAGCACTGGAGAAGCAGGGGATCAGAGCCCTGGGGACTGTGGGAATTACACAGGAAAGGGCAGACCCTGAAACTGTCTCAGGATGGAAAAGGGGGTCAGGTCGACCTTGTGGGGTCTGAAGGAGCACAGAGGTCTCATCGCACTGGGGCTAGACGTGGACAAGGACAACTTCACACCCTCCACTGCGGGTGCAGGACTTTTTCCTCCCCCACGGGGCCCAGGGGACCTGAGGCAGGGAGCAGCCTCAAAGGCCTTCTACCCCCGAAGTCCTTTTTACAGCACAAGCACCCAGGGGTGACCCGTTGCCAGGACCTCCCCAGACAGCCCCTTCCCTGTGCAAACAACCCCAACTGGGGACATCGTTCCTCCCGCGACCTGACACCCTCCCTGGGTTGCAGCTTCCGTCCGCCAGCTTGCATTGCAACCACACTGACAGCCAGGGCAGTGGGAGCATCATGCGTTCCCAGGAGGGGAAACCGAGGCACAAAGCAGTGACTGATCCAGCGCTGCCCAAGTTAGAGGTGCGTTCAAGTCCAAGCATTCCCCTGGTCCGGATGCTCTGTGTGGCCGCTGGCCCTAGGAGAAGGGCGCCACTGCCACCCTAAACACCCCCCTACAGATGGGCCCCCCCACCCCCGGCCTGTGAGGGGAAGGGACGCACACGCCGGGCCTCTGCTGCTGCTCCCGGGCTCGGTCCCTCTCTGATGATTCCCAAACTTGGATGCACGACACAGGCCATCAGCTGCCTGCTGGACACCTCCAGCTGGGAGTCCCCACGGGGTCTCAAGCTCAACACGTCCAGAATGGCCCCCTATCCCCACTCTGGTGGAGTACACTGAACAGAGGCCCCCAAAGACATCCAAGTGCCCGAGACCTAGGACTGCGGTAACTTATGTGGCCGAACACAGTTTGCAGGTGTGACAGGGTTAAGGATTATCCAGGGGAGCCGAGGACCATGACAGAACCACAAAAATGGAGGCCTGGGGCTCAGAAGCAGGAGCTACAAGGACAAAGGTCAGAAAGCAGGAGGGAGGGGCGGTGAGCCACACAGTGCAGGGGCCTCCAGCTGCTGGAGGAGGTCAAGGACACGGGGGCTCCACGGGGGGAACCGGCAGGGTCAGCATATTCTGACTGTGGGTTAAACTGATTCCGGGCTTCAGACTTCCAGAACTGTACAAGCATAAATCCATGTGGTTCTATTTATTTTGGGGGAGAGCGTAAGCAGGGGAGGGGCACACAGAGGGGGGCAGAGGCTCTGAGCTGACAGCAGGAAGCCGGACGCGGGGCTCGGACTCACAAACTGCAAGATCGGCTGAGGCCATGAAGTCAGACGCTCAACTGACTGAGCCACCCAGGTGCCCCAAAGCTGTGTTGTCTCAAGCCACCCAATTGGTGGGTGATGTGCTACAGCAGCAACAGGAAACGAAAAAAGCCCCGATGGGCTTTCCACCGCTCATGCCCCATTGCTCCATAAACGGACTCTCCATCTTGCCAAACCAAGGCCAAAACCCTCAGCACTGTTCCACCCCAGATGCAATCTCGTCCTCCAATCTACAGACCTGACCTTAACCCACATCCAGACTCTGACACGTCCCAGCCCTCCACGGCTACCACTGCTCAGCGGAGCCACCGTCCTGTCTCGCCTGGTCAGCCACCAAGAAACAACCACTTTTTTTCTCTTTTTTAAGTAGGCCTCACGAACAGTACGGAGCCTCACGCGGGACTTGAACTCACAATCCTGAGATCAAGAGTCGGATGCTCAACCGACTGAGTCCCCCCAGGTGCCCTTAAGTGACGACTCTTTACTGGGCTCCCCACCTGTATCCACACCACTCCCCTGCCCCCATATCTTTAGTCTCAACACCAGGACCACAGGGATCTTTCGAAAGGGGATACAGATCATGTCTTTCCTCAGCTCAAAATCTTCTGTGCGTTCCCATCTCAGAGGAGACGCCCAAGTCCTCACAAAGGCCCCAGGCTTCCTGGGTCCCTGTCACCTCTCAGGCTCTTACACCCTGTACTCCAGCCTGGCTTCCTCCATATTCCTCCAACAGGCAGGGCACATTCCCACCCCCGGGCCTTTGCACTGACTGTGCCCTCTGCCTGGAACTCTTCCCATGATGTCCATGGCTCACCACCCCAGCTCCTTCCAGCCCTTGTCCAAATGCTACCTTCTCCTTGAAGCAGACCATGGCTGCACCACTTCAAATGCACCCCCAACCCACTTGTCAAGCCTTTTTATTTCCCCCCGCCTCTAGCATTTACCACCTAACACACCAAATCAGAGGCTGGGAAACCATGGGTCAGGGGTCAGATCCAGTCTGTGTCCCGTTTCTGAACAGCCTGCAAGCTAACAAGGGCTTTTAGGTTTTAAAGGATTCTTGAAACACAAAACAAAGACTAAGCAAGAGACCATCTGGCCCACGAAGCCTGAACACTTCACTCCAGGGCCCTTTAGAGGAAAGGTTGGCTGACCCCTGGTGTAGATAACCTAGTTATATGTTCAGTCTAGCCCCCCGGGGTAGACTGTGGAGGGATCGGGGTCGTTCACTAGAACGCAGCACCTAGAACAGCTCCTGCTCAGAGAAAGCGTTCCTGAAACATCTATGGAACGAAGAAGCAGCCCATCTCCTCATCTGTAAAACCGGGACCGCAAACGTGTCCCTGGGAGGGTTGTCCTGAGGGAAAAACGAGACCCGGGGAGTTTCAGCCCAGTGTCCAGCCCGGGGCAGGAAGGCAGGGACGGACAGACGCCCAGGTACCTGGCCGAGAAGCTGTACACATCCAGCAAAGGCTTGCAGAGCCTCCTCAGAGCCTGTGACAAAGTGGCTTCGGCCCAAGACAGCATCTGGCGTGTGGCCTGCGGGGGGGCGGGCGGCGAGAGCCATCAGGGTTCCCGCCACCTAGCAGGGCCGCCTCCCACCCCCTCGCCCCGCCTCACCAGCTCCAAGGCGGCCCCGATGGGCCTGGGCCCAAGGGCCCGCAACCACCGCATGGCGGACTCGGCCCGCTCCTGCCACACCTCGTCCAGGGGCCGCAGCGTGACCTCCAGGTAAGCCTCCTTCAGCGTGGCCAGGGGCCCTGCAACAGGCAGCCAGCGCCCACTGTGAGGCCCCCGCAGTCCCGACGGCAGGCGAGATGCCATTGCCCGCACCCAGACCCAGGCCTGCAGGAAACATGGCCTGTTCCAGCAAACTAGGTGATGGCACCAGGGACCCTGGACAAGAGCCGGCTTAGCGGGCCTGAGACTTCCCCTCTGAGAGTCCCGTTCACAAGGTCAGCCCCTGGCTGGCACCTGGGATCCCAGATTTTAGGGAGGTGCCATCACCCCCAGAACCGGGAAGAGGGCCTCGTGCTGTGCCCCAGCTGTGCACACAAGTGGCTCGTGCTGAATATCCCTTTGCTTCTCCCAGCCCCAAAGCGGGGTAAGTGCCAGAGAAGGCTACCCACGTGACCAGCCCCCAAAGAAAACCCTGGGTACGAGGTCTCCAACGAGCTCTCCTGATGGACGATGTTAGACACATGTCAGCCCAGCTCGAAGTTGACGGAATTAAGGGTGGCCCAGGTGACCTCCTGGGGAGAAGATTCTGGAAGCTTGTGCCTCGTTGCCCCTTCCCCCCCCACACACTGGGCCTTGGCCCCTGCACCTCTTCCTCCATCTTGCTCTGCATGCTTTCGCTGTAACCACATGCTGAGAACTGAGGCCTAGCGAGCCACCGAACCTGGGGGTGGCCGTGGGGATTCTGACGCAGAGACATAAGCAGGGTGGGAGAGAAGGCCAGCTGTGAGCCCCGATGCTTCCCGAGGAGGGGCCAGAGGTTCCCCGCATCAACCCGGAGGGTGATCGGGGCAGCGGCTGCTTAGTAACTGGGAAGGAACCCTCAACCACACAGCCCCGCAGGCACTTATCACAGAACCAGGAACCGGCTCTGGAAGCATACAGCCGTGGGCCACCTAGAAACAAAGCTGCGTATTCCAAAGAAATCAGCGGGGATGGGAGACACGGGGGCAGCGGTCCCCTAAAGAAATCAGGCATAAGGGCTATTAGCGTGGAGACCTACAGCACGGAGGTCACACCCGGGCAACGTGAAGGCTGCAGGTCCCGGAGACCGAGCAGGCCGGGAGGGCTCCGGGGTCAGGCCCCCCCTCCTGCACTCACGTTCCACCTCCTTCCGCAGCTGCTCCAGCCCCGCCTGCAGCCTCTCCAGGTAGAGCGGCAAGTGGTGCGTCAGCGCCTGCCGGGCCCGGCTCTGGCCCCACAGGGCGGCCACGGCCCGGCCACCTGCCCGCACGGCTCCCAGCCCCACACGTGACAACTGTAGGAGGGGGCCCGCCACACCGTCCAGGGGGCCCGCCGGCTGCACCTGCGTGGGGAAATTGGGGCAGGATCAGGGCAAGGGTCTGGGGCACGCGGCACTCCAGGAGATTCTCACGTCTGGTGAGCAGAGGGCAGGGGATGGGCGCCGGGGGGAGAGGGGTGGCTGTCTCCGCACAGAGCCTCCTGTTCTCCGTGTCCCCGACACCCCAGCAGTCTACCCACCAGGCGCCGGAACGTTTCCACGTAGGCGTCCAAGCCTCGCATCCTCTTCTCCAGCTGGGCTTGCACTTGGGACCCAATAGCTGCCACACTAGGCTGCGGGCACAGAGGGATGGGCTGGGGGCTCCAGGGGGCTCCGCAGGACAGGGGCGCGTAGGAGGTTCTCAGGGCCTGTGACGGGGCCCCAGGATGCATCCACACACTACGGGGCCTCCTCTGACTTCCTCGGCACTGTTGGGCCCTTTCAGGGTCCAGCGGCTCTGTGTCCTCGGTCCCAGAGACAACAGCATCCCTCACGCCCCCCGCTGCCCGGCCGTCTCACCTCCACACGGCCCAGCAGGGTCCCCGGGCAGCCGTGCGCCTCCAGGTGGACACTCTGGTTGGCAGCCTGCAGGGTCAGGCGTCCCAGTGGCTGGACGGGCCGCCCGCTGTCCTGGAGCAGCACCTCGGCCTCAGCCATCCGCCCGTGGGCACACGCCCGCAGCACCACGCTCTCCTGTCGGCTCCCTGGAGCCAGGAAGGGGCCTGCTGTTGCTCCCCAGGACTCACCCGGTGGCCACCCTGCTGTCCACTCCACCTCCCCACAGCCTTCTGGAGCTTTCCGTCACCCACAGGCCCTAGAGTTCCCAGTCCTCCCGAGGCCTGGTCTCTTTCTCATCCCCCAGCCCATACCCACCTGGGTCCTGCCCATCTGGACCCTTCTCCCAGCCCCTCCTGACATCATACAGGTGGCCACAGGAAGCTCATCGTCACCTCCCGGGGGGGGGGGTGCCACAAAGTCCTAACGGGGTTTCCTTGACTCCTGAGCTCTCACCACCCCAATCTCAGTGCTCTCGGGGGCTGACCTGACAGATACTCTCAGCCTCTACTCACCTTCCTCATGGGCCACAGAGGCCTGGAGGCAGCCCCGGGCCCGGGACACCGACAGACTCGCTTTCGCGTTGCCATCGTCCACGGTTCCCTCCAGCTGGACCACACACCGAGAAGCCGGGGCGGAAACCCGGCCCCGGAGGCCGAGCCGCTGAGCCTCGGGGCTGAGGATCTGGGGGCGGGAAGGCACAGAGCAGCGTGCAGCCCGGCCCCGGCCCCTGGCTCTTGCCAGCCCCGGGCCTAGGGAGGGCAAAGACAGTGGCCACCCCTGCCCCACACCTCCAGGGATATTGGGACCCCCACGTACATCCCCCCCCCCCCCCACGAGGTTCCCAATCCCTACCGAGTGCAAAAAGTACCTATTCAACCCATATCTGGGACCTAACAGGCCAGGGGCACCCGCCATCCCCGAGGCTTACAAATTCCCGGTGCCAGGCCTCACCCCAGAGATGCTACCCTAACTGACCCGGGTGGCCCGGGGCTTGGCATTTTGGACATTCCTGGATGTTTCCACCTGCAGGCCATGTTTTCCAAAATTGCCTGAGAACCACGCAAGTGTCTCCACAAGATCAAGGAGACGTTGTGGGGAGCCCGTGGCACAAGATGAAGTCACTGACCGTGTATCCCGACCCTTGGAGACACCAAGTCTTGAGGGAGGGGGATTCGGGACAGGTGAGTTTTGAATGGGCAGGGGGTGGGGGGTGGCAACATCAGGCAAGGCCTCTGAGGCCCTCAGACCAGGAGGACAGCCGCAGGGGGGAGGCCGGTTAGGAGTAGGGGAGGCACCTCTGGCCTGGACGTGGCTGCCCTGTGTTCTAGTCGAGACCCTGCCTCTGGCAAGCCACACATCCCTGAGGGTGGTGCCTCGGTGTCAGAATCTGTAAAATGATGTAGGACGGGGGCTCTCTCGACTTAGTGGGAACAGCAATTACTCTGTGTATGTGGGTTCAGGAGGTGTGTTCCTGGCTGAGTCGTGTTCCTCAAAAAGACGGGTGCAAGGTCTCACCCCGTGGATGTGCGATCATTTGGAAATCGGGTCTCCGCAGATGTGCTAAAGTAAGACGAGGTTGTGCTGCATTAAGTCGGGCCCTGAACCCAACGACTGAGGTCCTGAGAAGACAGCCGTGTGAAGAGACAGAGCCTGGAGTGACCCAGCCGTGAGGCAGGAATGCCAAGGACTGCCAGAAGCCGCCAGAAACCTCCAGAAGCTGGAAGAGGCCAGGAGGGGTAGTTCCCTGGAGCTTCTGGTGGGGGCAAGGCCTTGTGGATGCCTTCATTTTAGACTTCTCGCTTCTAGAACCGTGAGAGAAACCATTTCTGTTGTGTTTGGTCACCGAGCTGGGGGTAAGCTGTCGGGAAGGTCGAGGAATCAGGGGCTCACTAACGGGCAGGTTCCAGAGAATCTGTCCCTGAGGATTCCAAGCGGGTAGGGCAGAGCCCAGAATCCTGACGAGGTTTCAGAGTGCACGAGGGAGCTGGGGGGGGGGGGGGGGGGGGGGGGGGGGGCGGGAAATCTGCAGACCGTACTTGGGGCCTCTGTCCCAGATGGCCTCCTGCCGAGCTCCACCCTGCCACTGTCCCTGTCGCTGTCACTGGCTGGTGAGGGCCCCTCCGATGCTGCCGGGGTGAGTACCCGACCTCCTCAATCTGTCCCCCCTCTGCACAGGGGCCTCCGTGTTGGCATGAGAACCAAACAAGGCTGGAAAAGGCTTCTATCCACCCCATGGACCCCCAGATGGGGCGAGTGGCTCACTCCCCGACCTCCAGCTGTGAGAGGCAGGCCTTGGAGCACCGGGATTACAGACACGGGAGCAGCCAGGGGCCTGGCTGGGGAGCAGGGAAACAAGGAGTCAGCTCGGACAACCTCAGAAAGCAAAGCTCTCCTGAACCAGCCGCGCGGCTGTGTGTGGGCACAGAGGCCAAGCGAGCTCCACAAGCAGAAATGCCTTCCTCGATCGGCTCCGGATGCCGGAAGGAAACACCCATCTCACGAGCACCTACTGGGCGCGCGCACTGTGCACCCCACTCGGCAGAGGGGGTGGGATTTGCTCCCAGTGGGCAGAGGAGGCAACGAGGTCAGAAGAAGGAAGGTCACGGAGTCGAGTTCGCTCAGCCAGGGAGACGCAGAGGCGGGCAGCTGGCAGCAGGGACTGAGCACCTACTGTGTGCCTTTGCTAAGCGGGCAGAGGGAGGGGGTGCCCGCAACCCGACCAACTACCCTGTGATGTGTGTCTGGCTCCCCGCTTACAGACGAGGAGACAGGGCTCAGAGAGGTCCCCTCCCGAGACCGCTCAGCCTGTGGGGGCACAGCGGGCATCGGCCACACCTCCGCCCCTTCCTCCCTTCCCGTGTCGCTGGCCGAAGGAGGGCAAGGACGCTGGGCCGATGTAACAATCGCTGGTACTTAGCGACTGCTTCCTCCAGGTGCTGCGCTAAGTGATCTACACGTATTAACGTTTCCAGTCCTTGCAGCGTTAACCCCATGGGAGGCAGGGTAGGGGCAATTATTACTCTCTACTTTACAGGGGGGAGACTGAGGCACAGACGGGGAGCAAGTTGTGAGGAAAGGGGTAGGCTGGGATTCAAACCCAGACAGTCCAGCCACTGCCTCTGAGTTACAGCGAGGGCCAGATGCCAGGGCAAGGGAGGAGCCGCTTTGTCCCAGGGCTGGGGACAGGCTGGAGGGTCCCACCCCCCAGCGAAGCTCTGGTCCCCACCAGGGTGACAGCCTGCAGTTCCGATAGTGGCCACTAGGTGGCAGGGCCGGCGGAGCAGTGGTGGCCTCGCCAGCCAGAGAGGGATAAAGAGCACCCTCCTCCCCCAACCCCAGGGCCGGCCAGCCCTGACCTGGCCACCCACCTCCAGCTCCCCGGAGAAGTCTGGTGTCCGAGGCCTGCTGTGGTTGCGCAGGGTCAGGCTGAGGTGTAGGCCATGGTCTGGGTCCGGGGCAAGGCCCAGCCGACAGTGGGAACGAAGCAGGAGCTCACCGTGGCCCAGGGTGTGCTCCCCAGAGACCGAGAGAGCCTGGGACGAGAGGGTGGGTGTTAGCGGTCGGGGGGCACAAGGGCAGCAGTCTCCTCTCCCCACCAAGCCCTGGTCCAGATGACCAGGGCTGTCGCAGTAGCCTATTGGGTCTCCCTTCCTCCAGTTCAGCGCCAGCCCCCAGTCCCTCCTCCACTTGACAGCCAGACCTCCCTATAAAAATGCAAATCAGTCACTACCCCCTTGCTCACAACTCTCTGCCTTCCCACTGTCCTGAGAAGAAAAGCTGGTCTCCTGGGCCTGACCCATGGGTCAGCATTATCTTCTTAACCTCACCTCCTTGCTAAGGGCTGCCCCATGTTCCTCAAATACCCTAAGCATATCTGGCCACAGGGCCTTTGCACTAGCGGTTCCCTGTACAGAGTTTGCTTGTCAATGAGGCCCCTCTGCAATCCCGTGTCCTCTCTCCCTGCTTCCTTCCTTCAGAGCGTTCAGCATGCCTGAGTACTTATCATGCCTCTTGTTTAACTTTTTCCACCCAGGGGCGTGTGAGCTCCAGCGGGTAGGGCATCTGGTCTGCCCCTTTCACCATCCTCGTCCCTGCACCTAGAACAGGGCTTTGAGTAAGTGAACCCCACAATGCTCTGAATGAATGGATGAGTGGGGTTGGGAAACCGGCTCAAGGGCCAAATTTGGCCTGCCCGGCAAGTCACCGGCACATTTCGGGAACCTCTTTTTCAGATTACCAGCACGTCCCCACCCCTACTCTGCCCTGAGGAGAGGCTGTTCCCAGAATCCCTGTCACCCCTCAGGCAGGAGGTCTGTGTCACTGGACAACTGAGCTGACCTAGTTCCTGCTCCCCCTGACTTCATCTAAACCCCCTTTTCTTGGTCTTGGGCCCAGCAGTGGGGAGACGTGGGCCCCACTCTGCAGCCCAGAGTGTACCCCACCAGGCCCGCATCCCCAGACACCGGCAGAGAATGAGCTCTTTTGTTTACACGTATTTATGACAGCAAAGTTAAGTAACTGTAACAGAGACCATATGGCTTGAAAAGCTAAAACGTTGCTATTTGGCCAGTTATGAAAAAGCCTGACCCTGGGATGGATGAGAAGATGGATGGATGGACGGGAGAGTAGGTGAGGAGATGGGTGTGAGGGAGGGTGGATGGACAGATGGACGGACAGGAGGGTAGGTGGGTGGGTGAGTGGGTGGATGGATGGATGGACAGATGGACAGGAGAGTAGGTGAGTAGGTGGGTGGGTGGGTGGGTGGATGGATGGATGCACAGACGGATGGACAGGAGGGTAGGTAGGTGGGTGGGTGGATGGACAGACGGACAGGAGGGTAGGTGAGTAGGGGGGTGGGTGGGTGGATGGATGGATGGACAGACGGATGGACAGCAGGGTAGGTGGGTGAGTGAGTAGACGGATGGAGAGACAAGAGGGTAGGTGGGTGGGTGGATGGATAGATGGACAGATGGACGGATGGACAGGAGGGTTGGTGAATGGGTGGGTGGAGGAATGGAGGGATGGAGGGATGGATAGCAGGGTAGGTGAGTGGGTGGGTGGGCGGGGGGATGGATGGATGGATGTACGGATGGATGGACAGGAGGGTTGGTGAGTAGGTGGGTGGGTGGGTGGAGGGATGGATAGAAGGGTAGGTGAGTAGGTGGGCGGGTAGACGGCTGGGTGGTTGGGTAGGTGGCTGAGTGGGTAGGTGGATGGGTGGACGGATGGACGACGGACGGACAGCAGGGTGGGTGAAGAGGTGGGTTGCTGGATGGGAGGGTGGGTAGGTGGATGGGAGGAAGGACCAATCAACCAGCTGACAAACTCAGGCAGAATGTTGGGAGAAAGGGGTCCCAGCACCCTACCTCTAACAACGATGAGACTAAGCATAGCTTTCATTTACGTGTAAACCCTCTTCCTGTGTCACGTGTTAAACCTCACAATCACCCTACACACCGGAACCTAGAACTTCTGTTCCCCCGATGAATCACCGAACATTCAAAGTATGGACCCTGCCTGTGGTCAACCGGCCGACAAATGGCACAGCGGTGACGCTGGCACCCAGCGCCCTCACACACACCCCTGCACTCTGCAGATGCTGTCCTCTCTCCTCACCCTCCCTCCATGGGTCCCTGGGCCCCTTCCCTGGGACGGACTCACCCTGGGCAGGTCACAGAGCCCCAGGTGGAGGGAATGGTGTAGCCAGTGGCTGTAGTCGGTCTCCACTTCTCCCCGGAAGCTCTGGGTGGCGCAGGAGGCAGTGAAGACGTGCTCTAGCATGACGTCCGCATGGATCTGGTCTGGCCGGGACGGCCAGTGCCTCTGGAATGACACGGCCCCGTGAGGCAGGGGCTCATCCCAGTAGAGGAGGGAAAGGCCCCGGGCGGCTGCAGACGGGAGACCCTGACAAGAGGGGAGCAGGTGCCCTGAGTCCCACTATGATGGCCCCGGTCAGCCACAGCAGCCACGTATACTCTGGGCATGAGGGCTGCTGGAGGCACCAAGGGAGCTGGACCTAGGGGTGCCAGAACGCGGGTGTGAGACCCCAGAAGGAGCACGGTGGGCTTCCAGGGCCGGGTGTCCCCATTTCTCCACGGCCCGGTGTCTGCTCCGAGGGCTCACGTCATGCTGGGTGCCTTGCTTTCCTCACCTCCCAGAGCTGTCACTATACCCCAGTCGGGGAAGAACTACTGCACCCATTTTCCAGTTGGGAACACCAAGGCTTACTGTGGAGACATGGGTACTCATGGTCCCACAGCACAGCCGGCCCTGGCACCCAGGACCACATGGCTTCAGAGCCGGGCACTTTCTATAGCAGATGGGGCCGCCCTGTGGGTACTTGCCTGGGACCCGGCTTTCTAGGCCTCACCTCATGGGTCAGGTTCTGCCGCACCCGGCTTAGGTCCCAGGACAGGTCGAGCTGCTCGCTGAACACGGCCGTGGTCTGTGTCAAGGCCCCACAGGCCCTGAGGGCGCCCAGGCCCCATGTGGCCCGGAACTGACAAGAGGATGGAGTATGTGACTCAGGGCCAGCACAGGGGCCCAGAGTCAGGGAAAGGCCCGCGCTCGACGTGGCAGTCCCACCAAGGCCTACCTGCCCCGGGGAGGCGGCCAGGCAGCCGTCCCAGATGGTATCGTACCCCGAGGACCTGTCAGCCCAGGTGAGGTGCAAGGTCACGGGCTGCCCTCTGTCCAAGGCCAGCTGCACCTGCATCAGATAGAGGCCGGTGAGGGGGGTGGGAAGGGGAAGAGGATGTTCTGTGTGTGTGTGCGCTGCAGGGGCGGGGGGCGGGGAGAGGGAGGGTGGCCCCCTGCCCACCACTCTAGGGGATGAAGCAGGGAACTGGAGACAAAGTCCTGCCCCTGCCTATCCCGCCGGGGCTGCAAGAACTCAGAGCCACGCCCGACGAGGAAGCTGCAAGTATTTCGATGCAAGACACCTCATTGCCAACATCCAGACTTGCCCTTTCCAGAAGGAAATCGGAGCCCCCCCGACTCAGGGCCTCTGGGGCTGCTCTGGACTCAGTGTGCGCCCCGCTCCCCTAATCTTCCCACTGAAGCGCTCGCCCCCCTGTGATGTCAGGAGGAAGCGGGGCTGACGGGAGGTCGTGAGGCGGGCCTCATGGTGGAACCAGTGCTCCTGTAACCACAGACTCCAGAGAGCTCTCTCCCTGGCACATGAGGACACGGAAGGCTGCAAGCCAGCAAGAGAGGTCTCGCCGGGACCTGACCAAGCTGGACCCTTGATTGTGGACTTCTAGCCTCTGGAAGTGGGAGACGTAAATTTTTGTTTTAAGCGACAGACACTATCTAGCCTGCAGTGTTTTGTTATGGCAGCGGAGGCCGCCCAAGGCAGGGGTCCTCAGCTGCTATCTCCCGGCACCTGTCCTGTCACTTACTCTGTTCCAGCCTAATTGCCTCTGGCCCTTTTCGAAGCACCCCAGCCTGTTCCCACCTCAGGACCTTTGCACTTGCTGTCCCCCCTCTATACCCAAAATGCTATTCCTCCAGCTTGTCACAAGGTGGCTCCCTCTCGCTTGTGCGTCCTCAGCTGACAAACCACTTCCTCCAGGAGGCCCTCACTGACCACCCCATCTAATTAGTCTCTATCTCAGCCTCCTCTCTGCTTTCTTCAGAGTGCTTGTCACAACTCTTAATTTTTCCTCATTCATTTGTTTGAATTTTAGACAGGGTCTTCGGCCTGCAACATGCTGTCTACTGTCTACACACACTCGTCTACTGTTTTCCGTTTCACAGCTGAAACAACTGAGGCTCAGAGAGGGTCCATGAGCTGCCCAAGGCCACCCAGCTGGTTGAGGAGTCGAGCTGCCCTGCCCATATCCCCCTGCAGTTTCTGACTAAACAAGCAAACATATAAATGATGAGTCAGACACGCTTGTAAGCTCTTTAAATGCAGCACTGTAGGTCTCACACACTACCTGGCATGTAGTAGGTGTTTAATAAAGTACTGCTAAGGGAATGAATGACCAAAGGACCTCTCAGGGTCCCAAATTTCAGGAATCTGTGATTCTGGAGGAGTCCTTCACACCGGTAGACAGGCAGAACCTTCTCCCCCTGCCCACCCCACCCCCAGCTCAGCCATGCAGCTCGCCAACCACCAAGACCACATGACAGGCACCTCGGATGACCCCACTCACCTGCCAGCTCTCCTTGCCACCCCTGCTCTCAGCAAGGCCGCTGGCCTCCATGCACGACCAGGAGAGGTTGAAGGGCTGAGCCAGGGCCAGGCGGGCGGCCAGCTTGTCCCTCCCCAACTGCAGAGAGGAGGAGACCACCACCTGGGGAGGGGGACAGGCTGAGCCCGAGGCCTCGCCCACAAGGGCATCCCCCTCCCCACCCTGTACAGACAACCTTCTCCAAGGTCAAAGGGCATGAGAGCAGCTGGCTCTGAGCACAAAACTCCCAGGACTCTGGGGGGGGGGGGGGGGGCGGGGCTTGGCGAGATTCAGCCCGTTTTGCAGAGGACAAAGTTGAGGCCCGGGAGGAGCAGGCAGGGACAGTGAGGACAGAGATGGGGCAGAGAATGGTACACATGGTGACGAAGACACGGGCCTGGGGCATCAAGGACTTAGAATCGCAGCCCTGCCTTCCACTAGCTCCGTGACTCCGGAGAAGTCACTATACCTCCTTGAGGTTCAGTGTCACCATCGGAACGTGGGGCTGCCGTGCCCGGCACATGATAAGCCTTCCCTGTGCATTCACCACTGGTTTCCCTGTTGTCGCTCAGGTGTGGCTGGAACCCAGGTTCCATTCCCCACCCCGCGCCTTTCCCACGGTCTCTTGGGGCCTGGAACCAACTGGGTTGGCCCGAGTAAGGCTCCTTGGGCAGGCCTGGGCCCCGAGGGTCCTGCTCAGCCTACAGGCCTGGTAGAGTTCCCGGGGTCTCCTTCCAACCCAGCCACCCACCTGGTCCTTGCCATCCCAGCCCACGGCCAGGTGGTCCCGGCGTCCACGTCGTGAATGCTCAGAGGACAGGCTGAGACTGCAGTGTCGCGGCAGGGAGAGGGGCAGCTGGTGCGTGAGCTCCACTGGGTGGGGGCACAGGGAGGGGCGGAGAGGCCCCAGGGGGATCTCAGCAGACACAGCGACCACCTCGGGCAAGGTGGCCACTTGGGGGCCACGTGCTCAGGTAATCCACACAAAATTCAGAAGCTACACCTTCACTGGGTCACCCACCACCCACCACTCAACGCACCCGCCCCCACCCCCCCATCCCTGTGAGAGCCCCAAATCTCCCCTCCCCGCTTTGCAGGGAGACTCAGCACCTCCTGCATCAAGAGGTGCAGCCCTCGAACCTGGGCCTTGAGACTTATTAATAGGAGTTGGGGAAGGGGATGCTGCCACATCCCAGCCCAGGCTTCGAGAGGCCTCAGCTCCCACTCGCTCCCTGGGAACCTGCCCAGGCACCACAAGAGGGAACCCAGGCTGGCCTGCTGGATGGTGACCGCACATAGGCAGCACCTGGGTCTCCCAGCCGAGGCGGTCCTAGATCTGCCGGGAGCCAGCCCCCCGAGAGAGTTGGAGAGCCCAGCCCAGGTCAGCAGCAGCCTGTGCCCAACCTGATGCTTTCTGGTAGAAACCAGTGAGTTTGGGGACGGTTGTCACTCACCAAAGGCTGCCTGGGCCACCTGCCACCCAACATTCCTCACACTCAGGGGTGACCTGTGCTCCTTTTGAATGCCCCGCACCCACCCGGCCCACGGTCAGCTGGCCTCTACTCGCATTCTGTTCTAGGGTGAGACATGGAGGCATCTCCATAGCTGAGGCCTCACACCAGGCAGTCTCCCTGCCCTAGACTTTCTTCCTTCACCCCCTAGACTAAGTCTAGCTGCCCGGACCTCTTGCAACACTTGACCCCATCTTGTGAGGCCACCGGTTGGCCCTGTCTTCTCTGACCCATGAGCAAGAGTCACCTGAGACTCCACGGGAGACAGTGGCCCTCTGAACTCGATAGAAGGGTGCCACCTGTTCCTACACAGGCTCCTGGGAGCTGTGCCCAGAGACGGTGCCACTAGGTGCTTCTCAAGGAGCCATCAGGTCATTAGTCTAGAGAACGCCGACCACGTTCATGGGCCCCGCACTCAGAGCCCTAACCCTCCTTCCCACACTCTGACCCCCTGACTCCCATGCTCTGTACCCACAGAGCAGGGTCCTCAGGCTGCCCAGCCCAACCATGCACCCCCTGCATGCACCCACGCACCCCCTGCACACACACACACACACACACACACACACACACACACACACTGCCTCAGCTTATTGAGGATCAATGCATTTCATCTGCCTTGCAGGGCACACGTGTGGCAACTGTGACCCTGGGGAGATTCCATCAGACCACCCAGCAGGCGGTGGCCCCGGGACCGGGGTCTGCATTGTGTCGCCCGCTTGGCAGGCCTGCAGGTCGGGCTCTGCTCTGTGTAAACTGACAGCCTGTGTGACCTCACAGTCCCTTCCAGGGGGCTATTTGCTGGAGGACCTCGGGGGACGCAGGTGCCGTCACTGGGGCTTCTGTGGGACAGCACTCACCTCCCCTGCCAACTCTCAGCCTCAGCTCTGAACCCCCTGGGAATGCTCGGGGCTGCCCCACCTTCCACACACCCTGTCTTATCACACTCAGGGGAACCGTAACTCCGGGCTCGGGGCTGGGGCCCTGCGTGGCTGGGGTCCCTGGGGCCGCCCGCCTGTCTGCACCCCTCGCTCCCCCTTCAGTGCACTCGGGCCACTCTGGCCTCGCTGCTGTTGCTCTAGCACTCCAGTCTTATTCCCACCTCAGGGCCTTTGCACATGCTTTTCCTTTTCCTCTCGATGCCCCTCCTCAGATCTTCACCACAGCCAGCTCCTTCTCATCATTCAGGGCTCAGCTTGGACATTACCTTGTCACATGGGCCTTCCTAGGCTGCCCCACCCACAGGAACCCCACACCCCCAAATGAAACCCTTCTCGCTCTCAGACACACTCTGATAGGCTTTTCCTCACATTCGCATCCCTGCACACCGCCTCTCTCCCTGCAGGCAGGGACCTGGGCCATCTTATTTCCGGACGGATCCCCCAGTGCCTGGAACAGCATCTGGGTTAAGCAAGCATTCGAGGATGGTTCGTGGAGCGAGTGAACCGGCCACCCCCGTCAGCGGCCTCTCAGACACTCACCCTGGAGGCTGAGATTCCCTGGGGGTCTGGGGAAGGACCCAGAGAGGCTCCCGTGGAGGGTCACCACCTGGTCATCCCACAGAAGTGTCTGGTGCAGGGTGCGGGTCCCACGGGCTCTCTCGTACGAGGTCTGCAGGACCAGCTCCCCAGGAAGGGTGCTGAACTGGAAGAGAAAGACAGCACCGGGTCACTGGACAACCTGGTCCACGTTGCTGCTTGGGGTAGAAAAGAAGCACTTTTGGAAGAAGAAAGACAGGGAACATTCATGGGGCATGAACAGTTTAGGGGCTGCCAGAGACATCAGGAAGCGAGAAAGCCAAAGGCTCCCGGAGGATGGGCAGACAACGTGGTGGAGGGGTAGAGCACGACACAAGACGCCGCATGGCCCCGTAAAAAGGACACCACCTCTCAGCTCCCCTTCCAAGCTGTGTGGCCCTGGGTCAGTCCCCTAACTTCTCTGAGCTTCAGTTTCCCCGTCTATGAGAGGGGATGAGAGTCCCAAGGCCAACCTCTGCCAGCCCGGGGCTGACCTGCGGGCACTGCCACGTGGGAGCTGCTGTGGTTTGCAGCAAGGGTTGCTCAAACACTCAGTGAGCAGGCATCATGTTCCAGACCCAGTGCTGAGCATCGGGGGAGGAAGTTAACTGCCCCACCCTGATGCAAGACCCCCCTTACTCCCTGCCGGGCGGAGGACTCCCTGCTGTCTCTGCTGCCCCCTGTAGGTCCCTTCCCATGCAGCAGCCGGAAGGATCTGAAATCATCGCTTGGACCACATCCTCAAAGGCTTCCAATTTCACAGAGAACTAAATCCAAACTCCTCCCTGAGGCTTGCCAGGAGCCTACGCGATCGGACCCCTACGACCTCCTACCGCATCCATACTCCCCCACTCTACTCCAGCCCGGTGGCCACTCCTCAAACATCCCAACTCATTCCTGCCCCCAGGACCTTTGTATGTGCTCTTCCCTCTGCCTGGAAGGCTTTTCCACCAGATTTTCAGACGGCCAACACTTGCTTGTCATCTGGGGCTAGCTCAAATGTCAGCTTCTTTGTGAGGGTTTCCTGGCCCCCTAAAGAGCTCCCCCGCTATCACCCCATTTTCTTTTCTCTATAGTATGTATCACCATCTGGAGTATTTTCTTACTTATTTATGCAATTTTGGGGGGGCCAATCACCCCACCGGATGGACACTGGATGAGAGGAAGGATCCACCAATCCTATTCCAGGCGATGTCCTCTGCTTCTAGGACCTGCCTGTGCTGGACCCTAGTAGGGGCTCAATAAATAACGTGCAAGGGAAGGAGACAGGGAGGAAGGGACAGACACAGAGACCAGCTGCCGATCCATTCCAGCGAGTCTCGCCTACTTCACAGCCCGTGACAATTCCTCTTTTCTCGAAGGGCCGCCCCAAGAGCCCCCCCAGCCGGCCCCGGCTGCCCTCCATGCACCTGGGGGAAGGTCTGTTCCAGCCTGATGATGTTGGTGACACTGGCCTTCGCGGTCACCACCCTGGTGCCCACGTGGAAATGATGCTCTTCCACCGCCACGAAAATCGCGCTCCCGGCCTCATGCTCGGAGTACTGTAGCTGGGTCAGAGAAGCAGGGGAGAGATTTCCTCATTAGTTTCCTTTATTTTTTTTAATATTTATTTTTGAGAGACAGACCATGAGTGGGAAAGGGGCAGAGAGAGAGGGAGACCCAGAAGCCAAAGCAGGCTCCAGGCTCCGAGCTGTCCGCACAGAGCCTAACGCAGGACTTGAACCCACCAACGGTGAGAACATGACCCGAGCCAAAGTTGGACGCCTAACCACTGAGCCACCCGGGTGCCCGCCCCATTGGTTTCTGATGGAACGTTCAGGTGGATCCCGGCTCCAGGCTGTAGGGTTGGGCCCAAGACACCCGCAGCTTCCTGGGCTGGACGAAGTCTGAGGAGATGAGGGTCCTGAGCCCCGGCCGAGGCTACCAGGTGTGCCCATGACAACCACCTCTCCAAGCCCTTAGTGCTGTAACACGCACTTGAAGGCAGCTACTATCCCGGGGCCATCAGGCAAGAATTGTGGTGGCATTAGTGTTGTGGACAGCAGGGGGCAGTCTAGCGCAGGAAACTGGGCACAGGCAGGGACAGCAGATGCCCATTCTGGCTCCACGGCTGTCACGTGGGGTGGATGACCCCTGGCTAGTTCCTAAACCAATCGAGTCTCTGCTTTCTAACCGGAGATAATAACCGGGATGATGAAATTTTTATTAATGTGCTGCAAAAAGCGTATGAAATAATGTGCCATCTTCCAGACTGGCTACACCACCGAATCACTTAGGGCATTAGCCGCAGATAGAGATTCTGGGTTCCTACCCGCCGCTTGTAAAAACAGAACCTCCGGGAACAGGGTGGAAAGACTGGTATTTTAAAATGTATTTTCTTTGAGAGAGACACAGAGAGAGAGCAAGAGAGAGAAAGCCTGCATGCAAGCAGGGGTGGAGGGCAGACAGAGAGAGAGAATCCTAAGCAGGCTCCACATTCAGCGCAGAGCCCGATGTGGGGCCTGATGCCATGACCCCAGGATCATGACCTGCGCTGAAATGAAGAGTTGGATGCTCAAATGACTGAGCTACCCAGGTGCCCCCAAACTGGTATTTTTGAAGAGCTCTGCAGATTAGCAGTACCCCTGTCAAAACATTCAACCCAGATCTCGTCTTGAACAAAGAATCTGACAAATCCCGATGGAGGAGTTTTGCAAAATAACTGCCTGGAAACTTCACAACTGTCAGTGCGGGGCTTTTCCTGCTTAGGGGGAAGTATATCAACCTCTGCAACTTACTTTGAAATGTGTCAAAAACTCAGCTGGATGGGGAGCTATCTGATAAAGCAAGAGGAGTGAACCAGGAGTAAGGAAATCTAGGCACTGGGTATGTGGATGTTCACTACAAAACTGCTTTCATTTTCCAGTGTCTGAAAAGGTTAATAGTAAAAATATTGGCGGGGGGAACAGGTACTGGGCAGGAGAAAAATTTCTAGATCAGGGGTCCGCTTTGGGCCAAATTTGGCTCACCACTTGATTGTGTAAATAACGTTTTATTGTAACACAGCCACACCCACTTATTTACATATTGTCCATGGCTGCTTTTTTGTTACAGTGACAGCACTGAGCATTGCAACAGAGACCATATTGGGTGTAAAGGCGAAAATATTTACTATCTGGCTCCTAAGGTCTGCAGACCTCTGTTCCAGATTAAGAAATCAAAAAGAACAACTAAGGACCCCTGGTGATCCTGCAGAAGGTCCTAGATTTAAAAGAAACTGAAAACAAACAAATTTTTTAAAAACCCAGCTTGAAAGAACATTATTGGAGTAACTAGGAAATTTTATTACGGACTACATATTAAATCATAATATTACTACATCATGTTAAATTTCCTGAGTTTTGTACTTACTGTGTTATACAAGAAAGTAGACTTTTAATAGGAAACACTCACTGAAGTATTTAGAAGAGGTATGATGTGTCCAGAAACATGTCTGTATCATCTCTTAATGGCACAGAAGAAAATGTATGCGTGTGTGTGAGTATACAAATATATATAACACGTAAGTATAAACAGAAAGTTTTGGCAGGATATTAACAACTGGGGAATGTTCACTGTCCCACAGTAACTTTTCTATAGATTCAAAGTATACAAAACAAAGACTGGGGTCGGGGGAACAAGAGGTTCCCTGATGGATCGTACAGCTGCAACGAAGCTTGGGGAGCACTGACATCGTGTGAGCGCACCAGGACGGGGCCTGGCACACGGTAGGGGCTCTGCAAACAGAGGCGGCCGAGCCCCGGGCAGGGAGGGCACTTAACAAAACCGGGTGGCTGGCAGGATGGCGAAGTGGCCAGTCGGCAGATGTAACAACTGGTCACTCATTCCATCAGTCAACATCTTTCCTGGAGCACCTACTGTGTGCTGGGCCCTGGGCCGGGTATGCCCTCCAGAAGCTTCTGATTTGGGAAAGAGCTGCAGACAGGGAAACAGGTAATGGTAACGGTAACGGAGGGAGGGGGGGCACGCCAGCCTGGGCCTGCTGTCTACTCCCAGGACCCCCAAATGCCATGCGCAGGCCAGATGCGTGACCAGGGGCTGTCCTGGGGGTCCCGGGTGAAAAGGGGATTCACGGACAAGGGTGGGAAGAGACACAGAGAGCCTGGGCCGTGAGAACAAGACAGGGCACCCGGGTGGCACTGCTGCCTCAACCTGAGTGGCACTGTGCCACTCGACCCAGCTGCCGGGAGCCTGCCAGGCCGTTGAGGTGGTCCCGGTGCCAGGCCCCCGGCAGGCGGGCCTCCCCTGCTCCCCAGGGTCTCGTGGGCTCAGAGGGGGGCTGTGGGCGCGGCCCAGGAATGTGAGCCTGGGGGTGTCTGGGAAAGCTGGAGCCAGGGGTTTCCGAGGGCAGCCCACAGGGGCCTGCTGTGGGCCTGCAGACACATGTGGACAGGTTACGGTCCCCGGCAGGGCCCCCTCCCACCTCGGCAGGGCATCTGGAAGCAGTCAGGGCTCAGGGGCGGCTGGGCACAGTTACCTTGGCTGAGGCTGTGCGGGGGCAGCGGCCCAGAAGGCCAGGGAGGTGGTGCCGGCCGGAGAGCTGCAGCTCTTTGCTGGAAGGAAGGACAGGGTGTGCCTGAGGCCGGGCACGAGGGCGCCCATGGCTGGTCAGGGACCAGGCCAACCTCCCCGGCAGAGGGCAGGAGATCCAGGAACCTGGCCAGGGGCCGGTGGGGGGGCGTTCGCACACCCCAGGCCCAAGGGCCGCGTGGTGCGGGGTCAGGTGACACACGTTTCCATCCCCGCCCGGCCTGCGTCGGGTACTGGCAGGGGAAAGTTCCCCAATTACCCTCTGTGAGCCTCAGTTTCCCCCTCAGCATAAAGAGCTATAGCGGTGCCGGGCTGAGTGTCTCCGGCGGGCCCATCAATAGGCCCTCTCGGGCTTGGCCAGTGGAAGCCTCAGCAGGGTCTAGACGGCAGCATTTGAAACATGGGCTCGCTCCTGGCAGCCGAGTGCCCACGGCACGCTTTCCCCTGGCCCCTCCAGGCCAAGGTGCTCGTGGCAGCCCAGTGCTGTGAGCTCCAGGCTGCTGCCCCTTCCTGGTGGCTCGGCCACACCGTGGTGTCACTCGTGGCTGTGGGCTGACGTGTGCATGTAGCAGCATCTCTGGCCTCTGCCCGCTAGAAGCCAGTAGCTCCCCAGCTACAACAACCAGAAATTTCCCCAGACGTGGCCCCATGACCCTGGGCAGGCACAGTCACCCTTCGGCGACCTGGTACGGGGGCTGGAGCCTGGTGGCCCCCCGACTTCATACATGCGTGAGGCCACCGGGCACCGGGCCAGCCACCCGGCAGGTCCCCAGACTGAAGAGCTCTAACAATGACTAATTTAAATTTGAGGCCTAGGATGCATTTAGTTTGTGGGACCGGGAACTCCTCATCTGTGTCCTGCCCCCCAAAGGCCAAGGCTATTTTACGAGCTGTGTGGCCTTGGGCAGGTTGCTATGCTTCTCTGAGCCTTTCTTTCCACATCTGTGCAGTAGGGCTGTGGGGAGGGTTCAAGGAGGCGCTGGGGGTTAGAGGTCAGCACGCGGTAGGGGCCCAGCTGATCTCTCCCCCTCACCCATCCCTCTCTTCTCGGTGGGGGAGGGGGGCGGGCAGAGTGGCAGGGAGCCCCTCACCTGAGCACCTGGCTCTGGCCACGCACGTCAAGGACCAGGCTGGCTTGAGAATCACAGGTCAGCTGCAGGGAAGAATGCATCTGTCCCTCTGCCCAGAGCTTCTGGAACACGAGCTGAGGAAGCAGCAGGCTGTGAGGTATGGGGGGTACGGGGGCCCGAGGACCCTCCCAAGCCAGGCCCCGCTCTGCAGCCCAGAGTGTACCCCACCAGGCCTGCATCCCCGGATGCCAGCAGAGAATGAGCCCCACCACGTCTCCCCACCACGGGGCCTGAGACCAAGAAAAGAGGGTTTAGATGAAGTCAGAGGGAGCAGGAACCAGGTTCCCTCAGTTGGGGGGGGGGGTCCAGTGACAAAGACCCCCTGCATGAGGGGTGACAGGGCCTCTGGGAATAGCCTTTCCTCGGGGCAGAGTGGAGTAGGGGCGGGGATGTGCTGCTAATCGAAAACAAGAGGCTTCTGGAATGTGCCAGTGACTCGCCGGGCAGCCAGAGGGCCAGCCGGGAAAGGCGACTCTGTGCCAAGGGGCAGTGGCCGGAGCCTGACCCCATTCACGGGGCCACAGCAGCTTCTTCTTCCCAGATGCGGGAGGGCAGCATGGGAAGGGGCCCAGCTGCCAGCCAGAGCCCCTTTGCCTGCCTGCTTGCCACATGACCTTGGGCAGGTGGCATACCCTCTCACGTGTGACCCAGAGACAGTGATGACGGCGACTTACCATCACAGCGGCAGCCAAAGCTTCTAAACACCTGCTCCACCAGGTGTAACTGATGCGAACTCTCCCCGTGCTCCCCAACCCCGTGCTATCAGCACAAGTATCACCCCCATTTCATGAGACTGAGGGCACAGAGAGGCTAAGGAACCTGCCCCGGGCCACACAGCCCGCAGGCATCAGAGCTGGGATCTGACTCCCAGAGCCGAGATTCCTAAGGACTCTGCCGCCCGCCTCTCACGGGGTGTTGGGAGGAGGAAAGGAGTCACGGCACAGAAAACCCCGGCGCTGAGCACCCGGGTGCTCCACAGACCAAAGCTGGGCTTTCACTTGAACACAAGACCGGAAGGGGCAAAAAAGCACGCAGGGCGGGGAGCTGGAACTCGGGCCGCAGGAGGCCCGTCCACACGCCCCAGGGCTGCAAACACAAAGACGGCTGAGCAGACACGGGTTCCAGCGGTCAGTGTCACTAACAGCCTTTACTGACTGGAAAGTGCCAGAGAGATAGAGAGAGAGAGAGCACGGTCGGTCGTGCACACAGCGGGCCTGGCGCAGGCTGGGAACCGGATGGAGTGGGCAGAACTGGGGGGAGACCGGCCCAGCGTGGAGGTGGGGGGACCCACGTCTCACCTGGCTGGCGAAGGGCAGGCCCAGCGCCCGGAGAGCGGGTACCGCGTGGCTGGCATTCACCATCAGCTCCAGAGTGCCGTCCATCGGCCAGGCCACCAACGCTGCCACGTCCACGCTGACCCCACCATCCCCTCCGTGGAGGGCCACACTGGCCTCGGTCTGGGTCTCTAAGGGCAGAGAAGGGCACAGGCTGCTAAGGGCTCAGTTTGCCTCCTTTCTCAGGGGGCATGAACCCCAGGCAAGGCTTCTTGCTTTGAGCCACTGGGACGTCAGGAGGCGGCCCTCACCTGCCCCCGGGGATCTCGGCCTGGCTTCTCCGCCTCCTGGGCTGGCTGCCAAACTGACACTTCGCACTGTCCCTCCCAACCCTTCGTGCTCCCTGCCTAGGGAGGGTCAGCCCCTCGAGGGCAGGGCCTTTACTTTCCCCCCCGGGCCCATCCCCAGCACTTAGCACCCCTGGACACACCCCAGGGGTCCAGGGCTTCTCAAGGGAACAGATGAATACTTCTCTCCAGGTTTATCAAACATCCAATCACTATCAAATGATTCCGACCTGCAGCCTGCCCGGCCCAGACTGGAGGGGCCCCACTCTTTCCACCCATCCAGGAACCTCTCGTGGTGCCCAGCTGGACCACGCCTCATCTTAGCAAGCAGGGGGAAAAAAACCCTCTGGACAAGGAGAATCCAGAAGCTTTCTTCTTCTTCTTTTTGGACTTAGACTCCTCCTGCTCCATTAGAAAATACTTACCCAGGGTAAGTGCATGAAGCCTAGTCTACATCAGAGGCCAGCTTCCTGGGGCATGCACCCCACAGCCCCAGCCTGTGACCCCTGGCCCAGGCCATCGCCAGCCTCGTGGGCCCATCAGCGCAGGTGGCGCTTTTGGCAGATGTGGACAAGGTGGCCCTAAGCCTCGGTTTCCTCATCATTTAAGTGGGCACAGCCTGCCCACCCTGAGTGACGATGCCAAGATTCGTGGAGGTAACACACCTGAAAACACCCGGGGGGCACACAGACCTCAGGAAGTGTTTCTGTCCTCGCCTGATGCAGTGTTCAACCACGTGCACCTGCTGTGTAAGGGGCCCGAAGAGGAGGGGACGCACATCTGAAGGGGCCCCCATCTCCACGCCCGGGCATGTTTCAGACCCTCGGGGACACCAAGAATGTTAATACCAGGCAGAAAATACCCCCTAAGGGGTTGGGACAGTTAAACATGGACAGCAGTGCACAGGTGAGAAGTTTCCGCGGCTACAGGCAGCCACACCAGGTTTCTCAAGGGCCAGGAACCGGTCATCCTGGAACGACCCCAGTAAACCCTTCCTCAGAGCAGTCTGTGAGGTCAGTCCCTCTCTGTCTGTTCCAGGTTCCCACTCAGCCCATAGCGGGCTAAGAGCCAAGGACGGAAAAGAAGATGGCCCAAACGACAGGGGAGCCACCAAGGGTCCCATTCTCTGCGATCTACATAGTGGTCAGAGGGTGGCTCTGGAGTCACACTGCCCGGATTCAAGTCCTGATCTCATGGTTCAACAGCTGTGTGGCCTGGGACACGTGGCTCAACCTGAGTTTCCATCCTTCTCTGCAGAATGGGGGCAGTGACTAATCTCTACCTCATATGTTCATGACTTCATTTAAAGGATGTTTAATTGAACACTCACCCCACTCCACTCTGCAGAACAGGTAAAAATCATCCCTGGGTCCTTGTGGAGTGCCCATCCTAGCGTGGGTGGGCAGAAGACAGGCAATGAGAAATGAAGGTGTTTAGTAAGTATGTTATGTGGTATGTTAGAGCTACCAAGCCAGGAAAAGGAGGGAATGAGCTAGAGAGAGGTGGGGTACAAATAAACAGGGTGGGTGGGAAAGGACTCATGGAGGAGATGACTTATGAAAAATAACCGAAGGAGGTGAGGGACTGAGTCAAGCACATATGCAGGGGAAGAGCCTTCGAGGCAGAGGAACAGCCTGTGCAAAGGTCCCTAGGCAGGAGCAAGCCCGACGTGTCTGAAGAATAGTGAGGAGTAAAGTAAGTAGGGGCCAGAAGTTCGTGGTCAGTGAGATGAGTGTGCGGATCCTGAGGGCTCAGAGGCCTCACTGTGGGCTTCAACTTTCCCTGGTGTGACTGGATGGCTGAGCAGACTCGGCGAGCTCCTGTGTGTGGAGAGCTTGCCTGGTGTGTATGCAGTAAGCACTCGATCAACACTGGCTCTTATTACCGTTACCTTCCTGTCCCCCTCCATTAGAAGTTAAACCGTTTCCCCCTAAAAATTATGTTGAAGTCGCAACCACTAGTGCCAATGAGCGTGACCTTATTTGGAAACAAGGTCTCTGCAGAGGTCATCGTGCTGACATGAGGTCGTGCTGGAGTAGGGGGGGGCCCGAATCCAGCATCTGGTGTCCCCAAGAAAAGAGGCACAGACAGATGGGAGGGATGTGGCCACAAGCCGGGGAACGGCTGGGTGGAGAGGCAAGGAAGGACTGTCCCCAGAGAGCCTTGGGCAGAAGGGTGGCCCTGCTGACACCTGAGCTCTGACCTCTGACCTCCAGGACCGTCAGTGAACAAGCATCTGTGGTTTCACGCCACACAGTTTGTGGTGCTTTGCCTGGGCAGGCCTGGGAAAGGAGCACATGCTCGCAGGGAATCGGGCAAGGATGTCCCGGTTGGTTCTGGAGCTCAGGACCACTCTGGGCCCGAGGGGGTCTCAGCGCACCCGAGACTGCCGGGCAGGCTCTGGGCCGGGGGAAGCCGGCTCTTGGGCCTCGGGGCAGTGCCCCGGGCGCCTTACCGAGCGTCTGCAGCCTGGCGCTAAGGCGGGCCTTGCGCGGGAGTCCGGCCCGCAGCAGGGTCACGCTGTTGTGTTCGCTCCAGCCAGCGAGTTCCAGGTGCCCAGCACGGCGACAGCAGCTCACGGAGTAGCTCAGGGAGGTGGGCCCCACCAAGATGCGTCCGGAATGCTCAAAGCTGGAGCCGCGGCCAGGAACCTCCACAGCGGCCTGGAATGACACGGAGGAGAGGCCGCCTCACCCTGTGCCGGGAAGGCAGCCCGGCCCAGCTCCCCCTGGATCCGGGAAACCCACAGCACTGGGCTGGGAGGAACAGAGGCCCCCCCTTCAGGAGCAGGTTTAAGGAGGAGCAGGGTTACAGGGGCTGTTTTGCCGGGTGGGGCTTGCTGGCTGAAGAGTGTCTATTAAGAGGAGGGGCTCTTAGAACTGCGATGGCTCGGGTAGGCCACATGGGCACAGAGCTCCCAACCTGCCTAAAACCTTCCAAAGGTACGTATGCTTTGTAAACTTTTCACTGTGGTAAAATACACGTAATACTTACCATTTGAAGTCTACTTTTTAAACGCTTATTTATTTGAGAGAGAGCATGAGTAGGGAAGGGGCAGAGAGAGAGACTGACAGAGACAGAGAAAATCCCAAGCAGGTTCTGCACCGTCAGCATGGAGCCCGACGTGGGACTCGATCTCACGAACCGCGAGATCATGACATGAGCCGAAATCAAGAGTCAGAGGCTTAACTGGCTGAGCCACCTGGGCACCCCGATCCCTTGTGATCTCTTGAGCAAGAGAAGCGCCTTGTGTTCTAACAAGGTGACCTCTGGGGGGCTCCTGGAGAGGGCCAGCCACCAGGAAGACCGAGCCTTGGTTAGAAGCTGGAATCTTCAGCCCCGGCCCCCATCCTTGAGGAGGGGCGGAGGAGCTGGGGATTGAGTTAATGACCCAACATGCCTATGTGATGAAGCCTCCATGAAAACCCAACTGTGGGGCTCGAGGGCGTGGACACATCCACGTGCAGGGAAAGCGAGCCAGCAAATTGTGCAGGGAAACCCCACCCATCTGGCTACACACGTTCTGTGCACCAGAGGGAAAACAAGAGCACGTTCTGGGCAGAGGGTGAGGGTGGGGGGGGTGACGCCGACCAGGGCGGGTCTACGTGGGGAGGGTGGGGGAGGTGATGTCGACCGGGGCGGTCTATGCAGCGGGGGGGGGGGGGGGGGGGGGGGGGTGGTGACGTCAACACGTGTGGGTCTACGCCCGGCGGGGGGGGGGGGGGATGGGGTTTGACATCGATCAGGGCAGGTCTACGTGGGGACGGAAAGGGGGGTGATGTGGACCTGCGTGGTCTACACGGGGAGGTGACGTCGACCAGGGCGGGTCTACGCAGTCAGGGTGGGGGTGACATTGACCAGGGCAGGTCTGTGCAGGGAAGGCTGGAGAAAGGACATGTGCGCAAAGACCCGGGGAAGCCAGAGGCGGGCAGGGGGCACGGAAGGGAAGGAGCACCTGCCAGTTTGAGTACAGGGCGCGGACAGCGTGGCCCGAAGAAAGTCCGCGAGGGCAGCCATAGCGGGTGAGCCCAGAGAGGGGACAGGCCAGATCCTGGCACGAAGCTTTGTGGCGCCGGACTGGTGTCTGACTTAGAAGGGCTCTAGGTGGAGACCACGGGGGCCACGGTGGGAGCAGGGAGCCCAGCTCGGTGGCTAGAACCCAGGTGTGACCTGAGGGGGCCTGGAGCAGGTGACAAAGCTGGAGGTGGGGAGAAGGGGTCGGGCTCCGGGTATACTGGGGGGGATACGCCGGCAGTTCCTGCGAGAGGTGCGTCTGGTGTGTGAGTGGCACGGGATGAAGGATGACGCCAAGGGTCTGACCGCCGCCGGAGGGACAAGGGGCCGCTGGCCGAGAGGGGCAAATGGGAGGGGCAGGTGGTGCCTGCCCACCCGCCCGCCAAGTGGAGCTACACAGACAGCGCTCACGTGAGACACCGGGCCAGCCCCCCCCCCACCGCCGCCCCCAGGCAGTGCGAGCGGACACGGGTGACAAGGGGGTCAAGGACAAGAGCTGGGTCCCAGGGAGGCTTTGGAAAACGAGAACGTGTAATGGTCCCGGGGCTGCGGCTGGGCTAGGGCAGAGGGGGCTATCCCCACTTCCCAGATGAGAAGACCGAGACTCGGAGGGAAGTCTGAGTCAATTCCACGCCCCTGCCCTCCACCACACGTCCAAGGACATTTGCTGCATGAAGGAGGGCACACGGCTGTGGGTTTCCACGAGCACCGATGCTTACCCGCAGGCCCAGCGTGTCCTCTACCCGCAGCGTCCGCATCATGGGGACGTCGTGCTGGAGGGTGTACTCCAGGGAGATGCGCTCCGGCTGCCGAGTGAACGTCAGCTCCTCGGACACCTGTCGGCATGGATGGCTGTGAGCTGGGCCACCGCGCCGGGCTGTCCCCACCACCCCCCCTTCCCGCCACCAGCTCTCGGAGGCCCCGCCAGCAGAGCCCCACACCTGTCTGCCGTCCACTCCGACCCTCAGGGTGCCTCTGTAGCGGGGCCCCTGCCTCTCGGTGGCCAGCTGCAGCAGGACGTGGGCTGGGAGACCCGAGGGGCCGGGCTGGGGCAGGTCGTGCGTGAGCGAAACCTCCACCTCCCGCTGGTTCTGCAGCAGAGCAAGAGAAAGAGACTCGCCGCCTGGGAGGTGGCCAGACTCTCTCAGGGGGCGGGGGGGGGGAACAAACCATTCCAACGTTACACCAAGCCTCTTCTGTCCCCCTCCCTGGTGGCCGGGGCACTGTAGAAAAAGTTGGGGGGATTTACACCAAAAGCAGTCTGTACATCTGGGATGCCTGACATAAAGTAAGTGGCAAGGAAAAAAAAAAATCCCGGGGCGAGGGGTGGACCCGGGATTGGAACCTGAGAAAGAAAGGGCTTCCGCGAGGCACAGGGAAGGACCCGCAGGATGTTTGGGAAGGACACGCCTTGCAGGCTGGGATGCAGCAGAAAGAAAAAACATCAGGGGCCCAAAGGAAAACTCCCGAGACATCCAGAATGGTGCTCACTGGAGGACCGGCGAGGGAGCTGCTCACATGGGCGAGCACACACAACGCGCCCGGGGTTAAGGACAGCACGGACTTTTAAGTTAAGGAGTGGTTAGCGGCTCTCCCCGGGAGCTCTGGGAAGGCCAGCTGGTTCGCACTGCAACCCAACAGCTGATTTTACCTGCACACAGCCCGCGGTCCGCCAATTCCACCCCGTGCGTGCTCACCAAAACACAAGCACGAGTGTGCGTGAAGCAGCACTACCCGTAAGAGGCTAAAATTGGACACTCGCGTCCGTAAGGACGGAAAGCAGGGTCTTGAAAGGACACTTGCACATCCACATTCACAGTAGCAGATGCACATTAGCCAAAGGGTGGGACCAAACCGAGGGTCAGCTGACGGATGAAGGTCAGACGAAATGTGGTCTATCCACACCATGGGGTAATTACTTAGCCTTAGAAAGGAAGGAAATTCTTTTTTTTTCTTTTTTAAGCTTATTTATTTATTTTGAGAGAGAGAGAAAGCAAGCAGGGGAGGGAGGGAGGGAGGGAGGGAGGGAGAGGGAGAGAGAGAGAGAGAGAGAATTCCACGCAGGCTCCGCATTGAGAATGCAGAGCCTGACGCGGGGCTCAATCTCAAGAAGTGTAAGATCACAACCTGAGCCGAGATCAGGAGTCGGACGCTTACCGGACTGAGCCACCCAGGCACCCAACAGAGGAAGGGCATTCTGTCACCTGCAATACTATGGATCAACCCTGAGAACATGATGCTCAGTGAAAAGAGCCGGTCACAAAGAGACGTACTGTATGATTCCACCTAGACGAGGTAGGTGGGGTCCTCAGAGACAGAAAGTATGTTGCCAGGGGCTGGCAGGGGAGTTCGTGTGTAATAGAGACAGGTTGGCAACAGTGTGAACGTTTTGAAAATCACCGAAAATGACGTGAAGAGGAACATGCGTGTGCTTCCGCGGATGTGACATTCAAGAACTCATGTTTGTGGGGACTCTTGGTGGCGGGTAAGAGGAATGGGGCCCAAGGCGGCTTCTGGGCTCTACTCACATTCTGTGCTTCGAGGTAGGTGGTGGTTGGTTTGTGAAAATTTCACCGAGCTGAGCATTTTCATCTCTGTGCTTTCCTACAGTCCTTATGTTGTACTTCAAGAAAACTTGTGAAAAACTTATTTACTAATTGAGAGAGAGAGGAAGTGAGAGAGTGTGCGAGCAGGGGAGGGGCAGAGAGAGACAGAGAGACAGAGAGAGAGAGAGAGAGAGAGAGAGAGAGAGAGAGAGAGAATCCCAAGCAGGCTCTGCACTATCAGCACAGAGCCCGATGCGGGGCTTGAACTCATGAACCGTGAGATCACGACCTGAACCAAAATGAAGAGTCAAGCCACTTCACCGACTGAGCCACCCGGGTGCCCCAAAACTCTTTTTTAAAGCAAACAAGCAAGAGAAAAGTGGAGGGCCACGAGGCCAGGGGAACTGAAGGCTTTCCTCCAATTATGGGTCCTGATGCTCTCATCCCCTGGGGCCTCTGTGGAGCTAGGCGGGTGGCCGGTGCTTCTCCTCGGGCCCCAGGACCCCTTCCCAGGCCGCCCCAGGCACCCGCTATCCCCGCGCCCTCACCTCGGCAGTCCTGAAGATGAGCAGCCCCCGCAAAGTGCTGTTGTCCACCGCGACCAGCGCCCGGGCGTCCGCAGCCACAGAACTCACTTCGACGTAGCCGGAACTACTGACTCGGCCCAGGACTCCCAGGGCCTGGAGGGGTTTAAAGAGACACAGAAGCAGGGCTCTTCACCAACACACGGCTCAAAGCAGGCATGGGGAGTCCTAATGCCTCTCCCACGAACCGGCTGCAAAATGGGGTGGGAACACCTTCCTAGGAGAGGGTTTGTGACTTTGATCAAGTTCTCAAAGGTCCTATGTCTGCAGACACGTCTCAAAGGTCCCAGGTCTGTAGCTCTCAGCCATTTGATGAACTTCTCTCTCAGGCCTCCCTCCTCCCCAAACCACCAGGGATCCTATTTTTTTGCAGCCAACGGAACCAAGTCTTACAAGTCAACCTGCCCAAGAGTCTGGCAACCACAGGAGCTGGAGAACTGACTTTTCAGCAGCTCTCCCCCGCTTCCCCTTGCCATCCTCCCACGTGGACCCAAACAGTTGCCCCTGACAGAGGAACCTTCCAGAAAACTGGCTGCTAGAGGGAACACAGGGTGTTTCTTGACTCCTCACCTTAGCGCATGGCAGAAAAAGACACCGCCATTCCCCGGGCCTGCACTGTGCCCCGGGCAGGGCTGGGCAGCCAATGTCTGCTGTTTTACCTGATCCTGAGAGCAGGGGTCTTTAACCCCATTTTGATAAAACTGAGGCTCAGAGAGGAGCCATGATTTGCTCAAGGCCACCCAGAGACGAGGGAACAGAGCCACGATTCAGTCTGGTGCTTCCTGACGTCAAAGGTGGCCTCCCCAGCATGGGCCTTGTCATGCCCCGGCCAGACAGGCATTGGGCCCTGTCAACCCCTCCCTCCTCTCGGGAAGGTCTTCCTCCCGGGCCCCTGGGACCCCTTCTCCCTTGGGTTTCTCCTCCCCCCTGGCTTGTTTGCGGCACCCGTGGCTGCTTCTTATGCTATGGCTCCGTCTACACCCTCCCCATGGCCATCTGAGTCAGTCTCGTGGCCTTCAGTGGGACCACCGAGAGCCACGGACCTCCAGTCCAGACCACAGCCAACCCCCTGACACCAAGAGCTGTGCCCAACATCTTCACTTGGGTGTCCAATGGCTCCATCAAATTCAATACGTCCAAGATGTGACTGTCAGGGACTCCTCCCACTGTGCTCCCCATCATAGGAAACAGTAGCCCCAGAGCTCTTGTCACACAGGACACAAGCACAGGAGGCACCCTGCTCCCCAACCCCCTCTCTCACACACCCAGACCCCCACCCAGTCCTCTCACAGCCTCTACAAAGGATCCTGAATCTGAGCGTACTTTTTATAAAACAGGAGTCAGCACACTATGTGGCCCATGGGCCATATCTAGCCCACAACTTGCTACTGTAAATAAAGCTTTATTGGAATACAGTCACGCCCGTTTGTATATATATGTTCTATGGTGTTTTGTGTGACAACCACAAGGCTGAGTGGTTGCTACAGAGGCTGCACAGCCAGCAAAGCTGAAGATATTTACTGTCTGGACTTTCAGAGAAATGGCTTGCTGACCCTGGTCCTAGCAAATGCCCTTTCCTCTCTGGTTCTGCCTCAGGGCCTTTGCACTGGCCATGCCTAGAACACTCATTCTCCAGATATCCACATGGCTCCTCCCTCTTCTCCTTTAAGTCTGTGCTCAAAAGTCATCTGGTCTTCGGGGCCGACCTTGACCAAACTGCAGTATGTGTCCTGTCGTCCTCCACTCCCCCGTTGCCACTTTCTGCCTCTCTGTAGCTCTTATCACTAAGTAATATACTCTGTAATTCGCTCGTTTAGGCTGGGGACTGCCTGTCTCCCCAGGTAGGCATTTACCTCTCCTGGGTGCGTGGCCACATTTCCAGGGCACAGAGTGGGCTTGACAAGTATTTGATGAGTCCCTCCCTCTGGGATTCATTTCCTCTCCCTTGTTTCGCACGCAGGGGGGCGGGGAGGGGGGAGGCAGCCCCTGCCCCACCCCACGTGACTCTGAGGTCCACTCCTCCCACGCCGCAGCGCCACCTACCTGCAGGGCCTTGCAGGAGCTCTGGGCCAGCACCTGCCACTGCAGCCTGGGGCCCAGGTGCAGCTCCCCACTGCCCTGCAGCTCACAGGCCCCCGCCCGCAGCCGCAGATCCAGCCGGCGCCCGGACTCCCACCCAAGCTGGGTGGTCAGCAGGGCCTCTGGGGGGACAGCCCGCAGCGCAGGCAGCGTGTGACTCAGCTTCACTCGGAGCGTGGCCTCGGACCGGTGCAAGGCGGCCGCCAAGGTCAGGGAGGCAGTGCGGCCAGCTGACGCGAGGGACCCCGATACATTTGCTTCCCCATCTGCAGCGCGCAGAGAGCCACTGAGCTGTGTCCGGGCTGGGAGGCCCAGGCCCTGCCAGACCAGAGGGGGTGAGAGGGAGGTCCCATGTCAGGGGGGAATCTGACCAACCCGTGCTTCCTGCATCCCCCATTCCAGCAACAGCAAAATCACAACAGACAAGTATCCACTGGAGAAACTTAGCACACCACTAGCCTGGTGCTACGTGCTTCCCAAGGACAGCCTCTTTACATCTATTCCCAACCCTGAGTTGGGTAGTCACTATCCCCAAATGACAGATGGGGAAAATGAGGCTCGGAGGCAGAGCACACGCCCAGGATCATACAGCTGGTACGTAACAGCACTGGGGTTTGCACGGGGTCTGTCTTTAGGCCGGTCTAATGGGATAGTCACTAGCCCCATGGGGCTGCTTCCATTCAAATTAATATGAAGTAAAAGGAGAAATTTGGTTTCTCGGTCATACTGGTGAGCACAGTTGAAGTGCTCAGTGCCTGCAGCGAGTGGCTACAGTTCTGGAAACGAAGGACAGAACTCTTTCATCATCCCAGAGTTCAAGGGCTGGGACTGCTGGTTCCCATGATGCTTCAACCTCTCCGTCGTGGGCAACTCAATTAATAGAGACAGAGCACAGACAGACAGGGATGCTGAGAGGACTGGACCCCGTCCCTACGCCCAGGAAGCTCCATCGGGAGGTGAGAGACACGGAGACAGGCAGAGGGGCCTGCCCCCCGCAGACAAGGACGCCAGTCCTGACTCAGCATCTCCCTTTCCTGAGAGTCGGGCTCCCCTCCCCCAAATATCATAGGACCATTCTCACATCATCTCCTGGCCCAGAGAATGCCCAGCCGGTGGCCTCTAACAGGTTATGAAACCAAGATGTGCCTGTCCCCACTGTTAGCTAAGGGGAGCGCCCCCCATTTCCTTCCTGTACTCAGAATTTCACTAAAAAAGACAAATTGATCAATTCCAAGTCGGTGGCCCTTCTGTCGCACAGCGCTGAGTGAGTCCCCCCACCCTGTGCCTTGATCTCCCCCCATCTGCCGGGGGGGGGAAGGTGAGATTAAAGAGGAACCAAGGGTCAGAGAGAGCATCTGGGAAATAGTGGCTGGGGTCTTGGGAGGCGCCCAGGGCATGAAGCCAGCCAGGCTCACGCCTCACGCCGGCAGGGGGTCCGGAGGTCCCTCCAGTCACCTCGTGGGCCCGCCATACGTACCTCCAGCAACGGGCAGCCCGGCTCGGCGGCCAGTGTCCACGTGCTCTGGTTCTCCACGTGCTGCTCCAGCGAGCCCTGCAGCCGGCACGGCCCCAGCTGGAGGGCCAGGGAGCTGCGGGCAGAGGGCCGGGGCTGGGCGGCCAGGCTGATGGCGCTGCTGGGTGGCAGACCCAGGCGGCCCAGCAGGGGCAGGGAGTGGGCCAGGCGCCCGACGACCAAGGTCTGGGGCCCGCAGGTGAGGGCCAGCAGCAGGTGGGCGTCTCCAGGGTCACTTTGCAGGCTTGAGGCCAGATTGACCTCACAAGGGCTCCAGCTCAGGCTGCCCTCGGCGTGCAGGGCCTGTGGGAGGCCTGTTGCCTGGAAATATGGGGAAGTGGCTGGACTTAAGGGCAGCTTCAGAAGCCCAGATGGGGGAGCTGACGATGGGCCTGGGTGGGAAAGGGCAGCGTTGATCCTACGGCCTCAAGTCCACCAGCACCTCCCCCTGCCAAGTGACCGATACCCTGTGTACCCCATCAACGGACATGGGCTTGAGTTCCGGCTCCACCAATGGCTCCATCTTTCCGAACTTGGAACCTCGGTTTACCCATCTCTGAATGTAAATGAGTTAATACTTGTGAGTTGCTGGCCAGAGCCAGGCGCCCGGAAAGCCTGGCTATTGGAAATTCAGCATCAGCATCAGTGATCGCTGGCTGGAGGGCAGAGGGCCTCAGTAACGAGTTCCACTGGGGCAGACAACATGCCCCACACGGGGGCACCGACCCAAGATGGGAACGAGAGGGGAGTAACTGGGCTCATTCTTCTCTGGGCCCCAGAGCCTGGGACTAGGGATACAAGCGGCCCTTCCTGGTGGGGGTGAGGATTTAAGGAGCACTCAGCACACAATGCTCAATAAACTTCGTCTGTTATTTCTTAATATTCTTATGATTACTCTCAGACCCTTAAGCCTAGGGGTAGGATAAGGAGCTCATGAGAAAAGAATCAACTCCAGCCCCAGAAAGAAAGGCAATCAGTAGGGCCCTTTGTGAAAGGGGAGACAGTTCATTTTGGGCCCCATTTTTTGGCTCAAGCCTTTGTAGTCCATGAAACCCCAAAGGCAGAGGACAATGGCAAAAAGACAGAAATTTCTTAGGCTGAGGGCAGAGCCGGGCATACAGTAAGCAGCTAATAATTTATGGAGGGAGGTGGGAGCCCCGCCAGGGCCCCGCACTGACAGGTGGAGAGGTGGCTTACCTCCAGCAAGGGGCAGCGATTCACCAGTGACAGGGTCCAGTTGGTGTGTGTGGTGTTGACCTTGGGGCTGATGTCCCCACGGGCAGTCAGGGTGCACTGGCCCAGGGCCACCGCCAGCCCGGCCCCGGTGGGTTCGTTTCCCGCCACGGACACTTGGATGTGGTTGTCGGGGGCAACCCCCAGAGCCTCAAGCGGAGGCCATGTGTGCTGGAGGCCGGTGTCCAGATGGATATGGCGGTGGCCGCAGGCTGTGTGGACGTGGGCCCGGGCGAAGGTGTCCCCAGAAGATATCTGAGCCGCCAGACTGGCCGTGTGGGTGTGGACCAGGAGGGAGCCGTTCAAAGACAACACAGCCAGATCCTACCCCCAAGAAAGGCAAGGAGAGACCCAGCAGGTGTCCCTACAACACCCCACCAAGCGGTGGTTCACCCTCTGCCTGGCCTGGGGGATCAAGGGAACCCCATCCCCTGGGCCACCCCCATCCCCAGCTAACAGGCTCTACTCCTGCAACGTGCTTCTAACAGCTGAAAATGGCCACCCGTGGAGTCATCAAGTTCGGCCTCTAAGAGCATTTCAGGGTCCCCCTCCCTGATGTCCCCCTCCCCATGACACAGAGTAGGGAAGGCAGCCCATCTGTCCAGCCTGTTCAGACCCCTTCAGTCCTGACTCCTTATTCCCTTAGTTAACCCTCTCGCCATCCAGGACGCTGTGTGACCTTGGCAAAGTGACCAGCTCCTGTGGGATATGCCAGCACGCAGCCAGGCCGTGGTGGCAGGCCTTGGGAGCAGAAACACCTCTGTCCTCCTCCCCCAGACAGTCCTTGGGGCTACACACCACCCCTCCCCTGCCAGCAGGCACGGAGCTCAGCCAGGCCAGGCTACCAGCTGCCCACTTGGGGCCCACAGGGCAGCACTGACCAGGTCTGCAGGCAGCCCCCTGGTTGCATCCAGTTCACCCTGGGTCCAGGAACCATAGGGCCCTGTGGCTCAGGACTCCCTGCCACAATGTGCCTGCGACGGAGAGGACCCACCATCCACCCGTGCCCCAGCCCAGGAGAGCTTGGAGCCACCTAAGCTGGGCTGTGCCCCAGTCCAGCTGTGCATTGTGGGGGACATGGAGGGCTCAGAGGAGGGGACCATGTGGGTCAGCCTGGCAGTGGCCACAGGCCCCTGGGCCATGCTGTGGCCAGTCCTCAGTGCTCACGCTGTGCCAGCCCCCCGGATGCAGACCACCCTCTGCCACCACTACCCGGCAAACGACAGAGACCCAGGTACCTCCAGAGGCTGCTGGGCAAAGTCCCCCCAGCAGAGCCCTGACAGCTGGGCAGGTGAGGCGTCTCCACTACAGTTGACCTGCAGAGACCAGTGGGGTCGGGAGGGGAGCACGCCGACGGCCGCTGCCCGGAAGATGGCAACGGGAGTCGTCTTTACCCAACCCGGGCCCCAGATGGAGCACAGAGATCCAGCCCAACCCCATCGCCCTTCGTGGAAGCCTCTCTGGGAAAATAACCCCGATAGAGAGGTTTGTGCAGAAACCTGGCCCTACCCCACAACATCGTCATTAAACCAAAGGAACCAGAGCTCAGGTCCTCACACGGCCTCCATGTGCCAGGTTCTACCTGGTTCCTCATCTGATCCTCAAGAAAACCACAAGAGGTGGGAATGGTCAGCAGTCCCACTGTGCAGATTAGGATGCTGAGGCACAGAGAGTAAGCAAGTTGCCCCAAGTCACACAAAGGGGAGGTGAGGAAACTGTGTGGCTTTAGCCACTCACCCTGATCCCCGGCCCCACCTCCCGCACACTGTGGATGGTTTAGCCACCCCTGTGCCGCCACAGACAAGGCTTCCTGCTTCTCATCCTTGAGAATAACGCAGAGGTGAGCTACGTTTGCTGCCCCTTCTTCGGTGTTCAAGGTCTTTCCTGGAGGGGCAGGTGCGCACCCAAAAGACTCGCTGGTGGCCAGGGTGTGGACGGTCTGAACTTTACCAGAGGGGACCAGAGTGCCTCCAAAGTGGCTCCCTCAATTGGGGCACTTCCAATTACGGTGGGGGCGCCGGGGGGCCAACAGGACCACAGGACAGGTGGAGGAGAGGATGGGTGGACAGGAGAGGAAGAGTTCAACACAGGGTGTGGTGGACGGAAGGGAGAATGTGGAGTTGCTGGGAGGGAAGATGGGGGGGCGAGAGGCAGGGCCAAGGTGGCAGGGGCGGGACAGCGGGGCGGGATCCGGGTAGGGGCCCGGCAGGTGGCAGGAGTCCCGCGGGTGACCTAAGAAGTGGGCGAGGCGAGTTGGCTGGGATGCGCCCTCAGGCCGGTCGCTCACCTGGAGCCGCGCTGGCACGGTGCCCAGGAGCGCCGAGAGGCCATGGTGTAGCTCGAGGGCCAGGCCCCCGTGGCCAGGCTGTCGCCTCACCTCCAGGGCCACGTGGAGCTGCTCGCCGTCCACACTCGCCATCAGCCCAGCCGCCACACGGTGTCCCGCGCTCTGGGCAGAAGCGAAGCCGTGTGTGTCCCTGGGACCCGCTACCCCCGGGGCCCCCGCGCCCAGCACCCCGCCCACCTGGAAGCGTCCGCGGCCGTCCACGGAGAACGGGAGGCCCCAGCGCCTGAGGCCGGGCACCGTGTGGGCCAGGCTGGCGCGGAGCAGGTGACCCGGGGCGCCGGGGGCCAGGCCGTCCAGGCCAAGCGCTGCGTCCAGCTGAGCCTGCGCGCTCCGTGCCATAAAGCTCGTGGAGAGGTTGGAAGCCGCGTGGGTGTGTGACAGGAGCATTTCCGCCTCCGAGGGGAGTCCTGGAGGCGGAAGGAGCCACAGAGATGACTGAGCCCAGTCTACACTCCACAGAAGCCCGAAGGGGGTAAGGGAGTGGGCTGCCGTCGGCCCAGCTTCTGTCTGCAGCATCCCCAAGCCCTGGGGCAACCTCGGGCCTCTCAGGTCCCACTTCCCCCAACATACCAGGTGGAACCATATGAAAGTGTCAACATTCAACACTTTCTGATCCATACAAGTGGTGATTTCACTAAGGACCACCTCCGCCACACTCAGCAAGTGACAGGCCTGGTGTCCCCTTCACACTTCCAACCCTTCAGGGACAGGGACTGGCCCTCAGAAAGCAGGAGGAGAACAGAGGGGGTCTGATCTCGCATTCTCCCCTAGCTGCCACACTCTGAGCCCCTCTAGGCCTTACTCAAGTGTCCCCAAGAAGCTAGAGCTGGGGGTGTCCTATTTCCTAAGTGTGGTACAGGAGCACATCCTTGAGGCCCCGCTAGACCAGCTTTCAAGAGGGAGAAGCTGGAGGGGAGGTGGTGGGATGGGGAGTCCTGGGGGAGGGGCCACCGGATTGGGAAGGACGTCAATACTCAGTAGCAACTAATGTCCCTGCACTGTGTGTTCTGGGTGAATAACACACAGCCCAAGGAAGACAGCAGCATTGGGAGAAGCTGGCAGGGGAAGGAAATACAGCTGGAAGGTGCATGTGGGGACTAGAGGCTCCATTCTGTCTCCTACCCCTTGGCTTCAGGACCTGGACGTCTCTGGGGAGGGAGGGAGGCATCTGGCCCTGTCCACCCCTCCTACCTGCTTCACTCAGGGTGCTGATGTTGTGACTCAGGCTGCCTGAGAGCCGGCCATACCCAGGGCCCCAGGCGCAGACCCCACCCAGAGCCAGGCTGGCTGCATCGGCACGGAGGTTGGCCTGGCCCCCCAGGCTCCCCGTCTGGGCCTGGAGCCGCCCTCTCAGCCAGAGCTCTCTTGGCAAGGCGCGGGTGCCGTTCTGGGCGAGGATGCAGGTGACGCTGTGCATGCTGGTGCTGTTCCCTGCGTTCTCATGCTTGTCCCGCAGGAGGAAACCCAGCACAGCTGAGTCAGCAGTGACCGTGATGGTACCTGCAGAGCATGGCAGAGAAGTTGTACAGAGCAGGGGACTGGGCTGCTCTGGGCAGGAGGGAAGAGAATCCGGGGGTAGGACAAGTTCCTAGATCCATGATGTAATTCTAACTCTTGCCACAGGGGGAACATCTGGGAAACGGACCAAATTAAAACAGCTCCCTCCCAGGAGGCTCTGAGGACCAAGCAAGCTACGAGCTAATTCACAAACAAAAGGGCTTTGGCAAAAACAAACAAAAACAAACAGGGACGTCAGTTAGTACCAGGGCTCAATTCCTGTTCTACAGAACCACAGGCCACAGTGAAAGAACAGCCCCATTCTAGAGACAACAAAACTGAGATCCAGCAAGGCTTGAGGGACCCAACCTTGAATTCCAGTGATAGAAAAACTGCTCAGAGATCTCTTCCATCCAGAAAAGACTCCACACCTTTGGGCCAGTCCGTGACCATATATAACTCACACAAGAGGGGAATCTTGCTGTTTTCAGAACCATTTACATCTACTGCCCCCGCCCGGTTTCATGGTCCAAATGCGCATAACACCTCCCCTCCCGTCATTCAAAGTTGGACTCACACGTTATCACCTCCAGGAAGGAGGCCCTTCTTCACCCCTGGGCTGGTTTAAACACCCCTGTTCTGTGCTTCCAGGCAGAGAGGTCATGCAAATCTCAATCAGATTACAGAGTACACAACATTTTCCACACAGACAGAACTTTCTGACATAAACTGCCAATTATGCTCATAAATTCCTTATGTTGTAGGGTCCTATGTTACCATATCCTACAGGGTATTAACCAGTTAATCATGGATAACCAGAGTAAAACTTCACTAGATTATGATGAAGATATAAAATGAAATATTGTTGATGAGACAGGAATGGACCCCCACACAGAGTAGATTGATTTTCAACAAAGGTACAAAGCTAATTCAACAGAGAAAGGATGATCTTTTTATTTTTTTATTTATTCTTTATAGAGAGAGAAAGAGAGAGAGAGGGCGCACATGAGTGGAGGAGAGAGAGAGGGAAAGAGAGAATACCAAGCAGGCTCCACGCCTGGCACAGAGCCCGATGTAGGGCTCGACCTCACGATCCCAGGATCATGACCTGAGGCAAAATCAAGCATTGGAAGCTCAATCGACTGAGCCACTCAGGCACCCCAGGATGGTCTTTTTAATAAATGTGAAATGACTGAAAATCCACAAGTAAAAAACTACCTCAACCCTTACCTGATCATATACACAAATTAATTCAAAATTAACCACAAACCCGAATTTAAACACTAAAACCATAAAGCTTCTAAGAACAAATAAAAATGATGTGGCCTCAAGGTTTAGTAAAGAAAGATGTTGTACACAACCACAGAAGCATTATCCATGAAAGAAAAAAAATAATCAACTGGAATTGATCAAAATTCAAAACTTGTGCTCTTTAAAAGACAAGAATTAATGAATCAAAGAATGAAAAGGCAAGTCACAGACTGGGAAAAGTTATTTTCAAAACACACATCTTACACAGGACTTGTGTAAATAACTCCAAATTCAATTTGGGAATTCAAGAAAACAACTCAATTTCAAAAAAAAATTTTTTTAATATTTATTTTTAAGAGACAGACAGAGTTTAGGTGGGGAAGGGGCAGAGAGAGAGAAAGAAGGAGATATAGAATTCAAAGCAGGCTCCAGGCTCTGAGCTGTCAGCACAGTGGGGCTTGAACCCACCAGTTGTGAGATCATGACCTGAGCCAAAGTCAGACACTTAAGTGACTTAGCCATCCAGGCGCCCCAACAACTCAATGTTTTAAATGGACCAAAGGTTTAAATAGACACTTCGCTTACAAAAATTCGTAAGTAGTGTATAAACCTATGAAAAGATATTCAACAAAATCAGTACTTAGGAAAATGCAAATTTATTTATTTATTTATTTATTTATTTATTTATTTATTTATGTATTTTTCACTTTGAGGGAGAAAGAGAGAGAACGTGTGCGGGCATAAGCAGGGGAGAGCGGTGGAGAAAGAGAGTAAGAGAGTCCCAAGCAGGCTCCACGCTTAGTGCAGAGCCCAACATGGGGCTCGATCCCACGACCCTGGGATTAAGACCTGAGCTGGGATCAAGAGTCAGATGCTCAACCAACCGAGCTACCCAGATGCCCCCGGAAAATGCCAATTTAAGCCACAATAAGATTCCATCACCAATCAACACTGAAAACCCCCAGCTAGGACCCCAGCAGCTAGGACCGTCACAGCGCTGGCGGGAATGTGAAATGGTACACCCACGCTGGAAGCGGTCCGGCATTTTCCTCCCGAGTTCGACACGTACTTGCCTTACAATCCAGCAAGCCCACTCAAGACAAATTAAACCATATGGTCCCTCAAAAACCTGTAGGCCAATGATTATAGTGGCTTTATTCGTAATTGGAAAATCCAAAAAAAAAAAATTGGACAATACTGAAACCAATCCAAATGCCCTTCAACTGTGAATAGATAATCTGCTGGATATCAGCACCACGGAATACTACTCAGCAAAGAAAAGGAATAAACTGCTGACATGTGCGACAACTTGGATGAATCTCGACCACATCATGTTGGGCGGAAGACGCCATACTCAAAAGTTCACATACTGTTTCAATTCATGTCACATTATACAAAAGCGAAGGCTATAAGGGACAGACCGCAGCTCAGGGGTTGCCGGGGTGGGGGTGGGGGGATGGCTAGGGAAGAGGCTGACCACAGTGGACCTTTGAGGGGAGATGTTAACTGTCCTGTACCCAGACTGTGTTGGTAGGTCCATAACTTTGTGAGCTTATCAAAACATAAAAGGTTTTCCCCTATATGTAAATTGCACTCCAAGAAATTATTCGTCAATAGTTGCCTTCAAAAATGAAGTAACACGTGTTACATGTTAAGAGATGGAGAGATCATTGGTGTAACTCAAAGTAAACTCAACACAAGTAGTTCTCTGGGACATGTTTTATTTGATTGTGTTTAAAAAAAATTTTTTTTTTTAATTTTATTTTTGGGACAGAGAGAGACAGAGCATGAACGGGGGAGGGGCAGAGAGAGAGGGAGACACAGAATCAGAAACAGGCTCCAGGCTCTGAGCCATCAGCCCAGAGCCCGACGTGGGGCTCGAACTCACGGACTGCGAGATCGTGACCTGGCTAAAGTCGGACGCTTAACCGACTGCGCCACCCAGGCGCCCCTAAAAAATTTTTTTTAATTTTATCTTTATTTTTGAGACAGAGAGACAGAGACAGAGATAGACTGCGAGCAGGAGAGGGGCACAGAGATAGGGAGACACAGATCCAGAGCAGGCTCCAGGCTCTGAGCTGTCAGCACAGAGCCCGACGCAGGGATCAAACTCATCAACCGCGAGATCATGACCTGAGCCAGAGTCGGACACTTAACCAACTGAGCCACCGAGGCGACCCATGTGTTTAAAAATTGTTTCGGCCTATGTCATTTTATTATGAAATTTGGTTTGGGCACATTTAGCCAATTTGGGATTAGGGGGGTCGGTGCTAATGTTACTACCAGACTAGAGAATGGCACCCACGTCTTAGGGGTCAGGGCAGAATCTTCAGGTTCTGAAACACTGGGCCCTGGACAGATGTCCAGCTAGGGCGCTGTGGTCAAGGATGCTTGGCCAAAGGGTCCCTTTTTGTGTCATTCTGGCTTTGGGAACCTTGTTAATGTTTCACACGATCACAAACCAAACACATAAAATCAATAAGGATAGGGGAAACCTAAAAATGGAATACAAACAGGAGCCAGCAAACCCCACTGTATTTCAAATGATTAACAGAATCACACAGGGGTGGCAGGGGGATTAACCCTAACTAACATGGGAACACCGTGGTTGGATTTAGGCCTGCAATAACTACTTGGATGAACTCCAACCACATTATGTTCAGGCCAAAGACAAAAAAAAAAATTCTCATCAAATACTGAATTCTAGTTAATAGGGTTTCCTTTCACAGAGGTACAGGTTAGTGACTCTGAAACTACTTTCTGTGTATTGTAGGGCTGAGCAAATGAGTAATCCACTGTGGATGGTTACAGCCAGGTTTCTTTCTGTTGGAGAAAGGATGAGAAGGGTGAAAAGGGAAAACATGAGAATGAGCCTTTTGATGATAAATTGAAATTGAGGACATCAATGTGAATGAATGGTTTTAAACTTATCTATCTGTAGAAAGATACAGAAATGTGTGTGTGTGTGTGTGTGTGTGTGTGTGCGTGTGCACACGCACACGTCTATTTTCCAGGTCCATCCGTTGAGAAAGTCTAGGACTGATAGTTCAGTAGGAATAAACACACCTAGCACCCAGCTCTTAGTTTCTACATATTATTTTGCATTAAAAGGAACCAAGGATTCTTGGAGAAATGGCTTATTTCACGTGAGGGAAAATGTAAAATGAGACAAACATCTTTTGGGTCATAAAGGAAGGGAGTGCTCCAAGAATATGGAAACACGTCAAAAAGACACACGATGGGGCACATGGGTGGCTCAGTCAGTTAACCGTCTGACTTCGGCTCAGGTCACGATCTCACGGTCCATGAGTTCAAGTCCTGTGTCAGGCTCTGTGCTGACAGCTGAGCCTGGAGCCCACTTCAGATTCTGTGTTTCTCTCTCTCTCTGCCCCTCCCCCGCTCATGTTCTATCTCTCTCTCTCAAAATATACATTAAAAAAAAAAAGAAAAAAAGATATATGATGAGGCACCGGGGTAGCACAGCTGGTTAAGAGTCCAATTTTTAAATTTGTTTTAATGTTTATTTATTTTTGAAACACAGAGAGACAGAGAAAGTGCAAGTGGGGGAGGGGTAGAGAGAAAGAAGCAAACAGAATCTGAAGCAGGCTCCAGGCTCTGAATTATCAGTACACAGCCTGACGTGGGGCTCGAACCCATGAACTGGGAGACCATGACCTGAGCTGAAATTGGGTGCTCAACCGACTGAGCCACCCAGGCGCCCCAAGAGTTGACTCTTAATTTCAGCTCAGGTCATGATCTCACAGCTCATAAGATCAAACCGTGTATTGGGCTGTATGCTGACAGTGTGGAGCCTGCTTGAGATTCTGTCTCTCCCTCTCTCTACTCCTCCCCTACTTGTGCCAATGCGCGCGCTCTCTCTCTCTCTCTCCCTCCCTCCCTCTTTCTCTCTCCCTCTCAAAATAAATAAATAAACATTTAAATAAAAGACAAATGAGTAGTATCATTTCTATTAACGGTGGGGAGCTTAACCGGACCAGCACTCCCAAGGTAACAATTGCAAACTCTGGGCAAAATGAAAGAACAGCAGTTATCTGAAAGTGACAGGAGAGTAGCCACAAACAGACCCTGGGTGGGACTTAACACTGGAGGAAATCACCAGCACTAAACGGGCTGTATGTTTTCACTCCAACACCATGAAGGTGGACAACATTTGAACAGCAATCTGCACTCTAAGTGATTAGGGAATCTGAGAACAGAGGTCCAACCGGCAACAACAAATGGCAAGTAAAGTGGGAAATTCTGGAGGAAGCCACCCAGGGGAAACCCTAAATTCTACCTGCAAACTTCCTATCTTTGCTGATCCCCTGAATTTCACAGGAGCAGAAAAGACTCCATGCAGCCCACCAAAAATAAGAGAACTGAACTGATTTCAGCTGTATCCCACCAGAGGGGAGACAGTTTGGGTTCTGAATCTACCCAACTTAACTGTCAGCTAAAATAAGAAAAAAGCAGGGGTGCCTGGGTGGCTCAGTCAGTTGAGGGTCCAACTTCAGCTCAGGGCATGATCTCGTGGTTCATGACTTCAAGCCCCACATGAGTTCTCAGCTATTGGCACAGAACCTGGAGCCTGCTTCAGACTCATTGTCTCCCTCTCTCTCTGTGCCTACCCCACTCACTCTTTGTCTCTCTCTCAAAAATAAATAAACATTAAAAAAATAAAATAAATAAAATAAAATAAAATAAAATAATAGTAACAAAAAAAACAAAGCCCACAAACAAAAACACTCTTCAGAGAAATAAAAAAGAATTCATGTCTCTATATCATTGAAAATGTCCAGAATACAATCTCAAGTTGCTACACATACAAAGAAGCAGGACAAGGATTTTAGCAGACAAGGATTCTAGAACAGATCTTATAACTATGCTCAAGAATATAAAGAAAATTTTAAAAAGAATATAAGGAAAATATTCTTGTATTAAATGAACTGATAGGAAATCTCAGCTGTAAAATGGAAATTTTCTTTTTTAAATCCTGATGGTGACTCTAGAACAAAAAATGCAAAATATGAGATTAAAAAATGTATTGGAGCCTCTTACAATTTTTGTCATGTGGCATTTGGAGAAGACAGAAGAAAAAGTCATTGAGCTGGAAGACAGATCAATAGACATCTGAAGAAAAAAAAAAAAAGGAAAAATGACTAAAAAAAAATCAGGAGAGCTTCAGAGACCTAGAAACAGTATCAAAAGTTCTAAAATATATCAATTGGAAATCCCAAGGAGGAGAGGAAAGAGAAAATGGGACAGGAAAAATCTCTGAAGAAATAATTTTCCAAATGTGAAGATTTCCTAGATGTGTTCAGAGATATGCATACAGGGGTGCACAGTGGCCCTGGATGGCTCAGTTGGCTGACCATCCAACTCTTGATCTCAGCTAAGGTCATTATCCCAGGGTCATTGAATCGAGCCCTGCGTCAGGTTCCACGCTTGAGTGTGGAGCCTGCTTAAGATTCTCTCTCTCTGCCCCTCTACCCCTCTCGCCCTTTCACGAGTGGGGAGGGGCAGAGAAAGAGGGATAGAAAATCTCAAGCAGGCTCCAGAGTGTCGATGAAGAGCCTGATGTGGGGCTCGAACCCACAAACCGCGAGATCATAACCTGAGCTGAAATCAAGAGTCAGACGCTTGACAGACTGAGCCACCTGGGTGCCCCCAAAGGTGGTTCTTTAAAATAACAGGAAATGATACCAGGAAAAGGTTTTGATCTTTAGGAAGGAAGGAAGAATGCTAAAAATGATGAAGACGTGTGCAAATACAAAAGCCATTTTATTTCTCTTAACGCCTTTCAAGTCAACACGACTGAAGCAAAAATTATAATACTGTGTTGTCGATTTATAGCGTATGTAGACCTAACAGAGAGGGCAACTATGGCAGAAAGGGTGGGGGGGATCAAAGTCTAGGTTCTTAAAATTTACGTGACGTGCTCCAAAACAAATGCTAAGCAGAATGTTAAATAATATAAAGAAACAGAAGTTTAAAGGGCAGTAGATAAATTAAACCTGAGTTCTATTTTTTTTTAATTTTTCCAAAAGAAGGCAAGAGAAGAACAGAGGAACAATAAATATGAGAAAAAAGGAAACAAGTAGCAAAAGAGTAGACATAAATTCAACTATAGCTATAATCACATTAAACATCAACTGACTAACTAGTATAATTAAAAGGCAGAGATTGTCAAACTAGACATAAAAGCAAAATCCAGGGGCGCCTGGGTGGCTCAGGTGATTAAGCATCCAACTGATTTCAGCTCAGGTCATGATCTCAGGGTCATGAGACTGAGCCCTATGTCAGGCTCTGCACTGACTGTGGAGTCTGTTTAGATTCTCTCCCTCTGCCCCTCCTGTTTGTGCTCTCTCTCGCTCTCAAAAAAAAAAAAAAAAAAAAAAAAAGCAAAATCCAACTATATGTGGCCTACAAGAAATTTACCTCAAATATAAGGAAACAGATATGTTTAAAGTAAAAAGGTGACAAAATACATACAACGTAAATGCTAATAAGAAAGAGTGGCTACCTTAATGGCAGACAAAACAGACTTCCAAAAAGAGAGTCAGATGAGAGAGAGACAGCATATGTCACAATAAATGGGTTGATTCGTCAAGAAAAGATAATAATCATAAATGCTCATGCACCTAATACCAGCATGTCAACATGCATGAAGAAAAATGGGCAGAATCGAAGGAAGAAATAGAGAAATCCATCATCACAGCTGTAAAGTTTAACACGCTCCTCTCATTAATGATACAGTAACAGGACAAAAAGAAAATCAGTGAGCGGCACCTGGGTGGCTCAGTGAGTTAAGCATACTACTTTGGCTGAGGTCATGATCTCATGGTTTGTGAGTTCAAGTCCGGCAATGGGCTCTGGGCTGACAGCTCTGAGCCTGGAGCCTGCTTCAGATTCTGTGTCCCCCTCTTTCTCTGCCCCACCCTGCTCATGCTCTGTCTCTCAAAAATAAATAAACCTTTAAAAATAATTTTAAAGAAAATCAGTAAGGCTATAGATCAGGAGAACACAACCAAGCATTTGACCTAACTGACCTTTGTAGAACATTACATCCGACAACAGCAGGATACAAATTCCTGCTCAGTGCATAAGGTATGTTACAAGACAGATTATATATTAGCTTGTAAAACAAGTCACAACAAATTTTAAAAGACTGACCCTTGGACCACAATGAAAAGAAATATTAAAAACCAACCTAGAAAATTTTCAAATATTTGGAAATTAAGCAACATACTTCTAAATAGTCCACGGGTCAAAAGAAGAAATCAGAAGAGAAACGTGAAAATATTTCAAAATGAATAATAATGAAAACACACAACACCAAAATTTGTGGCAAGCAGCTCACAGAATCCTGAGAGGCAAATATATAGTTTTATATACTTCCATTAGAAAAGAAAAGAATCTAAAAATCAATGGCTCAAAAGTCCACCTTAATAAAATAGAGCAAATCCGAATTGAGCATAAGAAAAGAAAGGGCACAGACAAGAGCTGGAATCGATGAAACCGGAAGGAGACAACCAGAGAGAAAACAAAACCAAACACTGCTTGCGGAGATAAAAATGGACGTAATCCTAGCTAGACTGATAAAGGAGAAGAAAACGAGTAACGACTATCAGGAATGAAAGAAGGAACATACTATATATAGATGCTACGTATATTAAAAGGATAATAATAGATACAATGAATAACTTTATGCCAATAAACTTGACAACTTAGTTGAGACGGACAAATCCCCTGAGAAGTGTAACTTTCAAACTGACACAAGATGAAATAGAAAATCTCAATAGCTTTACATCTATCCATTTTCCAAAAAACTTTTCCACAAAGAAAATTCCAGATCATGGGTAGAGTCCATCAGACACTTAGAGGAGCATGAATACCAATCTTATACAAACTCTTCTGGATAAAAAAAGGAGGAAATGCTCCCATGACCTGTTTTATGAGCTCAGCACACAAAGGAAAAAAATAACAGCTTAACAGCGGAGAAACTTGGCAGACACTGTGTTCATCAAATGACCAAAGCTAACGCCACCAATACTGGGACACAGTGCAGCATCTGGGTGGCACAGTGGGCTAAGCGTCCTGCTCTTGATTTCGGCTCAGGTCGTAATCTCACAGTTCGTGAGTTTCAGTTCCACATCGGGCTCTGTGCTGACATTATGGAGCCTGCTTGGGATTCTCTCTCTCTCCTGCTCTCTCTGCCCTGCTCGCTCTTGCGCTCTCCCTCTCTCCCCCTCCCTCCCTCTCTAAGTAAATAAATAAATAAATGAATAACTTTAAAAAATTCTGGGATATACTGATATTAAGTAACTCCAGATATGAAGGCACATCACTACTGTAGCTTGCTTAAAGGTAGTCACGAGGAAGCATCAGATAAGCCCCAAAATGACTTCCCTATATCCTTCAAAAATGTAAATACCACGAAAGGGAAAGGAATACTCTATGTTTTCTGATTGTGATAGTTGCATTGTAGGAGGTAGGAGAGTATCTTTACGTGTAAGGAAAAAAACACTGCACTATTTAGGAGTAAAGAATTATCACGTCTGCAACTTAGTCAAACACAGCTCAGGAATCAAGTGTATTTTTATACACAAATAAAAATGTCACAGACACACTTATATATGTGTGTATAGAGAGAGAGACAAAGAGGTAAAGAAGAATGATAAAGTAATTGTGGTAAATGTCAGTAATTGGTGAAGCTGGGTAAAGGGTGTAGGGCATTATTTGTGCTATTCTTGCCACTTTTCTGCAAGTCCGAAATTTTGTCAAAATTAAAAGTATGAGAAAAAAAATATGCTTGGGGAACACTGCTCCCAACCCTCCCTCCTGAATTTTTCTAATGTCCATTAGTACATCAAAGGCTGTGACAAGTCCTGCATAAGGAAACCTACTTGGTGGTTCGTTACAAGATTCACTTTGTCGACGAGGTGTTAATTTCTGACAAAGGGGTGTTGTCAGTATGTGAGATGCTGAAATAGAGTATACGTGGGCTTCAAAACCTGTAGGATCTAATCTACCCTGTATGTAGTTCCACAGAAAGGGCTTTTCTCCAAGACCCCCCACTGCCCCTGCCCCATGGCGTTCCCCAGGCTCACCCTCTCTGAATGTCTCCTTCTGCTTCAACACGCCCTTGAGGGTCAGGAGGTGGGGCACAGCTGGCCAGCCAGCCACCGTGTGCTGCGCTTGGCTCTGCAGGGTCAGGACCTGGCCTCCCCTCTGCTCCGCGGAAGCCTTGAGGACAAGCTGTGCTGTGCTCTGGTCCACCAGCACCTTGTACAACAGCCAAACCCTAGAAAGGAACGTGATGGGAATAAAGGCAGTACCTACACTGCGGGCAGACCGTGAAAGGCGGGTCCCTGCACCCCACCGTCCAGACCCCCCCCCCCCCCACAGGACTGCTTCTATCGGGCTCTCAGCCCATGGAGACGTAGTCTAACAGCAGCTAAGATCATAGGCTTTGCGGTCAGCCAAACCTGGATCTGAATCTCAGTGCTGCTACTCACTAACTGTGGCCTTGGACAACGACAGAACCTCTCGGAGCCTCAGTTTCTTCTATTGCCAAGTGGAGGATAAAAAAGAACCACTGACAATGAGTGGGTATTGCTGATATTTTCTCTAGGCATCATATGATACTGAACGATGAGGAAATAAACAGCTTCAAGAAGCCTGGTGTTAAACTTCCTAGAGAGCTGGCACAGGGGACGTGATCCCTACTGTCCACATAGGATGCTCTATTATAACACACCATGGGAGGCACCTCTCTTGGGGATCAACACCAGAAACAAGATCAGCCATCCTTTCCCTGGTGCAAACCACACAGTTTTGAGTGTGTGTGTTTCCCTATAGCCTTTGCAAATAATGCCACCGGTTGGTTTCTCTTTTTGCATTGGCTACTAGGATGCTTAAAGCCAAATCTTAAGCTGGGCTCCAACCAGTGTAAAAGATCTCGTGGCCTGCATTTTGTTTCCTAAAGCCACTTTGAGCACCTTCCTATTTTCCCCAGTTTTCTTTTCCCTTCATGCTAATTTCCTCATGTGTTTTGAAAAATCTAGGACAAAAGTTGGGAAACTATGGGCCTGTGGGCCAAAACCAGCCCACCACCTGTTTTGTAAATAAAGTTTCATTGGAACACAGCCGCACCCATTCATCCCCTTATCAGCTAAGATACCTCTGGGCTATAAGAGCAGGGTGGTTCCCACCAGGACCATATAGTCCATAGATCCAAAAATATTTACCACCTAGCCCTTTGCTGAAAGTTTGTCAATTCCTGACCTAGAACAACATCCATTTTTATAATCTGCCTCAAACCCTTTTTGGACTGGAGATAAGGAAGGACGTTTGGACAGGTGGATGGATGGATGGATGGATGGATGGATGGATGGATGGATGGACAGCTACAGAGGGTAATTCTGGGGACAAAATCATCCAGAACTATACCTGAAACCTTGGGTCTCCTCAAATTCACAAAAGCTGCCAACGCTAGGGCCGCAGGGGAAACAGGGCACTAATACTTAACCGAGACCCAATCTGGGCCAGAAGGTATCACACTGAGAAGAGCAATGCTAATGGTAGCTGGGGAGTGAATATTCTCGCGGGCCAGTGCTGGTGTGGCGTTCACGTGCGCTGCTCCATTAACCCGAGGACAGCCCTAAGAAGCAGGCTGAGAAAGGGCACAGTGGCTGGCCCGCAACCCAGAGGCTGCGCTGGGATTTGAACCCCGAGCAGCTGGCTCCAGAGCCCAGGATCCTAATGGCCGGATGGCGGCGGATAAACTGGCATGCGCAGTGAAGGTCATGAGCTCGCGGTTGGTGAGTTCCAGCCCCATACCGGGCTCCGCGCTGACAGTGGGAGACTGCTTGGGATTCTCTCTCTCTTTCCCCTCTCTGCCCCTCCCCCACTCGTGCTTTCTGTCTCTCTCAAAACGAATAAACTAAAAGAAAAAAAAAAAAAAAGAAAACAAAGAATGGTCTAAGTAGGGAGGATTTAGGCCTGGTCCCCGAGGGACGCAAGGGGGCGCCTCTGAGCCATGATTTCCCATCTCTCCGGGACACCAGCCCTTTGCCCTCCGAGGTCCCTCCCCGCTCACAGGGCCCCTGGGGACCCTCACCTGGCTGGGGCCACCTTGCTGGACAGCTGCAGCTGAACAGCCCTGGGGGCGCGGAGGACTGCCTGGCGGAGGAGGACACTGGCGCCCCAGGCCCTGCTGCTTCTCCGGGTGTCCTGGCTGGTGTCGGCCTCCAGCAGCAGCAGCTCACGGTCGGAGGCGTGCACAGACAGGGAGCCGACGACGCTGTGGTGTTTGTATCGCCAGGCAGTCGCCTGCACCTGAAGGGAGGCAGGAGAGGACTCCGAAGTAGAGGGAGTTCAGGAAGGGTCTGTGGGAGCCAGCTATGTGGGAAGGCCCTTCCTCCTGGAAGCTTTCCTGAGCCACTCCAGCTGTGAGAACCACCAAGCAGGCACACAGGAAAAGAGAGGAGGCAGAGGGAAGAAGGGTGGATGGCCTTCCCTGACCCCAGAAGACCTCCAGAAGCTCCAGGGCTCAAAGTGGGGGGTGTGCGGTGTACGAGGAGGAGCCATACTGGGGGGCGGGGGGGGGGGGGGACAGGCAGAGGCAAAGGCTTGGCCAGGCTCCCAGGGGTGGGGGTGGGAGCAGGGAGTTCCATCTTGTGCCAACTCCGCAGGAGCTGAAGCCCCTTTCCTAATCCAGGCCTCAGTGTCCCCACTGGTCCAGCCTGGTAGGTGCAGTGCAGTGATGTGGGAAGCTTGTAAAATTATGCCTGGTCCCTCCATGGACGAACTGATCAAGTGGTCCATCCATGCAATGGAATATTAGTGATAAGAAGCTCCAGAAAGACTTGGAGGGACCTTAAATGCAGCTCACAAAGTGCAAGAAGCCAGTCTGAAAGGCGATACACCGGAAGATTTCAACCGTATGACATTCTGGAAAAAGGTAGACCCAGGCGTCAAGGGCTCAGAGGTAGCTAGGGGGTTAAGGGGAAGAAGGGGTCCACAGATGGAACACGGGGGATTTCTAGGGCAGGGAAACCACTCCGTGTGATACAGTAAAGAAGGGTACATGACATTCTTTGTTTGGCAAAACCCCCCACAACCATACAACCCCCAGAGGGAACCTGGATGTAAACTACAGACTTTGTTTAATAATAATATATTAATACTGGCTCGCCAGTTAGAATGTATTACACTAATGCAAGATACTCCTAAGAGGGGAAACTATGAGGAAAAGGGAACTCTCCGTACCTTCCATGCATCTATTCTGCCAACCTACAAACCACTCTGGAAAATGAAGTTTATTATTTCTTTTTCAAGTATGCCTGGGACCCCCTGACCAATCAACTCAGCGCCTCGAGGGCTGGGGTCCAAGAATGTTCTAAAACCTCCATAGGTGATTCCAACATGGCTTGGGCTGAGAACTTTTAAGTCACACCCATGTCTTCTCCGACTGGGCCTCTGCGGGTCCGAGGACTCCCATAAAGCATGCGCCCTCAAGAGGGGCAATATCGCCCCCAAAATGCAAAACCTGATTTGTGGAGGGGTGGATTAAAAAAAAAAACCCTCTTATGTGTAAATCGTAGATGTGCATTCTGCACGCAAACAGAAACACAGGACGTCTGTGTTATTAAAATTTCAATTGGGGGGGTGTGGTAGGGGCCGCTGGCTGGTTTGTACACGTGCACCCTGAATGCTGTTTATCGCTCCCTTGAGAATGTACGGATCCCGTGCTCCGTCTGAGTTCCCATCAAGCAGGATATGTAGGAAAAACATGTTCAGCGTTCAAGGTCAGGGACTCCAGAGGTGGCCAAGGGGGAGCATCTCCTTTGTAACAAAGAATGTCTGTATGGCAGACCGTGATCTCCTTGGAGCTGGCCATGCAAGGAGGGAAAAGGCAACAGAGAGCTGGCTGGGCTAGATGCCACGGGTAGATCCCAGCAGTGGATGTTTTGTCCAGTCTGCTGTTCCTGGACTCCCTGTACGTAAGTTTCCCCCAATAATCCTGTTTTCTTTGCCGTATCCGGGTCATTTCTTCCGTCTCACTGGGCCATCACCCACCCTCACCTTAGAGTCTGCCCGGGAGCAGCTGCCTAATTGGTGGGCTAGCCATGAGGCTGGAGAGAAATCTCCACGAGTGGTAAGGTGTTGGAAAGGGGAAAGGGGAAAAAAATCCACAGGGGGATATGTCAAGTCGGCCAGTGACCTCTGTGTGGGGAGGGATGGCCCATACGTCAGATGCTTGTGGAGCGCCGTGTGAGGACAGGGACGCCCTGAAAACGCCAGCCAGTCCAACGCACTTGTTGGGGATGCCGCGCACAGGGGCAGGGGAGGGAAGCCAGAGCGGGACAGCAAGCGAGAGAACTCAGCGTGCCATCCGGCGAAGCTCGGAGGCCACAGGAGGCCAGCGATTAAAACGCAGGCACCTGACTAACAGGTATTTACCCAGAGGATACAAACATAATTCAAAGGGTTGAATAAGACTCGGCCAAGAGACTGTGCTGTCTGGGACGGGCTGCAGGAGTTAGCAGGACAATGAAAGCACAGATGCTAGAGGGCCTCATGTCAGGCAGGCACCCACACAACGATGCGATCGCACTGTGCTCATCACTGCTGACACCTGGCTCAGTATCGACGCGCATCCATTCCCGCAGGTGCGTTCCCCTCTCCGTGGGGATGGCTACGGGCATGCGGTGCCCGGGGCTGGCCCTACTTACCCTGGACTGCACTGGACGCTACACCCGGGACGCTACATCCCTGCCTGCCGGGCCGTCTACTCACTCGCTTACAGGAGAAACCTACCAGCTGGAAGGTGGTCAGGGCCCGACGTAGAACCAAAAACACATCTTAGTGGCTCTGTCCCCTGGCCGTGGTCTTCCCCTCTGCGGCCGCCACGGATCAAGGGGGCAAGACACACGGCTGCCATCTTTAATTCCTCCTGCAAGGCAATCCCCCTCCTTACCTAGGAGAGTTCCCGAATAAGGCAAGTTGTTCTGCCAAGTGGGAGAGCTCGTGATGTGTTAACCATAACACGAGGGACACGCGCTCACATACACCTGAACGTTCCCACGACGTCTCCCAAGCCACGGCTAGTTCAAGCACACAGAGTAAACCTGCTGATTCCCTGGCCACTGACCCGGCTGGGTTCAATCGCTCGCCTTCTTCCTAGCAAAATGCTTTCCAGAGTCTCACAATCGTTTGTGTTTCCCTAGCCCCGGGACGCTGCGGCTTGCACCGAGGCTCTGGGATTTGGTTACAGTGCACCTCAGCATACCGGCTCCAGCGACGCCGCGGATGAGAGGCGTGAGAAGAACGTGTGGGCCGTCCAGGGTGCACAGGGGTGGAGCGTACGGGACCGTGCTGCTGGCTGCTTTGCGCACGCACACCCCGAACACCCCTGTCCATCACTGTCTCGAGGATGTCCACATCCTGCGCTCCCTGTATTCCCATCAAGCAGGATATGCAGAAAAAAAACATGTTCAGTGTTCAAGGTCAAGGGCTCGGGGGGCAGCCAGCCTGGTGCGCCTCCTTGATAACAAAGAATGCCCGGATGACAGGCCTTGATCTCCTTGGAGCGCTGGTCAGGCGACGAGGGGGAGGACTGCAGATATTTGCTAGGCTACTTGCGACCCTGCAGAAGCTTGCTGTGCACAGAGTCCCGCAGCAGATGCTTTGGGGGGGCTCCAGGAGGGGGACAGAGGCTGACAAGGCTGGGCTCCCGAGCCCCACTTCACCCACAGAGATAACGTAAACAAAGGGTGCTGCTGTTTTAAAAAGTGATAATGAAGTCTGAGCCCGTGAGATGACCCAGCATCCCCATCATCAGCTACGTCCTCTTGATGGGGACATGGGCTCCGCAGCCGGACAGGCCGGGTGCCCATCCGGGATCCTCTACCTACACGCTCAGTGACCTTGTACAAGTCACATCACCTCTCTGTCTCAGATTCTCACGTGCAAGATGCTACAACGGCAGAGTCACGGGGTAGCCATGAGAGGAGCCACGTGAAGGGCTGAGAACAGAGCCCGGCACGTGGTAAACACTTAACAGACAGCAGCTCCCATCACGAGGGATTACGGTGACAGCGTGGCCTCAAATATGGGATGCCAGCGGCCCCGAGATGTGCCGTGACTTTATGGACCCCGGCGAGAGCAAAAAAGCTGGTAACAAAACAATGAAGCTATGTGGGTCTGAAGACACATCCTGATTTCAGAGCTGTTGACACATTGTAACAGGTGCCTCTGAGAAGGACCAGCTTTCATAATCGAAAGCTCTTCTCAAGCTCCTTTATAGAGTTTCCAAAGCCACCAGCACAGGGATGAGCCCACAGCAGGCATTTAAAAATGCCATCGAGTTCTGAGCCTCATCACAGGTGGGACCACCCGTCTACACCTCCGTCTCCCTAGCCCATGGCCTGATTCCTGTGTACATGGCGCATACAGCTTGCTCCACGAAGCAACCAACGTGCAGGGGCTTTCTGAGCACCCAGTGCTGCGTGGACAGAGCTCAGCCTTCCTGCCTGGCTCCTTCTCTCCGCCCTTTATTTCCTTGTCAAGTGAACCCCTTCGTGTTTCCACCCCACACCAGGGAAAATACTCCGGGGTCAAAAATGATCAGATGGCCTCCCCTAAACACAGGACAGGGTTTAGAGGACAATTCTGCTTCTCTCCATTTTCAAGGGTGAAATGTGATCGTTCTACCCCCCAGGGAGCCAAAACCCCTTCTGGCCTGGACAATCACTTCCAAATGATGGATTTGAAAACCTCCCTGCCATCTGTTCTTGATTCTGGACTGGCTGTCTGGCTCAGCTTAACATCCTGGGGTGGCCTCCCCCCGCCCCACACCAGGGCCTCCATCGTCCCTTCCTTCCGCCCCATCTCCCAGAAAGCTGGCGGCTCCGAGACAGCACTTGGCAGGCAATTCGAGGTCATCCCAGAGGGCCCACGTCCGTACCTGCAAGTTTGGAGGAAATGGGGGTCTGTGGGGATGGCTGAGCTGGAAGAGGAACACCAAGTGGGAGTCAGATCCGTTCAGCTGGACTGAGACCTGTTGAGAGGCCGAGGGGGCGGGGGAGGGTCAGAGGGAGCAGAGGAGGGAGAGGGAGAACCCCAGAAGGTAGCTGGCTGGGCGCTCCAAGGGGGACGGTCATCCCAGAGTTTGCCCGAAGCCCAGGCCAACAGCACCTTCTGTGATGCTTCTTGGCCCCAGATGTTACTCAGGCTCTGTTACTTGCAAGCGTGAGAAGTACAGCCCCAGACATGGGGCTGGGAAGATAACTCTGGGACCCTGGAACCCCTACGTCCCCTGCCACGGTGCCTGCTCATGTCTCCCATGTCCATGGCTGCATTCTATCTGACCCTGACCAGGAAGTAGGCACTGGACAACTGGCTTTACAACTGTCGCCTCATTTAATCGTCACCGCTCCTCTCACACGCTGGTATGTCGAACTCCATTTCACAGGTGAAAAAAAATGATATTCAGTGGGGTTGAGTAATTTCCCCAAGGTCACACAGCAAGTCCACAGCGTAGCTAAGATTTGAACTTGAAAGCTCTCTGGAGGTGAAGACAGAAACAGTCACCTGTGCGTCCCCAGCACATAGTGCAGCAGAGACCCAACCCGTGTAGAGCGAATGATTGAACAAAGATACCTCTAGCAGCTGCTAGATAGTCACCGAGCTGCATTTTCTGGACACGCAGCGAGAACTACATTTCCCAGCCTCCCTTGCAGCTGGGTGGGCCAGGTGATAAGTTCCAGCCAATGGGATGTGGGCAGGAGTGGCAGGGCCCACTTCAGGGACTGGCCCACGGAAACCTTCTGCATAATTCTCACCGTCCCCTTTCCCACGCATACTCCCAAAGTAAGCGCTCCAGGGCCACCTGCCCCCTCTTCAGCACCCCCCCCCCCCACCAGACACCTGCACTCTAACACGAATGCCGCTCCTCCCCCACCAAAGAGGCAGAACCGACCTGGGATGGGACGTTGGGGCTGGCGGTAGCCCTTGCGTCCACACTGAAGTCAAACAGTCCCGGGGGACCCCGTCTGAAGACAACGTCCCCATCCAAACTCAGGGCCTGGGGGAGCCTCAGCTGGAAAGCAACGGTACCGTTTACTCTCTCCCAACGGTTGAGAGCTCTGCTCAGGGGCCACCAAACAGTGTCTGCCCAACCTGGGGACGGGTACCTGGGAGGAATGAGCTGCGTTCAGGGCCAGGCGGTGCCAGATTTCCTCACCCCGAGATCTGTCCTGGTGCAGACCCCTTAAGTGCAGCACGACGTTCTGGTTGACTTTCAAGGTGGCCTCCACCTCCCTGCTCTTAGCCTGGGTGAGCGAGAACCAGTGGCATTCAGAGACGTGACTTCCCATTTCCAAGGGCCTGCAGAAGCCACCCCGGGAACCCAGCGGTGAGAACAAAGTGGTCCCAAGATGTCTACCCACCCACTCACAGGGCAGGGAGTGGGACCAAGCGCACCAGGGTCTTTCCAACAGGGATGGTCAAGTCCGGTGCCCACAGGCAGAGTTTGTGGGGTGGGCCTGAGGGGGCAAACTTGAGGGTCTGTGTCTCATTCCAAAGGAGTGTCCTGGTATTAGTCTGTTTTGTTCACTGCTGTATGCCTCATATTTAATGCAGGACCTGGTGCATAGTAGGTGCTCAATAAATATCTGGAAGAATCCAGAATCACTAGTGATAGCCTGCAACCCCAAGGCCAAAGACAGGCTGGAAAAGAGAGAGAAAGGGACGGAGGGAGGGAGGGAGGAAGGAGGGGAAGTTGCTACTTCTGCTGGCTTTGAAGACAGAGAAGGAACCACAACCCAAGAACCATGGGTGGCTTTAACAAGTTAGCAAAGACGAGGAAACGGATTCTCTCCTGAAGCTTCTGGAAGGCATGTAACTCCAGCAACACCTGATTTTAGCCAGGTGAAACCCATTTGGGATTTCTCATCTCCAGATCTCCAAGGTAAGAGTGTGCTGTTTTAAGCTACCAAGGGTGTGGTACTTTGTGCGACAGCCATAGGATCCTACCACCCGTGGGGGGATCATCTGTTCACTTAGCAGCCACTAGCCTCTGCCACATGCCAAGCACCCGGGAGCAGGGCGCCATCTGTGCCCATCTGGGTTCAGTGAGAAGTTACAAACGCCTTGCCACAGAATTTTATCGCTAGTGTATAACTTTAGAAGAATACACGGCTTTAATTTAGAAACAACAGGGAATAGGAATAAATTCTTCCAAGAGAAGAAAAGGAAAGCGTGCCATTAAACACAGAGAGGGTTTTGAAAAGAACAGGCAGCCAGGGTGCCCGTGGGTGGCTCAGTCGGTTAAGCGTCCGACTTCGGCTCAGGTCATGATCTCCCAGTTCGTGGGTTCGAGCCCCACGTCGGGCTCTGTGCTGACAGCTCAGAGCCTGGAGCCTGCTTCGGATTCTGTGTGTCCCTCTCTCTCTGCCCCTGCCCCACTAGTGCTCTGTCTCTCTCTCTCAAAGATAAACATTAAAGAAGAACGGGCAGCCATACTCAGCTAGATTCAAAGGCTCCCGCCTACTTGGTTCTCGTTTCTTGTTACCAGGTGGGATTTGGGACCCCATGTGTCAGATCTTCTGATTCCTTTTTAATTAGAAGCAGAAATCTGATTTTTACCCCCAAATATTCCGATGTTCGATGTTGACGATGTTTTAAAACATGTTAAGTGCTAAGCAGGCCAAACAAAACACATCTGGAGGCTGGATCCGGCCCACGGCGCCATTCTGCAATCTCCGGTTTAAACAACACTGAACACCATGGGGAGGTATTTCTGCAGGTGTGTGGGGTCGTCATTATGCCCTCTGTTTCCTGTCAGGAGCTCCAAGGACTTCAGCCTCAAGCCTCTGGCAGCCATCTACAGCCCTGTTTAACTGGTAGGGATGTGGGGCTCCAGAAGGAGAGGTCTCTGTGCTCAAAAGCTGGTCCCACTTCACCCTTCAGCAGGCCTCTGTATATCCCGCAAGGGAGAAACCACCACTAAGTTCTTCGTCCAGGGCCTGGCACATAGTAGGTGCTCAATAAATGCTTGCTGGAGAACGGGGTTACCTCCCGGGGCTTCTGCCCTAGAGTGATCAGGAAGGAGTCCGGGATGAGGGCTGAGTGGGCACCCGTCAGGTCCCTGAGGGAGAGGATTACGTTACATCTTGGTTCTCACAACCACTGCGTTAAGAGATGCGTACTGCCTCCATTTTACAGACGGGAAGACAGGGGCCCAGAGTTGTGGAATCGTTTGCCAAGGGCACCTCGCAAACACGAGTCTCACGCCTAGGAAGACGAATGCGAACACATTCTGAGGCAGGGGTTCAGGAAGCTGCGGCCAGAGGGTCAGGCTGGGCTTGTTTTCCGTGTATACGGTTGTGTTTGTCAGTGGGGGCTGCTGTAACAACAATCCCAGAGACCGGGTGGTTTAAACAACTGGAACTTATTTCTGCCAGTTCTGGAGGCTGGAAATCTGAGATCAGGGCGCGCCGGCGTGGCTGGGTTCTGGCTTACACGTGGCTGTCTCCTTACTGTGCCCTCACGGCGGGGAGGGGGGGTGTCGGGGGTGGGGGGCGGCCCTCATCTTTTCACGGGGGCTCTACCTCGTGAGCTAACCCCACGCCTCCCAATACCTTCACATTAGGCCTTCAATGTGCAAATCTGGGGGTGTGGGGGGGAGACACATTCAGTCCATTAGCAACAGTTTTATCAGAACACAGTCGTGCCTGTTCATTTGTGTTTTCTAGGGTGTTTTTTGTGCGACGAGGGGGTGGAGACCGTATGGTCTACACAGGGAAAAAGAGTTACTGTCTGCTCCCTCACAGAAATAGGTGGTCAACCCCTGCTCTGGGTCAGGGACACGACAGATGTTCAATGGCACTGAGGTGACTATTCATTAAGCACTGACGATGCGCCAGGCCCTGAGGTTCTAAAGGGAAATCGAGGTGCACTCTGGAGATATTGCCGGTGTGGTTCCGGGACCACCCCAATGAAGTGATTCTCGCAATGAGCAAGTCAGATAAAATGCTTGCTGTCCCAGTGCACACACAAGTTATGTTGACACTGCAGTCAACTGAATGTGCAGAAGAGCATCGTGTCTAAAAAACCAATGTATATACCTTAAAGATACCTTATTGCTAAAAATTGCTATCCATCGTCTGAGCCAGTGGTAATCACCGGTCACACGTTACTGTAACAAATATAATAATGAAACCGCGAACTGCTTCAAGAGTTACCAAAATGTGACACGGAGAGCCGAAGTGAGCAAACGCTGTTGGTAAAACCCCACCAACAGCCCGGCTGGATACAAGGTGGCCACAAACCTTCAATTTGTATTTTAAAAAAAAAAGCAAAATCTGCGAAGCGTAATAGAGTGCCATCGGATGAGGTATGCCTGTAAAACAGATACGGTACTGAACACGAGTCTTACAGACTAGTAGGGGAGAAAGGAATTGGTCAAAGAATCCTATCAAAATAGAACTGACATCTTCAACAGGAGCCAGAAGCAGAGATGGGGGGGTGGTGCAGGAGGGGTAGCTGGGGGACGGGAGGTGGTCTGGGGTCGCGATAAAGCTTCCCAGAAGACGTGACGTATGAGCTGAACCCCCAACAATGAGTAAAGGGATGAAGGTAAAGCTGAAGGAGAGAGGAACAGCTCCAGGCACAGAACATACAAGGGTCCTGGGGCAGGAAAGAGCCAGGTGAGGGAGGGAAAGGAGGCAGCAAAAGGGAGAGAGTGGTCTCAGGTGGCCTGGAGGGTCAGCGAGACCAGCGGGGCAGAGCTGGGGTCTGTGTCCAGAGAGAACTGTGATGAGGGGCATGACTTTAAGCGGGCATATTGAAAAGCCCCCTCTGGCAGCCACGCAGGGTAGAAGAATGGGGACAGGGTGGAACAGAAAACCCGGGTAGGAGAGCGTCTGCTCGCCCAGGGCGCAGATGACAGCACTTGGATCGTGGGCCGCTGGGGTGCAAGGTGCCTGGGGCCTCCGGGGCCTTCTCACTTACGGCGTGCTGACTCCAAGCAGCAGCACAACCCTCCGCGCTCCCAGGGACGGTCCTGCTGCTGTACGGGTGGGTCAGGCCCACACACACCTGGGAGGGAAAAGCACACACATGCGCACACACACACACACAAGGACAGGTCAGAAGCAGACAAGGGGCCTCCCCCTGGGCCCAGCCTCCTCTCCAGCTGCACCCCGGAGCCCACTTACGTAGGGGTGTCCTGCCTGGTAGCCCAGGACTATCGTCTGCAGGGTCTCCTCTCGGCCGTTCAGGACCAGCCTGGTTTCCAGGGAGCATCGCTGGTGTGGCCTGTCCGCCGTGAAGGTCTCCTGCAGGAGCAGACTCCGCGGGATGGGCAGAGGCAAGGGGTGCCTGGCGTAGAGAGAGGATAACGGGCCAAAGAATGGCTATTAAAACAGCTGGCAGGGGCGGGGGGCCACGGGGCCCCGTGAGCTCAGATGGGGCCTGTCGCAAGCTTGCAGAGTGAAGACCGTCACAGAGAGAACATGAGGACATACCCCGGCCCTGCGCATTATAATCTGCCAACCGACACCCATTCCCCGTCTCGCCTCGCCTGGCCTCACCCAGGGACCGGGGCACGGCAGGGGTCATCCTCGCCCCTTGGCAGCAGAGACCCAAGCACAGGCAGCACCTGGGGTCTGTTACCTTGGATGACACCTCTGTGCCTCGGTGTTCCCACCTGTGAAATGGGAGCTAAAATACTAGCCCCCCACCCATGTCACATGGTGGTTGGGACCATTGGACAGAAAGTCTACACAAAGAGTACAGGCTCCCTAAGGGCCAGGACTTCTGTCTTTTTTATTCTCTGTTTTCCAGACACCCAGAAAAGTACATGGCACATAGTAGGTACTCAACAAACAGAAACAAAACAAACGAATGAATGAGATCTTTGCAGATAACAGCTGCTGGTACTTTTCTGTTACTGCTGTTTGGACACGAGATGACCAAGGTCACGCAGAGGGTCTGGACATGGCCTGGAGTTCATGAAATCCCCCCCCTTACATCCCCAACCACAAGAGCCACCTTTGCAACCAGCTGTGCCTCCAGGAACTGAAAACATTCCCCAGAACGACTTTCAGGCTGCGGTGGGGACAGATTTCTGCTCCCAGGTTTCTTAGCATCCAAATGGAAGGGGGACTAGGGATGCGGGGGCTTCCAAGGGACGCAGATGGCTTGTCTCTGAGCTCCGGGCTCTGTCTGGGCCCCGCAGGCCAGCGTGGACCTCCCAGGAGCACAGCTCACTCTGTCCCCAGTGACCCTCCACGCTGCAGAAGCAGAGCCTGGGCAGACAATGCTCATAAGGGGAAGGGAGTGCATGTACCTGAGGAGGAAGGTTCCCCGCTTCTGGTACAACCTCCCATCACGCGTCACCTCCTCCAGCTTGCCCTCCAGCTCCAGGCCCTGAGGCTGGCCACTCATGCTGGTCACCAGAGCCACCAGTGACACGTGGGTCTTCCGAGGCTGCAACCAAGACCAGGCTGATGGGGACGGATGGCCAGCGGGGACCGAGCTCCTTAAACCTCCCGCCCGGGGGCCCAAGGGGCTCCTCCCCCTGCCTGTCCACTGCCCTGGGTATGGCATCTGACAAGGGCTGCTGAACTGGATGGCAGCCTCACCCTGGATCAGACCGCAACATCGCACGGTATCACCACCATGCCTGCACCTCCCCAGGTGCCCAGCGGGGAAACGAACTTCTCAGGCTTCTGGCTCCACGAGGCAGGGCTTTGCTAGCACAGGTCTGTGCTAATATGGCTAGTTTCCATTTACAAATAGAGAAACTGGGCTCAGGGAAGCCCAAGGTCATAGGCCAAGCTAATGGCACTGAGCCCTCTCCCACCCCAGGGGAGAGATCTGAGGTCTCTGAAGAGTGGCGCCTCCAGCAAGGGCTACCGGGACACACCTGCTCCACGTGCCTATAAGCTGCCGTTAAGTTCACCTCCTGCAGGGGGCCCTTCAACCAGCCGTGCAGTATCTTAAGCTCCTGGCTGTTCTCTGCGTGGATCTCACTCTTCAAAGTCGCACCCCACGCTGATTCTACTTCAGTCCGGCTGCGGAAGAGGCTCTGTGCCAAGGCCATCTCCGTGGACACCTACACTGAGGAAGTGGAGGGTGACCCTATGTTCTCCCCTGGGACACCCTTTCTCCCCATTACCACTTGGTGAACTCCTACCCATTCTTCAAAACCCCTCCGATACCACCTCTGGGAGGCCTTTCCGGTCTGGTCCCCGCAGAATTGGTTGATTCCCACGGGGTCTTGAGGAAAGAGGAAAAACTTCCCTCCATCTCTCAGCCCTGAACAGAGGGAGAATCTGAGTTATCCGAGAAGATAACTCCCTCCCCCCTCTCTCCTCTTCAGCTCGGAAAGGGAATATGACCTCACGGGGCCACCATTATCAGCAGGCAGGGTCTCTGTGTCCCAAGGGACACACACATGCGGGTGGCCTTCTTTCCCTGCATCATCGCTGTGGTCTTCAAAGGCCTGGGAAGACTGGGTGTTGTTCTGGCTTGTCCTGGAGCTCGGGGAGGGAGGACACTGTAGCCCCACACACGACTGTGCACCCCAGCCCACGGCCCCCGGCACAGGCCCCACCAGGAATAGCACGGTGTCTGTACCCTACAGGCCACTGTCCGCTGTTCACACAGCTCCAAGCCTCAGGAGAGGGGGTGATGGGGTCAAAATGGGGTTTAGGGATTACTGAACCCACTGCCAAATACTAGAAATCTGTGACACCTTGTCCCGTAGGTCACTGACCCTTGGGTCTCCCCCCAGAACCATGCCCACCACCCCCCCGCAAACACCAGCCGTCCATTTCAGTGAAAGGCACCTCCTACCCACACAGCTGCTCAGCCAGAGCCTTGGGGTCATTTACGTCATGTCTCGCGCTCCCTCCTCCCCACTGACAATCCACCAGCTCATCTGTCAGCTCCAGATTCAAACGTGGCCCTGGCTGCCACGTGTTAGTCCCTCCTGAGTCTCCAAGCTTGCCAGTGATACCCGACTCCTCATGCCTCCAACCTGCTCCCACTCTGCCCCTGACTCAGAGGGGACTGCACCGTCCCCAGATGGGCCCATGGAGCTGCCTCCTTCTGGGTCCAAGTCAGGCCTGGACCTCCTGCTGGGTCCACCCATCATCCCAACACGAGGAGGGGATGGATGTGCCCGGCTCCCTCGTGGGACACCCAGGGCATCTTCCACTGACTGGGTTTCTTTCAAATCTCTTGGCTTCTGAGATCAAACAGGTGCACAGAAGCATACTTAATTACATCCAGCAGCTGGTACAAAAGTCACCTATGACCTTGAAGGAGTTTTTATCCTGGTTTTCGGCAAAAGCCTGAGGTCTGCTTATTGCTGAGTTACCCTCCAACCTGCCTTCCTATTTTTATCAGCTGCTAAGCAAGAATATGGGAAAGTGAGGGACGCCCAGGTGGCTAGCTGGCTGAGCGTCCGATCTCAGAGTCTGTGAGTTTGAGCCCCGCACTGGGCTCATTTGTTAGCACAGAGCCTGCTTTGGGTCCTCTGGCCCCCTCTCTCTGCCCCCTCCCCCAAAATCAATCATTAAAAAAAAAAAGAATATGGGAAATCGAGATGGGATGGGGGGATGGGGTGGTTCCCTCTCCCAAATTCACTTAGCGACTAATTCTCAAGACTGTACACATTGGGTCATCCAAACCGCCCACATGTGTGACCTGATCTCAGGTCTGCGTGTTCTCCCTCTGTGTGGGAGACTTTCTAAATGGCAGGGAACCAGGCTCCTGGGTCCAGAGTCCACCTGCGGGAGGGGAGCAGAGGGCATGGCTGGGCATGCGCACCCGGAGGTAAGTGGTAGTCGGGGTGTAGATGTGGATCTTGCCCTCCCTGTCACGGCCCCGACGCCTGCCGGCCACTTTTATCACCAGGTTCTTGAGGGTCCGAGCTTTGCCCAGCGTCAGCTCCAGAACAGCCTGGAAAGTGGGCCGGTGGGGCCAGTACAGCCTGTGAGCCATGGAGACCATCAGCCAGGGACTATCCAGGTTCAAGGCTCCTGCAAGAAGTAAACAGACAGAAGGTGGACACCCAGTATGAAAAGAGCTCCTGGCAGGCCTCGAGAGATGCTTCATCACATCCACTATGGGCAGGTTTCACACCTGGGAATGGGTGAGAAGGGGCAGAAGGGAACTTTGCAGAAGGCTGGCGATGCTCTGAATCTTGCAGGGGCTACACAGGTGTGTGCACCTGTCAAAACTCATTAAGTGGCACCCTGGAGAGGTGTGCATTCCACCCTAGTTAACACCGCACATACTGGAATACTTAGGAGTGGAATGTATGGATGTCGCCAGCTCACTTGGAACTGCACCAACGAATAACCTGGACGTGGTAAGGGGACGGATATGTGATAACACAGGGGGAATAAAAATGGAATTGTAGAATCTGGGTTAAGGGTACGTTGGTATCGATGATACAATCCACGGTACTTTTCCGTAGGTTGGAAGTTTTGTCACAGTGACATGTTGGGCAAAATGTATATATGCAGATGGGCACCTGGGTGGCTCAGTCGGTTGAGCGTCTGACTCTTGATTTTAGCCCAGGTCATGATCTTGTGGTCGGCAGACTGATGCTGACAGCCTGCTTGGGATTCTCTTTCTCTCTCTCTGCCCCTCCCCTCCTCCAAATAAATAAATAAACATTAAAAAGAAAAAGAAAGGTCCACAGATACAAGTCCCAGGGCTTCCCATCCAAATGCTCAGCATGGAAGCTTCCCAGTCAACAAGTGCACCCCCAAACCTCCAAACACATGTAGAACTCTTTCCAGAGTAGTTCTGAGTGGTCAATTCTTAAACATAAGCACACACCTAAGCCTTGCGTGGCATTCGAGGAAAGCCACTCACAGAAATTCAGAAAACAAAAGTTAAAAGAAACTCAGAGAGAACAAATCAAAGCCCCCAAATTCTCTTAGGTCTCAGAAAGGTAGGAGGAGTTGTGTCTGTGAGCAAAACACTCTAAGAAGAGAGCTCCCAGGAACAACAATAACAACAAACAGAGCTCTAGAAAACAGAAGAGAGCCAAAATTTAAACGTAGTCAAAGGGCTGGCAGAACTTGAGGAAATAGGTCATCAAAACAGAACAGAAAGATAAACAGAAGGAACAAAGGAAAGCAAAGAAAGAAAATTAGAACCTCAGTTTCTGGAGCCTATCTGACCAGAACACAGAGGGAAGGAGATTATCAAAGAAACTGTACAAGAAAACTACCAGACCTGAAGGACACTTCCAAGTTGAAAGGGTCTACGCAAAGTGCCCAATACAATGGATGAAAGAAGATGCATGTCAGGGCACATCATAAGATCTGAAGATGCTGAGAATACAGAGACATTCCAAAAAGCTTCCAGAGCGTAAGAAAGTGGTCACATACAAAGGCCGATGGACCAAAAATAGTATCTCAACTGTATGAAAGGACAGTAGAGCAAAGTCCTCAAAATCCCAAGGGGAAAACGAAAATTCTCTACTCAGCCAAGTTACCCAGGTAGAATTAAGCCAGTTTAAACATTGGGGGAGCAAAACATTTACATCCTATTATGAGCTGAACTGTGTCTCTCAAAAATATACCAAATCTCACCCCCTCAGTGTATCTCACACCATGACCTTATTTGGGAGTGAGGTCATCGCAAATGTAAGTAGTTATGATGAGGTCACACTAGAGTAGGGTGAGCCCTAAAACCAATAGGACTGGTGTCCTTGTAAGAGGAGGGAAGTCTGAACCCAGGCATACACACCAGGAGAAAGCAATGTGACAACAGAGACAGAGATGAGAGCAGTGTGGCTGCAAGCCAACAAACTCCAAGTAGTGATGGCCACAACCACAAGCTAGGAAGAGTCAGGGAAGGATTCTACCCAGGGTCACAGAGGGAGCACGGCCCAGACAACATCTTGAATGCAGAATTCTAGTTTCCAGAACTGGTTAGAGAATTCATCCCTGTTCTTTTAAGCCGCTCAGTTTGTGGTCATTTGTTAAAGCAGCTTTAGGAATCTAATACCTCTCTCAGGAAGCTACTGGAAGATGTGCTCCATCAAAACAAAAGAGTAAATCAAGAAAAAAGAGGACATAAGTGCAAGAAACAGGGCTGTGACCCAGAGAAGTAGAAAGAATTCTCAGAATGATGGGGAAGGGACACCCCTGAACCACAGCTGTGCAACTGGTCTACATTGGAGAGGGACAGTGGTTCCAAGAAGAAGGTCTCCAAGAAAAATATGGGAACTAATTGAAGCTGATGCATAATCTCATGTGTCTGGCCATCTGGAGAAGAGTTTTGCACTTATGCTTAAAAAACTGGGGATAATTAGTAAGAGGAAAATAGGAAACTAACCAAACAGGGGGAAAGCCCATTATAACTCCAGGAAAAACAAAAAGTCAGCTTTGTGTCTCAGCTAAGAAGGACATTTATAGAGTCACAATTAAGTAAACAGTGGATATTCACAGACCAACTCTTTTAGGGGGACAAAGAAAAACAGATATTCGAAAAAGTCTGGTTAAAGAGTTACATTATCATCTTGTCTGGTAAAAAATATATGAAGAATGTCTAAAATAGAAAAATCAAGAAATAGCAGTATAATAATATTATTTTAAGAGCTGAAGAGTTTAATAAGAAACAGATAAAATAATTTATAATGGTTGCTGTATTAAGTAAAACTCTGCATAGAGAGATATGAAGCAGACAATTACAGTAACTGTTATAAACTAGCTTTTTAGTTTAGGGATGCCTGGGTGGCTCAGTTGGTTAAGCGTCCAACTTTGGCTCAGGTCATGATCTCCTGGTTCGTGGGTTCGAGCCCCACTTCAGGCTATGTGCTGACAGCTCCGAGCCTGGAGCCTGCTTCAGATTCTGTGTCTCTGTCTCTCTTTCTCTGCCCCTCCCTCACGTGCATGTGCACTCTCTCTTGCTCTCTCAAAAATAAACATAAAAAAAATCTTTAAAAAACATTTAAAGAAATATTTCAGGTACATACATCAGTAGAGAACATCTGATGGGCCCCTATGTAATACTCACCCACCTTCAACAATTACCAACTCAAAGTTTCTACTTTACTTTTCAAACTATGTATGACTACAATAAGAATAAAATTACTTCAAGGATGAACCATGGTAAATCCAGTTTTTCAAGGCGAGAGAGTGTTCCAGGGAGCAGCAACAGCATGTGCAAAGGCTCTGAGGTCTCTGGGGGAACAGAAAAGAAGCCAGGGGGACTGCAGGGTAACGGACAACAGGTGAAGTGGGGCGGGGTGAAACTGGATAATTAGTATATCAATCTTGACATCCAGGCAAACAAAAAGGAAAGGTATTCCAGGTAAGGGGCATAGCCCGAGCAGAGACCTGGGGGCCAGAAATCTCAACCGCTAGCCAGAGCCTCCCTAAATGACACTCACCTTCCCATTTCCACAGAGTAGCTCTAGAGGTGTCTTTCCACCGCAAGCCGGCCGCAAAGGGCAGCTGTCCGTTGTCCTGAACCTTCAGGTGTGTGCTGCTCTCCACGTGGGGCTGCCGAAGGCTCAAGTGGTACAGCTGCGTACGGTAATCCACCTGCCTCTCAGGCACCTGGAGTGCAAACTGGAGAAGACCCACCGTCAACATGCTGGTCAGAGCACTCCACTCCCAACCTACAACATTCCACTGGCTCACCAGGACAGCGACGGGTCGGCCTGAGTTCCCCAGTTATCAGGAACTGCCCAGCCCAGGCCACCCCTAAGGAAACCCTGTACCCATCAGCAGTCACTCCCCACTGCCCCTGGAAACCATTAATCCAATTTCTGTTTCCATGGATTTGCCTATTGTGGACATTTCGTATCCGTGGAATCATATAATATACGGCCTTTGGTGTCTGGCTTGTTGTATTTAGCATGACAATTTCAAGATTCACCCATGTTGCATTGTAGCATGTATCAGAACTTTATTCCTTTTTATTGCTGAACAATATTCTTTTTTTCCGTTTTTTTAATGTTTATTTTTTTTTTCATGTTTATTCATTTTTGAAAGACAGAGAGAGACAGAGCACAAGCAGGGGTGGGGCAGAGAGGGAGGGGGACACAGAATCCGAAGCAGGCTCCAGGCTCCGAGCTGTCAGCACAGAGCCCGATGCGGGGCTTGAACCCACAGACTGTAAGATCATGACCTGAGCCAAAGTCGGACGCTCAACTGACTGAGCCACCCAGGCGCCCCTATGTTTATTTATTTTTGAGGGAGACAGAGAGAGGGAAAGAGTGTAAGCAAGGGAGGAGCAGAGAGAGAGGGAGACAGAGAATCGGAAGCAGGCTCCAGGCTCGGAGATGTTAGCATAGAGCCTGACCCGGGGCTTGAACTCACGGACCGTGAGATCATGATCTGAGCTGAAGTTAGACGCTTAACCTACCGAGCCACCCAGGTGCTGCAGGAGCCTTGCCATGTTAACATTCATTTTTCAATCCAGGAACATGGGATGTCTCCCCATTTATTTCAGTTTCTTTAATTTCTTTCAACAACATTCCGTGCTTTTCAGAGTATTCGTTTTACATTCTGTTGTTACTTTTATGCTGAAGTATTCAACTTTTCTGACACTATTACTTAAGGAATTATTTCCTTAATTTCATTTTCAGGGTTTTCACCGCTAGTGTAGCAAAACACAACTGACTTTTGTATATTTATCTTGTCTCCTGCAACTTTGAGGAACTCATGTATTAGCTTTAACAGATTTTTTTGTGTGGATTCATTAGGGTCTTCTACAGAGGACATAATGTCATCTGCAAACAGAAATAGTTTTACTTCTTCCTTTCTGATCTGGACATCTTTTATTTTTCTTGCCTCCCTGCCCTGGCTAAAACCTCCAGTTCAATGTTGAATAGAAGTGGTGAGAGCAGACATTCTGTCTTGTTCCTGATCTTAGAGGGAAAGCATTTATTCTTTCACCATGAAGTATGATGTTGGCTGTGGATGTTTCATAGATGACCTTTGTCAGGTTGAGGAAGTACTCTTCCATTGCTCATCTGTTGGGTGTTTTTACCATGAAAGGATACGGGGATTTGCCCAATACTTTTTGCTGCTTCTACTGATCATCTCATCTTCTACTGATGCATCCTTTATCAATATGGTGTATTGCCTTGATTTTCCAATGTGAAACCAACCTTGCATGCCTGGGATACAACCCGTTTGGCTGTGCTATGTAATTCTTTAAAAAAAATTTTTTTTCAATGTTTATTTATTTTGGGGACAGAGAGAGAGCATGAACGGGGGAGGGGCAGAGAGAGAGGGAGACACAGAATCGGAAACAGGCTCCAGGCTCCGAGCCATCAGCCCAGAGCCCGACGCGGGGCTCGAACTCACGGACCGCGAGATCGTGACCTGGCTGAAGTCGGACGCTTAACCGACTGCGCCACCCAGGCGCCCCTGTGCTATGTAATTCTATTTATATAGTGCTGAATTTGGCTTGCTAGTACCTTCTTGAGGATTTTGCATCTATATTTGTAAGAGGTCTTGGGTTTTTCTTTTCTCCTGAGGTCTCGGTCTGGTTTGGGCACCAGGATGATACTGGCCTCAGAGAATAGCCTGGGAAATGATTTCTCCTCTTGACTAATCATTCAGTAAATTATTTTACAGTAAATTAATTCTGGCACAATCCAGTCCAGCCAAGAGGCTAAGAGCCTAAGGTTTGCAATGAGACATCCTGGAGTTTCTATTTCAATTCTGCCACATGGTAGACCTGTGGTCAGGGACACCTCAGACCAGCGTGTTGACACAATTTCCATTCCAAAGAATGAGGATAGATAGTGGTTACTTCACTGGGCTTAAATGAGATGCTACCAACACAGGTGACGTGTGGCCTGGTAATAATAAATGGCTCATCACTACTCCCTCTGTCCTTCCCTCTTCTGTTCCCTGTCAGCATCTTAAGAATAAACAGTATCTTGGGGTGCCTGGGTGGCTCAGTCAGTTGACTGTCCGACTTCGGCTGATCTCACAGTTCGTGAGTTCGAGCCTCACGTCCGGCTCTGTGCTGACAGCTCGGAGCCTGGAGCCTGCTTTGGATTCTGTGTCTCCCTCTCTCTCTGCCCCTCCCCTGCTTGCACTCTCTCTCAAAAATAAAGTTTAAAAAAAATTTTAAAAAGAATAAACAGTATCTTATACTTGTCCCCCCAGAACCTAGCAGGGTGTCCGCCATATTCAGAAGCCTGCAGAAACACCGCCCAGCTTTCATGTCTTTCCCAAAACCCTGGGGGCCAGATGCTGTCCAGAAAGAAGATGTTTTCACAATTTAGAAGAGTAACGTAATCCATGTACTGCAGTCGTGGAAAGAGCTGTCAATCACGTCAGACTTCTAATTTTTTCGAATGTCCAACGATATAAAAAAGCCATCTGCAGTAGAATAAATACAGAAAAGATGGTTCTCAGCCTTCCTGAGCGACCAGGGAAATGCAAATTCAAACTACGAGATATCCTTTCCACCCATATCAGCGATATTTTTCCGGTGGTAAAAGTCACATATGGGTGAAAGGAAACTGCTCCTCTTGGACGTGGCTGGAGGGGTAGGGGATTGATTCAAGCGTTTTAGAGGGAAGACTGTCAAAAGGCAGCCAGTTAAAAATATACAAATCCCAGTTGTGCATTATGACCTGCGTCCCAGAGATACACACTTGCCCAGGGAGGCATGCCCAAGGATGTTCAGACTCGCTAGGCTAGAAACCACAAGAGTTACACGGCCGAATAAGATACAATACAGCAGCATAGGGGACATGATGAACGTGTTTAAAAGAATGGATCAGATGTCTACAAAGTAACAAATTCCTCCTACACGGGTAGCTGAAGGTCTCACAAAGCAAGACTCACCAAACAAAACTAAATGCTAGTGACAGGCCCACAGAGCAAACAACAGAAAGAGATCTCCTTTCCAGCGCCCGGGGAATATAACTGCTGTTCCTTCTAGAAGGGGCCAGGATGGAAGAAAGAACTAAAAACGAAGTTTTTAGCTTCATTCTGAATATTACTTTTTTTTTTTTTCACAAGGGGAATTTATTCACAGAGTGTTGGTATATATAAAAGCAATTTAATACTTGGGAATAAAGTTAATCAAGGACACCAAAGACTTGTATACTGGAAATCACAAAATGTTGGTGGAAGGAGTTAGAGAAGATATAAATACATGGAGAGACATCCAGTCTTCACGAATACAACCCAGAGCAACCTATAGGTGTAACTCAATCCCCATCAAAAACTGCAATCACATTTTGGTGTGTGTGTGGCAGAAACAGAAGAATGCATCCTAAAATTCATATGGAATCTCAAGGGACCACAAACAGTCCAAACAGTCTTGAAAAAGCAGCACGAGGTTGGAGGCCTCACAAAGCTACGGTAATCAAAACAGTATGGCAGACAGAAAGGCAGCGACGTACAGACCAGTGGACCAGAATGGCGCGCCCAGAAGTCAACTCTCACATTTGTGGTCACATGATTTCCAACAAGCACAGTGAGCCCATTCGGTGGGGGGAAATCCCAGTCTGTTCAACACTCCGGGGCTGGGACCTCTGGATAGCCACAAGCAAAAGAACACAACGGGACGCTTACCTTACACCACACACGAAAGTAAATTCAAAAGGGATCAAACACCCAGTTGACAGCTTAAACTAGAAGATCCCTAGAAGAAAGCATCAAGGAGAAACGACAACATTACATTTGGTGAGGATTTCTTGGATAGGACCCTCAAAGCACAGGCCAGGAAAGTAAAAAGAGATCAATTGGACTGTCTGTGAGTTTAAAACTTGTGTGTATCGAAGGCTGGTATCAACAGATGGAAAAGGCAATCCACAGAACAGGAGAAGGTATTTGCAAACTATGTATCTGATACACAGTTACTGTCTAGAAGGTACAAGGAACTCTTACAACTCAGTGTCAACAAAGCAAAAAGGGGTTAAGGACTCAAACAGACTTTTCTCCAAAGAAACAGACCAAAGGCCGCCAAGGGCATGACAGGATCTCAATATCCCTCATCGTTAAGGAAATGCCAATCAAAATCACAATGAGGTAACACCTCACACCCATTAGCACTGCTACTATCAAAAACAACAGGAAACAACAAGTGTCAGTGCACACGCAGGGACCCTGGAACCTTCGTGCGCTGCTGGGGCGGCGGTGGGGGGGGGGGAGTGTAAGATACGCAGCCGCTGTGGGCATCCGTATGGCTGTCGCTCGAAAAAAAATTAAAAATACAATTACCATCTGATCCATCACTCCACTTTTGGAATTATCTACCTCAAAGAATTAGAAACGGGGACTCGAACCGATATTCATACACCCACATTCACAACAGCATGTTTCACAGCAGCTAAAACACGGAAGCAACCCAAGGGTCCATCAACAGAGGAACAGAGGACAATGTGATGCACGGATCCGACGGCATATTATTCGGGCTTGTAAGGGAACCCATTCTGACACCAGCTACAGCCTGGACGAACTTGGAGGATGTTACGCTAAATGAAAGAAGCCAGTCAAAACGATACAAATACCATAAGATGCCACTTATATGAGGGACCCCGGGCAGCAAGAGGCGTGGAGAGTAAAAAGGAGGTTGCAGGGGCCGGGGGCGCGGGGAGTGGCGAGTTATTCTTTACTGGGGACAGAGTTTCCGTTGTACAAGACGAAAGGTTCTGGGGGAGGCTGGTGGTGATGGTTGTACCACAGCGTGAGTGTCCTTAATGACACTAACCAGTACATCTAAAGATCGCAAAAAAAAAAAAAAAAAAAAAAAAAAAAAAAAAAAAAAAGTCAATTTTATGTTGTATGTATTTTGTTACGATTAAAAACATTTTTAATATTTTTTTTAATCTTTATTTATTTTGGAAAGAGAGACAGCGTGCGAGCAGGGGAGGAGCAGAGAGGGAGGCAGACACAGAATCCGAAGCAGGCTCCAGGCTCCTAGCTGTAAGCACAGAGCCCGACGCGGGGCTCGAACTCACGAACTGTGAGATCACAACCTGAGCCGAAGTCGGACTCTCAACCGACTGAGCTACCCAGGCGCCCCCGATTAAAAACATTTTTAAACAGCTTAAAAACATACACCCAAAGTGTGTGCCTTGCAAGGGTACATCGCCTGTTCAGGGGCTAAGCGCTCAGTTACACTTTACTTATAGAAAAGCGCTAGCCCTCCGGTAAAACCTGAACGTGAAGCCGAAGCTGGTGGCGACCGTGCAACCAAGGCCTGAAGGGATGTGGTGACTGGGGGTGGGGGGAGGGGGGATGCCCAGCTGCCACCAGGCAATGCTGCGGTTCTGTGCAGCCCGCGCTTACCTCCACGAAGTAATTGCTCAGGGCCGGGCCGGAGTCATTCTGGAAGGTCTGGCTGATGCGGAACTGCCTCTTACCGCTGCTCTCATTCCAGTGCTTCCCATAGCTCACCTCCAGGTGGGAGTGCAGGTGGCCCGAGCCCTCCTCGTGCCGGAGCTGAAGCTGGGGACCCCCCCCCAAAGGAGATCCGCGAGGAAGCCTGGTCTGCCCAGTCCCTGGGCCTCCTCACTGCCACCCACCATGGCTCCTCTGGGCAGACAGTTCCATAGGAGGTGAATGTCTTTTCGCATTGACTTTGATTTCGTAGAACAATGCATTAGAATATGGTCCACCTTTGAGACTATGTGGTCAGTACCCCTTAAATCCTGAGCGTGGACTGAGTGAAATCCGCACCCTTTGCCCCTACTCTCTACGGCAGCCTCTGGCTCTCTGATAGATCCTCAGTGGGTCAGGGTTTCGAACCTGGCATCCTGCCACCCCCTCTCACATCTCCACACCAGGTTCATTCATGTATTCATTCACTGAATACATTTTCCCCCAAGTACCAAGTAGGTACTATGCCCAGCACTGGGCATCAGATACCCAACAAGGAAGACTCAAGGAGATCCCGCACTCATGGGGGCAAGAATCCAGTGGGAGAGGAAAATGTGAAATAAGCCAATTAACAAGGGAACATTGGCTTCTCCCTTCTGCTTACGCTGCCAGCCACTATGGTGAACTGCGGGTTCCTATCGCTGCAGCTCTCCCTCCTGCCCCAGGACCTTTGCACTTGCCATGTCCCCTTCCTGAAGCATGCTTCCATAGGAACAGAGCCATTTCATGGTTTCATTTTCACCTTAAGATGTACTTTTCCCAAAGAAGCCTTCCCTACCACCCCATCCAAACTAGATTCCCCACTGTTACGCTTCCTCAGTCTCTGCCCTGTTTACCATCCATGTCCCCTACGGCTCCCTTGGTTTGGTCTCTCGCTCTCTCTCTCGCTCTCTCTCTCTTCCCCCACCCAGCAACAGCATGGCACAGGCCAGGCGCTGCCTTGTGCACAGCTCTCCTGAGTGCTAGGCACATAGTAGATATTCACTAAAGACCAAATGAACCAATGGACGGAAGCCTGAGACTGCAGCTCCGCCTCCAGCCCCGTTCCCATACGTGACCTTGACCAAATCTCTCCGTGGGGATGAGCTCTGGGCCCTCTCCAGACGCCCCTGCCCACCCACCCAGGGCACTCACCTTGTGGCTGAGCGCTGGGGCCTGCGTACAGTGGAGCTCGTGGTCCAGCTCTAGCTCATAAGCTACCTCTGAGCCACTGTGCGTCCGCAGCTTCTGGCTGGTGCCGCATTCTTGCGCCAGCTGCTTCGCCTGACCTACGCGGGGCAACCCGGAGACGCCTGCCCGTCGTCCGCCAGCAGCCCTCCATCCCCATTTCCGGGACACAGGAGCACGCAGCCCAGTCTCGGCCACCCCCGCCCCTGCCCCGGATCCGCTCCACTTCCCGTCACTCACTGGAACCTACTGAAGGGGAGGGAGGGTTTAAGGGACAGACTTAAATATCTTTTTTTTTTTTTTTTTTAACTGGTGGGTGCTCAGGTCTATTCAGGGCCGACAAAATGACCAGGTGGCTAAGGAACAGGATGACGAAAGGACAAAAGGCAAGACGGCACTTCGGCCCCCAGAGCCGGAGCCCCAGGAGAGGGCGAGGGTCCCGCCACATCGGCCCCCGCCCAGCTCGAGGTCCGTACCCAGGAGGCCGTACTTGATCCTCAGGGAGCTGGTCCAGAGGCGGCCCCGCTGCTGCACCAGACCCAGGACGCGCAGCCCCACGAAACCCGGCACAGAGAGCTCGCCGCCCAGGACCACGACCTGCAGCCCGTTCTCCGCCTTCTTCTCCAGCAGCACTGCGGGGGGAGCGGGCAGTGAGAGCGGCAGGCCTGGTGTGGCCGGGGCTCCCTCCCGGGGGCCCCGGGGACAGGGGTGCTGGTGGAAAGGATGCCCCGGTGTCTGCCGAGGAACACCGATGTCAGAGCACTGACCCTACTACTCGGGGGCGACCCCGAAAGTCACTTTTGTGGGTCCAGGCCAAAAGTCTTCAAGTAGAAAACAAGACAGATCAGAGGAGAAAAACAATGCCTCGGACGCCATCTGGGGAGGCCTTTGGAAACCTGTTTCTGCGACCCCAACGTTCACCCAATGACAACACCCGGAATACCCATGCCAGGGAGCCAGCAGGACCTGCCGTCATCCCCCCAGAATCTCCCAGAACACCCACGAGGAGCATAGCCACAGGGCTGCACCCCAGCTCTGGCATCAGGACAGGCACCTGCCAGGCTGGCCCGTGCCCAGGCCGTGCCCCGTGCAATTTGGGTCACAATGCAAAATGTGCATTTTACACATGGTGGAATATGGGCCAGAATCAAGAGAGTCCAAAAGCTGCTGTTCTGGGGTTCATGGAAGGTAGCTGGCGTCGAGGGGAGCCTCTCGGGGGGGCATCGAACGGAAGGCATGAGCAGGTACGGAGCCTGGATTTTCCCTTGGGGGGGATGTTAATACTGGCAGGTTTCGAGGGCATGGAGACTCCACGTGGGGTGCTCGGCCCTCCCCCTCCTGTAGCCTGGCGCCCTGAAGAGAGGGAGTGGGCAGGAGGGGGCCCCTCTTCCTACCTGACAAGTGTGCCTGGTCACTCAGCACGTTGCTCAGCAACACGGAGAAGGCCAACCGGCTGCCTGCCTGCCGGCTGAAGTGCCCGGTGAGGACCACAGGGCGGCCCGCCGTCACCAGCTTTGCCTCCAGCTGGGCCTCAAACCGCTGGGGCTCACCGCCAGCTGCTGGCCACAGGTCACTCCGGCCCTAAAAAGGCCCCAGCATCACCGGGGGCGGGGCTGGGCTTGGCCAGCAAGCCCGGCTCCGCCCACAAGAACTGAGACAGACTGGACAGGGGACAGAGGACGGAGCTTAGCCAATAGCCTTCGCGGCTGATCCTTCAGACTCCTATGCCCAGCTCAAGGATTCCCTTTTCCTATTGCACTGACACCCACCTATCACTGTACAATTTACTTATTGATTTTTGTCTGTTACAATGGAAGCCCCAAGAGGAGAAAATTGTGTGTGTCTCTTTCACTGAGCTGTCTTCCAAGTACCCGGCACACTATGGGTGCTTGATAAATAGAAAAAACAAAGACGCTCAAACCCACGGGTTTCAATCCCCTCCTTGGTCTCCCCATCTCCCTCTGGACCTTCTTTGGAAATAGAGGCTTTGCATATGAGCAGGTTATAAGGTCACGAGGCCGGGCCCTACTCTGGAATGACAGATGTCCTTATAAAAAGAGGAAATTTGGACCCAGACAGAGGAAGACAGCGTGAAGACAGAGAAAAGATGCCACCAGGCAAGGGACGCCTGAGGCCACCGGAGGCTGGGAGAGAAGCATGGAGGACATCCTGCCTCCCCAGCCTCCCAAGAGCCACGGAGGCTCCAACACCTTGATTTTGGACCTGCGGCCTCCAGAGCCGTGAGAAATTTCTGGTGTTTCAGCCACCTAATTTGGGGGGGTGTATTTTGTTAGAGCAGCCCTGGGGAACTGATACAGACTGCTTGGGGCGCACACTGCTATTTCTTCTGGAAATCTGGGGAGCGGCATGCTTTAACTTGCCTCTCTCTACTGACCTTAAAGCATGCTCCTGAATTACTAATATGACTGATTTTTTTACCTAAGTGGTAAGATGCGAGCCCACGTTTCTCTCCTTTATACGTCTCTGAGTACCAAGAGGTCACAAATGTTATGGGAGGAGGACACAGCAATGGTGACGTCAACTAGTGAGCAGGGACCCTGGGACTCAGGCCGGAAACGCCCAGAAGGCGGCAGGTGCCAACGTGGGAGGCCCGAGGATATGGAGATATGGAGCAAACCTTGATGTAGTAGACGTCTCGGTCGTCCATTATCAGCTCCAGGTGACCCACACGGCCGCTCTGGAGAGTCTCGATCTTTCCTGGGGACAACACAAGAGTTTAGGGACCAGGGTTGGCCATTCTGCCCCTGCATTCCCCCAGGACAACATCCTGCCAGTTTTCTTATCTCTGGGCCCCGGGAACACGGAGGGGACGCGGTTATTACCGTCTAGCTCCAATTTCTTCCTGAGATGCAGAAGCTTGAGCCGGAACCTCCCCTGGGGCAAGCTGTAGCTGACGTCCACCCCGACGTCCCTGGGCACGTGTGACTTGGGCGTGCCCATGAAGACATGAGCCGAAGCTTCCCGAGGGAGCCAGCCGTCCTTCTGGAAACACAGCAGACTGCTCAGGCTCCAGAATCTCATCCAGTCAGAAGGTTCTCCCTCTTCCCGAGGGAAGACCCACATCCCCACCACTCAAAAACTTGAGTTCTTAGGCTCCTCCTTGACCTTGCAAGGCAAGAACCAAATCGCAAATTTGGAGATCTCGAGCAGTACCTGGGGAAGAGCAAAGTCCTACAGGAAACTCAGGACCACTTCTACAGGGACTTGGTTTGTCCGGCAAATAGCCTGGGGAGAAGCAAGGCATGGCACCCACCAGGGGCACCCTGAGCAGATCCCCTCAGATCCCTTATCCAGCTCAGCGCACGTATCTATAAGTCTCTGCACAGTGTGCTTACACCTGGCACCTGGGCCTCCAGAATGTTGCCCTCCTGTGTGTTTTTACAGGAGTTAAAAACAAAAAACAAAAAATTGCAGCTTCCCAGCCTCACGATGACCCCACTCTGACCTGGAACCCATGCTCCGGGGCTCCCCCAGGATCAGGAAGAAGTTGCTGCTTCACCTGATGTCACTCCCCACTCACCTTTTTCTCCTTCCCTATTCTTTAAAAAAAATTTTTTTTTTACATTTATTTATTTTTTGAGAGACATAGAGAGACAGAGCACAAGTTGGGGAGGGGCAGATAGAGAAGGAGACACAGAATCAGAAGCGGGCTCCAGGCTCTGAGCTGTCAGCACACAGCCCGATGCAGGGCTCAAACTCACAAACCGCGAGATCATGACCTGAGCCAAAGTTGGATGCTTAACCGACTGAGCCACCCAGGTGCCCCTCTTCCTTCCCTATTCTAACTTCCACACTCTCTTACTAGGTCATCCTGGAGCCTTTTCTTAATCACTCTGACCCAAATCTTTGACTCAGGTCTGCTTCTAGGAGAACATAGCATAAGACAAGAGCACCCTTTGAGACCCCGCATCATCGTATGTTCTTTCACTACTGTGTATGAAGCTAGTTGTAGGCACAGGGAGTGTGACTGAGCATTAGATACCGTATTCTCATGGCACCTATATTCTAGAGGGGAGGGACCACCAGACACAAATCTACACAGGACGGCACCTGGTAAGGGTTACTCTGCTGACAAATTCAGTGTTTGGGGCCAGACAGGGTAGTCAGAGAAGGCTGCCTCTGAGGAGGGGCATTTGAGAAAACAAAAGAAGCAAGAGAGAGAGCCAAGTGGATGCCTAGCAAAGAGTATTCCAGCCAGAAGAAACAGCCAGTGCAAAAGCCCTGGGGTAGCAATGTGCTGGTGTTTAAAAAAAAAAAAAAAAAAAAGGAGACCAGTGTGTGGACAGTGGTGAATCTGGTAAAGAATTTGGGAGATGAGAAGGACAGGCCAGTGGTTCAGGGTGTTTGGCTCCTACTCAGAGTGACAGAAGCCACTGGAGAGCTCTGAGCAGAGGAGGGACAAGAACCTTCTGTGGTTTCAGAAGACCTATCTGGCTGCTAGGGGAGAACAGATGGTAAGGAGACCAGAGCAGACACTGGGAGATCAGATAGGAGGAGGCTGTTGAATGCCCATTCTGTGCCAGATGATGGGGACACAGGAGAGAGAAAAGCAGGCACTGAAGCTCTTCCCGGGAACTGAGTAGCCAGTGGGGAAGACAGGCAGCAGCCAAGGAGCTTCAGTAACAAACATGAAAATGATCTAAAGGGAAAGAGCATGGTCCTATTAGACCAAGTAACAAAAGAACATGACTGCATTGGGGTCATCGAGGCAGGCTTTGGTGAGCAGGGGATGTGTGAACTGAGACTGGAAGATTCAGAGTTGACAAGTCAGACAGCCGGAGACAGAGGATCAGCCTGTGCAAGGGTCCTGAGGCAGGAGGCAGACCGCAGTTGGACCAGCCCAGCCCAGCCGCTCCAGACAGGAGCCCCATGTCCTCGTGAGGCGGATCCCAGAGTAGAAGACCTAGGGAGACCCACAACTTGGCTGGGGAAGGGGCGGCCGTTCCAGAGGGCCTACCTGGGGGTGGAAGGTATAGGCAGCTTCCAGGAGGTACTGCTGGAGGCCCTGGTCCTGCTTCCTCAGGGTCACAGCCGCCAACACAGGCAGCGAGAGCAGGGAGGGCTGACCAGCTGGTGGCCAGGTGACTTCTGTGCACAGCTGCCAGCCCCAGGTGCGGGACCCTGTGGAGAAAGGGGAGTGGGCAGCACTGGGCAGCAGAGAGCTAGAGAATTCCAGGCGGGAGCCCACGGCTGCTCACGCAGCGAAGAAAAAGCTTCTCCACTTGCTTCTGGGAACCAGGGCCATGTAGACCAGGGTCCCTCAACCCTCGGCACTACTGACGTACCGACGTACTGGAGCTATGCTAGTTACAACAACCCAACTGTCTCAGACATCGCCAGATGTCCCCTGGGGGGGAGGGTGGCAAAATCACCCTGGCTTGAGGACCCCAGTGCAGACATGAAGAGTGTGGGCAGGTGTGTGTAGAGGAACACAGGCTCGCGAGCAAGACTCTGCCTGGGTCCGAATTCCAGCTCTGCCAGTTCCCGGCTGTGTGACCTTGGGCAAGTTGCTAAACATCTCTGTGCCTCAGTGTTGCTCATCGGTGGACTGGAACGGAGAACAGTTCCTGCCTCATGGTGTCACTGTGGGGACTGAAAGAGCCCGTCAGTGTTCAAGACAGCGCCCGGCCTAAAGTGGTCAGTTTGTTTAGATGGACCCCTACCCGACTTCACTCCTAAAACGACTACAAAGATCCGCTCCGGTTTGGAGAATTTCCGCCCCATTTTTTTTTTCAGCTTTGCTGAGAAATAACGTGATGTTATTACCAGATGATTTTCTAATGTTGTTAAAATATCGCCTTCATTACAGGGTTTGAAAGTTACAGGTTGGGGCGCTCGGGTGGCTCGGTAAATGTCCGACTTCAGCGCAGGTCATGATCTCACAGTTCGTGAGATCGAGCTCTGCATCAGGCTGAGCGCTGACAGCTCGGAACCTGGAACCTGCTTTGGATTCTGTGTCTCCCTCTCTCTCTGCCCCTCTCCCGCTCATGCTCTGTTTCCCTCTCTCTCTGTCAAAAGTAAATAAACATTAAAAAAAAACTAAAAAAAAAAATAAAAGGGAAATAACTTAGGGGCACCTGGATGGCTCAGTTGGTTCATCATCCAACTTCGGCTCAGCTCATGACCTCGCAGTTCGTGAGTTCAAGTCCCACATCGAGCTCTGTGCTGAACATGGATCCTGCTTGAGATTTTCTCTCTCTCTTTCTCTCTCTCTGCCCCTCCCCCACTTGCATATGCTCTCTCTCTCGGTCTCTCAAAAATAAACAAACATTTTTAAAAAATGTCAAGTCATAGGATATCTCAGTAACTCACTAAACCGGAAGTTGGAGGGTTTTACTTTTTGTACAAATGGCCAGAGAGTAAATACTTGAGGCTTGGCTGATCACAGAGATGGTCTGTCACTACTACTCATTTCTGCCATTGAAGGTCAAAAGCAGCCACAGACAATAGGTCAACAAATGGGCACGGCCATGTACCAATAAAACTTTATTTCTGACAACTGAAATATGCACTGCACAAATTTTCCACACTTTGAAATATTCTTCCTCTGATTACTTTTCACCCATCTGGAAATGTAACAACCTATTCTTAGCTCGCAAGCCTTCCTAATGAGCCAATCACCCAGGACTGGATCGCTGAGTTGCATCCTGTTTTCTGCCCTTGTAAACAATGACGCCGTGAACATCTTCGTGCATAGCACATTTTATTGGCTTGTTTTCACAGGGTAGAGTTCTAGAAGCAGAATCAAAGAGTTAAGGGGTATAAATCCTTCTTGGGCAGGAGAGCAACTCTAGCATTTGGAGTGGTCCTTGGTCCCTTCGGCTCCCAGATGCCCAACTGGCAAGGACCCTACCGCCTACCTTCTTTGTCAGTACAGGACTGGGCCTCAGAAGGGCTGCGGGCAGTACTGAGGCTCCTCACGCCATCCCCGGTGACGAGGTACAGCTTAGAGCTGGGTGGGGAAAGAGGAAAGTCCCAAACAAGTCATTTTCATTCATTCTCCGGACAAATACTCCTTGAGCTGCCACAGTTTGACACCAGGGCAAATGCCACCGTGAACAGGACAGGCCTCTGGAGAACTCACCCACAGCACTGTTGACAAGTGCCATGATAAACCTGAATGGGGGCAGCATGGGGTCTGTCTTGGGGACAGGGCAAGGCCTCTGTTAGCTGGGAGTGTGTGGGTATCTGCAGATGTTGACATGTGAGCAAAGACTTAAAGGATGAGAAGGAGCCGGCATTCTAGACAGCGGGAATAGCAAGTGCAAAGGTCCTGGGGTGGGAATAAAGAGGCCTCTTTAGAAGCACATAAAGGGTGGCTGAAGGGCGTCAGGGTGGAGGGAGAGGGACTGAGTGAAAGGCAGGAGGTAGTGGAAGGAAACAGGTAAGAGGTGGGTAGGACCCCCATGAAGAAGGACAATCACGTAAGACCTGGGTTAGCCAAGGAGCAAGTGGGGGGTTTTAAACACTGTCCAACTGTCACCTCTCCAGGAGGCTGGCAACAAGCTGGTCCCAGGAGAGAGCCCTGTAAGAGCGCCCACCTCCACTCCTTGGCCCCCGCAGTGCGTCACACACTCCCACACAGGACACTCGCTAACACAGGCACACGCAAACACACACACCATCAGACAGGCACACTCTCACACACACTCCCACACACATGCATATTCACCTGACAGACTCACACGCACCCCCTTCTGCACACACACAGGCTCACCTCACGCACTTCTACTCTGAGACACATGTGAACACACACACACACACACACAGGTGCACACACTGACGATCACGTGCACACACTCACGGGTGCTCACAGACACGCGTGCATGAGCCCTCAGGCCCCGCCCACGCCTGCCCACGCCCTCGCTCGCAGGGGCAGGCGCTCACGGCCCCGCCCACTGGGGCAGACAGCCCACCTGAGGCTGAGCAGCTCCACAGGCTCCTCGGGCGTGTTCAGATGCACCTTGAGGTCTCGACTCTTCCTCGCCTGGATCCCGCCATCCAGGCTGGCGGTGCCCCGGATGCCGGTCACCCACCTCAGCCCGGCCTGCCCAAGGGCACCCACCGTGCCCATCTGCGCTGAGATCCGGAGCAGGGCACTGAGGGGAGAGACAGACACTGGCTGTGTCCCGCAGACACGGGGGGGCCGTAAGCCCAGCGCCCGCTTGCCCACCACCCCCGGCTGTTCTCCGAATCTCGAGCCAGAGCGGCCCGTGCGCCGGGGTCATCGCTGGCCACACTCCAGGGGCACCGAGCCCTTCACGCACCATCCTCCCAGTCCTCACCATCGTCAGCCTCAACTCACAGGCGCAGACACAGGACGGGACAGGTAAGACCACCCGCTCGGGGCCCATGGCTGGGATGAAGGGTAGCAGGATGGCGACCCGGGCTGTCTGAGCCCCAGTCGGGGTCTTCGTGCCAAAGAGCAGCCCGCAGAGGATGCCCACACTGCCCCCGTCAGACCCAGAAAGCACAGACAGGCCAGCCGAGTCAGTCCCGCTGCAGAATCAGACCGAGCACTGAGCAAACTCGGCCCATGCTGTGTGGCCCTGGACCCACAGCGCACCTGCCTGGAGCCCGTCTCCTCCACCATTGGCAGGAACGAGGACACTGCCCACCTCGTGGGTGATTATGCGGAGTCACCAGACTCAATGCCCACACATCTTAAATGGCCCTCCTGCTCTCCCTCCTCCCCTCCCCTCAGAGGCAGCGTGGAGCAGGGGGAAGCGTGGGCTGTGGCAGGAGATTAGAGTCCCCGCTGCCTTGCACCGCTGTGCTTCCTTGGGCCCGTGCTGTCACCTCACTGAACCTCAGTGTTCTCATCTGTAAAGCGGGCATAGCTGCCCAGGACCTCCTCACAGTCTCTTGGCACAAAAACAAAACAAAACAAAACAAATCCCACCAAATCACAGGAGCTGGTGTGACAGATGGTCTGCAGAGCAGGGACCCCGTCCAGCCCAGAGTGGTGCCCGCGCTCTCTGCAGCCCTCTGCAAGGGGAGGCCCCTCCTCGCCCCCTCCCTCCCCCAGCTCCAAGGAGCCAGCTACCTGGGCTTGACGTAACCATTCACAGAGAAATCCAGGGGCTGCTGGAAGCTGGCAGTGCCTCGCACTCGGACGCTGATGGCAGCCGAGGCATTTAGGGTCAGCCGGGCTGGAAGGCCAGACATGGTGGGGAAGGTGAGCTCCTCCAAGGCCAGGTTCAGCCTCCGGTTCACCTGTACCTCCTGCCCCTGCAGTCACAGAACCGTAGTGATGCAGGTGACAGCCCCCGGAGCGGGCCAGGCATGCACGGAGCACACACGACCTTATTTGATCCTCACACAAGGGGCGGGGGGGAGGGGGGAAGGAAGGGATATTATCATTATCCTCTGTTTCCAGAGGAGAAAACCGGGCCCATCAACACATGAAATCATCTGGCCAAACCCACGTACGTAGAACCAGGTGAAGCCGAGTTCAAACCCAGACAGTTTACTGTGGAAAAAGGATCAGGGTCAGAGGTCAGGGACCCAGGGTCAGTCAGGTAAGGAGTGCGGGCGCCAACCACGATGCAGAGCACTTACTGGTTTTTCACTTTTTTTTTAAATTTATTTTTCAGAAAGAGAGACAGAGTGCAAGTGGAGGTGGGGCAGAGAGAGGGAGACACAGAACCCGAAGCAGGCCCCAGGCTCTGAGCTGTCAGCACAGAGCCTGATGTGGGGCTCGGACCCATGAACCATGAGATCATGACCCGAGCCAAAGTCGGATGCTTAACCGAGTAAACCACCCAGGCGTCCCACTATTATTGTTATCATATCATTCCCATTTCACAGATGCAGAAACTGAGGCCATGACTAGTTAACACTCCCCAGGAGGTAAGAGGTGGAGCTGGGATTTGAACTTGGGCAGCCTGGCTTGAAATCCCACTATCTTAAGTCTGAGAAGTACTGTAATACTTTTAAAGCACCAAAGGAAATGCCACGGGGCCAGCAGGGCGGGGAGGGGGCGAGCCTAGCCTGAGGTACCTTCAGGAGCTTGACTGCCAGCTCGGCCAGGCTCAAGGACTGGCGACTCACGCGGCTCCCCATCACCCCGCAGTTCATGACGCTCAGCTCGTGCCCAAACACCTTCACGCTCAGCTCACAGCGCAGCACCCGCCTCTCCGTGCGCCTCCAGGTCACCTGAGGGAGAAGCCAGGTGACCAGCATCGGGTCTGGTGCCTGGACAGTAGTGGGGGCGGTGGGGGGGGGGGGGTGGTCCAGAGGGCAAGGTCAAGGGCTTTTGGTGTCTGGAACGTGGCTTGCCAAACTCATGGCCCACAAGCAGAATCCAGACATGTGTTTTCTTTGACCTGCCCAGAGCCCAGTACGGTGTGTGTGGGTGTGAGTGTTCTAACAATCCTTTTGTTCTAGAATAACCTTAGATTTACAGAAGCGTTGCCAAGATGGTACGAGCAGCTCCCATACACCCCTCGCCCTGTTTCCATGCTCAGCGTCTTTCACTGCCAGGGTCAGGGCGAGAGCTGAGAAGCTGACACAGACACGGACTATCATCAAAACTGCAGACACTACTCTGATTCCACCACTTTTTCCAGCCCTGTTCTCTCCGTTCCAGGATGCCATCCAGGCACCACATTGCATTTACCTGCCCCACCTCTCCCATCTGCACTAGTCTCTGACACACTGTCTTCCTGTGTATTTCACGCAGTGTGGACCTTTTGAAAATTGGATCTGTTTCCAACATTTAAACATTTAAGAAATGACACGTAAAATCCAGATTCTCTTGCCTCTCGAAAGATACAAGTATTGGCCTGCCTCCCCCCCTCCTCCACCACCACAAGGGGCAGAAAGAGGTGAACAATAGCTGCCACTTTTAATGGAGGCACATGCTCCCGGAACCTGCCACAGACCCCACCTCTCCCTGTTGCCTCTCCAACACGGAGGCCAAGTATTGTGGCCATTATCGCTGTGCTTGTGCAAAAGAGATCTTTGGTTAGGACTCTCCATCAAGAGTGTGAAAATAACAGACAAAAACGATTGTAGATTTTTTTTCTTTGAGAGAGAGAGAGAGAGAGAGAGAGAGAGAGAATCTCAGGCAGGCTCCACACTCAGCATGGAACCCGATGCAGAGCTCGATCCCATAACGGTGAGATCATGACCTGAACCAAAATCAAGAGTCAGATGCTTAACCGACTGAGCCCCCCAGCCACCCCAAGGATTATAGATTCTAAGAAAAAGTGTTTATGCCTAGCCTACCAGCCTCATTCACGTGACTTGCTGGCCCCAGATCTAGTCCAAGAGGCTCTAAAGGGCAGGGACCATGTCCTGACCATCTTTGTGTCCTTGGGCCCTGGGTTCACACTTGATGACTGGTAACTGTGTGACCGTGTCCCACGATAAATGCCCCAGCCACTCTCCCTGATCACCATCAGATGTATGCAGCAGTAGCTTCTTATGAGAGCAAAAAGCTGCCAACCACCTAAGTGGCCTTCAGTGGGAGAAGAGTCACGGAAGGCACAGTCCTCACCCACAGAACGGATGTTAAAGCACCCGGCGACCCACCAAATCCGTTCCTGGCTACACGCCCCGCAGAAACGCGCACGTGCGTTCACCAAAAAGACACGTACAAGGATGTTCACAGCACCACCCTGCAAGAAGCCAGAAACTGGAAACCACCCAGAAGCCCACCAGAAGCAGGACGGATAAACAAACGGTGGTGTCTCCGTACCGTGGAACGTGACACAGCAAAGAGCACGAACAAGCCGTAAGTATACACAGCTACAGAGATGATCTCACAAACCAACTTTAAGCCAAAGAAACCACACACACACACACACACACACACACAAGGACACGAGGAACATCATTCACGCTCGCCAAGAAGTGGAAGCAACCTGCAGCCTGAAGGTCCTTCAGCAGGCAGGTGGACCAACAGTATAGTCTCTCCACACAGAGGAATATTAGCGGCAGAAAGGGAGGGAGTACTGACCCGTGCAACACAGATGAATCTCACAACACGATGGGAGGTGAAAGAAGCCAGATACAACAGGTCCCAGGTTGTCTGATTCCATTCATAGGAAATGTCCCAAATAGTTGAATTCATAGAGACCCAAAGCAGATTAGTGGTTGCCAGGGGCTGGGGAGTGACTTGTAATGGGTATGGGTCACCTTTAGGGTGGTAAGGGTATTCTGGAACTGGATAGAAGTGGGGGGTGCACATCACTGAGGATGTACTAATGTCACTGAATTGTCTGCGTTAAGATGGTTCATTTTAGGGGCGCCAGGGTGGCTCAGTTGGTTAAGCGTCCGACTTCGGCTCAGGTCATGATCTCGCGGTCCCTGAGTTCGAGCCCCACGTCAGGTTCTGTGCTGACAGCTCAGAGCCTGGAGCCTGTTTCGGATTCTGTGTCTCCCTCGCTCTCTGCCCCTTCCCCCACTCAAAAATAAATAAACATTACAGACAAAAATTTTTAAGAAAATTAAAGATCATACCACACGCTGGGAGGAAATATTTGCAAGCCACATATCGGATAAAAGACTTGTTTCCAAAATCCAAAGAATTCTCAAAACTCAGTAATAAGAACCCAATCCAATATTAAAAAAATAACAACAGACACTATATCTGAACATATACCAAAAAAGACCTATGGACAAACAAGCATGAAAATAAGTTCAACGTCATTAGTCACTGGGGAGTCACACATTAAAGATGGAAGATCCCACTACTAACAGAATGACAACAGTTAAAAGGTCTAATCATACCAAGTGCTGGCGAGGATGAGGGGGAGACCAGAACTCTCCCACCCTGCTGGTGGAGTGCAAAATGGTACAACAACTTTGGAAAACAGTCCAGGAAAGTCTCAAAGATTAAACCTGTAACTACCATCTGACCCAGTCATGCCTGTTCTTGGACATCCACCCAAGAAACGTGAAAACATACATTCAGGTGAAGACTTGTACATGAATGTTCATAGCAGCCCCCAAGATGGAAACAACACAAAGGTCCATCCACCTTTGGATAAGCAAACTGGCACATCCATACAATGGAAGGCTATTCAGCAACAAAAAGAAATAACCTACCAGTATAGCCTGCCATGTGGGTGAATCACAGAATAATGTGCTGCATGCAGGAAGCTGGGCAAAAAGGTTACACGCTTTTATTTATTAAAAAAAATTTTTTTTTAAACATTTACTTACTTCTGAGAGACAGAGTGCAAGCAGGGGAGGGGCAGAGAGAAGAGACACAGAATCCGAATCAGGCTCCAGGCTCTGAGCTGTCAGCACAGAGTCCGACATGGGGCTCGAACCCATGAAACGTGAGATCATGACCTGAGCTGAAGCCAGAAGCTCAACCAACTGAGCCACCCGGGCACCCCAAGGTTATACGCTTTGAAAATTAAGTTTGTGTCACGTGATTCCATTTACGTAACTCTAGAAAATGCAAAGTGATCTACAGGGACAGAAAACCTACCACTGGTTCCTGGGGACAGGGGTGGGTGGAAGGAGGGGATATTATGGAGCACGAGAAAACTTTTGGGGGTGATGGATATGTTCACTGACTTTACTATGGTGATGATTTCATAGCACATACCTATGTCAAAACTCAACAAACTATACTGTAAATACACGCCGTTTGTTACTGGCCAACTATACCTCTACAAAGTTGATTTTTGTTTTTAAGTAGAATTAATCAGTGCAGTTAGGAGGTGGGATTAGTGATCACCCTTGGTTAGGAGGGGGTAGACTAGAAGAGGAAGGAGCAGGGGGCCCCTGGGGTGCTGACAGTGGTCTGCACATTGATTCTAAGGATGTTTTCTACTGGCGGAAAAGCGCCAACAATCTTGGGCAGTTTTCTAATTGTATGTGATGCTTTGATAAACGCTTTTTCACCACCCGGCAGGCTAATCTCTGCTACTCAGCTCGGGACCAGTTACTTGTTTCTGTGGTGGTGGGGGGAGGGAAGGCAGGGTCTGAGGTCATCGACAGCTGGGACCCCAGGCCAAAAGCTCAGCTGGCGGGTGGGAGCGGGTACCCCCCCTTACCTTCTGCTTGCATGCCTCTCACCTTTCTGTACCTTTCTCCCGGACAGTCAGGGCTGCTGGCATGTGGGGTGGACCCTGCTTCTGGCTCTGGGGACTTCTCTGCTTGGGCCTCTCCCTCCTCTTCCTGTCCCCAGAACGACTTCCCACCAAACAGCCTGTGGACGATTTTCTCTGCATTTTCCAGCCGGAGGCCAAGCTGGGAAGAAAAAGCCAGGACTCCATGAGGAGCTGCTCAGTCACATGGATGATCAGAGCTGCAGGGCAGGGGGGCTCGAATTGGGGTGCCCAGCAGGCTTGGGCAGGGCTCTCTGGGCTCCCTAGGATCCACCTTTCTTTTTTTTTTTTAAGTTTACTTGTTTATTTAGAGAGATTGAGCAGGGTAAGGGCAGAGAGGATGAGAGAGAGAATCCCAAGGAGGCCCCATGCTGTCACCGCAGAACTCAACACAGGACTCAAACTCATGAACCAGGAGTTCATGACTTAAGCTGAAATCAAGAATCAGATACTCGACCAACTGAGCCACCCAAGGGCCCCGGGGCACCACGTTTCCAAATCAAGTTCCACATCTGCTGGGCAAAAGCTGCACAGGAAAAATTCTTACCGATTCTTTCAGGCCTGGTTCAAATGGCACCGCCTCTGGGAAGTCCTCCTTGAATTCCCACATCACTCTCTTCCCACATTCCCCATCCCCTGACCAAATCTATCACTCCTTCCCCTCAATGTCCAGCCTGAAACCTCCAGGTCACACTCAGACGCTGTAATCTGTGTGTCACCCTTGCAAGATCCTGAGCTCCGTGAGAGCAGGATCCCGTGTCTCATGCACTAGGCATGCTGAAGGCCTGGTGTGATGGGTAATTTTGTGCTGATTTGACTGAGCCATGGGGTGCTGAAATGTTTGGTCACACACAACTTGGGGTGTTTCTGTGAGAGTGGTTTTGGATGGATTTAACATTCATCTATATCTACCTACATATAAAATACCTGTATCTATATCTATATTGATAAATATAGATATTATATACATAGATATATTTAAGAGAGAGACAGGAAGAGAGAGAGAGAGCAAGCACATGTGCACACAAGAGCAGGGGGAGGGGGCAGAGGGAGAAGGAGACTCTTAAGCAGCCTCCACTCTCAGCTTAGAGCCTCATGCGGGGCGCAACCCCATAACCCTGGGATTATGATCTGAGCCCAAACCGAGAGTCAGACACTCAACTGAATGAACCACCCAGGTGCCCCTAACATTTAAATCAATAGACTGAGCCAAGCAGAGTGCCCCGATAATGTAGGTGGGCCACATCCCATCAGTCGAAGGCATGAATGAAACAAAAGGCAATCAACAACTACAGGGTAATTCTGCCTGACTGCCTCAAGCTGGGACATCACCTTTTCCCTGCCTTCAGCCTAACCTCAAACATCGGCTTTTCCCAGGTCTCAAGCCTCTAAAATAAAAGGCTCTCAGGCCCTCAGACTCCGACTAGAACAACACCATCGGCTTTAAAGCTTGCTGACCGCAGACCTTGGAACTGTCAGCCTCCATAATCGGGTGGGCCAATTCCTTACAATAAATCTCTTTCTAGAGGTACCTATGTGCTACTGGTTCTGTTTCTCGAGAGAACACTAATACGCCTGGCTTAGTTGGTTCTTAAAATGTGATGGATGTGAGGGGCGCCTGAATGGCTCAGTCAGTTAACCGTCCGATTTCAGCTCAGGTCACGATCTCGCCACTCACGAGTTCGAGCCCCATGTTGGGCTGTGTGCTGACAGCTCAGAGCTTGGAGCCTGCTTCAGATTCTGCCTCCCTCTCTGTCTGCCCCTCCTCCACTGGCGCTCTCTCTCTCAAAAATAATATAAAAACCTAAAACGAATTTTTTTAAAGAACTCTTCCACGATGTGGCCCTGCTCCTCTCTGCACACCCATCTTACATCTCTCTCACTCTACTGGTCTACTTCTGCTCCTTGAACATACCAAGTCCTTTCTTGTCTCAGGACCTTTGCACATACTGGTGCCTCTGCCTGGGACGCTCTTACCCCAGCTCTTCACTAGGCTGCTCAAGCTCCCCCTTTAGGTCACAGCTCAAACTTCGCCTTCCCGAACACAATACTTAAAAGTTGCCACTGTTTTATCAATATGTTTACTCATTTTTTATCTGTTTACCTCTGTGGGCAGGGAGCTTATCTTACCTGTTGATCATCAGATTCTCAGAGCCTAGTACAGCACCTGGCACAAGTCACGTAGAAGAGAGATATTTGTGCAATGGATGACAGGCGGGTAGGTAAATATGAATATATGGATGGACAGATAGACGAATGGGCGTAGATGGAAATGGAAGATGGATAGATTGGATGGAAGGATGGATAGATGAGTGAGAAAAATGAAGCTGTGGGTAGGTAAGTAGGTGAATAGACAGATGGGTGGGTGAGAGAGAGAAGAACGGATGGATGGATGGATGGATGGGAAAGAGGGTAGATGGAGAGATGGGGATAATGGCGCATTAGAGAACAGATGGAGGAGAAGAATGGATGGATGGATGGATGGATGGATGGACGGACGGACTGGATGGGAGGCTGGACTGATGACAGATATACAGATGTATATAAGCGTGAATATGTGGACAGGTGTGTGAACGGGTGCACAGGAGTGTATGTGGATGACTAGGAGGCTGGGTGAATAGATGCAGGGGTGAGAAGTTGGTGGAGAAATGGGTGAGAGGCTACATAAACAGATAGACAGATGGATGGACGACGGATGAAGGCAGACGAACATACAGAGGTATGAACGGGTAGGTGTGTGGATGGATACATGGATGGGTAGGTAGGTGGCTGACTGGGAGAACAGGTGACTAGATGGGTAGGTGAGAGGGTAGATGGACAGATGGGTGGGAAGGTACAGAGATGAGAGGGAGGAGAGAGATGGGTGAGAGGGAGGGATCGAGTGGATGGACAGATGTATGTACGTGTGGGTGGATGGATGTAAGGACCAGGGGGTACAAGACTGAGGAGTCGATCAATAGATTCAAGAGGTGATATATGGAAAAATGGATGGATGGGATAACCCCTGGCCTTCTAGAAGAGGCCCCAAGGCGACTAGAGTGGGCCCCCTCTCACCTCCAGGAAGTTGAAGGCATGACCTAGGGCGTGGATGGTCAGGTTAGTCATGGCGGAACGGGGGAGGAAGGAGGCTGGAGAAAAGAGAAGGGTCCGCTCCAGGTTGGCTCCCAGGCTGCCAGACACTAGGAGAACCAAGAGAGAGGATCAGCACACTCTGTACCTGTCACAGAGTAGAGTCTGGCCACCAAGGGGCCACAGCCTAAGACAAGGCAAGATGGGGCACGTCCTCCCCAGCAGGACAGGTGTCTCTGCCTTTGGCCTCATCAAAGCCCCAGAAAAGATCAGGACACTCCTGCTGACAGGTGGGCACCCCACTTTCTACCCAGAGACTTCGGGAGCGGCCGAGGGAGTAGAGGTACCCAAGCTAGAACGGGGTTTCCTTTTGGATGCTCTGTTTAATTACGACAAGATGGCAACAGCCTCCGTTTAGTGCCTTTTAACACAGGGGAAAACAGGTCCCCAATTCACAGGCAGGAAACAGAGCCGATCTTCCACCACTATTTCATCAGCATTGTATTCCTTTTCCGGATTACCTTCATTTACAGAGTTAAACTGATTTTTTTTTTTTTTATTAACGGTAGTAATAGACAGATTCCTTTTGAAATAAATGCAAGTTAAAAAAGAACCAGTTTAGAGGAAAGACAGAAATACTCCATTGCATGCTATGAACTGGCTGATAGTTGATGAGTTTAGACTTCTTCCAACAAATATGGCAGGTGGGTGGGAACAGAGCAAAAAAATCAAGCAGGTGGCATATAAACAGGTGACAACTGGGAAAGATCCACGTGTCCTCGAGGGTTAGAGCTCCCAGGTCCCCCAGGGCTTCATGGCCCCAGAGCGGGGCAGCGGCTGCCCAGGATGGCCATACCTGAGCGAAAGGTGACGTCAGAATAGGATGAGTGTTTCCAGGCCTCCGGCTGGAACTCCTGGCTGAGGATGTCCTCAGGGAGGGTCTCCCGGAGAGCGCGCTTCAGAGGGTCATCGGTCTCCAGCAGCTGCAGCAGGTGACTCCACACAAAGGAACCCACTGGAGTCCAGTCACAGCCAACAGGGAGGGGAGGGGAGGGGAGGGGAGGGATGGATCTGGAGCTGGCTCAGCCCAGAGAACAGACTCCCTCCCCCCAACCCATCAGAGCCTGTAGCCCAAGTCCTGCCACTTCCACAAGCCAAGGGGCTTCTCAGGAGCCCAGCTATCCGTATTTTATTTCAAGAAATCACGGCCAACAGTGGTGCTTTCATGGAACTTGTCAATCCAGCCCGCGCACAGCATCCTGACGTGCCTTCTGGAAGGGAGAGGGGGACACTGTGGGGAAAGCTCTGGGTTGACAGTCAGACCCAAGTCTGAATCTCACGTCCACCACTCACGAGCTGTGTGACCTTAGGCTGGTTACTCTACCTCTCTGAGGCCCAGTTTCCTCACTGCAAAATGAAGCATCACAACCCATCTCCCAGGGCTGCTGGTGCAGACCAGTCAAGAGGAAGCTTGGGCCCAGAGAAATGAGTATCTTTCAGGGTTGGGAAAGGGGTGATGTGCAATTCGGGATAGGGATCCCCAGGCTCTCTGGAGAAGTAAAGATTACATGAGATCACCCAGGGGAAAGATTCCGATGAGGGATATTAGAGTGGCTCAGTCGGTTAAGATTCTGCCTCTTGGTCTTGGCTCAGGTCATTATCTGGCGGTTCGTGAGTTCAAGCCCCACGTTGGGTTCTACGCTGACAGTGAGGAGCCTGCTTGGGATTCTGTGTCTCCCTCTCTCGTGCACCGGTACATGCGTTCTCTCTCTCTCTCTCAAAATAAAGAAACTTTAAATTTTTAAAAGACAAACCGTTCTAAATGCCTTTGTGTATTGACTCGGTTTATGCTCCCTCTATGAGGGAGATAGTGCTAGTACGATCATCCCCATTTCCCAGATGTAGAAACAGAGGCTCAGCAAGGTTTAGTAACTTGTCCAAAGGCACACAGGCAGGGAGCCGCTGAGCTGGGATTTGAACCCGAGCTGTGGGGCTCCAGGGTCTCACCTCACTGTGTAGCATGCACAATATTTTTGAAAATTAGTTCAACTTATTTTTCTTTGAAGTTTCACTTTTCGGTTTAAGAACTATGGCCAGAGGCCCCTGTTTATTTAGTTATTTTGAGAGCAAGAAAGAGACAGGAAGCAGGAGAAGTGGAGGGGCAGAGAGAGTGAGAGAGAGAATCCCAAGCAGGCTCCACACTGTCAGCACAGAGCCCGACGTGGGGCTCGAACCCACGAACCATGAGATCACGACCTGAGCAAAAACCAAGAGTCAGAAACCTAACTGACCGAGCCGGCCAGGAGCCCCAGAGGCCCCTGTTTAAAGGGTACTCTCTGACCCTAGAAGGGATCGGAGATTTGGAGACACTGTTCCTCCTCTGTCTCAGGTCTCCCTTCCAGGCACTAGGTCACGAACTGGCCAGAACTACAAGGGAAGTCAGCGGCTTTCATCCCTTTTCACAGATGAGGAAACGGAGATCCAGAAAGAGAAGCAACTTGTCCAAGATTGTCTAGGTGCCATACATGGGACATGCGGGCACATGAGGCTACTTGTTCAGGGGGTGTGGCAAGAAAAGGAGAACAGGAAGGGGTTAGGAGAGCACCTGATGCGCAGAGGTGAACCCGCTTCCAAACCCTCACACCCAGCGGGAGGCCCCGTGCCAGCCCCGCCCCCACCCCCAGCTCCCACTGCTCACCCTGGGTAGACCGCTCGCCGGCCTGGGTGCGCCGCACCTGGGCGAACACCTCCTCGCCAGGACACCTCATCAGGGCCAGGTAGGCATTGATGCGGATCTCAGTGTCCTCCTCGGGGCTTTGGTACAGGCGGGAGAGCACAGATCGCTGGCCCGGGCAGAGGGGAGGCCATCACCCTGGGTCCATCCACCTCCCACCCCTCTCCACCCCGGGGTTCCATGTCCCCCGAGCTGCTCTGGCTCCAGCAGGTGGCCCTGTCGCCCCCCCGCCCCGGCTCTGATAATATCTCCGCCATAGGAGGCCTCCCTGATGCTGTCACCTGAGGCCCATTTACGGGAGGTGGTAGGGTCACTGCTGAGCCCCGTCATCCCCCAGCCCGAAGGCTCCCCACTTTCCACAGGTAACAGCAGGTAGATAGATGGGTGTGGCTGCGTTCTAATAAAACTTTATTTATAGAAGCAGCACAGTGTGTGACACAAAGGAGGTATTCTCTCAAGGGCTTGGCTTGCCCAGGCCCCTTTCCTAAGCAAGCAACCTCCCTCACCCTGTGACTTTCTCCCTCGGCACCTGCCGGTTTCCTTCAGAGCACAGCCCTCCATCCGTCCACTCTTGCAGCAGTATTTACTGAGCACCTACTATGTGCCCAGCACTGTGTTAAGCGCCAGGTGACAGTGACAAGCAAGATAAACCCAGCTCCTGTCCCCGGAAGGTGATTTTCTAGTGCAGGAAGACTGACAATAAACGTGGTTCGTCTGTGAAATGTGTATTACGTGATAAATGCCAAAAAGGGAAAAGTTAAACGGGGAAGCAATTTTAAGGGCACCTGGGTGGCTCAGTCAGCTAAGCGTCTGACTTCAGCTTGTGTCATCATCTCTGGATTCGTGAGTTTAAGCCCCACGTGTGCTCTGTGCTGACAGCCTTCAGATCCTGTGTCTTCACCTCTCTCTTCCCCTCCCCAGGTCACACTCTGCCTCTCTCTCCCTCTCAAAAGGGAACATTAAAAAAAAAATTTTTTTTTAATGTATAAGTAATTTCAGGTGCAAGAGCCAAGGAGGACCCCTGCAAAGTGATTTATACACAAAGAGTTACAGGAAGTGACAAGTGAAGCCTCAGGATATCCAGGGGAAAGGCATTCTGGGAAGGGAGAACAGCCCATGCAAAGGGCCTGCGGCAGAAGCGCGCCCAGAGTGAGGAAAACCAGGAGCCCAGCGTGGCTGGAGAGCCGTAGGAGTGAGGAAAATAGGAGACAAAGCTATAAGCAAGTCAGTGGTCAGGGCACACAGGGCCTGCCAGGTCTGTCAAGACTCTGGCTTGAGGGCGAGAGAAGCCTCTAGAACAGGGGTCAGCCAACTTTTTTGCAAAGGGACAGACAGTACATTTTTCTGGCTTTGCGGGCCATGCAGTCTCTTGCAACGACTCTACTCTGCAGCTGTAGCAAAAAAAAAAAAGCAGTCCTAGACAACACACAAATGAACAGGCACGGCTGCGTTCCAGCAAAATATTTCATGCAAAATAGGCAGCAAGGGAGCTTGGGGCCTGTGGACCAGAGCTCGCCGACCCCCGAACTAGAGGGTTTGCTGCACAGGACGGCTTCTATATGGTTTGTGATCATATTGCTTATTTGTGTGTTTCTTTGATCAGTCCTTGCCTCCCACACCAGATGCAGGCTCCGTGTCAACAGAGACCCGGACGCCTATTCACGCAGGTGCCCGGTGCACAGTAGGTACCCAGTAAATATGCGACGGATGAACAAATGAAGAAGTGAATTCGCAAACAGTGGTTCGAGACCCACCGCCGCCCAATCGCAACCCCAGGGAACGACACACAGGAGCTCACGTCCGCAGAGCAGGGAACTCTCCGGAAGGCCTGGATGGCTCCCAGCCGGACTTCAGGGGGGCAGCTCCTCTCAGACGCACAAGTGCTCAGAGCAGGGGTGAGAGCGGCGGCCGCCAGGCCCGCATTGCCAATCGCCTTCAGCACGAGCTGGAGCTGAAACAAGACGTCGGTGGGGCCTTCAGGCCTGGTGGGGGTGCTCACCTCACCCGCACAGCTGAGGGCTCACCTGCGTGGCACAGGCTGTGCCCAGGATGCCGGTCTCCCTCACCTGGTCAGCGTCTGAGGGCTCCTGGAGGGTGCAGTTGGCATCCAAGGCCTCTCCCAGGATCCTTACGAGGGAGCCAACACCAGGCAGGCGTCCGCAGGGCTCGTCCAGAGAGGCACAGAGGTTGTGCACCAGGGCCGAGATGCCCAGAAAGGCGCTGGGGCTGGCCCCCGGGGTCTGCAGGAGCGGCTGGGGACAGAAACCGGCCCCCACGCCAGCCGAGAAGGCTGCTAAGTGGCCCTTCACAGGCCCGGCGGCATACAGATGGGCCCCCCGCCCTGGCTGCACACAGACTCCTAGAGACCTGGGTCCCCTACCCCGGGAGTCTGAATAAACTGGCGTATGGTGGGGCCTGTCCACGGAGCACCCGCCAAAGGACCTAGGTGACGCTTAGGTGCATCAAGGAGGGAGAAGGCCGTTAGGGGGACGCAGGGCAGGGGACTGTCGCTGATGTTTCAGCTGTCACAACTGAGAAGCAGACACTCCAGCATCCCGGGGGCAGAGACCGGGGATGCCGCTGAAGGTCCTCTCGCACCCAGGAGGAACTGTCCACCCCAGAGGTCAACAGTGAGAGGCTGGGAAACCCCGGGCTCAGTCACCAGTTTGGAGGAGGAAGGCGGGCACAACACGGCGGGAGGGCGGGGGCGTACGGGTAAATGCTTAGCAACCACCCGGAGAAACCGCAGCCCCTCGTGGGTAGCGCTGGCCAATTTCCACGGTGTAAATGCTCCTGTCACAGCGCTCTCGGCGGCTCACCGCAGCGGGGCCACACGCGCAGACATCAGCGGGCAGCGGCTGGCATGCGGCAAGCGCGCGCATGCGCGCGCCCGCTCACGCCAGCAAGCGCGTGCGCACGCACATGCGCACGCGCACACCCACCTCGCCTAAATAAACCCGAGGAAAGGGAGGCAGTCCTGTGCCGTAACGGGATGAGGCGTGCAGTCTCTATGACCTTGGCTTTTAACCTAACTTCTCTACCTGCAAGCTGAATGTTTAAATGACAGCTGTGTTTTTCCGCCAGTTTCCCAAAGGCGTGGAAATCGAGACTTTCCTGCCGCCAGCCCCACCCTCCAACACATGCTGGGGCCTCTTGGGTCTCGCTCCCTGAGGGTCAGGAGACCCCAGTCCCCGCCGTGGGGGCTACACTGCCCTACCCACCCACATCAAGCAGGCTCATCTCTCCAGGGACCTCCCAGCAGCAGCAGCAGCAACTGAGCCCAGGCTGAGTCAGACCCCGGCCCGTTCCAGCTGTGCGACAGGGTCCCACCAAGACGCTCAGCCACCCCTACACCAGGGCCCTGGAGCCTTCAAATCAGAGGAAAGCAAAGGGGGGTGGGGTGAGTGCGAGATAGGGGAGCGCTGGTTCTAGGCCTCTCGGGGGAAAAGCCAGAAAGATTTTATTTATAAAATTTTTTAATGTTTATGTTTGAGAGAGAAAGAGACAGATGCGAGCAGGGGAGGGGCAGAGGGAGAGGGAGACCCAGAATGCAAAGCAGGCTGCAGGCTCAGAGCTGTCAGCACGGAGCAGGAGCCGGAGGCAAGACTGGAACTCATGAACCGCAAGATCATGACCCGAGCGGAAGTCGGACGCTTAACTAAGTCACCCAGGCGACCTTAGGAAGATGGATTTTAATAAAAAACACTGACATGGCACTCCCTGTGTGCCCGGTTCTGCTGTTCACATGTCACACAGATCACATGATTGAATCGTGAGACACAGAGAGATTAAGTAATTTGCGTACGGTCACCCAGCCCACAAAGAGGTGGAGCCAAGACGTAACCCTGAAGGGTCTGGCTCCCGGGCAGGACGTTACCCCACGCTCACTGCTCCTTAAATACATATTCTCAACTTGCGGAAACCGGGTCTGGGCATGGGCATCGGGCAGTGGCTTCTATTACCCCACCGAGAGCAGCGACGGCCTGGCAGCCTGGGAAAATGCAATGTCTATACCCTCCAGGGGTCCCCTCCAGGGACCAAAGATGGAACGAGAAGCGAGGTAGGGCCCAGCGGGGGAGGCCAAGTGGCTGGGGCCCCTTGGCCGGCTGGGAGCTGCAGGACAGCGGGGCCAGCATGAGGTCAGGGCTCCCAGAGCAGCAAGGACCCTGTGGGATCACTGGCTGCCCGAGGGACAGGGAGGCAGGAGATGTCTGCCCAGAACGGCAAGCCCTCCTTGACTTCACGAGAATCAGAACACTGGCTCCTAATACAAAAATCTCTAACTTAAAAAAAGCTTTGGTGACACTTCAATTAAAAGTCTGCTTAAAAGGTTCTCTCTTTTCATTTTAATTTTTTTATGTTTGTTTATTTTTGAGACAGACACGGCATGAGCAGGGGAGAGGCAGAGGGAGACAGAGACACAGAATCTGAAAGAGGCTCCAGGCTCTGAGCTGTCAGCACAGCCCGATGAGCGGCTGGAACTCATGGACCATGAGATCGTGACCTGAGCTGAAATCGGACGCTTAACCGAATGAGCCACTCAGGTGCCCCCCCCCCTTTAATTTTTAAAGATAAAATTTTCCCAGGGCGCCTGGGTGGCTCAGTCGGTTGAGCGTCCGACTTCGGCTCAGGTCATGATCTCCCAGTCTGTGAGTTCAAGCCCCACATGGGCCTCTGTGCTGATAGCTCGGAACCTGGAGCCTGCCTTGAATCCTGTGTCTCCCTTTCTCTCTGCCCCTCCCCTGCTCACGCTCTGTCTCTGTGTCAAAATAAATAAAAACATTTAAAAAAAATTATATAAAAAAAAGATAAAATATTCCCCAGGCCTATGACCCTCATACAACTTACTTCCCTTTTCCAACGGGACTTGAAAACCCACTCGTCTTGGCCCCAAATCAAGCCTCCCCCAGAGGCCAGACAGGTAACCTGATAGAAAACAATAGAAGATGCATTGGGGAGATGAAACACGAGCTGGAAAAGACAGACAGCCTGCATTTCCCAAACCAAGAACTTCTAAGTTACATTCATCAAGAGACACCACAAAGAGAGGAAATGGCAAAGAGGCAGCATAGGGCCCAGCAATGGAACGGAGTCCACACACACACACATACACACACACACATGCACACAGCATGGACAAGTCTCACAGAGAATATGGGAGAAAGAAGCCCGACTCCAGGTGCACATGAGCTCACAGGACAATGTCAAGAGCGGGCAAGAGTGAGGGACGGCCGGAAAGGTCAGAATCCCCATGATCTTTGACGTCACCGACCAGGAAGGACATGGGGTGGGGGAGGGGAGCAGGAAATGTCCTCCGTCTTTTTCTGGTTGCCCAGGTGGACAAATCTCACACAGGACACTTGGGGGTAGCACAGTCTCCTGATTGGGTACTTTGACATGTAACTAAAAACACACCCCTAACGGCAACGCGGCCCCCTGGGACGGTGGGACAGACAGAGGACACCGTGGGGAAGGTGGTGGGATTTGAACAGCTGAAGTTTAGTAAGTAACGCACTAAGGTCAGTTCCTTAGATGTGACAAATATGCCCTGGTGACGTCGGACATTAGTAATGGGAGAAACCAGGCCCGGATACACAGGAACTCTGTACTAGCCTTGCAACCCTTCTGCACACCGAAAATTACTCCACAAGAAAAAGTATATTAAAATACTCTCAGGGCGCCTGGTGGTTCAGTCAGTTAAGCATCTGACTTCCCTTCAGGTCATGATCTCACGGTGCGTGAGTTTGAGCCCCGCGTCGAGCTCTGTGCTGACAGCTTAGAGCCTGGAGCCTGTTTCAGATTCTGTGTCTCCCTCTCTCTCTCTGCCCCTCACCCGCTCACTCGCTCTCTCTCGCTTCTTTCTCTCTCAAAAATAAACAAACATTAAAAAAACTTTTTTTAAACTCTCTTGCCTACCCCCTTCCCCCTCCTTCTCTTCCCCCTCCCCCTTCCCCTCTTCCTTCTCTCCACCCCTTCCAGGCTGCTAAAAGCAAGTCTGCATCCCGGACACATGCCCCACAAGCGCCCGGCACACTGTGTCCTTGTGGACTGGACGAGAGAACGAGCAAACCAGTCCAGAGAGGGGCCAGCTCTGGCGTAGAGGACAAGCCAAGTAGGCGGACGAGACCCTGGGCTCTGTGAGCCGAGGGACCCCACCCACCCCGTATCCCTAACAAGTGGTCCCAGCAGCGACACCAGCCGCACTCATGACACTTGGTGCACATCACGACAGTCCCTTGATCCACAGAGTCTCATTATGCATCACCCCACTGCACAGAGGGGGAAACTGAGGCACAGAAAAGGCAAGCGCCCGGCTGTAGGTCATCCTGGTAAGAGACAGAGCTGCGATCCGGAGCTGGAGGTCTAGAACCGGAGCCTGCCCTTTTAACCACCTCACTTGTGCCGAACAAACGGTCTCGAGGACACTGACCCTGCAGGCACTGACTGAGCCCTGGTGGCTCCTGGACAGCGCTAGTGCCCCTGGTGGCCAGACTGTCACCTGTCGGGCCATAAGCCGTGGGGGATGCCCCCAGCGGGGGCCAGCCTGAGCCTGCCTCTGAATCAGGGCCTGATTTGTGTCTGCTGAGCAGAGCCAACCACATAGCCTGCCTGGACCGGCCCCACAGCCAACACTGGAGTCCGTGGTCAGGGGTCAGGGGTGAGTGCTCCCTATATTCTGCCCAGAGAGTCAGCCAGAGCCTGACCAGCACGAGGGACTGAAAGATCCTGCTGGAGACGTCCTCCCTCACTGGCGAGGCAGGGGTCTCTGCCGCTCCCGGGGACCCTGGCTGCCTATCACCAGCTCTCGAGTGTGTTCACCCCTGCTCCCTGCTGGTGACCCCTGAATCCTCGCCCACTACCCGCCTGGCACAGCAGGGTGAGAAACAACAAGTGACGGTGCCCGCAGGCAAGTGAGGACACATCCCTCGGAGAAAGGAAGGGCACGCGGGCCACCTTAGGCAAGCTTCCCAGCCTCCTCGGGCCTCAGTTTCCCCATTTGCAGTATGGGCGTAATCAAAGCACCTACTTCACAGAGGCACCGTCAGGATTCACTAAGACCTCCAGGTGATCAGAAATCCTTGGCCTAGCTTCACACAGGCTTCCTAGTTTCAAGACTCAATAAACGTATCTGTGTACAATAACAAGAACAGCTCTCGCCTAAAGGGCTCAGACTCTGTGCCAGACACGGGGAGAATCCATTTACATGCATCGCCCCGTCTCTTACCACCAGCCCCGGAGGAAGGTTCTTATTCCATCCCCATCTTCCGGATCAGAAAACAGGCTCAGAGAGGTTAAGCCACTTGCCCACAGTCACACAGCTGGGAGGCACACTGCTGAGACTCAAACCCAGATCTCGCTGCTCCGTCCCCACTGGTGGCACCAGGGGCTGGCTCAGAGCCCTGACGAAAGCGGGTTACCCCCTGTGTCCAATCGGTTGCTAAGTCTGGGAGGGATGCCAGGGGGCCGGGTGGGGAGCAGGGGCTCACCAGCAGCGTGTGGACCATGGCATCTGTGGGCTGTGGGATGAAGGCCAGCGACCAGAGCCACGCCTCTATCTCGTCCACCTCTACCTCTCCGGACACGATGAGGTCCTTCATGAGGCCCACACAGGGCTCGGTGCCACAGGAGGGCAGGGCGTCCACCAGCGGCTGCCTGAGATTGAGAGAGACAGAGGGATGTCACAGAGGTGGCCCGCACATCCTGAGCACCTTCGGACTCATCTCGAGGTGGCCTCGGGTCATCCCGGGACACTCTGAGGCTCCGAGAAGTATGATGGGGACGTGTCTGGGATCACACACCCCGGAAGGGGTCGAGCTGGGCTTGGGACCCAAGCAGCCTGGGTTCACAAGGATAACAGCAGCCCAGTCCCAACCCTGGCCAGTCCGCCCACTCAGGAAACAGCGGTTTGGGGCCACATTAGAACTGCCCACTGCTCTGCTAAAACCTGCCTCGGTCACCAAGCAGGGGCGAGGACCTCTGGCATCGAACAGGAACCAACAACTGGCAGGTTGCCTCTGATGCTCAGTCCTGGGCCAACATCAGCATTTTTCTTTTCTTTTCTGAGATGGCAGAAAGGTTCCGAAGCTCAGAAAAGGTTTTCAACCTTGATACAATGGCGGCTCTGAGTAGGGATGTGAGCGAATGGGAGGCAGATCCCCAGCATCACCGCAGAAACGGGAGGCTCCCAGAGCCGGGGGCCCCACAAGCCAGCGCACGCCTGCCCAGGACCAGACGCCCCACCCCCACCCTCATCATCTGCCTGTCAATAGTCTCTGGCTTCGATTTGCTCATCTCGAAAATGGGAATGCTGATGGACCAGCCCCAACATGCCCGAGAGTCCTTGGAACACACAGGTCACTTCCTCTGAGCGACGCCCTCCCTTTTCTTCCCACCTCTCACCCTCGCACCTCCTCTTTCTGCCATAAATCTGGGCCCTGGGGAACCACACTCGGGCCAGAAGTGAAGGCAGCCTCATGGACACAAGAACTCTCTGAAGAGCATCTGTCCTCTCAGAAAGTCCTAGATTTGGGATGGGTCTTCCCGCCTCCCTGACTCCCAACATGTACATGGACCGATGAGACCCAGGGTCTTGTAGGAAAATGCAGAGCAGCAGACGGGGGAGGTCACCAGGGAAACGGGCACTTCGTTCCTCCTGAGGACCTGAGGGCCCTTGCCTTGGTCACACACAATTAAAACACGCCTAAGTCAAACATCACTTCTATTCAAGCCCGTAAGTACTAGACGGAGAAGCACAGACCGCCTGGGTTCAAACTCCCAACTCTGCTGTGTGACTCTGGGTCGGTTTCCTAACTCCTCTGTGCCTTGGCTTCCCTGCGCAAACATGAAGTAGGGATTAAAAAAAAAAAAAAAGCCACCTACCCCACAGGGTCCTAGTGAGGGTTCAATGAGAGGATACAGAGAAAGGGTTTCAGGAGGTGCCTCTCCATTAGCTATTAGGCTGTGCAGTCACTGAGACATTTGGTCGTGTTGATTTTGCAGGGTTTTTTTTTTTCTTTCATATTTTGGACTGATAACCTTTGTGAGATCTTTTCAAAAAATGTGTTCTATTTATTTTTGAGAGAGGGAGAGAGACAGCACATGGGCGGGGGAGGGGCAGAGAGAGAGGCACACACAGGATCGGAAGCAGGCTTTTTGAGATCTTTTTGAAAGGCTGTGAGAAACTCCCAGATGTCTGGAGCTCAGGAGCTTGGAGAGCAGCAGGACTTGGGGAAGGAGCCCCAGGCTTCCCCAGGACAGCCCGGAGTCCACAGAGTTCCTCAGACACTCGGCACCCGGGGTCTCTGTTCACCCCTTGCTGGCCCCACATCAGTAGGGTCCAGGGGGTGGGACCCCAGCCCGGCCCGCACCCCCACCCAGAAGGGTACCCAAGGCACATTGGAATGCTAATTCCAGCTCTCTGCAAGAGGGTCCCAGTCTGGGGGAGAGAACAATGCCTGTATTTATACTGCCAGGCCCTTCAGATTGAGTCACAAGAAGGCCCCCCCACCCCCACCAGCCCGTGGGAACCTCCAGACTCCCCGCTTAATCACCTTCTTGGCAGACATCCCAGAACGAAGGACGAGTCAGTATCACAGGGATGAGATGAGACGAGACGAGATAGCACCCTGCAGCCCTCAGAGGGGGGAGCCGGGACGGGGCCAAGATGACCCAGCCCCACCAGGACCACCAGCCAGCTCCCGGGCCGGTCCCCCCTCCCCCGCAGCAAGGCCCTTACCAGTTGTCCCGGCATTTAAAAGAAGATTGTCTCCAGAGTTCCAGCAGCTCATCTGGGGAGAGTCCCTGGAGCTCTAATACCAGCGTCAGGAACAGTTCTGCGGCCTGGGAATCAGAGCGGGGAAGCATGAGCGACACCTCCTCCCCTGGCAGCTTCGGGAGGTGGTGGGGGGGCACAGGGTCACCTACTCCATTCCCCTGCCTTCAGACAGGACGGCAAAGAAATGGGACATGTATTGGCAACTTCCACCTGAAGTGTCCTAAGATCCAAAGAAATGAGGCCACGTGTCTGGGCTTCTCTCTCCCAAATTCCTGGCAGGCAGCCTGGTCCATTTCTGTTCTTTAGCTTAACCAGCATTTATTGGGCACCTACTGTGTGCCAGCCACTACACCTAGGGGCTGGGGATAAGCGGGAGGCGGTGGGGGGAACAGACATGATATCTGCCTTTGTGGGCTTTACGCTCTAACAAAAGCTCACTAAATGTTCACACGACCACGACCTAGGCTGAGTCTCAGCCTCTTTCATAGAGTTGGTGAGATGGCAATCGTTTCTGATATTTTTAACGAAAAAAATATAGAATAAAAGGGCGTATTCAGACCACACACCCCTCAGGTTTCCGGAGATAGGTGATTTGGTCCCGGCTTCCTGCTGGCAGTCCCCACGCCTCCCCCGGGCTTGGCCAAGGCCAGGACCGAGGCTCCCCAACCCACGCCTGGCCAGCCAGGGCTATGCTGGGTCTGGGACCCACTCGCCCAGCCTCTGGCCTCCCGTGCTGAGTGGCAGGCACCCAGTTCCCGTGCACACAGCTTGGCCGGGCAAGACGCAGGCTGCACAACAGGCCCCTCACTGGCCAGCTCGGCCCACCCACCCCTCCGGACAGCACATCTGGCCCCCGGGGTCCGGACAGCGTTCCTATGATGTGCCTTCTCTTTGTGGAGCTGGAGGCAACCCTTAGCTTTGCCTTTACTTTCTCATGCTGGACATACAAGCCACCCCTTGGGTGGGGCGACTGTCACCACCACGGCAGGCCCTGACTGCTATTGGCCTTCAAGACTGTCAGCCCAGCTCGGGGCAGCCACCCCCGGGGACTCTCAACTCCAGGCCTGCTGCCTGCCTTCTGGATGGGCTCAGCTCGGCATCACCCGAGATTCTCTGGGCTGAGACACTCACGCTTTGAAGCCCTCCAACAACTGCCGTGCCTGGCTGAGCACCTGGCCACCTGGGGAAGGCCGGGTATCCACCCTGGAGTATGCCGTCTCCTCCGGGGAGGCCTCCGGCCCCAAGTGTGGGCATCAGGACTAGCCTTCCAGGGTCAGCCACAGCAGGAAGGATCACAGCACCGCCTCCGGTTCTCCCCTCCAGCAGCGAGACAAGGGAGAAGCCCGTCCGCTACTAACAAGCACGCATGATCCTAACGCGAACACCACCATGACCACCACCGGTCACTTTGTACAGAGCCTCTGCTGCGTGCCAGGCACCGTTCTAGGTCGCGTGCACACACCGTCTCATTTGACCCGCACGCGACAGCCTACGGGGAATGGGTGTCGTTATCCCCCCTTAACAGAGAAGATCCGGGACACTCTGAGGGCTTTACTCAGGTGCCGGTGGCCTCACCCCTAAGTAGCAGAGTCGAGCACTGAACCCTGGCCACCTAGCTCCTAAACCCACACTCTTCACCGGTGTCCCCTGCCTGAGGGCATGGGGTGGGGGTGGGCAAACAAACAAGAAAAAAGAAAGCCCGGACTTCTGGCAGCTGCCAAGTCCCATGATGTCAATACTCCCACTGTGGCCCCTTTCCAGCTGCCCGTGTACCCACGTGCTGTCACTGGACGCAGACTTGGAAAAGGCAGCACAGAGGTGCGAGAGCAGGTCATGTCACCACCCACGCCTACAGCAGGTGCAAACAGCCTGGTCACAGGTGTCAAGGTCACAGGCAGGCAAGTGATGGTTTTGAACACTGATTACCTTTGTTTCTAATGTGACTTCTTTTTTTTTTTTTTTTCTTCGTGTTTAAGAGAGCGAGAGAGAACACACGTGCAGGAGGGGCAAAGAGACAGGGAGAGAGAAAGAAGCCCAAGCAGGCTCCACCCTGTCAACGCAGAGCCCAAAGCAGAGCTCGATCTCACGAATCATGAGATCACGACCTGAGCCGAAATCAACGGTCACTCAAATGACTGAGCCACCCAGGTGACCTTAACATGGACTTATTTCTAACACGATCGTTAATAAGAACGGCTGTGTTTAACAACCGCCCTGCAGGGTTTGGACCATCACCTCTGACATAGCACGGTCTACACGGCCCCTAAAACCCTTGGCTGTACACAGTCAGTGTTTAATAAAGGCCCATGACCTGGGCTCCATATTCTTAGAATACCAGACAGTAACAAAGAGCCGAGGCCTCTGCCTGGAGTCCTCCCTGGCAGTGGGGGTGGGGCTGTGCCACCCTACCTCACTTCTCACCTCCTCCTGCATCATCTACGGATGCTTCTGGCCATCACAGCCCCCTGCCCCCCACGTCGAAACTCCAGGGCCTCTCTGGCGAGGGTCAGGCTGCAGAATTTGCTCTCTATTGAGCAGGAGTCCTGGTTTTGTTTCCCGACTGAAAAAAACCAATCTTGTCTCCTGCCCAGCGACAATGGGGACGAGCAAGGGCATCCCAAGCCGAAGCCCGCAAGGCTGGTCCCCAGGGCAACCAGGCGGGCCCCCCAGGCCTTCAGGGGGCCGAGGAGCTGCTCCGTGGGCACTGAGGCATCCCTGAAAAGCCACTTTCAGAAACAAGGTCCTCAGCAGCAACCCGCCAGCCGGGGAGGACCTCCCCAGGGAGAACAATTTATTTCCTTTCTTGGGCTATAAATACAGAACAGCCGCCCTGTGCCCTCGGGGGCCCGCACTGCCAGTCTCCAGGAAACAAGACGGAGGCCCTGAGTACGCCTTGCTCTGAGCCACCTCTCCTGGGGAAGGGCCCGGCCAGGGAGTCAGAGGATGCTCTGGGGGCCAGACGAGGGAAGCGGGCCTGTCCTGTGGTTTCCAAGCACTTCCTGAGGGTGAGCCACATGACAATTAGAACGTAGGCTACAAAGTGGCTGTTCTCAGCGAGGGTGACCTTACTCCCCTGCCGCTATGTGGCACCACCTGGGGACACTTCTGTCACAGCTGGGATAGGGGTGAGGCTGGCCTCTGGTGAGCAGAGGCCAGGGACGCTGCTGAACATCTGAGATGCACAGGACAGCCCCTCCCCACTCAAGAATGATCTGGCCCAAGGTGCCAGGAATGTCAAGGTAAGAACCCTGCTGGGGGGACAGGCTGCCTGGGTTGACAGCTGGCCTGGTCACTTCCTAACCAGCTGGTGGCTTGTAGCACCACCTTGCGAGGCAGATGGCCCCTTTCTTTCTGGCTCCCACGAAACCCCCAGGGTGAGGCACACGGGATCAGCAAGCTGGAGACTGGCTCCTGGTTCCCCCGTGTGTCTCCGCCATATATACACATATGTACAAAATGTATGTGTGTGTGTGTGTGTGTGTGTTCAATATGCATCCAGTATACACAGATATAACACATGGTCTGTTTATTCAACATATTCTACTCTGTTTCATCATCAATAAATGAAATCAGTAGGTATAAACACAGTCTCTACATCCTCAATATATTATAAAAATACCTATTTTCTCAGTGTCCATCTGAATCTGACCCTTCTCCCTTCGTCTCCCAGACCCCCTTCCTGTATGTCCCCCTAAGTTACCACAAGAGCTTCTCGCCTGGGCTCCCTGCATCCCACCTGGCGCTCGGTCTGTTCTCCAGCCTTAGCCACAGGGGGAACGTTAAAATGCACATCAGATCGTGACCTCCCTCCTCTGTACGACACCCTCCAAGGCTCCCCACTACCCCAAGAGAAAGGGATTTGTGAGCTCTACCGAGGGGACCCTCGTCCCCTCTTGTGCTTCCTACTGGGCGCCAGCCACAGGCCCCCACCAACCACCCTGCCACTCAGACTCCCCGAGCAGCTCCTACCCTGGAGTATGTGCTGTGGCTCCCCTCCACCGCCACCGGCCACCCACATCCACAGCTCTTCCGACCCCTACTCAATGTCACCTCCATCATCACTTAAAATTATACCCCATGCCAGCACCTCTGACCCCCCTTTCCTGCTCTATGTGCCCCCCACAGCCCCTAGGGGTCCAGGACATTCAGTTCACAGGTTTGTGGGTGTCCTCACTGATTATCCCAGGTGCGGAGGCAGACAAAGTCTCCCAAATGTCACCGGTGACACCCAGCCCAGAGTGGTGAATGGCAGGGATGGTGGGACAAAGATCGAGATGTGTCTAGAATGTTCCGGAAATTATCCTGACCATGAGGCTCTGCAGGAGGCGGCCCCACCGGTCCTCACCGTCCCGCTCCCGCGAGGCTGGGCGGCCAGCTCCCCAAACACGTCCCCAGGGCTCAGACTCCGGACCCTGGTTCTTTCAAGCTCTTTTCAGAGCACTTTCGCCCCTAGATTGTCAAGGGACCACCCCAGGGCTCCACTCCAATGACCTCTGCTTTAGACCCTGGTCCCAAGCGGTCACTCAGCCACATCCCTACTCTGTTCTCTTCCCAGCGCTCATCAACAGCTGAAATCCTCATCACCTGTGGTGGGTACGGTCCCTCTCCCGTCACCGTGGATTTCATGCTACGTGAAAGCCAGGACGGTACCTGTCTGTCTCCTTCATTCTAAGGGCCGAGAACAGTGCCCAGTACGTAGTAATAAGCGTCTCATCTTGCTGAAGAAACTGAACAGTTCCCCAACTGAGCAAACCGGCCAGTTTGGGCCCCGCTGATGGGAACATCATTCCTGGGAACACGGAAGGTTCTTATAGGAAGGAAATGTGGGAGGGCAGCCTTGACACAGGACCCAGACGCGTCGTTTTTCCTTCCCCAGGGACAGCCTGTCTGCCTCTCCTCCTACGTGTGGGTGCAGGGCTCTGTCTCAGAACAAGACAGGCAGGGGGAAGACACAGCATCACGTATTCCCACAAATCCTGTCATTAGTCACAAAGCAGGGAACCAGCCAGATGTCTCGAGCCTTCTAAATCTCTCTGGGCCACGAAACCACTCCTCTCAAGTCCACTCCTCCACTTTAAATGACCAGCAGCTCCAAGGAAGGCTGAATGGGTTGGGACTCGGTGGGAAGTCTCCAGTGGTCAGATCTGGGTATGGCTAGAGATCTCCGGAGAGATCTCCAGGATAAGCCAGGTTCAGAAAGTTAGCCCGAGGGCCCAACAGGACGGTCTGGCCGCAGACGGGCAGGTGAAAGAAAGGCCTCCGCTTTGTTCATCTTCTCCCCGCACTGGGCCACAAGGCTCGGCACACACCAGCTCGATTTCTTCCCCTTCTGTTGCTTTTGTAACCGGCACAGCTGTGCAGTACACACCCTGCTCGACTGTACGTAGCAGCCCTGATACTAAACACCAAGAAGGATTTGGCAAAAAAAAGAAGAGGGTGTCCCAGGGACCCAGGCCAGACTCTGGCCTAAGGCTGCCAAAGGCACTTACCTCGAAGCTGGTGGTCTGAGCCTGGCACAGCTTCCTTACGGACACGGCCACTGTGACCACCGAAGCCTGAGACCGCGTTTCCTCCCACTCATACAACAGGCTGCTTGGAGTGACTTCCCCGTCGTCTGGATCTGACATGGGAAGCGCTAGATGGGGAGGACCACACGGGGTGGGGGGGGGGAAGGCCAGATTGAGAAGAGGGCCCCCGGGAGCCACCCCCCAACCCTGCCAACACTTCCGCATGTTTCCGGCAAAGGGGGTGGGGCAGACAGGCACGAGGAAAATCATGGCCGAGTTGCGGCTACCAGCAAAAGATGGGAAACAACGTTCACACCCATCCGTGAGGGCCAAACAGGCTACCTCCAAAGCGCTCTTGGGAGTGACAGAGAAAACATGCAAAGTCCCTCCGTGCAGAAGATGACTCAGCAATAAAAAGGTCAGACAAGGTGGAGACACCGGTACAACAAGGTGGAGACACCTTGAAACATTATCGGAAGTGAAAGAGGCCAGCCACGGAAGGTCACATACCGTATTATTCTCTCTACATGCTACTCCCGGAATGGGCAAATCCAGAGAGCAGAGAGGTTGTCTGGGGCCAGGCAGATAGAGAATGATAGCAGATGGGTGTGAATTTTAATTTTTTTTTTTAATTTTAAAGAGAGAAAGAGAGAGAGAGAGCACAAGCAGGGGGAAGAATACCTCAAGCAGGCTCCACACTTAGAGCAGAGCCCGACACAGGGCTCAATCCTGAGATCCCACGACCCTGGGATCATGACCTGAGCCAAAATCAAGAGTCAGACACTCAACCAACTGAGCCACGCAGGTGTCCTGGGTGTGAAATTTCTTTTTGGAGTGACGAAAATATTACAGTTAGCTGCCATGATAGACACACAACTCTGTGACTGTACTGGAAGCCACTGAATCGTTCACTTTAAATGGATTACTGTGGGGCACCTGGGGGGGCTCAGTCGGTTAAGGGGCTAAGCATCCGACTCCTGATCCCGACTCAGGTCATGATCGAGCCCCACGTCTGACTCAGTGCACAGCACAGGACCTGCTTGGAATTCTCTCTTTCTCTCCTTCTCTCTCTGCTCCTCCCTGCTCTCAAAATAAATAAATACTTAAAAAAAAAAATAAATGAAGTGTGCAACGTGAACTTTTAAAGTTTTTATATTTAAAAATAAAAAATAGGGCGCCTGGGTGGCTCAGTCGGTTGGGCGGCTGACCTCGGCTCAGGTCATGATCTCGCGGTCTGTGAGTTCGAACCCCACGTCGGGCTCTGTGCTGACAGCTCGGAGCCTGAAGCCTGTTTCAGATTCTGTGTCTCCCTCTCTCTGACCCTCCCCCGTTCATGCTCTGTCTCTCTGTCTCAAAAATAAATAAACGTTAAAAAAAAATTTTTTTTAATAAAAATAAAAATAAAACCACTTCTATCTTAATGAAAGATGAAAAAAAAAAAAAACCACGGACAGTTCATTCAATTCCGTTGGGGAACATCCAGTCTTAACATGACTAGATGACCCCTTTCTGCCTGCATGGTGCCCGAGGCAGAGCTCAGAAGGCAGGGCAGGCTGGGACCCCAGCCAGTGTTCTGCAGAACCAGAGGGGATGCTGGGAAGCTCCAGGACTTCAGTCCCACCTGCCAGGTTCTTGCCCAGGTGGTGCAGTGAGCCTGGGCTCAGAGACACAAAGGTTACAGAACAGAGCTGGGGGTTCAAGCTGGGGGCTCTGTCTCTTGCCCGCTGTGTGACCTCAGACAAGTCCACTTACCTCTTCGAGGTATAGTTTCCTAATTTGAAAAAGTAACTAACAACAGTACCTTCCCACTGGGGTCATGATAAGAACCAAATGAAACAATCCACATAAAATGCTCAGCACGGCTCCTGGCCCCCAGTAAATCCTTCCCTAAGGTCAGCAATAACAATCATTTTTATTTGATTATTCAGGGAAAGAGCAGTTTTTCAACCACCAAAAAATATGTATCTTTTTCCCTCAGATGCATGCCTTGCTTCTTTCCTTCCGTGCAAAATTCTAGAAGGGAGCCAAGCTCCAGGGAACGCTATGTGTTGGCAGGAACTTTCCAGAAAATCAGGAAACCCGAGTCAGCATGCCCCCAAAATGCTCAGGTCATCAGATGGAAGGTGGAATTCTCCCACAAAAGCTGACCAGAAGATTCTATCTCCACTGAAGACAACCCAGGGAAAAGGACAAGACCAAACCTGAGCCATGGGAGCCAGCAGAAACTTCTAGAAAAAGAGACGGACTCCCGTGTCAACAGCCATTTTCAGAAACTGCTCAAGACAGATAAGGTGCCAAACAGGGAAAGAGTGATAGAGCCTAGGCCTGCCTGAGCCGCTCTGCCACAGGGGGTCTCAAGTCTGCTCTGAGGGTCCCCACATCCACCCTTGGTCACCTGTGACAGCCGGATCCAAGGACATCTCACGCAGCAGGGTGAGCGAGGAAAGGGTCCGCATGTGCACGGCACTTGCCTTCTCAGAGAGGGGCCCCACGGTGTCCAGCTCCGTGCAGGAGGCCTCCCTCAGTATGCCAGCCTGGAAACTCTGGTGGCAGGTCAGGCGGGACGCCAGGCCCGGCTGCTGGACCATGGGGGTGGGGGAGACAGGCAGGGGCTCAGGCGAGGCCCCGGCTGTGAAGGGGTAAGGTGGGGAACGCTGGGGGCCTCAAAGCCCGACCTCAGCCTCCCCCCAACCTGGGTTGTAGTACCAGCAGCCGGAGCAAAGGCTGACAGAGAGGAAAAGGACAAGGGAGGTTCCCACACAAAGGAACCCCAGGGCACGTACTAAAACCTCACTTTGAACCTGAGGCTGTCAGATATTAAGACTTTGTACAGGGGCGCCCGAGTGGCTCAGTCTTAGGTTAAGCGTCCAACTCTAGGTTTTGGCTCAGGTCATGATCTCACGGTTCGTGAGTTCCAGCCCCGCATCAGGCTCTGCGCTGACAGCACTTTTCTCCCGGCCAGCCCCTCCCTCCCTCTCTCAAAAGAGGTAAATAAACTTAAAAGAAGACTTTGTGTAATTGTTAACATTAACAGTGATCATCTTTCACCCTTACCCAGAAAAGTGCTATGGACCAAACACTTTCTCAGCAGGGAGCTGTGGACAGGACGGGAGGAGAGGAAGTGGGGCCAGGGAGCAGGGGGGAAGGGGGAAGGGCGAAGGGGACGAGATGGGGGTGTGGGGTAGAGGAGTCTGGAGGGAAGGAGAGCTAGGGAGAGGGAATGGAGGGGAATGAGGTGTAGACAGGAAAGGGCGGGGCGAGCTGGGGAGGGAGGAGGGGAAGAAGGGTGGGTCCAGGAGGGCTGGGGGGGGAGGGGGGCACTTACCTCCTCCCCCGGCAGGGCCTGGGAGCGCAGCCAGGAGCGCGCTCTGCGCAGGGAGCAGCGGCCTAGGTCCTTGGTCTTGAGCAGCCAGGCACCGTGTGGCTGGTAAGTGGTAGGACACCTGCCCAGGACATCCACCTGGGCGAGCGGGACCCCGTCAGCCCCTGCTCCTCCCCTGCCCCCGCCCCCCCAAACCAGGCTCCCGGCCTCACCTCCTCGAGGGTCTGCGGGCCGGAGGCGCCCGGGCGCCCCTGAAGGAGGCTCAGCACCGCGCGCTTCACGTTCAGCACCCAGCGCGGCTCTGCGCTCCGAGGACACAGGCGGGCCACGCGGCCAGCGTGCAGGACGAAGCGCAGAGGATAGCGGCCCAGGGCAGCGCTGGGGACCGGTGGGTGCGAGTCAGGAGGGGACCCTCCAGGGCACTGCTGGGGCCACAGTGCCTTTGCCCCTCCTGCTACAGGTCACTCCCCATAGGAAGCCCCTGGGGAACGCCCTGCCTCTCCCCACCCCCCCACCATCTTCCCAAATGACCTTGCTTCTCTCTTCTGCTGGGGTCTCCAGCAACTTCTGAACGGACCACAAGGGGCAGCTAACTCTTGGCTCCAAGGTGAGCCCAGCCTCCCTAACACTTGGACTAAAGCACCCGGGTGCGCCCAGTGTCAAGTAACCAAAAGCTCAACTTCCAAGAGCTTCCTGAATTCCAGAGATTCTCATTTTCCCAGCCCACTGGGAGGTATCTAGCATCCCCCAACCCCGCCCCCCCCCATACACCGCGAAAGGCACGCGCACGCACACACAAACAGATGAGGAAACTGAGGCTCAGAACCAGAAAGGGACTAGGGCAGCAGCCGGGATTCAAACCAAGGCAGGCTGGCTCCAGGGCCATGGGTCTCAGAAACTTCAGACCCCATCACTGTACAGATGAGGACAAGAGGCCCAAAGAGGGAGAGCTACTGGGGGAGGGGCTTACACAGCAAGTCAGGAAGGAGGTGGGAGCAGAATTGAGCCCAGGGCTCCTCCCGCCACCCCTCACTTCTGTTCCCCACCACTCCTGCACCTGCCAGGTGGGGAGATGGAGGGGAGGTGATGGGACCACTCCTGCACCTGCCAGGTGGGGGGATGGGGTGGGGGGAGGTGATGGGCCGTGAAGTCGCCACAGTTGTGTGTGGGTGTAGGAGAGAGAGGTGCTTCAAGTCCAGCAGCCAGCCAGCAAAGCAGAACCTTGAGGTCCTTACTTTCACCTCCCCAGGAGGTCACTGTCCCTCTCCAGCTCCGACCCCTGTAGTCAGGGGCCCTCTGGAGGCAGCCCCCTGGGTCTCAGGCCTTGTGCTAGAGAAATGCAAATGTTGCCCGCCCCTTCCAGAATAGCAAATGTCAGTCTGGCCTCAAGGAGCTGAAAACCCCCAGCCCTGTGACTTAGCATTTCTGATGAGGAGCCCAGGGACAATAGCCCTCACTGCCCCCTCGGAGGAGACCACCCTAAGCCTTTCAGCAGGGACCCATCTGCCCCTGGGCAGCGTCCCCTAACCCTGGACCCCAGCACAAAGGCTTTATTTTTTAACAAATGAATTTGCAATAAAAAAGGAAGAGGAATCTGCAGGGATGGGCTTGTCTTCAGTCTGGCGGCTGGATTGAGCTTTGAGGCCACTGAGGCCACTGTCAGGGAGTCCTGGGAAACAAGCCTGAAAGAGAATTCCAGGCTTGGCCGGGTCACAAAAGGGAGGCTTAGCTCGGGAAGGGAGAGGCCATGGGTGTCCAAGAAAACCCCCATCTCAGCAGAGACAGGGAGGGGAGAGGGGTGGGCTTTAATGGGTACCCAGGGTCTCCCAGAATGTACTCATGGACAATGCCCAGTGGGTGTTTGACAAACACAATCCCTGGACATGTGGAGGGTGATGGACAGGGAAATAGGAGACCAGCTTCTCCCACCAGGTAAGGGAAGGCCATGTGAGGCTACTTAGACTCACTCAAGTCTCTGCCCTAACTCTCGGTCGTTTTCATCAGTGGTCTGGCCTGGGCGCTTCAAAACCTAAGGTGGGGTCACGCTCACCTTTCTTGCAATCTAACTCGGTACACCTGACACCTGGTGGCTAACAGAAGGGGGTACAGGGCTTGTAGGTGCGGTCCTACCACGAGTAAGGCTAGCGTCTTACCTCAAACTCTCAGAATCCTCCAGAACCGTCACCTTGGATCCCAAGATGGAGGTCACCTGGAAGCCTTGGAGCTAAAGCAGAAAGGACCGTGAGTTGGTGACCTCTCTGGGGATATCCCAGGACCCCACTGGCACCCCCACCCATCGAGCAGTTCTGGGGCCCAGCATGGTAATAAGACCCCCGTGTCGGGAGCCAGGCAGAGAGATCCTTCCCTTGAGGGAAGGTTCTAGCTCCTGGGTGGTAGAGGCCAACTAGCTCCAGGGGATAAAGAGTTGAAATACCCAGAATCTACGGCTCCCTGGTCAATGTCCAAAAAGTTCTCACTGGTTTCTCATTTTGCCTAAAAGGCCCAAGCAGTGTGGGGAAGAGATGTGTATCTATAATACAGTGTATCAACAAAATATGTGAGAATTGCAAAGCCAACCAAGACTTTGCTCACCATGCATTTAAAAAACCTGGATGTCCCAATGCCCCTGTGGATATGTGCATGTGCACGTGTGTGCACTTATCACAAAAGATGGACTTTCTAAACTTGAAAAATAAAATCACCCCTAAAAACTGCCTTCCTCATGGGGAGCCTGGGTGGCGCAGTCGGTTAAGCGTCCGACTTCAGCCAGGTCACGATCTCGCGGTCCGTGAGTTCGAGCCCCACGTCAGGCTCTGGGCTGAGGGCTCGGAGCCTGGAGCCTGTTTCCGATTCTGTGTCTCCCTCTCTCTCTGCCCCTCCCCGTTCATACTCTGTCTCTCTCTGTCCCAAAAATAAATAAATGTTGAAAAAAAAAATTAAAAAAACTGCCTTCCTCGTGTGACTGATGTCACTTTTTACAAAACAGGCTACTTTTTTAAATTTTTAATTTTTTTTTAATGTTTATTTATTTTTGAGAGACAGAGAGAGACAGCATGAGCGGGGAGGGACAGAGAGAGAGGGAGACACAGAATCAGAAGCAGGCTCCAGGCTCCGAGCTGTCAGCACAGAGCCCGATGAAGGGCTCGAACCCATGAACCACAAGATCACGACCTGAGCTGAGGTTGGATCCTCAGCTGATGCAGTCACCCAGGCGCCCAAAAAACAGACTGTTTTTAGAGCAGTTTTACGTTTATAGCAATACTGAGAAGGTGCAGAGATTTCCCACATACCCCATATATGCCCACACCCACAACCTCCCCCTTTACACACACCCCTCCATGGTGGTACATTTGTCACAATACACGAACCCGCATGGAGACATCGTCGTCATCACCCGAAAGCCCAGAGTTTACATCAGGGGTCCCTCTTGGTGTCGTGCGTTTTTATGGGTTTGGACAGACCCATCATGACACATGTCCACCAGGATAGCATCTTACAGGGTCTTTTCACTGTCTGAGGATTTTTGTTTCAAAGTGACTCATCTTCATCTTGCCTGAAACCCATTTGCTCTCTCCCCTGAAAACCAGCTCCCCTCCCCCAACAGAGGGTCTGTCGTGCCCCCAGTCACCCAGGCTTGCAATCTTGGGGCGAGATACGGTCCCCCTTGGCACGGAGACGTTGTCCTGGACAATGAGTCCCTCAGCCACGTAACTGATAGCACTTGCTTTCTGACCACTTGATTGAAAGCCATCCATTCTAGCTATATTCCGTATGTGCAACTTTTACATAGAGAAGCACAACATAGTTTTGTAACACACTACTGAACTGTACATTTAAAAATGGTTAAAAGGCAAGAATTTATATGATATGCTTTTTTACAATTAAAAATAAAATTAGGGGGCGCCTGGGTGGCTCAGTCGGTTGAGCGTCCGACTTCGGCGCAGGTCGTGATCTCGCGGTCCGTGAGTTCGAGCCCCGCGTCGGGCTCTGTGCTGACGGCTCGGAGCCTGGAGCCTGCTTGGGATTCTGTGTCTCCCTCTCTCTCTGCGCCTTCCCCACTCATGCTCTGTCTCTGTCTCTCAAAAATGAATAAACATTAAAAAAAAATTTTAATAATAAAATAAAGTAAAATTAGGGGGCGCCTGGGTGGCTTAGTCGGTTAAGCACCCGACTCTCGGTTTTGCCTCAGGTTATGATTTCCTGGCTCGTGAGATCGAGCCCTGCATCAGGCTCTGCACTGAGAGCGTGGAACCTGCTTGGGATTCTCTCTCTCCCTCTGCCCCTCCCGTGCTCACACACACTCTCTCTCTCTCTCTCAAAATAAATAAACCGTAAAAAATTAAATTAAAAAAGAAAACAAAGTTCTGATACATGCTATGATGCAGATGAACCTTGAAAACATTATATTCAATGAGAGAGGCCAGACACGGTTTGCATATTGATTGTGATAACTGATCCCACTTCTTGGACGTACCTCACTAGGAAGTTCATAGAGGCAGGAAGTCGAATAGGGATGCGGGGGTGGGGGGACAGAGGCAGGGGGCGTTACTGTATAACAAGTAGAGGGCTTCTGTTCGGGGTGATGAGTCATCTGGAGCGGGACAGTGGTGATGGTTACACATCATGATAAATGTACGTATTACCACTGAATTATACACATAGAATAGTTAAAATAGTAAATTTTTTTGCATAGTTTACAATTAAAAAAAAAAGAATATGGGGCGCCTGGGTGGCTCAGATGGTTAAGCGTCCAACTTCAGCTCAGGTCACGATCCCGTGGTCCGTGAGTTCAAGCCCTGCGTCGGGCTCTGGCCTGATGGCTCAGAGCCTGGAGCCTGTTTCAGATTCTGTGTCTCCCTCTCTCTCTGCCCCTCCCCCGTTCATGCTCTGTCTCTCTCTGTCTCAAAAATAAATAAGCGTTAAAAAAAAAAAAAAAAGAATAGAAGGGCGCCTGGGTGGCTCAGTCCGTGGGGCGTCTGACTTCAGCTCAGGCCATGATGTCACAGTTCATGAGTTCGAGACCCAAGTCAGGTTCTGTGGTGACAGCTCAGAGCCCAGAGCCTGCTTCCGATTCTGTGTCTCCCTCTCTCTCTGCCCCTCCCCCGCTTGTTCTCTGTTTCTCAAAAATCAACATTTAAAAAATTACACACATACACACACAAAGAATAGACAGAAGGCAGACGCAAAAGAGAACATCCTGAATAATTCCACGGGAGCCAAGAGCAAAGACAGACAAAACTAATCCATGGCATTAGAACTCCGGAAGGCCTCTGGAAAAGTGACCAGAAGAGAGAACGGGGCAGGTGATGGGGGCTGTGTTTCACTTCTTGATCTGGTGGCCACTAGACCCACACGTTCCGTTTGTGAAAACACGTTGCTCTGAAGATCCGTTTTCACACCTTTGACACAAAAATGTGTGTAACGGATTGCCTCCTGGGCGGCTGTAAAGTTTCCATTTTTTCCCAAACGCCTTTGATGGAAGCCAGTTTTTCTTTTCTGGCCAACATTTGACATTACCTTTTTTTTTTTTTAAATGCTTCAAGCAAACGAACGAAATCTACAGCAGCACACAACATGCTTTGTGAAAACTGGTCTTACAGAAAACCAACCAACAGCTGCCAGTATTTTGATGGACGTGAGCGGACAACAGACTCCAGATGAAGTTCGGGACCAGAGCGGACATTTTGGGCGGTTGAAGAATTTAGAGGCAGCTCACAGCCACCCCTCGAGAGACCACATCCAGTGGTCTACGTGAAAACATTAAAAAAAAAAAAGTTTTGAGAAACGCTTGTGAGCAAGCAGTTTCAGAAACGCTTCTCAAGCAGGAGATAAGACTTCTGGGAGGGGCGCCTGGGTGGCTCAGTCGGCTGAGCGTCCACGTTCGGCTCAGGTCATGATCTCGTGGTCCGTGAGTTCGAGTCCGACATTGGGCTCTGTGCTGACAGCTCAGAGCCTGGGGCCTGCTTCAGATTCTATGTCTCCCTCTCTTTTTTTGCTCCTCCCCTGCTCACGCTCTCTCTCTCTCTCTCTCTCTCAAAAATAAACATTAAAAAAAATTTTTTTTTAAAAAGACTTCTGGGAATGCAAAAGGCCGCCGTTGATGTGGGGTGGGAGGGTCTGTCCAGGAACCGCAGGAGAATCATCAGAAAGGAGACAGGAAAGAAGGAGCAGGCCTTTCCACTTGTGAGACCACGAGGGAGCTTTACCATGTGCCTTTAACCCGTGCTGTGGACCCTCAGCTGTGTTCGCTCAGGTTCCCCAGCTTGGACCCTCATTCCTACCAAGGACACAGCTTGCCCCCCAACACCCAATCCCATGGCTTTATTCGCTCCGAGGAATACTTTCCCTTTCCCTCTTTTTTTTTAACCCCCGCTATTCCCACACAGGGTACCTCCTACAACCAAAATGGCGCCACATTCCGATGTCACCCTCTAGAATCCTGACCTGATGAACTTGAGATTATTCAGAGATCTCCTCTCCGTTTTTGTATAATGGAAAGGCGGGGGGAGACAGGGGGCTGTAACTTCCCCTGGGCCCTCCCCAGCATCCTTGGGATCTCCTGGTTGCCCAAAGACACTCACCCATAAGGCCATCTGGCACGGGCCAAGCACGTCTAGGATGACCAATCCTCGGAGGCCAAGGCCACTCCCCTCCGCCGGGGCTCCCTGCAGGCCTGTACTGGTGTTGGTGGAAAATCGATAGGTGTATCTGGTGCCCACAGGAAGGTGGGGCTCAGCTGACCCTGGAGAGCAGACAGAGGATAGAATGTCACCTTGACAACCCATCAAACTCTACGACTCAACTCCACCTAGACTATTTAGACGTCTGGGTTCCCACCTCCCTGCCTCCACTGGTCCATGAGCTGCCTGTTCCCGGTGCAGGGCAAGCCCAGCAGACGGCACCCTCCTCTGAGGGTGAAGAAGAAAATAAAGACAGGAACGATACGTGTTGAGCAAAGGGTGACCAGCGTTTTCTTATGCTAAGGCCCCCTTCTGACACCTTTATACATCATCTTTGGCCCCTACCCGCCAGATGTGACCACCAGCTGTGCTAACCCAAACTCTCTCTAGACACTGCAAAACACCCTGAGGGGTAAAGTCCTGGTTCAGGACCACTGATCTACACTTACGTGAACTCATTTAGGCCTCAACCAACTCTGGGTGGCTCTTCTTTCTCCATTTTACAGAGGTGGAAACGGAGGCTCAGAGAGGTTAACTAACTTACCCAGCGTCACACAGCTGGGATGCCAACCTTGGGAGTTTGAGTCCTCACCTGTGGCCTTGAGGACGTCATGTGCGTCATGTGCGCTAGGAAGGGTTGTCCTGGTTCTTGACGGGAACGGCAGGGAAGCTGGCCAGCCTCAGGGGACAATGAGGTGGCGGGAAGGGCTGACTTAGGGAGGAGGCGGCTCTATACTTACCTAACTTCCCATTTAGGCCAGGAGACCAATTGCGAAACCCAGCTAACTATGACACCCCACCCTTCTCTGGGGCTTGTCAGTGAATTAACATTTTCAGGTGCTCAAACAGCCACACCTCACACTCCCGGATGTTTCTCTCCCTCCAAAGAATTCGCCCTAAAGCTCTCTCATCTACTCCACCCCAAAACGCAAATACAATCGCCCCGCACAAATGTTTACTCCATCTGGGAACCACAAGGTATAAGGCCAGAGCCCCAGGCGTGCTGTTTACTCCGCCAACTGCTGATGACCAGATGGCCTTTCCAGAACTGGCCTCTCTCCTCTGCACGGGCTGCTCTGGGAATGGGGACATGTGCTCCGAGGAGGCTGTCCCCACTCACACCAGGCAGCTGGTCCGCTTTGCTCCCACCCCCAGCCCTGTCCGCTCCTGTCTCCAGAGACCCTTGCTCACCTGCACCTGTCTTCAAGCAGGAGGCTGCATGGCTCGTCAGTACATCTTGAGGTTCTGAAATCACAGATCGGATGGAACAAGGGCAGGGCCAGGAGGAGGCACGGGACGGCCCCACCCACCGGCCACTGACCTGCTTGTGGGGGGCGGGGACGCTTAAGCATCCGAGGGGACAAGAAGAGATGATGCCAGTACTCCTGTCTGTCAGAGGGCTGGGAATGACCTCCCCACCCCTTATCCAACCTGCTCTCCCCCATCGTGGATGTGGCACCACTGTCCTCATTGCCCGAGCTGGTAACCTGGGAGTCATTTGCGTTCTTACTCTGTTCCTGGTGGCCGCCCCCAAAGCTCTGTCGAGTCCATCAACAAACTCAAGTCTCCCTCCCTCCTCTCCCTGCCCCGCCTCGTAACTATCCCCCGTGTCCACAACTCCTCGTCCGCAGCTGGAGTTGTCTTAAAAACCAAAATCTGGGGGCACCTGGACAGCTCAGTCCAGCTCAGAGCCCGGAACCTGCTTCACATTCTGTCTCTCCCTCCTCTCTCTGTGCCCCCCAGCTCACACTCTCTTTCTCTCGCTCTCAAAAATAAAGTGTAGGAAGAACAAAAAGCTCAATCTGATCACATCGCTCCTGGTTTAACAGCTCCCAAGTCCCCTCCCTGGCCCCCTCAAGCCACATGCACTCCTAAGGACATCCTTTACCACAAGGGCTGGCCGCTGTCTGCCCTCTGGCCACTTCTCACCTGGCCCTCCCTCACCCTCTGGACGCATGGGTCCTCTTCTTCAGCTTAAGCCCTTCGCACATGCTGTTCCCTCCTCCCTGAACACTCTTCCTCCTGTTCTCCACACCCCAGGCTCCTCCGGGTGTCACCCCAGCAGGGTTCTCCCTGACCACTGTGAACCGACAAAGCCAGACCAGGGGGCTGCAGCAATGAGCGGTGGTCTCCAGAGCCTCCGGAACACCTCCTCCACCCCTCACCACCACGGCCGCCTTCTCAGCAGCAGAAGCCAACCACAGAATGAACAGCACGGGCTCCTGACCTCCTAGCCCCTACCCCAGGCCACGGAGGTCCCTCTGCAGGGAATCCGCCCCCGCCTCCTTCCCGGGAAAGGGTCAGCTTCTCTCCCTCACTCGTCCCAGCCCGAGTGCTGCCCACTTTCACCTTCTGTCAACCCTTTGTCCTTCCTTCCAGCCACCTGCCTGGATATTTCCCAGGCACCACCCATCCCGCTCTCCTGGCACAACCTCAGCCAGGAATCCGTCTGCAACCATGTGCAGACAACAGCTTTTCTAGAATACCGTTTCCATCCTTAAAACCACCCCACCGTGCCTCGACGGCTAACCATTTCCCATAGGAGCCTGCCTAATCCCTTGAGAGATGACACATGTCCCCAAGATGGGGCAAAGTGCATTTTACGCTATTTTGTTGAGACCCTTGGAAACAGCAGAACGCGAGAGGACAGCCACGCCTCTCAAATGTTGTGTGTCGTCTCACAAATCGCTTTTCGCACTCAAGTACATTAACACTGGATAAAACCACATTTCAAAGACATTTAGCCTGATGGATTTCCCTTCCCGCTTTCCTCCAAGTCTCTGACAGCATATACTCTGGGCACCAAATTAAACCTGTTTATGCATAATCGTTTGACTTCCAATTGTGCACGGACCCAACATTCGGCTTGTTTGCCCTTCCAACAACCTGTACATCTGTTTTGCCCACCAACTACGCTGCAAAGCAGCCCAGCCCGCGAGCCCCCATCCACCACGAGCTCCAGAAACGGGGTGTGTTCAAAGAGTATTGTGCTCGAACTAAATTGTGTTCTCTTCCTTTCTCCAGCACTTAAAAAAAACAATATTTATACAATGGAATACTATTTGGCAATAAGAATGAAATCCTGCCATTTGCAGCAACGTGGATGCAACTGGAGGGTATTATGCTAAGTGAAATAAGTCAGAGAAAGACAGATAGCATCTGTTTCCCCTCATATGTGGATCTTGAGAAACTTAACAGAAGACCGGAGGGGGGGGGGAAATAGTTACAAACAGCAAGGGAGGGAGGCAAACCATAAGAGACTCTTGGATACTGAAAACAAACTGAGGGTTGATGGTGGGGGGAGGGGAAATGGGTGATGGGCATTGAGGAGGGCACTTGTTGGGATGAGCACTGGGTGTTGAATGCAAGCGATGAACCAGAGGAATCTAGCCCCCAAACCAAGAGCACACTGTCTGTTAGCCAATTTGACGAAAAATTATATTAAAAATTTTGAAATAAATATTCTAAGTATTAAAAAAATAGTATTTAAATTTAAAAAGTTCCAGAACGATTCAATAATCCTACCAAGTAGATCAGCCAAAGAGGGGAAACATTGAACTTGGAAAGATAATACATCTCTCTATTGGATTCTACTCATTTCAAGGGAGAGATCCGAAAGGGACTGAAATGGATGTGATTTCTACAGCCTGGAAATGAAACCGGGTCTCCTTTCAGCCTTCTCGGATGTCAGTTCTGGTCCCTATGCATTCATTTATTCAGCCCGGATTTACTGAGTACCTACTGTGCACCAGGCAAATAGGTGCTGAAAATATAGCAAAACAAAATCAAAAAGCCAGCTACAATCTGACCTGCACCGTCCAGGACAGTAGCCACCAGCCACGTGTGGCTATTGGGCATCTGAAATGTGGCTGGTGTTATGGAGGAACTTTCCATTTTGTGTTTCAATTAAAAACCAGTAACTCAAGTCAGCTACTGGAAAACTTAAGTAGGTTTAAAACCACTTAGTATACAAACTCCCCTTTTCAACTCTAAATCTTAGGAAATCTAAATACAGATCAAGTCCTTGCAATGAAAATTTAGCCTCCAAATTGAAATATGGGAGCACCTGGCCGGTTCCGTCGATGGAGCGTGCGACTCTTGCTCTCAGGGTTTTAAGTTTGAGCCCCAAGTTGAGTATAGAAATTATTTAAAAAATACAATCTTAGAATGGAAATACGCTAAAAAAAAAAATTGGAAATTTTCTCCCAGTATGAAGCACACACCGGACTTCAGAGAACGGAAAATATGTCTCATTAATACTTTTTTTTACAGCAACTACATTCTCTAATGACATTCTGGAAATATTGGGTCGAGTCAATTATATCCCCCAAATTAATTTCACCCGTTCCTTTTCAGCATTTCTTTACACAGGGCTGCTAGCAACTTTGAAATTACATATCATCTCCCATTATGTTTTTATTGAATCTCGCTGCGCTAAACACTTCGGTAGGAAACAGACAACAGATAAAAAGCACACTTCACCAAGTTACGCTGCATCCGAGACAGAGCTGCTTCGAATCTTCATGCCCACCACCTCACATCCTTGCAAACAGCTAAGCATCCCTGCGCACAAGCTCAGAGCCCTCAACTTAGCATTTCATCCCTCAGCATTACAGATCTGGTCTCAAGTTTTCAGAGGAGGTTGGTAGAAGACAGAGGCAAGAGATAAGGATCCACCTGGAATCTCTTTCCTTCTCCCCATGAAAGGCAAAACCAGGAGAATCAGGGGAGGAGCAGGTCAACAGACACCTGGCTACATAAATACTGTCCCAGGTGAAGGAGTTGCTGTCCAGGCTTCACCCCACACAGAACCAGGACCACAGCAGCTTTACTTACTCCCCGAAGTCACTGCCACCAGCGCCCCGAGCAGGACCAGACGGAAGAGCCCCATGGGCACCTGCACCGCCACCAGCCCAAAGGAGCCCCACACCGTCAGCCTCTCTCGATGGCACAGAGAACCCTGAAAAGGACTTTCTTTGCAAAGGGGTAGGCACAGCCGGTGGAGAGGGGAGGAGGGGGCTTCCAGGGCAAAGACCCAGCCAATCAGAAGCCTCCGATCAAGTTCTTAGCGTTCTACCCAGGAGGAGGGGGGCTTCTGACTACTGAGGGGGAAAATCCCTTTTCAGGAGAGGCAAAGAAAGGTTTGCCTCTTCAAGCCTTGTAAATGGAGCTTCTGGGGCAGAAGGCAAACACAACCTTGATGTTTGTCTGTGTGTGTGTGTGTGTGCGTGTGTGTATAGGTGTGTGTGGTCTGAAATCAAATTTACCATTTCAACCATTTTTAAATGGCAGTTTGGTGGCACCGAGGGCATTCACAATATTGCAAAACCATCACCGCTGTGAGGTCTGGCTTGTCCTCCCCGCTGCCCAACATAGGCAAACCCAGGCGCCAGCGATGGCTCTCACCCAACAGTGGATGGCTGCAGGCTCTTCCCATGCCCTGACCCAAGGCCACCGTCCTGTTTTTTTTCCCCCAGACCTCACCTCCTCCGTCTCCTCACCTCAAAGTCACCTCCACCTGTATCTTTGGTTTTGAGGCTGCAGGCAGCCAATCTCCGGGTGCACCGCCTCCTTGGGCCCTGTGGGCCTCTCATCACATACACCTACTTCCCACATTAAAGACGCTTTTTATAAACCGCTTTATGGAGATATAATACAGATCACACGATTCTCCCATTCGAAGTGCACAGTTCAGTGGTCTTCAGTTCGTTCATTGCTGTACAACTTTCATCAAACTGATTTTTTTTTATTTTTTTTTGAATGTTTATTTTTCAGAGAGAGAGAGAGAGACAGAGCGTGAGCAGGGGAGGGGCAGAGAGGGAGGGAGACACAGAATCCGAAGCAGGCTCCAGGCTCCGAGCTGTCAGCACAGAGCCCGACACAGGGCTCAAACTCATAAACCTCGCGATCGTGATGTGATCCAAAGTTGGACGCTTAACCAACTCCGCCCCCCCAGGTGCTTCAGGGCTAAACGTTTAAAAGCTTCCTAGGACCCACAACATGTTCTGGGCGATGCCAAACCCAATAAAGCAAAGGAGAAAACTATGTCCCACCCACGGGGCTGGCCTCTGGGAGCTAAAGGAAACTGGATTATAAATATTAAAGTGGCTAAGAGATCAGAACTTGGGTGTCACCAATACTAGAAGAAATGATAGTTATATGACACCACAGAGGTGTTAGCTGATGCTATAATGACAACCGCGTTGCCATATAAATGTATGCGGTCAATATGTTCTACACCTTCAACTTACACAGAGCTGTATGTCAAGTATATCACAATTAGAAAAAAAACAACCGCGGGGGTGCCTGGGTGGCTCCGTCCGTTAAGTGTCCAACTTCACCTCATCATCTCACAGCCCTACGTTCGAGCCTTACGTTGGGCTCTGGGCCGACAGCTCCGAGCCTGGAGCCTGCTGGGGATTCTGCATCTCCCTCTCTCGCTGCCCCTCCCCCGCTCGCACCCTATGTCTCTCTTAAAAAAAGAAAAAAAAATTTTTTTAATAAAAAAAAAAATTAAAAAACCCGTATCAGGGAGTGGGCAAAGCGCTCACAGAATATTAAGTCAGTCATTCAGTCAAACCTCCCCCCAAACCCCACCCCTAAAAATGGTCAGCAAGGTGGAAATGCCATCATTCCGTTGTTACAGACAAGCCCTCCGTTTCCCACTGCCTTAAGTCTTGCCCAAGGTCACACAGCTGGACCCCATCTGGCTCCAGAGTCTCCTCTCTCTCAACTCCGCAGCTGAGATCAATGGTTATCACTTCCTCCATCTTTTCCTCCAGGAGACTCTGGCCTCTGCCCATGGCCCTAGAATCCCGCCCTGTTCACGGTCAGGAATCTGAGACACAACCCCGCCATGTTTCGCACGGTGGTTCCCAGTCCACACAGCGGCATCACATTCCAGGCCTGGACGATCAGAACCGCCAGGAGGACTGGGGCCGGGGTGGGAGGGGGTCCCTCCAGGCCACTCTGGGTGCGCCATCACCCATCACCCCCTTCTCCCAGAGCTGGCCAGGGTAGTCTCCCAGCATCTCTGGCCTCGCTTCCCATTTTTCTTCCATTACTGGACACAAAGCGGGTGAACTGGATGGATGGAGCACAGGACGCCAGGACTTGATTCCCAGAAAGACCCTCCTAGACAAGCCTTCCCACCCCTCAGCCTCCCACCAAAACTAAGTTCAGCTTCCTCCTCTTAAAAAAAAAAAAAAATGCAGGGCTTGTCTTATCAGTACGTGCGGATGGAGCTTCCAGTTCTGAATTAAGACAGAGAATGATTTAAGGCCCATCACACCCAAGCCAGAGTCACAAAAATTAGCCAGACTTCGGTGTAACCCATCAAATGATGGCACTTTTTTGCACAGGTAGGGCAACAGATAGTCCATGGTAGACAACCAACCAGTAGGGGGCGCAGTGAGTTCTTACCTAGGTGAACGATCTCACCAAAGATTTTGTCCTTTATGAACCACTACCACCATATTTTTTTAAGACTTTATTTTTGCTTTTTAATTTTTTAACGTTTATTTTTGAGAGAGAGAGAGAGGAGCAGAGAGACAGGGAGACACAGAGAAAGAGGCTCTGAGTTGTCAGCACAGAGCCCAACAGAGGGTTCGAACTCATGAGCCACCAGCTCATGAGCTGAGTTGAAGTCAGACGCTTAACCAACTGAGCCACCCAGGTGTCCCAAGACATCATTTTTTAGAGCAGTTTTAGGTTCATAGTAAAAGTGAGAGGAAGGCCTAGAAATTTCCCATACACCCCCTGCCCTCACACAGGCACAGCTTCCCCTATCATCAAAATTCCCCACCACACTGGTCCAGTTGACACAAGTGAAGAGCCTACAGTGACACATCGTTACCACCCAAAGTTCATCATTTACCTTAGGGCTCACTCTTGGGGTTGAACATTCTATGGGTTTGGACACCTGTATAATGACCTATATCTGCTATTGGGGGATCAGATGGAGTATTTTCATTGCCGTAGAAATCCTCTGCAAATCACCTATTCATTCTTCCCTCCCCCAGTCCCTGGAAATCACTGATCTTTTTATAGTCTCCATAGTTTTGCCCTTTCCAGAATGTCATATAGTTGGAATCACACAGGACATAGCCTTCTGACGACAGCTTCACTTAGGAATATGCTTTTAAGGTTCCTCCTATCTTTTCATGGCTCGATAGGATACTTCTCTTTAGAACTCCATAATATTATATCAATAATAATAATAATAATATTGCATTGCCTGGATGTACATTTTTTTATCCATTCAGTGACTGAGGTGACCCTACACCTTGATGCTTCCATGTTTGGACAATTATGGATCATGGTGTTATAAACATCCGTGTGCAGGGTTTTGTGTGGACATAGGTAGCTTGTTTTAAGATGACTCTATGCTCACTGTGGGCTTGAACCCACAACCCCATGGTCAAGAGTCACAAGCTCTACTAAAGGGGCCTCTATATGGATGTATGTTCTTAAATTCTTTGGGTAAGTACCAAAAAGCACGACTGCAGGATCTCATGGTAAGCGTATATTTCGTGTTCTGAGAGACCACCAAACTCTCTTCCAGAGTGGCTGTGCCATTTTGCATTCCCACTGGCAATGTAGGAGAGTCCTGGTTGCTCCACATCCTTACCCACATTTGATGTGTGTTTCAGATCTTAGCCATCAAAATAGGTACGGAGTGGTATTCATTATTTTAATTTGCATTTCCCTGATGACGAAATCAATGGCGAAAAGATGCCATCCGTAGATCATGGGTGAGGTGTCTGTTAGGATCTTCTGCCCATCGGTGAATCAGGCTGTTTTCTTGTTGCGTGTCAAAGGTTCTTTCCACATTTTGGATAACAGTCCTTTACCAGATGTGTCACTCGCAAATACTTTCTCCCAGTCTGTGGCTTTCATTCTCTTGGAACTGTCTTTCACAGAACAGACATTTTCAATTTTAATGGAGCCCAGCTTATCAATTTCTTCTCTCATGGAATCATGCATTTGGCGTCCCTTCTAAAAAGTCATCAGCACACCCAAGAATGTCGTTGTGTTTTGCATTTAGGTCTGTGATCCATTTTGAGTTAGTTTATGTGAATGGTTTAAGACCTCGGTCTATATTTTTTGTGCCATGTGGTGTCCAGTTGTCCCAAAACCATTTGTTGAAAAGACTATCTTTGCTCCATGGTACTGTCTTTGCTCCTTTGCCAAAAACCAGTTGACTCTGTGGGATTATTTCTGAGCTTTGTACTCTGTTCCATTGATCTAGTTGTCTGTTTTTTCACCAATACCTTTACAGTACATCTTGAAGTAACGGATTGTCAGTCTTCCAACTTTTTTCTCCTCCTCAATGCTGTATCCGTTATTCTGGGTCTTGTGCTTCACCATGTAAATTTTTAGAATCAATTTGCTGATATCCACAAAATAACTTGCTGGGATTTTTTATTGGGATTGCACTGAATCTGTACATCAAGTTGTAAAGAACTAATATCTTGACAATACTGGCGATTCCTACATAGGAAGAGGGAACACCTTCCCATTTATTTAGTTCTTTTATTTCTGTCATCAGAGTTTTGTCATTTTCCTCACATTCTATTAGGTTTATAGGTATTTCATTTGGGGGGTGCTGTTTTTATTTTCAAATTCCACACGTTTGCTGCTGATAGAAAAGTGATGGACATGCGCGTGTGTAAATGTTTATTATTGAGAGACAGTGTGTGTGTGTATGTGTGTGTGTGCATGCAAGCAGGGGAGGGGCAGACAGAGAGGGGGACAGAGGATCTGAAGGGGGCTCTGTGCTGACAGCAGAGAGCCCAGTGTGGGGCTCCAACTCTAGAACCATGAGATCATGATCTAAGCCAAACTCAGATGCTTAACGGACTGAGCCACCCAAGCACTCCGATAGACTTTTGTACATTAACCTTGAATCCCACAACCTAGCTATAATAGCTTGATAGTCGAGGAGTTTTTTAGTCAATTCTTTCAGATTTAATGCAGAGACACTCATGTCATCTGGGAAGAAAGACAGTTTTATTTCTTCCTTCCCAATCTGTATATCTTGTATTTCCTTTTCTTGTCCTATTACATTAGCTAGAACATCCAGAACAATGTTGAAAAGGAGTGGCCAGAGGGAACATCCTTGCCTTATTTGTGATGCCAGTGGGAGTTTCTCGTTTCTCACCATTAAGTATGATGTTAACTATAGGGTTGCTTTTCTTTTTTTGTAGATATTCTTTAACAAGTTGATGATTTCCCCTTCTATTTCTAGCTTACCAAGAGTTTTTGTCGTGGTGTATAATTCTATTTACACACTGTTGGATTCGACTTGCTAATATTTTGTGGAGGATCTTCACACCGACGTTCACGAAAGCTATCGGACCATACGTAGCTTGTTTTTTTGTGTATTTGGGTTTTTTGTTTTGTTTTTGTCATGTGTAACATCACAGGATCTATAATGATACATTCTCTTTTTGACAGGAGTAATGGGTATACTTTTTCTTTTTTTTCTTAGTTAACCTGGCTCTAGGCTTGTAAACTGTATTGATCTTTTCAAAGAACCAGCTTTGGGTTTTATAGACTCTGGTTTCCTGTTTTCCGCTTCATTGGTTTCTCCTCTGATTTTCAGGATTTCTTCTGCGTTCTTTGATTTGCTCATCTTTTTCTAGTATCATTCTCTTAAGGTGGAAGCTGATTGATTTTAGATCTGTCTTCTTCTCTGATTTAGGCATTCAATGCTATCACTCTCCCTGTAAACACTGCTTCTGCTGAATCCCACAAATTTGGAGAAGTTGTGTTTTCATTTTCACTTAGGTCAAAATATTTTTTAGTTTCTCCGGAGATTGCTTCTTTGCCCCATGTGTTATTTAGAAGCGTATTGTTTATGGGGCGCCGGGGTGGCTGAGTCAGTTAAGTGTTCAGCTTTGGCTCAGGTTATGATCTCACCGTTCCTGAGTTACAGCCCCACATCAGGGTCTGTGCTCACTGCTTAGAGCCTGGAGCCTTTTTTTTGAATTCTGTGTCTCCCTCTCTCTCTCTGCCCCTCCCCTGCTCATGCTGCCTCAAACAAGAAGTGTATTGTTTATCACCAAGTATTTTGGGATTTTCCTGCTGTTATTAATCTCCAGTTTAATTTCATTGTAATCTTTTCTTTAGTTTTTTTTTTAATATTTATTTATTTCTTGAGAGAGAGAGATAGAGTGTGAGTGGGGGAGGGGCAGAGAGAGAGGGAGACACAGAATCCAAAGCAGGCTCCAGGCTCCAAGCTGTCAGCACAGAGCCCGACACGGGGCTCGAACTCACCAACTGTGAGATCATGACCTGAGCTGAAGTTGGACGCTCAACCGACTGAGCCACCCAGGCGCCCCAAATTTCATTGTAATCTTAGTAGGGCAGGCATTGCAGGCTTTTTTTTTTTGCTGAATCTTTTATTTTTGAAATAAAGCCTACTCCCTGTTGATGAGGGAGTTCGGAAAGGCTGGGGTTGGAGGTGGGGAACCTCTTGACTTGTGCAATTAGTGGCATGATCGTAGAAAAGTCATGTGACCTCTGTGGATTTACATATTCAATGGCCTAATACAGGGCTTGGAAATGACTGGTTGAGTGTCTTCTGGCTTCATGTCGTGTTCACGTGGGGAAGAGAGGGACCCGAAAGGAATCAAGTACACATAGGAGTTACCACATGATGAAAACAACACCACATAGTAGAGACAGATTATTCAATAAACGAACGAGGTATGGGAGCACCCCGTTCACAGAAAATAACCCATCAATAGATTCTCATCCAACTGCAAGAGACTCAACATCAGACTGAAAACACAGAATAAACCTAGGATGTGTGCATCACTGAAAGCCACACGTCCATCAACTCTATGCCCCAACCTCTCCACTCTGAGGTATCTACCTGAAAGAAAGCCTTATGTCCACACAAAGACTCAGACACAAATATTCATACAGCTCTGTTTCTCAGGTGCAAACCTGGGAACAACCCAAATGTCCGCCAATAGGTGACCGGACACACATAGCGTAGAAGATCCCAACAAGAGAATACCCCTCAGCCACGAAGAGAAACGAATGACTGATACATGCGAACCTTACGACAATTATTCTGAACGATGCTGGAGTTGTGGGGAAAGTGCAGGTGTACATCCTGTACGTCTCCATTTATCTAAAATTCTGAAAACTAAAAATTCTAGACAGCAGATCAATGGCTGCTTGGTGCAGAGGTGGGGAACGGAGGGGACAGGGAATTGACACTACAGTCAGGAATGAGGCAACTTTTGTGGGTAACAAATGGGCTTCCTACCTCCACTTCCGTATCTCGAAACCCGTGACAATTTCATGGGGATGGCCATATGTCACAATTTATCACATGGTCTAGGGGCACCTGGGTGGCTCCGTTGGTTAAGCCTCCGACTTCGGCTTGGGTCATGATCTTGCGGTTCGTGGCGTCGGGCTCTGTGCTGACAGCTCGGAGCCTGGAGCCTGCTTCGGATTCTGGGTCTCCCTCTCTCTGCCCCTCCCGTGCTCATCCATCCATCCATCCATCCTCCCTCTCCCTCTCTCTCTCTCTCGTCTCTCAAAAAATTAATAAACATTAATGTGGTCTGCTTTATATCACTTATACTTCAATAAAACTTTAAAAATCTATCATGTGATATCCTGTCCATCAACCAGACTGACGGAGACAACATTGTGACTCCAGGAATCAGTCCTCTGGCTACAGGGGGAGGAAGCAACCCCCCGGGATACACAACAGCGGGGCAGAAATGGGCAAAACCCTTGAGTAGGAAATTCAGCAGCTGCCAAAATGTGCCGTGCACCCACCTTTGGACCCGCTTCTAGAAGAGATACCACTTAGAGAAATTGACCTCTGTTAGTTTTCTATTGCAGTCCTAACACACTACCAGGAGTTAAGTGGCTTGAAACACCACCCAGTCATTATCTCAAGGTCCCAAGGCCCCAAGTCCAGGTACAGCGTGACTTGGCCAGGTTCTCTGCTTGCAGCCCCACGAGGTGGAGAAAACCTGGTTCCAGCTCCTATGGATCCTTCCAGAGAATCGGACATGTTAACAAGCAAGTACATCCAGGGCCACCTGGGTGGCTCAGTCGGTTAAGCCTCCAACTTCGGCTCAAGTCGTGATCTCACAGCTCGTGGGTTCGAGCCCCGCGTCGGGCTCTGTGCTGACAGCTCAGAGCCTGGAGCCTGCTTCTGCTTCTGTGTCTCCCTCTCTCTTCCTCCCCCATTCACTCTCACTCTCTCTCTCTCTCTCTCTCTCTCTCTCTCAAAAATAAACAAACATTAAAAAAGCAAGGCTTAGCTCCCAGGGGCTGACCTCACGCCTCCTCAGGCTTTCCTTGCAGCCCCCACCATGCTTCCAATGTTTCCTTCCACTTTATCTTTCTGCCACCAGCCAGAGAAATTCTGTTTTTCTCATTGATTTATTTAATGTTTATTTTTATTTGTGTTTTGATAGAGAGCACGCGCAGAGGAGGGGCAGAGAGAGCGAGCGAGACAGAGGATGCGAAGCGGGCTCTGCACTGACAACAGCGAGCCCCACATGGGGCTCCAAATCACGAACCACAAGATCGTGACCTGAGCCAAAATTGGGCACTCAACCGATGGAGCCACCCAGGTGCCCCTGAAAGTTCTGGGTTTTTTTTAATGTGTTCATTTTTATTTATTTTTGAGAGAAAGAGAGTGAGGAGGGGAGGGGCAGAGGGAGACAGGGGACCCCAAGCGGGCTTCGCGCTGACGGCAGAGAACCCGACGCGGGGATCCAACTCACCAACCATGAGATCGTGACCTGAGCTGAAGTCGGATGCTCAGCCACCTGAGCCACCCAGGTTCTCCGCTTTCAAAGGCTCATAAGACAGACGGCAGTAGGAGCTTCCTGTTGCTGCTATAGAAGTTACCACAAACTCAGTGACTTACAACAATACAAAATTTTTTTTCTTACAGCGCTGGAGGTCAGAAGTCTGATGGGGGGGCGCCTGGCTGGCTCAGCCGGTAGAACCTGTGGCTGGTGATCTTGGACTTTTAAGTTTGAGCCCCACGTGGTGTGTAGAGATTACTTAAAAATAAAGTCTTGGCGGGGCGCCTGGGGGGCTCATTCAGTTAAGCATCCAGTTCTCGATTGTGGCTCAGGTCATGACCTCACAGTTTCATGAGTTCAAGCCCTGTGTCAGGCCCTGCACTGACAGGTGGAGCCTGCTTGGGATTCTCTCCTTCTCTCTCTGCCCCTCCCCTGCTCACAGTCTCTCTCTCAAAAAATAAATAAATAAACTTAAAAAATAAAGAAAATTATTCTCAAAATCGGGGGGGGGGGCGGCGGGAGGGAGATGTGGGTCTTAAGGAGCCAAAAATCAAGGTATTGGGAGGGCTGATTTCTTTTGGAACCTCTGAGTGGAGAGGACCCATGTTCTTGGCTTTTCCAGCTTCTGGAACCTTCCTAAACTCACTGGCTTATGGCCCCTGCCCCTATCTAAAGGATTATCCGGGATCATCTCCCCATCTCAAGGTCCATACCTTTATCCAAAGTCCCTTTGGTCACCTAAGGGTAACATTCAGAGGGGCTGGGGATGAGGAGGCGAACCTATTTAGGGGGCCATAATCAGCTCAACAGGTGGGGCCCACCCAGGCAAGCCAGAAAGAGTCTCCCTACGGGAAGGTCTGCAAGCTTCATCGAATATGCCACGTCCCTCTGGCCTTGTACTCTAACAGCTGCCCTGCTTACCAGATTTCCACCATGCGGAGAAGCAAGATGCGGAGGCTTGGAGGTTTTAGGCCACCGTCAAGTGTTAAAAGGCTGAAGCCAGAGACACTATGTATGTGTGTTTGCTTGCTACTGTCTAGAACTCTGTGGGCAAGGACCTACCAGGAACTGTTAACTGCGGCTTTGTCTCGGGTGGGCATGGGGGGCCAGAGGTGAGAGGCCATTCTCACTGCACCATTTGAGTTTTGCTCGGGGACCTATGCTGCTTAGTCAAAAATTAACTGTTTATGGGGGTGCCTCGCAGGCTCATTTGGAAAAGCATGCAACTCTTGATCTTGGGGTTGACGGTTGGAGCCCCATGTTGGGTGAAGAGATTATTTTTAAAAAATAAACTTTTTTTTTTTTTTTTTTTTTTGAGAGAGAGAGAGAGAGAGAGAGAGAGAGAATATTAAGCTCAGGGCAGAGTTCGACTCAGGGCTCGATCCCACGACGCTGGGATCACAAGCTAAGCCAAAATTAAAAGTTAGAGGCTCAATGGATTGAGGCACCCAGGTGCCCCCCAAAATAAACAAACTTAAAAAAAAAATACTATAAAAGAAATACTGGGAACATTTTAAGAAAAATTAACTGTTTGAAAAAAATGTTTAATGTTTATTTTTGAGCGAACATGAGCAGGGGAGGGGCAGAGAGAGAGGAAGACACAGAATCCTAAGCAGGCTCCAGGCTCTGAGCTGCCAGCACAGAGCCCGACGTGGGGCTCGAAGCAACCAACTTCAAGATCATGACCGGAGCTGAAGGCAGACGCTTCACCGAGGAGCCCCCCAGGCGCCTCCCCAAATTAACTATTTATGAGTGAGAGGTCAAGAAGTCCGCATGTGATATCGGCCGCCCGTGAAGAATGAGGGACAAGGAACACGAAAGGGATTTGGACGCTTTGCAGAAAATCTTGTATCCCTCATCTCAGGGTCAAGGCTGACGCAAAATCAGCTCTTTCGAGTTGCTGTGCAGACCCGTGACCGCATGACAACCCAGCTCATGCCTGGAGTCTGCACATTGAAGATGTGCAACCCAGCCTGAGGCTCCCGCCCCAAGTTCCTGCTTCGCTTTCTCTGGGGGCACCTTTTACAAAAATCACTCAGGGTTGAGCACTCTAAAGTTAGTGCCCTCCACCCCCATCACCTTCCAAGTAACAGGTGCAGGCCATCTGCCCTCCCTCTCCTGCTCCCCCTTGACCTGGGATAGAGGATTGGCCATCCCCTAGCTCATGGTGCCCCCCCCCCCAATTCTTCACATCATAAATCTTGGGACTCTACTTCCTGTGCGTCGGTAAATTGAAACTGCACTTCCAATCAGAACGACCCCATGGGTGTCACTTCCCCAAGGTGGGAGCTCCCACACCACAGGAGCTGCCTGCCCAGGGACCCCACGTGGGTGGCCCTGTGCCTCCGTATTCAGCTGGTCATCATCTGCATATTGTTGATGGTGGGGTTTTAAACCCAAGCTTTACACCCAGGGCTGGAACTCACGACCGTGAGATCAAGATGTGAGCTGAGATCAGGAGTGGGATGCTTAACCAACTGAGCCACCCAGGTGCCCCCGCATACCGTGAATTTAACACATCAGCTCCAGCACCACCCCCCCCAGTACAGACACCGCTTTGCTGGCAAGGACCGAGGACCCACTTCAGCTGCTGTCAGCTGGGGAGCAGCCAGTTCAAGCCACAAGGCCAAGATGACACCTTAAGCCTTTGCTCACCCACTGTGATGGGGGAAGTGGGACTCCCTCCCCAGGGAACCGCCCTGTGCGGGGGGGGGGGGGGGGGGGGGGGGATCTTCCCAAAATAAAAGGCTCTGGGTGCTATGTGGACCTTGAGCTGGAGGGGGATGTGGGATGTGTGGGGAGCACTGAGCTCCGAGTCCAAGTGGGAAGAGCATTTAAGGCCCGCCCCTCTGCACTCACCATAAAGAGCCACCTGAAGGAGACGCCCCCTCCAGCCTCAGATAAATAGACTTAGGAAGGGACACCTGGGGGGCTCAGTCGGTTGAGGGTCCGACGGCTCAGGTCATGACTTCGTGGTTTGAGCCCTGCATTGGGCTCTGTTGTCAGCACGGCTCCCATGTCAGGTCCTCTGTCACCCACCACCCCCCCCCCCCAAAATAAATCAATAACTTAAAAAGGGAGAGAGAACGAGACTTAGGAAGAAAGGCACCAAGACCAAGAACGTCGCTTTGCCAAGAGCACGGCAGGCCGGGGGCCTGAGCCCTTTGGGGGCCCCCTCGGCCTGCCACGCGGTGCTGTTACCAAGCCCGCTGCAGGGAGGGCAGCTCTCCTGCGAGGTCTGCCTGGGGTCGGGCCGGAAAAGGCACACAGAGGGGCTTCGCTAAGGCCTGGCCTCCTCAGCTCCCGGATCCAGGGCCTGCTGGAACGACACAGCTGCCCGCCCCCACCTGCCCCAGGAGCGAGTAGGGGGGAGGCGTCCACACCTCGGGTTTGCCTAGGACGGCCCCCTCTCACACCTGCCGTCTCGTATCCTCATCAACAGCACTCCCTCTTCGTTCTCAGAAAAACCGTCTAACAAGCCATCGTCTTAGAAAGAGGACACAGCTACTCCTTTTGTCCACAGCCGACACAGGGAGCGGCAATTTTGGAACCATGAATTCCCTCGCGGTAAAAGGAAGCCATCGACAGAGAAGCCAGAGGCGGTGCGTCCACACGACGAAAGACTGACGGATAGGCAACAACACGGACGGACCCTGAAAAGGCCAGGCTAAGGGAAAAAAGAGCCAGACGCGAGAAACCACACACTGTCTGAAATGTCCGGAATGAGCAACCCCATAGAGATGGAGATTAGCCGTTGCTTAGGGCTGGTGGGGGTGGGGGGTTGCTGGGGAGAGATGGGGGGGTTGATAACTGTCGGCTTCGGGGTCTCTTTTCGGGGTGATGGCAATGTAAGATTGATGGTGGTGATAGTGGCAAAACCCTATGAAAGAACAGACCAAAAAAAAAAAATCCTCCCTGATCACACACTTTAAATGGGGGCAGACTATCTCCATAAAATAAAGCTATTACCCTTCCCGCCTTAGAAAAAGCTCTTACCTTGAAGCCCTTTGTCAGTGGCCGTTTACAGAGGAAATCCTAGGCGGCGGAGTGGGAAACCGGCCTCCCCCGCCCCTCCTCGCCCACTTTTACCCCAGCAGCCACCTCGCCTGGGCCTCACCTCTACTGTCTACACCTGCTTGCCAGCCCGCCTCTTCCAAACGAAAGTACACCTGTCCGCATCCCATTCACTCCAGCTGCGGGGCCTGCAGGGTCCCACGTGAGCTCCTGCGAGGACCGTAACTCACGTCCAGGCATTTATTCGGTCTTGCTTCCGCGCCCCGGGCTCCGGGAACCACGACCCCGGGAAGACACGCCTGGCCTGAGGTCCGAGAACGCAAAAGAGACGCTCCGATGGTGGCGTTCGCAGACTAGAAAGGAAGGCGGCCCCCACGACCCACCGGTAAAGGAAGGTGAAGGCTTTTCGAGGGACGTGCAGAGGTGGCCACGGGCTCCGTCCCCACAGGGAGCCCCGCGTGCTGAGGCACACACTGCACCTGGCAGCAGATGGTGGGGAAGGGGACACGGGCGGCCAGTTCTCCTGATTACTCTCACCCGCTGGGCCAGGCTGATCCTGCTGGTCAAAGCTGAACGCTGCCTGGTCCTAATTGAGACCGACTTCTCGTTGCCTGGCCTGCGTCTTGAGAGCTTTCCTAGCTTGCCAGCCACCGGCAAGTTCCAGCACGTGCCACAGCCTTTCCCTAGAGCCCCACATCCCCCCACCCCCATTGCCCAGCGCAGACTTTTAGAGCTGGAAGGATCCGCCTGCCTCTTTTTAGAGAGGAGACGAACGTGGCCCAGGGAAGTTAAAATGACTTGCCCCAACCACACAGCAGGTTGTGGGGGCTCAGACACAGGCCTTGGTGGAGACCCTCTCCACTCTTTCCTTCTCGAGGTCGACAAGCACGCACCGCCCCCTTCTGCCGGGCTGTCCTGGTTCCCCAGACGGTAGTGCGGAGGCCCTGCCCTCAAGTTCTAACTTTTGCTCTCCAATATTATTTCATTATACGCTACACTCTTATTACACTTGTGAGTGGTTGCCACCTCGTTTACGTACCCCTTCTGATGACACTGGATGCACAATTAATTCACTCTGGCCCCATTCGACACACTGTCACAGTAAATCACCCAAGTTGGCACATTTGGCATGAAGGTAAAACTCACCTAACATGAAACGAACCATTGTGTTTATTTGTTAATGTTTATTTTATTTTTGAGATGGAGAGACAGCACGAGTTGGGGAGAGGCAGAGGGAAACGGGGAGACAGACGATCCGAAGTGGGTTCCGTGCTGGCAGCACAGAGCCCGATGCGGGGATTGAACTCACAAACTGCAAGACCATGACCTGAGCTGAAGTGGGATACTTAACCGACTGAGCCACCCAGGCGCCCCAAAACGAGTGATTTGACTTGATCTTCTTCTATTGTTATTAATTTTTAAAACTCTTTTCTTTTTTATTATTTTTTAACTATTTATTTTGAGAGAGAGAGCATGCGAGCAGGAGCAGGGAAGGGGCAGAGAGAGAGAGTCCCAAGCAGGCTCTGCTGTTAGCAAGGCAGAGACGGACACGGGCCTTGAACTCATGATCAGTGAGATCATGACCTGAGCTGAAGTCAGACGCTCAACCGACTGAGCCACCCAGGCGCCCCTAGAGGCATTTTTGGTGGTCACGACTGGGGCGAGCGCTATGGGGCGCGAGGGGAGAGGGCAGAGAGAGAGAGGGAATCCCAAGCAGGCTCTGTGAGGTCAGTGCAGAGCCCGATACGGGGCTCAAACTCACGAAACCGTGAGATCATGGCCTGAGCCAAAGTCGAGTCAGATGCTTCACCGACTGACAGCCACCCAGGCATCCGGCCCCTGTGCTTTCGGGAAGGTGTCACACACCCGATGAGCACCTACTGGATGAAAGAGGCATGAAGAAGACCGTCACGTCAATGAGAAGGGCTTTGAAAGCAACACCAAACCCCAGACCAGGATCGCAGACAGGGGGCACGGGGGAGCCACGTGCAGACATCCCTGGGCTCCTCCTTCCGCAGTAATGTCCAACTCTCTCTCTTTTTTTTTTAATGTTTTTAATGTTTATTTTTGAGTGAGCAAGAGAGCGAGAGAGAGACGGAGTGTGAGTAGGGGAGGGGCAGAGAGAGGGAGAGAGGATCCCAAGCAGGCTCCGTGCCAGCAGCACAGAGCCCGACCTGGGGCTCGAACTCACGAACGGCCAGATCATGGCCTGAGCCAAAGTTGGAAGCTTAACTGACTGAGCCACCCAGGCGCCCCAGCAATGTCCAACTCTTGGTCTCAGCTCAGGTCATGATCTCCCAGTCCATGAGACGGGGCTCCACACTGATGACGGAGCTTGCTTGGGATTCTCTCTCTCCCTCTCCCTCGCCCCCTCCCCTGCTCCAGCTCGCTCTTGCTCTCTCTCTCCCTCTCTCTCCCTCCCTCCCCAAAAAAGTATAGTTTACGACTGCATTGGTAGAAAGAGGAATGTAATCCAGGTTGGAGTCCTTATTGCTATTTTCAGGCTTTTCCCTTCTGATTACAGAAAAATAAAATCAGAGCATTTCCTTGAGCCCCGGAAGTATCGTGGGCCCCCGGCACTGTGCCCACGGTGTCCAGGGGAGAGGTCACCCGAGGCCTGGTTGCACCTTAGAGCTTCTGATTCAGGGGGTCTGGGCTGTGGCTGAAGCCGGGATTCACAGGTGAGGCCCGGGGGGAGCACAATGGCCTAGGCTGGTCCCACCACAGGAGCCTCAGAGGGGCCCCCCGCCCCGGAATCACCAGCCTGAAGCCTGACGAGGGCGGTGACTGTCAAAGCCCGAGGCCAGGAGGCCAGGTACGTCCACACCTACGCAGTATCCAAACAGCTTAAACGCAGGAACGATGACAATCATTCAGGCCCTTTAGTCCTCAAGATCCCCACCCCCCCACTGGGGTGGTTGACCCGGACGTCCTTGCAGGGCCCCCGAGCTGGAGGACTGAAGGCACAGCCAGGAAGCCACGTGGCCACGCGCAGGACGTGGCTTCCAGGAGGTACAGCCCTATGGCTGCCCTTTGCCTCCACACACCCAGAGACTAGACACAGCAGCTAGGGAGACCCCCAGAGCCCCCCCGAAACGCCCACAGAAACACCCACCCGTGCACCGACCCACTCACACATAGCCAGACCCCACACACCCTCACAGAGGCACACACACTCACTTGCACTCACACGCATGCACACACATGCGGTGTCACTGATAAACCACTTCGCTGATGTAAGCGGGCAGGCTCAACATAAAACAAGGAGGGAAGGTTTCCTAGTTAGAAAAGCGACAAAGCAGGGACAGTTCCCCGGGCCGGCCACAGAGAAAGGCTCTCAGTGAAACGGGGCAAGAATCCTGTAATTACGTGGTCAAGATGCCCGCACCAACCACGCCAAGATCACACACACACACACACACACACACACACACACAGAGTTTCCTGCTGGGCTAACAGCTTCGGGTTTGAGAATGTGCAGAAAGCCAAGACGAAAGGAACCCACGGGTGAGGTTTTGGGGTGATGGTGGGGGATCTGGAGATAATGACCAAGAAAGAATTCTTGAAGGCATCTTTGGTGCAAAAAGGTGATTCTCATTAGAGGGGACCCGTGGGCAGGAGGAGCTGCCCCAGGACCATGAGGAGAGACTAGTTATATACTATGGGGTTGGGGGGTAAAGCCCAGGGAAGTTTCCAGTAGGATTTGCATATGCTAAAGAACACTCCCAGGATAGGGGAGGCCTAGCTGTTGCCAGACTAGGGTCGTTTGCCCTCTAGCAAAGCATCAGCATGAAGACATAGGGAGTTCCTGGAGAAAGTTCTACTCTGCCCGCCTCCAGCATCTGTCCACGGGCTGCAGGTTATAAGGAAATGATAGCCGAAGAAGCTTGTATTTGTACCATACATGCTTTCCCCACTCTCTCGGCCTGGGAGCCCACTGGGACCGAAGCAACAAAAACATCCCCACCGGGAATTGTAAGCGGTCGTCAAACGTTTCCCGCAATGTCCTCACTGGGGACGGCAAAGTCTGCTCGGGTGAGCCATCTTCAAGAGGGGGCGCCCCCATCCTCAGGGGGACACGCCTGGGAGAACACTGCAGCCCCGTGGGCAAAGGGCACGTTTTCCACTGGTCACAGGCAGGTAGGTAGGCAGAGCCATACCCCGCCCGCGGCCGCCCACTGACTGGAAGCCAGCCCCAGGCTTCCTGCTTATCGACAGGAAATCAGGAGACAAGAGCTAGGGGAAAGGGTTATGTTTCAAGGACTACCGCTCTTCCACAGAAAATGGCAAGAATCCGGTGATTGCACCCAGGGAGGAAGAAACAGCAAATTGAATCACACAAAGGCACAGAACAACAAACACACTTGCAGACTGCGGCCTAGAAGCCCAAGGTCTGCCCTCCTAAGGCAGAAGGACTTGATCGTCTAAAGGATAAGACACCCCTCCCTGCAAAAGCCATCACTGCCCTTAACGCTGTTGGCCTGTACTTTGTCACAGGGACGAGGGGCCATAAGGCAAGCTGAGGTCAAGCACAGGTGGGATATGGGTGACATTCCTTGGGCTCTCCTGGCTGCCCAAGAACAAAGGAAAGGAAAGAAAACCGACAGTAACTGATAGCGATCACAGTCTCCATCAGTTTACAAATGTCTTCGTAAATTACAAGAAAAAGGCAATCCTACCCATAGCCTCATCTCCAGAAACCTACAGGCTCAGTTTCCTGGAGCCCCAACATCACCCTCCCTCCACGGTGATGTGGGGAAACAAAGGCAGAAGGAAACGGCAGATAAAATTGAATTTCCTTATTCACCTGCAGTCCGTGGACAGATACTTGAGGCAGGCAGAGTAGAACTTTCTCCAGGAACTCCCTAAATCTTTATATATATATATATATTTTTTCAACGTTTATTTATTTTTGGGACAGAGAGAGACAGAGCATGAACAGGGAGGGGCAGAGAGAGAGAGGGAGACACAGAATCCGAAGCAGGCTCCAGGCTCTGAGCCATCAGCCCAGAGCCCGACGCGGGGCTCGAACTCACGGACCGCGAGATCATGACCTGGCGGAACTCCCTAAATCTTAATGCTAATGTTTTGCTGGAGGGAAAAACCACCTTAGCTCCACAATAGCTAGGCCTTCAGTAATCACGAGTCTTTAGCATATGAAAGTCTCCTGCTCAGGGTCCCTGTCCCTAGTGCTTTCATAAAATCACATTTTTTTTTTTTTTCTGGCGCCTGGGTGGCTCAGTCGGTTGAGCGACCGACTTCGACTCAGGTCATGATTTCCCGGTTCATGAGTTCAAGCCCCGCGTCGGGCTCTGTGCTGACAGCTCAGAGCCTGGAGCCCTGCCTCGGATTCTGTGTCTCCCTCTCTCTCTGCCCCTGCCCCACTCATGCTCTGTCTCTGTCTCAGAAATAAATAAACATTAAAAAAAGTCTTTTTAAATCACCTTTTTACACCAAAGATGTCTTCAAGAATTCTTTCTGGGGCATCGGCTCTGAACCCCACAAACCCCACCATCACCCCAAAAGCACATCAACAGTTTTGTAATGTTAGGTTTCTTTCTTTTTTTTTAATTTTTCTAAATGTTTATTCATTTTTGAGAGAGAGAGAGAGAGAGAACGAGAGAGAGTGGGGGAGGGGCAGAGAGAGAGAGAGAGAGAGGGAGACAAAGAATCCAAAGCAGGCTCCAGGCTCTAAACTGTCAGCACAGAGCCCGATGCGGGGCTCGAACCCACGAACCGTGAGATCGTGACCTGATCCGAGGCCAGACGCTCAACCGACTGAGCCTTTCTTACTTGATGTCTCTTCCCTTCTACAGTCAATTGCACAAGGGAGGGGACAGCAGAACCCCAGCTGTACCCCCAATCAGAGCGCACAGATAAACAAGTGACCGACAGCACCGGAGGACTCTCTTTTGGGGTTCATAGCACTTTCTCAAAAGAAGGTCCACACAGAGGGGCTGAATGGGGTTCAGATCAGCTGAGGAGTCAGGGCAAATCCCTGTGGCCACGGGGCTGCTCCAAGAGCATATTCGGAATGGGGAGACCTTGCTAGATGCAGCTTCGCAATAGGGAACATTTCTTTTTTTTTTTTTTAATTTGTTTTTTTTTTTTACATTTATTTATTTTTTGAGAGACGTAGAGAGACAGAGCACATGTTGGGGAGGGACAGAGAGAAGGAGACACAGAATCCGAGGCAGGTTCCAGGCTCCGAGGTGTCAGCACAGAGCCCGACGCGGGGCTCGAACTCACAGACCGCGAGATCATGACCTGAGCCGAAGTCGGCCGCTTAACCGCCTGAGCCACCCAGGAGCCCCAGGAAACGTTTCTTTAAGAAGCAACTAGGAGGTTCCTCAAAAAGTTAAACTGAACCACCTGATGACTCAGCAAATCCGCTCCGAGGCAAATACTCCGGAAAACCAACCACAGACGTCCGCACAAAAACCTGCACACGTATGTGCACAGCAGCGTTCATTACTCGTAACGGCCAAAAGGCGGAAACGACTCGAATGTCTGTCAACAGACTACGGGACTGCCAAAACGTGGAATATGGCCACACCGTGGCATATCTTTGAGCCGCTAAAAGGGATGAAGCACGGATTCACGCGACAACGCGGACGAACCTCAAAACCGGGCCGCCGGGTGAAAGCAGCCAGCCACGGGAGGCCGCGGATCATGGAGGCGCCTTTACACGAACTATCCAAACTAGGTAAATCCAGAGAAACGGAAGGCAAATGGGAGGCTGCCGGGTGCCTGGAGAAGAGGCAGAGGGCGTGGTGTTTTGCGTTGGGCCACCGCCGAAGTGTCAGAATTTGCTAGCGGTGACGTTTGCGCGGCACCGTGGATGTGCCAAATGTTGCCGCATCAGACACCTTAATGGCAGGTGGATTTTAGCTTAAAAAACAGTCGCCGCCAAGCAATGTTGGCAGGGCCGTGCTGGGCCCACTGCTCCCTCTTCCCAGGCTGGGCTGTGCTTGGTACCCGAGCTGCACGAGGCCCCGGATCCAAGACCCCTACACCGATACGGCCTATCTGGGAAAAGGTGCATCACCTGGGAGACGCCGCGGCGCCCTAAGAGGCTTGTTTGGATCTCCTTGGCTGCGTAGTACATCCGCACAATGGAATACCACTCAGCACTCAAGGCCAATGAGCTCTCAAGCCACGGGGAGATGCGGAGGAACCTTAAATGCGTCATGCTAAGTGGAGGAAGCCAATCTGAAAAGGCTCCACGCTGGACGGCTCCCACTCTGAGACATTCTGGAAAAGCCAAAACTACGGAGACGGTAGAAGGATTAGTGGTTGCCAGGGGTTAACGGGGAGGGAGGGAAGAACAGACGGAACACGGAGGATTTTTAGGGCAGAGCAAACTACTCAGTGTGATGCTATCACGGTGGATACCTATCGTTACACGTGTGTCCAAACCCCTAAGTTCATCAGTTCTAACAAATATAGCCCCTGCGGGGGGGGGGGGGGGGGGGGGGGAGGAGGAGAGGCTGTGCGTGAGGGCAGGGGTGTATGAGAGAGCTCTGTCCTCTCCGCTCCGTTTGGCCGTGAACCTAAAACTGATCTCAAGTAGCTTATTTAAAAGGGAAATAAGGTAAACGCGTGAACATTTTCCTAATACCGCAGAGAATAGTCCCAAAAGTTAGTTAAATGCACTAGGCGATACACTTGGCTGTGAGCTGTGGTTTTCTCTGTGTGTGTGTGTGTGTGTGTGTGTGTTTAAATCTGACCCTCAGAATCTTGTTTCTTTAAAATTCTTAGGCTGGAAACACACACACACACACACACACACACACAAACTGGTTTCTCTTTCATCACCTTGCTGGATCTAGTTACCATCCTGTCCTGCATCTATAAAAAACAGACGACTCTTTGGAGAACAGTTGAGTCATAAATGCAGGAGATAACTTTAATAGGATCCCAAATGCAAATCAGAACTTTGCAAGTAAAATCCCAACGTCTACATTTACTCCTAACAGAGATCCTCGAGCCCAGAGAGTCAGAGAAGGATTTTAACAACCTGAACACGAAAGAGGCTGCCGCCAGGGAGAAAACCGAGGCCAAACTGCGCATGAGTGTATGAAGCCACATTTACGAATCGTTCGGCGCCCCGGAGAGGTGCTCTCACAGTAGAAATTGGGAAACCAGTTATCCCAGGGAAAACATTTTTGTGGGCGGTGCTGCGGTCGGCCGGGAAAAGTCACGGGCTTCCAGCTGGCTTAAATAGGTGCCATCCCTGAATACTTTTTTGTTTACAAGACGCCAACCAACACTGATGTGTTAGGCCACCTCTCCCAGATGGACGAACGGTATATGAGACAGACAGCCGCTTGGCGTTTGAAATCGGTAACATTCTTGAGGTCCTAGTAGACATAAAGCTCTTTCGTTCACTGGATGTGGTTCAGCGTTGGCGACACGCTCAACTCCCAACGTCCCCGACAAACACTGGCCACACAAAAGAGCCTTGTAATTTGTAAACATGTATGAGTGCGCCCGCGCTCGGACCAACACAAAGGAGTGACCCATGAATGCTTCCTACTCCAGGCATCTGATGTCAGTTTCAGCTCCACAGAGTGTACGTCGTCGGGTCCCTGAAACAGGGCTCTTGTCTTGTGGACCCTGCATATGTAATTAATCCCAGCTTGAGACCAGTTCTGTACCACCATCCGCCCGGCCCCCATCTTGCCCAATGAGACCATGCGATCGAGAGGAGGTCGGTGGCGATTTTTCAGGACCGTTTAGGTTAGGGTTTAAACGACAACATAAGCCACGCCGAGATGCTGTCATTTCCCGTGCCTTCCGAAACGAGGCTCTGTGACCAGGTAGGACAAGGGGGGAGGACATTCATATTCCTGGCGAGTTACAATGCCCCTCTTTTCTCGCAACTCACAACCACCCTGGTCAATGAACAAAGCAAGTGTTGTTTGGAGAATGAATGAGGACAGCTCTCTTCTGTGCATTTCATTAAAACCTGAAAGCTATGGTTTCCTGCCAGAGATGATGCCTAGTGAGTTCCAACAGCCTAACATTCAATTCTGACTCACTACCAATGCGCCCAGCTCCGCCCTGGTCGTCCTGAAGTGGAGGGATATTCAGCAAGCCTGACGTTTGTTTATCATGAAGGATTTTTCTACCGTTAGGGACCAAATAAAGGTTCTTTGTGGCAACGGCTGGAAACGCAACACGAGACCTTTCTTTACACCGTTAAGAATGGACAAATAGTTCAATGAGTAAACCAAAGACTTTATTTTGTAAAAGCAGATAACACCAAAGTACTATGTAGTACCCATAAATCGTTGCAAAAATAATTACTTTCAGAACATCCAATGTATAAGCTGAATCAATGGTTACAGCTAGGATTTTCAGCCAATATACAGATTTTTGTTCAAGCCCTAGGCTTGATTTCTACATATCATTCACATGCACGCCCTGTGCATATTCAGTATCAAAACGGGGACTCTTGAAAGCCGGACCCCAGCTTTATCTTGATTTCGAAGATGACACAACAGCCAACCGAGAACTCTGGTTTGCCAACTGAGTCCCAGAAATCATGTCTTCCGACGTCCTACAACAAACTGTATCTCTGAAAAATAAAATCAGAATTTAGATTCCCTTGCAACAGTCAGGTCCCCAAGCTCTCCAGCACCGTGGTACCGGGATGTGCTCAAACTGCTCTTCCTTGGCCTTTCTAACCACTGGGGACCCCATTTCACGGATGTGTGTCTGGTGGGTGTGAGTAGGTCTTCCTTGCACTTAAGAAGGAATGAAGAAATTAAAGTGAATCGGTGTGCTAATGAAAAGCCCGCCGTTACAGACTCTGAGAGCCAAGCCCTTAGTTTATAAGGCAAGATTTTTTGTCGCCCACAAGGGGGGCAGTGGGGGGGGGGGACACAGATGAGCCTGAAGGCAAGCACTCAAAAGGCTGGGTCAGCCGTATTCGGTATCTGGGCCAGAACGGTCTCAAAAAATAAGGCAACGTGCGGCTTCTCGGTTTGAGACTGTCCCCCGGAAAGGCCCCCGAGGCAAGAAAAGGGCCCCGAGGCAGCCGGCCACCGGCCAATCACCAGAAGATACTTGGACGGGGCAACGGTCACGGTTGGATGGGGTGACTTGGGGTCACGGTAGGCGGGAGGCCCTTGAACCAGCACTCAAGGTGAACGTCTTTGCGTGTCCTGTGCACGACGCCAAGCAGCAACGTCTGGGGTTCTGGAGGTGGGGTGCGTTGGCGATGTATTTTTTTGCCCCCAAAAGAAGACACGAAGGTGAAGCCCCTGGGGAGACGAGGCCGGCAAAGTGGAACCCCCACTAGGGGCGGGACTGGGTAGGAGTCGGAGAGCACTTCCTGCGGCGCGCGGCTCCCTCCGAGTCTGGCCGAGTCCTACAAGCGCTTGTAGGTCCCCAGGAGAGCTTTGCAGTTGGGGCAGTAGTGGTCCACGTCCTGTAGGGCGTCCACGCAGAAGGGAATGAAGCAGCAGCCTGCCACGCACCTGGAAGAACGCAAAGAGCCACACGCGGAGCATGCCATCCTCCGTCAGGGTTTCGGTTCGGGACGGGGCGGTGGGGGAGGGGAGGTGGATCCGTCGACGTCCTAACCCCCCCAGAACCTACGGCTGTCACCTTCCTCGGAACAAGGGCCTTCGCAGGTGTCATTGATGATCTCAAAATGGGATCATCCCCGATTATCAAGGTGGGCTCCCTAAACTCAATGACCGACGTCCTTGCAAGAAGACAGAGGAGAGGGACACAGAGACGCGGAGAGGGACAGGGTGAAGACGCAGGCAGAGACCGACGTCGTGCGGCCAGGAGCCGAGGGCCACCTGGGCCACCGGACAAGGAAGGATTCTGCCCTGAGAGTCCTCAGAGGGAGCACAACACTTGCTGTTGAACCTCCGGCCGCCAAAATTGTGAGAGGACACGTTTTTATTGTTTTAAGCCAACGGGTTTGTGGTTGTTGGCAATGGCGGCCCCAGGGCACTAATACACCAACCAACGCCAAGGCTGCTATCTCAGACAGACTGTCCTGGGTGTATCTTCAAATCCTGGCTCATCTGGGCATCTTTCAAAATCTCAGACTGGGGCCAGCAAACTTGTTTTGTAAAGGGCCCGACAGCACATATTTTGGGCCTTCCTGCCATCATGGCCTGAAAACAGCCATAGATACAATCTGTAAACAAATGGGGGGGGGGGTGGTATTTGTCCCACTAGAACTTAAAACGGGCTGGATTCGGCCCCAAGGCTAAAGTCTGCTGACCCCTGTCTAGACTGATCACTCTTCCATATGGAGAGGCTGCAACCAATCAGAATCCCCCAAAGAACAGCTCTTAACCTACGTCATCTGTTATCAGTGCACACAGGCAGGACCTTCAGATAGCCTGTGGGATAATAAGAACTACAGTTGGTCTTTGTCCCCAGTTCCTGGCAAGGAGCTCCAAAACTCTAGGAATTTCCGGAGTGACCGGAGTGCCTCTGTCATGCAAAACAATCCCCTTTCAGTCACACCTGCTTTTCTGCTAACAAGGCGACCAGGGCAGGGTTCCTGCCTCAGGATGGGGCTGCTGGGCTTCCTATGTTAGAACTCAGGAGGGGATAGGTAGGGGCTGGGGCTGTAAAAACCCTTGAACAATCTATTTGGAGAGCTTCCGGATTGAACACATCCATGGGCCAGGGGAGTGGTGCACCCCCCAACTCCACGGGGACAGCGGCTCCTGCACCCGGGACCCTTCTGGACCTCACTCTAGGTATCTCTGCACGTACCTGCTGTTCATTTGTATGTACCCTTCATGACAAACTGGTAAATGTTAAGTACAGTGCCTTCCTGAGTTCTGTGAGCCAACAGCAAATAGTTCTGTGAGTTCTAGCAAATTATCAAATCTGAAGGGAGAGTGGGACACCCCATTTATAGCTGGTCGGGGTCAGAAGGATGGATGGCCCGAGATTTGTGACTCGCATCTCTACTGGGGCGCAGTCTATGGGACTGGGACCTTAAGCTGTGGGGTCTGTGCTAACTGCAGGTACTCAAGTGTCAGAACTGAATTGAATCACAGCTGGGGTTGGAGAGCTGGTTGGTAACAGAAAACACCCCCACAGGCAATGTTTGCCCAAATGTAGTTAAAAATCGGCATTTCACAATGCACAGGACAGGCAGCGTAATCGACATTATTGTAATCACTTTGGTCGGTGACAGATGGTCGGGAACTAGACCTACCGTGGTGATCATTTCATAATATATGAAAACACTGAATCACTATCTTGTATGCCTGAAACTGATCTAATAATGTCTGTCAATTATCATTCAATAAAAAAAAAATCAACAATTTACAGGAAGACATTGGCTTACACAAAGCAGAAACAGGATACCGCCTGGTGAGGAAATAATCTTATGAAAAAAAATTCCCCCTATGGTCTAAGGTTACCCAAGTTCAAATAAGGTCAGCCAGTGCCTTCGAGCTAACCCTCACCACCCTCGCCAGGGTCTTACGCACAGAGACACAGCTCCAAGCTGCTGGATGCACACATTCACTTATTCTATCCCCAACAACCCCTGGGGGCAGGGGCGGGGAACGTTATCACCTCCAGTTTTCAGAAGAGGGAAACGGAGCAGAGAGGTGAAGTCACTCGCCCACAGGCACACAGTACTGAGGCAGGACTTGACCCCACAACCCTACAACCCTGCATGTAATCAGAAAAGGAGGGAGGGACAGAAAAGCTGCCCCAATCTGAAAGCTAAGATCAGCAGAGTCTGACACTCATCAGAAGTTCCCTTTCTGGGGGCGCCTGGGCGGCGCAGTCAGTCGGTTAAGCGTCCGACTTGGGCCCAGGTCGTGATCTCGCGGTTTGCGAGTTCAAGCCCCGCGTCGGGCTCTGTGCTGACAGCCTGCTTTGGATTCTGTGTCTCCCTCTCTCTGCCCCTCCCCTACCCTCCCGCTCTGTCTCAGTCTCTCTCAAAATAAATAAACGTTAAAACAAAAAAAAGAAAAGAAAAAGAAATGTCTAAGGGTATCACCCCGCCCAGACGCAGGGGGCTGCTGTGTCTGCCCGGGAGGGGTGTGAGCAGGTGGGCCAGACGTGGCAGATGGGACAGCAGTTTCCAGCTGTGATGTGCTGGAGAGCGGTGGTCCCCCACTGGGGACGACTTCTGTCGGGGGAGGGGGTGTGGAGGGCAGGGGTGCCGCTGACCCTCCTGCGGTGGACCCCCGGGGGAGAGCCTGGGGGCTGAGCACGCCGGACTTACCCCAGCAGGCACAAGCTCCCGCAGGAGAGCCAGGTGAGGGCACCGGCGTTATAGGACAGCTGGGTCACGATCATCTTGTTGCACGAAGGACAGCACATCTGGACTGGACGGTCGAAAAAGGACACTGGCTGCTGCACGTAGACGGTCTGCACAGCAACTGAGGGAACAGGAACGGGCGACCGGTGAACGCGGGGGGCCACTGGCTTGGACACGGGAGCCACCCGAGCGTCCCCAGTGAGCAAGTGGATAAGCACGAAGGGACCTCTCCAGGCAGTAGAGCCTCACTCGGCCTTCGAGCGACATCCTGGGGCGCCTGGGTGGCGCAGTCGGTCAGGCAGCCGACTCTTGCTTGAGGGTTCAGGTCATGATCTCATGGTTTTGTGAGTGCGAGCCCCGTGTCAGGCTCTGTGCTGCTGCTTGGGATTCTCTCTCTCTCTCTCTCTCTCTCTCTCTCTGCCCCTCCTCAACTCACCCTCTCTCTCTCTCTCTCTCAAAAATAAATGAAAAATTAAAAAAAAAAAAAAAACAGGAAAAAAAGGACATTCCGACCCGCACTAGAACACGGATGAACTTTAAAGCCATCACACGGAGTGAAATCAACCAGCCACGGGACAAATACCGCGTGATTTCTCATGGACGAGGCACCTAGAACCATCCACTTCACGGTGGAAGGCCATGGCCCTGGGACAGGGGTGGGGGAAGGGCACGCGAAGCTGCTGTTCGGCAAGTTTAGGGTTTCAAGTTTTGTGAGGTTTCAAAGTTCCAGAAAGGGACGGCGGTGACGCCTCGTGAGAACGTGAACGTGCTTAACGCCACTCAACCTCACGCTGAGAAGCGCTTTACGATGACGAATTGTACATTACGTGTGTTTTACAACATGTGGCGTCTTTCCAGCATCATCCTGCGACAGGCTCTCAACCCCCCTCACCCCCACACAGGGGGGGTGGGGAGAAGTTCCTGCAGCCGTTTGCGGCTCAGCCCCGACCGAGCTTTCAAACTTGGAAACATGTAGCAAGCTTGCTGCCCACCCCCCGGCACTTCCCACCTTGCCCAACACAGGCTGATTCAGCAAGACTGGGGCAGGGTCCCCAAAAGGCTCTTTAAGCTCCCTAAGTAGCTCTACGAAGGTGGTCTGCGGATGGTTAATTCCAGAAACAGTGATACGCTGGGGTTTCGCCTCAATTTTCTTCATCCCCGGATTAGTGGTTGCCAGGGGCTGGGGGACGGGGAGGGACGGCTCACGGTACGGGCTTTCTTTCTGGAAATGTTCTGGAATTAGCGCTGAGGGTCGCACAAGTCTGTGACTTTACTGAAACCCCTGAGTTCTGTACACTTTAAAAAAAGCGAGCTTTACGGTACGGGAATCGTATCTCAGCAACGCTTTTATCTGAAAACATGAAGTAACGGTTGTTGCCAGGGTTACGTGAGATAAGGGGGGGCGGGGGGGAAGGGGGTAAGGAACCCCACGCCGTGTCACGGGCGCGGTGAACCCTCGATAAATAGTTTCGTCTTTTCACACGGGGCTCCTGACGAAGTCCAACGGCCAGCGATAAGGCAGGAGTTTCCCGCCTCATCGCTGGGCTGGGAACGCCGGCCCAGACTCTGGGGCAAGTCCAGGGAATCGAGGTGCCCGTGGCCCAAGTACGTAAACTCATGCTAAAACGAGGAAACTATGTAAAGAACACGTACAGGCGTTCACAGTCACCAGAGGTGAGCCTCGAGTGACATAAATCGTGAAGGCCTTAGCACTCAAAATGGTTTTGGTTTTTGGCAAAGCTGTGCAAGCTCATATTCCTCTCAAAGTGACTACCTTCTGTTCCAGCTGGAACGCCATTTCTGTAATCCAGGCAGGAGGGGAAATTAACTGTCGTCCAAGCTCACAGAGCCTAATACTCCTCGAAAGTCCCAGAAAGCCTCTCCTTCCAGAAAAGGAGTATGTAAGCATCTGCTAACGCTCACATGTGAGCTGTGTTAAAAATCTTTTTTTTAACTTGGTGCAAGAATGAATTATTGATCAGAGCGTGATGTGAAACTGTCTAAAGTCACCTCGCTCTCTTCCAGCTGAAGGGGTCAAAGTTGCTCGAGCACGTCAACACTGGCTCCCTTTTATCAAATGATTACTCATAGAATTTTATTTTTATCTTAACAACCACTGATGTAGGCACTTGATGAGCCCAGTTTTACAGGCGGGGAAACTGAGGCCCGAGGCCATCGGGTGAGCCCAGGCAGTCTGACTCACAGCCCTTTCTCCGAGCTGGTGATCTCCTCCCGAGTGGCTTGCGATACTGAATCAGCTGTGTGCCTGGGCGCACCTGGGCAGCAGGAAGGCCCAGAGGGCAAGGCCATGAAGAAATTGCTGGAAGGCCGGGAAGCCAGGCGGGCCGGGCTGGCGGGCTGGGACAGGGTCAGCTCACCGGTTCCTAACTCCTGTCTTTCTGCTCCCTCTCCTACTCCAGCCCCGGCCTCGGGGCAGAGGTTTGAGCCTCAGCGGGCAGGGAGGGGACCCTTACAAGCAAACCCCCCACCCCCCCACCCCACTTTCCCTGGGATTGCCATGTGCCTCTGTGGTCAGTGCCAAAGGACTGGTTTGTGGCGGACGTGGGAAAGTTCATAAACGGTACTTTATCAGGGAAATGACAGGAGCCCCACAGATGTGGAACCCAGAGGACTAGATGGAAAATTCCAGGACAGGGGGTAGAGGCGGACTGACCAGCGTTTCACTTAGACTCAGGCCGAGGGACTCCGGTGGCTCCCCTGATTCCTGCAGAGTCCCCAAAGCCAGGGCGGAGGGCCAAGGAGAGGGGAGGGGGCGCGGGAGGCGGCACGTACTTGCGTTGGCGTTGGGGACGGGCACTGGCTGGGTGTAGTACGCGGGGGGGTTCATGCCCTTCCCGTCTGGGCCCGTCACCAGCCCCGTGGTCGGCCCTGGCACAGGTGCAGGAGGCACGGGGAAGTAACTGTTAACCGCCACTGTCTCTTCATAGGACGGGGGTGCGGACGGCACTGAGGAAGGCCCCGCGGCCGCCTGATAGGATCCCGGAACAGACATGTTATCTAAAGCAAAACAGAAGACACCAGATCAGAAATGTGAGTGACACCTCTCCCTCTCTCTCTCTCCCCCACCCCCTTCCACCCGAATCTTCCAATCCCTACCAGACAGAAAATGAGGAAATGGCTTGTGTCCAGCCGCGTCCAAAAGCCAGAAAGGGAGTTAATTAACGTCCCTCCACGACCCAAGAACTATCACCTGAACGAGGGATTCCCCAAATAAGGCTAAAAGGGGAAAAAAATCACCACGCCAAATCATTAGCACCTAGAAAACTCCAAGCACACATCACCCCCAAATGGAGTCGGAGCTTTTTTCTTCACCCTTCAAACTCCTGCCCAGCGGTGGCCCGCCTTTCACATCTAGCGCCTTCTTTTTTTACCCACTGTGGTTTTTACGGATGGGGTTTCAGGAGCCAGAAAAGACCCAGGCGTTCAAACTCAACCACAACCTATCACCAATGGAGTGTCTGCGTGAAGGAAGCCAGAAATGCACACCGTGTGATACCATTTTAATACCGTTCAGAAGCAGGCGAGAGGAGTCACAGGGGCCAGAAGTCAGGAAAGCCATGAATCCTGCAGGGGTGAGGGGGGGTGGAGGCTGGAAGGGGTGGGTCGGGTGGGGGGAGTCTTCTAAGGGGCTGGTCTTGTTCTTCATTCTGGGGGGTGATCATGTGGTATGAACACTATGTGAAAATCCAAGCGATACAATTAAGGTGTGTGTGCTTGTCTGTTGGTAAGTTACAGGTTTCTCTTTTTCAGTTTATTTATTTTGAGAGAGACAGAGGGAGCGAGAGAGAGCAGGGGAGGGGCAGAGAGAGAGAGAGAGAAAGGGAGAGAAAGAATCCCAAGCAGGTTCGGTGTGCGGGCAGCATGCAGAGCCCCACACGGGGCTCGAACTCACAAAACCGTGAGTGAGATCATGACCTGAGCTGAAATCAAGAGTGGAACGCTTAACCGACTGAGCCACGCAGGGGCCCTGTTACGGTTTTTAAAAAGTAAACACACACACACACACACACACACACACACAAACACACGGCTCCCATTTTGAGAAAGGAGTAATCAGAGAAGCCAGGCACATATTTCCTTTTGTGAGGGCAAAGAAAGGGTGCCCCCACCCCCGCCGCCACCTCGCAGAGCTGATGCCCGCCTAGAATTACGTGGCCTGTACCCAGAGTGCATTCCTGTCTGAAGCCCCGTGCTCAGCGGCCCCAGGGCAGCTGGAGAAGGACACAGTGCCGCCTTTTGTGTGGCTCTGTTTTTCTAAAGGGGCAGGGCTAAGGCAGCCTTAGAAGATCCATTGAAACCTGTCTCAGGAGAAATGGGGAAATGGGCTGGGGGGCGGTGTGCACGAGATCCCCTGCACTCTGCCTTGTCTTCTAGAACCCGTGGGAAGCAGAAGCAGCAATTAACTCTGCCGCGGGGAGAAGGGGAGACTCCTCGAGGAAGCTCAGCCTTTGAGCTGCGACCAAAAGAGGACATTTCTCTGGGGGAAGAGAGGGGAGGGGGTTCCAAAGCAGAGACAGAGGCAAGGGAAAGTGAATCCGTGTAAAACAAAGTCAGTGAATAAAGCTAGACAGGTTGGGGCCGGATTGTTGAAAATTTGAAAGTCCTATGGAGGTGTTGGGGCTTAACTGTAGATGTCTGCCCGATGGAACCCTCTGGAAGAATGGAAATGTTCTCCATCTGGGTTGTCCAATATGGCCATCCAGCAGCTCCCCACGTACCACCCCCCCCCCCCCCCCCGCCCCAGCTGCTGGACTCTCAGAATGTGGCTGGTGTGACCTGGGAGCTGAATTTTTAAATTGCATTTCAAGTTTAAGCGATTTAAATTTAGAATCTAATAGGCAGGAGCACCTGGGTGGCTCAGTCGGTTAGGCGTCCAGCTCTTGATTTCGGCTCAGGTCATGATCTCATGGTTTCATGGGTTCGAGCTCCTTGCAGTGACAGTGTGGAAACTGCTTGGGGTTCCCTCTCTCCTTCTCTCTCTCTCTCTCTCTCTCTCTCTGCCCCTCCCACACATGCTGTCTGTCTCAAAATAAGTAAATAAACTTAAAAAAAAAAAACATCTAATACGCAATGCAATTATTGGAAAACTTATGGAAGCTCTTCCACCTTTCCGAAGGACCCCTCGGCTATGTGAATCGACTTTATCTACAGCAAATTTAAGGAGCTCCGAATCTAGATCAAACATTTTTGACAAAATATTAGCATCCAACTTAGGATATGATGTCAACATAAAACACACCCTGGATTTCAAAAAATTTTAAAACACTGACGTGAAATATCTCATTCCTAATTTTTCAAACGGACAGTTATGTTGAAATAACAATATTTTAGCTAGGTGGAGTCAAGTAAAATGTGTCCTTGCAAGTCATTTCACCTGTGTCTTTGCACGTTTTTAGATGTAACAGCCGAAAAATTTTCAACTATCTATGTGGCTCACTTTCTGCTTCTCCAGGACGGCAGGACTATGGAACACGGGGAGCCATGGAAGGTTATAGAGGAGTGGTCCAACCCTAGGAAGTGTCACTGAAGCTGGTGTGTAACAGAAGCAAGAAACAAACCGTGGAAGGCCCCTACATGTGGGTGGAGGGGACGGTGGGTGGCGGCTACATTCAAGTCTATTGGTGGGGGGGGGGCAGGGGGGGGACAGCTAGTCAGGAAGGCAGGGGCATCTGTGAAAACAGGTCCAGGGTTTAAAAATGGGAACCTTGTGAAAAGTGGTCACAGTATGTTGTCAGTTTCCTCTGACACAGGGAAACAGAAAAGCAGAAGGAAGAAGGGAGACAGAACACAAACATCAGCCCCAGGATCAGCCGGCAGCTGCTCCAGGACTGGCATGGGCTCCAGGGGACTGAGGCTGGGGGCGCGCTCTGGAGAAATTCCCGACCTCGCTGAAGGTCAAGGACTCGCTGTCCCTTCGCGTCTCAGCAAAGGCAGACCCCGAGCTGCCTCCACAGTTTATTCTAAAAACTGAGTCATAGAAGAAAACCACAAGAGCTGAAAACACAGGTTGTAGAGAGAGCCTAAAATAGCACCGAGCACTCCGGCTGCAAGGGAGCTGCTCTGGGAGGGAAAACTATGGTCTGGGGGGGCCTTGGGGGGCCCTAAATTGTGCAGAAAAGGTTTGGGTCAAACGGCCGGGAAACAATGACTCAACTCGGAAGGCCAAATCCCTCCGCTTCAAAACCACTGCCCCTTCCTCCCAAAGTGACAAAAGGCAGCCAGAAACTGTGTGGTCAAGGGTGAACGTGGGGGTGTTGGGGGGGCCTTCTTTCCCCTAAAGGAAGGAAGAAGGGCCTGCGCTTCTAGAAAACGCTTCTGGAAATCAAGGCTGGGCGGCTTAATTGTCCAGGCATCGTGGGTCTGGTGGCCACATCCTAGTTTCTGAACTTCGGGACAGTGTCTCTTGGGAACACTGACTTTGTGTCAAACAGCCACATGATAAACACTTATAATCGTGAAAACATACAAGAACAGGCTAGAATAGTGGGGAAAAAAAAAAAAAACCATCCAAAAACATAGCCAGCTGGTTTGAAGGCTTTCTAAATAAATTCCAGGGCCTCCCCTCCCCAGGCCCCAGGCCAGGAAATGCCACTTCAGTCCTATTTCTTTTTCTTTTTCTCCCCACATTCCCCCGTTTCTTTGTAATTTGGTTCCCCCCCCCCCAGGGGTGGGGGTGGGGGGCAGCAGGCCCGCCCAGTCGCCCCTCCCGCAAGCTCTGCTCAACCGGCCTCCGCCTCCTGGTCCTCACCCCACAACGTGAAACTCTGAAAAGGCAGCCAGCCTTCTCTCACTCCAACACACACGTACACACACACACACACACACACACACACACACAGACCTACAAGACAGATACACAGACAGACCACACACACACATACGCACTGCACGGTCACCAGAGAACCCTTCGTCCCTCCAGGTAAGTAAGGCCCCCTACGTGCTGAGGTGCTACCACAGTCATATCTGACTCCGGCACTCCTCCCCCTGGGACCCACAGGAAGGCATCTCTGAGGTTCACAGAAGAGCAAAGCCACAGTGCTGCCACATAAAAGCACAGCCTTGAGAATCCCTTTGGCGGCCAGGGAGGCCAGGGAGGCGGCTGCGGATCCCAGGTTGCCATCGTTACCGGGAGCCTGGGCGGGGGAGGGAATAAAGGAAAAGACGAGAGGGTCTCCTCCCTCGCTCCCCACTTGTTTAACTTTGTGATTAGGCCCCTGAGAGTGGCTTTTCTTGACCGCCCATTGAAAAGGACACGTTGAAGGCAATTCTCCATCCACCTTCCACCACCTTCCACCACCTTCCATCACCTTCCATCACCTTCCATCACCTTCCATCACCTTCCATCACCTTCCATCACCTTCCATCACCTTCCACGCATCCAGGAAATGCTCGGGGCTGGGGAGCTCTGTTTTCCCCACCTCAGAAGGGCTCCGTCATCAGCGACTTTAAATCCACAAAGGCATTCCAAACCCATTGTTCAGACCCGGAAAATGTCACCAGAAAATGTCATCGGAGTGTGGCACCCGTGCTCAGCCCGATCCTCTGCTGTCCCCAACTTGAAATTCTGAAGACTTTGGGAAGCGGGGCCCTGCGTTTCCATACTGCACTGGGGCCCAATGTCACGCAGCCCAGTGTGGCCACGGGTCACAGAAAAGGAAAAGGACGCGTGTCTGATGCACACAGAGGCATTTCTAACACAAAAAGGCCTGGACTTGAACCTAGAAATTGGCCCGTGACTGGCTGCACCATCCCAGCCCCCACTTTATCACCTGTAAATGTGCCACTTGGACTTTTGGGGTCCCTAGCTGAAAATTCCCCTTGTTCGCAGTCTCAACGGATTTCCTCAATGAGAGATTCTCTCTTAAATGGGCAGGGAGGGGTATATAACGGATACTTATTCCTGGGCTTACGGGAATGAGTCCGGGAGTAGCTCATTCATCAAACCCTGGTTTAGAACATGAGTTCTCAATCTTGTTTCCATTATAGCTGCCTAACCCCCTCATCACCCCCAAGGAAAAAATTAAATTACATTTAAATTTAATTAATGAATTTAAATATAATTTAATTTCTACCTAACAAGAGAAATTAAATACTAAGACATAAGATTTCGTTGGATAGGGTTGAGTTTTGGAGGGCCACACAGCACCGTACTAAGACTTTTTTTTTAACCTCTCCCCCACCCCCCAAACCAATTTTCACTCCCCTAAGTCCCCACTGAGAAAGGGAGAGAGAGGTGGGCAATGAGGTATTTGGGGGCCAATGAGTTTTCCAAACCACTGACATTTATTCATTCAGTAGTCCCAAAATGTGTTTCCCCTCTCCTTGCTGTCATGAATGCAACTGTCTGAACGAATTTTAACCTTTTACTGACTGAGTCCTGGGGTCCCTGAGGTCCGTATTATGCCCAGCCTCTTATGGTTTCATCTGGTGAGTCACAACCAAGGGAGGTGGGCAGAGGGAAAGTGATCAGCCCAGGGAGCCCTCCCCTCTGCCTAAAGGGGCCAACCAGGATTGGACTGGCTGGCGCCCACTCCCTCGGGCACTGGGGTCTTGAACCTGCAGGATTCTCCCCCAGCCAGCAAGTGAATGATGCTAAGGGTACCAGATAACCAGGCTGTTTGAACCCTATTTGGGAATCTCTGAACCCAGAGGTCCTGGTCTGAGCAGAACCTGCTGTCTGTCACCTACTCCCCACCCCCCCACCCCAGGTTCACACTAAGATGTGAATTCGCATTCACCCAGCACCGCATTACGATGAACTATAGCATTACGATGAACCGATGAACTGTAACGGGAACTATAAGGGGCTCTCGGTACTGCAGCCGCCTCCGTAATTCACACCCTTACTCGCCACCCCACGTGGTCCCGCTGACTCAGGAATTACTGTTGTCATCCCAACTCACACACGAAATAAACTGGGGCCCACAGAGGCGAAGCTGCTTGTCCAAAGTCACACAGACAGAGTGCATCGGACTATGGTTTGAACCTGCACCCATCCATCAGACTGCGGAGGACTTCTTTATTATTATTATTATTATTATTATTATTGTTTATTTTTGACAGAGAGAGAGAGAGACACAGCAATCGCGGAAGACGGGTAGAGACAGAGGGAGACACAGAATCCGAAGCAGGCTCCAGGCTCTGAGCTGCAGGCACAGAGCCTGATGTGGGGCTCGAACTCACACACCAGATCATGACCTGATCTGAAGTCGGACGCTCAACCGACTGAGCCCCCCCAGACGCCCCTAGACCCTGGAATACTTCTGACCTCACCCAACACCTCCCAGGGAGACACAGACACAATCAGCAGCCTTGTTTTGCACACCTGACCCCCAAATGACACGTGGAAAGAAAAACAGGGGGGCGACATTATTTGAACGCTCTGCCTCCCTCACACGTGTAAAAAGATGCATTTTCTGCAGACGCTCGCACCACACACTCAGGACGAGGCGACAAAAGGCCTGCCTATTATGGATTCCAACTCGTTTTGTCACTGGCGACTTTGCCGTGCAAAGCGATCTGCTTCTTTAATAAGGATGGAGGGGCGGGGTTGAGGACCTTAATATCGGCCAAAGGCAGATCTCCAGGAAGCTCTTCCTTCTTGTGATGGGAAGAGGTCAGAACCTCCCCAAGATAGTGTTGTTCTGCAGCTTCCTATGTACGGGACCTCACAGGGCCGGGCCGGGTCGGCCAGCTGCCTCCACACCCGCTCGGGGAAAGGCAAAGGCCCCTTCCCCGAGGAGTCTCAGAGCAGCTCAGCCCCGGCTCTTTAATACCTGCTCTGCTGAAAGAGAAGGAAAAGGCCCTCAGCATCCTGGAGAGAAGCCAGGCCCGCCGAGCCCAGCGATCCTCACATCCTGAGCTGATAATGAACCGGTCCTGAAGCCTCGGGACACGGGAACAAACCCAGAGAGACCTCCTGCTCCTAAAACGTTAGGCCTGACCGGGCTCAGAACTCTCTGGAACACCCTGGTGGGACCCACTTCGGGCCTTCAGGTCCTCTTCGCTCTGTTCCCGCAGAGCCGCGCATTCGGTGTTGCCGGAGCTGAGCCCGGCCGCGGTCTGCGCGGCATCCTCAAATCCAAGGGTAAGGGCTGACCCCGGGAAGTCTGGAGACGACCGGCAGACGGGCCTTCCCACCGCAAAGTTGGCCCCAAGAGATCGCCAGGTGAATCTCGACAACACGATGCCGCGGGGTAGGGGGGAAAGCCAGGCGCAAAGACCACGTAGGGTAGGAGTCCATTGACATGAAACGCCCAGAACAGGTATATCCGGACCCAGAAAGTCAGGGCAGGCCAGGAGCTGGAAGGAGGGTGCTGGGAGGAAACAGGGGTGACTGTTAATGGGTGGGGGGAAGGGCAGAGGCGGGGATACAGAGGATCTGAGGCAGGCTCCACGCTGTCAGCACAGAGCCCCATGCGGGGCTTGAACTCATGAACTGGGAGATCATGACCTGAGCCAAAGTCAGACACTCAACCGACTGAGCCACCCAGGCGCCCCTGCACATTTTTATGCGTCTGCAGCCTCGCTTAGATATCCCCCGACATGCTCTGGGCATGCTCTTTCCACTGCCCTCGGTTTCCTTCCTTCCCGATGGGCTGCAAATTCCTCTCATCTGTCACATCCCAGCTTGTGCATCACCTCCCCCAAGAAGCGATCTCTGGCCTTCCGAGGGGAGAATTAGACCTACACAGTGCGGAAATCAAGGGTGCAGGGTCTATAGCCGGACTGCCTCTGGCCAAATGGCATGCCTCAGGGCATGACTTTAGTGCCTCATTGATCCCATCCATAAAATGGGGACACTGGTAGTTTCTTAAGGCTCTTGGGAAGATTAAATGAATCCACTTAAAAAAAAATTTTTTTTTAATGTTTATTTATTTTTGAGACCGGGAGAGACAAGAGAATGAGTGGGGGAGGGGCAGAGAGAGGCGGGGAGACACAGAATCCGAAGCAGGCTCCCGGTTCTGAGCGGTCAGCACAGAGCCAGACATGGGGCTCGAACTCATGACCTCTGATATCAACACCTGAGCCGAAGTCGGACGTTCAACCGACCGAGCCACCCAGGTGCCCCTGAATGAATCCACTTGTGAAAAGCACGCAGAACAATGGGGGACACAGAAGCACTCTGCTCTATTTGTCACAGAGCACTTCTCTTTACTGGTCTCTCTTCCTGATCAGTCTGTGGGCCTTGTAAGGGCAAGCACTGAAATGCCTTCAAATCTGCATCCTAGCATCTAGAACTAGGCTCACAAGGTCACGGGTGCTCTGCGGGGTGACCCTCCACCCCAGTGCGCCTGAGATGGAGGGGTTCCTCTGGATACGGGATTCTGGTGCTCACACGGGGAGCACAGGACAAGCTGGTCATCCTGACACTTCAACAACAAATGGGGAGAGAAAATAAGACCCATCCAGGAAAAAGGGTAAATAAGATCCCATCCCGGCATCAACATTTGGAAGCAGACATCACTGAGGGTCTTATCCTAACACCTCCACCCGGAAGCTGAGGACGTTTTTTGCAGGAAGATGCTTATCTAATGACAAGCTTCGGTAACAGATGGTCTCCTGGTTCAGCTCAAGGTTAACATGAGGCTTTGGCCAAAGTGGCACTAAACACACCCTAGAATTGGAATCACTTGACTGGGTCTGAAACCCTTCATTTCCTCCAGGATTCCTGGGGAGGGTGGTGTTTCTCAACGGGGCACCCCGGGGATGTCAAGGCAGGAGATCGAGTCAAGATGTGGGTGGCAAAGGAAGTGTGGAGGCAGGCAGACACAAACAAGATTGAATCAGAGAGGAAAAAAAAGAAGCCACGGTCTCTGAACGTCAAGCCGGGCTCATTCCTATTCCTTGATGGAAGCTGATGCCACTGATGAAGGTCAGGGCTGACCTGCTCTGCGAAGGTGCCCCTGGTTTGTGCCAACGCCCACTCCTGGTTCTGGCTGGGGTTACGGAAGGGAGGGAGGGGTTCGTCCTGTGACTGTAGCACCCGTCCGACATCTGGAGGACTCGTGAGCAGGCTCCGCACTGCCACCACCCCCCACTCAGAAACACCTGTCACTCCATGCTCACTACGGGGTAACCGGATGATGACTCATCAACTCTCCAGAAATGACCATCTCTCTTTTTTTCATGGTGTCAAGAAAACTCAGAGGCTCCATCCTGTACCCCCAAGAGACCATAAATGTCAGCAACTGGTGCTGACGTGTGGGGACAGGAAAGGGGACAGGAAAGGGGACGCGTGGGGACAGGACAAGTCACACCTTGGCTGGCACCTCCCTCCTCGGGGCTCGTTTATAACCAGGGAGGACCGAAGGGACGGGCACTCTTGGCAGATGAGGGGCTGAAGGAGTCTCGGGTCATTTGCCCTTCCCACCCCCATCCCTTTCTGCTGAGAGGACCAACAGGCAGGTCCAGAAGCAGGGGAGGAGGACAGAGAGACGATGCCCGACGTCAGAGGTCTCGTGGCGCAAGAGTACAGGACATAACAGGCTTCACCGCAGACTCCAACCAGGAACTGACCTGGTGGAGAATCTGAGGCCGTGACCACCGAGCTCAGAGACGGTGCAGTGGGCCTCGCGCCCAAGATACCATCACACAGTTTCCAGAAACGCCTGCATGTACCCCCCAGGTCATTCACAAGAGTGGGGAGGCACCAGCCATCTCCCGCGGGTCACTAGGAACGGCACGGACTGCGGCCCGGCTTGCTGACTCGGAATGATGTAAGCAGGTGCGTGCGGCATGGAGAGGGGAACGTAAAAGCCCCGAAGAAAATTCAGATGATGGAATTTAAAGGCAGGTGGGATCTGCCACGAGCCAAGAAACGCAGGTGTCTCTGGAAGCTGGGAAAGGCAAGCATGGAGTGTCCCCTAGAGCCTCCAGAGGGAACACTACACCTTGATTTTAACCCAGTGACATCCATTTTGGACTTCTGATCTCCAGAGCTGGCAGATAATGGATTTGTGTTCTTTCAGCACCCCCCTCCCCCCCCCCGGCTTAGGGTACTTTGTTACAGCGGCCATAGGAAATGAATACACCCACCTCCCAGCTGGGCAGCCCATATTCCCCACCTGTGGATTCTCGAGGGGACTCCCCTCCTTCCCACAGTGGGGGCCCCCTGCACCTCTGACCACCCCCCTCCCCCGGCTGACCTGACTCCCTGAACCTCCCATCCGAACTCCCAGGCGTCGGTCCGCCTGCCCTCAGTTCCGAAGGAGGCCTTCTCTGGCTCAACTTCATTTAACCCTCTGAGTGTGGCCACCCTGGCGTCTGCATGCCCGGCCATCTCCCCAGGGACTCTGCTCTCCCCTCAAATCTTTCCTTATCAACATGTCAAAATGAACACCTCTCTTCCCTTTGCCTGGGTGCTCGGACCCTCCGTCCCCCTGCTTCTCTTCTAAGTGCCCAGGTACAGCCCCCGCCTCCTCTCCACCCTCCTGCCCCGGCCTCACTCCTCCCTCAGCCACAACCCCACTGAGCCCACTTCCCACTTCCTGTCCTCCTCTTCCCAGGGTGGAGGGCTTTCCTCATTTGGCCGAGGCCTGCACCTCTGTCTCCTTCAGGGGCTGCTCTTTCCCCACCAGCCGTCCCCCAGAAGATCCCCAGGGACTTGGGTCTACACCCACTCCTCAACCCCATACCCTTCAAGCTGATCCTGGCCCACCCACCCTGGACAACTCCCCTGGCGGTATTCACACACGAAAAGATGCTCATCTCGCTCCAGGAGATGCAGTTAAAATGGGGCAGAGACAGACAGTCAAGCCTAGTATCGGTGAGAAGTCCTGTGGACATCACGCGCCTGCTGGCAGGATGGGGTGACAAGTGCCCGTCAGTTCTGTGGTCTTCCTCCCCCAGACCCTTGACCCAGGCTCATCAGGAGAAAACATCAGACAAACCCAGACTTTCGACAGAGGACCAGGACAGTACTCCTTCACAAACTGCCTCAAGGTCGCAGAAAATAAGTCCGAGAAACTGTCACAGACCAGAGAATGAGACCTAACAACTAAATACAATGCAGGATCCTGGACTGGATCCCGGAACAGAATCCAGCAGAAGAAAGTTCCTCCTCTGAATTCAAATAGTCTGGAGTTGGCTAAGAGTAAGGCACACCAGTGTCAGTTTCTTACTCGTGACAAATACACCCTGATGCCGTGCGATGTCCATCTTACAACGGGGGGAACTGAACGGGGTGTATGCAACTCCTGAACACTTTGCAACTTTTTCTGTAAATGTGCAACGGAGGCACCTATCAAACTGTAACATGCACGAACGCTTCGACCCAACAGTTCCTCCTCTAGGCATGTAGGGGAGAGATGTCTCACGCGTGGGCGAAGAGACAAATGATTAGCCCACAGGGGCATTCACTGCAACGTGGCTAGAAACCACCTAACTCTCCATCAGCAGGAGACGGTGCACATCGGTGATGGGCCAACCGCACAAGAGAACAACAGTACAGCAACCATCAAAACAGAACAAGCAAGAGTTTTATGTGTGGAAATGCATCTCTTGGATAGATCACTACATTAAAGAAAGTCCAAACAGACCATCATTTGGGTACACGGAAGAAGGATATATATATATATCTCCTTGTATAACGTGCATAAAATGTCTCCGAAAGGACATATAAGAAACTCTAAGGGGCGCCTGGGTGGTTCAGTTGGTTGAGCGGCTGACTTCGGCTCAGGTCACGATCTCGAGGTTCAAGAGTTCAAGAGTTCCAGCCCCGTGTCGGGCTCTGTGCTGATGGCTCAGAGCCTGGAGCCTGCTTCCAATCCTGTGTCTCCCTCTCTCTTTGCCCCTCCTCCGCTTGCACGCAATCTCTTTCAAAAATAAATAAGTATTTTAAAAATAAAAAAAAAAGAAAGAAACTGGTAAAGTGGCTGTGAGCAGGGGAGGGAGGTGGACTGTGGGAAGGACAATCCTTCGCCTATACCTTTGCTGATCTTCTGTGTACTGAGCCTGCTATAGCAATACTGCATGATCAAAAACCAAATCAAGAAAAAAGTCAACGCAGTAAATTGTAACTTATTAAGCAGACATCATTTAATATGTTTATTAATTATAATATGTTATAATTAAGTAATTTAATTTAAAATAAAACCTTTTTTTTTTTTTTTTTTTTTTTTTTTTTTTAGTGGGGGAGAAAGAGCCTCGGCAAACCCGAATCTGTCCTCCCCAGGCCAGCCTCCTGGGTCCTCCCACCCGTGGGCGAAATGATGTCATCACAGCCCTTTGTCCCGCCAACTGTCTCAGGTTGCTGGCGGGCACCTGGCCTTAGCCCCTCCCTGAGTGTTTGCAGAGTGATTAAAGCTTCTGATTACCTCTATTTCGTGAGAAAAATGTATAAACTGCTGTTTTCACTATATCATCCCCAAAGCCATACAACAATCTCCTATTTATCAGAATAAAGTTCTTCTCTTTGAATTTTGTGCTCTGACCCAGTTCTGAAGCCTGATGGTTTATATCAGACCAGGGAGAATGGGCCCTCCCTCACCAGCCTTAAGGAATCCCTTTGAGGAGGCAAAGTTAAGCAACATAAGGGAGACAGGGGAGCGGACCCAAAGGGGAAACTGAGTCCAGATTCTAAGGCAAGTGGCGGGTCTCGGGGACACAGGCGAGGGCAGGCCAGGGGGTGGGGAACAGCATGGTTAGACATGCAGAAGCGGACATAGACTTGTGTCCCAGGGGGAGGCGAGCAGCGCTTGGCCAGGAGCGTGGGGTCCGGTCACGGGGCCCTTCCCACCAAAAAGCCGGGCCCAGGCGAGGTGGGCACCAGGCTGGACCTTCCAGGGAGGGACCCCACACGTAAGGGTTCTGCTTAATGAACCAGCAGCCCAAGAGCAACTAGAAAACCCCCTAAAAGTATTCAACTCCTGCCAACGAGAGTTAGTCTCTAAAAATAAGCCTCAAAACTTAGAACACGAAGAGAAACCAGCCCCAGCAGAAGCCACGCGGGCAGCGGCGGCCCATCAGCACAGACAGCATCAGACAGGCCAAGGGGGCGTCCCTCTCCCCAAATCCTGTCCGCAGGCAAGGAAAACTCCAGCCTCGTAACTTCCGGTGCTGCTGCCTTCTTTCAGCATCCCTCCCCCAAGAGTATCTGAACCATTTTCTAACATCGATTCTGCGTTTCTCTCTGCTTCCTTAAAGTCTGCAAAAAGTAAGAAAGACATACCTGGGTCGGCAGGCGGAGGTTCCGCGCTATCCCACACTGTGGAAGGCCCAGCCTGGGGCTGCTGGCAGCTCCCATCCCCCCCCCCACCCCTGCTGTGCCAAAGCCTGGAACCTGGGAAACCAGCACCCACTGGGTAAGAACTCTGTGCAGAGGAAGAAAGAGTTACTACCTTCTCAGGTGCCTCCTAGGAGTAAGGTAAACACGCTTGGGCGTCTGTCTTGATGATAAATATCTGTGTTACTCGGGAGTCTCCTATTTGCTTATTTCCTCAACTCTGGCTATATTCCAGTTGACCGTGGGGAGCGGGGATTATAACTGTCCCGTCTTTGAAAGTTAAGGGAAATATCCGCCTTGCCTTTAGCAAGAAGACTTAAGGTGAGAAGAGGATGGGAAACGTTCCCCACTGAGCTCTCTTAAGTCCTTGCCCCCCCCCCCCCACCGCTCCCCCGGCCCATCCCATACAATCCAGCCCTCTGCGACATATGCCCTCCTTCAGCGTCCTAATTGCTTCCGGTCTGCAAGTTAGACTGCGTCTCCCTAACTGGACCACATTGCACCCCTCCAGGGCAAGGGCTGGGTGCTACATTTCTCCGGGGTGCCCACAGGGTTTTGGGAAGGCGATGCCCACACTGCGTCCTCGTAGAAGGGAGATTTTACATGCACAGAACAGTATGTATACTCCACGTACAAAAGCCAAGTCTATTGTGCAAGCTCTTTAGAAGTGTGCATTTTTTTCAATACAGAAGAAAAGACAAATCTTCCTTCCAGAAGAATTCCAAATAGTGTGTGCAGACGCCCCTCCCTCCAGGGGGTGGAGCTTAGTCCCTCCATCCCCCTCCTGGGTGTGGGCTGCATTTTGTATCTCGCTTTTAGGGGATAGTCCACCAGACAAAGACAGGAATTTTGCAATGGAAAAACCTGGCAACCACCACCTCAGTCTAGTGGTGAAGGTTCACGTTATTAGGACCCCCTGAGGTCATGAGACACATCCATGCCAATTCTTCCCCACTAACCCCAGTGTGACCAGAAGAAAAACCCCAGACAAACCCAATCTGAGGGAAATTCTACAAAATCCCTGATGGGTACGCCTCAAGAAGTCAGAGAAACAAGACTGAGGCACCGTATGACCAGAGGATGATGGAAAAGGGAATAAAAGGCATGGGGTCCCAGGGATGGGACCTCGGGAGAGAAAGAGAATGTCAGTGGGAAAACTGGTGAACTCCAAACAGAGTCTGGAGTTTTGTTAATGGTGAAGCACCAACGTCATTTCCTTGGTTTGACAGAGGTACTGTGGGGATGACAAAGGACATTGTAAACAATGGGGGAAACCAGGCGAGGGGTCCCCGGGGAACCCCCTATACTAACTAGAACTCTCCTATAAGCCTAAAACTGAACCATAGGGTGAACTGGGGCAGGCAGGCCTTGCCCAAAGGCATTCAATTCAAATTTTAAAAAACAAGTTTTTTTTTTAAAAAAGGGTTCTGTGTGTTTTTTTTTTTTAAAGAAAGTAATTTTGGGGGGCGCCTGGGTGGCTCAGTCGGTTGAGCGTCCCGCTTCGGCTCAGGTCATGATCTCACGGTCCCTGAGTTCGAGTCCCGCGTGGTGCTGTGCTGACAGCTCAGAGCCTGGAGCCTGCTTCGGATTCTGTCTCCCTCTCTCTCTGCCCCTCCCCCACTCTTGCTCTGTGTCTCTCTGTCAAAAGTAAATAAACATTAAAAAATTAAAAAAAAAAAAGACTAATTTTTTAAAGTGTATTTTGGTGAAATGCAAAACATTACGTGGGAGCTGGTTTCTGTGACCAGGGTTTCTAACATTTCTAAATGGGGAGGAGAAAGGAAAGAAAGAGAAAGAGAAGAAAAGAAAAAAAAAAAGAAGAAAGGAAGGGGGTGGGAGAGAAGAGAGGGAGAGGGAGAGAGGAGGGAAGGGAAGGGAAGGGAAGGGAAGGGAAGGGAAGGGAAGGGAAGAAAGGAAGGAAGGAAGGAAGGGAGAGAGAGGGAGGGAGGGAGGGAAGGAGGGGGAGGGGGGAGGGAGAGGGAGAGGGAGAGGGAGAGGAGGAAAGAAAGAAAGAAAGAAAGAAAGAAAGAAAGAAAGAAAGAAAGAAAGAAAGCAAGCAAGCAAGCAAGCAGGCAAAAGGAGGAAAGAGAAAAGACAGAGGGAGGGAGGTAGAGAGAGAGAGAGAGAGATGCCCAAATGTAAGCAAATGTCCAGACCCCGAGGTTTGGGGACTCTCCAAAACCCCTCAGCTGGATGTACAAGGACGCGTGGCCACACATCTGTACCCCTCCCTTAAAACATCAGATTTCCAAACTCTCACAAAGCGGTTTTAAACACATGTGGGTGATAAACTCTTCTAAAAATACATCAGATCAACACGGAAAAGGGCAAGGCCTTCAGGGAGAAGATAAAGCAGTTTGGGTTTTTTTTTTTTTAATCACCAACCGAATCCTCCTTCTAAAATCAGTTCTTTCAAGGAGAGAAAAGGACGATTATTCAATTCTACAGCCTGTCCCCACCGTCCAGCCCCAGAAAAGGAACCCAGAGACCAGCTCCGATTGGAATATTTGCAACACTGAAAGGATGGGGGCGGGGGGGGGGGGGGAATTCCTTAAGCCAAAAAATAAAAGCGGGGGGCACTCATGTCAGGACGGACATCTAAGAAAACAGCCCCTGTTGGTACACAGGTGGAGAGCCAGCTGGCAAGGCCAAAAATCGGGTCTTTTGCGATCTCTGGAGAAACATGTTCTCTAACAAGAATGCAAACATTAAGTGAAACCTGATTATAAAAACGCTAAGGAACTACCGGACTCGTACATGTAGTGAATCGAATAGTGCTCCAAATTCTTAAACTGAGACTAGGTAGCAGTCTTGAAAATACACAGATTCTGCAAAAGGCCAGTTTTGTTAGAACGGAATTTAACCTGCCTACGGTTCCGGAAAAAATGTCCAAGGCGGACGGGACTTCCTAAACTCTAAATTACCACAGGGGAGGAATTTCGACAAAAGGAGAAAACGCGATCTCCTGCCTTCTTCGGAAGACGAAGCGAGAACCCTGTACGACAGTTCTTAGGCTATGTGACCTCAAACAAATTCAGGCTCATAGGCAAGATGTCAGAGAAATATTTTCAACTGCCATCATCTGGACTCAGTCTGTTTCTACAGGGGGACGCGTCCCACAAATCAAAGATAAAGTTACTACAATCTGAAGGCCAGGTTCAAATATGGCATAAGTACAAATTACGGTGATTCGCGGGATGGAAAAATCCTTCCACTGGGGAGGTGGGCTTCTCCTCCCTCCCCGCCCCCCCACCCCCGCAATCGGGAGAGGGGAACTTCCCTCTGGATTCCTGGTGAAACCACATCCCCAAGTTTCCACAGGAATGATGAGTTTTGATGAAACGGCACGAGAACACAAACACGACTGCATCGGGATACAAAATTGTAACAGACCCTGATTACAGCTTCAGAAAAAACAACACAAAAAACAGTCTCCATGATAACAGACCAAGCCGTGCAACAAGGTAAACTGAGGCTAGCTGTTTGGTTCACAGGCTGAGATCGTCCCCGATCTTCTTTAACTTCCACACTTTCTGCAATATTGTTATTTTTTACATAACTTTCAGAAATACCACTGCATCCTCTACAAATAACCTCCCTGCACTCAAGGTTAAGGCAAAAGTGAATGATAAGCTCTTAAATTTATTCCAGGAACACTGACAATTCTAAAGTTCCCTGAACTAAGCAGCTGAAATTCTTTGGCTGTTCCTTTCTCGAAAGTTAACGCCTATAAGGAAGGAAGACATAAAGAACACAGTGCCTTGAGCCTTTAGGATCCTGGTGAATTAATTTCCCACCCACTACAGGGAAGCAGGGAACCACCAAGCAGATACCCTCTATATTTCCTTTCTTCTGTCTCTGTCTTTTTTTTTTTAAGATTTTATTTTTAAGTAATCTCTACACCCAACACGGGCCTCGAACTCACAACTCCGAGATCAAGAGTCGCAGGCTCCACCGGCTGAGCCAGCCAGGCGCCCCTCTGTCTGTATCTTAGAGCCTGTGAAATCACACACAGTTCTTCTACTGAAATAACTTGCATGCAGGGACGACTACATTAGCCAAGGGAGTGTTATCACGGCGGCCCAGAATACAAAGATTCGAATAATAAGACATTGTGTGGACCCAGGAAAGTACCACTTGGAGCTCAAGTAACAATTTTAAGGTTAAGCAAACACCCGTCGAGCTCAGAACAGACTATGGCAGGCCAAATGGGCACCAAGGACACCATAAACACGTCCGCACTAGAGAAATGCAGAGTAAAGGGGGTCTCTTTGCCTGATGAGACGGACCCCCTCACCCACTGGGCTGTTTTCATTGCAATAAAAGCAAAAACAAATACAACACAAGTTGCAGTGCCCGGACTCTAGGACTCCCTCTCATGAATCTCCTTTCTTCCAAACCATCACTGGAGCTCCAGGTTGATTCATGGTTGGCAGCAGAATTTTAAGTCCCAGATGGGCACCAGCCCATTCTCACAGTGGCATTGTGGTTAATTAACAGCAAGAGGATGTGCTGCTTAGCTCCTTGAAAATTAACTTAGGCCGGAAATGCCTTCTGGCTCCTTCCCTCCCAGTGGTTCCCCTTTTCCGACCCAACCCTCGTCTTGTCTGTGCCTCCTCTGAAACTTTGCTGAGATCCTTCTGCTGCTTCCACATGTCCCCCGACGTGTCCACATATGCTCAGGCCTTGGCTTTGCTACTAAACCCACAGTGGCTATTCGCCTCTTGCTCACACCTCCCTCCTTTCCACTCCCCTCAAGCTCCTTCCAGGCATTAGAGAGCACTGACTTTTTCACCTGCATGTGTTTCCACTTTTAACCCACAGCGTAAATCCTTCAGGACCAAGAGCCATTTCTTCCAAGTCCTTTAAAGGGCAAGGGCGGCACTTTGTTTCTTCACAACCAGCCCATAAAAGAGACTGAAGAAGTAAAGGGAGGTATACTCACCAAAGTATCTAGTATTTTAGAGACCTAAGAAATTGATCCTGTTTCAGATCAATCACCCAGTCACATAATCCGCAAAAACATTACAAGGATACTTTTTCAAATGTGAACAAAAGCATCTATTATTAATGCCTTAAAGTAACAGGAAAGAGAGAAGACGGGCCTCTCTCTAGTTGATCTACAATTAATGTTTCTTAGAGAGGCTGGTGCACTTTTTGATCCCACACAAAGGCTGGCTGAGCGGTAAGCCAAGTACAGCATGGGTGTTACTTCATGCAGGTAGAACAGGTCACCTGCTCTCCAGAGTCTGATCCAACTATGAGAAAACCAAACATGGTCGTGGAGTCCCAGATACCAGCTCATGCCTCTCTTTACAATGGAATCCAGGTTAGTCCTACTTTAAAAGAACCACCCTAGAAGGCTGCGGGTGGGGACAGGAAGGTAAGCAAGCAAGGGAGGCAGTCAAGCATACAATCATGCAAACCATGCCCTTGCTTAAAAAGGGCCCCCGGGGAAACTGCAGGGCCAACCCGCCTTCCAGGCTGCCCCAGAATCAGCACCAGCCCCCAGGCCAAGGCCAGGGTTTGTACCCCCTGGGGAGGGCTCGTGGGACAGTCTAACCTGATGGGGTAAGGGAAGGCCCTTGACTTCCAGAAACTGGATTTCCCAACCAGCAAGCTCAGTCCAGCAGGTAATGACATCAGCCCCACGAATCGGAAGCACAAAAGTGATCAGAAAACTAGTGAAGGTCCAACTGGCCTGAGCCCTGGAATGCTGGGCCTTTCTAGAATGGGCCCATTTCCCCATCCCCTGACCTTGACCAACACCAACCACTGCCCAGATCCATACTGACCGGGAGAGCAGAGGGGAGGAGGCCACCTGCCTAGCTTGGTCGAGAGGGGTGATGTCCACCTCCGCCACAAGTTCCCCAGCCGGAGCCACCAGCACGCATCGGGCACCGCCAGTAGGTGGGTCTGTCGGGGCTCATCCCTGAGCTGACCGGGTGCCCACCTTAACCCGCGGGGAAGGGGTTTGGCCAGGACCAAGGCTCCCTTCTCACTGTGTCCGGATTTTCGCCTCTCGGGGGCTCCCTCGGGCCCCAGGTGTCCACAAAGGCACGCGCTGACAGTGGCAGAGGCAAAAAGCGCCGATGCCGCTGCCCCTAAAAGCCGACTTTCCGGGGCCGGCGTCCGGAAATTGTTTCGGACGACCCCAGCGCTGGCGCTGGGCCCACTCGTCGGGGCAGGGACGGAACCCGGCCTGTCCCACGGCCGGGACAAGCGCCGGGAGGCTGGACAGCCGGCCCCGGGCGGGCCCCGCGCGCCAGATCTCGGCCGGTCCCCTACGCCCTCCACCCCGCCTCGACCCCCGAGGCCCGCCGGGGCCCCCCCAGCCCCGCGACCGGTGCGATGCCCCGGGTCTCCCGGCCTCGGCTGCTCCCGAGCCCCGGACCAGTGCTCGCGCCGCCGAGCCCCGCTCCCTCCCGGGCCGCCGCGCCCCCCGCCCGCGCCCGCGCCCGTGCCACACTCACCACCGCCCGCGCAGCCAGTCGAGCCGGGAGGTCTGAGCGAGCCGCGCAGGCGGGCGGCCGGGCCGGGGTGGGGCGGGGCCGGGCCGGGGCCGGGGGCGGGGCCGGGGGCGGGGCGGCTCAAGCTTCCGGCTCCCCCTTCAGCCCGCGCGCGGACCCACCCCGCCCAGTGCGGCCGGGAACGTGCCCGAGGCTGTCCGCCCCCCTCCGGGTTCTGCCCGTCCCTTCCGTCCCGCGGAACATCCCCAGAGTGCACCCCGATCCCGCTCACTCCCTGGATCCCCTAGGTTCTGCCGAGGCTCCTCGCGATGACCTCGGGGGGGCCCCCAGTCTCCCCATCCTGTCCCCCTTCCCCCACTGCGGATTCTGCCCCTGCACGTCGATCCCCCTCCCCTCCTGATTTCCGCATCCTGCTCTCCCCATTCCCCTAGGTCCCCCATCTCTGGCATTCCTAACCCCTCCCACCCTCAGACAAGGTGGACCACCAACTTCTGAGTCCCAGGTTCAGGGTTCCCTGCTCTCAGTAGAGCAGCCCTTACTCTACCTGGAACTGAGTTCCGTACCTTCAGACGCATCCGGATAGCCTGAGATACACTGTGTACCTTTGGAAAAGTCACCCACTCTGGGCCTCAGTTTCCTGTCTGTAAAATAGGCATTAACAGTACCTGTCGCATATATCTAAGAATGCATTGAGATCTTGCAAGCAAAGGGCTTAGTACAGGTTAGGTGTTAAATAAAACCAATATCCTGTCTTACTACCTTCTATGTCCCCAGGGAGGTCCACGCCCCCTAGGTACTTTCTTATTCCATCACTAAAATCTCTCTCTCTCTCTCTCTCTCTTTTTTTTTTAATCTTGAAATTTATTTTTGAGCGAGAGAGAGAGAGAGCATGTGCGTGAGCAAGAAGAGGAAGACAGAGGATCTGAAGTGGGCTCTGTGCTGACAGCAGGGAGGCCCATCTGGGGCTCAGACTCATGAACCATGAGATCATGGCCTGAAACACCCAGGTGCCCCTGCCCCTAGAATCTGCAAATCAATATCTCCTGTTTCAACATCCACTCAGTCCTCTGCCCCTAAATGGGTGCCGCCTGCCTATCCGCTAAGAGCCCCATTTGCCTGGTAAGGTCGTAACCGCAGCCCTGATCCAGCAGGGTTCTGGGAGAAGTCATTACAAGCCATTAGGGAGCTTGTGTGGCTTTCAGAGTACACAGTCTTGGAAATGGGAGGAACCCTGATGCGGCCATCTAGAGAAATGCCACTTGGGCGGAGAGCCTCTGAGTCCCTCCAGGGATTCATAGATTTGGATCCTACTGGATCCTAAGACTCTTCCGGTGATGGGATCCTCTGCCTTCACACGAAGACCCCAGAGACACTGAGACCCAGACAGGTAGAATGACTTGTCCAAAGTCCCAGAGCAAACTGTCCTCTCTGCCCCTGTTCAAAGCTCTCACCACCTTTTACCATATGGGCCCAGCCACTACCAGCCATGATAGGTATTACTCAATTGGGGGAGGGGATTTCAAAGTCCTCCCAACTGTGAGTAATCGCCAGGGAAAGGTTATTAGGGAGGCCAATCTTTTATTTTAAAACTATTGAGGAAGCTGGAATAAGCCCAGCCTCTGCCATTCTCCATTTTCAAGGTGGGCAAAGAGGCATGTTGTCCTGACATAAAACCAGAGTATCACGGACTGTCACTAGCAAGATACAAGCCCTACAGAAACTCTGTCAGAGCAAAATGTTCAAGAAACAGCCTGTGTGAATGCTTTCCCCCTCCTGTCCCCTCCCCTCCCCTCCCCTCTCCTCTCCTTTCCTTTCCCCTACCCCCCACCTCTTTCTTTCCTTCTTTTTCTGCAGAGGGAAAAGTAATCGCACATCTGAATTACTTCTGTCTTTTACTCAATGCTACCACGTCATTCCTTTTTCTCCTTCAACAGCTGAGCATCATGGGAGCTGGCTTTGTTTGTTTGTTTTTTTTTTTCAGATGTCCTAAACACTTAACTGCGCCTGTGAGCTAGCGATTATTTATGGGGAGAGCTGTAAAACTGTGACTCTTTTTTTCAATCCCCAAGAAACCATAGAGATTGAATTTCTAACCCAGTGCTTCTGAGAAGCGAAGGAAAGTAACCCAGACCCACGATCATCTCAATAGACACAGAAAAAGCATTTGACAAAACTCCAACATCTTTTCACGAGAAAAATACTCAACAGGGCAGAAATAGAAGGAAACATTCCACAACCTGATAAAGAGCATCTACTGTGACCAACATCCTCCATGGTGAAAGACTGGATGTTCCCACCCCCTCCCCCCGAGATCAGGAACAAGCACTTTTGCCACTTCTACTCAACATTGTACCAGAAGTGCTAGCCAAGACAATAACACGAGAAAAAGAAGTAAAAAGCATCCAGAATGGAAAGGAAGAAGTAGGAACTATCTCAGTTCACAGACAACATGATCTTACACAGAGAACATCTTAAGGAATCCACAAAACGTCATCAGTGCGAATAACCAAGGTCAGCGAGGTGGCAGGGTACCAGATCAGCATACCAAAATCAGTTGCATTTCTGTACACTAGTAAGGAATGACACAACAATGAAAATCAGAAAATAATTTAAGAAAGTCTGACTTATATGGTGAAAACTACAAAATACTGTTGAAGAAATTAAAGACCTAAATGAAACGGAAAGACATTCGTGTAGTATATCAGTCAGAGGTCTCTCAGAGAAACAGTACTGGAAGGAGATGATAGATGGATGGATGGATAGACAGGATGGGAAGGAGGAAGGAAGGAAGGAAGGAAGGAAGGAAGGAAGGAAGGAAGGAAGGAAGGAAGGAAGGAAGAAAGGAAAGATAGATAGGATGGACAGATAGATAGATGGGATGGATAAGTAGGTAGGTAGGAAGGAAGGAAAGGATAGGCTAGATGGACAGACAGACAGATAGGATGGGTGGGTGTGGTTGATGGACGGATAAACAGTGATAGATGATAGATAGATAGATAGATAGATAGATAGATAGATAGATAGATAGAAAGCATAGGTAGGTAGGTAGGTAGATAGACAGGATGGGAAGGAAGGAAGGAAGGAAGGAAGGGAGGGAAGGAAGGAGGGGGGGAGGGAGGGAGGGAGGGAGGGAGGGAGGGAGGAAGGAAGGAAGGAAGGAAGGAAGGAAGGAAGGAAGGAAGGGATAGATAGGTAGGTAGATAGATAGGATGGACAGATAGATGGGATGGATAAGTAGGTAGGTAGGTAGGAAGGATAGGATGGATGGATGGATGGATAGGATAGGATAAGATAGATAGGGAGGCAGATAGGCAGATAGATAGGATGGATAGGTATGTAGGCAGGTAGATAGAATAGGATGAATGAATGTGGAGAGAGAGAGAGAGAGACAGAGAGAGAGACAGAGAGAGGTGAAGCCCTCAGGCAGGAGTAGAAGCTTTGGTCCACAGGTGTAATCCTTTCTCCAGAAAACTGAAGTTTTGCTCTTAAGGCCTTTTAACTGATTGGATGAGGCCCAAATTACCAAAATAATCTCCTTTACTTAAAACTTGTTGTATGGAACATGGTTCACTCATTGCACTGTTTCAAGTACAGTAAGACTTTGGACTGCGAGCATAATTCATTCCTGAAACACGCTTGTTATCCAAAGCACTTGTATATCAAAGTGAATTTCCCCACAAGAAAGAGTGGAAACTCGGATGATTCATTCCACAACCCAAAAATATTCATATAAAAATGATTACAATACTGTAATATAATGCAAAATAATAAAGAAAATGAGAAATGTACAGAAAAATAAACTAACCTGCACTTCCCTTTAAAAAAAAAAATAACAAAAACGTGTTGTAGAAGTTAACCCCTTCCAAAAATACCTTCACAGCAAGACCTAGATTAGTGTGTACCTGAATTACCGGCCACTATGGCCTAGCCCACCTGACATTGAGGCTAACAACCATCACAGGCAGCAAGACTCCCCAAACTGAGGTACAGATCGGTGTGATGTCTATCAAAATCTCAGCTGCCTTTTCAGGCAAGTGTTATGTCCCACTCTGGTGCGGACTGTTGATAACGGGGGAGGGCTGTGCCTTTCTGGGGGCTGGGGGTGTATGGGGGGGAATCTCGGTGCCTTTTTAAAAGAGTCTTTTTTTTAATATTCTGGAGCTGGATGGTGCTAACAGTTGCCCAACGCTGTGAGCACTTTGTGCCACTGAACTGTATGCTAAGAAATGGTTAAGAGGGTACATTTTACCGTCATGCACATTTTCCCATGAAAACTAAAAGTAAGTTATAGTAAAAGTAGACAAAGGACCTGAGTAGACATTTCTGCAAAGAAGATACACGAGCGGCCAAGAATCAGCTGAAAAAAAAAAAAAAATGCTCCGCATCGTTAGTCATCGGGGAAATGCAAATCAAAACCACAATGAGATACCGCTTCGTACCCGCTGTGGTGGCCATAAAATTTTTTTTTCTTTTTTTTCAATGGAAAATAACACGGGTTGGGAGGGACGTCAAGAAATTGAAACTCTCACACGTTGCTGGGGGCCATGTAAAACACCGCAGCTGCTGTTCCGGCCCCAAACATATACACAGAATGATTGAAACCAGGCATTCAAACAAAAAGGTACAGAGGAATGTTTTTATCAGCAATATTCACCCCCCGTCAGAATGTGGAAATGACCAAATGTCCACCAACTGATAAGTGGGTGAACGAGACGTTGTGCATCCACACGACGGAATACCGTTCGGTCACACAGTGGAAGAAAGCACAGGCCCACGCTACAATGTGGGTGACCCTTGAAAACATTGTGCTCGGGGAGCCTGGGTGGCTCAGTTGGTTAAGCGTCCGACTTCGGCTCAGGTCATGATCTCACGGTCTGTGAGTTCGAGCCCCGCGTCAGGCTCTGCGCTGACTTCAGATTCTGTGTCTCCCTCTCTCTCTGCCTCTCCCTCACTTGTGCGCTAACCGCCCCCCCCACCAAAAATAAATACATAAACATTTTGTAATAAAAGGAAAAAATTTAAATAGTTGAAATCTTAAATTCTGTATTGTGTGCATTTTATTTCAATTAAAAAAAAAAAAAAAAGTAAAGCAGGGACTCACCTATGCCCTGTTAGGACACAGCCAAAGGGGGCCACATGGCTTTTCACGACATCTGTGGTTGTTTCTGTTCCCACTGAAGAGTCTGCTGTTGTGCTCAACCCAAAAAGTCTCGGCACGAGATCCGGGCCGTGAAGACACATGCGCCGATACCCCGGAATCACACGGGCAGACAGAAAGGGAGAGCCGCCCTCGGGCTGTGCTCTGAGACATCAGAAATGACAGCAGCCAGGAGAGAAGAATGAGCTGCTTGGAGAATGCAGAGAACGATCCCATTTTTTTGTTGATGTTAAAAGAGGGGGGAAAAGATACACACACACACACACACACACCCCTCCTGGGAAAATGCCTTGACACTTTCTCAAGGATAAAGAACACCGCCAATGGGAGCCTCTGAGTAGGGATTCTTTGTCTCCTTTTGTTCCCGGCCATTTTTCTGATATTTACAGGACACATACAAATTGCTTGTTTAAAAAAGCTAATCTTCAAAGAAGGAACTCGGTAGCCAGAAATAGCCTCCACTGGCTGGTTTGTGCTATGCATAACAACAAGTTCTGGTAACTAATGTTTCCATAACACCTTTTCCATTTTCAAAACATGGTTGCTGCACACATCACATGACTCATCCTTGAAGAAGCCCTTTGGAGTAGCGAGCCTTACTGCTGAGACACGCAGATGGGGAAATGAGAAGCTTGCCCGTGGCGGTGGTGGTGGTGGTGATGGGAAACACCAACTGTGCCCCCGCTGGCTGCAAGGCCCTGGGCAAAGCATTCCTACGTTCGCCATCTCATTGTCTCCTTGCAAAAACCCTTATATTCTCGAGATGGGGAGATTGAGGTCCGGAGAGGTTCCAGCATCTGGGCCACCTGTGGAGACAGAGGCGTAAGAGGCACAGGGCTTCCGTGGGTGCCCATGGTGCGGGAAGAACAGGCAGGGGGACTTGGGCTGGGCTGGAGGAAGTCGGCAGAACTGTCTTTTCACACCGGAGAGGGCACGGGCTGGCTTCCGCTCATACAGACCTGCCTATTTCTCTTTTGTGGGTTGGGGCTCTGTAGGAGAATATACTGGGCGGAAAGGCTCTGAGGCCCTAGCCTGAAAGCTCTCAGTGATCTGGAAGGCTCTAAGCTCCAAGAAGCTCTCTACAACATGGGGGCTAAACACAGGCATGGAGCCAGGCAGCCTGGGTTTCAAACGCCACTGCCACCGTGACCAGCTGGGTGGCCTTTGGCAACTCACTTAACTTCTCTGGGCCTCAGCTGTCACCTGTATCAAGTGGAAATGGTAATACTTGCTCATAGAGTTGTCTCTGTTCCCACTGAAAACTCTGCTGTGGGTGCACCATGTGACCATGTGTCAAATAAACGGGATTCTGGGATTTATCTTCCATTCACCCCTGCACGGCCCACCCCCGCCCCCTCCGCCGGCCTCCAGTCCAGAGCTACGCAATGGATGTGTCTGTCCACGGCTCCCCACCTGGCTTTCAAAGGGACGTCCTTGTCTGCGACTTTCACCATCGCTGGGCTCTTTCTGCGTTTTGTGGATTTGAACCTGAATACGAGTTTTCGTCCATCAGCTCCGGGGCGCCTGACCTCAACTGCAGAACTCGGTTCAAGGCTGGTTTCCCCTCCGGCCAGAAGGAGACGGGCAGGCCGGGGGCTGGGCTTGTGGATCCGGGGAAGCCTGGAACTGCCCCACCTCCAGAGGGTCTGACCAGGGCTCAGGGGTGGGTTGGGGGGGCTGGTGGGCGGTTTGAGGAAACGGAGCAGTGGTGATGCCTTGAGTCCGGCACGAGGCCTGGGCCAAAGTTTCCTTGTTGGCTCCTTCCCAGGAGCAAGGCCTCAGCCGGCCCCTCCCTGCAGACTCCCCCGCTCTCTCAGCTGTCCTGCCAGCTCCCAATGTGGCCATGACAGTGAAAAGAAGTCACAAAGGGAAGCAGCGTGGCAAGGTGCCGGCACAAAGGAAGGCTTCGGGGGTTCAGAGCTGCTATTGTTCTTAAGCGCCCCTTCCAGCAAACACAAAAACCCACATGGGGCGCCCGGGTGGCTCAGTCAGTTGAGCGTCCGGCTTCGGCTCAGGTCATGATCTCGCGGTCTGTGAGTTCGAGCCCCGCGTCGGGCTCTGTGCTGCCAGCTCAGAGCCTGGAGCCCGCTTTGGATTCTGTGTCTGCCTGTCTCTCTGCCCCTCCCCTGCTCGTGCTCTGTCTCTCTCTGTCTCTCAAAAATAAATAAGCATTAAAAAAAAATTTAAGACAAAACAAAACAAAAAAACCCCACAAGTCCCATGAGAGTGCCTCCCCTTGTTCTCGAATCAGTTTTGATCCGCTGGCCGCAGACACAGCTCCGTGATAAGAAAATGGTCCCGCTCAAACAAATGAACTCTGGACACAGATCACCAAACACCCCCTACCTGAGCTCCTGACTCAGTTTCCCCACAATCCAGAGTGCTGTCAGGACCCTCCCGAAGGCCTCCAGAATGCTATACGATCTGAGCTCTGTTCTTCTCTGCCCTCAATTTCCAGACACCCTCGACCTCACTCTGCTCCGGCCAAATAGGCCTCCCTGCTGTTCTAGCACAGCCCTGCCTCGGGGCCTTTGCACTGGCTGTCCCCTCTCTAAAATGCTATAAATGAGGAAGCAATCAAGACTCAAGGTTTTTGCCACTGGTGTCAGAACTGGGATTTGAACCTAAGGTAGGACTACGAATAAATTCTAATGTGAAGTGCTCGAATTCTCACTCTAATTCACTGCAGCCAAGCCCCCACCCATTCCAAATCGTGCGCCTCTGTGCAGGGAGCCAACCGGTCCCGCCTGGGAGCTAACAAGCCAAGTCAGTAGAGCACGAAGGCCCTAAGGCCCCTGGACAGAAATCCCCAGCAGCAGGGGACAGCTGTGGCATCAGGGCTGAAGAGGGTCCCCTCAAGTGACAAAAGAGGAAGTGAAGAAGCAGAAAGGAGAAGCAGACTGCAGCCCTGCCTCATTTCTCAGACCCACATAGGTAGTTCCCAGCATCGCGAGAATGAAACAGAAGTGAAATCCTGTAGAGTCATTGGACTCAGGGCGCCCGGGGTTGGGGGGCTGTGGGGAGGAAACGATCCTACCGTATCTCCCTGAGCCCCTCTCTGGGCCAATCCCGGCGGCCGTGGAGATGTTGGAGAGGCGCTTGCTTGCAGACCTGTGGGCGATCCGCACTGAGAACTCACTCACTGCACAGATGTCCCGGTGGCTGGGCACAGATGGGTCACCCCACGGAGCCTCCACAGCCCAGAGTGGAGACGATGCAAATGGCTGTTAAAAGGGAGCTGGACAAACCCATCATGAAAAATCAGTGCGGAAACTCCTCTGCCACCATTTAGGAGGACAAAATGGCCCCAGCCCCGTCTGTCCAGTTACAGAGATCGGGCTGTGAAATCCTCCAGGGGGAAAGACAAGCTGTAGAGCAGGGAGGGGGTGGGGTGGGGCTGGGCAATGGACACCGAACGGGAACATGTATGGTACCTGCTTCCTCGAAGGTCACGCCAAGCGGTGGGACATGAAGCCATATGACTGGGTCATGACCAACCACCTTGCCTTTTAAACAGAACGGGATGGGGGGCGCCTGGGTGGCGCCGTCGGTTAAGCGTCCGACTTCAGCCAGGTCACGATCTCGCGGTCCGTGAGTTCGAGCCCCGCGTCGGGCTCTGGGCTGATGGCTCGGAGCCTGGAGCCTGCTTCCGATTCTGTGTCTCCCTCTCTCTCTGCCCCTCCCCCGTTCATGCTCTGTCTCTCTCTGTCCCAAAAATAAATAAACGTTGAAAAAAAAAATTAAAAAAAAAAATAAACAGAACGGGATGGGATGAGATAGGACAGGACAGACAGGACAGGACGGGGAAGGACAGCATCCAAGAGACAACCCCAGATGGCATTTCTTATAATAAGTAGCATTGCATACGTTTTCTATTTAGTTATACGCCAGCATCCGCGTATACTGGGTTACAATGCAGAATCTATTTTTTCTCTGCGGCTGGGAGCTAAAAAAAAAAAAAAAAAAAAAAAAAAAAAAAAAAAAGTTTGAAAACCCTGGAAACGGAAAAAAATGAAAAGAAAGAAAGGACTCAAGGTGGCCCCCTCTGAAGAGAAGGAGGCCACGGGAAGCAGCCTTACTTTATACAATTCCGTGCTTTTTTTTTTTTTTTTTTTTTAAACAACGAGCACGCATTGCTGGGCTTTTGCAATCGCATAAAGAACTTTTAAAACCTTTTAGAAAACATAAACATGCCTGCCTCAGTCTCCAGGAAAGAGGCTGGGCTGTCTGAACCGTCAACTAGTTTCTGATGTGGAAAAGGCCAAAGCCCTGTCCCGAGGGGCGCTCCCTCCCAGAGGGTTTCCAGGGCCTCCCCGGGTTTTTTTCCACTCGTCTCTCTTCCCCGGGACCATCCAAAAAGGAAACACGCCTTAAGACGTCAGTCTTCATTTTCGAAAACGGAACAGGCGCCCCCCACCCCGCAATGGCCATTGTGTTTTCTGTTTGGCATGACAGAGTCCGTATCTTCCATAAAGAGCCTCCCTGACTTCATTTTTAAAATGCCTACAAGGGTGACAACCTACCGGTCGCACCCAATGATTTCCTATTGTACTTGTCACCTTGGTAGATATCCCTGGGGGTGTGGTCTTTCTTTTCTCTTTTTTTAGGATTAGTTCCTTGGGGCAAATTCCCAGAAGTGTGATCGCTGGAGAGGGAAGCGTCCACCTTTCCAGGCCCCTGATACACTCCGCCGAGCTGCTTCCCGAAAGAGCTGGGGACTCACGGCTTTTCAAGGAACTGCCCGCTGTGGGGGTGGTTAGGTCATCGCCACCTTTGTCTCCCTGCGGGACACATCTGTGACCCAGGTGCCTGTGTCACGGAGCTCGGAGGAAGGCGGGAAAAAGCATTCCCCTCTCCGCCACCAGGCCAGAGCCTGGAACAGGCGGGTCTCGAGGACTCCAGAGGGCGGGGAGGGCATCCCTTCCCCACCGCGGAAACCTGGAGGCCAGGCCGGCACCATCTGGAAGCCAGAGCTGGGAAGGTGGGTGTGTTCTCTCACTGGGCTGCTTTGTGCACCGCGGGCCCCATCGGGAGGTTGCGAGCATGAAGAATGTGGCCCAGAGCACGTCACGCTGCATGTCTTGGTGGGTTTGGGCTCCTAGGACAGAAGGCTCCAGTAGGACCGGCTCAGAGACAACGCAGATGTATTTCTCACAGTTCCGGAGACTGGGATGTCCCAGGTCAAGGGGCCAGCCGATTCAGTGGCCGATGACCCGGATGTCATCATACGGTGCAAGCGGGCAGGGAGCTCCGTGGGGTCGTTTTCATCAGGGCACTGATCCCATTCATGAGGGCTCCGCCCCCATCCCCCAGTCGCCTCCCCAAAGCCCTACCTTCTCACACCATCCCGCTGGGGGTGAGGTTTCACCTTGTGGACCTGCTGGGTGGGGGGGGTGGGGACACACACATCCATCCGTCGCACTGGGCATTTCTGAGCAGAGAGGATCAGGGCCATCCGTTGTCCAGATGGGGGTACAGCTCAGCATCAGCTCTGCCTTGGGGGACCCCCACGGACCTCCACGGGGCCTGGGGTTCTCATAGCTAAAAAAAAGATGAAAAGCTGCTGCTTTCCCACCGGTTAGCATCAAGACCAGACGACCCCGTGACCTGTGACCCAGACTCCTGCTCCCCACCTTCTCCTTAGGGCCTCGCTCATGCAAGGTGTGCCATTACCCACTTAGTTAAGGGATTGCAACCTTGCAAAACTCACATCCACACAGCATCCACCGAGGCTTCACAGATCTCAACCAGGTCCCCCACGTCCCCTCTGCCACTGGATTTTTTTTTTTGCTTTTAATAAGCTGGTCCCGGGGAATCATTGTCGTCTTAGAGACTGCCATGACTTTGAAGCAAATCCCCGACATCGGATCATTTCATCTGCAAACAGGCTGGTTTGAGGCTCTCAAAAGATGAGGATTCCTTTTAAAAACACAACCACGAAACTACAATGCGCTGCAAAGAGAGAAAGAAAGAAAGAAAGAAAGAAAGAAAGAAAGAAAGAAAGAAAGGAACACATTGCTGAATTCCATCCAATGTCATCCAGTCTGGGTTTACATTTCCCCAGCTGTCTCATAAACATTTTTTTTTTTTTTTAATCTGGCTTCTTTGAAACAGGATCCTGCCCGCTGGGCCTCCAGGACCTGGCATTCGGCTCGTCTGGCACATAGTAGGTGCTCTGTAAATCCTCGCTGGGTTGAACAAATAAGGCTAAAGAATTTTCCAGGGGCAGCTCCCGTTTTCGGAGCGGTTCTCAAGCTGGGCAACTCGGATGTTCCCATCTAATCCTGACAGTCGTGCTGAGGGGGAAACGCTTTCTGGGAGCCCATTTTACAGAAGACACAGCTGAGGCACAGAGAGGTGAAACGACCTGCCCCAGGCTGCACAGCAAGGAGTAACGCCCGGAGGAGCAAGTAAAGAGGGCCCAGGACATAAGCTCACTGTGCCAGATGCTGTGATCTGTAGGGGAGGCTGTGCCGGGCCGGCCTCACCCACTCCCAGAAGCTCCTTAGCAGCATGAAGACACATGGGCGAGTGGCACAGCTTCTGAGGCCAGGAGTCAATCCCTCTTATGGACCGACACCCACGTGGGCACCCTCAGCCACATCGGTGCCCTGCAGAGGTATTCCTGACCTCTGTCTCCTCTAGGAGGACCCCAGGAATGTCCTCCTCTGGGCCCCAGAAGGAGGAACAAGGACATCTGAGACTGTCCTTTCTCCGTTTGGTCACGCAACAAAAAAATACTGATCGTTACAAGAGGCCAGTCACTAATCGCAGGCCCTGGAGAACAAGTGGGAGCCAAGAGCAAGTCTGAGTCCGGTGGAGGACTTAAAGAGGCCACGAAATGTATTTGTAAGGGTCAGTGGGAAAAGGGTACAAAGGAAGGATGTAGAGGTTCTAGGGGCATGGGCAGGGAGCGGTCAGTGAGGGCTTCCTGGAGGAGGTGAGGCCAAGAGTGCTGAATGTAAACTCCTGAAGCTAGTGGCTGAGCCCTCTTATTATTTTGAACAATGCTGATGAGCAAAGTACTATTAACAATAATAATCATGAACAAGAATCGCGATGGGTGACACAATCCCTGGATTCTGTTGGTGTGTTCGTTTACCGATGGCATCTCCCTTAGTCTTTATAATAACCCAACAGGTAGAGACCGTAAAGGTAAAGCCCATTCTAGAGAAGAGCAAACAGAGCCTCAGAATGGTGAAGTGATTTAGCCAAGTCACAGAACTCAGCAGGTGGTGACGCTGGGATTTGAACCCAGGCCTGCTAGATCATCGAGCGCCTTCCTTTCTGTTAAGATGTCCCGCTTCCCTGACAGACTGCTGGCCGAGCCCCGCCCTGGGGCTTCATGGAATCATTCAAAGTTGTCTCCCTTCTGCAAACGCGACCCTAGGTCCCTCACGAGGGGTTGGAGCCTGAGCGGCCTTCAGAGTCAGAGGCCCCAGCAGCACTGAGAGCCTGGCCACTGCCCACACCAGCTCTGCAGCGAGGAGGATCTGAGTCCTTCCTCTGGGGCATACTGGCTGTGGGACCCAAGATAGGTTCTGCAGCAGCCTCCCTGAAAAGCAGGGATGACAAGGGGGCTGACCTTGGCGGGGGGGGCTTCTGAGGCCGGAGGAACGAGGGCAAGGAGGTGGGGGCCTGTGGGACATACATTTGGGGAAATAGGTTGCAGTGTCCCTGGGACTCAGGGCATGGGGTAGGGAGGCAGGGGACAGAGCTGGAGAACTCTATTAGGGCGGGTGACTGAGCACTTACTTGGTATGAGGGCTGGAGACACGGAAACCCAAGGGTAGGGATTTTGTCTGTTTTGCTCGCTGCTACAACCCCAGTGCCTAGAACAATGGCTGCCACATGGTTGTTCCCCAGTCCTCGATGGGTGAATGAATGATGGATTGCATCAATAAGTGAGTGAGTGAATGAATGAATGAATGAGTGAGTGAATGAAAGAAAGAATAAGTGAGTGAATGAATGAGCGAATGAACGAATGAATGAGTGAGTGAATGAATGAGTGAATGAAAGAGTGAACGAATCAGTGAATGAATGAATGAATGAATGAATGAATGAATGAGTGAACGAATCAGTGAATGAATGAATGAGTGAATATGCATTCTGACAGCAGACTTAGGGGAATACCTGGGGAGGATACAAGGAAGAAACCACTGTTCCCTAGTGGGTAGGAAATTCAACACTTTTTAAAAGGGCTGAGGGGCGCCTGGGTGGCTCAGTCGGTTAAGCGTCCGACTTCTGCTCAGGTCATGATCTCACAGTCCGTGAGTTCGAGCCCCACATCGGGGCTGGCAGCACAGAGCCTGCTTCAGATCCTCTGTCCCTCCTCCACTCATTCTCTCTCTCTCACTCTCTCTCTCTCAAAATAAGTAAATAAACTTTTAAACACTTTAAAACAATAAAGGGGTCGATGTTTCGAGCAAGTCTTACTACGTGAGCAAGGCAGACGTGGGAAGAGGACACTGCACGAGCAAGGCCTGGTGAGTTGACGACAGGCTGGCATCCGGAGTTACTAGAGGATGCAGGTGGGTGTAGAGTGGAAAGGTTGGTGGTGAGTCAGGGACGAGCCCCACATGCCTGGGATACAGCATTTGAAGGCTGCTCTCCTGCGACGAGGAATCAGAAGGTTTTCAGCAGGAACACAGCAGGATCACAACTGACCGTGTCGAGCTGCAGGTGTCCCACAGCCCAAAACCTTCCTTGCACTGCTTTCCAGGGCAGGTCTGGATCCCATAGCATATGCCCCACCCCGAAGGCTGAATCCTTCACGACACGTACCAAATGCAGGGGTTCCGAAAGTATTTACCAAGCACCCTCCGTGAACAGAACAAGAGTTGATATGCATTAAGCATCTACATTTGCCAGCATTGGGCTCAGCCTTGGGTACATATTATTTCATGTCCTTCTGCCATCAGCCCTGTAAAGTAAGTAGTAGCTCTACCCCACGTGATGGATAAGGAAACTGAATTCAGAAAGCTTCAGTGAAAGGCCCAGGGTCTCACAGTTACCTGGGGAGAAAATCCGGATCCTGACCCCAGGCGGTCTGGATCCAGAGCCCCTGTTCCCATCACCGTTCTGAACTGCTTAAAGCACGGGGCTTTGCCTTCTACCATCATGTCGGGAAAGTAAACCACCAGACTCAGGTTAGATGCTTAGAAAAGGGCTGCCTTTGCCGAGCTGGCCTCAGCCTTAGGTCACAGACCTGCTTTGGAGAATGTGGCACTCAATACTGTGTAGGGCTGCTGCTGAGGACAGTGCTGTCAGCTTGAGCACATTGCTATGGCCCCTGTATCAAAGGCAGACAAGAGAAAAGCCTTGAGTTCTTCAGATCCAGAAAAGCCAGACTTCCCTTGCACTCTTAATTTGTTTTCAATTTTGGAATGGTGAACATCTTGAAATTGATTGTTTCCCTTTTTGCTCTGGCCACTGGGAAGCTCAGACCACATGTACATCCCAGCTCTGTAAGCAGTAGTGTGCTTTAACATGGGTGATGTTTTATTTTCCTTTTCTCCTATTTTTTATGACCATTTCCTCATTAAAAAAAAAATCCTATTGTTTTGTTGCTACCTTTGTTAGTTACTTTTTTAAGTTTATTTATTATTTTCTGACAGAGAGAGAGAGAAAGAAAGGGAATGAGGGAGGGGCAGAGAGAGAGAGAGAGAGAGAGGGAGAGGATCCCAAGCAGGCTTCACAGCTATCAACACAGAGCCTGATATGGGGCTTGAACTCACAAACCGTGAGATCATGACCTGAGCCGAAATCAAGAGTCTGATGCTTAACTGAGTAAGCCACCCAGGCACCCCTAGTTATTTCTAATCCATTTTGGTGAAGGGCCAGTTTATAAATAAATATATACAGAGATTTACTCCAAGGATGCAAAGATGGTTCAACATCCACAAATCAATCAACGCGATGCACCATGTTAACAAAAGGAAAGAGAACAATCATGTATCATCTCAATAGATGCAGAAAAAGCACTTGACAGAATTCAACATCCGTTTATGATAAACACTCTCAACAAAGTGGGTATGAACAGAACATACTGCAATACAATAAAGTCATGTCTGAAAAGCCCACAGCTAATATCATACTCAGTGGTGAAAAGGAAGTGGTGATCTTCCTTTAAGATCAGGAAAGAGACAAGGATAGCCACTCTCACAACGCTTATTCAACAAAGTATTAGAAATGCTAGCCACAGCAATTAGGCAGGTAAAAGAAATAAAGGGCATTCAACTTGGAAAGGAAGAAGTAAACCTGTCACTATTGGTAGACAACATGATTTTATACACAGAAAACCCTAAAGACGCCACAAAAAACCATTAGAACTAATAAATTCAAAAAAGTTATAGGGTACAAAGTCAATATGCAAAGGTTGTCTGCATTTTTATATAATAATGACAACCTATCAGAAAGAGGGACTAAGAAAACAATCCCATTTAGAATGGCATCAAAAAGAATAACATACCAGGGTGCCTGGGTGGCTCAGTTGGTTAAGCGTCTGACTTTGGCTCAGGTCATGATCTCACAGTCCATGGGTTCGAGCCCCACGTCGGGCTCTGTGCTGACAGCTCAGAGCCTGGACTCTGCTTCAGATTCTGCGTCTCCTTCTCTCTCTGCCCCTCCCAGGCTCATGCTCTGTCTCTCTCTGTCTCTTAATAGTACATAAACGTTAAAAAAAAAAAAAAAGAATAAAATACCTAGGAATAAACATAATCAAAGAGATGAAAGGCCGGTACACTGAAAACTGAAAGATATTGATGAAAGAAATGGAAGAAGACACAAATAAACAGTAAGATATTCCATGTTTACAGGTTGGAAGAATTAACGTTGTTAAAATGTCTAGACTACCCAAAGCAATCCACAGATTCAATGCAATGCCTGTCAAAATTCCAACGGCATTTTTCGCGGAAATAGAACAAACAACCCTAACATTTGTATGGAACCGCGGAAGATCACAAACAGCCAAAGCAATCTTGAGATCAAAGCCAGAGGCATCAAACTCCCTGATTTGAAATTATGCTACAAAGCTACAGTAATCAGGACTGTGGTCTTGGCATCGAGACAGACAGAAGTATCAATAGAGCAGAACGGAGAACCCAGAAAAACACCCACGCATACAAGGTCAGTTAATTTACGACAAAAGGAGGCAAGAACTTACAGTGGGTAAAGGACAGTCTCTTCAATAAACAGTGCTGGGAAAACTGGACGGCCACATGCAAAAGAGTGAAACTGGACCGCTTTCTTACACCACGCACAAAAATTAACTCCAAATGTATTCAAGACTTAATTATAAGACCTGAAACCATAAAACTCCTAGAAGAAAACAGGTGGTGAACTCCTTGACATAGCTCTGGATGATGATTTTTTCCTGGAGCCGACCCCAAAGGCGAGGTGAACAAAAGCAAAAACAAACAGATGGGACAACATCTAACTATAAGTCTTCTGCACAGAAAAAAAAATTGGGGCGCCTGGGTGGTTCAGTCGGTTAGGCGTCCGACTCCAGCTCAGGTCACGATCTCGTGGTTCGTGGGTTCGAGCCCCACGTCAGGCTTTGTGCTGACAGCTCAGAGCCTGGAGCCTGCTTCGGATTCTGTGTCTCCCTCTCCCTCTCTCTCTGCCCCTTCCCCGCTTGTGCTCTGTCTCTCTCTGTCTCTCAAAAATCAATAAATGTAAAAAAAAAAAAAAAAAAGAAAGAAGAAAAAAAATTAACAAAACGAAAAGGCAGCCTACGGAATGGAGGAAGCTATTTATAAACCATATACCCAGTAAAGGATTAATATCCAAAGCAAAGAAAGATAAGAATTCATACAAGTCAATATCGAAACAACAAACAATCCAATTTTAAAATGGGCAGAGGATCGGAACTCTTTTTTCCCCAAAGAAAACAGACAGGTGGGCAACAGGCCCACGAAAAGAGGCTCATCACCACCCATCACCAGGGAAATGCAAATCAAAACCACCAGGAGATACCACTTCACACCTGTCAGAGTGGCTAGAATCAAAAAGACAAGAGCCAGCAGGTGTTGGCGAGGACGTGGAGGAAAGGGGACCCTCATGCCCTGCTGGGGGGAACGCACACCGGCACAGCCACCGTGGAAAACGGTGTGGAGGTTTCCTCAAAAAATTAAAACCAGACCTGCCATCCGATCCTGCAATTCCGTTCTTGGATATTGACCCAAAGAAAACACAAACGCTACTTTGGGAAGATATCTGCACTCTCGTGCCCACTGCAGCGTTATTCGCAACAGCCAAGCTACGGAAACAGCCTCAGTGCCCACGGATGGATATATAGGTAGAGAATACATGGTGAATATATACAGAGTAATACTGCTCGACCATTACCCAGAAGGAAATCTGGCCATTTCCGACAGCGCAGATGGACCTTGAAGGCATCACACGAAGTGACGTAAGTCAGACAGAGAAAGACAAACACTGGATGATTTCACTCACATGTGTAATCTAAAAAACAGGACAAACAAATAAAACCAAACAAAACGCACAGATAACGGAGAACAGCTTGGCGGTGGCTGGCCGCGGGCCGGGTAGGAGGCCGAATGGATGAAAACGATCAAGAGGTACAAACATCTAGTTGTAGGAGCGCCTGGGTGGCGCAGTCGGTTAAGCGTCCGACTTCAGCCAGGTCATGATCTCGTGGTCCGTGAGTTCGAGCCCCACGTCAGGCTCTGGGCTGATGGCTCGGAGCCTGGAGCCTGTTTCCGATGCTGTGTCTCCCTCTCTCTCTGCCCCTCCCCTGTTCATGCTCTGTCTCTCTCTGTCCCCAAAATAAATAAACGTTGAAAAAAAATTAAAAACAAACAAACAAACAAAAAAACCAAACACATCTAGTTGTAAAATGAATGAGTCACGAGAATGTCATGTTAAGCGGCCAACTTCGGCTCAGGTCACGATCTCGCGGTCCGTGAGTTCGAGCCCCACGTCGGGCTCTGTGCTGACGGCTCGGAGCCTGGAGCCTGCTTCGGAATCTGTGTCACCCTCTCTCTCTCTGCTCCTTCCCCACTCGTGCTCTCTCTCTGTCTCTCAAAAATAAATAAACATTAAAGAAAACTGTTTCAGTAATACTATCGAGGTGTGTATTTGACAACTGGTAAGAGAGCAGATCCGGAGCCTTCATCAAAAGAAAAGAAAAAGTTTTTGTGACTGTGGCGTGACAGTAATTACACAGTAGCAATTATCGTGGCGATCATTTCACAACATATACAAGTATCGCCTCCACAGGCTAGAACCTGAAACTGACGCAATGTTCTGTGTCCGTCTGCGTCAACGAAAAGCATTTTGATCGAGAAATAAATGCGCACACGAAAAAGGAGTGACGATACTATCGTTCGATCAGGCACTGTTAGCAGGTGGAGCTGGGTGGATATTTCTCCGTTGGGGGCTGTCCTGTGCCCTGAAGGACGCTTGGCAGCCGCCCTGGCCTCCATCCGCCAGATGCCAGGAGCAGCCCTCACCCCGCTGTGACAACGGAAGAGGCCCATTGCTAAATGTGTCTCGGCGGTAAACTTGCACGCGGTTGAAAACCTGCACTCTCCCACTGCTCCTTGAAGGCAGGCTGAGGGTGGTTTAGGACAACAACCAAGGCCTGCTTGGGGCTGGAACTTGGGCCGGGTAAGAACCCCCGGCTGGAGAGGGCACGTCTTCAACGCTCCACGCTCCCCGCACACAGAGCTCTTACCGTCTCGTCCCCCACAGCAGCCCCACGGGGTCAGACTTAGGTCCTGATTTCGCAGATAAAGGCACTGGGGTCCAGAGAGGCTGAGTGAGCAGCCCGACATCACACAGCAAGAGGGTAACGGGGCAAAGGACGCAAGGGCCGAGCAACCTCCCTGCCTCTGACGGAAGCTGAGAAGAACAGAGAGTGACCACTGTGAGAAAAGGGATGTGCACTGGGGCTGGAGGCGCAGGTCAGACCTGACTGGGCAGGGGGGAAGCCCAGGGAGGGAAGTCCCGGCAAGAGAAAGGCACAGCGGCAGGCACCAGAACAGCTTTCTTAGGAACGGGGACTCCCCAGAGAACTGAAAACCTGCCCGGAACGTTCACGGCAGCACTATTAACAATAACCGAAAGGTGGAAACAACTCAAGGGTCCATCCACGGACAAACCCATGACTATGCGGTCCGTCCACATCAGGGACATTACTCGGCCGTAAAAGGAACAAAGCTTGACACACGCCCCGATGCGGACGACGTTCCGTGAAAGAAGCCGGACACACAACGGGCCGCATTTTGCCTGATTCCATTGACATGCGGTGTCCGGGAGGGGCAGATCCATAGGGACAGAAGGCAGGGGAGGGGAGGGGCCAGGGGGACTGGAGGGGACAGAGAAGGGGGAAGGGGTGCTTTTCGAGATGACGAGAGCATTCTCAACCGGGCTCTACTGACCGCTGAGAGCTGCACAGCTCGAGATGCTGAAAGCCACGGAGGGCACTGTGCACTTGAACGGGGGAATTGCATGGCACATGAACGGTATCTCAGCGACGCTCTTCTTTAAACAAGCGATAAAAGACTTGGGTAGGTGGGGGCACGCTCACGGTTGAGGATTCGGGCTTCGGTGTCGGCTGTGCCGCTCTCTCGCCGCGTGACCGCGGGCACTTTATCTCCTGGAGCCTCAGCTTCCTTATCTGTAAAATGGGTCTCTCAGAGGTCGCCCATCTGCTATGGTTGAGGGAAGACAAGACAAAGGGAGAAGCTTGCACCCAGAGGCTGGCACACAAGTGCTGCAGAGACATCAGTCACAGGACACTAGCCTCCGGCTGTGCCTCGTCCTACCCGCTGCTCCCTCGAACTCCAAAAGTCTGGAGAACGCCCGTTCCAGGAACGAGGCAATTCCTTGAAATCTGAAAAGACCACGTAAGGCTTTCCCGGCTCGGGGAGGAAACAAAAGCCTTCACTGTCGTCCAAGCTCCGGATCCTAAAATCCTGCCCAGGCCCAGAGGCCCTCATCTGTCACTTAGTTTCAAGACACCAAATGACCCCAGCGATGCGCAAAGGGATCTTCACAGCCATCGCCACTTGGGGCCCTGGAATCCATATCCCCTCCCCCGTCCCCGCTGCTCCTGGGAGCTTTGGGGGCCGCAGGAAAGGCGAAGAGAAGCTGGCACGAGCCCTGCAAAATAATCCAGCCCGGGTGGGATGGGGTGGTGGGGGACCCCACAAAGGAGCAAGTGTGTGAGGGGCCTGTCCGTGTACAATGGCCCCTCAGAAACCTGTCCCCAGGGAAAACAGAGGATCTCTATTGGCATGGCCTAAGAAAGAAATGTCTGTATTCTTTTAGGAACTGCCCCCACAGGCTCCAGGCCAAGAATGTGCGGCACAGCATCTATTAAGTTTCTAAAATTATGCCTAGGTTGGGGGGTTGGCCAGGCCCAGGAGCGGGAAAGGATGTGGAGGGCGGGCAGGCGGGCAGGAAATCTTTAATCCCGCTCTTTGCGCGCTCCGGGCAGCGGGAAGGGAGTGCCCCTCCAGCAGATGTCAGGTCGGCGCTGAGAATCAAAAGCCCTTCTGTGCACAGCCTGGGCACTCGACTGTTTTTAAACACTGCTACAGTGCCTTCCCAGATTGCCCAAGTTGTCCTTGGTTGGAGAGAATTAGGGATAATGGGACGGTGTCCCTTGGGCGGCCTAATTTGAGGAGTAAATGAGAGAAAGCAAGCTCCTGGTGGTCAAAATCTAGACATACAAACTGGGTTGCTATATGGGGTTGTGCAGGTTGTGCAGGTCGTGCACTGCACAATTGCCGAGGGACGTATTTTCAAATATGGCGTTGAACTGTGTACAACCCGTATGGCCATTTGAAGTGGCCCATGATGTCCCAGAAGGAGGAGCAGCTGGCTCCTGTGGCCGGGGTCTCACTCTTGGGTGGAGCTGGGAGGACGTGAATTGGAGGCCAGTTTGTATGTCAGCAAAGTTGACACAGCAAGACATACATCACCAATGTCAATACAGATTGAAATACTCTGAGCCCCTCTCCCCCAATACGCACAACTAAATATAAGGCAGCGGGAAGGAAAAGCCAAAGGGGTAGGAGCCTCAAAATTTGTGGGTTATCCTACCTCCCAGATATGGTTACCAGAAAAAAAACAGAGGATAGTCAGTTAAATTTGAATGTTGGATTAACAATGAATTTTTTTTTTTTTTTTTTTTTTTTGCAGAATTATGTCCCAAATGTTTCACGGGCTATATTTACATTAAAAATTATCTGTTGTTTATCTGACCTTCCTATTTAGCTGGACATTCTCTGGTTTTAGTTGCTAAATCTAGCAACCCTACCTCCAGAGGACATGCCTATAAAAACTCTCCCACCTACCACCGCCTGGAAATAGCTATTAAGGCAGCAGCTAATTAGAGCATGTTCCCCCAAGCCTTTTTGGCCGCTGTTCTGTAGGCAGGACAGAGGAGCGTGAGCACCCCCATCTCCCGCTCCCTCACCCTCCTCCCCTGGGGGCTCTGACATGACCACCTTGCCACCCAGCCTGGCTACGAGGTTCGTCTGCATGTAGGTGCCCGGTGTGGCCACACGCCCCATGGGGAAGACTGGAAACACAGCCTCACCGCCCACGCCACCGAAACTGGAGGAGTGGATCTTGCACAAACAAGGCTGGCTGGGCCCAGAGTTACCAGCGGGCCTCTCCAGGTGGTTCCCCAGGACCATGACGCCGTGGCTTCCGCAAGCCGTGGCGGCCTTGGGCTCCAGTGTCTCCTCTTTGTTGGCAGTGGGGCCACAGCCGGGTCAGCCTGGGGTGGGGGTGGGGGTTGGTGCTCAAGTCCAAGCCAGGCCAGTTTTCTGGAAGGCGGGCAGAGAGTGAGGAAGGAGAGGCCTTAAGTCATCTCCCAGGCGGCTTCCACAGAACGACTGGCCGACCTCTTGTGGGGCCACCTGTGGCCAGAGCAAACTGCATGTGGCCAGCGGTTGGTGGAGCCTATCCAGCAGGCAGGACGCGTCCATGCACGGGGAATCTGCACAGAAAGATATCCAAGGACCGAGCAGGAAAGGCCTGGACCCTGAGCCCCCAAAGGGCCCTGGCAGAGAGAAAGAGGGTCTCTCGGCTCCCCTGCCCCAGCTCACAACCGGCCACTGACTTCCTCACCTCCCTTCCCCGCTCCTCTGTTTGTCTGAGTCCCTGGGAAGGGCAGGGAGGCCAGGAGGGGCTGAAATGACATGTGAGGGGTGAATCAGCCCTCTCTGGGAATAAATTCCACCTGGCTAGGTCGGAGGTGATTGGGCACCGTCGGAGCCTCCCCTGTGGCTCCTGACGGCTGCGGGTCCCCTCCCCTTCACCCCAGAGTCCTGTTCCCCGGAGAGGCACAGGGGCACGTGCTCCCTGCAAAAGCTGTCCCACGTGGGGCACAACCAGAAGGCGCCCTCTTCCCACGAGAGGGCCAGCCAGTCGGGTTCTTGACTCTGGTTTATGTTTCCACGTCTGATCCCCGTGGCGGGAGAGAAGGAAGGACACTCACCGGGGCAGAGGCACCAGAGCTCCTGTATCACCTGGGGCGGGTGGGGAGACAGTCAACGCAGCCAGAAGCCAGGTCCCTGGGTCTGCTTTCTCCGAATTATCCGGGTAATTCCTTCACAGCTGGGTTTGAGGTGTCAGACTCTGTTCTTCTGCCTGTTTAGACCTGCCTCACTGTGGAGGCATCAGTGATTCCACACAGTGCCAACTCCGGGAGGGTAGGGCCCCTGATGATTCAGACTGGGCTCCTGGGAGAGCCCCCAGAGGGAAAGGGCAGTCAGGGAAGGCTTCCAGGGAAAGGGCAGTCAGGGGAGGCTTCCAGGAGGAAGCAGCTCCGAGTGAAGCCAGGGTTCATTGGGAGAAGAGTGGGAAGGGCATTGTCTGGTGGGGGTGGGGGGGGCAGAGTTGAGATATGCAAGGTGTGGCATGCGCACAGTGCCCCCCGGGGCAGTTCAGGCTGGTGGACCTAGAAACATGCGGCTGAACAGAAAGAACATCCTGGAACACAGGATGGGGACTCAGAGAGCCAGCCTCGCCCTGCCACGAGCCAGGTGTCTCTGGGCAAAGCCACCTTCGCCTCAGTTTCCTTATCTCTAAGATGGGAACAGTAATGGAGGTCACTGCTGCTCTGTGTGGCCCCTTGGCCCCCCGCCAGGCCATTCACACATGTCCCTGCTCATCTCATCCACTCCCATGGGGATCCCCACGTGCAGAGAGGCAGCTGAGGTTCAGGTTCAGAAAGGTGTCCCACAGGGGTGCCTGGGTGGCTCAGTCGGCTGGGCGTCCGACTTCGGCCCAGGTCATGATCTCATAATTCGTGAGTTCGAGCCCTGCCTCGGGCTCTGTGCTGATGGCTCAGAGCCTGGAGCCGGCTTCGGATTCTGTGTCTCCCTCTCTCTCTGCCTCTCCCCCACTCATGCTCTGTCTCTCTCTCCTTCAAAAATAACGTTAAAAAAAAATTAAAAAGTAAAAAAAAAGGAAAGAAAGGTGTTCCAGGGTCCAGGGCCCCAGGTGACCCTCTCCAGTAAGGATGAAACATCTTTAAGCTGAAGGAGGCTGGGAAAACAGTAGAAGCAAGAAGGGCATCTTAAAACGTATGTATCTGGTGTGTTGGCCGGTGGGGGGGGGGGGGGGGGGGGCCTAGGTGACTCAGTCAGTTGAGAGTCTGACTTCAGCTCAGGTCATTGCCTCTCAGTTAGTGAGTTCGAGCCCCACGTCGGGCTCTGTGCTGTCAGCACACAGTCTGCTTCGGATCTTCTGTCCCTCTCTCTCTGTGTCCCCTCCCGAAAATACATAAAACATTTTTTAAAAAGTATGTATTTGGTCTTTGTCCTGGGTTCCTACGCAGAGCCCCTAGAACCCTTGGGATTTCCTGAGGGATAGAAGGTCTTTCGTGTGTTAATGACATGACTCCAGGCAGGGAGCCTAGACAGTTTCAGGATGGGGGCTGGTCACCAGAAAAACCAGCCAAGTGACTGAGATCAAGATGGGAAGGTCCCAGGAGGGGAGAGGGGCCGGAGACTGGGTTCACTCCCCAGTGGCCCATCATGCCTATGGAATCATGAAATCTCAAGACGAACCCCTACGTGACGGGTTCAAGGGGCTTCCGGGCTGGTGAACACAAACATGTGATGTACTCCAAGTCCACGGGGACTGAGGACCCTGTGATCGGGACTCTGCCAGACCCTACCTCCCTCTTCATCGGGCTGTTCCTCTATACCCTTTGTCAGAGCAAGAACGGCACTTTCCTGAGTTCTGTGAGTCCTTCTAGAAAATCATGGAACCTGAGTGGGAGCTAACCACAGAGCATCCTTGGCCTATAGTCCTCTTTCCCACCCTTGAAGGGGATGTGAACAGAGAGGGATGTTTGTTTTCGGTATGAAAATCAGCCATACGCGAATGAGGACTCAGGGAAGGAATCCACGGCCCCCTGCTGGGGAGACAGACCCCACGGAGGGTGGGGGGGACTGCAGCAAAGGGTCGAACAAGGCCCCATCTAAAGGGTGCGGCGGGCGCTGGGGTGGCCCTGCCACACCCCCCTGCAGCTGACCGTCAGGTACGTCAACAGTGTGTACATAATGGTGGCTCCCCATCCGTGCCCATCGGGCAGCAGGACTCTGAGGCGTGTTCCGTGTCGTCTCCCAGAGGTGCCCAGCGGGCCCGCAGCAGCGCCTGCCCACTGATGCCCGGTCTCCCCGCATCCTCTCCTCCCCACCCCCGCCTCGGTGCCTCCAGGGATCCCCTCCCTAATAATTAACTTGCACCCAGGTCCGGGGGTCACCGAAACTCAGATAAGGGCCCAAATGCTGCCTAGCAGGGGCCAATTTTCGCCGCTGGGGGCAAGGCAGACCCCGTATTGCAGGACCTTCCGATCTGTTCAAGACAGACCAGAATCCAGAGTTCCCCGGGAAGCCTCCTGAGTCTTAACTGCCAGCTCAGATTAAACAACACAACACAAAAGAAAACAGAACAAAACAGAACGCATCTGTGGGCTTGCTCTGGTCCTTGACCTGCCAGTTCAAAGCGGTTGGTGGCGGGCGGGCGGGGAGGGGTACAGAAAGTTCTAAGCGTTGGGGGACTAGGTTGGGGGGACAGGGGGAGTCGCCTTGGCAACCCACGCCAGCAGCCTGAGTGGGGAAGGCGGGCGAGGCCCCACGGTGGGCCAGGCGGCATGGCCAGCTGGAAGCATCTGGAGGGCCCGGTGTGGCCACCGTGGGCCGGCAGTAGACAGATGCAGAGTAAATAATCGGCTGGGATGCTTTTCCAAACACGCAGACTCCGAGCCGCCTGCGGCCTCCCCCTGGCTCGCCGGGTGGGGAGAAATCCCAGGACACCCTCCACCCGGCCCCACATCTAAGCTCAGTCCCAGGATAAACTCAGGGCAGCCAAGGAGGAGGAGGAGGAGGAGGAGGAGGAGGAGGAGGAGGGAGGGAGGGAGGAGGTGGCCGTCACGAGAGCAGCACTTCGAGACCTCACACTTGTGAACTGCTTTTTAATTCTGTGCAGATGGAGAAGACTGTCTTTACCGATTTCCATCTCTCCACGCTGCCCCGCGTCCCTCCTCTCGCAGAGCAAACACAGAGGGTGTCTCTTGAGGTTGTTGTGGTACCATTTCCCAGGGTTATTCCAAGCTACCACTCTTCTGCTGCATTTTCGGAATTTAGATTAAGAATACAGGGTGGTGGGGCACCTGGGTGGCGCAGTCGGTCGAGCGTCCGACTTCAGCCAGGTCACGATCTCGCGGTCCGGGAGTTCGAGCCCCGCGTCGGGCTCTGGGCTGATGGCTCGGAGCCTGCAGCCTGCTTCCGATTCTGTGTCTCCCTCTCTCTCTCTGCCCCTCCCCCGTTCATGCTCTGTCTCTCTCTGTCCCCCAAAAATAAATAAACGTTGAAAAAAAAATATTTAAAAAAAAAGAATACAGGGTGTCAAGGGTACAGGCGTTAATGTCAAAGTTTGGTGTTGCGTGTTTATTCTACTACGACCAGCCAGGCCCATCCAAGCCTGTTATAAACTGTTTTATAATACGTTTAGAAGATTTTAACTTGGAACTTTATTCACTGGAGGGCAGGGGTGGGGGGGGCTGAGTGGGCTGCGGAAGAGAAATTCCTGACAGCTTACCTTTAACGGGCCCCCTATGAGCCACGTATTCTATACATATCCTTAGCTCATTTAATCCTGATTGTGACCCAAATAGCTGTATCGCATTGTGTCATTAAGATGTCTTTCGGTTGCAAGGGGTGGAAACTTACATCGAAGGTAATTTATCGGCTTACGTAAATGGGAAACCCACGGTAAGGGCTTCAGGCATGGCTGGATCCAGGAGTTCAAATGCTGTCATCAGGAATCTCTCTCCCCCTCTATCTTTTGGCTCTGCTCTCCTCTGTGCCTGTCTCATTCTCAGGCAGTCCCTTCTCTTCTGATTGCAAAGATGGTCCCCAGAAGTTCCAGGCTTCCGATCGGCCAAGCAATCCAAAAGGGTGGAAAGAGAACACCTTTTTCCCAACAGTTTGAGCAAAAGCCCCATGATCCAATCTCACTGGTCCAGCGTGGATCATGTGCCCATCCTGTAACCAAGCCCTATGGTAGGATTCCTGATCACATGCCCATACCTGGAGTCTGAGAGTGTCAGCCCCACTAAAATCAGGTAGGGATGGATGGCTAGTTACCACACCCCAAAAGGAATGCTGGACACCGGGCATTCAAAAATAACAACTGCTAGGGCACCTGGGTGGCTCAGTCGGTCGAGCGTCCGACTTTGGCTCAGGTCAAGATCTCACAGTTCGTGGGTTCCAGCCCCGCGTCGGACTCTGTGCTGACAGCTCAGAGCCTGGAGCCTGCTTCAGATTCTAGGTTTCCCTCTCTCTCTCTCTCTCTCAAAAATAGACATTTGCAAAAAATTTAAAAAAACAAAACAGCTGTTTACCACGGCGAGGTGTGTGAAAACAGCAGGGTCTTCCTCACAGTTGCACACATTGCGAACTGCACATCCCCCGCGGGCTCCATTTACATTCACTGTCATCGCACACAAATACATTTTATCGAAACAGACTTCCAACGATGGCAGTTGGGTGTCTCGTGATTGAAAAACGGCCACGGCACTTTGTAATTCTTCCCATCGAGAGAAGGAATCTGCTTCCTCACCCCTCAGATCTGGGCTGGCCTCGTGACTGGCTTTGACTAACACAAGGCAGTAGAAGTGACCCTCCAGATTTTGAGGCTAGGCCTTGGGGGGTTTCCACAGTCACCCTCTTGGAGTCCTGCCTGAGGCCAGCGCGTAAGGCGGCCTCCGTGCAGAGGCGCGGTCCTGTGAGGGAGAGCCGGGGTACCCAGCTGCCCGGCTCTGGACCGGAAGTCGTGAAGAGACAGCACAAGCGTGCCTTGTCCACTCATGTCAGCTGGAAACTCGGTTTCCCGGGACGCTCTTCCCACGTGGCCCCAGGTCAGAATTTGCTG